>NC_141876.1:176840000-179340000 GCF_056163025.1 Triticum urartu
ATCATGCATATGTTGTATTGCAATGCTTAGTTTTTACATCACATGCACAATATTGAATGCCATCTCCTTAGTCGACACATCATATATGCGATTGCCCTCTGCTCACTTTCTTAGTATATAAATCATATGTTTGAATTATATCATACCAAGATGTTTACATAGACAGCATGTATCTGAATTATGGCATGCCAACCCGTTTTATAAAGACATAATATAATTATATCATCTCATCATGTTTACATAGTCATCATATTTTGAATTATGTTATTCTATCCTGTTTAGTTAGCCATCATAGATTTGAAATTTTGTCATGCTATCCTGTTTAATTAGCCATCATATATGTGAAACTATGTCCTACTATTCTGTTTGGTTAGACAACATAAATGTGAATTATTTCATGCCCTGTTTTCTTCCCTACTATCCATTGCACCTGTCTATCTTACGATGTCTGTACATTCAATTGCTTTTCTTGTTTAACAGCCATTTTAATTGAAGGGGGTGATGGCAGTATCTGTGGGAGTAAAAACACGGTCTTCAAAGAAGATTGTGCTACCTGTCGATGCAGATAGAACCACGATTATACTTGCCCAAGAACCAGCCCCACCACACATAACTCAGACTCACGCAGATTGTACCCCTACCTAGTTGGACAGAGAACCAGCTACACCCCTTCTAACCCCAACCCCAGCAGATAGTAACCCAGTTCCAGTTGACACAACACCGTCTCCACCTTAGAGCACACAAACATGAGCAGTTAGTAAGGCAAATGCAGTGCCCAAAGCACGAGGACCACCACTCTGAACACCAAGTCAACGCTTAAAGCAGAAGAAGAATTTTTCTCAGGTCAGGTTCCATAGGTATGGTTCATACTACTTTCCTCTTGCATCACTATATTTACTCATACCAACTAATTTCAAATTGAAGGATGCAATTGAAACTCCAATGGTGCAACAGGTATGTTTTAAACCTGTTTCTTTAACGTGTTTGCTGTTGTAACTTGCTCTATTTTGATTTCAGTTTCAATTGAATAAACAATTATGTTCTCATTCTAGGCACATTACAAGTGTTGTTATTGTTGTGTAGTTTCCCACACTTATATTCTGTCTATGCTGCTTTGTCTTAAATAGATATGATTCAAGCTGTATTTATCATGATATGGCAATATAAACTAGAATGATGTAGACCATATAGTGACCATACTACATAGATATATGTTTGTTTCATGCTATTATCCTATCCACCTTACTATTCAACTGGTTTACCAAAATGAGTTTCATATGCTACATTGTAAACCTGTGATGTGTTTGTTTGTTTCTTTTTTAGAACGCGGATAAAATATTGGAAAAGAGTACCCCGATATGCAATGGTAAAGGAAGTAATGCAGATAAGGTTCAAGATAGTGAGACATCCATGTTGGTCTGCAAGAAAGCTGATAAAAACTATATTGAAGACACTGAGACAACCCCAAAGTCCTACCTTGATGTAGTGTTCCAGTTACTGGCTAATACTGCTGGCACCAACTCTTAAAACTCGCTACCTGAATCAGTTCGGCTTCTTGAGTCTCAACTTCAAGTTGAAAGACATCGATGAGATGTTATGCGACAGGAAGCCAAAGGACTGAGGAAGTCCCTGAAGAATTCTTATGCATACTTTCTGGTGCAACAGCAAGTGCAGGAGGATTTAAGTGCCAAACAAGAGAAAATTAATAAGCTTGCTAAGCATCTTGCCAGCATTATGGATACCCAGGATATTGTTTCTTGAGCTCTTCTGAAGTGTTTTCAGTTCTCGACTTGTTTTGCTGCAGTCGCCAACTTTGACAACCAGTGTATATGATATGCTGCTTTGTTCCCTATATTTGCACTGGTGGTGAACTTTGATGCCCAGAGGATGTAATATGTGTAATAGCCGTGATAACCTAGCGTAAGTTAATTGCTTATTTATTTCCTTGTTGTCTTGTTTATTTGTTTGCTTGTAGTCAGTGCAGTTCTTTTTCCACGGTTTGCTAGTGGCCGCTGTCAGTGTCAAAACCGGTGGATCTCGGGTAGGGGGTCCCGACCTGTGCTTCTAGGATCGATGGTAACAGGAGACGGGGGACACAATGTTTACCCAGGTTCGGGCCCTATCTATGGAGTTAATACCCTACTTCCTGCTTGATTAATCTTGATGAATATGAGTACTATAAGAGTTGATCTACCACGAGATCGTAATGGCTAAACCCTAAAAGTCTAGTCTGGCTATGATTATGAGGATCTATCTACGGACCTAGCCCTCTGGTTTATATAGACACATGAGGGACCTAGGGTTTACACAAGGTTGGTTACAGAGAAAGGAATATTCATATTTGGTCGCCAAGCTTTCCTTCCACGCCAAGGAGAGTCCCATCCGGACACGGGTAGAGTCTTCGGTCTTTGTAACTTCACGGCCCATCAGTCCGGCCCTTATCCAACAAGTCGGACGCCCGAGGACCCCTTAGTCTAGGACTCCCTCAGTAGCCCGTGAACCAGACTTCAATGACGAGGTGTTCGGCATGCAGATAGTCTTCGGCATTGCAAGGCGGGTTCCTCCTCCTATGACTTTAAAGTGATGTATTCGGCTCTCAATTTAATGTCGCACCCCTCGGCTTCCGTGCCCTCCGGACTTCAGCTTCCATGTGTTGAGTGAATACAAGAGGCCGGGGTATTTTTACATATACCACCCTGACCGTACTAGAAAGGTGTGTATTTAAAGAGAATAGATCTCAGATCCCTTCCAAATCCCATGGGAGAAACCCTCAGAGCTCGCGGAGCAGAACCACCCCAGCATGGCTAGCGCTCCCAGCTCTTCCTCTAGTCCCCGTAACTCCGAAAAGGGGGATTTGGAGAGATGTTCTGTTTCTCATAGTCAGCTGGTGAGGCTGTAAACACATGGCTTTCTTCCTTCCGTGGATTTGGTCCCCGTACGAGCAGGGATGACGTCCTTCAATGGCGGGGCTCAAGCGGAGAACTTCCCCAATCCGTCGAGGGGGAACAAGTATGCTTCGTCCCCTTCTTGTTAAGAGGTGTCGGATTTCCGATCCATCCCTTCCTCCGAGGTCTGCTCGAGTATTACGGCCTCCAACTGCACTGTCTCACTCCCGCCTCTATCCTGCATATTGCGGGTTACGTCGCTCTATGCGAGCTATTCCTGGGCCGCGAGGCTCATTTCGATTTATGGAGAAGACTGTTCTGCCTCGTCCCTCGTTATCAAGGAGGGTCAATATTTGAAGTGGGGGGAGCCGAAGTGTGGCGCATCGCCGGCACTGGATACCTGTCCGGCACGCCGAAGAAGGCTTCTGAAGAGTGGCCTTCCGAATGGTTCTATGTCGTCAACGTTGCTCTTCTCGACCCAGTCTGTGTGGGCCTCCCCAAATTTTCAAGTGCTCCGTTGAAGAAACGCCATAGCTGGCATCCTCGGAGCCTGGAGGAAGAGGATAGCACAGAGGTCAGTCTGCTGCTGGGCAAGATTATGATGCTCGCCCAGTCCGGATTGTCAATAGTCGAGGTAATGGCGATTTTCGTAGCGCGGGGGGTCCAACCACTCCAATACACAGGGCTTCCCATGTGGCACTACAATGGGGAAGATGATGCCTTACGCTGTGGCCGGAAGGGTCCAAAGACCCCCGCCGCTCTGGTAAAATATTGGCCAAACTATATAAAGGGGAGAAGGAGGAGTTCACCCGTCTCCAATACCGAGACGGATTTTCCATGTACAATCCTCCTAGCTGGGTAAGCTCTATCTCCACTATTTTACTCCTATCCCTGAATTATCTTTGACGGGGAGTATCCTATTCACTCATGACAGGAATGGCGAAAGGCTGTCGAGGGGATCCATGACCATGCCCCTCAGTCGGAGAATCGCAACCGGGATCTTGACCCCGGATATGAAGAAGACCCGGACATATTTGTGGAGCTTGAGGATGGAGTATTCTATCAGACGAGCTATGATGGCACGGGTGTACCTATCATCGCTGATTACCCCAGCCTCCCTGCTTCGCATGTAAGTAATTCAAAAGACACTTTCTTCTAAAGAGCTCCCTTACTATGCCTCACCCACCACACCATTCCGTGTTCCAAAGGGGAGGCTCTTAGCACCGCAATATGCACCGGAAGTAGATGTAGTTCAAATTTGAATTACGGTCATTAAATGGCTAGAAAATCACTTAAATGTATTTAAAAGGTCAAATGACCCCTGCAATTTTCGAAATTTTCACATGACAGTTGTATTAGTGAATGTTAAACATAGAAAAAAAATTGAAGGCCGTAAGAGGAAGCTATCTCCCGTTCGTCATCAAACATTCATTGTTCCCTCTCGGAACCACGGACCTTCTAGTGAGTTGCTTAGGTTTGTGAGGGGTGTGTGTCCAAACTTTCATCAAACAAGACAATTTTGTACCACATCATCTTGGTGGCATGACATTAAATCCAGCAAGGTTTCATGTTTTTGTGATCATTTTTTAATTTTTTGGAATTAAAATGCCATGGCACTCCATGCATGTGCCCATGTCGTGAGACCAATATGTTTGAAAATTCCTTCTAATTTACTGCACATGGAATTAATTCGCACACAAGCACACACATATGATTTTTCTAACCGTTATGGTTAGGCGTTGCATGTACATTTAGTTCAAATTTGAATTATGGTCATTAAATGGCTAGAAAATCACCTAAATGTCTTTAAAAGGCAATGAGCGCTAGAATTTTCCAAATTTTCACAGTACAGTTGTAGTAGTGCACGTTAAATGTAGAATAATTTTTGAAGGCCGTAAGAGGAAGCTATCTCATGTTCATCATCAAACATGCATTGTTCCCTCTTGGAACCACGAGCCTTCTAGTGAGTTGCTCCAGTTTGTGAGGGGTGTGTGTCCAAACTTGGTGGCATGATATTACATCATCTTGGTGGCATGATATTACATCAAGCAAGGTTTCATGTTTTTCTGATTATTTTTTAATTTTTTTGAATTAAAATGCCATGGCACTACATGCAAACGTATGCATGTGTCCATCACGTGAGACCAATATGTTTGAAAATTCCTTCTAATTTACTACACATGGAATTATCTCACACACAAGTACACAAATATGATTTTTCAAACTGTTATGGTTAGGCGTTGCATGTAGATCTGGTTAAAATTTTAATTACGGCCATTAAATAGCTAGAAATCACTTAAATGTCTTTAAAAGGTCAAATGACTCCTAGAATTTTCCAAAATTTCACACTACAGTTGTTGTAGTGCATGTTAGACGTAGAAAAAATTGAAGGTCGTAAGATGAAACTATCTCCCGTTCGTCATCAAACATGCACTGTTCCCTCTCGGAACCACGAGCCTTCTAGTGAGTTGCTCCAGTTTGTGAGGGGTGTGTGACCGAACTTTCGTCAAACATGCCAATTTTATTACCACATCATCTTGGTGGCCTGACATTACATCCAGCGAGGTTTCATGTGTTTTTGAATTTTTTCAATTTTTTTGGAATTAAAATGCCATGTCACTGCATGCATACATATAAGTGACATGAATATGCATATGTCCATGTCGTGAGACAAATATGTCTGAAAATTCCTTCTAATTTACTGCACATGGAATTACCTCGCACACAAGTACACAAATATGATTTTTCAAACTGTTCTGGTTAGGCGTTGCATGTAGATGTAGTTCAAGTATGAATTACGGTAATTAAATGGCTAGAAAATTACTTAAATGTCTTTAAAAGGTCAAATGACCCCTAGTATTTTCCAAAATTTCACATTACTGTTGTAGTAGTGCACGTTAAACGTAGAAAAAAATTGAAGGCCGTAAGAGGGAGCTATTTCCCGGTCGTCCTCAAACATGCATTGTTCCCTCTCAGAACCACGAGCCTTCTAGTGAGTTGCTCCGGTTTGTGATGGGTGTTGTCCAAACTTTCGTCAAACAAGCCAATTTTTTACCACATCATCTTGGTGGCATGACATTAAATCAAGCAAGGTTTCATGTTTTTCTGATCATTTTTTTAATTTTTTGGAATTAAAATGCCATGTCACTCCATGCATACATATGCATCTGTCCATGTCGTGAGACAAATATGTTTGAAAATTCCTTCTAATTTACTGCAAATGGAATTAACTCGCACACAAGTACACAAATATGATTTTTCAAACCATTATGTTTAGGCGTTGCATGTAGATGTAGCTCAAATTTTAATTACGGTCATTAAATGGCTAGAAAATCATTTAAATGTCTTTAAAAGGTCAAATGACCCCTAGACTTTTCCAAAATTTCAAATTACAGTTGTATGAGTGCACGTTAGACGTAGAAAAAATTGAAGGCCGTAAGAGGAAGCTATCTCCCGTTCATCATCAAACACGCATTGTTCCCTCTCAGAACCACGAGCCCTCTAGTGAGTTGCTTCGGTTTGTGAGGGGTGTGTGTACAAACTTTTGTTAAACATGTCAATTTTTTTACCACATCATCTTGGTGGCATGACATTAAATCAACCAAGGTTTCCTGTGTTTATGATATTTTTTTAATTTTTTAGAATTGGAATGCCATGTCACTCCATGCATATGTATGCATGTGTCCATGTCGTGAGACAAGTATGTTTGAAAATTTCTTCTAATTTACTACACATGTAATTAACTCGCACACAAGTACGCAAATATGATTTTTCAAACCGTTATGGTTAGCCGTTGCATGTAGATGTAGTTCAAATTTGAATTACGGTCATTAAATGGCTAGAAAATCATTTAAATGTCTTTATAAGGTCAAATGACCCCTAGAATTTTCCAAAATTTTACATTACTGTTGTAGTAGTGCACGTTAAACGTAGAACAAAATTGAAGGCCGTAAGAGGAAGCTATCTCCCGTTCGTCATCAAACATGCATTGTTCCCTCTCAGAACCATGAGCATTCTAGTGAGTTTCTTCAGTTTGTGAGGGGTGTGTGTCCAAACTTTCGTCAGCCAAATTTTTTACCACATCATCTTCGTGGCATGAAATTACATCAACCAAGGTTTCATGTGTTTCTGTTTTTTTAATTTGTTTAATTAAAATAACATGTCACTGCATGCTTAATTGTGTCATAGCCGTTAGAAAAATATATTTGAGAATTCCTTCCAATTTACTGCACATGGAATTAAATCGCACACAGTACACAAAATATGAGTTTTCAAACCATTATGGTTAGCTGTTGCATGTACATGTAGTTCAAATTTCAATTACAGTCATTAAATGTGTAGAAAATCACTTAAATGTCTTAAAAGGTCAAATGACCCCTGAAATTTTCCAAATTTTGACATGACAGTTGTATTAGTACTACAAAATTTCTCGTACATTTCAAACACTATCTGTTGCCACTTTACTCGAAATTCGTCTTTCACGGCTAATAAAAAATATTTACAACATCACACACAGTTGTTTTCTAGGAACCGTTTGCGATGAAAATATCTCGGTCTATTTAAGTCTCCCTCCTTAAGCTTCGCCGGCTCATCTGTTCCAGTGCCGGCAACCCCCGAATCCCCGAATCCCGATCCCAATTCCCACACCCCCTTATTGCAAATATGACATCGTGCAAACGTTTCGTGAAGGCCCGTACGATGGCTGCGTCCCCCCCCCCCCGAGCGCCACTGCCTGCGCCGAGAGCGCGGCCGCTTATGCCGAGAATGCCACCCCATTCGCATTGAGCACGGCCGTTCCCGCCAAGAGGGCGTCTGCGGTAGCCGACAGGGCAGCTGCAGCAGCCGAGATGGCTGCACCTGCTGCTGCGATGGCGGCTGCAAACGCCGAGAGCGCTCGAGGTGACGTCCGTGCCGCCGATGTCGCCCTGGCCCAAGTCGAGGCCATCCACGCCAAGATCGAGGATGCACACGCCAAGATATTCCAGGCCACCTCAAACTCCAGCATGCAACCCATGTCTGAAAAGGCGGCAGTGTTCATGGAGCACCTGCTTCCTCATGAGGTCACCGAGCAGGAGCTGGAGACGCAGGAGGCGGCGAAGATCGAGGAGCGCTGGGAGGAGGAGTTGTGCGTGGCCGAGGTCGAGGTAGAGAAGAGTCCGTCCATCGAGTAACTAGCGGTGGGGCACCAATGCGAGCTCTGGCGCAGTCACTACTACGAGTACTACAACCTTGAGGGCGGTGCCGAGGACAAGGACGAGGACGCGGTCGACTTCAGCAGGGGGGACGTGGAGTCCACCAATGGTGGCATGTCACCAGGACAAGTCATCGATGTCTCATCTCACACGGGCGTTGCATAGGCTGGCGCGGCGACGGATTTAATAAAATTATGCGTACTTAGGCTTTCTTTTTAATGCTGGTCTTTTGTTAGAGCAATGTTTAGGTCAACTGGCTCTGCTTAATTACTAAAATTGCTCGATTCAGTAAGTGTGGTCTGTCTACTGTACGCTCTTTTGTGTGCCCAAATTAGCAAGCGATGTTAAATTATGCAATGACGTACCCGGTGAAATTTCCACCTGAATTTGAATTATCAAACTCATACCATGCGTGTAAAGCAGAAGAATCGTTTGCGATGCACACAATCGTTCAAAGTGAATGGTCCGGCGGCACCGCGCGCAAAGTTTCCCTCCACATTTTCAAAATTTTGTCCTACTGCCAAAATATCTACCCCCTCACCCCTTCCCCACCCCCTTTTCTCCCCGACCACACGTCACATTTCCCCTGTTTCCTCCTTCCTTCCTTCCTAAGCTATAGCTGCTTCCTCCCTCTCGCCGTCTCGCATCCTACCGCCGGGGTCGCCATGGTCTTCTTCAAAGACCTCTCCAACGGTTCCTCCTCCGGCGACAACTCCTTCACCACTCGGGTATGAATCTCTTCTCTCTCTCGGGCTATGACTTGGAATGAAGGATTTTTACCTGGCGGTCGATTTGAGTCATTTCTTCCTCTTGTAGCTCCCTATGACCATCGGTGGCAACGAATGGAGCGGGGTGGCTGAAGATCTATCTGCTCATTGTCACCATCAATCTCCATAAGTGAATATAGTTGCATTTGAAACTGTGGACAGTGGGAGGAAGTTTCTGGCATGTGCAGAGAATGTTAGACCCTCTTTCGTTGTTACAAATCATTTGTTAGATGTGATTCAGACAGTATCACGGTCCCAACGCATTCATACCACACCTTCAACCAAACGCATCCTAAGACAGTGTCACACTTTGTACCTAGTATCTTAAATTTTTGCCATCTCATCAGTGGTGCCACGGTGCCATTAGAAATTTTTTTGGCACCGCTTCAGCAGTTTGTGCAGCCAACTTTGGTCCACACATCCGAGTAGCCAAGTAGTAAAATACTAAATCTTTATGGCACGAAGGAACTGGGCATCGGAGCAACTACGTGCTCCAGAGTCCGGGTCCCTGATTTGTTTCCACTGCATTCGCTCGCCAGTGCAGGGCACCGGTGCGAGATGTAGCAACAGTTGTCTTTATAATAGTTTTGGCATACATAGTGGACGGCCTTAGTGCTCTTAGTTCTATGTTACTAAATTTGTGCATGTACACACCTGTTAGTATCAATTTGTTGTCATCCAAACACTGTCGCTATGCTGTCGCAGTTATATTTACCTTCCCCATAAATTGTTCAATTTGTTATTTATTGTACATGAGTAAGCACTTGTAGCATTGTTGTAGTTAATTATAGCTTTTGATGTGCCAAAATTTGGTTGTTGTCTCACTAGCAATTAATTCATTTGCACATTGATGTTTTTGAGAAGATATGTCATAATTAACATGTTTCTTTGGTTTTTCAAAATAAGCATTGGTGATTTTATATATTGCTATAAACCCATTTCCCCTACAATTATTACTGATCTAGTTTTAAATATTTTAGGATGAACGGAAGTGTTTTTACTTGGAGTGGGTTGATCAAGAGTGGCCACAGTCTTTGAAGATGTGCCTAGCGAAGCTCTAGAGCATGTATGAGGAAGAGAACAGACGTAGGTTTAGAGAAACTATTGTCAACGCTGAAGAATATTTGAAGATGCGGGATAAAAAGTGGAAGGTGGAGAATGAGATAATATTTTTTAAATCAGACTTTGCTAAGATGGTGTTGGCGAAGGAGGAGGCACTTTCCCAGTTGGCACGTGCAAAATAGGTTCTTACTGAAATGAAAGCAGAGGTGGCTCAGATGAGCCTGGATGATCTCGATTAGGGAAATGAATATATTGTTCTAATATTGTTCTTATGAAGTTGAACTAGCTATATGTTGTACTATTCTGCTTTCATGTAGCTATCGTACTGTAACGCCCTCGATGCGGCTATATCTCCCACGTGTCGAGGCACGACTTAGAGGCATAACCGCATTGAAAGCAATGTCGCAAGTTAGGCAATCATCACAACATCCCATGTAATATGAATAATAAAAGGGGAAGGTACATAGTTGCCTTACACTCGCCACGTCAATCAAGGTACATAAATAACATTACATCATCCAAACACTCATGGCCCGACAACGACGCCAAAATAAAAGGTAACCCAACATGCGACACAGTCCCGATCACCCAACTGGGCACCACTACTGATCATCAGGGAAAGACACATAGTATCGTTGAGAGTCCTCGTCGAACTCCCACTTGAGCTCAAGCGCATCACCTAGAGCGGAATCATCAGGCCCTACATCTGGTTTGGAAGTAATCTGTGAGCCACAGGGACTCAGCAATCTCGCACCCTCGCGATCAAGACTATTTAAGCTTATAGGTAAGGCAAGGTAAATATGTGGAGCTGCAGCAAGTGACTAGCATATATGGTGGCTAACCTGTTCGCAAGAGAGCGAGAAGAGGAGGCAAGGCGCGAGCGAGAAACTAGAGAGCAACCTGCGCAAACATTACTCCAACGTCGTGTCCACTTCCCGGACTCCGCCAAGAAGAGGCCATCACGGTAACTCACACTGTTGATTCATTTTAATTAAGTTAAGGTTCAAGTTATCTACAACCAGACATTAACAAATTCCCATCTGCCTATAACCGCGGGCACGGCTTTCGAAAGTTCAAATCCCTGCAGGGGAGTCCCAACTTAGCCCATGACAAGCTCTCACGGTCAACGAAGGAATAGACCTCCTCTCGAGACGTTCCGATCAAACTCGGTATCCCGGTTCTTCAAGACAACTCCGACAATGGTAAAAAAAAGTCCAGCAACACCACCCGCTGTGCCGACAAATCCCGATAGGAGCTGCACATACTCGTTCTCAGGGCACACCGGATAAGCTAAGCGTACGGGAGCCAACGTAACCCAAGTTGCCAAGGGACGGCCCCGCACGGTGCTCTAGGTTGGACCAACGCTCAGAGGAGCCCTGGCCCAGGGGGGTTAAAATAAGATGACCCTTGAGTCCACGAAACCCAAGGGAAAAAGGCTAGGTGGCAAATGGTAAAACCAAGGTTGGGCATTGCTGGAGGAGTTTTATTCAAGGTGGACTGTCAAGGGGTTCCCATTATCACCCAACCGCGTAAGGAACGCAAAATCCGGGAACATAACACCGATATGACGGAAACTAGGGCGGCAAGAGTGGAACAAAACACTAGGCGAGAGGCCGAGCCTTCCACCCTTTACCAAGTATATATATGCATTAAGATAACATGGCAATATAATGATATCCCAACAAGTAAATAATGTTCCAACAAGGAACGGTCTCCAATCTTCACCTGCAACTAGCAACGCTATAAGAGGGGCTGAGCAAAGTGGTAACATAGCCAATCAACGGTTTGCTAGGACATGGTGGGTTAGAGGTCTGACATGGCGATTTGAGAGGCATGAAAGCAAGTGGTAGGCATCGTAGGATAGGCATAGCAAAAGAGCGAGCATCTAGCAAAGCAAAGATAGTAGTGATTTCGAGGGTATGATCATCTTGCCTGCAAAGTTGTTAGAGTTGACTGGATCCTTGAAAGCAAACTCAACGGGCTCCTCATTAGCGAACTCGTCTCCTGGCTCTACCCAAACAAGACAAACAAGCAAACGGAACACAATCAACCACATGCAACGCTCGAACAATATGATGCAAGGATGGTATGCTATGCGGGATGCATATGCAAGATTTGACAAGGGATACATGAACCTGGCCTCAACTTGGGAATCCAAGTATGCCACTGGAAAGATGAGATGAAATCGCTTGAAAACGATATAAATAATGCCGGAAACGGAGCTACGGTTTGGAAATGGCAAGCAAATCAAATATGACCACGTTCTGCGATTTACAGCAAGTAGCCATCTAAATGCAACAAGATGAACATGCTACAGCACCCAAACATGACAACAAAATACGTGGCAGGGATGAATTCATGATGCTTAACAAAAGTCTAGCACTGAGCTACAGCCAAATCATCCATTAACAGGTTCAAACAAGCATGGCAAAAATGCATTTGACAAATAGATCTCAGACTCAATGAAATTAACACTTGTCTGGAACTTCAGATCAGATAGCACTCTTCGGAGCATGAAAACTATATGCTACAGGACCTGAACATGGCAAAGTAAATCATGGCATGGAGCTACTCAAAGATCTTAACAAAAGTCCCTTAGTGACCTTTAGCCAAAAGGGATCAGAAAATACAATTGCAAGCATGTGAACATGGCAAAAACATACTCAGTTCTCAGACTTAGTGAAAACTGGAGCATGCTGAAAACAGATATCAAGTAGGCATGTTTACGAGCTCGATGCACTCACTACAGAGCAAGTGATGACATTCTAAGCATACACCCATCAAGAATACACAAAATTCAAGCTAGACATGGCAAGAACAATAGCATAGCCTGCATGGATCAACTACAACATCCCCGGCAAAATCGCTAACAAGTAGACAATCTGCCCAGATTCACGAAATGACAAAAGTAGAGCTCGATTGACTCAAGCTAGGATGCTCCATAATTGCAAAAAAAGAGATGGATGGATAGAGCACTACAATATTAACAAAACATCCTTACTGATCATCCTCAAAAGAGGCACGGATCACTAGGAAACAACATGAACATATGGCCATATGAGATAAATAGCTCAAGGACTTGGTGGAAATGCTAAGTCCCTGAAATCAGCATTACCAAGTGCCTCACTTTGCAAGCTTGTGCTAGTCACCACACACATCACAAAAATACATGGGTTGCAACACTGGAAAGATGGCAAAACCCTTAACAAAACATATGTAGAGCTCATGGGCATATCATGCCCACAATAATCATGGCAAAAATGACAAATATCTAAATGAAGCAGCAGATCTGACAATTATCTCAAGTAGCACTCTTCTAACAGCATTTCGGGCATCAAGATGAACTCAAATGAAAATAAATCAGTGAGATGAAATGATGTACTCTCTGAGGCGAACAATTTGATATGCTATATGCCCAAAACGGAGCTACGGATGAGGAGTTACGGTGCGATGAACATAGACAAAAAGTTAGGGTTTCGGGCAAAAAGTCAACCCGATCCGGATCTGGATCTGGCCCGGTGCTGTAGCAACGCGTTCTTCGAGGATCACCGACCCGAGCTCGCCGGAGTTGACGGAGTAGACGGCGGCCGGTGGTTCCGTGGGCGGGGGAAGGAGGAGAAGCGACCGGAGCTCGCCGGACGCTCGCCGCCGTCGGGCGACGAGGAATCCACGGCGGGGCGGCGAGGGGCGGCCCTGCCAGCGATGGAGCGTGGCGGCCGGCGCGGGGCTTCCCGCTGGAGATGGAGGCGACGGGCGGCCGGGCGAGAGGAGGCGGCGCGGGGCGAAGACGCGGGCCGGGAGGGCCTCCCGCGGGCTCGCCGGGCCGGTGGTGCAGGGCGGCGGCGGCGACATGTGGCAGGCACGGGTTGGCGGCGGCGGATCGGGCGGACGTGTCCGGCCCGATTCGGACACGTCCGGCGGCGAGGGGATCCTTTTTTTTTAGGGTTTGGACGGGGGAGATCCGGATTTTCGAGGAGGGGTCTTTATATTGAGGTGGAGGGAGCTAGGAGAGTCCAAATGAGGTGCGGTTTTCGGCCACGCGATCGTGATCGAGCGCTCTAGATGATGGAGAGGGTTTTGGTGGGTTTTGGGCCAAATTGAAGGGGTGTTGGGCTGTAACACACACGAGGCCTTCTAGGTCCCTCAGTTAACCATTGGAGCATCAAACGAAGTCCAAATGGTACGAAACTTGACAGGCGGTCTACCGGTAGTAAACCAAGGCTGCTTGGCAAGTCTCGGTCCAATCCGGAAATGTTTAATCCCCACACACGAAAGAAAAGGTAGAAATGGCCACCGGAGGAGAACGAAGCGCCGGAATGCAAAACGGACAACGGGGAAAATGCTCGAATGCATGAGATGAACACGTATGCAAATGGAATGCACATGATGACATGATATGAGATGCGTGACAACGAAAACAACACACAAAGACAAAAACCCGAACCCGAGAAAATAAAATAACTTAAGGCCGGAAACGACAAGAGTTGGAGTACATATTGGGTAAATCAAATCCGGGGTGTTACACGTACTGTGATGTTATAATATATTTATGTGCCTTGTATGAAATTGGCAAATAGCTGTTCGATATGATATGTGAATTTGCGTAATACTGGAACTATTAATTCTAAACTAGTAAACCTGCTAAATGTGTCATGGAACTTTGCAAATGGTTCTAGCAGTAAAAGCGCTTGTGATGGATAGCCTAATGCCACACATTTTTCTTCATTAAATCATGTGTGATGTAGTTGATAAAAGCAAACAGTTAACCAAAGCAGAGCGTGTGTGATAGTTACACCTTCCACACACGAGCCTACACATAATACTGTGTGGGATGTACATACAAACAGAAACGTTTTCCCTGGATTGACTGTGTGGGATGTACATAAGAGCGGAAACGTATTCCTTGGATTGTCTGTGTGATATACATACGAACGGAAATGTTTTCCCTAGACTGACTGTGTGGGATGTACATAAGAACGGAAATGTATTCCTTGGATTGACTGTGTGTGATATACATACCTACGGAAATGTTTTTCTGGGATTCACTATGTGGGATGTACATACCTACAGAAATGTTTTTCTGGGACTCACCATGTGGGATGTACATACCTACGGAAATGATTGGGTTTCGATGCCTCGCTCGATCGCACACGAGCTCATTTGGTGTCCTAGGAGGGCCTATCCTCGATGATTTATGGGCCGTGTGGGAAGGACCCCCCTATCTCCCACACTCACTTGGCGACGGTTCCAAATGCCGTCGCGGAAAGGGGTTAAAAACCGTTTGTATATCACCGGCGCGTACTAGTGAATGTGAGAAAGAGAATCGGGGGCCGTAGGTTTCACTAGTGGCTTCTCTCGAGAAAAATAGCAAATGGTGGGTAAACAAATTACTGTTGGGCAATTGATAGAACTTCAAATAATCATGACGATATCCAGTCAATGATCATTATGTAGGCATCACGTTCAAGATTAGTAGACCGACTCCTTCCTGCATCTACTACTATTACTCCATACATCAACGGCTATCCATCATGCATCTATTGTATTAAGTTCATGGAGAAACAGAGTAATGCAATAAGAATGATGACATGATGTAGACAAGATCTATCTATGTAGAGATAGACCCCATCGTTTTATCGTTAGTAGCAACGATACATACGTGCCGGTTCCCTTTCTGTCACTGGGATCAAGAGACGTAAGATCGAACCCACTACAGAGCACCTCTTCCCATTGCAAGATAAATATATCAAGTTGGCCAAAAAAACCAAATATGAGAGAATAAATATGAGGCTATAAGCAATCATGCATATAAGGGATCGAAGAAACTCAAATAATTTTCATGGATATAAAACGATAGATCTGATCATAAACTCAATGTTCATCCAATCCCAACAAACACACCGCAAAAAGAGTTACACCATATGGATCTCCAAGAGACCATTGTATCGAGAATCAAACGAGAGAGAGGAAGCCATCTAGCTACTAACTACGGATCCAGAAGTCAACAAAGAACTACTCACGCATCATCTGAGAGGAACCAATGGAAGTGGTGAACCCCTCCATGATGGTGTCTAGATTGGATCGGGTGGTTCTGGACTCTACGACGGCTGCAATTGATTTTCGTCAACTCCCCTAGGGTTTCTGGAATATTGGGGTATTTATAGATCAAAGAGGCGGTCCGGGGGGCACCCGAGGTGGGCACAACCCACCAGGGCACGCCTGGGCCTCCAGGCGCGCCCTGGTGGGTTGTGCTCCCCTTAGAGCACCCCCCAGGTGCTGCCTTAGCCCATTGGGTGTCTTTTATTCCATAAAAAATCTCCATAAAGGTTCGTTGCATTTGGACTCCGTTTGGTATTGATTTCCTGCGATGTAAAAAAACATGCAGAAAACAACAACTGGCACTTGGCACTATGTCAATAGGTTAGTGCCAAAAAATGATATAAAATGACTATAAAATGATTATAAAACATCCTAGATTGATAATATAACAACATGGAACAATCAAAAATTATAAATACGTTGGAGAAGTATCACTCTGCAACCCAAAGTAGGAGAGAGGGTCGCAAGTATCAGACTTTGACCTACTGGCTGGAGTTTCCCCCGTCAGGCACCCATCTGGTTCAAGCCGTCAGCCAATCTACATAGCTTAATAAATAGTAACGTCTAACTGAGCCAGTTAGTTAGATGCTTATGTCGGATTTCGGGTTCCACAGACCCTTGAGAGGTTCGAACTCTGAGGTGCATGCGAAGAACTCAACCTCCCTAGTTTGCCTACTCCCCAATCTCTCGGCCTAATTCGATGAACAGGAAGGAAACGTGACACAGGAGTTTACCTAGGTTCGGGCCACTTTGCGGTGTAAAACCCTACTCTTGCTTTTTGGTGGATTGGCCTTAAGGGGTTGAGGATGAACTAGTAAAGTGGGAGAACAACCTCAGGAGGAGGAGTGTTCTTGGGCTCGAGTGAGCTGGTAAGTGTGAGGGTGGAATGGATATGATCCGGTCCTATGGTGGTGGCTAAGTCCTATTTATAGCGGCCTTGGTCCTCTCCCCAAATGAAGGCGGGAAGGGATCCCACAACAGCCAAATTCGTAGGGAGACAACTAGTACATGCTATCCTGACAAAAGTAGTGTCCACCTGCAAAAGCCTCTGGTCGTGATGTTGCGGTGGGCTCGGCGATGACCTCCGTCTTGCTATCCTGGCAGTCTTGGTCTTGTAGCACCAGAATGGAAACCTTTGGTTGCTTCCTCGAGACTCCGCGTCTGCCCTTGCCTCCTTAGCACCAAAGAGGAAACTAGTACACTAGCCCGCTAGCGCCCACCTAGCCTTGGTCGTCACAAATCACGTCATCCGATCCTCATGAGGTGAGTCTTGCATAGGAATCTACGCTACTCCGGAGCCAGCCTGAGGAGGCCGCTCCCCGTGGAGGTCTTGGTGTCGTCCGCCTCGCAAGGATTGGCCCCTTGCAAGGGTCATGAGTTGTTGATGCTGAAGCTAGGCCATACCAGGCCGTTGGCAAGCCATGTCGTGGGCCGCAAGCAGGCGAGTTTGGGTACCCCCATTCCCAGAACGCCGACAGTAGCCCCCGAGCCCAAGGCACGCTCAAACTTGGCTTCGAGGCGAAGCCAAGGGGCAAGTGCAGAGTGTCGTGGGCCATAACTGCCTGTAGCCTTGGTTGACGCGTGGCGATTCATGGGACGTGGGTGTCTCCTCTTCCCCATGCGGCTTTGGCAACTATTCCGGGCTAACAAAAAGGCTGGTGCTTGGTGTGGAGCCTTCATTGCCTTTACTTCGTCTTGCTCGGGACGAGATCCTCTCGTAGTGGTGGAGTGTTGTAACGCCCCGAGACCATTGCGCCAGGTGTCTTCCAGTTATTCGCTGTTGTTGCCTTGTCATTTGCTTGCGTTTCATGCATTTCATATCATGTCATCATGTGCATCTCATTTTGCATACATGTTCGTCTCATGCATCCGAGCATTTCCCCCGTTTTCCGTTTTGCAATCCGACACTCCTATGTCCTCCGGCGCCCTTCTTTTGTCTCTTTTTCGTGTGCGGGTGTTAAACATTCTCGGATTGGACCGAGATTTTCCAAGCGGCCTTTGTTTACCACCGGTAGACCGCCAGTCAAGTTTCGTTCCATTTGGAGTCAGTTTGATACTCCAACGGTTTACCGAGGAACCGTAAAGGCCTCGTGTGTGTTGCAGCACAACAACCCTTCAAAGTGGCCCAAAACTCATCCAAACCCCCTCCATCCTCTCGGTCATTAGATCACGATTGCGTGGCCGAAAACCGCTCCTCATTTGGACTCTCCTAGCTCCCTCTTCCTATAAATATGTGTCTCCCTCCGAATTTCTCGCGCAGATCAAACACTAGCACCGCTCCCCTCGCGCCGCCGGACGTTTCTTCCTCCGCGCCGAACATGTCCAGCCGCCACCTCACTCCATCCAATCAGAAGCCGCCAGTCAGCCGGCTGCCGCCCTCGCCCAACCGGGCGCCGCGACACGTCCCGGCGCCCCGCGCCTCTCCACAGCGGGCCTGCGAGCCCGAGACAGGCCCTCCCCGGCCCTGCTCCAGCGTGCCGCGCGCCGCCCGCTCCTCCACACTCTGCCGCCGACGACCTCGTGCGCCGCCACCGGTCACCGCGTCGCCCAGCGCCGCACCTCTGCCGTCCCTGTTCCTCTCCAACCCCGACCATCGTCGGACCCCTCCGCCCCTTCGATCTCCGGCTGCAGCAGCTCGCCGGACGCCCCGGCCAACCCGACCACCGCCTGATCCGCGCCGCCATGCACGGATCTCACCGGAGCTATAGCTCCCGCGCCGGATCGGGAGGAGCCCGATCTGGGCGCGTCTCGTCGTTGACTTCCGCGTGGGCCCCGCTTCAGGCCCAGATCCAAGACGACCCGCCTACCTCCTCCTCCTTCCTGGGCCGAGGATATTTGGGTGAGCCACCGCCGATGCCCTTATCTCTCGCTCCGTGCGACATTTACTATTCTACGCTCAGTTCCAGACTTGGTGTTTTTCCACTAAGTCCCCAGATCTGTGTTATTTCCAGCCCATGTTCATCGCATCATAACTTCATCACCATTGCTCCGTTTTGCATGCATGATATATCAAATGGTCATCATGATGTGCTCTTCATTTCATTACATTGCACCATGCTTGTTTGACTCCATCTTGATGCCCAAATTGTTGTTGCAAGAGTGCTTCAAAATGTTAGGTGTTGTTCCTTATCAGTTTATGATCATTTGTCATTTTTGCCATGATTATTGTGTGCTCAATATGAGCTTGAGCCCTACATGTGTTTTGGACTATGCCATGCCATCTTTACAGGGGTGTATGCCATGTATTTTTGTGATCAATGTGGTGACTAGCACAAGCATGCAAAGTTGCTCTCGTAATATTGCTGATTTCAGGGACTTAGAATCTCACTGTCATTTCCCTGATGTTATTTTTTATGCCATGTATTCATGTTACTATAGAGTGATCCATGCCTCTTTTGAGCATGCTCAGTAAGGATGATTTTGAGATATTGTTATGTTCTATCCATCCATGTCTTTGTTTGCATTTATGGAGTACCTAGCATGAGTCAATCTTGCTCTGCTTTTGCTATAAAATGTTCCTGGTAGATGGTTTACGTGTTAATCAATTTTGCCAAGGTTGTTGTAGTTGATCCATGCATGCTATGAGATTGTTCTTCCCATGTTTAGCTTCTTGATCATGTCCTCTTGCTGGATGTATGCTTAGTTTGTCATGCAATGCCTTGTGGTGAGTGCTTCGAGCTCGCAAACATGCCTACGTAACTCTGTTTATGCCATGTCCAGTTTTTTGCTAAGTCTGAATCTGTTAACGAAACTTGCTATGTTTACATGGGTGCCATCATATTTTCTGATCCTTTTTGGCTTATGGTCAGTAAGGGACGTTTGTTATATGCTTTGAGTAGATTCATGCCATGTCCTTTATTGCTATGTTCTGATCCAGTAGCATGTTTTTATCTTGCTCTAAACATGGCTTCCTGATGTTAATTCCTGACATGTTGTTATTTTCAATAAGTCTGTGAAGCTGATATCTTTTGCACTTTCGCCATGCTTGTTTGAACCTGCTATTGTGTGAATTAGTCGTATCTCAGTGTTCATATTTTGTCAATCATCTTGAGTAGATCACTGTCATGTGCTTTGTTGTTATGTTAGAGTGCAGTAGCTTAGTTTCTTGTTGCATTCTAGATGGCATCGTGCTATTAATCACAGAATAGTGTCATTATTGTTTTGCTTGCCATTTGCAAACCCTGCATCCGATTCTGGTGATCTTTATATCGATTTCGACCGAAATCAACTCATCTTTCCAATGGTGCTCTTGGTTTGCCAAGTTGAGGCATGGTTCAATCTTTTCCTTCTGGGGCACGCATATGCATTGCATATTACATCCCGCATGTCATGCCATGTTTTGCATCATGTTGCTTGTGCATTGCACCGTGGTTGATTGTGTTTCCCTTGCTTGTGTTCTTGCTTTGGGTAGAGCCGGGAGACGAGTACATGATCGAGGAACCCGTTGAGTACGCTTACGAGGATCAAGCTTACGTCAACTCGGAGAACTTTGCAGGCAAGATGACCATACCCTCGAAATCACTTATATCTTTGCTTGCTAGTTGCTTGCTCTATTGCTATGTCGCGATACCTAGCACTTTCTATATCATGCCTCCCATATTGCCATGTCAAACCTCTAACCCACCTTGTCCTAGCAAACCGTTGTTTGGCTATGTTACCGCTTTGCTCAGCCCCTCTTATAGGGTTGCTAGTTGCAAGTGAAGATGGAGTTTGTTCCATGTTGGAACATGGATATTGTTGGGATATCACAATATATCTTATTTACTTAATGCATCTATATACTTGGTAAAGGGTGGAAGGCTTGGCCTTATGCCTGGTGTTTTGTTCCACTCTTGCCGCCCTAGTTTCCGTCATACCGGTGTTATGTTCCTTGATTTTGCGTTCCTTACGCGGTTGGGTTATAATGGGAACCCCTTGACAGTTCTCCTTGAAAAAACTCCTCCAGTAAGGCCCAAAGTTGGTTTTACATTTGCGCTAACAATCTATCACCTTCTCTTGGGTTATCACGAGCCCGACGGTCATCTTTATTTTAACCCCCCCCCCTCCCCGGGCCAGTGCTTCTCTAAGTGTTGGTCCAACCTGAGCGATGTCCGGCGCCCCCTGGGCAACCAGGGTCTATGCCAACCCGACGTCAGGCTCATCCGGAGAACGACATATGTGCAGCTCCTATCGAGATTTGTCGGCACATCCGGGCGGCTTTGCTAGTCTTGTTTTACCATTGTTGAAATGTCTTGTAACCGGGATTCCGAGTCTGATCGGGTCTTCCTGGGAGAAGGAATATCCTTCGTTGACCTTGAGAGCTTGTGATGGGCTAAGTTGGGCCACCCCTACAGGGGTTTGAACTTTCAAAAGCCGTGCCCCTGGTTATGGGCAGATGGGAATTTGTTAATGTCCGGTTTGTAGAGAACATGACACTAAACTTAATTAAAATGAATCAACAACGTGTGTAGCCGTGATGGTCTCTTTTTGGCGGAGTCCGAGAAGTGAACACGGTTCTTGTGTTATGCTTGCATGTAAGTAGTTTCAGGATCACTTCTTGATCACTTTTAGTTCACGACCGTGCTTTTCTTCTCTTCTCGCTCTCATTTGCGTAATTTAGCCACCATATATGCTAGTGCTTGCTGCAGCTCCACCTCACTACCTTTTCCTACCCATAAGCTTAAATAGTCTTGATCGCGTGGGTGTGAGATTGCTGAGTCCCCGGTGACTCACAGATTACTTCAAATAGTTACAGGTGCCGATGATAACCGTGCAGGTGACGCAAGCGAGCTCAAGGAGGAGCTCGATGAAGATCGTGTTCATTGTGTTGTTTCGTTTCCAGTCGATCAGTAGTGGAGCCCAGTTGGGCGATCAGGGATCTATGCATTAGGGGTGGTCTTCTTTTATTTTGGTTCCGTAGTCAGACCTGGATTGTATTCTGGATGATGTAATGCTATATTTATGTATTGTGTGAAGTGGCGATTGTAAGCCAACTCTTTATCCCTTTCATATTCAGTACATGGGATGTGTAAAGATTACCCCTCTTGCGACATGCCTACTATGCGGTTATGCCTCTAAGTCATGCTCCGACACGTGGGAGATATAGCCGCATCATGGGTGTTACAAGTTGGTATCAGAGCCTTCCCCGACTTAGGAGCCCCCTGCTTCATCGAATCGCTGGCGTTGTTGAGTCTAGAAAAATGTTTTGAGTCTTATAGGATTGTATATATCGAAAAGTAGGATTCTTTTTACTCCTCAGTCCCTTCGTTTCTCTCGTGAGGCTTCCTGACGTAGAGTTTTGACTCTTCTCTTCTCAAAATTTCACTAATTGTTTTTAGGAACACGCGGGTATCTTGGAATCGTTCTGATGGTTTTGTGACGAGAACATTGTTCTTGGTGCCTCCTGACATTTAGGGGTTGTCGTAGTGTCCCGGGGAGTTGAGCTCCGAGGTGTTGTCATCACAATTTTATCATTGCAGTTCTGGAATACCTGAGTTTCACCGACATCGAAAATCTCTTTTATGCAGTTCTTGGTGAGATAACCTCGACGCCACCTAGTACTTGGGTGGGAGTTCGGGAGTATTTCCATAACTCGTATAACGGTTGCTTTTTGAAGGTTGAGGTAAATGATTTTCGAAGGTTTCTTGGTTATGTGTTGAAGGATGGATACAGCTGGATGTAGGATTTGCTAGTTTTGGTTGAGATATTATGCTTCCCCTGTACCCCCAACACCTGATTGCATAACTGGAATGTTTCAGGAGTTTATAAGTGGGAATTCAAGTAGCTCCTAGGATATCTTTCCGACAAATGTATGATATGAGATTGGGGTTCGACGTCTAGTGGTCCGCCTATCCACGGTTGGTTTTACAGTGGTCTCGTTGGGTCTTAAAGAGTCCTTGGCTATGCTGACTCGGGGACGCTTCGTATGTCATGTGCACTGCCTTGTACATGATGGTGCTGTACGATCGAGCCCGTGTGGGCCCCACCACAAAAACTTCGGATGAAATCACTATCATATGTTTGTTCCGGCTTATTCTGCAAGCTAATCCTTTATTTTTGTTTTCAGTTGTGGTAGTCGAGTTGCTTCGAAGTCAAATGTTGATTCCATACCTTTCCTAAACGGTGTTCTCATATTTGTATGTGGATACTAATCCTTCATGATAATCGAGATTGTCATGTCAATTCTTTTCAACCGGCGTGTTTCTCTTCAAGTAGATCCGATCATTTTCGACATCAACAAGATCAATTATCAGTTCTTCTCAACGGTGTTTGCTTCATACGTCCCAAATTGCCTTTGTTTTTTCCGCCCACCCACCCTTTTTCTTCAAGGATTCATATTTCTTAATCAAGTCTCCATCTTATGGATGTGAAGTTTCTTCATTCTTTTCCGTCAATGTTCTTATCCGGTGATTCTCACGAAGCTACAAGTTCATCATTCTTCGTTGTCTTTCTTCTCCGGTGGATTCAATTCAAGCTTTTGGTGTTGACCATATCCTCTTCTTCCTTTCATATGCTTTCTTATGCAAGTGCACCTCTTAATGATTAACCTCTCTCTATTCATTTGTTCCGGAGTGCGAAGATATCTCAGAGGATGTTATCTCTTGAAATCTGTTCAAGCTCTTTCGGGGATGTTATCTCATTCAAGCCATTTAATTCAACCGGTGCAATCTCCTTTTCAAATAATTGTTCGAAGGTGTCTTTTTTGGGTGGGCCCTAACCCACAGGTCTTTTCCCAGGATCTTACCTGACTCCTCTAGTTTCCCGGAGTTACTCTCAAATTCTTTTTAAAGTTTGATGTAAGAATGAATTATCATCAGTCAAATGCCTTCTTCCAAGATCTTTCACATTCTTTTCATCATCGGTTCAACCTTCCTAATTTCCATTCCGGAGCGCCTCAACAATTCATGGAGGAGTTTCTCATCGTCATTCTTAGTTTTTGGAGACCGAAGAAGAGTTTCTCTTAATTCTTGCTCCATTCTCTTCAAGATTCATGGTTCTAGCTTGATGCCTTCCTATCTGTAAGTGCATCTAGTGCCACACCTAGTTGGTTTTGGAGTATTGACAGCAAACCTAGTTGAGGGACTAATGTGTTTGTGAGAATTGCAGGAAAACACAGGTAGAAGTCCCTCATTGATTCGGTTTTACTACCAGAGATGACCCCTAAAAATATACGAAGACATTGAAGACAATGGTGGTTTATGAAGATATTCATATTGAAGACAATGACAGGAGAAGACTCCCTATGAAGCTTTTGGAACTCGAAGACCTAGATCCTTCGTAGTTTTATTTCATTCATGTTGTGTCATAGGAACCACCGTACTGTTAAGTGGGGTCAAAGAGAACCAGTCAGAATGACTGAAGTGATGCCTAATTCAAATCCTATGTCTTCGAGCGAAGACTTTGAGAGAAAATCTTGTCCAGAGTCAGACAAGTCAGCTTTACTTGTAGCCCAAGTAAAGTTGTCGTGTGAGTTCAAAATTCGACCGTTGGTACACGCGTCAGTTCCTTAGTGACCCAGGGTCATTTCGGACAGATCAGGTCGGGTTGCCAAGTGGCTATAAATAGTTCACGCCCCACAACCATAAACGGTTGGCTGCTCAGATTTCAGTGCACGGCTTTTGTCGCTAAGAGCAACCCACCTCGAAGCCTTTGAAAGAAAAATTCCCAGTGAGGAGAAAAGCCCTAACCACCCAGAGCCAGAGCAAATTGGGAATCACTTAAGTCTTCGTGTCTGTGTGATCTGAAGACTTATTACACTTGAGGACTGTGCATCCTCCAGACGGTTAGGCGTCGCGTTCAGAGCATCCAAGAGAAATTGTGGATTGCCAGTGAACGAAGTCTGTGAAGGTTTGGGAGTCTACCTTGAAGACTTACCTGAGTGATTGGGCGAGGTCTGTGTGACCTTAGCTCAAGGAGAAAACGGTGAGGACTGGGTGTCTTGGACTAAGTGTCCTTGACTGGGTGTCCGGGACTGTGTGTCCTTTGGTTTAAATACCTAGCCGCTCCAACGAGACGTACAGTTGTCACAGCAACTGGAACTGGTCAAACAAATCATTGTCTTCAACGCATCGCTGGTTTCATCTTCACTTCCTCTCACTTACAGTTATTCATTCTGAAGCCATTGCATGCTTGCTTTATCTTTTGTCTTCACAACATGAATGTATGATCTGTTTGGCTTCATAACTTCTTCCTACCTGATCCTTATTACACTGAAGCTTTTGTCACTGCGCTTTCACTTTATTGAATACTTGACCAGGGCTTGCCTAGTGTAATCTAACTTCCGCTGTATAGTAATAGGCATAATCTTCACTGGTTGTCTTCATAACTCTCACTTTTGAAGACTTTCAGAAAAATCGCCTATTCACCCCCCCCCCTCTAGTCGATATAACGCACTTTCAATTGGTATCAGAGCTAGGTGCTCCCTTGTTCTGTGTGATTCGGTTTAACCACCTGGAGTTTTAGCTATGTCGACTGCAGGGATAATCAAAGTCTCCGCTGCTTGCCCCGTCTTCGATGGAACTGAATATCCCTACTGGAAGAATAAGATGCGCATGCATCTTGAAGCCATTGACATCGACCTATGGTATGTCGTCGAGAACGGCGTTCCCAAGGCTGGAGAAGGTGTCACTGCTGCTGATGTCAAGAAGTTCACTCAATTGGACTCCACTGCCAAGAATATCATATGTGGTCATCTGACCAAAGGACAGTATGGCCGTGTGAGTGCTTTGAAGACATCCAAGCTAGTCTGGGACTGGCTCTCAAAGGTCAATGAAGGCATCTCAACCCAGAGAGATCAAAGAATCAGTGTTCTTCGCAACCTCTTCAACCGCTTCAAGCGAAATGACAATGAGAATGTCCAGCACACATTTGACCGGCTCACTGACATCACAAATGAGCTTCAAGCCCTCGGCGCCACTGAGATCACCAAACATGAAATCGTCAAGACGCTGCTGAGATCACTTGATAGTTCATTTGACATCCTGGCCCTGATGATTCAAGAACGTCCTGATTTCAAGACACTCGATCCGTCTGACATACTTGAGAGGCTCAACACACATGAGTTCCAACTTTCTGAGAAAAGAGATATCTACGGCCCAAACTATGGGCGAACTCGTGCCTTGAAGGCAAAAGCTGTCTCCTCATCTGAAGAAGAATCTGACTGCAGTTCTGATGATCCTGAAGACATTGGAAGAGAACTTGCAATGCTAGTGAAGAAGTTCCAAAAATTCACTAAGAAGAAAGGCTTCAGGAAATCTTCACGATCAAGCTCAAGGAATGATGAAGCTTCTGCTCATGACTACAAGAAGAAAACATGTCACAAGTGCAAGAAAACTGGACACTTCATCTCTGAGTGTCCACAGTGGGACAATGAGAACAGAAGGAAGAAGAAGAGCAAGGAATATGATTCTGACGACAAGAAGAAGAAGAAATACTCAAAGTCTTCCTCCAAAACTTCATCAAGGTCTTCATCACACAAGAAGAGCTCATCTGGCAAGGCACGTGCGTTTGTTGAAAAGGAGATGGATTCAGAGGAGGAGTCCGCATCTGAGGTGGCAGAGGTGGAGTCTGAGGAGGAGTCTGATTCTGGCATTGCGAGTCTGGCTACAGCATACGTCGCCAAGTCCATCTTCAATACTGAAGACAATGACTGCATCACCGACACCGACGCAAATGATAAGAACGACTCCACTCCTAGCTACTGCTTCATGGCACGCGGTGCCAAGGTAAACACACGCACAACTCGCTATGAAACATCTAGTGACGATGACTCTGAATGTGATTCAAAACCTAGCTACAAAACACTTGCTAAAATTGCAACTGAACAACAGAAAGCTATGGAACATATTCAAAAATTGTTAGACAGAAGCGATGATCTGTTGGGTGCTGAAATGACTCGATCTGAATCCTTAATTGAAGACATAAAAAACCTTCATGTTAAGTATCAGGAACTTGAATATCGTCATGATACTCTCTCAACAACTCATGAAAAGCTTTCCTATGATTATCTTCAAAGGAAGCAAGAACTTGAGAAATTGAGGGCGGCTCATGAAGATCTTCAAAAGGAAAACGAGTCACTTCGCGCTGAACACATCAGTCCCGCTCAGGAAGGATTTGAACCACCATGTCTTAAATGCATTGAGCGTGATAATGCTGCTTCTGTTGCTGAATGTTCCACTGCTACTACTGTTTCAATATCTTCAACTGTTGATGTGGTAACTAACCCCTCTGCTGAGGATACCACTGCTATTGCTGATGAGAATGCTAGGTTGAAGACATTGCTTGAAACAGGGATGTACAAAAGTCTTCAAGGGCATCAGACATTGTGTGATGTCCTCAAAAAGCAGATCCTGAATCGTAACCCTAGGAAAGAGGGTGTTGGATTTATGAGGAAAATCAATACAGATGGCTCTTACTGGAAACCTGAGCAGTACCCCAAAACTACATGGGTTGCTGCAAAGGAACTTTCAGCAGATCCATCCAATTTATCTGGCTTCACTTGTGCTAACCCTATTATCATTGATGAATCCTTTGATGCAAACTATAAACTGTTTAAGAACAGAATGGTGAAGTGTTTGCCAGGTACATTGGTACTAACTGTAGGAATGGACCGCCTATGAAAAAGATCTGGGTTCCGAAAAAATGTCTGGAAAATCTTCCTGTGAATGTCTTCATGACACCTCACTTGAAGAAGACGAACCTCAGACCAAAGGCTTCATACGGTCCAAAGGCTTCATATGAACAGAGGACTCACCTGAGTCGCACTAACGCTAATGTTTTGCAGGCAAACCATACTCAGGCATACGAATATGAGAGCGGTTCTTCGAACCGTCATGTTCATATGACCAAAAATTATTCTGCTTATTCTTATGAGTATTATTGTCCACCTGCTAGACTGTTTGCTAAGGCTTCAAAGCCAAAATTCTCAGATGCTGCACTTAGACTTATTGCTTCTAAGCCACCCTTGAAGATGTGGGTGGTTAAGAAAGCTTGACTCTCTTTTGCAGGGAAAGATCTCCAGCAGAAAAACAAAATCTTCTGATGCTATTGCTGGGGACCTTAAAAATCTTATAGGGAGCAAGATAAAATGTCCAAATGGCATCATTATGTACTTCGTTCCTGAATCGCATGCTACTCTCCCTATTAATCCTAATCTGGATTTAAGTTTTCATAATCCACTGGTTCGTCAAATGTTTATGCTTCACAATACCCTTCGTGAAGCCTATCCCCCTAACTGCACTGTAGGGTACGACACCAGTGACTTCAAAGTCTTCAGAATGGATTATTGACAGTGGGTGTACAAATCACATGACTGGCAAAAGAAGCCTTCTCATGGACTCAACTTTACGTCCATCCGACAAGAGCCACATTACTTTCGCTGACACTGGTAAAAGTAAGGTATTGGGTCTAGGTAGAGTTGCAATCTCAAAGGATCAACACATGGATAAAGTCATGCTTGTTGAATCCCTTGGCTTCAACTTAATGTCTGTCTCAATGCTTTGCGATTTGAATATGATTGTAATGTTTGGCAAATATCGCTGCCTGGTGCTAATGGAATCTGACAAATCTCTAGTGTTTGAAGGGTATAGGAAAGGTGATTTGTATGTGGTAGATTTCTCAGCAGGACCACAACTTGCAGTATGTCTTCTTGCAAAAGCTTCAGAATGCTGGCTTTGGCATCGAAGGCTTGGGCATGCTGGCATGAGGAACCTCCACACCCTTGCGAAGAAAAAGCACGTCATAGGCATCGAAGGCGTCAAGTTCAAGAAAGATCACTTATGCGGTGCCTGTGAAGCAGGGAAGATGACAAGGGCAAAACATCCTTCGAAGACAATCATGACCACTACTCAACCCTTCGAATTGCTTCACATGGATCTTTTCGGTCCCACTCACTACTCAACTTTTACTACTTCTGCATGTCTCTATGGCTTCGTAATTGTTGATGATTATTCTAGATATACTTGGGTGCACATAATCCTTTACAAGACTGAAGTGCAGGATGTCTTCAGACGCTTCTCAAATCAAGCTATGAACAATTTTGGCGCCAAGATAAAGCACATCAGAAGTGACAATGGCACTGAATTCAAGAACACTGGCCTTGATACATATCTGGATACCTTGGGCATCACACATGAATTCTCAGCTCCATACACGCCTCAGCAGAATGGCGTCGTCGAACGCAAGAACAGAACACTCATTGAGATGGCCAGAACAATGCTAGATGAATACAAGACTCCAAGAAAATTCTGGACTGAAGCCATTGATACTGCATGCCATATAATCAATCGTGTTTATCTTCACAAGCTTCTGAACAAGACATCCTATGAACTCCTAAATGGCAAGAAGCCAAATGTCAGTTATTTCAGAGTATTTGGCGCAAAATGCTGGATCAAGGACCCACACCACACCTCAAAGTTTGCACCAAAAGCACATGAAGGCTTCATGCTTGGATATGGAAAGGATTCGCACTCCTACAGAGTCTTCAATCTCTTCCACTACAAAGTGGTTGAAACAGTGGATGTGCGATTTGATGAAACCAATGGATCACAAAGAGAGCAATTGCCAAATGTGCTAGATGAAGTTCCAGCAAATGAATCAATCAAGCTTATGGGAACTGGAGAAATTGTACCTTCTGAAGCTCAACCTGAAGAAGAACTTATCATCTCAGCACCTGATCCACATGAAGACAATGCTCAGCCTGAAGATATACCTTTAAATGACCACATAGATCAGCAAGAGCAAAGTCTTCGCCCCACACACCCTCGTGTTGCAAATGAAGTACAAATTGACAAAATACTGGACAGCATCAATGCACCTGGTCCACTCACTCGTTCAAGGGCAACTCAGCTAACAAACTTCTGTGGGCATTTCGCATTCGTCTCAATATCAGAACCCAAGAAAGTTGAAGAAGCCTTCATGGAACCTGAATGGATTCAAGCTATGCAAGAAGAGCTTCAACAGTTTGAGCTGAATAATGTATGGGAACTGGTTAAGCGTCCTGATCCACGGAAGCACAACATAATAGGCACCAAATGGATATACCGCAACAAGCAAGATGAGCATGGTCAAGTTGTCAGAAACAAAGCTCGTCTAGTTGCTCAAGGATATACTCAAGTGGAGGGCATTGACTTCGATGAAACATTTGCTCCTGTGGCTAGGCATGAAGCCATACGCATACTGCTGGCCTATGCAAATCATCATAACATACTTCTCTATCAGATGGATGTGAAAAGTGCCTTTCTCAATGGCAAGATTGAAGAAGAAGTGTATGTTGCACAACCACCTGGCTTTGAAAATCCAAAACATCCTGATATGGTATACAAGCTCAACAAGGCACTGTATGGCCTCAAACAAGCCCCTAGGGCCTGGTATGATACACTCAAGTACTTTCTGAAAAGCAAAGGCTTCATACCTGGTTCCCTGGATCCCACTCTTTTCACGAAGACATATGATGGTGAACTGTTTGTGTGCCAAATATATGTGGATGACATTATCTTCGGCTGCACCAATCAGAAGTATAGTGAAGAATTTGGATACATGATGCAAGAGCAATATCAGATGTCCATGATGGGGGAGCTGAAGTTCTTTCTCGGTCTTCAAATACGGCAACAACGCAACGGCATCTTCATATCACAAGAGAAATATCTTAAAGAATGCCTAAAGAAGTTCGGTATGCACGACTGCAAAGGCTTCACAACACCAATGCCAGCCAAGCATCATCTGGGTCCCGACGACAATGGTAAAGAGTTCGATCAAAAGGTATACCGCTCCATGATTGGGTCTTTGCTTTATTTATGTGCATCTAGGCCAGATATCATGCTTAGTGTTTGCATGTGTGCTCGATTTCAAGCGACACCAAACGAGTCGCATCACTTAGCTGTGAAGCAAATTCTTCGATATTTGGCTCACACCCCAACTCTAGGATTATGGTATCCAAAGGGCTCAGAGTTTGATTTAGTTGGATTTTCGGATGCTGATTATGCTGGTGAAAAAGTTGATCGCAAGTCTACATCAGGCACATGTCACTTTCTGGGACGATCACTTGTATGTTGGTCTTCAAAGAAGCAGAACTGTGTATCACTCTCCACTGCTGAATCTGAATACATTGCTGCTGGATCTTGCTGCGCTCAGCTTCTGTGGATGAAGCAAACACTCAAGGATTATGGCATTCATCTGAAGCAAGTGCCACTTTACTGCGACAACGAAAGCGCCATCAAGATTGCCAACAACCCAGTTCAGCACTCGAAGACAAAGCACATTGAAATTCGTCATCACTTTCTCAGAGATCATGTTGTGAAGGAAGACATTGATATCATACACGTCAACACTAAAGAGCAATTGGCAGATATCTTCACAAAGCCCTTGGATGAGAAGAGATTTTGCAAGTTACGGTGTGAGCTAAATATCTTGGAATCCTCAAATGTCCTGTGATCAGGCACACCTCCTAACACTTAAGCATATTGATGACTTAGATGTGCAACACACAAAGTAGCGTATATCTTCAAACAATGAAGACATACATTCTAAGTGTGAATACATTAATGTGGAATTTGACTTCGGAGCGCCACGATAATTGTGCGCCGTGTCTGGGTCTAATACTTCCTATACGGTGGGTAACGCCACCACCAAACGTTCCATTTTGAAGCATTTCTCACATGGCGTTACCTCTCAATGTCTTCACAATTGGTTTGGTTTAATTCTCAATATGTCTTCATGATTATCTTCACTTCGTTGATTATATGGATATATATGTACTGATGTTCTGTCCTCTACAGCATTCACTTATAGCTATGTCTTCTTGATTGAATCTTTTGAACTAAGTGAATGTGATCGGACCCTAACCTCTCTATGCTTTCTATCTCAAACTCTATCTCTCCAAGTCATATGCATTCTGTTGAAACTGTCGAATGTCTTCCCTGTGTCCTTGTCAGCCGAAGACACTAAGACAACCATAAAAGTCCGTTTTTAATGCTCATTCCTCCACATAAGATCCGAAGAAGCAGGAACGACCGTCCGACAATTTAGGCGTCCGTGGGACATGGAACAAATCCCAATCTTCCTCTAACTGGCCACGCGTGCCTCAAATGCGAACCGCCAGGGGCACCTGCGTAATAGCGCTGTGCCGCCTCTATCCCTATAAATACATGATTCACTGCGGTCATTATCTCCTTCTTCCACCCTCGCACGAACCCTAGCGCCACCGCTAGCACTCAACGACGCCGGTGACGACGCGCTTCACTGCCGCAACCTCTCCGACGCCGTTTTCACGCCGACCGCGGACATCGCTCTCTCCGCCGTCGCCGTAGGTGTCTTCCGTCGCCAAGTTAGGGCACGGAGGATTGAACTGCTCGTCTCAACTCTCACTTCGTCTAGCAGTTCCAAGTGTGGTAAATAAAACCTCTTTTTACAGCTTCTTTTGATCCTACAGTTCAGTCACTTTCTGCCATAAGAAGTTTCTCTTCACACCAGTTAAATCTTGGAGATGATGCTCTTGAGCAGCTCATCAAGAGCAAGGAGGAGGCTGAAATCTTCAACAATCTGCCTCTGTTTGATGTCGCCATCATCCACAACTTCATCGATGAATGGTTTGACACACCAGACATAAGCTTCAATGATCTGCAGCTACCCATAGGCCTCAGTGTTGCCTTTCAAGGTGCAATCGCTTCAGAACTTGCAATAGCCCGGCGAATTGTAGAACTGAAGCAGAAAATTGATTATGAAAAGGCTCAATTCAAGAAGCACGTGGCCAAGCTCAGTGTGCAAGAAGTGAAAAGCTTCAAAACTATGTTGCATGAGCTGAAAGAGAGCTTCGTAAAGACGCGTGCTAAAGCTCAAGGCTCGCGAGAACGCATGAAGACTTTGGCTGATCACTGCGTGCAGGCCTACAATGAGGCAGAAAAGCGCAAGGCACTTGGGCGTCCCGGCATTGACCCCAGGATGGCCGCGAAGAAGAAAAAGAAGGCGTCTGTGCCCGAACCTGAAGCGCCAAGGTCAGAACCTGATGCTCCGATTGTCTTCCCCGCTGCAACGACTGGCTCAAAGCCCAAGAGTCGATCAATCGCCTCACAACACAAGAAGACACGGACTGCAGAGGCTAAAGCTATGAAGAGAAAACATTCTGAAGCCTCTCCTTCTGAACCCATTATCAAGAAGCGCAAGACCAAGAAGTCTCGGGCTGCTCCCACAGAGCCCCTGATAGTTGAACCACTCTGCGTCCGCTATCCTGACGCAGATCGTCAGATGGCTGTGCATGAGCCTGGTTACATAGAGGCTCCGCACGCTGAAGACATTCCAGCAGCCAACCCTAATGCTGCTGAAGACATTGGTCCCCAAGACAATGTGCAAGGTGATGCAGCCCTTCCTCAGCTTGAGACAAGCGAACAGATCAGTATTGGTCGTCCATTGACGCCAATCACACAAGATGCGTCGTGGGCAGATCGCCCACAGGAGGAAGATGAGCTCCAACACACTTCAACTCCACCGGCGCCTACCCTCCATAGGCTTCACAGAGGGCCAAGGGCTCAGGGTGTTGAAGACATTCCGGCTGCATCAGCCGAAGAGCAAGCAGAAATACCACAAGCTGCAACTCCCCCGCACCAACAAGAAGCAGTTCTCAAGGAGAACGTTCCTGAAGCTGAAAATGTTGAGGCTACCACAAACAACGCCAAAGCAAATGTGGAGCCCTCCCCAACAACAGCTTCAGAAGACACCGAAGCTACTACTCCTGAACATTCTGTGCCTGAGTCTGCTGCCGGACCACAATTCCACTATCATATGGCGGACAGGCCCCAGGTCCAGAAGCCGATCCCACGACTACCAAGGTTCCCAGGTCCTGCATCAGCTCCTGGTTCCTTCAACATCAACGGCTTCAGGGAAGATAACACATTTTTCGACCGCTCCAAGAACCCTTATTCAAGGGAACGGATTGTATCAGATAGGTTCTGGAGCCATCAACAGCGCAGCTATTATTCATGCATCCTCTACAACCAAGGCCGCATCTTTCCTCACAAGCGCCTTGAGGTTGAAGCTGTTGCAGGTCTGCCTGGTCTGGAAGAAGCACTGGATTGCTTCAAGCAAGTGGGGTTGCTGCCATTTATCACTGACGAAGAGCACTGGAACGAAGAGCTTCTGCTCCAGTTCTATGCCACTTTGCATATCAAAGGCTATAACAGAGACCCGAAGACATGGATCCTGGAGTGGATGACAGGCAATATCCATCATGAAGCCAATGCTTTCGACCTAATTGAGCTTACCGGCCTTCCCACTCCTGGCGAATTCTTTGAAGAAGGGTGCCAACTCCATGCTGAAGCCATTGAAAGCATATTTCAGCGTCCTGAGCCAGATATGAGTCAGGTGCTCTCAATGATGAAGCCATTTCCTCCAAATGCACCCTATCCAACGAGGTTCTTCGTTGAAGACTTAGAGTACCTGCCCAAAACAATATATCACATCATAAGGCGGACTCTCTGGCCAGTCAAGGGACACTCTCGATATGCAACGATTGATGGTGCAATGAAGACTCTCATCTTCTGCATTATTCACGGCAAATGCTTCAATACACAGGATCTCTTCATCCGTCAATTTGCAGCGTCTGCTTCAGAACTGTTTGGCTTAAAGTTTTATGCTCCTTGGGTTATGAGGCTGATCAAGCTTCACTCTGCAATCTCCTATCAACCCTCCGCCCGCAATCATAAGATATTTTTGCCAGACATGGACACATCTGCTGAAGCAATATATCCAGAGCCGGCCAAGCAACCACTAAGTCTTCAGAATGCAGAACACCAGAGCTTCACTCAAAATATTGAAGGTGTTGAAGCTCTCTCCCGAGTGTATCCAATGGCTAGCACCACACGTGCCCCTACATCAACTGAAGCCACCAACAGCACAGCTGCAAAGAGACCCAAGAAGCGCGCTCGTGCACTCAATGACAGAGAGCTTCTTGTGGCTCTTCACCAAAAGCAAGATAGGCATCACGACTGGCTCAAGAGGCAGATGAAAAGCATCATGCAAGAAGTCAATCGCATCAGAAATCTGGCAACCAAGAATGCATTTGTCACACACGAGACCTGTTGCCGCACTTGGAAGGGCCTCACTATGATGTGCCCTGAAGCTGAACTGCATGAGGATGGCTTCACAGAGCACTTCAAATTTGACTCCACGCCTCCAAGAAGAGCGGTGATGCGCAGCACACCATCACTTGAAGAGTCAGAGTTCTCTTCTTCTGCTACCACCGTGTCTGCCCGGATCATTGAAGAAGAAGACGACGCGACATCATCTCCACCTGCTTCAAAGCGCGTCGAATCTGCACCAAGCTCGTCTGCACCACCGCCAAACAACTCCACCGACCCTGCTGCGCCTGGGAACGCGTAGAAACCTCTATGTCTTCAAACCTTTTTGATCATCACTGACAAAAGGGGGAGAAGCATATGATGGTTATAGTCTTCAAGCGGGTCACTATGGGAGGGTGCCTTCATATTTTTGCTATATTTTGCTTCGTGCTTACAACTCCCGTTCTTTGGCTACATTTGCTTCATTGAGTTGTAACACTTAGCCCTGATGGTTGTCTGCTACCTGTTTGTCACTCCGTTTTGCGAAGATAAATTCCGCACTCATCTCTTACTGCAGACGTCCATTCTCCATTATGCATGACATTATCTTCATATACTTTCACATGCATAGTGGATTGTCATCATAAGTTGAAGTGGATCTCCACAAGTACAACCTGCCATGTGCATTTGCATTCAAAAGGCAAATTACTTATATGCACATCTTCAGGGGGAGCCCTTGCAACTTATGAAGACAAATTCCTTTACTATTTCACAAATTATGTTCCCCGTTGAAAACTTCAACTAGTTTGTCATCAATCACCAAAAAGGGGGAGATTGTAAGTGCATCTAGTGCCACCCCTAGTTGGTTTTGGAGTATTGACGGCAAACCTAGTTGAGGGACTAATGTGTTTGTGAGAATTGCAGGAGAACACAGGTAGAAGTCCCTCATTGATTCGGTTTTACTACCAGAGATGACCCCTAAAAATGTACGAAGACATTGAAGACAATGGTGGTTTATGAAGATATTCATATTGAAGACAATGACAGGAGAAGACTCCCTATGAAGCTTTTGGAACTCGAAGACCTAGATCCTTCGTAGTTTTATTTCATTCATGTTGTGTCATAGGAACCACCGTACTGTTAAGTGGGGTCAAAGAGAACCAGTCAGAATGACTGAAGTGATGCCTAATTCAAATCCTATGTCTTCGAGCGAAGACTTTGAGAGAAAATCTTGTCCAGAGTCAGACAAGTCAGCTTTACTTGTAGCCCAAGTAAAGTTGTCGTGTGAGTTCAAAATTCGACCGTTGGTACACGCGTCAGTTCCTTAGTGACCCAGGGTCATTTCGGACAGATCAGGTCGGGTTGCCAAGTGGCTATAAATAGTTCACGCCCCACAACCATAAACGGTTGGCTGCTCAGATTTCAGTGCACGGCTTTTGTCGTTAAGAGCAACCCACCTCGAAGCCTTTGAAAGAAAAATTCCCAGTGAGGAGAAAAGCCCTAACCACCCAGAGCCAGAGCAAATTGGGAATCACTTAAGTCTTCGTGTCTGTGTGATCTGAAGACTTATTACACTTGAGGACTGTGCATCCTCCAGACGGTTAGGCGTCGCGTTCAGAGCATCCAAGAGAAATTGTGGATTGCCAGTGAACGAAGTCTGTGAAGGTTTGGGAGTCTACCTTGAAGACTTACCTGAGTGATTGGGCGAGGTCTGTGTGACCTTAGCTCAAGGAGAAAACGATGAGGACTGGGTGTCTTGGACTAAGTGTCCTTGACTGGGTGTCCGGGACTGTGTGTCCTTTGGTTTAAATACCTAGCCGCTCCAACCAGACGTACAGTTGTCACAGCAACTGGAACTGGTCAAACAAATCATTGTCTTCAACGCATCGCTGGTTTCATCTTCACTTCCTCTCACTTACAGTTATTCATTGTGAAGCCATTGCATGCTTGCTTTATCTTTTGTCTTCACAACATGAATGTATGATCTGTTTGGCTTCATAACTTCTTCCTACCTGATCCTTATTACACTGAAGCTTTTGTCACTGCACTTTCACTTTATTGAATACTTGACCATGGCTTGCCTAGTGTAATCTAACTTCCGCTGTATAGTAATAGGCATAATCTTCACTGGTTGTCTTCATAACTCTCACTTTTGAAGACTTTCAGAAAAATCGCCTATTCACCCCCCCCTCTAGTCGATATAACGCACTTTCACTATCATTATTGTTTTTGATTGTGAGAATTCCTTTCACCCATATGGAGCAATTCATGAGTCTTTTCAGTTTGATTTGATGAAGGCCATCATTTCTGAAGATTTATTCATTCTTATCCTTCAGCTCTCGTTCTTCAAATCATACCGGTGCATCATTCAAGTATTCCTTATCAGCTCGTGACCTCTTCGTTCTCATGTATCAAATTCCGTCAACTATCGTTATTCATTTTCTAATTCTACCCGGTGTTTCTTTATCTTTTCTTCGTTCATTTTCAATTCATATGGTGGTTCGTTCAAGATCTCTCTTCCTTGGTTATCATATCAATTTATTCGTTGTTTCAATCCTACCGGTGGTTCGTTGAAGACCTTTCTCAAGTTTGTGCTATATCTCTCTTAATCCTTTCAACGAGAATAAGTTGTTTACAATCCGTAGCTTGTCATCAATTTAGTTGGTGAAGGATAAGCATAATGTAATTCTTATTCTTGTTTCATCAAGTAAATTCAATTCCTTATTCCAGAGGTTCAACAAAATTCTTGGTTTCAACTGTTTCATCTTTTCTTTTCCGGAGTTCCATGTTTTTCCGCATTATATCATCACGAAGATCCATCTAAATCATTGCAAGTCTTCACCTTGTGTTTTCAATTTCTCTTTCATTTTGTTTGATCATTCTTTTCTTACCGGAGTTCTTCATGGAGGTTCCAAATGATGGTTCATAAAGGATTTAATTCCTTCTCGAAGTGTTCATCAAGATTCTTTTCAGAGGAGCTCAAACATTCTTCATCTTCCATTTCTAAGTGCAGTTCTTCCTATTTTATCTTTTTGAGGTGGTGTTATGTCATTCTTGATAATTTTCCTTCGTGTTTCATGATTCACAAGTTATCAAGAATGAGGTATTTTAAATCCATCAATCTCATCATTGGAGTTATCTTGAGTTATATTTCACCTAAAGCTTTCCCTAAGGATTGTTGCTAATTATGGTGTTTATAAATGACCCAAGTTCTTCTTTTATCCTTCCGGTGAAATAGTTTCTCGTCTTTTGTTCAAATCAATCCAATCTATTGTTTTCCGTTAGTGGCAGAATTTCATCTCATAATTTTGAGAATTTTTCCATAAGCCCACTACAATTTTATTTGTTTCGTTGTTGGTTTTCCAACAACTACGTTATATCTTTCTTGGAAGGGTGCTTTCCAAGCTCACTTGTGGCAGAAGTTGGCATTTTCTTCTCCATTCTTATTCCAATGATCGATACTCTATTCTTTCTCCTGGAGGCTTTGTGATGTTGCTCTTTTCAATCATCATCTCGAATGGTAAGTATTGTGTCCTTTTCGGGCTTATCCATTAAACAAAGTGTCGTGTCCTTCATTCAAGTTCTCTCACCTTATCAAGTTTTGCTTCCCTTCTCAACTGGAGTGCTATCCGAAATCTTTCTTACCCCTTGTGCAATTCTTTTAATTGGTCCGGAGGCAGTGTGTTCTTGATTTCATCAAGTACCCTCTCATCTTGTCAAGATCATATTCTATGCCTTCCTTTTCCAACCGGAGTGTTGTCGTAATTGATCCTTACCGTTTCTTGTACATCTCGTTCTACCGGAGTGCTTGCATATACTTCTTGCCCATTGCAACCCTTTTCTCATGTCTTTCAACCTACAAGGTTCTAGTATTGTTCCTTGTTCATCTTTTCTAACATAGTGTTTTCAACTTCGTTCATCTCTGTTGTATTCTTTTCTCGAAATCATTTAACCTTGCAAGGTTGTTTGGTTTCACTCGTTTGTCAAAGAAGCAACTTAGTTTTACCTCTTATCTTCCTCTTCCTTTTCCCTCTGGTGCCATCGTAGATCTCGGGACGAGATCCTCTCGTAGTGGTGGAGTGTTGTAACGCCCCGAGACCGTTGCGCCAGGTGTCTTCCAGTTATTCACTGTTGTTGCCTTGTCATTTGCTTGCGTGTCTTGCATTTCATATCAGGTCATCATGTGCATCTCATTTTGCACACATGTTTGTCTCATGCATCCGAGCATTTTCCCCGTTGTCCGTTTTGCAATCCGACACTCTTATGTCCTCCGACGCCCTTATTTTGTCTCTTTTTCATGTGCGGGTGTTTAACTTTCTCGGATTGGACCGAGATTTGCCAAGCGGCCTTGGTTTACCACCGGTAGACCGCCTGTCAAGTTTCGTTCCATTTGGAGTCCGTTTGATACTCCAACGGTTAACCGAGGAACCGTAAAGGCCTCATGTGTGTTGCAGCCCAACACCCCTTCAAAGTGGCCCAAAACCCATCCAAACCCCCTCCATCCTCTCGGTCATTCGATCATGACCACGTGGCCGAAAACCGCTCCTCATTTGGACTCTCCTAGCTCCCTCTACCTATAAATATGTGTCTCCCTTCGAATTTCTCGCGCAGATCGAACCCTAGCACCGCTCCCCTCGCGCCGTCGGACGTTTCTTCCTCCGCGCCGGACATGTCCAGCCGCCACCTCACTCCATCCAATCAGAAGCCGCCGCGTCAGCCGGCCGCCGCCCTCACCCAACCGGGCGCCGCCACGCGTCCCGGTGCCCCGCGCCTCTCCACAGCGGGCCCGCGAGCCCGATACAGGCCCTCCCAAGCCCGGCTCCAGCGCGTCGCGCGCCGCACGCTCCTCCGCACTCCGCGGCCGACGACCTCATGCGCCGCCGCTGGCCAGCACGCCCCGCCGCCTCGGTCACCGCATCGCGCAGTGTCGCCATCGCCACATGTCTGCCATCCCTGCTCCTCTCCAACCCCGACCATCGCCGGACCCCGCCGCCCCTTCGATCTCCGGCTGCAGCAGCTCGCCGGACGTCCCGGCCAACCCGACCACCGCCGGATCCATGCCGCCATGCACGGATCTCGCCGGAGCTATAGCTCCCGTGCCGGATCGGGAGCAGCCCGATCTGGGCGCGCCTCACCATTGACTTCCGCATGGGCCCCGCTTCAGGGCCAGATCCAAGCCGGCCCGCCTGCCTCCTCCTCCTTACTGGGCCGAGCCCATTTGGGTGAGCCGCCGCCGATGCCCTTATCTCTCGCTCCATGAGACATTTACTATTCTATGCTCAGTTCCAGACTTGGTGTTTTTCCAGATCTGCATTATTTCCAGTCCATGTTCATCACATCATAACTTCATCACCATTGCTCTGTTTTGCATGCATGATATATCAAATTGTTCATCATGATGTGCTCTTCATTTCCTTACATTGCACCATGCTTGTTTGAGTCCATCTTGATGCCCCAATTGTTGTTGTAAGATTGCTTCATAATGTTAGGTGTTGTTCCTTATCAGTTTATGAGCATTTGTCATTTTTCCATGATTATTGTGTGCTGCATATGAGCTTGATCCCTACATGCGTTTTGGGCTATGCCATGCCATCTTTACAGGGGTGTATGCCATGTATTTTTGTGATCAATGTGGTGATGAGCACATGCATGCAAAGTAGCTCTCGTAATATTGCTAATTTCAGGGACTTAGAATCTCACTAAGTCATTTCCCTGATGTTAATTTTTATGCCATGTATTCATGTTGCTACAGAGTGATCCATGCCTGTTTTGAGCATGTTCAGGAAGGATGATTTTGAGATATTGTTATGTTCTATCCATCCATATCTTTGTTTGCATTTATGGAGTAACCTAGCATGAGTCAATCTTGCTCTACTTTTGCTATAAAATATTCCTGGCAGATTGTTTACGTGTTAATGAATTTTGCCAAGGTTGTTGTAGTTGATCCATGCATGCCATGAGATTGTTCTTGCCATGTTTAGCTTCTCGATCATGTCCTCTTGTGGGTGTATGCTTAGTTTGTCATGAAATGCCTTGTGGTGAGTGCTTCAAGATCGCAAACATGCCTACGTAACTCTATTTATGCCATGTCCAGTTTTCTGCTAAGTCTGAATCTGTTAATGAAACTTGCTATGTTTACATGGGTGCCATCATACCATGTTGTTATTTTGGCTTATGGTCCTTTTTGGCTTATGGTCAGCAAGGGACTTTTTTATATGCTTTGAGTAGATTCATACCATGCCTTGTATTGCTATGTTCTGATCCTGTAGCATGTTGTTATCTTGCTCTAAACATTGCTTCCTGATGTTAATTCCTGGCATGTTGTTATTTTCACTAAGTCTATGAAGCTGATATCTTTTGCACTTTTGCCATGCTTGTTTGAACCTGCTATTTTGTGAATTAGCCGTATCTCAGTGTCCATCTTTTGTCAGGCATCTTGAGTAGATAACGGCCATGTGCATTGTTGTTATGTTAGAGTGCAGTAGCTTAGTTTCTTGTTGCATTCTAGATGGCATCATGCTGTTAATCGCAGAATAGTGCCATTATTGTTTTGCTTGCCATTTGCAAACCGTGCTTCCGATTCCGGTGATCTTTATATCGATTTCGACCGAAATCAGCTCATCTTTCTAGCAGCGCTCTTGGTTTGCCAAGTTGAGGCTTGGTTCAATATTTTCCTTCTGGAGCACGCGTATGCATTGCATATTACATCCCGCATGCCATGCCATGTTTTGCATCATGTTGCGTGTGCATTGCACCGTGGTTGATTGTGTTTCCCTTGATTGTGTTCTTGCTTTGGGTAGAGCCGGGAGATGAGTACGTGATCGAGGAACCCGTTGAGTACGCTTACGAGGATCAAGCTTACGTCAACTCGGAGAACTTTGCACGCAAGATGACCATACCCTCGAAATCACTTCTATCTTTTCTTGCTAGTTGCTCGCTCTATTGCTATGCCGCGATACCTACCACTTGCTATATCATGCCTCCCATATTGCCATGTCAAACCTCTAACCCACCTTGTCCTAGCAAACCATTGTTTGGCTATGTTACCGCTTTGCTCAGCCCCTCTTATAGGGTTGCTAGATGCAGGTGAAGATGGAGTTTGTTCCATGTTGGAACATGGATATTGTTGGGATATCACAATATATCTTATTTACTTAATGCACCTATGTACTTGGTAAAGGGTGGAAGGCTCGGCCTTATGCCTGGTGTTTTTTTCCACTCTTGCCACCCTAGTTTCCGTCATACCAGTGTTATGTTCCTTAATTTTGCGTTCCTTACGCGGTTGGGTTATAATGGGAACCCCTTGACAGTTCGCCTTGAATAAAACTCCTCCAGCAAGGCCCAACCTTGGTTTTACATTTGCACTAACAACCTATCACCTTCTCTTGGGTTTTCGCGAGCCCGAAGGTCATCTTTATTTTAACCCCCCTGGCCAGGGCTTCTCTAAGTGTTGGTCTGACCAGAGCGATGTCCGGCGCCCCCTGGGCAACCAGGGTCTATGCCAAATCGACGTCTGGCTCATCCGGTGTACCCTGAGAATGACATATGTGCAGCTCCTATCGAGATTTGTCGGCACATCCGGGCTGCTTTGCTAGTCTTGTTTTACCATTGTCGAAATGTCTTGTAACCAGGATTCCGAGTCTGATCGGGTCTTCCTAGGAGAAGGAATATCCTTCGTTGACCATGAGAGCTTGTGATGGGCTAAGTTGGGACACCCCTGCAGGGTTTTGAACTTTCGAAAGCCTTGCCCGCAGTTATGGGCAGATGGGAATTTGTTAATGTCTGGTTGTAGAGAACTTGACACTAAACTTAATTAAAATGAATCAATAGTGTGTGTAGCCGTGATGGCCTCTTTTCGGTGGAGTCCGGGAAGTGAACACGGTTCTTGTGTTATGCTTGGACGTAAGTAGTTTCAGGATCACTTCTAGTTCACGACCGTGCTTTGCTTCTCTTCTCGCTCTCATTTGCGTAAGTTAGCCACCATACAGGATAGTGCTTGATGCAGCTCCACCTCACTACCTTTTCCTACGCATAAGCTTAAATAGTCTTGATCGCGAGGGTGTGAGATTGTTGAGTCCCCTGTGACTCACAAATTACTTCAAACAGTTGCATGTGCCGATGATAACCGTGCAGGTGACGCAACCGAGCTCAAGGAGGAGCTCGATGAAGATCGTGTTCGTTGTGTTGTTTCGTTTCCAGTCGATCAGTAGTGGAGCCCAGTTGGGGCGATCGTGGATCTATGCATTAGGGGTGGTCTTCTTTTATTTTGGTTCCGTAGTTAGTCCTGGATTGTATTCTGGATGATGTAATGCTATATTTATGTATTGTGTGAAGTGGTGATTGTAAGCCAACTCTTTATCCCTTTCATATTCAGTACATGGGATGTGTAAAGATTACCCCTCTTGCGACATGCCTACTATGCGGTTATGCCTCTAAGTCGTGCTCCGACACGTGGGAGATATAGCCGCATCATGGGTGTTACACAAGAGCCTCTAGATCCGCTGAATCTTTCCCCTGAACTTGTTGCTGATGGCCTACGATAAGGCAAAATCTTCGGCCCCGGCTACGCGCCCGGCCTCTTGGTTCGAGCCGTCCCTGAGCGCGTCCACCATCGCTAAAGAGAAGCGCGTCGTCATCGTGCTCCCGCTGACGGCAAGCGACGACAACGAGGCGGGAGAGACAGTGCTCCGGGTCGGCTCTGCCAAGCCGGAAGCCTTGGGTGACAACTTTTACCCCTTCTTCCTGCACAACGTCTTTGCTGGGATGGTTCCCCCTTTCTCTAGTTTCTTCTACGCCATCCTCCACCATCACAGGATCCACGGCCTCCATATTCATCCCAACTCCATCCTCCTCCTATTGATCTTCGCCTTCTACTGTGAGGCGTTCATGGGGGTGATGCCCTTCGTTGCGCTGTTCCGACACTTCTTCTACCTCCGGGTAAGCAGCGGCTAGTGCTCTAGATGCACCAGCTTCATCGCGGCTCATGGTAGCAACGCGGTCTCGAGGGCTGGGAAGAAGGTGGAGGACTTAAAGAACAAGTGGATCTTCATGGACGCCCAACGCTCGCACACTCGGTTGGAGCTGTCGATCGCCTTCCCGGTGAAGCTAGACCGCTGGACTAACGAGAAGCTCACCGACCCCCCGGTGGAGCAGATGCTGGAGAAAATGACGGCTGGCCTAGACGCGGAGCAACTGACGGGGGCCATGATTGTCAAGGAGTTCCTGACGCAACATCTGGCTTTCCTTCAGGCGCACTCGCGCCCCTTGTGGAACTTCAAGGGTGTGGAAGATGACCTCCGGTTGCGCTCGACACCTTGTCTGACGAGGAGCTGAGCAAGGCCGTGCGTACCTTGCTCGGGAAGGACCAGGGAGGCCCCCTCGAAGCCCATCTCCCACTTTACCATTGCAAGGCAGGGAGTGGGTGGCCGCTGCCATGCCCGTCTTCAACGAGCAAGGGCTCATACCGTTGAAGCCTTCCCAACCCCTGGGCTCCCCGGTGCCAGTGTCCTGCGGTGAGTCCGAGGAGGAGAAGATGGCGGACTCAGAGGCGACCTTGGAGGAGGTGGAAGAGACCTCTCCCCCTCGGCACAGCGAGCTCCTCCGGGCCTTCTATGATGACGCCGACGCCGGCGAGCCCCGGCCAGGGGGTTGCCGATCTCCATCGGGGTCACCATGAGGTCCGCTGGCACCCCCGGAAGAGGCTGGGGCAAGGGATCCTGGAGAAAGATAGGTCGATGCTGATTCCCCAGGGCAGCGGATCCATCTTGTTGTCGGTCGCCACCATCTAGAGCCGGACGCACGCTCGTCTGCCCTTGAGAGCGCGATGACGCCCGTGCCCGGGAAGCTTACGCTCCTGGGCAAGAAGAGGGATTACGTCGCCGAGGATCAGTAAGTGTATCCCCTTGCCCCTGCTCTTGGATCTCGATGCAGTACACAATGTCTCCATCTTGATGCCGGGCTGACATCGGCGGCGAAGAGGAAGAAAGAGGACACCGGAGCCGCCGAGGCTAAGCGACCCGCCATGGTCGCAACAACTCCAACATAGAAGGGCGAGGCCGCCTCTCGTGCTCCTACGGCAGGGTTACCCCCCCCCCCCCCCCGAGGCTCTCACTACAAAAAGTACACTTCCGTGATGATATGTGTTTGTCACAGTAGGTCACATTTTCTATCATGCATGTACATCCATGACGATTTTATGACAGAATCAAGATAGTCATACTTATGATGTTGTAGAAGTGTTCCATGACATTACCAAAAATATCATCATAGAAGTGTCCACTTCCATGACGATAAATGCCACATCATGGAAGTGCTTTCGTCAAGGGTGACTGGCAGGTGGCTTCCACCTAAATGGGTCGCCGTTAAGCTAACGGGTCCATTTTTGGATCCAATAACCCACTAATAGCCACGACCAATGCCGATTTTCCACGTGTAAAATTCTCATTGGTCATCGGAACCACGTGTCAGCTCCGCGTTGGCAAAGGTCTCACTCATCCAATGGGCGAGATGCGCCTATGATATGTTGACACGTGGACCGACCCAAAAGTGGCCCATAAAGATTAAATGGGCCATCCCAACTAAAGGCCCACAAGATTTTGTGGACCATAATGGGCCGGCCCAGCTAAAGGCCCACAAGATTTTGCTGACCATAATGGGCTGGCCCAGCCAAAGGCCCACAAGATTTTGAGGACACTAGTGGGCTAGACCGTTAAGAGGCTGCCATGTTTTGGGCCAAATGCTGGCCCATATTTGATCCGGTCCATTAACAACCTGTCTATTTCGGCCTGTTGTCAGCCCGTGAGCTCTTCGGCACGTTTCAGGCCCAACCTACTTTTCAGCCTACTAAAAGCCCATTGAATTTTCTTGTGACAATAGGGTCGGTGGTTTACTCGGCCTATTAAAGGCCTGAAACTACTAGTGGGCCAATTTACATTAAGGCCTGTTAACGTACCAAGTTGACTAGGCCCATGATGTGGATCATACGTAGTGGTTTGCATGATGGCCCGATTAAGTACCGCAATTTTACGGTTTGGCTAGTTTACTGCAAAGACATGATATATATACAATAAAATAACTACAGCCATCGTGAATAAGAAAAACCTAGACTATACAATAAAGAAATTACGACATATTACATCCACTGGGAATCAAAGTTCACCACTATGATAGTAAAGCACAAGCAGACAACAGATTACATACACTGGGCATCAAAGATCGCCGCCAGTGCAAATAAACATGCTGAAAAAATAATATACAAAACCGACAACACTTCAATTGAGTTCAAGAAATGTTAGCCCTGCATGGGAGCTGCAGCGCATGCAGCTAAGCAAGTGATGAGACTGTGCTTTTTTGACGCTTATATCCTCCTCACTCTGAAAGAGAAACAAGCAAACAGATGATAGGTTTTGCACATATAAGTATCAGTGCTGACAATTCATCACATTTCTTATCGACGAATAAAGTGAAATAGTTTTATATAGCATTAACACAATATGGTATTGTTCAGGTTAAGACATGGCAGGAAATGCATTGTGAAGGAGTTGGTAGCTTCTCGACACCACTAGATTACAGATCAAGAACTCATAAGTATCAATGGTTAGTGTGATGTTAATTTATCCCATTTCAGATTGGCAAATAAAGAGACGGTTTAAATAATAGTAGAATGATATGTAATTCTTCATAGTTAAGACATTGCAGAATATGACATTGTGTTGTAGTGAGTAGGTTCACCACACCACTGGATTACGGATCAAGAACAGAAGCATACATGCAGTGCAGAAGAAGATCACTTGCTCTGTATAGTTTAATTTACACGGTATGAAGAAGCAACTTGGTTATACAATTGAAAACTTAAATTGAGAAGGACAAACTTTTGTTTATGAACTACATAATAAACTTTAAACATGCAATTTGATGCAAACACCAAAAATAAACAGCTGTTGCAGTCATGCCTAATCAAATATACACAACAAAGTTTGAAGGCTTGAGAAGGACAAACTTACATTAGTGGTGAAGACGGGCTCTATAAAGCCCTTGTCCATGCTTATGGGGTGGGGGGTCATCGCAAATTTCATAATAAGAATAGCATTGATGCAAAAGCACTACAGATTATTTACACACCCCCATGGGGTTCATCTCAATTCCTTGTAGGGAAACCAAAAGGAGGTTTCTAGGGGTCATATCTACAGATGTCGCCGCTGATGCCATCATCAACAGTGGGCCATGAGGGGTCGACGCCAACCCCATATAGATAAGGGACGACGACGACAAAGCGGACGCCGCTGCTGTGCTCGGGGCACGTAACTGTCGTCGCTCGTCTCCGGAGTCTCGTCAGGCACAAGAGAGTCGCTGGACTCCCATGTGCCGTCACTGCCGCTAGAGGAGCGGTCGGCGGGGCCGAGGGCGGGCCCAGCACCGTCCTGGCCACCCCCTCCGAGGAAGCACTCCAGGAGGCCGCCGTCCATGTCAAAGACCTTGAAGAACAGCGTGGAGGCACCGTCATACTTGAAATGGATGGTGAGGGCCCCCGCCGCGCGGTAGGCGCGGGCGACCTCTCCCCATCCACGAGTCATGAAGATTTTGCCTGTGGAGATGACCTCGACCTCCACTACCATTGCCGGGGTGCTGCATTCGGCATGCTACAACCATAGCTCGAGCGGCACCCTCGGCAACATCTCTTCTATGAAGAACTGCGGGAATCTGATCCATGTGCGTGGTAGCATCGCCACCCACATCACGAACTCACGGGAGGAGCCATCAGCGTGAGTTTGCGGGACAGTGGCTCGTGCCACCATGACCTGGCGACCATGGCCGTGATGCGAGCGGCGCTGGGCGCCGCCTCCTCTTCTAGGGCCTTGCGCTTGGGCATGCAAGGGAAGCGGGTAGCCTGGGGGAGGCCGCTCCTACTAGGGCCTCATCACCTTCCTGCCTCATGATGACACCAAGGGGGAGGGCCAGCCTCTTCTTCAGCGAAAGTGGCCCCTGCTTTTCACGAGGGGTTTTTCCCTTCTCAGTGGTGGAGAATCTCCTTATCGGCGCCATGGGTATCGCGTCAAGATGGCGGAGCAAAGAGGCGGAAGAAGAAGTAAACGGAGTGGAGGAGAAGATGAGCAACAGGGACCCCGCCCCTCTCCTCAGTTATAGCCAGAGGGAGGCCAACCATCGGTCTCCATGATCACAAGTAATGATGATTTTCCTCTGCATGCAGCAACGTCTCGTCAAGTTGGACGGTTGCCGAGGTATCGTGGGGAAGCGCAGATGCCCATGTCCCATCAATCGCCATGCGTCGACCAAGGCCGCAGGTGGTTGGGGCCCGCAGTGCTCCGCACTTGACTTTTGGCTTCGCCTCGCAGCCAAGCTCGAGCGCGCCTTGGGCCCCGGGGTACTGTCAACATTCTGGGCTCGAGGGTGCCCAGACTTGCCTGCCGGCGGCCCTGTGCGTGGCTCCACCAACGGCTTGGTACGGACCAACTTTAGCCGCAACCACTCAAGACCCTCGCGTGGGGTCAGGCCTCGCAAGGCGAACGACACCAAGACCTCCCCGGGGGCGGCCTCGCTAGGCTGGCTCCCGAGGAGCGGAGATCTCTATGCAAGGGGAACCTCGTGAGGTTCATGTGACGTGAGCCATGACGACCAAGGCCAGCCGGGCGCCAGCAAGCGAAGTGTACCAGTTTCCTCTTTCGTGCTAAAGAGGCAGGCGCAGGCGAGGAGTCCCGAGGCATAAGGCAAAGGTTTCCATATCGGTGCAACAAGACCAAGACCAGTAGGACGCCAGGATGGAGGTCACCACCAAGCACACAATAGCGTCTCCACTAGAGCCTTTGGCAGGCGAAGACCACCTTTTGTCAGGACAGCTTGTACTAGTTGTCTCCCTTCAAACTTGGCCGTTGTGGAATCCCTTCCCGCCTAACATTTGGGAAGAGGACCAGGGCCTCTATAAATAGGACTAGCCACAACCATAGGGGGGGTCACATCATCAGGGATCGACTCATCTTGGATTGGATCTACTCCATCCTCGCATCCACCAGCCCGCCGAGCTCAAGAACACCTCTCGTCTTGAGGCTGTTCACCCTTTGTACTAGTTCATCCTTAGCCCGTGAGGCAATCAACCAACACCACACTGGAGTAGGGTATTACACCACAAGGTGGCCCGAACCAGTATAAACCCTTGTGTCTCTTGTTCATTGGGTTCGTCGAGCTAGGCCGTGAGATTGTTGAGAGAGCGACCTAGGGAGAGAGTGTTCTTTGTGCGCACCCTAGAGTTCGAACCTCAAGGGTTCGCCGGAACCCGCAACCCGACAGCAGCCAAGGCTTCGGCATCCGGGCAGTCAATGATATGATTTTTCTTAGTCAAGAATCGGTTCCAAAATTGTTAGGAAGATTCTCTGGGTTGTTGTGTAATGCGATTTTGGTCGTTAGCATCCTGAGGCCGGACATAGGTGCCTTGAAAGTTTGCTCGAAAAGCGTCCTCAAGCTCTTCCCAGCCACCTATAGAGTCTTCGGGAAGGCTGTTCAGCCAGTGTCGAGCTGGGCCTTTAAGCTTGAGCGGTAAATATTTAATGGCGTGGAGGTCGTCTCCTCGCGCCATGTGGATGTGGAGGAGGAAATCCTCTATCCATACAGCTGGACCTATAGTTCCGTCATATGATTCGATATTCACAACCTTGAAGCCTTCTGGGAATTGATGCTGCATTACCCTTTCTGTAAAGCACAGGGGTGTGCAGCGCCCCAAACTCGGGCTACGTCGCGTCGGAGGTCTTCGGCCCTCCTACTGTGCTGTTGCTCCCGGACTCTATCGTTTCGCTTTAACCAATCGTAGTATCCTTATCGGTATGCGGGTAGGTCCTCTCTGGGTCCATAGATGGACCTGGCGGAGGTCGTACTCATAAGTGGGCCACACTTGATCCTTGCCATGATGACGAGGTGGGGTGCTGGGTGTTCGGTCCTCTAGGGCATTGGTCTTCCCGTTCGACATTTGTATACGTCGGACGTGTTGGCTCTGTAGCCTCGTCGTCGAACTGGGGCAATAGCCTTCATTTAGGATAACTCCTGGTTGGATGATCGCGGCCGTACCCCTCTTCGGCAGCTAGGACTTTAGTCCATCGGTCGTTGAGGGTGTCTTGTTCAGCCTTCATTTTGCATTTTTGCTTCTTTAGGCTACAAGCAGTGGCTAAAAGCCTCCGCTTGAACCGTTCTTGCTCCAGAGGGTCTTCAGGGACGATAAAATCGTTCTCCCTGAGACTGGCCTCCTATTCAGAGAGTGGGACGCAGTTTCTCTCCTCGGAGTCTTTGTTTCTTTCCAGATTGAGCGGGTCCTCCTGCCCTGCGGGGGTCATCCCGATGATGCTCATTGGCTATGTCTCCGACGAGGTCATCCTTGTTATTTACGGTGTTGTTCTCCACCAAGTCTACGTTGCTTGCGTGGCTTCGATGTGGCTTTGATCAACGGCGCTGTAGGATCGAAAGTATGTCTAGAGGGGGGTGATTAGACTACTTGACCAAATAAAACTTAACCTTTTCCCAATTTTAGTTCTTGGTAGATTTTAGCTATTTTAGGACAAGTCAAGCAATCATCACATAATTCAAGCAAGCATGCAAACAGTATATAGGCAGTGGAAAGTAAAGCATGCAACTTGCAAGAATGTAAAGGGAAGGGTTTGGAGAATTCAAACGCTATTGGAGACACGGATGTTTTTCCCGTGGTTCGGATAGGTGGTGCTATCCTACATCCACGTTGATGGAGACTTCAACCCACGAAGGGTAACGGTTGCGCGAGTCCACACAGGGCTCCACCCAAGGGTAAAGGTTGCGCGAGTCCACACAAGGCTCCACCCACGAAGGGTCCATGAAGAAGCAACCACCCACAAAGGGTCCACGAAGAAGCAACCTTGTCTATCCCACCATGGCCATCGCCCACACAGGACTTGCCTCACTAGCGGTAGATCTTCACGAAGTAGGCGATCTCCTTGCCCTTACAAACTCCTTGGTTCAACTCCACAATCTTGTTGGAGGCTCCCAAGTGACACCTAGCCAATCTAGGAGACACCACTCTCCAAGAAGTAACAAATGGTGTGTAGGTAATGAACTCCTTGCTCTTGTGCTTCAAATGATAGTCTCCCCAACACTCAACTCTCTCTCATAGGATTTGGATTTGGTGGAAAGAAGATTTGAGTGGAAAGCAACTTGGGAAGGCTAGAGATCAAGATTCATACTGTAGGAATGGAATGTCTTGGTCTCAACACATGAGTAGGTGGTTCTCTCTCAGAACATATGAGTTGGAATGGTGTGTGTGTTCTGATGGCTCTCTCATTGAATGAGAAGGAGGTGGAGGGGTATATATAGCCTCCACACAAAATCCAACCGTTACACAGTTTTCCAATCTCGGTGGGACCAAATTGATAAGCTCGGTCGGACCGAAAATGCAAACCTAGTGACCGTTAGAGATTTTCGGTGGGACTGACATGCAACTCGGTAGGACTGATATGGTTAGGGTTTGGGCATAACGTAATCTCGGTGAGACCGATTACACAAACTCAGTGAGACCGAATTTGGTAATTAGCTAACCAGAGAGTTGGTCAGGCAAACTCGGTGGGAACGATTTGCTCTTTCGGTGAGACCGAGTGGAACTCGGTGAGACCGAAAAGTTACAAAGGGGAAACACTGAGTTTACATTGCAATCTCGGTGGGACCGATTCGCTCTTTCGGTAAGACCAAAAAGTTACGAAAGGGAAACAGAGAGTTTGCAACCCCATCTCGGTGAGACCGAGATCCTTATCGGTAGAACCAAATTGCTAGGGTTTGGCAGTGGCTAATGACAAGTGAAACTCGGTGGCGCCGGATAGGAAGAATTGGTAGGACCGAGTTTGGCTTAGGGTTTAGGTCATATGTGGATATGGGAAAGTAGTTGAGGGTTTTGGAGCATATCACTAAGCACATGAAGCAAGAGGCTCATTAAGCAACACCTCATCCCTCCTTGATAGTATTGGCTTTTCCTAAAGACTCAATGTGATCTTGGATCACTAAAATATAAAATGAAGAGTCTTGAGCTTTTGAGCTTGAACCAATCCTTTGTCCTTAGCATTTTGAGGGTTCCACTTTCACATCCATGCCATGCCAATCATTGAGCTTTCCTGAAATAATCATCTTGGAATAGCATTAGCTCAATGAGCTATATGTTGTTATGAATTACCAAAACCACCTAGGTATAGTTGCACTTTCAATCTCCCCCTTTTTGGTAATTGATGACAACATATAGATCAAAGCTTCGACAAATGATAATAAGCATGAAGTATATTGTCGCTTTGAGAAGTATGTGATAAGTAAGAGCTCCCCCTAAATTTGTGCATATTTAAAATTTGCTTTGGACTGCAAATGCACAAAGAGTTAGAGTCATGGGTTACTCTTCCATGTCACATACATCTTGGTGGAGCGCTTAAAATGATAAGAATGAAATACATGCACTCATCACCAATAGTGAATGATCACACAAGATAGATAGGATAATAGCATTAAGAAAGCATTAAGTGTAGCTTATGATCAAACACATGATCATCAATGTCTCACAAATAATGACGTAGTATCTCAAGCACTCAAAAGCAAACAAGTTCGAAAAACCACCAAATAAAGCAAGAGAGAAAAGCAACACTCTCTCTCTCTCGAAGCCTATGATCTATACATCTTCTCCCCCTTTGGCAACAAGTTACCAAAAAGTTCCTAGAAAATGCATAGCACTAGATCGATGCTCAGGCTTGATCTTCAGGTGGTGGTGGAGTCCGGATCACTCCAAGGATGAAGGCTTCGGTAGATGCTGAAGTAGACGCTGGAGTTAGAGCTGAAGTAGACGCTGGAGCTGAGGCTGTAGCTGGTGCTGAAGTGGTGGCTCTGGTGTCAGCAACTGGCACGGTAGATGACCTCGGGCCTCGTGGCACTCTGGCAAAGGCATGAGTGGTAGTCCTGCCTCTCCTCTCCTGCATATCCTCCTGGAGCTGCTCGACTGCAGACTGAACTTCCGTTACCTTGACATCCAAGTCATAGAACTTATGTTCCATGATTCTCTCTAGGCTCTGCTGATTCTGAGTGAGGGTGGCCAGACTTTGCTCAATCCTCAGCGTGGATGCAATCAAGTAACCAAGCTGCTCTTGTTTAGTCTTCAAGAAATACTCAGATGCCTCCTCTTGAGTAGGCATCTTGGCAGCTTTCTCCTTCCCCGCCTTCTCCTTCTTTGCATATGCTTGGGCAGATGATGGCTCGTTCTCAGTCATCACAACTTCATTGTTCTCAAAATCTGGACGGATGGGCAAATGTTCCTTGTCCAATATCCGCAGCTCCTCTTCTGGTCTGCTGCAGTCCTCTTGATTGTCTCCACTATGAGGCTCATAACCTTGAACTTCTGAGGCACATCAAACACATGTAGCAAGTTGATAGCATGGCCTCTGATCATCTTGTGATCTCCAGACTTGGGCAGTAAGGTGTGCCTTAGTATCCAATTGATCGTAGGCAGTCCTGACAGAAGGTAATGTACTGAGCCAAACTTGAAGGTATCAAGTGCTTCATTTGGGATCTCCTTGTACATATTTGACATTGAGTTGTGGTCCATTTTCTTCTTGGCATATATGTCCATGTCATCATCATGCTCCTCTGGGGCATTAATCAACTTCGCCCATTCCTCAACAGTGGATTGGTACCTTGTACCCTCAGACATCCATGTGATCCTCCCATCTGGATAAAAGTGTGCCATGGAGTAGAATTGCATGATCAGTTCCTTGTTCCACTTTGTGAGCTTCTGCCCAACAAAGTCAGCTACTCCACAAGCATTATAGCTGTCATATACTCCTGGGTAGTGTTCCTCCTTCTCCCTCATGTAGGTCCAGTCGACCCATCTCATGTCACAGACAATTGGCTTCTTATCTAGCAAAACAGTCTCATAGAAATCCTGCTGCTCCTTGGTGTGAAACCTGTAGTCCACGGCAGTCCTTCTCCTTGAAGCATATGGGTCTGCTTCTCTCCACTTTCTCAGCCGTGAATCTCTCCTGAGCTTCATGTCCTCAGCCACAGGATGAGCATCGTTGTGGTCTGGGATCTTGGGCTTTAGCTTCCTTAGGACATTCTCTTCCTCTTCTTCAGCAACAGTCTCAGGCACTGGGGCCTTGTTCTTTTCAGCTGCAGGAATGCCTCTTGTGTTCCTCTTTGGCTTTGGCTTTGGAGCTGGCTTGGCCTTGGAAGCAGCTCCCCCTGATTTTATGGCATCTCCCATTAGCTTGGGTGCCTTGGGTGCTGGTGCAGCTACTTCTTCTTCTTCTTCCTCTTCCATGATGGAAGCTTTGCCAAGCACTCTAGCCACAGTCTTCTTCACCATTTCCTTTCTTTTCTTGCTCTCAGCTGCAACTAGCTCTATGGGCTTCTCAGTTGACATTCTGGCCTTTGACATTGGCTGCCTGCCTGCTGGCCTTTTGATTTTCAGACCTGGCTTAGTGCCTTGAGCTGGCTCAACTCTCTTGGAAGTGGCCTCTTCCTCTGCCACATAGTCCTCATCTTCAGAATCTGAAGTCCTCTTCTTCCTTTGTCTCGTGGCAGCCTTTGGCAAATTGCTAGGAGTGCTCCTGCTGCCTTCATCAGAAGAGCTGGAGGGACTAGTGCCCTCACTCATCACCACTTGCTGCTCAGACATATTTTGGCTATCACTTTGATCAGACATGCTGCACTCTGATTGCTAACCCTGTGAATAGATTATAGATGAGATAGAAAAGGATGAGCATCACAAAATGCAGAGATTTTTGCAAAAGAATGATCCAAAAACTTAGTTTTAGTTTCCCACTGAAATCATCTCGGATCTACCGATTTTCAAACTCGGTGATACCGAAGCAGTTTTGGAACCTAAACTAGTGAACTCGGTAGGACCGAGTCACAGTTCGGTGGCACCGAGACTGCTAGGGTTTCACAGAGTTCCAAAATCGGTCACACCGATAAGTAATTCTCGGTCAGACCGAGTCTCACTTGAGCAATGGCATAAGCCAAATCGGTGGGACCGAGTTTTTCAACTCGGTGGGTCCGAGATGGTTTCGGCGGAAACCTAAACCTAGAATTTTCGAATCAAACCTAATCTACGGGCGTTTTGACTGGATAGAAGTTTATCAAACGTGGCTAGAATCAATATGATCACAATGTGCTAGGAATCAGATTGAGGAATAGCACAAAGATCAAGTCCATACCCTAGTTCGGTGGGGACTTGCTACGGCGGCAACGGCGGGGCAGAATTCCCGTTGACGGCGACGGAGACCAGTGACTGGAGGCTGCTGGCAGCGAGAAGACGATCCGGAGACCACGAGGGCAGAGCAGGCTATCGCGCGGGCAAAGGGGTTCGGAGAAATTTCCAAAATTTTGCCCGTGACAATATATAGCCCGACCCTGTCGGTGTGACCGAGTGGAACAACTCGGTGGCACCGAGATTCATAACTGCGTGGAGTTACTGAAACTCGGTGTGACCGAAAGGTTCAAATCGGTTGCACCAAGATCGAAAACCTAGATCAACTTAATGATCTCGGTAGGACCGAAAGTGGAGTATTGGTCAGACCGAGAATCATAAAGAGGTTTTGGAAGTTTAAGTCTATGACGAATCGGGGACTCCGAGCGCTCCTCACACAGAGTGGTTCGAATCTGACTTGATCAAATTTTGTGATGCAGCATGAATAGAGTTTGAGACGAGAAAAGCATAGAGAGCTAGAGGAGGTTCTTAGGCATTCTTGTCCATCCACTTAGCAAAAGAAGATAAAACCAAACAATCAAAACAACAAGTGGATGTCCTCGAATGAGTAAAATATGCAACTAGCATGCTCACACAATAAGATGGCAAATGAAATATGTGACAAGGCATGCACAACCAATTCTAGCATCTATCAAGCAATTTGCGATGACTAGGTCATCTATATATGAGTATATTGACTTAGGAGTCAAGTGAGAACACTTGATCATAGGTCATAATCATCGTTTAAGCTCAAGTGGGGTTACCACTTTTACATAAAGCATTGTTGTGTTCACATCTTTAGAGTTGCTTTAGCTCAAGTCTTAGAGTAAAGCTCCCCCTAGATGTGATATCCCCCCTAAGAGGGATGAACTAACCTTGGGTTTTGTCGATGATGACTTCATGTAGATATTGAAGATGTGGATGCTCAATGTTGATGTAGATCTCTTGGAGCTATCCATTTGAGTGAATTGCACTTTCAATACCTACATGGGTTAGTCCCACAAGGAACAAACAAGTATATCCATAGACATAGAGTGATGCACACAAAAGATGATGTCCATGAAAACTTTTAGGTTACCTTGTCCCTTGTCTTACCAACAAGAGGGTTTGTGACTCCTTGAACTAGTGCAAGATGTGGAAGTTGATTGCACTTGTTCTTGCCAAAATGATAAGAGTGAAGTATGTTGGCGGAGTCACCCTCAAGAACTCTCTAGTTCTTCTTATTTTGGATCCACATCATCTTGATGGGAATCCTTGGAGTTGTAGTTGTACTTGATGAAGTGGAGCTTGAAGTAGTCTTGGGAATCCACTTGACTAAGGTCTTTGGAGCTTCTTCAAATGCATCAATTTCCTCTTGAAGCTTGTCCTTGCCTTTTTGCTTGTAGTCTTGTGGTGGAAGATCATCTTGAGCTTGTGTCCCCTTGAAAGAAGTATACTTCTCTTGTTGAGGGACAAACTTTGTCTTGGGGTATTGATCTTCTTCCCACTCAACTCCATTGGCATTGAACTTTCGCTCAAAACCAACACCTTGATTCTTCCGGTGCATTCCTTGCTTGCGCACAATTTCCTCGAATTGCTTACTCCCGGCAAGGCTTTTGTACACTCCTTTCTCTATAATTCCCTTCAATAAACTATTTTCTTTCTCAAGTGTAACTTGGCTAAGAGAATCATTAGTGGAATCAAGAGAACTACTATAAGCAACAATATTGGATTTAACATGATCGTTGTTACTGCTAGAGGACGAGTCTTTCTTGTTACTGGACCTGACTTGAGGCATGTAAGTAGATAAGAGTAAACGCTTGGCAATGTAAGAAGAACTTTTCTTGCGGACATCATCATTGATTGCCTTTAAGAACTCATGCTCTTGCTCAAGATTGAGCTTTTCAAAGCGTAATTTCTCATGAGCTCTTAAAAGTTCTCGATGATCTTCGAAGATAGTGTCATGAGCTAACTTAAGAGTTTTTAGTTCTTTAGTTAGAGCCTCAATCTTCTCCTTATCATTGTCATTCGTTTTATCTTGATTAGCATGATTAATTGGTCTTTCATCATAGTATTCATCACTAGAGTTGTCACCAAGCAAATCATCACCTAACAAGTCATCTTCATCACTATTGAAATCAACATACTCGGGTGTGTTACCTTAGGACCTTTGGCCATGAAGCATCTTCCAATTCCTTCATTTGGTGAGTCAAATATGTCGTAGGAGTTGGTTGACACAAGTGCTAGACCGGCAACACCTTCATCTTGAGTATCTTCGGAGTCGAAGTGATAACTTCTCTCGGAGTGGCTGTCGGAGTCGGAGCCGGATACCCATTCACCAACATGAGCTTGATGTCTTCGTCTTGTGTAGCTCCTTGATGATTTTTCCTTCCTTTACGAATCCTTGCTTCTCCGTGAGTATCTTCGTTCATAACGATCATCTCTACTCCTTCTCTCTCTTGGTGGTGATCCTTTGCTTCTGATTTTTGTAGAATCTTCTCTTCTCTTGTAGGGAGCCGTACACTCATTGGAATAGTGTCCGGGTCTTCCACAATTGTAGCAGTTTAGCTCTCGACTAGAAGATCTTTTGTCATTGTAGGACCTTGACTTGGAGCTTCTATCTTTGCTTCTACTCTTGTAGAACTTGTTGAAGTTCTTCACCATTAAGCTCAATTCTTCATTGAAGTCTTGTTTCTCACTTGATGATGTAGGGGCTTCACATGAGGCTTTATAGGCACCACTTGATTTGTTGTGAAGTTCCTCTTTATCCTTAAGTGACATCTCATGAGCAACAATTCTTCCAATCACCTCCGTTGGCTTGAGATCTTTGTAATTGGGCATCATTTGGATCAATGTGCACACGGTATCATATTTTCCATCCAAGGCGCTTAGAATCTTCTTGATGATGAATCTATCGGTCATCTCTTCACTTCCTAAGCCGGCAATCTCATTTGTGATGAGAGCAAGCCTAGAGTACATTTCGGCGACACCTTCACCATCCTTCATCTTGAACTTGTCAAGTTGGCTTTGAAGCACATCCAACTTGGATTCCTTGATAGAGTCGGTACCTTCGTGCATATCAATCAAAGTGTCCCAAATTTCCTTTGCATTCTCAAGGCGGCTGATTTTGTTGAATTCTTCAGGGCACAATCCGTTGAAGAGAATATCACAAGCTTGAGCATTGTATTGCAACATGTTCAACTCATCCGCGGTAGCTTCACGGTTTGGTTCTCTCCCATCAAAGAAGTCACCTTGCAAACCAACACACACAATAGCCCACACGGCGGGGTTATGTCCAAGAATATGCATTTTCATTTTGTGCTTCCAACTAGCAAAATTAGTACCATCAAAGTAAGGACCTCTACGGTCATAATTTCCCTCACTAGACGCCATACTCTCCTAGGTTGTGAAACCAAGGCTATGACCACCAAAAGCTATGGAGATCAAGCAAATGGAGACCAAAGCTCTGATACCACTTGTAGGATCGAAAGTATGTCTAGAGGGGGGGTGATTAGACTACTTGACCAAATAAAACTTAACCTTTTCCCAATTTTAGTTCTTGGCAGATTTTAGCTATTTTAGGACAAGTTAAGCAATAATCACATAATCAAGCAAGCATGCAAAGAGTATATAGGCAGCGGAAAGTAAAGCATGCAACTTGCAAGAATGTAAAGGGAAGGGTTTGGAGAATTCAAACGCTATTGGAGACACGGATGTTTTTCCCGTGGTTCGGATAGGTGGTGCTATCCTACATCCACGTTGATGGAGACTTCAACCCACGAAGGGTAACGGTTGCGCGAGTCCACACAGGGCTCCACCAAAGGGTAACGGTTGCGCGAGTCCACACAGGGCTCCACCCACGAAGGGTCCACGAAGAAGCAACCACCCACAAAGGGTCCACGAAGAAGCAACCTTGTCTATCCCACCATGGCCATCGCCCACACAGGACTTGCCTCACTAGAGGTAGATCTTCACGAAGTAGGTGATCTCCTTGCCCTTACAAACTCCTTGGTTCAACTCCACAATCTTGTCGGAGGCTCCCGAGTGACACCTAGCCAATGTAGGAGACACCACTCTCCAAGAAGTAACAAATGGTGTGTAGGTAATGAACTCCTTGCTCTTGTGCTTCAAATGATAGTCTCCCCAACACTCAACTCTCTCTCATAGGATTTGGATTTGGTGGAAAGAAGATTTGAGTGGAAAGCAACTTGGGAAGGCTAGAGATCAAGATTCATATGGTAGGAATGGAATGTCTTGGTCTCAACACATGAGTAGGTGGTTCTCTCTCAGAACATATGAGTTGGAATGGTGTGTGTGTTCTGATGGCTCTCTCATCGAATGAGAAGGAGGTGGAGGGGTATATATAGCCTCCACACAAAATCCAACCATTACACAGTTTTCCAATCTCGGTGGGACCGAATTAATAAACTCGATCAGACCAAAAATGCAAACCTAGTGACCGTTAGAGATTTTCGGTGGGACTGACATGCAACTCGGTAGGACCGATATGGTTAGGGTTTGGGCATAACGTAATCTCGGTGAGACCGGTTACACAAACTCGGTGAGACCGAATTTGGTAATTAGCTAACCAGAGAGTTGGTCAGGCAAACTCGGTGGGACCGATTTGCTCTTTCGGTGAGACCGAGTGGAACTCGGTGAGACCAAAAAGTTACAAAGGGGAAACACTGAGTTTACATTGCAATCTCGGTGGGACCGATTCGCTCTTTCGGTAAGACCGAATAGTTACGAAAGGGAAACAAAGAGTTTGCAACCCCATCTCGGTGAGACCGAGATCCTTATCGGTAGAACCGAATTGGTAGGGTTTGGCAGTGGCTAATGACAAGTGAAACTCGGTGGCGCCGGATAGGAAGAATCGGCAGGACCGAGTTTGGCTTAGGGTTTAGGTCATATGTGGATATGGGAAAGTAGTTGAGGGTTTTGGAGCATATCACTAAGCACATGAAGCAAGAGGCTCATTAAGCAACACCTCATCCCTCCTTGATAGTATTGGCTTTTCCTAAAGACTCAATGTGATCTTGGATCACTAGAATATAAAATAAAGAGTCTTGAGCTTCTGAGCTTGAGCCAATCCTTTGTCCTTAGCATTTTGAGGGTTCCACTTTCACATCCATGCCATGCCAATCATTGAGCTTTCCTGAAATAATCATCTTGGAATAGCATTAGCTCAATGAGCTATATGTTGTTATGAATTACCAAAACCACCTAGGGATAGTTGCACTTTCAGGCGCTGTTTTCGGTATTTGGGAGGCTCATTAGGAGTGTCGTTGTTGTCCTTTTGGGTGTCCACCAAGTATATGTCATAGGTAGATTTGGCCAACTAGCGGCCCGTGATGGGAGGACCGACCTCAGCATTAGTCGTGGCCACATCTTCCGCGTCCATGTATTCGGCATTCTCTGAATTATAGTTTAACATATTGGTTACATCATCGATAGTTGCTACCAAACGGGTGGTGGGCAGGGTGCAAAATTCCCTGTCGAATGCCTCGAAGGGTCGGTGATTGAAGGCGGAGGGCAGGTTCTCCTGGATAGTCATTTTCTGAATTTGGTCTAGTACCTCATTCAAGATATCGAGGGTTGCCAAACTTGAGGGCTCTAGGCTAGATTTTGTGGTGATGGAGCAGAGGTCGGTCTATGACTCAACTGATCTTTGGTCCCAGACAGACCTATCTTCAGGATTCAGGACCGAAACCTCGAGGGGCACCGGATTGTCCTCGGAAACCAAGGGTGTGCTTTGACCATCCCGTGCACTGATGACCCACAAGTATAGGGGGTCAGTTGTAGCTTTTTTCGATAAGTAAGAGTGTCGAACCCAACAAGGAGCAGAAGGAAATGACAAGTGGTTTTCAGCAAGGTAATGTCTGCAAGTGCTGAAATTATATGTGCAGAGGGAGGTAGAGGTTGCCATGCGCTTATTTGTTTGTATGCTCAACCCCTTAGTATAAAAGAACGTCACGTTGCATTGCCCCTTTGCGATAATGACCTTTATTATGTAGTTTGTCGCTTTTATTCTTCACCATCACAACTTTGTGCCACGCTCGATTTTCTCTTACACTAAATGATCTCACACTTTTAGAAGCAATTTTTTTTGCCTTTTTGCACCGATGACAACTTACTTGAGGGATCTTGCTCAATCCCTAGGTAGGTATGGTGGAGACTTGAAAATAAGATTTGGGTTTAAGGGTTTTTGGATGCACAAGTAGTATCTCTACTTAGTGCTGAATTTTTTGGCTAGCAAAGATAGGGGGCAAGAATCACATGCTAAAGGATCCATGACAATATGACTTCTATGTGAATATAAACAAACATAAACCATTATGTTGTCTTCCTTGTCCAACGTCAACAATTTTGGCATAAAATATTTTTATGAGGGCTCACAATCACAAAAGATTTCTAGGATAGTATATTTATATGTGAATCTTCTCTTCTCTTATTAATTCTATCATGAGTTGCATCATTGACTAATGCTATGTTTGTCAACCTGTAATAAATTTTTCAACTTATACTTTTCCTTATGTGGTGTCATCACCTACTATAAGATTAGTATATGATCTTTTTGATTTATTTCCTTTCTTTTATTTGTTTCCTTTCTTTTTATTGCAACATGAAAGTAAAGAAAGCAAAAACTCAAACTAACGTTATTATATATCTTACACGCGATTACAAGGATAGATCACCAAGCAAAGTCTCGAAAAGAAAGGATTGAACTAACTTTTATTCATCTAAAGCAAAAGATCGAACTAAAATAAGTAAAGGCAAAAAGATAGTGGGATGATACTATACCGGGGCACCTCTCCCAAGCTTGGTGGAAGCCAAGGGGAGTCCCTATACCCAATACTCAATTCTCCTTTGGTAATGAAGAACGTGGTGGTGAAGAGATCTTGTCCTCGGATTTCCATGGCAGTGGTCCACCATCATAAGAGGAGCGAGTCTCACGGGTCCTGCAACTAGCAGCCAAACTCATACCTTTAAACTTCACTTCATATTCAAAGACTTGGTTTTGGAGATCATAGATATGGCTTTGGAGAAAGTTGATTTGCTCGTTGAGGGTGAAGACGATGTCCTTCATGGTCTTGCCATCCACCTTGAGATCAAGGGAGAGGTCCATGATCATGAGGTGATTGGCATTGAGTCCACACTCGACCATCCCCTTGCACTGGAAGATATCTTGTTACACAAGTTAGTTTGGCCACCACAGTTCCCGTCCCCTTGGGACATGGCACATCGCGAAGGTGAAGCACCCCCTCATGCATCTGGATGACCCGAGCGTGCTGCACCACCTCACGCAGATATGGGTTGATGACATTCTTGAAAAACTTGTGCTTGGAGGAGCTTGAGGTGGCCATGGTAGATGGGATCTGACAGAAAACAACAAGAAAAGAGAAGCCTAGTGTGCCCAGGTGTCTTGTTCCCACCAGGGTACGCTTCCCGGTAGTTTCTTATTTTCCTATTTTTCTAAATATTCCAAAACTGACAAAAAATATTTTTGTGGATTTTTCGAAGTCCGTTTACTTACCATATCATGTACCTTGTTATATTCATGATTATGGAGTGTTCCGGAAGGACTCTTTTGTGTGTTCTTCCAGTGTCATAGTTTGGTAATATTACTTTCTACATTAATGGGCGTACCTGAGATATAATGTTTTATTCATTTCCCATTGACAAACTTCGGGTTAGTACCTTCGACATTATTTATTTTGATGGTTCCAGACCGATAAACCTCCTCGATAAAGTAGGGCCTTCCCATTTTGAGAGGAGTTTTCCTGCAAAGAATCTAAAACAAGAGTTGTACAAAAGAACATATTCTCTGACTTTAAACTCATGCTTTTGGATTCTTTTTTCATGCCATCTTTTAACTATTTCTTTGAATAATTTTGAATTTTCATAAGCTTGGATTCTCCAATCATCTAATGAGCTAGTATCAAATAACCTCTTTTCACCAGCAAGTTTGAAATCATAGTTGAGCTCTTTGATTGCCCAATATGCTTTGTGTTCTAACTCAAGAGGCAAATGACAAGCTTTTCCATAAACCATTTTATAAGGAGACATACCCATAGGATTTTTATATGTTATTCTATAAGCCCAAAGTGCATCATATAATTTCTTAGACCAATTCTTCCTGGACCTATTGACAGTCTTTTACAAAATTAATTTTATTCCTCTGTTGCTAAGTTCAACTTGACCACTAGACTAAGGATGATAAGGTGATGCAATTCTATGGTTAACATCATACTTGGCAAGCATTTTGTAGAAAGCACCATGAATAAAGTGTGAACCACCATCAGTCATTAAATATCTAGGGACTCCAAAGCTTGGCAAAATAACTTCCTTAAGCATTTAAATATAGGTGTTGTGATCAGCACTACTAGTTGCAATAGCTTCTACCCATTTAGTAACATAATCAACAGTAACCAAAAATACGTGTATACCCATTAGAGGAAGGAAAAGGTCCCATGTAATCAAATCCCCAAACATAAAATGGTTCAACAACAAGTGAATAATTCATAGGCATTTCTTGACGCTTACAGATATTACCTATTCTTTAACATTCATCACAGGATAAGACGAACTTACAAGCATCCTTGAAGAGAGTAGGCCAATAAAATCCAAATTGCAGTACCTTGCGAGCAGTTCTATCTCTAGCATGATGCCCTGCATAAGCTTCGGAGTGACATTTCCGTAGAATTTGTCCCTATTCATGCTCAGGTACACAACGTCTAATAATACCATGTACTCCTTTATAAAGATGTGGGTCATCCCAAAAGTAATGTCTTAAATCATAGATTTTTTTCTTTTGTTGGTACATAAAGCTAGGTGGTAAATATTTAGCAACAATGTAATTAGCATAATCAGCATACCGAGGAGTACTATGAGCAACATTTATTGTCGCTAACTGCTCATCAAGAAAACTATCATCAATAGGTAGTGGGTCATCAGGCACATTTTCAAGCCTAGATAAATTATTAGCTACGGGATTCTCAGCTCCTTGTCTATCAATGATATGTAAATCAAATTCTTGTAACAAGGGAACCCATCGAATAAGTCTAAGTTTAGCATCTTTCTATTCCATAAGATATTTAATAGTAGTATCATCAGTGTGAACAATAATTTTGGAATCAGAAATATAAGGTCTAAATTTATCACAAGCAAACACCACTGCTAAGAATTCTTTTTCAGTAGTAGCATAATTTTGTTGAGCACTGTCTAGAGTTTTACTAGCATAATGAATAACATTCAGTTTCTTATCAACTCTTTGTCCTAGAACAGCACCAACAACATAATCACTAGCATCACACATAATTTCAAATGGCAAGTTCCAATCAGGTGGTTGAACAATAGGTGTAGAGATTAAGGCTTTCTTGAGTGTTTCAAAGGCTTCTAAACAATTATAATAAAAAAAGGAATATCCTTTTGCAAGAGATCCGTAAGATGCCTAGAAATTTTAGAAAAGTCTTTGATAAATCTTCTATAGAAACCAGCATGACCTAAGAAACTACGAATACCTTTTATATCTTTAGGACATGGAATTTTCTCATTTGCATCAACCTTTGCTTTGTCCACTTCAGTACTTCTTTCATAAATTTTATGACCCAAGACAATGACTTCATTAACCATAAAGTGGCACTTCTCCCAATTCAAGACAAGATTTGTTTGTTCACATCTCTGCAAAACTTGACCAAGATTGCTTAAATAATCATCAAAATACTTCCCATAAACAGAGAAGTCATCCATGAAAACCTCAACAATCTTTTCACAAAAGTCAGAGAATATAGCAGTCATACATCTTTGGAAAGTAGCAGGTGCATTACATAAACCAAAAGGCATACGTCTATAAGCATAGGTTCCAATGGGACAAGTAAAAGTGGTCTTTTATAGATCAGGTTGAGAAACAGGTATTTGTGAAAAACTAGAGTATCCATCAAGGAAGAAAAAATGTGTGTGCGTAGATAATCTTTCAAGCATTTGATCAATAAAAGGCAGAGGGTAATGATATTTTCTAGTTTCTTTGTTTAATTTTCTAAAATCAATTACCATTCTATAGCCTGTAACAATTCTTTGTGGAATAAGTTCATTCTTATCATTAGGAACAACAGTTATACCTCCATTCTTAGGGACATAATGAACATGACTTACCCATCTACTATCAGCTATAGGATAGATTATACCTACTTCCAGAAGTTTTAATATTTCTGTTCTTACCACTTCTTTCATCTTCGTATTTAACCGACGTTGGTGATCAACAACGGGTTTAGCATCAGGTTCCATATTAATTTTGTGCTGACATAGAGTGGAACTAATGCCTTTAAATCATCAAGATTATATCCAATAGTAGCTCAATACTTCCTTAGAACTTTCAATAATCTTTCTTCTTCATTTTCTGAAAGGTTAGCATTAATAATATCATGATATATCTTCTTTTCATCAAGATAAGCATATTTCAAAGTGTCTGGCAATTGTTTTAATTCAAACACAGGATCACCTTTAGCTAGAGGAGGACCTCCTAGAGTTTCAACAGGCAAGTTGTGTTTAAGAAGAGGATGTTGTTCAAAGAAAATCTTATCTATTTCATTTCTTTCATGCATATGTAAATCATTTTCATGGTCTAGCAAATATTTTTCTAAAGGATCAGTAGGTGGCAAAACAATAGAAGCAAGACCAATTAATTCATCTTTACTAGGCAATTCTTTTTCATGAAGCTTTCTACTAAACTTGGAAAAATTAAACTCATGAGACTCATCACCAAAACTAGCACTGACAGTTTGCTTTTTACAATCTATTTTAGCATTAATGGTGTTCAAGAAAGGTCTACCAAAGATAATGGGACAAAAGTCATCTTGTGGGGAACCAAGAACAAGAAAATCAGTAGGATATTTTATTTTCCCACACAAGACTTCAACATCTCTAACAATCCCAATTGGTGATATAGTGTCTCTATTAGCAAGTTTAATAGTGACATATATGTCTTCTATCTCTGCATGTGCTATGTCATTCATAATTTCTTGATATAAGGAATAAGGAATAGCATTCACACTAGCACCTATATCACATAAACCATGATAACAGTGATCTCCTATTTTAACTGAGGCAACGGTCATGCCAGCAACAAGTCTATGTTTATCTTTTTATCAGGTTTGGTGATTTTAGTAGCTACTTCACAAAAGTAAATAACATGCCCATCTACGTTTTCTTCCAAGAGATCTTTAACCATAGCAAGTCTAGGTTCTACTTTGATTTGCTCATCAGGTTTAGGTGATGTAATATAGCTTTTGTTAAACACAGTTGAAACTTTAGCATGTTCCTTTATCCTAATAGGGAAAGGTGGTTTCTCAATATATGCAGAAGGAACAACTGGATCAACATTGTAAAGTATAGTTTCTTCTTTAACTGGTACCGGTTCTTTGATTTCTTCTTGAATAGGTGGGTGATATTTAAACCACTTCTATTTAGGGAGATCAACATGAGTAGCAAATGATTCACAAAAGGAGGCTACTATCTCAGAGTCAAGTCCATATTTAGTGCTAAACTTTTGGAAAGCATCGGTGTCCATAAAAGATTTAACACAATCATACTTAAGTTTAATACCTGACTGTTTACCTTTATCGAGTTCCCAATCTTTAGAGTTGCATTTAATTCTTTCCAAAAGATCCCACCGGAATTCAATAGTCTTCTTCATAAAACAACCAACAGAAGAGGTATCGAGCATGGTTTGATCATTACAAGAAAGCCGAGCATAAAATTTCTGGAAAATTATTTCTCTTGAGAGCTCATGATTGCGGCATGAATGTAACATTGACTTAGGCCTCCCCCAAGCTAGAGATATACTTTATCCTTCACGAGGCCAAAAATTATATATATAATTCCGATCACGATGAACTAGATGCATAGGATAAATTTTTTGATGGAACTCCAATTTCAATCTATTCCAATTCCAAGATCCAATATCATCGCATATCCTATACCATGCCAATTATTTTCCCTTCAAAGATAAAGGGAAAACCTTTTCCATAACTTCATCTCTGGGTAAACCTGCAAGCTTGAACAATCCAAAATATTGTTCTACATATGTCAAGTGCATATTAGGATGTTCGGTTCCATCTCCTGCATAAGGATTAGCTAGCAGTTGTTCTATCATACCCGAAGGAATTTCATATTCAATATTTTCAGTAGGTGTAGTAGGTTGAGGGGTAGCTAATTGTGCTTCCGGTCGAGGTGAAGATACCCCGAACAAACCCCTCAAATGATTGTTTTCCATAGTAACAAGTGACAATAAATTTCAGCACACTATATAAATGTTTCCTTACCCAATTCCACTTACCAAAGGCGCTTCACTCCCTGGCAATGGCGCCAAAAAATAGCCTTGATGACCCACAAGTATAGGGGATCAACTATAGCTCTTTTTGATAAGTAAGAGTGTCAAACCCAACGAGGAGCAGAAGGAAATGACAAGTGGTTCAACATATCGAGGGTTGCCAGACTTGAGGGCTCTAGGCCAGATTTTGTGGTGACGAAGTGGAGGTCGTTCTATGACTCAGCCGATCCTTGGTTCCGGATGGACCTATCTTCAGGATTCGGGACCGAAACCTCGAGGGGCACTAGATTGTATTCGGAAACCGAGGGTGTGCTTTGACCCTCCCATGCACTGATGACCCACAAGTATAGGGGATCAATTGTAGCTCTTTTCGATAAGCAAGAGTGTCGAACCAATGAGGAGCAGAAGGAAATGACAAGTGGTTTTTGGTACCAGAGTAGTTTGATAGCAAGGTAATTTGTAATGAGCAAGTGACGATAGTAGTAACAAAAGTGCAGCAAGGTAGACCAATCCTTTTGAGTCAAAGGAAATTCCAAAATGGTTTCTTATGATAAGCATAGTGTTCTTGAGGGTACACGGGAATTTCATCTAGTCACTTTCACCATGTTGGTTCGATTTGTGTTCGCTACTCTGATAATTTGATATGTGGGTGGACTGGTGCTTAGGTGTTGTTCTTACTTGAACAAACCTCCTACTTATGATTAACCCTCCCGCAAGCATCCACAACTACGAGAAAAAGTATTAAGTATAAATTCTAACCATAGCATTAAACTTTTGGATCCAATCGGTCCCTTACGGAATAGCGCATAAACTGGGGCTTAAGCTTCTATCACTCTCGCAACCCATCATCTAATTGCTACTCCACAATGCATTCCCTTAGGCCTAAATATGGTGAAGTGTCATGTAGTCGGCGCTCACATGACACCACTAAGGGAATCACAACATACATAGTATCAAAATATCGAACACATATCAAGTTCACATGATTACTTGCAGCATGATTTCTCCCGTGACCTCAAGAACAAAAGTAACTACTCACAAATGATAATGATGCTCAATATCAGAGGGGTATTAAATGGCATAATGGATCTTAACATATAATCTTCCACCAAATAAACCATATAGTAATCAACTACAAGATGTAATCTACACTAGTAGTCTCCCGCAAGCACCAATCTATAGTTCGTAACAAGATTGAACACAAGAGATGAACTAGGATTTGAGATGAGATCGTTCTATTGAATATGTTGATGGAGATTTCCCTTCCCAAGCTGGGGGAGTTGTTGGTGATGATGATGACGATGATTTCCCCCTCCTGGAGGGAAGTTCCCCCCGTGGAATCGCTCCGCCGGAGGGCCAAAGTTCTCCTGCCCAAGTTCCGCCTCGAGAGGGTGGCGCTTCGTCCCGAAAGTCCTCCCCTTATTTTTTCTAGGTCAAAATTACTTATATACCAAAAGATGGGCACCGTAGGTGGGCCTGGGTGATCAAAACCCACCAGGGGACGCCTGGGCTCCCTGGCGCGCCCAGCTGGGTTGTGCCTACCTGGTGGGCCCCTCTGGTAGTTATTCTCTCCAATAATCATCATATATTTGATAAAAAAATCTCCGTAAAGTTTTAGCTTGTTTGGAGTTGTGCAGAATAGGTGGCCTGACGTAGCTTTTCCAGGTTCAGATTTCCAGCTGCTGGAATTCTCCCTCTTTGTGTGTACCTTGCATATTATGAGAGAAAAGGCATTAGAATTAGTCCAGAAAGCAATATTATGGATATAAAACTCATAAATAACAGTAAGAAAACATGATGCAAAATGGACGTATCATGCACCTTCCACGCCAATGTTTGAGGTCGGGTCGTTTTGTGCCGGGAGTGACCCCTGGCCGCTATTCGCCGACTCGGGGTGCAGGCTCGAGGCTAGTAGGGTGTTCTGGGTGAGGAGCTCGACCGAGATCGGATCTTGACCCCTAACCTCTGGTTCTGCCTCGAGGTCCGGGGATAAATCCTCCGCTGATGTGAGTTCGGTTGATGGTGGGGTAAGGTCCCCTCTCTCAAGGAGTCCTTCCTGGCTCAAAGCCGTTTGGTGGACTGGGACCGATTCACAGATCGGATCGGAGGTGTATGTCGGAGCAGGCGCAGCAAGGCCTGTGGGGGTGGTGAATCCGGTGAAACCAAATCCCCCCGCACGTCAGTGATGTACTCCAGATTGCCAAACAAACCCGGTGTTCGGGAGCGAAGTTGTTGACCTGGTCAAGACGACCGATCGAATCAGCATGCAGCATGATTCTACCAAAAGCGAAGAGTTGTCTATGGACAAAGAGATCCAAGGAACTGATGTTCTCTCCAAGGACTAAGCGAGCCATCGATCCTTCTGGTGATCCAACATCGGAGTTCTCAATGAGAGCGCCATTGTCGGTGTCAAAACTGGTAGAACTCGGGGTAAGGGGTCCCGAGCTGTGGATCTAGGATCGATGGGTAACAAGGGAGGACGAACACAGTGTTTACCTAGGTTCGGGCCCTCTCGAAAAGGTAAAACCCTATGTCTTGCTTGATTGTGTTGATTGTATAATGTGGTTTACATAGTAAATCTACCTTGAGATCAGTATGAGTTAAACCCTAGGATGTGGGGGGATGAAGATAGCTCTCTCCCTAATGACTACAACCCTCAGTTTATATAGACATCGATAGGGTTAGGGTTACCGAAGACAGATTACAATTAGGAATCAAAGAGATCCTACGCCTACTTGACTTGGAGGGCACACCACGGCTTCATAGATCTCCTGTCATAGTATAGCTCCACCAGGCCGGCCCATGTATAATGGGTCGTCGCCCCGAGGACCCCTTAGTCCATGACTCCCTCAATCATGATAGCTTTCTTATATTATTGTCAACATTTACTGAAGAAATATTCATGCTCATAACATGTTGTCCTTAAGATTGACTATAATACGAGCCCTTTTTTACTTGACTCCTACTTGACATGATGTTTTAGGCCGCCTGATGTCCCTACCCTTCCTAATCCCATAACCTTTCAAAGAAAAGCAGCATGGCAGTTCAGGTGGTTCCTGGCTCAATCAGACGACGATGAATGATTGATGATCGTTCGCACGTACCAGACGTGTTGTTTGGCGAAATACAGTCACAGTCACTGCATGTTCATTGAATAGGATCCCAGCTTTTCTGGGCCTTTAGGAATTTTTTACTGGAGGCAGGTAAGTAGCCTTGGTACACACTCTCTGTTTCTCGGAATGAATTATTGAATTAACTAGATAACCGACCACAAGGATCATGATGGGAGCGCGGTTTTGTTCATCAGGCAAAACTGTGTGTACACAGTGTACCATGCGTCTCTCCATCCACCTGATATGTGCTGCCATGCTCTGTAAAGTCACTTGAAGCTATGTTGGTATTTCCCCAAAGAGGAAGGGATGATGTAGCACAACGGTGGTAGGTATTTCCCTCAGATATGAAACCAAGGTTATCGAACCAGTAGGAGAACCAAGAAACACAGCTAAACAACACCTGCACGGAAATAACAAATACTCGCAACTCGACGTGTAAAAGGGGTTGTCAATCCCCTTCGGGTAACAGCGCCAGAAATTGGCAAACGGACATGAGAGAGTTGTAAACATTGATAGATCGAACACCAAATAAAATAATTGTAGCGAGGTATTTTTGTATTTTTGGTTTAATAGATATGAAAATAAAAGCAAAGGAAAAGTACACCGCAAAGGAAAATAATGTGATAAAGAGACCCGGGGGCCATAGGTTTCAGTAGTGGCTTCTCTCGAGGAAAATAGCAAATGGTGGGTAAAAAATTACTGTTGGGCAATTGATAGAACTTCAAATAATCATGACGATATCCAAGCAATGATCATTATATAGGCATCATGTCCAAGATTAGTAGACCGACTCCTGCCTGCATCTACTACTATTACTCCACACGTCGACCGCTGTCCAACATTCGTCTTGTGTATTAAGTTCATGGAGAAATGGAGTAATGCAATAAGAAAATTGACATGGTGTGGACAAGCTCTATCTATGTATAGATAGACCTCGTCCTTTTATGCTTAGTAGCAACGATATATACGTGTCAGCTCCCTTTAGGTCACTGGGATCAAGCACCGTAAGATCAAACCCACTACAAAGCACCTCTTCCCATTGCAAGATAAATAGAGCAACTTGGCCAAACAAAACCCAAATATCGGAGAAGAAATACGAGGCTATAAGCAATCATTCATATAAGAGATCAAAGAAACTCAAATAACTTTCATGGATATAAAAAGATAGATCTGATCATAAACTCAAAGTTCATCCGATCCCAACAAACACACCGTAAAAAGAGTTACGTCATATGGATCTTCAAGAGACCATTGTATTGAGAATCAAAGAGAGAGAGGAAGCCATCTAGCTACTAACTATGGACCCGAAGGTCTACAAAGAACTACTCATGCATCATTGGAGAGGCACCAATGGAAGTGGTGAACCCCTCCATGGTGGTGTCTAGATTGGATCTGGTGGTTCTGGACTCTGCGGTGGCTAGAATTGATTTTCGTTGACTCTCCTAGGGTTTCTGGAATATTGGAGTATTTATACAGTAAAGAGGCGGTCCGGGGGGCACCAGAGATGGGCACAACCCACCAGGGCGCGCCTGGACCTCCAGGCGCGCCCTGGTGGGTTGTGCTCCCCTTGGAGCACCCCCAGGCGCTTCCTTGGCCCCTTGGGTCTCTTTTGGTCCGTAAAAAATCTCCGTAAAGTTTCTTTGCATTTGGACTCCATTTGGTATTGATTTCCTATGATGTAAAAAAACATGCAGAACACAACAACTGGAACAGGTTAGTACCAAAAAATGATATAAAATGACTATAAAGTGATTATAAAACATCCAAGATTGATAATATAATAGCATAGAACAATCAAAAATTATAGATACATTGGAGACATATCAGCATCCCCAAGCTTAACTCCTGCTCGTCCTCGAGTAGGTAAGTGATAAAAACAGAATTTTTGATGTGGAATGCTGCCTAACATGTAATATCATATTCTTTTCTTTATAGCATATACATTTGGACATTTATATTGTTCAAAGCAATAGTCTAGTTTTGACATGATAACTTAAATACTGAAGCATATCAACAATCAACAATGTCTTTCAAAATATTAACGCTAAAATAAGCTATCCCTAGCACATCATGCTCAATCGTTGATCCATTCATGAAAGACACTCGCATATTAACTACACCCAATGCTCAAGTACGATCATAGAGCCTCCTAGTTGGTGCTTTTATAAGAGAAGATGGAGACTCAAATTAAAAAAATAAAAATTGCATAAAGTAAAAGAAAGGTCCTTCGCAGAGGGAAGTAGGGATTTGTAGAGGTGCCAGAGCTCAAAGCGAAAAACTTAGAGATACAAATTTTTTGGGAGATGTGTCTTTCCCACCAACATAAACGACTTAGAGTTCCCAACAATTTCCATGCTAGATATATCATAGGAGGTTCCCAAATAGAAAATAAAGTTTATTCCTTTTTCCACCATACTTTCACTTTCCATGGCTAACCGTATCCACGGGTGCCTTGAAGGAAATATGCCCTAGAGGCAATAATAAAGTTGTAATTTATTTTTCCTTATATCATGATAAATGTTTATTATTCATGCTAGAATTATATTAACCGGAAACTTGATACATGTGTGAATACATAGACAAACAGAGTGTCCCTAGTATGCCTCTCCTCGACTGGCTCGTTAATCAAAGATGGTTAAGTTTCCTAGCCATAGACATGTGTTGTCATTTGATGAACGGGATAACATCATTAGAGAATGATGTGAAGGACCAGACCCATCTGTTATCTTAGCACTATGATCATTTAGGTTGTTACTATTGCTTTCTTCATGACTTATACATGTTCTTATGACTATGAGATTATGCAACTCCCGAATACCGGAGGAACACTTAGTGTGCTATCAAACGTCACAATGTAACTGCGTGATTATAAAGATGCTCTACAGGTGTCTCCGATGGTGTTTGTTGAGTTGGCATAGATAGAGATTACGATTTGTCACTCCGATTGTCGGAGATGTATCTCTGTGCCCTCTCAGTAATGTTCATCACTATAAGCCTTGCAAGCAATGTCACTAAAGAATTAGTTACAGGATGATGCATTATGGAACGAGTAAAGAGACTTGCCGGTAAAGAGATTGAACTAGGTATGAGGATACCGATGATCGAATCTCGGGCAAGTAACATACCGATGACAAAGGAAACAACATATGTTGTTATGCGGTTTGACCGACAAAGATCTTCGTAGAATATGTAGGAGCCAATATGAGCATCCAGGTTCCGCTATTGGTTATTAACCGGAGATGTGTCTCGGTCATGTCTACATAGTTCTCGAACCCATAGGGTCCGCACGCTTAATGTTCTGTGACGATTTGTATTATGAGTTATGTGATTTTCTGTATCGAAGGTTGTTCGAAGTCCCGGATGAGATCACAGACATGACGAGGAGTCTAAACAGGGTCAAGACGTAAAGATCGATATATTGGAAGGCTATATTCGGACATCGGAAAGGTTCCGAGTGATTCGGGTATTTTTAAGAGTAACGGAGAGATACGGGAATTCGCCGAGGGAAGTAGTGGGCCTTAATGGGTCATACGGGAAAGGAGAGAAGGGCCTCAAAGGGTGGCCACGCACCCCCCATGGCAAGTTCGAATTGGACTAGGGAGGGGGTGGAGCCCCCCTCTCTTTCCTTCTCCCTCTCCTACTCATTCCCTCTCTCCCCTCTTGGAAATGGAAGGGGACTCCAACTAGGATTGGGATTACTAGTTGGACTGCCCCTATAGGCGCGCCTCTCCTAGGACGGCCTCCTCTTCCCCCCTCCTTCATATACGTGGGCAGGGGGCACCCCAAAGGCACTCCAAGATTTGTCTTAGGCGTGTGCGGTGCCCCCCTCCACCTCGGTCATATTGTCATAGTGCTTAGGCGAAGCCCTGTGTCGGTAACTTCATCATCACCATCACCACACCGTCGTGCTGACGAAACTCTCCCTCGGCCTCAACTGGATCAAGAGTTCGAGGGACGTCACCGAGCTGAACTTGTGATCATCGCGGAGGTGTCATGCGCTTGGTACTTGGATCGGTTGGATTGCGAAGACGTTCGACTACATATCAATCGCGTTACTAAACGCTTCCGCTTTCGGTCTACGAGGGTACGTGGACACATTCTCCCTGCTCGTTGATATGCTTCTCCTAGATAGGTCTTGCATGATCGTAGGATTTTTTTTGAAATTTATGTTCCCTAACAGTGGCATCTGAGCCAGGTCTATGCGTAGATGGTATATGCACGAGTAGAACACAAAGAATTGTGGGCGATAATAGTCATACTGCTTACCAGCATGTCATACTTTGATTCGGCGGTATTGTTGGATGAAGCGGCCCAGACCGACATTACATGACCGCGTTCATGAGACTGGTTCTACCGCCATGCTTCGCACACAGGTGGCTAGTGGGTGTCTGTTTCTCTAGTTTAGTTGAATCGAGTGAGACTACTCCCGGTCCTTGTTGAAGGTTAAAACAACACTCTCAATGAAAAATCATTGTGGTTTTGATGTGTAGGTAAGAACGGTTCTTGCTATAAGCCTATAGCAGCCACGTAAAACTTGCAACAACAAAGTAGAGGACATCTAACTTGTTTTTGCAGGGAATGTTGTGAAGTGATATGGTCAAGACGTGATGAGATATAAATTGTTGTATGAGATGATCATGTTTTTGTTAAAGTTATCAGCAACTGGAAGGAGCCTTATGGTTGTCTCTTTATTGCATAAGATGCAAGCGCCATATAATTGCTTTACTTTATCGCTATGCGATAGCAATAGTTGGCGAGATGACCATGTGATGACACGTTGATAAAGACCAAGATGATGGAGATCATGGTGTCATGCCGGTGACGATGGAGATCATGACAGTACTTTGGAGATGGAGATCAAAGGCACAAGATGATGATGGCCATATCATGTCGCATATTTTGATTGCATTTGATGTTTATCTTTTATGCATCTTATTTTTCTTAGTATGATGCTAGAATTATGAGATGATCTCTCACTAAATTTCAAGGTATAAGTGTTCTCCCTGAGTATGCACCGTTGCAATAGTTCTTCGTGGTGAGACACCACGTGATGATCTGGTGTGATAAGCTCTACGTTCACATACAACGGGTGCAAGCCAGTTTTGCACACGCGGAATACTCGGGTTAAACTTGACGAGCCTAGTATATGCAGATATGGCCTCGGAACACTGGAGACCGAAAGGTCGAACGGGAATCATATAGTATATATGATCAACATAGAGATGTTCACCATTGAAGACTACTCCATCTCACGTGATGATCGGACATGGTTTAGTTGAAATGGATCACGTGATCATTTAGATGACTAGATGGATGTCTATCTAAGTGGGAGTTCTTAAGTAATATGATTAATTGAACTTTAATTTATCATGAACTTAGTCCTGGTAGTTTTTGCATATCTATGTTGTAGATCAATAGCTCGCGTATAGCTCCCCTGTTTTATTTTTGATATGTTCCTAGAGAAAAATAAGTTGAAAGATGATAGTCGCCATGATGCGGACTGGGTCCGTGATATGAGGATTATCCTCATTACTGCATAGAAGAATTATGTTGTTGATGCACCGCTAGGTGACGAACTTATTGCAGGAGCAGATGCAGACATTATGAACGTTTGGCAAGCTCGGTATGATGACTACTTGATAGTTTAGTGCGCCATGCTTTACGGCTTAGAACATGGACTTCAAAAACCATTTTGAACGCCACGGAGCATATAAGATGTTCCAAGAGCTGAAATTGGTATTTCAGACTCATGCTCGAGTCAAGAGGTATGAGACATCTGACAAGTACTTTGCCTACAAGATGGAGGAGAATAGCTCAACCAGTGAGCATATGCTCAGAATATCTGAGTACTACAATCACTTGAATCAAGTGGGATTTAATCTTCCAGATAAGATAGTGATTGACAGAGTTCTCTAGTCACTATAACCAAGTTACTGGAACATTGTGATGAACTATAATATGCAAGGGATGACGAAAATGATCCCCAAGCTCTTCGTGATGCTGAAATCGACGAAGGTAGAATTCAAGAAAGAGCATCAAGTGTTAATGGTTAACAAGACCACTATTTTCAATAGAAAGGGGCAAAGGAAAAGAAAGGGAACTTCAAAGAATGGCAAGCAACTTTCCACTCCCGTGAAGAAACCCAAAGCTAGACCTAAGCCTGAAACTGACTGCTTCTACTGCAAAGGGAATGGTCACTGGAAGCGGAACTACCCCAAATACTTGGCGGATAAGAAGGATGGCAAAGTGAGCAAAGGTATATTTGATATACAGATTATTGATGTGCACTTTACTAGTGTTCATAATAGCCCCTGGGTATATGATACTAGTTCAGTTGCTATGATTAGTAACTTGAAACAAGAGTTACAAAATGAACAGAAACTAGTTGAGGGTAAGGTGACGACGTGTGTTGGAAGTGATTCAAAGGTTGATAAGATCACCATCGCTCAATCCCTTTACCTTCGAGATTAGTGTTGAACCTAAAATAAATGTTATTTGGTGTTTGCATTGAGCATAAATATGATTGGATCATGTTTATTGCAATACGGTTATTCATTTAAGTCAAAGAATACTTGTTGTTCTATTTACATGAATAGAACCTTGTATGGTCATACACTCAATATAAATGGTTTATTGAATCTCGATCGTAGTAATACACATATTCATAATATTGCCAAAAGATGCAAATTTAATAATGATAGTGCAACTTATATTTGGCACTGCCGTTTAGGTCATATTGGTGTAAAGCGCATGAAGAAACTCCATGATAATGGGCTTTTGGAATCACTTGATTATGAATCATTTGATGCTTGCGAACCATGCCTCATGGGCAAGATGACTAAGACTCCGTTCTCTGGAACAATGAATCAAGCAACTGACTTATTGGTAATAATACATACTGATGTATGTGATCCAATGAGTGTTCAGGCTCGTGGTGGGTATCGTTATTTACTGAACTTCATAGATGATTTGAGTAGATATGGGTATATCTACTTGATGAAACATAAGTTTGAGACATTTGAAAAGTTCATAGAATTTCAGAGTGAAGTGGAAAATCATCGTAACAAGAAAATGAAGTTTCCATGATCTGATCGCGGAAACGAATATTTGAGTAACGAGTTTGGTCTTCATTTGAAATGATGTTGAATAGTTTCGCAACTCACGCCACCTAGAACACCACAACATAATGGTGTGTCCGAACTTCATAACCGTACTTTATTAGATATGGTGTGATCTATGATGTCTCTTACTGATTTATCACTATCGTTTTGGGGTTATGCATTAGAGACAACTGCATTCACGTTAAATAGGGCACCATCTAAATCCATTGAGACGACACCATATGAAATGTGGTTTAGCAAGAAACCTAAGCTGTCATTTCTTAAAGTTTGGGGCTATGATGATTACGTGAAAAAAATTCAACCTGATAAGATCGAACCCAAATCGGAGAAATGCGTCTTCATAGGATACCCAAAGGAAACTATTGGCTACACCTTCTATCACAGATCCAAAGGCAAGATATTCATTGCTAAGAATGGATCATTTCTAGAGAAGAAGTTTCTCTCGAAACAAGTGAGTGGGAGGAATGTAGAACTTGATGAGGTAATTGTACCTTCTCCCGAATTAGAAAGTAGTTCATCACAGAAATCAGTTCTAGTGATTCCTACGCTAATTAGTGAGGAAGCTAATGATGATGATCATGAAACTTTAGATCAAGTTACTACCGAACCTCGTAGGTCAACCAGACTATGGTCCGCACCAGAGTGGTATGGTAATCCTTTCTGGAAATCATTTTACTAGACCATGACGAACCTACAAACTATGAGGAAGCGATGATGAGCCCAGATTCCGCAAAATGGCTTGAGGCCATGAAATCTGAGATGGGATCCATGTATGAGAACAAAGTGTGGACTTTGGTTGACTTGCCCAATGATCGGCAAGCCATTGAGAATAAATGGATCTTCAAGGGGAAGACAGACGCCGATAGTAGTATTACTATATACAAAGCTTGAATTGTCGCAAAAGGTCTTCGACAAGTTCAAGATGTTGACTACGATGAGATTTTCTCACTCATAGAGATGCTTATGTCTGTCCGAATCATGTTAGCAATTGCCAGATTTTATGAAATCTCGCAAATGGATGTCAAAACTCATTCCTTAATGCATTTCTTAAAGAAGAGTTGTATATGATGCAACAAGAAGGTTTTGTCAATCCTAAAGGTGCTAACAAAGTGTGCAAGCTCCAGCGATCCATATATGGACTGGTGCAAGCATCTCAGAGTTGGAATATATGCTTTGATAAAGTGATCAAAGCATGTGGTTTTATACAGACTTGCGGTGAAACATGTATTCAGAAGAAAGTGAGTGGGAGCACTACAGCATTTCTGATAAGTATATGTGAATGACATATTGTTGATCGGAAATGATGTAGAATTTTCTAGAAAGCATAAAGGAGTGTTTGAAAGGAGTTTTTCAAAGAAAGAACTCGGTGAAGCTACTTACATATTGAGCATCAAGATCTATAGAGATAGATCAAGACACTTGATATATTTTCCAATGAGTACATACCTTGACAAGATTTTGAAGTAGTTCAAAATGGAACAGTCAAAGAAGGAGTTCTTGCCTGTGTTGCAAGGTGTGAAGTTGAGTAAAGAATCAAAACCCGACCACAGCAGAAAATAGAAAGAGAATGAAAATTCATTCCCTATGCCTCAGCCATAGGTTCTATAAAGTATGCTATGTTGTGTACCAGACCTATTGTGTCCCTCACCAAGAGTTTGGCAAGAGGGTAAAATAGTGATCCAGGAGAGGATCACTGGACATCGGTCAAAATTATCTTTAGTGGAATAAGCATATGTTTCTCGGTTATGGTGGTGACAAAAAGTTTGTCGTAAAGAGTTACGTCGATGCAAGTTTTGACACCGATCTGGATGACTCTAAGTCTCAATCTAGATACATATTGAAAGTGGGAGCAATTAGCTGGAGTAGCTCCGTGTAGAGCATTATAGACATAGAAAATTATGGAAAATACATACGGCTCTGAATGTGGCAGACCCGTTGACTAAATTTATCTCACAAGCAAAACATGATCACTCTTTGGGTGTTAATCACATAGCGATGTGAACTAGATTATTGACTCTTGTAAACCCTTTGGGTATTAGTCACATGGAGATGTGAACTAATCACATAAAGATGTGAACTATTGGTGTTAAATCACATGACGATGTGAACTATATTATTGACTCTACGCAAGTGGGAGACTGAAGGAAATATGCCCTAGAGGAAATAAGAAAGTTGTTATTTATATTTCCTTATATCATGATAAATGTTTATTATTCATGCTAGAATTATATTAACCGGAAACTTGATACATGTGTGAATACATAGACAAACAGAGTGTCCCTAGTATGCCTCTCCTCGACTGGCTCGTTAATCAAAGATGGTTATGTTTCCTAGCCATAGACATGTGTTTTCATTTGATGAATGGGATCACATCATTAGAGAATGATGAGATGGACAAGACCCATCCGTTAGGTTAGCACTATGATTGTTTAGTTTGTTGCTATTGCTTTCTTCATGACTTATACATGTTCTATGACTATGAGATTATGCAACTCCCGAATACCGGAGGAAGACTTAGTGTGCTATCAAATGTCACAACGTAACTGGGTGATTATAAGTATGCTCTATAGGTATCTCCTCTGGTGTTTGTTGAGTTGGCATAGATCGAGGTTAGGATTTGTCACTCCGATTATCAGAGAGGTATCTTTGGGCTCTCTTGGTAATGCTCATCACTATAAGCCTTGCAAGCAATGTGACTAAAGAGTTAGTTACGGGATGATGCATTACGGAACCAGTAAAGAGACTTGCCAGTAACGAGATTGAACTAGGTATGAGGATATCGACCATCGAATCTCAGGCAAGTAACATACCGATGACAAAGGAAAAAATATATGTTATTATGCGGTTTGACCGATAAAGATCTTCGTAGAATATGTAGGAGCCAATATGAGCATCCAGGTTCCGCTATTGGTTATTAACCGGAGATATGTCTCGGTCATGTCTACATAGTTCTCGAACCCGTAGGGTACGCATGCTTAATGTTCAATGACGATTTGTATTATGAGTTATGTGATTTGATGTACCGAAGGTTGTTCAAAGTCCCGGATGAGATCACGGACATGACAAGGAGTCTCGAAAGGGTCAAGACATAAAGATCGATATACTAGAACGCTATATTCGGACATCGGAAAGGTTCCGAGTGATTCTGGTATTTTTCGGAGTACCAGAGAGTTACATGAATTCACCGTGGGAAGTAGTGGGCCTTAATGGGTCATACGGGAAAGGAGAGAAGGGCCTCAAAGGGTGGCCACATGCCCCCCCATGGCAAGTCCGAATTGGACTAGGGAGGGGGCGATGCCCCCTCTCTTTCCTTCTCCATCTCCTACTCCTTCCCTCTCTCCCCTCTTGGAAAAGGAAGGGGACTCCAACTAGGATTGGGAATCCTAATTGTTCTCCCCCTATAGGCGCGCCTCTCCTAGGCCGGCCTCCTCTTCCCCCTCCTTTATATATGTGGGCAGGGGGGCACCCCAAAGGCACTCCAAGATTTGTCTTAGCCATCTGTGGTGCCCCCCGCCACAATTTCCTCCTCGGTCATATTGTCGTAGTACTTAGGCGAAGCCCTGCGTCGGTAACTTCATCATCACCGTCACCACGCCGTCGTGCTGACGAAACTCTCCTTCAGCCTCAACTGGATCAAGAGTTTGAGGGACGTCACCGAGTTGAACGTGTGCAGATCGCGGAGTTGCCATGCGTTCGGTACTTGGATCGGTAGGATCGCGAGGACGTTCGACTACATCAACTGTGTTACTAAACAGTTCTACTTGCGGTCTACATGGGTACGTGGACGCACTCTCCTCTCTCGTTGCTATGCTTCTCCTAGATAGATCTTGTGTGATCATAGGCAAAATTTTGAAATTCTACGTTCCCCAACATGCCTTCCATACCAACACTTTCCAAGAATTTATTATTTGACTACATAAAGTAAATTCATTTTTCATTTCAGGACTGGGCATCCCGCACACCTTTGCCTTACTCTCGTGTAATGACAAGTGAATAAACACTATGGTGAGAATAACACATCTAGAATGGAAAATATTAGCCACCCCTCACCACTCCGCGAGCGGTACGAACACACAAAAGAGAAGTTTATTTTGAAAATTAGAGATGGCACATACAAACTTTCTTAGAATAGCAAAAGAATACTGCATATAGGTAGATATAGTGGACACATGTGGCAAAACCGGTTTAAAGGTTTTGGATGCACAAGTAGTGATCGTACTTAGTGCAAAATGAAGGCTAGCAAAAGACTGAGAAGCGACCGACCAAGTAACGAATAATCTCATAAGCGAGCATTAAGCATAATTAACACCGAATAATGCACCACAAGTAGGATATAATTTCATTGCATAATTATTGACTTTCGTGCTTGCATAGGGAATCACAAACCTTAAAACCAATATTCTTACTAAAGCATAATTACTCATCAACATGACTCACATATCACATCATTATATCTCAAAACTATTACTAAGAATCAAGTTTATTTTGTCCAATGATCTTCATGAAAGTTTTTATTATATCCTTCATGGATATCTATCACTTTGGGACTAATTTTCATATGTTGCTTCTAATAAGCTCAAACAAATATAAGTGAAGATCATGAGCATATTTTTTCTTTCTCTCAAATTAATTTAAGTAAAGAAAGTGAGAATTTCATGAAAATTTTAGTAACTCTCAAATAAATCTAATTGAAGCAAGAGAGCATTTCTTCAAAAATACTAAAGCACACCGTGCTCAAAAAGATATAAGTGAAGCACTAGAGCAAGTCCGTAGCTCATAAAAATTTAAGTGAAGCATAGAGAGCAATTCTAACAAGTCATGACATAATTTTGGCTCTCTCAAATAGGTGTGTCCAGCAAGGAATCAATACTTAAAACACAAAATAAAACAAGCAAAGACTCATACCATACAAGATGCTCCAACCAAAACTCATAGTTTGTGACGAATAAAAATATAGCTTCGAGTAAAATACCGATGGTCGTTACAAGAAAGAGGGGATGCCACTCGGGGGCATCCCCAAGCTTAGTTGCTTCCTCTATTTTGGATAATATCTTGGGATGCCGGGCATCCCCAAGCTTAGGATCTTCTTACTCCTTATTCCTTCATCCATCGTAAGATAACCCAAAACTTAAAAACTTCAATCACACAAAACTCAACAAAAGCCTTCATGAGATCCGTTAGTACAAGAAAAGAAATCACTACTATAAGTATTGTAGTAAACCAATTCATATTTGTTCTTGCATTATATCTACTGTATTACAACTTTACTATGGCAAAAAACCATCAAAGAAAACCATAGAGCCATCAAAACAAGCACACAACGCAAAGAAAACAGAATCTGTCAAAAATAGAATAGTCTGTAGCAATCTAGGTAATTCGAATACTTCTGTAACTCCAAAAACTCTGAAAAATTAGGACGACCTGGGAAATTTGTATATTAATCTACTGCAAAATGAATGGGTATTTTACCTCTCCCTGGTTAAAAATGAAAGTTATTTTCCCGAGCACAAAAGTTTCTGTTTTTTCTGCAAGATCAAACAACTATCACCCAAGAAGATCCTAAAGGCTTTACTTGGAACAAACACTAATTAAAACATAAAAACACAATCATAACATTAGCATAATTGTGCTAACACTCAAGAACAAGAATCAAAAAGCAAAAATAAATTTTAGTCACTGGGTTGCCTCCCAACAAACGCTATAGTTTTACACCCTTAGCTAGGCATAAAACAAGGATCTAATTTTTGTCATCTCCTCCCTTTTGAAAGAAAAGAGAAAAATTATTATCAATGGCATTTATTTTTCTATTTTGTGAAAGCCCGTGACCATTAATAGTAGAGGTAAGATTAAGTACGTTGCGAGAATTCGTATCTAAACTAGCCTTCATCTCTTTGATTATTTCGTTTTGATAAAAACACAAGGGGGTAGTAGGTTCAACATTATTTTCCTTGGGGTGCCCAAATATGGCTTTCATCCTTTCATAAGTATCAATGGAATCCCTCCAAGAAACCTGTTTTCAAATAAAGAATCCATAACTTGCTTGAACGAAGAAGGTAAACCAACATAAAAACTTTTCAAGTATATCTCTATCTGATATTGGGGCACATAGCTAGCTCGGATTCTCAAAATCCTATCCCAAGAATATTTCAAAGATTCATCAAGCAAATAATGAAAAATTCCAGTGTCATCTTCATCAAGATTTTAGAATTTTCCTTAACAATCTCGGTAGGTCTTTCCATAGCATCATTATTTGTGAGCTTAGAGAGGACAGAGGGGCTATCCAAAGCATTAACACTTGGGAGAAAACCCTTGGCCTTTTTGGGTTCGGCCATGGCAACAAAAGAAGAGAGCTAAAGCGGACGAAAAAGAGGGCGAATAAAACGGAAATTTTTTGTAAAGTGGGGGAGAGGAAAACGAGAGGCAAATGGCAAATAATATAAATTGCGAGGAGATGAGTGTCGGTGTCAAAACCGGTGGATCTCGGGTAGTGGGTCCCGAACTGTGCGTCTAAGGCGGATGGTAACAGGAGGCAGGGGACACGATGTTTACCCAGGTTCGGGCCCTCTTGATGGAGGTAGTACCCTATGTCCTGCTTGATTGATATTGATGATATGAGTATTACAAGAGTTGATCTACCACAAGATCGTAGAGGCTAAACCCTAGAAGCTAGCCTATGGTATGATTGTATGTTGTCCTACGGACTAAACCCTCTGGTTTATATAGACACCGGAGGGGGCTAGGGTTACATAGAGTCGGTTACAAGGGAGGAGATCTACATATCCGTATTGCCAAGCTTGCCTTCCACGCCAAAGAAAGGCCCATCCGGACACGGGACGAAGTCTTCAATCTTGTATCTTCTTAGTCCAACAGTCCGGCCAAAGGATATCGGCTGTCCGGAGACCCCCTAATCCAGGACTCCCACAGTAGCCCCTGAACCAGTCTTCAATGACGATGAGTCCGACGTGCAGTTTTGTCTTCGGCATTGCAAGGCGGGTTCCTCCTCCGAATACTCCATGGAAGATTGTGAACACAAGGATAGTGTCTATCTCTGCAAAACAAGTTCCACATAACACCGTAGATAGAATAATATTTCCACAAATCTAATCTACTGACACGTTTTGACAGCATGACATCACGTCATGGCCCGGTCATTATTCAAACCGTTTTTCTCAACCAGCACCGCACATATCGCGAGGCGCTTTTCTTGACACGCCTTGTCAAAGCAGAGATCGTGTCCCCCTTATTACGGGATTCTCATCAATACGGACGTGGGCAACCCAACCGCGCCATCAATTACGGCGCTTGGGGAATAAGCAATTTTACCAGGCAAGTAGGGAGGCGCATCGCCTCTTCCGCCTTTATAAAGGGATTAGGATTCACTCTGTTCACCCACACCTTCTTCCTCCTCGCTTACCCATTCTCGCACACTCGAGCTCAAGCGCCCAAGTTCGCGTCTTTTTTCTCAAACCACTCCAAGCATGTCCGGAGCAGGAGGCAAGTGGATGGTATCCACCGTCACGGAGGAGAACATCACAAAGTTACGGGAAGCCGGATATCTGGCCGCGGATATCGCGCACCGGCTGCCAGATGTAGGGCAGATCATCCCTACGCCCGAACCCCATGAGAGGGTAGTTTTTCTTACCCACTTCGTCTGCAGACTGGGGTTTCCCCTGCACCCGTTTGTCCACGGGCTCATGTTCTACTACGGGCTAGATTTTCATGATCTGGCCCCCAATTTCATCCTCAACATCTCGGCCTTTATCGTCGTGTGTGAGGCCTTCCTCCACATCAGACCCCACTTCGGTCTGTGGCTGAAGACCTTCAATGTTAAACCAAAGGTGGTGGTCGGCCAACAAGCAGAGTGCGGAGGTGCCATGGTCGGCAAAATGCCTAACGTCACCTGGCTCGAAGGCTCCTATGTTGAGATCATAAAGTGGTGGCAATCGGGGCGGTTCTACATCACCGAGCCGCGCGACACCAACTGGGTGGCGGCCCCCAAATTTCGATCCGGAATCCCCACGCGGCTCACTTCCTGGAAAGAGAAGGGCCTGTCCTAGGGTTCCTTGGTAGAGCTGACCGGACTCCAGACCTGCATCAGGAACATGGTGAGCAACAAAATCAAGCTCGTCAACATGGTCGAGGTCATGCTCTTCCGCCGGATTCTCCTGTGTCAATGATGGGCATTCAATTTGTGGGAGTTCGACTCGGCCGAGCACCAGACGCTGCGAGAGCTCTATGACACGATGCACAAGGACGTCTGGAGGGTGCTGTTCAAGGGCGCCGAGGTACCTCCTTCCCTAACCGAGGACCGCGGACTCAGCGCAAAGCGCCAAGCCAATCCGGTAAGTTTTTCTGTCTCACAGGGTATTTATTTGCCTAGTTAAATGATGTGCGGGATCTAAGTTCCCATGCCATTAACAGGACTGGATAAAGACAGCGGAGCAGCTCGACTGCCCAGCCCCCCTGCCTGAAGATCCCGTAGATGCTCTCCTATTGGAGATGCTGACTCCGGCACCTTACAAGGTGCCGGCGAACAAGACCAAGAAGAAGGCCACGGGGACCCGAAAGGATCTCCGGCGCAAGGTTGCATTAGACTCATCGTCCGATGACTCCGACGCGCACTCCTCCCACAAAAACGAGGAGGAGGAGGAAAGTTCTACCCCCCAGCCGGTGGAGAAAAGAAAAGGAAGGCCGAACCAACTGGGGAGGCCGAAGGGTCCAAGAAGGGAAGGACCCTCCCTCCGGACTGCTCCACGACGGCCGCCTACAGCGGCGACGAGTGGCTACCCAGGGTCAAGCCCCTGGGGAAGTCGTAAGTATCCGGACACCATAGTAATTCATGGTATGTTTTATTGCACTACTTCTCCTCATGCCGAACATGATTATGTAGTCTGTCCCGAGCTCATCTCGACGTCTCTTTGTCGAGCGGTTCATTGGACTCGTCAGATATGAACAACGGTTCACTTCCGACCGCCTCCACCCCTCGCCCTACGGACAATGTTGAGGTGTTGTCTCGAAAGGCAATGAGCCAAGGGGAGGTGGTCCTGGGGGCACCTCGAGGCGACCTCCCGGACCCTGGGCGCAAAGGGAGCAAAACTCCCACTAGCTTCGAGTTCGGCCCCCACCCGAACACTGCGCCAGAACCTTCAATGGTTCCGGACTCCGGTAGGCGATCCCCCGTTAAGGGGGGCCAGCCGCTCGTGCCGGTGTCCTCTGTCCATCCAGAGGCACCGGATAACTTGCTGGAAGCTCTTCGCGGCACTTCCATCAACGAAGAGCACCGCACTATCATGAGTGTGGTGATCGAGAAAGTTCAGTTCGCCAAAAACGGACTGACCGAAGCTTGCGCGAGCCTCCTAACAGGCTTTGAGGTAAGCAATCAAAATATAATTAAATGTTACCGCATAAATAGTTGCCCCTGATGCTCTGTTCGGCGTTCGAGAAGAAAGGCCGAATAGAGGATCAAATGATGACTCAGGAGTCTAATCAAAATATGCTGATGTGTATGTGAAAGCTTCACTGCTGGCTGCTGCCGCATGTACTGCGGAGGACTCTGCACTGAAGTAGGACCTGGAGCGGTCCGAGAACAAGCTCGGCCTTACCAAGAGGCAGCTCGAGGAGAGGAAAGGTAAGCAATACCTTGTCTAAGCTTTAAAAAGAAGTTCGATTGTAAAATAATAGGATCATCATGAATTTGCCAGGGGCCACGACCAAGGTGGCGACCCTGAAGAAGGCGCTGTACTAGGCCAAAAACAAAGCGGCCAAGGAGCGCCTTGAGCGAGAAAAGCAAGAAGCCCGAGTAAGCGAGGTGCGGCAACAGCTCGAGGCGCTCGCCAAGAAACACGAGTCCTTGGAGCTTGACTCTAAGACGCGAGAGTCCGAGCTTGTGAAGGCGCTCGAAAGTGCCCGGAGCGCCAAGGCTGAAGCCCACAAGGCCCTCCAGGAGATTGATGCGGTGAAGAAGATAGAAGCAGGTAAGGCATTCGTTATGCAAAGCAAGCATGTGAAGGAAACTTTCCTTTTACTTAATTGAGTTCGGAGCTCTCCAGGAGCGTTCGCAGATCTTCCCCGTAGTGTACTGGATGCCGCGGAGTTTTACCAAGCTGTAGAGGGCAGCTCGATGGAAAAGTTGTTCTGGTCTCAGTATACTAGGACTGAACACCCAATGCCCTTGAGCGACCAGCTGAAGCAATTGGTCGAGCTTCAGAAGGCGGCCGAACAGGCCATGAAGGGTCTTATAGTCCGGATGTGGCCTAGAGAGCCCCTGTCCGGCAACTACTTCGGTCTGGTGAGGCGGCTTGTGGATGCCTGCCCACGACTTGAAGTCATAAAGCGGTCCATGTGCATCGAGGGTGCGCGCATGGCTTTTGCCCGGGCGAAGGTGCATTGGGCGAAGCTGGACGCCGTGAAGCTGGTGAAGGAGGGGCCGCCGGAGGGCAAGGAGCATCGCAACCCCGAAATGTATTATGACAGTGTCCTGAAGGGTTCCCGTCTTGTGGCCGATGAATGTGCCAGAGATGTAATTTTTGAATGAACATGCTCATGTGATCATGTAATGTGAAACAAGTTCATTTGCGCTATGTAGCGCTTTTTTATTTTAAAATATTACCTTCTGTGCGGCTGTTTAGAAAATCTGAGAGTTGGCCAGTCGTCGGCTTCTGCCCCCATGTAACTAGTACTGGGGTGTTCGGGATAAACCTGAGCACTCTTTATCCCAATTTTGGGTCCTTCGAGGGAGGTGTTCAACACAACGAACCAGGCAATCGGACTATAAGGCTTTATCACCCTCACTTAGCCATACAAGTCTACAATTTTAAATTTTGGCGAAGCCCCTAGTATTCAGAAAGCCGGATTTGGGGCGCTATACACGCCTAAGTCGGGCAAGGACGACTCCTCGCCTGAAGTGGAAAAAGTCTTTAAGGACTTGAGACCTCTCGAACAGCGACCAGCTCTCGCCTTATCATGACAGTCAGTTTTCGGCTTTCTCTACTAAGGTGCTCGTCCCGAAGAACCGGGACACAATCGCATTAGTTCTCCCAGCGCTACCTTAGCCAATATAGCGGAACTTAAGGTACCAAAGCATGGGAGCCGGGACAACCGAACTATTGACCCAAGACATGATGCAGAGCTGATGCACATAATGCTATAAGTTCGGGGTGCCGCACTGTGGAAAGTGTTCGGACTTCTCACACCGTACTATGGGGTAAACGAAAGCCCCTGGCGTATTGACCGTACCAGAATGTACGGGAGCAAATTGTCGTAAATGAACATATAAGAAAAAAGGGATACATAATGCAATAATAGACTAATGCTATGCATTTATTTAAATAATACGTCATAGCGTACTGATACAAGTAGTGCCATAAGCAGAAAATAGGACTATTTGACATGTCCTATCCAAGGCAAGCTGTGTATGGATAGTAGAAAGTCGGTATATCGATTATTATTAGAGACCACCTGGGGGTTCCCGTGTACATTTTACCTTCTTGCCTCCTTGGATGTTCCTTCCCGTAATGTGTCTGGCACACGTACTGCCGGAAAGGGCTTCCAGAAAGTTAGGTCCTGAAAGAAAGAAAAATGATAAAGGTATACATCCCCTAGGGCGGTCAAGCCGCATTGCGTGACGTGCCCTGTTCGTGCACCCGCCTATGCCCATGGTATTTTTAGTGCGTAATTATGTACGCGCGGCATGGACTTCGCCGCTTGACTAGGACTGGGACGGGGGCCGAATTTCTAGGCGAGCTCTGAACGTGCCAGGCGATCCTGTTGCAGTTTACTCCGGACTCACTTGACAGTGTCCGGGGGCTGTATCGCCGAATTGGTGATTTGCCTTAAAAGGCTGCTTTGTGCTTCTGCTGCGAGGGCCGCAGTGTGATCTTCCATGCGGAGTGAGCGTTCTGTGTTTCCATAGACTGTTATGACCCCCCTAGTTCCTGGCATCTTGAGCTTGAGGTATGCATAATGCGGTACTGCATTGAATTTTGCAAATGCGGTTCGCCCGAGCAGTGTGTGATAGCCGCTGCGGAACGGGACAATATTGAAGATTAACTCCTCGCTTTGGAAGTTGTCCGGAGATCCGAAGACCACTTCTAGTGTCATGGAGCCCGTGCAATGGGCCTCTACACCTGGGATGACGCCCTTAAAGCTGGTTTTGGTGGGTTTGATCCTCGAGGGATCTATACCCATTTTGCGCACTGTATCCTGATAGAGCAGGTTCAGGCTGCTGCCGCCGTCCATAAGGACTCGAGTGAGGTGGAATCCGTCGACGATGGGGTCTAGGACCAGTGCGGTAGATCCGCTGTGACGGATGCTAGTGGGGTGGTCCCTACGATCAAAGTTGATAGGACAAGCAGACCATGGGTTGAACTTTGGGGCAATGGGCTGCATCGCATGGACGTCCCTTAGTGCACGCTTCCGTTCCCTCTTGGGAATGTGGGTTGCGTATATCATGTTCACCGTCCTCACTTGTGGGTGTCACCTCTTCTTTCCTCCCATGTTCGGCGGTCGGGGCTCCTCCTTGTCATCGCTATGCAGCTCCTTGTCCTTGTTTTTGGCATTTAACTTGCCGGCCCGCTTGAACACCCATCATTCTCTGTTGGTGTGATTGGCTGGATTATCGAGGGTGCCATGGATTTGACACGAGCGATCTAGTATGTGATCCAAACTGGATGGGCCCAGAGTACTTCTTTTGAATAACTTTTTACTTTGACTGGATCTAGAGCCTCTGAATCCGGCATTGACTGTCGTATCATCGGTGTTATCGCCGTTGTTGTGGCGCTTTTGTCTGTTACGACGTGGTCTGTCGTTGGCATCTTGGTATCTGGAGTACCCAGATTCCTTGATGTGTTGTTGCTGCGAGCCAGCCAGCTATCCTCGCCTGTGCAAAAGCGGGTCCTGAGTGTCGTGAGGGCTGCCATAGACTTTGGCTTCTCCTGGCCGAGGTGCCGGGCGAGCCACTCGTCTCGGATATTATGCTTGAATGCCGCTAAGGCCTCTGCATCCGGACAGTCGACAATTTGGTTTTTCTTAGTTAGGAACCGTGTCCAGAATTGCCTGGCCGATTCCCCTGGCTGCTGAGTTATATGGCTCAAGTCATCAGCGTCCGGTGGTTGCACATTAGTGCCCTCGAAGTTGTCAAGGAATGCGTCTTCCAAATCCTCCCAACTACCGAAGGAGTCTGTTGGCAAGCTATTCAACCAATGCCGAGCCATGTGGATGTAAAGGAGGAAATCCTCAATCCATATAGCGGGATCTGTTGTTCCATCATACGATTCGATATTTACGGGTTTAAAACCCTCCGAGAATTCGTGATCCATAACTTCATCAGTGAAGCATAGGGGGTGTGTGGCGCCTCTGTGCCGGGCTATATCCCGACCCAGTTCATATGAATCTTGTCTGCTGTATTCGGCCCAGCCGGATTTACTTTTAGTGTATTGATGTCTACTACACAACCTTCTTCTTGTAGACGTTGTTGGGCCTCCAAGTGTAGAGATTTGTAGGATAGTAGCAAATTTCCCTCAAGTGGATGACCTAAGGTTTATCAATCCGTAGGAGGCATAGGATGAAGATGGTCTCTCTCAAACAACCCTGCAACCAAATAACAAAGAGTCTCTTGTCTCCCCAATACACTCAATACAATGGTAAATTGTATAGGTGCACTAGTTCGGCAAAGAGATGGTGATACAAGTGGTATACGGATGGTAGATATAGGTTTTTGTAATCTGAAAATTAAAAACAGCAAGGTAACTAATGATAAAAGTGAGCGTAAATGGTATTGCCATGCGTGGAAATAAGGCCTAGGGTTCATACTTTCGCTAGTGTAAGTTCCCTCAACAATAATATCATAATTGGATCACATAACTATCCCTCAACATGCAACAAAGAGTCACTCCAAAGTCACTAATAGCGAAGAACGAACGAAGAGATTATGGTAGGGTACGAAACCACCTCAAAGTTATTCTTTCCAATCATTCTGTTGGGCTATTCCTATAAGTGTCACAAACAGCCCTAGAGTTCGTACTAGAATAACACCTTAAGACACAAATCAACCAAAACCCTATTGTCACCTAGATACTCCATATTCACCTCAAGTATCCATGGGTATGATTATACGATATGCGTCACAGAATCTCAGATTCATCTATTCAACCAACACATGGAACCTCAAAGAGTGCCCCAAAGTTTCTACCGGAGAATCATGACGAAAATGTGTGCCAACCCCTATGCATAGGTTCATGGGCGGAACCCGCAAGTTGATCACCAAAACATACATCAAGTGAATCATGTGATATCCCATTGTCACCACAGATATCCACGGCAAGACATGCATCAAGTGTTCTCAAATCTTTAAAGACTCAATCCGATAAGATTACTTCAAAGGGGAAACTCAATTCATTACAAGAGAGTAGAGGGGGAAGAAACATCATAGGATCCAAATATAATAGCAAAGCTCGCGATACATCAAGATCGTATCACCTCAAGAACACGAGAGAGAGAGAGATCAAACACATAGCTCTTGGTACATACCCTCAGCCCCGAGGGAGAACTACTCCCTCCTCGTCATGGAGAGCACCGGGATGATGAAGATGGCCACCGGAGAAGGATTGCCCCCTCCGGCAGGGTGCTGGAACGGGTCTAGATTGGATTTCGGTGGCTACGGAGGCTTTTGGCGGCGGATCTCCTGATCTATTGTGCTCACGGATGTTTTTCGGGTATATGGAGATATATAGGCGGAAGAAGTACACCAGGGGGCACGAAGGGCCCACGAGGGTGGAGGGCGCACCTAGGGGGGTGGGCGCTCCCCCCTGCCTCGTGACCTTCTAGCAGATCCCCCGACGTGCACTCCAAGTCTTCTGGGCTTCTTTCCTTCCAAAAATGAGTTACGTGAAGTTTCAGGTCAATTGGACTCCGTTTGATTTTCCTTTTCTTTGAAACCCTAAAACAGGGTAAAAACAGAAACTGGCACTGGGCTCTGGGTTAATAGGTTAGTCCCAAAATGATATAAAATAGCATATAAATGCATATAAAACATCCAAGGTTGATAATATAATAGCATGAAACAATCAAAAATTATAGATATGTTGGAGACGTATCAACATCCTCAAGCTTAATTCCTCCTCGTCCTCGAGTAGGTAAATGATAAAAACAGAATTTTTGATGTGGAATGCTACCTAACATATTTCTCTAAGTAATTCTTCTTTATTGTGGCAAGAATATTCAGATCCATAAGATTCAAGACAAAAGTTTAATATTGACATAAAAATAATAATACTTCAAGCATACTTACTAAGCAATCATGTCTTCTCAAAATAACATGGCCAAAGAAAGCTACCCCTACAAAATCATATAGTCTGGCTATGCTCCATCTTCACCACACAAAATATTAAATCATGCACAACCCCGATGACAAGCCAAGCAATTGTTTCATACTTTTGATGTTCTCAAACTTTTTCAATCTTCACGCAATATATGAGCGCGAGCCATGGATATAGCACTATAGGTGGAATAGAAGGGGTGTTGCGGAGAAGATAGTCTCACATCAACTAGGCGTATCAACGGGCTATGCAGATGCCCATCAATAGATATCAATGTGAGTGAGTAAGGATTGACATGCAACGGATGCACTAGAGCTATAAGTATATGAAAGCTCAAAAAGAAACTAAGTGGGTGTGCATCCAACTCGCTTGCTCACGAAGACCTAGGGCAAATTGAGGAAGCCCGTCATTGGAATATACAAGCCAAGTTCTATAATGAAAGATTCCCACTAGTATATGAAAGTGACAACATAGGAGACTCTCTATCATGAAGATCATGGTGCTACTTTGAAGCACAAGTGTGGTAAAAGGATAGTAGCATTGCCCCTTCTCTCTTTTTTCTCATTTTTTATTTGGGCCTTTCTCTTTTTCTTATGGCCTCTTTTTTCCTTTTTTTATTTGGGCTTCTTTGGCCTCTTTTATTTATTTATTTTCGTCGGGAGTCTCATCCCGACTTGTCGGGGAATCATAGTCTCCATCATCCTTTCCTCACTGGGACAATGCTCTAATAATGATGATCATCACACTTTTATTTTTCTTACAACACAAGAATTACAACTCGATACTTAGAACAAAATATGACTCTATATGAATGCCTCGGGCGGTGTACTGGGAAGTGCAATGACTCATGAGTGACATGTATGGAAGAATTATGAATGGTGGCTTTGCCACAAATACGATGTCAACTACATGATCATGCTAAGCAATATGACAATGATGGAGTGTGTTATAAACGGAACGGTGGAAAGTTGCATGGCAATATATCTCGGAATGGCTACGGAAATGCCATAATAGGTATATATGGTGGCTGTATTGTGGAAGGCATATGGTGGGTTTATGGTACCGGCGAAAGTTGCGCGGTACTAGAGAGGCTAGCAATGGTGGAAGGGTGAGAGTGCGTATAATCCATGGACTCAACATTAGTCATAAAGAACTCATATATTTATTGCAAAAATCTACAAGTCATCAAAGAAAAGTATTACGTGCATGCTCCTAGGGGATAGATTGGTAGGAAAAGACCAGCGCTCGTCCCCGACCGCCACTCATAAGGAGGACAATCAATAAATAAATCATGCTCCGACTTCATCACATCACGGTTCACCATACGTGCATGCTACGGGAATCACAAAATTCAACACAAGTATTTCTCAAATTCACAACTACTCAACTAGCATGACTCTGATATTATTACCTCCATATCTCAAAACAATCATCAAGCATCAAACTTCTCTTAGTATTCAATACACTCATAAGAAAGTTTTATTAATCTAGAATACCTAGCATATTAGGATTAAGCACATTAGCATGCTGCTTAAGACTCTCAAAATAATATAAGTGAAGCATGAGAGTTCATCTATTTCTTCAAAATAAAACTACCATCATGCTCTAAAAGATATAAGTGAAGCACTAGAGCAACAACAAACTACTCCGAAAGATATAAGTGAAGCTCAATGAGTAGTCGAATAATTATGAAACTATGTGAATACTCTCTAACATTTAAGAATTTCATATCTTGTTATTTTATTCAAACAGCAAGCAAAACTAAATAAAATAAAATGACGCTCCAAGCAAAACACATATCATGTGGCGAATAAAAATATAGCTCCAAGTAAAGTTACCGATGAACGAAGACGAAAGAGGGGATGCCTTCCGGGGCATCCCCGAGGTTAGGCATTTGGTTGTCCTTGAATATTACCTTGGGGTGCCTTGGGCATCCCCAAGATTAGGCTCTTTCCACTCCTTATGCCATAGTCCATCGAATCCTTACCCAAAACTTGAAAACTTCACAACACAAAACTTAACAGAAAACTCGTAAGCTCCGTTAGTATAAGAAAATAAATCACCACTTCAAGGTACTGTAATGAAATCATTATTTATTTATATTGGTGTTAAACCTAATGTATTCCAACTTCCCTATGGTTTATAAACTATTTTACTAGCCATAGATTTATCAAAATAAGTAAACAACACATGAAAAACAGAATCTGTCAAAAACAGAACAGTCTGTAGTAATCTGGATCAAACGTATACTTATGGAACTCATAAAATTCTCAAATAAATTGATGGACCTGAGTAATTTATCTATTAATCATATTCAAAAAGAATTAACTAAATATCACTCTCGAAATAAAAATGGCAGCAATTCTTGTGAGCGCTAAAGTTTCTGTTTTTTACAGCATGATCGCAAAGACTTTCCCCAAGTCTTCCCAACGGTTCTACTTGGCACAAACACTAACTAAAACAAAAAACCACATCTAAACAGAGGCTATATGAATTATTTATTACTAAAGAGGAACAAAAAGAAAGGAACAAAAATAAAATTGGGTTGCCTCCCAACAAGCGCTATCGTTTAACGCCCCTAGCTAGGCATGATGATTTCAATGATGCTCACATAATGGATAAGAATTGAAACATAAATAGAGCATCATGAAGAATATGACTAGAACATTTATGTATAACCCACTTCCTATTCATATGGATTTTGTGAGCAAACAACTTGTGGGATCAAGAATCAACTTGCATAGGAAGGTAAAACAAGCATAACTTCAAAACTTTAAGCACATAGAGAGGAAACTTGATATTATTGCAATTTCTACAAGCATATATTCCTCCCTAATAATAATTTTCAGTAGAATAATGAATGAATTCAACAATATAACCAGCACCTAAAGCATTCTTTTCATGATCTACAAGCATAGAAATTTTAGTACTCCCCACATAAGCAAAATTCTTCTCATTCGGGATAGTGGGAGTACCATAAGAGACTTGGATACTATAAATTGTTTCCACATTAAAAGAGTAATTTTCAGAGAAGGGGTAATCATAATCATGACAAGTTTTATAAATATAATCACTACTTTTTATAGCATAAGTATCATCACAATAATCATCATCGGTAGGAGGCATGCTATCATCATTATAAACTTGCATATAAAAACTTGGGAGACTAAAAATATCATCTTAATCAAACATAGCATCCCCAAGCTTGGGACAAACATTAATTGCAGAAAATATATTCTCAAAAACATCATCTTCATCAAACATAGCTTCCCCAAGCTTGTGGCTTTGCATATCACTAGCATCATATATATTCAAGGAATTCATACTAACAACATTGCAATCATGCTCATCATTCAAAGGTTTAATGCCAAACATTCTAATGCATTCTTCCTCTAGCACTTGAGCACAATTATCGGAATCCTTATTTTCATGATAGATATTAAAAAGATGAAGCATATGAGGCATCCTTAATTCCATTTTTTATAGTTTTCTTTTATAAACTAAACTAGTGATAAAACAAGAAACTAAAAGATTCGATTGCAAGATCTAAAGATATACCTTCAAGCACTCACCTCCCCGGCAACGGTGCCAGAAAAGAGCTTGATGTATACTACACAACCTTCTTCTTGTAGATGTTGTTGGGCCTCCAAGTGCAGAGGTTTGTAGCACAATAGCAAATTTCCCTCAAGTGGATGACGTAAGGTTTATCAATCCATAGGAGGCGTAGGATGAAGATGGTCTCTCTCAAACAACCCTGCAACCAAATAACAAAGAGTCTCTTGTGTCCCCAACACACCCAATACAATGGTAAATTGTATAGGTGCACTAGTTCGGCGAAGAGATGGTGATACAAGTGGTATATGGATGGTAGATATAGGTTTTTGTAATCTGAAAATATAAAAACAGCAAGGTAACTAATGATAAAAGTGAGCGTAAACGGTATTGCAATGCGTGGAAATAAGGCCTAGGGTTCATACTTTCACTAGTGTAAGTTCCCTCAACAATAATATCATAATTGGATCACATAACTATCCCTCAACATGCAACAAAGAGTCACTCCAAAGTCACTAATAGCGGAGAATGAACGAAGAGATTATGGTTGGGTACGAAACCACCTCAAAGTTATTCTTTGCAATGAATCCGTTGGGTTATTCCTATAAGTGTCACAAACAGCCCTAGAGTTCGTACATGAATAACACCTTAAGACACAAATCAACCAAAACCCTAATGTCACCTAGATACTCCAATGTCACCTCAAGTATCCGTGGGTATGATTATACGATATGCGTCACACAATCTCAGATTCATCTATTCAACCAACACATAGAACCTCAAAGATTGCCCCAAAGTTTCTACGAGAGAATCATGATGAAAACGTGTGCCAACCCCTATGCATACGTTCATGGGAGTAACCCGCAAGTTGATCACCAAAACATACATCAAGTGGATCACGTGATATCCCATTGTCACCACAGATATCCATGGCAAGACATACATCAAGTGTTCTCAAATCTTTAAAGACTCAATCTGATAAGATTACTTCAAAGGGGAAACTCAATTCATTACAAGAGAGTAGAGGGGGGAAGAAACATCATAGGATCCAAACATAATAGCAAAACTCGCGATACATCAAGATTGTATCACCTCAAGAACACGAGAGAAACAGAGAGAGAGATCAAACACATAGCTACTGGTACATACCCTCAGCCCTGAGGGAGAACTACTCCCTCCTCGTCATGGAGAGCACCCGGATGATGAAGATGGCCACTGGAGAAGGATTGCCCCCTCCGGCAAGGTGTCGGAACGGGTCTAGATTGGCTTTCGGTGGCTACGGAGGCTTCTGGCGGCGGAACTCCCAATCTACTGTGCTCACAGATGTTTTTAGGGTATATGGAGATATATAGGCGGAAGAAGTACGTTAGGGGGGCCACGAGGGGCCCACGAGGGTGGAGGGCGCGCCCAGGGGGTGGGCTTGCCCCCTGCCTCGTGACCTCCTCGTAGATCCCCTGACGTGCCCTCCAAGTCTTCTGGGCCTCTTTCCTTCCAAAAATGAGTTCCGTGAAGTTTCAGGTCAATTGGACTTCGTTTGATTTTCCTTTTCTTTGAAACTCTAAAACAGGGTAAAAACAGAAACTGACACTGGGCTCTCGGTTAATAGGTTAGTCCCAAAATGATATAAAATAGCATATAAATGCATATAAAACATCCAGGGTTGATAATATAATAGCATGGAACAATCAAAAATTATAGATACGTTGGAGACATATCATGTATCCGGCGCGATGGTCATCATCCCGCTTTGGCGCGCGGCCCAGTGACCCGTATATTGACCTTGCATATTTTGCCCTGCTGTCCTATACGTCTTGAAGGTCCCGTGTGTTGCCCCGGGCCTTGATATTTTTGATTGAGTGGCGGCGGGGGGCAGGCTGAACTTCAGGCTGAAACGCCTCTCTGGATCGGCCACACGGTGGCCGGTCAGCCGCATCGTACACTGGTGCTGGAGGTTTCAATGTTTCCTCCTCGAGGTGAGGCAGCAACCTGCGTTTTGTGTAATTTTTGGAGGGGCGCTCGAGTTCGTATTCCTCGGCCGCAAGGACTTCGGTCCATCTATCTGCTAGCAAGTCTTGATCAGCTTGAAGCTGTTGTTGCTTTTTCTTCAGGCTATTTGCTATGGCCATAAGCCGGCGCTTGAAACGCTCCTGATCGACGAGATCCTCAGGCATGATAAATTCTTCGTCGCCGAGGCTCACCTCGTCTTCGAAGAGAGGCATGTAATTGTCCTCCTCCGATTTTTCATCTGTTGCCTACTATGGAGGGCTAGCTTGTTCACCCTCCCGCTCTACATCGTGCTGGAGGGGATTGTGGTTGTCTTTGGCACTATCCGAAGTGTTATTGTCTCTTGTGCCGGTATCACTACTTTTGCTGTGGCGGGACTTAGAGCGGCGCCACTGACGTCGCCAATTGGGTTGCTTCTTGGAGGGGTCATCCTTCGTTGTCTCCTTGCCATTGCCTTCTTTGGGGGTGTCCACCATGCATATATCATATGATGAGGTGGCGGTGCAGCGCCCTATGGGCGGTGGTTCCTGTTCGTCTCCAGCATCGTCGTCCATACCGTCGATGTCTTTGGAGTCGAAGTCAAGCATGTCGGTTAAATCGTCGATAGTGGCTACAAAGTGGGTGGTGGGTGGGCAGCGAATTTCTTCGTCGTCCCCGTCCCATTCTAGCCGGACATAGTTCGGCCAAGGTTCTCCTGACAAGGAGAGAGACCTTAATGAATTTAGCACATCGCTGAAAGGCGAGTGCTGAAAGACATCCGCGGAGGTGAACTCCATGATCGGCGCCCAGTCGGATTTGATAGGCATGGATGCAGGCGGCTCGGAGTCCGTGGCCGGCGACGAATCCAGTGGTTCGGCAACACGGCTCTCGTAAGGGGTGAAGTCAGTATCCGGCTCCATCCCCACTGAGAGTGCGGCCTCCGTGGCGGGGTCTATCCCTCCATCGTCGAATGGCGCAATTTGCTCCGGATTGAAGGCCGGAGTGGCTGCAGACGCGATCTCCCGAGCACTGTCCGATGGCAGAGTTACGTCATGCTCGTCGTGATCGTGCGGCGCACCTGACATGGGCTGGAATCCGTCGAAGATCAAGTCTCCGCGGGTATCGGCGGTGTAGTTTAAGTTTCCGAACCTGACCTGATGGCCAGGGGCGTAGCTCTCGATCTGCTCCAAATGGCCAAGAGAATTGGCCCAAAGTGTGAAGCCGCCGAATACGAAGATCTGTCCGGGGAGGAAAACCTCACCCTGGACCGCATTGTTACCGATGATCGAAGGGGCCATCGAGCTTTATGGTGACGACATAGTGGAACTCTCAATGAAAGCACCAATGTCGGTGTCAAAACCGGCGGATCTCGGGTAGGGGGTCCCGAACTGTGCGTCTAAGGCGGATGGTAACAGGAGGCAGGGGACACGATGTTTACCCAGGTTCGGGCCCTCTTGATGGAGGTAATACCCTATGTCCTGCTTGATTGATATTGATGATATGAGTATTACAAGAGTTGATCTACCATGAGATAGTAGAGGCTAAACCCTAGAAGCTAGCCTATGGTATGATTGTATGTTGTCCTACGCACTAAACCCTCTGGTTAATATAGACACCGGATGGGGATAGGGTTACAAAGAGCCGGTTACAAGGGAGGAGATCTACATATCCGTATTTCTAAGCTTGCCTTCCACACCAAGGAAAGTCCCATCCGGACACGAGACGAAGTCTTTAATCTTGTATCTTCATAGTCCAACAGTCCGGCCAAAGGATATCGGCTGTCCGGAGACCCCCTAATCCAGGACTCCCTCAATGAGATTTGTCATTAGGAACCTGGTATATGTTGAAGATCCTCCCCGGCAATGACGCCAGAAATTGGTGCATTGACGGGAAACTATCTTGACTTGATCCTCCCCAGCAACGGCGCCAGAAATTCCTTTTGATGTCGCTTGAAGCTACGTCGGTATTTCACCAAAGAGGAAGGGATGATGCAACACATCGGCGAAGGCATTTCCCTCATATATGAAACCAAGGTTATCGAACCAGTAGGATAATCAAGAAACACAACGTAAACAACACATGTACACAAATAACAAATACTCGCAACCCGACGTGTAAAAGGGGTTGTCAATCCCTTTCGGCTAACGGCGCCAGAAATTGGCAAACAGACGTGACAGAGTTGTAAATGTTGATAGATCGAACGCCAAATAAAATAAATTGCAGCAAGGTATTTTTGGTTTAATAGATCTGAAAATAAAAGCAAAGAAAAAGTACATCGCAAAGGAAAATAATCACTATTGCAGGATGCTGCTAATGCGACACTACGATCAGAGACCCTTCAATGAAACTGTGTGTGATGCAATAATCGCAAACGGTGGTGTAAAAAACCCGCCAAAAAAGGTGCAAAACATTTGCGATGGAGGATGCATCAAACACGGTTCAGATTTTAGTTGTGTGTGCGATGCAGGGCATACAGTTCAGTTCAATTAACTATTTGCAATGTGGGGGAACAAAAGAAACGGGCAACCAGATGAAGGTGTGTGTGATATATAGCACACGGTTCACTCAGATGAATTGTTTGTGATTAGGGAACACAAAAGAAACTGTCAGCCAGATCAAGGTGTGTGCGATATACGATATGCGGTTCACTCGGATGAACTGTTTGCGTTGAGACAAGAGAACAGAAACGGCTCAATATAACAAGATGTGTGTGATACGCGACAAACAGGTCTGTAATCGGAAATGTGTGTGAATACCGATAATAACACAGACGATTGCTTCTAATAAGACGTATGTGATATGCCCTGTCTACACAACATCTATTGGCCATTGGGGTACGGGCGGTAATCCAGATACACCATAAGGATATGAAGAGGCATCCTATATAAGCAAGGACTAGTTGTTCCACCAGTAGCTCATGTAAGAGGACTCTCAATTTAAGTGTGCTCAGGCCGGAGCATCCATTAGATGGGTGACTGGATGGGAAGTTGTGTTGATGTTAAATTAATTAATAGGATGGGTCGTATTTGTCAAATTAAATGACTGATACGACCCATCCCATGAGTTAATTTAACCTCGAGGTCCTTGTTTTTTATTTTTTTATTTTTAACACATGTTAAAGAAGGTCTACCGCATTACTTTTTGACAATCTGCAATACGTGGCATACAGATGATCCATCCGACCTGTTTGTGATGGAATAAGCCGCGTGTGTTGTGGGCAAACGCTTGCTAGTATTCAACCGTTTGCGATTGATGAATTCATCACCGACGGGTTCCCTAGTGTGGTCCGTGTTCATCTGATCATCATCTACTTATTGTGATAGATCGATGTTCCTTCTATGCTAAGTTTCCATTAATTGATGGCATTTTATGAACACGCCACTGTTTCCCACCATTTCCGCACCTGTTTCCCGCCACCCAGCGATATTGCACATAAACCTAGGCGGCGCGCGACGCACGGAGGCGACAAGCACAGCATGTAGCACATCCACCTTTTCCAAGCATGCCAACCAACCAAGGCGCCGCCTGTGCCATCAACCTCGTCAACTAGGAAAACACGCAGGCGCCACGGCCTGTTGAGGCTGAGGCGCTCCCGGCAACGCGGTGGACGACGCCGTGATGCGTGTCATCGCTAGGGTTGAGCAGACCATTGGCGCATGGTGCTTGAGCGCCGCAGATCAAGATAGGCATGTCAACATCGGCAGGTGTAACACCCCAGATGTAACTTGCCATATTTGTACTCCGACACTTGCCATTTTCGGCTCTAAGTTATGTGATTCCCTTCATGGTTGGGTTTTTTCTTCGTTTTGCATTTTGTTCATGTCATGCATTTCATATCATGTCATCATGTGCATCTCATTTTTCATATGTGGTCGTCTCATGCATTCGAACATTTTCCCCGTTGTCCATTTTGCAATCCGACACTCCTACGTGCACCGGCGTACCCCTTTTGTCTCATTTCATGAGCAGGTGTTGAACGTTCTCGGAATGGACCGAGATTTGCCATGTGGCCTTGGTACACCACCTGTAGACCGCCTGTCAAATTTCGTGCAATTTTGAGTTTGTTTGATACTCCAACGGTTAACCGGGGAACTTCAAAGGCCTCTTGTGTGTTGCAGCCCAACACCCCTCCAAAACGGCCAAATAAACCATCCAAACTACTCCCATGTCCTCCGTCGTTGGATCACGATCGCATGGTCGAAAACTACACCTCATTTGGACACTCCTACCTCCTCCTTCCTATAAATATGTGCTCTTCCCATCCAAATTCGGGTCCAAAACCCTAAAAATCACCCCCCGACGCCAATGGACACGTCCGGCCGCCGCACGCACCCAATAGAACGCCGCCACGTGGCACCATGCCACCCGCCACCGCTGCGGCCCGGAGAGCCCGCGGCCGGCCCTCTAGGCCTGCGCGCTGCACACTCGCCCCGCCTGTCGGTCGTCTCCCCGCGTCGCCGCAGAGTCACCGTCACCGCCGTGCCTTACCGCCTCTGCCGGAGGTGAGCTCTTCCACCGCCCCGCCCGCCTTGCCTCGCCGGCGCCCCGCTGCCCGCCGCGGACCCACCTCGGCTTCCGCGCCTACAGAGCCGCCGCCACCGTCCCACAGCCGGATCTATCATCTACCTTGCCGTATCTCGCCTCTCTGGCCATCTACCTCCCCAACTCCGGCGAGCTACTCCGGCCTCCTCGAAGAACGTGCAACCCTAGAACCAGATCTAGTGGGTTTGACCCCGATTTTGCCCGAGTCGCTTATGTTTTTATACTCTGTTCATCATGCCATAACTCTGTGACTGTAGCTCTGATTGATCCATATGATATAGAAATGCACATTGTGAGATGCTCTTCATTTCATTCCATTGTGCCATTCTTGTTTGAGTCCATCTTGATGCCCAAATCACTGATGCAAGAGTGTTGTAAATTGGTAGTTTTTGTTACTTATCAGAGTATGACGATTTGTCATTTTTGTCACATTTGATGTGTGCAGCATATGGGCATGAGCTCTACATGTGTTTTGATCTATGTCATGCCATATTTACAGGGGTGCTTGCCATGTATTTTTGTGATCTTTGTGGTGACTAGCACAAGCATTCAAAGTAGCCTTCGTGATATTGCTGATTTCAGGGACTTAGGATTTTGCGAAGTCCTTGTTCTGCTATTATTTTTATGCCATGTAACCATGATGCTACAGTGAGATCCATGCTTGCTTTGAGTACCTTCAATAAGGGTATTTTGGACATATGGTTTTTCTCTATCCATCTATGGCCCTGTTTGCAATTATGGAGTGCCCTAGCATGTCTTAATCTTGCCCTACTTTTTCTATAAAATGTTCCTAGCAGATTGTTTACATGTTAATCAATTTTGCCATGGTTGTTGTAGTTGATACATGCATGCTATGAACTTGATCTTACCTTGGTTAGATTCATGAACATGTCTTCTTGATATTGCAATGATTGTTTTCTCATGCCAGGCTTTTTGATGAGTGATTTGAGCTCACAAAGATGCCTTCATAATTCTATTTATGCCATGCTCTGTTTTCTGCTAAGTTTGAATCTGTTAATGAAACTTGCTATGTCTACATGGGTGCCATCATATCTTCTGTGCCTTTTTGGCACATGAACAGTAAGGGACTTTTGTTCTATGCATTTAGTAGATTCATTCCATGCCTTCGTTTGCTATGATCGGTTCCTGTAGCATGTTATTAGCTTGCTCTAAACATGGTTCCTGATGTTATTCCTGGCATGTTAGTATTTTCACTAAGTCTGCGAAGCTGATATCTTTTGCTCTTTTGCCATGCTTGTTTGAACCTGTTCTAGTGAGATTTAGTCGTAGCTCAGTGTTCATGTTTTGTCAAGCATCTTGAGTACATCACTTCCATGTGCTTTGTTGTCATGTTTGATTGCAGTAGCTTAGTTTCTTGTTGCATTCTAGGTGGCATTGTGCTGTTAATCGTAGAATTGTGCCATTTTTGTTTCGCTTGCCATTTGAAAACCGTGCATCCGTTTCTGGCGATCTTTATATCGATTTCGACCGAAATCATCTCATCTTTCCAGTGACACACTTGGTTTGACAAGTTGATGCTTTGTTCATCCTTTTCCTTCTGGAGCACGCATATGCATTGCATATCACATCCCGCATGTCATGCCATGTTTTTGCATCATGTTGTTTGTGCATTGCACCGTGATTGATTGTTGGTCCTTTGCTTGTGTTCTTGCCTTGGGTAGAGCTGGGAGACAAGTACGTGATCGAGGAACCAGTTGAGTACGCTTATGAGGATCAAGCTTTTGTCAACTCTGAGAACTTTGCAGGCAAGATGACCATACCCTCGAAATCACTTCTATCTTTGCTTGCTAGTTGTTCGCTCTATTGCTATGCCGCGATACCTACCACTTTCTATATCATGCCTCCCATATTGCCATGTCAAGCCTCTAACCCACCTTTCCTAGCAAACCGTTGTTTGGCTATGTTACAGCTTTGCTCAGCCCCTCTTATAGCATTGCTAGTTGCAGGTGAAATGAAGTGTATTCCATGTTGGAACATGGATATTGTTGGGATATCATTATTATATCTTGTTTAATTTAATGCATCTATATACTTGGTAAAGGGTGGAAGGCTCAACCTTTTGCCTGGTGTTTTGTTCCACTCTTGCCGCCCTAGCTTCCGTCATATCGGTGTTATGTTCCTTGATTTTGCGTTCCTTACGCGGTTGGGTGATAATGGGAACCCCTTGATAGTTCACCTTGAATAAAACTCCTCTAGCAAGGCCCAACCTTGGTTTTACCATTTGCCATCTAAGCCTTTTCCCTTGGGTTCCGCAGACTCAAGGGTCATCTTTATTTTAAACCCCCGGGCCAGTGCTCCTCTGAGTGTTGGTCCAAACTAGAGCACCGTGCGGGAACGTCCCTTGGCAACTTGGGTTATGTCGGTGCATGTATGCTTAGCTTATCCGGTGTGCCCTGAGAACGAGATATGTGCAGCTCCTATCGGGATTTGTCGGCACAGTCGGGTGGTTTTGCTGATCTTGTTTAACCATTGTCGAAATGTCTTGTAGCCGAGATTCCGAGTCTGATCGAGTCGTCCTAGGAGAAGGAATATCCTTCGTTGACCGTGAGAGCTTGTGATGGGCTAAGTTGGGACACCCCTGCAAGGTTTTGAACTTTTTAAGGCCGTGCCCGCGGTTATGGGCAGATGGGAATTTGTTAATATCCGGTTGTAGAAAACTTGACACTTAACGTAATTAAAATGAATCAACCGTGTGTGTAGCCGTGATGGTCTCTTTTCGGAGAAGTCCGGGACGAGAACACGGTCTCGTGTTGTGCTTGAGCGTAAGTAGTTTCAGGATCACTTCTTGATCGTTAGTAGCTTCTCGACCGTGCTTTGCTTCTCTTCTCGATCTCTTTTGCGTAAGTTAGCCACCATATATGCTAGTGCTTGCTGCAGCTCCACCTCACTACCCTTTTCCTACCTTTAAGATTAAATAGTTTTGATCATGAGGGTGTGAGATTGCTGAGTCCCCTTGACTCACAGATACTTCCAAACAGATGCAGGTGCCGATGATGCCAGTGAAGGGGACGCTACCGAACTCAAGTGGGAGTTCGACGAGGATTCGGGCCGTTACTATGTTTCTTTTTTGGATGATCAATAGTGGAGCCCAGTTGGGGCGATCGGGGATCTAGCATTTGGGGTTGTCTTTCTTTATTTTGGGTTCGTTGTCGGACCTTGATTGTATTCTGGATGATGTATGATATATTTATGTATTGTGTGAAGTGGCGATTGTAAGCCAACTCTTTATCGCTTTCTTATTTAGTACATGGGATGTGTAAAGATTACCCCTCTTGCGACATGCCTACCATGCAGTTATGCCTCTAAGTCGTGCCCCGACACGTGGGAGATATAGCCGCATCGTGGATGTTACAACAGGCTGCAGCTCACCGCACAACAAGATCGATGGTGCTCCACAAAGCAAGCTAGGCGCATCCGCGCCGATAGGCTGTGGCTCGCGACACAGCGAGACCGTTGGAGCGCTGCAGAGCGAGAGGCGCGGTGCACCGCAAAGCAAGAGCGGATCCATCGACGCTTGCCTGCTGTCGACACGATGTCGCAGTTGGGTACACGTCCCATCAGTACCCCCATTCCTCGCCAGGAGTGGTCAGAGGCCCTCAGCGCCGTACTTGCACCAGAGGCTCGCCGCGCCGTACTTGCACCAGACGCCCGCCGCGCCGTTCGCATGGGTGGAGCCGTTCGCCTTGTCCACTGCCCGCTTGATGCCAACGCGCTGGTCTATAGGCTCGACCGCCTCCTTGGCCCAGGTGTCCACCTGGGCGCAGTAGAGGAACATAGCCGTTGCATCCTTGAGTTGGTGATCTCCGATGAAATAGCAAACTTGGAGCTCAAGATCGTGCTCCAGATGTACTGCCAGCATGTCGACCGCTTGGACGAACGCATGCACAAGTTCAGGCAGAGCCAAGAGCTACCGTAGGCAAGGGCTGCTAGTCATGGTCTCATCGACGCGTTTTATTTTGTTGTGTCGTTTTGACGTGGATAGCTATCTATTCACAGCAATCATAGTATTGCTCTGTTTATTCCTCTAATTCAATGTGCGTACTCTATTTTCCGTTGTTATATGTTTTGTTTCAATGTGTGTATATAAGCTTTCCATTCTGTATATGTGGATGATAACAGCTAGATTCAAATTAGTATACAAAAACAGATAGAAAATGGGATTCATAATATATATATATATATATATTAATTGTTCATTAGTTCCACACAGAATATATATATAAAATATCATCACATATACGTGATGATACTTAACTACTAGGTACAATGCTTAAAATTGAAAACGAACAATACTAAAACTAATAATCCCTCCTAGGCTATTATTCCGGCAGCCCCTCGCCAGCAGCTCCCTAGTGCGCCGCGTCTTCCCGGTGCGGAGGTAGTCCTCCATCTCGCAACACTTGATGTACCGAACTACCTCTTGCTGGCAGACGCGCGCGAACAGTCTTGCCATTTCATTGGGCGCCCACCGGAGCTCCTCGTCGGTGGCATGCTGGAGCTTATCGGCCCACATCCACAGAGCGACGAGGCACCCAACGCCTATGACGTTCCTCATGAAGTACCCGTCTTTGTACACCTCCTCGGCACGATGACACGCCCGCCCCCAAAGCTCCGCCACCTCCTTTTTCCAGGCGGCATCACAGGCTTCATAGGCCGCCTGGTACCCGACTTCCTCCTCTGCCATCTCCTTCTTGAACACCACTTGCCTGGCTTTCTCAGTGGGTGGAAGAGACTTCCACAGACAAAGATTGTACTAGCCCCAAAACCAATCCAAAGATGGGGGGTCCGGCACAACCTCGTCCAACTGAGCATAAGGTTCCTCGTTGCTGCTATTCGAGTGAGCGTCCTCGAGGGCAGCGAATCCTCGTCGGCGCGTGGGCAGACCGGCGGCGCCATGGTAGAGATTTGAGAGAGAGAGGGTGAGCGAGGGCAGGATGTAGATGAGAATGCAGGCGGGACGACGTGAGCAAGGTAGTATTTATTGGCGGCCAGAATCTAGATCGACGGGGATAGTACACACGTTGGTCACCGGAATTTATGAGTACTGTAGTTTGAATTCCACACAATTCCCGTAGCAAAATCCGTGTGTGAACATAATAGCTGACGGTTTTCAATACAAAACCGTGTCTGACTAATGATCCCCACCACTCACCTACTTTCAGGGATATACCCCGCGGTATGACCCGGCCGGATTATGACCCGGTTGGGACTTGGCATTTCATTGGTAACCCGCCAGAGGATTGGCGACTTACGAGTCTGGCGACTCACTTGTTTGATGACTCATGAGCCTGGCGACTCACAGATGGCTGTGATAGGCAGGTCAGATAGAGGACTAGGCCCAAAGGCCTAGAAGGCCGGCTCATGTTATGGTGGGCCGGCCTAAGAGGAAAGGCATAATGAATATTCTCCTACAAAGGAAGCAAGACTAGGACTCCATTTGTAATAGAGTAATCCTAATCCTACTAGGACTAGTCATGTAACCCGCCCCTTCAACATATATAAGGAGGGGCAGGGCACCCCAAGAGGGACAGAAAATAATCGCTAAGGCTAGACACGACTAAAAAGGGGAGCCGGGTTATGCGGCGACTTCCTCATGAGCATAATGAGCCCTAGCCACAAACAGCATGTAGGGCTATTACCAGATGATGTTTCACGGGGCCCGAAGCTATCTAAACCCTTGTATTGTGTTGCGTCTCTCGATTCCGATCAACACCTCTCAAGCTACCACATAGATGTGTTGGCCTCACGACTAAGTCCACACAGTAGGACATCTGCCGTGACAATTCCATGATAGTTGGCTCCCACCATGGGGCCTGCGCACGAGGGGCTTGAGTTCCTGAAGGGATCTCTCTTAGGGATCGAGAAGCTCGCGATTTCGTTAGTTGTGGAAGAATCGGCAAATTCATTGTTTAGGGTTGCATCTATGCATCACCACACCTTATAGCCTGCCCAAAGCCGACAGGGGACGTTTTCAGCCGTGCGCTGCTGCACCACCGATCTGACGAGACCAGCAAGAGATCAGTCTCGCTAAGATAAGCCGCCACTTTATGGTAATATGCGACTCGCTGTCGTTACTTCAAAAGCAACCGTCCGAATCCGTCGCAACTAGGGAGCAGTCACGTGTCAAGCATGGCGGCGGCTTGTGGCCTTGTGAAGTCTTCGGGTTGACCTAGCGCACGCAGAGGGATCAAGGGTTCAAGTGCTGATCGATGCAAAAAAACAAAGTCTAATGGATTCCCCAGCTCCTGCTGCTTCCCATCAATCCAAAGGCGTATTACTACTCTGACATGAAGAGTTTCATTAAATGCATGGACATGAAGGATAGTACTACTAGAAAGCCACACAAAGAAAAGTATTTGGAGCTTAAAAAAATTGGGAAACAGTCCACGTTTCGGAAGTGGATTCCGCTGTTGAGCCGCCATTGCTCTGCCGGTCTCCGCCTGTGCGGCTGGCTTCTGCCGCTGCAGCCGAGTCACCGTTGGTGCCAGAACCGGCCTGCTTTCACCTCCTCGCCCGTTGAACTGCCGTAGCATTTTCCTATCTTGAGTCGTCGGCGCCTCGACACCCTCCTCCGGCTGCGTCGGCCTCCAAATCATTGAGTCACCTCTGAGCTGATTCCTGCAGTGGCCTGCCTCTACCCCCGTCCAAGCCATTGCTCCAATCATGGCTGAAACCTCAAGCTGTTGGCCGCCTCACGAGCCGCATCAACGTTCTGAGTCGCCTCCGTAGAGCCGCCGAGCCGTCTCACTCACCTCAGCCGGCCACCTGACCCGCCTCCGTCGTCCGCGCCTGGAGCCGCCTTTGTCGTCCCATCAGCCGCTGCTACCATGTCCGCGAGCGGCTCTCACCTCGACTCGTGATACGTCTCCAACGTATCTATAATTTTTGATTGCTCCATGCTACTTTATCTACTATTTTGGACTATATTGGGCTTTATTTTCCACTTTTATATTATTTTTGGGACTAACCTATTAACCGGAGGCCCAGCCCAGAATTGCTGTTATTGCGTATTTCAGTATTTCGAGGAAATAGAATATCAACCAGAGTCCAAACGGAATGAAACCTTCGGGAACGTGATCTTCTCACCGAACGTGATCCAGGAGACTTGGACCCTACTCCAAGAAGTTTTCGGGGAGGTCACGAGGGTGGAGGGCGCGCCCCCGTGGGCGTGCCCCCCTGCCTCGTGGGCCCCTCGGAGCTCCACCGACGTGCTCCTTCCTCCTATATATACCTACGTACCCCCATTAGACCAGAGAGGGAGCCAAAAACCTAATTCCACAGCCGCAAGTTCCTGTATCCACGAGATCCCATCTTGGGGCCTGTTCCGGAGCTCCGGAGAGGGCATCCATCACGGAGGGCCTCTACATCAACACCATAGCCCTTCCAATGAAGTGTGAGTAGTTTACTTCAGACCTTCGGGTCCATAGCTAGTAGCTAGATGGATTCTTCTCTCTTTTTGGATCTCAATACAATGTTCTCCCCCTCTCTCGTGGAGATCTATTCGATGTAATCTTCTTTTGGCGGTGTGTGTGTTGAGACCGATGAATTGTGGGTTTATGATCCAACTTACCTATGAACAATATTTGAATCTTCTCTGAATTCTTTTATGTATGATAGAGTTATGTTTGCAAGTCTCTTCGAATTATCCGTTTGGTTTGGCCAACTAGATTGGTAGTTCTTGCAATGGGAGAAGTGCTTAGCTTTGGGTTCAATCTTGCGGTGTCCTTACTCAGTGGCAGAAAGAGTTGCAAGGCACATATTGTATTGTTGCCATCGAGGATAACAAGATGGGGTATTTATCATATTGCATGAATTTATTCCTCTACATCATGTCATCTTGCTTAAGGCGTTACTCTGTTTTTAACTTAATACTCTAGATGCATGCTGGATAGCGGCCGATGAGTGGAGTAATAGTAGTAGATGCAGGCAGGAGTCGGTCTACTTGTCACGGACGTGATGCCTATATACATGATCATACCTAGATAACCTCATAACTATGCTCAGTTCTATCAATTGCTCAACAGTAATTTGTTCACCCACCGTAGAATATCTATGCTCTTGAGAGAAGCCACTAGTGAAACCTATGGCCCCCGGGTCTATTCTCATCATATCAATCCCCATTACTTTATTTTACTTGTTTTGCTTTTACTTTTTACTTTGCATCTTTATACCAAAAATACCAAAAATATTATCTCTATCAGATCTCACTCTCGTAAGTGACCATGAAGGGATTGACAACCCCTAAGCGTTGGTTGCGAGTTGCTACCATTTTGTGCAGGTACGAGGGACTTGCGCGTGACCTCCTACTGGATTGATACCTTGGTTCTCCAAAACTGAGGGAAATACTTACGCTACTGTGCTGCATCACCCCCTCCTCTTCGGGGAAAACCAACGCTAGCTCGAGACGTAGCAAGAAGGATTTCTGGCGCCGTTTCCGGGGAGGCCTACGCCAAGTCAAGTCAAGATTTACTCTCCCATCAACGAGCCATTTCTGGCGCCGTTGCCGGGGAAGCCTACGCAAAAGTCAACATACCAAGTACCCATCAGAATCTCTATCTCTCGCATTACATTATTTGCCATTTGCCTCTCGTTTTCTTCTCCCCCACTTCACCCTTGCCGTTTTATTCGCCCTCTCTTTCCCAATCTCCTCCTCTTTTTCCCTTTGCCTTTTGTTTGCTCGTGTGTTAGTTTGCTTACCTGTCGCTTTGTCGAATTCCTTATCCGCTCCTATGTCTCCCGAGTTTGAAGTTCTTCACTTCAAGCAACGGCAAGGAGAAAACTTAAAAGATGATTGGTATAGGATGATGGAATCTTATCGTAAGTGCACCCTAGAGGTGAACTTTAGAATTCTTCTTCGCAATTTTTATGTTGGGTTAAACATGACGCATAGACAACTCTTGGATTGCATGGCCAAGGGAAATTTCATTAATATTGATCCCGGTATTGCCCATGAGATTATAGAGGGAATAGTGGGAACACCACCCCAAAAGGGAGGATCTCATCCTACCCAGGAAGAAACCCAAGTGTTTGAGAAGATTTGCGAAGTAACAAAGATTTTACAAAAGTCTCTTGAGCCTCTTAAAAATATTAGCGGAAATCTTAACCATATGAATATGTTGATTACTCTTTGCAATAAACGGTTGGATTCTTTATATCTAAAAATTTCCGAGTATGAAGGGAAGAGGGAAGAACCCCCCGGATTCGAGCATGACTCCGCTAAAAAGTTGAAAATGATCTATCCTTGCTTTTATGCCTAGCTAGGGGCGTTAAACGATAGCGCTTGTTGGGAGGCAACCCAATTTTATTTTGTGTTTTTTGTTTTTGGTTCTGTTTAGGAATAAATAATCCATCTAGATTCTGTTTAGATGTGGTTTTATCTTTTAATTAGTGTTTGTGCCAAGTTAAACCTATTAGATCTTCTTGGAAGATAGTTATTTGATCTTGCTGTAATTACCAGAATCTTTGCGCTCAGTGACCGAATTGTCAAAAATCACAAGAACGTGATAAAATAGTTATTCCAATTGCTGCTTATCAATAAGCAAATTTCCCAGGTCGTCTAATTTTGGTAGAATTTTTTGGGTTCCATAAGTTTGCGTTAGTAACAGATTAATACAGGCTGTTCTGTTTTTGACAGATCCTGTTTTGCGTGTGTTGTTTGCTTATTTTGATGAATCTATGGCTAGTAAAATAGTTTATAAACCATAGAGAAGTTGGAATACAGTAGGTTTAACACCAATACAAATAAAGAACAAGTTCACTACAGTACCTTAAAGTAGTCTTTTGTTTTCTTTCTCTAACGGAGCTCACGAGATTTCTATTGAGTTTTGTGTTGTGAAGTTTTCAAGTTTTGGGTGAATTCTTTTGATGGATTATGGAACAAGGAGTGGCAAGAGCCTAAGCTTGGGGATTCCCATGGCACCCCCAAGATAATCCAAGGACACCAAAAAGTCAAAGCTTGGGGATGCCCCTGAAGGCATCCCCTCTTTCGTCTACTTCCATCGGTAATTTACTTGGAGCTATATTTTTATTCACCAGATGATATGTGTTTTGCTTGGAGCGTCTTATATTATTTGCGTCTTTGCTTGTTAGTCTACCACAATCATCCTTGCTATACACACCTTTTTAGAGAGCCATGTATAAATTGAAATTTGTTAGAATACTCTATGTGCTTCACTTATATCTTTTGAGCTTGATAGTTTACTCTATGTGCTTCACTTATATCTTTTTGAGCGTGATAATTTTTGCTCTAGTGCTTCACTTAGATCTTTTAGAGCACGGTGGTGGATTGTTTTAAAGAAACTTGATCTCTCATGCTTCACTTAGATTATTTTGAGAGTCGTTAATATCATGGTAATTTGCTTAATGTTAACATACTTGGTATTCAAGATATGTGAAACTTTCTTTTTAGTGGGTTGAATACTAAGATAAGTTTGATGCTTGATAATTGTTTTGATATATGGAGGTGATAATATCATAGTCGTGCTAGTTGAGTAGTTGTGAATTTGAGAAATACTTGTGTTGAAGTTAGCAAGTCCCGTAGCATGCACGTATGGTTAAAGTTGTGTAACAAATTTGAAACATGAAGTGTACCTGGCTTGTGCATCCTTATGAGTGGCGGTCGGGGACGAGCGATGGTCTTTTCCTACCAATCTATCCCCCTAGGAGCATGCGCGCAGTACTTGATTTTTGATGACTTCTAAATTTTTGCAATAAGTATCTGAGTTCTTTTGACTAATGTTGAGTCCATGGATTATACGCACTTTTACCTTTCCGCCATTTGCTAGCCTCTTCGGTACCGTGCATTGCCCTTTCTCACATTGAGAGTTGGTCCAAACTTCGCCGGTGCATCCAAACCCCGTGATATGATAAGCTCTTTCACACATAAACCTCCCTATATCTTCCTCAAAACAGCCACCATACCTACCTATCATGGCATTTCCATAGCCATTCCGAGATATATTGCCATGCAACTTCCATCATCATCATCATCATGACATGCTTTACCTTTGTCATATTGCCATTGCATGATCTTGTAGTTGAATCGTATTTGTGGCAAAGCCACCATGCATTATTTTTCATACATGTCACTCTTGATTCATTGCACCATCCCGGTACACCACCGGAGGCATTCATATAGAGTCATATCTTGTTCTAGTATCGAGTTGTAATCATTATGTTGTAATCAATAGAAGTGTGATGATCATCATTATTAGAGCATTGCCCAATCAAAAAAAGAGAAAGGCCAAAAAGAAAAAAAGAAAGGCCCAAAAAAAGGAGAAAATAAAAAGGGCAATGCTACTATCACTTTTTCCACAGTTGTGCTTCAAAGTAGCACCTTGTTCTTCATGTAGTGAGTCTCATATATTGTGCTTCAAAGTAGCACCATGATTTTCATATAGTGAGTCTCATAAGTTTTCTTGTTCATACTAGTGGGAATTTTTCATTATAGAACTTGGCTTGTATATTCCAACGATGGGCTTCCTCAAAATGCCCTAGGTCTTCATGAGCAAGCAAGTTGGATGCACACCCACTAGTTTTCTTTTGTTGAGCATTCTTAGCTCTAGTGCATCCGTTGCATGGCAATCCCTACTCATTGCATTAACATCAATTGATGGGCATCTCCATAGCTCATTGATTAGCCTCGTTGATGTGAGACTTTCTCCTTTTTTGTCTTCTCCACACAATCCCCATCAGCATATTCTATACCACCCATAGTGCTATGTCCATGGCTCGCGCTCATGTATTGCATGAAGGTTCAAAAAGTTTGAGATTATTTGAGTATGAAACAATTGCTTGGCTTGTCATCGGGGGTATAGAAGTTGGGAACATCTTTGTGTGACGAAAATGAAGCATAGCCTAACTATATGATTTTGTAGGGATGAACTTCCTTTGGCCATGTTATTTTGAGATGACATAATTGTTTAATTAGTACGCTTGAAGTATTATCATTTTTATGTCAATATGAACTTTTGTCTTGAATCTTTCGGATCTGAATATTCATACCATGATTAAGAAGATTTACATTGAAATTATGCCAAAGTATCACTCCGCATAAAAAATTCTCTTTTTATCATTTACCTACTCGAGGACGAGCAGGAATTAAGCTTGGGGATGCCTGATACATCTCCAACGTATCTATAATTTTTGATTGCTCCATGCTACTTTATCTACTGTTTTGGACTATATTGGGCTTTATTTTCCACTTTTATATTATTTTTGGGACTAACCTATTAACCGGAGGCCCAGCCCAGAATTGCTGGTTTTTGCCTATTTTAGTATTTCGAGGAAACAGAATATCAAACGGAGTCCAAATGGAATGAAACCTTCGGGAACGTGATCTTCTCACCGAATGTGATCCAGGAGACTTGGACCCTACTCCAAGAAGTTTCCGGGGAGGTCATGAGGGTGGAGGGCGCCCCTCCTGGGCACGCCCCCCTGCCTCGTGGGCCCCTCGGAGCTCCACCGACGTGCTCCTTCCTCCTATATATACCTACGTACCCCCATTAGACCAGAGAGGGAGCCAAAAACCTAATTCCACCGCCGCAACTTCCTATATCCACGAGATCCCATCTTGGGGCCTGTTCCGGAGCTCCGCCGGAGAGGGCATCCATCACGGAGGGCTTCTAAATCAACACCATAGCCCTTCCGATGAAGTGTGAGTAGTTTACTTCAGACCTTCGGGTCCATAGCTAGTAGCTAGATGGCTTCTTCTCTCTTTTTGGATCTCAATACAATGTTCCCCCCTCTCTCGTGGAGATCTATTCGATGTAATCTTCTTTTGGCGGTGTGTTTGTTGAGACCGATGAATTGTGGGTTTATGATCCAACTTATCTATGAATAATATTTGAATCTTCTCTGAATTCTTTTATGTGTGATAGAGTTATGTTTGCAAGTCTCTTCGAATTATCCGTTTGGTTTGGCCAACTAGATTGGTAGTTCTTGCAATGGGAGAAGTGCTTAGCTTTGGGTTCAATCTTGCGGTGTCCTTACTCAGTGACAGAAAGAGTTGCAAGGCACGTATTGTATTGTTGCCATCGAGGATAACAAGATGGGGTATTTATCATATTGCATGAATTTATTCCTCTACATCATGTCATCTTGCTTAAGGCGTTACTCTGTTTTTAACTTAATACTCTAGATGCATGCTGGATAGCGGTCGATGAGTGGAGTAATAGTAGTAGATGCAGGCAGGAGTCGGTCTACTTGTCACGGACGTGATGCCTATATACATGATCATACCTAGATAACCTCATAACTATGCTCAATTCTATCAATTGCTCAACAGTAATTTGTTCACCCACCGTGGAATATCTATGCTCTTGAGAGAAGCCACTAGTGAAACCTATGGCCCCCGGGTCTATTCTCATCATATCAATCTCCATTACTTTATTTTACTTGTTTTGCTTTTACTTTTTACTTTGCATCTTTATACCAAAAATACCAAAAATATTATCTCTATCAGATCTCACTCTCGTAAGTGACCGTGAAGGGATTGACAACCCCTAAGCGTTGGTTACGAGTTGCTACCGTTTTGTGTAGGTACGAGGGACTTGCGTGTGTCCTCCTACTGGATTGATACCTTGGTTCTCAAAAACTGAGGGAAATACTTACACTACTGTGCTGCATCACCCCTCCTCTTCGGGGAAAACCAACGCTAGCTTGAGACATAGCAAGAAGGATTTCTACTCGCACTGGCCGGATTGACCCGGTTTCGCTTTTCCTCCGCTGAGCTGCTTCTGGACTGTCGTCAGACCTCCCTTTAAGCTGTCATGTCAAGCTTACTGTGCGCCTCTGCTGCGGGACGCTGTCGTTGCTCGCCTTGAGCCGGCATCGCCTCTGTTACGAGCCGCCGGAGCTTGCGGAACAATTAGCGAGTCTGTATAGATATGGGAAAATAGTTTCATAAAGCAAAAAACGCATAAGATTCCCTCCTTTCTACATATGAAGAGGAGAAGAGAGTAGCTGGATTGGTTAAAGCAACTACGACCCAGAGAAGAACGAGAGCTTGACTCTGCCGCAACTGCGGCCATACCATGCCAGCGTATCTCCAGTTGCTGGGCCTCGCCTCATCGACTCGTCGGTGTGCCTCGTGCTCACGCATCCTCGGTTCAGCCGTGCCCGGATTCTCTCCAGCACCCATGCACCTGCGACGCCCGCACCGGTGGCCTCGCCGCCCGTTTTTGCACACATACATGTAAACCAAGTGCCTGCTAATGGCCGCACCCACATACATGCAAAAAATACCAGGTGCTATTTACCCTATTTATTTTTAAGTACACATTAATTCATCTGAGCAAAATTAATTTGCCCTGTTGTATTTTATATGTAGGAGAATTATCCATTGCAAAGTGGCATTATACCGCGGAGAAGGAGGCGCGCCGACATCATTCAGCACAGGTGGTCGTCGTTGCTCAATAGACTCCCACACCGGCTTACAACGCTGTGGCCGTCTCTCGTGACTGCATCATCTTACAACGCCATGGCCGTCTCTCGCGACCGCACCGGCTTACAACGCCACGGCCGACTCTCCCGTCCGCACCGGTTTAAAATGCCGCGGCCAAAAAATCTGTCTGCAGCCGTGGTTGACTCGCCCGTGATTGATTTCAGCTTCGTTGTAGTGATCATCAACTCCGTGGCGGATAATTTCTGGCTTAACATATCAGGTGAAATCCATCCAGTATATTTTTATTACATATGAGTTTCTTTAAAAGAGCAATTACTCTTTCTTGCAAAATCTTTAAATGCAGGGCAATTGCCTACTGCAAAAATGACCGTCTTGTCATGGAATTTGTTGCATGACATATACCGGAGATATACAAGTATCAGGAGGATCATCAAATCACCTCAAACCTCGGGTTTACATGAATTCCAGTGTTCAGCTATTTAACTATATGGCGGTTTATATCACAGCTGAGTATGAGGAATCTCAAGACAACTCCTTGATTCATCTTAAGACTTGGGGGCTACAATGACATGACTCAGCAGAATTGGCTAGTATCAGTGAATCAAGAACTCCGGATCATTGGAGGGAAAAAATAACCTGGCCCCGGAGAATACTACTATATTGATGAAAATTTAAAAGGCCGCCAGAAAATTTCCATCTCAAAATGAAGAACTCCGGTTTAAAACCCGGCTCAAGGGAAATCTATTTCTCACAAAGCTTTGAAGCTCTCAATTCTAGTTTACAATTCCGGTTCAAAAAGGAATTCATCTCCCGCAAGTCGGAGTTCTCAGAAAAATTAAAGGTTGCCAAAGAGAACATGCTGCCATGATGCGCGGTTCAAACATGGGTATCCTTCCTTAGGGGCTTATCTTATTATGGTCACTTGGGGGCTTCCTGCTCATTGAGCATAGCTGTGAATATCCCTCTTGATCGACACATAAGCACCTCTTATAGATGGTCACTTGGGGGCTTCCTGCTCATTGAGCAGAGCTGTGAATATCCCTCTTGATCGGCTCATACGTCACACTTACAAGTCACTTGGGGTTTTTTTGTTCAAACATAGGTGTATTCACCAAAGAGAACATAGCGTTACTACCCCCTTGACCGAATATATCACTTGGGGGCATCATGTTCAAACATAGGTGTATTCACCAAAGAGAACATAGCGTTACTACCCTCTTGACGGGGTTATCTTGTCCAAACATAGGTGTATTCACCAAAGAGGATGTAACCCTTTCTGGTCATCCTGCCTATAGGTCAGCTGCTTCTCCATCAGGTAATCCTGATTGACCCAACAAACTCTTAACAGTCATATCTGAAGTCGTTATGGTTAAAACGGTGAATTGTCATGTGAGGACACAGCTTACCGATAGCGAGGATGAACCCAGGTTACTAAGCTGCCTTCATTCAAACTTGGTTAAACCTGCCTGTTTCCTTGATGCTACTCCGACCTCGTGTACTCTCAACATGCCATATATGAACTTATCCAGGTTCAAACATCGATTGGGTCATGTGAGAGCCGGCTTACAGAAAGCGAGGATACTCTAGTGGTTATCATGCTAGTTTCATTGAAGTATTCTGTTATCATACACATACATCATCATATATTGCATCATACATTGCATCATCATTACATCATCATATATTGCATCATACATTGCATCATCATTACATCATCATAGCATGCATCATATGTGTATGGATATACTGGTTTATATGGCAGGAATCGGTTTTAATATCGGATTATATTATTCAAATCGTTAATAGCCAACATGGCTGGATTTTTATTATGGTTATCAATAACCAGTATTATGATTAAGGTTTTCAAAGTCGCTTCAGCGCAATGGCTATTATTTATCAATGGATATGATTTATTCTACAATGAAAGGAATAGTTCCGAGTCACTGCACGCCTATGACCCGGCACTTGGGGGATACATTATTCATATTGAGATTACATCAAATACACAAGTCCCATGTCACTGTCAGCATGCACCATGGCACTTGGGGGCTAATGCAAAGTCATTTTTCGCTCACCATATTGAAGACCCGACTCATCACATTGTAATGAGTCGGCCCTTGAGGGCTACCAATTGCTCCTGTCAAAATTCAAAGTACACAAGCGTTAATCCATTATATTGAAGGGTTCATTGCTCGATTGGTAGAGCACAAGACTCTCAACCTTATGGACATGGGTTCAAGCCCCATGGTGGGGGTTACACGTTGCTATTAAAGTTAACATGATCATATCTACAAAGTCCCTGCTCATTATTGCATAATGACCTGGCCCTTGGGGGCTACACTGGCTGAAGTTTTTTTAGCATAAGGAAATTACAAGTCATAGGTTGCTGCAAGTATGACAACCCGACACTTGGGGGCTACATATGTGGAATATTCAGTTTTGACTAGTGATTGAGATGAACAACCTGGATTTCTTTATTGAAGCAAGTCTTAAGTTGTTACTACGCTCCCTTCTTAAGACTTGGGGGCTACAAGTGATATGCATATAAGAGAAAATTGAGTATGAAGCTGGCCTATTGACCCGGATTTTCTAGAAGAAGGAAATCACAAGGATTTAAGGATGATCAGGTGTCGGCTTACAAGAATATTTAACCCGGAGCACAACCTGTCAAATTTGTTCTTGTGTTTATTTTGCAGGATCAGTTTAACATGGATAAATCCAAATTAAACTAGGGGCTAATGTCAGGGATATACCCCGCGGTATGACCCAACCGGAGTTATGACCCGGCTGGGACTTGGCGTTTCATTGGTAACTCGCCGGAGGATTGGCGACTCAATGGTCTGACGACTCATGAGCCTGGCGACTCACAGATGGCCCCAACAGGCGGGTCAGATAGAGGACTAGTCCCAAAGGGCCAGAAGGCCGGCTCATGTTATGGTGGGCCGGCTTAAGAGGAAAGGCATAAGGAATATTCTCCTACAAAGGAAGCAAGACTAGGACTCCACTTGTAATAGAGTAATCCTAATCCTACTAGGACTAGTCATGTAACCCGCCCTTTCAACATATATGAGGAGGGGCAGGGCACCCCAAGAGGGACAGAAAATAATCGCTAAGGCTAGACACGACTAAAAAGGGGAGCCGACTTATGCGGCGACTCCCTAAAGAGCATAATGAGACCTAGCCACAAACAACATGTAGGGCTATTATCGGATGATGTTTCCCGAGGCCCGAAGCTGTCTTAGCCCTTGTCTTGTGTTGTGTCTCTTGATTCCGATCAACCCCTATCAAGATACCACATATATGCGTTGGCCTCACGACTAAGTCCTCACACTAGGACATTTGCCGTGACAATTCCACGACACCTACCAAACCTCGAGCCGCGAGATAGAGTGCCAATCATGTGGGGGTGGTTGTCTTGCCAGATCTTTACATTTTATTTTTTGAACACCAGATATTTACATTGTCTAATGATTTTTTAACTCGCACACAAGTACACAAAAATATGATTTTTCAAACCGTTATGGTTAGGCGTTGCATGTAGATGTAGTTCAAATTTGAATTACGGTCATTAAATGGCTAGAAAATCACTTAAATGTCTTTAAAAGGTCAAATGACCCCTAGAATTTTCCAAATTTTCACAAGATAGTTGTATTAGTGCACGTTCAACATAGAAAAAAATTGAAGGCCGTAAGGGGAAGCTATCTTCCGTTCGTCATCAAACATGCATTGTTCCCTCTCGAAACCACGAACCTTCTAGTGAGTTGCTCCGGTTTGTGAGGGGTGTGTGTCCAAACTTTCATCAAACAAGCCAAATTTTTACCACATCATCTTGGTGGCATGACATTAAATCAAGCAAGGTTTCATGTTTTTTCTGATAATTTTTTAATTTTTTGGAATTAAAATGCCATGGCACTCCATGCATGTGCCCATGCCATGAGACCAATATATTTGAAAATTCCTTCTAATTTACTGCACATGGAATTAACTCACACAAAAGTACACAAATATGATTTTTCTAACCATTATGGTTAGGCGTTGCATGTAGATGTAGATAAAATTTGAATTACGGTCATTGAATGGCTAGAAAATCACTTAAATATCTTTAAAAGGTCAAATGAGAGCTAGAATTTTCCAAATTTTCACAGTACAGTTGTAGTAGTGCACGTTAAATATAGAATAAATTTTGAAGGCCGTAAGAGGAAGCTATCTCCTGTTCATCATCAAACATGCATTGTTCCTTCTCAGAACCATGAGCCTTCTAGTGAGTTGCTCCGGTTTGTAAGGCATGTGTGTCCAAACTTCCATCACACATGCCAATTTTTTAACCACATCATCTTGGTGGCATGACATTACATCAAGCAAGGTTTCATGTTTTTTTGATTATTTTTTAATTTTTTGGAATTAAAATGCCATGGCACTCCATGCATGCGTATGCATGTGTCCATTACGTGAGACCAATATATTTGAAAATTCCTTCTAATTTACTACACATGGAATTAACTCGCACACAAGTACACAAATATGATTTTTCAAACCGTTATGGTTAGGCATTGCATGTAGATGTAGTTCAAATTTTAATTATGGTCATTAAATGGCTAGAAAATCATTTAAATGTCTTTAAAAGGTCAAATGACCCCTAGAATTTTCCAAAATTTTACATTACAGTTGTAGTAGTGCATGTTAGACATAGAAAAAATTGAATGTCGTAAGAGGAAACTATCTGTCGTTCGTCATCAAACATGCATTGTTCCCTCTCGGAACCACGAGCCTTCTAGTGAGTTGCTCCAGTTTGTAAGGGGTGTGTGACCAAACTTTCGTCAAACATGCCAATTTTTTTAACACATCATCTTGGTGGCATGACATTACATTATGCAAGGTTTCATGTGTTTCTGCATTTTTTTTATTTTTTGGAAATAAAATGCCATGTCACTGCATGCATACATATAAGTGACATGAATATGAATGTGTCCATGTCGTGACACAAATATGTTTGAAAATTCCTTCTAATTTACTACACAAGGAATTAACTCGCACGCAAGTGCACAAATATGATTTTTCAAACCGTTATGGTTAGATGTTCCATGTAGATTTAGTTCAAATTTGAATTACGGTAATTAAATGGCTAGAAAATCACTCAAATGTCTTTAAAAGGTCAAATGACCCCTAGAATTTTCTAAAATTTCACATTACAGTTGTAGTAATGCACGTTAAACGTAGAAAAAAATTGTAGGCCGTAAGAGGAAGCTATCTCCCATTCGTCATCAAACATGCATTGTTCCCTCTCGGAACCACGTGCCTTCTAGTGAGTTGCTCCGGTTTGTGAGGGGTGTGTGTTCAAACTTTTGCCATACATGAAAAAAAATTACCACATCATCTTGGTGGAATGACAATAAATCAAGCAAGGTTTCATGTTTCCTGATCATTTTTTAATTTTTTGGAATTAAAATGCCATGTCACTCCATGCATACATATGCATGTGTCCATGTCGTGAGACAAATATGTTTGAAAATTCATTCTAATTTACTACAAATGGAATTAACTCGCAGATAGGTGCACAAATATGATTTTTCAAACCGTTATGTTTAGGCGGTACATGGAGATGTAGTTCAAATTCGAATTATGGTCATTAAATGGCTAGAAAATCACTTAAATGTCTTTAAAAGGTCAAATGACACCTAGAATTTTCTGAAATTTCACATTACAGTTGTAGTAGTGCACGTTAGATGTAGAAAAAATTTGAAGGTCGTAAGAGGAAGCTATCTCCCGTTCGTCATCAAACATGCATTGTTCCCTCTCAGAACCATGAGCCTTCTAGTGAGTTTCTCCGGTTTTTGAGGGGTGTGTGTCCAAAGTTTTGTCAAACAAGCCAATTTTTTACCACATCATCTTGGTGGCATGACATTACATCAACCAAGGTTTCCTATGTTTCTGATTTTTTTAGTTTTTTGTAATTAAAATGCCGTGTCACTCCATGCATACATATGCATGTGTCCATGTCGTGAGACAAATATGTTTGAAAATTCCTTCTAATTTACTACACATGGAATTAACTCGCAAACAAGCACACCAATATAATTTTTCAAACCGTTATGGTTAGCGTTGCATGTAGATATAGTTCAAATTTGAATTATTGCCATTAAATGGCTAGAAAATCATTTAAATGTCCTTAAAAGGTCAAATGACCCCTAGAATTTTCCAAAATTTCACATTACAGTTGTAGTAGTGCATGTTAAACGTAGAAAAAAATTGAAGGCCGTAAGAGGAAGCTATCTCCCGTTTGTCATCAAACATGCATTGTTCCCTCTCGGAACCATGAGCCTTTTAGTGAGTTTCTCTGGTTTGTGAAGGTGTGTGTCCAAACTTTCGTCAAACATGCCAATTTTTTTACGACGTCATCTTGGTGGCATGATATTAGATCAACCAAGGTTTCATGTGTTTCTGATTTTTTTTTTTGATTTTTTGGAATTAAAATGCCATGTCACTCCATGTTTAATTGTGTCATAGCCGTTAGACCAATATGTTTGAGAATTCCTTCCAATTTACTGCACATGGAATTAAATCACACACAAGGATACAAAATATGAGTTTTCAAACCGTTATGGTTAGCTGTTGCATGTACATGTAGTTCAATTTCAATTACGGTCATTAAATGTATAGAAAATCACGTAAATGTCTTAAAAGGTCAAAGGACCCCTGAAATTTTCAAAATTTTGACATGACAGTTGTATTAGTAATACAAAATTTCCCGTACATTTAAAACACCATCCGTTGGCACTTTACTCCAAATTCGTCTTTCACGGCTAATGAAAATATCTACAGCATCACACACAGTTGTTTTCTAGGAACTGTTTGCGATGAAAATATCTGGGTCTATTTAAGTGTTCCTCGTTAAGCTTCGCCGGCTCATCTGCTCCAGTGCCGGCAACCCCCGAATCCCTAAATCGCGAATCCCAATCCCAATTCCCGCACCCCCTTATTGCAAAGATGACGCCGTGGAAATGCTTCATGAAGGCCCGCTCAATGGTTGCATCCCCTCGAGAACCGCTGCCTGCGTCGAGAACGCGGCCGCCTACGCCGAGAGTGCCGCTACATCTGCATTGAGCACGGTCGCTTTCGCCGAGAGGGCGTCTGCGGCAGCCAACAGGGCAGTTGCAGCAGCTGCAGCTGCCGAGATGGCTGCAGCTGTTGCTGCGATAGCGGCTGCAAACGTCGAGAGCGCTCGATGTGCCGATTGTGCCGCCGATGTCGCCCTGGTCCGGGTCGAGGCCATCCATGCCAAGATCAAGGATGCACACGCCAAGATATTCCAGGACACCTCGGACTCCAGCATGCAACCCATGTCCGAAAAGGCAGAAGTGGCCATGGAGCACCTGCTTCCTCATGAGTTCACCGAGCGGGAGCTGGAGATGCAGGAGGCGGCGTAGATCGAGGAGCGCCGGGAGGAGGAGTTGCGCGTGGCCGAGGTAGAGAAGAGTCTGTCCATCAAGGAATTGGCGGTGGGGTACGAACACGAGCTCTGGCGCAGCCACTAGTACGAGGATGAGGACACAGTCAACTTTAGCAGGGGGACGCGGAGTCCACAAACGGTGGCATATCGCCAGGACAAGTCATCGACATCTCATCTCACACCAGCGATGCATAGGCCAGCACGGCGACGGATTTGTTCAAATTATGCGTACTTAGGCTTTGTTTTTAATGCTAGTATTTTGTTAGAGAAATGTTTAGGTCAACTGGCTCTGTTTAATTACTAAAATTGCTCGATTCAGTAAGTGTGGTATGTCTGATGTATGCTCTTTTGTGTGCCCAAATTAGCAAGCGATGTTAAATTAGGCAATGACGTACCCAGGGAAATTTCCACCAAAATTTGAATTATGAAACTTATCCCATGTGTGTAAAGCAGAAGAATCGTTTGTGATGCACACAATCGTTCAAAGTGAATGGTCCGGCGGCACCCGCGCAAAGTTTCCCTCCACATTTCCAAAATTTTGTCCTACCGCCAAAATATCTACCCCTCACCCCTTCCCCACCCCCTTTTCAGCCCGACTACAAGTCACATTTCCCCTGTTTCCTCCTTCCTTCCTTCCTTCCTTCCTAAGCTATAGTTGCTTCCTCGCTCTCGCCGTCCCGCATCCTACCAACGGGGTCACCATGGTCTTCTTCAAAGACCTCTCAAGCGGTTCCTCCTCTGGGGACGACTCCTTCACCACCCGGGTATGCCTCTCTTCTCTCTCTCGGGCTATGACTTGGAATGAAGGATTTTTACCCGGCGGTGAATTTGAGTCATTTGTTCCTCTTGTAGCTCCCTAGAACCATCAATGGCAATGAATGGAGCGGGGTGGCTGAAGATCTATCTGCTCGTTGTCACCATCAATCTCTATGTGTGAAGCTAGTTGCGTTTGAATCTGTGGATAGTGGGAGGAAGTTTCTGGCATGTGCCGAGAAGGTAAGACCTACTTTCGTTGTTACAAATCATTTGTTAGATGTGATTCAGACACTATCAAGGTCCCAACCCATTCATACCACACCTTCAACCAAACACATCCTAAGACAGTGTCACAGTTTGTACCTAGTATCTTAAATTGTTTCCATCTCATCAGTGGTGCCACGGCGCCATTAGAAATTTTTTTGGCACCACTTCAGCAGTTTGTGCAGCCAACTTTGGTCCACACACCCGAGCAGCCAAGAAGTAAAATACTAAATCTTTATGGCACGAAGGAACTGGGCATCGGAGCAACTACGTGCTCTGAAGTCCGGGTCCCTGATTATTTTCCGTTGCATCGGCTCGCCAGTGCAGGGCACCAGTGCGAGATGTAGCAACAGTTGTCTTTACCGCAGTTTTGCATACATAGTGGACGGCCTTAGTGCTATTAGTTCTATGTTACTAAATTTGTGCATGTACACACCTGTCTCAGTAGTAATTAATTCGTTTGCACATTGATCTTTTTGAGAAGATATGCCATAATTAACATGTTTCTTCAGTTTTTCAAAATAAGCATAGGTGATTTTCTATGTTGCTATAAACCCATTTCCCCAACAATTGTTACTGATCTAGTTTTAAATATTATAGGATGAATGGAAGTGTTTTTACTTGGAGTGGGTTGATCAAGAGTGGCCACAGTCTTTGAAGATGTGCCTAGCGAAGCTCTGGAGCATGTATGAGGAAGAGAACAGACGTAGGTTTAGAGAAACTATTGTCAACGCTGAAGAATATTTGAAGATGCAGGATAAAAGGTGGAAGGTGGAGAATGAGCTCAGATTTTTTTAATCAGACTTTGCTAAGATGTTGTTGGCGAAGGAGGAGGCACTTTCCAGTTGGCCCATGCAAAATAGGTTCTTAGTGAACTAAAAGCAGAGGTGGATAAGATGAGCATGGATGATCTCGATTAGGGAAATGAATATATTGTTCTAATATTGTTCTTATGAAGTTGAACTAGCTATATTTGGTATTGTGTTGTTTGCATGTAGCTATCGTACTGCGATGTTATAATATATTTATGAGCCTGATATGAAATTGGCAAACAGCTGTTCGATATGAAATGTGAATTTGCGGAATACTGGAATTATTAATTGTAAACTAATAAACCTGCTATATGTGTCATGGAACTTTGCAAACGGTTCTAGTGGTAAAAGCGCTTGTGATGGATAGCCCAATGCCACACAGTTTTCTTCATTAAATCATGTGTGATGTAGTTGATAAAAGCAAACAGTTAACCAAGGCAGAGTGTGTGTGATAGTTACACCTTTCACACACGAGCCTACACATAAAACTGTGTGGGATATACATACGAACAAAAACGTTTTCCCTGGATTGACTATGTGGTATGTACATAAGAATGCAAACGTATTCCTTGGATTGACTGTGTGTGATGTACATACGAACGAAAACGTTTTCCCTGGATTGACTGTGTGGGATGTACATAAGAACGGAAATGTATTCCTTGGATTGACTGTGTGTGATATACATACCTACGGAAATATTTTCTGGGATTCACCGTGTGGGATGTACATACCTACGGAAATGTTTTTCTGGGATTCACCGTGTGGGATGTACATACCTACGGAAATGATTGGGTTTTGATGCCTCGCCCGATCGTACACGAGCTCATTTGGTGTCCCAAGAGAGCCTATCCCCGACGATTTCTGGGTCGTGTGGGAAGGACCTCCCTATCGTCCACACTCACTTGGCGATGGTTCCAAATGCCATCGCGGAAAGGGTTTAAAAACCGTTTGTATAGCACTGACGCGTACTAGTGAATGTGAGAAACAGATCCGGGGGCCATAGGTTTCACTAGTGGCTTCTCTCGAGAAAAATAGCAAACTGTGGGTAAACAAATTACTGTTGGGCAATTGATAGAACTTCAAATAATGATGATGATATCCAGCCAATGATCATTGCATAGGCATCACGTCCAATTAGTAGACCGACTCCTGCCTGCATCTACAACTATTACTCCACACATCGACCGCTATCTAGCATGCATTTAGTGTATTAAGTTCATGGAGAAACGGAGTAATGCAATAAGAACGATGACATGATGTAGATAAGATCTATCTATGTAGAGATAGACCCATCGTTTTATCCTTAGTAGCAACGATACATACGTGTCGGTTCCCTTTCTGTCAGTGGGATCAAGCGCCGTAAGATCGAACCCACTACAAAGCACCTCTTCCCATTGCAAGAGAAATAGATCATGTTGGCCAAAGAAAACCCAAATATCAGAGAAGAAATACGAGGCTATAAGCAATCATGCATATAAGAGTTCAAAGAAACTCAAATAATTTCATGGATATAAAAAGATAGATCTGATCATAAACTCAAAGTTCATCCGATCCCAACAAACACACTACAAAAAGAGTTACGTCATATGGATCTCCAAGAGACCATTGTATTGAGAATCAAACGAGAGAGAGGAAGCCATCTAGCTACTAACTACGGACCCGAAGGTCTACAAAGAACTACTCACGCATCATCGGAGAGGCACCAGCGGAAGTGGTGAACCCCTCCATGATGGTGTCTAGATTGGATCGGGTGGTTCTAGACTCTGCGGCAGCTGGAATTGATTTTCGTTGACTCCCCTAGGGTTTCTGGAATATTATGGTATTTATAGAGCAAAGAGGCGGTATGGGGGGCACCCGAGGTGGGCACAACCCACCAGAGCACGCATGGGCCTCCTGGCGCGCCCTGGTGGGTTGTGCTCCTCTCAGAGCACCACCCAGGCGTTGCCTTGGCCCATTGGGTGTCTTTTGGTCCATAAAAAATCGCCGTAAAGTTTTGTTGCATTTGGACTCCGTTTGGTATTGATTTCCTGCGATGTCAAAAAACATACAGAAAATAGCAACTCGCACTTGGCACTATGTCAATAGGTTAGTACCAAAAATGATATAAAATGACAATGATTATAAAACATCCAAGATTGATAATATAACAGCATGGAACAATCAAAAATTATAGATACGTTGGAGACGTATCACACTGCAACCCAAAGTAGGAGAGAGGGTCGCAAGTATCAGACTTCGACATACTGGCTGGAGTTTCCCCCGCCAGGCACCCATCAGCCTACCTCCACAGATTAATAAATAGTAACATCTAACTGAGCCAGTTAGTTAGATGCCAATCTCCACAGATTAATAAATAGTAATATCTAACTGGGCCAGTTAGTTAGAAGCGTATGTCGGATTTTGGGGTTCCACAGACCCTTGAGATGTTCGAACTCTTGGGTGCATGCGAAGAACAAAACCTCCCCAGTCTGCCTGCTCGCCAATCTCTCGGCCTAGTTCGATGAATAGGAAGGAAACGTGACACAGCAGTTTACCTAGGTTCGGGCCACCCTGCGGTGTAAAACCCTACTCTTGCTTTGTGGTGGATTGGCCCTGAGGGGCTGAGGATGAACTAGTACAGTGGGAGAATAACCTCAGGAGGAGGAGGAGAGTTCTTGGGCTCGAGTGAGCTGGTGAGTGTGAGGACGGAATGGATCCGATCCGATCCTATGGTGGTGGCTAAGTCCTATTTATAGCGGGCTTGGTCCTCTTCCCAAATGAAGGCGGGAAGGGATCCCACAACGGCCAAATTCGAAGGGAGACAACTAGTACATGCTATCCTGACAAAAGTAGTGTCCGCCTGCAAAAGCCTCTAGTCGTGACGCTGTGGTGGGCTCGGCGATGACCTCCGTCTTGCTGTCCTAGTAGTCTTGGTCTTGTAGCACCTGTTGGGGAACGTAGTAATGTCAAAAAAAATTCTACGCACACGCAAGATCATGGTGATGCACAACAACGAGAGGGGAGAGTGTTGTCCACGTACCCTCGTAGACCGAAAGCGGAAGCGTTAGCATAACGTGGTTGATGTAGTCGTACGTCTTCATGATCCGACCGATCAAGTACCGAACGCACGACACCTCTGAGTTCAGCACACATTCAGCCCGATGACGTCCCACGAACTCCGATCCAGCTGAGTGTTGAGGTAGAGTTTCGTCAGCATGACGGCGTGGTGACAATGATGATGTTCTACCAACGCAGGGCTTCGCCTAGGCACCACTACAATATTATCGAGGTGGACTATGGTGGAGGGGGGCACCACACATGGCTAAAAGATCAACCGATCAATTGTTGTGTCTCTAGGGTGCCCCCTTGCCCCCGTATATAAAGGAGCAAGGGGGGTGCGGCCGGCCAGGAGAGAGGGCGCGCTAGGAGGAGTCCTACTCCCACCGGGAGTAGGACTCCCCCCTTTCCTAGTTGGATTAGGACTTGGGAGGGGGAAAGAGGAGGGAGAGAGGAAGGAAGGGGGGTGCCGCCCCCCTCTCCTTGTCCTATTCGTACTAGGGGGGATGGGCGCGCGGCCCAGCCCTGGCCGCCTCTCCTCTTCTCCGTAATGGCCCACTATGGCCCATTAACCTCCCGGGGGGTTCCGGTAACCTCCCGGTACTCCGGTAAAATCTTCATGTCTCGACCATTTCGAGACTCCTCGTCATGTCCGTGATCACATCCGGGACTCACGAACAACCTTCGGTACATCAAAACATATAAACTCATAATATAACTGCACCGAAATGTTAAGCGTGCGGACCCTATGGGTTCGGGAACTATGTAGACATGACCGAGACACGTCTCCGGTCAATAACCAATAGCGGAACCTGGATGCTCATATTGGCTCCCACATATTCTACGCAGATCTTTATCGGTCAGACCACATAACTACATACATTGTTCCCTTTGTCATCGGTATGTTACTTGCCCGAAATTTGATCGTTGGTATCTCAATACCTAGTTCGATCTCGTTACCGGCAAGTATATTTACTCGTTCTGTAATACATCATCCCACAACTAACTCATTAGTTGCAATGCTTGCAAGGCATAAGTGATGTGCATTACCGAGAGGGCCCAGAGATACCTCTCCGACAACCGGAGTGACAAATCCGAATCTCGAAATACGCCAACCCAACAAGTACCTTCGGAGACACCTGTAGAGCACCTTTATAATAACCCAGTTACGTTGTGACGTTTGGTAGCACACAAAGTGTTCCTTCGGTAAACGGGAGTTGCATAATCTCATAGTCATAGGAACATGTATAAGTCATGAAGAAAGAAATAGCAACATACTAAACGATCGGCTGCTAAGCTAACGGAATGGGTCAAGTCAATCACATCATTCTCCTAATGATGTGATCCCGTTAATCAAATGACAACCCATGTCAATGGCTAGGAAACTTAACCATCTTTGATCAACGAGCTAGTCAAGTAGAGGCATACTAGTGACACTATGTTTGTCTATGTATTCACACATGTATTATGTTTCCAGTTAATACAATTCTAGAATGAATAATAAACATTTATCATGATATAAGGAAACAAATAATAACTTTATTATTGCCTCTAGGGCATATTTCCTTTAGCGCCAGGATGGAAACCTTTGGTTGATTCATCGGGACTCCGCATCTGCGCTCGCCTCCTTAGCACCAAAGAGGAAACTGATACACTGCGCCCGCTGGAGCCCACCTAGCATTGGTCGTCACGGCTCACGTCATCCAATCGTCATGAGGTGAGGCTTTCATAGGAACCTCTACTCCTTGGGAGCCAGCCAGAGGAGGCCGCTCCCCGTGGAGGTCTTGGCGTCGTCCGCCTCGCGAGGGTCTTGAGTTGTCGATGCTGAAGCTGGGCCATACCAGGCCGTTGGCGAGCCACGCCGTGGGCCGCAAGAAGGGAAGTTTGGGTACCCCCATTCCCAGAACACCAACAATAGCCCATGGGTCCAAGGCATGCTCGAGCTTGGCTTCGAGGCGAAGCCATGGGTCAAGTGCGGAGTGTCGTGGGCCCTAACCGCCTGCAGCCTTGGTTGCCGCATGGCGATTGATGGGACATGGGTGTCTCCGCTTCCCCACGCGGCTTTGGCAACTGTTCCGGGCTGGAAAGAAGGCTGGTGCTTGGATTGGAGCCTTCATTGCATTTAGTTCATCTTACTCCGGATCCCTTTCTTCCTCTGCTACAAGCGCCTCCAGATCCGCTGAATCCTTCCGCTAAACTTGTCACTCATGGACTCCGATAAGGCGAAATCTTCTGCCCCGGCTACACGCCCGGCCTCTTGGTTCGAGCCGGCCTTGAGCGCGTCACCATTGCTGAAGAGAAGCACCTCGTCGACGGCGCTCCGGGTCAGCTCTGCCAAGCCGGAAGCCTTGGGTGACACCTTTCACCCCTTCTTCCTGCACAACGTCTTTGCTGGGCTGGTTCCCCCTTTCTCCAGTTTCTTCTACGCCATCCTCCACCATTACAGGATCCACAACCTCCGTCTTTATCCCAAGTCCATCCTCCTCTTGTCGATCTTTGCCTTCTACTGCAAGGCGTTCGTGGGGGTGATGCCCTTCATTGCGCTGTTCCGACACTTCTTCTACCTCCGGGTAAGCAGCGGCCAGTGCTCTAGATGCACAAGCTTCATCATAGCTCATGGTAGCAACGTGATCTCGAAGGCTGGGAAGAAGGTGGAGGACTTATGGAACAAGTGGATCTTCATGGACGCCAAGCGCTCACACGCTTGACTGGAGCTGCCGATCGCCTTCCTAGCAAAGTTAGACCGGTGGACTCACGAGAAGCTCAGCGACCCCCGGGCGGAGCAGTTGCTGGAGCAAATGATGGCTGGCCTGGATGCAAAGCAGCTGACGAGGGCCATGATCATCAAGGAGTTACTGACGCAACGTCTAGCTCCGCTTCAGGTGCACTCGCGCCCCTTGTGGAGGTTCAAGGTTGCGGAAGATGACCTCCGTTTGTGCCCGGACGCCTTGTCTGACGAGGAGCTAAGCAAGGTCGTGCGTACCTTGCTCGGGAAGGACCGAGGCGCCCCGTAGAAGCCCATCTCCTGCCGTACCATTATGAGGGCAGGGAGAGGGTGGCCGCTGCCATGCCTGTCTTCAACGAGCAAGGGCTCGTACCGCTGAAGCATTCCCAACCCCTGGGCTCCCCAGTGCCGGTGTCCCCCGGTGAGTCCGAGGAGGAGGAGAGGGCGGACTCAGAGGCAATCTTTGAGAAGGTGGAAGAGACCTCTCCCCCTCGGCACAGCGAGCTCCTCCGGGCCTTCTTTGATGACGCCGACGCTGGCGATCGCCTAGCCAGGGGGTGGCTGATCTCCACCGGGGTCACCACGAGGTCCGTTGGCACCCCCCAGAAGAGGCTGAGGCAAGGGATCCCGAAGAAGGATAGGTCGGCGCTAATTCCCTAGGGCAGTGGCTCCATCTCGTCGCCGGTCGCCACCGTTGCAGAGCCGGCCACGCGCTCGTCCGCCCTTGAGAGCGCGACGACGCCCGTGCCCGGGAAGCTTGCGCTCCTCAGCAGGAAGAGGGATTACGTCGCCGAGGATCAGTAAGTGTATCCCCTTGCCCCTGCTCTTTGAACTCGACGCAGTACTCAATGTCTCCATCTTGATGCCAGGCTGACGTCGGTGGCGAAGGGGAAGAAAGAGGACGCCCGAGCCGCCGAGGCTAAGTGACCCGCCGTGGTCGCAACAACTCTGACATAGATGGGTGAGGCCGCCTCTCGTGCTCCTGCGGTAGGGTTACCCCCTCCCCCCCCCCTCGAGTCTCTCACTACAAAAAAATACACTTCCGTGATGATACGTGTTTGTCATAGTAGGTCACGTTTTCTGTCATGCATGTACATCCATGACGATTTTATGACATAATCAAGATAGACATACCTGTGTTGTTGTAGAAGTGTTCCATGACATTACCAAAAATATCAACACATAAGTGTCCACTTCCATGACGATAAAGCCGCATCGTGGAAGTGCTTTCGTCAAGGGTGACTGACACCTGGCATTCACCATAACGGGTCGCCCTTAAGCTATCGAATCTAGTTTTGGATCCAATAACCCGCTAATAACCACAACCAATGCCAATTTTCCACGTGTAAAATTCTCATTGGCTGATGGAACCGCGTGTCAGCTCTGCGTTGGCACAGGTGTCACTCATCCAATGGGTGAGATGCGCCTATGATATGTTGACACGAGGACCGGCCCAAAAGTGGCCCATAAAGATTAAATGGGTCGGCCCAACTAAAGGACCACAAGATTTTGCGGACCATAACGGGCCGGGCCAGCTAAAGGCCCACAAGATTTTGCAGACCATAATGGGCCGGCCTAGCTAAAGGCCCAGAAGATTTTGAGGACACTAGTGGGCCGGCCCGTTAACAGGCTGCCATGTTTTGTGCCAAATGCTGGCCCATATTTGATCTGGTCCATTAAGAGCCTGCCATGTTCTAGGCCTAATAAAGGCCCTTATGATATCCGGCCCGTTAATAGCCTACCACGTTTTGGGCCATATTACAGCCCAGATCATATCCGGCCCTCTAAGAGGCTTTGGGCTAAATTATGGCCCATATCAGATTCGACCCATCAACTCGACGCAATGCTTTTGGGCCCACTTGAGGCCCGATCATGATTTATGTTTGCTGAAGGCCCATTTACTAATATGGCCTAATATTAGTTTTGGCCTGTTAAAGCCCGTTTAACATTTCGGCCCAATATTTATTTCAGCCCGTTAAAATCCCGTGATATAGCTGGGCCTAACTATGGCTCGCTTTGCATCTGGCCTGTTCACAGCCGATAATCTGATTGGGCCAAACAAGGACCAAGACAATTTTAGCATGTTAACGACCCATGATGTGATTGGCACAAACATGGGCCGGGGTCTATTTCGGCCTACTGTCGGCCCATGAGCTGTTCGGCACGTTTCAGGCCCAGCCTACTTTTCAGCCTACTAAAAGCCCATTGAATTTTCTTGCAACAATAGGGCCGGTGGTTTACTCGGCCTATTAAAGGCCCGAAACTACTAGTGGGGAAATTTAAATTTAGGCCTGTTAATGGACCAAGATGAGTGGGCCAATGATGCGGATCATACAGAGTGATTTGCATGACGACCCGATTAAGTACCGTAATTTTATGGTTTGGCCAGTTTACTACAAAGACATGATATATATATATAGTAAAATAGTTGCAGCCATGGTGAATAAGAAAAAACCTAGACTATATAATAAAGAAATATTTCGCCACTATGATAATAAAGAACAAGCAGACAACAGATTATATACACTGGGCATCAAAGATCGCCACCAGTGCAAATAAACACGCCGATAAAATAATATACAAAACTGACAGCACTTCAATAGAGTGCATGAAAGGTTAGCCCTGCTCGGGATCTGCAGCGCAAGCAGCTAAGCAAGTGATGAGACTGCGCTTGTTTGACGCTTATATCCTCCTCACTCTGAGACAGAAACAAGCAAACAGATGACAGGTTTTGCACATATAAGTACCAGTGTTTACAATTCATCACATTTGTTATTGACGAATAAAGTGACACAGTTTAAAATAGCATTAACAGAATATGGTATTGTTCAGGTTAAGACATGGCAGGAAATGACATTGTGAAGGAGTTGGCAGCTACATGACACCACTAGATTACAGATCAAGAACTAATAAGTATCAATGGTTTGTGTGATGTCAATTTATCCCATTTCAGATTGGCAAATAAAGAGACGGTTTAAATAATAGTAGAATGATATGACATTGTTCATAGTTAAGACATTGCAGAATATGACATTGTGATGTAGTGGGTAGGTTCACCACACCAATTACGGATCAAGAACAGAAGCTTACATGCAGTGCAAAAGAGGATCACCTGCTCTGTATAGTTTAATTTACATGGTATGATGAAGCAACTTGGTTGTACAACTGAAAACTTAAATTGAGAAGAACAAACTTTTGTTTATGAACTACATAATAAACTTTAAACATGCAATTTGATGCAAACACCAAAAATAAACAGCTGTTGCAGTCATGCCTAACCAAATATACACAACAAAGTTTGAAGGCTTGAGAAGGACAAACTTACATTAGCGGTGAAGACATGCTCTATAAATCCCTTGTCCATGCTGATGGGGGGGGGGGCAATTCAATAAGTTTACCACAGAATCTTCTTCATAAGCATTGGCTTTATTCTCCATTTTGTTAAGAGTAAATATAGATGTGATAATATAAGAAAAAATGGAGAATATTTGAGATAAAATGAAGAGTGATGCTATGTAACCAAGTAGCTATAAATGTAAGTACAATGATACAGGCAAAAGGTACAGCCAAGCGCAATGCAGAGCTAAACTTCTTCTGTACCATCGGTGTTATCCAACCTTATGGTAAGAGTAAATATAGATCTGATGTGTATAAAATGGAGGGCAAAGGAAAATAAGCTGCAGAATGATGTTACATGAACAACTAGCTGTCAATATAAGTACACTTATAAAGGACAGCAGGTACTTACAAGAATAATGCAGACCTAAAAAATTTCGTTGGCATTGGATATATTCTACACTAATGTAACCATTCATACAGATCAGTTAATTGATAAGCAAGCTAGCATGCATACTGCTGTCACATAATGAACCATGTATGAATGCAAGTATAGTGATATAGGACAACAGGTACTAACGAGAGCAAAGCAGCAGGTAGCATATCTGCGATATCCTGTCATACTTTTCAAACCAGAATTCTTCTTCAAGCAGATTTCCTGCAAAATAGATTTGTAAGGCACATGCGGAAATGTAGAAGTTCAAATTGTCATGTGATATCATGGACAGTACCTCATCCTGGGAACGAGACCAGTGCATAACAAGGTTTTTCCATTCTATGTCTTCTAAATGTAGCACGGGAGACTTCACCAGAAATTCGTTTATAGAGTTGCCATCAAAGTGTGATTTCCTCAGGTAACACCGATACTACTGCAATGCTTCCTTGAAAAGCACAAGAAAGCTTGCTCGTGATGACTATCTAGATTGACCCTGGCGTACTTACAACAATGTAATGTAAATCATTGATGTGTTCAACCAGCAGAAAACAGGAAAATAGTCACCATGAATAATAGCATTTACACGTATGTGGGACGAGAAGATGTGAAAATGGTGTTTGTCTTCACTATAATCTTCCCATGATGGGAATATATGAACGTAGTCCGTAACAACATTCAAAGCACTGTCTTTTAAACTGGGAATAACTAGAAATGGGGTTCCAATCTGCAGGAATTGGCCGTCTCAGCAGTTGGGATAGGTCTTCGGCCAGTGGACCTGCTGTAATTTTTGCTGGAGTGGGATTTTTCTATGGTACGACTGGTGCTATGGAAACTGAAATCAGCATACCTTTTGCTGGAGTGAAGGTCCTGTGTAGTGGGGCTAGTGATGTGGCCAGTGAAGTATGGGTACAGTCTGCGGGAGTCTTCGTACGTTTTGTGTCACTAGTTGTAGAGCCAATATAAGTGGGGTGTTGTCTGATTTCTCCGACACCACCATGTTTTTCAAGGACTTTGCTGGTGCTCCTTCAGGTTCGGCAATCACACTCTTCATTTTTGATGTCTGATGCACAAGAACAACATTTGAGTGGAAAAAATTGTATGATGACAGACGGAATATGTATTCATAATGGATGGGCATGGCATCTTAACATATATGATGAGTAAACTAAGCAGATGGCGCTTCAACAAAGTAGAAGAAATGCAAGACACCTTATGCAAGATACGCGCAATCAATAAAACCTTGCCAAATTAGAACAGGCACCTTGATGGGTGAACATGCCAGCCATCTACCTTTGACTTCTCGAGGTTAGGATAGTCATTAGGATCATATTTTGAACAAGAATCTACAGGTGGGGAGCGTATGAGTTTCATTGCATCCAGAATGGCACTCAATGCCTTGGTGCCAAATTTGTAAGTCGTTATAGTGTTCCACAATATTCTTCTGATGCGTGGATTCTGATATTCACTGTGATTACGTATAATATATGAGAAGCATTTAAACATAAATAGTAGTGAGATTATCTTTGTAATGTAGAGGATATTCTAATATAGGGGCGCCCTGTAAACCCCTTGTGTGCTATCACTGGATTCTGATGAGAGACCCCATGTGTGCTGTAATATGGTGCATGCATTAATATAATCTGGCACAGTTCCACAAAAAATAGGATCTAGAAGTAAGGATAGTTGGTAGATGATAGGTTCATAATATACTATATAGAGAGTTTATTGCCAAACCATGATAACAAGAGCACACAACAACTAGGCAGATCGTAGTGTACATAAAAAGGGTACACCATGACTAGGATATATAAATCGGGAAAGTGGAACTGGCTGGAAAATACGGTGTTGTATTGCCGCTACTAATTGAAAGCCTATCGATCACGTACAGGCCAGCTCTATCAGCTATTGACTGCAGATGTCCCTGCTCCCCTTCCTGACAAGGAACATACTGTACATATTAAATACAGAATAACAAAAGAGGAACGTGTTAAAGAACAGAAGAGTAAGCATATTCTTAAGGTTCTGCTTCTTTGCATACAATGTTGGTTTCCCACTCATGATGAATCACAGTGCCCACAGAAATGCAATTCCATGTTGTCTCTCTATATGTGGCCACATGCATTTGGAAAATCAAGTGGGAGGATTATTTGACCAATTAAATGTGTGTCTATTAACTAATATCAGTATCATATCACAATTCATATTTGAAGAAGTAAGCTTTGGACTTATGATTGGTGTGTTGTTTAGCTTCAAGAGTGGACTGCTGCTAGAGCGACACAAAGCAGCTATACAGATCATAGTGTAGATATAACAGGAAAACTATAAGCATCCAAGTAAAATCAGCAAAGTGGAACTTGCTGGAAAATATAGGCTACTATTGCCGGTATGGCTAGAAAGGCTTCGGATGCCAGCTCTCTTCAACTGAAAGTGCGGTACTGTTAATATCAGTGTAACTCTCAAAGGTGACACAGCTCCCCATATTTCCTTGCTAATCTTATAGGATTCAAGTGGGCAGGCCACTACAATTCCTATTCCTGTGTTTACAAAATCCTATGAATGAAAGAGGCCCGAAGAGTTGAAAGTGTCCATCACAACCGACCGAATAGACCTCTACGCTGCAAATGCCCCTGCTCCTCTTCACTACAAGGAACATATTGTGCTACTACCATACTCCCTCTGTTCCAAAATATAATCCTTTGTAAAGATTTCCAGTATGGATCGCATATAGATGTATATAGATACATTTTAGATTGTAGATTCACTCATTTTGCTCCATATGTAGTCCATGGTGGAATCTATACAAAGACTTGTATTTAGTAACAGAGAGAGTAATTATTAAAGAAGAACGCAAGTGGAACATGCTAAAGAAGAGCAACCAGATTTTGGATAATAAAATGTTCGTTGCGCAGTGCCCACACATGATGAACCAGAGCGCATTAAGAACGCAACTCCATGTTATCTCTCTATATGTGGTGCACGTGCTTTTCGAAAGTAAAGTAGGAACATTAGCTGACCAATTAAACATTATCTGTTTTAGTAATATCAGCATCATATCATATTCGTATTTGAGCAACAAGTTTGGAATTATGAGTGGCACGTTGTTTAGCTTGATGGATTCAGGAGCAGTGCTAAGTAGCTACGATGATGGTACTAAATATAAAGGAATGTCTGCATGCAAGTCACGTGACTTTTGTCATTTGGGTCAGTCGAGCATTTTAGGCGGTTGGATGAAGATCGTACGTCTCCTAACCCTTCTTCTTCCTCGTCTCTGATTCTTCCCATACAGAACACCGCACGGGCCGCCGACCGAACAGCCGGCGCCGACCCCCCTGCCCTCCCCTGAACCACCCCACTGCCTGTGTTCCTCCTCGACCCCACCCCCCACCCTCGCCCGCACCTGCGTCAAGTTTTCCTCATTCGGCAAGGCCCCACCACCACCAGACCACTGCCCCCCACAAACACCATCCCCACCGGAGCCCCTTCGTTCGCACCGGCGAACTTCGGCGAGCTCTAAAAAATCAACTGACCCAATTTTGAAATTTAGTCTACTATCATTTAACTAGTTGTCGGGTGGTAGGTGCGACATATGCCAACGGATGGCTTATCATTGTGGGAGCCAGTAAGATGTCGCCGGTGCCTGGAAACGGGATAAGGCGAAGACATGCACGCCGGCGGATCTTACCCAGCTTCGGGGCTCTCCGTGTAGATAACACCCCTACTGCTGCTCTGCGGGGTCTCCTCATGATCACTAGATGGACAAGTAGCTACACAATGCTCCTTGAGCTGTTTGGTGGGAGGAGGAAGAAGGGCCCGGCTAGCCTGCTTCTTCTCCTTGTGTGGTGTCTAGGACTAGCAGGGGGTCGAACCCTTTGCATGGGTGCCCCGGGGGGGTTATATAGGCCTACCCTCCGGGGGTACAATGGTAATCCAACTAGGCGCGGGGCCCAGCCGTTTGTGACTGCGCTCACCGGCTTCTGCGCCGGCTGTTGGGGCCCACCGACTGGTGGGTCCCACCGGCTGCTAGCCCCTTGGTCGACAGGCAGGCCCCACTGTCCAGGACCTGGTCGGCGGCTGATCACTATGGCTCCATCTTGGTGACGTGGGCTTCGTCGTGGTAGGCGCGGCTAAAGTGCCGCTGCCCGTCGGGCGATCGCTGTAGCCTCATCACGTCTTGTCTCCATAATGGGGCGTCTCCTTCGAGGGAGGTGGCAAGCCGGCTGCGGGGAGCCGGCTCTGTCTTGGGCCGACTCTGGGAGGCGTGGCCGCCTTCGGGTGTCTCTCTGCCCGAAGGGGACCACCATCTGTGGGCCGCGCTGGCGGCCCGTCATGGGTGACGCCAGGGTCAGCATGGCAACAGTGCCGCGCCGGACGGGTCATGCCCACTCCGTACGGTGCACTGTGCCAGGCATGCTCCGGGATTCGGGGGAGGCAGGCTTCACTGTAGCCACACCCCGTCACATCGCCGCTAGGTGGATGCAAACTTTGAGGGTACGGTCTCGACCGCTTTATGGGAGCCGGCTTCTTGGAGTCGGCCTTCTCGCGGCCGGCTTCCCGAAGTCGGCCCTCCCGGGGCTTTCTTCGTGAGGGCTAAAGTCGGGCCGCCTTCCGGAAGTCGGCCTGGATGACGACTAGCAAGGGGAAGGCGGCCCCATGTCTTGGGTTCTTGCGAGCCGGACGGGCTCGTAATTTTTTCAGAAGGGCCAGGGGAAGCCGGCTAGGCTACCCATGGCTATTTACTCCGACAGTAGTCCCCGAAGCTGATCGAGCTTCGAGGCGGGCAAAGGGACGAGAAGCTGGGTCAGCTTCCCATCCTGAAGAGCCGACTTTGCAGGCGTATGCCGACTTCAGAGAGCTCTGGTTCTTGTAGGCGGGAACGCGGGCCACGTGGCAAGGAAATCCTGCCAACGCACGCGTGCGACGGGACATCGCTGCAGGCCCGGGCCCGCCACTCGCAGGCCTCGGTCCAAGCGCGGATCTTCCGTGGCCCACATGGACCGCTCGCCTTCTCGTGGCAGTTTTATTTCGCCATTAAGGCGCAATAAGTGCGGGACGTGGGGGAGTGGGCACGATCGATCCCCATGTTTCCCCACGACGCGCCTCCTCGGCTCCGCCACGCGAGCCTATAAGTAGGGGGAGGAGGGGGAGCGACAGAGGTTTGCACGCTCTCTCTCGCTCCGCCCCTTCTCGTCCTCGTTTCTTCCTCTTGTTGCCGCCGCAGCCTCCCGTCTCAGCGCCGCCACATCGTCTTGCTCCCATGGCGCTGTCGAGCTCGTGGGACGACTCCAACGTCCACGAGGACCACGTTGAGTTCCTCTGCCAGACTCGGCGCCTGCCCGACGCCAACCTTGTGCGGGTCCGCCTGGCGCCGAAGACGGAGATTTCACCGACACCGGAGGAGGGCGAGCGGGTCGTCTTCCGCTCGCACTTCCTGCGCGGCTTCAGCCTTCCAGCGAGCGGATTCCTGTGCTCCTTCCTCGAGTTTTACAACCTTCAGCCGCATCACCTCACGCCCAATGCGGTGATGCTGCTGTCGGCCTTCGTCTCCCTCTGCGAAGGTTTCTTGGGGCTGCTCCCCACGCTGGAGCTCTGGGGGGAGTTCTTCCAGAGCAAACTCGGCACCGTCGTCGCACGCGTGCCCGCCCCCTGCGGGGCCTTCATCGCCATGAGGAGGGCGGGCGAGAACAGCCCGTTCCCGCCCATCCCCCTGATCCAGTCGGTGAAGATCTGGCAGAAGTCATACTTCTACGTGAAGAACGTCGCCGAGCAAGGAGACCACGTCAACCTGCCGGCTTACGTAGCCGGCCCACCGGCTGGGAGGCAGCCCTCATGGAGTTTCCGGTCTCGGTCACTGTCTCAGGCCGGGAACGCCACAGTCTCGTTGCTTCGGGTGATGATCCAGTTGGAAAAACTGAGCGGGGCCGACTTGGTGGCCGCCTTCGTGGAGCGCCGGATATCTCCTCTCCAAAGCCGGCCCCACATGATGTGCCAGATGAGCGGCCGCTTCGACCCAAGCCGGCTGAGCACCAGGGAGATGCCTCATGCGGAGATATCATACATGGTAAACTATATCTCCAATTGCAAGCTTGCCGAGGACTGGCGATACAGCAAGGTGCCGTATTCTCGCGCCAACCCTTCGCCCGTGGTAAGCTTTCTTTCTTCTTTCTGTTGGTAGCCGGCTTTATGATGGCCGGCTTCTGATCAGTCAGTTCTTCTTAGCAGAACCTCCTTCTCCCGCCGACGACCGGGGCAGCGGGGATAGAACGCCAGTATGCCCCCGACCGCACGGCGGACGACGTCGACGACCCGGATTTGGGGGCCGCCGCCATGGAAGACGCCGTCGTGGGGGATGACGCCGAGCCCGGGGGCTCAAGGCTTACCGCCAGCTTTGAGGACTGGCCGGATGATGTTGAAGCCGAAGTCGCCCCGCGTCGCCAGCCGGCGGCCGACCATCAGGGCGCGGGCTGGTCCTTCGCGCCGGCTGCCGGCGGTGGTGCACAGAAGCGCCGGGCCGCTTCAGGCCTCTTCGGCAGTCGGCCGAAGAAGTCCAAAGCCTCCACCGCGGCGACCAAGCGAGATGAGGCGGCTGCGAAAGCGGCCTGCTTCCGCAAGGCGGTGAAGTAGCCTCAGGCGGTCTCAGCGTAAGTCGTCAATTGCCCTGTCGCATGCTTTTCAACATTCTCTTTTGTTCGAAAATTCTTCTTGACCCTCTCCCGCTTGCTGGACAGGGCGCCTCTTTCCCTTGAGTGGGGTCCGGGCGGCTCCGTAGTGGGGCCGGCTGGAGGATCTTCGAGCTCCTGCCGCGTGGACCCCCGCGCCGACCTCAGGGAAGCCACGGAGCAGAACGCCCGTGAGGCGCGGGAGGAGCGCGAGGCGGCGGAAAAAGCGGCCGCCCAGGCGGCGAGGGAGCAGGCCGACGCGGCAGCCAAGGCCCAGGCGGAGGCGGCGACCGCGGAGACGGAGGCGGAGGGTTCGCGCAACTAGCCTCCACTGCTCGCCATTCCCCACCGAGCCGTGGCCCTTGACACTCCATTGCCCTTGGCGGAGGAAATCGCCCAAGACCCGCCGCTGATGGAGAGAAGGGAGGACCCCGTGTTCTTTGCGGGGAGAGCACCGCCGGCAGCGGCGCCAGAGGAGCCGGCCGGGGGTGAGCCGGAGGGCGGAGCTGGCCTCGAGGTGCAGCCGGTGATGCGTCGGCGCGCAGGGGGAGGCGCCGCTCCACCGGAGTCACGCCGAGTCACGGCCGCAGGACAGTCGGTGGAAGATCTGGAGGCGGCCAGCACTGCCACGTTTGAGTGGACTACTAGCGGGGGGACTGGCGAGCTGAATGTGGCGGCTCAAGGGGTCCGGAGCCGGCTTCAAGCTCAGGCCGCCCTGCTGCAACAGTTCACCCAGGAGTTCCTGTCCACGCGAGCCGCCATCCGGGTGAGTCCTTCATTCTTGGCCGCTTTGATCTCTTGATTTCTTCCGTGGGGGCGCGTCAGCGCACCCACTGGGTGTAGTCCCAAAGATTCGGGCCGACTGGTGCGCAGTCGGGTCGGATCTTTCTTGACGGCTACCTTATTTTTGCTTCTTGTCTGAACTCCCAGGAATATCATAACTCCCGTGCTGCCGCCTTCAACTCCCAGGCTTGGGAGTTGGGTTAGAGGACCGACGACCTGGCCGACAGCCGAAGTAAGTACTTGAACTTGTCTGTCTCCTGTGGGGGCGCGTCAGCGCACCCACTGGGTGTAGTCCCCGAGATTCGGGCCGACTGCTGAGCAGTCGGGTCGGATCTTTCTTGACGACTTTTTCCTTATTGGTTTTTCTTTTTCTTTGTCTTCAGGGGCCAACGCCGACATGAGGAAGGAGCTTGGCGAAGCGCAGGCTGCCCTTCATACCAAGGATGCCGAGTACGCTGCCTTGGTCCAGGAGCGTGATCGCCTGGCCAAGAAGCTGGCCGACCAAGAGAAGAGCCACAAGGCGGCGCTGCAGAAAGTGCAGGATAGCGAGGCTGCCCTGAAGGCAGAGTTTGAGACAGAGGCAGCGAGCTGGGCTGAGACCCGGCGAGCACCGGATGAAGGCTTCGGCCGTATCGAGGACTTGATCGACGGTAAGCCGCCTTCCTCGCTCCTCTCCTGCCCCTTGCCGCCTGGGTTTTTGGCTTAACTTGTGCTGCTACTTATTTTTTTGTGCAGACTACTTCCCCGGCTACTCCGCCTTCGCCGCCCAAAGCATCGAGGCCCATCGCGAGGCGCGCCGTCAGGCGGGGTCCAACATCGCGCCGGATGCAAACCGGACGCTTGAGGAGCAGCTCTTGGCTGTCCAGGTGCGGTTGCAGCCGGCTCATCGGATGCTTCGCCGGCTCCAACATGCCGGGGTGCAAGTGTTGGCCGCCCTCTGGCCCGGCGAGACGATCCCCCGCACCCCAAGCCGAAATGCCGACTGGCTGGAGGTCGCAGTCGGTCGCTTTGAGGCTTGGAAGGCGTCGGCGGCCCGCCTCGGAGCCGGGCGGGCGTTGGAGTTCATTTGGGCTTGGTACCCAGGGCTGAGCCTGGACCAGCTGCGCACTTGGCGGATGGAGGCCGACGCGGAGCTGGAGGAGGTGAGGCCGGCTATCGCCCAGCGGACTTTGACGATCGCCGAGTGCACCGACATCAGCGTTTTTGCACCCGAAATCAATGATGACGGTGTTGCCCAGCCGGAGGAGTGGTTCGGGCTGAACCCGGCGGTGGGCGAGGACTCGGCGGAGGAGATCGCCTCCAGCGATGAGGGCGAGGATGACGAAGAGGAGGACGGCGAAGACGTCGAGCCGGCTGGTGGAACAACCGGCCGACCTCAGGCCGACTGTGCCTCCAGCAACGAGGCGCGTGGAAGCGCGCCCTCTACGGGAGGCGGTGACCAAGCCGAGGTTCGCCAGCCGACCGCTCCTTCAGCCGGCACAACCGTCTCCGCCAACCAGCCCGGCTCGTTGGTCGCTCCGCCAGCTTGACCTTCCGTCCTTATTTTTCCTGCTTGTTGTCTTTTGAACAATCTTCATTAAGTTTTCGCAGTTCCACCCATTGGGGGTGTATCCAAACTATGCTGAATGCTGGCCTCTCAGAGGTCTTTTATGTAAATATTGTTATGTGCATGTTTGGTTTCCATTCGCGTAGGCTTTTTATCCTTAGGCCTTTTCCTTTGCCGCCTTCCCTCTTTGGGGAGGCAAGTACTCGAGCTTTCTTGGATTGAAGTGAAGTGAATGGAAACCGGCCGGCCGGCTACTCTGGTAGCCAGTCGGCGGTGGGAGAAAAACCGGCTTTTGTTATATTAGTCCGTTAGTCCCTAGCCGTTTTTCTTATGGGCGCCCGTTCCTGCCTTTAACTCTTGCCAGCCGGACAGCCGGTTCTTCGAACTGCGACTTTTGGCAAGAGAAAGCTTGGGAGCCGTCACACTACTTGTCTGACTGCGGGTAGGACTTCTAATATAACTCCAGTCGGCCAGTCCCCGAGCCGACTAGTTGAACCCGGTGCCGGCCGGAACAAGTAAATGAAATGACAAGGTCATAAGCATGATACTTTTCATCCATAGATAAGAGATGGCAGTCCCCGAGCCCTCATCGGGGGGCCTATTGTCTCGTACTTAATACAAAAGTTAGCGTGATACATACTGCATTTCAACTATAAAATCTTCGAAGGAGGTTGGCGTTCCATGGTCGTTCCAACTCCTTGCCGGAGTCGTCTCTCTTGCGTGCCTTCGGCTTTTGTGCGTCGATCAGGTAGTAGGAGTCGTTGCCTAGAGCTCTGCTGATGACGAAGGGGCCTTCCCAAGGGGCCGAGAGCTTGTGCTGGCCGGCTGTTCGCTGGATCAGCCGGAGCACAAGATCGCCCTCTTGGAAAGATCTTGGCCTAACCTTCCGGCTGTGGTAGTGGCGCAAACCCTGTTGGTAGATGGCAGACCGGCTGAGGGTAAAAGCCGGCTTTCTTCCAGCAAGTCGAAGCCATGTTCTCGTGCTTCCTTGGCCTCCGCTTCCGTGTACATGGTTACTTGAGGTGAGTCGAACTCGATGTCAGTTGGGATGACCGCCTCGGCACCATACACAAGGAAGAAAGGGGTGAAGCCGGTTGACTTGTTTGGTGTAGTGCGCAGACTCCAAAGGACAGCCGACAGCTCATCGAGCCAACAGCCGGCTGAACGCTCCAGAGGTAGGACCAGTCGGGGCTTGATGCCGGAGAGGATGAGGCCGTTGGCTCGCTCGACCTGGCCGTTTGACTACGGGTGGGAGACGGACGCTAAGTCCAGCCGAATACCTTGGGCTGCGCAGAAACGTGCCAAGGCTCCTTTGGCAAAATTCGTGCCATTGTCGGTGATGATGCTGTGTGGCACGCCGTACCGAGTTGTTATGTCTGTGATGAATGTCACAGCAGTCGGCCCATTCAGCTTCTTGATCGGCTTTGCCTCAATCCACTTGGTGAATTTGTCCACGGCGACGAGCAAATGCGTCATGCCGCCGCGCGCCGTCTTGAATGGGCCCACCATGTCCAGTCCCCAAACGGCGAAGGGCCAGGTGAGGGGAATGGTCTTGAGTGCCGAAGCCGGCATGTGTTGTTTGGAGCTGAAGAGTTGGCACCCCTTGCAATATTTAACTAATTCTTTGGCGTCATCCAAAGCAGTCGGCCAGAAGAAACCATGGCGGAAGGCTTTGGCGACAAGTGATCTTGAAGCCGCATGGTGGCCGCATTCTCCTTGGTGAATGTCTCTGAGGATTGTAATGCCCTTCTCTTGCTCGATGCACCATTGGAGGACTCCAGTGACACTGCGTTTGAAGAGTTCTCTGCTGATGATTGTGTATGCTCCGGCTCGATGTTGGACTTGTCTTGCCTCTGTTTTGTCAGCCGGCAGATCTTGGTTTATGAGGAAGTTGAGGATGGACTGAGGCCATGACGGAGCCGCGACTTCTCCTACTGCCAATGTGGCTACTGCCACCAGGGTGGGCGGGCTGGGTGGTGAAATGCTGGAGTCGGCCGCCGGCTGTTGTGCTGGTGCAGTCCCTGGGCCGGCTACCGCAGTCCCTGGCCGGGTGTGGCAGTCCCCGAGCCGGTTGCCGAAGCCCCCGGGCCGGCTACGAAAGTCTCGGGGTCGCCCGCTTGGTTCTTTGAGCCGGACCCGGCCGCATCGGGGTCAGGCGGCACGAAGATGGAGTCGGACTCTGGAGACGGCTTGATAGATGGCTTGAGGAGGCGTTGTAGAGCGACGCCGGTTGGTATTGCTTGCCGAGTAGAGCCTATTCGAGCCAGGGCATCGGCTGGCTCATTGTCGGCTCGCGGTACGTGGAGGAACTCGCATCCTTCAAAGTATCTGCTGAGTTGTTGGACCAGGAAGCGGTAGCTCACCATATTTGCGTCCTTGGCGTCCCAGTCGTCGGATGATTGCTGGATCACCAGGTCCGAGTCGCCATAACATAGGATCCGGCGAATGCCGAGTTCTTTGGCAAGCCGGAGCCCATGTATGAGCACCTCGTACTCGGCCACGTTGTTGGAGGCGGCAAAGTGGATCTGTAGCGTGTATCTGAGCTTGTCGCCTTTGGGAGAGGTAAGGACGATGCCGGCTCCCAAGCCGGTGCGCATCTTGGACCCGTCGAAGTGCATGCGCCAATGGGTGGAGTCGGGAGCCGGCGGTAGGTACTGGGTCTCGGCCCAGTCGACGAGGAAGTTGGCCAGTGCTTGGGACTTGATGGCGGTGCAGGGCTGGTAGAAGATTGTGTAAGGGGCCAGCTCGATGGCCCATTTTGCCACCCGGCTGGATGCATCCCCGCTGCCTATGATCTCGGCCAGCGGGGCGGTGCATACGACCGTGACGGGGTGCTCTTGAAAGTAGGGCTTCAGCTTCTTGGCGGTGAAATACACGCCGTACCACATCTTCTGGTAGTGCGGGTACTTCTGCTTTGAAGCGGACAGCACCTCGCTCAAGTAATACACCGGCCTCTGGACCAGCTGGGCTCGGCCTTCTTCTAGGCGTTGGACTACGATGACGGTGCTAACCACCCGGCTGGTTGCGGCAATGTAAAGGAGCATGGGCTCTTTCTCAGTCGGCGCCGCCAGGACGGGCGGCGTGGCCAGCATCTTCTTCAGCTCATGAAAAGCTTGGTCGGCCTGGTCGTTTCACTCGAAGTGAGTGCTCTTCTTCATGAGGCGGTAGAGGGGGAGAGCTTTCTCTCTGAGCCGGCTGATGAAGCGGTTCAAGGAGGCCAAGCATCCGGTGAACTTTTGGATGTCTCGAAGCTTGGTGGGGATCGCCATTCTCTCGATGGCCTTGATCTTCACTGGGTTGCATTCGATGCCGCGTTCGGAGACCAGGAAGCCTAAGAGCTGGCCGGCTGGCACTCCGAACACGCATTTCTCGGGGTTGAGCTTGATTTGGAACCGGCGTAGGTTCTCAAATGTTTCCTTGAGGTCTCCCGGCAAGGTGTCGCGCTTCTCTGTCTTCACCATGATGTCGTCCACGTAGACGTGAGCGTTTCTGCCGAGTTGCTTGAGGAGGCACTTCTGCATGCAACACTGAAAAGTGGCACCGGCATTTCTCAAGCCGAATGTCATAGTCAGGTAGCAGAAGGCTCCAAATGGCGTGATGAAGGCGGTCTTCAGGCGGTCGTCCGGATCTAGCTTTATCTGGTGATATCCTGAGTAAGCATCCAAGAAACTCAACAGCTTGCATCCGGTTGTGGAGTCTATCACTTGGTCAATCCTTGGTAGGGCAAAGGGATCTTTGGGGCAGGCCTTGTTGAGGCTTGTGTAGTCTATACACATGCACCACTTTTTGTTCTTCTTTAGCACGAGGACTGGGTTGGCGAGCCATTCCGGAAAGAAAACTTCCATAATGAAGCCGGCTGCCAGAAGCCGGGCTATCTCCTCCCCTACAATCCTGCGTTTCTCCTCCGACAGTCGGCGAAGGGGTTGTTTGACTGGCTTTGCATCTTCTCGGACGTGTAGTTTGTGCTCGGCGAATTTCCTCGGAACACCCGGCATGTCCTTGGGGGACCATGCCAAGATGTCCCGATTCTCACGGAAGAAATCGGCGAGCTCGCCTTCCTATTTGCTATTCAGGTTTGCTCCGATGACGGCGAACCTCTCTGGGTGCTCGGGGTCAAGAGGTATCTTCTTCGTCTCCTTGGCCGGCTGGAAAGATCCTTGAGCATCATGCTCCTTGGGGTCGGGGGACACGGCCGACTGCTTGCCGGCTATGGCCATGACTCGGTCCAACATCTTCTTTTCTTCGGCAATCACAAGGGACTCGGCCAGCCGACTGCTGGCTGCTGCGCACTCAGAAGACTTCTTGTAATCGCCGGCTACGGTGATGACGCCTTTGGTGCTTGGTATCTTCATCTTGAGGTATGCATAGTGGGGAACTGCCATGAATTTGGCCAAGGCAGGTCGGCCAAGCAATGCATGGTAAGGGCTCTCCAGGTCCACCACTTCAAACCATATTGCTTCCCGGCGGAAATGCTCCTTGTCCCCAAAGAGGACATCAATCTTGATCTTGCCAATGGGGGCGCAGGACAGGCCGGGTACGATGCCATGGAACACTGCTTCGTCTTGACATTTAGCTTCTCCAGGGTGTCACGGTACAGGATGTTGATGCTGCTCCCGCCATCTATCAGCACGCGGGAGAAGCGGGCGGCGCGTCTGTCCGTTGCAAGGGTGGCTTCCAGGACCAACGGATAAGAACCGGGAGACGGCATCACCTCTGGATGGTCGGCCCGGCTCCAGCTGATGGGCTTTTCTGACCAATGCATGTGTCCGGCGGGGTTGGCAGCGGCCACGCTGACTTCCTGGTGCTCTCGGCGTCTACTGCGCCGGTCTTCGGGCTAGCTTGTAAAGACGATGTAGGTTGCTTGCTCATCGGGGAATTCGTCGTGCACGGCTCCGACTGCGGGCCGAGCGGCCAGAGGCGGCGGGGCCGAAGGCGGCGGGCCGGCAGGCGGAGGCGGCGTGAGCCCCTCGCCTTTGGAGATTCGGGTGAGCCAATGGCACTTCTGGGTTGTGTGGTTGGACGGCTTCGCGCTGCTGTGGAACTAGCAGGGGGCGTCGAGAGTTTGCTCGTAGGAGAAGGTCGGCTGCCAAGCCGGCCTGCTGCCCTTGGGCTTCTTGGGTGCGGGTCGCCCTTCAGGCGGCACGTCTTCAACTGTGGCCACCTGCCGACTGGCGGGAGGCGGCGCGGGGCCCTTGCGCTTGTGGTCGTTCGAGTGTGGGCGTCGGCCGGAATCCCCAGCCAGCGTCTTGGGCGCCGGGTTGAGTACTTTCCCGGACGCGTCTACTTGAAGCTCGGTCTTCATCGAGGAGTCGGCGGTGGCGTACTTGTCCGCTATGTCCAGAAGCTCGTCGAGGGTAGTCGGCTCGTTGCAGAGGAGCTTCTGCTTGAGGAGGGTGCCTTCTCGGCATCCGGCTGTGAAGTATTCTATGGCTTGCACCTCGTGCGCCCCTTCGCAAGAGTTGCGGAGCTCGGCCCAACGCGTGAGGTAGTCGCGAGTGGACTCGGCGGGGCCTTGTACGCACAAGGAGAGCTGTCTGGGCTTGGGAGCCCGCTTGTAGGTGCTGGTGAAATTGCGGGTGAAAGCTTCGGTGAAATCTTGCCAGCTGTTGATGCTGCGCGGCTTGACGCTGTTGAGCCAGGTCCACGCCGTGCCTTGCAGCATGAGGGGCACATACTTCACGGCAACGCGCCGGTTGCCGTTGGCTATGCTAACCGCCGTGCAGTATTCGATCAACCAATCTTCCGGCTTCACGGAGCCGTTGTACTTGGGCGAGTCTGTTGGGAGTGAGAACCCTTTGGGGAAGGGCTTGTCACGGATGCGGGGGCCGAAGCAAGGCGGACCGACATCGTCTTCTTCTTCCAGCGCCAGGGATCGCGCCAGGCGGTCGATCCAATGGCGGGCATCGTTCTCGCCGACTCCTTCGCAGCGACCTAGTCGGCCTCTGAGAGTCGGGTGCGCCACCGGCGGCGGGGTGGGATATCTCTCTCCACGGGGTCGAGGCGGAGGCGGGTTGCCCCGCCATTCCATGGCTCGGGGATGGCCGTCCGCGTCTCGCTCGATGGAGATTCGGGTCCGGCTGCGGCTGGCAGCCGGCTCTTTCTCGCGCCGCGCGCGGGTGTTGCTCGTAGTCGGCGTCCGGGACGTCGCGCCGTGATCTCGGCGCGGGGGAGGGCTTTCCGCACGGGCGTCGGCTTCGTGCCGCTGCGCGGCTGCATCGATCAGCTGTTGGATGCGTCGGGCCATGTGGGGAAGTTCTTCGGCCCCCAGTCCGTCCAGCTCGTCTACGGCCGCCTGGGCGGCGCGCAGGTTCTCAAGCAGAGTGGCGTAGACTGGGCGGTCGACTCCCAGCGTGTCGGCGATGACGGTGCCACGTTGCTTGACAAAGCCGGCCCGGGTTGGCCCGCCCGGGGCCGGCGTGCCGAAGGCGGCGTGGTCAGCTTCGCGCTGGTAGGCCTCCGTGAGGCGTCTCACGGAAGCCAGCCTCCGGCCCTCTGCGAGGAGGGCGAGGCGGCGCGGCTCCAGTGCTTCGTCGTCGGCATCGGCCGGGAGGGGGGTGGACAAGTCGTGGGCCGCCGCGTGCGGGGTGTCGTGGGCGCTCTTGTCAGCAGCGCCGTCGTGGCCGATGACCATCAACTCAGTGGTGACAGTGTCGCAGCCACCGGCTCGGGGAAGCGGGTCGTTGTGGATCGCGATGTTGGTGGGGAAGGTGTCGAACGAGGCTGTGTCGGAGTCGACAGGCATCGGGTCGTTGGAGCCAACCGACTCCAGATCCACAGCGGGCTCGCTGGAGACATGGAGCTGGCCGAGAAGGTTGGCGAGGTGGTCGGTGCCCGCATCGGAGGCGAGCTCGTCGGAGGTGAAGGTTTCGTCGAGGAGATCGGCGAGGCTACCCGCGGCGCAGACGCTGGTGACGCCTTGCAGCGCGTCGTGGCAAGCGCCATCGGGCGTGCCGGGCTGGCTACGCTTGCTGGGGAGGAAGAGGGTTCTCGTCCAGAATAGGTCTCCGGACGACGGTGCACCTGGCCCCACGGTGGGCGCCAAATGTCGGGTGGTAGGTGCGACATATGCCAACGGATGGCTTATCATTGTGGGAGCCAGTAAGACGTCGTCGGTGCCTGGAAACGGGATAAGGCGAAGACATGCACGCCGGCGGATCTTACCCAGCTTCGGGGCTCTCCGTGGAGATAACACCCCTACTGCTGCTCTGCGGGGTCTCCGCATGATCACTAGATGGACAAGTAGCTACACAATGCTCCTTGAGCTGTTTGGTGGGAGGAGGAAGAAGGGCACGACTAGCCTGCTTCTTCTCCTTGTGTGGTGTCTAGGACTAGCAGGGGGTCAAACCCTTTGCATGGGTGCCCCGGGGGGTTTATATAGGCCTACCCCCCGGGGGTACAATGGTAATCCGACTGGACGCGGGGCCCAGCCGTCTGTGACTGCGCTCGCCGGCTTCTGCGCCGCCTGCTGGGGCCCGCCGACTGGTGGGTCCCGCCGGCTGCCGGCCCCTTGGTCGACAGGCAGGCCCCACTGTCCAGGACTTGGTCGGCGGCTGATCACTGTGGCTCCATCCTTGTGACGTGGGCTTCGTCGTGGTAGGCGCGCTACAGTGCCGCTGCCCGTCGGGCGATCGCTGTAGCCTCATCGCGTCTTGTCTCCTTAATGGGGCATCTCCATTGAGGGAGGTGGCAAGCCGGCTGCGGGGAGCCGGCTCTGTCTTGGGCCGACTGGGGGGGAGGCGTGGCCGCCTTTGGGTGTCTCTCTGCCCGAAGGGGCCCACCATCTGTGGGCCGCGCTGGCGGCCCGTCGTGGGTGACGCCAGGGTCAGCATGGCAACAGTGCCGCGCCGGACGGGTCATGCCCACTCCGTACGGCGCACTGTGCCAGGCGTGCTCCGGGATTCGGGGGAGGCAGGCTTCACTGTAGCCACGCCCCATCACATCGCCGCTAGGTGGATGCAAACTTTGAGGGTACGGTCTCGACCGCTTTATGGGAGCCGGCTTCTTGGAGTCGGCCTTCTCGCGGCCGGCTTCCCGAAGTCGGCCCTCCCAGGGCTTTCTTCGTGAGGGCTAAAGTCGGGCCGCCTTCCGAAAGCCGGCCTGGATGACAGCCAGCAAGGGGAAGGTGGCCCCATGTCTTGGGTTCTTGAGAGCCGGACGGGCTCCTATTTTTTTCAGAAGGGCCAGGGGAAGCCGGCTAGGCTACCCATGGCTATTTACTCCGACACTAGTGTGGAGTATAAAAGGGGAAAACGATAAGCATTGTGAGTATAGTGTTGAGCGTGCCATGGCGGATCTGAAGGTGCAAACCAGACAAAGGCAACTTCGCAACCAATGTCTGCTTTCAACTAACAAGTAAGTGCTGGAGAATCAGAGTAAAGCAGTGGCGGTCTATTTTCTTGCTGCGATAAATAAGTTGAACAGATACGGAAGAGTACCACCTCTGGTGCGTTGCCATGTACGCATCTGCTGAGAATTTGATGGTGCTGCGGCGGTGATGGCTGTCGGCGGCATGGAAGCAGATCTAGGAAGGTAGACGGTGGCAGCGGGGGAAATATACCGGCGTGGTGGACGAGACAGTCATAGGAGCGGTGCCGACAAGGTGGACGACGGCGGGGATGAAGCGAGAGGACGAGATGCAAGGATCCCGGTCTGAAGCCGTGGATGAGAGAGGTCAATCTCTTGTAATGGACGATGACATCGGGGTATCAGCCCCGGCATGGTGGAGGAGGACGACGGTGGATGGGGTGGTGGACGGAGGAGGCTGAGGTGGAGAGGTGTTTTGGTGCCCATGGAGTATGAATGCGGAAATGGAGGGAGAGAGGAAGGGGCAAACCATGTCTTCAGGGCACACTTGTCTCAAATGCGAGGACATTTACAAACTTAGCCCCTGTTTAAAATTTCCTACATCACAACAATATTAGTCGGTTGGGCAATCTCGCATACACTGAATATTTGCCGACGAGAGTTTGTTTTGGCGCCCACCGTGTATGAATCGGGGAGGTAGTCGATTTCGGCCAAGGAGACATTGTGTTTTGGCTCCCACCATGTATGAATCCGGGTGAGAGGCGGTTATGTCACGTTTGAGTGAAATTACAAACCTACCCCTATCGAAACCTATAGAAATCGAGTAGATAGGCTTTGTGTGTGAGGGATAGGTAGTAATTTCCATCTCGCAGATTTTGGTTTGGGGCGGTTACTGCGACTTCCCCCGCTTCGTTCAAATTTTTGCAGAGCAAGAGTGCACGTTTACCGTGCCAACTCAATTCGAATCCAGTTTGTATTCTATTTTTGTTCGTGCAGGATCCACTTTCGATAGGAATAAAATTCTATATACATCATTTCTGTATACTTTCAAAAGCAGAACAAAGAATTCTACTCCTTTATATATATTATACGATTTACAAATACAATGATCTCAAAATCATAAGGTTGAATTGAAAAAATTTAAACCAAATTATGTTGTACTAAAATGTATGGATCAGTAATATCTACATATTAAATAACATAGATGCGCGTGAATTCTTATGAGTATGCATGTTTGATAGATCAATTTTGGTTCGAGTATGAATTACATGTATCATCATCTCGAATTCAAATATTTGAATCCCTTTTATGTTGACATTTTCTATACACGCAACTAAATATTTGAATCTCCTTTCACGCCCATCTATCTCGCATGCTCCTTCATGTAGCTATCACTCCCTTTTCTCCAGCTCACTCGCACGCACTTCATGTTTCTCCCTTGAGAAGTGTCACAGTCTCCCTATCATTATACATTACACGTTTTTCATTATCTCTCACGTCTCTACCATTCTCTGGTATCACTTGGTACCTAAACTTTCTTTTTCACCGCCACACACACACACACTCTCACTCATCTTTCAGTTTGTTGTTATCTCTATATGGTTCTCTCACACACCCTATATCTCTCTAGATATGACTCATACCACTAAAATTATCTCTATATGGTCCTTTCTGTCTCCATTCCAGTTATAAAACTAACATTATTCATTTGTTTCTCGATCAGACACAATCCCCCCTCTCTCTCTCACACACACACAACTCCTGCTTCCACTCCCCTTCCCGACTACCGTCTTTCTTATACACACACAAAACTCTCACTTTCGCACCCCGGGCTCCTATTTCTCTCACAAACATTGATCAACTAGCCTCCAGATTGGTTCATACACCCGCACACTCGTGCTGCCACTATCTTGTACATCTCTCTCTCGCGCTCCTTGTATCTATGTAGATTTTTCGTCCCTTCTTGAGACACGCCCTCTCGATCATGCACACACACACACTATCACCTCATTTTAAGCCGATACCTCTCGCACAAACACTCTTTGTGTCTTTGTCACACACGCACTCCATCCTCCTCCTCTCTCTCTCTCTCTGACACACACATCACACACACATGGGCTTTTGCAACAACTAGCAAGATGCCCATGCGTTGCACGGAACATCAAGATGCATTTGTATGAGTAGTTTATCTTGTGGGACAAAAGGATGAATGATGGAAGGACTTATTTGAAAATATGGAGAGGGGTGTGGGTATCTTTTTGCAAAATTGCCATAGTTTCCTTCCTATCCGTCGGATATAAATCGGACGGCTATTGCAGGATGGCACGCACACCATTATCACCAACTCTGTTTTTATAAGAGTAGAAATTAGAGATATACCACTTCTCGAATCTTGAAACCAACCACATTCCACCCTTATCTCATCAAAACCGCCAAAGGAATATATTTTGAGTGAAACATAACATATTTTTAGTGATATACGTATTTCAAAAGTAGACATTTTTTTCTATCAGATCTGTGAATGTGTATTAATCTACTATGATTGTGTGGCAACGCATTGGCACATTGCTAGTTATTACTACTGTATAATTTTTTGGACACCACACAAACGGTGGAGTACATATACGAAGACAAGAGGCGCACACACGCAGTTGGTCTCTTGCGGTCTCGCACACATGAGATTTACATAAAGGCACCGTAAACAAATAAAGCCTAAAACCCTAGGTTCATGATTGCTTCATGTGCGGGTACCGAGTACGTGGTGGAGCGCACCTTTGTAGGAATAGCCAGCTCGTGTGATAATTTGATCCATAGGAGTTGATGGTCGGGACCACAGGCGAACAACCTGGAGGCGGTGGCTCGGTAGTCGCCACTGATCGAGTAGCCATGTTTAAAATATCATTTTTAGCGGGGTAAGAGTTCCAATTTTCAATGGCGCATTATAAGTAGTAAGTAGTTTTTAGAACGATTGGTACGGAGCGAAAATGGAATTCATAACTACTACCTGCGTCCTGGTTTACTGGTCCCCATCATATTTTGGGTCAAAGTTTGTCCACGAATTTTACTTGTAAAATGTGAATGGAAAACGAGATTTTGTTATACCCAAACAAAAAAGGACTAAGGGAATGATCACTATGACATGGACGTGACCTCTCATAGAGTAGGCATTGAACCGGCATGCCGGCGTTGAGGGCCCCACTCGCTGCAGGCCATGTTGAGCACGCCTCCTCGTCGCATGCAGCCGGCTTTAGACTGCCCCACCTGCCTCCATTGAATCCGTGCGTGTGTCGGCACCACGTCCTTCCACGAGCCGGCTGGCATATTAGAACACAACGTCAACTGGCTCCTCTCGTCCGCTCGCTATCTAAACGAGGCTAGACGCCTGCCAAGAACCGTACCACACCACTGCTCCCCATATCCTCCTTGCACCATTTTCTCCACAATCTCCATAGCATCCGATGAGCAGGAAGACGAGTTCTCCGGCATAAAAGTCGGCTGGGTGCCTTGACAAGCCAAGCAACTCACTGCCCCACCTCCCTCCCCGCCCCAGGCCGTCAGTACAATGGGCCAGCCTCCAGGCGAGCAAGCGGAGGAGCAAGATGCTGCTCTAAGATGGCCCCTGGTGCATCTACTCGATGCTCCAAGCCCGCTCACAAAGGAGTGGCCAGTTGTTGCACGCCGGCACATGGGGGACCACGACGTCTAGTGCACCGTGGTTGGCTGCGGCATCCGACCCAAATGTTGGCGGAACCGCGGCATACTTGTGGAGGTGGCCAACACGTTTGCAGCCACCGCCGACACCAAGGAATAGTAGACCACGGGAGCCGCCGCCGCCGCTCTGAACCAACGAATGCTACGACCACCGTGTCAACGGCATAGACACCCAGTGTGTTGCCCAGTTTGGCTCAAAACATCATGGACCCCAGCCATGGCCAGCATTAGAAATTATACCTTCTTCCAGAAGTTATTTGTGATTAGTCAAAAATGACCAAAATATAATTAATTACGCATGTTCTTGACTTGTTGTGCTCACACTGGTAGTAGGAACAAGAGGTTTTTCTTTATTTATAACTCTCCTCACATTTTTTGGCTTTGAAGTGAATCATGGTTATGGACATTATCTATGAATGTGCAAATATATGTGAATATGAGTCTGATGTGGACGTTGAACTTGGAATGTTGGGCTTGCGCGTGAACTATACCATGTCCAATGCTTCGTGTCTTATTGTTTGGAAAGTAATTGTTGTTATTGCATGACCCAAAAAAAATTATTTTGTGCCACATTAGTAGATGCACGAACATCACAACAGGCAAGCTGACTGGATAAACATTTGAACCTAGCTATTATGAAGGAAAATTTGTATTGACAAGAGTCTTAGATAGCAGGAGATTCCTAGCCTGCTCTGCCTCTGCTAGCTTCTTTCTGTCTTCTTCCATCTCTTCGTTTGCTTGGGTGAAGAGAGCATTTGATTGCCCTTGTCACTTCTTCAGGAACTCAGCTACATTCTGAAGGGCTACTTCATGCTCTATTTCAGCCTTTACTAGAGCCACGAGGACACAAACAGTTGATGAATCCACCTAGCTTGTGTTTAATCCAGCATCATCTGGGAATTTTCACCTTGTGTCTAATCCAGCATCATTAGGGAATGGGCACCTTGTGTGTAATCCAGCCTCATTTTGGAAACATGATCTCGAGATTGACCATACTTCCCTCCTCGCGGGAACAGCATCCTGACATGAAGTTACTTCTTTTTTAGATCAATACTCAGAGCAACCCATATCCATTTAGTAGAAGCGAGATAAACAGGACTCGGAGAAGTTAATTCAAAAGGAAAAAATAAAAACAGACTCCAAGGTGAGAACACCCACTTCCTACATCAAACTAAAAACGAAAGCATTAGGACAATTAAGACTCTTCTTATTACACATCAAAGAACACGAGGCTAAGAGAAACGGAAACTACAACATATACACATCGAAGAACATGAGGCTAAACAAAAGTTATTGAAAGGGTGTTATGTGACGCCCCGAGACCGTTGTGCCAGGTGTCCTCCAGTTATTCGTTGTTGTTGCCTTGTCATTGCTTGCGTGTCATGCATTGCATATCATGTCATCATGTGCATTTCATTTGCCTACGTGTTCGTCTCATGCATCCGAGCATTTTCCCCGTTGTCCGTTTTGCAATCCGGCGCTCCTATGTCACCCGATGTCCCTTTCTACCTTCTTTTCGTGTGTGGCGGTTTAACATTTCCAGATTGGACCGAAACCCTAGATCCACTCCCTCCGCGCCGCCGGACACTTCTTCCACCGGCCGGACATGTCCAGCCGCCGCCGCCACCTCGTTCCCCCCAATCATGGGCTGCCACATCATCACCGCCACCTCCCGCGCCAACCCCGCCGTGCCACCTGTCCGCGCCCGCGCCCCACTTCGCCGCACCGCCCCGCCGGGCCCGCGGAGCCCATTGGAGGCCCGCCCGATCCACCCGGGCACGAACCGCCCCGCCACCTCTATCCGCGGGCGCTGCGCTCGCCGCCCTTCACCGCTCGTCGCCGAGTGCGCCGCCGCCCATCCGCTGGCGTCGAGCGCCGCCGTCTACCTTCGTCGGTCGCCGTCTCGCCGTCCAACTTTGCCTGCGGCTGCCGGACCTGCCCCGCCGCCGTTCGCCGTCCACCGGACCGCGCTGCCTCCTCCGGTGGTGCCCGCGCCGCCCAACACCTCTACACGCCTCGCCGCCGCGCTGTTGTCACCTGCTCGCCGGCCATCGCCATTGCGTGCCGCACCAGCCACCGGATCTGTCGTCCCCGTCGACTCCCGCGAGATCCGCGAAGCGGGATCAGATCCACCCGCTCGCTCATCCAAACGCCTCCACTCCATCGCGGATCCCTCCCTCCCGGGTCTTTTCCGTCCAGTTTTCGCGAGGTCTAATTTCACCGAGTCCCCAGATCCCAGTATTTTTATGCATATTTCATCGCATCATAACTCCGCATTCGTAACTCCGATTTGTGCGGGTAGCATATCAAAATGTTCGTCTCAGAGAGTACATCATTTCATCTCATTGCATCATTTTCATTTGAGCTCATCTTGATGCCCGAAATGCTGTTGGAAGAGAGTTATTTGAGTTAATTGTCAGATCTGCTGCATCAAATAGCTATTTGTCATTTTTGCCATGATTAATGTGTGCATGATATGCTCCTGAGCTCTACGTGTGTTTTGGTATATGCCATGCCATCTTTACAGAGGTGCTTACCATGTATTTTTGTGATATGTGTGGTGACTAGCACAAGCTTGCAAAGTGGTGCATTCGTTAATGCTGATTTCAGGGACTTAGAATTTCTCTAAGTCCTTGATCTGTTTTTATCAATATGCCATATGTTCATGTTGTTTCCTAGTGATCCGTGCCTCTTTTGAGGATGATCAATAAGGATGATTTGTTAATATTCTGGTGCTCTATCCATCCATGTCTTTGTTTGCATTTATGGAGCACCCTAACTGGAGTTAATCGAGCTCTACTTTTGCTATTTCGTGAATCCTGGCAGATTGTTTACTTGTTAGCGATTTTGCCGAGGATGTTGTTGTTGATCCGTGCATGCTATGTTGTTGTTCTTGCCATGCCTAGCTTATATGATATGTATTCTTGATGGGTGTATGGTTAGTTTGTCATGCCATGCTCTGTAGTGAGTGCATCGAGCTCGTAAACATGCCTACTCGTTAACAGATTTGCATGCTCCAGTTTTTCACCAAGTCCGTAACCTGATTATGTTTTTGCCATGTCCACATGCTTGCAATTGTATTTTCTGATCCCTTTTGGCTCAAGTTTACTAAGGGACTTTTGTTAAGTGCTTTGAGTAGCTTCATGTCATGCCTGGCTTTGCCATGTTAAGTTCCTGTAGCATATAGTTTTCATGCTGCAAAGTGTGCTACATGATATTTTGTTAAGCATTATGAGTGGATCCCTGCCATGTATTTTGTTGCCATGTTTGAGTGCTGTAGCATAATTATCTTGAGGCATTTAGATGGCTACTTGTTGTTTATCGCAGACCGGTGTCATATTTGTTTTGCTTGCCATTTCCAAACCGTGCATCCGATTCCGGTGTTCTTTATATCGATTTCAACCAAAATCACCTCACCTTTCCAGTGGCACTCTTGGATTTCCAGGTTGAGGACAGGTCCAATCATTCCTTTGCAAATCATGCATATGCATCACATACCGCATCCCGCATATCATTCCATGTTCATGTGTTGGTTGTTTACTATGTTGTGTGCTTCTTTCCGGTGTTTGCTTCTTCGGGTTGGTTCCGGTATCATCGCGTTTGTGAGGACCCGTTCGTCTACGTTCGTTTATCTTCTTCATGGACTCGTTCTTATTCCTTGCGGGATTTCAGGCAAGATGATCGTACCCTCGAAATCACTTCTATCTTTGCTTGCTAGATGCTCGCTCTTTTGCTATCCCTATGTTGCGATACCTATCACTTGGTTATCATGCCTCCTATCTTGTTAAGCCAAGCCTCTAACCCACCTTGTCCTAGCAAACCGTTGTTTGGCTATGTTACCACTTTGCTCAGCCCCTCTTATAGCGTTGTTAGTTGCAGGTGAAGATTGAAGTTTGGTCCTTGTTGGAACATGGAGATGTTGTTCCTTGTTGGAACAGGTTTACTTGTTGGGATATCACAATATATCTTATTTAATTAATGCATCTATATACTTGGTAAAGGGTGGAAGGCTCGGCCTTATGCCTGGTGTTTTGTTCCATTCTTGCCGCCCTAGTTTCCGTCATATCAGTGTTATGTTCCCGGATTTTGCGTTCCTTACGCGGTTGGGCTATAATGGGAACCCCTTGACAGTTCACCTTGAATAAAACTCCTCCAGCAATGCCCACCATTGGTTTTACCATTCGCCACCTAGCCCTTTTCTTTTCCCTTGGGAGTCGCGCTCCTGAGGGTCATCATTATTTTACCCCCCCCTTGGGCCAGTGCTCCTCTGAGTGTTGGTCCGACCGAGTAGACTGCGGGGCCACCTCGGGGCAACTTGAGGTTTGGTTTTACTCATAGGATGTCTCATCTGAGTGTGCCCTGAGAACAAGAATGTGCAGCTCCTATTGGGATTTGTCGGCACATTCGGGCGGTGTTGTTGGACTTGTTTTATCTTTGTCGAAGTTGTCTTGTAGAACCGGGATGCCGAGTCTGATCGGAATGTCTCGGGAGAAGGTTTATCCTTCATTGACCGTGAGAGCTTGTGATGGGCTAAGTTGGGACACCCCTGCAGGGATTTGAACTTTCAAAAGCCGTGCCCGCGGTTATGGGCAGATGGGAATTTGTTAATGTCCGGTTGTAGAAAACCTGAAGTTGACCTTAATTAAAATACATCAACCGCATGTGTTACCGTGATGGTCTCTTCTCGGCGGGGTCTGGGAAGTGAACACGGTGTTGGAGTAATGCTTGATGTAGGTTGTTCTAGGATCACTTCTTGATCATAGTTTTATCGACCGTGCCTTGCCTTCTCTTCTCGCACTCATTTGCGTTTGTTAGCCACCTAACATGCTAGTCGCTTGCTGCAGCTCCACCTCATACCTTTACCTTACCCATAAGCTTAAATAGTCTTGATCGCGAGGGTGTGAGATTGCTGAGTCCCCATGACTCACAGATACTTCCAAAAACCAGTTTGTAGGTGCCGATGTTACCGAGCAGGTGACGCAACCAAGCTCAAGGAGGAGCTCGATGAAGATCTTGTCCTTTGTGTTGTTTCGTTCTAGTTGATTAGTAGTGGAGCCCAGTTGGGGTCGATCGGGGATCTGTGTAGCATTTGGGGTAGTCTTCTTTTATTTTGGCTCCATAGTCGGGCCCTGATTGTATTTGGATGATGTAACGCTTTATTCATGTATTGTGTGAAGTGGCGATTGTAAGCCAACTATGTATCTCTTTCCCTTATGTATTACATGGGTTGTGTGAATATTACCTCACTTGCGACATTGCTTTCAATGCGGTTATGCCTCTAAGTCGTGCTTCGACACGTGGATGATATAGCCGCATCGAGGGTTTTATAAGTTGGTAATCAGAGCCTTCCCCGACCTTAGGAGCCCCTAGTGCTTGATCGAATTAGCTGCCGTTGTTGAGTCTAGAAAAATGTTTTGAGTCATTTAGGAATTATATATCGGAGAGTTTAGGAATGCTTTACTCCCTAGTCCCTTCATCGCTCTGGTGAGGCATCCTGACGTAGGGTTTTGACTCTTCTCTTCTCAAATTTTACTAAAAAAAATTTAGGATCACGCGGGTATATTGGAATCGTTCCGATGGTTTTGTGACGAGAACATTGTTCTTGGTGCCTCCTGTCATTTAGGGGTTGTGGCAGTCTCCCGGGGAGTTGAGCTCCGAGGTGTTGTCGTCACAATTTTATCGTTGCAGTTCTGGAATACCTGAGTTTAGTTCGCCGACATCGAAAATCTCTTTTATGCAGTTGTTGGTGAGATAACCTCGACGCCACCCAGTACTGGGGCGGGAGTTCGGGAGTATTGCCATAACTTGTATAACGGATGCTTTTGGAAGGTTGAGGTAGATGATTTCCGAAGGTTTCTTGGTTATGTGTTGAAGGATGGATACAGCTGGATGTAGGATTTGCTAGTTTGGGTGAGATATTATGCTTCCCCTGTATCCCCAACACCTGATTGCATAACTGGAAAGTTTTGGGAGTTTATAAGTGGTAATTCAAGTAGCTAGTAGGATATCTTTCCCACAGATGTATGATATGAAATTGGGGTTCGACGTCTAGTGGTCCACCTATTCACGGTCGGTTTTACAGTGGTCTCGTTGTGTCTTAAAGAGTCCTTGGCTATGCCGACTCGGGGACGCTTCGTATGTCATGTGCACTGCCTTGTACATGATGGTGTTGTACGATCGAGCTCGTGTAGGCCCCACTACGAAAACTTCGGACGAAATCTCTATAATATATTTGTTCTGGCTTATACTGCAAGCAAATCCTTTGTTTTTGTTTTGAGTCGTGGTATTCGAGTTGCTTCGAAATGAAATGTTGATTCCATACTTATCCTAAGCGGTGTTCTCATATTTCTATGTGAATACTAATCCTTCTGGATCATCGAGATTGTCATGTTAATTCCTTTTCAACCGGTGCGCTTCTCTTCTAGTGGATCCAATCTTTTTCAACATCCGCAAGATCAACTCAAGTCTTCTCAACAGTGTTGTTTCATCCATCCCAAATTGCCTTTGTTTTCCCGCCCGCCCACCCTTTTTCTTCAAGGACTCAGATTTCTTATTCAAGTATCCTTTTATTGATGAGAAGTCTCGCCAGTCTTTTCCGTTAATGTTCTTATCCGTTGATTCTCAGGAAGATGCTAAGGAAGCTTCAAGTTCATCTCTCGTCACTCATTTTGTTCTCCGGTGGATTCAATTCGAGTTTTCGGTGTTGATCATATTCTTTTATGTATTTCAATGTTTTCTCATGTTGTTGCACCTCATAATCATTCCCCGCTTGCTATTCAATTGTTCCGGAGTGCTCAAGATATCTCGAAGATTTGTGTTTTCCACTCTGAATTCGTTCAAGATCTTTCGAGGATGTTCTCTCATTCAAGTCTTTTATTTCAACCGATGCATTATCTCTCTTCAAATCGTTCAACGGTGTTTCTTTTGAGTGGGCCCTAACCCACAGGTCTTTTCCCAGGATCTTACCTGACTCTTCTTATTTTCCCGGAGCTATCCTCAAATTTCTTTTCGAAGTTTGACGTAAGAACGATTTGTCATCAGTCAAATGTTTTTCTCCAAGATATTTCAAATTCTTTTCATCGTTGGTTCAACCTTTCTAATTTTCATCCCGGAATGTCGCAACAATTTGGTGGTTTCTCGTCGTCATTCTCAGATTTTGAAGACCGAAGAAGAGTTTTACCTCTATATCTTATCCGTTCTCTCAGAGATTCGTGGTTCTAATTCGAGGCCATCCTCTCATAATTGTTTTGATCGTGAGAATTCTTTTCACCTATCTGAAGCAATTCAAGATTCTGCTCAGTTTGATTATCCGGAGCCCATCATCTAAGATTTATTCAGTCCAGCTTTCAGCTCTCATACTCTAAATCATACCGGTGTCTAAATCAAGGATTCTCTAATTAGCTCGTAATCTCTTTGTTCTCATGGATCTAAATTCTCTCAAGCATCTTCGTTTAATTGCTAATACTTCCTGGTGTTTCTTCATGTTTTAATCGTTCTTTTTCAATTCTGACGGTGGTTCTCTCAAGATTTCTTGTTCCTTCATTTATCATATCAATTTATTCATTGTTTCAATTATTACAGTGGATCGTTGAAGACCTTCTCAAGTTGGCGCGATATCTATCTTAATCCTTTCTTCGAGAATAAGTAGTATGCCAAATCTGTTGTTTGTCATCAATTTAATTGGTGAAGGATAAGCATAATGTAATCCTTACTCTTATTCCATCCAAGTGATTAATTTCCTATTCCGGAGGCTCATCAAATTCCTGATTTCAATTGTGTCATCTTCTCTTTTTCCCGGAGTTCCAACCTTTTTCAATTACATCTCCACGGAGATTCATTTAAATAATTGCAAGGCTTCAATCTTATTCTTTTCATCATTCAATTATTTTGGATCATTCTTTTATTACCCGAGCTCTTCATGAAGGTTCTACATGATGGATTCATCAAGGATTTAATTCCTTCTCGAAGTGTTCATCGACAGTCTTTGCTAAGAAGCTCATGTTTTCTTCATCTTGCTATCCGGAGTGCAAATTCTTTCTTCCGTATCATTGGAGGTGGTATTATGTCATTTTTGATAATTTGAGTTCATTTTTCATGATTCACATGTTGTCAAGAATGAGATATTTTAAATCCATCAATCTCGTCATTGGAATTATCTTGGGTTATATTTCACCTAAAGCTTTCCCTAAGGAGTAATGCTATTAATGGTGATAATATATGATCCAAGTTTTTCATTTATCCTCCCGGTGAAATAGTTTCTCGTCTCCTTGTTCTTATCAATCCAATTATTTTTCCCGTGAGTGGCAGGTTGTCACCTCATAATTTGAGATGTATTCCATAAGACCATATCAAGCTTATTCCTTTCGTTGTTGGTTTTCCAACAACTCCGTTCTAGCTTTTGTTGTAAGCATGCTCCCTCAAGACCTTGTTTCCCTTCGTTCACTTCATTCCATTCTTACTTTTGTTCCGGAGGCATTGTGATGCTCATCTTTTCAACCCATCATCTCGTTTTGTCACAGATCATGTTCTTTTCATGCCTATCCATTTAACCGGAATGTTGTGCCCTTTTGCTCAAGTTCTTTTCGCCTTATCCAGCCTTGCATCTCTTTTCAACCGGAGTGCTGCCCGAATTTGTTCTTACTTGTTCCTCTTTCTTAACGGAGTGCTTTCAACTTCATTTATCTCTGTTGTATTCTTTTCTCAATATGGCTTAACCTCTTCAAGGTTCGTAGTTTCACTCGTTTGTCAAAGAAGCGACTTAGTTTTACCTCTTCTCCTTTCTCTTCCGTTTTTTCCCTCCGGTGCCATTCTAGATCTCGGGACGAGATCCTCTCGTAGTGGTGGAGTGTTGTGACGCCCCGAGACCATTGTGCCAGGTGTCCTCCAGTTATTCGATGTTGTTGCCTTGTCATTGCTTGTGTGTCATGCATTGCATATCATGTCATCATGTGCATTTCATTTGCATACGTGTTCGTCTCATGCATCCGAGCATTTTCCCCGTTGTCCGTTTTGCAATCCGGCGCTCCTATGTCACCCGGTGTCCCTTTCTACCTTCTTTTCGTGTGTGGGGGTTAAACATTTCCGGATTGGACCGAGACTTGCCAAGCGGCCTTGGTTTACTACCGGTAGACCGCCTGTCAAGTTTCGTACCATTTGGACTTCGTTTGATGCTCCAACGGTTAACCGAGGGACCGAGAAGGCCTCGTGTGTGTTGCAGCCCAACACCCCTCCAAAGTTGCCCAAAACCCACTTAAACCCTCTCCATCATCTCGGTTGTTCGATCACGATCGCGTGGCCGAAAACCGCACCTCATTTGTACTCTCCTAGCTCCCTCTACCTATAAATATGTGTCTCCCTCCGAAATTCTCGCGCAGACGAAACCCTAGATCCACTCCCTCTGCGCCGCCAGACACTTCTTCCACCGGCCGGACATGTCCAGCCGCCGCCACCACATCGCTCCGCCCAATCGTGGGCTGCCACATCATCACCGCCAGCTCCCGTGCCAACCACGCCGTGCCACGTGTCCGCGCCAGCGCCCCACTTCGCCGCACCGCGCCGCCGGGCCCACGGAGCCCGCGGGAGGCCCGCCCGAGCCACCCGGGCCCGAACCACCCCGCCGCCTCTGTCCGTGGGTGCTGCGCTCGCTGCCCTTCACCGCTTGTCGCCGAGTGCGCCGCCGCCCATCCGCCGGCGTCGAGCGCCGCCGTATACCTTCATCGGTCGCCGTCTCGCCGTCCACCTTCTCCCGCGGCTGCCGGACCTGCCCCGCCGCCGTTCGCTATCCAACGGAGCGCGCCGCCTCCTCCGGTGGTTCCCGCGCCGCCCAGCTCCTCTACACGCCTCGCCGCCGCACCGTTGTCACCTGCTCGCCGGCCATCGCCGTTGCCTGCTGCACCGGCCACCGGATCCGTCGTCCCCGTCGACTCCGGCGAGATCCGCGAAGCGGGATCAGATCCACCCGCTCGCTCATCCAAACGCCTCCACTCCATCCCGGATCCCTCCGTCCCGGGTCTTTTCCATCCAATTTTCGCGAGGTCTAATTTCTCTAAGTCCCCAGATCCCAGTATTTTTATGCATTCTTCATCGCATCGTAACTCCGCATTCGTAACTCCGATTTGTGCGTGTAGCATATCAAAATCTTCGTCTCAGAGAGTACATCATTTCATCTCATTGCATCATTTTCATTTGAGGTCATCTTCATGCCCGAAATGCTGTTGGAAGAGAGCTATTTGAGTTAATTGTCAGATCTGCTGCATCAAATAGCTATTTGTCATTTTTGTCATGATTAATGTGTGCATGATATGCTCCTAAGCTCTACATGTGTTTTGTTATATGCCATGCCATATTTACAGAGGTGCTTACCATGTATTTTTGTGATATGTGTGGTGACTAGCACAAGCTTGCAAAGTGGTGCATTCGTTAATGCTGATTTCAGGGACTTAGAATTTCTCTAAGTCCTTGATCTGTTTTTATCAATATGCCATATGTTCATGTTGTTTCCTAGTGATCCGTGCCTCTTTTGAGGATGATCAATAAGGATGATTTGTTAATATTCTGGTGCTCTATCCATTCATCTCTTTGTTTGCATTTATGGATCACCATAACTTGAGTCAATCGAGCTCTACTTTTGCTATTTCATGAATCCTGGCAGATTGTTTACTTGTTAGCGATTTTGCCGAGGATGTTGTTGTTGATCCGTGCATGCTATATTGTTGTTCTTGCCATGCCAAGATTATATGATACGTATTCTTGATGGGTGTATGCCTAGTTTGTCATGCCATGCTCTGTAGTGAGTGAATCGAGCTCGTAAACATGCCTACTCGTTAACAGATTTGCATGCTCCAGTTTTTGCCATGTTCACATGCTTGCAATTGTATTTTCTGATCCCTTTTGGCTCAAGGTCACTAAGGTACTTTTGTTAAGTGCTTTGAGTAGCTTCATGTCATGCCTTGCTTTGCCATGGTAAGTTCATGTAGCATATAGTTTTCATGCTCCAAATTGTGCTACATGATCTGAAATTCTAGGCTTGTGTTAATTTCACGAAGTCTGAAACCTGTTGACCAATTGCTCTTTTGCCATGCTTGTTTGAACCTGTTAATGGATGAATTGGCCGTAGCTCAGTGTTCATCATTTTTAAGCATTATGAGTGGATCCCTGCCATGTATTTTTTTGCCATGTTTGAGTGCTGTAACATAATTATCTTGATGCATTTAGATGGCTACTTGCTGTTTATCACAGACCGGTGTCATATTTGTTTTGCTTGCAATTTCCAAACCGTGCATCCGATTCCAGTGTTCTTTATATCGATTTCAACCGAAATCACCTCACCTTTCCAGTGGCACTCTTGGATTTCCAGGTTGAGGACAGGTCCAATCATTCCTTTGAAAATCATGCATATGCATCACATACCGCATCCCGCATATCATTCCATGTTCATGTGTTGGTTGTTTACTATGTTGTGTGCTTCTTTCCGGTGTTTTCTTCTTCCGGTTGGTTCTGGTAACATCGCGTTTGTGAGGCCCCATTCTTCTATGTTCGTTTGTCTTCTTCATGGACTCGTTCTTCTTCCTTGCGGGATTTCAGGCAAGATGATCGTACCCTCGAAATCACTTCTATCTTTGCTTAGTAGATGCTCGCTCTTTTGCTATGCCTATGTTGCGATACCTACCACTTTCTTATCATGCCTCCCGTCTTGTTAAGCAAAGCTTCTAACCCACCTTGTCCTAGCAAACCGTTGTTTGGCTATGTTACCGCTTTGCTCAGCCCCTCTTATAGCGTTGTTAGTTGCAGGTGAACATTGAAGTTTGTTCCTTGTTGGAACATGGAGATGTTGTTCCTTGTTGGAACATGTTTACTTGTTGGGATATCACAATATATCTTATTTAACGCATCTATATACTTGGTAAAGGGTGGAAGGATCGGCCTTATGCCTGGTGTTTTGTTCCACTCTTGCCGCCCTAGTTTCCGTCATATCGGTGTTATGTTCCCGGATTTTGCGTTCCTTACGTGGTTGGGCTATAATTGGAACCCCTTGACAGTTTGCCTTGAATAAAACTCCTCCAGCAATGCCCAACATTGGTTTTACCATTCCCCACCTCGCCCTTTTCTTTTCCCTTGGGAGTCGCGCTCCTGAGGGTCATCATTATTTTACCCCCCCCTGGGCCAATGCTCCTCTGAGTGTTGGTCTGACCGAGCAGACTGCGGGGCCACCTCGGGGCAACTTGAGGTTTGGTTTTACTCATAGGATGTCATATCTGAGTGTGCCCTGAGAATGAGATATGTGCAGCTCCTATCGGGATTTGGCTGCACATTCGGGCGGTGTTGCTGGACTTGTTTTATCTTTGTCGAAGTTGTCTTGTAGAACCAGGATGCCGAGTTTGATCGGAATGTCTCGGGAGAAGGTTTATCCTTCATTGACCGTGAGAGCTTGTGATGGGCTAAGTTGGGACACCCCTGCAGGGATTTGAAATTTCGAAAGCCGTGCCCGCGGTTATGGGCAGATGGGAATTTTTTAATGTCCGGTTGTAGAAAACCTGAAGTTGACCTTAATTAAAATACATCAATCGCGTGTATTACCGTGATGGTCTCTTCTCTACGGGGTCCGGGAAGTGAACACGGTGTTGGAGTAATGCTTGACGTAGGTTGTTCTAGTCTCACTTCTTGATCATAGTTTTATCGACCGTGCCTTGCCTTCTCTTCTCGCTCTCATTTGCGTATGTTAGCCACCTAACATGCTAGTCGCTTGCTGCAGCTCCACCTCATACCTTTACCTTACCCATAAGCTTAAATAGTCTTGATCGCGAGGGTGTGAGATTGCTGAGTCCCCGTGACTCACAGATACTTCCAAAAACCAGTTTGCAGGTGCCGATGTTACCGAGCAGGTGACGCAACCAAGCTTAAGGAAGAGCTCGATGAAGATCTTGTCCTTTGTGTTGTTTCGTTCTAGTTGATTAGTATTGGAGCCCAGTTGGGGTCGATCGGGGATCTGTGTTGCATTTGGGGTAGTCTTCTTTTATTTTGGCTCCGTAGTCGGGCCCTGATTGTATTTGGATGATGTAATGCTTTATTCATGTAATGTGTGAAGTGGCGATTGTAAGCCAACTATGTATCTCTTTCCCTTATGTATTACATGGGTTGTGTGAAGATTACCTCACTTGTGACATTGCTTTCAATGCGGTTATGCCTCTAAGTCGTGCTTCGACACGTGGGAGATATAGCCGCATCGAGGGCGTTATATGTTACTTACCAAAGCTCGTTTTACAGGTTCAGTGCAGCTCCTCTTTAACTTGACATGCTCCTTGAAGATGTCCCCAATATCCTATGTTTGGTCTTTATTGCTCCTCTGCATGTTCGCACTCGTGGTTTTAAAATGTCAACATGGCAAGAAAAATATAGTAATACTCACACATCTTGTGGGCAACATTAAAGCACTCATCTACCATATTAGAGCATCTCCAAGAGAAGGCAACATGCGGCATGTTAAAAAACATTTACAGCACCGGAATGGCTAGTTTTTGTGGGCACTGAGTGCTGGCTCCAGCAGACGCGCTATATTTTTTCTCCTTTCTACTCTAACTCGGTACACATTCGACTCTGAGTCGATACTGGCATAGATAGATACAAGCAAGATGCCCGTGCATTGCACGTAACATCAAGATGTGTTTGTATGAGTAGTTTATCTTGTGAGGGGACAGGATGAACGAGGGAAGGCTTTATTTGCAAATGTGGAGAGGGGTGTGGGTATCTTTTTGCAAAATTACCATAGTTTCCTTCCTATCCATCAGATATAAATCGGACGGCCTATATTGCAGGATGGCAAGCACACCATCATCACCAACTCTGTTTTTTATAAGAGTAGAGATAGAGAAGTAGAGATAGAGAGTAGAGAGTAGAGACATAGATAGTTCTCAACATAGATATAGCATAGATAGATAAAAATAGATAGTTCAACTACTACTCCTTATCTGATTCCTCCTCGGTGATCTCCTCCTCTGACGTCTCAATGTAGGCGTCAAGATACCGATCGTCGTCAGAGTCCCAGGGCGATGCTGCTCCTAGCTTCATGTTGAACTCAGCGGCCACTTTCTGCGTAAGCTTGTCCTCGCGACAGGCGGCTCGCTCTGCCCTCCTCTTCTCCCTCTCCGCCCTCCTTTGCGCGTAGAACTCACGCTCGTTGATGATGTCCTGCGGGAAGCATTGGCGCCACAGCGTCATGGCTTCCTCATCCATCTTGGAGATGCCCAGACCATACTCCCGCCTCCGGTTGTCGCGATGATCCTCGTCGGTGATAAGCCACGGTGGAGGCGCGAGTTCCTACGCACGCTCCCGCGTCGGCACGTTGGTGAAGTTCAATGTTCTATGAGGCCACCGGAGGTGCCACGCTGCCGCGTCGTATGCGCGAGCAGCCGCATGGGTATTTTCAAAACTGCCGAGGCCGAGGCACATCCCGCGGAACCGGATCTCGGTGGAGAAGCTGCCGGAGGGGTGTGCGCTGGCGCCGCGGTATCCCCAAGTTTCCCGGCGACGCGGCGGCGGCGAAGCGAGAAAGAGCAGGGACAGAGCGGTGCTGAGGCACAGACCAGGGAGAGAGAGCGGTGGCAAGGCACAGAGCGGTGGGAGGGTGTTGGATTTTATAAAGCGCCGGACGTCGCGCGCCAAAACTAGTGCGCGCCTGGCTGCTTTTTCCCACACGCGCGATCCTTTCCTGACGTCCCTGCTATCTCTACTCTCTTCTCTACTCTTATATTTATTTTATATTTATCTCTACTCTCTCCCCTTATAAAAACAGAGTTGGTGATGATGGTGTGCCTGCCATCCTGCAATATAGGCCATCCCATTTATATCCGACGGATAGGAAGGAAACTATGGCAATTTTGTAAAAAGATACCCACACCCCTCTCCACGTTTGCAAATAAGGCCTTCCCTCATTCATCCTTTTATCACACAAGATAAACTACTCATACAAATGCATCTTGATGTTCTGTGCAATGCATGGGCATCTTGCTAGTTCTAAAAAACTTTCCATCATTTGCCACACTATTGGTTGCAGATGAAGGACCTACCCAAGCACAGTGTGATATAGGAGCGATGCACAATTACAAGGTGATATTCTATTGAACAATGGAGGCTATAACCAATTAATTTTATGGGAACAATAGCAACCAGGAAATGTGAAAGGTAGGTGTGAACAAAATTGGAACTACACATGTAGTGCTAAGACATTCAATACACACATTACCAATCGAGGAGGAGTACGATGGTCGCCGCGGCTTCTGTGCATCATGGTCGGCAATGGGAGTCAGTTTATTGTCCATGATGGTGTTGCTTATGTAATTGGCGTCGGCTTTCGGGAAGCAGATTCGATACCATGGAAGATAGTGGCGGGGAAGAGGCTCCATGTACGTCGACGATGATGGACCGACTCCAGTGCGGCGTACGACGTCGTCGATGAGGCAGATGCGCTATGGTGAATGAGTGTGCTAATGTAGAAGGGGAGGAGCACGAAGGCTGCGGTGCTGTGGAGAAGTCTATTTTGCGGTGGGGATAGAAAATGGGGAGTATTCAGGTGTACTACTCTGGGTGCCGGGATGGGGTTGGCTGGGTAGGGTGGACCTCAAGTTACCAAAATAGCTCCCTACCAAGCGTCATCCGTAGGCCAGTTCCAAAGTGTATGTTGGTAACTTCGCACTGCTTGAATCAGGGTCGCGAGAGATTTTCCTGCCGACCTCAAAATTTTGTGACACTTAACTCCCCGTGTGGCGTGTTTGGTGATTGGGCTAAGCAACTAGCGAGTAGTACTAGTAGTTAGCAGTACTAGTAACTACTAGTACTTCCTCCGTTTTTATTAACTCTGCATATTCGGTTTGTCCAAATTCAAACTTCCTAAAGTTTGACCAAGTTTATAGAAAAATATAAACATTTACCATAACAAATATGTATGATGTGAAAGTACATTCAATAATGAATCTAATGGTATTTATTTGTTATTGTATATGTTAATGTTTTTTGTTATAAACTTTGTGAGAGTTTACAAAACTTGACGTTGACCAATGCTAATATGCGAACTTGAATAAAAATGGAGGGAGTACACATTTGTTTTCTTAGTTTGTAGTGAATTAATCATTTGTTGTAATCATGAAATAAATATATTAGGCTACTGACTTCGAATGTAATGGTCTATACAATTCAATAGTTAGAATCATAGTCGAATTCCAAGATGTATACGAGGTCTATCGTACTTCACAATATGCTCAAACTCACATAATCCCAGTCAAATGAAAATCTAAATGCATTTCATAGTTATTACTTTGTAGGATGCAACAAAACTAACCATAACTTTACATCATCCATTATAAAAGCAACATTTTGAACACATCCCAATGTGTGAATGAAATGTGTAGAGAGAGCTTGCGAAGACGGAGCAGATAGGGCGGGAAAAATTGTATGTATGTGGGCGAGAGAGTAGGAGACAAACCTAATGAGAGAGAGATAGAGGGAGAGAAAGAGAGAGAGGAAGAAGTTAGATATGTGAGAAAGATGGGGACATGTAATATACGTGAGATGCATGTGCATCCGGATTTTGTACACGTGGAAGGAGAAGACACAACAGGTTTGATGAGAGAGATGGAAAAACATAGACAAGAGGGGAAGGATCTCGTGGGTTGAGGGATTGATAATTTTGTGCGGGGGAGAGAGGGATTGGTAATTTTGTGTGGGAGAGAGGGGGGAGGAGTAAGTCAGCCATCATCACATCATCCTGCTTCCAAATGGCCCCACATTCTCTAGTGCAGTATGGTCGCCGTCTTCGATCTCCTCGATGCCCTCTTTGAAGATTGAGGTGGTGTGCATGCTGGGGTGCAGAGAAGCACAAGCGAGAGTGGTCTCCATATAACCTTGCATGGGGATGAATTGTGTGCTCGGGGGGGGGGGGGAGTGTGTGTGCAGTTTGTGTGTGTGTGTGTGTGTGTGTCAGATATTGAGAGAAATCAGACATATGGAGAGAATGTGTGTGTATGTGACGGAAAGCTACATGCTAAATAGGGTTTTCACGAAGAGATTGTGCATGCGAGATAGAGAGCGATGTGCGGGCCTTGAGGTGGGCAGGGGCCGGGTGAGGGTGTCAAAATGTGTGCATTGATGCATGTGTTACATGCGATCGTGCGAGGGATGGACGAATCGAGAGAGATGGTTGTTCTGTTACGGATGCTCCTCTCTCTCTCTCTCTCTCTCGCACACACAAGTACAAATAGAAGACTGTTCTCTCATGTATACAAAATGTATCGGCATCTCTCTATGTCCCACTCATGCATGATCATTTGCACATTCACACCTCTCTATGTCTCTATGTCTCTATCACACGCACACCGTCTCCACATTGCCCTTCCGCCACAACACACATATGGACACATTCACACGTTCTCTCTCAATCACACACACAAAATCAGTGTTAAAAAAACTAGGGCGCACCTAAAACGTCCAAATCCAAATAAACATGAACTAAAGCTAAATTCAAATATATGGAAAATATTATAGCGTGAAGAACTTTTCTAGGAAAAAAGTTGAGTAATATTCGGGGATTGTTTTCACACACACAAAAAGGTTCAGTGGATGCCATTTGAGCGCGACATGGTGACACACCGTTCGATCGACCGCGCGGCCGCGGTGCACGCGCTTGCACAAGATTCTATATCATTGATGTGGTAACTAATATAAGCGATGCCTCAGTCTAATGTTTACGTGTACTAGTGTGTGTTCTTTTAACTTTGACCAACCCTATATAAAACTAAACTAAGCTCCCATACGCGCACTCATCAATATGCCACCGCCGCCGTTGCGCATGCCAGCGCCCTGCCTGCTCCGGCCAACAATTTCTCGCCCATCACCGCCGTGTCGCCGCCATCCCTGTGCCATGAAGCCGAAGGCTCGCCCGCTCACGTCATTTGTAGTCCCTCCTTGCGATGCCGCCGTGCTGCCAAGCACGCGAGCAGCTGGTGGAGCCGCGTCCATGCACGCAGTGTATCAAGAGGAGGATGAGCGCGTGCTCTAGCACGACGAGGAGGATCTAGTGTGTCATTGTCATCTCCACCCGCGCGGAGGAGGCGCGCATGTTGGTTGTCACAGCAAAAGCTGGTCGCGCCCACGCCAAGCCCGCAAACCGGGTGCGGACGCGGAATCTACCTTCGAGACCTTGAATGCCACATGGATCCTGCAATCTGAAGGAGCAATTTGGGTCAGTCGACACTTGTGAGCCGTTGGATGCAACATGGATGGCCAGAAGGGCTTCTTCAACCTTCGAAATTGATGCACTATTCATATTCTCTCTCAGCCATCGAGCCGCCAGCCCATCCACACGCCTAACCGCATGCCACCGCCGCCCCACCCTCCCCTGAACCGCCTGCAACCGCCATGGTGCCCCCACCCCGCCATCTGTTTAACCCCGGGCACGATCCATTTTTTCTGGCGAACTGCATTCCACACCCAACACTCGTAAGATAGATCATGGGAACCCTGCCACCCTAATATAAATACTGGGGTAACTTCTCTGCCGTCTTCTTCCTTCGTTTCGTCGAACTGCTTGCACAAATCGACTGACTCAAATTATATTACTAGTACGTACTATCAAGTATATAGTAGGAACACGAAGATATGAGCAGTAGTACCAATTACTAGAAGAACAGTAGTAAGACATACTAGTACTACTGTGCATACTAAAGAGTTCAAATAATGAGAAAGAACATAAACATAGTTCTGCTGGGGGCTCAGCACAAAACAACACTGAAATAAAACTAAGCAACTAGCCTACTTGACACTGCAGTAGAACCAGCATGAGCGACAACACTGCCACCTTACTCGGAGTCCGAGTCCACGTCCTCGACTTCGTCCTCGTCCCTCTTCCTCTTCCTCTTTGCCGATGCTTCTTTGCTTGAACCAGACACTAGACTCTGCTTCTTCATCCAACCCTTGTAGATATTTAAACAAAGGTAGGCATCCATTGCTGCGTACATGATGTGATCTTCATCTATTATCTTCGACTCCCATGCACGATGAATCTCATGGTGAGGTTTCTTTAGTTGAGAGTATGAAGGATCAATAATGGTTGCTGCCAAGGTCAGCATTGAAGGCTGAGAAGAGGACACCAGGCTTGCCTTCTAGAGATCGAAGGGCTAGCCTACAACGAGGCCTATCAGACCCAGGACACTCCTGTCGTTCCTAAAGTCTATAGTAACAAAATTCACTCTTTCGTCCTTGAGGAAGTTCTTAAAATCCTGGCACTCAATGTCGGCATGGCATATGTGGTAGACCAAGCACACGTTATGTACGCAAACCTGGATCTCGGCGGGCTTCTTTTTCTCGGCCTCCTTTAGAATCTTCTCGCTTTCCAGGACTGTGGTGTACTCAACATCTAGCCCAGCGACCAACTCATCCTTTGAACTTTTGAACATGCGTAGGAAGCAAGCAAGGCATGCTTCCACCTCGCGCATCTACGAGTGTAGATGGCGATGAACTCATCGCTGGTGATGGCTCTAACCTGGTACTCAGTGGCGATCATGGAGATTTGGGAGGCCATGGATTTTGGAGGCGGGTTAGGAGAACTTAAACTAGTGTAATGTGAAAGGACGGGACGACTAGGAGCGAACTGTGGTAAGGTAGAAGACGGGGACGAGTAGGGCGTGCGAATGGCATGGGGTTGTTGGCTTGCAAGGTGGATAAACGGTTGCATGCCCCCAAAGAGTTCTCGAGTACTATGAGGGACCCACTAGATGTCATGTCAACTAGACCCATATCGTAGGCCTGACGGTATAGCTTCTGCGTGTTCGCATGCCATGTCGGAGCGTGGATGTAACTTCACTTAATTCCATCAACCGTCGCGCCTCCCACGACCTTCGCCTCCCTCGCGCGGCCGCGCCCTTTGAGACTTTGAACGGCTATAAATGTGCAATGTTTTAGCCCACTCCGCATGCATGATACTCCCTCTGGTCCTTTTTACTCCGCGTAAGATTTGTGTCAAGTCAAAGTTTGCAATGTTTTTGACCAAATTTATACTAAAAATATCATTATATACAATACCAAATATATATTTTATGACACTACGTTCTATAATGAGTATAGAAATATTGATTTGACATGAATGTTGATACATTTTTATATAAGTTTGGTCAAAGTAGAGGTCCATTGACTTCAGACAAAACTTATATGCACAATGCAGACTAGTTCCTCCGTCCAGGTTCGTGCCATGTCCTATCTAGTCATCACAACAAGCTTGGCTATTAGAGTACTACTACCTCCTTCTAGTTTAAAGGGCTCAATTCAAAAATTTCACCTACTCTTACCAAGATATAGGCGGTGGAATAGTTTTTGTAGTCCGCAAAAGTACTCAATTAATGCTCCCGTTCTTCACAAAAAAATGTGTTTACCGATGCATTATTGCATTGCATGCATGCATGAACACTAGTAAATGACAAAGATTTTTACATGCACTAGAGAGATGCCCATGCATTGCATGGAACACCAAGATCTTGTGGGAGAAAAGGATGAACGAGGGAAGGCCTTATCTGCAAATGTGGAGAGGAGTGCAGGTAAATTGTCATAGTTTCCTTCCTAACCATTAGATATAGATTGGACGACCTATATTGCAGGATGACAGGCACACCATCATCACCAACTCTGCTTTTTATAAGAGTAGAGAGTAGAGATTAGCTAATATTCTCTTTAGGCTACTCATAGTAGAAAGTATCATATACTAGTATCATGTGCATGATACTAGTGTATGATACGGGACTACCTTATAGTGACATTCATGACGCAAAGTAGCATAGTATTTAACATGATACGATATCTACCTATGTTACTCTAACCCCCCTCTCTTCTTTAGTTCTTTGCCACATCAGCATATTTGCTATTCCCGTGTGCATGATACCAGCTAGTAATCATCACTATGGGTAGCCTTAATCATCGCATGCAATAATTTAGTGCACCTTGAAATATGAACGCCTGCTTGACTCTCCTTCTCCATCAGGCGGTCCCACCACTCCACCCTGTGTGGACAAAATCTGCATGCATGACTCTCCTCCCCCCGCGCTCGTCCAATCCGTTGTGACCAGCAATATTTCCACCCCTTCTCTCCCCGTTAATTTACTCCAACAAATATGCCCATGTAGCTGTTACGTTAATCACGCAACATATCTTATGGGATACTACTTCAGTTACTTAACTTCAGGTGCATTGGGTCACTGACATGTGGGCCCAACAGGCATTTGGCCCACATGTTAGTGATGCAAATGCACCTACAGTTAAGTCACTAAAGCTCAGTACATATCTTACATAGGTGTTCCATTGCTCGCCATAAATACTGCGCATCCCATGGCATTCGGAAGAACACTCACATACATCGCTATCTCTTCCCCCTCCCTCTCACGTCGACCACCCTGGCATCTCCCCTCCCAAGCCCTAGGCGCCCCTCGCTGCACCGCGTGGATGGTCACGCGTCGCCATTCCATTCCTCGCCACCACTAGTCGAGGAGGACGCGTCGGTGTTCCATTCCTCATCGTGACGCGTTGAGGTGGACGCGTTGGCATTCCCAGTCTTGCCAACCTGCGCGTCGGAGGATGCGTCGGCTCCCCGCTACGAGGAGAATGCCGCGCCACCCGCCGAGCCCCGCAGCCTTGAGGAGCTTTGGAAAGAAATGGATGTCGCCTTGTGGGAGGCTTTGCCTCCGGTAGAGCGCACCAAAATAGAGGCGGAGAAGAAAGCCGAGGAAGAGAAGTGAGCCACGAGGCATGCTGCCTGGCAGGCCCATGTAGCATCTGAGAGAGTCAGGCAATTGGCTCTTTGGCAGAAGGATCATGCGAGGGCCGTGAGGGTGGCGGAGGACACCCATGCCAAAGCCCTGAGTGCAGTCAGGCCCAACGCCTCATCTACGCTTGGCAGAACGTGGACCGGGTGCACGCTTCCAGCAAGGAGGAGTACCTGTTGGCTCTAGATCACTGCACTGTGAGATCGCGCCTGCCGGCAAGCCGCCAATCAACACCTCACGAGTTGCGAGGCTGAGGAAGAGGCGTTGTGTCGGCATGCTGGGAAACGACCACGGACCAGGGCACTCATGACGCGCCTCAAGCGCTCCTGCGAGCGTCGTGGCTTTTATTAGGAATAATTTAGTTTCGTAAGGCAATCTCATTAGTTTTGGGACGCAAATGATAGATCCTGAACGTTCAGGAATTATTAGCGTCCTTAATTAAGTATGTAAAAGGAAAAGTCTGGAAACCTTGTGTATTCGTTTGCATTTTGTAAGTACGTGCATATAGCACAAACTTTACTATATACTATCGCACTACACGTCTCTCTCTATATATGCTTACAGACTGTGCTACTAGTATTACTTATTTACGCGCAAATGGATGTGGTTTTTGTAAAAGTAGAAAAGCAACATTAGTCAAGCTTGTGAAATGCTGCAATGCAAAACAAATGCAGAAATGCTCGTTTGATTTTTTACTTTTAGCTTCCTTCTCCGTGGTTATTTCTCTATCGTACTTTGTCTGGAGTATTTCACTGCTCGGGAAGGCATGCAAATTCCCAAACCGCTTCCTACACCTTGTATCGAATTTTTTGCCTAACAAGTTGTGCCATGCAATTGGAATTCCAACTTGAGTAATACTACTAGGAGTAGCAGGGGCCAGTTCTTTTAGGCTTCTAGATTAGTAATCCCATAACTACTACCTTCGTCCTGGTTTATTGGTCCCCATTGTAATCTGTGTCAAATTTTGACCGTAAATTTAACTAATGAAATGTGTATGCATGTCACATGCACTAACATTTTATCAGCTAAATCTTTCGTCAAAATTTAGCACAAATTACAATGGTGACGAATGAACCAGGACGGAGGTACTAGTAGTTTAGAAGCCCAAATAAATGAGTGAGGCGCCTTATGTTACTCACCATTGTGACTAGTCTTACAGGAAAGGCTGGGGAAGAGACAGCTTATTTTTTAAGCCGCCAAAAGAACTGGCCCTAGGTGTAGTAGCTAGGGATACTAGGAGTAGTAGCTAGGGATCGAGTGTGAGAGATGAATCGTAGAAAGTAAATGCAGAGATATGAAATGCAAAAAAGATGGAGGGATGTGATGGTTGCTTATCCGTTTATTTTACCAGGGCACTTATTACTGGAAGTGGTGGGGTTTTGTGATATGAGGGTTCTATTGCCGCGACACGAGCGGGGCGAGACTCCCGTATAGCTCCTCCCTCTACACTAGTAACACCTCGGTCGTGGTTTATTAGTCCGCCATTGAATTTGACTAAAGATTTAACTGACAAAATGTTAGTGCATGTCAACAAAAACTATATCGTTGGATTCGTATTTGAACATAGTTTTCAATGATATAATTTTTGGTGACATGCATGAGCATTTATCGTACTATACATAATGTTAGTTAAATTTATGGTTGTACTAGTATATAGTGAGGTGCCCGTGCGTTGCATAGAACAGTGAAATGCACTGATTGGGGAGTTGTTTATTATGACAAAGGATGTGGGGGTCATCTCATGTGTAACGAGTATCGATAGGTTTCTTCGGATATTATTTCTTCTCTAGAGCTCACAAACATCCATGTGAAATATATAAAAAGGTATCTTTTGCAAACAAAAGCGTTCAACTGTTCAACCTGCATCCAAAACTTGTGAAGAAATAACACTTATTGTGCTTTGCAAGAAATGATCTTTAATAATTAGTTTTTGAGTATCGATTGTTATACATTTTGGCTACAGATGACATGGCACTTTCTTATAGTCAACATTTGGGTATACTATTAAGTATTAACCATGCTCCTATACACCTAGACGGAGGGATTAAATCAGGATGACTTGGAAGGGGGCAGACGAGATGTAAGAAATGGTTCATCATAAGTCTTTCGCCAGTACTGTAGTAAAAATTCTTAGTTAATCTCATAAATGCCAAGCGAGAACTCTAACGGAGCAAAAGCATACATGGAAGATTCTAGACTAAACCATAAATGGATACACTTTAATTCAAGCGCGATACTCTAATAGAGCAAAGATCATGCATGGAAGGTTCTATACTATATAAATAAGAAGTCTCCACATGCTTAGACAATAGATTACATTGAGCGAAGACTAATGATCAACATTTAACTTGGTAATGCATATGTCCAGGTGAAGCTCCTTGGAGTCCCCGTGCACCATATTGGGGTGAAAATCATACCATGGGTCTTCCATGTCCACATCGGCGGGAACGGAGGAGCTCGGCATAGTCCCAGACTCCCAGTCAACGTCATGGAGACGAGGTGGGTGCCCACGTACCTCTAAGGGGCAGTAACACTGAGCATGAAGCCGTACAACGGCCTCATGTCAGAGTACGGCGTTGCCCCTGACGCACACTATAGAGATGGGGCGGTGGCCTGCGCGGGCCTCATCAGTGCCCACGATCAAGAGGAAGACGCTGACGTCCTCCTCTACAACTAGCAGGCGGCGATGATCCTCCAGCGACTCCGGCATGGCGAACGGGTAGCACGTCTCGTACTTGATGTTCACCAACGCGGGCCAGTAGTGTTTGACGGACGGTGTCGTGAGGTGATGCACGAGGCTCGCCGGCGAGCCCTCAAACGACGGCATGCACTCATAGTAGTAGAAGGGCGTGTGCGTGCATCTGGAACTATGCTCCACCAGCGAGTGTTGGTCAACGTACCTCCCATAGCTGAAACTCTTGTAGACGCAGGGCCCCTTGGAGGCATTGACCATGCCATCCATGAAACGGGAATGGCTATAGGGGACGTTGCGCCAGGTGAATATATGAGCAAGTTAATACAAGATTTAATCCGAATAAGCACGAAATAAATCATGACGGCTATAACAGAGATTAAACTAATCATGTGGGCTAGCATAGTAGATGAATAGATCGAATCTAGGACACAGACTAGAAACATGAATTCTACCATGATTTCGAACAGCAAGGACAGAAACACATACGGTGCAACAGGAGCGGCACCGTTGGAATTGAGGTTGTCGCCCATGTCGTTGAGGAGAGGTTGCCAAGGTCGGGGAAGAAGTCGTCGATGGTGAAGTCATCGCTGCCAGCAGTCACGCGAGTGCACTCCCCAAATTCCAACAGCGCCCGTCGAATGGAGCACAGGAGGGAGTGGTTGTAGGGGACGTTGTGGCCGCCGAATGGAGCGCATGAGTGGCACACAAAGCAGTAGATGGTGCTCCTTCCTAGTATCTATTTCTACTCCCATCTCTACTACTTCTTATAAAAAACCGAGTTGGTGATGATGGTGTGCCTGCCATCTTGTAATATAGACCGTCCGATCTATATCTGACGGATAGAAAGCAAACTATGACAATTTTACAAAAGATACCCACACCTCTCTCCACATTTACCGACAAGTCCTTTCCTCATTCATCCTTATCTCCTGCAACCTCATTGATGAGCAATTAAAAAAGGAAGTCTCTGGAACAATCTGGCATGGTGGCCGCTGCCGGCGCCATCCATCCCCATGCCTCCGCCCAGTCCGACCACTAGTCACCACCATGCCCCACTCCTCCTCACCTTATCTCTCCTCTTTCTCGAGATATCGTTTTTTTAATGAAATTCTCAAGATACCATTTTTCGATAAAATTCTCGAGATATCATTAGTTTTTACACATGGGATTACTCCTACATGGGTCAATCACAACAGGTGTTTTGTAATAAAAATGCATCTTGATGTTCCGTGCAATGCATGGGCATCTTGCTAGTTTTTGGCATATAATTCCAAACACCACATAGACACGGTCCTTGACCATTTCACAACTATGCTGGTATCATTGTTTGTGGTCAGCCGGTGCAAGTTATAGCCCCAGGTGTTTTAACCCTTTTTTAGTTACGACATCTGGCGATTGTTCACCACGAGCTCAATCCTGGCGAATCCCACATAACCGTCAGATTTCCATCCGACGGTGGCCTGTTTTTAAGGCAAAGTATTTGACAAAACCACCACCCTTACACACGTATTGTAACTGCGTTGCGGGCGTTTGCAACTGCCATGTCTCCCAGCGAACGTTTGCTGGGGATTGGAGTTAGCACCGATGGCGGTTTGTAGTCGTTCCGCGCTCGGGCATTGAAGTTTGTAACTATTTTAGATTAGAATATACTACTTCTCCGGTGCTAGTAGTAGAGCAGAGTCCTACTCCACTACTCTATATACAAACTAGGGCATAGTAGTAGGTATTGTAGGGAGTACTAGTACTGTGATCACTCAAGAAAGTTGTCTAGCATTGATATAACCCTGTGCTGCTGGTATGTGTCTCATAAGTCAAGCGGCATGTCGTAGTTATCATCACCTGTCCACTTCCTACAGCACATACTCGCTTCTCCATCTTTGTCCGCACATAATCGTCCAATCTTCCATCCCCGCTAAGGTGCCTCCCCCCTCTTCCGAAACCCAAGTACTAACAATGGCAGAACCGAGTAGATTTCGCCGAAAGAGTGGCTGGAATTTGTTCCCCAGAGAGGTAATCAACCTCATTGTTTCACATGTGGATAATCTCAGTACCATGCTGCTCGCTGTGTGCTCGTCGGGGCTGTACCGTTTAGTCAAAGCCCTCAGGTCGGAGATTTTTAAGAAAGTGCCTTGCTTGATGAGGCCGCCTAATCTTCAGAAACGGCGTGTCACGCAGAAAAACGATCGTAGGGTGGCGAGCATAAACCCCCTTGACCGTGATCCGATCCCCGTCACCCTCAACTACATTAACGGTATGTACTAGGTCGGCATGAACACATCTTGGATGGTGCTTGTCGACGGTCGTGGAACCTGGATGCTCGTGGAGGTCTACACCCGGTGATTGATCCCCCATCCTTCTATTAATACTGCACTGCTTTGGCACCGTGACCCAAAATACTTGGAATCTTACAGTAGCCAACATGATACCAAGTTTGATTTGCTCAAGGTTGTAATCTGCCAAGTTCCCACAAGATTTGCGAATTATAAAGACTTCAAGCTAATTGCGTTCTCCAACCGCGGTCTCGCCAACCTGACACGTCAATGCGGTAAGTGGATAAATCTGCACATCCATCGCAGGATCATACATCCTCCATGGTTCTCTGATGCCATTGAACACAAGGGCTTCATTTACGTTGTCGACTCCTTCTATGGTTGGAAGTATTGCTGGCCTACTCAAGTCATCGCTATAAATGGTTGTTACAGGAGTATGCTACTTTCCTATGATATCATGATGGATTGCTTACATTACTGTCAACATTTACTGAAAAAATATTCATGCTCATAACATGTTGTTCTTAAGATTGACTATAGCAAGATCCCTTTTTTATTTGACTCCAACTTGTTATGATGTTGTACGCCGCCTGGTGTCCCTACCCTTCCTAATCACAGAACCTTTCAAAGAAAATCGGCATGGTAGTTGCAGGTGGTTCCGGCCTCTATCAAATGATGGTGAACGATTGATGATCGTTCGCACGTATCGGACGTGTTGTTTCGCGGAATACAATTACTGTCACTGCAAGGTCTTTGAGCAGGATCCCAGCTTCTCTGGGCCTTTAGGAATTTTTGACTGGAGGCTGGTAAGTAGCCTTGGTACACGCTCTCTATTTCTCAGACTGAATTATTCGATTAACCAGGAGATAACCGACGGCAAGGATCATGATGGCAGCATGGTTTCATTCATCAGGCAATACTGTGCGGACACATCATACCATGCGTCTCTGCATGAACCATACCCTGATATGTGCCGCCACGCTCTGTAGCCCAAAGTGGGAGAGAGGTTCGCAAGTATCAGACGTCGACCTGCTGGCTGGAGTTTCCCACGCCAGGCACCCATCTGGTTCAAGTCGTCAGCCAATCTCCACAGCTTAATAAATAGTACCGTCTACCTGAGCCAGTTATTTAGATGCATACACATGGTGTAGTAGGATCTTTATCTAGTGTGATGCATACACTTGTTCTTTTTTGGTAGCCCTTTTGTACTGATGGTTGATGTTTGGTTTGGAAGACAGAGTTGCGTCTTTACTCTTCTGGCGTGCTTACTGCTTCTATTGCACCTCCAGCCCTGGTTGCTGCTGCTGTTGTTTTCAGTGTACAATCAGTAGTATATTTCGTCTGTTGGTTGAATAAATGTGTTATTAGAATGAAAAACACAATATTTTGGAAGTCGTTTCATGGTCCGATCCTTTAGTGCCCCATACCATATGTAGCGCATAATATTTTTGGTACGGAACACATTTTCCACTTGTCGATACCATGCAACCCACTGATGAAGGCCCAATACAGGAGCCCATAATTAACTAGAAGGGAGGCTCTCACATGAATCCGGCCCAGGTACATGCTCATGGTCCCCAAAACATAAATAAGTAAATAAATAAATAAAGCTAAATGCTCATGCACCAGTTCTTTAAATTCACGATTTGAAAAGTAAAATTTTAACAGGAGGATATTATTTCCTATGATAGTTTCGTTACATTCAGTTAATATTATTCTTAGCAAAAGATAGTGACCAGTCCTCTTTCTCCCACCATTTTGTTCCTGCAACCAGCAGACCCATGCAAATCGTAGTCAACGTCGTAAATAGTTCCGGTCCATTTTTATTTTTTGATAAGAATGTCCAACCCAGCCCAACACATTGGCGATAACACTTTAGCCTCCGCCTTGGTGCGCTCGCTGCGGCGCCACCGTCCGGCCCTGTCAACATAGTGAATCGGGAGAGGATTGCAGTTGTGAGTATGACAGTATGGACCCACCAGGTCCAGTCCCAAATACAAGCAAGCGCCTCTTTTACTACTAAGATGCACCCCTTGTTTTTTACTCTAATCCACCCTGCTGATATCTGGGACCCACATCATTGTCAACATATAGTCAATTAACGACATAATTGCACAACCTTTTTTTAGGATTTGTTCGGAGGAGCAGGCTATAAACTGGGTTGTGCAGTCTCTGGCTCGTCTAACAACATGACCAACCCAGCAGTTTTTTCTTTGGGAAAATAGGAAGCTGTAGGTCCAGTCCCAAACACTATTTCTTTTTGAAGAATACCCAAGCCAGACCTATTTGTTTTCTCTTAGTTACCGTGCAGCAAATCTTTCAAGACGGGGAGGGATGCATTATGGCCTGGCCAAAGAGTATGGTCAGTATATCTTAAAAGTAATATCAAAGGGTTGCAAATTCCATAAAAAATATAGCAAATGGGCAATTAGTTTCTTTTTTTTTGTTCTTCACTGATATTTTATATTTCATTGGCTTTTAACATGACATGGTATTAATTTATTTTTAAATTTTTTTTAGTATGGCTACTAATTTTTGGATTAAGAATATTTTGTTCCCCGACAAAGATATTAATTTATTTAAAATTTTTGGTATTAATTTATTTAAAATTTCGCACATTTTTTAGTTCAACTTTTTAACCCTGGCGCTGACCAGAAAATGGGCAGCAATTCTAAAAATGGAAAATGGGCTGCAATAAATTCCATATGAATTAGCAAATGTGTAAAAATTATAAACATAATAGCAAATGGGTTGTACACGCCATAGATTTCGAGGCTGACTTGTTGACGCAAGGCTTTGTTAGTCAACACACGATTCTAGCAGCCGTGACTGTTGGATGTCCGTCCAACGGCCGACAAGCTTCTTCAATCTCTGATCTTCCTGCTCCAGCCGCCTAAACCAGCGCCGGTGAGACTACCTGCTCCCTCCTCTTGTGGCCTGTTGTGATGCCGCGCAGGCTTCACCGCCCACCCTACTCCCTCTGATGGCCTCGCCGCACGCAATCAACTGCCTCCTTATTACACGAAAAAAATGATTCCTCCCACTAACATCTGGGGTGCACCAGTTCGGAGGCTGACCTGTGGGCCTACTAAGTTGATGCGTACGCATGGCTTTGTCGACTTAGTCAGCAAACGATTCTAGCGGTAGTGAATGTTGGATTTGAATCGAACGGTCTTGCTACGTCTTCAATCGCTGCTCTTCTTGCACCAACTGCCCAAACCAGCACCGGCGTGACCACCTGCTCCTGCCTCCAATGGCCGGCTATGCTGCCACACAGGCCTCACCGCCCCACCCTACTCCCACCACTGGCTAGGCCGTCCCTCTACTGTCTACTCAACCACAACCTGTGTTATTCTGTGGCGACGGCAGCCTCACACTGCAGTTGAACTAGTGAACACTCGTACTCCTCTACGGCAGCCTCACACTGCAGCCTCACCGCGTCTTCCCCGGCTCCGCGTCCTCCCCTTTGAGACCTCGCCGTCGTCCACCGCCTTGGTGCTCTCGGCGCAGCATGGTCAACATGGTCAACGAACAACTTCCATCGGAAGAGGACTGTATGTGGAGAGGCTGACAGTTGGGTCCACGGCCGCACGCAAGTATTCCTCCACCTGATAGGTGGGACCCACCAGAAGGGCCTCTGTATTTTGCAAAAAAATGTTCCTCCCGCTAACAGCTCGGACCCACCAGCAATATCTTCGCACGCAAGAAAGTGCCTCCATATTAGGCATGAAAAAAATGAATCCCCGCCCAGACTATTGGGACCCACCGTAGTTGGAGGCTGACTTGTGGGCCTACTAAGTTGATGGGAATGGAGGGCTTTGTCAACTTAGTCAATATGAATGATTCTAGCTCTAGTAACCGTAAGATGTCCATCCAACAGCCGTAGTGCTTCTTCAACCTCTGGTCTTCTTGCTCCAGCCGCCCAAACCAGCGCCAGTCGTGCCTCCTGCTCCTGCCTCTCGTGGCCGGTTTTGCTGCCGCGGAGGCCTCACCGCCCCTACTACTCCCACTGCTGGTCAGCCCATCCCTCTACTCACCCACACCCCCTACTATTCTGCGGCGACGGCAGGCTCACATCCCAGCCGAACCAGTGAACCCTTGTACTCCTCTCCGCGTGGGCATCCACTGCCGCGTCATCCCCAGCTCCGCGTCGTCCCCTTCCTAGGCCTCGCCGTCATCCACTGCCTTGGTGCTCTCGGCACGGCGTGGTCAATGTGGTCAAGGAACAACTTCCATTGGAAGAGTACTATACATGGAGAGGCCGACAACTGGGTCCACGGCCACAGCAAGGAAGTGCCTCCTTATTACGCGCAAAATAATGATTTCTCCACCTCACAGCAGGGACCCACCGTACGGGCCACCGTAATTCACGAAAGAACCGTTTCCCCTTTACTGATGGGACCCACCATCTACATCTTCACGCACAAGGAAGTGCTTGACAGTCGGGACCCACCTGGTCGAAGCGTATGTAGCATTATCATTCTGGTCGCGAATGTGTACGTACATACTGGTCGATCGGTCTGTCTGGAGGCTGCAACGATGAACCGTGGTCGAGTAAGGAAGGACATGTGTCGTAGTAGAGGCGCGCACGTAGCATGTACATGTACGCATAGCCATGGTGCAAGAAAGTAAATACGGCCACATATGTACATACGGGCGGGGTCTCGAACGCCTACTCGCGCATACGTACGGCCAGGGCTCATGTACGTGGAGAGGCAGCGACGGCGTCCTATTCATCGGCAGCCAATCGGCTGGGTCGGAATGAAGAAACTGTGTTGTCGTGTTCATCGGGAGCCAACCGGCTTCAATGGAACAGCCGATTGAAACGAGGCCTGGCGTACCGCAGAACGGAGGAAACGGCCTTCTGTTCGACCGGCCACGGTCGAAACGGGATCCTGTTCATCGGGAGGGGTCTGGCGTACTGCAAAACTGAGGGAATGGACTTCTCTTGGACCTCCTATGGTCGAAACGGAGTCATGTTGATTGGGAGGGGTGTGGCGTACCGCAAAACGGAGGAAACGGACTTGTGCTGGAGCGCTATGGTCGAAACGGGGGTCCTGTTCATCGGGAGGGGTGTGGCGTACCACAAACGGGACTCCACGGGCTACTGTTCATCCACTGTCGACCTCCTCCAGTCTCCACCGACGACTGTTCATCCACGGGCTCCAGTTCATCCAGCCTCCACCTGCGACTGTTCATCCATGGGCTCCTGTTCATCCAGCCTCCACCGCTCCTCCACCAGCTACTATTCAACCAGCCCTCTCCATGGGGTCCTGTTCAACCACCCCTCCACGAGCTACTGTTCATCCAGCCCTCCACCAGCTACTGTTCAACTAGCCCTCCATGGGGTCCAGTTCATCCAGCCCTTCATGGGGTCCTGTTCATCCACCCCCAACCGGCTCGATCGGGGTCCTGTTCATCCAGCAGCAACGGCCTCTACTACCACGGGGTCCTGTTCATCCAACCCCCCACCGGGAACTGTTCATCCAAATCCCCAACAACACTCACTGTTCATCAAGAGGCAGCAGGTTCGATCGGCTTCAGTTAGTAGCAGTAGCGAAGGAATCGCTCGATCGGGTTTAGTTAAAAGCCAGATCGATCGATCACTCGGGTTCAGTAATGAGTAGCCTGCAGTGCAATGCTCGGGTTCAGTAGGCGAACGCCTCGCTCTGGTTCAGTTAGAGCCTAATGCCTTGCACCCACTCGCGTACGTGTACGACAGAAATGCGCATCGCTAGGCCCCTGACCACCCACCGTAACCAGGAATTCCCCGATATTTTCCTCGCCCTCGCTTCTACCCAAGTTTTTTCCGTCATGGAAGGCCCAAAGAATGTCATGCAGCTACGTCTCCAGCCCGCCCAGGATGAAAAGCCCATTTTTGTCATGATTTTTTGTCATAGAAGTAGGAGCCCACCACATCTATGATGATACTTGGTTTTGTCACAATTATCGTCATGGAAGTGCCATAAGCATGATAGGAAAAAAAATCGTTCGGCCCAAAATGTCATGCATGTGTCTTTTTTATGTAATTTCTGGGGCCCAGCCTCAGGAGAAGACAGTCCCTGCAGCCAAGCCGGCTCCGGAAGCGTTCGCCTACTGAGGACCCGAGGGCTCCGGAGCCCACGGCCTTCTCCGCTGCTACTGCTTCGCCAGTCTTGACTCTAGAGCCATCTCCTTCCCCAGCCATCACGCCGACGGGCATGGTTCTTCTACCGCGCTCGGTTCCCTGGAGGAGGCCTTCTCCAGACTGGACCAGCTTCGGGACGATCTTCAGGGCCCTGACCGGCGCAGGGCGTCGGGGCGCCTGGAGCTGGTCTTGGGGTGGCTCTAGGCCAACGCGTCTGTTAGGGCGGCCTGGGCCCAGGCCGTGGCAGCCTCAGAGGAGGGCCGAAACGTGGCTAGCCTAGCCACAGCCGCCTGTGATGTGGCGGTGAAGGACGCCGAGGCCACCGAAGAGCACTGCCGTGCAGCGGAGGCCAAGCTGAGGACCTTCCGGTAAAAGCAGGCCGCCCAGGTCCGCCAGCTCGAGCTGCAGGAGGAGGACCTGAAGGCCCGCGAGGCTACGGTCGCCGACCGTGATGCCGAGCAGGAGCAGGTAGCCCAGGAACAGGCCACGGAGCGCGGTCACCTGGACAAGCTGAAGGAGGAGGTGGAGGCAGCCCATGCGTCCGACGCCAAGCTTGTCTCAGAGGACAAAGCTTGGCAGGAGACCAGTGAGAAGCTCCTCGCCACTGCTGAGAAGATGACCACCGTGGGCCGCGCCACCTTCGACTCCCTTGAGTTGAGGTCCTACAAGGCCCTGCAGGATCTTTATGGGAGCGAGTACAAGGACCCACTGGTGATGTTGGAGCAAGGCCCCGCCGAGTTGCTCCTCTAGCTCGTCGTGACGCTCGAGGGCATCGTCGTCAGAGGGGGCCCGTGGTGGAGGGGGAGGCCCGCGCACTTTCCACCTGGCCGTGACGCGCGTCTTCAGCCACCTCTATCTCCAAGACACCGGCTTCGACCTTGGTGCCTTGCTCGAGCCCGTGGACCCTGAGTCATATACCGCTGCTGCTGAGGCCGTGAAGGATCAGATGGAGGCCCTGCTACAGAAGTTCCTCGCCGTCGACCCTGCGACCATAGAGGACGGCAAGGACGGCGGCGACATCATCCACGATGGTGCTCCCCAAGAAGGCAATGGCGGCGTCCAAGGATGAAGAAGAGGCTCGATGGTGGTGCTCCCCTCTGTTCAAGTCCTGCAACATGTGTCTGGCCTCGTGGACGCATAAGAACTTATGCTTGGTACTTTTAAGAGATGATATGTTTTGTAATAATTTGCTAGAGTTCTACGATTTCCATTCTGTTTGCTTTAGTATTCTGCGTCGGCATGGTCTGGCCCCACGCATGCCTCAGCCGCTGTTGGATCGTCCGGATCACCAGGACGGGACCAAGGGGTGAGGGGCTACGTGACCAGCTAGGCTCCTGAATCCCGATGCTCAGGAGTCCCACTTGACGTACGAACAGCCCTCGGGAAGGAGATGCAAGAGTAGGTCTTAGCGTTCTGCATAGGTAGGGCCCGGCCCCGCGCATACCTCAGCCGCCGTTGGATCATACGAATCACCGGGACAAGACCATGGGGTGAGGGGTTATGTGACCAGTTAGGCTCCTGAGTCGCGATGGTCAGGAGTCTACCTTGACGTACGAACAAACCTCCATAACTTTCCTCGCTGGGCTCTCGCTCGGGAGGGGTGTGTCGGTGTCAAAACTGGCCGATCTTGGGTAGGGGGTCTTGAATTATGCATCTGTGGATCGAAGGTAAGAGGAGAAAGGGGACACGATGTTTACCTAGGTTCGGGCCCTCGTAATGGAGGTAATATCCTACTTCCTGCTTGATTGACTCTGATGAGTATAGGGGTTACAAGAGTTGATTTACCTCGAGATCGTAATGGCTAACCCCTAGATGTCTAGCCTATTTGATTTGTGCTAGCCTCTATGGACTAAACCCTCCGATTTATATAGACATCCGAGGGGCCAAGGGTTGTACAAAGTCGGTTTATAGGGAAACGAAACTACACATTTGGTTGTCAAGCTTGCCATCCATGCAAAGGGGAGTCCCATCCGGACACGAGGGAAAGCCTTCTATCTTGTATCTTCACGGCCTATCAGTCCGGCCCATGCAACATAGCCCGGACACCCGAGGACCCCATAATCCAGGACTGCCTTAGTAGCCCCTGAACTTGCCTTCAATGACGACATAGTCTTCGGCTCGTGTCTTCGGCTTTGAAAGGCGTGTTCTTCATTACAATCTGGACTGTCGATAATCCGATGACAACCTTAATGTCTTTTACAATTCCCCCCGATGGCGCTTCAATTTTCGTGCACAGGATGAATACGAACGGTCCATGTCTTTTTTGTAAATAAGTCCTTTGCCATGCTCGGATGGCATCTATATAAAGTGATATAGATCTCCAAATGGAATCCCCCATCGCGCAGAAAGAAAATCGCCAAATCTTGCCACGAGCAAAGCCTTCCACCATGGCCAGCGCCCCAGGCTCCTCCTCATGTCCCCACGGCCCTCAAGAGGGCGATCGGCAAAGTTGCTCCATGCCTCATCTTCAGTTAAGCCGGCTCCAGTCGCAAGGCTACCCCCCCCCCCCCGCCCGCGGATCTAGCCTCCATTCGAGAGAGATTGTACTCAGTAGGCAACGACGCAATGGCTGATAATTTACCTAAACCTAATAAGGAGGAGAGGGTGTGCTTCGCCCCGTTCTGGTTGTCGGGCCTAGGATTTCTAATCCATCCCTTTCTCACGGGGTTATTCGAATTTTACGGCATCCAACTACACAACCTCAACCCCTGTTCGATTTTGCACATCTCAGGCTTTGTTGCCCTATGTGAGCTATTTTTGGGTATTTAAGCCCATTTTGAATTTTGGAGGAAGTTCTTTTGTCTCGTTCCTCGCCACCAAGGAGGCACTATATTCGAGGTGGGCGGTGCCGAAGTATGGCGTATAGCCGGGTGATACGTCTCCAACATTTCTATAATTTTTGATTGTTCCATGCTATTATATTATCTGTTTTGGATGTTTAATGTGCTTTATTATAAACTTTTATATTATTTTTGGGACTAACCTATTAACCAAAGGCCCAGTGCAAATTGCTGTTTTTTTGCCTATTTCAGTGTTTTGCAGAAAAGGAATATCAAACGGAATCCAAACAGAACGAAACCTTCGCAAGGATCTTGTTTTGGAACAAACGCAATCTAGGAGACTTGGAGTGGAGGTCAAGGAAGCAAGGAGGCGCCCACGAGGTAGGGCGGCGCGCCTAGGGGGTAGGCGCGCCCCCCACCCTCGTGGGCCCCACGGAGCTCCACCGACCTACTTCTTTCACCTATTTATACTCCTATACCCTGAAAACATCTAGGGGAGCCACGAAACGACTTTTCCACCACCGCAACCTTCTGTACTCGTGAGATCCCATCTGGGAACTTTTCCGGTGATCTGCCGGAGGGGGATTCGATCACGGAGGGCTTCTACATATACACCATAGGCTCTCCGATGATGTGTGAGTAGTTTACCACAGACCTTCGGGTCCATAGTTATTAGCTAGATGGCCTCTTCTATCTCTTTGGTTCTTAATACAAAGTTTTCCTTGATGTTCTTGGAGATCTATTTGATGTAATACTTTTTGCGGTGTGTTTGCCGAGATCCGATGAATTGTGGGTTTATGATCAAGTGTATCTATGAACAATATTTGATTCTTCTCTGAATTCTTATATGCATGATTTGATATCTTTGCAAGTCTCTTCGAATTATCAGTTTGGTTTGGCCTACTAGATTGATCTTTCTTGCAATGGGAGAAGTGCTTAGCTTTGGGTTCAATCTTGTGGTGCTCGATCCCAGTGACAGAAAGGGAACCGATACGTATTGTATTGTTTCCATCGAGGATAAAAAGATGGGGTTTATATCATATTTCTTATGAACTTAATACTCTAGATGCATGTTGGATAGCGGTCGATGTGTGGAGTAATAGTAGTAGATGCAGAATCATTTTGGTCTACTTGACACGGACGTGATGCCTATGTTTATGATCATGCCTAGATATTCTCATAACTATGCGCTTTTCTATCAATTGCTCGGTAGTAATTTGTTCACCCACCGTAATATATGTTATCTTGAGAGAAGCCACTAGTGAAACCTATAGCCCCCGGGTCTACTTTACATCATATAAGTTTCCAATCTACAATTCGAGTTTACTATTTAGTTTGAAATCTTTACTTTCCAATCTATACAACAAAAATACCAAAAATATTTATCTTATTATCTTTATCAGATCTCACTTTTGGAAGTGGTCATGAAGGGATTGACAACCGCTTTATCGCGTTGGTTGCAAGGTTCTTATTTGTTTGTGCAGGTACTAGGCGACTTGCATGTAGTCTCCTACTGGATTGATACCTTGGTTCTAAAAAACTGAGGGAAATACTTACGCTAATTCGCTGCATCAGCCTTTCCTCTTCAAGGGAAAACCAACGCATGCTCAAGAGGTAGCAAGAAGGATTTCTGGCAGCATTGCTGGGGAGATCTACGCTCAAGTCAAGACATACCAAGTACCCATCACAAACCGTTCTCCCTCGCATTACATTATTTGCCATTTTCCTCTCGTTTTCCTCTCCCCCACTTCACCTTTGCCATTTTATTCGCCCCTCTTCTGTTCGATCTTTTGTTTGCTTGTGTTACCATGTACCTTTGTTTTGCTTGCATCTTCGCTTGCTAAAGTTTATGGATCCTCATCTACTTGGTAATCTCTTTAAGAGATCCAATTATGATGAACCTATTGTTGGTGAGTTGAGTGCACTATATTATCTTTATGAGGTTTTGCTTGAAATTCATGAATCTGAAAAGTGTGATGAATTACTTTATGAAGAAATTCACGATAGATCTTTGAATAAAAAGCATGATTGCAATGATTTTATTAAAAATTCTATTGATGTAAATTGTGCTAATAATATGCAAAACCCTAAGCTTGGGGATGCTAGTTTTGCTATGTCCTCTACTTGTTGCAATGATCATGATTGGGGTGATTCTTCTTATCATCTTGAAAATTTATTTAAGCCCCATGATGAATATGAGATTAATAATAATGTTTGCAATAATATTGAAAGTGGGTTTGGAAGAGTGTCAACTTTAGATCCCACATATCTGGAGAATGTTCAATCTTATGAAGTTTTTGATAAAAGTGGGTTTGGCGAGGTCATGACTTTAGTTAATGTTAATCCCACTATTTTGGAAGAGTGTCAACTTTGCATACATGTGGATCATGTTAAGAGTATGTTTGGTGATAGGTATATTGTTGAATTTTCTTATGATCCTACATGTAATTATTATGAGATAGGAAAATATGATTGTAGAAATTTTAATGTTACTAAATTACCTCATGTTATCTTGAGATTGCTATTGTTTCTTTCCGCTTCCTTGCATATGCTAGTTTTTGCTTTATATGATTTTTTTTGCCTATAAGATGCCTATGCATAGGAAATATGTTATACTTAGATGTGTTTTTCACATGTTTCATGATGCTTTCTTTGTGGTTCAATTCTTGTCTTTCATATGAGCATCATTAAAATTATAGATGCCTAGCTAGGGGCGTTAAACGATAGCGCTTGTTGGGAGGCAACCCAATTTTTTTTTGTTCCTTGCTTTTTGTTCATTCTTAGTAATAAATAAATCATCTGTCCTCTGTTATTATTGTTTTTTTATGTTTTAATTAGTGTTTGTGCCAAATAAATCCTTTAGGATCTTCTTGGGTGATTGTTATTTGATATTGCTGAAAAAAGCAAAAAGTATGCGCTCACGAGAATAATTTTCATTTTTTACCAGAGAGAGATAAAATACCAATTCCAACTGCAGTAGATCATTATACAAATTATTCAGGACTTCCTAATTTTTCAATATTTTTGGAGTTACATAAGTATTGGAAACCTACAGATTACTACAGAGTGTTCCGTTTTTTATAGATTCTGTCTTTCGTGTGTTGTTTGCTTATTTTGATGAATCAATGGCTAGTATCGGGGGGTATGAACCATAGAGAAGTTGGAATACAGTAGATTTAACACCAACATAAATAAATAATGAGTTCATTACAGTACCTTAAGGTGGTGATTTGTTTTCTTATACTAACGAAGCTCATGAGATTTTCTATTGAGTTTTGTGTTGTGAAGTTTTCAAGTTTTTGGGTAAAGATTTGATGGATTTTGGAACAAGGAGTGGCAAGATACTAAGCTTGGGGATGCCCAAGACACCCGAGGTAAAATCCAAGGACAACCAAAAGCTTAAGCTCGGGGATGCCCCGGAAGGCATCCCCTCTTTCGTCTTCATCTATCGGTAACTTTACTTGAGGCTATATTTTTATTCACCACATGATATGTGTTTTGCTTGGAGCGTCTTGTATGATTTGAGTCTTTGCTTTTTAGTTTACCACAATCATCCTTGATGTACACGCCTTTTGAGGATACACACATGAATCGGAATTTATTATGCTTCACTTATATCTTTTGAGCTAGATAAATTTTGCTCTAGTGCTGCACTTATATCTTTTTAGAGCACGGTGGTGGTTTTATTTTATAGAAATTACTGATCTCTCATGCTTCACTTAAATTATTTTGAGAGTCTTTTAGAACATCATGGTAATTTTCTTTGGCTATAAAATTAGTTCTAATATGATAGGCATCCTGGACGGGTATAATAAAAACTTTCATATGGAGTGCATTAAATATTATGAGAAGTTTGATACTTGATTGTTGTTTTGAGATATAAGGATGGTAATATTAGAGTCGTGCTAGTTGAGTAATTGTGGAATTGAGAAATACTTGTGTTGAATTTGGCAAGTCCCGTAGCATTCACGTATGGTAAACGTTGTGTGAAAAATTTGAAGCATGCGGTGTTCTTTGATTGCATTCCTTATGAGTGCCGGTCGGGGACGAGCGATGGTCTTTTCCTACCAATCTATCCCACTAGGAGCATGCATGTAGTGCTTGGTTTTGATGAATTGTAGATTTTTTCAATAAGTATGTGAGTTCTTTATGACTAATGTTGAGTCCATGGATTATACGCACTCTCACCTTTCCATCATTGCTAGCCTCTTTGGTACCGTGCATTGCCCTTTCTCACCTCGAGAGTTGGTGCAAACTTCGCCGGTGCATCCAAACCCCGTGATATGATAGGCTCTACCACACATAGGCCTCCTTATATCTTCCTGAAAACGTCCGCCATACCTACCTATTATGGCATTTCCATAGCCATTCTGAGATATATGGCGATGCAACTTTCCACCGTTCTGTTTATTATGACACGCTCCATCATTGTCATATTGCTTTGCATGATCATGTAGTTGACATCGTATTTGTGGCAAAACCACCTTCATTCATTGCATATCCCGGTACACCGCTGGAGGCATTCAAATAGAGTCATATTTTGTTCTAAGTACCGAGTTGTAATTCTTGAGTGTAAGTAAATAAAATTGTGATGATTTTCATTATTAGAGCATTGTCACATGTGAGGAAAGGATGATGGAGACTATGATTCCCCCACAAGTCGGGATGAGATTCCGGAAGAAATAAAAAAAGAGGCCGTAAAACATGTAGTCGGGATGATGGAGACTATGATTCCCCCACAAGTGGGAATTTTTCATTATAGAACTTGGCTTGTATATTCCAATGATGGGCTTCCTCAAAATGCCCTAGGTCTTCGTGAGAAGCAAGTTGGATGCACACCCACTTAGTTTCATTTGTTGAGCTTTCATATATTTATAGCTCTAGTGCATCCGTTGCATGGCAATCCCTACTCCTTGCATTGACATCAATTGATAGGCATCTCCATAGCCCGTTGATTAGTCGCGTCAATGTGAGACTTTCTCCCTTTTTGTCTTCTCACACAACCTCCATCATCATATTCTATTCCACCCATAGTGCTATGTCCATGGCTCATGCTCATATATTGCGTGAAAATTGAAAGAGTTTGAAAAGCTAAGTATGAAACAATTGCTTGGCTTGTCATCGGGGTTGTGCATGATGGTAGCATTTTGTGTGACAAAAATGAAGCACGGACAAAGTATATGATTTTGTAGGGATAAGCTTTGGCTATGTTATTTTGAGAAGACGTAATTGCTTGGTTAGCATGCTTGAAGTATTATTATTTTTATGTCAATATTAAACTTCTGTCTACAATATTTTGGATCTAAACATTCATGCCGCAATAATGAGAATTACATTGAAAATTATGTTAGGTAGCATTCCACATCAAAAATTTTGTTTTTATCATTTACCTACTCGAGGACGAGCATGAATTAAGCTTGGGGATGCTTCATACGTCTCCAATGTAACTATAAATTTTTATTGTTCCATGCTATTATATTATCTGTTTTGGATGTTTAATGGGCTTTATTATACACTTTTATATTATTTTTGGGACTAACCTATTAATCGAAGGCCCAATGCAAATTGCTGTTTTTTTTGCATATTTCAGTGTTTTGCAGAAAAGGAATATCAAACGGAATCCAAATGGAATGAAACATTCGCGAGGATCTTATTTGGAACAAATGCAATCCAGGAGACTAGGTGTGGAGGTCAAGGAAGCAACAAGGCGGCCATGAGGTAGGGCGGTGTGCGTAGGAGGGTAGGCGTGCCCCCACCCTCATGGGCCCCACGAAGCTCCACCGACCTTCTTCTTCTGTCTATATATACTCTTATGTCGTGAAAACATCCAGGGGAGCCACGAAAAAACATTTCCACTGCCCCAACCGTCAGTACCCGTGAGATCCCATCTGTGGACCTTTTCCGGCGATCTGCCGGAGGGGGATTCGATCATGGAGGGCTTCTACATCAACACCATAGCCTGTCCGATGATGTGTGAGTAGTTTATCACAGACATTCGGGTCCACGGTAATTAGCTAGATGGCTTCTTCTCTCTCTTTGGTTCTCAATACAAAGTTCTCCTCGATGCTCTTGGAGATCTATTTGATGTAATACTTTTTGCAGTGTGTTTGCCGAGATCCCATGAATTGTGGGTTTATGATCAAGTTTATCTATGAACAATATTTGATTCTTCTCTGAATTCTTATATGAATGATTTGATATCTTTGCAAGTCTCTTTGAATTATCAGTTTGGTTTGGCCTACTAGATTGATCTTTCTTGCAATGGGAGAAGTGCTTAGCTTTGGGTTCAATCTTGCGGTACTTGATCCCAGTGATAGAAAGGGAACCGACACGTATTGTATTGTTGCCAACGAGGATAAAAAGATGGCGTTTATATCATATTGCTTGAGTTTTCCCTCTACATCATGTTATCTTGCCTAATGCGTTACTCTGTTCTTATGAACTTAATACTCTAGATGCATGCTGGGTAGTGGTCAATGTGTGGAGTTATAGTAGTAGATGCCTAGATATTCTCATAACTATGCGCTTTTCTATCAATTGCTCGGCAGTAATTTGTTCACCCATTGTAATATTTGTTATCTTGACAGAAGCCACTAGTGAAACCTATGGCCCCTGGGTATACTTTACATCATATAAGTTTCCGATCTACAATTCTAGTTTACTATTTATTTTGCAATCTTTACTTTCCAATCTATAGAACAAAAATACCAGAAATATTTATATTATTATCTTTATCAGATCTCACTTTTCCAAGTGGCCGTGAAGGGATTCACAAGCCCTTTATCACGTTGGTTGCAAGGTTCTTATTTGTTTGTGCAGGTATTAGGCGACTTGTGTGTAGTCTCCTACTGGATTGATACCTTGGTTCTCAAATACTGAGGGAAATACTTATGCTACTTTGCTGCATCACCCTTTCCTCTTCAAGGGAAAACCAACGCATGCTCAAGAGGTAGCACCGGGTCCGGATACCTTGTAGGAACACCTAAAGAGGTATACACGCAATGGTCTTCGGAATGGTTTTATGTGGACAACGTCCCACTGCCGTACCCAGTTCATAGTGGCCTGCCTAAATTCTCCAGTGCTCCTTTAAAGAAGTGCCTCAACTAGCGTCCCCGAAGTCCCAGAGAAGAGGATAGTGCAGAGATACAGAGGTTGGTCAGCAAGGTCAGGCTGCTGGCCCACTCCGAACTCTCAATAGTCGAAGTCATGGCGATCGCAATAAAGAGGTGCATGCATCCCCTCCAATCCAGAGTAACTCCTTTATCGTCTACAAAGGAGAAGACGACGCATCCCGGTATAGATGGTAGGGTCCGGATACCCCAGCCGAACTGGCCTCTATTTTGGACATTCTGTATAAGGGTGAAAAAGAAGATTTTCTCCGTTCAAACTATCGGGAGGCCTATTCCATGTACACCCCTATTGAATAGGTAAGATCTCGATTCATTTGTTCTTATTTTACTGCATCACAGACACTAATCAAATGTACCTTTTATTGCCACCAACTTTAGTCATGGAAGAGGATGATCGAGGACGTCCACTGTCCTGCTCGTCAGCCAGAGGATCATAATCGCTTTAAGGATCATGGCCTTTGCGAGGATCCATATATATATATATATAATTTTACGATGGGGTATTATATCAGGCGAGCCTTGATGGTTCGAAAGTGGCCATTATCGCTGACTACCCTCGTCTTTACGCATTCTGCATCATGAGTATCTAGAGGCTTCCTAAGAAGAGATCCTCGTGTGTATCCTTTCCTGTTGTACTAATATGGATTTCATCAGGATCGGTGTTCCAAGGACCGTAACTCCTCGAGGGTGTCCATTGCGCAAGGCCGTCGTTCAAAACGAAAAGGAGCCGGGAGTACTGCGGAGACTTCATAGTCTTCCAAGAGGTATGTATACTTAATGCATGCCTAGGCATGATTCTAGATTGTTTAAGAGTCTCCCCTTCTTTATCTTTTTATCTTTAGGAGGAGTACACGACAAACGGTGGGAAAGCGCCCAGTTAGCCAAATGCCCACTAATCCAGTGTTGAACTCGTCAATTAGGACGCAAGCAAATGGCGCGCCCGTTCCGCCTCCTCACGAAGATTCAGATGACGTGTCGGTCACAAATTCTGAACTGGAGAGCGTGATGAATCACCATCGCTTGAAGGAAGCCATGCATACTCCGGCCTTGTCCGAACAAGAATTCACCGCACTGAATTCAATGGATGCCTATATTCGGGCCGCTTGAGATGGCCTTGCCGGAATTATTCAGCTATTCTCAAAGAAAATACAGGTGAAATTTGACACAATTTGACATGGTCATATGGCAGTAGCCCCCAAGACTTGAAGCAGTTGGCCCAACCAATTCAAGGATTGTTATATCATCAGGCACTCACAGAGAGGAATAACACATTACCCAAGGAGCTTGAAGAATGTCGGACCAAGCTAACTGTTGTCACCCCCGAACTGGAAATTTTGAAGAATTCCAAAAAGGCATCTGATGGTAAGCACAATAGTGTCTGGGAAATACGATTCTGCGCCAACAATGATTTTTAAATATGCATTGTTTTGTTTTCAGCGGCAGGATCGACAGAGCAGTTGGAGGAAAGGATAAAGGCTGCTCAAGCAGACAAGGGACATGCCAAAGGGCAAGAAGCCGTTGGTCAACATATATTAACATGGACCATTGATGAGAAAAACAAATTACAGGATGCAAACACGAAGCAAGCCGAAGAGCTAAAGAACGTACGAGCCCAACTATCGGATGCTTTGAAGGAGACCAGAAAACTAAAGAGCGGCATATTCAGTATGTCCTTTATCTTGATTTTCATGTGGTCCCCTGATGGATAATTTTACGAAATTGTTCCTGTAGGTTTGCTAATCGGGCGGCCCGAGGGAGAAGTGTCCGGATTTCAAGGCGACTTGCTGCAATAGCTATCTAAAATGCACGAGCGAGCTTGGAAAGCCACGAGAAACATGGCTAAGGCTTTATGGCCATCTGATTCTCCTCCAGAAATTATGGAAGAGCTCGTGAATTTATTCAAGGGAGCTCGGCGCTACTTTGAACTATGGAAGGTGTCAGCATGCCGAGAAGGTGCACGAGAAGCCTGGGCCATGGTGAAAACACGGTATACCAGACTTGATCTGAATCATACAGCCCAAGTCCGACCTCAGGGATCAGACAGACAAGAAATTCCTGTTAGCTTGGTGTATGACCAAGTAAGGACAGCCGCCAAATTTTCACAACAGGACTGGAAACTAGAAAACCTTATAGATGGTATAGATAAAGAGTAGGCATTTGATTCTATGTAAGAAATGTACTTTATCATAAACTTATCTCTGGACAAATTTTCAAAGATTGTCATGGCAGACCTTCTGCTTCAACCTCGAAACCCGAGGGTTGGAGTGTTTCCAAATACTATACCTGTGGAAAACACCAAGTATGTTCGGAAACCAGGCAATCCGGTCATGGTGCTTGAATAGACAAACTGTATTCGAGGAGTTCTGTTATATTACTTTTTAATGTAAGAAACATCTTCCAGAGAGAATAGTTCCATTAAGGGTTCCTCTCCCTGGGTCATCATGCATTATTTATGCATGCCTAAACTATGATGCTAAACAAATCACAAGAAGCATTATGTCAGGACCCCGATCCCAAGTCACATCGACCTAGCCGGTAACACCTCATATCACTTTGCGGCCTCACGCACGGTATTCCCTCGGATGTCGCCTTACCATGGCCCGGGACCGTTTGCGCCTTTTGGTTCACGTATATGATAGTGTCTCTAGCATCCATATGACAGAGAACCCGGGCCGACATGACTAGTCATGAACCCAAAGTGGCACTAACTTACGGGGACAGGCATACATGAATCAACATCGAGCATGTCAGTCAGCAGCATGCGAATCCGGGCTGTAGCACTGGGCTAACAGGACTCCGGGAACCCAGGCTGTAGCAGGCTAGGCAGGACTCCAGATGTCACCGCGTGACATTTCCCCGAAGGGACAGACACAGGAACGAAGTGAATCACATGCCGGCCAGTCAAGTGTTCCGGAGCAGTAGTGCTGGGCTAGCAGGACTCCGGTGAACCGGGCTGTAGCGGACTACTATGGCTCATGGAAGCACAAGACTACATTTCCCCATAAGAGAGGCTACCAAGGATAAACAACTAGGTTGTCGGATCCCACACATACCAAGCATTTCAATCATACACACAATATGCTCAATATGTGCAATACAACATGGCATCACAACAAGACTCTACGACTGAGAGTATTTATTCATTAGGCTCCGAGGAGCGAGATATTACAAACATGGGTCTCATGACCCAACATTCAAAGCATACAAGTCAAAGCACATGCGGAAGCTTAACATGTCTGAGTACAGACATCTAAAAATGAAAATGGCTGAGAAGCCTGACTATCTACCACACCCTCCCAAGGGTACAAGATATTAGCTGAGGTAACAAGCTAAATGTGAAGTCCACGCGGAACTACTAGCGAGGCTGAAGTCTGTCTGCAAAAACATAAATTAAGAAAACGTGAGTACAAATGTACTCAGCAAGACTTACATCAAAACTAACTACATATGCATCATTATCAACAAAGGGATGGTGGAGTTTAACTGCAGCAAGCCAGCTTTGACTCGGTGGCTATCCTGAACTGCGACTGCAAGTAACTCTTTTGAGGTGGCGCACACGAGTCCACATATTCACCATATCAATACACCACTATGGATCCGCTCCCGTCTCCCTACGAGAACGCCATCCATAGCACTCACGCTTATCTTGCGCATTTTAGAGTATCCACTTTCACTTGTCTATGAACTATGCAAGGGGTCCAAGCTTCCATATCCGAGGAATTCGGCTATTCGAATAGATAATGATAACCCTGCAGGGGTGTACTTCTTCACACACACGCTCTCGCCACTTACCACCATGTACACATCGTGTATCTCGGCAACCTTCAAGCGGAAGCCTGGCGAGGGAGTCGACCACAACCTGACTAAGCAACATGTCTCTAGTCCAGGTTTATCGCCTATTCGGGTTCCATCCGCAAGGAGATCCGGCCGGCGTGTCGCTCACGGCCCCAAACGATGTGAGCAGGGTTCCCAAGCCCACCATCTGGGTGCCACTTGGTACACCGTGCCATTGTGCCTAGTCTGTCCCAAGCCCACCTGTACTGGGTGCCACTTGGTAGACTACTAACACTACCTACAAACACCAGAAACTAGTTGCAACTCCTGGACAGAGATCGAGTTGATTAATAAGTCGAGAGAGCTTGGAGCGCTCGGAGCCCAATGTGTGGTAGTAACTATTCATGGATCACAAACACATAACTCAGTTCCTGAGGACGGCTGCAATGAGACAACCCACCATGTACTCCTACATGGCCTCTCACCGCTACGTTTACCAAATCGTGTTCACACACTTAACTCTCAACAGTAGGACATGTTCACCACATTCCAATTCATCCCCGATGAATTAGACCTGACTCAACTGTAAGCAGTAGCAGGCATGACAAAAAAACATGAATGGGTAGGCACATCAGGGCTCAAACAACTCCTACTCATGCTAGCAGGTTTCATCTATTTACTGTGGCAATGACAGGTCATGCAGAGGAAAGGGGTTCAGCTACCGTAGCATGTAACAGTTGAGATGTTGTTGTCCTAATGCAGTAAAAGAGAGCAGGAGCGAGAGAGTGGGATTGTATCGGAATGGACATGGGGGTTTTGCTTGCCTGGCACTTCTGAAGATAGTATAGCTCTTCATCGGTGTCATCGATCACGTCGTCGGAAACATCGTCTACTAAGAGGGAACAACCACCGACAAACACAAAAGGAACCACAATCAATGCAATGCACATTCATATGAATGATATGTCATATTAAAGTACTGAATTGACCTAGTGCAACAGTTAGTCATATTCATTGAAGTGGAATTCAAACCTATAGCAAATTCCAACTCCAAAACTAATTACCATTCATTCCATAATCATGAATTTTCCTATTCAGTGAGGTTAACTTGTTCAAACATGCATGAAAATTCCATAAACAGATTCTTTGGATTTTTCTGATAATTTTTCATATATAAATTATCTCCATTGGAGTTACAGATAATTTTCTATGATTTTTAGAAGTTTTGGCCATTTTTTGGAATTTCCTGAATTAAGTTTAATCCAGAAAAAGTCTTATGCGTCAGCATTAGGTCATGCTGACCTCAGCAGGTCAACAACGCCTAACCAGAGTCAAACCTGACAGTGGGACCCATGTGTCATCGACTCAGTATCAGTTAGTGACACCGACAGGTGGGTCCGGTCAACGGCCACGTCAGCACGTCAACTCTGACTTGTGGGGCCACTGTTATTAGTGAAATCTAATCAGTAACTAAACTATTGTTAATTAAGGGCTTGGGGCCCGTATGGAAGTGGGTCAGGGGGTTAATTAGAAGGGTCATTAGTGACTAGTGATGGGCCACGTCGACATCGCCGGAGTTCGGCCGGCGGCGACCAAAACCGATGACGGAGACGCTGCGGGATTGAGTTATGGGCGACCATTTGCCTCGTTGTTTGCGTCTAATGGTAGAGGTGAGTGCGGCGCATCCAGAAGGGCGGACGCCGGAGGCTGGTATGGCCGGAGTAGGCGGCAACGAGGAGCTAGGCAGCGGCCGGAGTTCGGGCATGTTCAGTTTGGCGCTAGGGGGCACGACAGATCGAACGGGTGGGTACGCTCTCCTCCTGGGAGCGTTCTGAGCACGGTGCAATGCTCAGGCGCAAGCTTCAGTGGTTGCAGCACCAGCGGTGACATGGCCGGTGGTGATGAGCTCTTGGGCTCGGCGCTGGAGCTAGCTAGGGCACGCAAACGGCGGTAGAAAAAGAAGGGGAGGAAGCGTTAGCTCACAGGGAAGATGTAGAGCGGCTCAGTGGGCTTGGGGACGTGATGAAGGCGGCGAATCGGTGATGGCGAGCGGCGGGTACCGAGGTTGAAGACGATGACGTAACTGTCGTTGCAGCATGCCCGCAGTTGCGTAGCTTGGTGAAGACGAAGAGGACGGCGAGCCGGAGCTTCTGGGCACTTCAGAGGAGCGAGGGGGTGGCTATGGCCACGTTGGATGGTGAGGGCAGCGAAGGCAGTGGGGGAGGAAGAGAACCAGGGGAGGAGAAAGTGAGCACGGAGGGGGAGAGGGAGGCAGGGAGGTGTGTGGCATCGTCCAAGGGGGTTGGGGAGGGGCCAACCAAGCAGGAGGTGGCGCGCGCGTATGCGCGCACGGCGGCCACACGCCCTCCTGCCCACTGGCAGGAGGTTGAAGACAGTGGAGGGGCCTGGTGGCTAGGCCAGCAGGAGTTGGGCCCGGTGGGCTGCATAGTGCAAGGCCGGCTGATGGGCTGCCTAGTACGTCCAGGTAAGTTATCCCCTTCTTCTTTTTATTTAAGTTTTCTATTTTCTGCTTCTGTTTTGAATTTGGTTTGCTGACCAATTTATTTTGCAGCTTCTGGAAATATTTGTGGATGCAAATTGGTTTATCCCAGAGCTCCACGAAAAGTCTCAGAATTATTGGAGCAATAAAATATTTATAGGATTTATTTGCTCCAACTCAAATACACTAGTAAATTAAATCAAAGCCCAAATAATTCCCTAAAAATGTTCAATATTTTTGGTTTGGATCAAAACCCTTGCCAAAATTATCAAATATTAACGAAGGCAATTTTGAGTTCATTGAAAATATTTTTAGGTTGAACCTGTTTGATTTGACTTGGTGCTAGGGTTTGATCATCCCCCATTTCAAATTCATTTGAATTGCAACATGATGCATGCATGATTATGCAGCTATTTACAACCAACTTCTAGGGCCGTGACAACTCACCCCCACTAAACAAGAATCTCGTCCCGAGATTCAAGACGTGAGGTAAGAAGACACTGCGGACACAAAGCTAACACGACCTTCGCGATCCGACTGTCCTCCTCGAAGATGTTGATTTATTGCTTCAAATTGATCTTGACATCTTTGCTTTCGAGATCTTCATCCAACATGATGTTGACAAAGGAGAGACAACTCTACAAGGATGGATCATCTTAATGGTCACAAGATCAACTCACCGAATGAGACATAAGAACACCTCTTGAGTTGAGACACAAACCACACATCATGAGCAATGGAAAGAAGCAGATGACAAGGGTTCAATATGGTAGGCAACAATTCCAGGCTTGAGTAAGATGGTGCATGGTTTGAAAGTAGCAAGGAGATAAATTGCCTTGATTCCATAATAGGGCACCATAGGGAAGGTGACTCGTTGGATTATTCCCTTAAGTGGCAAAAAGGATTACTTTTGATACAGAGATCATTGAAACTCTCTATACCAGCCTAAGGAAATTCATAACAAACGTTTGGCGGAGTAAGAAGGGATGGCATACCCACACTAGAATGGATGATGTGGACTACCTTGTTGAAGACAACGCAAGGGATGATTTTGCTTGCGCATGCTCTCAAGAACTTGAGCATTTCCATATTCATCTGGTTTCTACCAACATCCGTGTCAAGAATCCTAGCAACACAACATACTACCATGATGAACAGTGATGGACGATGCAGATGCAAAGGAAGACAACATCTTCTCAGATTCCACCATAGCGAGGCCAAGGAAACAAAATCTGGACGATCGACCGAGAGACATTTGGCACTCCGCTTCTAATGTTCTCCTTGATGTACTGGTTACCACGGTCATGCTTTAAAGCATCAACATAGCCATCAAGTAGTGGTCATACTTCGGAATACAATAGATCCATAATGAACAACTTCTGGAGTAAATCCTACGAAATCCTTATGGGGAGGTGGCCAACTTCCTCAATCAAGATACTACAATAATAGGTCTTCCGGCTGGGTGTGTTGGCCACGACATCCACTTTACCGGTTACAGAGAGACCAATATTATAGTTCTCGGAGTGTGTTCCAACCATCATATCTGCCTGAGATTCAGATCTGGTTGGTGTCAGGATATTCCAGAGTCATCAAGTCTAGAAAGAAAAATGAAAGTTTGCAACACAAATCGACGAGATGACGTTGCGAGACTCTCGGGGGAATGAACTACGGTAGTAAGCTCCAAAACATGAGCCGGTTCTGCTACAAGCATGTGAACACGCTGTCCTAGACAAGCATGGTCATGTAGTAGTCTTATAATAAAAACACTACCGAGTACAGGTGGGGAACCATCATCGAGGATAACAAAGTCCTAACATAAGTCATGATTCTTAAGAAGGAACTTCTTCTCCTTGAACAAATCAATCAGTGGCTTGTGTGCTAGCAATTCATATGGAACGAAGATGATCAGTCTAACATACCACAGAATACTTTGCACGTGCATGGATAACTTGGGATGATTCCAGAGGAAACAACATTGACTTTCTTAAATTCACGGCGGCAGCTTACATCAAATGCACGTGAATCAAAGGAGGTCACTTCTTTCATCCAAACATATACTTCATGAACGGGGCATGAAGAAAATGCTTACACAAGTTTCCAACACTAGCTTAATGTTTAACACGAATTATGGGGGAGACAAGATGCTACTGATTGGCTCAACAGCAACTCATCGGAATTTCCATATCACTGGACTTCCACCATCATTTGAACACGGTGATAGCATTGGTCAGACCAGAAAATGTAATGGTGTATTCTCGAGGGGTCAACCATGAGTACACAACATTACGAATATCGTTGGTTCTGATTTGATTTGACAATATCCCACACTCAAATCAAGGGTCGGATAAGATAATAGCACCGACAACTGATCACGAGGATCAGTCGAGGAAGATATCATCTTGCTTCAACAACTATCAAAACACAAGGATATCCCTTTGGGATGAACTAAGTCGGACAAGCTATCATATTCCAACTCTCCAAGTTGTCATTTGGCTTAACCAACTATTTCAGGGTATCCAACACAAATTCTTGGAGAAATAGCGGTTTATAGAAAAATCAACTTGATCACGAAGTCAACATAGCGGTCAGGTGATAACCAGGTAATACTTCTGAGAAGATATTCGGAAAATCACGAACCATCGATATGTTACTAAGCTCAAGATCAATCTTGCTTTTCAGGGCAAGACGATATGATCAAGGGAGCGAGGGATTGACACAATCCTAACTCATTGATCGAAGAGTGCACCAGGAAATATGGACTAGGTAGCAAGATCAATCTTAGAATGGTTGTTCAATAACCAACACACTAAGAATGAGAATATTGTCCATTTACTACCAACCAACGAGTTGCTCAGAGTATTGATTTCACACATCACAATTCACTTGTCGGCATTCCGGTTACAATAACACGAGGACCGAGGAATGAATGATGATGGTGAGAAGTATCACTGCATCAAGAATTCATAAGAGGTGGTGGAATTCTCAAGACATTCTTGACATAAAGGTGGTAACACTCCAAGGTAGAACAGAGCAAAAGCTGGATTGGCATTTTGATCCATGGCATACAACTAATTTGACCCAATCCTAGAAATGGATAAGGTATTGGAGTTTGTTTCTCCTAGTCATTCCAGAATAGAATGGCTTGACACACCACAAGAATATGAGGTATCGATGAGCATGAATGCACACATACTCTTAACTATCAATTGACAGACGAGGGCCAGAAAATAACTAACGAGGGACAACTCAAAGGAACATATAACTTTCTAAGTTGTGGATGCATAGATTAGTATGTCGAACGAGTTCAACATATTTCTTCCAGATAACCCATGCAGAAAGGTAGAACTAGCAGATTCACAATATGAATGGAGTACTACTCAAGAGCACCCTGGTTGTGATCTTTGGTTCAAAAGAACTTCTGCCATGATGGTTCATGGTATTTGGAAGAATGATATACCACGGACCTCGAGGACTATCACAAAGATTACTAATATCCTAAAGGTACGAGCAACACTATCAACACGGGGTAAGTAGAGTGGATCTTGGGTCAGAAACCCAGGAGTAAAATACCTAGTACTAAGTAGCATCGCGGGATGCTCTCGAGAATGGTGGCCAGAATCATCACACTGGAACACAAAACATGGCTAGATTACTAGGTCACTCACTAAAACACCTAGGGTCATAATAATAGCTCCAACCTATATGTCGAGGCAACAGAGTATCTCAACTCACCGATTAGTGTGATTAATCTGGCCCAAATGGACATCAGGAACATGGAAAGAATGATTGCAAGTGCATCAGACTATCTAGAAACCTGGGATGACTCGGACAACATAATGGCTGTAAATCCTCAAAAAGATTTGAGACAACCTGCAAAAATGGTGGCATAACCACTCAACATCACAATATCAAGATTCTGAGATCAACTGTCATCACATGAAGGTAGTAGAAACTGCACTGGGGCTTGAACTCAACAATCCTAGGCAACTACGGTTTAGTAACACATCATCCTGATAGATAGAACAGAAGCCTAGTTCCTAATCCCCGTAGAAACGAAGAGGTTGACTCAGATCAGAAGGGCGTAAGGTAAAGGAATAAAAAGAGCCTTACATTCTCATCCACAATCAATTCCCTTATATAACTAAAGCATTTCTAGATTCAACTTCGACCAACTTGGCTTGGTAATCCTACAGGCAGTCAGGCTGTGATACCAAAGCTGTCAGGACCCCGATCCCAAGTCACATTGATCTAGCCGGTAACACCTCATATCACTTTGCGGCCTCACGCACGGTATTCCCACGGGTGTCGCCATACCATGGCCTAGGACCGTTTGTGCCTTTTGGCTCACGTATATGATAGTGTCTCTAGCATCCATATGACAGAGAACCCGGGCTGACATGACTAGTCATGAACCCAAAGTGGCACTAACTTACGGGGACATGCATACATGAATCAACATCGAGCATGTCGGTCAGCGGCATGCGAATCCGGGCTGTAGCACTGGGCTAACAGGACTCCGGGAACCCAAGCTGTAGCAGGCTAGGCAGGACTCCAGATGTCACCGCGTGACATTTCCCCGAAGGGACAGACACAGGAACGAAGTGAATCACATGCCGGCCAGTCAAGTGTTCCGGAGCAGTAGTGCTGGGCTAGCAGGACTCTGGTGAACCGGGCTGTAGCGGACTACTATGGCTCATGGAAGCACAAGACGACATTTCCCCATAAGAGAGGCTACCAAGGATAAACAACTAGGTTGTCGGATCCCACACATACCAAGCATTTCAATCATACACACAATATGCTCAATATGTGCAATACAACATGGCATCACAACAAGACTCTACGACTCAGAGTATTTATTCATTAGGCTCCGAGGAGCGAGATATTACAAACATGGGTCTCATGACCCAACATTCAGAGCATACAAGTCAAAGCACATGCGGAAGCTTAACATGTCTGAGTACAGACATCTAAAAATGAAAAAGGCTGAGAAGCCTGACTATCTACCACACCCTCCCAAGGGTACAAGATATTAGCTGAGGTAACAAGCTAAACGTCAAAGTCCACGCGGAACTACTAGCGAGGCTGAAGTCTGTCTGCAAAAACATAAATTAAGCAAACATGAGTACAAATGTACTCAGCAAGACTTACATCAAAACTAACTACAAATGCGTCATTATCAACGAAGGGATGGTGGAGTTTAACTGCAGCAAGCCAGCTTTGACTCGGTGGCTATCCTGAACTGCGACTGCAAGTAACTCTTTTGAGGTGGCGCACACGAGTCCACATATTCACCATATCAATACACCACTATGGATCTGCTCCTGTCTCCCTACGAGAACGCCATCCATAGCACTCACGCTTATCTTGCGCATTTTAGAGTATCCACTTTCACTTGTCTATGAACTATGCAAGGGGTCCAAGGAATCCGGATATTCGAATAGATAATGATAACCCTGCAGGGGTGTACTTCTTCACACACGCTCTTGCCACTTACCACCATGTACACATCGTGTATCTCGGCAACCTTCAAGCGGAAGCCTGGCAAGGGAGTCAGCCACAACCTGACTAACCAACAAGTCTCTAGTCTAGGTTTATCGCCTATTCGGGTTCTATCCGCAAGGAGATCCGGCCAGGGTGTCGCTCACGGCCCCCAAACGATGTGAGCAGGGTTCCCAAGCCCACCATCCGGGTGCCACTTGGTACACCGTGCCACTGTGCCTAGTCTGTCCCAAGCCCACCTGTACCGGCTGCCACTTGGTAGACTACTAACACTACCTACAAACACCGGAAACTAGTTGCAACTCCTGGACAGAGATCGAGTTGATTAATAAGTTGAGAGAGCTTGGAGCGCTCGGAGACCAATGTGTGGTAGTAACTGTTCATGGATCACAAACACAGAACTCAGTTCCTAAGGACGGCTGCAATGACACAACCCACCATGTACTCCTACATGGCCTCTCACCGCTACCTTTACCAAATTGTGTTCACACACTTAACTCTCAATAGTAGGACATGTTCACCACATTCCAATTCATCCCCGATGAATCAGACCTGACTCAACTCTAAGCAGTAGCAGGCATGAAAAACAAACATGAATGAGTAGGCACATCAGGGCTCAAACAACTCCTACTCATGCTAGTGGGTTTCATCTATTTACTGTGGCAATGACAGGTCATGTAGAGGAAAGGGGTTCAGCTACCACAGCATGTAACAGTTGAGACATTGTTGTCCTAATGCAGTAAAAGAGAGCAGGAGCAAGAGAGTGGGATTGTATCAGAATGGACAAGGGGGTTTTGCTTGCCTGGCACTTCTGAAGATAGTATAGCTCTTCATCAGTGTCATCGATCACGTTGTCGGAAACATCGTCTACTAAGAGGGAACAACCACCGACAAACGCAAAAGGAACCACAATCAATGCAATGCACATTCATATGAATGATATGTCATATTAAAGTACTGAATTGACCTAGTGCAACAGTTAGTCATATTCATTGAAGTGGAATTCAAACCTATAGCAAATTCCAACTCCAAAACTAATTACCATTTATTCACAAATCATGAATTGTCCTATTAAGTGAGGTTAACTTGTTCAAACATGCATAAAAATGCCATAAACAGATTCTTTCGATTTTTCTGGTAATTTTTCATATATAAATTATCTCCATTGGAGTTACAGATAATTTTCTATGATTTTTAGAAGTTTTGGGCATTTTCTGGAATTTCCTGAATTAAGTTTAATCCAGAAAAAGACTTTATGCGTCAGCATAGGTCATGCTGACCTCAGCAGGTCAACAACGCCTAACCAGAGTCAAACCTGATAGTGGGACCCATCTGGCATCGACTCAGTATCAGTTAGTGACACCGACAGGTGGGTCCGGTCAACGGCCACGCAGCAGTCAACTCTAACTTGTGGGGCCACTGTTATTAGTTAAATCTAATAAAAAACTAAACTATTGTTAATTAAGGGCGTGGGGCCCGTATGTAAGTGGGTCAGGGGGTTAATTAGCAGGGTCATTAGTGACTAGTCATGGGCCATGCCGACATCGCTGGAGTTCGGCCGGTGGTGACCAAAACCGACGACGGAGACGTTGTGGGATTGAGCTACGGGCGACCATTTGCCTCGCCGTTTGCGTCTAATGGCAGCGGTGAGTGTGGTGCATCCAGAAGGGCGGACGCCGGAGGATGGTATGGCCGGAGTAGGCGGCGGCGAGGAGCTAGGCGGCGGCCAGAGTTCGGGCATGTTCGGTTTGGCGCTAGGGGCACGGCAGATTGAACGGGTGGGTACGCTCGGCTCCTGGGAGCGTTCTGAGCACGGGGCAACGCTCAGGCGCAAGTTTCAGTGGCTGCAGCGACGGCGGTGACATGGCCGGCGGTGATGAGCCCTCGGGCTCGGCGGTGGAGCTAGCTAGGGCGCGCAAACGGCGGTAGAAAGAGAAGGGGACGAAGCGTTAGCTCACAGGGAAGACGTAGAGCGGCTCAGTGGGCTCGGGGATGTGATGAAGGCGGCGAATCGGTGATGGCGAGCGGCGGGTACCGAGGTTGAAGACGACGACGTAGCCGCCGTTGCAGCATGCCCGCGGTTGCGTAGCTTGGTGAAGATGAAGAGGGCGGCAAGCCGGAGCTTCTAGGCACTTCAGGGGAGAGAGGGGGTGGTTGTGGCCGCAGCGGATGGTGACGGCAGCGACAGCCATGGGGGAGGAAGAGAACCAGGGGAGGAGAAAGTGAGCATGGAGGGGGAGAGGGAGGCAGGGAGGTGTGTGGCGTCGTCCAAGGGGGTCGGGGAAGGGCCAACCAAGCAGGAGGTGGCGCGCGCGTGTGCGCGCACGGCGGCCACACGCCCTCCTGCCCACTGGCAGGAGGTTGATGACGGTAGAGGGGCCTGGTGGCTGGGCTAGCAGGAGTTGGGCCCGGTGGGCTGCATAGTGCAAGGCCGGCTGATGGGGTGCCTGGTACGTCCATGTAAGTTATCCCCTTCTTTTTTATTTAATTTTTCTATTTTCTCCTTATGTTTTGAATTTGGTTTGCTGACCAAATTATTTTGCAGCTTCTGGAAATATTTTTGGATGCAAATTGGTTTATCCCAGAGCTCCACAAAAAGTCTCAGAATTATTGGAGCAATAAAATATTTATAGGTTTTATTTGCTCCAACTCAAATACACTAGTAAATTAAATGAAAGCCCATATAATTCCCTAAAAATGTTCAATATTTTTGGTTTGGATCAAAACCCTTGCCAAAATTATCAAACATTAATGAAGGCAATTTTGGGTTCATTGAAAATATTTTTAGGTTGAACCTGTTTGATTTGACTTGGTGCTAGGGTTTGATCATCCCCCATTTCAAATTCATTTGAATTGCAACATGATGCATGCATGATTATGCAACTATTTACAACCAACTTCCAAGGCCGTGACACTTTATATTTTGGGATTTTCATATTGCTATGAAGGGATTTCATCTTTTGTCCGCTGACCAATTATTCCCTTAAGAATGCTAGCTTTCGGCTTCAACTGTCTGAGGTATATCTCCGGATGACCCGGTTGTAACAATCGCCGAGGTGCTCCCTTTATGCCCTAGCCGAACGAGTGGGAACATAGGGCATAAGCACAGGAGCCAGGTGACCCAGCTTGGCAAAAACTTAAGTCATAGAGGTGCATATAATGGCGAAGACAGGACGTATATGAGCAAACAACACACATATATATGGTGAGCTTTATATGAGCAAACAACACACACGATAGAAGTCGTAAAAGGAACGAAAAGAAAAAGGGAAAAAGTGAAAAAGGAGAAAAAGGTAACAAACAATGTGTCAGGACTTAGGCGTAGAATCTTCAGAGTCTGGCAGGGTTCCATGGGTTCGGCTCTAAGCGATTGTCCGATGCATCGCGAAAGCGATAGGCTCCTCTAGTGAGAACTTCATCTATAATCAAGAGACCCTCTGAAAGTGCAACTATCCCTAGGTGGTTTTGGTAATTCATAACAACATATAGCTCATTGAGCTAATGCTTTTCCAAGATGATTATTTCAGGAAAGCTCAATGATTGGCATGGCATGGATGTGAAAGTGGAACCCTCAAAATGCTAAGGACAAAGGATTGGCTCAAGCTCAAAAGCTCAAGACTCTTCATTTTATATTTTAGTGATCCAAGATCACATTGAGTCTTTAGGAAAAGCCAATACTCTCAAGGAGGGATGAGGTGTTGCTTAATGAGCCTCTTGCTTCATGTGCTTAGTGATATGCTCCAAAACCCTCAACTACTTTCCCATATCCACATATGACCTAAACCCTAAGCCAAACTCGGTCCTACCGATTCTTCCTATCCGGCGCCACCGAGTTTCACTTGTCATTAGCCACTGCCAAACCCTAGCAATTCGGTCCTACCGGAAGGGATATCGGTCTCACCGAGATGGGGTCGCAAACTCTCTGTTTCCCTTTCGTAACTTTACGGTCTCACCGAAAGAGCGAATCGGTCCCACCGAGATTGCAATGTAAATTCAGTGTTTCCCCTTTGTAACTTTTCGGTCTCACCGAGTTCCACTCGGTCGCACCGAAAGAGCAAATCGGTCCCACCGAGTTTGCCTGACCAACTCTCTGGTTAGCTAATTACCAAATTCGGTCTCACCGAGTTTGTGTAATCGGTCTCACCGAGATTACGTTATGCCCAAACCCTAACCATATCGGTCCTACCGAGTTGCATGTCAGTCCCACCGAAAATCTCTAACGGTCACTAGGTTTACATTTTCGGTCCGACCGAGTTTGTTGATTTGGTCCCACCGATATTGGAAAACTTTGTGTAACGGTTGGATTTTGTGTGGAGGCTATATATACCCCTCCACCTCCTCTTCATTCGGAGAGAGAGAGAGCCATCAGAACACATACACCATTCCAACTCATATGTTCTGAGAGAGAACCACCTACTCATGTGTTGAGACCAAGATATTCCATTCCTACCATATGAATCTTGATCTCTAGCCTTCCCAAGTTGCTTTCCACTCAAATCTTCTTTCCACTAAATCCAAATCCTATGAGAGAGAGTTGAGTGTTGGGGAGACTATCATTTGAAGCACAAGAGCAAGGAGTTCATTACCTACACACCATTTGTTACTTCTTGGAGAGTGGTGTCTCCTAGATTGGCTAGGTGTCACTTGGGAGCCTCCGACAAGATTGTGGAGTTGAACCAAGGAGTTTGTAAGGGCAAGGAGATCGCCTACTTCGTGAAGATCTACCACTAGTGAGGCAAGTCCTGCGTGGGCGATGGCCATGGTGGGATAGACAAGGTTGCTTCTTCGTCGACCCTCTGTGGGTGGTTGCTTCTTCGTGGACCCTTCGTGGGTGGAGCCCTGTGTGGACTTGCGCAACCGTTACCCTTGGGTGGAGGCCTGTGTGGACTCGCACAACTGTTACCCTTCGTGGGTTGAAGTCTCCATCAATGTGGATGTAGGATAGCACCACCTATCCGAACCACGGGAAAAACATCCGTGTCTCCAATTGCGTTTGACTTCACCAAACCCTTCCCTTTACATTCTTGCAAGTTGCATGCTTTACTTTCCGCTGCCTATATACTCTTTGCAAGGAAATTTGGGACACTTTGATTGATATGCACGAAGGTACGGAATCCGTCAAGGAATCCAAGTTGGATGTGCTTCAAAGCCAACTTGACAAGTTCAAGATGAAGGATGGTGAAGGTGTCGCTGAAATGTACTCTAGGCTTGCTCTCATCACAAATGAGATTGCCGGCTTAGGAAGTGAAGAGATGACCGACAGATTCATCATCAAGAAGATTCTAAGAGCCTTGGATGGAAAATATGATACCGTGTGCACATTGATCCAAATGATGCCCAATTACAAAGATCTCAAGCCAACGGAGGTGATTGGAAGAATTGTTGCTCATGAGATGTCACTTAAGGATAAAGAGGAACTTCACAACAAATCAAGTGGTGCCTATAAAGCCTCATGTGAAGCCCCTACATCATCAAGTTAGAAACAAGACTTCAATGAAGAATTGAGCTTAATGGTGAAGAACTTCAACAAGTTCTACAAGAGTAGAAGCAAAGATAGAAGCTTCAAGTCAAGGTCCTACAATGACAAAAGATCTTCTAGTTGAGAGCAAAACTGCTACAATTGTGGAAGACCCGGACACTATTCCAATGAGTGTACGGCTCCCTACAAGAGAAGAGAAGATTCTCCAAGAAGAAGAAGCAAAGAATCACCACCAAGAGAGAGAAGGAGTAGAGATGATCGTTATAAACGAAGATACTCACGGAGAAGCAAGGATTCGGAAAGGAAGGAAAAATCATCAAGGAGCTACACAAGACGAAGACATCAAGCTCATGTTGGTGAATGGGTATCCGGCTCCGACTCCGACAGCCACTCCGAGAGAAGTTATCACTCCGACTCCGAAGATACTCAAGATGAAGGTGTTGCCGGTCTAGCACTTGTGTCAACCAACTCCTACGACATATTTGACTCACCAAATGAAGGAATTGGAAGATGCTTCATGGACAAAGGTCCTAAGGTAACACACCCCGAGTATGTTGATTTCAATAGTGATGAAGATGACTTGTTAGGTGATGATTTGCTTGTTGACAACTCTAGTGATGAATACTATGATGAAACGTCAATTAAACATGCTAATCAAGATAAAACGAATGACTATTATAAGGAGAAGATTGAGGCTCTAACTAAAGAACTAAACACTCTTAAGTTAGCTCATGAAACTATCTTCGAAGATCATCGAGAACTTTTAAGAGCTCATGAGAAATTATGCTTTGAAAAGCTCAATCTTGAGCAAGAGCATGAGTTCTTAAAAGCAATCAATGATGATCTCCGCAAGAAAAGCTCTTCTTACATTTCCAAGCATTTACTCTTATCCACTTACATGCCTCAAGTCAAGTCTAGTAACAAGAACAAGAAAGATTCTTCCTCTAGCAGTAACAATGATCATGCTAAATCCAACATTGTAGCTTCTAGTAGTTCTCTTGATTCCACTAATGATTCTCTTAGCCAAGTTACACTTGAGCAAGAAAATAGCTTATTGAAGGGAATTATAGAGAAAGGAGTGTACAAAAGCCTTGCCGGGAGTAAGCAATTCGAGGAAATTGTGCAAAAGCAAGGAATGCACCGGAAGAATCAAGGTGTTGGTTTTGAACGAAAGTTCAATGCCAATGGAGTTGAGTGGGAAGAAGATCAATACCCCAAGACAAAGCTTATTCCTCAACAAGAGAAGTATGATACTTCTTTCAAGGGGACACAAGCTCAAGATGATCTTCCACCACAAGACTACAAGCAAAAAGGCAGACAAGCTTCAAGAGGAAATTGACGCATTTGAAGAAGCTCCAAAGACCTTAGTCAAGTGGATTCCCAAGACTACATCAAGTTCCACTTCATCAAGTATTACTACAACTCCAAGGATTCCCATCAAGATGATGTGGATCCAAAAGAAGAAGAACTAGAAAGTTCTTGAGGGTGACTCCGCCAACAGAGTTCACTCTTATAATTTTGGCAAGGACAATTGCAATCAACTTCCACATCTTGCACTAGTTCAAGGAGTCACAAATCCTCTTGTCGGTAAGACAAGGGACAAGGTAACCTAAAAGTTTTCATGGACATCATCCTTTGTGTGCATCACTCTATGTCTATGGATATCCTTGTTTGTTCCTTGTGGGACTAACCCATGTAGGTATTGAAAGTGCAATTCACTCAAATGGATAGCTCCAAGAGATCTACATCAACATTGAGCATCCACATCTTCAATATCTACATGAAGTCATCATCGACAAAACCCAAGGTTAGTTCATCCCTCTTAGGGTGGATATCACATCTAGGGGGAGCTTTACTCTAAGACTTGAGCTAAAGAAACTCTAAAGATGTGAACACAACAATGCTTTATGTAAAAGTGGTAACCCCACTTGAGCTTAAACGATGAGTATGACCTATGATCAAGTGCTCTCACTTGACTCCTAAGCCAATATACTCATATATAGATGACCTAGTCATCGCAAATTGCTTGGTAGATGCTAGAATTGGTTGTGCATGCCTTGCCACATATTTCATTTGCCATCTTATTGTGTGAGCATGCTGGTTGCATATTTTACTCATTCGAGGACATCCACTTGTTGTTTTGATTGTTTGGTTTTATCTTCTTCTGCCAAGTGGATGGACAAGAATGCCTAAGAACCTCCTCTAGCTATCTATGCTTTTCTCGTCTCAAATTCTATTCATGCTGCATCACAAAATTTGATCAAGTCAGATTCGAACCACTCTGTGTGAGGAGCGCTCGGAGTCCCCGATTCGTCATAGACTTAAACTTCCAAAACCTCTTTATGATTCTCGGTCTGACCGATACTCCACTTTCGGTCCTACCAAGATCATTAAGTTGATCTAGGTTTTCTATTTCGATGCAACCGATTTGAACATTTCGGTCACACCGAGTTTCAGTAACTGCACGCAGTTATGAATCTCGGTGCCACCGAGTTTTTCCACTCGGTCACACCGACAGGGTCGGGCTATATATAGTCACGGGCAAAATTTGGAAATTTCTCCGAACCCCTTCGCCTGCGCGATAGCCTGCTCTGCCCTCGTGGTCTCCGGATCATCTTCTCGCCGCCAGCAGCCTCCAGTCACTGGTCTCCGTCGTCGTCAATGGGAATTCTGCCCCTCCGTTGCCGCCGTAGCAAGTCTCCGCCGAACTAGGGTATGGACTTGATCACAGTGCTATTCCCCGTCCAATTCCTAGCACATTGTGTTCTTCATGATTCTTGCCACGATTGAAACACGCCTATCCAGTCAATGCGCCCGTAGATTAGCTTTGATTCGAAAATTTTAGGGTTAGGTTTCCGCCGAAACCATCTCGGACCCACCGAGTTGAAAAACTCGGTCCCACCGATTTGGCTTATGCCATTGCACAAGTGAGACTCGGTTTGACCGAGAATTACTTATCAGTGTGACCGATTTTGGAACTCTGTGAAACCCTAGCAGTCTCGGTGCCACCGAACTGTGGCTCGGTCCTACCGAGTTCACTAGTTTAGGTTCCAAAACTGCTTCGGTATCACCGAGTTTGAAAATCGGTAGATCCGAGATGATTTCAGTGGGAAACTAAAACCAAGTTTTTGGATCATTCTTTTGCAAAAATCTCTGCATTTTGTGATGCTCATCCTTTCTACCTCATCTATAATCTGTTCACAGGGTCAGCAGTCAGAGTTTGCAGCATGTCTGATCAAAGTGATAGCCAGAATGTGTCAGAACAGCAAGTGGTGATGAGTGAGGGCACTAGTCCCTCCAGTTCTTCTGATGAAGGCAGCAGGAGCACCCCTAGCAACTTGCCAAAGGCTGCCACGAGACAGAGGAAGAAGAGGACTTCAGATTCCGAAGATGAAGACTATGTGGCAGAGGAAGAGGCCACTTCCAAGAGAGTTGAGCCAGCTCAAGGCACTAAGCCAGGCCTAAAAATCAAAAGGCCAGCAGGCAGGCAACCAATGTCAAAGGCCAGAATGTCAACTGAGAAGCCCATAGAGCCAGTTGCAGCTGAGAGCAAGAAAAGAAAGGAAAGGGTGAAGAAGACTGTGGCTAGAGTGCTTGGCAAAGCTTCCATCATGGAAGAGGAAGAAGAAGAAGAAGTAGCTGCACCAGCACCCAAGGCACCCAAGCTAATGGGAGATGCCATAAAATCAGGGGGAGCTACTTCCAAGGCCAAGCCAGCTCCAAAGCCAAAGCCCAAGAGGAATACAAGGAGCATCCCAGCTGCTGAAAAGAACAAGGCCCCAGTGCCTGAGACTGTTGCTGAAGAAGAGGAAGAGAATGTCCTAAGGAAGCTAAAGCCCAAGATCCCAGACCACAACGATGCTCATCCTGTGGCTGAGGATATGAAGCCGAGGAGAGATTCAGGGCAGAGGAAGTGGAGAGAAGCAGATCCGTATGCTTCAAGGAGGAGGACTGCTTTGGACTACAGATTTCACACCAAGGAGCAGCAAGATTTCTATGAGACTATTTTTCTTGATAAGAAGCCAATAGTCTGTGATATGAGATGGGTTGACCGGCAGTACATCAAGGACAATGAGGAGCACTATCCTGGAGTGCAAGACAGCTTCATAGCTTGTGGAGTAGCTGACTTTGTTGGGCAGAAGCTCACAAAGTGGAATGAGGAGCTTATCATGCAGTTCTACTCCACGGCACACTTTTATCCAGATGGGAGGATCACATGGATGTCTGAGGGTACAAGGTACCAATCCACAGTTGTTGAGTGGGCACAGATCATTAATGCCCCAGAGGAGCAAGATGATGACTTGGATATCTATGCTAAGAAGAAGATGGACCACAACTCAATGTCAAATATGTACAAGGAGATCCCAAATGAAGCACTTGATACCTTCAAGTTTGGCTCAGTACATTACCTTATGTCAGGGCTCCCGACTATCAATTGGATCTTGAGGCACACCTTATTGCCCAAGTTAGGTGATCACAAGATGATCAGAGGCCATGCTATCAACTTGCTACATGTGTTTGATGTGCCCCAGAAGTTCAAAGTGATGAGCCTCATAGTGGAAACAATCAAGAGGACTGCAGCAGACCAGAAGAGGAGTTGCGGATATGCCCCTTAGATTCAGGAGCTCATCAACTCCAAGATGGGCACGGGCATATATTTATTGGACAAGGAACACCTGCCCATCCGTCCAGATTTCGAGGACAACCAAGTGGTCATGACTGAGAATGAGCCATCATCTGCCCAAGCATACGCAAAGAAGGAGAAGGCAAGGAAGGAGAAAGCTGCCAAGATGCCAACTCAAGAGGAGGCATCTGAATATTTCTTGAAGACTAAACAAGAGCAGCTTGGTTACTTGATTGCATCCACGCTGAGGATTGAGCAAAGTCTGGCCACCCTCACTCAGAATTAGCAGAGCCTAGAGAGAATCATGGAACAGAAGTTCTATGACTTGGATGTCAAAGTAACAGAAGTTCAGTCTGCAGTGGAGCAGCTCCAGGAGGACATGCAGGAGAGGAGAGGCAGGACTACCACTCATGCCTTTGCCAGAGTGCCAAGAGGCCCGAGGTCGTCTGCCGTGCCAGTTGCTGACACAAGAGCCACCACCTCAACACCAGCCACAGCCTCAGTTCCACCAGCTCCAGCATCTACTTCAGCTCCAACTCCAGCGTCTACTTCAGCGTCTACCGAAGCCTTCGTCCTTGGAGTGATCCGGACTCCACCACCACCAGAAGATCAAGCCTGAGCATCGATCTAGCACTATGCATTTTCTAGGAACTTTTTGGTAACTTGTTGCCAAAGGGGGAGAAGATGTATAGATCATAGGCTTCGAGAGAGAGAGAGTGTTGCTTTTCTCTCTTGCTTTATTTGGTGGTTTTTCGAACTTGTTTGCTTTTGAGTGCTTGAGATACTACGTCATTATTTGTGAGACATTGATGATCATGTGTTTGATCATAAGCTACACTTAATGTTTGCTTAATGCTATTGTATTATCTATCTTATGTGATCATTCACTTTTTTGGTGATGAGTGCATGTATTTCATTCTTATCATTTTAAGCGCTCCACCAAGATGTATGTGACATGGAAGAGTAACCCATGACTCTAACTCCTTGTGCATTTGCAGTCCAAAGCAAATTTTAAATATGCACAAATTTAGGGGGAGCTCTTACTTATCACATACTTCTCAAAGCGACGATATATTTCATGCTTATTATCATTTGTCGAAGCTTTGATCTATATGTTGTCATCAATTGCCAAAAAGGGGGAGATTGAAAGTGCAACTATCCCTAGGTGGTTTTGGTAATTCATAACAACATATAGCTCATCGAGCTAATGCTATTCCAAGATGATTATTTCAGGAAAGCTCAATGATTGGCATGGCATGGATGTGAAAGTGGAACCCTCAAAATGCTAAGGACAAAGGATTGGCTCAAGCTCAAAAGCTCAAGACTCTTCATTTTATATTTTAGTGATCCAAGATCACATTGAGTCTTTAGGAAAAGCCAATACTATCAAGGAGGGATGAGGTGTTTCTTAATGAGCCTCTTGCTTCATGTGCTTAGTGATATGCTCCAAAACCCTCAACTACTTTCCCGTATCCACATATGACCTAAACCCTAAGCCAAACTCGGTCCTACCGATTCTTCCTATCCGGCGCCACCGAGTTTCACTTGTCATTAGCCACTGACAAACCCTAGCAATTCGGTCCTACCGATAGGGATCTCGGTCTCACCGAGATGGGGTTGCAAACTCTCTGTTTCCCTTTCGTAACTTTTCGGTCTCACCGAAAGAGCGAATCGGTCCCACCGAGATTGCAATGTAAACTCAGTGTTTCCCCTTTGTAACTTTTCGGTCTCACCGAGTTCCACTCCGTCTCACCGAAAGAGCAAATCAGTCCCACCGAGTTTGCCTGACCAACTCTCTGTTTAGCTAATTACCAAATTCGGTCTCACCGAGTTTGTGTAATCGGTCTCACCGAGATTACGTTATGCCCAAACCCTAACCATATCGGTCCTACCGAGTTGCATGTCAGTCCCACCGAAAATCTCTAACGGTCACTAGGTTTACATTTTCGGTCCGACCGAGTTTGTTGATTTGGTCCCACCGAGATTGGAAAACTTTGTGTAACGGTTGGATTTTGTGTGGAGGCTATATATACCCCTCCACCTCCTCTTCATTCGGAGAGAGAGAGAGCCATCAGAACACATACACCATTCCAACTCATATGTTCTGAGAGAGAACCACCTACTCATGTGTTGAGACCAAGATATTCCATTCCTACCATATGAATCTTGATCTCTAGCCTTCCCAAGTTGCTTTCCACTCAAATCTTCTTTCCACTAAATCCAAATCCTATGAGAGAGAGTTGAGTGTTGGGGAGACTATCATTTGAAGCACAAGAGCAAGGAGTTCATTACCTACACACCATTTGTTACTTCTTGGAGAGTGGTGTCTCCTAGATTGGCTAGGTGTCACTTGGGAGCCTCCGACAAGATTGTGGAGTTGAACCAAGGAGTTTGTAAGGGCAAGGAGATCGCCTACTTCGTGAAGATCTACCACTAGTGAGGCAAGTCCTGTGTGGGCGATGGCCATGGTGGGATACACAAGGTTGCTTCTTCCTGGACCCTCTGTGGGTGGTTGCTTCTTCGTGGACCCTTCGTGGGTGGAGCCCTGTGTGGACTCGCGCAACCGTTACCCTTGGGTGGAGCCCTGTGTGGACTCGCGCAACCGTTACCCTTCATGGGTTGAAGTCTCCATCAACGTGGATGTAGGATAGCACCACCTATCCGAACCACGGGAAAAACATCCGTGTCTCCAATTGCGTTTGACTTCACCAAACCCTTCCCTTTACATTCTTGCAAGTTGCATGCTTTACTTTCCTCTGCCTATATACTCTTTGCATGCTTGCTTGAATTATGTGATGATTGCTTGACTTGTCCTAAATTAGCTAAAATCTGCCAAGAACTAAAATTGGGAAAAGGTTAAGTTTTTATTTGGTCAAGTAGTCTAATCACCCCCCTCTAGACATACTTCGATCCTACACCCTCCCATTTGGGCTTGAGCTTGTCCTTTTTCTTCTCTGGTAGGCGTAGATCGAGTTCACCGATGTTATAAGTCTTAGCCCGCACTTCTTTGCTTTGGTATCTTCAAGCTTGTTGTTGGTAGAATGCAGAACGGGCTTTTGTGACATTGCGCTCCTCCTCCAGGTCATCTAAGTCATCTTGCCGATCGAGCTCGGCCTCTCTCTCCTCGTACATGCGCACTTGAGGTGAGTCATGAATAATATCGCATGGTAGGATAGCCTCTGCGCCGTACACCATGAAGAACGGTGTGTAGCTGGTCGTGCGATTGGGTGTGGTCCGCAGCCCCCAGAGTACAGAGTCGAGCTCCTCAACCTAGTGTTTATCCGACTCCTTTAAGGATCGCACTAGTCTTGGTTTGATTCCGCTAATTATCAGGCCATTGGCCCATTCAACTTGACCGTCTGTTTGGGGGTGGTACACGGAGGCATAATCGAGTTTAATACCTAGATTAGCACACCAATTTTTCACCTCGTCGGCTGTAAAGTTCAAGCCATTGTCAGTAATAATGTTGTGTGGGACACCATAATAGTGTATGACACCGGATATGAAGTCTATCACCGGTCCAGCTTCAGCCGTTTTAACTGGTTTGGCCTCTATCCACTTAGTGAATTTATCTACCATGACCAGCAAATATTTTTCTTATGGCTTCCCCCTTTAAGGGGTCCGACCATGTCCAGCCCCCACACTGTGAAAGGCCAAGTAATGGGGATTGTTCGTAGGGTAGTGGGCAGCATATGGCTTTGATTGGAAAAAAGCCGGTATCCGACACAACGTTGTATAAGGTCCTGAGCGTCTGCTCAGACCCTGGGCCAAAAGAAACTTGTATGGAAGGCCTTGCTTACAAGGGCCCGAGCTACGACGTGATGGCCGCCAAGACCAGCATGTATATCGGCCAAGAGATGCCGTCCCTACTCTTCGGAGATACAACTTTGAAGGACTTCGGTAATGCTTTTCTTCTAGATCTCTCCTTCATGAACCTTGTAGGCTTTCGAAAGTCGGACGATGCAATGGGCCTCATTCTGGTCCTCAGGGAGCTCCAGCCTATTAAGGTAGGCCAGGAAGGGTTCGGTCCATGGGGCGATTACCACCATGATTACACGGGCGAAAGCCGTTAGTTCTGTGCCCAAGCCCTCGATGATTCCCGAATCGTGTTCGGCATCCGGGGGTGTGATCGGCGCCGAACTGGTATTTCCGCTCTTCTCCTACCATACCACGGATGGATTAAAGAGCCTTTCCACGAAGGTGTTAGGCGGTACAGGGTCACGTTTAGCGCCCATTCGAGCAAGGATGTCCGCTGCTTGGTTACTATCTCGAGCCACGTGATGAAACTCGAGCCCCTCAAACCGAGCTGATATTTTGAGCACGGCATTGCAGTAAGCTGCCATGTTTGGATCTTTTGCATCAAATTTTCTGTTTATTTGGGATATTGCGAGGTTTGAATCCCCGTGCACCTCGAGGCATTGTATGACCAGAGAAATGGCCATCCGGAGACCATGCAGTAGTGCCTCGTATTCGACTGCGTTATTGGAGTCCATGTACATGATTTGTAATAGGTAACGGACTGTGTCCCCTGTGGGGGATGTTAGGATGACACCTGCCCCCAATCTGGCTAACATTTTAGAGCCGTCAAAGTACATCACCTAGTTGGAGTATCTGTCGTACTCTTTAGGTAGTTTGGCTTATGTCCATTCGGCGAAGAAATCGGCCAACACATGAGATTTAATAGCCCGGCTTGGTTTGTATGTTATTTCGAATGGTAGGAGCTCGATGGCCCATTTTGCGATGCGGGCGGTGGCGTCTCGGTTGTTAATGATATCATTGAGTGGAACCTCGGAGGACACCATGATCGAACACTCTTGAAGTAGTGTCGCAGCTTTCGAAATGCCATGAAAACCGCATATGCTATCTTTTGATAGTCCGGGTACCGGTCTTTACATGGTGTGAGGACCACCGATATGTAGTATACGGGTTTTCGGAGTGGGAATTTATGTCCCTCTTCCTCTCGTTCAATGACGAGTGCTGCGCTCACCACTTGGTGAGTTGCAGATATGTACAGTAGCATGGGTTCGCCGATGTTAGGCGTGGCAAGGATTGGGTTGTTTGCTAGCAAAGTTTTTATTTCTTCCAACCCGGCTGTTGCCGCATCCGTCAACTCAATGTGTTCGGTACATCAAAGCAGGCGATATAGCAGCAGCGCCTTCTCTCCCAATCTAGAGATAAAGCGGCTCAAGGTTGCCACGCACCCAACTAGTTTTTGGACCTGCTTTAGGTCTGTTGTAATTGGCAACTGTGACAAGGCTCAGATTTTGGTCGGGTTTGCTTCAATTCTTTTACTGGAAACAATGAACCCGAGCAGCTTTCCGGCCGGAACACCAAAAACGCATTTTTCCGGATTGAGCCATATGTCATATGTTCGAAGGTTGTCGAATGTAAGACGTAAGTCGTCCACCAATGATTCGACATGTTTAGTTTTGATGACTACATCATCTACGTATGCCTCCACCATCTTGCCAATTTGTTTTCTAGGCATGTTTGAATCATGCGTTGGTAGGTGGCGCCGGCATTTTTGAGTCTGAAAGGCATAGTGTTGAAGTAGAAAGGTCCGTACGGGGTAATGAATGTCGTTGCGGCCTGATCGGATTCCTTCAACTTAATTTGATGGTATCCAGAGTATTCATCGAGGAAGCATAATGAATCGTGTCCTGCGGTTGCATCAATGATCTGGTCAATGCGGGGCAGTGGGAAGGGTACTTTAGGGCAGGATTTACTGAGGTCTTTAAAATCAACACAGAGGTGCTAGGATTTGTCCTTCTTTGGCACCATGACCAGGTTTGGTAGCCAATCCGGGTGTTTTATCTCTCGAATAAACCCGGCTTCAAGTAGTTTGGCTAGCTCTTCCCCCATAGCTTGTCGCTTGGGTTCGGAAAATCGCCGCAGCATCTGCTTGACTGGCTTGAAGCCCTTTATTATGTTGAGGCTATGTTCGGCCAGTCTGCGTGGGATTCCTGGCAAAGATGTCCCAATTCTTGTGCATGAATGCTCTTAGAGCGGCATCGACCGTCGGATCCAGTTGTGCACCAATGGCTGCTGTTTTATTAGGATCCGTCGGGTGGACTTGGAATTTGACTATTTCGTCTGCTGGCTCGAAAGAAGTGGATCTAGGCCTTATCAAAAATTACCTCATCTCTATCCACTATGGAGCATAGAGCGGTGAGCTCCTCAGTTGCAAGGGCCTTGGATAGTGCCTCGAGGTCTAGGGATGCGGTTTTGTTTTCGGCACGGAGTGCTACGTCTGGATCACTAGTGATAGTGATAAATCCGTTGGGCCCGGGAATTTTGAGCTTCATGTACCCGTAATGAGGTATAGCTTGAAAGTATGTGAATGCATCTCATCCCAACAGGGCATGATATCCGCTGTTGAAAGGTGCCACCTGGAAGATTAACTCTTCGGACCTGTATTTCTCAGGCGTGCCTAATACCACATCAAGTTTAATTTTTCCCGAACATCGCGCTTCTCGACTGGGAATAATGCCTCAAAAGGTTGTGTTGCTCTACTCGATGCGGCTCTTGTCCATTTGCATTTTATCGAGCGTGTCCTCATAGATGAGGTTTAATCCGCTACCACCGTCCATGAGCACTTTAGTCAGCCGAAAGCCGTCCACTATTGGGTTTAGAACTAGAGCGGCTGGTGCTCGGACTGATCGGGCCCGTGGTTCGTCAGTAGCGTTGAAGGTTATCACCATGTCGTTCTTAGGATTGATTGCGGCTACTTGGTTGACTTCTGCAAGGTTGCGGAGTGCCCTTTCGCATCGATTGTTTGAATAAAACGTCCCAAAGACCGTAAGCACTTTGAGATTGATATCCTCCGGGGAGTACTTCTCTGGGGTATTGTTGGTGAGGATGGACTCACCGCTCTTAGCCACCTGCCGGATTATCCAACATGCCCGAAGGCAATGTGTTGGTTCGGATTTAGGCATTGTGTGTATCTGAGAAGGCTTATCGAGCCATTCAACAAGGACAGTTCTATGTCCCGTTAAGGGCTTCATTTTCTTGTCCATTGAGTGATGATCAGGTGCCCTATGAGGGTGCATCCTTTTTGCCCGACCAGTGCGTAGCTTAAAGGTTGGTGGTTCCCACCGAGCTGTCTGGGCTTTCCAGGCGATTTCCACTGCGTAGTACTCCTGTACTATGTGTTCCAAATCTGCAAAGTGCAGTATCTGGCGTCGGTTGAGGCCATTGAGGATCCCCTTGTCCATACAATTGTGGCAAAAAACTGAAACTGCATCGTTATCGCAACAATCTTTAATCTTGTTTTTAACAAGTAGGAATCTAGCCCAAAAGTGATGGACTGTTTCCTGAGGTTACTGTCGTACATACATTAACTCGCATATGTCCGGGGGAGCAGAATTTCTTGGATATTATTACTCGTGGTGGGTGGGTGGGCTTAAATCCGAGCCCCGACACACTGTGGAATCCGGAATTTGAAAGTTTTCTGAGGTTACCGGCCCAGGTTCCGGAGTGTCCTGGGAATTTTTAGGCTCAATGCCTGGTTCTATGTTCGGAGGATGAAAGGTCTCTTCTCGGAGATGGGTATCCGGCTTTGTCGACATTCTGGGAACGGGGGTCCCCAGACTTGCCTTCCTGCGGCCCACGGCGTGGCTTTGTTGGCAGGCCTCTACGGCCCATCTTCATCAACATGGAATCAAGACCCTCCCGAGGGGCCAAGCCTTGTGAGGTGGACGACACAAGACCTTCTCAGGAGCGGCCTCGCCAGGCTGGCTCGTGAGGGGCGGAGAGTTCAAGGTCGGGCAAACCTCGCGAGGTTCTCGTGACGTGAGCCATAATGATCGAGACCAGGCGGCCGCTAGCGTGTGCAGCGTTCTTATTTCTTCTTTGGTGCTAAGGGGGCAAGCGCAGGCACAGAATACCGAGGCATCAAGCAAAGGTTTCCATATTGGTGCAACGAGACGAAGACCAGACGGACGGCAAGACGGAGGTCACCATGGAGCCTAGGACGGCGTCACCACCAGAACCTTTGGCAGGCGAAGACCACCTTTTGTCAGGATAGCTTGTACTAGTTGTCCCCTTTCAAATTGGCCGTTGTTGGCTCCCTTCCCGCTCAATATTTGGGGAGAGGACCAGGGCCTCTATAAATAGGACTAGCCACCACCATAGGCGGGAGGACGCAAGGATCAAGTTCATCCTCAGCCACACAAGTGCACCAAGCACAAGAACACCTCAACCTCAGGAGGTTGTTCTTCCCCTTGTATTCTCCATCCTCGGCCCAAGAGGCAATCCACCACCACCACACTAGAGGAGGGTATTACACCACAACGGTGGACCAAACCAGTATAAATCTTGTGTCCTTTGTGTAACGAGTTCGTGGAAATAGTTCGTGAGATCTAGGCTAAGTTAGGATGTAGATCGATAGGGGGGAGATCTTCACACGCACCCCATTGTTCGAACCTTAAGGGTTTTGCCGGAACCCATGATCCAACATTTCGCGCGTCGGTTAGGGGTGCACGGGAGCTTCTTCCCCACCAGATGATCCACCGACGCTCCGTGGTTCCGATGTCCGGCTACCCGAGGGCTGACGACGACCGATGGGCAGCCTGGCCCGCCGAGGCATTGCCACCTGCCCAGGAAGACCTCAACCCCGTGTCACTGGCGGCGTGCGCCCCAAACACCATGGGGCGTGGGCGGCGCGGCCACTCACCCTCTGCTATTACCCCCTGACAGACACGAGCCGCTGCAAGGGCCGCCAGCCACGCCGCAGCGATGGTAACGCACGCCAGGAGGGAGTGGGCGAACATGCGGGACGCGCTCACAGTGGCACGGGAGCTGCTGCGGTGCCGTCTGATCGATAGCGGCCGAGATGCACTGCTGGAATGTGCCGCCGAGCTCCTGGACGCGGCGGCCGCAGGAGCACCGCCTTTCTGCTACCAGCTCACGCCCCAGGAAGCGGCAGGATCCAACGGCGGGCCTCGCCACTCCCGCGTAACCCCAAGTGCCACCGGGGGCTTCGTCGACATCAGCGCGGTCCACGACGGAGGGCGTCCCCTCGCATCCGAGCCACCTCGGATGCGCGCGGGAACGAGCGTCCTCACACACGGCCTCATCGGGCACCACCCCGCCACCCTCAGGACAGCGTGACGGGCCAAGCGACATGGAGCATGGGGCACTTCGGCAAGGTCTTCGGGGCAGCTGCCTCGGAGGCCTACGTGGCCTGCATGATGGATCAGGAGTACACGCCGGAGGACGACCCCGGCTCGTTCCTCGTGCCAGGATGGGAGGAGGAGGCGTTACGAGCTGAACCTTCCAGGAGCCACTAGAGAGCCCCGCCGGCCGCGCCGTCGACAACAGATACAGGGTACCATTAATCCCTCAGGGGAAGCTTACGCTAACCATGAGTCACAGGTGAACCAGGTCACGGCACCAAATGATGGTTCCGGCAAGGCAATGCCCGCGCCGACAGGAGAGACCCACTGGGGGCTGCGTGGAAGGGCCAGGAGCAAGGCCCCTCCCCGTGTCACACGGAGCAAGGCAATGCCCAGAGGTAGGCCCTCTGCCAGGGTGGCGACGGTGACCTTTCCCCAAGTAGAGGAGCCGTGGTCGCCGAGGGCGCCACTGGCGTCCCCTCTACCCTCGCTGGGCCGTCCTGGTTTCCGGTCATCCCAACGGTGGTAGGGGGTGGCGCAACACGGGGCCCTCGTTAGGCGATATGAAGTAAGGCTCACAGCTATGAAGATCGCCACCCGTGACACTCTCACGTAATAATGATTGGGGTTGTGCACGCCCAGGAGCCTCAGGAGAGCCGCCCTCGGTCCTCGGGGGCTCCCTCCCACTCCAAGTGGCAGCACTTAGCTCCGCACTGGTGAGAAGACGTCGTAGACTAGACTAGGCACCGGACGCTGCCATTTGCTTTGGATCTCTTTTCTGTAACCCTGCCTTCTGGATTTGGATATAAGTTGAAGTTGAATTTTATTTGATGCACGCGGGGGGGGGGGGGGATTCCTTTTCTCGTTCGAGCTATTTCTCGCAGTCAAGTGCTTGCCTTATTTCGGAGTTTGCGCTAGTCGCACCCCCCTCATGGGCCCCTTGCGAGCCGGGCTGGGCACGAAGCACACGAGCCACGCATGCGCCAAGCCGTGGCTGGTGCTTTCTTAGCACACGGCCCACTCGGGCGTGTTGTCGAACTCCTCAGGAGCTTCTAAAAATCCTGCAATCTCTTGGGCCGGTTTTGGGCTCGTCCAAGCTAACGTAAACCGCAACAGCAACCTTGCCCCGGCATGCGTAAGCTCGTGAAGACGCGTATTCAATTTGACACAAAAGGATAAAAGCTACAATTGTTTACATGAGGGGCTCCCACTCTCAAAATGCTCTTACAATCTATCGATGTTCTAGGAATGGGGGTCCCCAGACTTGCCTGCCTGCGGCCCACGGCGTGGCTTTGCTGGCAAGGTTGTATGACCCATCTTCATCAACAAGCAATAAAGACCCTCGCGAGGGTCCATGCCTCGCGAGGTGGATGACACAAGACCTCCTCAGTAGCAGCCTCGCCAGGCTGGCTCATGAGGGGCAGAGAGTTCAAGGTCGGGTAAACCTCGCGAGCTTCTTGTGACGTGAGCCATGACGATCGAGACCAGGCAGGCTCGAGACGGGCGCCAGCGCACGTAGCGTCCTTGTTTTCTCTTTGGTGCTAAGGGGGCAAGCACAGGCACAGAGTACCGAGGCATCAAGCAAAGGTTTCCATATTTGTGCAACGAGACCAAGACCAGAACAATGACAAGACGGAGGTCACCATGGAGCCTAGGACGGTGTCACCACCAGAACCTTTGGCAGGCGAAGACCACCTTTTGTTAGGATAGCTTGTACTGGCTATCCCCTTTCAAATTGGCCGTGGTTGGCTCCCTTCCCGCTCAATATTTGGGGAGAGGACGAGGGCCTCTATAAATAGAACTAGCCGCCACCATAGGAGGGGGATAATCAAGATCATCCTCAGCCACACAAGTGCACCATGCACAAGAACACCTCAACCTAAGGAGGCTGTTCCGCCCGTGACACTCTCACGTAATAATGAGTGCGGCTGTACACGCCTTGGAGCCTTAGGAGAGCTGCCCTCGGGCCTCGGGGGCTCCCTCCCACGCCCAGTGGCAGTACATAGCTTTGCGCTGGTGAGAAGACATAGAAGACTAGACTAGGCGCCGGACGCGGCCATTTGCTTTGGATCTCTTTTCTGTAACCCTGCCTCCTGGATTTGGATTTAAGTTGAAGTTGAATTTTATTTGATGTGCGCGGGGGATGCCTTTTCTCGTTTGAGCTATTTGTCACAGTCTAGTCCTTGCCTTATTTCGGAGTACGTGCCAGTCGCTCCCCACTCGCGAGCCGTGCTCGGCATGAAGCACACGAGCCACGCATGCGCCAAGCCGTGGCTGGCGCTTGCTTATCACACGGCCCCCTCGGGCGTGTCATCGAACTCCTCAGGAGCTTCTCAAAACCCGCAATCTCTTGGGCCGGTTTTGGGCTCGTCCAAGCTAAGGTAAACCACAACAACAACCTTGCCTCGGCATCCGTAAGCTCACGAAGACACGTATTCAATTTGACATAGAAGGATGAAAGCTACGATTTTTTACATGAGGGGGTCCCCCTCTCAAAATGCTCTTACAGTCTTCCGGGGCAACGCCCAAGTTTTTACAGGGTAAACAGTAGGGGAATGAGGGATCAGCCGGATATGTCGCTCGCTGCATCACCTTCAGATGCACCTCTGGCATCACTGTCGCCATCATCGACATTGCCCCCACCTTCACCGGCGCCAGCATCGCCGTCGTCAACCACGTCGCCTTCGTCTGCCACAACCACTACCCCGTCGTCGTCGGAAGCGAAGGCCCTGACCAGCGCATCCACATTGTCTTCAACCCAACACGCCAGGTCACCCCGGATGGCTTCCGGTACGGGTGCAATGGAAATGTTAAAATCGAAGTCGGGGTCGATGTTCTGGAGGGGGCTAAAGACGCGGGAGAACGCGCGCCCGAGTAGACTGCGACTCCTCTCCTCAACAAGTTGGCGAGCCCTCTCGAAACGGTTCTGCAGGTGCGTCACCACATCCCCAAAGAGACGGAGGTGGCTGGCATAGTCATTTGCATGGGGATGAGGAGCATTCTCATCACAGGTATGGCCTAGGGCGGTGTTGGACCTATTCCTGAGGTCCTCGAGCATGGGGGCGTGCACACGCTCCAACGTACGCCGCTCGAGCACTTCGTCCATGTTCTACCACGCGACGGACTCGGCATCGGCGACCCGCTGCTGAAGAGAGGGCAGCTCGGCGCGGGCGGAAGCCAGCTCAGCCTATGCCAAGGCCAGGGCTGATGCGGTGGCCTCCTCGCACCGCTCCACCTCGAACAACTTGGACTTGGGGACAACAGTCCTACCAGCGACCCCGGCTTCCACGAGCTTCAGCTTCAGGTTGTACCTGCTCTCGAGATTCGTGCTAGCCTCGGCCCCCCGGTGGTCGACCTCCTCCTGGGACCTGACCTCGCGCACGCCGACGTCGTCCTCCGCCTGAGCAACCTGGCGCTCCCTCATCTCCAACCATTCGAGTTCAAGCCTACACTCCACGGCTTCCTGCGCCAGCACCTCCTCGCGATTCCGGATCTCTTCCTCCTCGGCGGGCGACCCCCTCAACGACGCAAGGGCAGCCCTGCATGCCTCCACCTGCTAATCCAAGACAGCGCTCTAGGCTTGGAGCTCCCACGTGCGTTTCTCGGGACCTCGCGATGGCGGTCAGCTTCACGAGCCTCCTCCAGAGACTCGGGAGCAGGCCTCACGGGAGGCTGCAAGGGAAGCCTCGGCCTTCATGTTATCCAGCTCGCGCTTGTGGCGCCGTAGGTTGATGGCCACTTTTAGCATATGCCACTCCTCCGCCAACCGAAGGCCCTCAGTCTCAAGGCATGCGTCGACACCCACAAGTTCTTCACCGAGTCAGTTCATCGCGCCCATCGCCTCCTAGAAGAGCTCATGACGAACAATGCTCTTCCTGTGCTTGAACTCGAGCGCATGGCCCATCTCTCCCTCCGCTATGGGGGCTGTGGGCGACGCCCGACGGGGTGTGCCCCCTCTCTGCAGGGGGCTGGCGCGGCCCCAGGCGCCAGCCGGCCCTCGCAAGGGGCCCGAACTGAACGGGGCCCGCTGCTTGAAGAGGACCCCAAGATCAAAGCCAGCCAGCTGCCGACCGTGACCAGGAGAGGAGCCCTTGGCACGCTTGGTGCGCTCCAAGCAAGGCCGCGAAGGAAGGACGGTGAAGGCGCAAGCTCAAGGCGGCTTAATGATGGGCCAACTCCAGTGGTTGACCCCACGCTGTGGGCCGCGCATGAGCCTGCAGCGCTCGGGGTTGGCGGGTGCAACGGGATGAGAGGGAGCTGCTTCTCAGGAGATTTTACGGCCTTGGCAGAAGGGGCCCTGAGGGGACAATCGTCAGGAAGGAAAGCGGCACATAGAAGATCACCAAGATAAGGTACTTACTCATCAACGGCGATATACTTCCTTCGTTTCAACGGCCCGAAGGTGCTGGTGCCGCAGCTTGGGGACCCCTTTCTCTTGCGGAGTTCTGCTAAGTCCCAGCACATCCGGTCGAAGCACTGGACATGGAGGCCGACACGAGGCATGGCTGGAGAAGTGCTCGGAGGGCAGCCTCAGAAGAGCCAGGCTGAGGAGAGCTGGTTGGCTCTACCACGCAGTGACTTGCCGAGGCCTCAGGTGCCCCGGCCGCAGGAGACATAGGTTGCATTGCCCCTTCAACCGCCGCCCCATGGCAAGAGTCACGAGACCCCGAGGTCGATGCTGCGAGAGCCCTGGGCGGCATCAGCATCTCGGCACATTCACTATCGGCCCCCAGCGGTGTACGCCCCCTGCACCAACACTAGGAGCGAGCTCTGCGCCAGCGTCGAGGAAAGGAACCACGACGATGGGGTTCTCGTGGGGCCCCATGAGGCCAGCTGGGCGCAACCCCCACTCGTCCAAGGAGGGCATCTACTTCGTGAAGGACATCTTGTTCGAGCAACGGTACAAAACACAACTCTTCCTTGGCAAGTCATCCGGCAACAGGACGCCCATCAGGACCTCAAACACCGTTCGTTGCGCCTCATGGGGGAGCTTAGACTCCTGAAGTCTCATGTGGTCCTGGCTGCTGAGCAAGGCCCACATCGGCCGGGACTGGCGCTAAAGCGGAGCAATTCAACGCCGGACGGACTCCCTCACCACCATAGGCGCAGTCACACCAAGGTATTTGAGCCATCTCAACCTCAGCCAAACGGGGACAAGGCATGGATCGGCGAGCCTCCAGTGGCACCAACCGAAGTTAGGAATGGCGGGCTCAGACGGAGAAGAGAGCTGGGGGCTGAGCACTCTGGCGTCAACAAACACCCATCAGACGGTGGAAGCTCAAAGTCAATCCCATCGCCGGCCGCCGCCGCCACGGCGTGAAAGCTCAGGCACCCGGAGCCCTTCCTAGGATCAATCAGGTGCAGCGAGAAAAATTGGCGGAAAAGAGCCACAGAAGGAGCAATCCCCACCATGGCCTTGCAAACGAAGGCAAAGACGGCAAGTAGGGTCACGGATTAGGGATCAAGGTGTAGCATGTGGATCTGATAATGGGAAAGCACTGCGTTGAGGAAGGCGGAGAAAGGAGGGAGCAAGCTAGCCCAGAGGGCATCGATGAAGAAGGGGACCTCAGTGGTTGTGCGGTCAATGGAAGCACGGGAAGAAGGCCAAGCCACTGTCTCTCCCCACTCGTTGAGGTTGGATGCGAGCATGGGACGCACCTTGCCCATGGCCTCATCGTTGAGCACCCGTGATCGGCCTACTGCGGGCTCGGCGGCCGCGGGCGCACTAGCCGAAGACAGAGGCTTCTTCCCTTTATCCGCTTGCGTCGGCACCATGGCGATGGGGCGAGCAGAGCTAAGGTCAGATTGGAAAGAGGAGCAGTGTCTGGGGGAAGCAGAGGAATTGGAGGAGAATGGCGCAAGCCATGGAAGAATAGCCGTGTAGACCACGGTGGACGTTTAGCCAGGCGGGTATCAAGGCAGCATGGGGAAGCGGAGACGCCCATGTCCAATCAACCGCCATGCGTCGACCGAGGCCGCAAGCTATTGGGGCCCGCAGCGCTCCGCACATGACCCTTGGCTTTCCCTCGAAGCCAATCCTGAGCATGCCTTGGGCCCGGGGGCTACTGTCGGCATTTTGGGAATGGGGGTCCCTAGCCTTGCCTGCCTGCGGCCCACGGTGTGGCTTTGCTGGCTAGCCTGTACGACCCATCTTCATCAACAAGGAATCAAGACCTTCACGAGGCGGATGACACAAGACCTCCTCAGGAGCGGCCTCGCCAGGCTGGCTCGTGAGGGGCGGAGAGTTCAAGGTCGGGCAAACCTCGTGAGGTTCTCGTCACGTGAGCCATGATGATCGAGACCAGGCGGGCGCCAAGCGGGCGCCAGCGTGCGCAGCGTCCTTGTTTCCTCTTTGGTGCTAAGGGGGCAAGCGTATGCACGGAGTACCGAGGCATCAAGCAAAGGTTTCCATATTGGTGCAACGAGACCAAGCCCAGAAGGATGGCAAGATGGAGGTCACCATGGAGCCCAGGACGGCGTCACCACCAGAACCTTTGGTAGGCGAAGACCATCTTTTGTCAGGATAGCTTGTATTGGCTATCCCCTTTCAAATTGGTCGCTGTTGGCTCGCTTCCCACTCAATATTTGGGGAGAGGACTAGGGCCTCTATAATTAGAACTAGCCACCACCATAGGAGGGGGATCATCAAGATCTTCCTCAGCCACACAAGTGCACCAAGCACAAGAACACCTCAACCTGAGGAGGCTGTTCTTCCCCTTGTACTATTTGTCCCAGCCCAAGAGGCAATCTACTACCACCACACTGGAGTAGGGTATTACACCACAACGGTGTGCCAAACCAGTATAAATCTTTTGTCCTTCGTGTTGCGAGTTCGTCAAGTTAGTTCGTGAGATCTAGGCTAAGTTAGGATGCGGATAGATAGGGGGAGAAATCTTCGCGTGCACCCCAGTGTTCAAACCTTAAGGGCTTTGCCGAAACCCGTGATCCGACACAATCTTCTGGGGCCACGCCCAAGTTTTTACAGGGTAAACGGCAGGGGAACAAGGGATGAGCCGGATATGTCGCTCGCTGCGCCCCCCACGTCACCTTCAGACGCACCGCTGGCGTCGCTGTCGCCATCGTCAGCGTCGCCCCCACCTTCACCGGCGTCGGCGTCGTTGTCGTCAACCACGTCGCCTTCGTCTGCCACAACCACTACCCCGCCGTCGTCGGAAGCGAAGGCCTTAACCAACGCATCCATATTTTCTTCAACCCAACGTGCCAGGTCGCCCCGGATGGCTTCCGGTACAGGAGCAATGGTGGCGTCAAAATCAAAGTCGGTGTCGATGTTACCGATGTTGCTGAAGATGCGGGAGAACGTCCGCCCGAGAAGACTACGACTCCTCTCCTCAACAAGTTGGCGAGCCCTCTCGGAATGGTTCTGCAGGCGCGTCACCACATCCCCAAAGAAGCGGAGGTGGCTGGCGTACTCGTTTGCATGGGGATGAGGAGCATTCTCATTGCAGATATGGCCCAGGGCGGTGTTGGCCCTGTTCCTGAGGTCCTCGAGCATGGGGGCGTGCACACGCTCCAACGTCCGCCGCTCGAGCACTTCGTCCCTGTTCTGCCGCGCGACGGACTCGGCGTTGGTGACCCGCTGCTGATGAGAGAGCAGCTCGGCACGGGCGGAAGCCAGCTCAGCCTGCGCCGAGGCCAGGGCTGATGCGGTGGCCTCCTCGCGCCGCTCCACCTCGAACAACCTGGACTTGACGGCAGCAGTCCTACCAGCGGCCCTAGCTTCCACGAGCTGCAGCTTCAGGTTGTGCCTGCTCTCGAGATCCGCACGAGCCTCATCCACCAGGTGGTCGACCTTCTCCTGGGCCCTGACCTCGCCCGCGCCGACGTTGTCCTCCGCCTGAGCAACCTGGTGCTCGCTCGTCTCCAGCCATTCGAGTTCAAGGATGCGCTCCACGGCTTGCAGCGCCAGCACCTCCTCGCGCTTCCGGATCTCTTCCTCCTAGGCGGGCGACCCCCTCAATGACGCAAGGGCAGCACTGCGCACCTCCACCTGCTGATCCAAGACAACGCTCCAGGCTTGGAGCTCCCACGCGCGTTTCTCCGTGGCCTCGTGACGGTGGTCAGCTTCATGAGCCTCTTCCAGAGCTCGGGAGCAGGCCTCACAGGAGGTTGCAAGGGAAGCCTCGGCCTTCACGTTATCCAGCTCGCGCTGGTGGCGCCTGAGATTGCTGGCCACTTTCAGCTTGTGCCACTCCTCCGCTAACCGAAGGCCCTCGGTCTCAAGGCACGCGTCGACACCCACAAGTTCTTCGCCGAGTCGGTTCATCGCGCCCATCGCCTCCTGGAAGAGCTCATGACGAACAATGCTCTGCCCGCGCTCGAAATCGAGCGCACTGCCCATATCGCCCTCCGCTACGGGGGCTGTGGGCGACGCCCGGCGGGGTGCGCCCCCTCTCCGCAGGGGGCTGGGGCTGGCACGCCCCAGGCGCCAGCCGGCCCTCGCGAGGGGCCCGAACTGAACGGGGCCTGCTACTTGAAGAGGACCCCAGGATCGAAGCCAGCCAGCTGCCGACCGTGACCAGGGGAGGATCCCTTGTCATGCTTGCTGCGCTCCGAGCAAGGCCGTGATGGAAGGATGGCAAAGGCGCAAGCTCAAGGCGCCTTGATGATGGGCCAACTCCAGCGGCTGACCACACGCCATGGGTAGCGCATGAGCCTGCAGCACGCGGGGTTAGCGGGTGCAACGAGACGAGAGGGAGCTGCTTCTCAGGAGATTTTACGGCCTTGGCAGAAGGGGTCCTAAGGGGACAATCGTCAGGAAGGAAAGCGGCAGACAGAAGATCACCAAGATAAGGTACTTACTCATCAACGGCGATATACTTCCTCCGTTTCAACGGCCCAAAGGTGCCGCAGCCGCAACTAGGGGACCCCTTTCTCTTGCGGAGTTCTGCCAAGTCCACGCACAGCCGGCCGAAGCGCTGGACATGGAGGCCGACATGAGGCGCGGCTGGAGAAGTGCTAGGAGAGGTAGCCTTAGAAGCGCCAGGCTCGGGAGAGCTGGCCGACTCTACCTCACAGTGACTTGCCGAGGCCTCAGGAGCCCAGCAACGGGAGACGCGGGCTGCATCGCCCCTCCAACAGCCGCCCTAGGGAAGAGTCACGAGACCCCGAGGTCGATGCTTCGGGAGCCCTGGGCGGCATCAGCATCTCGGCACCTTCACTATCGGCCCCCAGCGGTGTACGCCCCCCCTACACCAACACTTGGGGCGAGTTCTGCGCTAGTGTCGAGGAAAGGAACCACGACGATGGGGTTCTCGCGGGGCCCCACGAGGCCAGCTGGGCGCAATGCCCACTCGTGGAAGGAGGGCATCTGCTTCGCGAAGGACATCTTGTTCGAGCAACGGTACAAAACACAACTCTTCCTTAGCATGTCGTCCGGCAACCGGACGCCCGTGAGGACCTCAAACACCGTTCGCCGCGCCTCATGGGGGAGCTTAGACTCCTGAACTCTCATGTGGTCCTGGCTGCTGAGCAAGGCCCACATCAGACGGGAGTGGCACTGAAGCGGAGCAATTCGGCGCCGGGCAAACTCCCTCACCACCATAGTCATTGTCACGCCAAGGTCTTTGAGCCATCTCAACCTCAGCCAGATGGGGACAACGTGTGGATCGGCGAGTCTCCGGTTGCACCAACCAGAGTTAGGAATGGCGGGCTCAAACAGAGAAGAGAGTAGGGGGCTGAGCACTCCGGTGTCAACAAACACCCACCGTGTCCGAAACCCGCTCACGGATGGTGGAAGCTCGAAGTCAATCCCATCGCCAGCCGTCACCGCTACAGCCTGAAAGCTCAGGCACCCGGAGCTCTACATAGGATCAATCAGGTGCAGCAAGAAGTGGAGGAAAAGAGCCACGGAAGGAGCAATGCCAACCATGGCCTCGCAAACGAAGGCAAAGATGGCAAGCAGGGTCACGGATTGGGGATCTAGGTGCGGCATGTGGATGTGATAATGGGAAAGCACTGAGCTCTACATAGGATCAATCAGGTGCGGCAAGAAGAAGTGGAGGAAAAGAGCCACGGAAGGAGCAATGCCAACCATGGCCTCGCAAACGAAGGCAAAGATGGCAAGCAGGGTCACGGATTGGGGATCAAGGTGCGGCATGAGGATGTGATAATGGGAAAGCACTGCGCTGAGGAAGGCGGAGAAAGGAGGGACCAAGCCGGCCCAGAGGGCGTTGATGAAGAAGGGGACCTCAGTGGCCATCTGATCAATACGAGCACTGGAAGCAGGCCAAGCCACCGTCTCTCCCCACTCGTTGAAGCTGGATATGAGCATGGGACGCACCTTGCCCATGGCCTCATCGCTGAGCACTCGCGATCGGACTACTGCGGGCTTGGCAGCCGGGGGCGCACTAGCCGAAGATACAGGCTTCTTCCCTTTATCCGCCTGCGTCGGCGCCATGGCGATGGGGTGAGCAGATTTAAGGTCATATTGGAAAGAGGAGTACAGCCTGGGGGAAGTAGAGGAATTTGAGGAGAATGGCGCAAGCGATGGAAGAATAACCGTGTTGACCGCGGTGGCGTTTATCCAGGCGGGTATCAAGGCCGCGTTGGGTCCATAGTTATTAGCTAGATGGCTTCTTCTCTCTTTTTGGATCTCAATACAAAGTTCTCCCCCTCTCTTGTGGAGAACTATTTGATGTAATCTTCTTTTGCGGTGTGTTTGTTGAGATCGATGAATTGTGGGTTTATGATCAAGTTTATCTATGAACAATATTTGAATCTTCTCAGAATTCTTTTAAGTATGATTGGTTATCTTTGCAGGTCTCTTCGAATTATCAGTTTGGTTTGGCCTGCTAGATTGATCTTTCTTGCAATGGGAGAAGTGCATGGCTTTGGGTTCAATCTTGCGGTGTCCTTTCGAAGTGACAGTAGGGGCAGCAAGGCACGTATTGTATTGTTGCCACCGAGGATAACAAGATGGGGTTTATTTCATATTGCATGAGTTTATCCCTCTACATCATGTCATCTTGCTTAAAGCGTTACTCTGTTCTCTTGAAATTAATACTCTAGATAGCGGTCGATGTGTGGAGTAATAGTAGTAGATGCAAGCAGGAGTCGGTCTACTTGTCTCGGACGTGATGCCTATATACATGATCATACCTAGATATTCTCATAACTGTGCTCAATTCTGTCAATTGCTCAACAGTAATTTGTTTACCCACCATAATACTTATGCTCTCGAGAGAAGCCACTAGTGAAACCTATGGCCCCCGGGTCTATTTACCATCATATTAATCTTCTGTCAACAAGCTATTTCTTTTTCCGCTTATTTTTCTTTCTTTACTTTGCATCTTTATCATAAAAATACCAAAAATATTATCTTATCATATCTATCAGATCTCACTTTCGTAAGTGACCGTGAAGGGATTGACAACCCCTTTATTGTGTTGGTTGCGATGAGTTTATTTGTTTGTGTATGTGCAAGGGACTCATGCGTGGCCTCCTACTTGATTGATACCTTGGTTCTCAAAAAATGAGGGAAATACTTATGCTACTTTGCTGCATCACCCTTTCCTCTTGAAGGGAAAACCAACTCAATGCTCAAGATGTAGCAAGAAGGATTTCTGGTGCCGTTGCCAGGGAGTCTACACAAAAGTCAACATACCAAGTACCCATCACAGACCCTTATCTCCCGCATTACATTATTTGCCATTTGCATCTCGTTTTCCTCTCCGCCACTTCACCCTTGCCGTTTTATTCGCTCTCTCTCTCCGTCCTCCCTCTCTTTCTCTATTTGCCTCTTTTTGCCCGTCTCTTGTATGCTTGTGTGTTGGATTGCTTGCTTGTTATGACGGCTCAAGATAATACCAAATTGTGTGACTTTACTAATACCAACAACAATGATTTTATTAGCACTCCAATTGCTCCTCTTACCGATGTTGAATCTTGTGAAACTAATGCTGCTTTGTTGAATCTTGTCATGAAAGATCCATTTTCGGGCCTTCCTAGTGAAGATGCCGCTACCCATCTAAACAACTTTGTTGATTTGTGTGATATGCAAAAGAAGAAAGATGTGGACAATGATATTGTTAAATTGAAGCTATTTCCTTTTTCGCTTAGAGATCGTGCTATTCCCTTGCTGTACACACCTTTTGAGAGAGACACACATGATTCGGAAATTGATAAAATACTCTGTGTGCTTCACTTATATCTTTTGAGTTATATAGTTTTTGCTCTAGTGCTTCACTTATATCTTCTAGGGCACGGTGGTGGATTTGTTTTATAGAAACTATTGTTCTCTCATGCTTCACTTAGATTATTTTGAGAGTCCTACAAAATAGCGTGGTAATTTGCTTTAATTATGTTAGGAATTCAAGATTAAAAATAAATAAAAATACTTATGAGTGTGTTGAATACTATGAGAAGTTTGATACTTGATAATTGTTTTGAGATATGGAGATGGTGATATTAGAGTTGTGCTAGTTGAGTACTTGTGAATTTGAGAAATGCTTGTGTTGAAGTTTATGATTCTCGTAGCATGCACGTATGGTGAACCGTTATGTGATGAAGTCGGAGCATGATTTATTTATTGATTGTCTTCCTTATGAGTGGTTGTCGGGGACGAGTGATGGTCTTTTCCTACCAATCTATCCCCCTAGGAGCATGCGCGTAATACTTTGTTTCGATAACTAATAGATTTTTGCAATAAGTATGTGAGTTCTTTATGACTAATGTTGAGCCATGGATTATACTCATTCTCACCCTTCCACCATTGCTAGCCTCTCTAATACCGCACACTTTTCGCTGGTATCATACACCCACCATATACCTTCCTCAAAACAGCTACCATACCTAGCTATCATGGCATTTCCATAGCCATTCCGAGATATATTGCCATGCAACTTTCCACCTTTCCATTATTATGACACGCTTCATCATTGTCATATTGCTTTGCATGATCATGTAGTTGATATTCTATTTGTGGCAAAGCCACCGTTCATAATTCTTTCATAAATGTCACTCTTGATTCATTGCATATCCCGGTACACCGCCAGAGGCATTCACATAGAGTCATATTTTGTTCTAAGTATTGAGTTGTAATTCTTGAGTTGTAAGTAAATAAAAGTGTGATGATCATCATTTTTAGAGCATTGTCCCAAGTGAGGAAAGGATGATGGAGACTATGATTCTCCCACAAGTCGGGATGAGACTCTAGACTAAAAAAAAGAGGCCATAAAAAAATAGACAAGGCCCAAATAAAAAAAGAGATAAATAGACAAGGGACAATGGTACTATCCTTTTTCCACAATTGTGCTTCAAAGTAGCACCATGATCTTCATGATAGAGAGTCTCCTATGTTACCACTTTCATATACTAGTGAGAATTTTTCATTATAGAACTTGGCTTGTATATTCCAATGATGGGCTTCTTCAAAATGCCCTAGGTCTTCGTGAGCAAGCAAGTTAGATGCACACCCACTTAGTTCTTTTTGTTGAAATTTCATATATTTATAGCTCTAGTCCATCCGTTGCATCGCAATCCCTGCTCAGTCACATTGATATGCCTAGTTGATGTGCGACTATCTTCTCCCTTTTTGTCTTCTCCACAACCACCATTTTGTTCCACATATAGTGCTATGTCCATGGCTCACGCTCATGTATTGCGTGAATATTGAAAAAGTTTGAGAACACTGTCGGTGTGAAAACCGGCGGATCTCGGGTCGGGGGTCCTGAACTGTGCATCTAAGGCAGATGGTAACAGGAGGCAGGGGACACGATGTTTACCTAGGTTCGGGCCCTCTTGATGGAGATAATACCCTACGTCCTACTTGATTGATCTTGATGATATGAGTACTAAAAGTGTTCGTCTACCACGAGATCGTAGAGGCTAAACCCTAGAAGCTAGCCTATGGTATGATTGTTGTTGTCCTACAGACTAAACCCTCTGGTTTATATAGACACCGGAGGGGGCTAGGGTTACCCAGAGTAGGTTACATGGGAGGAGATCTACATATCTGTATTGCCAAGCTTGCCTTCCACGCCAAGGAAAGTCCCATCCGGACACGGGACGGAGTCTTCAATCTTGTATCTTCATAGTCCAACAGTCCGGCCAAAGGTTATAGTCCGGCTGTCCAGAGACCCCCTGATCCAGGACTCCCTTAGTAGCCCCTGAACTAGGCTTCAATGACGATGAGTCCAGCGCGCAGATTTGTCTTCGGCATTGCAAGGCGGGTTCCTCCTCCGAATACCCCATAGAATATTCTGAACACAAGGATAGTGTCCGGCTGTGCAAAACAAGTTCCGCATACCACCGTAGAGAGAATAATATTTCCACAAATCTAATCTGCTGACAGTTTAGCAACATGACATTATGCCATGGCCCGGTCTTTACTTGAACCGTTTTTCTCAACCAGCATTGCACATATCGCGAGGCGGTTTTCTTGACACGTCTTGTCAAAGCAGAGATCGTGTCCCCCTTATTACGGGATTCTCATCAATACGGACGTGGGTAACCCAATCATGCCCGTTGGTATGACTCCTCGGTTTTAGGCAAGTCCCAAACGGCCATGAGGAGGACGCTTGATATTCACCCTCTTTATAAAGAGGCCAAGGCTTGTCCTTTTTCCCTCTCGTGCTCAATCGAATCCTCCCCCCGCCTCGAGTTCCAACACCCAAGGCTCAAGTCGGGCACCTCGGACCTTCAACCATGTCCGGATCCAACCTCCAAGGTCGGTGGATGCCTTCCACTGTCAAAGAGGAAGACATCAAGAAGCTAAGAGAGGCCATGTATTTGAACCTCGAAATCACGCACAGGCTGCCTGCTTGAGGGCAGGTCATTCCGACTCCCGAACCTGGCGACAGTGTTATATTTATCTCTCATTTCCTCCGAGGGCTAGGCCTCGCTCTGGATCCCTTTGTTAGGGGGCTCATGTTCTATTATGGGCTGGATTTCCATGACCTGGCCCCGGATTCTCTCCTTCACATCTCGTCGTTCATCGCCGTGTGTGAGGCCTTCCTCCGCATTACCCCACACTTTGGCCTGTGGCTCAAGACTTTCAATCTGAAGCCGAAGATGATAGAGGGGCGACACGCAGAGTGCGGAGGTGCCATGATAAGCAAAAGTGCTAATGTTCTGTGGCCAGAGGGTTCCTTCCCAGAGGTGTCTGGTTTATGGCAACAAGAGTTGTTTTATATCACAGCTCCCCGAAGTGCCAAGTGGGTAGCCGCCCCTGCCTTTCGCTCGGGCCCCCACTACAACTAACATCATGGATCAACAAGGGGCTGAACTGGGGGCCAGTAAATGATGTGCCGATATTGAAGAGTCGCATCTGAGATCTCCTCGAGAGAGATGTCAGCCTGGTTATGGTAATGCAAGTCATGCTAGTTCGTCGAGTCCCTCCTTGAAAACGTCGACCCCTCCGTATGTGGGAATTCAACCCGGAAGGACCGCGAACTATTCAGCACTTCCTCGGCATGACGCTCGAAGATATGTACAAGTTATTCTTTGGACCACAAATAAAGTGCCCGGACACCACCGAGGATGCGGGTCTGAGCTGTAATCGCCCAGATACCCAGGTAAGTAATCCCGTGGCCGAACATGTTGTCTTTTTAGTTATCATAACATTATTCTGAAAAGTCGTTGTTTGACCAGGACTGGGCAACAAAGGCGAAGATGATCAGGTGTTCGGCCCCCCTTCCCGAAGGCTCAACAAATCCAGTACTAGCCAGAATGCCCGAGATGGTGCCTTATCAAGCGCCCTCAGGGGAAGACAAAGGGGGAATAAAGAGGCTGAAAGCAGGCCTCACTCACTATTCATCCAAATTGGGGGCATTAGCGCCTCCATGAAGGTAGATAACCAGGGAGAAGAATCTGAAATTCCCTCTGCCCAAGGAAGGAAGAGGACCACCTATGAAGACCCGGAAACAAAGGTTTCCAAACAGGGGAAGAAATCTTCACCAGAGGGTCCTGCCTCGAAGGGTACTCTTGCCGCACAATGTTGACAAGGGGATCAGCCCCCTACCGAGCTGTAAGTAAACAAAAAGTACTTACCAGTAAAAATATCCTACATTACTTCTGAAGACAATAACCAAAGCATATGTCTTGTAGTTCGGGTCATAGCCCTTCTCGACAGAGTTCGTCTTCAGGGGATCTTCTTCCGGAGATGATGTTGAGCGAAACACCTCCCCCTGCCACCCTTCCTCATGAGTCGGGCGACCCTGAGGTGTCGTCGCGGAGGGTTTCTCCTGATCCGCCAAGGCCATAGGGTAATCCTTTAGCCACCCGAAGTCCTTAGTATTCGGCTCCTAAAGAGAGCAACAAACAGAGTCCGGAACTGTCCGGTGTGCGATCAGACGCACTAAAGAATCTTCTGGAGCAAGCGGCCATCTCAGAAGTGCACCGTATGCTAATGGGTACGGTGATTGAGAGGATTTCATCCTCCGAAAGCGGGTTGCACGAAGCTTTTATGAGTCTGCTGAAAGGCTTTGAGGTACGTGAAATAGTGTATGTTTTTTACAGTACCTCACATGTTAGGTGTGCCCTATGCAGATAATAGCCCCTGAGACTCTTGTTGCTGTCAAGAACGGCGGCAAACAGAGGATCATAGTCGCAGGTAATAATCAGGCTGCCTTAATGTGCAGGTGGATGAAGGTCCGGTGGCTAGCTGGACTGATGAGTTTGCCGAGCTGAAGCGGCAATTTGATGCGGCAAATGCTGACATTGTGCTTGTCAACAAGCGGCTTGACGAGGAACCGGGTATGTGATTTCTCCGGTATGCCAGTATCTTTAATATGTTGTGTCTGCAGATGGAGCTGCCGCCGTCGAGACCCTTCGGGCGGAACTTGCCCGAGCCAAGGAACAAGCCAGGAATAGTGATGCGGCTGCTCTAAAGGCGGTCGAAGAACTGCGGGCCGAACAGGCTGCGCATTGCCAAAGCAAGGAAAGAATAGCCAAGATGGCCGTTGAGTTGAAAGATGCCACCGACCGTTACCAGCTTCTTGAAAAAGAAAGCCGAGCGAAGGCGATGGACCTGAGGAAGGCCATGGTAGCAGCCAAGGAAGCCCGCTCCAAAATCAGAGTAGCGAAGGAGGAGCTGCGTCAAGCTGGGGATATCGCGGCTAGGAAGCCCTTTTTGTTGCGGACTAAGTTTAGAGATCCGAAGTATGCCCCTCTTGATCAACTATGGAGTTCTGCAGACGCATACGTGGATTTGGCAGCAAGTGCTGCTGATGTGGCCGAATACTTCAAGGATCAAAAAGATCATGAAGTGGAAAAGCTGTTCTGGTCACAGTTCCGTGCTCCAGTGCGTCCGCTGCTGTTGAATGAGCGAGTGGCTGAGTGGGCTGAGCTCCATAGGTTGTCCGGACTTGCCATGAGGTCTGTTGTGGATCATCTGTGGCCGGAAGGGCCAAGACCGAATAGTTACTTTAGTTTAGTGCAACAATTCGTTGGTGCTGTGCTGCACATCAATACTATGAAGAGGTCGGCGTGCATAGAGGGTGCGCGGAGGGCACTTGCCCGTGGCAAGCCATAATGGGCAGAGATGGAGGCCACCACTATTGCTACACAGGGTTCGGCCGTGGGCCGAGTAGCTGCTGAGTTCTACTTTGAAGAAGTCCTTAAAGGCGCTCATTCGATAGAGGCTCAGTGCTCGAAGAATATTATGTTCTAGTGACATGTATTCCCATTGTGAAAACAATGTTTTATTGAATTATAAAGGTTGTGTTTATACTTTTGCCTGAAAATATTATGATGCCTCCTGTGCGGCCGTTTGTGTATATATGTATATAACCTGAAAGTTTGCAGTTGTCGGCTTCAGCCCCCACGCATATAATGCGGGGGTGTTCGCGGAAAACGCGTATTCACACTTGATCCAATGTCTTGGTCCATTAAGGAGGTGGTAGCGCAGCGAACGAGGCGATCTGACTATATTGCTTTAACACTTTCACTTAGCCATAGGAGTTTGACGGTGGGACTACTATATAGCCCCTAGTACTTCCGCGCTCATACGAATACGGGGCACGTACGTACATGACCGGGAAACGGCCCTTCGTTAATGTGGAGGAATCCCGAAGATTCCGCTAAGTCATCGAGAGGTTGACAAGTCTTGCGCTTTATCATGACAAACAGTTTTCGGCTTTCTATACTGAGGTGCTCATCCGGATGAACCAGGGCACAATCGCAGTAGTTCTCCTGGTGCCGTCTTAGCCGATAGAGCGGAACGTAAGGTAGCAAAACACGGGAGCCGGGCAAACCCAGCATTTGACCAAAGACATGATTCGGAGTTGATGCATATAAGGCCAAACTCGCGACGACGAACACTCCCTAAGGTATTCGGTCTTTATAACATACTGAACGATGCCCTTAATAATAAACCCCGAGTCTCCAGGTATGTGCAATTTCCTGACGTGGCCACATGCCAATAACGCCAGCATCCTTCTCGGTTGTATTGAGTATTCGGAGGATGTGAACAGCAAGAGACAGTAAAAAAGGTTTACGCAGGGTCTTAATCTGAAAAGAAACCTTTGAGCGGGTCCCTGCTGCATGTCTGTGCCTGTGTCTCTGTTGTGCCGTGTCCTGTACGGGTGTAGCACGATTGTCATCTGTAAAAGAGAAGAACTTAGGTGAAACTTGCCGTGCCAGAAAATTGGTTATTATCAATAAGCCATTAAAATTCAAGATAAGTCAAGTTGAGCCGAACTAGCCCTGATTACACGCGGGAAGCCCCTGGTACCGTCTATGAGGATTCAACCATCAAACCAATCTCATGTATATGTAGTGATGCGCCGGACTTGTCTAGCCGTGTCCGTGGTCTTGACGACCTATCGTTTATTCTGGTTGGTGAGGCCGTCTAGTGCTTGGCTGTTAAAGCCGCCGCACGTTCTTCCGGACATAGAGAACGCTCAATTTTTCCACTAACTATGATGGTGCCACATGGACCGGGCATCTAAAGCTTGAGAGAAGCATAATGCGGTACTACATTAAAACGAGCGAAAGCCACTCTTCCGAGTAGTGCTTGATAGCCACTCCGGAACGGAGCGATGTAGAAAGTTAACTTTTCGCTTCGGAAGTTGTCGGAAGAACCAAATACAACCTCTAGTAATAGAGAGCCCGTGCAGCGGGCCTCTGGGCCTGGTATTACTCCCTTGAAGGTAGTATTACTATGGCTGATTTTTGTCGGGTCTATCCCCATTTTGCGGATTGTGTCCTGATATATCAAATTTAGACCACTTTCATCGTCCATAAGGACTCGTGTGAGATGGTATCCGTTTATTATTGGGTCTAACACCAAGGCAGCCAATCCTTCATGTCGGATGCTTGTCGGGTGATCCTTGCGATCGAAAGTGATCGCGCAGGCCAACCAGGGGGTGAACTTGGGGGTGACAGGCTCTACGGCGCGTATGTCTCAGAGTGCATGTTTGCTTCTCCTCTTCGTCACATGGATCATGTTTACTGTTTTAACCTCTGGTGGGAATTTTTCTGTCCTACAGTGCTTTGCTGGCGAGGTTTGTCTTCGTCTTCGCTTGGTGTCCCCCCCCCTTGTGTTTGGCGTTAAGCTTATCGGAGTGCTTGAAGACCCAACATTCTCTGTGGGTGTGACTTGCAGGTTTATCGGGGGTGCCATGAATCTGACATAGTTTTTCTAGAATCTTGTTTAGGCTAGACGGTCAATCTCTGCTGCCTTTGAAAGGCTTTTTCCGCTGACCTGGTCGAGAGCCCCTGAATCCGGTGTTTACCACCGTATTGTCTGGGCTATCATCTTTATTGTGACGCTTGCTTTTACTGCGTCGTGGTTTTCCATTGCCATCCCTGACTTTAGATGTGCTTGGGTCGCTGGTGCTACCCACGTGATAAACGCCGGATTTATCAGTCTGTAGTAATCTGGATCAAACGTATACTTCTGGAACTCATAAAATTCTCAAATAAATTTCTGGACCTGAGGAATTTATCTATTAATCATCTTCAAAAAGAATTAACTAAATATCACTCTCCAAATAAAAATGGAAGCAATTCTCGTGAGCGCTAAAGTTTCTGTTTTTTACAGCATGATCAACAAGACTCTCCCCAAGTCTTCCCAAAGGTTCTACTTGGCAAAAACACTAATTAAAATCATAAAACCACATCTAAGCAGAGGCTAGATGAATTATTTATTACTAAACAGGAACAAAAATCAAGGAACAAAAATAAAATTGGGTTGCCTCCCAACAAGCGCTATCGTTTAATGCCCCTAGCTAGGCATGATGATTTCAATGATGCTCACATAAAGGATAAGAATTGTAACATAAAGAGAGCATCATGAAGAATATGACTAACCCACTTCCTATGCATAGGGATTTTGTGAGAAAAAAATTTATGGGAACAATCATCAACTTGCATAGGAAGGTAAAACAAGCATAACTTCAAAATTTTAAGCACATAGGGAGGAAACTTGATATTATTGCAATTCCTACAAGCATATATTCCTCCCTCATAATAATTTTCAGTAGAATCATGAATGAATTCAACAATATAACCAGAACCTAAAGCATTCTTTTCATGATCTACAAGCATAGAAAATTTACTACTCTCCACATAAGCAAAATTCTTCTCAATCGAAATAGTGGGAGCAAACTCAACAGAGTAACTATCATGGGATTGAAAATTGAAATCAAGATGACAAGTTTCATTGTTATTATTATTCTTTAAAGCATACGTGTCATCACAATAATAATCATAGATAGGAGGCATGCTTTCATCATAATAAATTTGCTCATCAAAACTTAGGGGAAAAATATCATCTTCATCAAACATAGCTTCCCCAAGCTTGTGGCTTTGCATATCATTAGCATCATGGATATTCAAGGAATTCATACTAACAACATTGCAATCATGCTCATCATTCAAATATTTAGTGCCAAACATTTTATAGATTTCTTTTTGTAGCACTTGAGCACAATTATCCTTTCCATCATACTCACGAAAGATATTAAAAGGTGAAGCGTATGAGACAAACTTAATTCCATTTTTTTGTAATTTTCTTTTTTGAACTAAACTAGTGATAAAACAAGAAACTAAAAGACTCGATTGCAAGATCTAAAGATATACCTTCAAGCACTCACCTCCCCGGCAACGACGCCAGAAAAGAGCTTCATGTCTACTACACAACCTTCTTCTTGTAGCCGTTGTTGGGCATGCAAGTGCACAGGTTTGTAGGACAGTAGCAAATTTCCCTCAAGTGGATGACCTAAGGTTTATCAATCCGTAGGAGGCGTAGGATGAAGATGGTCTCTCTCAAGCAACCCTGCAACCAAATAACAAAGAGTCTCTTGTGTCCCAACACACCCAATACAATGGTAAATTGTATAGGTGCACTAGTTCGTCAAAGAGATGGTGAAACAAGTGGTATATGGATAGTAGATAATAGCTTTTGTAATCTGAAATAATAAAAACAGCAAGGTAGCAAGTGATAAAAGTGAGCGTAAACGGTATTGCAATGTGTGGAAATAAGGCCTAGGGATCATACTTTCACTAGTGCAAGTCCCCTCAACAATACTAACATAATTGGATCACATAACTATCCCTCAACATGCAACAAAGAGTCACTCCAAAGTCACTAATAGCGGAGAATGAACGAAGAGATTATGGTAGGGTACGAAACCACCTCAAAGTTATTCTTTCCAATAAATCCGTTGGGATATTCCTATAAGTGTCACAAACAGCCCAAGAGTTCGTACTAGAATAACACCTTAAGACACAAATCAACCAAAACCCCAATGTCACCTAGATACTCCAATGTCACTTCAAGTATCCGTGGGCATGATTATATGATATGCATCACACAATCTCAGATTCATCTATTCAACCAAAACAAAGGACCTCAAAGAGTGCCCCAAAGTTCTACTCAAGAATCACGACGAAAACGTGTGCCAACCCCTATGCATAGGTTCATGGGCGGGACCCGCAAGTTGGTCATCAAAACATACATCAAGTGAATCATGTGATATCCCGTTGTCACCACAGATATCCATTGCAAGACATACATCAAGTGTTCTCAAATCTTTAAAGACTCAATCCGGCCAGATTACTTCAAAGGGGAAACTCAATTCATTACAAGAGAGTAGAGGGGGGAAGAAACATCATAGGATCCAAATATAATAGCAAAGCTCGCGATACATCAAGATTGTATCATCTCAAGAACACGAGAGAGAGAGAGAGATCAAACACATAGCTACTGGTACATACCCTCAGCCCCGAGGAAGAACTACTCCCTCCTCGTCATGGAGAGCTCCGGGATGATGAAGATGGCCACCGGAGGAGGATTACCCCCTCCGGCAGGGTGCCGGAATGGGTCTAGATTGGTTTTTGGTGGCTACGGAGGCTTCTGGCGGTGGAACTCCCGATCTATCTTGCGTTCTGGAAGTTTTAGGTCACGTGGGTATATATGGGTGTAGGGAGGACGTCGGAGGAGCCACGGGGGTCCCACAAGACAGGGGGCGCACCCTAGGGGGGGCGCCCCCACCCTCGTGAGCACCTCGTGTCTGCCCTGACGTGGGGACCAAGTCCATCAGGTGTGTTTCCTTCCAGAAATAGCTTCTCCTGTTGATTTCATTCTGTTTCGACTCCGTCTGATATTCCTTTTCTTCGAAACACTGAAATAGGCATAAGACAACAAATCTTGGCTGGGCCTCCGGTTAATAGGTTAGTCCCAAAAGTAATATAAAAGTGGATAATAAAGCCCAAAATAGTAGATAATATAGCATGGAGCAATCAAAAATTATAGATACGTTGGAGACGTATCATTGCCTCGAGCTTGGGGAGGGTCGTGTTAACCTGGCGCGCGAACTGCTTGAAGATGCTATGGGAGGCTGGGGCCTGAGCGCCGCCTAGGATGCAAGCGATTTCACGAGGCTCCTGGAAGCCCCCAGCCCCCTCGTCCTGGTGATGGTCGTCGTTCCTTCTTGGTGGTGGCGGCAGCAGGGGAAGGACGGCATTGCCCTGAGGACGGTCCTCGCGAGACTGATCTCTCCACGCACCCTCACGAGGCTGGTTGCGCCATTCCTCGTGGGGGTCGCGGCCGTCCCAGCGTCCTCCGCTTCGGGATCTTCCGTGGTCGTAGCCTCGATCATTTTGCTTTGGGCGTCGACCGAAGCGCCCACCGCAGATGGCCCTGAGCTCTTGACAGTCGTTGGTGTTGTGGCTGTGCACGTTGTGGAAGACAGAGAACGGGCGGCTGCCCTTGGATGGCTCTGGGTGGTCGCAGACTCGCTTCATTTCTGGCTCGGCCACGAGTACGGCTGGCCCTTTGCACTTCATGTACTTGGACTTGCTCTTCTTGTCTTCTGGGTCAGTCTTAGGGAGCTCGAGGAGGGAGAGGCGTCCCTCCTCAGCTCTCGCACACTTGGTTGCTGTGTTGAACATCTTCAGGGCCGTGCGCAAGTCCTCGTGTATGGCAAGATCCTCCTTCATCTTGAAGTCATGGACACCATCAGTGAATGCCGAGATGATGACCTCGTCCGACACCTTGGGGATCTTGAGGTGAAAACCGTTGAAGCGCTGGATATACTTCTGCAAGGTTTCTCCTAGCTGCTGCTCGATGTGTCACAGGTCACCCGCAGTGGGCGGGCGGTCGCGAGTGCCCTGGAAGTTGGAAATGAAACACTCTCACATCTCATCCCAGGAAGAGATCGATACCGCGAGGAGGTTCAGGAGCCACGAGTCTGCGCCATCTTTGAGGTCCATGGGAAACCAGTTCGCCATAACCTTCTTGTCACCATTGGCCGCCTCGATGCTCTTCTTGTAGAGCTGCAGGAACTCGGTAGGGTCGAGGGTGCCATCGTACCGTGGAGGCAGGTCAGGCTTGAACTTCCCAGGCCAGATGATGCTGCGCAACTACTGGGTGAACGCGCGACATCCAGTCATGGTCACGGGAGCCCTCCGTGGAGATGGAGACAGATCTTGGCGCTCGTGCGCCATCACCGTAGGCGGTGCACGATCTTGACGTGGTGGTGCTTGGAGCGCACGCGCCGCTACTTGTGGCTGCTGCACCACCTGGCAGCTTTCCTCGTCGTGTGTCGATGCCTTGTGCGGCGGGTCGCACTGGGGAGCCTCGCACCTTGGCTCGATGATGGCGTCCTGCCTAGGAGGTGAAGGAGGTGCTCCGTGAGCCACGTCACCCGCGGCAGGCGGTGGGTGAGGCAGCGAGTGAAATGGTGCAAGAGACTCTCCGGCGGCGCTGACGAGCTTGCCGATGCGATCCAACCTGTCCTTGTAGAGTTCGTCAATGGGGCGGTAACGCAGGAGCTCGAGTGCCATTAGAAACACGGCCTGCGCGTTCACCAGCCCGCAACGAGCTTGAGACGATGAAGCGGCCGCCGGGGTGGAGGTACATCCATCACGCCACACCGAGGGTTGCATCGATTAAGCCTACTATTCATGGGCCGCAGGGCCTATGGCAGCGTTGGCCGCAGGTGATGAGGAACGGCGAGGAGCACCGTCGCCAGCGGGTGCCGTCTGGGCGGCGCGGGCGGCAAGGGCGGCCTGGCGCTCGGCACGAGATCGACGAGCATCAGCCATGGGGACGGCAAAATGATGGCGAATCGACTAGAGGAAGAGAGGATCCGACGTACACCTACCTGGCGCGCCAAATGTCAGATTTCGGGTTCCGCAGACCCTTGAGAGGTTCGAACTCTGGGGTGCATGTGAAAAACTCAACCTCCCCAGTCTGCCTACTTGCCAATCTCTCGGCCTAGCTCGATGAACAGGAAGGAAACGAGACATAACAGTTTACCCAGGTTTGGGCCACCTTGTGTTGTAAAACCCTACTCCTGCTTTGTGATGGATTGGCCTCGAGGGGCTAAGGATGAACTAGTACAGTGGGAGAACAACCTCAGGAGGAGGAGTGTTCTTGGGCTCGAGTGAGCTGGTGAGTGTGAGGATGGAATGAATTCGATCCGGTCCTATGGTGGTGGCTAAGTCCTATTTATAGTGGCCTTGGTCCTGAAAGTGCTAGTTATCGACTAGAGGGGGGTGAATAGGCGATTTTTTTAAAGTCTTCATAACTTGGAAGTTTCAATGACAAATAGTAGAAATGAACTCATTAACATGCAACGGAAGGTAGACTACACTAGGCAAGCCATAGTCAAGTATTCAATGAAGTGAAAGCACGAAGACTATTAGCAGCTAGGCAGTAAGGATCAAGATGGCAGATAGTATGAAGCCAATCAGGACAAGTAGTCACACAGTGAAGTTAAACAGATAATGCAAGCAGTCAATGACTTCACGAAGAAAAACTGTATGTTAAAGAGAAGGATGAGATAGAACCAGTTGCTCGGTGAAGACGAAGGATTTGTTGGACCAGTTCCAGTTGTTGTGACAACTGTACGTCTGGTTAGGGAGGCTGAGATTCAACTCAGAAGACCATGTCTTCACCTTATTCCCCTTGAGCTAAGGACACCCAGTCCTCGCCCAATCACTCAGGTAAGTCTTCAAGGTAGACTTCCAAACCTTCACAGACTTTGTTCACCAGCGATCCACAATGACTCTTGGATGCTCAGATCGCAAGGCCTAACCGACTGGAGGATTCACAGTCCTCAAGTGTAACAAGTCTTCAGATCACACAGACAGAAGGACTTTAGTGATGCCTAACACTCTTTGGCTCTTGGTGTTTAGGGCTTTGTCCTCTCAAGGATTTCTCTCTCAAAGGCTTCGGAGGTGGGTTGCTCTCAAACGACAAAAGCCGTGAACTAACTCTGAGTAGCCACCAATTTATGGTGTAGGGGGTGGGCTATTTATAGCCACTAGGCAACCCGACCTGATTTGTCTGAAATGACCTTGGGTCACTTAGGAACTGACACATGTTCCAACGGTCAGATATCAAACACACGCGATAGCTTGACTTGGGCTACAAGTAAAGCTGACTCATCCAGCTCTGGATAAGATTTTCTCTCATTTTCTTCGCTCAAAGACATAGGATTTGGTCGAGCATCACTTTAGTCACTCTGAATTTGCTCACTTGGACCCCACTTAACAGTATGGTGGTTCCTATGACTCAACAAAGAAGAAAATGAAACTACGAAACAACTATGTCTTCGCGCTCCAAATACTTCATGCGATGTCTTCTCATGTCATAGTCTTCAATGTGAATATCTTCACATACCACCATTATCTTCAATGTCTTCACACATTTTTAGGGGTCATCTCTGGTAGGTAAACCGAATCAATGAGGGACTACTACCCGTTTTATCCTGCAATTCTCACCAACACATTAGTCCCTCAACCAGGTTTGTCGTCAATACTCCAAAACCAACTAGGGGTGGCACTAGATGCACTTACAGGTCCTCGTCCCAGATGAAGGAGGGATGGGATACCACAACGGCCAAATTCGAAGGGAGATAACTAGTACATGCTATCCTGACAAAATTAGTCTCCTATTGCAAAAGCCCCTAGTCATGACGCTGCGGTGGGCTCGGCGATGACCTCCGTCCTGCCGTCCTGGTGGTCTTAGTCTTGTAGCACCAAAATGGAAACCTTTGGTTGATTCCTTCGGACTCTGCGTTTACACTTGCCTCCTTAGAACCAAAGAGTAAACTAGTACACTGCACCCGCCGGTGCCGACCTGGCCTCACGAGGTGAGGCTTGCATAGGAATCTCCGCTCCTCAGGAGCCAGCCTGAGGAGGCCGCTCCCCGTGGAGGTCTTGGTACCCCCGTTCCCAGAACACCGACCAGTGTACACTTGGTGTAGTGGGATCTTTATTTAGTTTGATGCATACACTTGTTCTTTTTGGTAGCCCTTTTGTAATGTTGGCTGATGTTTGGTTTGGAAGAGAGAGCTGCGTCTTTACTCTTCTGGCCTGCTTATTGCTTCTATTGTACCCCCAGCCCTGGTTGCTGCCGTTGTTTTCAATGTACAATGAGTAATATATTTCGTCTCTTAGTTGAATAATTGTGATGTTAGTGTAAAAGCTAGGGTTTGGGAAACTGCACGACACCCAATACGGGTGTGGCTATCTCATATATATAAGGGTACACAAAGTGTACAAATACAAGATACAGGGGTATACATAGAAACTACGTATTGACAATATCTAGCACCTTCCCTCAATCTTAATTGTGACCTGAAGTACAAAGTAAGTTAAGATTACACTTACAACCTTCAAACTGAGGTTGTGGAAGTGGCTTCGTGAGGATGTCAGCAAGTTGATCTTTAGAGGAGATGAACTTGATATGAAGAAGCTTCTGTGCAACACGTTCCCTCACAAGATGACAGTCAACTTCGATGTGCTTGGTACGAGCATGGAAAATAGGATTAGATGAAAGATACGTCGCACCAATATTCACACCAGAGAACCGGTGGCTGCTCTTGAGTGATTCCCAACTCTCTCAAGAGAGACTGTACCCAAATGAGCTCAGCCGTGGCATCGACAGCCGCCTTATACTCTGCTTTGGTGCTACTCCGATAGACTTTGGCCTGCTTGCGCGCACTATAGGCAATCAAGTTGTGACCAAAGAAGATGGCATAGCCCCCCATTGGTCGTCGGTCATCTAGGCTCCCATCACAATCAGCATTAGAGAATGCCGAGAGAGCACTCAAGGAGGTAGACCGAAGATGCAAACCATAGGAGACAGTATGAGAGAGATAACGCGGTATGCGCTTCATAGCTGACTAGTGTGAAGTCCGAGGAGCATGAAGATACTGGCACACACGGTTTACCACATACAATATGTCCGGCCGTGTGATAGTCAAGTACTGCAACCCACCAACAATATTGTGTTACTCTATAGCATCATCTGAAGGAAGCAAGGCACCATACAGGCTGATAACCTATCCGTCGTAGGCATAGGGGTGGTAGCATGCTTGCACTTCAACATACCTGTGCGTCACAGCCAGTCCAAGGAATACTTATGCAGAGTGAGAGTCAGGCCAGTAGGAGACTGTGAAACCTCCCGACCAAGGAAGTTATGGAGAGTAGCTAGATCCTTGACAGCAAAATGACCACTCAAAGCAGACAGTAGACGATCAGCAATAGTCATTGAGGAGATGAGAAGAATAATGTCATCAACATAAACTAGCAGGTACATAGTAACGTCAGGACGATGGAACATGAACAGAGATGTGTCAACAGTGGACGGAGCAAACCCAAGACATCGAAGAACTAAGCAAAGTCGGGCATACAATGCACGGGGAGCCTGCTTAAGTCCATAAAGCGCGTTATCAAGACGACACAAATGATGTTGATAAGCAAGATCAACAAAACCTAGAGGTTGCCGCATGTAGACCTCTCCCTCCAAGATCCCATGGAGGAAAGCATTCTGGACATCAAGCTGACACAGAGACCACCCTTTGGCAACAACCAAGGACAAAAGCAGAATGTCGGTGTTTTGGGAATGGGGTACCCAAACTTGCCTGCCTACAACCATCGACGGCCTGGTACGGCCCAACTTCAGAAGCAAACAAATCAAGACCCTCGCAAGGGGCCAAGCCTCGCAAGGCGGACGACACCAAGACCACCACGAGGAGCAGCCTCCCCAGGCTGGCTCCCGAGGAGCGGAGATTCCTATGCAAGGCTCACCTCGTGAGGTATGGATGACATGAGGCATGACGACCAATGCCAGGCGGGCGCTAGTGGGCACGGTGTACTAGTTTCCCCTGTGGTGCTAAGGAGGCAGGCGCAGGCGCGAAGTCCCGAGGAATCAGCGAAAGGTTTCCATTACAGTGCAAAAAGACCAAGACCGCCAGGACGGCAGGATGGAGGTCATCATCGAGCCCACCATGGCGTCACGACCAGAGGCTTTTGCAGGCGAAGACCACTTTTGCCAGGATGGCATGTACTAGTTGTCTCCCTTCGAATTTTTCCGTTGTGGGATCCCTTCCCGCCTTCATTTGGGAAGAGGACAAAGGCCACTATAAATAAGTCCTAGCCACCACCATAGAGGGGGATCGATTCCACCCTGATTAACTCACCAGCTCACTCGAGCCCAAGAACACACCTCCTCCTAAGGTTGTTCTCCACTATACTAGTTCGTCCTCAGCCCATAGAAGCCAATCCACCACAAAGCAGGAGTAGGGTTTTACACCACAAGGTGGCCCAAACCTGGGTAAACTGTCGTGTCTCCTTTCTATTCAGTTTGTCGAGCTAGGCTGTGAGATTAGTGAGTTGGAAGACTAGGGAGGACAAGTTCTTCGCACGCACGGCCCTCATGGCGGAAGTTCCTCCATCGACCGGATCAATGCACGCCTTCGGAGAAGCCGAGGGCCTTCAAGCTTTCACCCCCACCCTACGTTGGGTGCAGTGGCCACCCAAGTTCAGGCCAGAGCTGCCACCCCGATACGACGGTGCGGCGGACCCGACATGTTTTCTCCAAGCGTACAAGGAAGTTGTGTTGAGGGCCGGCGGCGATGACAAGGCCATGGCCAAATGGCTTCCAAATGGCCCTCGCTGGCGCGCCACGCGCCTGGCTTCTCAACCTGCCAAGATCTTTTGTGGCCTCCTGGGAAGAACTGTGCAGCGTCTTCATCGCGCGCTTCGTGGCTCCGGCGCCCCATGCCGTCGTGGCCCTCCTTGATGGTTCACAGGCACCGCCCTCGGACCGCCACATCGAGCAGTTCTTTCGCCAGGTCGGTGCCGCCCGCGAGCAATGGGGGGCTCTGCTGGGCTGGGCGGCACCCAAGGCAGACCTCACCTTCTACTCAATGGACCACCCCATGACCACCAAGGGTGCCGGCGCGCTCCCGATGCTCTGATCCCCCACCATCTACAATGTGGCGGTCACCAAGACCCTCATTGATGGTGGAGCCAGCCTCAATGTGCTCTCTGTGGAGGCGCTCGGCTTGCTTCATGTACCTCATGGCCGGCTCCGTCCCACCAAACCCTTCTCCGAGGTTGTCGACGGCTCCACCAGCCCCCTGGGGCAGATCCGCCTCCCGGTAACCTTCGACACCAGTGACAACTACCGCACCGTGCTTATTGACTTCGACATCGCCCGTATCGGGCTCCCGTACAATGCCATCCTCGGGTACCCGGCCTTGGCCCAGTTCATGGCAGCAACTCACCCTGCCTACAACCTCATGAAGATGTTGGGGAGCAGCGGTGTCCTCACTGTGGCAGGAGATACCAAGGAAGCTTTGATAGCCCTCAGACTCGCCTTTAGGGCTGTGGCGGCTGCGCGACCAATCGAGGAAGGAGCCCCAGAGGCCCCAAGAGCCGCGCCAGCAAAGAAGAAATAGTTGTTCTCCCAAGATCGCGCCGAGACGAAGCAGGTGTCGCTTGATGAAGATGGGGCATCGGGTGCCACGTTCACCATAGGTGCTAGTCTCCCTCCGGGTCAAGAGGAGGCGTTGGTCTGCCTTTTGCGCAGGAACAAGGATGTGTTCGCATGGGAGCCTAAGGATCTGGTCGGGATCCCGAGAGGGATAATCAAGCATCACCTAAGGGTATGCCCTAACGTGCGCCCAGTGGAGCAAAAGGTGCGGCGGCATTCCACAGAAAAGCAGTCGTTCATCATCCAAGAGACTCGTAAACTTCAAGAAGCCGGTGTCATTCGGGAGGTGCGGTACCCGCAATGGCTGGCGAATCGGGTTGTCGTCCCCCAGAAGGGCGGGAAGGAGCACATGTGCGTCGACTTCACCAAACTCAACAAGGCTTGCCCCCAAGACCCCTTCCCTCTTCCACGCATATAATCTGATTGTCGACTCCATCGTCGAGTGTGACCTGCTATGTTTTCTGGAGGCCTTCTCAGGCTATCACCAAATCAAGATGGCGGTGCAAGACGTTGAGAAGACGGCTTTCCTGACCCCATGTAGGGTGTATTGCTCCACCTACATGCCGTTCGGGCTGCGTAATGTGGGAGCAACTTTCCAGTGGCTGATGCACACCGTTCTGGGCCGGCAGCTCGGGAGGAACGCTGAGGCCTATGTTGACTATATAGTGGTGAAGTCTCAGGAGGCAAGGACTCTCATTGAAGACCTAGAAGAAATGTTTGCCAGCATGCGCAAGGTGGATCTACGGCTCAATCCAGAGAAATGTGTGTTTTGCATCCCCTCCGACAAGCTGCTGGGCTTGCTGGTGTCGCATAGGGGAATTGAGGCCAACCCAGAGATTGTCAAGGCCATAGAAGGGATGAGCCCGCCACAGATCCTCAAGGAGATGCAGAAGCTGGCAGGTTGTGTGACCTCGCTAGGGCGCTTCATCTGCAAGCTGGGGGAGCGCATCCTCCCATTCATAAAGCTGATGAAAAAGAAGGGACCATCCGAGTGGACTCCGGAGGCTGACACGGCATTCCAAGACCACAAGAAGTACCTCACCAGCCCGCTGGTGATGGTAGCACCACGCACCCTCGAGCCTCTGGTGTTCTACTTGGTCACCGCCCCTCACTCGGCCAGCGCGGTGTTGGTGAAGGTCCTGGAGGAACGCCCGGCCAAGGGCTCTCAAAGCAGCACCCTGCGGCCGGCTGGAAAGCACCGGCTTCAGGATGGCGCTCCTAAGGCCTCGGCTACCCAAATAGAAGACCAAGCCCCTTAGGACGGAGCTACTAAGGCCCTAGCTGCCTCGACCAGCAACCAGCCTTCTGAGGCCATTGGGCCTCAGGAGGTGCAAGGCGTCACCTACACTTCCGCCCTCGTCAAGCACCCGGTGTACTTCATTAGCACGGTGTTGCGCGATGCGTGGGCACGCTACTCCATGCTGCAAAAGCTCTTGCTCGCGCTTCTAGTCGCCTGCCGCATGTTGCGCCACTACTTCGAAGGCCACCCCATCAAGGTCGTCTCAGCTTACCCGCTAGAGAGGGTGCTCAGGAGCCCCAATGCAGGAGGGAGGGTTGTAGAATAGAACATCGAATTGTAGGCATTCCAGTTGGAGTTCAGCACCACTAGAGTCATCAAGGGTGCCGCACTCGCCGACTTCGTGGCGGAATGGACGGACGCCCCCCTCTCACCAGGAAGCGAGGCACGAGACGGCTGGGTCATGTACTTTGACGACGCCTTCGTGTGTCAGGGCGCGGGGGCTAGCGCCGTGCTCATCTCACCCACCGAGGACAAGCTCTACTACGTCATGCAGCTCTGCTTCCAGCAGGGCGAGAATGTCTCCAACAACATCACGGAGTATGAAGGCCTGATTGCTGGTCTCAAGGCTGTGGCAGCATTGGGAGTAAAGCACCTCACCATCAAGGGTGACTCCTAGCTCCTCGTCAACTTCTCCAACAAAGTATACGAGCCGAAGGATAAAGACATGGAGGCATACCTTGTGGAGGTACGCAAAATTGAGAAATAATTCTTGGGCCTGGAACTGCCGCATGTGCCGCACGACATGAACAAGGAGGCTGACGACATTGCCAAGAGGGCATCTCGATGCTTGCCCCATGAGCCTGGTGTCTTCGAGGAGCGGCTCTTCAAGCCTTCAGCAGCCCCTCCTGCTGCGGAACCAACATCACCTCAGTAGGAGCTCCCACCAGCACCCCCCTTGGGAGCCCGCGCTTGTGGCCCAACCTCGGGGGTGCGCCTACTTCTCGCGCTCGAGCCTCAGGAGGGGTGCCGGACCAAAGAGTTTAAGGCATACCTACTTCACGGGACCCTACCAGAGAAGGAGGAAGACAGGGAGCATGTGGCTCGACAGGCCACTGCCTACTACATCTAGGATGGTGAGCTCTATAGGAAATGGCCAAATGATGTTTCTCCATCATGCATCTCTAGGGAGCAAGGATGTGAGCTATTGGCTGACATACACGGTGGGGACTACATGCATCACTCGTCATCGCGCACCCTTGTGGGCAAGGCATTCCGCGGCGGGTTCTATTTGCCCCCGGTGCTCAATGATGCCACTGAGATGGTGAGGTTGTGTGAAGCATGCCAATTCCATGTGAAGTAGATCCACCAGCCCGCTTAGGGTCTCCAGACCATCCTGCTCTTGTGGCCGTTCCCAGTCTGGGGGGCTGTACATCTTGGGTCCATTCCCTCGAGCGCCCGGGGGCTACCGCTACCTCTACGTCGCCATCGATAAGTTCACCAAGTGGGCGGAAGTGAAGGCTGTCCACCCAATCCCGGCCGGCTCGGCAGTCAAGTTTATCAAGAGCCTCGTGAGCCGGTTCAGGGTCCCTAATCGCATCATCAACGACAACGACTCGCGGTTCACTAGCAACCTTTTCAAAACATATTGTGCTAACCTTGGAACGTAGATATGTTATGCCTCAGTGGCACACCCCAGGAGCAACGGCCAGTCCGAGCGCGCCAATGTGGAGGTCCTGGGAGGCCTCAAGGCAAGAACCTTCAATAAGAAGCTCGAGGCCTGCGGCAGGGGTTAGCTGGAGGAGCTCCAATACGTGCTATGGTCCATCCACACCACTGCGACCAAGCCAACAGGCTGGACTCCATTCTTCCTGGTCTATGGAGCTGAAGTTGTTCTCCCTCACAAGGTCAGGCATCGCTCCGTGCGGGTCTTGGCATTTGATGAGGCACGCCAGGATGCCTCGTGGGGGATGGACCTTGTGCTGGGGGAGGAACGCCGCCGTCAAGCAGTGCTCCGAGCAGGAAGGTATCAGCAGGCGCTGTGGCGGTACCACGGCCGCAGCGTCTGCTCCAGGACGCTTGAGGTGGGTGATCTTGTCCTGAGGCGGGTGCTCTCCAGGGAGGGGCTGCATAAGCTTCACCCATGTGGGAGGGCCCATTCAGGATTGCCCGTGTCTCTAGGCCTGGCGCCGCGCGCCTGGAGACACAGGACGGGATCCCGTCCAGAGCGCTTGGAACATCCAGCACCTCCAGAAGTTCTACCCATGAAGCAAGGCCCCATGCCTATGGAGGTCTCCGCTTGTGAAACTCTCATGTAATAATGAGTGGTGCTGTACACGCCCCGGAGTCTCCGGACTTCCACTCTCGGGCCTCGGGGGATCCCTCCCACGTCATAGTGGCAGCACTTAGCTCTACGCTGGTGTGAAAACTAGACTAGGTGCCGGATGGGGCTATTCATTTGCTTGCTTTCTATAGCTGGTTTGTAACTTCTTAATGGAATTTGGAGTTCTCGCGTTTTCTCGAATGCCAAGTTGGATTCTTCCCTTTTATTTCTCTTGCCTTTTAGTCTTGGCGCAGGGGAGCGGCAGTTTCCCGTCGCTCCTCCTTGTGTGTCTCGCGCACGGGGGTTGGGCAGGTTTGCGCGTGTGTTGGGTTTGCCCGCGCTGCGAACACACTTCGCCAAAGCCTTGTCGCCCCAGAGCCTCGGCTTCCAGAGCTTCGGCTTCCTTGATCCTCGCGAGGCACTCTCGAATGAGCTCGTGGGCATGCGCACACTCTAAAGTGTCTGCCCCTCGATCAGCCCGACGCGGTGCACTAAGCCACAACTAACCCACACCTGGGGGCTCGCGCAAGGAGGAACAAGGCACCCCATCAGATTTTTAACAACTCAGCAGGTCTACGACGTGTCCTGAGGACGATGGCTCCTGAGTCGTCTGGAAGGGAGCTTCAGCAGATGCCGAAGGGCGCGCCCTCGTCATATGGGAAACTAAACTAGTGCGAGCATGCCAAGCTAAGTTACTCAAACCGCATCTACTCGGAACACGGATAGCATGACATAACATCAAAATAAAAAGCATAGCATAATGGCGTAAGTGTCGCAGTTCATTACACACCCCAGCGGGGCCATCTACTTTTTTCAAACGCAGGAAGAAGGAAATGTTAAACAAAAGTGCCCCGCGCGGCCGCAGCAGCTCCCGAGCCAGGCTCCGGCATCCGTGTGCTCATCTGGAGTCCTCCCTCTTCACCGGAGCATGGTGGTGTGACGACCCGTCGCCTTCCCCAATCCGAGCCCGACGGCGGGGCGGCTGATCATAGCCGCCGCTGCTAGTGCTATAGCCAGAGGAGGAGCTGCCGCCACTGGGAGAGGCGTGGCCATCATCAAGGGCAAGCTCGCCCTCGTCGTCGTCGCGGCCGTCATCAAGGCCAAGCTCATCCTCGCTGCTGCCATCCTCAGGGCCGCACCCTCCGCGGTGTCCGTCCACCCTGAACACCCTCACATAAAGGGTCGTGACGCCGTCGTACTTGAAGTGAAGGGTGCACCTCCCGCTCAGGCCTCGTGCGAGGGCGAATGCCTGAAGGAAATATGCCCTAGAGGCAATAATAAAGTTGTTATTTATATTTCCTTATATCATGATAAATATTTATTATTCATGCTATAATTGTATTGACCGGAAACTTAGTACATGTATGAATACATAGAAAAAATTGAGTGTCCCTAGTATGCCTCTACTTGACTAGCTCGTTAATCAAAGATGGTTAAGTTTCCTAACCATAGACATGCGTTGTCATTTGATGAATGGGATCACATCATTAAAGAATGATGTGATGGACAAGGTCCATATATTAGCTTAGCATTATGATCGTTTAGTTTTATTGCTATTGCTTTCTTCATTACTTATATATTGTAACAGCCTGGCTTTTGGCCCTTTTCTTTTTCTTTTGATTTATTTGATTTTTTCTCTGTTTTTCTTTTTGGAGTGGTTCTGTGGCCTTGCAACCTGGGAGATCATCATTTCTTCTTCTCCCAAGTGACTCATCATCCTCAAATCTAGCCCTAGACCATGTCATTTCCATTTTAGCCCAACCCTAAAATTCTTTTCTCAAGAATATTCCTTTTTCTATTAAAGGAATAACCCTGGCTGCCATAGGTTGTGAAGCAACCTATATTTCTATCACTCCCAAAATTCCCAAATAATTCTTATAATTTCTTTAGGTAATATGTTTCTCAAATATGCCCAAACATTCCAGTCCTAGCCCAAGAATAATTCCCCAATAATTATTTTTCATTTCTGTCTAGTATGGCTTTCTGTGAAGGAAGTGCCACCTATCCTTTCTGGATTGCTCCCAACTTTTTGGGCATGCTATTTCATCCAAATAATTGCCTCATGCCAACATTTATCTTTATTTTCCTAGTTAATCTTCCTCAGCAATTTTTCAAAGTTTGTGTCACACAGAAGGCATTGTGAAGGAAGTACTATCTAGGAGTATCCAAATGAGTTGAAATTTTTCATGCCTCTTTATGTGCTCATATTGTAATAACCCTCCACATTTAAGCCACATCCAATCATATATGTAAGCACAGGACCAAATCTTTGCTTCTGTCAATATTTTCAGGTTGTGAAGCAAGTATATTTTATATTGCTTCACTTTGGCTCAAAATTTTCCAAGACCTTCTCCTGTCCATCAAACCTCTCTCCATAAAATTTTGGATCAATTCATCAAGCCAACAATTATCTAGGAGTTTACAAAGTTTCTAGACAGTGAAGATGTTTATGAAGCAAGTGCCATTTTGGCTTGTGCAATTGGTATGAAATTTTTACAGCATCATCACCCGTCCAAATCATCATGATATACCCAATTTCAGCTCAATTGGCCCCTCCATGTGAGTGCACCTTCCTGATCTAGTTTCTGGACCATAATGTGAGTTACAAAGCAACTATATTAGTTTGTGCTCCATTATGCTCCAAAACCTCCACGATCATAGTCTTCCCTAAGCAAATCATCCTAGACAACACCATTTGACCCAATCAGTTTCCTATTGATCAGCAGTGTTCTGCCATGTTTGATGCAGCAAACCTCAGAGCTTAGTTACCATTTAACCATAGCACCCCAAATCAAGCCATGGCCTCATCAATGCTCCATCTTGGAGGGACTATCAGCTAGAAAACATTTTGGGTGTTGGAGAGCAATGAATTCCCCAGTTCACGTGGTGACTACGACGATGGCGTGCCTGTGCACATGCTCTGTGCGCAGTGGCTGCGTCTAGGGCGCCATTTTTGCTTCGTCCTCTCCCCTCTCATCGTCTTCGCACACGTGAGCCTGTCCAGTGGCCTCATCTCCTTGTCGTCATTCTCCTGGATCCCTCTCCCCCTCCGTCTGCTTCCTCACCGACGCTCGCTACCGCGTGCCCACGAACGAAGAGTGGCGGTTTTGCTCGAAGCTCGCCATCTTCTCCCTCCCTGTGTTCCCTCGGCCTCCTCTGCCCCGTGAGACCCTCCACTGCTCCTCTTCTGTCGCCTACCGTCGAGCTTGCATGCGTCCACACGCGTCTGTGGCGCCAGCCACACATCCGCGGTGACGACAGCACGACACACCCCTCCCCTCGTCTATATAAGCCACCCCGCCCCCGTTTCTCTTCACCACTCTACCTCACTCACTCCTAGAAGCCTCCCCGACCCCTTCCCTGAGATCCAAGAGCTCTCGTGCCCTCCAATGGCCTCGTCGGCCGGCGACGGCCTCTGCTCGAATCCGAGCAAGCCGAGCTCCACCCCCTCTCTCTTCCACCACCAGCAGACCCACCAGACCACGCGGATGCTCCCTGCATCTTCGCTTTATCTTCTAGTGGCCCAGAGCACCGTGCCCGCATCTGCCTGACTCTGCCGTCCACCGGCGTCAAAACTGTTGTCGCCTCGTCCATCTCCGATGATTGCTACGCCCACGGCCGCCTCTGTCTCGTTCCCCTGCATCCGTGGGTAGCCGCGCACCGCCTACGATGGCTTGTGCCAGTGGCGAGTGCCGTCGGGTAGGGGGTCCCGAACTGTGCGTCTAAGGTTGATGGTAATAGGAGACAGGGGACACGATGTTTACCTAGGTTCGGGCCCTCTCTACGGAGGTAATACCCTACTTCCTTATTTATTGATCTTCATGAATATGAGTATTACAAGAGTTGATCTACCACGAGATCGTAATGGCTAAACCCTAGAAGTCTAGCCAGTATGACTACGGTATTGAGTATATCCTTTCCAGACTACACCCTCCGGTTTATATAGACACCGGGGGGATCTAGGGTTACATAGAGTTGGTTACATGAGATGGAATCTTCATAGTTGTTCGCCAAGCTTGCCTTCCACGCCAAGGAGAGTCTTATCCGGACATGGGTACCGGTCTTCATATCTTCACATCCCATCAGTCCGGCCCATAGATAACAGGCCGGACGCCCAAGGACCCCATAGTCCAGGACTCCCTCAGTAGCCCCTGAACACGGCTTCAATGACAAGGTATCCGGCGCGTTGTGCTATCTTCGACATTGCAAGGCGGGTTCTTCCCTCCGAACTCCTGAATAATCTCTAGACAAACTGATCGTTTCCGGACCTGTAACACACGCACACAACCGCAGAGAGAATATAATAACACACGAGTCCAATCTGCTGACAACTTTAGTAATGTGACGTCATGCATGTCCGGTCATAATTTTGAACCATTTTTCGCCCCATGTTTCGAGATGCGGTTGTCATTGGCACGTCTTGTTAAAGCAGAGATTGTGTCGCCTTATTATGGGATTCTCATCAACATGGGCATGGGTAACCCAACCGTGTTGTTTACACAGCCCTTGGGAGCAGGCGAATTTTAAGGCGAATGGGGGGGGGGTGTTCGATATTCACCGCCCTTATAAGGAGATAAGATTCCCCTTTCTTCTCCCTCGCTTTCTTCCTGCCTCTGCGTTCTTGAGCTCCAACGCCCAAGTTCCCATTTCCCTGTCTTGAGAAAGCACTCAACCATGTTAAGGAGGAGGACATCGCCGAGCTTCGGGCGGCCGGGTACCTGGCGAAGGAAATCACCCACCGTCTTCCAGACCGGGGACAAATCATCCCCACACCGAAGCCCAACGAGAGGGTAGTGTTCATCCCTCATTTCCTCCGCGGGCTAGGGTTTCCACTCCACCCCTTCGTCCGCGGGATAATGTCCTACTATGGGATAGACTTCTACGATCTATCCGCGAACTCCTTCCTCAATATCTCGGCGTTCACCGTCATCTGTGAGGCCTTCCTCCGCGTCCACCCCCACTTCGGGCCGTGGCTCAAAACCTTCAACGTGAAGCCCAAGGTGGTGGACGGACAGCATGCAGAGTGCAGGGGCGCCAATGTGTATCTTGGCCAAAAGGCACATTCGTGGAATCTGTCAAGGAAAGGCAAAAACTATTATTCTACATCATCGAACCCCGCGACGCCACCTGGGCCGCGACTGCCGAATTCAACTCCGGTGCCCCCATTGTCGGTGTCAAAAGCGGTGGATCTCGGGTAGGGGGTCCCGAACTGTGCGTCTAAGGCGGATGGTAACAGGAGGCGGGGGACACAATGTTTACCCAGGTTCGGGCCCTCTCGATGGAGGTAATACCCTACTTCCTGCTTGATTGATCTTGATGATATGAGTATTACAAAAGTTGATCTACCACGAGATCGTAGAGGCTAAATCCTAGAAGCAAGCCTATGATTATGATTGTTGTTGTCCCACGGACTAAACCCTCCGGTTTATATAGACACCGGAGGGGTCTAGGGTTACACAGAGTCGGTTACAAGGGAGGAGATCTTCATTGTAACGTGGGACGAAAGTAGAGTCCCACCTGGACATGGGACGAAGTCTTCAATCTTGTATCTTCATTGTCCAACAGTCCGGCCAAAGGATATAGTCCGGCTGTCAGGGGACCCCCTAATCCCGGACTCCCTCAATAGCCCCTGAACCAGGCTTCAATGACGATGAGTCCATCGCGCAGATTGTCTTCGGCATTGCAAGGCGAGTTCTTCTCCAAATTCCGAATACCCGACGAGTAGTGTTCGGCTTCCCATGAATGTTGCACTCCTTGGCTTCTGCACCTAATAATGGCTATCCTCCACGTGTTGAGCGAATGCGAGAAGTCAGGGCATTTTTACACTTGCCACCCTAACCATGTGAGTGAATCGTCGATTTAAAGAGACGGGGATCCTCAGATCCAGATCACACCATCCTCCCACAGCGAGTATCCATCGGAGCGCGCCCGGAAAAGTCCATCCCATCATGGCCGGCCATCACAGCTCCTCCTCTCGCTCCCGTAGCCCTAAGCCAAGAAATTGGAAGAAGTGTTCCATCCCCCATAGCCAATTAGTAGAGTTACAGACCCAGGGGTTTCTCCCTCCAGCGTATATGACCGTTCAAGCCGGACTTGCCACTTACAATGGCGGGGAGCAAGTGGAGAGCTTTCCCAACCCATCCATGGCGGAGCGGGTATGCCTTTTCCCTTATTAAGGGGGCTTAGATTTCCAATCCATCCGTTCCTTCGCGGGCTCCTGGAGTTCTACAGCCTCCAGCTGCATAACTTTACTCCCGCCTCCATATTACACATCGCTGGCTACGTCGCCCTTTGCGAGCTGTTTTTGGGCTACGAAGGTCATTTCGAGCTATGGAAGAGGCTATTCTGCCTCGTACCCCATACACAGGAGGGGTCAATATATCAAGTGGGCGGAGCCGAGATATGGCGCATCACCGGGACCGGATACCTGTCCGGTACTCCGAAGAAGACATTCGAAGACTGGCCTTCGGAGTGGTTTTATATGGAGGACGTCCCCCTTCCAGACCCTATACGGATGGGCCTTCCTGAGTTCAATAACGCCCCATTGAAGAAACGCCACAGCTGGCGCCCTCGGAGCCCCCAGGAGGAAGATAACAGAGAGGTCCTTTACCTAATGGGCCGGATAAAAACGCTGGCCACATCAGGATTGACAATAATCGAGGTTATGTCAATATGTATAATGCGGGGGGTGGAACCACTTCAATATCGGGGATAACCCATGTGGCACTTTAATGGAGAAGACGATGCCACCCGTTGTGGTCGTAAGAGACCGGACTCCGTCTGTCAGGACCCCGATCCTAAGTCACACTGATCTAGCATGTAACACTTCATATCACTTTGCGGCCTCACGCACGGTGTTCCCACGGGTGCCACCTTACCTGGCCCGGGACCGTTCGCGCCTTTTGGCTCACGTATATGATAGTGTCGCTAGATTCCATATGACAGAGAACCCGGGCCGACATGACTAGTCATGAACCCAAAGTGGCACTAACTTACGGGGACAGGCATACATGAAACAACATCGAAAATGTTGGTCATCAGCGTGTGAATCCGGGCTGTAGCAACTGGGCTAACAGGACTCCGGGAACCCGGGCTCTAGCAGGCTAGCAGGACTCTGGAAGTCACCACGTGTCGGTGCGGAACGACACCTATGGGATCACAAGAATCCCTACCGTGGCTAGCGGGGCGCGGGGTCGTGGGAAGAGCGGATCTAACAGGTAGCACACAGTTTGTTTACCCAGGTTTGGGCCACAAGGATGCGTAAAACCCTACTCCTGTTTTGGTGGATTGTATATCTGTGTTCTTGAGCTAGCTATGGGGCGTGAGGAGCTCCAAAGAGCCGAATCCCTCTCCTGGTCGCCTCGGGCGTCCTTTTATAGAAAAAGGGGTTGCCACAGTGGCACACAGGAGGTGGAAAGGGTATAGTGATGCGAGGTTATCCCTCGCATTACATGACAAGGCGCATTTAATGCGTCTTGCTTAGGTGTCCTTGCTTTATAGGGGACGGGGGAGAGATATGTCTCGTCCATCGCCGCTCCTTCTTGTGTCGACATGCGCCCTGGCCAGCGATGCCTGAGATGCCACGTAGGTAGGCAGGCAGCTGAGGTGGCGCAGTGGTGGGTCTTCACGAAGATCTGCATGCCGCCACGCAGGTGCCTGCCCAGCTGGTTGGGTCGGCAGCTGCATGCATGCAGTGGTGGAGGTTTAGTTGGCGTGGGCCTGATGGTGGCCCTGCGGGTGTCCTCGGTAAGGGCCTTGCCGGGGCCCCGGCAAGGGTCTTGCCGAGGCGCCTGATGTCATCCCCGGCAAGGCGCTTGCCGGGGGCCTTGTGGTCTTCCTCGGCTGGGATCCTACCAAGGGTTGTCGTCTCCTTAGTGCGTATCTGATCTTGAATGTCTTCACGAAGATCTGCATGCCGCCATGGGGATGTCTCCCGAATCCTTGCCCTTTGGGGGCAGTGGACTCAAGGGTGATTTGCTCCGTAGGCGCGGGACGAGTCGCCGCGGCAAGGGTCTTGCCGGGGCTGCTAGAACTGTCTCCCGGCAAGGATCTTGCCAGGGGAGTTCGCTTCGTCCCCTTTGCTCCTCGTGGTCTTGGCCTTAGCGTCGTTCTAGTTCTCTTGAGCTTCGGTCTTACCCTGGCTCACCTCCCTCGCCTTGCTTGGTGTGGTGGTGCCCGTGGCTCAGACTGCCCGTGCGCAGTTATAGGGGTACAAAAAGTGTACCCCTCTTTTTGTACACCGACAGGAGCCCCCGGGCCTGGGCCAGACATAAGCGCAACGCGTTGTTGGGCTAGGCCCAAAAACGGTGCACGGGCTGGTGGGGCGGTTTTTACCACGGTAAGGTTCTTCGCGCGCTGCGCTTCCCATGACTCCCGCGCGTGGTGCGGTGTGGGGAGGTGCGTGTGACGTGGGCAGCATGCATGGGGTTGGTTCCCGTGGGCATGCGTCACATCACAGTTAATGTGAAAGGAGGCGGCCCGTGTTTTCCCCATAAAAAGGAATAATCGCGGGCGCGCTGCTCACTTTCTCCTCTTTCCTCGTGCCTTTTCCAATCTCAGAGCCGCCGTTTCCTCTCTTCCTTCCTTCCTAAGCTTCCGTCGTCGCCCACCGTCGTTGCTTCGCCATCCCCCTTCCTCAGCCCTCTAAACTTCTTGGCCGCCATGGCGCCCAAATCCGTCAAGGGCAAGGGGGTGGCTAAGGGTGCTGGGACTGTGGAGCCGCTGGAGAGCGCGCTGTCGGGGGACCGGACGAAGTCTGCCTTTTTCTTCCCCTCGACGGTTGATGTTCAGGAGCTTCGGGTCTCCTTCATGCCCCTATGGGGAGCGAAGACGGGGGAGAGAATTCGGGACACCCGGCGACGCGCGTCATTCCTGCTGCTTGCGCCGATCCTGCTCCAAATCGGTATCCCTTTTTCGTCGATTATCTTTCTTGTGGGTTATGCCCCCTGTCGGTGTCAAAACCGGCGGATCTCGGCTAGGGGGTCCCGAACTGTGCGTCTAGGCCGGATGGTAACAGGAGGCAAGGGACACGAAGTTTTACCCAGGTTCGGGCCCTCTTGATGGAGGTAAAACCCTACGTCCTGCTTGATTAATATTGATGATATGGGTAGTACAAGAGTAGATCTACCACGAGATTGGTGAGGCTAAACCCTAGAGGCTAGCCTATGGTATGATTGTTGTTCTGTATGTTGTCCTACGGACTAAAACCCTCCGATTTATATAGACACCGGAGAGGGTTAGGGTTACACAAAGTCGGTTACAATGGTAGGAGATCTACATATCCGTATCGCCAAGCTTGCCTTCCACGCAAAGGAAGGTCCCTTCCGGACACGGGACGAAGTCTTCAATCTTGTATCTTCATAGTCCAAGAGTCCGGCTGAAGGTATAGTCCGGCCATCCGGACACCCCCTAATCCAGGACTCCCTCAGTAGCCCCTGAACCAGGCTTCAATGACGTCGAGTCCGGCGCGTAGATTGTCTTCGGCATTGCAAGACGGGTTCCTCCTCCAAGTACTTCATAGAAGATTTTGAACACAAAGATAGTGTCCGGCTCTTAGCGTGTCATGCGAGGCGGTTTCCTTGGCATGTCTCGTCGAAGCAGAGATCGTGTCCCCTTATTCCGGGATTCTCATCAATACGGTAGTGGGTAACCCAACCGCTTCTAGGACTCCTAGACTATAGGTAAGTCCAAACGGCCACGGAGAGGACGCTTGATATTCACCCTCTTTATAAAGGGACAAGGCTTTTATTTTTTCCCTCCCGTGCTCAATCGAATCCTTCCCCCACGTCAAGCTCAAACACCCAAAGTTCAGGTCAGGCGCTCCGAACCTTCAATCATGTCCGGATCTAGCCTTCAAGGCCGATGGGTGCCTTCCTCTGTCACGGAAGAAGACATCAAAAAGTTGAGGGAGGCCAGATATCTGACCGCCGAGGTTTTGCATCGGCTGCCTGCCCGAGGGCAGGCCGTCCCCTCCCCCGAACCCAATGAGAACGTCGTGTTCGTCTCCCACTTCCTCTGAGGTCTAGGCCTTGCTCTGGATCCTTTCATCAGGGGTTTGATGTTTTATTACGGGCTAGATTTCCATGATCTAGCTCCGGACTCCTTTCTTCATATCACGACATTTATTGTCGTGTGTGAGGCCTTCCTCTGGGTTACCCCTCACTTTGGCATGTGGCTCAAGACCTTTGAAGTAAAGCCGAAGATGATCGAGGGGCAACATGCAGCGTGTGGAGGTGCCTCAATATGCAAGATGATGGGAGCTCCATGGCCCAAAGGTTCCATTCCAGAGGTGTCTGAATTGTGGCAACAGGAGTGGTTCTACATCACGGCTCCTAGAAGTGTCAAGTGAGCGGCCGCCCCTGTTTTCCGCTCGGGCCCTCCACCACAACTGATGTCATGGATCAGCAGAGGTCTGAGCTGGGGTCCAGCCAAGGACGTGCCTATAATACAAAGCCGCATTCGAGATCTCTTCAATGGAGATTTTAGTTTGGTTGCGGTAATACAAGTTATGTTGGTTCGTCAAGTCCAGCCTTGCAAACGCCGGCCCCTTCGCTTGTGGGAGTTCAATCCCGAGGGACCGCGTGTCATTCAAAATTTCCTCGGCCTGACGCACGAGGAGATGTACAAGTCATTCTTCGGACCGCAGGTAGAGTGTCCGGAAATCACCGAGGACGTGGGCCTGAGCAGTAACCGCGCCGCTGAACAGGTAAGGAATCTTCCGGCCAAACATACTATCTCTCATTTGTTACGAATTTATTTCTGAGATTTCACTTTTTGACCAGGACTGGCTAACAAAGGCGAACTTGATTCGGTGTTCGGCCCCCCTCCCTGAGGGTTTGGACAATCCAGTATTGGAAAAGATGCTCCAGGTCGCACCTTACCCGGAGCCCTTGAAGGAAGATACTGGGGAGGATAATACGGGCGGACGCGGGCCCCCAACGCTGCCCATTCTAACCGAGGGAGCGAGCGTCTCCATGAAGGAAGACGACCGGAGGAGGAAAAGGACTGCGCCCGGGGATTCGGAAGCCGAAGCTTCCAAACGGGAGAAGTCTCCCACAGAGGGTCCTACCTTGGGGGGTGCTTTTGCCGCACAAAGTCCGCGGGGGGATCAATTCTCCAGCGAGTCGTAAGTGACCCGAAATACTTTAATAGTACAGGTATGCCATCTTTTTCTTCTGAGAAAATAACCACCGCATATATCTTTGCGGTTCGGGCCTTAGCCCCTCTCAAATGAGCTCGTCTTCGGGGGATCTTCTTCCAGAGATGATGGAGAGTGAAACGCCTCCTCCGGACTCCTCCGCTCCGGAAGCGGGCGACCTCGAAGTGTCGTCGCGGAGGGCCTCTCCGAGTCCGGTGAGGCCAGAAGATAATCCCATTGACCCCCGAAGCTCCCAGTGTCCGGCTCCCAAAGAGAGCGGACAAAAGAGTCCGGCACCGTCTGGTGTGCGATCGAATGTTCTGAGGGAGTTGGTGGGGCGAGCGGCCATCTCAGATGAACACCGTGTGCTGATAAATACGATGATGAAGAGAATCTCGTCCACCGAAAGCGGATTGCATGAAGCTTTTATGAGTCTACTGACAGGCTTTGAGGTACGTAAAATAATGTATGATAGTCCTGCACATGCTAGGTGTGCCCTGTGTAGATAGTAGCCCCTGAGACTCTAGTTGTCATCGGAAACGACGACGAATAGAGGATCATATTCCTAGGTAATAACCATACTGCCTCTATGTGCATGTGATGGAAGCGAGTTTGCCCATTTAAAACGGCAGTTGGATGCGACGGACGCCGACAACGAGCTTGTTAACAAAAGGCTTGACGAGGCACAGGGTAAGTGTCATTATCTGGTAGACGCCACATAGTAAGAGCAGCATGATGCCAGTATCTTTAATATGTTGTGACTGCAGATGGAGCTGCCATTGTTGAAGCCTTGCAGGCAGAACTTGCCCGAGCCAAGGAACAAGCGAGGTTTGGTAATGCGGCTGCTTTGAAGGCGGCCGAAGAGTTGAAAGCCTAGAAGGCTGCGCATGGTGAGAGCCGAGATAAGATGGCCAAGATGGCCATAGAATTAAAAGCCATCGCCGACCGTTGCCGGGTTCTTGAAAAGGAAAACCTAGCGAAGGCATCAGACCTTGAGAAGGCTGCTACGACGAGAAAAGACATCCGCTCTGCTATGAGGGCGAAGAAGGAGGAGCTGCGGGAAGCCGAGGATATTGTAGCTGGGAAATCCTTTATGTTGCGGAGGAAGTTCGGAGATCCATGGTATGCCTCACTAGATCGGCTGTGGAGTTCGGAGGATGTGTATATGGATTTGGCGGCGAGCGCTGCCGATGCGGCCAATACTTCCAGGGTCAGACAGACCGTGAAGTGGACCAGCTGTTTTGGACACAATTCCATTCTCCCGAGCGTCCGCTTTCATTGACTGACCAATTAGCCAAATGGGCCGAACTGAATAGGTTGTCCGGAGTCGCCATGTGGTCTGTTGTGGATCAGCTATGGCCGGAAAGGCCAAAACTGAACAACTATTTCAGCTTGGTGCAGCAGTTCCTTGACGTGGTGCCGCGCATTAATGCGATGAAGAGGTTGGCGTGCATAGAGGACTCACGAATGGCCTTTGCCCGTGTTAAAGCATACTAGGCGGAGATGGATGCTACCACTGTTGCAGCGCGGGATTCGGCCATATGTCGAATGGCTGCTGAGCACTACTTTGAAGAAGTTCTTGAGGGTGCTCGTTTGATAGAGACCCAGTGCTCAAAAAATATTATGTTTGAGTGATATGTAATCTCATTGTAAGCAAAATGCTTGTATAAATTTTTATAAGGCTATTTTTATACTTTTGCCTGAAAGTAATATGATGCCTCCTGGGCGGCCGTTTATGTATACATGTGTATAACCTGAAAGATTGCAGCCGTCGGCTTCAACCCCCACGCATATAATGCTGAGGTGCTCGCAAAAAACACACGTTCACTCTTAACCCAACGTCTTGGTCCTATTAAGGAGGTGATAGCGGAGCTAGCGAGGCAACCAGACTATAATGCTTTAGCACTTTCACTTAGCCATAGGAGTTTGACAGTGGGGCTAAAAGATAGCCCCTGGTGGCTCCGCACTCTCCCGATCCCGGGGTGAGTACATGCCTGGCCGGAAAACGGCCCTTCGTTAAGGCGGAGGAATTCTAACATTCCAAGAGGTCATTGAGTGGTTGACCAGTCTCACGCTATATCATGACAGTCAGTTTTCGACTTTCTCTACTGAGGTGCTCGTCCGGATGAACCAGGGCACAATTGCAGTAGTTCTCCTGGTGCTACCTTAGCCGGTAAAGAGGAACGTAAGGCATGAAAACACAGGAGCCGGGCAAACCAAACATTTGACCAAAGACAATGATTCGGAGCTAATGCATATAGGGCCAAACTCGCGAAGCCGAACACTCCCTAAGGTATTCGGTCTTTGTGGTATAAACCGGGCCTAAATAATGGCCTTTGCAAGAAGCCCGTTGAGTCCAGGTACGTGCATTGTTCCGGCGTGGCCACATGCCACGATGTCAGCATCCTTCTCAACGGTGGATATGTATCAACAAGAAACAGTAAAAAAGGTTTACGCAGGGTCTTAATCTAAAAAGAATCCTTGGAGCGGGTCCCTGATGCACGTTTGCGCGTGTATCTCCGTTGTGCCATATCCTGGACGGGTGTAGCACGATGATCGTCTGTAAAAGAGAGGAATTTAGGTGAAAAAGTTGTCATGCAAAAAGATAGTTTTTAAAGAAACCATGTATAATTCAAGATGAGAAGAAATTGCCACTTGTCTGCGCGCGTTGAGCCCCTTGTATTGACAAATAGGGGTGTGACCATTTATTTGGTATAAATAGCGGCGCGGGACTTGATTAGTTGTGTCTGAGGTCTTGACGACCTATTTGATGCTTTCACTGGTCCGGGCACCTTTAGAGATCGCTTGATATTTCCGTTCACTGACATGATGCCACGTGGACCGGGCATCTTGATTGTGAGGGAGGCGTAGTGTGGTATTGCATTAAAGCGAGCAAAAGCTTCGCGTCCGAGTAGTGCTTGATAGCCACTTTGGAACGGAGCGATGTGGAAGGTTAAATGCTCGCGACGGAAGTTATCCGGGGAGCCGAATATAACTTGTAGTACGAGGGAGCCCATACAACGAGCCCCTGGGCCTGGCGTTACTCCTTTAAAGGTAGTATTGCTATGGCGAATTTTTGTTGGGTCTAACCCCATCCCGCGGATTTTATCCTGATATATTAGGTTTAGATTGCTGCCACTATCCATGAAGACTCGTGTGAAGTGATATCCGCCAATTACTGGGTCTAATACCAGGGCAGCCCATCCTGCGCATCGGGTACTTGCTGATTAATCGCGATGGTCGAAAGTGATCAGTTGAGATGACCAGTGGCTGGACTTCGAGGTGACAGGCACTTGGGTATATTTTCCTGGGAGTGCCGCATTGTTTTTTCCCTTGATCACGTGTAACACGTTTACTGTTTTGACTTCTGGTGGAAATTTCTTTTGTTCCCCAGTGTCTTGCTTGGGAGGCTCGTCCTCGTCTTCACTTGGTGTATCCTCCCCCTTGTGTACGGCGTTGAGCTTGCCGGACTGCTTGAAGACCCAACATTCTCTGTGGGTATGATTAGCAGGTTTACCAGGGATACTATGGATCTGACATACTTGGTCCAGAATTTTGTTGAGGCTGGACAGTTCATCCATGGTGCCTTTAGAGGGTGGCTTTTGAATCCGGCGTTTACTGCCATGCCCTTCGTGCTGTCTTCTTTATTTCGGCGTTTGTTATTGCTATTGCGCCGTGACTTCCTGTTTCCATCTCTAACTTTAGATGTACTGGGGTCGCTGGTGCTGCATCTGGCTAGCCAGCTATCCTCACCCGCGCAAAAGCGGGTCATGAGGCTTGTTAATGTGGCCATCGTTCTCGGCTTATTTTGGCCGAGGTGTCTGGCGAGCCATTCGTCACGGACGCTATGCTTAAAAGCTGCCAAGGCTTCGGCGTCCAGACAGTCGACAATCTGGTTCTTTTTAGTAAGAAACCTGTTCCAAAGCTTTCGGGCTGACTCTCCAGGCTGTTGAGTTATATGACTCAAATCGTCCGCATACGGAGGTCGGACATAAGTCCCTTGAAAATTTGCCCGAAAGGCGTCTTCGAGCTCTTCCCAACTTCCAATGGAGCTTTCGGAGAGGCCTTTAAGCCAGTGACGAGCTGGCCCTTTGAGCTTGAGCGGTAAGTACTTGATGGCGTGGAGATCATCTGCTCGAGCCATATGGATATGAAGGATGTAGTCCTCAATCCAGACCCCAGGGTCTGTTGTTCCGTCGTATGTCTCTATGTTTACGGGTTTGAATCCCTCTGGAAATTCATGGTCCAGCACCTCATCGGTGAAACATAGGTGGTGTGCGGCACCCCTGTAGCTGGGTGTACCGCGTTGTTCGGATGTTTGTTGTGTTGCATTGTATGTTGGGGCGCGCTTGCGTGGTCCATAGATGGATCTTGTTGCGCCATCCTTTGGGTGCGAGCCCTCGCAAGGTTCGCGTGTTGTTTCGTGAGTGGCGTTGTATGCCGCTCTGTGTTGGTAGAGGGGTCGTCTATCCGGCCAGGTGGCTGCTTTGATATTTGGTTGTGGGGGGTCTGAGGCCTCCTCATCGAATTCAGGTAGCAGCTTCCGCTTTGGGTAGCTCTTGGAGGGGCGATTGTCGCCGTACCTCGCTGCTGTGTTGAGTATTTTACTCCATCTGATTTGGAGTGTGTCTTGCGCAGCCTTGAGCCTTTGCTTCTGCTTTTTAAGACTCCTCACGGTGGCAACAAGCCTTTTACGGGCATTCTGCTACTTCGGGTGCCTGTCCGACGTTATGTCGTCCAGACCATTATCCTTGATAGAATTTGTTTGTTCGGTTTGATTATTCGGATTGCTGTTGTTCGGCAGCGGTTCGCCCTGCTCCAGCACTGGGTCTGTGTGATCGTTATTTCTGTCGAGGCGGGATTTGGGGTGGCGCTTGCGTCGCCGCTTTGATTGCTTCTCGAGGGAACAAGCCTTCGGTGCGTCCTTCCTCTCCTCGTCGTCATCTTTTGGTGCGTCCACCATGTATACGTCATATGACGAGGTGGCTTTCCAGGGCCCAATCAGCGCTGGTTCTTCATCGTCTCCTTCATCGGCGTCCACACCGTCGGTTAAATCGTCGACACCATCAGAGTCGAAGTCGAGCATGTCGGTTAAATCGTCGACAGTGGCTACAAAGTGGGTGGTGGGTGGGCTTTGAATTTCTTCATCGTCCGTATCCCAACCTTGCTGACAGTAGTCCGACCAGGGCTCTCCTGATAAAGAGAGAGACTTTAGTTTCTTCAGAATATTGCTGAAAGGCGAGTGCTGAAAGATGTCCGTGGCAGTAAAATCCATGATCGGCGCCTAATCGGATTCGATCGGCAGGGGCGCGGAGGGTTCGGAGTCCGGAGAGGAGTCCGTCTCCTTGGAGTCACGAGTCTCACGGAGTGCGGGGCTGGTGTTCGGCTTGATCACCATTGGGATCGCAGCCCCCGAGGGGGCGTCCAACCACCCATCCTCGATCGGCGCAGTTGGCTCCGAATTAAGGGTCGAAGCCGATGCGGGTGCGGCCTCCAGGGCATTGTTCGGCGGCAGAGCTAGATCATGCTCGTCGTGACAGTGCGGCGCGCTCGGCAGTGGCTCGAATCCGTCGAAGATCAAGTCCCCGCGGATGTCAGTCGTGTAGTTTAAACTTCCAAATCTGACCTGACGGCCAGGGGCATAGCTTTCGATCTGCTCCAGATGGCCAAGTGAATTGGCCCGCAGTGCGAAACCGCTGAAGACGAAGATCTGTCCGAGGAGGAAGGTCTCTACCTGTACTGCATCGCTATTGCTGATCGTAGGAGCCATCAAGCCTAACGGCGACGACATAGAGGAACTCTCAATGAAAGCACCAATGTCGGTGTCAAAACCGGCGGATATCGAGTAGGGGGTCCCGAACTGTGCATCTAGGCCAGATGGAAACAGGAGGCAAGGGACACGAAGTTTTACCCAGGTTCGGGCCCTCTTGATGGAGGTAAAACCCTACGTCCTGCTTGATTAATATTGATGATATGGGTAGTACAAGAGTAGATCTACCACGAGATCGGAGAGGCTAAACCCTAGAGGCTTGCCTATAGTATGATTGAAGTTCTGTATGTTGTCCTACGGACTAAAACCCTCCGATTTATATAGACTCCGGAGAGGGTTAGGGTTACACAAAGTCGGTTACAATGGTAGGAGATCTACATATCCGTATCGCCAGCTTGCCTTCCACGCCAAGTAAAGTCCCTTCCAGACACGGGACGAAGTCTTCAATCTTGTATCTTCATACTCCAGGAGTCCGGCTGAAGGTATAGTCCGGCCATCCGGACACCCCCTAATCCAGGACTCCCTCACCCCCGTTTCTCCAATTTCTTTTGTGAAATTATGCACACCTTCGGCTTTCGCCTCTTGGATTTTACTCCGAATGCGGTGGCGTGCATGGCTTTCTTCGCGCATCTTTGCGAAGGCTTTGCCGGGGTGCAGCCCAACACAACGCTCTACCGCCATTATTTCTTCCCGCGGATCCAGCCGGGAGGTGCCATCTCTGGTTGCGTCAGCTGGATCCGAAGTTCCAAGGGGGCGTACCCGGACAGTGACGTGAAGGAGAGGTGGGAGGAATGGCGTGGCCGGTGGTGCTGGATTGAAGATGAAGACCCGCCGGAATTCTTCAAGGTCCGCCGAGTCCCGCCGGTCCGCGGCAGCGATTGGAGTGATGTCGACGTCGCCAACGGGAGGCTCACTATCACCACCACCAGGATTCTCCGGCTTACCCGGGCTAGACTCACCCTTGAGATGATCGGGGCGGACTTCATTCGTCGCCGGATCGCCCCGTTGCACAACAAGGGGAAGCCAGCCTGGCTTTTTACAAATCCGGCTGACATTATGCGACTCCGCCCTGGCCTCGACCACAATTTCACGGTGTTGGCGCATGCCCACTTCTGCCAGCGGCTTTTCCAGCTTGATGTGGGTCGCGATGGCGAGGTCGAATGGACATGCAAGGCCGCGAGGGCTGCCGCAAAGGTTGGCAAGGCCCTCAAGGGGCCGTTTTTTAGGCTGCCAGCGAGGGTGGTCCCGTTGTGCAACAATTCATGTCGGTCCGAGATCATCGCCATGATGCCAGACTATAATGCGCATGGCCCTGTCCTAAGCTGGAAGGAGCTGAAGGACGCAGATGTGCAGCAATTCTTTGACACCCTGATCGAGGTGTATGTCAATGCTGACGCCGAGCGGTGGCTTGTCATGGACACCACCCAGGCAGAGCTGGACTACATCACCACTAGGGCGAGGGAGGCGCGGCTCGTCATGGAGGCCGGCAGCGCCGGGGCGTGGAGGACAAGGCCGCAATGGCTGCGGAGGAAGAGCAGCTCACCAAGTGGGCGGCGGCCACCGAGGAGGTCGGCAGCGCCGACACTAGAGCTCCGCTTGTTGAAGACGCGGCCGACGAGTCGTCATCGGAGGAGTATGTGGAAGCGGGCTCGACGCCAACCAGCGGAAGAGGGCGAGTCCCGCGGCGGGCTGGCTCCGGCGAGCCGGTCTGGCCCGGCAGGGCTACGCGGCCTCAATTGACCCTGGAGGGGTCTGGGCGTCACACGAGGGCCACGGCAGCCAAGAGGCTGAAGAAGGCCGCTGAGAAGAAGAAGACAACAGCCCCTTCTTCATCCGGGTGCGCACAAACCCTGTCGTCTTCGCCTCCTCCAGCAGATGTCGACTCGGACGTTGACGCGGAGGTCACTTTTGATCTCGGGCCTCTCAGCCCGAAGAGGAAAAGGAAAGTGACGGAGGAAGAGGAGATAGATGACGAGTAAGTACTCCGTTCCTTACTGCCATTTCCATTCCTCTGAATTGAGTCACTCATCTTGATCAGTTTTTGCATTTGCAGGGATGCAAAGACGTTGGCCTGGAGGGTGAAGAGGGCGAAGGCCTCGGCGAGCAGTCAGCCCCTAGCTGGGGCTTCAAAGACACCACTGGTGGTGTTGAGCAGCCCGGACAGCAGCCCCCGGCACAACCCACAGCGTAAGTTCGTCACCCTCCTCTTATTCGACATGTGGTAGGCGTTCGGTGCTATGGTGTTGACCTTGTCGGGTTTGCAGGAGGGGAGCGGCAGCAGGAGGAGCTGCAGAGGGTTACCCCCAACACACCACCCCCATCGACTACGCCACCGCGAGGGGCGTCCCGGCAAGGGCATCATGCACAGAGCCCAGACCCATGGAGGAAGAGGAGAACTTGGGCGCTGGTGACTCTGCCACGGCGCCGGATGTTGGCGGGGAGGGGACTTCTGCTTCACAGCCTAGCACTGGTGAGTCACCTGTCCTCCGTCTCTATTTTTCCCTTATTCTTTTTCTTGGCTTCAATGCTCCCATTACTACCCAGGCCCTCCTTTAATAGGTATGGAGGACGTGGATACTGTTGTTGGGAACATTGCTGAGGAGGCCGCCAAGGATGCTGCCGAGGACACCGCTGCGGGGGCCGCCAAGGCTTCTGCCGAGGGGGCCAACAATGGGCCTGCCGGGGAAGCCTGCAAGGCCACTGCCGAGGAAGAGGTGGTTGATGGTCAGCCTCCCTCCTCCTCAACCTCGGGCCCCGGCAGATATCTAAAGGTGGGCGATGATCTTTTCGTCCATCTCCCAGGGGCGTCAAGTTCCCGGGCGCCCGCCGAAGGGGAAGTCTTTGACGGCGAGGTGCTTGCCGCCACCGGGCTCGAGGTTGTCGATGAGCCGGGCGTTGGCGGTTATGGTTCTCCTGAAGAGCAGCTTTTCCGCGCTATGGGGGCCAACTTCTGAAAACACCAGAAGCTCTACCGTGTCCGTCTGGACAAGGTTAAGTCCAGGACGGCAACGGTGGACCAGGCGGAGGTGGATTTCAAGGCGCGCTTTGCTGAGACGCAGACCTGGTTCCACCAGACTCGCGAGGAGCAGAGGGCCTTCTAGGAGGAATTGTCCAAACGCAATGTCGAGCTCACCATGAAGATGGCTGACATCGAGAAGGCCCAGGAAAAGGCGGTGAACTTGGCTGTCGCGGCCGAGGCCGTCGGAAACCAGCATCAAGCCGCACTGGATTCCCAGGAAGAGGACCTCACCGTGTGTGAGGCGAAGCTTGTCGCAGCGCTCCGTGGCGAGGATGAGGAGCTCGAGGCCCTTGTTGCGCGGCAGACTCGCGAGCTGGAGCAGAGGCACAAGGAGGCACTCGATGCCCATGCTCTGGCCCATGCCGGCAAAATAAGGGGGTTGGAGGTGGAGCGGGATGAGCTGAAGGAGTAGGCCCTCAAGCTGTCCAACGAGAAGAGCACGCTCAACAGCGCCTTGGTAGAGGCACAAGGAGCGGTCATCAGCAGGGCCGGGGAGGTCTCCGAAGCGCAAAACTCCATCAGAGATCTCAAGCTGAAGCTGGAGAATCTCGAGATGATGTTGTCGGAGAGCAGGGCTCGGGAGGAGACCTTGACCAGGAGCCTGGAGGAGGAGAAGCAGCTGCGGGCGAATAAGGTCGCCTCCCACTAAGAATATGTGGCGACAACATATGGATCAGCCGTCTGGAGGAGGTCGCCGGTAGGGTCACCTCGCAGTTGGCCACCATGGGGATGCCAAACGTGAGGTACGCCCCTGAGCGCAGTGGGACCATCAACACCAAGCTGACCCTGTTCTTCAAGGGCGTCCTCGGAGCCTTGGCTTATCTTCACTCCAACCGAGCGGCCACGTTGGCCGGGGAAGCCCGACGACTTTGCCGGGGGGTCATGACCAAGGTCCTCACCAAGATGGCGTACTGGAATCCCGAGCTCGACTTCGATGCCGCGATGGATAGCTTGTCGGATGGTATTGACCTCATGGTGCTCAAGGAGCGCATCAAGCCTGTCATCAGCAGCATCGACGAAATCAAGAGGGTGGAAGGCTAGCGCCGGGATTAGGCATCCCGTTCTTCACCGTCGCTACAGGTTCACGACCAAGACAAATTTCATCTTTAGTTAGAACCGCAGCAATGATGTTATGTAATATAACTTTGCAGTACTTTTAATTTCATGCATGTTATTTCCCCGTTCAATTCCTCTTTGTATGCGCGCCCTACGTCGATTGGGTAGGCTCGCCGGCGCGGAAGCCCCTAGCGGCGTTTTGGGGACGGATCCCCATGGGCCTGCTGGGTACGTGTGTTGCCGGACGAGCCACCTTTCCATTCTGAACGCGGCCGCTCGACCTGTCGAGCTTGACTCGAGTCAGAATCGAGAGCGTTGTCGATCGCGGAAGGCTACTCTGCCATTCTCGACGCAGCCACTTGAGCTGTTGAGCGGACTCGAAACAGGGCAAGGGCGTTGCCGATCGTGGGAGAGCCCCCTGGCGTGCAGGTTTCTCATAGAAAGGCGTGACATCTCCGGGGGGGGGGGTAATAACCTCATATAAGAAGGATAGAATAAATAAGGGTTCAGTGCATCTTAGCTTCTGTTTGTAGTCGCTCGAGCGCTGATCTTCCGGCCTCCTTCCCTCTCCAAGAGCCACGAAGACGAAGGGGTGCTGGGCTGATTGCTAGAGTCGATTCTCACAACTACGCCCCCTACCTGGCGCGCCAAAGATGTTAGTGCGGAACGACACCCAGGTTCGGGCCGCAAGGATGCGTAAAATCCTACTCCTACTTTGGTGGATTGTATATCTGTGTTCTTGAGCTAGCTATGGGGCGTGAGGAGCTCCAAAAAGCCGAATCCCTCTCCTGGTCGCCTCGGGCCTCCTTTTATAGAAAAAGGGGTTGCCACAGTGGCACAAAGCAGGTGGAAATGGTACAGTGATGCGAGGTTATCCCTCGCATTACATGACAAGGCGCATTTAATGCGTCTTGCTTAGGTGTCCTTGCTTTATCGGGGATGGTGGAGAGATCTGTCTCGTCCGTCGCCGCTCCTTCTTGTGTCGACACGCGCCCTGGCCACCGATGCCTGAGATGCCACGTAGGTATGCAGGCAGCTGAGGTGGCGCAGTGGTGGGTCTTCACGAAGATCTGCATGCCGCCACGTAGGTGCCTGCCCAGCTGGTTGGGTCGGCAGCTGCATGCATGCGGTGGTGGAGGTTTAGTCGGCGTGGGCCTAATGGTGGCCCTGCGGGTGTCCTCGGTAAGGGCCTTGCCGGGGCCCCGGCAAGGGTCTTGCCGAGGCGCCTGCTGTCATCCTCGGCAAGGCGCTTGCCGGGGGCCTTGTGGTCTTCCTCGGCTGGGATCCCGCCAAGGGTTGTCGTCTCCTTAGTGCGTATCTGATCTTGAATGTCTTCACGAAGATCCGCATGCCGCCACAGGGATGTCTCCCGAATCCTTGCCCTTTGGGGGCAGTGGACTCAAGGGTGATTTGCTCCGTAGGCGCGGGACGAGTCGCCGCGGCAAGGGTCTTGCCGGGGCTGCTAGAACTGTCTCCCGGCAAGGATCTTGCCGGGGGAGTTCGCTTCATCCCCTTTGCTCTTCGTGGTCTTGGCCTTGGCGTCGTTCTAGTTCTCTTGAGCTTCGGTCTTAACCTGGCTCACCTCCCTCACCTTGCTTGGTGTGGTGGTGCCCGTGGCTCAAACTGCCCATGCACAGTTATAGGGGTACAAAAAGTGTACCCTATTTTTGTACACTGAAACCGCGTGACATTTCCCCGAAGGGGCAGACACAGGAACGAAGTGAATCACATGCCGACCAGTCTAACTGTTCCAGATCAGTAGTACTGGGCTCGCAGGACCCCGGCAAACCGGGCTGTAGCAGACTACCAAGGCTCAGTGGAAACACCAGACTACATTTCCCCATAAGAGAGGCTACCAAGGATAAACAACTAGATTGTCGGATCCCACACATACCAAGCATTTCAATAACATACACACAATATGCTCGATATGTGCAAATACAACATGGCATCACAACAAAACTCTACGACTCAAAGTATTTATTCATTAGGCTCCGAAGAGCCAGATATTACAAACATTCAGAGCATACCAGACAAAGCACATACGGAAGCTTAACATGTCTGAGCACAGACATCTACAAATGAAAAAGGCTGAGAAGCCTAACTATCTACCAGATCCTGCCGAGGGCAGAAGATCGTAGCTGAGGTAACAAGCTAAACGTCGAAGTCCACGTGGAACTACTAGCGAGACTGAAGTCTCTCTCCAAAACATAAATTAAGCAAACGTGAGTACAAATGTACCCAGCAAGACTTACATCAGAACTAACAACATATGCATCGATATCAACAAAGGGGTAGTGGAGTTTAACTGCAGCAAGCCAGCTTTGACTCAGTGGCTAACCTAAACTACGACAGCAAACAACTCTTTTGAGGTGGCACACACGAGTCCACATATTCACCATATCAATCCACCACTATGGATCCGCTCCCGTCTCCCTACGAGAAGGCCATCCATAGCACTCATGCTTATCTTGCGAGTTTTAGAGTATCCACTTTCACTTGTCTATGAACTTTATAGGCAACCAAGTAGTCCTTTACCGCGGACGCGGCTATTCGAATAGATGATGTTAACCCTGCAGGGGTGTACTTCTTCACACATGCTCTCACCACTTACCGCTGTTTACACGACATGTACTCGGCAACCTTAAAGTGGAAGCCCATCGAGGGTGTCGGCCACGGCCTACCTAAACACTCAAGTCTCTAGTCTAGGTTTATCGCCTATCCAGGTTCAACGTAGGGAGTCCGGCCGAGGTTTCCACATACGGCCCCGAACAATGTGTACAGGGTTCCTGAGACACTAAACGGGCGACTCGGTACACCATGCCACGGTGTATCTACCGCATCATAGCCCACAACTAGGGTCAGCGCTACGCACGGCCGCCAACACATATCCTATAAACACCAGAAACTAGTTGCAACTCCTGGATAGAGGGCTAGAGTGGTTAAGAAGCCGAGAGGGGCCATTGGTTTCGGGCCCAATGCATGGTAGTAGCTGGTTCTTAAATCACACATACAGATCTCGGTGCTTAAGGATGGTTCCAATGAAACAACCCACCATGTACTCCTACATGGCCTCTCATAGATACCTTTACCAAATCGTGTTCAACACACTTAGCTCATACACAGTAGGACATGTTCACAACTTTCCAATTCATCCCCGATGAATCAGACCTGACACGACTCTAAGCAATAGCAGGCATGACAAACAAGCATGAATGAGTAGGCACATCAGGGCTCAAACAACTCCTACTCATGCTAGTGGGTTTCATCTATTTATTGTGGCAATGACAGGTCATGCAGAGGAAAGGGGTTCAACTACCACAACATGTAACAGTTGAATCGTTGTTGTCCTAATGTAGTAAAAGAGAGAAGGAGCGAGAGAGTGGGATTGTATCGGAATGAACAAGGGGTTTTTGCTTGTCTGGCACTTCTGAAGATAATATAGTTCTTTGTCGGTGTCATCGATCACATCGTCAGAAACATCGTCGACTGAGAGGGGACGGTTACTGTCACACCCTAATTTTCATGCCACAACACTTAAGCTAATAAATCATGATGAAGTGTGGTTTGACAAAAACTTTTGCATCAATTGGCTTTTATTTGGAGTTGGTTTTCTCTCTGTGTTTTTCAAGTGCTCTTTAAAGTCAACACAACTCCCCCTCCCATACTTCATCTCCTTGCTCCAAACTTCTGCCCAATGATCATGCCATGTGTATAGTGCAATATATTATTTTCTTACAAAAATAATTTGGCCAAATAGTATTTCCAAAAACCCCTGAATTGAGGTTTGCACTACAAGTACTTGATTTGGGGTATGACAAATATTTCAAAGAGAATATTTGAAACCTATTAGATATAGGATTCCCATAAACCACAAAAATATAATTTTAAAAGTTATTTTCCTATTTTATTTAAAAGCTTTTTCTTAAGGCCAAAAATGCTCTTTAATAGGGAAAAATTATTTTATTATTTCAGAAATATTTGAGAAAAATCAGGGAAACTCAGTGGACATATATTTTCCATATATATGAGTTTCAACACATGGTCATGATCAAAATATTGGACAAAACCTCCTAAAACCATTTCTGCCCATTTCAAGGATTCGAAATATTTCTACAAGAATTTTTTTCCAATAAATCCAGCAAAATTGTAGCATGTCACATATGACATTTTTGATGATCTTGCCAAGTCTCAAGTCATGGAGAATAGTATAACCCCATGAAACCCTCTCAAAAGCATTTCTGCCCTTTTTCAAGTTTGAACAACTTTGCACTGTCAAACATGTCCAAATGCTTTCAAACTTGGTGCACATGCTCAAATGGTGTAATAATGCATCTAGACCATATGGCACATGTTGGAGAGAATGTTATATTGGTCAAAGTGCCCCAAAACCCTCTCTGTCTAGAACCAAATTTGAACAAGTTTACATTGGCAACTTTCTCGTTTTGATCTCAACTTTTGTGGACATGTTCAGAACCTCAAATGATGACACTACACTAAGTGGTGCAGCAAGGAGAATAGATTTGCATGGCTAAATATTGGAAAGTCCATTTCTGTTGATTTCTAGGGTTTACAAAAGTTGCACTGGCAACTTTGCCCAAATGAGCTCAAATTTTGTAGAACACCCTATTTCTAAGTGCCATTCCATCCTGTTAAATATCATGGCAAGTGGGATTAATTTTCTTGCCCAAACCAACAACAAACACCTTCTATCATTTTCCCAAAATCATCATTTTGACCTCTTCCACTAATCTCCATGAGCCCAAGTTTTTACCACAGCTGCCCCAGGTCACCTCCTACCTCCAGTAGCTCCCCCTCTCTGGACAACCATTTTCTCTCTCTCCCTAGACCTCCCTCCTCTCCTACTAGCTCTCTAGGGCATCCAATGCCACTCCTACATTGTTTACTCACCCCCAAAACCCCCAGACACAAAAGGACATGCTCATGGCACATAAACAATGCCAGTGCATGCAGAGCTCGCGCTCTGGACCATGCTACAGTTCTCTCCTGCTCTATAGCTGACCCATGCCAAGGGCATACGACAACCTTGGGCGTCGGGCTGATGTCTCTCGAGGTGGCCTCGGCGTCCGGGACACGGCACGCTGCCGGACCACTCCAGAACCTCTCTCCTCTCCCCTCTACAGGCTCACCCGAGCGCGTCCGTCGACACTGCCCACGGTGCACCACGGCCACGCCCATATAAGCTACTCCCGACCTCTTATCTGGCCTCTCATCGCTCTCCCTCTCACCCCACGAACCTCCCAGACAACATCCCTCTCCCTCCCATGCTCTCTTTCCCTCTCCATGGCCGCCATGGTCGCCGCCTGCCTCCGCCCCGCTCCGGCGAACCAGAGCCTCCCCTCCTCTCCTTTAACCACCAGGGGAAGTGTCGCAGGCCAGCGGAGCCCTCCCGCTCCTTCTCCCCCTGCCCTTGTGCTCACGGCATCGCACCCATCCACTCCAGACGCCGCCCGCCATCGCCAGGGTCGCCATCGCCCCAGATCCTCCCAGCCCACGCGAAGCCCCTGGATGGAAGCGGCTCGGCATACCGAGTCCGACGGTGCACCGGACGCCATCGGGGACGGCCGGAGTCGCCGGGGATCAACACGGGCGTGTGCTCGGCCTCGCCTCCCCCGACGCTCCTCTGCCTCAGGCATGAGGTAGAGGACGACCACCCTGCCAGCTGGCAGGGGGGCCGCCAGACAGCAGCAGAGGCGACCGAGCCGGCACACCAGTCGGGTTAAGTGGACACGGCTTCGCGCTAATCCGCTTGGCCCGCTGGGTGGCGCCCTTCCGCAGTGCGCCTTCGGCGTCACCTCCTCCCTCGCGCAGCTGAGCCACTGGGCCGAGCCCAGTAGGCGCTGTTTAGCTGGGCTTCGCCCAGTGTGCTTTATAAGGTTGACTCCTTTTCTTCCTTTTCTTTTCCAGAAATGTTGTAAAATCCATAATCAATTCATTTCAAGTCCAAATTAGGTGATTCAAATTTCTAGTGACTCCATAAATCATGATCTATCACATGGTGCTATTTGCACATTTTTCCAGAAACTTTCTCTTCAGAAATATTTATCAAAATCCTATTTTTGTATTTCTGTGTTAAACATTAGAAAATCACAGAGAACTCGAAATTGATCAAAATGCAATGATTCAAATTCCTATATACCTATATGTTCCTAAGTTAGTTTTTGAACATTTTTACCAATGCTTTCTATACCACATCAAATATTGGTCTATTTATCCATGTATAGCCAACTTTGCAATTCCCTTGGAATTTCATTTGGACTCCAAATCCAGTGAAACCAATTTCTAAATACTTCTAAAATCATGCCTTGTTTAATGGGTACTTTTACTCATTTTTAAAAAAGGCATTCTGTAGACAACTTGCAGATCCATTTAAATCCCTTATATCCTTCATATCGAAATGTTCCAAAATATCCACTTATCCAATTCCATTGAAATCACTTTGGTCATTCCTCATATGACCAGAGGTATCCTAGAAAAGTCCAACTCACATTTCTAGAGCACTTTTATTTTCTGCCTTGTTGTGTTGCTTATTATGGTTGCTTTCGATGATAGTTGACGAAGTAGAAGAAATGCTCGGAGTTGGACCAGAGATATTTGAAGACCTTGAAGACTTTGTTAAAACAGGCAAGCAGCCCATTAACCCTGTCTATGAAACCCTTTTTATGCATGACATATAGTACCATATTGTTGTTGCAACGGAATCATGATGAGGTGGAACCACTTTGATGGTTTGCCTCTGTTACTTCCTCGTTGATACTTGCATTGTGCATGACCCTACCTCCTTATGAGGGTTATGCCATTGGAAGTAGATAGGATGCTAAAGTCGTTGCTACGCAAAAACGGACGGGAATATGCATGGTGATGGAGACAAAGCATTTTCAAAGGACTTTTCGAAAACCCCGTCGGGTGCCACTTATGCCCGAGGGAGATAATGAGATGGGTAACCGCTTGATGACGAAGTGGTGTACCGAGGCAAGTGTGTGTGTTGTTTTTCAAAACGGACTGGTTTAAGTTGCGACTGTTATTCCAACCTTACATGCGCAACCACTCTACCCTTGTATGGGAAAGGGCATTATTGATTACCTAGGCCGATACTAGCTTGGAGCCCGCATTACTAGTGACGGGAGAGTTGTTGGTGCGCTCTCTCGGGACGGGGTCGTGCCAGGTAGGGCGGCCATGACTGTTTTCACAGGGCACCGGATACACCGTTGTGTCCCCTCTCGGATGTTACGATCTCGAGTGAGTCTCGTATGATGTACATCGTGAGGATACGGAACAACAAGTGGACTCCTTGTTAGTGTCGTCTAGGGAAAGATAGTGATCGGGTGCTTACCCCGGGTACTTGAGTAACCGCAGGTCGTGGATGACACGAAAGTTCCCTGGATCTTGTGGGTAAAGTGTGCAACCTCTGCAGAGTGTAAAACTATTCGAATAGCCGTGTCCACGGTAAAGGACAGTTGGGTAACCGCTCTTGGGCTACGTCCACATGTTTACAAACCAGTGTATGTGTTTGGATAAGTGGGAAGAACTACTTGGGTCAAGTCAAAGGACTTGACATGATTGAGTTGGGTTGATGCCCACTTTATTTATGTTGATATCTATAACATGTCCTCATGGTTACTTGAATTCTCCTGATGCATGATTTACCAGTTATTGAACATGTCATAACACAACAAAATTAGCTTTCTGCAAAAATTTACCAATGTCATGCATTGTTGTATCTTGAGCCAAACATGGGTTGCTTGCGAGTACATTCAAAGTACTCATTGGCTTGCCACTGGTTATTTTATTGGCCAGGCATGAAAAAAACAGGATATGATGAAGAATACTTCGGTGACGAACATGCGAGCTAGGACGCTTCCCACTCAGAATGCCTATAGGGTTAAGGCAGATGGCATGGTTCCAAGTTATCGATGAAGATTTCCGCTGCGATGTTATACTCAAGACTTGACCATAATGGTCCTACTTGTGTAATACGGTTTGTATGGATGTAATACTCTTGTTATTCAGCTTCTGTGTGTTCAGTGAGCATTGATCTCTGGGATCACTGTACTCGTGCATTCGGTGATCACGACTTATGAGTCGGGGTCCCCACAGAGCTGGTATCAGAGCCATCCTGACTGTAGGGGTTAGCATGGTCATTAGTTAGGGCAAAACTATTTTCAAAACTATCGCTAGTTTTCAAAAACTGTAAATACTTCTCTTCCCCTTCTCAGTTTTTCTTCAAGGTATACTTTCCTTATTGATCTCTTCCCCTTCAAAACTTTTGGTTGCTAGAACCCTTATGCCCCTGACCACTGGATTCCTTGAAACCCTCGTGGATAGTCTAGAAGGAGGATGCCTTGTCAGACATTCACCCACATCTTCCGAACACAAGATTGGCGACACCAAAACAAGACGATACCAACAGAGGATACATCCTCGAGGAATGAGGACATGAAGACCCATAAGATGGTGACACCCTTGACACTGCCCCAAGATGGTGCGACCTTAGCCTATGATGATCAGGGCATAGGAAATGCAAGATCATGATATACCTCGCTAATAGAGTAACCATGTCCTTACCGTTGTTGCATCGGCAACCACCGGTGGATGAGAACCTAGCCATTTGGTATGTCTCACTATAGTGAGTAGGAAACGGTTCTCCTCATTCCCCGCTCTTGGTGTCGATGTTGTCATCAACGTAACCGACATGTTGGACCTCTACTATGCCTTGTTAATGTCATTGCATAAAGGATTACCTACTTGGTACCATCGACACCTTAGAAGACAAAAAGGGATCATCATGATTAAGAAGACAACAGAACACCGAGTCAATGCCTGCTACGAGGAGCCACCTTCACTCCATCACTTCAACAGGCGAGAAGTTGTTGAACAATCTTCAGGCCTAACCCGGATCGTTTCATCAAACAACTACAAGAGACATAGCAACACCTAAGGAAAACCCAGAAGACTGCACGAGGCACGAGGCACGAAGCAAAGCACGGCTACTGAGTCTAAGAACCCCTAGGGTAGGATGAGTCGTGTACCCCCTTATGCGCAGTCGAGTCCGTATGATGGTTCGAATAGAACCATGATTGTGTGTTGCTTGTTTTTATTTGGTTGTGTTTTGATATAGGTCACACTTTTGCCCTAGGCAACAAGTACTAGACTATATCACCTTCCTTACCTTGTTTCTTTTGTTTGGCCCTTTTTGCACCTGTTTGTTTGCACTTGCACTATAGAACCCCCTTTAGGCATTCCCCTCCTCTATACTACTTTCCCCCTCTCATCTCTCTCCTCAACTGAAGACCGGCAAGACAAGATACACCAAGGATTCTACTTTGGCAACCAGCTAGCACTGAAGACTTTTTCTACAGCCTCCTCGACCAAGTGTAACCCCATAGAATTATGTTTACCCCTCAAGACTATGAACCCATCCCTTGACCCTTCGATATTTCACAAGACACCCCAACTCGAATCCTTAACCATGTGCTTAACCCACAGAATTGCAAGAGAACCTGTTAAGCCCCATAACTTTGCACTACACTGGGTTCATTATTGAACTAGTGGACGTAGTGAACGTGCACATTGTCATTCTAATACAGCACAAGAACTACGATGCCATAGGGAAGACCAATTTGAGGATATAGGAATAGAGGAAAAATGACTTGATGAGTTTATATCAGTGACCTTGAGGAATTATATGAGACTATTTGGTGGATTATGAGGCTTTCATCTTGGTAGATTCTTGGTGGGATCATTATTGTAGAATAGCATAGCTTTCATTACCCCTGGATAAATTGGATTTAGTGGGAGAATTAAGATCGCAAGATGAGATTCTTAGGGGGATAAGAATTTGACTTGATCAGATCATAAGGAGATTGTAGACATTACGATAATGACTTTGGGGGAACATGTTGGAATTCTCGTTGGACATGAGATTTGGATTTAAATATGTGATCCTAGTGGAGTATAGGTGGTGAGTAAGTCTACATGGTTCAGAGTAAATTGGATTTAGACTGATGATCTCGATCATGATACCATGTTTCTTAGAGGACAATAAACTAGGAGATTGGATTAGTTGTCGGAGTTGATATAAGCTTGACCATGGAAGTTGGTGGACTTACTATAGTAGAGACAACCCTTTCAAGTATTTGGGGATTATATGGACTTTAGAAGATTGTGTGGAACACCATAGACATTGGATTTGTACAATTAATGGGTTATGTAGTGATTGATGGAAGTTAATGGGTTGTTGGAGTTGATTCATAGGAAGGAAACAAGATTTTGGAGTGGCATGTGACATGTTTCCTTAGGATAGAGATGCACTAACATGGACCTTGGAAGAATAGGATGAGCATTGGGATTGTCGTGTTTTATTCCTGCTTGGAAGCTTGTATGCTCTACACATGGATTTTTAGGGGTAGCCATACATATGAGTTTGGGGATTGTAGACATATATGATTTTGTTAGACCTCCTCTCGGGAGTCACGAGTATATATAGATCACATGAGTGATGATTGGATTTGGCCTATACGAGATGATGCTTTCGGTGGTATAAGGTTATTTATTTGAAGGACTAGATAGACTATTGGCATCTCAGAAACCGTGCTTAAGGATAAGATAATAAACGTTCACCCACACACTAGAATCCTCGAAACCCTTAAGCCCTACCAAGCCACAACATGGTCAGATTATGACCATGAGCTTTGGCTCTAGGTCAAGTAGACCCTGACCAACACTCAACCGTGATCACCACCACTCCCCAGCCTACTTTATGTACCCCGTGAACAAGTCTCCATGGAGTACTTAGACAAGATAGTTGTCATCATCATTTGGTGACCTACTTGTCCACCTAAAGACGGAAGAAGAGTCGTTAAGCTAGTCAAGGAACATTTGAAGACCGCCATGCCAAGGAGGAAGAACTACACCCACCACCATCGTCTAGAAGCGAACTCTCTCGTCGAAGAACAGGTGTATCTGCGAGCCACTTCTCTCAAAGAGAACCAAGCATTTTCATGTCAAGAGAAACTCACACCAAGATTTATCGACCTTCTCCAAGATCACTGCAAGACGAAGAAAAGACGGCTACCAGCTAGAATTTCCACCTGAGCCACCCACTATGCACATCATTTTCCACGAGCCACAGCTTCGGAAGTGCTTCCAACATCCTAACCAACCCGATCCCTACAAGGATGTCGATCACCGAGCCATCGACCTCCAGCCCAATATGACTTACGTGAAAGACCCCAATGGAAATATGGATCAAGCAGGATGTCATACACGAAGCCACGCCATCGAGTACTTCAAGGTTCAATGGAGCACCACTCGGAAGCACAAGCGGTATGAGGACAAGAAGACTACCCCAGATCCAGTTTTCGTATTCCTTTCCACGCCTAGTTTGGGAATCTCGGGGACAAGATTCTTGTAAGGGGGTAGGTCTGTCACACCCTGATTTTCATGCCATAACACTTAAGCTAATAAATCATGATAAAGTGTGGTTTGACAAAAACTTTTGCATCAATTGGCTTTTATTTGGAGTTGGTTTTCTCTCTGTGTTTTTCAAGTGCTCTTTAAAGTCAACACAACTCCCCCTCCCATACTTCATCTCCTTGCTCCAAACTTCTACCCGATGATCATGCCATGTGTATAGTGCAATATAGTATTTTCTTACAAAAATAATTTGGCCAAATAGTATTTTCAAAAATTAGTTTTCCAAAAACCCCTGAATTGAGTTTTGCACTACAAGTACTTGATTTGGGGTATGACAAATATTTCAAAGAGAATATTTGAAACCTATTAGATATAGGATTCCCATAAACCACAAAAATATAATTTTAAAAGTTATTTTCCTATTTTATTTAAAATCTTTATCTTAAGGCCAGAAATGGTCTTTAATAGGGAAAATTTATTTTATTGTTTCAGAAATATTTGAGAAAAATCAGGGAAACTCAGTGGACATATATTTTCCATATATATGAGTTTCAACACATGGTCATGATCAAAATATTGGACAAAACCTCACAAAACCATTTCTGCCCATTTCAAGGATTCGAAATATTTCTACAAGAATTTTTTTCCAATAAATCCAGCAAAATTCTAGCATGTCACATATGACATTTTTGATGATCTTGCCAAGTCTCAAGTCATGGAGAATAGTATAACCCCATGAAACCCTCTCAAAAGCATTTCTGCCCTTTTTCAAGTTTGAACAACTTTGCACTGTCAAACATGTCCAAATGCTTTCAAACTTGGTGCACGTGCTCAAATGGTGTAATAATGCATCTAGACCAGATGGCACAAGTTGGAGAGAATGTTATATTGGTCAAAGTGCCCCAAAACCCTCTCTGTCCAGAACCAAATTTGAACAAGTTTACATTGGCAACTTTCTCATTTTGATCTCAACTTTTGTGGACATGTTCAGAACCTCAAATGATAACACTATACTAAGTGGTACACCAAGGAGAATTGATTTGCATGGCTAAATCTTGGAAAGTCCATTTTTGTTGAATTTTAGGGTTTACAAAAGTTGCACTGGCAACTTTGCCCAAATGAGCTCAAATTTTGTAGAACACCCTATTTCTAAGTGCCATTCCATCATGTTAAATATCATGGCAAGTGGGATTAATTTTCTTGCCCAAACCAACAATAAACACCTTCTGTCATTTTTCCAAAATCATCATTTTCACCTCTTCCACTAATATCCATGAGCCCAAGTTTTTACCACAGCTGCCCCAGGTCACCTCCTACCTCCAGTAGCTCCTCCTCTTCCAAAGCTCAATGATTGAGGGGTAAAAACCTCTGTCTCCCTCTCTGGACCACTGTTTTCTCTCTCTTCCTCAACCTCCCTCGTCTCCTACTAGCTCTCTAGGGCATCCAATGCCACTCCTACATTGTTTACTCACCCCCAAAACCCCCAGACACATAAGGACATGCTCATGGCACATAAACAATGCCAGTACATGCAGAGCTCGCGCTCTGGAGCATGCTACAGTGCTCTCCCACACTGTAGCTCACCCATGCCAAGGGCATACGACAACCTTGGGCGTCGGGGTGATGTCTCCCGAGGTGGCCTCGGCGTCCGGGACACGGCACGCTGCCGGACCCCTCCAGAACCTCTCTCCTCTCCCCTCTACAGGCTCACCCGAGCGCGTCCGTGGACACCGCCCACGGTGCACCACGGCCACGCCCATATAAGCTACTCCCGACCTCTTATCTGGCCTCTCATCGCTCTCCCTCTCCCCCCACGAACCTCCCAGACAACATCCCTCTCCCTCTCATGCTCTCTTTCCCTCTCCATGGCCGCCATGGTCGCCGCCTGCCTCCGCCCCGCTCCGCCGAACCAGAGCCACCCCGCCTCTCCTTTTACCACCAGGGGAAGCGTTGCAGGCCAGCGGAGCCCTCCCACTCCTTCTCCCCCTGCCCTTGTGCTCGCAGTGTCGTGCCCATCCACTCCAGACGCCACCCGCCTTCGCTAGGGTCGCCGTCGTGCCAGATCCTCCCAGCCCGCGCAAAGCCCCTGGATGGAAGCAGCTCAGCATACCGAGTCCGTCGGTGCACCGGACGCCACCGAGGACGGCCGGAGTGGCCGGGGATCAACGCCGACGTGTGCTCGGCCTCACCTCCCCTGACGCTCCTCTGCCTCAGGCGCGAGGTAGAGGATGACCACCCCGCCAGCTGGCAGGGGGGTCGCCTGACAGCAGCAGAGGCGACCGAGCCGCCCCACCAGTCGGGTTAAGTGGACACGGCTTCGCGCTAATCCGCTTGCCCCGCTGGGTGGTGCCCTTCCGCAGTGCGCCTTTGGCGTCACCTCCTCCCTCGCGCAGCTGAGCCACAGGGCCGGGCCCAGTAGGCGCTGTTTAGCTGGGCTTCGCCCAGTGCGCTTTATAAGGTTGACTCCTTTTCTTCCTTTTCTTTTCCTGAAATGTTGTAAAATCCATAATCAATTCATTTCAAGTCCAAATTAGGTGATTCAAATTTCTAGTGACTACATAAATCATGATCTATCACATGGTGCTATTTGCACATATTTCCAGAAACTTTCTCTTCAGAAATATTTATCAAAATCCTATTTTTGTATTTCTGTGTTAAACTTTAGAAAATCACAGAGAAGTCGGAATTGATCCAAATGCAATGATTCAAATTCCTAGACACCTATATGTTCCTAAGTTAGTTTTTGAACATTTTTACCAATGCTTTCTATACCACATCAAATATTGGTCTATTTATCCATGTATAGCCAACTTTGCAATTCCCTTGGAATTTCATTTGGACTCCAAATACAGTGAAACCAATTTCTAAATACTTCTAAAATCATGCCTTTTTTAATGGGTACTTTTACTCATTTTTATAAAAGGCATTCTGTAGACAACTTGCAGATCCATTTAAATCCCTTATATCCTTCATATTGAAATGTTCCAAAATATCCACTTATCCAATTCCATTGAAATCACTTTGGTCATTCCTCATATGACCAGAGGTATCCTAGAAAAGTCCAACTCACATTTCTAGAGCACTTTTATTTTCTGCCTTGTTGTGTTGCTTATTATGGTTGCTTTCGACGATAGTTGACGAAGTAGACGAAATGCTCGGAGTTGGACCAGAGATATTTGAAGACCTTGAAGACTTTGTTAAAACAGGCAAGCAGCCCTTTGACCATGTCTATGAAACCCTTTTTATTCATGACATATAGCACCATATTGTTGTTGCAACGGAATCATGATGAGGTGGAACCACTTTGATGGTTTGCCTCTGTTACTTCCTCGTTGATACTTGCATTGTGCATGACCCTACCTCCTTATGAGGGTTGTGCAAGTGGGAGTAGATAGGATGCTAAAGTAGTTGCTATGCAAAAAGGGATGAGAATATGCATGGTGATGGAGACAAAGCATTTTCAAAGGACTTTTCGAAAACCCCGTCGGGTGCCACTTATGCCCGAGGGAGATAATGAGATGGGTAACCGCTTGATGACTAAGTGGTGTACCAAGGCAAGTGTGTGTGTTGTTTTTCAAAACAGATTGGTTTAAGTTGCAACCGTTATTCCAAACTTACATGCGCAACCACTCTACCCTTTTATGGGAAAGGGCATTATTGATTACCTAGGCCGATACTAGCTTGGAGCCCGCATTACTAGTGACGGGAGAGTTGTTGGTGCGCTCTCTCGGGACGGGGTCGTGCCAGGTAGGGCTGCCATGACTGTTTTCACAGGGCACCGGATACACCGTTGTGTCCCCTCTCGGATGTTACGATCTCGAGTGAGTCTCGTATGATGTACATCGTGAGGATACGGAACAACGAGTGGACTCCTTGTTAGTGTCGTCTAGGGAAAGATAGTGATCGGGTGCTTACCCCGGGTACTTGAGGTACCGCGGGTCGTGGATGACACGAAAGTTCCCCATATCTTGTGGGTAAAGTGTGCAACCTCTGCAGAGTGTAAAACTATTCGAATAGCCGGGTCCACGGTAAAGGACAGTTGGGTAACCGCTCTTGGGCTACATCCACATGTTTACAAACCAGTGTATGTGTTTGGATAAGTGGGAAGAACTACTTGGGTCAAGTCAAAGGACTTGACATGATTGAGTTGGGTTGATGCCCACTCTATTTATGTTGATATCTGTAACCTGTCCTCATGGTTACTTGAATTCTCCTGACGCATGATTTACCAGTTATTGAACATGTCATAACACAACAAAATTAGCTTTCTGCAAAAAATTACCTATGTCATGCATTGTTGTATCTTGAGCCAAAACATGGGTTACTTGCGAGTACATTCAAAGTACTCATTGGCTTGCCACTGGTTATTTTATTGGCCAGGCATGAAAAAAACAGGATATGATGAAGAATACTTCGGTGACGAACATGCGAGCTAGGACGCTTCCCAGTCAGAATGCATGTAGGGTTAAGGCAGATGGCATGGGTCCTAGTTATCGACGAAGATTTCCGCTGCGATGTTATACTCAACACTTGACCATAATGGTCCTACTTGTGTAATACGGTATATGGATGTAAGACTCTTGTTATTCAGCTTCTGTGTGTTCAGTGAGCATTGATCTCTGGGATCACTGTACACGTGCATTCGGTGATCACGACTTATGAGTCGGGGTCCCCACAGTTACCGGCAAACAGAGAAGGACACAATCAATACAATGCAACAATATGATGCATGAATGTGTGATGTCGGGTAGAACCCTAGTGGTCGGTCTTTCACAAAAGGAGCGGATCCCGTGAAGAACACGAGGGGAATCACGAGGAGAAACATGAGAGAATCACTCAACCCAACAAGAACAATCACACATGTGCTAGATCCTCGAAACACAAGGAGATACACGATCCAAATCCAACAAGGGACGATAGAAAGGGTATCCGGTTCTTCTCCGTGAGGAGGTCTTGAATCCACAAGGGGATCTTCCCGTAAAAGGGTCTTGAATCCAAGGTGGATCTTCTCCGAAGAGGGGCCGCGGTCTCTCTCAAGGAGTTGATCCGATATGGATGAGCGAAGCTCTATCTCACAAATGAGCTAACACAACGCTAACCCTAACTAGGAGGAGGTGGAGGAGTATATATAGCTAGGTCCACGAAGGGGTAAGTGGGAGAGGGATACATGGGCCTCGGGCCCTATCTCTGTACGCAGACAGGTACCGGACGTCCGCTGGGGACCGGTCGTCTAGTGACTCGTAGGCTTCTGGACGTCCGGTTGTCGCTGGACTTCCGCTCACTTTGGCTCAGTTGAGGTGGCTCCGGACGTCCGGTGGCTGGCGGTCGTCCGGTCACCGGTCGTCCGGTGTCGTCGGTCTTGCGCTTAATTGGCTCGGGTGTAGATGTATCGGTCGTCCGGTGGGGGCTGGACGTTCGCTCGCTGGGAGGGGCCGGTCGTCCGGTGTCGTTCGGACGTCCGCTCGTTGGAGCTTCTTCTACAGCTCTTCTTCTTGCGTCTTCGTTTCCACGCTTCCCTCGTGGATGGTGTAGTTGTACACTTGCACTCGCACTCCTCCTGCTCGTCCATAGTGTTCCGACAATACCTATGCATGCACGCGAGTGGAGTGTCAAGTAGTATATAATCCTCAAAGGGGTCAAGTGAACATGCGTAAAGGAGATGATTCACCTTTGTGTATGTGAAGTGGATGTTGAACGTGTCACTTGCCAAACGGACTCTTGACATGGTGATGTCCGTAGGATGCTCTGCATCATCTCCCCTCCCTTGGGAAAGATCCGACCTCGGATCGGAAACCAAATCACTATGGGAAAGAGATGGCTTCGCCGTGTAGGAGTGGACGTTCACCAAGTAGTCATCATCTTCAAGCTTGAAGTGGGCACTCTCCAATATTGCACCATCTTGGGATTCCTTCAAAAGGAGCAAAGACAACAAACACTTGGAAAAACAAATGTGGTTAGCGTTAGTGCAAAACCAAGCATTCAAGAGGTGATTCACCAAACAAGTGTCATCATCATGCGAAGCATATGGTTTGACAAAGGATAGTGACATGGCATGTAAGAACATAAATTGAGCACAAGTAAATATATCATGGGAACAAGCATGTGAATATGAGGTAGTGATGCAAATATGTGTGGCAAGAGAAGAAGCATCTACCTCAAGTTCATAGCAAGCATGGGCAAAGCGCTCAATGAAAGGTCTATGGTAGGCATAGGAATCATTCACACACCAAAAGAAATGAAGTGTCTAAACACATGGGTCAAGTGCAAGACAATCCAAGCACAGTGTGCATAGGGTGTAGTGAAGATAGTGTGGCACTCAACACAATAGAAAGAGCAATTGTTCATCATGTGTGAGGCATTCAAGGCAAGCATGTAGCAATCAATGGGACATGGCATATGCGAAGTGATGACATTGTTGCAACCAAACATATGAGAGGAGCAAGTAATCCAAGAATTGGATGCAACACACAAGGCATATATATCATGATGCATGGAATGGTGAAAATGACAACTCGAAGCAAGATCTCTAACATGTGTGCAATCAAGTGGTGCAAGATGAAGAATAAGTCTCATGGTGCAAGCAACACAAGTAGTATGATCTGCAATATCCATGCTCAAGAAAGATGTCACCTTGAAGGCGTATCCTTGTGCATTCTTCACAATGCCGAAGTGCAAGCAAGTGCGATGTAGAATCGTCGTGGTAGGAGGTGGTTCGCTCTCAAGAGCTCGGATTGTCAACTCACATGACGTGGAAGTTGACACGAAGTCCAAGTATCCTACACATATGCACACAACAAAAGAAAGAATGTATGTGCATGGTAGATAAACACATCATCCATCATGATGGTTCTCTTCTCTTGCACATAACCATTAGAAGCACAAGTGCGTGAAGAATATGATGCGAAAATGGCAATATTCATGGCACTAGGTATATGGTGCAAAGAGGTAAGACAAGCATGCTTCATAAGGAATATGTCAAAATCTCCAAATATATGTGAGAATGCTATGGGGGCAAACTCATTATCATGACTAAATGCATAATTGCACTCAATACATGGCAAATCATCTAGCATGGGAGAGGCAACATATGGAGAGATATGACAAGAAGCAATAACAATCATGTCGTGCAAACTAGTGGAGTGAAGATGCAACACACTAGAGGAAATCATGGCAATGATGTCATGTGAGTAAATAATAGGCATAGGCAATGCACATGACATATCACAAGCACGAACACAAAGCAAGATCATATTATAATCATAGGCATGGGGCACAAAGCAAACATGGCAATAATAAGTGATATCTCCACCAAGCTTGCAAATACACATAGAAGTTCTAGAATCAATCATCATGTGTAATGCAAAGCATGGGTCACAAATGCATGGCAAAGGCAGAGGAATGAGCATATCATGCAAAGTGAACATGGCAAGATGGGCATATAATATGTAATGGACAATAACCCATAGCCAAGTGAGGGCCAAGTAGAAGAAATGCGCGAAGTATTTGCGCGAAGAGAGCGGTGGGAAAGGCAATCCATGGGATTCCAAGTCATCATTTCTCTCTAGAGATCGTTTTGTCAACTCATGAGATTGCGAGGTTGACAAGTATTCAAGGGTACCTACACAAAAGAAACACAAACGAAAGAAATTGTGCGTGTGGTAAATGTACACATCATCCATCATGATGTGTATGTGCACATGAGAGTTAGTACAAGATAAGCATCGCTCAAGGAAATGTGATGCATGGTATAACAACATGTCATCCATCATGAAAGGATAGTTATTGTGTATGACACGATGGGGACACAAATTGAGCGTGCAAGTATAAAGCACATCAATAGCATGTTTATTCATGGGGAGCATATTGTGCACACAAGTATTGGGATCATGCAATGAATGGGATGAATCAAAATCTCCTAAAATGTATGAGGAAACTATGGGGGTCTCCACATGAGCAATATTGGAAACATCATATGGAGAAAATGGGCAACATCCAAAACAATGCATATCCGAAGCTAGGTGGTCATGGCATGGCATATGAGAGAAATGATGTAAAGGGATCATATCAATATCATCACAAGAAAAACAAATGCCAATAACCATGGGCTTGTCATCTATGCCATATGTGCAAATTGGGTTTATGTGAATGGCATATGCATAGTCACTATGAAGAGATTGCAAATATGACATATGATTGATCTCATGCATAGCATATGAAAAGTCAAGCGGACTGGCAAACATGATGTGACCGAGAGAATTAGCACAAGAAATCCTATGTAACATGGCATCACAACTAAAAGACTCCACATGGCAATCATCATACTCATCATAAATGTGTAAATCATCGCATGGGGAAATCATACTAGCATGAAGCATGTCAATAGGGGGATCAACATCATGCAATCCATCAATGTCAAGAATGTCCACTAGTGGGACTAGAGCATCACCTTCGCCTATGTTACCTTGTTCATTCCACTCAAGTGGTGCAGGTGAGGTGGGAAAGACCAAATGGTGGTCACCTTCATCTTGATGGAACCATGTGGGGGGTGCATCATATTCCACCATGGCCATCATCTTGTCCAAAGGGAGGACGAAGTCATCGCGAGTCGGCGCGTCAACATAGATGGGACCTAGCACCAAATGAGAAGACACAATAGAGGTAGAAGTTAAGTTGTTAGAAATCGAAGAGGCCTCACATGACCTATCAACTATCACTCTCTCTCTCTATGTGGTGGTTCACTCACTCCCTCAAAATAGGTGCGCTCAAACTCACATATGGTGGAGTCACTCATCGCACTCAATAGGTGGGGGTTGTGGCTCTCCTCACATGGGAATTGTGGAAACACATCATATATGGGGCTAGTGGTGAAGTTACTCTCACTCTCAATATGGTGGCAAAAGTCACTCAAGTCATCATACGTCGCCGTGGTCGAAGGGAGAATCCCATGCTCAACCATCTCATCGCCGTCGCCGTGGATGAAGGCTGAAGATGGCACATCATCACTCTCGCCTCCTAAGATGGAAGCATCATCCTTGCTCGTCACCATGTCGCTCGCCTCCAAAGCATGGTCCTTGATGGTGTCCGTAGTCATAGTCGTCGCCGCACCATCTTGAAAAAGAGTCGAAGTAGACTCGGCATCGTCAATGCCACAAAGAGGGATGGTAGTGAAGTCAAACTTGGGAGCATCGCCTTGGAGCTCGTCGGGCTTTGACATCATGGTGGTACTAGCCTCATGCTTGTTCTCATGGAGCTTGGTCGTCGCGAAGTGAGCTTGGGGTGGAGAAGCTTTGTCCTTCATGAGTTCTTGTTCTGCCTTGAGAGCACCAATGTAGTTGTCGTCGAGGGACTTGTAGTTCTCGAGGAAGATTGTCTTGGAGATGTCGTTGTGTAATCCCATCATGAAGTGGAACTTCATCTAAATGGGGTCGTCCACGCCGGCTCGTCGCAAGGCTTTCTTCATCTCCTTGAAGTACTCGTCGATGGACTTGGATCCTTGGATGGTGTTCTCCAATTGGCGTTGAAGTTGTTCCGTGTAGGTTGGGGGCACAAAATCTCGCCGCAAAGCTCTCTTCGTCTTGGGACAATTCATGTCGTAGGTGTCCGAAGATGCGTGAAGACACCATGTGGACGCGTAGTCATGGAAGGTCCTTGTGGCGCACTTCTCTTGATCTTCAGGAGGAACCTGATGTAGCTTGAGGTAGTCGTCCATCAAACGCTCCCACTCGAGATACTCCTCGGGTTCTTGAGTCCCATAGAAAGGAATCGTGTGGTCGATGTGGAGGTCATAGTAGCTCGTGGAAGTGGCGGACTTGAGCTTGGGGAGTTTCTCTTGAGGTTCTTGTGGGCGAAGATGCCATATATCCATAGGCGAAGATGCCTTGAAGTCGCTTGGCGAAGATGCCAAGGGGGATGGTGAAGTCGTTGAGCGGTTGTTGATGTTGAGCTCTTGACCTTCATGTCCTTGTTTGTGATGGTGTGGATGCCGATGTGATGTTGCCGGAGATGGTAGCTCGGAGGCATGTGCTCTTGAGCGTCTTCTCGAAGATGAGGAAGACCGCTTGTAGGACTTGATGAGGGCCTTGATCTCCACCATTTGAGCTTGCATCTTGGCGTCGTTGGAGTTGTTCGTGGCATCGAACTCGTCGTTGTTGTTGTAGACCGAAGATGAAATGCCTTGCCTATCCATCACTCCAAGAGAAAAATGTGAGTGGTAGAAAGAGAAGAACGAATACCAAATGTACCTTGACCGAAGTTAAAAGTGGATCAATGATCACTCCAATGTGGACAAGGAAATAGCACAATTGGTACCAATTCTTGTCGGTTTCTCACACCTACACAAGTAAGGCTTATAGTGGAGCTCGGTGAGGATAGTGGCACAAAAATTTGATGCAAAATGTTAGCAAGAGTCAATAATGTTGAAAGAGATTCACAAATTCGCAAGTGTAACGAGTAGACCAATAGCAATATGTGGCACACGGAAACACAAACACGGATAGGTAAATGGGGTCGTGCAACCAAGGGTGAGCACAACATGTGGAATCCACGGAAAACGCTCATGTTGCACAACTCAAGAGAGACGCTAGCACGATTGCTCACTAGGCGGATACGACACTTGTGCACAACCTATAAGATGCAAAATGGATAAACTTTCTATCCCAAGTATGCTATGTATGTATGGTTCCCGGTGTTTGATCCAAGATGATCGGATATGACAATCTTATGCAATGTGGTGGATGCTATGGCTATTGATTACAAGCTTCTTTGCTCTTTCTCTTTTGCTTAAAATCTTATTCTTTTTTTATATGGCCACTTTGCGAAATGCACAAACCAAGATAGCGATTATGTATATGCGGGAACAAACTTGAGGCACACGAGATGGTATGATACCAATATGATATGGTATGTATGCAATGTATGGTGTAGATCACTAATGTGCACAAGTAACGTTGCCAGCAATACTCAAATGGCTAGTCTCGATAGGTAAGTGACGCAAAATGGGCTAAGGGTTATCAATGCAATGGCAAGGGAATATACAATGGAGGGATACCACGATACCAAGATGATATGGAGGTTACTGTCCGTGTCGGAGTAAATGACCACGGGTAGCCTAGCCAGCTCCCCGTGGCTCTTCAGAAAAATCATAGGCCGATCAAGCCTTCAAGCATCCAAGACGTGGGGCTACCTCTCAGGCTGGCTGGACGAAGGCGGCCCAGCCCTAAAATCCTCGTGAAGAAAACCACGAGAGGGCCGGCTCCAAGAAGCCGGCCACGAGAATGACGAATCCAAGAAGCCGGCCCCCCAACAGGCGACCGAGATCATGCCCTCAGAGTCTGCACCCACATAACGACGATGAGACGGGGCATGGCTACAGTGAAGCCTGCCACCCCCGAATCCTGGAACGCGCATGGCCACAGTGCGTCGTACGGGGCGGCCATCACCCATCCGGCATGGCACTATTGCCATGTTGACCATGACATCACCCACGGCGAGCTGTCAGTACGACCCGTGGGTGGCGGGCCCCCTCAGTCAGGGAGACGCCTAAAGGTGGCTAGGCCTCTCCCAGTCGGCCTGGAGTATGGCCGACTCCCAATAGCCGGCTAATTCACTCCCTCGAAGGAGGCGCCTCATTAAGGAGATAAGACGAGGTAAGGCTACAACAATAAGCCGCCCAGCGGCAGCACTGTAGCCATAATTACCACGACAAAGCCCTCGTCACCAAAGGCGAGGCAACAATAACCAGCCTCCAACAAGACCCCCGAGCGGTGGGACCGGCCTGTCGACCAGAAGGCCGGCAGCCGGCGGGGTCCACTAGTCGGTGGGCCCCATCGGTGAACGGAGAAGCCGGCGAGCGTAGACACAGACGGCTGGGGCCCACGCCCAGCCAGATTACCATTGGACCCCTGGGGGGTAGGACTATATAAACCCCCAGGGCACCCATGAGGGGGATCCTTTTCCAGTAGTTCAAGACACCACATCGAGAGGAGAAGCGGGCTAGCCTTGCCCTTCTTCATCCTTTCACCAAACAGCTCAAGGAGCCTCTTGTAGCTACTTGTCGATCTAGTGACCATGCGGAGACCCTGCAGAGCAGTAGTAGGGGTGTTATCTCCACGGAGAGCCCCGAAGCTGGGTATGATCCGCCTGCGTGCTTGTCTTCGCCTAATCCCGTTTCCATCACCGGCGATGTTTTATTGGCTCCCACAATGATAAGCCATCCGTTGGCATATGTCGCACCAACCACCCGACATTTGGCGCCCACCATGGGGCCAGGTGCACCGTCGTCCGGAGACCTGTTCTGGACGGGAACCCTCTTCCTTCCCAGTGAGAGTAGCCAGCCCGGCTTGCCCAATGGCGCTTGCCCCGACGCGCTGCAAGGCGTCCCCGACGCCTGCGCGGCGAGCTGCCTCGCCGATCTTCTTAGCGAGGCTCGCATCTCCGACGAGCCTGCATCCGACACGGGCATAGGCTGCCCCGAGAGTCACGTCGTCAGCCTCCTTGACCAACTCCACGTCTCCGGTGAGCTTGCCGCGGAATTGGAGTCGGTTGGCTCCACTGACCCGATGCTTGTCGACTCTGACACGGCGTTGCTTGACGCCTTCCCCACCAACGTAGTGATAATCAACGACCCTCTTCCTCGAGCCGACAGCAGCGGCAGCGCCATCACCAAGGTAATGGTCATCAGCCACGACGCCGCCTCTGGCGAAAACGCCCACAACGCCCTGCAGACGGTGCTGCACGACTTGTCCGCCCCCATCCCGGCCGACGCCAACGCCAAGACACTGGAGGCGCACCGCCTTGCCCTTGTTGCGGAGGGCCAGAACCTAGCTACCATGAGACGCCTCATCGAGGCTCACCAGCACGAAGTCGACCACGCCGCCTTCGACACGCCACCTCCCGACGGGCCGAGGCGCGTCGAAATCATCAAGAAACGCGGTGCGGCTATTGCCGACGTGCTGGGAGCAGACTGCCAGTATATGCCACGCCACTCAAGAACCTACGCGCCGCCCAGGTGGCCGCGGATGAGCTGAATGGACTGAGGCCCGACGAGCTCCCCTACATGACCAGACGCATCTAGCAGCTTATCGACGCGGCCACAGAGCGGCATGAAGCCGGTGTCCGTGCCGAAAGTCCTCCCCCATGCAGAGAGCACGATGCGACGTCTCGGACGCCGACTGCGGGCGACACCCACGCAAGGAAAGAAAAGGAGCCGGCTGCCAGCCGCAGCCGGACCCGAATCTCCATCGAGCATGATGCAGAAGGCCGCCCTCGAGCTGTGGAGTGGTGGGGCGACCCGCCTCCTCCTCTTCCTCGTGGGGAGAGATATCCTACTCCACCGCCTGTCACACATCCGACTCTCAAAGGCCGAATGGGCCGCCGAGAAGGAGTCGGCGAGAATGACGCCCACCACCGGATCGACCGCCTAGCGCGATCCCTGGCTCTGGAAGAAGAAGACGATGTCGGCCCGCCTTGCTTCGGCCCCCGCATCCGCGACGAGCCCTTCCCCAAAGGGTTCTCGCTCCCAGAGACACGCCCAAGTACAACAGCTCCGTGAAGCCGGAAGACTGGTTGATCGACTACTCCACTGCGGTTAGCATCGCGAACGGCAACATGCGTGTTGCCGTGAATTATGTCCCCCTCATGATCCAAGGCACGGTGCGCACGTGGCTCAACAACCTCAAGCCTTACAGCGTCAACAGCTGGCTAGACTTCACAGAAGCCTTCATCCGCAACTTTACCAGCACCTACAAACGGGCTTCCAAGCCCCGACAGCTCTCCTTGTGTCTACAAGGGCCCAATGAATCAACTCATGACTACCTCACGCGTTGGGCCGAGCTCCGCAATTCCTGCGAAGGGGTGCACGAGGTTGAAGCTATAGAGTACTTCACCGTCGGGTGCCGAGAAGGCACCCTCCTCAAGCACCGACTCCTCTGTGACGAGCCGACTTCCCTTGACGAGCTGCTGGTCATAGCTGATAAATACGCCACGGCCGATTCCTCAATGAAGGCTGAGCTCCGAGTAGACGCCTCCGGGAAGGTGCTCGCTCCGAGTCCCAAGACGCTCCGGCCGATGCCCGTACCAGAACGACCACAAGCGCAAGGCTCCCATGCCGCCTTCCACCAGTCGGCAGGTGGCCACAGTCGATGACGAACAACCCAAAGGATGGCCCGCGCCCAAGAAGCAGAAGGGCGGCAGGCCGGCTTGGCAGCCGGCTTTCACCTACAAGCAAGCACTTGATGCCCCCTGCAAGTTCCACAGCGGCGGGAAGCCTTCAAATAACATGACCCGAAAATGCCACTGGCTCACACGGATCTCCAAGGGAGAGGGGATAGCGCCGCCTCCGCCTGATGGTCAGCCGCCTCCGGCCCCTTTGCAGCCGGCCGCTCGACCAGCAGTCGGGGCTGTTCAAGACGAGTTCCCCGACGAGCATGCCGCCTATGTCGTCTTTACAAGCCAACCAGAAGATCGACGTAGCCAGCGCCGATAGCACCAAGAGGTCAACGTAGTTTCCTCCAGCAACCCCGAGTACATGCACCGGTCAGAAAGGCCTATCAGTTGGAGCCGGACTGATCACCCAGAGGTGATGCCGTCTCCCGGCTCTTATGCGTTGGTTTTGGACACCACCCTCGCAACAGAAAGGCGAGCTGCCCGTTTCTCCCGCGTGCTGATAGATGGCAGGAGGAGCATCAACATACTGTACCGAGACACCATGGAGAAGCTGGGCATCAAGATGAAGCAGCTCATGCCTAGTCGGACTGTGTTCCATGGCATCTTACCCGGCCTGTCCTGCTCCCCAATCGGCAAGATCAGGATAGATGTCCTCTTCAGGGACAAGGATCATTTCCGCCGAGAGACAGTGTGGTTTGAGGTAGTGGATCTGGAGAGCCCTTACCACGCGTTGCTTGGCCGACCTGCTCTGGCCAAGTTCATGGTTGTACCGCACTATGCCTACATCAAGATGAAGATACCGAGTTCCAAGGGCATCATCACCATAGCTGGAGACTACAAGAAATCCTCCGAGTGTGCGGCAGCTAGTAGCCGGCTGGCCGAGTCCCTCGTGATTGCTGAAGAGAAGAATATGCTGGATCGAGTCGTGGCCATGGCCGGCAAGCAGCCAGCCCTGTCCCCCGACCCCAAGGAGTGTGATGCCCAAGGTTCATTCCAGCCGGCCAAAGAAACAAAGAAGGTACCTCTGGACCCGGAGCACCCAGAAAGGTTTGCCACCATCGGGGCAAACCTGAACAGCAAATAGGAAGGCGAGCTCGTCGATTTCCTCCGTGAGAATCGGGACATCTTTGCATGGACACCCAAGGACATGTCGGGTGTTCCGAAGGAATTCGGCGAGCACAAACTACATGTCCGAGAAGGTGCAAACCTAGTCAAACAGCCCCTTCGCCGACTATCGGAAGAGAAGAGAAGGATTGTAGGAGAAGAGATAGCCCAGCTTCTGGCAGCCGGCTTCATTATGGAGGTTTTCTTTCCAGAGTGGCCCGTCAACCCGGTCCTCGTGCTGAAGAAAAATAACAAGTGGCGCATGTGTATAGACTACACTAGCTTCAATAAGGCCTGCCCCAAAGATCCCTTAGCCCTGCCAAGGATTGATCAAGTAATAGACTCCACAGCCGGATGCGAGCTGTTGAGCTTCTTGGATGCTTAGTCAGGCTACCACTAGATAAAGTTGGATCCAGCTGACCGCCTGAAGACCACCTTCATCACACCATTCAGAGCTTTCTTCTACCTCACTATGACATTCGGCTTGAGAAATGCTGGTGCCACTTTTCAGTGTTGCATGCAGAAATGCCTCCTCAAGCAGCTCGGCAGAAATGCCCACGTCTATGTAGATGATATTGTGGTGAAGACGGAGAAGCATGGCACCTTGCTGGAAGACCTCAGAGAGACATTTGAAAACTTGCGCCGGTTTCAGATCAAGCTCCACCCCGAGAAATGCGTATTCGGAGTACCAGCCGGCCAGCTTCTAGGCTTCCTGGTCTCCGAACGCGGCATCGAATGCAACCCAATAAAGATCAAGGCCATAGAGAGAATGGAGATTCCCACCAAGCTACGAGACGTCCAGAAGTTCACCGGATGCCTGGCATCCCTGAACCGCTTCATCAGCCGACTCGGAGAGAAAGCTCTCCCCCTCTACGGACTCATGAAGAAGTCCACTCACTTCGAGTGGAACGACCAAGCAGACCAAGCTTTCCACGAGCTAAAGAAGATGCTGACCACGCCGCCTGTCTTGGCGGCACCAACTGAGAAAGAGCTCGTGCTCCTTTACATTGCCACCACTAGCCGGGTGGTTAGCACAGTTATCGTGGTCCAGCACCCAGAAGAAGGTCGGGCTCAGCTAGTCGAGAGGCCAGTGTATTATTTAAGCAAAGTATTATCCGCCTCGAAGCAGAACTACCCACACTACCAGAAGATGTGCTACGGTGTGTACTTCGCCGCCAAGAAGCTCAAGCCGTACTTTCAAGAGCACCCCATCACGGTCGTATGTACTGCCCCGCTCGCCGAGATCATAGGCAGCCGGGATGCATCCGGTCGGGTGGCAAAATGGGCCATTGAGCTAGCTCCCTACACGATATTCAACCAGCCTTGCACCGCCATTAAGTCCCAAGCACTGGCCGACTTCCTCGTCGACTGGGCCCAAACCCAGTACCTGCCACCGGCCCCCGACTCCACTCACTGGCGGATGCACTTCGATGGGTCCAAGATGCACACCGGCTTGGGAGCCGGCATCATCCTCACCTCTCCCAAGGGCGACAAACTCAAGTACACATTGCAAATTCATTTTGCCACCTCCAACAATGTGGCCGAGTACGAGGCGCTCATACACGGGCTCCGGCTAGCCAAAGAGCTCGGCATCCGCCGGATCCTATGCTATGGCGACTCAGATTTGGTGGTGCAGCAGTCATCTGGCGACTGGGACGCCAAGGACGCGAACATGGAGAGCTACCGCTCCCTTATTCAGCAAATCAGTGGATATTTTGAAGGATGCGAGTTCCTTCATGTACCATGGTTCGACAATGTGCGAGCAGATGCCCTGGCATGAATAGGCTCCACCCGGCAAGCTATACCAGCCGACGTTTCTCTCCACCGCCTCCTCAAGCCGTCTATAAAGCCGTCTCCAGAATCTGATTCCATCTTCGTACCACCTGACCCCGACGCAGTCGGATCCGACTTGGGGAATCAAGCAGGCGGCTCGGGGACTTCGACAGGCGGCCCGGGGACTGCCGTAGTCGCACCCGGCCTGGGAACTTCGGAACTCGTCCCGGGGGCTACTGCAGCCGGCCCGGGGACTGCATCGACACAACAGGCGGGGGCCGACTCCAACTCTTCAACACCCAGCCCACCTGCCCTGGTCGCAGTAGCAATTTTGACAATAGAAGAAGTCACAGCTCCATCATGGGCCCAGCCCATCCTCAACTTCTTAGTAAACAGAGAGTTTCCAACTAACGAGATCTCGGCAAGACAGGTCCAACGCCGAGCCAGAGCATACACAATAGTAAACCAAGAGCTTGTTAGGCGCAGCGTCACTGGAGTCTTCCAGCGCTGCGTCGAGCCAGAGAAGGGCATAGCAATCCTCAAGGACATCCACCAAGGTGAATGCGGCCACCACGCGGCCTCAAGATGACTCGTCGCCAAAGCTTTCCGCCATGGATTCTTCTGGCCGACTTCTTTGGATGACGCCAAGGAACTAGTCAAATACTGCAAAGGGTGCCAAGTTTTCAGTTCCAAGCAACACCTGCCGGCTTCTGCACTCAAGACCATCCCCCTCACCTGGCCTTTTGCCGTCTGGGGGCTGGACATGGTGGGCCCATTCAAGACGGCACGCGGCGGCATGACACATCTGCTCATCGCTGTGGACAAATTTACCAACTGGATTGAAGCAAAGCCAATCAAGAAGCTGAATGGGCCGACTGCGGTGACATTCATCGCAGATATTACAACCCGGTACGGCATGTCGCATAGCATCATCACCGACAATGGCACAAATTTTGCCAAGGGAGCACTGGCACGCTTCTGCGCAACACAAGGCATCCGGCTGGACCTAGCGTCCATTGCCCACCCCCAGTCAAACGGCCAGGTAGAGCGAGCAAACGGCCTCATCCTCTCCGGCATCAAGCCCCGACTGGTCGTGCCACTAGAGCGTTCGGCCGGCTGTTGGCTCGACGAGCTGCCGGGCGTCCTCTGGAGTTTGCGCACTACCCCAAACAAGTCAACCGGCTTCACCCCTTTCTTCCTTGTATATGGTGCCGAGGCTGCCATCCCAACTGACATCGAGTTCGACTCACCTTGGGTCACCATGTACACGGAGGCGGAGGCCAAGGAAGCACGAGAAGATGGCGTCGACCTGCTGGAAGAAGGCCGGCTGTTAGCCCTCAGCCGGTCCACCATCTATCAGCAGGGTCTGCGCCGCTACCACAGCCGGAAGGTCAAGCCAAGATCCTTCCAAGAGGGCGATCTTGTGCTCCGGCTGATCCAGCGAACAGCCAGCCAGCACAAGCTCTCGGTCCCTTGGGAGGGCCCCTTCGTCATCAGCAGAGCTTTAGGCAATGACTCCTACTACTTACTCGACGCGCAGAAGCCGAAGGCATGCAAGAGAGATGATTCCGGCAAGGAGTCGGAACGACCATGGAACGCCAATCTCCTTTGAAGATTTTACAGTTAAAAAGCAGTATGTACCATGCTACCTTTTGTACTAAGTACGAGACAAAGGGTCCTCGAGGAGCACTCGGGGACTACCCTCTTTTATCTATAAATGATGAGTATCATGCCTATGATTATGTTACTACATTTGCTTTTTCGTCCGGCACCGGGTTCGACCAGTCGGCCCGGGGACTCGCCGCCTCGAGTTATATCTAAAGTTCTGCCTGCAGTCAGACAAGTAGTGTGCCGGCACCCAAGCCCCCTCTTGTCAAAAGTCGCAGCTCGAAGAATCGACTGTCCGACTGGCAAGAGCCAGGGGCAGGAAAGGATGCCCACACGAAAAAACGGCTAAGGACTAAGGAACTTATATAACGCGAGTCGGCCTCCCGCCTCGCCAACCGGCTACCAGAGCAGCCGGCTGGCCGGCTTCCCGTTCACCTTGCTGCAATCTAAGAAGGCTCAAGTACTTGTCTTCCCAAAAACAACCAAGTCGTTCTCCAGCCACATACTGCAGAGCAGCTGTCCGGTTGGGAAGGCGATGGCCAAGGGAAGGCGGCAAAGGAAAAAGCCAAAAGATGAAAAGCAAACATGAACGGAAGCCAAACACATGCATAATTATATTTACACAAAAGACCTTCAAAAGGCTAGCATTCAACATAGTTTGAATACACCCCAGTGGGTGGAACTGCGCAAATTTAATAAAAGTTGTTCAAAAGAGTAACAAGCAGGAAAGCAAGGACGGCGGATCAGGCCAAGCAAGCGACGGGCGAGTCGGGCAGGTTGGTGGAGACGGCAGTGCCGGCTGGAGGAGTGACCGGCTGGCGAATCTCGGCATGATCATCACCTCTTGTAGGCGGCGCGCTTGCACGCGCCTCGTTGCTGGAGGCACGATCAAGCTGAGGCGGGCTGGTCGCTTCGTTGTCTGGCACAACGTCTTGACCATCCTCTCCCTCTTCCCCTTCGCCCTCATCGCTGGAAGCAATCTCCTCTGCCGAGTCCTCACCTTCTGCCGAGTTCAGCCTGAACCACTCCTCCGGCTGAGTGACACCGGCATCATCCACCTGAGGGGCAAAGGCGCTGGTGTCGGTGTACTTGGCGGTTGCCGAGGCACGCTGGACGATAGCCGGCCGCACCGCCTCCAGCTCCTCGTCGGCCTCCTGCCGCCAGGTGCTTAGCTGGTCCAACTTCAGCCCAGGATACCAAGCTCGGACGAACTCCAGCGCCCGCCCAGCGCTGGACCGGGCCGCTGACGCCTTCCTAGCCTCGAAGCGGCCGACTGCGACCTCCAGCCAGTCGGCAGTCCGACTTGGGGTGCGGGGAACCACCTCGCCGGGCCAGAGGGCGGCCAGCACTTGCGCCCCGGCCCGCTGAAGACGGCGGAGCATGCGGTGGGCCGGCTGCAGGTGGGCTTGAAGTGCCATAGGCTGCTCTTCCAGTGACCGGCCGACACCCTGCGATCTCGGCCCCTGCCTGCCGTCGCGCGTCGCGGTAGGCCTCGATGGCTTGGGAGGCGGCAATAGAGTAACCAGGAAAGTAATCTGCACAAAGAAGAAAGCAGCAGCACAAAATCAAAAGACGAACCAGATGGCAGGAGGCAGGCAAAGAAACGAAGAAGAAGGCGGCCTACCATCGATTAAGTCTTCCACCGAGCTGTAGCCTTGACTCAGCGCCTGCCTTGCCCCGGCCCAGTTCGCCGCCTCGGTTTCATATTCAGCTTTGAGGGCGGCCTCGCTGTCCTGCGCCGCCTTCAGGGCCGCCTTGTGGCTCTCCTCCTGGTCGGCCAGTTTCTTGGCCAGGCGATCATGCTCCTGGGCCAGGGCGGCGCACTCGGCCTCCTTGGCACGAAGGGCGGATTGGGCTCCGCTTAGCTGGCCCCTCAAGTCAGCATTGGCCCCTGCAGATATGAAGAAAGAAGTCATTAGGAAAAGATCCGACACGACTACTCAGTAGTCGGCCCGAATCATGGGGACTACACCCAGTGGGTGCGCTGACGCGCCCCACTTGAGATAAAAGATGAAGCACTTACTCCGGCTCTCAGTCAGGTCAGTGGCTTTCTGATTCAACTCCTAGGCCTGGGAGTTGAAAGCAGCTGCGCGGAGGATGTGTTACTCCTGCAGATAAGACAAGAGAAGCGAGTAAGAACAAGACGGCAATCAAAGCCTACCAAGAAGTTCCAAGCCGCCAGCTCAGCAGCCGACTCGGAACTCGGGGACTACACCCAGTGGGTGCGCTGACGCGCCCCCACAGAAGAAATTAGGAGCAATCAACAAAAAGCGGGAGGACTCACCCAAATAACCGTTTGCATCGTGAGAAACTCTTGAGTGTACTGCTTTTGTGCGGGAGCTTGGGCCTGAAGCCGGTTCCGGACGTCCTGCCGCCGCCATGTTCAGCACGGCCGTCCCACCGCCCGGCGTCCACCCGGACGAGCTATCGCTGGCCGCTTCCATGTCCTGGGCCGACGAGCTGGCGCCCGCAGTTTTTTGTGGCTCCGGTGCCGAAGTCGCCTTCCCCGTGCGCCGACGAGACGGCGACGAGACCACAAGATCCGCTCCCACAGTCGGCTCGCCTCCAGTCGGCTGCGCGGGCGGTGCGTCGGGCCGGTCTCCTTGGCCCATTCCAGTCGGCGGCGATGGCGCCGCCTCCCTCTCCATCACCGGCTAGCCGTGGACGGGCTCCTCCGACGGGGGCACTGGGAGGTCGGGAGCTGTGGCACGAAGGGGGATGATGAGCTACGGAGGCTGGTTCTGCAGGGCCTCCGCCTCCCTCTCCGCGGCCGCGGCCTCTGCCTGGGCCTTGGAAGCCGCGTCGGCCCGCGCCTCTGCCGACTTCTCCCTCGCCTCCCGAGCCGCCCTCCCCTCCTCCGCCTCCTACTCCTCCCGCGCATTCCGCTCCGTCGCCTCTAGGAGATCGGCACGGGGATCCACACGGCGGGAGCTTGAAGACCCTCCCACGGCTCCGACTACGGAGGCGGCAGGGACCCGCCCGAGGGAAAGTGGGGCCCTGTTGGGTGAGCCATGAAGAAGGCTTAGAGGAATATCAACCGAAGAAGAAAAAGAAAGGCGTAAGACAAACGACACTTACGCTGAAACCTCCTGCAGTTGCTTCACCACCTTGCGGAAGCGGGCCGCCTTCGCGGCCGCTTCGCCCCGCTTGGTCGCCGCCGCGGTACTCTTGGGCTTCTTGGGCGGACTGCCAAAGTGGGTCGACGCGGCCCGGCGTTTCTGCGCGCCACCATGAGCAGCCGGCACGGCTGATGGGTCCGCGCCTTTATGATCGGGCGCCGGTTGACGGCGCGGAAGAACTTCGGCCTTGTCTTCATCCGGCAAGTCCTCGAGGGCGGCCCCGAGCCTAGGGCCGCCTGCCTCGCCGCCTTCCCCTACGACGTCGTCTTCCATGGCGGCCGCCCCAGGTCCAGGTCGTCAACGTCGTCCACCGCGCGGTCGGGGAGGAACTGGCACTCCACCCCCCCCCCCAGCCCCGGTTGCCGGCGGAAGCATGGGGTTCTACCGAAAACAAGCCGACTAGTCAGGAGTCGGCCATCGCGAACCCGGCAACAGGGAAAGAAGAAAAGAAGAGAAACTTACTATAGGCGGAGGATTGGCGCGAGAGTACGGCTCCTTGCTGTACTACCACTCCTCGGTGAGCTTGCAGTTGGAAATATAGTTCACCATGTAAGACACCTCGGCGTGAGGCATCTCCTTGGTGCTTAGCTGGCACGGGTCGAAGCGGCCGCTCATCTAGCAGATCATGTGAGGTCGGCCCTGGAGAGGGAGCACCCGGCACTCCACGAAGACGGCCACCAGGTCGGCCCGGACAGGCCCTCCGACTGGATCATCACCCGGAGCCGTGCAACGGAGGTGACCCCACCCTGAGACAGTGACCTGGCCCGGTAGGACCATGAGGGCTGCCTCCCAGCCGGCGGGCCGGCTACGTAAGCCGGCAGATTGAAGAAGTCGCCTTGCGGAGCGACGTTCTTCACGTAGAAGTAAGATTTCTGCCAGAGCTTCACCGACTGGATCAGCGGGATGGGCGGAAACGGATTGTTGTCGCTCGTCCTCCGCATGGCGATGAAGGCGCCGCATGGGGCGGGCACGGCCGCGACGACAGTGCCAAGCTTGCACTGGAAGAATTCCCCCCCCCCCAGAGTTCGAGGGTGGGGAGGACGCCAAGAAACCCTTGCACAGGGCGACGAAGGCTGACAGCAGCATCACCGTGTTTGGAGTGAGGTGATGTGGCTGGAGATGATAAAACTCGAGGAAGGAGCGGAAGAACCCGCTCGCTGGCAGGCCGAAGCCGCGTAGGTAGTGCGAGGGGAAGATTACCCGCTCGTCATCCTCCGGTGCCGGCGAGATCTCCCTCTCTGGCGCGAGATGAACCCGCACGTAGTTAGCGCCTGGCAGCCGCCACGTCCGGCGGAGGAAGTCGACATGGTCGTCATGGACGTTGGAGCCATCCCAGGAGCTTGACAATGCCATAGGGACGGCGCGGCGACAAGAAAGGCGTGGCGGCGGGGAGCGCGCAACCCTGTTGCGGCTGAGCAACAGCGAGCCAAGAAGATTGGCGGGAAAACCGAGCGGTGGCGGGTGGCTGTGGCGACGGAGAGGAGGAAGAAGAAGAAGGAAGGGGCGGAGCTAGGGCGAGCGTGCAAGCGTTTGCCGCTCCCTCTCCTCCCCCCTACTTATAGCCTCGTGCGGCGTAGCCAGGGAGGCGAGGCGTGGGGGGCGTGGGATTAACTGCGCCCACTCCCCCACGCCCCGCGATTATTGCGCCTTAACGTCATGCGGTAACCGCTGCTGGGAGGCGCACGGTCAATCAGGGCCGCAGAAGATCCACGCGTGGACCGGGGCCCGGTAGTGGCGGGCCCCTGACTGCGGCGGCGTCCCGTCGCGTGCATGGGCTGGCAGGCCCTTCCAGCCGTTGGGTGCCATGTGGCGTGCAGGCGGCAGGCGGTCAGCTCGCAGCCTGACTCGCGTGCCGCCTGGTTCCCACCTTCATGCTTCGGAACCCTCCAGAAGACGGCGCACCTAATCAAAGCCGGCTCCCAGTTTTCGGCTCCTCAAGATAGGAAGCTGATTGAGCTTCTCGTCTCTTTTCTGCCTCGGAGCCCAACCAGCTTCGGGGACTACTGTCGGAGTAAATGACCACGGGTAGCCTAGCCGGCTCCCCCTGGCTCTTCAGAAAAATCATAGGCCGATCGAGCCTTCAAGCATCCAAGACGTGGGGCCGCCTTTCCCCAGCTGGCTACCTCTCAGGCCTGCTGGACGAAGGCGGCTCGGCCCAAAAATCCTCGTGAAGAAAACCACGAGAGGGCCGGCTCCATGAAGCCGGCCACGAGAAGGCCGACTCTAAGAAGCCGCCCCCCAGCAGGTGGCCGAGATCATGCCCTCAGAGTCTGCACCCACATAACAGCGATGAGACGGGGCGTGGCTAAAGTGAAGCCTACCACCCCTGAATCCCATAACATGCATGGCCACAGTGCGTCGTACGGGGCGGCCATCACCGGTCCGGCGCGGCACTGTTGCCATGTTTTCCATGACATCACCCACGACGAGCTGTCAGTACGACCCGTGGCTGGCGGGCCCCCTCAGTCAGGGAGACGCCTAAAGGCGGCCAGGCCTATCCCAGTCGGCCTGGGGTATGGCCAACTCCCAATAGCCGGCTAATTCACTCCCTCGAAGGAGGCGCCTCATTAAGGAGATAAGATGAGGTAAGGCTACAGCAATAAGCCGCCCAGCGGCAGCACTGTAGCCATGCTTACCACGACAAAGCCCTCGTCACCAAAGGCGAGGCAACAGTAACCAGCCTCTGACAAGACCCCCGAGTGGTGGGACCGGCCTGTCGACTAGAGGCCGGCAGCCGGCGGGGTCCACCAGTCGGTGGGCCCCATCGGTCAGCGGAGAAGCTGGCGAGCATAGACACAGATGGATGGGGCCCATGCCCAGCTGGATTACCATTGTACCCCTGGGGGGTAGGGCTATATAAACCCCCTGGGGCACCCATGCAGGGGATCCTTTTCCAGTAGTTCTAGACACCACATCGAGAGGAGAAGCGGGCTAGCCTTGCCCTTCTTCATCCTTTCACCGAACAGCTCAAGGAGCCTCTTGTAGCTACTTGTCGATCTACGGACCATGCGGAGACCCCGCAGAGCAGCAGTAGGGGTGTTATCTCCACGGAGAGCCCCGAAGCTGGGTAAGATCCACCGGCGTGCATGTCTTCGCCTAATCCCGTTTCCAGGCACCTGTAATGTTTTATTGGATCCCACAATGATAAGCCATCCGTTGGCATATGTCGCACCAACCACCCGACAGTCCGTGTCGATGATGAGTGGAGGTGATCTTGATGGAGATACCAAGATGATGGAGACTCGTCCCTAAGTAGCCGAAACACCTTAGGAAACGGAAAAACCGCAAACTCAAAATCTCAAATGTCAAATGGTGGTAGCGGAATGCGGTGGTGGTTGCGGAAATGCAATGATGGGTTTTGCGAGTAGGCAAAGCGGAAATGAAGGGTAAGGTGGTGTAATATACATGGTGTCAGAGTTGAAGCACGGTCCCTAAGTAGCCGAAACACCTTAGGAGACACAACTCACAACACAAACAAAATTGGGTTAAGTCAAGGTGGCGGGAGTGTGAGGTGGGCAAAACTATGCGGAAGTTATGGTGGTGGTGGTTGATGAAGAAGCAACCATCCCTAAGTAGCCTAGACACCTTAGGAGACTCAAATCACTCCTCAAGCAACCACTAATGCGATGGGGAACAAAATTGGTTAGGTTGCGGAAGTCGGTGGTGGTGTAGCGGATGATATGGTGGAGGGCCTAGGAAAACTTGTCAAATTTCAGAAAATTTGATGGAGTCAAAAGATGTTGGTTGTATTTTTGTGGAAAGGAGGATGTCAAGAGATTTTCAACGAGCTAAAGAACGCGAAAATCGTACTTCGGATGAATTAGTTATGGCCGAAACAAAAATCAGCCGAAGTTGATATCTACAGGTAGCGGATGTCCGGAAAAAACGGTCGTCCGGGCGCCGGACGTCCGGTCGGGTCGGAAATCCGCTGATTCTGCTCGGGTTAGGGGGTTCCGGTCGTCCAATAAGGTCTGACGTCCGGTGGTTCCTGCAGCTCCGGACGTCCGGTAAGGTGACGGTCGTCCGGTGTATCAGGGTCAACTCCAGATCCTTGATTCGGGATGCGATTTTGGGCGGAATTTGGGGATTTTGGGGTCAAAATTGATGAGATTTTGTGGACGAAAGATGGGGAAACTTGGGGATATGCTAGATCCATTCTAAACAAAGCAAATCCATGGATCAAAATCAACAAAACATCATCAAACCAACAAATCACAAAAAAAATTGGGGCTATTTTTGGTGGGGATTTTCGAATTTAGGATGAAATCAAGCAAAAGAAGGCTAGAAAACGGTGGGGGAGGCTCCGAAATCGTGATCAACGTGGCTCATGATACCAAGATGATGTAGGGTAGAACCCTAGTGGCCCGATCTTTCACGAAAGGAGCGGATCCCGTGAAGAACACGAAGAACACGAGGGGAATCATGAGGAGAAACACGAGAGAATCACTCAAACCAACAAGAACAATCACACATGTGCTAGATCCTCGAAACACAAGGAGATACACGATCCAAATCCAACAAGGGACGATACAAAGGGTAGCCGGTTCTTCTCCATGAGGAGGTCTTGAATCCACAAGGGGATCTTCCCGTAAAGGGGTCCTGAATCCAAGGTGGATCTTCTCTGAAGAGGGGTCGCGGTCTCTCTCAAGGAGTAGATCCGATATGGATGAGCGAAGCTCTATCTCAAAAATGAGCTGACACAATGCTAACCCTAACTAGGAGGAGGTGAAGGCCGGACGTCCGCTCGCTGGGAGGGGCCGGTCGTCCGGTGTCATCCGGACGTCCGCTCGCTGGAGCTTCTTTGACAGCTCTTCTTCTTGCGTCTTCGTTTCCACGCTTCCCTCGCGGATGGTGTAGTTGTACACTTGCACTCGCACTCCTCCTCCTCGTCCATAGTGTTCCGACAATACCTATGCATGTACGCGAGTGGAGTGTCAAGTAGTATACCATCCTCAAAGGGGTCAAGTGAACACGCGTAAAGGAGATGATTCACCTTTGTGTATGTGAAGTGGATGTTGAACGTGTCACTTGCCAAACGGACTCTTGACATGGTGATGTCCGTCGGATGCTCCGCATGAATGTGACATGGCAATATGCTGTTGATTGGCCTAAATGGACTTGGTTTGAACACTAGGTTCAAATTCAAACTCCATATGGGCTTTCTTAAATGCCATTTAATTGAATTGTCCTAAACAGAGGATATAAGTTTCTCTAACATGCATGAAAATGTCGTAAACAGATTCTTTGGATTTTTTTTGATCATTTTTCATATATAAATTATTTGATTTCGAGCTACGGTTGAATTACTATGATTTTTAGAAGTTTTAGCTATTTTATGAAATAAAGAAATCGTTTAGATTTATTCAAAATCCAGAAAAGGGTTTATTGCGTCAGCACTGCGTCAGCACCGCGTTAGCAGGTCAATTGTGCTATCCAGGTCAAACCTGACCAGTGGGACCCACTGGTCAGTGTCACAGTTAGCTAACTAACTAAATTAGTGTTAGTTTAACTCCTAATCTAGGTTTGACCAGGGGGCGGGGCCCACATGGGAAAATGGGTCAAACCCACCGGCGACATGACGCCGGCGAGGCCCGAGACGGCGGCGCGGCTCGATAACTCAGCACAGGCAACGAAACGAGCGGCAATTTGGCTTGGCGTGAAGCTGGTGCTCGTCCGCATCCAACAGAGCCATCAGCTCGCGCCGGAGTGGACCGTAACCACGGCGGCGATGGCAAGCGCGGCGGCCGGAGCTCGGACAAGCTCGACAATGATGCTGCGGTGCACGGGAGGACTAGCTGATGGTGGTGTTGGGTTTCTCGGAACATGCTGAGCACATAGCAGTGCTCGTATGCGATGATTGCTAGCCTATTCCCCGACGATGACGAGTGCGGCGGCGGTGAGCTCTTGGGTCCGATGGCTAGCACGGCTAGAGCACGCAAATGAACGCGGGAAAAGGGGGGAAGATGGCGGGGCTCACGGCGAGTCTTCTGGTGCGGTCGTTGAGCTCGGGGAGGCGGAGACGGCGGCAAATCGATAGTGGCGATCCTCGGTGGCCGAGGAGGGGAACGGCGGAGCTGGCGGCATCCAGGGCTTCCGGCACCTTCCGTCTTGGTGAGGAGGAAGAGGGGAATGAGGCGGGGCTTCTTGGCACGTCGACGAGGCGTGGGGTGGCTGGTGGGCACGGCAGAGCACGGCGGCGCCCTTTGGTGCACTCGGGAAGGGAGGGAGAGGGAGCCAGAGGAGGGGAGGAGCTACGGCGTGAGAGAGAGAGAGGTCGGGGGGGCGTGGCGTCGTCTGGAGCCGTCCAGGGAGGCCAGACAGGCAGGGAGGAGGTGGAGACCTCGGTTGCGGGGGCGTCGGCACGCCTCTGCCTACTGGCAGAGGTTGAAGACGACCGCTTCGACCAGTGGGCTGGGCCAGTTGGCTGGGCTACTAGCTGGGTCGGCCAGGTGGGCTGCGCAGGTGAGGCAAGGTAAGTCTCTCTCTTTTTATTCCTGTTTTCTATTTCTTCTTTAACTTTATGGCTTTAATTAAAATACTAAAGCTAACTCAAAAATCATGAAACTTCTCAAGCCCACTGTTTGGAATACTTCCAACAGTAAACATTTTAGTTCATGATTATTTGGACATTTAAAATATTATATACCATTTAAATGCCCAAATGCAAATAGAGTATGATTTAATTCAGTGACCCAATGTTGTCCTAGAAAAATGTGAACCATTTTTGACAGAGGTCCTAGACAAAGGCAAAGATGATGAACATTTTAGAAGGGCATTTGAGGTTCATTGAAAAAGTATTTTTAGTAACCCTAATTGGATTAAGTGGTGCTGGGGGTTTCTGTCATCCCCATTTCAACTTTCTGAGAAAATTTAACATGATGACATGATGATCATGCAAGGACAAGCAAAGGCTAAGCTAGGGCTGTGACACCATCACTGCTCTAGCGAAAATACTATCTGATTTATATACAGGAGAGGAAGAGGAGTTCATCCGCATTAAGCCACGGGATGGATTCTCCATGTACAACCCCCCGAACTGGGTGAGCTGCTACTTTGTACTCCAGACCTTCCCGCATTCTTAGTCATAAGTATTTAACTTGCTATTTCATAGCAGGAACTGCGAAAAGCTATGAGGGAGGTCCACAGCCCGTCTCCACAACCAGAGGACCCTGACCGGGCCCTCGACCCCGGACTCGAAGAAGATCTGGACACATTTGTGGAGCTCATCGACAGAGCGTTCTATCAGTTAAGCTACAACGGTGCCTTAGTGGCCATCATAGCCGATTATCCTGGAGTGCTCCCCGCATCGCATGGAAGAAAATCGGAGTCCCAACTTCCGAGAAGGATCCCTTTTTTCGCACTTCACCTACCGCATACATATGGTGTCTTACAGGGAAGGCCCTTGGGACGCCATGCCGAACCCGCAGTGACTAACCAACAAGGGGCACCGAAGCCGAGTAGGCTTAAAAGGAAGGTGGTCAGGACTAAGACGCCGTCGCAGAGGTATGAAAAAGAACCCCGCTCCATGGTTGTCATCTTTTAAAATATAATAACGTCCATGGTTCCGGGCAGGAAAATCGCTCGCCGGACCATATCCGGAGAGCCTGCTGGACAAGCCTCCACCAGCCGGGATCCAGAGCCGGACTTAGAGGCAGACGCTAACATGGGCCAACACCGGATGTTCCTCCTACAGAGGATGCCGATAGGCTTTCCGCTACGAATTCCAAAGTGGAGAGTGCCATGAATCACAGGCATCGCCGGGCCGTACTCTGCGACGCTTGTTTCTGTCAAGAGGCGTTCAATGCCTTCAACTCAGGAGATGCGTACATCCGAGCTGCTCAAAATGGTCCTGCCCGAGCCACGGACCAGTATGTAAAGAATATACGGGTAAGAAAATCTAATAATTATTTATATCAGTAGCCCCCTGAGACTTGAAACAGTTGGCACAACTAATTTAAGGATCATTGTTTGCGTAGGTTCTTATGGAGAAGAATACCCAGTTGTCTCAAGAGCTGGAGGAGTGCAGAGCCCAGCTACGGGCCGCAGTTGCCGCAGTGAAGGAGTCCGAGAAGGCCCCGTCTGGTAACACTTGTTTCTATCTAAAAGAATGACATGTACCAGTTAGTATTCGGCATGCATGCAAATCTAACAATAGATTCTGCACATGATCTCGGGGTGAATCCGGAGGTCGTGCAAGGGGATGAGCAACATGCTCAATGACAGCTAAAGGCCGACGAGCGCGTGCTTACCCATGTTAGGTGGGAGAAAAACGATCTCCAAGATGCCAATACCTGGCTGTGCGTTGAACTGAAAGATGTTCGGGCCAAACTTGCTGACTCCGTTAAGGAGAATAAGAGGCTTCGACGTGACATTTTTAGTATGTGCTTGAACGATCTTTTATAGAGTTTGGTGAAGAAACCGGCTAACAAAGTTATATTTGTAGGTATGTCGACGGGTTGTCCCGCAGAGGAGATGCCCGGGTCTGCGGGTGATCTTCTGCCAGAGCTCTCACAACTGCACGAACAAGTTCGGCTGGTGATGAAGGGTATTCCCAAGCCTTGTGGCCATCCGCCTCCCTGCCAGGAGGCATGGGGGAGCTTGTAGAGATGCCCAAGGAAGCCTGGGCCATGGTGAAGACGCGATATACCAAGGGTGACCCGAACCACATGGACGAGGTCGGGCCTATGGGGTTTGATGGGAAATAGATCCCCATCAGTTTGGTGTATGACCATGTGAAATTAGCCGCAAAGTATTCACAATAGGATTGTAGGCTAGACAGCCTGTTGGATGGTATAGAAGAAGAATTTAGTCAGTCTAAGTGATTGTGTACTTCAAGTGACATATATTGTCCCTAGCCGGATTGTAAATCATTTGTCATGGCGGACCTTTTCGCTTCCAACTCCGGATCCGATAGTCCGGAGAGAATCTGAATACCTGCTCAGTTATGTAAAAACCGGGGTATGCGTGGAAACCAGGCGTAGGGGTCATAAGTGCTTGAACAGACAAGTACCGAACTAGCTATGTTATATTACATGGATAGTAAGAAACATCTTCCAGGGAGAATAGTTTCGTTAAGGCTTCCTTTCCCTGAGTACGCATGCATTAATGTGCATGTCCGAACTGCAAAAAGAGACGCGGGATAGAATCATCTGGGGGCATGTATTACAATAAATAAAAGTCATATTTTGTTCACCGACCGAATATTCCCTTAAGAACGCTAACTTTCGGCTTCACCCAGTCTGAGGTACACATCTGGCTGACCCGACAGTAACAATCGCCGAGGTGCTCCCCTTATGCCCTAGCCGAATTAACGGGAACGTAGGGCATAAACACAAGAGCCAGGCAACCCATCTTGGCCAAAACTTCAGTCATATCGATGCATATAATGGCGAAGAAAAGGTACATGTGGAACAGTAACACATGTGCGGGGGGCATAGAGCCCGGAACATAGTTATATTAAGCTTCTGTATAAGAAGCCCCAGGTATAATGAGAACGCCTAGCGTGTCAAGATTGTGTAGCCAAGACACATTTTAACCTTTTAAGGCCGTGAAGAAAAATGGAAGAAAGAAAGAAAGAAAAGACAGATAATGGATATATAAAAAATTGACGGAGGTAAGGAGACGAACACAGAGTCTGGCACTAGGCGTAGAACCTTCAAAGTGTGGCTGCGTTCCATGGGTTTACCTCGAGTCGATTGTCCGATGCATCCCGCAGATGGTACGCTCCACCGGTCAGAACTTTGTCAATAACAAAGGGACCTTCCCATTTGGGCTTGAGCTTGTTCCTTTTCTTCTCTGGTAGGCGTAGAACGAGTTCGCCAACGTTATAAGTTTTGGACCGTACTTCTCTTCTTTGATACCGCCGAGCCTGTTGCTGATAGAATGCAGAGCGGGCTTTTGCCACGTCACGCTCCTCCTCCAGGGCATCCAAATTGTCCTACCGATCAAGCTCGGCTTCTTTTCTTCGTACATGCGCACTCGAGGTGAGTCATGAATGATGTCGCAGGGCAGTACCGCCTCTGCGCCGTACACCATAAAGAACGGTGTGTATCCGGTAGTGCGATTCGGCATCGTCCGCAGCCCCCATAGTACGGAGTCAAGCTCCTCCACCCAGTGCGTTTCTGGTTCCTTCAAGGATCGCACTAATCTGGGCTTAATGCCGCTCATGATAAGACCATTTTCTCGCTCGACTTGACCGTTAGTTTGCGGGTGATAGACAGAGGCATAATCGAGCATAATGCCCATGTTGCTGCACCAAGTTTTTACATCGTCGGCTGTAAAGTTTAAGCCGTTATCGGTGATGATGCTGTGGGGGACGCTGTAATGGTGTACAACCCCGGATATGAAGTGTATCACTGGTCCGGACTCGGTCGTTTTAACTGGTTTGGCTTCTATCAATTTGTGAATTTATCCACCTTGACCAATAGGTATTTTTTCTTATGGCTTCCCCCTTTAAGGGGTCCGACCATATCAAGCCCCCAGACCACTAAGGGCCAAGTAATGGGGATTGTTTGGAGAGCGGTAGGTGGCATATGGCTTTGGTTTGCAAAAAGTTGGCAACCGACGCAACGTTGAACGAGGTCCTGTACGTCTGCTCGGGCCGTCGGCAAGTAAGAACCTGTAGGGAAGGCCTTGCTTACAAGGGCCCGAGCTGCGGTGTGGTGGTCGCCAAGTCCAGCATGAATTTCTGCCAAAAGTTGTCGTCCCTCCTCTTCGGAGATGCACCTTTGAGGTACTCCGGTAGTGCTTTTCTTATAAAGCTCTCCCTCATGGACCTTGTAGGCTTTAGACCGCCGCACAATGCAACGTGCCTCGTTTGGGTCATCAGGGAGTTCTTGCCTAGTTAGGTAAGCCAAGAAGGGTTCTCTCCACGGGGCGATGACAGCCATAATCACGTGTGCCAAAGGTGTTATTTCGGTGGCAGAGCCTCCGATTGTGTTAGAGTGTTCGGGGTCTGGTGTTGTGGCCGGATCCAGATTGTTTTTGCCGGTCTCCCATTCCCACACCATGGATGGCTTAAACAGCCTTTCCAATAAGATATTAGGTGGGACATGGTCGCACTTAGCGCCGATGCGTGCGAGGATATCCGCAGCTTGATTGTTTTCTCGGACCACATGGTGGAATTCTAGGCCCTTGAACCGAGCTGATATTTTAAGGACGCCGTTGCGGTAAGCCGCCATTTTTGGGTCCTTGGCGTCAAAGTCCCCATTTATTTGAGATATTGCAAGGTTCGAATCCCCCTCACCTCTAGGCGTTGAATGCCCATGGAGACTGCCATCCGGAGACCATGCAACAAGGCCTCATATTTTGCTGCATTGTTGGAGTCTGTGTATAATATTTGGAGTATGTATTGGACTGTATCTCTGGTGGGGGATGTCAGGACGACGCCTGCCCCCAGACCAGCCAGCATCTTAGAGCCGTCAAAGTGCATTATCCAATTGGAGTATGCACCGTACTCTTTAGGGAGTTTGGCTTCCGTCCATTCGGCAACGAAATCAGCCAGTACTTGCGACTTAATGGCTCACCGTGGTTTATATGTTATGTCGAACGGCAGAAGCTTGATAGCCCATTTAGCAATCCGGCCCATGGCATCGCGGTTATTTATTATGTGCGTTGAGTGGTACTTCGGAGGCCACCGTAATTGAACACTCTTGAAAGTAGTGTCGTAGTTTCCGGGATGCCATGAAGACCGCGTATGCTATCTTTTAATAATGTGGGTACCGTGATTTGCATGGAGTGAGGGCGGTGGATACGTAGTATACCAGCTTTTGAAGCGGGAACTTATGCCCGTCCGTCTCTCGTTCGACGACGAGTACTGCGCTTACAACTTGGTGTGTTGCCGCTATATATAACACCATTGGTTCGCCGACATTTGGTGCGGCCAAGATCGGGTTGGTGGCCAATACAGCTTTTATTTCTTCCAATCCGGCCGTGGCCGCATCCGTCCACTTGAAGTGTTCGGTGCGTCGAAGAAGGCGATAAAGAGGTAGTGCCTTTTCTCCTAATCGGGAGATAAAGCGGCTTAAGGTAGCCACGCATCCAGTTAACTTCTGGATTTGCTTGAAGTCTGTTGGGATAGCCAACTGTGACAAAGCTTGGATTTTAGCCAGATTTGATTCAATTCCTCTATTGGAGATGATGAAGCCCAAGAGCTTTCCGGCGGGCACGCCAAAATAGCATTTTTCCGGATTGAGCTTGATGTCATATGTTCGGAGATTGTCGAACGTGAGCCTCGAGTCGTCTATTAAGGATTCGACGTGTCTTGTTTTAATGACCACATCGTCTACGTATGCCTCCACTGTTTTGCCGATTTGTTTTTCCAGGCATGTCTAAATCATGCGTTTATAGGTTGCACCGGCGTTTTTGAGCCCGAGAGGCATGGTGTTAAAACAGAAGGGGCCGTATGGAGTGATGAATGCTGTTGCAGCTTGATCGGGCTCTGCCATCTTAATTTGATGGTATCCAGAGTATGCATCGAGGAAGCACAATGAGTCGTGTCATGCGGTAGTGTCGATAATTTGATCGATGCGGGGGAGGGGGAAGGGATCCTTGGGGCAAGCCTTGCTAAGGTCCTTGAAATCAACACATAGGCACCAGGATTTGTCCTTCTTTGGTACCATCACCAGGTTTGCTAGCCAGTACGGATGTTTTATTTCTCTAATGAATCCGGCCTCGAGTAACTTGGCTAGCTCTTCTCCCATGGCTTGTCGCTTAGGCTCAGAGAAACGCCGAAGAGTCTGCTTGACTGGCTTGAACCCCTTTAGAATGTTAAGGCTATGCTCGGCCAGCTTGCGTGGGATTCCTGGCATGTCTGAAGGATGCCAAGCGAAGATGTCCCAATTCTCGCACAGGAACTCCCGCAGTGCAGTGTTTGTTGTGGGGTTCAGCTGTGCCCCGATGGATGCTGTTTTTGTAGGGTCCATTGGGTGGACCTAGAATTTGACTATTTCGTTCGCTGGTTCAAAAGAGGTGGACTTGGGTCTTTTGTCGAGTATCATGTCATCCCTGTCCACCGTGGAGCGCAGCGCAGTTAGTTCTTCGGCCGCAAGGGCTTCGGATAACGCCTCGAGGGCTAGTGCGGCGGTTTTATTTTCGGCGCAGAGTGCTATGCCCGGATCACTAGCCAGAGTGATGATTCCATTTGGCCCGGGCATTTTTAGCTTCATGTTCCCGTAATGGGGTATAGCTTGGAAGATCGTGAATGCCTCCCGCCCTAAAAGGGTGTGGTATCCGCTAGTGAACGGGGCCACTTGGAATGTGATTTCTTCGGACCAATAATTATCCGGCGTCCCAAATACCACATCTAGTGTGATTTTTCTTGCACATCATGCGTCCCGACTAGGGATGATTCCTGTGAAGGTCGTTCTGCTTTGCTCAATGCGGCTCTTGTCTATTTCCATTTTTCTAAGAGTTTCGTCGTAGATGAGGTTTAATCCGCTGCCACTGTCCATGAGCACTTTAGTAAGCCGGAAGCCGTCCACAATTGGACTAAGCACCAAAGCGGCTGGTGCTCGGGCTGTTTGGAATTGATGTTTGTCACTGGCATTGAAGGTTATGGCCGTGTCGTTCCATGGATTTATTGCTGCAATGTGGCAGACATCGGCAAGGCTACGGAGTGTTCGCTTGCGCCTATTATTTGAGGCGAAGTTCTCGAAGACTTTCAATACTGTATTGTTATTTTCCACGGGATGGTGCTCTGTTGTATTGTTGATGAGGATATACTCGCCGCTCTTGGCCACCTGCCGGACTATCCAACATGCTCTAAGGCTGTGTGTTGGCATGGTATCTGCTATGCTGTGAATTTAGCATGGCCCATTGAGCCATCCCTCCAATATATTTCTACGCCCTGTAGTGGGCTTTTGTTTCTTTGTAATTGGATCGGGTGACTTACGAGAGTACACCCTTTTAGTTCGGATGGGGGGTTTAGTGAGAGCCGGAGGGTCCTAGAATTTTGTTTGGATTTTCCAGGCGCTTTCCATCGCACAGTACTTCCGTACTATGGCCACCAAGTCAACAAAGTGTGCTATGTCACGGCAACTTATGACGTTGAGGATTCCATTGTCCGTGCAATTTTTGCAAAAGAATGAAATTGCGTCTTTCTCGCAACAGTCCTTGACCTTGCTAATTACAAGGAGGAATCTGGCCCAATAGTGATGTACTGTCTCTTGGGGCTCTTGTCTAATGTGGGAAAGATCACTTGAGTCTGGGTGGGTGGGCAGATTTAGGTCCGAACCCTGACCCGATCTGAGACCGAGGGGCAGAGGAGTTTCCGAGCTTGGCAGTTCGGACTCCGGGATGTTCCCCAATAGTTTTGGCCCGCTGTCTGATTCTATGTTTGAAGCTTGGGCCATGTCCTCCCGTGGACAGGTATCCGGCTCGGAGAGCTCGGGAATCTGGACATAGTTTGTCCTCAAAATAGAGGAATAGTTGCTACATTGCTCCTCCACCACCGCTATCTCATGGGTGACCGGCGGAGAGTTAATCTCCCTTTGATCGGGTTTAATCCCGATCCGATCATAGTCCGTTGCGGCTCCCAGGGCGGCGCTGCGATCCAAGATCTCGTTCAAGGAAGAGAGCTCTATTGGATCCATCTGCTCGGCAAATCCCGAGCCGACGTGGAGGCTGTTTTTGATGACCCGAGAAGTCATCGTTGGCACGACGGACGAACGGGCAGTCATGACGAAGCCGCCCAGTCGGAGAGTTTTGCCTACAGCCAGGGATCCCCCCGAGGTAATGTTGTCCTTGACGACAAGACGAGCCATTAAGCCTTATCATGGCGGCATAGTGGAACTCTCAATGAAAGCACCAATGTCGGTGTCAAAACCGGCGGATCTAGGGTAGGGGGTCTCGAACTGTGCGTCTAAGGCGGATGGTAACAGGAGGCGGGGGACACAATGTTTACCCAGGTTCGGGCCCTCTCGATGGAGGTAATACCCTACTTGTTGCTTGATTGCTCTTGATGATATGAGTATTACAAGAGTTGATCTACCACTAGATCGTAGAGGCTAAACCCTAGAAGCTAGCCTATGATTATGATTGTTGTTGTCCTATGGACTAAACCCTCCAGTTTATATAGACACCGGAGGGGGCTAGGGTTACACATAGTCGGTTACAAAGGAGGCGATCTACATATCCGAATTGCTAAGTTTTCCTTCCATGCAAAGGAGAGTCCCACCCGGACATGGGACGAAGTCTTCAATCTTGTATCTTCATAGTACAACAGTCCGGCCAAAGGATATAGTCCGGCTGTTCGGGGACCCCCTAATCCAGGACTCCCTCACCCGTGTAGCTCACCTCCTGGGTCGAGAAGAGCCCAAACTGGTGTTTGTCGGACAAGCTGATTGCGCTGCAAACGCGTATCGAAAGTATGATCAATAGGGACATCAAGCTTGTCAACATAATCCAAGTGATGTTGGTGCGCCAAATCCTTCCCTGCCAGAGGTGAAGCTGTCCTCTATGGGACTTCAACCAAAAGAAACACCATACCCTGGTGTGGCTTTTCGAAACGACTCATGAAGATGCCTGGAAGTTACTTTTCAAGGGCAACGAGATATCGCCGGCCACTGACTCGGACCGGGGTCACTACATAAATCACCTCCCCAATGAAGTATGTTGTTTTCAACACATCCCTTACTTGCCTGTTTCAAGGATGATATCTAAGCTTTCATGACCATTGCTTTTTCATTACTGGTTGAAGAAGGCAAAGTAGATCCGGTGTACAGATCCCTTGCCCGAGGAGCCAGTCATCCCGCGCTTAGCAAAGATGCTGGAGCCGGTGCCTTATAAGGCACCAGAGAAGAAGGCTGCGGGAAAGGCCAAGGGGGTCCAGAGCGGCCACCGCCGCAAGGGTACCTCGGACGCGACATCCGAAGACAAGGCCCATTCCCCCGCCGCCGAAGACGACGCGGATGTGGAGGAGGAGGAAAGCGACTCTCGCCCTGATGGGGGGAGGAAGAAGAGGGCGGCCTCCGCAACTCTGGAGGCGGAGGCGCCCAAAAGGGGGAAGGGCTCCCTCGTGGATAACTCTGCATGGGACATCGATGACAGTCCGCAGAGACTCCCCCGCGCTAAGCCTCGGGCCGCATCGTAAGTACTAATACCTTATCCGCCCATGAAGTTTCCCCTCCTCATTGTATTGAGATGATTGGTTATGTTATTGTAGTCCGGCCCACAACAGCCCTCCGTGATCCTCGTCAGGAGGCTCGCTGGATTCCAGGGCGATGGCCAGCGACACCCCGCCAGCCGCACACTCCCCCGAGACCAGGGATGATGCGGAGGTGCTGTCCCGAAGGATTATTTCCGATGGGGGAGAGGCTCAGGAGGCGCCCGAAGGCGAAACCCCCGTCGCCGAAAACCAAGGGGAATCAATCCCCCCGGAGACTGGCGGAGAGGGCCGTATACAATTCAGCCCTCAACCGACTCAATTCCGGAGACCAAGGCAGCTCCGAAATCTAGCACGCACCATCCTTCAGAAGAAGGAGGGATGCCTGTTTTGCCGGTCGCCCCTGTCCAACCAGGGGCACCGGATAATCTGCTGGAAGCGCTGCGAGGTGCTTCCATTATGGATGAGCATTGTGTCCTTATGGGCACGGTGCTTGAAAGGGTTCAGTCCGCCAAGAGCGGACTAACCGAGGCCTGCGGCAACCTGCTGACAGGTTTTTAGGTAAGTGACGCCAAAAGGAGAGAATCCCACTGTAGACAACAACCCCTGAGACACTGTCTGGTGTTCGGAAAGAAAAAACCGGACAGAGGATCAATCTCCTATGAAGGGAAACTAACTAATTTTTTTTAAATACAGGCGTCGTTGCTGGCCGCGGCCTCACATACTGCCAAAGTCTTCGGACTGAAGCAGAAACTGGCGGAGGCCGAGGGAGTGCTGAGCCGAGTGAAGAGGCAACTCTAGCAGAAACAAGGTAAGCAATAAACTATTATATATTCAAGAAGAAGAAAACGATATGCGATGACCAAAATGCCATGATTTGTACAGAAGCGACGATCGAGGTCGAGGCCCTGAGAAAGGCCCTGGCCGAAGCCGAGGGGAAGGCTGTCCAACAGCAAGGCGCCCGTAAGAAACTCAAGGCCCAGGTCGGCGAGGTCTAGCAGGAGCTCCAGGATGTGGTGAAGAAGTGTGAAGCTTTGGACCACGAGGCATCAGCTCGGGAGGCCGAACTTACCAAGGCTCGTCAAAGCGCAGAGGCCGCACGGAATGAGGCCCGGACGCTCTCCAGGAGATCCAGGAGGCGAAGAAGATCGCAGCGGGTAAGGCGTTTAACATGCAGAGCAAGTATAAGGAGAGGAAGTACCTTTTACTAACCCATATTCGGAGTTGCCCAGGGGCTTTGGTGGATCTGCCGCGCAGTGTATCCGATGCTGCGGAGTTCTTCCGAGCCATGGAAGGGGGTTCTCTGGAGATGTTGTTCTGGTCGCAGTATGTTGTGCTAGAACATCTGGTGGCCTTTGCCGATCAACTGAAACAGTTGGTTGAGCTGCACAGGATGGCCGAACTGACCATGAAGGATTTAAGAATCCGACTATGGCCAGCCGAAGCTATACCTAGCAGTTATTTTGGCCTCGTGAAGCGGGTGGTGTTGGCTTGTCTGCGGCAAGACATCGTCAAGCGACCAGTCTGCATCGAGGGTGCCCGCATGGCCTTCGCTTGTTGAAAGATGTGGCCGAAGATGGATGCCACCGAGGTGGCCCGGGGGCCGCCGGAGGGCAAGGAGCACCGCACACCCGAGTGATATTTTGCGGATGTCTTGGAGGGATCTCGACTTGTAGCAACGCAGTGCGGGAAGGATGTTATTCTCGAATGAATACATCCATATTTTGCCTTGTATGATGAAAACAAATCCTCTTTGTAATATAATTTTTATTATGTTTTAATTGTATCCTCCTATCACTACTAGGAAAAGGCCTACTAATGGCACACCTAATTTGGCCATTAATGGCGCATTAGTGGTGCGCCATTAGTAGCACGCCATTAGTATATTTTACTAATGGCGCACCACGGGTGCGCCATTAGTATCTGGTATACTAATGGCGCACCTCAGATGCGCCATTAGTATATACAACAGTGCGCCATTAGTATGCCTCCCAGGGGGCCATGTATACCCAGGTGCTTTGCATACTAATGGCGCACGACAACGAGATGCGCCATTAGTAAGTTCGGCATACTAATGGCACACTGTCTAATGATGCGCCATTAGTATCCTTTGGCATACTAATGGCGCACTATGGTGTGATGCGCCATTAGTATGAATATTAGGTTTTTTTTAAAAAAAATTCTGTTTTTTGCACAGGTTACAAAATGTATAATTGGACAAAATATAAATAGCACACATCAACAACAGATTCATCGAATACAATAGAAGATTAGTCTCTGAATACAATTCATCATTTTAGTCTCCGAATACAATTCATCATATTAGTCTCCGAATTGAAAAGACCGAACAAAGATAGAACATTATATTACAAGTCTCGAGACCGCGAGTTTGTCTTCACATTACAAGTCGATATCGATCATCTAAACTACCATCACATAGAAGAGAGCTGCGGTCATCACGATGAGCATCATCACGATGAAACTCGTCTTCATCCGGTTCCTCCAACGCTCCCTCCCCTCTCCCGCTAGATACCGGGTGTATCTAGATTCGGCCTCGGCCCTAGTGGCGTACCCTTTGTAACTGTTACCGCTGAATCGGTGAACCTGTCTCCGACACTCCTCCCAGTCGTTGTAGACTCCGGGAACCTTACCCTTGTACACGACATACCACGGCATCGCTATGCAGTAGCCAAACGAAACGTTAGTACCAATTCACAAACAATACATAAGCAATATATAAGTATGCAACAGAACGATCGGAAGAGAAAAGCAAGACATTAATAGCATCGATTACATCTTAAGTTGAACGACTCTCGAAACCAGAGAGACATACTACAAGTTCATTAAAGTTTAATTACAACATGAGCCAATCGATGTTTCAGAACTAGACACAGCATCATTGCTTTCGACTCGACTCAAGGGACCGGAGCGTGGATGAAGCCGCCGTCTATCGTGGGAGTCATGAAAGAATGGGCGTTGTCAGCCTGCATTTGTAGGATTGAGTCGATGTCACTATTGGACGGTTGATTTCTAAGGTAGAACTGCCCCGAGGTACGAAGGACATCTTGATGGATGATTTCCGCAAACTCCGACTGGATGCGAAAGAATTCATGTCTGATGTCCGCGTCCTGGATTGCCGACACGCTCGCGGCCCAATCTTTGAGTCTACTCGGTAGCAGAAGGTGATGATGGTCCCGTACGATCGCCCGCATGTGATGGATGGCGTAGTAGGCACCCTTCTGACCGCCAGGCGGCTGCTTGACGCAGCAGAACGTCGTATTGTGGGAGAACACGTGCTTGCCGTACTTACGAATAGGCCTGGTGAAGGTGCCTCCATATTTGACGTAGCCGGGGAGAACATCATCAAGAACCTTCTTGACATTTGTGTAGTCTATGTTCGACTGACGGTCCGGGTCGAAATACGTGGCCATGGAATATTTGGGGCATAGGAGGATGAGCGTGCAATGTGTGTCACTGCAGAAAACACGGAATGTTAAAAGAAAAACGATCGAAATCTAAGAATTCATATGTTACGGGGCGGTTGAGGGGAGGACTTACTCGGGAAAGTAAGGCACGAGGAAGTTATCCTTATCTTGGTTTGCCAGAATGACACCTTCGAGGTAAGAACTCGCGACTTGCCGGTCCCCAGCACTGCCCAAGATCTTGGCACGCATGTAGAAGGGGTCGACTATCACGATGTCCGGGGTCTTGTCGCGAATGATCCGCATCTCCATACTCAGCGAAAATAGCCGAACGAAGGTGTAGTGCAGCGGATGAAGGTTCAACATAGCGTGGATGTCATCAAACCGCAGGACGATCGTACCCCCGATGGAGTTATCCACAAAGCCCTTGCCCTCTGGCACCTTGGCCGCAAAAACCGGGTATGCCACATCCTTCTCTCCAAGACGCCGCTTCTCCAAAGAAAGAACACTGTCATGCAGACTCCGCATAGCACCGGTTGCAGCATCGAGAATATTTCTCGGTAGCATCGGCCTACCCGCCACATGCACCCTCCTCGAGATATCATCAGGTGAAGGTGGCCCGTCCTGAGCACGGATCGTAGTCGGTGCCGGCTGGCCCGCACCCTTGTTAGTCTTTCTTTTGTGTGCCTTATTCTTCTCCTGTAATGGGACCGAGTTCTTCTCACAGACCGCCTTCTTGAGTGTGTTGGGGCTGATCATATTTCGCACCTCGCCTATCTGAGGCTCGGTGAATTCGGCAGCTGGAGGCGTCTCCTGAGAGCTGAACTGCAGACGACGCCTGTTGCAACTTGGCTTCTCCGCGGTACCAGCTAGATCGCGCACGTCTTTTGTTGGGTTGGGTTCTTGAGAAGGAGGCCCCATGAAGTCGCCACCGTACCCATGATCGGCAAATTACTGATCGACGTTGGCAAATGTATCGTCGTCGTCGTCGTTCTGATCCTGTGCCATATGCATGTTTGGATCCAGTGGCATAGGGATGTCCGGCACCGTTGCGGCGGTCTTGCCATGGGGCCGACTTGGCGGCGGCACGACTGGCGGTGTTGTCTTTGGGGTGGTGTCCCCCGCCCCCAAACGAATCTGGCTCTTCGGCCAAAGCAGGGGCCAGCTCAGGCAAGCACTGAGGGTCATCACGTCATCATCGTCGGCCCCGACGGGTCGAAACGGAGGTAACAACTCGTCGCAGCCTGGCAGCACCCGAACCAATTGAACCCTAAACAAGTTGGGTGGCATCTGGGTACCGTGGAACAAGGGGTTGCCCGGTTGAACGATTTTGCCCTTGGCGACATCGACCAACTCATTGTTCATGAAGTGCAGGAGAGTGCACGGAACGTCGGCGGCGCCCTGCGAAAACATGTAGGGCGTCAGGGATGCCCAGTCAAAGGCAAGGAAATGAAGTCCTCGGCCGAGAGAGGCTTAATTAGTTACCGTGATGATGGCGTCGAGCTCGGCTAATGTCGAGGCACCGCCAACGGCGGGCGTGCAGTTGACGGAGGGGCCGCTTGCTGCAGAGGTGCCGGCCGGCGTACACCCGGGTGCATTAAGCTCCCGTGCCGCCTCCGCCGGAGACACCAATGGCCCCGCCATTGCGTTCTGCGAGTTGCTGGCCGTGAAGCTAGGAATCGGTGGCGGCCCCTGTTGGCCGCCCGCAATCCACGCACTAATCCCCTGGATCAAGGTAGGCACAATGGCGGTGATCGTCGCTCCGAGTTGTTGTTGCACTTGCTATTGGACAATCTCCGGAATCCGCGCCACCTGTGCCCTAAGTTCTTGAACGTCGCGCGCCTGGCTTTCCGAGCTGGTCTTTTTCTCCTTTCGCCCACCAGTGTTATAGTATGAAAACCATTTTGTCGACAAGCCTTTGCCGGCCACACGACCAGCTGACGTCGGCTTACTGAGCTTATCCTTGTTCTTCATTACATTCAACGCCCTATTTAGAGTGGTGTCCCAAGGGTTGCTCTTAGTCGACCCCGCGCTACTGCTTTCAGTCGCCTGCGGAAGGAATGTGAACCATTTAGAAATTTGGCTTCATTAATTAGAATGCAACCATATGGAGCTAATTACGCGGGGGTGTATTCCTTACCAGAACAAGCTCAAGCGCCCTGGTCTTCGGATCCGTGGTAAGCTCCTTTGTTTTCGGGTCCTTCTTGTACCGGGCCCTAACAAAGTTCCTGGTCTGCTTGTCACCGTATTTATCGAAGAGGGGCGGTAGGCCTTGCTCGGCATGGTCCGCCTCCTCCTTGTCCCATATAGACTCCGCCACTCTGTAACCGCCGGGACCGAGTGTGTGTTCCCCTAAATTCAGCTCCCGCATTTCTTTCCCCCACCTACTTGATTCGGAGCTTGCGGTGCTCGAGCAATTGATCTTGAAGTCGTTGTAGTCATCTTCGGTGATCGAAGGATTTTTCTCCTTGATCTTCTCATAACTCTCACCTTTCTCGATCATTCTCTTCACATTGCTTTTCCAAGTAGACAGGGCCGTGCTCATCTTCGTGAGGGCAGCATTGTTCACTTTATTCCCTTTGAGGCTTGTGTTTTCAAATTCAGCGGGGAAGTTGTATCGTTCGTGCAGCTTCGTGAAGAGGAGGTTGCGCAAATTCCCTCGGTCAGGATGCCTGAGGTTCTCGGTGTTGATCGAGACGGTGCTCCGGAGAATACACCCGAGCTGAAGCGAGTACCCCTTGACTATTCGTTTGGGCACCGTTGGATTCCCGTTGGAGTCCACTTCAGTAACTTCCTCCTTGAGGGTGCGGAGCACGGTCGGGCGCCGGTCCTTCCGTTGCCTCTTCGGTTGGCTGCCATCTGTGCGTGCGCCGCCATCATCAGTGGTGGCATCCCGGCAGCACCATCAGTGGTGGCATCAGTGGGGTCATCCTTGGCGGTACCATCAGTGGTCTCAGGATCGGTGGGGAAGGCGGCGTCCTCATACAAGTGAGGTTGTTCCTCCATCTCCTGGGACAGCTCCCAGAATTTCTTTCCGCCCGAACCCCCGGCCTCATCGTTGTTGGCCATGTTTCTCTATAAATAGGAACAAAGTTTGGTCGAAAAGTTGGTTATTGTCAAGGAACAAGATCTCTAAGTTGACCAAATAACCTAATTCTCGAGGAATGTCGCCAAAAAGTTGGTTATTGTCAAGGAACAATTGAGAGATGTTTGTGCTATTGCCTAGGTGTTTTGGGATAGAACCTGTTAGTGTGTTGTTGCTAAGGTCCAAGTCCACGTTCTCAGGGTAACCTAGTTCTTGAGGGGTGTGTCTAGAAAGTTGGTTGCTGCAAAGATACAAGGTTGTGAGTTTGGTCAAATTGCCTATGATGTTTGTGATATTTCCTTGGATCTTGAAGGCACTGTTGCATGATGCAGTGGTACAGCCAGCATGGGACCTCATCTTTGCAGGCTAATTTTCTAGATTGTAACACTGGGATTTGTGCACACGCTAAGCTAGCTAAGACAGTAGCTTCCTTGCAACCCACAAAAGACAAAGGAAAAGGGGTGAAAAGGGGGAGATGGTTAGCTTTGATGAGCAGGCAACATCTTCCTAACCCCCTTCTTCTTGTCTCCTCTCACTATCTCTCTCACACACATGGCAAGCAAGGGTGTCTGAGTGTGTGAAAAAAATACTAAACTAATCCAACCACTAAAGCAAATTAATTTTTATTTCGGTTGAGAATCGGGCACCTTCTAGGTCAAGAAAATTGGGCATGACCTTTGCTAATTTTCTTGACCTTGGAGTGCCCCATTTCTCAACCGAAACGGAAATTAATCAACATTTCAGGAGAAAGGGGTCATTTTAGAAGATCACAAGTAGCAGCAGCATCACTTGACAAAATCACAACTAGCAGCAGCAACTCACAGATAGCAGCAGCAGCATCACTTGACAAGTAGTACAGCAGCAGCATGAATGCACTAGTCCATGGCACAAAGTCCATGACCCAAAACAGAGCACTTTACTAAAAATGAAGAAGAAAAAAGGCATGCATGCACTGGTTGTAGCAAATCATCACTTCTGAATCAAAACAACAATTAGGACAGGGAAATTATGACACACTTCTGAAGAAAAAATTATTTGTGTAATCTGGTTGGTACTCTTACAGTTGCATAAATTGAAAAAAAAATTGATCTGTGTGATCTGGGTTACAGTATCAGCAACCTTGCATTTCATTTTATACAAAGGAGCTCACAAAGGCCATGTCATGCTTGGCAATATTTGTTTACTGAAACTAAATGAACTACTCCTCCTCTCCTCTCTTCTCTTCTTCAGTTAATTAGGAATAGTTTTAGAGGTAACTAACTGAAACTATTTATCATGTTGACAACAGTATCATGTGGACCTATCATGGTGATTTCATATCAAAATAGAGGAGTACTCCTGTTCATTTGGAGAACTCATACAACAATTGTTATGCATCAAACTTGGGATCAACAGTAGCACGTGGCCTTATCATTCTGGTTTTTGGATGATTTAGTTAATCAATTTGACATCAATTGACCTGGTTTTTTGGATCAATTACAGTTGCTGCTGCTGTGAATCAACTATACAAAGGCCCAAAATTACACTAATAATTACAGTGTAAAAACCATGGAAATACACAGTAATTCCACTAAAAATGCCACTAGCAAATACAGAGCAAAAATCCACTAGAAGTACACTGTAAACCCACTAACATTTACAGTGTAAATTCCACTAACAATTACAGAATGACAAAACAATATATTTATACTACAACATATATAAAGAAATCTCCGAGTATGGAGATCTTGTAATCAGAAGTAAACACAAGCAAGCTTCAATCCAGATAAAGGCAGTGGAGGCAAAGGCACTAAATCAAAATAGACACCTTAATTGTTTGTGTCCTACATATGTACACCAAAACAAGAATATTACTTTATACTGCAGCCATCACTGCAGCCTGAGCCTCACCCGTTAACTGTTGATTCCTCAAAAAACCAACCTCTTATCTATACTTACTTGTACTTTATACTGCCAAGCAAAAGGAGCGTTAGCATCCCTCTCCCTATTTAATCTCATAGCACAATGATAAAGTTATCTTGTCCTGGCCATGGGGAAGCACCAAAACCCAATGGAGCCATTTTTTTTGTTTTTATGAGTTATATAAAAAATTAAATAGTTCCGTGGTTCAGGCATAATTGCCCTCATGTAGGATGGACGGGTGGGGGAGGCGGTCGGAGAGGATAAGGATGCCGGGGAGTGGGGCGCGGGGAGGATGTCAGGGACGAGGTCCGGGTGGTGGTGGTGCTCCGGCGACGGTGGTGTGGACGGGGCGGCGTCCGGGCGGCGGGGTCGCGTCGAGGCGTCGGGGCAGCGTCGAGGTGGCGGGGCAGCGGCGTCGGGGCGGGGTCGAGGCGGCGTCGGGGCGGCGTCGGGGCGGCGGGGCAGCGTCGAGGCGGCGTCGGGGCGGCGGGGCAGCGTCGAGGCGGCGGGGCAGCAGCGTTGGGAGAGGAGAGGGGAAGGGGATCTAGGGCGAGGGCGAGGGAGAGAGAGGGGATAGGGAGGGGCCGGGAGGAAATATTGATGGGGGCAATGGCACAATACTAATGGCGCACCACCCCTTGTTGCGCCATAAGTACATCCATACTAATGGCGCACCTCACCGTGGTGCGCCATTAGTATTTTTTTTTGATTTCTGCTCGAGCCAACAGGTTATCTCCCACCTGACCTGATCCACACCAAGTCCCCTCTACTAGCTCGACTGGTCAGCAGCCAGTTCTCTCACCAGGAGGTCCTGGGTTCGATTCCCAGGCTCCACAATTTTTTTATGCATTTAAAATGTTGTTTGATACTTATTTGTGTTTAAATATGTTCAAACTTGTTTAAATCATAACAGTAATAATTTTTTATAAGACAGTAATAATTTTTTAAATAATATCATCAAACAGTAATGCCGGCGGAGCGGGGGAGGGTGCGCGGGGTGCGGGGGGCCGGCGGCGGCGGTTGAGTAGGGGAGGGGTGCGGGGGGTCGGCGGCGGCGGCCGATGGACCGGGGGGTGCTCGAGATCGAGTGATCGAGGTGGGATAGCGATCGAGATGGAGGGGATCGAGATCGAGTGTCCATGAAATTTAAAAATATTCATGATAGTTCAAAAAGTTCCCATGAAATACAATCGAGAAATGAAGGCTACGATTTAAATACAATCGATCTTAGCTAGCTATCTGTTCACAATCTTCTTGCCCTTCTTTTTCGCAAATGGAGTTCTTCTATGGAACGGACGTCCTTTAGGTAGGGTGGTCCTGCTTCTTCTTGTGGTGTATGCTGCTACTTCATCAACGTCGTCATGTTCGATCCTCGGGTCGCCGTACTTGTCAAAGTCTTGCTCATTGGCTACTCCATCCATTCCGATGATCTTCCTTTTGCCTCTCCTCACGACAACACGACTGGGCTTTGACGGGTCGGTAATGAAGAAGCATTGGTCCACTTGGGAAGCCAGTACCCATGGCTCATTTTTCGCGGTGACGTTTGCGCTCGCGGTCTTGGATTTGGCTTCGGGTATAACCATGGTGGTGAAATACCGGTCTTCTTTTAGGACGCTCTTGGCCCATCTGACACGGAACATCGGGACCTTCTCTCCAGCGTAGCTTAGCTCCCAGATCTCCTCGATCCTTCCGTAGTATCTATCCTTGTCGTTACCGGTGTAGGATTCCATCGTTACCCCGGAGTTCTGATAACCATCGCTCTTCATGTCCTTGGCCTCGGTGTAGAATGTGTAGCCGTTGATATCGTACGCCTCATAGGTCATCAGGTTGTGCTCGGCGCCCTGTGACAAGACGAGTATGAGTTGTTCTTCCGCGGAAGAATCCTCATGTAAAGGGTACGACAGAAGCTTCTGCTTGAACCAACGCGTGAAACATGAGTTGTGCTCTTTGAGTATATCTCCGTCCGTCCTCTGTTGGCCTCGCTCATTGTATGTCTTCTTAATAAAGGTTTTGTGCTCTACCACCCAAGGATCGACCACGTCTATGTGTTGTAGCGCGACTAGGTTTGCTCTTTCAAAGTCGGCGAGTCGACCCTCGAAGTCGACATGCATTTCGCGACGACCCTCACGGTGACCCCATCCAGCGAGCCTGCCGAGGTGCCTGTTGACGGGCAGACCAACGGGGTTCTCGATGCCTAGATAATTCATGCATTAGGAGATGCACTCTTCGGTCAGAAAGCCCCTGGCTATGCTTCCCTCTGGACGTGACATGTTGCGAACGTATCCTTTGATGACACCATTCATCCTTTCGAACGGCATCATGCTGTGCAGGAACGTCGGCCCGAGTTGGATGATATCGTCCATGATATGGACCAGCAGATGCACCATAACGTCGAAGAATGCGGGCGGGAAGTACATCTCAAGCTCGCATAGTATCACCATGATCTCTTCCTGTAGCCTTCTGAGTTGCCTCACGCCAACAGACTTCCGAGAGATGACGTGGAAAAAGTTGCATAGGCCAAATAGGGTTTCACGGACGTGCGCGTCCATGATCCCATGGATTGCAACTGGAAGTATCTGCGTCATCAGCACGTGACAGTCGTGAGACTTCATCCCGCTGAACTTCAGCTTCGCTGGGTCTAGGTATCTGCTTATCTTCCCCGCGTAACCGTAAGGAAGTTTTACTCCTACAAGGCAGGTGAAAAACTGCTCGATCTCCTCCTGACTTAGAGTGAAGCACGCGGGAGGGTAGTCATTTCCGGTCTTCTTGGCCTTTTTGCCTTTGCGACGACTTTCCGTGTCCTGCTTCGCCTCATCATCATCATCATCATCATCATCATCATCATCATCATCATCATCATCATCATCATATATAGCGTGAACCTCTTGCCTGATGCCCATTGATTTCAAGTCTGCCCTTGCTTTTGGCCCATCTTTGGTCCTCTCTGGCATGTTGAGCAGGGTACCAAGGAGACTCTCGCACACGTTCTTCGTGATATGCATGACATCAAGGCTGTGAGGCACACGGTGGATCTTCCAGTACGACAAGTCCCAGGAAACAGACCTTGTTTTCCATACCTTCAGCAGCGGCTCTGGTGCCTTTCGCTTCTTTCCCGGCTCCGGCGCCTTTTGCTTCTTTCCCGGCAGTGGGCAGTCTTTCCAATTTTTCAACAGCTCGTCTATTTCCTCGCCGCTCCTCGTACGCGGGCGTCCTCGGGGTTCGGTTTCACCATCGAACAGATCCTTGCGTTTTCTCCACAGGTCATCGTCGCGAAGCCACCTTCGATGTCCCATGAACACGGTTTTCGAAGACCCGGGATCTCTATCTAGCTGGCGATACGTTGTGTTATCCATGCACCTGACGCATCCAGAGAATCCGTGGACCACCTGCCCCGTGACATATCCGTAACCGAGATAGTCGTGCACCGTCGTGAGCAGCGCGGCTCTCATAGGGAAATATTCTTTCTCTGCGGCGTCCCACGTATTGGCTGGCGTTTTCCACAACGTGTCAAGCTCCTCTTTCAGCAGCCCCAGATACAGATTGATGTTGTTCCCTAGTTGTTTCGGTCCTTCAATTAGCATACTCATGTGAATGTACTTCCTCTTCATGCACAACCAGGGAGGAAGGTTGTACATCCACACAAACACAGGCCAGGTGCTATGTGTGCTTCTCTGGCTGCCAAACGGATTGACTCCATCGGTGCTCGCGCCTAGCACGATGTTCCTTGGATCGTTCCCAAATTCTGGGTCTTCGATGTTCAATGCTTGCCACTGGCTCGCATCCTTAGGGTGACTCAGCATCTTGTCTTTTTTATCTATCTCCGGATCATTTGCGCAATCTTCTTGCTTCTTCTCCTCCCTATCCGCGTGCAAACGCAGGAGCTTTGCTACCTTAGGGTCCGTGAAATACCGCTGCAGACGAGGAGTGATCGGAAAGTACCACACCACTTTTCGAGGAGCTTTCTTCCTCTTCTTGTATCGAGTGACGCCGCACACCGGACATATGGTAGACTCTGCGTGCTCGTCCCGATAAATGATGCAATTGTTCATGCACACATGGTATTTCACGTGCGGTAAATCCAGAGGACACACGATTTTCTTCGCCTCCTCCAAACTGGTCGGGCACTTGTTCCCCTTGGGAAGACGTTCGTGCCAGAATGACATGTTCTCGTCGAAGCATGCGTCGGTCATTTTGTGTTTTACCTTCATCTCCAGAGCCATGAGCGTTACTTTCAGGCGGGTATCCTCGGGCCTGCATCCTTCATACAATGGAGTAACCGCGTCTAACTCAAGTTGATCCATCTTGGCTTTCTCTCGGGCGGCAGCTCTTGCGTTATCCGTCTGCTTGAGAAGCAGCTCTTGAATATGAGGGTCCTGCACCCAGGCCATCGATGGTCCAGCGTCGTCTGCTCCGCCGGCATCATCATCTTCATGATCATGCCCGTCGTCTGCTCTGGCATCTTCCTCATCATCATGTCCTGCATCTTCTACATGATGACTGTGTACAGCATCACCGTCGTGATCATCTCCTGGGTATTCTTCGTCTTCTCGCCCGCCCGAGCCGCGGTGGTTGTCTTGCTGCCCTTCCTCATTTCTTGCCCGGCCCCCATGGACGACTTCGTAGTCATCTTCATCACCTTGCCACCGATAGCCATCCATGAAACCACGCAAGAGCAGGTGGTCCCGCACCTGCCCGGATTCCGGGTCCGCAATAAGGCTCTTCAGCTTGCATCTTTGACACGGACATCTTATCTCCGTCTCGTTCTTTTGAAGCATCTCGGCCTTCGCGGACCTCAAAAACCTATTCACGATGCCTTCGGTCATCATGCGGACCATGGTCGCCTGCGGGGTAGAGCAAAACGATATTTTAGAACCAAGAAAAAATAGGACCAAAAAGAATGCTTAATGCCAAAATTCTCGCCGAAACGGAAATGAATCAACATTCCGGCAAAATACCTTTCAAATACCGGTACACCTCCAAACACAAACACATATGCAACACCATAAACATATGCAACACCACGAACATATATAGATCTAGCTAGGCCATAAAAAGTGCATGTGCACATTGTTGTAGGGAGAACAACATAAATATAGCTTCCCCCCTTACTTACCTATCAAAACAAGGTAATTTAACCACTTAAATTGAATGAATCTATGGTGGAAATGAGGTGAAAAAGAGGAGGCACCCGAGACAAGGAGGAGGTGGAGAGAATGAAGTGGGGGGAAAGTGAGTGTGGGTAGGAGAGGCTGTCCAAAATATCTTGTTGCTGCCCACTTACTAATGGCGCACCAACTTTGGATGCGCCATTAGTGATCTAGGTTACTAATGGCGCACCTTCTAGTGGTGCGCCATTAGTAGTTTTGCAAAAAAAAAAATACTAATGGCGCACTGTCACACAGTGCGCCATTACTAGTTTAAACTAGTAATGGCGCACCGTGGGACAGTGCGCCATTAGTAGTTTTGAAAAAAAGGGAATAAAAAATATAATAAAAAAAACAACATTAGTGGCGCACTTTCCGGCAGGTGCGCCATTACTAGTTTAAACTAGTAATGGCGCACTGTGTCTGGATGCGCCATTAGTATGTTTGGACAGGCGCACTAGTTAAAAAATATATTTTTTTGATACTAATGGCGCACCCTGGGCCAGGTGCGCCATTAGTAGTTTCAACTCTAATGGCGTATCAGAAGGTGGTGCGCCATTAGTATATACTAATGGCGCACCGCTTGTCTGGTGCGCCATTAGTGTCAATCCCATCTATAGCCCTTTTTCTATTAGTGTATGCGGCCGTGTTGCATGAAATATGAGGGTTGGCCAGTCATCAGCTTTTGCCCTCACATAGGTAGTACAGAGGTGTTCGGGATGGTATCTAAACAATCTTGGTCGAATTATATGGTCCTTGAAGGAGTTGTTTAGGGCAACAAACCAGGCAACCAGACTATACGACTTGAACGCCATCACTTAGCCATAGGAGTTTTATAATAAAACATAGGCGCAGCCCCTAGTATACGAACCAGAGTGTTGTCAGCGTCTGATCGGGAAGTACCGATCCTTCGCGTAATGCGGAAAAATCTCAAATGATTTGAGACCTCCGAACAGCTGATCGGCTCTCGTCGCATCATGACAGTCAGTTTTCGGCTTTCTCTACTAAGGTGCTCATCCGGTTTAGACCAAGGCACAATTGTAGTAGTTCTCCCTTTACTACCCTAGCCGATGTAGCGGAACATAGGGTAGCGAGCACAGGAGCTGGGCAACCCAACTATTGACCAAAGACATGACTTGGAGACAATGCATATAATGCTAAGTTCGGGGTGCCGAACTATACTTATAAGAAGTGTTCGGACTTTTGTTGCAGTAATGTGGGGTGCTATAAAGCCCCTGGAAAACATCAAAATGTACCAAAGTGTATGGGTGCTACCTGATGGGGTTATCCACAGGGAAACTGAAAAAAAGAGAAAAAAGAAAACAGAAAAGATGTAAAGGTAAAAAGTTGGGGTCCTACAGCTCCAACTACAAACTGTTTTCATTGTAATGTAATTAGTACGTCAAGGCGCATTGATACAAGTAGTGCAATAAGCAACAGGCTATTTAACATGCCGAAACCAGGGGAGAGATGTATGTGGGTCCTGGAAGACAGGTAGAGTTATCATTAACGGAATCACCTAAAAAGTCCCCGTATGTCTACGCTCCTCGCCATCTTGGTGTATTTATCCTTCAAGAGGACCGATAACCAGACCACCCGATGGGGCCTGTAGGATTAAAACCTGCAAGAAAACAAGCAGAAGTGAAAGTATGTGTGTATCCGATATCGGTTGAGCCATGCCGTGGATCACAAGCTAGCTATGACTCCGTCGATGCCCATGGAATTTTGAGTGCGTAGTTCCGTATGCGCAGCGCACATGCTACCGCTTGATCAGGACTAAGACGGAGGCCGGATTGCTAGTCGAGCTCCTGACGAGCCAAGCTCTCCTGTTGCAGAGTAGTTCAAACCCTCTTAAGGGTGTCCGAGGGCTCGGCAGCCGAATGAAGGTTCTGCTTGAGAAGGCCGCTTTGTACTTCTGCTACAAGGGCAACAGTGTGTTCTTTTGTACGGAGAGAGCATTCCGTATTGCCATTGACTATTATGACGCCCCATGGGCCGGGCATATTGAGCTTGAGATAAGCATAGTGTGGTACTGGGTTGAATCGAGCAAACGCAGTTCGTCCGAGCAGTTCATGATAGCTGCTACAGAATGGGATGATATCGAAGACTTACTCCTCGCTTCGGAAGTTGTCCGGAGATCCGAAGACAACCTATAATGTGATTGAGCCCGTACAACGGGCCTCTACGCCTGGAATGACTCCTTTAATGGTGGTCTTTGTAGACTTGATCCTTGTGGGTTAATGCCCATTTTCGCACTGTATCCTGATAGAGAAGATTGAGGTTGCTACCGTCGTCCATAAGGACTCGATTCAGGTGGAACCCATCAATTATTGGGTCTAAGACCAGTGCGGCTGAGCCTCCATGACAGATACTGGTAGGGTGATCCCGGCGATCAAAAGTGATCGGGCATGATGACCATGGATTGAATTTGGGGCGACTGGCTCTATCGCGTAGACGTCCCTAAGGGCACGCTTGCGCTCCCTCTTGGGGATGTGGGTAGCATATATCATGTTCACCGTTTTGACCTGAGGGGGAAAGTTCTTCTGTCCCCCTGTGTTCTGTTGTCGTGTCTCTTCGTCATCGTCCTCGCTTTGTGATCCCTTGTCCCTGTTCTCGGCGTTTAATTTGCCGGCCTGTTTGAAAACCCAACACTCTCTATTTGTATGATTAGGAGGCTTGTCGGGGGTGCCGTGAATCTGGCATGGACAATCAAGTATGCGGTCCAAGATGGATGGGCCCGAATTGTTCTTTTGGAACGGCTTCTTCTGCTGACCGGACTTAGAGCCACTGAATCCGGATTTGACCGCCGTATCCTCGGTGTTGTCACTGTTGTTTTGGCGCTTGTATCTATTGCGCCGGGACTTGTCTTTCTTGCTTTTAACTTCAGGGGTGCCGGCATCGCTTGCATTGATTTTGCTATGGGCCAACCAACTGTTATCCCCCACACAAAAGTGGGTCATGAGTGCCGTGAGGGCCGCCATGGATTTTGTCTTTTCTTGGCCGAGGTGGCGAGCGAGCCATTCGCCGCGGATGCTATGCTTGAAAGCTACTAGAGCTTCGGTGTCCAGACAGTCGACAATTTGGTTCTTTTTAGTTAATAACCTTGTCCAGAATTTCCTGGCGGACACTCCGGGCTGTTGAACTATATGGCTTAAGTCATCAGCATCGGGAGGTCAAACATATGTACCTTGGAAGTTGTCGAGGAAAGCCTCTTCCAAGTCCTCCCAGTTGCCAACGGGATTTTCAAGCATAATGTTTAGCCAATGCCGAGCTGGCCCTTTGAGTTTTAGAGGGAGGTATTTTATGGCATGGAGGTCCATGGTTCCATCATATGATTCTATGTTCACGGGCTTGAATCCTTCTGGGAATTTGTGATCCAGGAGCTCATTAGTGAAGCAATGAGGGTGTGCGGGGCCTCTATATTGGGTTGTATCATGACGTAGTTCTGATAGAGTCCGTCTGCGGTGTTCAGCCCGCGCATGACTGGGTTTGTCACATCCGAATAGGTGGCCATTGTCGCGTGTCGAGGCGCGTCCTCCCGATCCGTAGATAGATCTGGTATGTCCTGCTTTATTGTTCAGGTTCTGTCAGAGGTCATATGCATGGTCGTGGGCTAATTTACCTCTACCCGAGTGATGAGGCGGGGCGGGCTGGTGTTAGGCATGAGTTGCCGTTTTGTCCCGACCACGTGGTGGTCGGTCGGCCATATTATGTGATGGTGGTATGTACACCGGCGCCTCCTCATTGAACTGAGGTAGCAATTTGCGCTTTGGGTAGCTTTCGGTTGGGCACTTGAGGCCGTATTATTCGGCTACTAGGACATTAGTCCATTTATCAGTGAGTAGATCTTGGTCAGCTTGAAGCTGTTGTTGCTTCTTTTTCAGGCTCCTTGCCGTGGCTATTAGCTGGTGCTTGAAGCATTCCAGCTCAAGAGGTTCCTCGGGAATGATGAAGTCTTCTGTGCCGAGGCTCACCTCATCCTCAGAGAGCGGAAGGTAATTATTGTCCTCCGAATCTTCGTGTGTGGCCTGTTTAACATGGCTAACCTGTTCATCTTCTCATTCATCTTGTTTGTTTGCTTTATCGACGGGGTCTTCGTTGTCTATGGCACCTTCCGTAGTGTCTTCTTCTGTTGTGCCGGTGTTGCTGTCTTTACTGTGGCGTGACTTAGAGCGGCGCCGCTGACGCCGACGCTTGGACTATATTTCGGAATGTTTATCCTCAACTGGGTCTTCCTTATCATCGCCGTTGTGCTCCTTTGGTGCATCCACCATGTATACGTCATACGAGGAAGTGGCCGTCCAGCGTCCGGTGAACGGCGGGTTCTGGGCCTCTTCTTCTCCGGCATTGTCGTCAATACCATCGATGTCCTCGGAGTCGTAATCAAGTTCGTCGGTCAAATCCTCGATCATGGCTATAAAGTGGGTGGCGGGTGGGAAGTAAAATTCTCCATCGTCAGCCCCTAGTTCGAGCCGGATATAGTTCGGCTGATAGTCCTCCACCAAGGACAGGTTTTTTAATGAGTTTAGCATATCGCCCAAAGGCGAGTACAGGAAGATGTCTGCGGCGCTGAATTTGAAGATCGATAAACGATCAAGCTCGGCGTCTGCGGGCTTGCACGGTTCGGAACCTACAGCCAGAGACGAGTCTGGCGTTCCGGTGGCATAGGCATCGTGTGACACCAGGTCCATGTGCAGCTCCAACGTCGTGGAATCTGCAGCCTCCGAGGTGGGGTTAATACTCTCGTCTTTGGATGGCGCGGCCTGCTCTGGCTCTTGCGCCAGAGCGATTACAGGAGCGATCTCCTGGATGCTACCCGATTACAGATTTAGGTTATTATCATTGGGGTGACCGGGAGCGGCCGCCGCGGTATCGAATCCGGTGAAGATCAAGTCTCCACGGATGTCCGTGACGTAGTTCAAGAACCCGAATCTGACCTGATGGCCAGGGGCGTAGCTTTCGATCTGCTCCAGATGGACAAACGAGTTGGCCCGCAGTGCGAAGCCGCCGAACATGAAGATCTATCCGGGGAGGAAAGTTTCTCCGCAAACAGTGTCATTATTGACGATTGAAGGGGCCATCGAATCTTTCAGCGACAGCTCAGAGGAACTCTCAATGAAAGCACTAATTTCGGTGTCAAAACCGGCGGATCTCTGGTAGGGGGTCCCGAACTGTGCGTCTAAGGCTGATGGTAACAGGAGACATGGGACACGATGTTTACCTAGGTTCGGGCCCTCTCTATGGAGGTAATACCCTACTTCCTGCTTGATTGATCTTGATGGATATGAGTATTGCAAGAGTTGATCTACCACGAGATCGTAATGGCTAAACCCTAGAAGTCTAGCATGTATGAGTACGGTATTGAGTATATCCTTTCCGACTACACCCTTCGCTTTATACAGACGCCGGGGGATCTAGGGTTACATAGAGTCAGTTACATAAGATGGAATCTTCATAGTTGTTCGCCAAGCTTGCCTTCCATGCCAAGGAGAGTTTTATCCGGACATGGGTACAGTCTTCGGTCTTCATATCTTCACAGAGCATCAGTCTGGCCCATAGATAACAGGCCGGACGCCTAAGGACCCCTTAGTCCAGGACTCCCTCATCGGGGCTGGCCTGCCCTGGCAAGACGCGGGAGACGAGGGAAGAAGATGATGCCGACCCCCTCCCCACCAGCTGGCCGTGGACCCCAGGGGCCCCACTCCTCGGCGACCCCAAGCCCCGGCCCCGCCTTTGCCACACTGGATAAGTGGAGGCGTAGTCCACTTGATTATGTCTTCGCTTATCGAAAGCGTATTCCTCCCCTCCCTCAGACCGAAATGCGTTTTCCCTACTGGAAAACATATTCTCGGAAAGGTGTGTTCGTTTTTCCGGCTATGGGCTTGTTTCTGATGATTTTATTATAGATAGGTCCCTGATAGAAAAACCCTTATATCTTTTTGATTCTAACTCCAAATGAGGTGATTCCAAAGCCAACTTCTTCGTCTTGTCGAGCCTGTTCCGTTCGCATCATTTTCACCATGTGTTAAAATTCTGAAAATGACCATAATGCCCTTGCCCTTGTTCAGCCCCCTCTGAGAGATAAAGATTTTTGATGATTCGTTCCGCGAATTTCTCGCACTCTTTCCCGATGAATCCCTTCGCCCCAGGCAAGCCACCCCTCCATTTGCATGATTTCAATGCAGTTACATGGTTTATCTATTTAAACTTGTTGAAAATATTGCTTTAGCTACATGTGATCTTGTTCATGGAATTTCTCGGAGTATTGTTTGATCTTGGTATTGCCATGATACTGTTTGGAGTTCTAGGTTTAATATTCTGCATCTTGTATGGATGACATGTTTCCTTTGGATTCTTACTGGCTATTATGATTTTTTTCATGATGGTATTATGCTTTGGATTATTACTTTGAGTATCATGTTGCCTTTGTATTATTAGTGGCTAGTTTTATTTTCATCATGATGCTAGCTGATATTCTGTTTTGGAGTATAATGTTGGAGATGATGCTTGCATCTGGATCGTAGTTGGATAGCTAGTTCTTGATATTTGAGTAGTAGTATTATCGTGCTTGGATTCATCATGATAGAAGTGTTATGCTATCATTGGAGTATTTTGATATGTCGATAGTATGCTTTGGATTATTTGTTGGATATTGCTATGACATTGATTACAGGTTGGTAGATGATAGTGGAGTATCAGTTATCACTGTTATATTTGTGGGGTTAAATTCCATCATTAAGGTATTCAAGTGCCACCGAACCGGGATTTTCAAGTGCAACCACATTTGCCTTTGTCGGAAGGCCCTAATGCGATGTTATTGCCATGTCTCTCGCTGGTGCCTCCAACAAGGGAAGGTTATGGGCACGCGCTACCCTGATCGGGTAGGTGGACATAAGCCTTGTGTGCCCGTACTTGTTGTTAGGCGCCTTTTGTCCCCGTTTGGGACCGTTTTTATTTTGCCATGACGATGGCCGTTGATGCCTTTGGTACGCACGGAGCCACCTAGGACTGAATCCAAAGGGTGTGTTGGTCAGAGTGGCCGGGAGATTGTCATGGCAGTAGATCGGTTTTGTCAGAATGTCGTTGGTCCACCCGAATGGGAGTGCGAGGTCATGGATTCTGTGGTGTGGGTAAAGTGTGCTACCTCTGCAGAGAGTGTGTGTTCAATCTATCGATAGTCGCGTCCTCGGTCATGGGCATAAGTTTGTACTAGGTCACACCGTTCGATTAACACTCACATGAAGGAATGACTTATAGGTGATGTATATGTTGTTATATCGTGAGCAATAACAGTTTGGCAGGACATTGATGATGATGTTGGGATGATCTCGAGGATGATCATTCAGTTGTGATGTGGTCACGAGGTGATCATGTGGATGATTTGATCACGAGGTGATCATGTTGGTGATTTTATCACGAAGTGATCATGTGGATGACTTGATCACGAGGTGATCAAGAGGATGATTTGATCACGAGGTGATCAGGTGGATCATGAGGTGATCGATATGGTATATTGCTTGGCCGGATAGACAAGCGTGAGATGGTTCACTGAGATTGAGATGTTGGTTTATTAGTATTGTAGTAGTTTCATATCATGCTTAGTACTTGCTCCCGTATCATGATAGATGTTAATTTTATTAACCCATTTAATGCTATGTTATTGTCTTGCCTTGATGCTTTTGGTTGGAGCTTGAACGTATATTCAATCTACTGACCTGGCGTGTCATGGAAGATTGTAGGTGATGCCATGATTGCTTGAGTGCTTGTCGAGGTTTCTGTGCGTGCGAGCTAGATCGTGTCCCGGCCAGAGTCCCTACGGAGTGGAGTTCACCACCTTCGTAGTTGTTCCGCTGCTACGAGTTGTTCCGCTGCTAACATTGAGCAAGTGTAGTATCGCTGGCGTAGTGTCGCCGTGCTTATCCTTTGTAATAAGAGCTGATTTATTCTATGTCAAGCAAAGTCGTATTCCAGAAGACTTCTCCTCAATCTCTGGGCTGGAATAAGAGGCGCTCCGGTTTCTTTGAGCCGGGGTGCCACAGGCTTGGTATCAGAGTAGGTTTGGCTGTAGGACGCCCTAGTCAGCGTGAGCGGTAGAAACCGGTAGAAATAGGTAGTATATAGTATGGCTTGTTTATTGCATTTGGTTGCTACATTGGTTTGCCGCATAGCATGCATATAGCCTTATTATTTGTTGCTTACGGTTTATCTAGTGAGTGTAGCTGGCACCAGTTCGGATCCACTATAGCTTAGCCCTTGCATTTCTCTAGTTTCCTTTTTCTTTCGGTGTTTGGTGTTGTTTCTGTCCCAGCAGTGTGATGCCAAGTGATCCCGACACTCTTTGCAGAAATAGTGCTCAGGTATCGCGTCGATGTCTTTCTTTCAGCCCCACCTATCATTTTGGTGATGGACATGCTTCCATCCCGGATCATCCTTTTTATCTTGTCATGTTGGCAACCCTTAATGGTCTCAGTCATCATAAAAAGGGCAATGTCATCCGACTCAGTTTTTCCTTGCTATCCTATTTCTTGGATAAGTACAGATCTTTTTCCGTCCGCTTTATAATAATGTGGTCACGACATTCGTGTCCCGCTAGATGGTTAACAATTATGTCCTCCCCTCTGAGCTAGTCCAGGTTGCTACCTGGCTAAGCCAGCACTTGGTGTAGCGATGTTTGCACCAATTCGTCCACACATTGATTCGTCTCCATGCACACCGACACAACATGCTAGATCGTAGAACCGGAGATCTCGTGAGATTTGTGTGCTTAAGTAGGCGTGTATATTGTGTGACTAGCAGTAATATGTGACATTGTTTGTGTGTGAATTGATTTGTTGTGTACTTTTGTTTATTTGAGTTTTATTTTGCTTCTTTCTTTTTGGGCCCTGGTGTTACATTATTTTTCCCCTATAAAGAGTTGCTCATCAACCGACACCGGACTTCAAGAAGCAATAAGGATTTCAAAATTTTGGAAGACGCTCAGCTAAACATTATGGTCTACCCAGTCAACTACATTATAGCATCAATATCTGCTCAAAATACTAGTAGTGTCTCGGATTGATTATTCGCGTAGAGTCTACATCAGTACAAAACCCTCACATAGTATGATCTAGACAGCAGAAAGACAAGTCAGTTGCAAGGTCAATGGAATAGTTCCAGTACAAGGTATGGATCATATACAAAGTTTTGGCTCAGCAATGAATGATGCTTGAAATATGTTATACTCTAAAAAAGTCAGAATGAGCTATATGATCAAGGAAGACAGTCAAACAATTTTCTCATGAAAGTAATCAGCCACATAATATTATGGGTGTGTGGATGGATTTCAGTCTGCATATCAGTATGAAGATTTGGATATAAGAAACTCAGTCTTCCTCCACACTCTATCGGAAGAAATTTATGATGCAAGGCTCCTCAATTTTCCTCGGCATGATATGTGAACAGTTTCCGGCCCAAGATACCTCATATTTCACAGCAAGATACCTCAATAAAGGCTTCTGATAGAAGGAATTGAAATTTTCCCAACCAGCAGACCCAAGGAGAAGCTTCTCAAGTACGAAACCCGGGCTTCTCCAGCACAATACCCAGGCCAAGATTTGTGTGTAAGCTATCGAGACTTCTTCTGCACGCTACCCAGCCAAAAGCTTCGGGCAAAAGCTAACGAGTCTTCCACAGCAAGCTACTCGGATGGCTCCTCTCATAAGCCACTCAGTCCGCATCAGTGCTACAATATTGCACTATCCTCAGAGATTATACGGTGAGTTGGCATTATATGGCAGTACAGCTCGAGAATCGGATTCACAATAATTTTTTCAGAGGTACAATGCAGTTAAGACATATGCCTACCCCAAGAATCAAGTGTTTGGTGGGATATTCTTCTTATATATGGCGAGCATGCATCCCCAATCATATCAATCGCTCATACGAGGTACGACAAGGATCCAACGGATATACCTATGGAAAGTACGGATCCCATAGCCTCATGAATCATGCAAAGGAAGATAAGCAGAGATACATCTCAGGTAATGAAAAGATCGATGAGTTCTCGAGCTGACAACGCAGCATCAACAGTCTTGACAATGGATACCAAAGTCATTATTCCCGCAACTAACAAGGAGGTATCATAGATACCTTGTCACCTTCTTGTATGATTGGCCTCAGCAATGAACTCTGTACAGCTACTTGCCCCGAATATATGTCGTATGTGTGCGGATCCAGGTCAGGAAACAAGCACAAGGAATAATGCACTAACCCAGTCCATGGTCATACGAAGAATCATGGACATGTGTGGCCAAGTTATTTCAATAAGGTATTCTGACAAAGAAAATCATGACCGTCAAAGGATGAGACTGACATCAAAGGTATGATGATAATTTTTGCGCGACCATCAGGGTTCGGATACCGAAGTCGATTGAAAGCCCTAATTCCATAGGGAGCCACAAAGGCATGCCCTCGCCGGATTACTCTGTTCTACAAGGACTTCATATCCTGCTGAACTGCTTAATATGGATAGGGTGGAGTATCCAAATTTGTTCGGTCAGATCCAAGATTCTTTGCAACCTCAGCAGTTTGACTTCAATGGCAGTGCTAAAGCATCTCACGGACTACTACCACAGATGGGTATGCCGATAACATGAGAACGTCAAAAGCTGAACAATCAGCTCAGACTAGGTATATTCACTGGTGGAACCAAGTGTACGTACAACAGGTCATAAAAAGTATCTTTCCGCCAGCACACCTGTCAGGACAGCCCCAAGATGTTAATATTTCAGGTACGACACAACTCTAAATCCATGCCCTGTTATATCGCTCATGACAGAAGGCAGTCGAATCTTTGGTACATATCTCATGCTCGAGCCCAAGAAACCAGTCAAGATAAATCAGTACCTCATGTGAGCAGTCAGATCCCGTCCGGAGAATGGCCATGATTCTCAGCATTTATTGAAACCGGAGGACATGCATTCGTTTGAGCAAACCCCAGGGAAGAAGTAAAAGGTTTTCATGACCAAAGGAAATTTATGCTCAGATCCATTGAGTATCACCGCAGATATGGAAAAATCAACGTCGGCAAAAGGGTTTGGTATATGAGCACAAACCTGCCAGAATTTGGGGAAAGGTGAAGCAAACCACCCCAGAGCAAGGTAAGTGGATCATCTGAAATTCTTGGGGGAACAATAAATAAAGAAAAAAGGATACCCGAGTTGGAAACAGTGTTCTCAAGTTATAATTGTTCCCTGAGCAACCAAAGCTCGAGGAAGAGATTTCTTTAAGGGGGTAAGAGTTGTAACAGCCTGGCTTTTGGCCCTTTTCTTTTTTCCTTTGATTTATTTGTTTTTTGCTCAGTTTTTCTTTTTGGAGTGGTTATGTTGCCTTGCAACCTGGCAGATCATCATTTCTTCTTCTCCCAAGTGACTCATCATCCTCAAATCTATCCCTAGACCATGTCATTTCCATTTTAGCCAAACCCAAAAATTCTTTTCTCAAGAATATTCCTTTTTCTATTAAAGGAATAACCATGTCTGCACTAGGTTGTGAAGCAACCTATATTTCTATCACTCCCAAAATTCCAAAATAATTTTTATAATTTCTTTGGGTCATATGTTTCTCAAACATTCCCAAACTTTCATGTCCTAGCCCAAGAATAATTCCTTAATAATTATTCTACATTTCTGTCTAGTATGGGTTTTTGTGAAGGAAGTGCCACCTATCCTTTCTGGATTGCTCCCAAACTTTTTGGGCATGCTATTTCATCCAAATCATTTACTCATGCCAAAATTTAACTTTATTTGCCCATCTAATCTTCCTCAGCAATTTTTCAAAGTTTTTGTCAGACAGAACGCATTGTGAAGGAAGTACTATCTAGGAGTATTCAAATGAGTTGAAATTTCCCATACCTCTTCATGTGCTCATATTATAACACTCCTCCAAATTTCAGCCCCATCCAATCATCTATGTGAGCACAGGACCAAATCTTTCCTTCTGTCAATATTTTCAGGTTGTGAAGCAAGTATATTTTATATTGCTTCACTTTGGCTGAAAAGTTTCCAGGACCTTATCCTATCCATCAAACCTCTCTCCACGTAATTTTGGATCAATTCATCAAGCCAATAATTCTCTTGAATTTTCCCAAGTTTCTGGATAGTGAAGATGTTTGTGAAGCAAGTGGCATTTTGGCTTGTCCAATTGGTATGAAATTTTTATAGCATCACCACCTGTCCAAATCATCATGATCTACCCAATTTCAGCTCAATTGGCTCCTCCGTGTGAGTGCACCTTCCTGATCTAGTTTCTGGACCATAATGTGAGTTACAAAGCAACTATATTAATTTGTGCTCCATTATGCTCTAAAACCTCCAGGATCGTAGTCTTCCCTAAGCTAATCATCCTAGACAAGACCATTTAACCCAATCAGTTTCCTGTTGATCAGCGGTGCTCTGCCAAGTTTGATGCAGTAAACTTCAGAGCTTAGTTACCATTTAACCATAGCTCCCCAGATCAAGCCATGGCCTCATCAATGCTCCATCTTGGAGGGACCATCATCTAGATAACATTTTGGGTGCTGTAGAGCATTGAATTTCCTGATTCACGTGGTGACTACGATGACGGCATGCCTGTGCATGCGCTCTTTGTGCAGTGGCCGCGTCCAGGGCGGCGTTTCTGCTTCGTCCTCTCCCCTCTCGTTTTCTTCGCGTGAGTGAGCCTGTCCAGTGGCTTCATCTCGTTGTCGCCGTTATCCTGGACCCCTCTCCCCCTCTGTCCGCTTCCTCACCGACGCTCGTCACCGCATGCCCATGGACGAACAGTGGAGGTTTGGCTCAGAGCTAGACGTCTTCTTACTCCCCGTGTTCCCTTGGCTTCCTCTGCACCATGAGACCCTCCACTGCAACTCCTCCGTCCCCCACCGTCGACCTCACGTGCATGCACATGATTTCGCGGCGCCAGCCACGCGTTCGCGGCGACGACAGCACTGAACACCCCTCCCCTCGGCTATATAAGCCACCCCGCCCCCGTTTCTCTTCACCACTCGACCTCACTCACTCCTGGAAGCCTCCCCGACCCCTTCTCTGAGCTCCAAGAGCTCCTGAGCCCTCCAATGGCCGCCTCGGCCATCAACGGCCTCTGCTCGAATCCGAGCAAGCCGAGCTCCCTCCCCTCTCTCTTCCACCACCAGTAGACCCACAAGATCACGCGGATCCTCCCTGCATCTTCGCTTTCTCTTCTGGTGGCCCGGAGCGCCATGCCTGCATCTGCCCGACATCACCGCCCGCCGGCGTAAAAAATGTTGTCGCCTCGTCCATCTTCGGTGATTGCTACGCCCAGGGCCGCCTCCGTCTCGTTCCCCTGCATCCGTGGGTAGGCCGGGCGCCGCCTATGGTGGCCTGTGCCGCCGGCGAGTGCCGTCGGGGGCCGTCCCTGCCCTGGCCAGACGCGGGTGACGAGGGAAGAAGTCGACGCCGACCCCCTACCTGCCAGCTGGCCGTGGAGCCCACGGGCCCAAGCATCGGCGATCCCAAGCCCCGGCCCCGCCTTTGCCACACTGGATAAGTGGAGGCGTAGTCCACTTGATTACGTTTTCTCTTATCAAAAGCGTATTCCTCCTCTCCCTCAGACCGAAATGTGTTTTCCCTTCTGGAAAACATATTCTTAAAAAGGCGTGTTGCTTTTTCCGGTTGAGGGCCTATTTGTGATGATTTTATTACAGATAGCTCCCTGGCAGAAAAACCCTTATATCTTTTTGATTCTAACTCCGAATGAGGTGATTCCAAAGCCCACTTCTTCGTCTCGTTGAGCCCGTTCTGTTGGTATCATTTTCACCATGTGTTAACATTCTAAAGATGACCATAATTCCCTTGCCCTTATTTAGCCCCCCCCCCCGAGAGAGAAAGATTTCCAATGATTCGTTCCATGAGTTTCTCGCACTCCTTTCCGATGAATCCCTTCACCCCAGGCAAGCCACATGCTCCATTTGCATGATTGCAAAGCAGTGACATAGTTTATCTATTTAAACTTGTTAAAAATATTGCTTTAGCTACATGTGATCTTGTTCATGGCATTTCCCGAAGTATTGTTTGATCTTGCTTTTGCCATGATACTGTTTGGAGTTCTAGGTTTAATATTTTGCATCTTGTATGGATGACATGTTGCCTTTGGATTCTTAGTGGCTATTATGATTATTTTCATGATGGAATTATGCTTCCGAGTTTTACTTTGGGTATCATGTTGCCTTTGGATTATTGGTGGGTACTTTTATTTTCATCATGATGCTAGCTGATATTCTGTTTTGGAGTACGATGTTGGAGATGATGCTTGCATGTGGATCGTAGTTGGATAGCTAGTGCTTGATATTTGAGTAGTAGTATTATCGTTCTTGGATTCATCATGATAGAAGTGTTATGCTATTATTAGAGTATTTTGATATGTCGATAGTATGCTTTGGATTATTTGTTGGATATTGCCATGACTTGGATTACAGGTTGGTAGATGATAGCGGAGGATCAGTTATCACTGTTATATTTTTGGGGTTAAATTCCGTCATTAAGTTGGTCAGGTGCCACCGAACTGGGTTTTTGAAGTGCAACCACATTTGCCTTTATGGGAAGGCCCTAATGCGATGTTATTGCCATGTCTCTCACCGGTGCCTCCAACAAGGGAAGGTTATGGGCGCGCGCTACCCTGATCAAGTAGGCGGACATAAGCCTTGTGTCTCCGTAGTTGTTGTTAGGTGCCTTTTGTCCCCGTTTGGGACGGTTTTTGTTTTGCCACGACGGTGGCCGTTGATGCCTTTGGTAGGCACGGGGCAACCCAGGACTGAACCCAAAGGGGGTATTGGACGGAGTGGCCGAGAGGGTGTCATGGAAGTAGATCTGTTTTGTCAGAATGTCGTTGGTCCACCCGAATGGGAGTGCGAGGCCATGGATTCCGTGGTGTAGGTAAAGTGCGCTACCTCTGTAGAGTGTGTGTGTTCAATCTATCGATAGTCGCATCCTCGGTCATGGGCATAAGTTCGTACTAGGTCACACCATTCAATCAACACTCACATGACGGAATGACTTATAGGTCATGTATATGTTGTTATATTGTGAGCAGTAACAGTTTGGAAGGATGTTGATGATGATGTTGGGATGATCTCAAGGATGATCATTCAGTTGTGATGTGGTCACGAGGTGATCATGTCGATGATTTGATCATGAGGTGATCATGTGGATGATTTTATGATGAGGTGATCATGTGGATGATTTGATCACGAGGTGATCATGTGGATGATTTGATCATGTGGATTATTTTATCACGAGGTGATCATGAGGATGATTTGATAACGAGGTGATCAGGTGGATCACGAGGTGATCGATATGGTATATTGCTTGGCCGGATAGCCAACCGTGAGGTGGTTCATTGAGATTGAGATGTTGGTTTATCAGTATTGTAGTAGTTTCATATCATGCTTAGTAGTTGCTCTCGCATCATGATAGATGTTAATTTTGTTAACCCGTTGAATTCTATGTTATTGTCTTGCCTTGATGCTTTTGCTTGTTGTGAGCTTGCAAGTACATTCAATCTACTAACCTGGCGTGTCATGCCAGATTGTGGGTGATGCCATGATTGCTTGAGTTCTTGTCGAGGTTTCCGTCCGTGCGAGCTAGATCGTGTCCCAGCCAGAGTCCCTGTGGAGTGGAGTTCACCACCTTCGTCGTTGTTCCACTGCCAGCATAGAGCAAGTGTAGTATCGCTGGCATAGTGTCGTTGTGGTGATGTGATTCTTTGTAACATCAGACCCATATATTTATTATCCTTTGTAATAAGAGCTGATTTGTTCTATGACAAGCAGTGCCGTATTATAGAAGACTTCTCCTTGATCTCTGGGCTGGAATACGGGGCGTTCCGGTTTCTCTGAGCCGGGGTGCCACATACATGTTCCTCTGACTATGAGATTATGCAACTCCCGAATACCGGAGGAACACCTTGTGTGTTATCAAACATCACAACGTAACTGGGTGATTATAAAGATGCTCTACAAGTGTCCCCAATGGTGTTTGTTGAGTTGGCATAGATTGAGATTAGGATTTGTCACTCCGTGTATCGGAGAGGTATCTCTGGGCCCTCTCGGTAATGCACATCACTATGAGCCTTGCTAGCAATGTGAATCATGGGTTAGTCACGGGATGATGCATTGCGGAATGAGTAAAGAGACTTTCCGGTAACAAGATTGAACTAGGTATGATGATACCGATGATCGAATCTCGGGCAAGTAACATATCGATGACAAAGGGAACAACGTATGTTGTTATGCGGTTTGACAGATAAAGATATTCGTAGAATATGTAGGAGCCAATATGAGCATCCAGGTTCCGCTATTGGTTATTGACCGGAAATGTGTCTAGGTCATGTCTGCATAGTTCTCGAACCCGTCGGGTCCGCATGCTTAACGTTCGATGACGATTGTATTATGAGTTATGCGTTTTTATGATCGAAGTTTGTTTGGAGTCCCGGATGAGATCACGGACATGATGAGGAGTCTTAAAATGGTCGAGAGGTAAAGATTCATAGATTTGAAGGTTACATTCGGACACCAGAATGGTTCGGGTTGTTTCGGATGAGTTTTGGAGTACCGGGGCTTACCAGAACCCCCCGGGAAGTTCATGGGCCTTCACGGGCCTTAGTGGAAAGGAGAGGAGGGCCACAAGAGAGGCCCCCCATGGCCAGTCCAAATTGGACGAGGGATGGGGGCGGCGCCCCCTCTTTCCTTCTTCCCTCTTCCTCCTTCCCTCTCTCTCCCTCTCTTGGAAAGGAAGGGGACTCCAACTAGGATTGGGAATCCTAGTTGGACTCCCCTATGGCGCGCACCCCCTATGGCCGGCCTCCTCTCCTCCCCCATTTATATACGTGGGAGGGGGCACCCCAAAGGCACACCAAGTCTTCTCTTAGCCATGTGCGGTGCCCCCCTTCACAGTTACATACCTTGGTCATATCGTCGTAGTGCTTAGGCAAAGCCCTGCGCTGGTAACTTCAACATCACCATCGCCACGCCATCGTGCTGACGGAACTCTCCCTCGTCCTCAACTGGATCAAGAGCTCGAGGGACGTCATTGTGTTGATCGAGTGCTGAACACGGAGGTGCCGTATGTTCAGTACTTGGATTGGTTGGATCGTGAAGACATTCGACTACATCAACCGCATTACTAAACGCTTCCTCTTTCGGTCTACAAGGGTACTTGGACACACTCTCGCCGCTCGTAGCTATTCATATCCTATATAGATCTTGCGTGATCGTAGGTAAATTTTTTGAAATACTGCGTTCCCCAACAGTGGTATCAGAGCTAGGTCTATGCGTAGATGTTATATGCACGAGTAGAACACAATGAGTTGTGGGCGATAATAGTCATACTGCTTACCAGCAACGTCTTACTTTGATTCGGCGGTATTGTTGGATGAAGCGGCCCGGATCGACATTACATGACCGCGTTCATGAGACTAGTTCTACCGACATCCTTTGCACACAGGTGGCTGGCGGGTGTCTGTTTCTCCAACTTTAGTTGAATCAAGTTTGACTACACCCGGTCCTTGTTGAAGGTTAAAACAACACACTAGACAAAAAATTGTTGTGGTTTTGATGTGTTGGTAAGAACGGTTCTTGCTAGATGCCCGTAGCAGCCACATAAAACTTGCCACAACAAAGTAGAGGATGTGTAACTTGTTTTTGTGGGGGTGTTGTGATGTGATATGCTCAAGACGTGATGATATATAAATTGTTGTATGAGATGATCATGTTTTTTAAAAGTTATCGGCAACTGGCAGGAGCCTTATGGTTGTTGCTTTATTGTATGAAATGCAATGGCCATGTAATTGCTTTACTTCATCACTAAGCAGTAGCGATAGTCGTTGAAGCAAAAGTTGGCGAGATGACAATGATGCTACGGTGGAGATCAAGGTGTCAAGCTGGTGATGATGGTGATTGAGGGAGTCCTGGATTAGGGGGTCTCCGGACAGCCAGACTATCTCCATTGGCCGGACTGTTAGACTATGAAGATACAAGATTGAAGACTTCGTCTCGTGTCCGGATGGGACTCTACTAGGCGTGGAAGGCAAGCTAGGCAATACGTATATGGATATCTCCTCCTTTTTAACCGACCTTGTGTAACCCTAACCCTCTCCGGTGTCTATATAAACCAAAGGGTTTTAGTCCGTAGGACAACAATCACAACATACAATCATACCATAGGCTAGCTTCTAGGGTTTAGCCTCTCTGATCTTGTGGTAGATCTACTCTTGTAACACCCATATCTTCAATATTAATCAAGTAGGACGTAGAGTTTTACCTCCATCAAGAGGGCCCGAACCTGGGTAAAACTTCATGTCCCTTGCCTCCTGTTACCATCCGGCCTAGACGCACAGTTCGGGACCCCCTACCCGAGATCCGCCGGTTTTGACACCGACATTGGTGCTTTCATTGAGAGTTCCTCTGTGTCGTCGCCGTTAGGCTTGATGGCTCCTACTATCATCGATAGCGATGCGGTCCAGAGTGAGACTTTTCTCCCCGGACGAATCTTCGTATTCGGCGGCTTTGCACTGCGGGCTAATTCGCTTGGCCATCTGGAGCAGATTGAAGGCTACGCCCCTGGCCATCAGGTCAGATTTGGAAGTTTGAACTACACGACCGACATCCGCAGATACTTGATCTTCTATGGATTCGAGCCGCTGCCAGGCGCGCCCCACTATCGCGATGGGTATGACCTAGCTCTACCGCCGAACAGTACCCCAGAAGCCGCGCCCGCATCAGCTCCAACCCTTAGCTCTACAGCCAACTGCGCCAATCGAGGACGGGTGGTTGGACACTGCCTCAGGGGTTGCAGTCTCAACGGCGATCGAGCCGAACACTAGCATAAATCTCCGTGCAGCCCGTGACTCCAAGGTGCCGGACTCCCTTCCGGACCCCGAACCATCTGCGCCCCTGCCAATCGAATCCGATTGGGCAGCGATCATGAAATTCACCGCCGCGGATATCTTTCAGCACTCGCCCTGCGGCGACATTCTGAATTCACTAAGGTCTCTCTCTTTGTCAGGAGAGCCCTGGCCGTATAATGGCCAACAGGATTGGGATGTGGACGAAGAAGAAATTCGACGCCCACCCACCACCCACTTAATAGCCACTGTCGATGACTCAACCGACATGCTCGACTTCGACTCCGAAGACATCGACGGTATGGACAGCGATGCGGGAGGCGAAGAGGAACCACCGCCCACATGGCGCTGGACATCCACTTCATCATATGACGTATACATGGTGGACACACCAAAAGAAGACGACGACGAATGGAAGGACGCTCCGAAGGCTTATTCCCTCGAGAAGCAGACAAAGCGGCGGCGCAAGTGCCGCCCCAAATCATGCCTCGCCAGAAATAACGATAACACAGACCCAGCTTTGGAGCAGGGCAAACCACTGCCGGACCACGGCAATACGGAGAATCAAACCGAACAAACCAATTCTGTTAAAGATAATAGTCCGGACGACACAATGCCAGACAGGCACTCGGAGCAGCAGAATGCCCGTCAAAGGCTTGTTGCCACAGCGAGGAGTCTGAAAAAGCAGCAGCAATGGCTCAAGGCTGCGCAGGACACACTCCAAATCAGATGGAGTAAAGTACTCAACACAGCAGCGAAGTACGGCGACAATTACCCCACCAAGAGCTACCCAAACCGGAAGTTGCTACCTGAATTTGATGAGGAGGCCTCAGACCCCTCACAAACAAAAATCAAAACAGCCACCTGGCCGGATAGATGACCTCACGGCCAACATAGAGTAGCAAACAATGTCACCCACAAGACAATACGCGATTCACGCGAGGGCTTGCACCAAAAGGACAGCGCAACCAGATTCATCTATGGACCACGCAAGCGCGCCCCAGCATACGATATAACACAACAAACACCCAAACAACGCGGTACACCCAGATACAGGGGTGCCGCACACCCCCTATGTTTCACCGACGAGGTGCTGGATCATGAATTTCTAGAGGGATTCAAACCTATAAACATAGAGGCATACGACGGAACAACAGACCCTGGGGTCTGGATCGAGGACTATATCCTCCACATCCATATGGCTCGAGGAGATGATCTCCACGCCATCAAGTACTTACCACTCAAACTCAAAGGGCCAGCTCGTCATTGGCTTAAAGGCCTCCCCGAAAACTCCATTGGAAGCTGGGCAGAGCTCGAAGAGACTTTTCGGGCAAACTTTCAAGGGACTTATCTCTGACCTCCGAATGCGGATGATTTGAGTCATATAACTCAACAGCCCGGAGAGTCAGCCCGACAGCTTTGGAACAGGTTTCTTACTAAAAAGAACCAAATTGTCGACTGCCCGGACGCCGAAGCCTTGGCAGCTTTTAAGCACAGCATCCGTGACGAATGGCTTGCTCAACACCTCGGCCAAGAAAAACCGAGAACAATGGCAGCATTAACAAGCCTCATGACCCGCTTTTGCGTGGGAGAAGACAGCTGGCTAGCCCAATGCAGCTCCAGTGACCCCAGTACATTTGAAGTTAGAGATGGAAACAGGAAATCACGGCGCAACAGCAATAACAAATGCCGGAATAAAAGAGACATCACGAAGAGCACGGCAGTACACGCCGGATTCAAAAGCTCTCGGCCAGGTCAGCAAAAGCCGCCCCCTAAAGGCGCCAGAGACGAACTGTCCAGCCTAAACAAAATTCTGGACCAAATATGTCAGGTCGATAGCACCCCTGGCAAACCAGCCAATCATACCCACAGAGAATGTTGGGTCTTCAAGCACTCCGGCAAGCTCAATGCCATAAACAAGGGGGAGGATACACCAAGCGAAGATGAGGATGAGCCTCTCAAGGAAGACACTGGGGAACAAAAGAAATTTCCAACAGAACTCAAAACAGTAAATGTGTTACACGTGATCAATGGCAGAAACAAAACGGCACTCCCAGAAAAATACGCCCGAAGGCGTATCACCGCAGAGTCCTGCCACTGGTCGTCTCAACCGATCACTTTCGACCATCGTGATTACTCAGCAAGTGTCCGGCGTGCAGGATTGGCTGCCCTGGTATTAGACCCAATAATTGACGGATACCACTTCACACGAGTCCTGATGGACGGTGGAGCAGTCTAAACCTGATATACCAGGATACAATCCGCGAAATGTGGATAGACCCAACAAAAATTTGCCATAGCAATGTTACCTTTAAAGGTGTAACGCCAGGCCCAGGGGCTCATTGCACGGGCTCCCTGCTACTAAAAGTTATATTCGGCTTCCCCGATAACTTCCGTAGAGAACATTTAACCTTCCACATCGCTCCGTTTCAAAGTGGCTATCAAGCACTACTCGGACGCGAAGCTTTCGCTTGCTTTAACGCAATACCACACTACGCTTCCCTCACACTCAAGCTGCCCGGTCCACGTGGAATCATTACAGTGAACGGAAGTATTAAGCGATCTCTGCGCGCCGAAGAGCGTGCGGCTACCCTAGCAGCCGCACCCTAAAAACGGCCTCACCAACTAAAGCATTTAGCAGGTCGTCACGACCTCGGACACGGTTAGACGAGTCCAGCGCAGCCATATGCAATTTTTACCGGATCAATGATCACACCCCTATTACAAATACAAGGGGCTCAATGTGCGCAGACAAGCGGCAATTCTTACTTACCTTGAATTATACATAATTTCTTTCAAAAACTATCTTTTTGCACGGCAGCTTTTTCACCTAAGCTCCTCTCTTTTACAGATAATCATCGTGCTACACCCGTCCAGGATACGGCACAACGGAGACACAGGCGCAGACGTGCAGCAGGGACCCGCTCCAAGGATTCTTTTTAGATTAAGACCCTGCGTAAACCTTTTTTACTGTCTCTTGTTGATACATATCCACCGAATTCTCAGCACAGTTGAGAAGGATGCTGGCGTCTTGGCATGTGGCCATGTCAGAATAATCCACGTACTTGGACACAAGGGGCTTCTTACGAAGGGCACTATTTAGGCCCGGTTTATACCATAAAGACCGAATACCTTGGGGAGTGTTTGGCGTCGCGAGTTTGGCCTTATATGCATCAGCTCCGAATCATTGTCTTTGGTCAAATGTTGGGTTTGCCCGGCTCCTATGTTTTTGTGCCTTAAGTTCCGCTTTACCGGCTAAGGTAGCACCAGGAGAACTACTACGATTGTGCCCTGGTTCATCCGGACGAGCACCTCAGTAGAGAAAGCCAAAAACTGACTGTCATGATATAGCGTGAGACTGGTCAACCACTCGGTGACCTATCGGAATGTTAGAATTCCTCCGCCTTAACGAAGGGCCGTTTCCCGGCCAGGCATGTACGCACCCCGCGATCGGGAGAGTGCGGAGCCACCAGGGGCTATCTAGTAGCCCCACTATCAAACTCCTATGGCTAAGTGAAAGTGTTAAAGCATTATAGTCCGGTTGCCTTGCTCGCTACGCTATCACCTCCTTAATAGGACCAAGACGTTGGGTTAAGTGTGAACACACATTTTTTGCGAACACCCCCGCATTTTATGCGTGGGGGTTGAAGCCGACGGCTGCATTCTTTCAGGTTATACACAGGTATACATAAACGGCCGCACATGAGGCATCATACTACTTTCAGGCAAAAGTATAAAAATAACCTTATAAAAAATTCATAAAAGCACTGTGCTTACAATGAAAATACATATCAGTCAAACATAAAAAATTTCGAGCACTGGGCCTCTATCAAACGAGCACCCTCGAGAACCTCCTCGAAACAGTGCTCGGCAGCCACCCGGCCTATGGCCGATCCCTGCGCCGCAACAGTGGTAGCGTCCATCTCCGCCCAGTATGCTTTAACACGGGCAAGGGCCATCCGCGAGCCTTGTATGCACGTCGACCTCTTCATCACATTAATGCGCGGCACCGCATCAAGGAACTGCTGCACTAAGCTGAAACAGTTGTTCGGCTTTGGTCTTTCTGGCCATAGCTGATCCACAACAGACCTCATGGCGAGTCCGGACAACCTATTCAGTTCGGACCATTTGGCTAGCTGGTCACTCATAGCGGATGCTCTGGAACGTGGAATTGCGTCCAGAACAGCTTGTCCACTTCACAATCTGTCTGACCTTGGAAGTACTTGGCCGCATCGGCAGCGCTCGCCGCCAAATCCATATACACATCTGCCGAACTCAACAGCCGATCCAGAGGGGCACACCGAGGATCTCCGAACTTCCTCTGTAACATGAAGGGTTTCCCAACCACAATATCCCCGGCTTCCCACAGCTCCTCCTTCTTCGCTCTCATAGCAGAACGGGTGTCTTTGTCTGCCGCCGCGGCCTTCTCAAGGTCCGCTGCCTTCGCTCGGTTTTCTTTTTCAAAGAACCGGCAATGGTCGGTAGTGTCTTTTAATTCTACGGCCATCTTGGCCATCTTCTCCTGGCTCTCGCAATGTGTGGCCTTCTCGGCTTTCAACTCTTCGGCTGCCTTCAAAGCAGCCGCATTACTAATCCTTGCTTGTTCCTTGGCTCGGGCAAGTTCCGCCCGCAAGGCTTCCACGGTGCCAGCTCCATCTACAGTCACAACATATTAAAGATACTGGCATTATGCTGCTCTTACTATGTGGCGTTCATCGGATAATAACACTTACCCTATGCCTCGTCAAGCCTCTTGTTAACAAGCTCGATGTCGGCGTCTGCCGCATCCAGTTGCCATTTTAATTGGGCAAACTTCCTAGTCCGGCTAGCCACCGGAGCTTCCACCACCTACACAGGGAATATGATCCTCTGTTCGCCGCCGTTGTCGACGACAACCAGAGTCTCAGGGGCTACTATCTACACAGGGCACACCTAACATGTGCAGTACTATCACATATTATCTCACATACCTCAAAGCCTGTCAATAGACTCATAAAGGCTACATATAATCCGCTTTCAGCGGACGAGATTCTCTCCATCACCGTACCCATCAGTGTACGGTGCTCTTCTGAGATGGCCGCTCGCCCCACCAACTCCCTCAGAACGTCCGACCGCACACCAGATGGTGCCGGAATCTTTCGTATGCTCTCTTCGGGAGACGGACACTAGGGACTTTGGGGGTCTATGGGATTATCTTCTGGCCTCACCGGATCTGGAGAGGCCCTCCGCGACGACACTTCGGGGTCGCCCGCTTCTAGAGCGGAGGAGTCCGGGGGAGGCGTTTCGCTCTCCATCATCTCTAGAAGAAGATCCCCCGAAGACGAGCTCATTTGAGAGGGGCTGAGGCCCGAACTGCAAGATAGATGCGGTGGTTATTTTCTCAGAGGAAAAATATAGCATACCCTTGCTATTAAAATATTTTGGATCACTTATGACTGGTTGGAGGGCTGATCCCCCCGTGGACTCTGTGTGGCAAAAGCACACCCCAAGGCAGGACCCTCAGTGGGAGACCTCTTCTCTCGTTTGGAGGCTTCGGCTTCCGGATCCTCGGAAGAAGTCCTTTTCCTCCCCCGATCGTCCTCCTTCGTGGAGGCGCTCGCTCCCTCAGTTGGAGCGGATAGCGATGGGGGCCCGCGTCCGCCCGTATTATCTCCCTCGGTATCTTCCTTCAAGTGCTCCGGGCAAGGTGCGACCTCGAGCATCTTCTCCAATACCGGATTTTCCAAACCCTCAGGGAGGGGGGCCAAACACCGAATCATCTTCGCCTTTGTTAGGCAGTCCTGGTCAAAGAGCAAACTCTGAGAAATAACTTCGAATAAAAGACAACGTGTTGGGCTAGAGGATTTCTTACTTGTTCGGCGGCACGGTTACTGCTCAGGCCCACGTCCTCGGTGATATCCGGACATTCCACTTGAGATCCGAAGAATGACTTGTACATCCCCTCGTGCGTCAGGCCGAGGAAACTTTGAATGGCACGTGGTCCCTCTGGGTTGAACTCCCACAAGCGTAGGGGCCGGCGTTTGCAAGGCTAGACTTGACGAACCAGCATAACTTGTATTGCCGCAACCAAATTAAAATCTCCCTCGAAGAGATCTTGGGTACGGCTTTGCAGTATAGGCACGTCCTTGGCTGGACCCCAGCTCAGACCCCTACTAATCCATGACATCAGTTGTGGTGGGGGGGGCCAAGCGGAAAGAGGGGGCAGCCGCCCACTTAGCACTTCTGGGAGCCGTGACGTAAAACCACTCCCGTTGCCATAATTCGGACACCTCTGGAAAGGAACCTTTCGGCCTATTGATGCACCTCCGCACGCTGCATATTGCCCCTCGATCATCTGCGGTTGTACTTCAAAGGTCTTGAGCCACAGGCCGAAGTGAGGGGTCACACGGAGGAACGCCTCACACACGACAATAAATGTCGTGATGTGGAGAAAGGAGTCCAGAGCTAGATCTTGGAAATCTAGCCCGTAATAGAACATCAAGCCCCTAACGAAAGGATCCAGAGTGAGGCCTAGACCTCGGAGGAAGTGCGAGACGTACACAATGTTCTTGTTGGGTTCGGGAGTAGGGACGACCTGCCCTCGAGCAGGCAGCCGATGCGAAACCTCGGCGGTCAGGTATCTGGCCTCCCTCAACTTCTTAATGTCCTCTTCCGTCACGGAGGAGGGCATCCATCGGCCTTGAAGGCTGGATCCGGACATGATTGAAGATCCGGAGCACCTAACCTGGGCTTTGGGTGTTAGAAATCGAGGCAGAGGAAGGATTCGATTGAGCACGAGAGAGAAAAAGCAAAAACCCCGTCCCTTTTATAAAGAGGGTGAATATAAAGCGTCCTCTCCGTAGTCATTTAGTACTTGCCTATAATCTAGGAGTCCTAGACACAGTTGGGTTACCCATGATCGTATTAATGAGAATCCCGTAATTGGGGGAACACGATCTCCGCTTCGGCAAGACGTGTCACGAAACTGCCTCGCGTTATGTGTGGAGCTGGTGAAAAGGAACGGTTCGAATAATCACCAGGCCATGGTGTAACGTCATGCTGCCAAAACAAGCCAGCAAATTAGATCTGCGAAAGCGTTATTCTCTCTGCGGTGGAATGTGGAATTTATTTTGCAGGGTCGGACACTATCCTCGTATTTGACTTCTTCTGTCATGTATTCGGAGAAGGAACCTGCCTTGCAATGCCGAAGACAACTGCGCGCCGGACTCATTGTCATTGAAGCCTGGTTGAGGGGCTACTGAGGGAGTCCTGGATTAGGGGGTCTCTGGACAGCCGGACTATCTCCATTGGCCGGACTGTTAGACTATGAAGATACAAGATTGAAGACTTCGTCTCGTGTCCGGATGGGACTCTACTTGGCGTGGAAGGCGAGCTAAGCAATACGTATATGGATATCTCCTCCTTTTTAACCGACCTTGTGTAACCCTAACCCTCTCCGGTGTCTGTATAAACCGAAGGGTTTTAGTCCGTAGGACAACAATCACAACATACAATCATACCATAGGCTAGCTTCTAGGGTTTAGCCTCTCTGATCTCGTGGTAGATCTACTCTTGTAACACCCATATCTTCAATATTAATCAAGCAGGACATAGGGTTTTACCTCCATCAAGAGGGCCGAACCTGGGTAAAACTTCATGTCCCTTGCCTCCTGTTACCATCCGGCCTAGACGCACAGTTTGGGACCCCCTACCCGAGATCCGCCGGTTTTGACACCGACAGTGATCATGACGGTGCTTTGGAGATGGAGATCAAAGGCACAAGATGATGATGGCCATATCATATCACTTAATTTGATTGCATGTGATGTTTATCCTTTTTGCATCTTATTTTTCTTAGTACGGCGGTAGCATTATAAGATGATCCCTCACTAAATTTCAAGGTGTAAGTGTTCTCCCTGAGTATGCACCGTTGCGACAGTTAGTCATGCCGAGACACCACGTGATGATCAGGTGTGATAAGCTCTACGTTCACATACAACGGGTGCAAGCCAGTTTTGCACGTGCAGAATACTCGGGTTAAACTTGATGAGCCTAGCATATGCAGATATGGCTTCGGAACACTAAGACCGAAAGGTCGAACGTGAATCATATAGTAGATATGATCAACATAGTGATGTTCACCATTGAAAGCTACTCCATCTCACGTGACGATCGGACATGGTTTAGTTGATATGGATCACGTGATCATTTAGATGACTAGAGGGATGTCTATCTAAGTGGGAGTTCTTAAGTAATATTATTAATTGAAGTTTAATTTATCATGAACTTAGTACCTGATAGTATTTTACATGTCTATGTTATTGTAGATCAATGGCCCGTGCTACCGTTCCCTTGAATTTTAATGCGTTCCTAGAGAAAGCTAAATTGAAAGATGATGGTAGCAACTACACAGACTGGGTCCATAACTTCAAGATTATCCTCATTGCTACACAGAAGAATTACTTCCTGGAAGCACCACTAGGTGCAAAACCCGCTGCAGGAGCAACTCCAGATGTTATGAATGTCTGGCAGAGCAAAGCTGATGACTACTCGATAGTTCAATGTGCCATGCTTTACGGCTTAGAATCGGGACTTCAATGACGTTTTGAACATCATGCAGCATATGAGATGTCCCAGGAATTGAAGTTAATATTTCAAGAAAATGCCTGAATTGAGAGATACGAAGTCTCCAATAAGTTCTATAGCTGCAAGATGGAGGAGAATAGTTTTGTCAGTGAACACATACTCAGAATGTATGGGTACCACAACCACTTGACCCAACTGGGAGTTAATCTTCCTGATGATAGTGTCATTGACAGAGTTCTTCAATCACTGCCACCAAGCTACAAAAGCTTCGTGATGAACTATAGTATGCAAGGGATGGATAAGACAATTCCGGAGCTCTTCGCGATGCTAAAGGCTGCGGAGGTAGAAATGAAGAAGGAGCGTCAAGTGTTGATGGTTAACAAGACCACCAGTTTCAAGAAAAAAGGCAAAGGGAAGAAGGGGAACTTCAAGAAGATTGGCAAGCAAGTTGCTGCTCAAGTGAAGAAGCCCAAGTCTGGACCTAAGCCTGAGACTGAGTGCTTCTACTGCAAATGGACTAGTCACTGGAAGCAGAACTGCCCCAAGTATTTGGCGGATAAGAAGAATGGCAAAGTGAAAGGTATATTTGATATACATGTTATTGATGTGTACCTTACTAATGCTCAGAGTAGCGCCTGGGTATTTGATACTAGTTCTGTTGCTCATATTTCCAACATGAAACAGGGGCTACAGATTAAGCAAAGATTGGCTAAGGATGAGGTGACGATGCGCGTGAGAAATTGTTCCAAAGTTGATGTGATCACCGTCTGCACGCTACCTCTACATATACCTTCGGGATTAGTTTTAGACCTGAATAATTGTTATTTGGTGCCAGCGTTAAGCATGAACATTATATCTGGATCTGGTTTGATGCAAGACGGTTATTCATTTATATCAGAAAATAATGGTTGTTCTATTTATATGAGTAATATCTTTTATGGTCATGCACCCTTGATGAGTGCTCTATTTTTATTAAATCCTGATAGTAGTGATACACATATTCATAATATTGAAGCCAAAATATACAAGTTTAATAATGATAGTGCAACTTATTTGTGGCAGTGTCATTCAGGTCATATTAGTGTAAAGCACATGAAGAAACTCCATGCTGATTGGATTTTGGAATCACTTGATTATGAATCACTTGATGCTTGCGAGCCATGCCTCATGGGCAAGGTGACTAAAACTCCATTCTCTGAAACAATGGAGCGAGCAACTAACTTATTGGAAATAATACATACTGATGTATGCAGTCCGATGAGTGTTGAGGCTCGCGGCGGGTATCGGTATTTTCTGACCTACACAGATGATTTGAGCAGATATGGGTATATCTACTTGATGAAACATAAGTCTGAAACATTTGATAAGTTCAAAGAATTTCAGAGTGAAGTGGAAAATCATCGTAACAAGAAAATAAAGTGTCTACGATCTGATCATGGAGGTGAATATTTGAGTTATGAGTTCGGTCTTCATTTGAAACAATGCGAAATAGTTTCACAACTCACGCCACCTGGAACACCATAGCGTAATGGTGTGTCCGAACGTCGTAACCGCACTTTATTAGATATGGTGCGATCTATGATGTCTCTTATTGATTTACCGCTATTGTTTTGGGGTTATGGTTTAGAGACGGTTGCATTCATGTTTAATAGGGCACCATCTAAATCCATTGAGACGACTCCATATGAACTGTGGTTTGGCAAGAAACCCAAGTTGTCATTTCTTAAAGTTAGCGGCTGCGATGCTTATGTGAAAAAGCTTCAACCTGATATGCTCGAACCCAAATCGGAGAAATGTGTCTTCATAGATACCCAAAGGAGACTGTTGGGTACACCTTATATCACATATCTGAAGGCAATATATTCGTTCCTAAGAATGGATCCCTTGTAGAGAAGGAGTTTCTCTCGAAAGAAGTGAGTGGGAGGAAAGTACAACTTGATGAGGTAATTATACCTTCTCCCTTATTGGAAAGTAGTTCATCACAGAAATCAGTTCCAGTGGTTCCTACACCAATCAGTGAGGAAGTTAATGATGATGATCATGAAACTAATGATCAAGTTTCTACCGAACCTCGTAGGTCAACCAGAGTACGATCCGCACCAGAGTGGTACGGTAATCCTGTTCTGGAGGTCATGTTACTTGACCATGATGAACCTACGAACTATGAGGAAGCGATCATGAGCCCAGATTCCGCGAAATGGCTTGAGGCCATGAAATGTGAGATGGGATCCATGTATGAGAACAAAGTGTGGACTTTGATTGACTTGCCCGATGATCAGCAAGCAATAGAGAATAAATGGATCTTCAGGAAGAAGACTGACGCTGACGGTAATGTTACAGTCTACAAAGCTCGACTTGTTGCAAAAGGTTTTCGACAAGTTCAAGGAGTTGACTACAATGAGACATTCTCACCCGTAGCGATGCTTAAGTCTGTCTGAATCATGTTAGCAATTGCCGCATTTTATGATTATGAAATTTGGCAAATGGATGTCAAAATTGCATTCATTAATGGATATCTTAAAGAAGAGTTGTATATGATGCAACTAGAAGGTTTTGTCGATCCGAAAGGTGCTAACGAAGTGTGCAAGCTCCAGCGATCCATTTATGGACTGGCGCAAGCCTCTCAGAGTTGGAATATATGCTTTGATAGTGTGATCAAAGCATATGGTTTTATACAGACTTCTGGAAATGCCTGTATTTACAAGAAAGTGAGTGGGAGGTCTGTAGCATTTCTAATATTATATGTGGATCACATATTGTTGATTGGAAATAATACAAAATTTCTGGATAGCATAAAAGGATAATTGAATAAGAATTTTTCAATGAAAGACCTTGGTGAAGCTGCTTATATATTGGGCATCAAGATCTATAGAGATAGATCAAGACGCTTAATTGGACTTTCACAAAGCACATACCTTGATAAAGTTTTGAAGAAGATGAAAATGGATCAGTCAAAGAAAGGGTTCTTGCCTGTGTTACAAGGTGAGAAGTTGAGTCAGACTCAATGCCCGACCACTGTAGAAGATAGAGAGAAAATGAAAGTCATTCCCTATGCCTCGGCCATAGGTTCTATCATGTATGCAATGTTGTGTACCAGACCTGATGTGTGCCTTGCTATTAGTTTAGCAGGGAGGTACCAAAGTAATCCAGGAGTGGATCACTGGACAGCGGTCAAGAACATCCTGAAATACCTGAAAAGGACTAAGGATATGTTTCTCGTTTATGGAGGTGACAAAGAGCTCGTCATAAATGGTTAGGTCGATGCAAGCTTTGACACTGATCCGGATGATTCTAAGTCACAAACCGGATACGTATTTATATTGGATGGTGGAGCTGTCAGTTGGTGTAGTTCCAAGCAGAGCGTCGTGCCGGGATCTACGTGTGAAGCAGAGTACATAGCTTCTTCGGAAACAGCAAATGAAGGAGTCTGGATGAAGGAGTTCATATCCAATCTAGGTGTAATACCTAGTGCATGGGGTCCAATGAAAATCTTTTGTGACAATACTGGTGCAATTGCCTTGGCAAAGGAATCCAGATTTCATAAGAGAACCAAGCACATCAAGAGACGCTTCAATTCCATCCGCGATCAAGTCAAGGAGGGAGACATAGAGATTTGCAAGATACATACGGATCTGAGTGTTGCAAACCCATTGACTAAGCCTCTCTCATGATCAAAACATGATCAGCACCAAGACTCCATGGGTGTTAGAATCATTACTATGTAATCTAGATTATTGACTCTAGTGCAAGTGGGTGACTGAAGGAAATATGCCCTAGAGGCAATCATAATGTTGTTATTTATATTTCCTTATATCATGATAAATGTTTATTATTCATTCTAGAATTGTATTAACCGGAAACTTAGTACATGTGTGAATACATAGACAAAACTGAGTGTCCCTAGTATGCCTCTACTTGACTAGCTCGTTAATCAAAGATGGTTATGTTTCCTAACCATAGACATGTGTTGTCATTTGATGAACGGGATCACATCATTAGAGAATGATGTGGTGGACAAGACCCATCCATTAGCTTAGCATTATGGTCGTTTAGTTTTATTGCTATTGCTTTGTTCATGACTTATACATGTTCCTCTGACTATGAGATTATGCAACTCCCGAATACTGGAGGAACACCTTGTGTTGGGGATATGACTATTGGATATAACCTGCCTAGGAGGGGCCGGGTTATATCCATGGCGGTTTATCAAAACAAAGCCCATGAAGATATTGAAGGTGGCGATTCACAAAGCTAGGTCAAGCGTATTCGCTCCCTGGTAATCGAAACATAAGAAATACCACCTCAACTGGAGTAGGCTTTTACCTTCTTACCAAGGGGCCGAACCAATATAATTCATTTGTCCTTTGTCCCGTTTAAACCCCTTCAAGCTAACCTAGTTGTGATGGCTCCACGACTAAGTCCTTCCGCTAGGACATCTGCCGTGACGATTCCATGATAGTTGGCTCCCACTGTGGGGCCAGCACATGGTGGTTTCGAGTTCTTGAAGGGCAACTTCATAGGGATGAAGGGATATGCTGTGGGCGGGATAACTAAGAGTCGTCGCAGCAAGCTCTACATCGATGATGCAGGCTGGGGCCCCGAGGTCGGCTCAATCGAGTACAGGTACCGGGTCCCCTTTGGTGGAATCCATGCCTTCATTGGCAAGATCGGCGAACCGGGCCCTAAGCCGGACATCTGCACTAACATCATCGAGACGGCTCAGCGTGCACGGCCCGCCCGGGTTCAACCCGCCATGAAGCGTGCCTTTGTTGGTTTTATCCATGGGGCAGAAATTGAAGATGGATCTGTATATGGTGGTGAGACGACCATCTATTCTGATGATGGGTCGTCCATAGGCGAGACCAACTCATTGTATCAACTTCAAGACAGCCGTCTTAGGGGCTGTTCCGATGGTGACAGTACTCCGGACCCCTGCGAGCTACCAAACAGAGTTGCGGTTTCATGGCTGGTACATAACCGGTGCTCGGTTCATCAACCACTGCAGCCATGACCTCTAACTCCATGGCCGCGGCGGCGGCTAGTGCTGGTGGCCTTGCGGCCCACCGGCTCAAGTTCTCACCGAGTTGCTGGAGGCATTAGCAACTTTGATGGGGGTGGAGGTAACCTCGGACAACCAAGATTAGCATAATGCGGATGTGGCTAAGTTGTGGGATGAGATAGTTCAGGCCAAGGAGGACTTGGCGGCTGAGAACACCAGGATGGCTGCAAAACGGGCCGTTTTGGACACACAGGCGCAGCGAATCCAAGCTGACTCCGTCCGGCTCACGTTGGATCAGAATACTTCAAATGAGATCATGAGAATGAGACACCGAAGTTATCTACCCCCCGTTTATGACCCAAGAAACCTCTTTAACACGCCTGGTGCAGGGACCAGCGCCCCGCCAGTAAACCGAACGGTCGAAGCATGTGGGGCCAGAGCTCCGGTTCGGCCCCGAGTGATCGCTCTCCATGTGTGAACAATTCCTGTCTCAACATGTTCTGACGCTGTCGGGTCATTATTCCAACCCTTTGGACAATATGATTGCTGCAGCAACACGATTGGCCGCTCTGCCAGTTGAAGGTGAGTCTCTGACGGCGGTTGAAATGCGGAGGGCCATAGAACTTCTTCAGACAGCATTGGAGCAGCAAGCGGCTTATTCTTATAGTCGTGAGCAGATTCACTCAACCACTTGTCCAAGCCGGAGTTACAGTAGGCACATTGACTCACCAGTGGTTTCAAGTGCTGAACAGTGCCGTAACCAGCCCCGTGGGCATGACCCGACGCGCAATGATGCTAATGCCCAGGCTCTGGTGGATCAGGGCAGGGCGCGTGGAGAGGCCGAGCTGGCGGCTCAGCTAGCGGGTCATTAACAGTCTCCGGTTTACCCAACGACTTCAGTGGAAACAGGCATGGCCTCTAAGACCTTGGGTGTGCCCTGTTTAGTGCTGGCTCTGCATAACGAGCATTTGCCCAACGACTTCAAGGGTCCTTGCAAGGTGCCTAATTACACAGCAGATCAACCTCCTGAAGCTTGGGTTGAATGTTATGACATGGCCATGGAGATGCTGGATGTTAGTGAGGCTGCATGTGCCAAGTATTTCACCATGATGTTAGAAGGACCGGCTCGTACTTGGTTGAAGGGACTGCCCGCCAATTCTATCAGGTCGTGGGCGGAGCTGAAGGCCCGGTTTATTCAAAACATTAAGGATACGTGCAAACAGCCTATGTCGATCATGGATTTGGTGTATTGTGTCCAAGGTGAAGGCGAATCAACAACCAACTGGGTGCGCCGGGTCTCAACTATCATACACTCATCAGATAATATCACCGTTGGCTCAACAGTTTTAATGTTGGAGAAAAATTATCGTTTCCTCCCTCTTAAGCAGAAGCTTGGGCGACTTAAGCGCCATTGCGGGGATATGAGGGAGCTCATCGAAGCCCTGGTCAAGTATGCCGACTCTGATAGTACCAAGGACTCCGACCTCAACTCCAACTCTATATATTTGCTTTCAGGGAGAAAAAAATCAGAGAGAAGAATTCATCGCGTTTTACGATACGGAGCTGCCACCAAGCCCTAAAACCTCTTGGGAGGGCTGATCTGGAGTCCATTCGGGGCTCCGGAGAGGGGAATCTGTCACCATTGTCATCATCAACCATCCTCCATCACCAATTTCATGATGCTCACTACCGTGCGTGAGTAATTCCATCATAGGCTTGCTGGACGGTGATGGGTTGGATGAGATCTATCATGTAATCGAGTTAGTTTTGTTAGGGTTTGATCCCTAGTATCCACTATGTTATGAGATTGATGTTGCTATGACTTTGCTATGCTTAATGCTTGTCACTAGGGCCCGAGTGCCATGATTTCACATCTGAACCTATTATGTTTTCATCAATATATGAAAGTTCTTGGTCCTATCTTGCAAGTCTATAGTCACCTATTATGTGTTATGATCCGTTAACCCCGGAGTGACAATAATCGGGATACTTACCGGTGATGACCATAGTTTGAGGAGTTCATGTATTCACTATGTGCTAATGCTTTGTTCCAGTACTCTATTAAAAGGAGGCCTTAATATCCCTTAGTTTCCATTAGGACCCCGCTGCGACGGGAGGGTAGGACAAAAGATGTCATGCAAGTTCATTTCCATAAGCATGAATGACTATATTTGGAATACATGCCTACATTACATTGATGAATTGGAGATAGTTATGTGTCACCCTATGTTATGATTGTTACATGATGAACTACATCCGGCATAATTCTCCATCACCGATCCATTGCCTACGAGCTTTCCATGTATTGTTCTTCGCTTATTTACTTTTCCGTTGCTATTGTTACAATCACTACAAAATACCAAAAAAATTACTTTTGCTACTGTTACCTTTTTCTACCGTTACCACTACTATCATATTACTTTGCTACTAAACACTTTGCTGCAGATATTAAGTTTCCAGGTGTGGTTGAATTGACAACTCAACTGCAAATACTCGAGAATATTCTTTGGCTCCCCTTGTGTAGGATCAATAAATTTGGGTTGAATATTCTACCCTCGAAAACTGTTGCGATCCCCTATACTTGTGGGTTATCAAGACCATTTTCTGGCGCCGTTGCCGAGGAGCATAGCTCTATTCTTTGAGTCACTTGGGATTTATATCTGCTTATCATTATGAAGAACTTGAAAGATCCAAGAACCAAGATTTATCCCTCAACTACGAGTGGAGGTAAGGAACTGCCATCTAGCTCCGCACTTGATTTACCTTCTGTTTTGAGTAAGCTTGCGACACCTAAACCTGCTTCTGCTATTCGTTCTGATATGTCGCATGTTATTGATGATGCCACTTCTGCTATGCATGATACTTATGATGAAACTAGTTCTATGCTTGATACTACTGTGCCACTTGGTGAATTTCATGATGAACAACTTGCTAGGGGTTAGAGAGAATGAAAATATTGAATCTAGTAATATTGATGAAAGTGATGATGAAGACTTGCCCGTTATTCCTAAGGGTTATGTTTTTGACAAAGAAGCTTCTTTAGCTATTTTAGCTTGCAAAGATAGTTATGAACTTAAGAGGTTATTAGCTAAATGGAATAAGCAATCTCTAAATGCTAGGATGAAACCTGACCCTGCTTTTTCTACTTCACCTATCTTTGTTACTGATAAGGATTATGAATTCTCTGTTGATCCTGATATAATTACTTTGGTTGAATCTGATCCTTTTCATGGCTATGAATCTGAAATTGTTGTTGCACATCTTACTAAATTAAATGATCTAGCCACCCTGTTCACTAATGATGAGAGAACTCGTTACTTTTATATCCTTAAAATATTTCTGTTCTCATTAAAGGGTGATGCTAAGATATGGGTTAATTCTCTTGATCTTGGTTGTGTGCGTAGTCCCCAGGATATGATTTATTACTTCTCTGCTAAACATTTCCCTACTCATAAGAAACAAGCTTCTTTAAGGGATATGTATAATTTCGTGCAAATTGAAGAACAGAGTCTCTCACAAGCTTGGGGAGGCTTCTCAACATACTTAATGCTTTGCCTGATCATCCTCTTAAGAAAAATGAAATACTTTACATCTTTTATAATGGACTAACCGATGCCTCCAGAGATTACCTGGATAGTTGTGTTGGTTCTATTTTCAGGGAAAGAATGCCGGATGAAGCTGAAATTCTATTGAATAATATGTTGACAAATGAAAATAATTGGGCACTTCCTGGGCCTATTCCTAAACCAACTCCGAAGAAAAGAGGTGTTCTATTTCTCAGTCCTGAAGATATGCAAGAGGCAAAGAAATCTATGAAAGAAAATGGTATTAAAGCTGAAGATGTTAAGAATTTACTCCTATTGAAGAAATAAACGGTATTAATTTACCGCCTGTTGAAGAAACATATGACCTTAATCCATCTCCGATTGAAGAAACTCATGGTCTTGATAACCCGACAAAGTTAGTAAAGGTAAATTCTCTCTATAGATATGATAAAGCTAAAATCCCATTTACTAAGTTTGCTAGTCCATGCTTAGATGAGTTTGATAAATTTATGGTTGAGCAAGAAGAATTAAATGCTTATTTTGGTAGACAATTGAAATACAATTCAAATATGCTTGAACACTTGGGTGATTATATGGCTAATGTAACGCCCTCGATGCGGCTATATCTCCCACGTGTCGAGGCACGACTTAGAGGCATAACCGCATTGAAAGCAATGTCGCAAGTCAGGAAATCATCACACATCCCATGTACATAAATAATATAAAGGGGAGGTACATAGTTGGCTTACACTCGCCACATCACATCAAAGTACATAAATAACATCCATCATACAAATCACTCATGGCCCGACTACGGTGCCAAAATAGAAAAGACCCCCAACATGCGACAAGGCCCTGAATCGATAACCCCAACTAGGCACCACTACTGATCGTCGGGAAAGGAAACATAATAACGCTGAGAGTCCTCGTTGAACTCCCACTTGAGCTCGTACTCGTCACCTGGAGCGGAATCACCTGGACCTGCATCTGGAGTTGTAGTATCTGTGAGCCACGGGGACTCAGCAATCTCACACCCACGTGATCAAGACTATTTAAGCTTATAGGAAGATTAAGGCAAGTGTAGGTGGAGTTGCAGCAAGCGACTAGCATATATGGTGGCTAACTTATACGCAAATGAGGGTGAGAAGAGAAGGCGAAGCACGAGCGAGAAGCTAAAGGAACAACCTGCGCAAGCATTACTCCAACACCGTGTCCACTTCCCGGACTCCGCCGAGAAGAGGCCATCACGGCAACACACTCAGTTGATTCATTTTAATTAATTAAGGTTCAAGTTATCTAAAACCGGACAATAACAAATTCCCATCTGCCCATAACCGCGGGCACGGCTTTCGAAAGTTCAATCCCTGCAGGGGAGTTCCAACTTAGCCCATAACAAGCTCTCACGGTCAACGAAGGAATAGACCTCCTCCCAAGACGTTCCGATCAGACTCGGTATCTCGGTAACTCAAGACACTTTGACAGGTTAAAACAAGACCAGCAACACCGCCCGAATGTGCCGACAAATCCCGATAGGAGCTGCACATATCTCTTTCTCAGGGCATACTCAGATTGTCTTAGGTACGGGTAGGCCAGCCCAGAGTTGCCCCTGGTGGCCACCGGTAGCTGACAGGTGGACCAACACTCAGAGGAGCACTGGCCCGGGGGGTTAAAATAAGATGACCCTTGAGTCTGCAGAACCCAAGGGAAAGAAAAGGGTAGGCGGCAAATGGTAAAACCAAGGTTGGGCATTGCTGGACAAGCTTTAATCAAGGCGAAATATCAAGGGGTTCCCATTATAACCCAACCGCGTAAGGAACGCAAAATCCGGGAACATAACACCGATATGACGGAAACTTGGGAGGTAAGAGTGGAACAAAACACTAGGCGAGAGGCCGAGCCTTCCACCCTTTACCAAGTATATAGATGCATTAAGATAACATAGCAATATATTGATATCCTAACAAGTAAATAAATGTTCCAACAAGGAACGGCTCCAATCTTCACCCGCAACTATCAACGCTATAAGAGGGGCTGAGCAAAGCGGTAACATAGCCAATCAACGGTTTGCTAGGACAATGGTAGGTTAGAGGTTCAATCATGTAATTGGAAGGCTGACAAGCAAAAGGTAGGCATCGTAGCATTGGCATAGCAAGAGCGAGCAAACTAGCATAGCAAGAGCGAGCCTGCACAGTTGTCAAAGTTGACTGGATCCTCACAAGAAAACTCGATGGGATCCTCGGTAGCGAACTCGTCTCCCGGCTCTACCCAACAAGACAAACAAGCAACAAGGATACAATCAACCACGTGTAAGACCAAGCAATATGATGAAATGATGACATGCTATGCGGGATGCGATGCGGGATGCAAAATGCAAGATATGACAGGAAATGCATGAACCTGGCCTCAACTTGGAATTCCAAGGGTGCCACTGGATATAGGGGATGAAATCGCTTGAAAACGATATAAAGATCATTGGAATCGGAGTTACGGTTTGGAAAAGGCAAGCGTTTTAAGATATGACACCGGTCTGCGATTTACAGCAAGTAGGCATCTAAATGCAATGAAATGAACATGCTACAGCCACCAAACATGAAAACAAAATACATGGCATTGATGTACACAAGATGCTTAACAAATCACTAGCACTGAGCCATAGGCAAATTCATCCATTAAGGGGTTCAAAGAGGCATGGCAAAAATGAATATGCAAAACAGATTTCAGACTTAGTGAAATTAACACTAGCCTGAAATTTCAGATCACGAAGCCCTCTTCGGAGCAGCAAAACAACATGATACATGACCTGAAAATGACAAGTAAGAATATGGCATGGAGATACTCAACAAGCTTAATAAAACACCCAAAGTTACCTGGGGCCAAAAGGGTTCAAAAAATACTCTACCGAGCTCACGAACATAGCTCGAACACAATCAGTTTTCAGACTTAGTGAAAACCGAGACATGCAGAAATTTAACTCACGAAGGCATGTAAACGAGCTCGATGCACTCACTACGGTGCAAGTCATGGCAAGGCAAGCATATAACCAGCAAGAAGGCACAATATTGTAGCTACACATGGCAAGAAAAAAGACATAGCATTCATGGAACACTAATGGTAGCATCGGCAAAATCGCAAACAAGTTGACGATCTGCCCAGATTAACAACGAAGCAAAAGTTGAGCTCGATTGAGTCAACCTAGAGCACTTCACATATGCAAACAAAGACATGGATGGATAGAGCATAACAGAACTATCAAAACTCCCTTACTGATCATCCTCAAAAGAGACACGGATCACTAGGAAACAAGCTGGACATATGGCATCACGAACTAAAATATCCCAGACTTGGTGAAAATCACAGTCCCTGAAATCAGCAATCTCAGGTACCTGTCTTCACAAGCTTGCACAAGACAATACACACATCCTAAAAATGCACGGGTGGCACCTCTGGAAAGAAGACAAAATGCTTAACAATTCATCCCAAAGGGGCACAGGCATATCATGCACGGATTAAACATGGCAAAAATGACAAAAGTGCATGATGAACTAACGGATCTGCAATTTAACTCACGAAGCCTCCTTCTAACAGAATTTTGGGCATCAAGATGACCTCAAATGCAAATGACGCAATGTAATGAAATGATGTACATGTCGAGGCGAAGATTTTGATATATCATATGCCCAAAACGGAGCTACGGTTGCGGAGATACGAGCAGTCAAACATCGCATAAAAAACTAGGGTTTCTGGACAAAAGTCAACGGGGGGGGTTTGGATCTGAGATCTGGAACCGCACGGAACCCGAGGCGGCGCCGGAACACTGTAGCAACGGGGCGTCGCCGGAGCTCGTCGCGGCTCGCCGGAGGAAGAGGGACGGCGGCGTCGGGCGCCGGGGCGACGAGGGGCGGAGGCGGCGTCGGAGAGCAGGTGCGGCGGCGTAGTGGCTCCGGCCACCGGAGTTGCTGGACGGGGCGGCAGGGCGCTCCGGTGGGCGGGGCCGGCGGCGGCGAGCACCCACAGCGGCGGCGGCGCACGGCCGGGCTCGGGGAAGGAGGGCACCGACCCGGGCGAGGGGGCGGCGGCGTCTCGCGGGCCGGGGAGGGCCCCACGTGGGCCCGCGGGCTGGCGGCGTGGTCGGCGATGTGGTCCGGTGCCACGTGGCGCGACCCGGCTGGCTGAGGCGGGCGGCGGTGGACGTTGTCCGGCCGGGGGCGGACACGTCCGTCGGCGCGGTGGAGGAAGATGATTTTTTTTAGGAGGAGGACGGGGAGAAATCTGAGATTTGGAATGGGGGGGTGTATATATAGGCATAAGTGGAGCTAGGAGAGCCCAAATGAGGTGCGGTTTTCGCCCACGCGATCGTGATCGAACGCTCTAGGACATGGAGCAAAGTTTGGTGGATTTTGGGACAAATTGGAGGGGTGTTGGGCTGCAACACACACGAGGCCTTATCGGTCCCTCGGTTAACCGTTGGAGTATCAAACGAAGTCCAAATGACCCGAAACTTGACAGGCGGTCTACCGGTAGTAAACCAAGGCCGCTTGGAAAGTCCCGGTCCAATCTGGAAATGTTTAATCCCCACACACGAAAGAAAGCTAGAAATGGCCACCGGAGGAGAACGAAGCGCCGGAATGCAAAACGGACAACGGGGAAAATGCTCGAATGCATGAGATGAACATGTATGCAAATGCAATGCACGAGATGCCATGATATGAGATGCACGAAAAATAAAACAACACACGGAGACAAAGACCCGAACCCGAGAAATAAATATAACTTAGCGCCGGAGACGGCAAGAGTTGGATACAAATATGGAAAGTATATCTGGGGCGTTACAACACTCCACCACTACGAAAAGATCTTGTCCCGAGATCTAGGACTGAAAGAACTCCGGGTACTCAGAACGGAGGTGATCCTCGCGTTCCCAAGTAGCTTCACGGTCGGAATGGTGAGACCACTTGACTTTGAGAAATTTGATTGACTTGTTGCGAGTCTTGCGTTCAGTCTCTTCAAGAATAGCAACTGGGTGTTCACGATAAGAGAGATCTTCTTGGAGCTCAATGTCCTCGAAGTTGACAGTGCGGTCGGGAGTCTTGAAGCACTTTCGAAGCTGAGAGACATGGAACACATCATGAACATTGGCAAAGTTTGAAGGAAGCTCGAGCTGATAGGCGAGGTCGCCTCTCTTGCTAGCAATCTTGAAAGGTCCCACATATCTAGGGGCAAGCTTCCCTTTGATACCGAAGCGACGAGTACCTTTCATAGGAGAGACGCGGAGGTAAACATGATCTCCGATCTCGAAAGCCAAATCACGGTGCTTACTATCATAGTAGCTCTTCTGGCAGGATTGGGCTGCTTTGAGGTTATCACGAATGACTTTGCACATTTCTTCTGCTTCTGTGATTAAGTCATTACCCAGCAGCTGACGTTCACCGGTTTCGGACCAGTTGAGAGGGGTACGGCACTTCCTGCCATACAGAATTTCAAATGGGGCCTTGCCCGAACTTGCTTGAAAACTGTTGTTGTATGAGAATTCAGCATAAGGAAGGCAGTCCTCCCACTTCATGCCGAAAGAGATCACACAAGCCCTGAGCATATCTTCAAGAATCTGGTTGACACGCTCGACTTGACCGCTCGTTTGAGGATGGAAAGCAGTGCTGAAGCGGATGTTGGTGCCCATGGCCTTCTGAAAAGAATCCCAAAACTTCGAGGTAAAGATACTGCCACGGTCTGAAGAGATCACTTGAGGAATACCGTGCAGAGAGACAATGCGAGAGGTATAGAGTTCCGCCATTTGAGCTGCGGTGATCGACTCTTTGATAGGCAGAAAGTGAGCCACTTTGGTGAGCTTGTCGATGACAACAAATATAGCATCATTGCCACGCTTGGACTTTGGAAACCCAGTCACAAAGTCCATTTCAATGTGGTCAAACTTCCATTCTGGAATGGCAAGAGGTTGGAGGAGACCAGCTGGCCTTTGGTGTTCTGTCTTGACTCTTCTGCAGACATCACATTCATTCACGAATTGAGCGATCTCGCGCTTCATTCGAGTCCACCAATAAGCTTGCTTGAGGTCCTGATACATCTTCGTGCTCCCAGGGTGGATGGAGAGAAGAGAATTGTGAGCCTCGTACATGATCACTTTACGAAGTTCTCCTTTGGGCACAACACTACGATCCTCGAAGAAGAGAGTGTCCTTGTCATCAAGTCGGTAGCACTTGTACTTGGACTGACTCTTGTGAATCCCAATCTTCACCTTTTTCACCATAGCATCAAGAAGCTGGGCTTGGTGAATCTGGTCTTCTAAGGTAGGAGAGACTTGAAGGTTGGTGAGGAAACCTTGAGGAACAACTTGCAGATTAAGCTTGCGGAAAGCTTCCCAAAGCTCGGGTTGATAAGGCTTGAGAATCAGACTGTTGCAGTAGGCCTTTCTGCTCAAAGCATCAGCAATCACATTGGCCTTGCCTGGAGTATACTCAATACTCGGATTGTACTCTTGAATCATTTCGACCCATCGAGTCTGCCTGAGGTTGAGATTAGGCTGGGTGAAGATGTACTTGAGACTCTTGTGATCAGTGAAAATGTCCACTTTCCTACCCAATAGAAGATGTCTCCAAGTCAACAAAGCGTGCACAACTGCCGCCAACTCGAGATCATGAGTGGGGTAGTTCTTCTCATTAGGCTTCAACTGGCGAGAGGTATAAGCAACCACTTTCTTCTCTTGCATCAATACTGCGCCAAGACCTTGGAGAGAGGCATCATAAAAGACCTCGTACGGCTTGGATTCATCAGGTGGAGTCAGAACTAGAGCAGTGATCAACTTCTCTTTCAAAGTGTTGAAAGCCATATCACACTATGGAGACCAAACGTACTTGACGTGCTTCTGAAGAAGATTTGAGAGAGACTTCGCGATCTTGGAAAAGTTTTCAACGAATCTTCGGCAAAAGCTTGCGAGACCGAGGAAACTGCGGAGTTGCTTCACGTTCCGAGGAGGTTCCCAATTCACAATTGCGGATACCTTCTCGGGATTCACGGAAATGCCCTTGGCAGAGATGATATGGCCAAGATAAAGAACCTCATCGAGCCAAAATTCACACTTGGAGAACTTGGCATAGAACTGATGTTCCCTGAGCTTATCAAGAACCAAACGCAAGTGCTTGGCATGATCTTCCTTGTTCTTCGAGAAAAACAGAATGTCATCGAGATAGACCAAAACGAAGTCATTGGTGTAGGCGTTGAAGATGAAATTCATCATGCGAGAGAACGTCGGAGGAGCGTTGGCGAGGCCAAAAGACATGACAGTGTATTCATATGAACCATAGCTTGTTCTGAATGCTGTCTTGGGAATATCTTCTTCACGAATGCGAATCTGGTGATAACCCATACGGAGATCAAGCTTGGAGAATACTTGAGCACCCTTGAGTTGTTCTAACAGCTCATTGATGTCGGGAAGTGGGTATTTGTTCTTGATGGTCTTCTTATTCACTGGACGGTAATCAACACAAAGTCGACTCGATCCATCCTTCTTCTTCACAAAAAGAACACCACAACCCCACGGAGAAGTACTAGGCCGGATGAGACCCAATCTTTCTTGCTCATCGAGTTGTTTCTTCAACTCCTTCAACTCTTCGGGGCCGAGCTTGTAGGGACGTTTGCACACAGGTTCCGTACCGGGCTCAAGTTCAATAACAAATTCAACCGGCCGGTTTGGAGGCATCCCTGGGAGTTCTTCTGGACAAACGTCTTGATATTCGCACACGACTGGAATTTGCGAAATAGCATCCAATTCACCCTTCTCATTAAGAGAAAACAACCGGATTGTATTATCCCGAGCAGCAAAGACAATTACATCCTCAGACGAATGAGTCAATTGAATCTGCCTGGCTGCACAATCAAGCTGAGCCTTGTGCTTAGAAAGCCAATCCATTCCGAGAATAAGATCAATATCCGAGTCACCAAGAACCATTGGAGAAGATAGAAACTTGTAGTCACCCAAAGTAATAGTAACATCCGGAGCAATGGAGTTAGCCTCCATGCGCTTACCGGGAGAGACAACTGCTAAAGGGCTAGGCAAAATTTGCAAAGGCAACCCATGCTTAGATGAAAACGGTCTCGAGATGAAACAAGGCGATGCACCCATGTCAAAAAGAACATTTGCAGGAATATCATTAACAGGAAGGTTACCCATGATCACATCTAACGAGTCCTCTGCCTGAGCTGCATTCATCAAATTGACCTTGGCGTGCTTGGAATTATGCTTGACCACAGCTGTACTTGCCGATCTGACAGGAGGAGGAGGAGGAAGACGCCTCTGGTTGAAACACTTGTTGGCATAGTGACCCTTCTGTTGGCACTTGTTGCACGTGACCTCTGAAAGCGGGCGGTGATACAGAGCACTCGATCTTGGAGCTTGAGACGAAGTCTTGTTCTGAAAGCCTGGGTTGGGTGGGTGGGAAGAACCACTGCCACCTTTGCTCTTCTGCTGATACGGCTGACGGAACGGAGGAGGAGGAAGCCAATACTTCTGCTGCTTGGCCACTTGAGTAGAGGAAGACGGAGTAACATCTCTGACTCGCTTCCTGGAAGCATCACACCTCAACTGAGCAGCCTCTTGCTTCAGTGCCATGTTGTAGAACTCATCGTATCTCAAAGGCTCGAAGAGAACAAGAGCGAGCTGAATATCTTCTCTGAGACCACCCCTGAACTGATATATCATGCTCTTCTCGTCAGGCACGTCCTGCTTGGCAAAGCGGGCAAGTTTCTGGAACAATTTGTTGTAGTCATAGACAGACAAAGAGCCTTGCTTCAGATTGCGGAATTCCTCACGCTTGCTTTCAACCACGCTCTGCGGAATGTGATGAGCTCGGAAATCTCGACGGAAATCATCCCAAGTGATAACACGTTCACCTCTGGAATCCTTGTACTGCAGGAACCATTCTGCAGCCTGATCTTTGAGTTGGAAGGAAGCGAATTTCACAAAGTCCTCAGGCCTGACGTTGCTGCACTCGAAATGCTTACACAGATCCACAAGCCAATCGTCAGCATCGGTTGCCTCAACACAATTACCGAAAGTCTTTGGCCCGTTAGCAAGGAACTGGTTGAGTGTAGCAAAGTGACCCTGGTTGCTGCCTTGATTCCCTTGACTGCCTTGATTGCGCTCTGGGAGAATTTGCATGATCAGCTGAGTGTTTGCATTAGTAGCGGCCATCACAGCTTGCCATGCTTCTGGAGGAGGCGGAGGTGGAGGCGGATCAGGATTCGGAGTCGTGCGCGTTGGAGGAGCCATCCTGAAGATGTTGACCACCATTAGCACACAAATAGACAAATATTGAAGCTGAATCCAACGGAATGAAAATTGCAACATAAAGTCTTCACATCCGAACAAAATGAACGAATGCACTTCTCTTGAAGTGGTCACATATTCCTAAATTGCGAAGCCATGAAGAATCAGGTAGAAGGGGTACAACAACGAGGGATGGAATCAACATATGACGTCGGAGCAACTCGAATGCCACAACTGAAAATAAAACCAAGGGTTGGCTTGCGGAATCAGCCGGAACAAATACATGATAGAAATTTCGTCCGAAGTTTTCGTGGTGGGACCTACACGGGCTTGATCGTACAGCACCATCATGTACAAGGCAGTGCACATGACATACGAAGCGTCCCCGAGTCAGCATAGCCAAGGACTCTTTAAGACACAACGAGACCACTGTAAAATCGACCGTGAATAGGCGAACCACTAGACGTCGAACCCCAATTTCATATCATACATCTGTCGGAAAAATATCCTAAGGCTACTTGAATTCCCACCTATGAAATTCCCAAAATTTTCCCGGTTATGCAATCAGGTGTTGGGGATACAGGGGAGCATAATATCTCACTCAAGCTAGCAATCCTACATCCAGTTGTATCCATCCTTCAACACATAACCAAGAAACCTTCGGAAACCATCTATCTCAACCTTTGAAAAGCATCCATTATACAAGTTATGGCGATACTCCCGAACTCCCGCCCCAGTACTGGGTGGCGTCGAGGTTATCTCACCAACGAACTGCATAAAAGAGATTTTCGATGTCGCGCACAAATCTCAAGTATACCAGAATTGCAACGATAAAATTGTGACGACAACACCTCGGAGCTCAACTCCCCGGGACACTGCCACAACCCCTAAAGACAGGAGGCACCAAGAACAATGTTCTCGTCACAAAACCATCGGAACAAAACCAAGATACTCGCGTGATCCTAAAAAATTTTTTTAGTGAAATTTGAGAAGAGAAGAGTCAAAACTCTACGTCAGGATGCCTTACCAGAGCGATGAGGAGACTGGGAAGTAAAAAGAATTCCTAAGCTCTCCAATATATAATTCCTAAATGACTCAAAACATCTTTCTAGACACAACTCGGCTGCTAAAAACGATCAAGCAATGGGGGCTCCTAAGGTCGGGGAAGGCTCTGATTACCAACTTGTAACGCCCTCGATGCGGCTATATCTCCCACGTGTCGAGGCACGACTTAGAGGCATAACCGCATTGAAAGCAATGTCGCAAGTCAGGAAATCATCACACATCCCATGTACATAAATAATATAAAGGGGAGGTACATAGTTGGCTTACACTCGCCACGTCACATCAAAGTACATAAATAACATCCATCATACAAATCACTCATGGCCCGACTACGGTGCCAAAATAGAAAAGACCCCCAACATGCGACAAGGCCCTGAATCGATAACCCCAACTAGGCACCACTACTGATCGTCGGGAAAGGAAACATAATAACGCTGAGAGTCCTCGTCGAACTCCCACTTGAGCTCGTACTCGTCACTTGGAGCGGAATCACCTGGACCTGCATCTGGAGTTGTAGTATCTGTGAGCCACGGGGACTCAGCAATCTCACACCCACGCGATCAAGACTATTTAAGCTTATAGGAAGATTAAGGCAAGTGTAGGTGGAGCTGCAGCAAGCGACTAGCATATATGGTGGCTAACTTATACGCAAATGAGGGCGGGAAGAGAAGGCGAAGCATGAGCGAGAAGCTAAAGGAACAACCTGCGCAAGCATTACTCCAACACCGTGTCCACTTCCCGAACTCCGCCGAGAAGAGGCCTTCACGGCAATACACTCAGTTGTTTAATTTTAATTAATTAAGGTTCAAGTTATCTACAACCGGACATTAACAAATTCCCATCTGCCCATAACCGCGGGCACGGCTTTCGAAAGTTCAATCCCTGCAGGGGAGTTCCAACTTAGCCCATAACAAGCTCTCACGGTCAACGAAGGAATAGACCTCCTCCCAAGACGTTCCGATCAGACTCGGTATCTCGGTAACTCAAGACACTTCGACAGGTTAAAACAAGACCAGCAACACCGCCCGAATGTGCCGACAAATCCCGATAGGAGCTGCACATATCTCTTTCTCAGGGCACACTCAGATTGTCTTAGGTACGGGTAGGCCAGCCCAGAGTTGCCCCTGGTGGCCACCGGTAGCTGACAGGTGGACCAACACTCAGAGGAGCACTGGCCCGGGGGGGTTAAAATAAGATGACCCTTGAGTCTGCAGAACCCAAGGGAAAGAAAAGGGTAGGCGGCAAATGGTAAAACCAAGGTTGGGCATTGCTGGACAAGCTTTAATCAAGGCGAAATATCAAGGGGTTCCCATTATAACCCAACCGCGTAAGGAACGCAAAATCCGGGAACATAACACCGATATGACGGAAACTTGGGAGGTAAGAGTGGAACAAAACACTAGGCGAGAGGCCGAGCCTTCCACCCTTTACCAAGTATATAGATGCGTTAAGATAACATAGCAATATATTGATATCCAACAAGTAAATAAATGTTCCAACAAGGAACGGCTCCAATCTTCACCTGCAACTATCAACGCTATAAGAGGGGCTGAGCAAAGCGGTAACATAGCCAATCAACGGTTTGCTAGGACAATGGTAGGTTAGAGGTTCAATCATGTAATTGGGAGGCTGACAAGAAAAAGGTAGGCATCGTAGCATTGGCATAGCAAGAGCGAGCAAACTAGCATAGCAAAGATAGTAGTGATTTCGAGGTTATGATCATCTTGCCTGCACAGTTGTCAAAGTTGACTGGATCCTCACAAGCAAACTCGACGGGCTCCTCGGTAGCGAACTCGTCTCCCGGCTCTACCCAACAAGACAAACAAGCAACAAGGATACAATCAACCACGTGCAAGACCAAGCAATATGATGAAATGATGACATGCTATGCGGGATGCGATGCGGCATGCAAAATGCAAGATATGACAGGAAATGCATGAACCTGGCCTCAACTTGCAATTCCAAGGGTGCCACTGGATAGAGGGGATGAAATCGCTTGAAAACGATATAAAGATCATTGGAATCGGAGTTACGGTTTGGAAAAGGCAAGCGTTTTAAGATATGACACCGTTCTGCGATTACAGCAAGTAGGCATCTAAATGCAACGAAATGAACATGCTACAGCCACCAACCATGAAAACAAAATACATGGCATTGATGTACACAAGATTCTTAACAAATCACTAGCACTGAGCCATAGGCAAATTCATCCATTAAGGGGTTCAAACAGGCATGGCAAAAATGAATATGCAAAACAGATTTCAGACTTAGTGAAATTAACACTAGCCTGAAATTTCAGATCACGAAGCCCTCTTCGGAGCAGCAAAACAACATGATACATGACCTGAAAATGACAAGTAAGAATATGGCATGGAGCTACTCAACAAGCTTAATAAAACACCCAAAGTGACCTGGGGCCAAAAGGGTTCACAAAATACTCTACCGAGCTCACGAACATAGCTCGAACACAATCAGTTTTCAGACTTAGTGAAAACTGAGACATGCAGAAATTTAACTCACGAAGGCATGTAAACGAGCTCGATGCACTCACTACGTTGCAAGTCATGGCAAGGCAAGCATATAACCAGCAAGAAGGCACAATATGCTAGCTACACATGGCAAGAAAAAAGACATAGCATTCATGGAACACTAATGGTAGCATCGGCAAAATCGCAAACAAGTTGACGATCTGCCCAGATTAACAACGAAGCAAAAGTTGAGCTCGATTGAGTCAACCTAGAGCACTTCACATATGCAAACAAAGACATGGATGGATAGAGCATAACAGAAATATAAAAACTCCCTTACTGATCATCCTCAAAAGAGACACGGATCACTAGGAAACAAGCTGGACATATGGCATCACGAACTAAAATATCCCAGACTTAGTGAAAATCACTAAGTCCCTGAAATCAGCAATCTCAGGTACCTCTCTTCGCAAGCTTGCACAAGACAATACACACATCCTAAAAATGCATGGGTGGCTCCTCTGGAAAGAAGAAAAAATGTGTAACAATTCATCCCAAAGGGGCACAGGCATATCATGCACGGATTAAACATGGCAAAAATGACAAAAGTGCATGATGAACTAACGAAGCCTCCTTATAACAGCATTTTGGGCATCAAGATGGCCTCAAATGCAAATGACGCAATGGAATGAAATGATGTACATGTCGAGACGAAGATTTTGATATATCATATGCCCAAAACGGAGCTACGGTTGCGGAGATACGAACAGTCAAACATTGCATAAAAAACTAGGGTTTCTGGACAAAAGTCAACGGGGGGGGGGGGGGTTTGGATCTGAGATCTGGAACCGCACGGAACCCGAGGTGGCGCCGGAACACTGTAGCAACGGGGCGTCGCCGGAGCTCGTCGCGGCTCGCCGGAGGAAGAGGGACGGCGGCGTCGGGCGCCGGGGCGACGAGGGGCGGAGGCGGCGTCGGAGAGCGGGGGCGGCGGCGTAGTGGCTCCGGCCACCGGAGTTGCTGGACGGGGCGGCAGGGCGCTCCGGTGGGCGGGGCCGGCGGCGGCGAGCACCCACAGCGGCGGCGGCGCACGGCCGGGCTCGGGGAAGGAGGGCACCGACCCGGGCGAGGGGGCGGCGGCGTCTCGCGGGCCGGGGAGGGCCCCGCGTGGGCCCGCGGGCTGGCCGCGCGGTCGGCGATGTGGTCCGGCACCACGTGGCGCGACTCGGCTGGCTGAGGCGGGCGGCGGTGGACGTTGTCCGGCCGGGGGCGGACACGTCCGTCGGCGCGGTGGAGGAAGATGATTTTTTTTACGAGGAGGACGGGGAGAAATCTGAGATTTGGAATGGGGGGGTGTATATATAGGCATAAGTGGAGCTAGGAGAGCCCAAATGAGGTGCGGTTTTCGCCCACGCGATCGTGATCGAACGCTCTAGGACATGGGGCAAAGTTTGGTGGATTTTGGGACAAATTGGAGGGGTGTTGGGCTGCAACACACACGAGGCCTTATCGGTCCCTCGGTTAACCGTTGGAGTATCAAACGAAGTCCAAATGACCCGAAACTTGACAGGCGGTCTACTGGTAGTAAACCAAGGCCGCTTGGCAAGTCCCGGTCCAATCCGGAAATGTTTAATCCCCACACACGAAAGAAAGCTAGAAATGGCCACCGGAGGAGAACGAAGCGCCGGAATGCAAAACGGACAACGGGGAAAATGCTCGAATGCATGAGATGAACATGTATGCAAATGCAATGCACGAGATGCCATGATATGAGATGCACGAAAAATAAAACAACACACGGAGACAAAGACCCGAACCCGAGAAATAAATATAACTTAGCACCGGAGACGGCAAGAGTTGGATACAAATATGGAAAGTATATCTGGGGCGTTACAGCTAATGTCGAAGGTGAACTTAAACTTATTAGTAACAAGCTTCTATGGTTACAACTCAAGTAGAACAAGTACTTAACGCACAAAATGATTTACTCAATGAATTGAATAGTAAGAATAATGATAATATTGTTAGAGTTATGACTAGAGGTGGTAGAATGACTCAGGAACCTATGTATCCCGAAGGCCACCCTAAGAGAATTGAGCAAGATTCTCAGAGAAATAATATAGATGCACCTAGTCCTTCAAAAAGGAAGAAAAACAAAAATGATAGGACTTTGCATGCTTATAGTGAACCTATTACTGAAACACCTGAGAATCCAAATGATATTTCTATCTCTGATGCTGAAACACAATCTGGTTATGAACCTGAAACTAGTGATAATGTTAATGATAATGTTCATGATGAGGCTCAACCTAGTAATGATAATGATATAGAAATTGAACCTGCTATTGATCTTGATAACCCACAATCAAAGAATCAACGTTATGATAAGAAAGACTTTGTTGCTAGGAAACACGGTAAGGAAAGAAAGCCTTGGGTTCAGAAACCCATGCCTTTTCCTACCAAACCATCAAAGAAAAAGGATGATGAGGATTTTGAGCGCTTTGCTGAAATGATTAGACCTATGTTTTTGCGTATGCGATTAACTGATATGCTCAAAATGAATCCTTATGCTAAGTATATGAAAGATATTGTTACAAATAAAAGAAAGATACGGAAGCTAAAATTTCCACCATGCTTGCTAATTATACTTTGAAGGGTGGAATACCAAAGAAACTTGGAGATCCAGGAGTACCTACTATACCATGCTCCATTAAAAGAAACTATGTTAAAACTGCTTTATGTGATCTTGGAGCCGGTGTTAGTGTTATGCCTCTCTCTTTATATCGTAGACTTGATTTGAATAAGTTGACACCTACTAAAATATCTTTGCAAATGGCTTATAAATCAACTGCTATACCTGTCGGTATTTGTGAGGATGTGCCTATTGTGGTTGCAAACGTTACTATTTTAACAGACTTTGTTATTCTTGATATTCCCGAGGACGATAGTATGTCTATTATTCTTGGAAGACCCTTTTTGAATACTGCAGGGGCTGTTATTGATTGCACTAAAGGCAATGTCAATTTTCATGTTAATGGTAATGAGCATACGGTACACTTTCCGAGGAAACAACCTCAAGTTCATAGTATCAACTCTATTGGAAAAATTCCATCGATTATATTTGGAGGTTTTGAATTTCCTCTTCCTACTGTCAAGAAGAAATATGATATTCTTATTATTGGGGATGTGCATATCCCCATTGAGGTAACATAGTGTTATTCGAAATTTCTCCGGTTCCATGTTATTCAGAATGAGTTCGTTAACAAGACTTGATCAACCTTGTTAGTGGATTCCTTTTGATGAGCATGAGATGGATGAAACTAGAAGGCACAACCTTCTGTACCCTCCTCTTACTTTCTGTTATTTATATTAAATAAAATAAAAATAGTATTTTTTTGTCTGTTATTTGATTTATACATGCAATATAAAAATACCCCGAAAATGGAAGTTCTCCAAATGCCCTGAAATTTAAATATGATTTTTTCTGGAATATTTGAGAATATTTGGCACTGAGAACACAGCAGGAGGAGCTGGCACCTGGCCACGAGGGTCAGGGGTGCGCCCCCCTGCCTCGTGGGCCCAAGGCGGCCCTCCTCCACCTATTCTTGCACCCACACACTCCTTATTCCTCCCACAAACACGAATATCAAGTTCATACCTGAGTCCAAGCTCATTTTGCTGCCATTTTCGATCTCCTTGCTCAAAGCACCTCTCACAAAACTGCTTGGGGAGATTGTTCCTTGGTATGTGACTCCTTCATTGGTCCAATTAGTGTTTGTTCTAGTGCTTTATTCATTGCAAATTTATTGCCTAGGTGACAATGTTCATCAGCTTGCATGTCAAATTTATATGGTCAAAAGTAGTTTTGATGCATGATATAGGCTCTAGGCACTTGTAGGAGTAGTTGCTATCAATATTATTGAGTTTGGTTTACTTTTATTTTGATGTTACTAAAAATTTCAGAAATTTTTCAGAGGAAGAAATATGTTTAGGAAAATGTACCAAGGTGGCTCTTCAAGGAAACAAGATCCCAGGCTTGCAATGCATGATGTTGATGATGAGCCACCAAGGGACGCTCCAGTGCGGCCCTGTGAATGGCCTTCAGAGGACTTCATGGATCGAGCGGGGATTAAGGAAGAATTTAACACATACTTGCATAACGCTGATCTTGTGAGCTTCGAGGAAGAAAAATGCCGTCAGTACCACTATCTCACTAGTTCCTTTGTGAGGAGGTTTGAATTTTCATCTTCACATAATTCTCCAACTGTCCTGTTTGATCTTTATGAAAATTCTTACACTATGGACTTAGAAGATTTTACCACTGCTTGCAAACTTCCACAATGGGTTAGTGTCAGGGAACCCCGCAAATCTGAATTTAGAGACTTTCTTGCTGGTATAACTGTGGGGGAATCTAGAGATATAACACAAGCTACCATAGGGAGCATTCACTTTCCTGCTATACATTATTTTGCACTCTTCATAGGTAGATGCATTAACGGTAAATATGAAGCATGTCACATGTGTGTGGAATTTATGCAACCCGCTTAGCTGATTTTCTTGGTGTAACTATACGTAATGATGATATTGAATTACCTCCTTCTTACCTAGACTTTAATGCTATGGTTCACCACCAATTTTTCGAGAGGAATGAATCACCTCTCCAGTATCGTTTAATCTTTAACAGACGTCGTGTTGTCCATATTACTCTTCCTGCTCCTGCCTTCTTTGATTATCAGGAAAAAGGAAGATATGTTCTTACCAGAGAGGAGGCAGATGAGTATGAGAGGAGAGCGGAGGCCGCTCGTCGCCACGCTGCAGCTCAGGAGGCGATAGCCACTGCATCTCAGTATGACCCCAACTATTACTATGGATATCCGCCAGGCCAACCGTGGCCATAGACCAACTTAGGCCAAAAGCCTAAGCTTGGGGAAGTACGTATTTCTCACGGACATTATATTCATGTTCACACACTCATTGCTAGATGTCGGTGCTCATACTTTTGCATTGTATCATCCATGCTAGTTTCTTTCCTTTTTATGCTTTCTTCTTGTGTGTTTAATAAACCTTAAGAAAAACCAAAAAAATTAGTTGTAGCTTTTAATTAGTTTACTTTCCATGCTTGTAGTAGTAATTAAAAAAAGAAAACCCAAAAAGATTTCATGTTCTTCTTTTGCTTGTTGGGAGCTTTCCCGTGTAAATAGTCTTATTTCTTTTCTTTTCTTTGGGGGTCGATAGGAGAAGACCATAATTAAATTGTTGATGTAGCTCTTATATGCATTATTGTTGATCTGACATTAGAGCCCATATTGCCTTGTCTTCTCATGTTTATTGAATGCTTGCAGATTCCAGCTTAGTCCAATGCACGTGCACTATTATTATTATTCACATTATTCGCTCGTGCAAGTGAAAGGAAATTATGACGATATATGATGGACTGACCGAGATGAGAAAAGCTGGTATGAACTCGACCTCTCTTGTTTTTGTAAATATGATTAGTTCATTGTTCCTGATTCAGCCTATTATGAATAAACATGTTTGCAAATACAACTAGAGATCATAGTTTCTTGTGCCATGCTTGATTAGCTGGGAGCTTATAATGGTTTACCTTGCGTGCCAACATCCTATTAAAATGGTTGTGATGTGGTATGATAGGGTGGTATCCTCCTCTGAATGATTTAAGTGACTTGACTTGGCGCATGTTCACGCATGTAGTTGAAACAAAATCAACATATCCTTCACGATATTTATGTTCATGGTGGATTATATCCAACTCATGCTTGCATTCGGTGTTGATTAATTTTAATGCATGTTCATGACTGTTGTCGCTCTCTAGCTGGTCGCTTCCCAGTCTTTTGCTAGCCTTCACCTGTAGTAAGTGGGAATACTTCTTGTGCATCCAGCTCCATAAACCCCAAAGTTATTGCATATGAGTCCACCATACCTACCTATATACGGTATCTACCTGCCGTTCCAAGTAATTTGTATGTGCCAAACTCTAAACCTTCAAATTAATATCATGTTTTGTATGCTCAAATAGCACATGTATCAACTAGGGATGTCTGTATCTTCCTTGTTAGGCAGGTTATTCTCAAGAGGAGTGGACTCCGCTCTTCACTCACATGAAAGTGGCTGGTCACCGGGATGCCCAGTCCCATGCTTTATGCAAATCAAATCAAAATAATTGCAAACAAAACTCCCCCTGGGACCCTTGTTAGTTAGAGGCACTCATTGTTTCGAGCAAGCCATGGATTGATGCTTGGTGGTGGAGGGGGAGTATAAACTATACCATTCTGTTTCGGAACCGCCTATAATGTCTGTAGCATGGAAGATATCGCCATCTCTTGGTTGTTATGTTGACAATGAAAGTATACCGCTCAAAATATTATTCATCTCTATTTCAAAACCGAGCTCTGGCACCTCTACAAATCCCTAATTCCCTCTGCGAAGGGCCTATCTATTTACTTTCATGTTGAGTCATCATCTTCTTATTAAAAAGCACCAGTTGGAGAGCACCGTTGTCATTTGCATTCATTACTGTTAGTTTACAGTGAGTATGACTTGACTGGATCTCTTTTACCATGAATTACAATGTGTAGTCAGTCCTTGATCTTTAAAGGTGCTCTGCATTTATTTTTTGCGGTCTCAGAAAAGGCTAGCGAGATACCATCTTGTTATATCATATTATGATTGTTTTGAGAAAGTGTTGTCATCTGAGATTTATTATTATTGCACACTAGTTGATTATGCCATTAATATGAGTAAACTTGAGACCTAAGCGTTATTGTGAATGTGGTTAGTCATAATCTTTGCTGAAAACTTGAATGCTGGCTTTACATATTTACAACAACAAGAGCAAACAGAGTTTGTAAAAGTTTTTCTTTATCTCTTTCAGTTTCTCAACTGAATTGCTTGAGGACAAGCAAAGGTTTAACCTTGGGGGAGTTTATACGTCTCCGTCATATCTACTTTTCCAAACTCTTTTCCCCTTGTTTTGGACTCTAACTTGCATGATTTGAATGGAACTAACCCGGACTGACGCTGTTTTCAGCAGAATTGCTATGGTGTTATTTATGTGCAGAAACAAAAGTTCTCGGAATGACCTGAAACTTCACGGAAGATCTATTCAGAAATAATAAAAAATCCTTGCAAAAGATGAAGACCAGGGGGCCCACCACCTGTCCATGAGGGTGGGGGTGCACCTGCCCCCCTAGGGCACGCCCCCTACCTCGTGGGCCCCCTGGAGCTCCTCCGACCTCAACTCCAACTTTATATATTTGCTTTCCGGGAGAAAAAAATCAGAGAGAAGGATTCATCGTGTTTTACGATACGGAGCCGCCACCAAGCCCTAAAACCTCTCGGGAGCGCTGATCTGGAGTCCGTTCGGGGCTCCGGAGAGGGGAATCCGTCGCCATCATCATCATCAACCATCCTCCATCACCAATTTCATGATGCTCACCGCCGTGCGTGAGTAATTCCATCGCAGGCATGCTAGACGGTGATGGGTTTGATCCCTAGTATCCACTATGTTTCGAGATTGATGTTGCTATGACTTTGCTATGCTTAATGCTTGTCACTACGGCCCGAGTGCCATGATTTCAGGTCTGAACCTATTATGTTTTCATCAATATATGAGAGTTCTTGATCCTATCTAGCAAGTCTATAGTCACCTATTATGTGTTATGATCTGTTAACCCCGAAGTGACAATAATCGGGATACTTACTGGTGATGACCATAGTTTGAGGAGTTCATGTATTCACTATGTGCTAATGCTTTGTTCCGGTACTCTATTAAAAGGAGGCCTTAATATCCCTTAGTTTCCATTAGGACCCCGCTGCCACGGGAGGGTAGGAAAAAAGATGTCATGCAAGTTCTTTTCCATAAGCACATATGACTATATTCGGAATACATGCCTACATTACATTGATGAATTGGAGCTAGTTCTGTGTCACCCTATGTTATGATTGTTACATGATGAACCTGCATCCGGCATAATTCTCCATCACCGATCCATTGCCTACTAGCTTTCCATATATTGTTCTTCGCTTATTTACTTTTCCATTGCTATTGTTACAATCACTACAAAATACAAAAAACATTACTTTTTCTACTGTTACCTTTTGCTACTGTCACCACTACTATCATATTACTTTGCTACTAAACACTTTGCTGCGGATATTAAGTTTCTAGGTGTGGTTGAATTGACAACTCAACTGCTAATACTTGAGAATATTCTTTTGCTCCCCTTGTGCCGAATCAATAAATTTGGGTTGAATATTCTAATATGTCTCATGTTATTGATGATGCCACTTCTGCTATGCATGATACTTATGATGAAACTACTTCTATGCTTGATACTACTGTGCCACTTGGTGAATTTCTTGATGAACAACTTGCTAGGGCTATAGAGAATGAAATTATTGAAACTGATAATATTGGTGGGAGTGATGATGAAGACTCTCCCCCTAGATATGAATTACCTGTTGTGCCTGAGGGCTATGTCATGGATCAAGACACTGCTAGAGATTTTCTTGCTTGCAATGATAGGAGTGATCTTAAGAAATTATTAGCTAAGCTGAAACAAAAAACTCTGAATGCTAGAATGAAATAAGATCCTGCTTATGCTACTTCACCTATCTTTGTTACTGATAAGGATTATGATTTCTCTGTCGATCCTGAGATAATTAACTTAGTTGAATCTGATCCTTTCTATGGTTATGAATCTGAAACTGTTGTGGCACATCTTACTAAATTAAATGATATAGCGACCCTGTTCACTAATGATGAAAGAACTCGCTACTTTTATATCCTTAAATTATTTCCGTTCTCATTAAAGGGTGATGCTAATATATGGTTTAATTCTCTTGATCCTGGTTGTGTGCGTAGTCCCCAGGATATGATTTATTACTTCTCTCCTAAATATTTCCCCGCTCATAAGAAACAAGCTGCTTTAAGGGAAATATATAATTTTGTGCAAATTAAAGAAGAGAGTCTCCCACAAGCTTTGGGGAGGCTTTTCCAATTACTTAATGCTTTGCCTGATCATCCTCTTAAGAAAAAATGAAATACTTGATATCTTTTATAATGGACTAACCGATGCTTCTAGAGACCACCTGGATAGCTGTGCTGGTTGTGTTTTCAGGGAAAGAACACCAGATGAAGCTGAATTTCTATTGAATAATATGTTGACTAATGAAAATAACTGGGCACTTCCTGATCCAATTCCTGAACCAACTCCTAATCCAACTCTGAAGAAAAGGGGTATTCTATTTCTCAGTCCTGAAGATATGCAAGAGGCAAAGAAATCTATGAAGGAAAAGGTATTAAAGCTGAAGATGTTAAGAATTTACCTCCTATTGAAGAAATACATGGTCTTAATTCACTGCCTGTTGAAGAAATACATGGTATTAATCCATCACCTATTGAAGAAATACATGGTCTTGATAACCCGACACAGGTAGTAAAGGTAAATTCTCTCTATAGATATGACAAAGCTGTAATCCCATTTACTAAGTTTCCTAGCCCATGCTTAGATGAGTTTGATGACTTTATGGTTAAGCAAGAAAACTTCAATGCCTATTTTGGTAGAGAATTAGAACGCAATGCTGATATGCTTGAACACTTGGGTGATTATATGGCTAATGTTAAAGGTGAACTGAAACTTATTTGTAAACATGCTTCTATGGTTACCACTCAAGTAGAACAAGTACTCAAAGCTTAGACTGATTTGCTCAATGAATTAAATAGTAAGAAAAATGATAATATCGTTATAGTTATGACTAGAGGTGGTAAAATGACTCAGGAACCTTTGTATCCTGAGGGCCATCCTAAGAGAATTGAGCAAGATTCTCAAAGAACTAATGTAGATGCACCTAGCCCTTCGAAAAGGAAGAAAAAGAAAAATGATAGGACTTTGCATGCTTCTGGTGTACTTGTTATTGACACACCTGAGAATCCTAATGATATCTCTATTTCTGATGCTGAAACACAATCTGGAAATGAACATGAACCGAGTAATAATGTTAATGATGATGTTCATGTTGATGCTCAATCTAGCAATGATAATGATGTAGAAATTGAACCTGATGTTGATCTTGATAACCCACAATCAAAGAATCAACGTTATGATAAGAGAGACTTTGTTGCTAGGAAGCACGGTAAAGAAAGAGAACCATGGGTTCAGAAACCCATGCCTTTTCCTCCTAAATCATCCAAGAAAAAGGATGATGAGGATTTTGAGCGCTTTGCTGAAATGATTAGTCCTATTTTTTGCGTATGCGTTTGACTGAGATGCTTTAAATGAATCCTTATGCTAAATATATGAAAGATATTGTTACTAATAAAAGAAAGATACCGGAAGCTAAAATTTCCACCATGCTTGCTAATTACACTTTTAAGGGTGGAATACCAAATAAACTTGGAGACCCAGGAGTACAAACTATACCATGCTCCATTAAAAGAAACTATGTTAGAACTACTTTATGTGATCTTGGAGCCTACTGAAATATATTTGCAAATGGCTGATAAATCAACTGCTATACCTGTCGGTATTTGTGAGGATGTGCCTGCTGTGGTTGCAAACGTTACTATTTTAGCGGATTTGTTATTCTTCTTTATATTCCCGAGGATGATAGTATGTCTATTATTCTTGGAAGACCCTTTTTTAATACTTAAGGGGTTCTTATTGATTGCACCAAAGGCAATGTCACTTTTCATGTTAATGGTAATGAGCATATGGTACACTTTACGAGGAAACAACCTCAATTTCATAGTATAAACTCTATTGGAAAAATTCCATCGATTATTTTTGGAGGTTTTGAATTTCCTCTTCCTACTGTCAAGAAAAAATATGATATTTTTATTGTTGGGGATGTACATATCCCCGTTGAGCTAACCTAGTGTTATTCGAAAATTCTCCGGTTCCATGTTATTCGAAATGAGTTTGTTAACAAGACCTGATCAACCTTGTTAGTGGATTCCTTTTGATGAGCATGGGATGGATGAATTTAGAAAACACAACTCTTTGTACCCTCTTTTTACTTTCTTTTATTTATGTTAAATAAAGCAAAATTAGTAATTTATGTCTGTTTTCTGAATTATCAATGCAATAAAAAATACCCTGAAAATAAAAGTTCTCCAAATGCCCTAAAATTTAAATATGATTTTTTTTCTAGAATATTTGAGAATATCTGGCATTGAGAAGGCAGCACGGGGAGCAACCACCTGGCCACGAGGGTGGAGGGCGTGCCCTACCCCCTGGGCGCGCCCCCTGCCTCGTGGGTCCATGGTGGCTCCCCTCCACTTATTCCAGCTACCACACACTCCTTCTTCCTGTCACAAACATCACTAGCCAGCTCAAACCCGAGTCCAAGCTCATCTTGCTGCCATTTTCTATCTCCTTGCTCAAAGCTCCTCTCACAAAACTGCTTTGGGGGATTGTTCCTTGGTATGTAACTCCTCCACTGGTCCAATTAGTTTTTGTTATATTGCTTTATTCATTGCATATTTTTTATACTTAGGTGATCCTGTTCTTGAGCTTGCATGTCAAATTTATATGGTCAAAAGTAGTGTTGATGCATGATATTGCCTCTAGGCACTTGTAGGAGTAGTTGCTATCAATATTGTTGAGATTGGTTCACTTTTATTTTGAAGTTACTAAAATTTCAGAAAATTTTCAGAGGAAGAAATATGTTTAGGAATATGTACCAAGGTGGTCCTTCAAGGAAGCAAGGACCCAGTCTAGCAATGCGCGATGCCGATGAAGAACCACCGAGGGAAGCTCAAGTGCGGGCTTGTGAATGGCTGTCAGAGGACTTCATGGATCGAGCAGGAATCAAGGAAGAATTTAACGCATATGTGCGTAATGCTGATCTTGAGAGCTTCGAGGCAGACAAATGCCGCCAGTACCACCATCTCACTGATTCCTTTGTGAGGAGGTTTGAATTTTCATCATCACGCAATTCTCAAACTGTCATGGTTGATCTCTATGAAAATTCTTATACTATGGACTTAGAGGATTTTAACACTGCTTGCAAACTTCAACAATGGGGTAGTCCTAATGAACCTCGCAAATCTGAGTTTAGAGATTTTCTTGCTAGTATAACTATGGGGGAATCTAGAGACATAACACAAGCTACCATAGGGAGCATTCATTTTCCTGCTATAAATTATTTTGCTCTCTTGATAGGTAGGTGCATAAATGGTACGGATGAAGCATGTCACATGTGTTCCCCTGATCTTAGTGTTCTCAGGAGTGTTGTATTAGAAGATAGACATTATAATTTGGGAGCCATTGTTGCACGTAGGTTGCATAATAATAGGTTTAGTGGATATTTCTTCGGTGGAATTTATTGTAACCCGCCTAGCTAATTTTCTTGGTGTACCCATACGTGGGTACGATATTGAGTTGCCTCATGTTTATTTGGATTATGATGCCATGGTTCGTCATTAGTTTGTTGAGAGGAACGATCAGTTCCTCCAGTAGCGACTAATCTTTGACAGACGACGCACCTATCACGTCCCTCTCCCTGCTCCTACTTTCTTTGACTTTCAGGAAAGAGGGAGATATGTTATAACCAGGGAGGAGGCGGACGAGTATAAGAGGAGGACGGAGACGGCCCGTCTCCAAGCGGCAGCTCATGAGGCAATAGCTGCAGCATCTCAATACGACCCCAGCTACAACTTTGGATATCCACCAGGCCAGCCGTGGCCATAGACCAACTTAGGCCAAAAGCCTAAGCTTGGGGGAGTACATATTTCTCACCGACATTACATTCATGTTCACACTCTCATTGCTAGTTTTCAGTGCTCAAACTTTTTCATTATATCGTCCATGCTAGTTTATTTTCCTTTGTATGCTTTCTTCTTGTGTGTTTAATAAACCTTAAGAAAAACAAAAAAAATTAGTTTTAGCTTTTAATTAGTTTACTTTCCATGCTTGTAGTAGTAACTAAAAAGAAAACCCAAAAATATTTCTCGTTCTTCTTTTTGCTTGTTGGGAGCTTTCCCATGTAAATAGTTTTATTTCTTTTCTTGTTCTTTGCGGGTCGAGAGGAGAAGACCATAATTAAAAAGTTAAAGTGGCTCTCATATGCATTATTGTTGATCTAATAAAGATCCCATATTACCTTATCTTCTCTCCTGAATTGAATGCTTGCAGATTCCAGCTTAGTCCAATGCACGTGCACTATTATTATTATCCACACTATTCGGTCGTGCAAGTGAAAGGCAATAATGGCGATATATGATGAACTTATTGAGATGAGAAAAGCTGGTATGAACTCAACCTCTCTTGTTTTTGTAAATATGATTAGTTCATCGTTCCTGATTCAGCCTATTATGAATAAACATGTTCGTAATGACAATTAGAGATTATAGTTGCTTATGCCATGCTTAATTAGCTAGGAGCTTATAATGGTTAACCTTGCGTGCCAACATGCTATTAAAATGATTGTGATGTGGTATGATAGGGTGGTACCCTCTTTTGAACGATTCGAGTGGCTTTACTTGGCACATGTTCACGCATGTAGTTGAAACACAATCAACATAGCCTCTACGATATTTATGTTCATGGTGCATTATATCCTACTCATGCTTGCATTCGGTGTTGATTAATTTTAATGCATGTCCATGACTGTTATCGCTCTCTAGCTGGTCGCTTCCCAGTCTTTTGCTAGCCTTCACTTGTACTAAGCGGGAATATTTCTTGTGCATCGAATTCCATAAACCCCAAAGTTATTCCATATGAGTCCACCATACCTACCTATATACGGTATCTACCTGCCGTTCCAAGTAAATTTGTATGTGCCAAACTCTAAACCTTCAAATAAATATCCTGTTTTGTATTATCAAATAGCTCATGTATCAACTAGGGCTGTCCGTATCTTCCATGTTAGGCGGGTTATTCTCAAGAGGAGTGGACTCCGCTACTCACTCACGAGAAAATGGCTGGTCACCGGGATGCCCGGTCCCATGCTTTATGCAAATCAAATCAAAATAACTGCAAACAAAACTCACCCAGGACTCTTGTTAGTTGGAGGCACTTGCTATTTCGAGCAAGCCATGGATTGATGCATGTTGCTGGAGGGGGAGTATAAACTTTACCATTTTGTTTGGGAACCGCCTATAATGTGTGTAGCATGGAAGATATCGTCATCTCTTGGTTGTTATGCTGACAATGAAAGTATACCGCTCAAAATATTATTCATATCTATTTCAAAACCGAGCTTTGGCACCTCTACAAATCCCTGCTTCCCTCTATGAAGGTCCTATCTATTTACTTTTATTCTGAGTCATCATCCTCTTATTAAAAAGCACCAGTTGGAGAGCACCACTGTCATTTGCATTCATTACTGTTAGTTTGCATTGAGTATGACTTGACTGGATCTCCTTTACCATGAATTACAATGTCTAGTCAGTCCTTGATCTTTAAAGGTGCTCTGCTTTTATGTTTTGCGGTCTTAGAAAGGGCTAGCGAGATACCATCTTGTTATATCATATCATGATTATTTTGAGAAAGTGTTGTCATCCGAGATTTATTATTATTGCTCGCTAGTTGATTATGTCATTGATATGAGTAAATATGAGACCTAAATGTTATTGTGAATATGGTTAGTTCATAATCTTTGCTGAAAACTTGAATGTTGGCTTTACATATTTACAACAACAAGAGCAAACAAAGTTTGTAAAAGTTTTTCTTTATCACTTTCAGTTTATCAACTGAATTGCTTGAGGACAAGCAGAGGTTTAAGCTTGCGGGAGTTGATACGTCCCCGTCGTATCTACTTTTCCAAACACTTTTTCCCTTGTTTTGGACTCTAACTTGCATGATTTGAATGGAACTAACCCGGACTGACGCTGTTTTCAGCAGAATTGCCATGGTGTTATTTTTGTGCAGAAATAAAAGTTCTCAGAATGACTAGAAAATCAATGGAGCATTATTTTGGAATATATAATGAATATTGGAAGGAAGATCCACGTCAGGGGGTGCCCCACCAGTCCACGAGGGTGGGGGCGCGCCTGCCCCCCTGGGCGCGCCCCTGCCTCATGGGCCCCCTGATGCTCCGCTGACCTCAACCTGGACTCCATATATTCACTTTCGGGGATAAAAAACGTGAGAGAAGGATTCGTCACGTTTTACGATACGGAGCCTCCACCAAGCCCTAAACTCTCTCGGGAGGGCTGATCTGGAGTCTGTTCATGGCTCCGGAGAGGGGAATCCGTCGCCATCGTCATCATCAACCTTCCTGCATCACCAATTTCATGATGCTCACCTCCGTGCATGAGTAATTCCATTGTAGCCTTGCTGGACGGTGATGGCTTGGATGAGATTTATCATGTAATCGAGTTAGATTTGTTAGCGTTTGATCCCTAGTATCCACTATGTTTTGAGATTGATGTTGCTATGACTTTGCTATGCGTAATGCTTGTCACTAGGGCCCGAGTGCCACGATTTCAGATCTGAACCTCTTATGTTTTCATCAATATATGAGAGTTCTTGATCCTATCTTGCATGTCTATAGTCACCTATTATGTGTTATTATCCGTTAACCCCGAAGTGACAATAATCGGGATACTTACCGATGATGACCGTAGTTTGAGGAGTTCATGTATTCACTATGTGTTAATGCTTTGTTCCAGTACTCTATTAAAAGGAGACCTTAATATCCCTTAGTTTCCAATAGGACCCCGCTGCCACGGGAGGGTAGGACAAAAGATGTCATGCAAGTTCTTTTCCATAAGCACGTATGACTATATTCGGAATACATGCCTACATTACATTAATGAACTGGAGCTAGTTTTGTTTCACCCTAGGTTATTATTGTTACATGATGAACCGCATCCAGTGTAATTCTCCATCACCGATCCATTGCTTACGAGCTTTCCATATATTGTTCTCTGCTTATTTACTTTTTCGTTGCTATTGTTATCATCACTACAAAATACCAAAAATATTACTTTTGCTACCGTTACCTTTTGCCACTGTTACCACTACTATCATATTACTTTGCTACTAAACACTTTGCTGCGGATATTAAGTTTCTAGGTGTGGTTGAATTGACAACTCAGCTGCTAATACTTGAGAATATTCTTTGGCTCCCCTTGTGTCGAATCAATAAATTTGGGTTGAATACTCTACCCTCGAAAACTGTTGCGACGCCCTATACTTGTGGGTTATCAACGCCTGGCAGAAGATGCACCCTCAGTGCATTCAAACGCCTCCATTAAGAAACATACTCCGGCCACACGTCGGTTCACGAGCGGGGCTGTATTGGCACTTTCACACGGATAATACTACCAAGTTTGAACTGTTTGTTATGGTTGTTGTCCTCTGCAACATCATGACGTGTTTCCCAGTTTGCAAGATTCAGAACCAACAAATAAGATCCAAATAATAAGTACAACGAAGATGCCTACACATCTCATTGATTCCCAGCTTACAAAATTCATGACCAACAAATAAGATTCAAATCATAAGTACAACAAATATGCCTACACATCTCATTGGTTCCCAGCTTGCAAGATTCAGAACCAACCCATTAGAGCCTTTTGATAAAGTGAATATCGGGATTAAATCCATCTTCACTAGCTGTGTCGTACAACCGAAGAACTTGGCGAATGCTCTTGACCGTCACAACATCTGTAGTTGAGTATTACTGTTGGCACAACACAAGTAAGAAAAGCCTGATTACTATAATTGTGGCACTCCTTGAACTCAACCTGCAGCTCCACTCAGATGAGGCCTGCATGGACTTCCATGATTCAATTCATGTGCCTTTTTCTGCAGTTCATCTGAAATAATGCAAAGATTGCATCATTCAGCTAGCAAGAAGTACTTGCTCTCGTGAGCTGGCAGTTTCTTTAGTAGTTGCACTAAAATTGAGGAACATTAAGGTTGGTTGTCCTCTCATGTAAGGTGCAACTATAGTTTGCTAATCCTTTTGTGCAGTTCCACTAAAATAAAGTGCCATTGTGGTGACAGTGACGGCTCATCTTGCAAAGGCTAATAAAATGTTGCACGAGATTACCAGCAGAATTTGACAGAGATTTTGGAAACTCCAATCACCATTTTGTGCAGTTCCACCAAAATTGGGAGATGTTGCCCACGTGACATTTTAGTTGAACTGCACAAGACACTCATTCCAAAAAAAGAGTGTTTTGTGCAGTTCACCAAAAGGTCACAATAGCAACAAGGTGAATTGGATATCCCTATATGCACAAAAAGATAGCATGTAAACAGTTGCTGGTCAATAAGAATATACGAAACATACACGAAATAAAAAGAAGCATCTTAATTATGTTCATGGCAATCATGCAAGGACTGTGGAAATTTTAAAATGTCAGCAATGCTTCATGTTACCGGAAGCATTAAGATCAACAATAACATTCGTCAAATATGGGATTACTTTAATGATGGCATTGCTTGTTTACCAGATACAGTAAATCAACAGCAGCTAAAGAGTTGGTTTAAGGGCATGGGACCATGGGGACACCGGGACAGTCAGCAACGTAAAGGAGCAACTTACTTATCATACTGGGGAAAACAGAAGGAGTACCATTTGTAACACAGTTTAATTGCATCATATCACTGGAGGCATTAGATTAACAATAACATTGGTTAGACATGTCCCTAAGGTAACAACATGATCGCTTCATTTTACATGCACCCTTACGTTAACAAAAGCAAACGGTTGGTATAAGGACATGCGACAGTGGACGCATCAGCACAATGTACCTACAAGGAGGCATAAAGTGGTGATGCCGAGTTTGTTCATGCTCTGTGAGGGAAGCAAATCTAATCCTGGAGACCTCTTACTATGTGAGGGCAACAAATCTAATCCTGGAGACCTTCTACTATGTGAGGGCAGCAAATCTAATCCTGCAGACCTTTTACTATGTGAGGGTAGAAAATCTAATCCTGGAGACCTTTTACTATGTGAGGCAGCAAATCTAATCCTGGAGACCTTTTACAATGTGAGGGCAGCAATTCTAATCCTGGAGACCTTTTATATCCAGTTTGTACTGCGTTTTCCATTATTTCCCTTTTCAACCAAGAGACCGGTTGGGTATCCGGTCTCTACTACTTTCACCATATTATTTCCTCTTTGAATCAAGTCCTAGATTCATGCTACAACTTTTCCCCCTTTCTTTGTTGTTTGAACCAAGTCCTAGATTCGAATGCATGAAGTAGCTTTACCTTTAATAATACTAAAAATTTAGGTGGGTTTGGAAGAGCTGATGGGAGTAGAAAAAGATGCACATGCAGACACGTGGGGAGCTGGGGCAGTAGAGCAAGGCCGCTTTCGAAGAACATATACCATAGGATCGTCGGGATGTCGGTGGCGGTAGGTCGGATCTGTGCACAATATGGTAGGGAGGGAAGAAGGGTCGGAGGACCTCCCGAGCCGGCGCTGTGTCAGAGAGAACGACACGGACAGAGGATCGGGCCCCTTCGACAACTGTGGGTTTCCTCCCTCGCCGGTGATGACCGCATGAATGATGCACCTAGTCCTCTACACACACCAGCCAAAAGGGATCCGGCCGGATCTATGACCAGCGGTGAGAAGAGAGAAAACGTCGCTACCGCTGTCTTGTTTAGATCTACAGAGGATGAGAGAATAAAGAGAGCAACCCTAGTAAAGCAAGCGCTCAGGCCCCGGCGTACATATATAGTGGAGTGATTATATTTTTCTCTCCACAACAAGCGTTTCAATTTTTGTACATGGCATTAAAGAAAAGAAACTGTCTATTTAAGGTGAGTAACTGTTTGACTCCTACTTGCTACTACTAATACCTCTGTCCTGGTTTATAGGTCACCTTTGTAGTTCGTGCCAAATTTTGACCAAATATTTAGATAACAAAATGTTAATGCATGTCAACAAAAATTATATCGTTGGATTCTTATTTCAACATAGTTATCAATGATATAATTTTTTGGTAACATGCACGAACATTTTGTTAGTTCAATCTATAGTCAAAATTTGACACAATATACAATGGGGACCAATAAACTAGGACGGGGGTAGTAGTAGTAGTATTGTTCACTTGTGCTCCCCGGCCCTCCATTCATTGACCAACCCCACGGGTGAATAAACATACAGTACTAGTATTTATATAGAACGAACAAGCTCGAACTATTTTCGCGTAGTTAAAAGTTGAGGGCGGGGCTTTTCCCGAGTAGTACGTGCGGCAATTTTCACGTGGGCGGTTTGACAGAGAGGCAAGGAGGATGAGGGAGTAGCGGAATGGTCGGGCTGTCCGATTTGAAGGTGCGTTACTGCTAGAAGGACTTGTGATATGACTACTCACTGTACTCATGAATTACTGGCGGTACGACCGGGGTGATGCACCCCTTCCATTCCGCACTCTAATCTGGTGCATGACACGTCTACTCGGTTGCTGGCTCTCCCACATGTCGGAGAAGTACGTAGGAGGAGTATGAACCACGGTAGCCCAGTGAATCAGCAGTAGAAAACAATGTGCTGATATGGCAAAAAAACAATGTGCCCCGGTCCAGACTGTAGCATGTACAATACTACTCCTCTTTGTTTGGATCCCTGAGTTAGAGCTAGTTTGGGTTGAAATAGCCTCAAATTATCCAAACAGGATGGGTTAGTTTGAGCTAGTTTGCTCTAACCCAGCTAAAAAAACTAGGGACTGGGGACTTTTTAGTTGGGACTAGAAAAAGTCCTAGGACTTATGAACCAAACTGGGCCTCAAGAACCTATGGAGGCGACTGCCGCTCGCGTCAATCGCGTGTCAGGAGACGTTCCCGTCGATGACGAGGTACCTATTGTGCACCGCTACCAAGGCGGGGAGGAAAACGAGAGAACTACGTATTTATTTACGGTGTAGATTCACTCATTTTGCTCCATATGTACTCCGTCTTAGTGTAGTTTAGTCACTTGTTGAAATATGTAGAAAGGCAAATACTCCTTTCTGGTTCACAGGGCTATACTAGCAAGTAATAGTGGGATCCAAGGTTCGAAACTGCCACGTTCGGGTCGCGCTTGGCTCTTCGCCTCTTCGAGAAGACGAACAATGATGTTACTACTACTGCTTCTATGGTATCGAATCCACTGCTGCATGTCCGTCCACCGCGAGTGGGAGGGGTAGCTTGTTGTAGTACTAGTATAAGCAAAAGCATGTCCTCGTCTACGAGCCACCGCGCGCATGGGCGAGGGAGAAGGCGAGTAGTAAAATCAAGCTTCTCCTCATTGTACGAGTTGACATACCCGTAGTATACAATACTCCATTTGCTGCAACCTCTAACATACCCCACCACAAATTAAAATATATATTCCTGTCTTGACCATATAAGCATGCAAACTACAATCACCAGGATGACCGGTAGGGCTAGAAGATTATTTTAATAAAAAAAGCATGGAGCTGATCCCAACGATTTTAAAGCTTACAAGAACGGTACACACTATCCTAGTCTACTCTACACATGAAACTGCCACACAAGCGTTCGGGCTGCGCTTGGCTCTTCGCCTCTTCGGGAAGTTCTGGCCATCTGACACCAATTGAACTGCTGCATGTCCACCGCATGCGGGGGGGGGGGGGGGGGGAGAGCGTGTAGAGAATGAAAGCTTCTCCTAGTCCTGCTAGCCACCATGCTCATGGGCGAGGGAGGGAAGCAGCTTCATTGACTTACTGCTCCTGCCTTTGCATGTATGATAGGTGGGCCCAACAGGAGGGTGGCCCACCTGTCATGCAGCCAAAGGCAGGTGCGGTTAAGGTGAGAGGGCGTTGTAGTAATCAAACTTCTCGGTCTTGTAGGAGTTGACACGACACATCAAAGCACCGCACTTGGTATATTTCAATAATTTGCGTTTACCGATGCATTAATTACAACGCATGCATGCATGCAGTGACTCTCCTTTTGATACTTGCATGTGTTGATTTAATGCACCTTGAAGTAGTATGAATATGTGACGGCAAAGCTTTGTAATGCCCCGGCCCTAATAAAGCGGGAGATGGTTGTGCATGAGGAGGGCGAAATTCCGAGGAGGGCGAGATCATGCAGACGGAACAGGACCCGACGATGGAGCTCTCTATGGTCTCGATGGACCTCACCTTGCTCCACTGCCCCTTGTGCCTCCGCCCCTTGAAGCCTCTAGTGTATGAGGTTCAAATACACCTCCTCGTTCGGCTGATCGAGCAAGGTGCAGGTTTCTTGATTGATGTGATGTTCGATTGATTTGTGTAGTTTAAGGGAGGGCACCTGGCCTGCGTGGACTGCCACATCGAGCGCCCCGGGAACCAGCGACAGTGCCAGAAGTGCGAGCGCGGTGGTGGCTTCGACGTGCAGAACACGGTAGTGGATGCCTCCTCTCCTCGGTGAGGGTGGAGTTCCCATGCGAAGGTTGTGGGCTCTACGTCACTTAACACAAGCTCGCCGATCACTAGAGCATGTGTCCGCTCGCGCCCTGCAAATGCCCCATGCCAGTCTGCGGCTACGAAGGCCCGCCACCGGCGCTCTCCCACCACATCAGCACCGTGCATCCCATGCCCGTGCACAGGATCCAGTACGACAGGGTGCTCTAGCTGCAAGTGCCACTGTCGGAGTCACGGCTCTTGCTGTTCGCAGAGGTGGATGACTGCGTGTTTTTCTTGGTGGGCGGCGTGCTCGACATCGGCGCGCCTATCGCTGTGTCGGTCGTCTGCGTCAGAGCGGGGTCGTCCCCACTTCCGCACTATGTAGCCAAGCTGTGGGCGAACAGCCCACTAGGGGAGCCCAAAGCCAGGACCGACGCCGTCAAGGTGGAAATGGAGGTGACAAGCAGCATGGATCCTGGCGACGTCACCGTGCACGAGCTGACCTTTTTCACAGTTCCGCCCAAGCTGCTGGCCGGGGCTAAGCTGGTGTCCCTCCACATTCATATTGACAAGCTCACGTCCTAAATGATTCTACAGTGCCTTATGTTTATCTTAGTAATATACTAATATAGGGGTCAGCTCGGTCTACTTTAGCTTAAGAGATGGTGGGCTTTGGTGGTGCTGCAGCAATAACTTCGACATCAGATCAGCAGTTAAAGTAATTTCCAACAGTCCGACGGATATTTTGTGTATGTTGGATATAAAGATCCTTTGGGTAAGAAGTATAACTGCTTATAAGAAGTAAGTATAACAGCTTATATGCTTGTTTCTTCAGAAAGTGTTGCATACTTGTGCGAGTTGACGTGACACATCAAAGTAGTACTACTAGTAGTACTCCCTCAGATCCTAATTTCTCTGGGCATGAGGCTGGTCATAGTGGGAGTAACATAGGTAGTAACATAGAGGCCACATAAGCAAAAATGATGAGGTGGCAAGTAATTAATGATGAGAGAGGCAAATAGAGAGTGGGGAGTAACTTAGACTAGTGTGATGCATATGACACTAGTCTAAGTTATTACCTTCATAATGCAAATTAACATAATAGTAGTATCATAGATGGCTTCATTTATCCTGTCTTGGAAAGCACTATGTTACAGTAACATATTATGTTACCACCTCTTATTAATTACTTGCCACATTAGCAGAATTTTCTCGAAGTGCGCTATGTTACTAGTAGTAAAGTTACTCCCACTATGACCATCACATAGCGCTTTCCAATGCAAAATGAGTCTACAAAGTAATAAATGGAGACATGTAGTGTGAGGGTACTAGTAACATAGACTAGTAACTAGTCTATGTTACTCTCCACTATGACCAGCCAAATTCAAGGCATAGGTATCAACTAGGGCCTAGTTGTGTCTATACTTGGACAACTCACCCAACTACATCCACACCAGGCAGACGAAGCTCGTGTCGTGTTGGTGCCGTGTGCGGCCCGCATATTAACCAAAACCTCGCGCCTCCATCTTAGCCTCCGCGTTTTAAACTTATCAATCTCAATGCCAAGGAGCAACATGAAACCTATGATAGAGCCAATCGGATGGTTGAGAACACTACAATTCATAGCTACAGATGCGAGCGGAGAGAGGACGAGTGCGTGCGTGCACCTCTTCTCTTCATGTATAACATACTAAACTCAGAGTACAAGTGTATGTGAGTGGCATTGACCAAGGGAGAAGTGATGGTGCGTGCAAGAAGTCCTGAGAGATAGGTGTAACGCGTTTGAAAAAAGACTAGTCTATAGCTCGCCACGAGGCTATTCCTATCGAACGCCAAGCGTAAGATATGTATCCGACGATGCCAGTTTTGGCACGTACACAGTAGTAGAAACAGAACTAGTACCATGGCATATGCTACACCACGGCCGAGAACACGTGCCCATGTTACGCCATCCGGGAATAGTGCCGCACTTCGAAATTAGAACAGTCAATAAATTTTGAGCGTGTCTCGTCACATTCCAAATTATTACTACTACCATGCTATATTTAATTGCAAACCTATTCACACCGATAACAACCTAAATGGTTTCCCACTTAGGAGCGTATTAGTAGTACTCGGTTATAAATTCTACTATGCCAAGATGACTGCACATTCCTCCTCAACTCCTCATCCACAAAAAACAATCAAGTCAATCAAGCCATGGCATGAGTTCTGGGTCGAGAGATTTCCGCCAGGGAGAGGCGAGCATGGAAGAGGAAGCATGAGAGATGTCCCACCTCGCCGCGAAAGCAGCCGACATGTCCAGCCGCGCAAAAGTAGCAGCACAAAGGTCCCGCCGCGCCGCCGAAGTAGCACGGAGGTTCCGCCATGCCGTTGATGTAGCAGACTGGTCCGGCCACGCCGCAGAAAACAGCAGAGATGTCCCGCCCCGCCGCCGAAGCAGCACGAAGGTCCCACCGCGCCGGGGCGGCCTGGGAAAGTTTCTCGTGTGTAGGCGAGGACTCTTACAGCCGCATGCATGCGATGGTCCATAGCCAGATGGATTAGATCTCCGGCTGGGCGAGGTTGCAGGATGAGGCTACTGACGTTATCCGGCAACTAGGGGAGGGCAATGCAAATCACTGGGGCGAGCACGACCTGTTGAGGGTGAACATCGTCAGAAGGGCGAAGCAGGAGGAGGAGACCGCTGCCATGTTGCAGAGGACGGGCGTCATCGTCAAGAAACTTATGGATGAGAATGTCATGCTCCACATCGAGCGCAACAAGCTGGTGGAGGAATCCATGGATGCTGCCAACCAGCATATTAAGGACATGAAAATGATGAAACAGATCATCGCCCGCTGCGAGAACTAGTCTTCACGACCTACAGCACATAAAGAAAGTAGAGATCAGTGAGCCAGATCGTTGTATGCGTCTTCCTTCTTCTATTGCCCGTGTGTATTTGGGGCATAGCCGCATGTGGCTTTTTTATTTATCTTCCTAATTATGTAAGACAATTATTATCCACTCTCGTCGTCCTTATATATATTCATCAGTCTTGCTATAAGTCGCAGTAGATGTTATATAGGTCCGTTGGATCTTACATCAAGATCCGTGCAAAATTTTCCTTTCAAATTTTTCTCTCTCTTAAATCTCAGTCGAGTGAGACATTGCCACGCCATTAAACAGAGGCTCGGGCGCCATTAATGGAGACATTGGGAGAGAGGTGGACGGAAGATGGAGGTCAAAGGGCTCTCCTCCCGATAAGCACGTGCAGAGGTCTGATCACACGCCTCCCGTACTCAAATAGCTACCCTGCACGGCGCCTCCTAGCTAATAAAAAAGGGGATGCGTGGCGGCACGTAAATGGTAAATAGAACGCCCACAGTTTCAGTAATACTTGTGTTTCCTATAGTAATGTGACAACACTTGTTCTAAAATGACTCTGTTGATTGTCAATGTGTGCGCCTTCGCAAATCGGACAACAAAATTACCACAACTTGTTGGTGCCATGTCATGACACCAAGCCAAGTTTCATGATTTTCATGCGTGTTTCGGATTTACAGGAATTAAAAACCAAGTTTCTCAGTGTTTCCAGCCGAGGAACGATGCCCTGATGTTTGAATTTCATTCCCATTTCTAGCATGGGACCTAGAAATTTACCCGAAGATACACTTGTGATTTTTCAACCAGCTTTGGTGCACTGGAGCATGTGCTTGTATTTCAAATTTGAATTATGCACACAAAGGTGACACGTTCCCTCTCAGAACCACGAGCCTTCTTGAGAGAAGCTCCGGTTTGCAAGAAACTTGTACCTATTTTGCCAAAAAAATTACCACAACATGGTAGTACCATGACATGACACCATGCGAAGTTTCATTTTTCAGGCGTGTTTTGGATATACAAGAATTTTAAAACCAAGCTTCTTAATGTTCTCGGCCGAGCCACGATGCCCAGATGTTTGAATTTCATTCCCATTTCTTGCATGGGACCTAGAAATTCACCTGAGGACACACATGTGTTTTTTCAACCAACTTTGGTGCACGTGAGCATGTGCTTGTAGTTCAAATTTGAATTGTGCACATTAAATGACCAGAAACTCAATTAATGTATAAAAATGCCAAACGAACTCGGAATAATTCGAAAACTTAATAGGGCACTCATGTAGTTCTATGTTGCCTCTGTAAAGAAATTCAAGGGGGGCAACGTATATTGTTTCGCACTCAAAGGTGACACGTTCCCTCTCAGAACCACGAGCATTCTTGAGAGAAGCTCCGGTTTGCAAGAAGCTTATACTAAAATTTGTTCCTATCTGGCCATTTTTTTTACCAGGGCATGGTAGTACCATGACATGACACCATGCGAAGTTTCATGATTTTCAAGCGTGTTTTGGATTTACAAGAATTTTAAAACCAAGTTTCTCAATGTTCTCGGCTGATCCACGATGCCCAGATGTTTGAATTTCATTCCCATTTCTTCCATGGGACCTATAAATTCACCCGAGGACACACATGTGAATTTTCAACAAACTTTGGTGCACGGGAGCTTGTGTTTGTAGTTCAAATGTGAATTATGCACATTAAATGACCAGAAACTCAATTAATGTATAAAAAAGGCCAAATGAACCCGGAATAATTCCAAAATTTAACAGGGCACTCATGTAGTTCGCTGTTGCCTCTGTAAAGAAACTCAAGGGGGGCGGCGTATATCGTTTCACACTCAAAGGTGACACGTTCCTTCTCAGAACCACAAGCCTTCTTGAGAGAAGCTCCGGTTTCAGGAAGCTTATACCAAATCTTGTTCCAAATCGGCCCAATTTTTTCCCACGGCATGTTAGTGCAATGACATGACACCATGCCAAGTTTCATGATTTCCAGGCAAGTTTTGGATTTACATGAATTTAAAAACCAAGTTTCTCGATGTTCTCGGCCGAGTCACGACGCCCAGATGTTTGAATTTCATTCCCATTTCTTGCATGGGACCTAGAAATTCACCCAAGGACTCACATGTGATTTTTCAACCAACTTTGGTGCGCCGGAACTTGTGCTTGCAGTTCAAATTTGGATTATGCACATTAAATGTCGAGAAACTCAATTAATGTATAAAAAGGCCAAACGAACCCGGAATAATTCCAAAATTTAACACAACACTCATATAGTTCTATGTTGCCTCTGTAAAGAAAATCTGGGGGAGGTAGAGTATATTGTTTCGCACACAAAGGTGACACGTTCCCTCTCGGCACCACGAGGCTTGTTGAGAGAATCTCCGGTTTTGCAAGAAGCTTATACCAAAACTTGTCCAAATTCAGCCAAGAATTATATACATATGAAAATAGTGTTTAGATTATCCCGAACGTCTCGCCACCTAGACCAATGTACTATGATTTGAATTCAACAAAAAATGAATACAAATATTTGAATTGGAGACCGTATGTTACATGTAGTTTATAGTGAAATATGATTACTGCTATAGGCATGTTTTTTGTTATCAAGATAATATTTAAATGTTTGTATAACTTGACAACAATCGTATTCAAATAAGGAAAATTGATTCAAATTTACTCCATATGGTAGACGATAATATATATGTTCATAGGGTGGAGTAAAATGTTCATATATGATGGAAGATCAAAATGTAGGACTACATCCATTATAAACCGCAAGGTCACCTAACGATATATTCGAATTCAACATAACGTCGATTCAAAAATTGAAATTCGAGATCCTGGCATTTCTAATCATATAAAAAGGGACTTGACTCTTTCTTTTGGTGCGAATTGATTTGTTTTTTGTTGTTGTTGCGGGAAGTGCGAATCGATTTGGTACTGTACAGGGTAATCTTGTTCTCCCGATTTTTTTTACATTTTTCTTGTAGTTTTTTCAATGACATTTATAGCAATATAGTAAAAGGGGACATGAGTCTCTTGTGTATTCTATGAATTGTTTTTTGTACACCTTAAGTTTATTCTGCCGAACAAGGAATCCGCGGCTTGTTATCCCGAAATTTTAAGCTCGATTATCTTTTGTATCATCTGCTTTGAAACTCCTGCCTCTTCAACCCGCGTCGCGCCTTGTTATCCCGAAATTTCGACGTGCGCAAAAACTCCCTCCTCATCCAAAATCGGTCCCACGGCCCAGACACGTGAAATCCACCTTCTACCCCTCAGCCAGAAAATGCTGGCTCGACGTCGCGGTGTCAAAACCGGTGGGGGTATGCTGGTAACTTACCCCCTACCTTCCCCTACCTTCCCCTACGTCCCCCCCCATTCGTACACCGAGGCCGCCAAAACCCACGAAACCCGACGGTCCTTGGTCGGCTTGCCGACCGCCGCCCAGCCAGAGACTCTTCCCTGACAACGTCATCCACCGCAATAGCTCGACGTCCCTCATCCACCGCACCGGATGAGGATCCGTCATCGATCTCGTCATCCTGCCGGATCAGCCGCCCCGCCCTCCACCTCCAAGGAGCTGCCCCGACATTTGCCTTGTCTATCGCGCCACCTCCATCCCCACAGCGTCGTGTTGACCTGCACCACCGGAAGTGCAGCACCCTCACCAATTCCTCCGATGAAGCCAAGGCCAACTCGGTGCCACGAAGGAGGTTCTGCACTCACTGCTGCATTTTATCTTTTATTCGATCTCACGGGGCTGCCAGTGCTTGATACCGAGCAGCAATGGTGGGTCTCCATCGACGGCACCGTCGCCAGCCACTTCATGCACGGCATTTCTCCCCCATGTCGTTGCTTCCTCGGCGGCCACTTCGTGCTCATGCTCTACTATGCTATTGTTGTTGGTCGCACTGCTGCTCCGCTCTTGCTCTCGTTCGTGCTACTGCTCTGCTCTTGCTCTCGATCGCGTTGCTGCTGCTGCACGACCTCCGGCAGCTATAGGAGTTGTTGCTTTAGCACTCGCTCGCGGTTCTGCTACACGACTTGCTCTCTGCTAGTGCGTTCCCTACTCAAGCATCTGCTGATTTAGATCAGTGCTTCTCGGCTACTAGTGCTCGAACACCCTAAACATCTATTGCAATGATCTTCTACTAGTTCAGCCAGTTTCAACAGTAAAATTCAGTTTCGACTGTAAAGTTCAGTTTCTTCAGTTAAGTTCAGAGTAAACAGTATTTACAGCATATGTCGGAGCAGCCGTGGCGCGGCTGATGCGTTTTACATCTAGCACTTTTTGGTGATGTATTTTACATCATCTATTGCAGATGATATTAGAGTCCCACTTCAGATTAACATTGTCTGTCTTGTCCTGCTTCAGCCTCGACGCCCTACACCTCCTGGAGCTGCTCCAACGATGGAACCATCCATCACAGCGGAGCAGTACCCTCGGTGCCGTTTCCAGAGGCCTTAGATCTTCTTCCCCGCCTCCGACAGTCACACGAGGATCACCACCCTCCATGTCCAACCCAATGAGGTTGAGGTCGACAAGGCTATGCCAAAGAGGTTGTACACTCGTTGCATCACTTTGTTACTGTGCATTCATGTTGATCACTCAGGGATCCTTTGTTATGGAACTACTATGGTACTACTATTCGTGCATTTGGTTAGGAGTGGAACAAAGCCAAACTGGAGGATTTTTCCTTTGGTGTCTCTTTCAAGAAAAATGGTAGAAATTTTAATATCCAGTTGGACGTCCTTTTCAAATTAATATGCATGAAGAACATGACTAATTGCATTACTAGCATAATAAGATTTTTTTTCATTTTCACGTGGTTTGACTTTAATTTGACCATGTTTCTCCATTCCTGTGTTCTTCCAATTCATGTGAACCAAACACCTAGGTTCACAGAAATACTATGTTTCCAAATGCTCTGTTTTGCACGTGCATTCCTATCGTATTCCTGTGTTTTTCCTGTCCCTGCATTTATAGAATCCTCCTATTCTAAGGAGCCCTTACAGATTTACTTCATTTTCAAATAGGCTTCAAAGAAAACTCTGTGTGTTATGTCCTGCTCCTGCCATGCCGTCATCCACCGCACCTGAGGTGCACCCTCGAGTGAAGCATTCACTGCAACAGAGATTCCCCCTGCAAACTTTCTTTCGCCGCCTCAGATCATCTTCCCCATTGTCGGCAGCCACGCCAACTGCATTACCATCATCGACTGAGCAAATGAACCTAAGAACTACACGGTTCCGTAAGAGAGGTCGCAGTCTTTTTGTGTTTGCTTACGTTATACATCGCTTATTATTACCTGCTACTTTATCATTCAAACTTGAATTTTAAAATGCCCGTGGGTCTCATATCGAGGAAGCAATGAATAGTATATGTCTACTATCTTGTTCATCTGGGGTCTTCTATGTGGTTCATGTTGGGTGGGAAACAAAGAGTAGATGATCCATTGTCTATCTTTTTAAACTGAAGCTATAATCTACCTGCTATCATTAGTTTTGGATCTATCCACTCGTTTGCTACCATCAGTCTTGATTTCTGCATGCACCCCTTAGGCCTTACAAAATCTAACTATTTTTTTATTATGCATGTCAGTTATTGTACACAATTGTACTGAACATGAAGATAAAAAGAGAAGACCGTTGCGTTGGAATACAATGTCATGCAGACGCCGCTCCATGGTGGGCGAAGTGCCCCCCCCTCCTACCATTCCAGATTGTATTCGAAAGGAAGATAACTGTTCAGATGGGGATTCAGAGGGAGCTGACCAATCCTATTTACCACCTGAGGTGTTTGCTCTAACCTGGCATGCTGATGTTGGTCATATCATGCATATGGCGCCTCGCATTGCTTACATTATTCATCTTATATGTCATCAGCTTAGTTTACATTTGCTTTGTGTGAATGCCACCTGTTTGGTTTCTATATCATTCTTGCACCATTCCTAAATATTTGTGTTTTTAGAGATTTCAACAAGTGACTACATAAGGAGCAAAATGAGTGAATCTACACTCTAAAATATGTCTATATACGTCCGTATGTAGTAGTCCATTTGAAATCTCTAAAAAGACAAATATTTAGGAGCGGAGGGAATATATGCGAATTATGCAATGCCATGTTTTTCCGCTAGTTATCATATATGTGAATTATGCACCGCCATGTAGCCAGGCATCATATATGTGAATTATCTCATGCCATCTTTTTTCTCATTACATAATCCATTTGTCCACAATCTGTGTATATTAAACTACTCTTATGGTGTATCAGCCATTTGAGCCGGTTATGGAAAAATCAGGAGTGAAAACAATGTCTTCAGAGCAGGCAATGGTACCTGTTGAAGCATATATCTCGATGGTTACAGGGAGCTCCTCAGAGGAGGGTTCAGAGACAGATGACCAGTCCTATATCCCACCTGAGGTATATGCTCTAAGTTGCAATGTTTATATTTCTCATATCATGCATATGGTGTCTTGCATTGCTTAGTTTAGACATCATATGCACAATATTGAATTCCATCTACTTAGTTTAGAGATTATACATGCGCGTGCCCGCTTCTTAGTATATGAATCAATTATGTCAATTATATCATGCCATCTTGTATACTTAGACAACATTTATGTAAATTATTTCATCCCAACCTATTTTAGAAAGACATCATATAGGTTTCTCATGTCATCCTATTTAGATACTCATCATACGTTGAATTATGCCATTATATCCTGCTAAGTTATCCATCATATATCTGAAACTGTGTCATGTTATCCTGTTTAGTTAGGCATCATATATGTGAAATTGTGTCATGCTGTCCTGTTTGCTTAGACAACATATATGTGAATTACCACATCTGTCTATCAATCAATGTCTGTACGTTCAATTTCTTTTCTTGTTTATTAGCCATTTGAATTGGAGGGGGTGATGGAAGTATCTAAGGGAGCAAAAACCCATTCTTCACAAAAGACAGTGCTACCCGTCGACGCAGATAGAACCATGGTTGTACTGGCCCACAAACTTGCCACTCCACACATAATCGAGACTCTTCTAGATTGCACACTTAGACCGTTGGGAAGAGAACCAGCTACAACCCATCTAACCACAGCCCCAGCGGATAGTAACCCACTTCTAGTTGACAAAGCACCATGTCCACCAAAGAGTACCCCCACACGAGCAGTTTGTAAAGCAACTGCAGTGCCCAAAGCATGAAGACCACCACAGCGAACCCAAACTCCATGTTTAAAGCAGAAGAGCAATTGTTCTCAGGCCAGATTTCGTAGCTATGGTCCATACTCCTTTATTGTTGCATCACTTTATTTACTCATACCAACTACTTTCGAATATGAAGGATCCAATTGAAACTTCAATGGCGCAACAAGTATGTTTTAAACCTATTTCTTTAACTGGATTGTTGTTCTAACTTCTTGCTCTATGTTGATTTTAGTTTCATTTGTGTAAATAGTTATGTTCTCATGTGATGCACATTACAAGTGTTGCCAATGATGTGTAGTTTCTCACACTTATATTCTGTCTATGATGTTGTGTCTTCAAAATATATGAGTTGAACCGTGTATCTATCTTGATTTGGCAACATAAACTAGAATGATATGGATAATACAATGACCATAGTACATAGATATATGTTTGTTTCATGTTGTTATCCTATCCACCTTACTACTGAACCGGTTTAACAAAATGAGTTTGGTATACTACATGCTAAACATGTGATGTGTCTGCTTGTTTCTCTTGTAGTATGCCAACAGAATACTGGAGAAGAGCACCGCACTATGCAATGGTAGAGAAAGTAATGCAGATAAGGTTCAAGATAGGGAGACAACCCTATTGGTCTCCAAGAAAGGTGATAAAAACGATCTTGTAGATAGTGAGAAAACCCCACAGTCCTACGTTGATGTAGTGTTCGAGTTACTGGCCATTACCGCTGGCACAAGCTCTTTGACCTCACTGCCGAATCACTTCGGCTTTTTCAGTCTCAGCTACAAGCTGAAAGGCATCAGTCAGTTGTGTTGCGGCAAGAAGCCGAACGACTGAGGAAGTCCCTACAGAATTCAGATGCATACTTGCTTGTGCAATAGCAAGCGCTGGAGGATTTAAGCGCCAAACAAGAGAAAGTTAATAAGCTTGCTAAGAATCTTGCCAGCATTATGGGTACCCAGGATATTGTTTCTTGAGCTCTTCTGAAGTGGTTTCAGTTTTGTACTTGTTTTGCTGTGGCATTTATTTGCACTGGTCGCCAACTTTGACGACCAGTGTATGTGATATGCTGCTTTGTTCCCTATATTTGCACTGGTAGCGAACTTTGATGCCCAGTGGATGTAATATGTGTAATAGTCATGATAGCCTAGCGTAAGTTGCTTGCTTATTTAGTTCCTTGTTGTCTTGTTTATTTGTTTGCTTGTAGTCAGTGCAGTTCTTTTTCCAAGGTTTGCTAGTGGCCACAATAACCTATTTTTTAAAACTAGGCCATAATAACCATGGGCTACATATTTACTGTAGTTACCATGGGCCTCCTACGGGCCGTAGAAACAATGGGCCTTCTACGGGCCATAGAAACAATGGGCCTTCTACGGGCCATAGCATCAATGGGCCTTCTACATGCCGTATGATCGATATGCCAAACATGGGCCAATAATAGACCACATTATGGGCCGTAAACGGGCTATATTTGGAATCATCCGTTCATGGGCTGACAATAACGGGCCGTCGTTAATCGGCCGTATTGGACGACGCTATGAAAACGGCCCAACGGATTAACGGGCTGCAAACGGGCCGATTGTAACCGCGGGATGAATTTGGCCCACAAGCAGAAAAGGCCAATAACGGGCCATAAGTAACCGAATGCTGGAAATGAGCGCAAGAATAAATGGGCCCTGAGAAGGCCGAAAGATAACACGGGTTGGAAACAGCCCAAATGAATAATGGGCCGTTAATGGGTATAAAGGGGTACACTGTTCATTGCGGGCCATATTCACCACGGCCCGTTAATGGGCCAAGAATTACAAATGGCCTCCTATGGGCCGAAAGACATCATGGGCCATACAAGGGCTGGAAGTTACAATGGGCAAGAATCATATTGGACGCCCCAGATGAAGCTACTGGGCTTAATTTCGATAGGCCATAGTGGCCCGTGAGTTAGCGGGCCGTAAATGGGCTATACAGGAACATGCTTTCTGTGGGCCGGCTCGTTACCTTTTGACCAAGTCAAATGGGTCGGCCTTTTCACCGGAATGGGGCTCTGTTGGGCCATGCCACGTGTCGACATATCATAGGGCCCTCCTGTCCAATGAATGGATGACATCTATCCCAACGGTGAGCCAACACATGTTTCCTCTGGCCAATGAGAATTTTACACGTGGAAAATCCTCATTGGTCTGGGCTGTTAGCGGGTTATCAGATCCAAAACCAGACCCGATAGCTTAACGGCGACCCATTATGGTGGATGCCACGTGTCGGTCACCCTTGAGGAAAGCACTTCCATCACACGCGATTTATCGTCATGGAAGTGGACACTTCCGTGATGATAATTTTGGTAATGTGATGGAACACTTCTATGAAAACACATGTATGACTATCTTGATTCTGTCATAAAATCATCATGGATGTACATGCATGATAGAAAACGTGACCTACTATGACAAACACGTATCATCACGGAAGTGTCTTTTTTTTGTAGTGTATAGAGATAGATCAAGATGCTTGATAGGACTTTCACAAAGCACATACCTTGATAAAGTTTTGAAGCTGTTCAAAATGGATCAGTCACAGAAAGAGTCCTTGCCTGTGTTACAAGATGTGAAGTTGAGTAAGACTCAAAACCTGACCACGGCAGAATATAGAGAGAGAATGAAAGTCATTCCCTATGCCTCAGTCATAGGTTCTATAAAGTATGCCATGCTATGTACCAGACGTGTTGTGTGCCTCTTGCCATGAGTTTGGCAAGGGGGTACAATAGTGATCCAGGAGTAGATCACTGGATAGTGGTCAAAATTATCCTTAGGTACCTAAAGAGGACTAAGGAAATGTTTCTTGGTTATTGAGGTGATAAAGAGTTTGCCGTAAAAAGTTATGTCGATGCAAGCTTTGGCACCGATCTAGATGACGCTGAGTCTTGATCTGGGTATGATGAGAACATCAATACCATTGTTACACCCACAGCCCCTGTTGATATACATACTGGACCAACTACTAGAGCTCGCGCACGCCAATTGAATTACCAGGTACTTTTGTTTCTTGGTAATGATTCTAATTGTCATGAGAATATGATGCTGCCTAAATTAGATACATTTGTTTTGCTTACAAATGAAGGGCCTAGCTTGGACAAGAAAGATGAACCTTGGAGCAAGTTCAAGCATGGAGATGATGGCATGCGCAAGGGGAACAAGAATGGAGTTACAAGTGATGATTTGAGGACTTTGAAGCCACCATAATGAGTGCATGAAGCCTCAGATGAAATATACAAGATGCCACTTCATAAACTTTGTTCAGAGGCTATTCTAGGTGCTGTGTTACCTTATTATTGGGCCAGTCCCATGTAATTTCGAAATACTTGAGTATAGGCTGTTTTTAGAGTCCGTATGTGTGGCGAAACAAGAGTTAGGGTTGGTTTCGGACCCCTCCTCCAAAGGCCACAAAATTCCCCCCTCTTCCTCCATATATATGGGCCTTAGTGCATTGTTTAGACTTTGGGTTTTGTTTAGATTAAAAGTTCGCCATAGCTGCAACTTCGCGTACTTCATTTCTGTTCAAGGACCAGACCAAGGCATCACAGAACCCCACCTTGATCAATAAAGCTTTCATCATTTATCCACAATATCCAGATTGCAATCTTAGTTTCTTGCTTGTTCTTCGTTTGCTTGCAGGAAATAGACCTTCATGGTCAGGTTGATCATGCTCCGGCGTGGTCAATAACCTGTCGGAGTTGGTTTAGCGATTGCTAAGGCGCGACATCCTCGCACGTACATAGTCAGATCGTCAAAGTCTACTCCTCCTAAACGATAATCACCATCTCATCGAAAGACGGGACACCTTCGCCTCTATCAAGTGGTATCAGATTTCCAGGTTGCTCGGTGAGATTTTACAGTTTTTCGTAGTTTAGATCGAGTCTGTTCTTCATACCTACAGTCCACGAAAAAGCAAAAAAAAATTAGGGTTAGTTCATCATATCCGAACCAATTTGGGCCTTTGTATAATCTTTTTAGGTTTTTGCATTGTTGAATTTGCGGTTGCATCGTCGTGTCTTGTTGCTGGTCTTAGTGTCTAGTCCTTTAGAGTTTCGAGTTCTGTTCACAAGTTGTCACACCGCTGCCGCATCATTGTCATCACTGTTGCCATATACTACCATCACTGTCACCGCTCCCATATACCACCATTGTCATCGCTGCGGCCATATACCACATATCCACCACGATCATGATAATCCGAGTCCACCTCCATCACAGATTCGCCACCAGTCCGTGTTCCACCACCCTACATATCTCCGCACCAGTCCGAGTTTCCACTAGATTCATCTCCGCCACCAGTCCTAGTCCGAGTCTAGTATTTTTTCCTTTGTTTTCGATTTCTATATCACGCCATACTCCGAGTCGTGACAAAGTTGGACTTCCCAACTTTCGTGCTACCCGTAGTAGAAAAATAACTCTAGTTTTAAAAAAACTAAGTCTGGAAAATTCTGGCTAGGCAGTTTTTAGACCATTTGTAGACTTTTTCGAAAAAAAATTAGCGGGGCAAAAAAAGAGGCAAAAAAGTGCAAAAAAAGTGAAAAAAGAGAAAAAACTTAGAGAGTGCTCCTCCCTTGTTTACGTGCAGCGCTGTTATTTTGTTAGTGTTCTAGGCTCGCGTCTCTAGCACGGTCTAGCCTAGGACCAGCACAGTACCGTCGTTGAGCGTTTATTAAATTTGTATCTCTGAATTGATTATTGCTGGCATTTTTGCTACCATATCATAAGCACCCAGCTCCACATACATCTACGTCGTGCATTTGACACCACCTGTCAATCGCTCTGTCCAAGCTTTCAGAGTTTTGGCTACAACGGTTGCCGATCACCACCTGCTGCTGGGTAAGAACTAGTAACAATTTGAGATTCACTTGACGGATTTGTGACACACCACCACCACTTCCTAGTATTCTGTAGGATCACATTCTTTTGTGTTTCTATTGCTGCTAACCATGGCAGGATCACAAGCCGATGAGACTGAATGGGAGAACATGACGAACAAATAGCTACATGATAAATTTCAGCAAGTGATGAGTGAACAGGTGCAAGATGTGCTAAATTGATTTCAAGAGGCCATGGAGAATATAGATGGCATTGAGAAGATGTTTGAAACAAAGCTCGATAACAAGTTTAATGAATTGCTCACGCATCTTCCACCACCACCGCCGGCTGCACTTGTCGCACCTCTACAAAAACAACAACAACAACAACAACAACGACAATGACAACAACAACAGTGTCGCCTTCCAAATCAAGTGGGACGAGCACTTCGCATTCCCCTTGAGCCTCAACAAAATTCTAGTGCTGCTGCTACTGTTGTTGATGCTTCTGTAGCTCCTGCTGCTACTGTAGAGGTGGAGGACTAATACGAGGATGGGGTTGATCAAACTCAAAACTATGTGCAACCACCAGCACCACCACCAGCAGGTCGACCTCAGGCATATAATCGCAACGGTAGGGCTGCAGCACCACCTCAGGTACGAGATCATGACCATTTTCCTAAATTAAAATTGAATATTCCACTATTCGAGGGTAGATATGTTCCTGATATATATCTTACTCGGGAGTTAGAAACCGAACAACGTTTTACATGTTTACAATATGCCGAGGAAAGACATGTTGTTGCTGCTGTTTGTGCTTTCAGTAGTTTTGCATGTGTTTGGTGGTCTGAACATTATAGATTATATCCTATTCCAGCTACTTGGCATGCTTTGAAAAATTCTATGTGTACTCGCTAGGTTCCACCATATTATCAACGTGAATTGCTTCAAAAATTGCAGCGTTTGAAACAAGGAAATAAAATTCGTAGAAGAATATTATTAGGAATTACAAATTGGTATGATTAGATGTGGTATTGTTGAGGATAATGAAGCTATGCTTGCACGTTTTATGGGTGGATTTAATAAAGAGATTCAGACCATTCTAGAGTATAAGGAATATAATAATATTACTCATTTATTCCATCTTGCTTGCAATGCTGAACGTGAAGTGCAGGATCGATAGGCATTGGCGCGAACTAACTTTTCTGCAGGTCGACCTTCATTATGGACACCGCGTGCATCCTCTACTTCCACATGTTCTACTGCACCGGCACCTCCGTCAGCTGCCACCTCTAACCATGATACAAGAACTCAGGCACAGCCACCACTATCTTCCAAGAGCACACCTTCTGGGCCTGCATAGAGCTCTTCTTTATCCATGGCATCAACAGGGCAAACACATGATATTATTTGTCATCGTTGCAAGGGTGGAGGTTATTATGCGAGAGAATGCTCATCTAAGCGTGTGATGATTGCTATTGAGGATGGTGGGTATGAGTCTGCTAGTGACTATGATGAGGAGACTTTGGTTCTTATTACAAGTGAAGAACACGGTGGAGATGATTCTGATCGTGAGATGCAATACATGGCTCCTGGAGACGCTGACAGGTATGAATGTTTAGTTGCTCAATGTGTTCTGAGTGTGCAGGTTACACAAGTTGAGAAAAATCAGAGGCATAATTTGTTCCATACAAAGGGAGCTGTGAAGGAACATTCTGTTCGCGTCATCATAGATGGAGGGAGCTACAACAACTTGGCTAGCATGGAGATGGTGCAGAAGCTATATCTCACAACAAGACCACATCCACATCCTTACTACATCTAATGGTTCAACAACAGTGGCATGGCTAAGGAAACACATATTGTTCGTGCGCATTTTAGTATCTCTACATATGCTGATTATGTAGATTGTGATGTGGTACCTATGCAAGCATGTTCCTTGTTACTTGGTAGACCATGGAAATTTGATAAAAAAATATACACCATGGTACAAACAATCAGTATACTCTTGTTCATAAGGATAAAAATATTACTTTGCTTCCTATGACTCCTGATTCCATTTTGAAAGATGATATTAATAGAGCTAATAAAGCAAAACAGGAGAAAAATAAGAGTGAAAATCAGATTGTGGCAAAAGAATTTGAGCAACAAATGAAGCCTAAAAATAAACCATCTAGTGTTGCTTCTGAATTTAAATTGAAAATGCATGTTTACTTGCCACCAAAGCTGATATTGATGATCTAGATTTCAGCAAATCTGTTTGCTATGCTTTCGTGTGCAAATAGGCATTATTTTCTTTTGAGGATATACCTTCTTCTTTGCCTCCTGTTGTCACTAAAATTTTGCAGGAGTTCACTGACGTCTTTCCACAAGGCGTGCCACCGGGATTACCACCTATTCGAGGGATTGAGCATCAGATTGACTTAATTCTCGGTGCTTCACTGCCAACCATGCACCATACCGTACCAATCCAGAGGAGGCGAAGGAGATTATGCATCAAGTACAGGAGCTGCTCGACAAAGGTTATATACGCAAATCTCTTAGTCCTTGTGTTGTTCCTATTATACTAGTGCCAAAAAGGATGGTACGTCGCGTATGTGTGTTGATTGTAGAGGCATTACTATATTACTATTCATTATCGTCATCCTATTCCTAGGCTAGATGATATGCTTGATGAATTGAGTGGCTCTACAATATTCTCCAAAGTTGATTTTCCTAGTGGATACCATCAAATTCGTATGAAATTGGGAGTTGAATGGAAAACTGAATTTTAAACTAAGTTTGGATTATACGAATGGTTAGTTATGCCTTTTGGGTTAACTAATGCACCTAGTACTTTCATGAGATTAATGAACGAAGTTTTACGTGCTTTCATTGGACGATTTGTGGTTGTCTATTTTGATGATATATTGATTTATAGAAAATCCTTGAAGGAACATTTGGAACATTGACGTGCTGTTTTTATTGATCTACGTGATGCACATTTGTTTGGTAACCTTGGGAAGTGCACCTTTTGCACTGACCGAGTATCTTTTCTTGGCTATGTTGTTACTCCATAGGGAATTGAAGTTGATAAAGCCAAGAGTGAAGCTATTGAGAGTTGGCCGCAGCCCAAAACGGTCACACAAGTGAGGAGTTTTCTTAATCTTGCTGGATTCTATAGGTGTTTTGTGAGAGATTTCAGCACCATTGCTGCACCTCTCAATGAGCTTACAAAGAAGGATGTGCCTTTTGTTAGGGGTACCACATAGGAAGAAGCCTTCATGGTATTGAAAGATAAGTTGACACATGCTCCTTTACTCCAACTTCTTGATTTAATACAACTTTTGAGCTTGAATGTGATTCTAGTGGAATTGGATTAGGAGGTGTGTTATTACAAGATGGTAAACCTGTTGCATACTTTTCTGAAAAATTAAGTGGGCCTAGGCTGAACTATTCTACTTATGATAAAGAATTATATGCTCTTGTTCAGACCTTAGAAACATGGCAACATTATTTATGGCCCAAAGAATTTGTTATACATTCTGATCATGAATCTTTGAAACACATTAAAAGTCAAGCAAAACTGAACCGTAGACATGCTAAATGGGCTGAATTCATTGATACTTCCCTTATGTCATTAAATACAAGAAGGGTAAAGAAATGTTATTGCTGATGCATTGTCTAGTCGTTATACTATGCTTTCACAACTTGACTTCAAAATATTTGGTTTGGAGACCATCAAAATCAATATGTGCATGATGTTGAATTTAAAGATGTATTGCAAAATTGTAAGGAAGGGAGAACATGGAACAAGTTCATCTTTAATGATGGATTTGTGTTTCGTGCTAAAAAGCTATGCATTCCAGCTAGCTCCGTTCGTCTTTTGTTGTTGCAGGAGGCGCGTGGAGGAGGATTAATGGGACACTTTGTCGTGAAGAAGACGGAGGATATACTTGCTACACATTTCTTTTGGCCAAATATGAGACGGGATGTTGATCGTTTTTTTGCTCGCTGCACTACATGTCAAAAACCTAAGTCACGACTCAATCCTCATGGTTTATATATGCCTTTGCCTATACCTAGTATTCCATGGGAGGATATATCTGTGGACTTTGTTTTAGGTTAACCTCGAACAAAGAAGGGGAGGGATAGCATATTTGTTGTCGTGGATAGACTCTCGAAAATGGCACACTTTATACCATGTCATAAAAGCGATGATGTTGTTCATGTTGCTGATTTGTTGTTTCGTGAAATTATTCGCTTGCATGGTGTGCCAAATACTATTTTGTCAGATCGTGATACTAAATTTCTTAGCCACTTTTGGAGATGTTTATGGGCTATGTTGGGGACTAAACTGCTATTTAGTACTAATTGCCACCCCCAAACTGATGGAAAAACTTAAGTAATCAATAGAACATTGTCTACTATGCTTAGGGCTGTTTTGAAGAATAATAAGAAAATGTGGGAAGAATGCTTGCCTCATATTGAATTTTGTTATAATTGTTCACTGCATTCTACTACTAAGTTGTGCCCTTTTGAAATTGTGTATGGTTTCCAACCTCATGCGCCTATTGATTTGTTGCCTCTTCCATCTTCGGAGAAGGTTAATTTTGATGCTAAACAACGTGTTGAATTGATTTTAAAAAATGCATGAGCTAACTAAGGAAAACATTGAGCGTATGAATGCTAAATATATACTTGCTGGAGACAAAGGTAGAAAACATGTTGTCTTTGCACCTGGAGATCTTGTTTGGTTACATTTGCATAAGGATAGGTTTCCTGATTTGTGCAAACCAAAGCTAATGCCACGTGCTAATGGTCCTTTTAAGGTGTTAGAGAAAATAAATGATAATGCATATAAACTTGAGCTGCCTACAGATTTTGGGGTTAGTCCCACTTTTAACATTGCAGATTTGAAGCCTTATTTGGGTGAGGAAGATGAGCTTCCATCGAGGGCGAGTTCATTTCAAGAAGGGGAGGATGATGAGGACATCAATACCATTGTTACACCAACAGCCCATGCTGCTATACATACTGGAGCAATTACTAGAGCTCGCACACGCTGTTGGCGTTCTGGGAACGGGGGTCTGCAGACTTGCCTGCCTGCGGCCCGTGGCGTAGCTCCATCAGCGGCCATGTACGACCCATCTTCACCAGCAAATGCTCAAGACCCTCGCGAGGGGCCAAGCCTCGTGAAGCAGATGACGCAAGGCCTCCTGAGGGGCGGCCTCACCAGGCCAGCTCGTGAGGGGCGGAGAGATCAAGGCAAGGGATACCTCGCGAGGTTTGTGTGACGCAAGCCATGACGACTGGAACCAGGCGGGCGCCAGCGTGCGCAGTGTCCTCGTTTCCTCTTTGGTGCTAAAGGGGGCAAGAGCAGACGAGGATTCCCGAGGCATCAGGCAAAGGTTTCCATATCGGTGCAACAAGACCAAGACCAGCAGGAGAGCAGGACAGAGGTCACCGTGGAGCCCAAGATGGCGTCACCACCTGAGCCTTTGGCAGGCGAATACTACTATTGTCAGGATAGCTTGTACTAGCTTTCCCCCTTCAAACTGGCCATTGTGGGATCCCTTCCCGCCTAATATTTGGGAAGAGGACCCGGGCCTCTATAAATAGGGCTAGCCACCACCTTAGAAATGGAGAGGATCCTGGACCGCATCAACTCACCGAGCACAAGAACATTGAACGAAATATGCCCTAGAGGCAATAATAAAGTTGTTATTTATATTTCCTTATATCATGATTGTCGTGGGTTTGTCACGACAGATGTCCTTGTGATAGGACTTAGTCGTGGAGCCATCGCTACGGGTTAGCTTAAAGGGGATAAACCGAACAAGGGGACACGTGGAGTTTTATAGTAGTTCGGCCCCTTCAAGGAAGGTAAAAGCCTACGTCTAGTTGTGATTGGCATTGCTAGGGTTTCTAAGGCCAGGGAGCGAATCCGCTTTGTCTGGCTCTCGAGTTGTTGTCTGTCTCTAAACCGCTGCCGGGTGTCCCTTTATATACATAGGTTGACGCCCGCCGGGCTATAGAGTCCCGAAGCCGGATCATAAACGTGTCCGGTTCGGTCTCTATCCTTCCTATCTTACAATACAAGTTACATGACTAGGTCAGTTTACATTTACAGGCTTTAACCCGCCTTTGGGCCTTGGGCCTTCGTAAAGCGCCATCATCCTTGCATCTTCATGGGCTTCTAATCTTCAAGGAGTTAACACGGCTACGAAAGGCCGGTTTACATCCAATAGCAATATCCCCAACATTAGGCCCCAGATTGGTTTGAACTTGCTCATGTCAATCTTCTACACTTAGAAAAATTCTTCCCTCATATCTTCACCTTGATCTTGTAAACCGCCATGACGTCATACTTCAAGATTATGATAAACCGCTCTGACGTCATCTATCCGTAGATGTCGAATATTACCTTCATTTAATGTGTATTCAGTCACCGAGGCGACACCTTTATTAATTTATCCATTTTTGGGCTCCTCGGTTCCCGCACTTGCCATTTTATCGCTTCGCCTTATAAATAGGGGCAGAAAACCCCTTTCTTTTCCTTCCTCTATCCTTTCATCCCTTCTCCTTCCTCGCGACGCCTCCGCACCTGAGCGCTGCTGTCATCGTCAAGCCTCGCCTCTGCTTCACCGTCGGCCACTTCATCGACCTGTTCGCACCAGAGTTCCGCAGCACACCTCCGCTGCTTCCGCGGCTGCACTAAGTCCTTCCCCCTTCCTTTCTAGATCCATTAGGGTTTCCCTGCTCTTCGCGGTTCTTGAAGTTCATCAGAGCTTTTGGTGTTGTTCTTCCTTGGCCCGTAGATGAATGCTTCACACTTATCGTATTCCTTGCCGTGGCTAATCTTCTATTACCATCATAAATCCTTATGCGCAAAAGCTGATGTAATCCTTAATAAACTGTTTCGGGTCTTACCCTTTTTAGGTCAAAATATTTTTTCTTTTCTGTCTTACCTTAGATCCGAATTTTTCATATGTCTCTGTGAAATCTGTTTCTCCTCATGCCAACATAGGCGGTTTAACCTTGTATAAGCAATCTATACCATTAGCCCTCTGCTAAACCGGAGGAGCCTTTTACCTTCATAGTTATGATCCGTTTTAACAGTGTCTGAGTACTCCTGTCCTGGTATTACCTTTTATCCCTTATTGCATTGGTCTCCGGTTTAGGCCATTTCGTATATCAGCACGTTTCTTACTCCATTGTCTCTTGTATATATCATCATGAGCGATTTATAAACCGGCCTTTTATTTTCAGCCTGTTTGCTTCACAATGGCCAAACAATTCACTGCTTGCAACTGGGCTCGTTCCCGGGTCACTGAGACTCAGTTGAATGAGATGGTCAGCATTGGCTCCTTGCCTAAGAAAACTGAAATTAAATGTCGAGTTCCAGGAACAGAAAATCCTCCAACCCCAAGGCAGGCTGAGGTGGTGGTCTTTGTTGACACATAAGTCGTGGCTTCAAACCGCCAGGGTCAAAGTTTTACCGGGATGTACTTGCCAATTTCCAACTCCATCCCCAAGACATTGGGCCCAATTCAGTATCCAACCTATGTAACTTCCAGGTTTTCTGTGAAGCTTACTTACAGGAAGAACCAACTCCAGAACTATTCCGGGACATCTTCCACTTAAACCGGTGCACAGAGTTTGTAAATGGCCCGAACACTGAACTTGGTGGTGTCTCGATTCAAAAGCGGAAAGAGGTTGAGTTTCCTCATGCCAAACATCACAGCCACCCAAAGTAATGGAACCAAACTTGGTTTTACTGCAGAGACACTTCGCCCGAAGATGAAAATCCCCTTCCAGGCTTTCGTGATCACCATCTTTCCAACACCCATCCGATGCCACAACGCTTAAGCTCCGCCGAAAGGGCGAAATGTGCCCCTCAACTCGCCAAACTCCGGGCCTTTATGGCCAACCGTTTAACAGGTGTGGATTTTGTGCGCTGTTGGATATCTTGGAGCATCTTGCCTCTAAGCCGGCATCCCGGTTTAATGTGTGAATATACCGGTGAGGTTGACGACACTCAACGCCATTGCAACCTTCAATTATCTGATGAAGAAGTCACTGAAGGTGTAAAGAAAATTCTGAATGAATCGGAACTGGCCTATAGTCAAACCGGTTTGAGTCCCTTCTATGCCAAGAACAAACCGCCTGCTGTAAGCATTATACTTCCTTTTCATCTTTATTTTTTTTATCTTGTGCAACCTGTAATTCTTCTTCTATGTATGTATGTATAGGGTGATGACCCCTTCTGGAAATGGAAAACCATAGAAAAAGCAGTAAAACCAACTGGGGACAAAGCGGTCAAACCATCTCGCCCAAAAACCAAAGTCGTCAAACGAACGTCAAAACGGAAAACGGCTGACCGGATCAACATGGAGCTTGATGATGACAGTGACGATCCGGAAGTTGAGGTAGAACTTGACACACTTGGTTCTCTTTTCATGCATCTCATTAATAATGATATTCCTCAGGAGGACGTAGAAGGCAGTCAAGCTGATGATGTAGAGGTAATTACCCTTTCCTCCGGTTCAGACTCTATGCCAACACAAAAAACCCGCCAAGCAGTCCGGAAAGTAAGCTTTTCTCATCCACTTGCTCACTTGGATCCAAAATTTATTTTGAAGACTCAGCAGCATGAAGCTCGCCGGACAACCCGGCACAGTGGCCAACAAGTCACTTTAGCCGGTTTACCTGATACCCCCAGTTCGGAAGCGCCATTCTGAATTCTCTCCTACTTCTGACCATTCTTACCCCAAGGCAGGTTATTTCAGACAACCTCTTAATCCGTCCGATTCAAATTATCAGGTGACACCTCCCTCATCCTCTGGCGAGTCGACAGCAACTCAACTCCCTCCTCTGAAAGCTGTGGCCTGGTAAGTTGTTAAACCTTTTCCTTCAATACATCATAGTACTTGAATAAGATATTGATCCTTTTATATTTTTGTTTGCAGGACCAAAGCCAGACCCAGCAAGAAAGCTCAGGTTACCAATCCGCCCGAAGCCCCAGCCACTTTTGAAGAAGAAACCAGAGGTGAACCGGAACAAACTTGTGAACCGGAGGGCCTTCATCCTGAAGCCGCCTCTGGCGAACCGCCCCCTCAAGGCCAAAATACCAATGAACCAGCTGACGTTGAACCTGCCGCACCTGACATTGAACCGCCAGAGCCAAACCGGGCTAGTCCGGTGAGAAATGCTGATACTCCATTGTCACCAGCCAAACATACCGAAGGCCAAGGAGACGATGTTATCATTACTGGAATGGGCCATAGCTATCCTGGCCATCCCGTCATCTTGGCTCAACATAGTGCCAAAGAAGAGCAAGCTGCTAGGGAAAAAGGCAAATGAAGCAGCGATTTATCAAGCTATGCTCATCTTAACGTTGAAGAGCTTCACTCTGGCTTCTTGAACCATCTGCACTCAAACCGGGACTATGAGGCCGGTTTGGTGAACTTGATGAAAGAGCGATATAAGGTAAATTCCTCTCCCTTTGTTTATTGATTTATAGTCGAAACACTATTCCAAGTAGCCCCCAAGGGCCGTCTTATGATGTTAATCATAAACCGGGTCTTTGTAACAGTTCAAGTTTCTCATCATTGATCCTCACAATGGCCGTTCTCTAAGAAGAGACGAGATTTATCTTTTAACAATTAAACAACTTTCTACAGCATAGCCCCCAAAGGCCGGTTTAACTTGGCAAATTAATCCGGATTTTAGTCCATACATCCATTTTAGAACAGACGCACATTAGCCCCCAAGTGTCAAGGATAATGCTTGCATTGTTCTGGAGACTTGTATAAAATGTAGCACTTTAGAGCAAAGAGGCATTAGCCCCCAAGTATGAAGTGCATAACTTGTTATATGCTTTGTACTTAGAACATATATAACCTGTTGCTTAATAGACCTTCAATGTTGCAGGCTGAACTGAGAAGCAAAGATGCCCGAAACTCTGACTTGCAAGAGAATGTAAAGTCACAACAAGCAGAGGCTGCAAAAGCCAAAGAGGAGCTGACGCAAGCCCTGTCCATAATGGAAAAGCTGAAGGAAACTTTCACCAAAGACCGTGCTAACTGGGAATCCGAAAAGTCCGGGTCAACCAAATGAGCAGAAGACGCCGAGGCAGCCCTGAAACCAGTTGTAGATGAACTAGCTGGTTTGAAACGCCAAATCAATGCTATGACTTCTGCTATCTTTGGTAAGTGTCTGCTTATGTGTTTTGCGCAAGTCAATGAACCTTATCACTGACCAGAATGTTGATAAAAATCTTTGGCAGGCACTTGGATCGCTCATCTTGGTACAGACATGCGGATGAAGCTCAAAGCGGCATATACATTGGTTGAACGGCTCTACTCTGGGTCTCAGCGGGCTATTTGTACGGCAGCTTACAACAAACCGGCCCCAACTTTGATTAAAGAAACACTTGAGAAGTTGGCCAAGTTACCAGCCCGTATTGCCGAATTGAAGAAGGAAGCTGCCAGGTCAGGAGCTTTAACCGCACTTAATCAAGCCAAAGCCTGGAATCCAGACCTTGAAGTGGATGATATCATTAAAGGATACCCAGGTGTGAAGGAAGAGAGTTCAAACTTTGACAATGATGACCTCCGGCGACTGACCAAACAGATGCGGCAAGTAGCCAGCAAACTGGCCGATGATACAAACTTGTCCCATTTCCAACCGGTTTACGACGCGGAAAGGAAAAGACAGCCGGCCGACATCCATGAAGTTAAAGAACTTGTGCCTCCGATTCGTAAGCACACTTATGCTCCTGATATTAACCCCTCCAATCTTATCCATGAGGAAGCAGTATTTCAAGCTTTAACTGGAATCGATTGGTCGACGGTTGATTTCCAGCATCTGGGGAGGGATGAAGAAGTGCCCACATCAACTGACCCTCAACCATCAAACCGTCCAGACGAAGCGTCCTAAACCGGTCTCCAGTTTACTGGCCATTGTGTGCCGATCTTGTGAAAAACAATTACGCCATTGGAGCCGCTTTGAAAGCTTCTTGTAATAAGATAGCCGAAACTCCGTTATTTGCCATGCCAGCGAGCATGTTTGGTAATGCCTCATGACAACTGGTGCCACCTTTTGAGATATATTTATGCATAACCCATGATGAATTGTGTTCCTGGGTACAACAACTTAAAAGTATCTAGTGGTTTACCGCTAGACGGGTCATAATGTCCAGGAAGTGTACAATACATAGATGAAATAATTGAAGTGTTTGTACAAAAAGCAATATACATAAAATACCTCATTGGTTGACCAACGGTGTATACGACAAAGGTGTTAATACCAATCCGGAACGTTGATAACCCCATCTTTGTAATGCCGGTCTATATATTAAACCGGACCGAGATAACTATCGGGTTTTCTTTATAACACTGGTGATTTAGTCAAACTAGACCGGTTCAATAAACACCAATGTATAACTGATCATATGCCGACAACTTGTAGTTGAAAAGCAAGTCGGGTCAAGGATGTCGGTTTATCAAAAAATACTTATGAACTTCAACAAATAAAACTCAAAAAGGAAAATATGCAAGGCTTTTTACGAGCTGCCAGGCTCCAAATCGAGGCTTTTCATGGGCTGCCAGGCCTCTGAGTTAAACCATTTAACAAAGCCTTTTAAGATGGGCTACCACTTAACCAATCATCGTTTTAACTTTGACAAGTTCAGGGTCTATAAAAGATTGACATGTCAAACGTTCGATGGGTCATACCAGGATTACCTGTACAGGAGTGGCTTACTTGATGAAGGCAGGTTAACCCGGGTTTTTAGGTGAATACACCAGGCTTCCAAGCCGTGGCTTGATAGCCAATTAGAAGGGTCCTTTCAAACTCTTTGTTACTTTGCAAATAGAGCCCCCAAGTAACTTTGTGAGCTGTGCTGAGTGTGTGCCCATGTTTGAGTATGTGCTTTGTGCAACACTCTCTTTGGCTCCACATATTTTTCTTTTGTGGCCTAAATTCCTATCAAGAGGTGTAGCTATGGTGTGATAACAACCAAGCCCCCTAGTGATATCCCTTCATGGTTTCAAAACTGATCAAGAGGTGTAGCTGTAGTTCAAATATGACCAAGCCCCCTAGTGATTTTCTTTATATCCGTGCAACTGCTAAGACCGGATTAATAAAAACTCCGCTTTGTCAGTAAACTCGTATAACACACACAGGATGTAAAAAGAACAGATACCCCGCTTATAACGGAGGCTCCGGTTTATTATATGATATATACACTGTCATAAATATGTACAGATGAAGAGCCTATGGATTCAAGTATAGTAAGGCCGAAGGAGAGCTATGTTCCATGGCCGCTTGGTCTCCTCCTCCGATTTACGTGAGTCTTTATGCTCTCGAACATCAATGAGGTAGTAAGACCCGTTGTGCAGATTTTTGCTGACCACAAAGGGTCCTTCCCAAGGTGGGGATAACTTGTGCATATTAGTCTGATCCTGGATGAGCCGAAGCACCAAATCGCCTTCTTGAAAGGTTCTGGTTTTAACCCGGTGGCTATGATAACGTCGGAGATCTTGTTGGTAAATCGCCGATCGTGCTACTGCCAGATCACACTCTTCATCCAACAGGTCCGGAGAATCTTGACGTGCCTTCTCATTATCAGCTTCAACATAAGCTGTCACACGGGGCGAGTCGTGACGGATGTCACTAGGAAGAATTGCCTCCGCTCCATACACCATGAAGAAAGGTGTGTAACCCGTAGACCTATTGGGTGTGGTGTTGATGCTCCATAACACAGAAGGTAGCTCATCAACCCAACAACTCGGTGTCCGCTTTAAGGGAACCATAAGCCTAGGTTTGATACCCCGTAGAATTTCTTGATTTGCCCTCTCTGCTTGACCATTAGACTGGGGGTGAGCTACCGATGCTAGATCGAGCCGGATGTGCTCACGTTGACAAAATTCTTCCATCTCCCCTTTTGACAGGTTAGTACCATTATCAGTTATAATGCTATGTGGAAAACCAAACTGTAATATCACCTTTTTGATGAATTGAACTTCCGTGGCTGCATCACACTTGCTGACTGGCTCTGCTTCCACCCATTTGGTGAATTTATCAACTGCTACTAACAGGTGGGTCTTTTTATCCTTGGATCGCTTGAAGGGTCCAACCATATCAAGCCCCCAAGTCGCAAACGGCCAAGTTATTGGAATCATCCTCAACTCTTGGGCCGGAATGTGGGCACGGCGGGCGAAATTTTGACAACTGTCACATCTCTTGACTAAATCCTCCGCATCAGCATGCCCTGTCAACCAGTAAAATCTGTGGCGAAAAGCTTTAGCAACCAAAGACTTTGAACCTGCGTGTTGACCGCAATCCCCTTCATGGATTTCTCGCAAAATCTCATAACCCTCTTGAGGAGAAACACAACGCTAAATTGCTCCTGAAACACTATAGCGATGTAACTCCCCATTGAGTATGGTCATGGATTTGGAACACCGGATTATCTGTCGAGCCAACGTTTCATCGCCTGGTAACTCGCCCTAGTTCATGTAAGCCAGATATGGGATTGTCCAATCCGGTATGGCATGCAAAGCTGCCACCAATTGAGCCTCTGGATCAGGAATGGCCAAATCTTCTTCAGTTGGCATGACTGACGGATTATGCAATACATCAAGAAAGACATTTGGCGGGACCGGTTTACGCTGGGAACCAAGACGACTTAAAGCATCCGTCGCTTCATTCTTCCGCCGGTCTATATGGTCCACCTGATAACCCTTAAAGTGACCAGCCACTGTATCCACCTCTCGCCGATATGCAGCCATGAGTGGGTCCTTAGAATCCCAAGTGCCAGACACCTGTTGAGCCACTAGATCTGAATCACCGAAGCACTTAACCCGGCTTAAATTCATCTCCTTAGCCATCCGAAGATCATGGAGAAAAGCCTCATATTCAGCTGCATTGTTAGTACAAGGGAACATTAAACGGAGGACATAACAAAACTTGTCACCTCGTGGGGAAGTTAGTATGACTCCAGCTCCTGAGCCCTCCAACTGTCTGGACCCATCAAAATGAATAGTCCAATATGTATTATCTGGTTTCTCTTTAGGTGCCTGTAACTCCGTCCAATCATTGATGAAGTCCATGAGTGCCTGGGATTTGATTGTTGTGCGGGGTATATATTTGAGCCTATGAGGTCCAAGCTCAATAGCCCACTTGGCAATTCAGCCAGTTGCTTCTCTGTTTTGAATGATATCGCCCAGTGGAGCTGAGCTGACCACTGTGATGGCATGGCCCTGAGAATAATGTTTAAGCTTCCGGCTTGCCATAAACACTCCATACACCAGCTTCTGCCAATGCGGATACCTCTGCTTTTAGTCAATGTGCACCTCACTGATATAATAAACCGGCCGTTGAACCGGATATTCCTTGCCAAGCTCCTTGCGCTCTACCACAATAGCTACGCTAACAGCCCGGGCATTAGCAGCCACATATAGTAATAATGTCTCTTTATCGATCGGCACTGCAAGCACGGGCGGTTCAGCTAGCTGCCTCTTCAGATCCTCGAATGCTTTATCAGCTGCCTTGCTCCCGACAAAGTTATCTGTTTTCTTGAGCATCTAATATAAAGGGATGGCCTTCTCTCCAAGGCGACATATAAACCGGCTCAAGTCTGTAATCCGGCCGGCCAGACATTAAACATCATTGATACACGCTGGTTTAGTCAAGGATGTAATTGCTGCAATCTTTTCCGGATTAGCCTCAATGCCTCTGTTTGACACCAGAAAACCCAAGAGCTTGCCTGGCGGGACACCAAAGACACACTTCTCTGGATTGAGCATCATCTTGTAAACCCGGAGATTATTAAAGGTTTCTCTCAAATCATCTATCAATGTATCCTCCTTTCTGGACTTTACCACAATATCATCCACATATGCATGAACATTGCGCCCAATTTGCTTATGAAGGCAATTCTGAACACATCACTGGTAAGTTGCCTGGGAACTCTTGAGTCCAAAAGGCATGCAAACATAGCAGAAGGCTCCAAAGGGAGTTATGAAAGCTGTCTTCTCCTGGTCCTTAACTGCCATCTTGGTCTGATGATACCCAGAATAAGCATCCAGAAAACACAAACGGTCACAACTTGCTGTCGCATCAATTATCTGATCAATGTGAGGGAGAGCAAAGGGGTCTGCAGGGCAAGCTTTGTTTAAATCTATGTAATCCACACACATACGCCAAGTGCTATTTTTCTTAAGAACAAACACCGGATTAGCCAACCACTCTGGATGAAAGACCTCTACAATAAACCCTGCGGCCAACAAACGGGCTACCTCTTCACCGATAGCCTTACGCCTTTCTTCATTGAAGCGGCGGAGAAACTGCCAGACCGGTTTAAACTCGATGAGCGCGCTTTCCTATTTGGGATCCAGGTTAGCGCTGATGTTGAACTGTTTGGATGAATCGCCAGGAACAAAGTCAACCATCTTAGTATCTGTGGCCGATTTAAACTTCAATGCCGGATCATGTTCCGTAGTTGGCTTTTTCAAAGAAGTCATGTCTGCCGGATCAACTTGCTACTTATAGAATTTCAGCTCCTCCGTGGCACAAACCGACTCAGCATAAGCCGCATCACCTTCCTCACATTCCAAAGCGATCTTTCTACTTCCATGTACTGTGATAGTCCCCTTATGACCTGGCATTTTAAGCTGTGAATAAACATAACATGGCCTTGCCATGAATTTAGCATAAGCCAGCCTCCCAAACAAGGCGTGGTATGGACTTTTGATTTTTACCACCTCAAACGTCAATGTTTCTGACCTTGAATCATAATCATCTCCAAAAGCCACCTCTAAGGCTATCTTGCCAACAGGATATGCAGACTTACCAGGCACCACGCCATGAAAAAGGTATTTGACAGTTTAAGATTCTTATCTATCAATCCCATACGGCGGAATGTGTCATAATACAGAATGTTGATACTGCTTCCACCATCCATGAGAATTTCAGTAAACTTGTATCGCCCGACTTGCGAGGCTACCACCAGGGCCAGGTGACCCAGATTATCAACCCGGGGCGGGTGATCCTCTCTACTCCATAAAATGGGTTGCTTAGACCAGCGTAAATACTGAGGCACTGCCGGTTCAACAGAGTTTACCGCCCTTTTGTGAAGCTTCTGATCACGCTTACACAAACTAGTAGTGAAAACATGATATTGCCCACTATTTAGCTGCTTGGGATTGCTCTGGTAACCCGACTGCTGTTGTTGCTGCTGATTCCCCTGATGGTTGTAGCCTCCCTAGTTGCCTTGGTGCCCTTGATTGATGTGTCCGGTTTGGTTGCCTTGAAACCCTGAACCGGAACCACCACCTCCGTAATCCGGCCCATAGAAACCACCTCCTGAGCCGCCGGGCGGGCCATTATCATACTGGAACATATTGGAATTCTTGAAATCCCGCATGATATAACAGTCCTTCCAAAGATGCAATGCTGGCTTCTCCTTTGATCCATGCTTTGGACAGGGCTGATTTAATAGGCGCTCCAAATTGGGGCCTGAACCTTCGCCCCTCTGGGGCTACTTGCCCTTACGGCGCTGGCCATTCTCCTGAGCATTGGTGTTAGCAAGAAAGTCCAAGCTGCTTTCGGCCTTGCGCTTACCGCTATTCCCATGGCCTACCGGATTATGCTGCTGACCCTTGGCGTTGCCGTTATTTTTCCCTTTCCCCGGTTTGTCCTCCTCAGAATCCGGGTCCTTGGTATTATCTGAATCGGCGTACTTAACCAAAGCGGCCATGAGCGTTGACATATCGTTGCAGTGACGTTTGAGCCTTCCTAATTTCTGTTTGAGCGGCAGGAAATGGCAATTGCCCTCTAATGTTAACACTTCGGTGTCTGCATTGATACGATCTGATGAGTGCAAAATCGCTGAGACCCATTTGACCCAATGGGTCGTGGACTCCCCTTCCTCTTGGACACAAGCGGCCAGATCCACGATTGACATTGGCTGCTTACAAGTATCTTTGAAGTTCTGGATAAACCGGTGCTTCAATTCAGTCCATGATCCGACAGAGTTGGTTGGTAAGCTCTTCAACCAAGTACGAGTTGTTCCTTCCAACATCATGGTGAAATACTTAGCACACACTTCCTCATCCACATCTAACATCTCCATTGCCATCTCATAGCTTTCCACCCACACCTCTGGTTTAAATCGGCGGTGTAATTTGGTACCTTACGAGGTCCCTTGAAGTCCTTGGGCAGTCTCACATTACGCAAAGCGGGGTTGAGACATGGCACCCCTAAGGAACTGAACACCAGACCTGGCTCTATTGAAGCAGTGGGGTGAACCAGAGTATGTTGTCGTGCTCCGTGTCGAGCTGCTAACTCGGCCTCCCGACGCGCGCGGCCATGGTCCACAACATCCTGCGCATTAGCACCTCCCCCTACCGGGTTGTTTCCTCGTGGTGAATTTCGGCGACGCGCACTGCTGGACACAGCCGGTTCGTCCTCAACGTGTCTGCTATAGCTCCAGCTTGGACGGGGAAGGAATGAATCCTTTCACGACTGTGTGAAATATGCCTGTTGTTGATTTAGCGCTGTTTGAAGGAGATCCCTGGTCCGACGTGCTTCAACCACAACTGGTGACTCACCGTCGGTTGGGAGGGCCGCCAGGCATGAAGCAGCGGCCACAATGTTGTCCAACGGGTTGGAATAATGCCCGAGAGGTGTTGGCACATGCTGTGGCACAACGTTGTTCTGGCGAGGCGGGTCCATCGTGCGCGGTTGAACCGGCACTCCTGTTCCCGGTGCCTCTGCCCGGTTTAGTATGGGTTGGTTACCAGCTCCTGCTCCTGGTCTGTTGAAGAGATTTTGCAGCTCATAAACCGACGGGAGACGCAATCGGTACCTTCTTCTCATGACTTCTTATGAAGCATTCTGATCCAGCCTAATCCGGTAGGCCTGTGCTTCCAATTCAGCCCGTTTTGCAGCCATCCTAGCGTTCTCTGTTGCCAGGTCCGCTTTAGCCTGAGCTATCTAATCTTTCACCTTTGCAATCTCCGCATTGTGATGATCCCTGGCCGCCGCATCCACCTCCGCCGCCATCAACGTTGCCAAAGCTTCGAACAAATTTGACAGGACTTCGGCTGGAGGCGACGCAGAGCTTCTTGCCCCTGTCGGTGTGGCTGTTGTTGAACGGAGAGTATTGCTGCGGCGACCGATGAATGAGGCGCTGATTGTGTGCCGGCCATGAAGATGGCGGCCCGGTTTGGCAGATCAGGGGAATCCGGAATACTGTTGCCCTCGGATCCTCCATCAATCCGGCCGTCCTGCAATTGGTAAAGCGATTCGGTCCCTCCAGAAGACTCGTCATCAGAACAGACCATGGTCTCTCCATCGGACGCCGGCCCGTCCTCGTATCTCGCTCCATGGATGACACCTACGAAAACATGCTTTGCCACGGGCTGAACCGGCGATGAACCTCCACGCCGAGCCATCTCGATGATGTCGGTGCAGATGTCTGGCTCAGGGGCCGGTTCGCCGATCTTATCGATGAAGACGTGAATCCCACCGAAGGGGACCCGATACCCGTACTCGATTGAATCGGCCTCGGGACCCCATCCTGCATTGTCAATGTAGAGCTTGCCGCGATGACTCTTCGTCATCCGGCCCACAACGTATCCCTTAAGTCCATCAAAGATGCCCTTCAAGAACTCAAAACCATCATGCGATAGCCCCACGGTGGGCGCCAACTGTCGTGGGTTTTTCACGGTAGATGTCCTTGTGAAAGGACTTAGTCATGGAGTCATCGCTATGGGTTAGCTTAAAGGGGATAAACCGGACAAGGGGACACGTGGAGTTTTATACTAGTTTGGCCCCTTCAAGGAAGGTAAAAGCCTACGTCTAGTTGTGATTGGTATTGCTAGGGTTTCGAAGGCCAGGGAGCAAATCCGCTTTGGCTGGCTCTCGAGTTGTTGTCTGTCTCTAAACAGCTGTCGGGTCGTCCCTTTATATACGTAGGTTGACACCCGCCGGGCTACAGAGTCCCGAAGCCGGATCATAAATGTGTCTGGTTCGGTCCCTATCCTTCCTATCTTACAATATAAGTTACATGACTAGGTCGGTTTACATTTACAGGCTTTAACCTGCCTTTGGGCCTTGGGCCTTCGTAAAGCGCCATCATCCTTGCATCTTCATGGGCTTCTAATCTTCAAGGAGTTAACCCGGCAAGGCAAGGCCGGTTTACATCCAGTAGCAATATCCCCAACAATGATAAATGTTTATTATTCATGCTAGAATTGTATTAACCGGAAACATAGTACATGTGTGAATACATAGACAAAATAGAGTGTCCCTAGTATGCCTCTACTTGACTAGCTCGTTAATCAAAGATGGTTATGTTTCCTGACCATAGACATGTGTTGTCATTTGATGAATGGGATCACATCATTAGAGAATGATGTGATGGACAAGACCCATCCATTAGGTTAGCATTATGATCATTGAGTTTTATTGCTATTCCTTTCTTCATGACTTATACATGTTCCTCTATGTCGGCGTTCTGGGAACGGGCGTCCCCAGACTTGCCTACCTACGGCCTGCGGCGTGGCTCAAGCGGGGGCCCAGCGCGGCCCATCTTCATCAGCTCAAGCTCAAAGACCCTCCCGAGGGGCCAAGCCTCGCGGGGCGGACGACAGGAAGCTTCCTTAGAGGCAGCCTCATCAGGCAGGCTCGCGAGGAGGCGGAGAGATCAAGGCAGGGGTACCTCGTGAGGAACCCGTGACGCAAGCCATGACGAGCGAGACCAGGCGGGCACCAGGCGGGCGCCGGCCTACGCAGTGTCCTTGTTTCCCCTTTGGTGCAAAGGGGGCAAGCAGAGACCAAGGCATCAGGCAAAGGTTACCATTCAAGTGCAATGAGACCAAGACCGGCCGGACGGCAGGACAGAGGTCACCATGGAGCCCAAGACAGCGTCATCGCCAGTGCTTTTGGCAGCCGAAGACCACCTTTGGTCAGGATAACTTGTACTAGATGTTCCCCTTCGAAATGGCCAATTGTTGGCGCCCTTCCCGCTCATTATTTGGGGAGAGGCCAGGGCCTCTATAAATAGAGCTAGCCACCACAGAGTAGAGATAACCAGATACCCCAAGAACATCTAGATCCCCGGAGAGATCTGGTAGAACCCCAGCAGAGAGAGAGAGAGGTGACTGAACTCACCATAGCAGTTCATCGCACCAGCTCAAGAACACCTCTCGCGAGGCTGTTCTTCCCTTGTACTGTCCATCATCAGCCCCAGAGGCAATCCACCACACCACACACTGGAGTAGGGTATTACACCACAACGGTGGCCCGAACCAGTATAAACATTGTGTCTCTTGTGTTGTTCATCATTTTCATCTTAGTTCGCACGAGAGGATCGGACATAGATCGGTAGGGGAGAGATCTCCGCGCGCACCCCAGTGTTCTAACCTCAAGGGTCTGCTGGAACCCGAAACCCGACATTTAGCCCAGCAGGTAGGGGTGCGCCGGAATCTTCCTTCCGCTATTCGTGTGTGATCTTCCGTCGTGTCCGTGGCTGACGCTTGTCGGGCTCGCGCCGAGCGCCGGGCTGCTCACGCCGCTCGCGTCGCCCAGACGGTGCCCGTCGTCAGCCCCCTCGTCGTTCCCCGTCGCCCACCGCCAACGCCGCCACCGGCCCAGTGGGGAACGAGCAGCAGGCCTCGTCCCATCCCCCCTCGGTGCGACGGGATGGCCGCACCGCCACCACATCGCTCACTCCAGCTGGCTCGTCGTCCCACGCCTGTCGCGCACCCATGGATGCGCATGCCTCACGGTTCTTGGCGCCGGAGCTCCTGCACTATCGCCCCGTCGACGACCTCTACGAGGACTGGCTTGCCCGAATCACCGAGCTCGTCAGTGCCGCAGGGGGCTCCCCCTTGCGGTCCCTCTCGCTGCCTCGCCCTCCGTCCCATGCAGGGGGCAAGGATCAGGAGGTGCCTCCGCCGCCTCCTCCCCAAGAAGGTGCCTTGGCTCCAAGGCGCGCAGCCCCAGGGCGAGACCCTCCATGTCCGGCGCCAGCGCAGCAAGAAGGGAGCTGCCAAGAGATCAGACGTCCCCGGGAAGGTGCTCTCGCGCTCCCAGCACCGGCGCACCAAGATCGCGCCCCAGCGCCTCCACGACAAAACCCCGCGCTGCTCCCAGTGGCGGCGCGTGGTGACCCGCAAGAACGAGTCCAGCACTAGCAAAGGGCGTCGGTGGCCACGGCGGGCTGCCTCGCCTTCACCCCCGAGTTGCGCGGCGTCACATGGCCAGGCAAGTTCAAGCCTGACCTCCCTCCCCGCTACAATGGCACAGCGGACCCTGCGGAGTTCCTGCAGCTCTACGAGCTGAGCATCGTAGCCGCCAATGGAGATGAGAAGGTCATGGCGAATTGGTTCCCCATGGCCCTCAAGGACGGCGCCCGCACCTGGCTCCTGAACCTGGCGCCCGACATGATCTCCTCCTGGAGCGAGATGCGCACCCGCTTCATCGCCAACTTCCAGGGCACTCGTGACCGGCCCCCGGCCGTGAGCGACCTGCGCCGCATCAAGCAATAGCCAGGAGAAACCCTGCAGAAGTACATCCAGCTCTTCAATTACGCTCGCCTCAAGATCCCCAAGGTGACTGAAGAAGCCATCATCTCAGCCTTCTCCGACGGCGTGCGCGACGTCAAGATGAAGGAAGAGCTAGCAATCCTTGAGGACCTGTGCACATCCCTGGAGCTGTTCAACTTGGCGACCAAGTGCGCCAGGGCTGAGGAAGGGCGTCTCTCCCTTCTCAAGCTCCCGGCAGCCGACCCAGAAGAAAAGAAGCTCAAGGCCAAGGACGTGAAGCGCAAGGGGGCTGCCGTGCTAGCAGCGGAACCGGATACCAAGCGAGGCAGGGATCAGCCTGAGTCATCTAAGGGAGGATGGTACTACATGTACCACGACCTCCACACCCACAACACCAATGAATGCCAAGAGCTCAGAGCCGTGCGAGATGGGCAAATCGGCCGACGCCCAGAGCACAATGACAGGGGCTATGGCCGAGGAGGAGGAAGAGGCGGTGGACGATGGGAAGACCGTGGCCTTCGCCAGGGATGGCGTGACCGCCCTCGCGAGGACCACTGGCAGGACCAGCCTTGTGAGGGAGGCTGGAGGGACCAGCCTCGTGAGGACCGTCCCCACGGCAAAGCAGGCCTCCCTCCTCTGCTGCCTCCACCGAGGAGAAACGAAGACCAACACCAATATGATGGGGCTGGGGGCTTCCAAGAGCCGCATGCAATTGCTTGCGTCCTGGGCGGCGCCGAGGCCCCAGCCTCACAGCGCATCTTCAAGCAGTTTGCTCGCGAGGTGAATGCAGTCCTTCCCAAGCTTGAGGCCACGCGCCCTCTCAGGTGGTCTTCGTGCGTGATCACATTCAGTTCCACAGACCAGCTCAAGTGTGCGGCAACGGCCGGAGTCCTCCTGATGCTTTGCTCCCCAGTCATCAGCAACGTGCAGGTCACCAGGACCCTCATCGATGGCGGGGCAGGACTCAACGTCCTGTCCGTCGAGACATTCGACAATCTCCAAGTGCCATACGACCAGCTTTAGCCGACCAAGCCTTTCTCAGGAGTCACCGATGGTTCCACTATTCCAATTGGGCAGGTTCGCCTTCCAGTCACCTTCGGGCAATGCAACAACTACCGCACTGAGCTCATCGACTTCGACATCGCTCACATCTGCCTGCCGTACAACACCATCGTCGGGTACCCAGCCCTAGCCAAGTTTATGGCACTGACTCACCATGGTTACAATGTCCTCAAGATGCCAGGAAGCGGTGGAGTCATCACCGTACCCTGTGAAGAAAGGGACTCAGTGTGCTCGCTCGAGCATGCGTTCCAAGCCGCAGCAATCTAAGACCCAGATCGCAGGAGCGGGAGGCCTCCTGAGGCAACCCTCAAGAAGAAGAAGACCTCACCTGACCAGAGCCACAAGGAAGCAGGCACCTCCGGAGGTATTGCGTCAGGATTCGCGCCCGATCAGGGAGTGCCTCCCCCTCGCATAGGAAGGCGCGCCCGGCGCCCTCCTTAGGCAGGGCTCGGGGGCTCTCTCTTGGAGAGCCACCGACGTTGCCAAGGTCGCGGGGGAGGCGCTCGGGCACCACTTGGAGGGGTGCTTTCAGGCACGCTTCCCTCAGAAAGGTACAAGTCAAAGGAGACCAAACCCTCAGGAGTTCATCGCAGGGAACACCCAAGAGCTGCAAGAGTCCAGAGTCATGCGCGGCAGCCGCCGCTTACCTGTCGTGGCCCCACATCCAGGCGAGGATGGAGGACTGCGCGTCTGCGTCGATGTACCAGGGCTCAACCGAGCTACGTCCCAGGAGCGCCTATGGCCTTCGGCCATAGGGCACTGCGTGGGACCACCCCACAGCTACGTTCGCATGCCCTTTGGCCTGCCAAGCGCGGTCGCCGCACATCAGCGCCTGTTGAGGAGCATTCTGGAGGCTCAGGAGGTCAGGCATCGCCCGGTCCTGGCGGAGGTGGCGATGGTCCCCGAAGACCTGCACGTGCCACCAGAGCCTCTCGAGGCCCCTAGGCCTGGGGGCTCATGAGGGCCGACATCTTCACCGCGCATCGCTCACTTCCTCAGCATCACTTCATCTTCAACAGCACCAAGTGACATCTTTCAGAGTTCTACTTTCAGCTGGGAGCGCCCACAGGGCCGCACCATTCCCAGGCAGTGTGGGTCCGTCCCCGCGGCATGTATCCATTTTGTTTATGCTCTTTATTTACCTTGTTGGGGGCGCCCCTCGGGCTGCATCATCCCCACGCCGCTCGGGCCCGACCCAGCGGCAGTTGCTTTTCCAGCATTTACCCTAGGATGAAGTTGTTCTTTCATGCTTAATCTGATTCCCATAATTATCACCTACTGTTTGTCGTTGTGCAAAGCGCTTGCACGTTAAAAGGGGGGAGCCTGAGCATCGTGACTCATGGGCTCTTACTGGCTCTCTAGCCCTCACCCCCTGGCCTTGACCCACGACATCGCGACCTGTTATATGAGCGGCGGCTGAGCTCGCTCGGGGGCCGGGACCTGAGGACGTAGAGCATTTGCATTCTAACAACCCTGCGGGAACACACCAATTGATAAAGGCCCAGAGCCAGGCGCAACCCGCCTCGAGGTAGGGCCCCGTGAGTCCTGTGCTGGCTCACGGGTGCTCAGATGCACCTCTCCTAGCCCTACCGTGCCGGCCACGTGTCAGGGCGGGGATGTACATGCCCCGGGAGCTCCTCCCGGAGGGGAGCCCCCTCCCACGCACCAGTGGAAGCACCATGCTCCGTGCTGGCTGACGACACTGCCGAGGAGCGGCTATGCTCGTACACATATGGAAGCGCTATGCTCCGCGCTGGTGATAAACAACTGAGGGCGGCCCATGGTCGTACCAACCTTAGGGAGCCTAGGGCTCAGCGTCCGGCACCATCGCAACGCCTCCCCTTGGGAGTGCCGCGTGAGGGCGCTGGACACGGGGGCTACGCCCGGGCCTCGCCCGAGCGCACGCCACCTAGCCAGGTCCCTTGGACCTGGTCGTCGCGTGCCACTCCCCAAGCGGAGCCAAGGTACGAAACCCGTTTGAGCGTCTAGGGGGACTCTTGAGCATCGCGACTCAGGAGCCTAACTTGCCACGTAGCCCCTCACTCCTTAGTCCTGTCCTTGGTTTCCGATCGGGGCTAACACTAGGTGAGGTACGCACGGGGCCGGGCCCTGCCGACGTAGAACGATCAATCCACTCCTCGCTCCCCCCTTCCCTACTTGTTGCTCGCGTGTCAAGGGGGACTCCTAAGCATCGCGACTTAGGAGCCTAACTTGCCACGTAGCCCCTCACTCCTTAGTCCCGTCCTTGGTTTCCGGTCGGGGTTAACGGTGGGTGAGGTACGCGCGGGGCCGGGCCCTGCCGACGTAGAGCGTAAACAAGTAGGAGAGGAAAAATGCAAATTCTGGGAAATTCAAAGCAAATATTACAAGCCATAAGATTGTTCCACAACGGCAAACACAAGTTTTAACGCCTCCGCGAGGCATGGTGCATGTGCAGGAATAAAACAAGATGGAAGTCGCGAAGGAATCACTCCTCAGTAACGCCGTCACCAATAGTGGAGTCACGCTGGACGGCTTCGCCTCTCGAGGTCGCATGGCCGGCGGCACCGCGCCCGGGCAGGACGCTTGGGGAGCGGAACTTCCCCAGCAAAACCTTGGCTCAGCCCCTCACGGCCTCATCAGCGGCAGCGGCACGGTCACTGCAAAAGGGCTCCAGCAGGCTGTCGAAGTCAACGTTGGGGTCGCGCAGGTAGACATGGCTGAGGACACATGTCAGCACCGCAGAAGACAGGGCACGCGCCTCGGCCTTGACCGTTGGGCCAAGGCCGTCTGCGACGTCCTCAAGCGCATCAACCAGGAAGGGGAGCAGCTTGGTGGGGCCATCCTCCGCACCAGCCAACGGCTCCTTTAGGCCGCTCACATACAACGTCTTTAGTATGCCTCGAGCCTTCTTATCCGGCTCCGCGAAGGCCGCCCGGTCCTCCGTGAGGACCTTTGCCTTGGCGTCCAGCTCGGTCCTCTCTGCCTTCAGCGACCGCTCTAGCGTCTCCAGTCGGCTGTGGCGAACATCAAGCTTGGCGTCCTGGTCCTTGGCGACGGCCTCCCTAGCCTTCATCTCGTTCTCCTTCTCCTGGTGGCTGCGCACCTCCTTGGAGAGCTCGTCGCACGGGCCCTGCAGCTCGGGCGCAAGCGTCTTGCAGCGGCCCTGGGCATTTGCGACGTCGCCCAGGGCAGCATCGTGAGCGGCCTTGGCTTGGTTGGCGGCCCGCCTCTCCTCGTCGGAGGACGACACGGCCTGGCTCAGCACCGCTCGAACAGAAGCAGCAGAACGGGCCCAGCCAGAGGCCAACTCCAGGCGCCCGGCCACCAGACGAGGGTCCACGCTCAGGAGATCCTCCCGCAGTTGGCTCAGCTCATTGGCAACCTGGTCCAGGACAGCGGCGGAGGGAGCAGAAGAGACAAGAACCCGTGGAGCAGGCGGAGAAGATGGCAGCATGGCCACGGCTTGGCAGGAAGGGACCTCCTGAGCCTTGGCCGCCACGGCCGCAGCATCGGGCACAGTCGACTCCAGGTCTAGCGGGGCCACGGGGGCTGACTCCTCGCCGGGATGCCCTAGTTGGCCTCGCGAGGGCAGTTGGGTCAGAGAGGCGCGGGCCTCGCCGTCCTCTCCCCCAACAGCCGAAGGCGTCTCCCCGGCAGACGGAATCGCCCCAAGCAGGGCCGCGGAAGCCTCCTTCAACCTCTTGGCCACAGGTGTCGGCCTGGTAAAAGAGCGCAAACGTCAAGCCTCAGTGGCAGAAACCAAGCAGAACACGAATCGAGCACTTACTCGATGTCCTCCGTGGAATCAAGCAACTTCCGGCCATACTTGAAGCCCGAGAGCCTGCAGCGGGGGTCAGCCTTGGAGGGCCCGGAAGCAGAAGGCGCGTCAGGAGAGATGGAGCTGGCCTTGGACCCCCCAGGAACCAGCGCAAACCCTGGGGGAACCAGGCTCGACCTTCCCTTCCTCGTGACCGAGGAAGGGCCCTCCTTTCCTCCCCTGGCGTTGGCCTCGTCGTCGTCCGGCATGGAGCGGAGGGCCTGGGACCTGCGTCGAAGGAATGACTCCCCCCAATCCTCGCCAGTCTCCTCCTAGTCGGACGCTTCCTCCTCCCCCTCTTCTTCCCCACTGGAGCTGCCGGAGGACAAGTTCACCATCGCCAGGACCGCCAGGTCTTCGGGAGCTGCCGCGGGCACCAGCGCCTCGCCGTTGAAGGTGGGCATGGCGTCCACCACCTGCTCCCAGTCGTCACAAAGGAACAGGGGGACGGGGGCATCCACCGGGCTCGCCACGTCTCCCCCAACCAAGGAATGGAGGGCCGCAGCCAGATCCTCGTCAGTCAGGGCCTCGGAGCTCAGGAGTAGGGCGGCGTCTGCTCCTCCAAACCCCCACAGTGGGAGCGGGTGCTCCTGGAGCGGAGCCACATGGTGCTCCAAGAACTCCCTCAAGAGCGTGGCCCCGATCAGCTTCGTTGCCTCCGAGTTGCTTGGTCTCAGGCCCGCCTTCATCCTCCTCAACACCGCCTTCACGTGAGGGTCGATGAGCTCCACGCAGGACCATGCGTCAACGGACTTAGGTTTCCCCGTGGGCAATACCAGACGAGGGTGGAGGCGCCCAACATCCATCATGACCCACTTGCTCCGGTAGCCTTCAGTCCTCTTCCCAGGCTTCGAGATGGCATTGGAGCTGGAATAGGCAAGGAAGCTCGTGCATGCAGAGACCTGAGCACCAGAAACCCGGAGGGAGAAAAAGTGGCGTAGCAAGGCCACCGAGGGCTTCACACCAACACGAGCCTCGCGATAGTAGGCTAAAATCACCAGGAGAAGGACAGAGTTGGGGTGGAGATGCAGAGCCTGCAGGTTGTATTAGCAGAGAATGGCATTGAAGAACTCAGAGAAAGGAGGCACAAGACTAGCGACAATGGCGCTCACGAAGAACGGGTAGAAGGTGCTCCCCTTGCCCTCAGGTTGATCAGAGCCGACCTTGAGCACAGTCGCTCCCTCGCTGCCCTGCGCCATCATCATCGGGCGCGTGAGGGCGAGGTTCTTCTTCGACAAATTCGGGGAATCCAGGGCCGGCGAGTACCAAGCATCAGCCGGGGACTTGCAAGGCGCCATGGCGTGCCGGATGCGAAGGATTGAGACGGATCTGGAGGATTTCGGGAGCAAGAGGAAAGAGAACGAGAAAGGGGATCTAGGGCAAGATGGCCGAGAGCGGGGCAAGTATGCCTGGCCAGGGCCCCCCCTTTTTTGTCAGTAATGTAGTTGTCGAGGCGTCGTGGGAAGTGCAGATGCCCACGCCCAATCAACCGCCACGCGGTGCCCAAGGCCGCAGGCTGTTAGGGCCCGTGGCGCTTCATGCTTGCCCCTTCGCTTCTCTGCTAAGCCAAGCCCGTGCGCGCCTTGGGCCCGGGGGCTACTGTCGGCGTTCTGGGAACGGGTGTCCCCAGACTTGCCTACCTGCGGCCTGCGGCGTGGATCAAGCGGGGGCCCAGCGCGACCTATCTTCATCAGCTCAAGCTCAAAGACCCTCGCGAGGGGCCAAGCCTCGCGGGGCGGACGACAGGAGCCTTCCTCAGAGGCAGCCTCATCAGGCAGGCTCGCGAGGAGGCGGAGAGATCAAGGCAGGGGTACCTCGCGAGGAACCCGTGACGCAAGCCATGACGATCGAGACCAGGCGGGCGCCGGCCTGCATAGTGTCCTTGTTTCCCCTTTGGTGCAAAGGGGGCAAGCACAGGCCAAGGCATCAGGCAAAGGTTACCATTCCGGTGCAACGAGAACAAGACCAACCGGATGGCAGGATGTAGGTCACCGTGGAGCCCAAGACAGCGTCATCGCTAGTGCTTTTGGCAGCCGAAGACCACCTTTGGTCAGGATAACTTGTACTAGATGTTCCCCTTTGAAATGGCCAATTGTTGGCGCCCTTCCCGCTCATTATTTGGGGAGAGGCCCAGGGCCTCTATAAATAGAGCTAGCCACCACAGAGTAGAGATAACCAGATACCCCAAGAACATCTAGATCCCCGGAGAGATCTGGTAGAACCCCAGCAGAGAGAGAGAGGCGACTGAACTCACCATAGCAGTTCATCGCACCAGCTCAAGAACACCTCTCGCGAGGCTGTTGTTCCCTTGTACTGTCCATCATCAGCCCCAGATGCAATCCACCACACCACACATTGCAGTAGGGTATTACACCACAACGGTGGCCCGAACCAGTATAAACATTGTGTCTCTTGTGTTGTTCATCATTTTCATCTTAGTTCGCACGAGAGGATTGGATGTAGATCGGTAGGGGAGAGATCTCCGCGCGCACCCCAGTGTTCGAACCTCAAGGGTCTGCCGAAACCCGAAACCCGACACTCTGACTATGAGATTATGCAACTCTTGAATATCGGAGGAACACCTTATGTGCTATCAAATGTCACAACGTAACTGGGTGATTATAAAGATGATCTATAGGTGTCTCCAAAGGTGTTTGTTGGGTTGGCATAGATCGAGATTAGGATTTGTCACTCTGAGTATCGGAGAGGTATCTCTAGGCCCTCTCGGTAATGCACATCACTATAAGCCTTGCAAGCAATGTGACTAATGAGTTAGTTGCGGGATGATGCATTACAGAACGAGTAAAGAGAATTGCCGGAAACGAGATTGAACTAGGTATGATGATACCGACGATCGAATCTCAGGCAAGTAACGTACCGATGACAAAGGGAACAATGTATGTTGTTATGCGGTTTGACCAATAAAGATCTTCATAGAATATGTAGGAACCAATATGAGCATCCAGGTTCTGGTATTGGTTATTGGCCAGAGATGAGTCTCGGTCATGTCTACATTGTTCTCGAACCCGTAGGGTCCGCACGATTAACGTTCTGTGACGATTTGTATTATGAGTTACGTGATTTGATGACCGAAGTTTGTTCAGAGTTCCGGACTAGATCGGGGATATGACGAGGAGTCTCGAAATGGTCGAGACGTAAAGATCGATATATTGGAAGGCTATATTCAGACATCAGAAAGGTTCCGAGTGATTCGGGTATTTTTCGGAGCACTGGAGAGAGTTATGGGAATTCGCTGGGAGAAGTATTGGGCCTTATTGGGCCATACCGGAATAGAGGAGGCTGGACAAAGGGAAGGAGGCGCCCCCCATGGGACTGAATTGGACTAGGGGAAAGGGGGCGGCGCCCCCATTGCGCTTTCCTACTCCCTTTCTCTTTCCTTGTTTCCTCTCTCCTACTACCGAAAGGAAAAGGGGAATCCTACTAGGACTTGGGAGTCCTAGTAGGACTCCCCACACTTGGCGCGCCCCCTCTAGGGCCAGCCTCCTCCTCCCTCCTTTATATACGGGGGCAGGGGGGCACCCCATGGACACACAAGTTGATCATTGATCTTTTAGCCGTGTGCGGTGCCCCCCTTCACCATAATCCACCTCGGTCATATCGTAGCGGTGCTTAGGCGAAGCTCTGCGCCAGTAGCTTCATCAACACCTTCATCACACCGTCGTGCTAACGGAACTCTCCCTCGAAGCTCTGCTGGATCAGAGTTCATGGGACGTCACCGAGCTGAACGTGTGCTGAACTCGGAGGTGCCATACGTTCGGTACTTGGATCGGTCGGATCGTGAAGACGTACGACTACATGAACCGCGTACGCATAACACTTCCGCTTATGGTCTACAAGGATACGTGGATGACACTCTCCCCTCTCGTTGCTATGCATCACCATGCTCTTGTGTGTGTAGGATTTTTTTGAAATTACTGTGTTCCCCAGCAAACACCTCTCCTCAGGAGGCTGTTCTTCCCTTGTAACTATTCATCCTCAGCCCAAGAGGCAATCCACCACACCACACTAGAGTAGGTTATTACACCACATCGGTGGCCCAAACCAGTATAAACTCTTGTGTCTCTTGTTCTTTGGGTTCATCGAGCTAGGCCGTGAGATCATGATGTGAGCAAGCTTGAGAGGGGGAGAGGTCTTTGTGCGCACCCCAGTGTTCAAACCTCAAGGGTTTTGCCGGAACCCGAAATCCGACATTTGGCGCGCCAGGTAGGGGTGCGTTGGAGCTTCTCTCCCGCCAGTTGATCCGCCGACGCTCCACGGTTCCGATGTCCGGTGACCCGAGGACCAACGCCGACCGCTGGGCATCTTGGCCGGCCCGAGCGGCACCATCCGCCCAAGAAGACCTCAAACCTAGGCCGCAGGCGGCACGCGCACTGCTAAACGCTGCGGGGCGCAGGCGGCGCGGGCGGCGCGGCAGACGCCGTCCACCCACACTCCACGACAAAGCGCGGGCGGCCGCAAGGGCCTCAAGCCACGCTGCGGCGATGGTGCCGCACACCGGACGAGTACAAGCAAACATGAGGGCCGCTCTCATGGTGGCTCGGGAGCTGCTACGATGCCGGCTGATGGAGAGCGGCCGGGATGCATTGCTGGAGCACGTCGCCGAGCTACTGGATGCCGTGCCCTCGGGAGCACCGCCCATCCGCTCCCTGCTTACACCCCAGGTGTGCCAGGAGGCTTCATCGACACCAGCGCGACCAGCAGCACGGGACGCCCAATCACACCCGCGCCACCTCCGATGGGCGCGGGCACGAGCCTTGCCACCCGTGGCCTTAGCGGAGTGCCGCCCTACCATCCTCAGGCCGCGCGCTGGTCCTGGCAACATGGAGCGTGGGGCACTTCGGCGAGGTATTCGGGGCAGCAGCCTCGGAGGCCTACGTGCCCCGCATGATGGACCAGGAGTATGCGCTAGAAGACGACCCTGGCTCGTTCCTCAAGCCGGGCTGGGAGGAGGAGGCACTGGAAGCTAAGGCCTTCCAGGAGCCCTCCGGGAGCCTCGCCAACCATGCCGGCGACAACGGCTACAGGGTACCACTAATCTCTCAGGAGCAAGCTTACTCTAACCATGGGTCGCAGGAGGATCAGGTCCCAACGACAGATGGCAGACTCAGTTCGACGGCTTCCCTTCCGCCAAGAGGAGTGCACTAGGGCCTGCAAGGGAGGGGCCGGGAGCAAGGTCCCTCCCTGCATCGCATGGAGCAGGGCGTCCCCCGGAGGTAGGCCCTCTATCGGGGAGGTGCTGGTGAGCCTTCCCCAAGCAGAGGACCCGTGGTCACCGAGGGCGCCGCTGGCATCCCCTTTGCCCCTTGGCTTCGTCCTGGCTTCCGGACGCACCAATGGTGGTCGAGGGTGGCGCAAGCCGGGGACCTTGTTTGGCGATATGAAGTAAGGCTCGCGCCTGTGAAGATCTCCGCTCGTGACACTCTCACGTAATAATGAGTGGGTCTGTACACGCCCCAGAATCTCAGGAGTGCTGCCCTCGGGCCTCGAGGGCTCCCTCCCACGTCTTAGTGGCAGCACTTAGCTCCGCGCTAGTGAGAAGACAAGAAGACTAGACTAGGCGCCGGGCGCGGCCATTTGCTTTTAACCTCTTTTCTGTTGCCCTGTTTTCTAGCTTTGGATTTGAATTTGAAGTTGAATTTTCATTGGCATGCGCGGGGGGGGGGGGGTGTCTTTTCTCGTTCGTGTGATTTCTTGCAATCTGGTTCCTCGCCCTGATTCGGAGTTCGCACCTTCTGTCCTCGCAAGCGGGGGCTGGGCGCGGCGCATGTCCTTCCTTGGCTAGCGCCTGCTTCTCGTGAGGCCCTCTCGGACGGATCGGCGGGCCCCTCAGAAGCTCACGGCCTCACAAGCCGGCCGGGAACCGGCCCTGACTAAGGTAAACTACAGCAGTAAGCTCCCGGCAGAGCTCGCGGGCTTATAAAAACACATCTTCAGTTTGGCGTAAGGAATAGAGGCTAGCAATCTGTTTACATGAGGGGCTCCCCCTCCCAAAATGCTCTTACAACTTTCAGGGCCGTGCCCGAGTTTTCACATGCAGGCTCAATCAGACATATCGCTCACCGCGTCTTCCGGGTCGCCCTCAGACGCGTCGCTGGCCTCGCCGTCACCGTCGCTGGCATCACCATCCTCGTCACCGGCATCACTGTCACCATTGCCGGTGTCGCCCACACCATCGTCGACCACATCACCTTCATCCGCCGCGACCACCACCACGTTGTCCTTGGAGGAGAAGGCCCTGACTAGAGCATCCACATTGTCTTCTACCCAGCACGTCAGGTCGCCCTGGATGGCCTCAAGCACAGGGGCGATGGCGGCGTAAAAATCGAACTTGGGGTAGGTGTTCTGGAGGTGGCTGAAGACGTGGGAGAACGCGCGCCTGAGCAGGCCGTGGCACCTCTCTTCAACGACCTCGCGAGCCCTCTCGAAATGATTCTACAAGCATGTCACCACGTTGGTGAAGAAGAGGAGGTGACTGGCGTAATCATTCGAGTGGGGATGAGGGGCATCTTCGTCGCAGATGGCACCCAGTGCCGCATTGCTCTGATCCTGAGGGTTTGGAGCATGGGGGCGTGCTCGTGCTCCAGCGTCCTCTGCCGGAGCGCTTCCTCCCTACCCTGTTGCGTGGAGGACTCGGCTCTGGCGACCCGCTGCTGAAGAGAAAGCAGCTCGACATGGGCAGAAGCCAGCTCAGCTAGCACTGAGACCAGGGCGGCTACGGCGGCTTCCTCGCGCTGCCCATGGCTTGAGGGTAGTAATCCTGCCCATGGCTTCGGCTTCCACGAGCTTTAGCTTCAGGTCGTACCTGCCCACAAGATCCACACGAGCCTCGGCCACCCAGCGATCGACCGCCTCCTGAGCCATGGCCTCACGCGCGTCGATAGCATCCTCAGCTTGGGAAACTTGGCGCTCCCTTGTCTCCAACCGCTCAAGCTCAAGGCTGCGCTCCGTGGCTTCCAGCGCTAGCGCTTCCTCGCACCTTAGGATCTCTTCCTCCTCGGCAGGCATCCCCTTCATCGACGCTAGGGCGGCCTTGCGCGCCTCCACTTGTTGCTCCAGGGAGGCACTCCAAGATTGGAGCTCCCACGCGCGTTTCTCTGCAATCTCGTGGCGACGATCAGCTTCCCGGGCTTCTTCCAAGGCTCGGGCGCAAGCCTCACGCGAGGTCGCAAGAGACGCCTCGTCCTTTGTATTCTCAAGCTCGCATTGGTGGCGCCCGAGGTTGATGGCCACCTTCAGTTTATGCCACTCCTCCAGTAGCCGAAGACCCTCAGTCTCGTGGCACGCGTCTACATCCACGAGCACTCTGCCAAGCCGGCTCATCGCACCCATGGCCTCCCGAAAGAGCTCATGGCGGACGACACTCCATTCGGGCCGATTCAGTCATCCATAGCAGGGGCCGCTGACGGGATCTGAAGCGGCTCACTCCCTTTCAGCAGGGGGCTGGGGGCGGACACCCCTCCGGTCGTCGACTGCGCTTCGGCAGGAGCCCGGTTGGGTTGAGGCTCGCTACTCGAAGAAGGAACCAAGACCGAAGCCATCCAACCGCCATCTACAACCATAGGAGGAGCCCTTGGAACGCTCGTCGCACCCCCGATGAGGCCACGAAGAAGAGACGGCAGGAGCGCGGGCTCAAGGCGCCAAGCTAGCGCGTCAGCCTCTCCAGCCAACCTCGCGTCGGGGGCAGCATGCTGACCTAGGACGCTCAAGGCCAGTAGGAGATCCAAGGCAAGAGGAGGTTGCTTCCGGGGGGCTTCGCGGCCTTAGCAGGTGGGATCCTGAAGAGCCACTATTAGGAAGGGAAGCAGCACTCGAGGGATTACAAAGATATGGTACTTACTCAACTATGGTGATGTACTTCCTCTGTTTCAGCGGCCAGAAGGCGCCGCTACTGCAGCTTGGGGACCCCTTCCTTTTGCGGAGTGCAACAAAGTCTACACGGAGTCGGCCGAAGCACTGGACGTGGCGACCAGCGCAGGGCACGGCTGGTGAAGCGCCCAAGGAGGCGACCACAGGAGCGCCGAGCTGAGGAGAGCCATCGGTTTCCACCTCACGATGACCTCCTAAGGCCTCGGGAGCTTTAACCTCAGGAGCAGCAGACTGCGTCGCCCCCTCAACTGCCGCCCCAGAGCGAGAGTCGCTGGTTCCCGAAGATGGCGCCTCAGGAGCCACAGGCGGCGTCGACACCTCGGCACTTGCACCTCCGGCCTCTAGTGGTGCTTGCCCCCCTACGTCCATTCTTGGGGCAAGTTCGGCACCAGCGACAAGAAGGCGAACCACGGTGACGGGGTTCTCGCGGGACCCCTCAAGGCCGATCGGATGCAGCCCCCATTCGTCAAACGGGGGGCATCTGCCCCGCGAACTCCACCCTGTTTGAGCAATAGTACAAGAGACAGTCCTCCAGCGGCATATCGGCTGGCGAGGGGTCGCCCGCCAGGACCTCTAGCACCTAAAGCCTCATAAAGTTGACTCCTAAAGCCTCATACGATCCTGGCCAACAGATAGGTCTCACATCGGCTGGGAATGGCGCTGGAGTGGGGCGACATGGCGTCGGAGGAACTCCTTCATCACCATGGGCGTGGTCAAGCCAAGATGTTTCAACCTCTTCAGCCAGAGCCAGACGAAGGCGAGGTGGGGGCTCATAAGCTTCTCGTGAGCCTAGCCGGAGCTGGGGACGGCGGGCGCAGACGGAGGCGAGAGTAAAGGGCTAAGCACTCCGACATCCACATACACCCACCGCGTCCGGAACCCGCTCGTAGATGGCAGGAGTTCAAAGTCAATCCCCAAGCCGACCGTCGCCGCCACGGCCTGGAAGCTCAGGCACCTCGAGCATTGCGAGGGGTCGGTCAGGTGCAGCAAGAAGAAATGGCGCAGAAGGGCCATGGAGGGGGCGATGCCCACCATGGACTCACAGACAAAGGCAAAGACGGCAAGAAGAGCGACAAATTGGGGATCTAGGTGCAGCAGATGAATCTGGTAATGGGAAAGCATGGCGTTGAAGAAGTTGGAGAAGGGGGGACCAGACCGGCCCACATTGAGTCGATGAAGAATTGGACCTCGGTGGCTGCTCTGTCGACGGAACCTCGGGACGCAGGCTAGGCCACGGTCCCTCCCCATTCGTTGAAGCTGGTAGCGAGCACAAGGCAGACCTTGTCCATGGCCTCCTGATTGAGCACCCGCGATCGGCCGACGGCGGGCTCGACGGCCAAAGGAGGGTTGGCTGAGGATAGGGGCTTCTTCCCTTTCTCCGTCCGGTTTGGCGCCATGGCGATGGAAAGGACTGAGATCAGGTCGGGTTGGGAGAGGAAGCTGCGGTTCGAAGAAGTGGAGGAGTCGAGGGGTGCGTTGACAGCAATGGGCAATAACCGTGTAGGACACCGTGGCCACCTAGCTAGGCGGATATGAAGGCTGCGTCGGGAAGGGGGGCCGCCCATGTCCAATCGATCGCCAAGCATCGAGTGGGGATGCAGGCTGTTGGGGTCCATGGCGCTCCGCACTTGCCCTTTGGCTTCGCCTCGAAGCCAAGCCCGAGCGCGCCTTGGGCCCGGGGGATAATGTCGGCATTCTGGGAACGGGGGTCCCCAGACTTGCCTACCTGCGGCCCGCGGCGTAGCTCCATTAGCGGCCCTGTACGGCCCATCTTCACCAGTAAATGCTTAAGACCCTCACGAGGGGCCAAGCCTCGTGAAGCGGATGACGCAAGGCCTCCTCAGGGGCGGCCTCACTAGGCCGACTCATGAGGGGCGGAGAGATCAAGGCAAGGGATACCTCGCGAGGTTTGTGTGACGCAAGCCATGATGATTGGAACCAGGCGGGCGCCAGCGCGCGTAGTATCCTCATTTCCTCTTTGGTGCTAAAGGGGGCAAGAGCAGACGAGGAGTCCCGAGACATCAGGCAAAGGTTTCCATATCGGCGCAACAAGACCAAGACCAGCATGGTAGCAGGACGGAGGTCACCATGGAGCCCAAGACGGCGTCACCACCAAAGCCTTTGGCAGGCGAAGACTAGTTTTGTCAGGATAGCTTATACTAGCTGTCCCCCTTCAAACTGGCCGTTGTGGGATCCCTTCCCCCCTAATGTTTGGTAAGAGGACCTGGGCCTCTATAAATAGGGCTAGCCACCATCGTAGAAAGGGAGAGGATCATGGACCGCATCAACTCACCAAGCACAAGAACACCTATCCTCAGGAGGTTGTTCTTCCCTTGTAACCGTTCAGCCTCAGTGCTTCCTCTTCAGCACTGCATTGGTTTTCCCTTGAAGAAGAAATGGTGATGCAGTAAAGCAGCATAAGTATTTCCCTCAGTTTTTGAGAACCAAGGTATCAATCCAATAGGAGATCATGCTCAAGTCCCACGCACCTACACAAACAAATAAGAACCTCGGAACCAACACGATAAAGGGGATGTCAAGCCCTTTTCGCTCACTTATGAGAGTGAGATCTGATATATAAGATAAGATAATATTTTTGGTATTTTTATGATAAAGATGAAAAGTAAAATAAAAGGCAAAAGAAATAACTAAGCATTGGAAGATTAATATGATGAAAGATAGGCCCGGGGGCCATATGTTTCACTAGTGGCTTCTATCAAGAGCATAAGTATTACGGTGGGTAAATGAATTACTGCCTAGCAATTGATAGAATTGAGCATAGTTATGAGAATATCTAGGTATGATCATGTATATAGGCATCACGTCCGAGACAAGTAGACCGACTCCTACCTGCATCTACTACTATTACTCCACACATCGACCGCTATCCAGCATGCATCTAGATTATTAAGTTCAGGAGAACAGAGTAATGCTTTAAGGAAGATGACATGATGTAGAGGGGTAAACTCATGAAATATGATATAAACCCCATCTTTTTATCCTCGATGGCAACAATACAATACGTATCAGTTCCCTTTCTGTCACTGGGATCGAACACCGCAAGATTGGACCCAAAGCTAAGCACTTCCCCCATTGCAAGAAAGATCAATCTAGTAGGCCAAACCAAACTGATAATTCGAAGAGACTTGCAAAGATAAACCAATCATACATAAAAGAATTTAGAGGAGAATCAAATATTGCTCATAGATAATCTGGATCATAAACCCACAATTCATCGGATCTCGACAAACACACCGCAAAAGAAGATTACGTCGGATAGATCTCCAAGAAAATCGAGGAGAACTTGGTATTGAGATCCAAAGAGAGAGCGAAGAAGCCATCTCTCTAATAACTATGGACCCGAAGGTCTAAAGTAAACTACTCACACATCACCGGAGAGGCCATGGAGTTGATGTAGAGGCCCTGTGTGATCAATGCCCCCTCCGGCAGAGCTCCAGAAAAGGCCCCGAGATGGGATCTCTCGAGTACAGAAGGTTGCGGCAGTGGAATTAGGTTTTCATGGTGCTCCTGGATGTTTGGGGGTACGTGGACACATATAGGAGGAAGAAGTACGTCGATGGAGCAACGAATGGCCCACGATGGTGGAGGGCGCGCCCAGGGGGTAGGCGCGCCCCCCTGCCTCGTGCCTTCCTCCCTTGTTTCCTGAGGGCCACTCCAAGTCTCCTGGATCACGTTTGTTGAGAAAATCACGTTCCCGAAGGTTTCATTCCGTTTTGACTCCGTTTGATATTCCTTTTCTTCGAAACCCTAAAATAGGCAAAAAACAGCAATTTGGGCTGGGCCTCCGGTTAGTAGGTTAGTCCCAAAAATGATATAAAAGTGTAAAATAAAGCCCATTAACATCCAAAATAGATAATATAATAGCATGGAGCAATCAAAAGTTATAGATACGTTGGAGATGTATCAAGCATCCCCAAGCTTAATTCATGCTCGTCCTCGAGTAGGTAAATGATAAAAGAAGAATTTTTGATGTGGAATGCTTTCTAACATATTTCTCAATGTATTTTTTCTTTATTGTGGCATGAATGTTCAGATCCATAAGATTCAAGATAAAAGTTTAATATTGACATAAAAATATTAATACTTCAAGCATACTAACTAAGCAATTATGTCTTCTCAAAATAACATGGCCAAAGAAAGTTATCCCTACAAAATCATATAGTCTAGCTATGCTCTATCTTCACCACACAAAATATTTAAATCATGCACAACCCCGATGACAAGCCAAGCAATTGTTTCATACTTTTGATGTTCTCAAACTTTTTCAATCTTCACACAATATACGAGCATGAGCCATGGATATAGCACTATGGTGGAATAGAATGGTGGTTGTGGAGAAGACAAAAAGGAGAAGATAGTCTCACATCAACTAGGAGTATCAACAGGCTATGAAGATGTCCATTAATAGATATCAATGGGAGTGAGTAGGGATTGCAATGCAATAGATGCACTAGAGCTATAAGTATATGAAAGCTCAACAAAAGAAACTAAGTGGGTGTGCATCCAACTTGCTTACTCACGAAGACCTAGGGCATTTTGAGGAAGCCCATCATTGGAATATACGAGCCAAGTTCTATAATGAAAAATTCCCACTAGTATATGAAAGTGATATCATAGGAGACTCTCTATATGAAGAACATGGTGCTACTTTGAAGCACAAGTGTGGAAAAAGGATATTAACATTGTCACTTCTCTCTTCTTCTCTCATTTTTTTATTTGGGCCTTTTTTTCTTTTGGCCTCTTTTTTTTATTATTATTTTTCGTCCGGAGTCTCATACCGACTTGTGGGGGAATCATAGTCTCCATCATCCTTTCCTTACTGGGACAATGCTCTAATAATGATGATCATCACACTTTATTTACTTACAACTTAATAATTACAACTCAATACTTAGAACAAAATATGACTCTATGTGAATGCCTCCGGCGGTGTACCGGGATGTGCAATGATGCATGAGTGACATGTATGATAGAATTATGAATGGTGGCTTTGCCACAAATACGATGTCAACTACATGATCATGCAAGCAATATGACAATGATGAAGCATGTCATAATAACGGAACGATGGAAAGTTGCATGGCAATATATCCCAGAATGGCTATGGAAATGCCATAATATGTAGGTATGGTGGCTGTTTTCAGGAAGGTATATGGTGGGTTTATGGTACCGATGAAAGTTGCGCGATACTAGAGAGGCTAGCAATGGTGGAAGGTTGAGAGTGTGTATAATCCATGGACTCAATATTAGTCTTAAAGAACTCACATACTTATTTAAAAAATCTATAAGTTATCAAAGCAAAGTATTACGCGCATGCTCCTAGGGGGATAGATTCGTAGGAAAAGACAATCGCTCGTCCCCGAGCGCCACTCATAAGGAAGACAATACATAAATAAATGATGCTCCGACTTCATCACATAACGGTTCACCATACGTGCATGCTACGGGAATCACAAACTTCAACACAAGTATTTCTCAAATTCACAACTACTCAACTAGCATGACTCTAATATCACCATCTCCATATCTCAAAACAATTATCAAGTATCAAACTTCTCATGGTATTCAATGCACTTATATGAAAGTTTTTATTATTGCCATATTGTTTTAAAGAACTCTAAACATAATATAAGTGAAGCATGAGAGAACAATAGTTTCTATAAAACAACTCCACCACCGTGTTGTAAAAGATATAATTGAAGCACTAGAGCAAAAACTAAATAGCTCAAAAGATATAAGTGAAGCACATATAGTATTCTAATAAATTTCAAATCATGTGTCTCTCTAAAAAGGTGTGTACAGCAAGGATGATTGTGGTAAACTAAAAAGCAAAGACTCAAATCATACAAGACGCTCCAAGCAAAACACATATCATGTGGTGAATAAAAATATAACTCCAAGTAAAGTTACCGATAGACGAAGACGAAAGAGGGGATACCTTCCGGGGCATCCCCAAGCTTAGGCTTTTGGTGTCCTTGAATTTTACCTTGGGGTGCCATGCGCATCCCCAAGCTTAGGCTCTTGCCACTCTTTTTTCCATAATCCATCAAATCTTTACCCAAAACATGAAAACTTCACAACACAAAACTCAAAATAGAAAATCTCGTGAGCTCCGTTAGCGAAAGAAAACAAAACACCACTTCAAGGTACTGTAATGAACTCATTCTTTATTTATATTGGTGTTAAACCTACTGTATTCCAACTTCTCTATGGTTTATAAACTCTTTTACCAGCCATAGATTCATCAAAATAAGCAAACAACACAAGAAAAACAGAATCTGTCAAAAAGAGAACAGTCTGTAGTAATATGTATCTAACGCAAGTGCTGGCACCCAAAAAATTATAAAATAAATTGATGGACGTGAGGAATTTATCTATTAATCATCTTCAAAAAGAATTATCTAAATATCACTTTCCAAATAAAAATGGCTGCAGTTCTCGTGATCGCTAACGTTTCTGTTTTTACAGCAAGATCAAAAAGACTTTCCCCAAGTCTTCCCAACGGATCTACTTGGCACAAACACTAATTAAACACAAAAAACACAACCAAAACAGACGCTAGAAAAATTATTTATTACTAAACAGGAGCAATAATCAAGGAATAAAAATAAAATTGGGTTACCTCCGAACAAGTGCTATCGTTTAACGCCACTAGCTAGGCATATAAGCGAAGATAGATCTAGGTATTGCAATCTTTGGTAGGTAATTCTTCAATGAGACACCTATAATTCTTAGGAGTTTATTCCTTTTTATTAATTATCAAACTCCTAGGTAAAAAATCAAGGAAATCATTTGTAAAAAACGGTTCCTTAATGATAGCAAAAAGATTAGGATGAACACTTATTGATTTTAAATCCGCAGTTTCCTTACTAGATGATTCACCCTTATTTTTAGGAACATAAACGAGCTTGGCAATCTTAGTAGGAGGATTTGGAGCATTTTTAATGTAATAAAAAGCGGATCCCAAGTTGGTGATAATTCCCTCAAGTTTATTGATTCTAGTAGAATCTTGATTTATTCTTTCATTAACTATGGGTTCTTTTTCCTTAAAAAATTTCAAAGTAACTCCCACTTTAGATCCATATTGGGTAATTTGGTTGTGGATCTTTTTATCCAAATTCTCAATCAACTCCATAGTAGCAACTTTATTTTCAATAATTTCATGCCTTTTCATCACATGTTCCAAAGTTAACATAGTTCCATTAACCAAAAGAGGTGGTGGGCCAAACAAATCTATCATAGAATTATAAGAATCAAAAGTATGGCTACCCAAGAAATTTCTTGCAGTAATGGTATCAAGAATATATATATATCCAAGGTGTGATGCCTACATAAAAATTGCGGGGAAGAACGGAAGTAGATTGCTTCCTGATAGATCTATTTTGAGCATTACAAATTCTGTACCAAGCATCTGTTATATTTTCTCCATCCCTTTGTTTAAAATTAAGAACTTCATTCTCAGGAGACAACGGTTAATATAAAGGACTAGCCATAGCGACAAGGCAAGCAATCCAACACACAAGGAAACGAGAAACGGGCAAAAGAGGAAAGAGAAGGGGAACGGAGAGAGAGGGAGAGAGGAAAAGATGGCGAATAAAATGGCAAGGGTGAAGTGGGGGAGAGGAAAACGAGAGGCAAATGGCAAATAATGTAATGCAAGGGATAAGAGTTTGTGTTGGGTACTTGGTATATTTTGACTTGGTAATGGCGCCAGAATTGACTCGTTGTGGGAGTCAAATCTTGACTTGACATGGCGCGAATCTCCGCGGCAACGACGCCAAAAATCCTTCTTGCTACCTCTTGAGCACTGTGTTGGTTTTCCCTTGAAGAGGAAAGAGTGATGCAGTAAAGCAGTGTAAGTATTTCCCTCGGTTTTTGAGAACCAAGGTATCAATCCAGTAGGAGATCATGCTCAAGTCCCACGCACCTACACAAACAAATAAGAACCTCGCAACCAACGCGATAAAGGGGTTGTCAAGCCCGTCTTGGTCACTTACGAGAGTGAGATCTGATAGATATGATAAGATAATATTTTTGGTATTTTTATGATAAAGATGCAAAGTAAAATAAAAGGAAAAAGAAATAACTAAGTATTGGAAGATTAATATGATGAAAGATAGACCCGGGGGCCATAGGTTTCACTAGTGGCTTCTCTCAAGAGCATAAGTATTATAGTGGGTAAACGAATTACTGCCGAGCAATTGATAGAATTGAGCATAGTTATGAGAATATCTAGGTATGATCATGTATATAGGCATCATGTCCGAGACAAGTAGACCGACTCCTGCCTGCATCTACTACTATTACTCCACACATCGACCGCTATCCAGCATGCATCTAGAGTATTAAGTTCAAGAGAACAGAGTAATGCTTTAAGGAAGATGACATGATGTAGCGGGGTAAACTCATGCAATATGTTATAAACCCCATCTTTTTATCCTCGATGGCAACAATATAGTACATATCGGTTCCCTTTCTGTCACTGGGATCAAACACCGCAAGATTGAACCCAAAGCTAAGCACTTCTCCCATTGCAATAAAGATCAATCTAGTAGGCCAAACCAAACTGATAATTTGAAGAGACTTGCAAAGATAAACCAATCATACATAAAAGAATTCAGTGGCGAATCAAATATTGTTGATAGATAATCTGGATCATAAACCCACAATTCATCGGATCTCGACAAACACACTGCAAAAGAAGTTTACATCGAATAGATCTCCAAGAAAATCAAGGAGAACTTTGTATTGAGATCTGAAGAGAGAGAAGAAGCCATCTAGCTAATAACTATGGACCCGAAGGTCTGATGTAAACTACTCACACATCACCGGAGAGGCCATGGAGTTGATGTAAAGGCCCTCCGTGATCAATGCCCCATCCGGCGGAGCTCCGGAAAAGGCCCTGAGATGGGATCTCTCGAGTACGGAAGGTTGCGGTGGTGGAATTAGGTTTTCGTGGTGCTCCTAGATGTTTGGGGGTACATGGACTTATATAGGAGGAAGAAGTACGTCGGTGGAGCAACGGAGGGCCCACGAGGGTTGAGGGCGCGCCCAAGGGGGGTTGGCGCGCCCCCTGCCTCGTGCCTTCCTCCCTTGTTTCTTGACAGCCACTCCAAGTCTCCTAGATCACGTTTTTTGAGAAAATCACGTTCCCGAAGGTTTCAATCCGTTTGGACTCCGTTTGATATTCCTTTTCTTCGAAACCCTAAAATAGGCAAAAAAACAGCAATTTGGGTTGGGCCTCCGGTTAGTAGGTTAGTCCCAAAAATGATATAAAAGTGTAAAATAAAGTCCATTAACATCCAAAATAGGTAATATAATAGCATGGAGCAATCAAAATTTATAGATACGTTGGAGACGTATCAATCAGCCCAAGAGGCAATCCACCACACCACACTAGGGTAGGGTATTACACCACATCGGTGGCCCGAACCAGTATAAACTCTTGTGTCTCTTGTTCTTTGGGTTCATCGAGCTAGGCCGTGAGATCATGATGTGTGCAGGCTAGAGAGGGGGAGAGGTCTTTGTGTGCACCCCAGTGTTCGAACCTCAAGGGTTTTGTCGGAACCCAAAATCCGACACACGCCAATTGAATTATCAGGTACTTTCGTTTCTTGGTAACGATTCTAATTGTCATTAGAATATGATGCTGCCTGTATTAGATACATTTGTTTTGCTTACAAATGAAGGGCCTAGCTTGGACAAAAAAGATGAACCTTGGAGCAAGTTCAAACATGGAGATGATGGCATGCGCAACGGGAACAAGAACGGAGTTGCAAGTGATGATTTCAGGACTTTGAAGACACCATAATGAGTGCATGAACCTCAAACGAAATATACAAGATGCCACTTCATAAATTTCGTCTAGAGGCTATTCTAGGTGTTGAGTCACCTTACTATTGGGCCAGGCCCATGTAATTTCGAAATACTTGAGTATAGGCTGTTTTTAGAGTCCGTATGTGTGGGGAAACAAGAGTTAGGGTTGGTTTCGGACCCCTCCTCCAAGGGCAACGAAATTCCCTCATCTTCCACCATATATACAGCCCTTAGGGCATCGTTTAGACTTTGGGATTTGTTTAGATTAAAAGTTTGCCATCGCTGCAACTTTGCGTACTTCGTCTATGGTCAACGACCAGACCAAGGCGTCACAGGACCCCACCTTGATCAATAAAGATTTCATCTTATATTCACAATATCCAGATTGCAATCTTAATTTCTTGCGTGTTCTTTGTTTGCTTGCAGGAAATAGACCTTCGTGGTCAGGTTGATCGTGCTCCGGCTTGGTCAATAACCTCTCGGAGTTGGTTTAGCGATTGCTAAGGTGTGATGTCCTCGCACATACGTAGTCGGATCATCAAAGTCTACTCCTCTAAAACGATAATCACCATCTCATCGAAAGATGGAACACCTTCGCCTCTATGAGGATACATATTAAAAGTGGGAGCAATTAGCTAGAGTAGCTCCACGCAGAGCATTATAGACATAGAAATTTGCAAAATACATACGGATCTAAATGTGGCAGACTCGTTGACTAAACTTCTCTCACAAGCAAAACATGATCACACATTAGTGCTCTTTGGGTGTTAATCACATAGAAATGTGAACTAGATTATTGACTCTAGTAAACCCTTTGGGTGTTGGTCACATGGCGATGTGAACTATGCGTGTTAATCACATAAAGATGTGAACTATTGGTGTTAAATCACATGGCGATGTGAACTAGATTATTGACTCTAGTGCAAGTGGGAGACTGGAGGAAATATGCCCTAGAGGGAATAATAAAGTTGTTATTTCATATTTTCTTATATCATGACAAATTTTTATTATTCATGCTAGAATTGTATTAACCGAAAACTTGATACATGTGTGGATACATAGACAAAACACTATGTCCCTAGTAAGCCTCTACTAGACTAGATCGTTAATCAAAGATGGTCAAGTTTCCTAACCGTGGACAAGTGTTATCATTTGATAAACGGGATCACATCATTAGGGGAATGATGTGATGGACAAGACCCATCCATTAGCTTAGCATTATGATCGTTCAGTTTTATTGATATTGCTTTCTTCATGACTTATACATATTCCTTTGACTATGAGATTATGCAACTCCCGAATACCGGAGGAATACCTTGTGTGCTATCAAACGTCACAACGTAACTGGGTGATTATAAAAATGCACTACAGGTATCTTCGAAGGTATTTGTTGGGTTGGCATAGTTCGAGATTAGGATTTGTCACTCCGAGTATCGGAGAGGTATCTCTGGGCCTTCTCGGTAATGCACATCATGATAAGCCTTGCATGCAATGTGACTAATGAGTTAGTTGTGGGATGATGCATTACGGAACGAGTAAAGAGACTTGCCGGTAACGAGATAGAACTAGGTATGCAGATACCGACGATCGAATCTTGGGCAAGTAACGTACCGATGACAAAGGGAATGGCGTATGTTGTCATTACGATTTGACCAATAAAGATCTTCGAAGAATATGTGGGAACCAATATGAGCATCCAGTTTCCGCTATTGGTTATTGACTGGAGAGGTGTCTCGGTCATGTCAACATTGTTCTCGAACCCGTAGAGTCTGCACGCTTAACGTTCGATGACGATTTGTATTATGAGTTATGTGTTTTGGTGAATGAAGATTGTTCAGAGTCCCGGATGAGATCACGGACATGACAAGGAGTCTCAAAATGGTTGAGAGGTAAAGATTCATATATATGACGATAGTATTCGGACACTGGAAGTGTTCTGGGAGTACCGAGAACGTATTGGGTCGTCGGAAGGGGTTCCGGGCAACCCCCGGCAAGCTATATGGGCTTAATGGGCCAAGAGCGGAAACACACCAGCCGCTAAGGGACTGGTGCACCCCCCCATATGGGCTGGCCAAATTGGAGAAGGGAACGGGACGAAGGAAAGAAAAATGGGAATAGGATTCCCCCTTCCCCCTCTTCCCTTCCTACTCCGAATAGGAATAGGAAAGGGAGGTGGCCGAATTGGGCGGACCCCAAGTAGGATTCCTCCTACTAGGGGCGCCCCCTTGGCTGCCTCTCCTCCCCTCCAACCTATATATATGTGGGGGGGCACCACTAGAACACACAAAAAACATTGTTAGCCGTGTGCGGCTCCCCCATCCACAGTTTATGCCTCCGGTCATATTCAAGTTGTGCTTAGGCAAAGCCCTACGCGGATCACTTCACCATCACCGTCACCATGCCGTCGTGCTAAAAATACTCTCCCTCGACACTTTGATGGATCAAGAGTTCGACGGACGTTATCGATATGAACGTGTGCAAAACTCGGAGGTGTCGTACGTTCGGTACTAGATTGGTTGAATCAAGAAGACGTTCGACTACATCAACCGCGTTAAGTAAACGCTTCCGCTTTCGGTCTACGAGGGTATGTGGACACACTCTCCCCCTCTCGTTGCAATGCATCTCCCAGATAAATCTTGCTTGAACGTAGGAAATTTTTGAAATTGCATGCTACGTTCCCCGATAACAGTTTCTTAGTTGCCCCTTAGAGGTTAGTGCTAAGTTCATCATTTTAGTTGAGTTAATGCCACCGTTCATCCTGAATACTATTTAACATTGGCAGGGATATGAGGCTTGTGCCTTGGTTAATGATAACCCACAAGTATAGGGGATCAATTATAGCCTCTTTCAATAAGTAAGAGTGTCGATTCCAACGAGGAGCTAAAGGTAGAACAAATATTCCCACCAGTTCTATCGACCACCGATACAACTCTACACACACTTAACATTCGCTTTACCTAGAACAAGTATGAAACTCGAAGTACTTTGTAGGTGTTGTTGGATAGGTTTGCAAGATAATAAAGAGCGCGTAAATAAAAAGTAGGGGTTGTTTAGATGAAGACACAACTAATTTAGTTTTAGTAGAGAGCTTGTTGTCACGCAAGAAAGTTATCTGTCCCTAGGCAATCGATAACTAGACCGGTAATCATTATTGCAATATTATTTGAGGGAGAGGCATAAGCTAACATACTTTCTCTTCTTGGATCATATGCACTTATGAGTGGAACTCTAGCAAGCATCCACAACTACTAAAGATCATTAAGGTAAAACCCAACCATAGCATTATAAGGCATCAAGTCCTCTTTACTCCCATACACAAACAACCTACTTACTCGGGTCTGTGCTTCTGTCACTCACGCCACCCACCATAAGCAAATCATGAACATATTGCAAACCCAACAGTGGGGACCCCTCACACTTGTGCGACACAGAGAGCACCATAGGACAGCACCAATAATAAAACATGCAACTCAAACCAATCACAATCATCAATTAACCCATAGAACAAAACGGATCTACTCAAATATCATAGGATAGCCATACATCATTGGGAAATAATATATAGCATTGAGCACCATGTTTAAGTAGATATTATAGTGGGTAAAAGAGGGGTTACACCGCTGCATAGAGGGGGGAAGAGTTGGTGATGATGGCGGTGAAGTTGTTGGTGTAGATTATTGTGATGATGATGGCCCTGGTGGCGTTCTAGCGCCACCGGAAGAGAGGGGGAGAGGGACCCCCTTCTTCTTCTTCCTTGACCTTCTCCCTAGATGGGAGAAGGGTTTCCCCTCTGGTCCTTGGTCTCCATGGCATGGGAGGGGAGAGAGCCCCTCCGAGATTGGATCTGCCTCTCTGTCTCTCTCTGTTTCTGCGTACCAGATTCTGCCCTTTCACCATTCCGTATATTCCCGGAGATACATAACTCCGATTGGGCTGAAATTTGGACACGATGTTTATCCGGATATTAGCTTTCTTGCGGCGAAAGAAGGGAAACAACCGCCTTACAGGATCTCCATGAGGGTCAGGGGCACGCCTGTCCCCTTGGGGCGCGCCCCTGCCTTGTGGGCCCCTCGAGCATCGTCTCGCGTTGATTTCACTTCCCAAAAATCACATATATTCCAAAAAAAGCTTCGTCGGTTTTTATCCCGTTTGGACTCTGTTTGATATGGATTTTTGGCGAAACAAAAAACATGCAACAAATAGGAACTGGCATTGGGCACTGGATCAATATGTTAGTCCCAAAAATTGTATAAAAAGTTGCCAAAAGTATATGAAAGTTGTATATTATTGGCATGGAACAATCAAAAATTATAGATACGATGGAGACGTATTAGTTAACTGGCTGGATGAAGAACGGCATGGCAGGTCGGAGAGTGTTATCACTAAGCTCGCAAAAGATAACGTAAAGCTGAAGAAGAAACTGACTAATATGGAGTGTACAATCAGTACGGTGGAGCAAGAAAGAATCAATCACAGGCAACAGATGAAAGCAAGAGACAATAAGGAACTAGCATGTGTAGTTGTGGTTGTTGCATTAGCCATCTTCTACACACTGTTTGCAATGATGATTAGGGGTTTTGTTTGACAGTATCGCTAAAGCACATCTAGATGTGCTCTAAGTATTGCACATTCAGGTCCCATGCCATTGATGTTACACGAAGATTCGTGTAGATATTTTCCTTTGTCTTTTTTCTTTTCATTTGTAGTTTGATTATTATTGGCTTCATCAATAAGAATAGCTCAATGTATTGCTTGCCAACGTCCTACTTTGTTCGCATAGGTGCATAAGTCACATTCCGAAAACCAAATAATCCCAAAACTCGTTCCTTATTTTTTTTCCCAAAAAAAGGAATCAGCCAATAGGAGTCGTGGGGCTTGTATGCGTTCAATGACTTCAGACTACTTAGCATAACATGCAATGGTCAATTCTTTGCAGGCAATTGTATTGATTACTACCAAATAATCATTAATTCTCTCGTTTCCCCCCCCCCCCCACCTAGGTCGCGGTATGGAGGGAGTAGTATGAAAAATGGTTGTTTCATATTTGAAGAACATGGTGCTACTCTGAAGCACAAGTGTGGTAAAAGGATAGTAACATTGTCCCTTCTCTCTTTTTTTATTTTTTTTGTTTTTTCCTTTTTTTGTAGGCTTCTTTGACGTCTATCTTTTGGGGGGGGGGCTTCTTTGGCCACTTTTATTTTTATCATGGGACAATGTTCTAATAATGATGATCATCACACTTTTATTTACTTACAACTCAATATTACAACTTGATACTAGAACAAAGATATGACTCTATATTAATGCCTCCGGTGGTGTACCGGGATGTGCAATGATCTAGCGTAGCAATGACATCAGAACACGGACAAGCCATGAAAACATCATGCTAGCTATCTTACGATCATGCAAAGCAATATGACAATAAATGCTCAAGTCATGTATATGATGATGACGGAAGTTGCATGGCAATATATCTCGGAATGGCTATGGAAATTCCATAATAGGTAGGTATGGTGGCTGTTTTGAGGAAGATATAAGGAGGCTTATGTGTGATAGAGTGTATCGTATCACGGGGTTTGGATGCACCGGTGAAGTTTGCACCAACTCTCAAGGTGAGAAAGGGCAATGCACGGTACCGAAGAATCTAGCAATAATGGAAGGGTGAGAGTGCGTATAATCCATGGACTCAACATTAGTCATAAAGAACTCACATACTTATTGCGAAAATCTATTAGTCATCGAAACAAAGTACTACATGCATGCTCCTAGGGGGATAGATTGGTAGGAAAAGACCATCGCTTGTCCCCGACCGCCACTCATAAGGAAGAAATCAATAAATACCTCATTCTCCAACTTTGTTACATAACGGTTCACCATACGTGCATGCTACGGGAATCACAAAATTCAACACAAGTATTTCTACAATCCACAACTACCCACTAGGATGACTCTAATATCACCATCTTTATATCGCAAAACTGTTGCAAGGAATCAAACATATCATATTCAGTGATCTACAAGTTTTATGTAGGATTTTATGACTAACATGTGAATGACCAATTCCTATCATCTCTCTAAATAGATATAAGTGAAGCAAGATAGTTTAATTCTTTCTACAAAAGATATACCCACGCTCTAACAAATATAAGTGAAGCAAAAGAGCATTCCACAAATGGTGGTTTTCTATGTGAAGAGAAACAGGCAATCCAAACTTCAAAAGATATAAGTGAAGCACATGAAGCATTCTATAAATCAACCAAGGACTATCTCATACCAGCATGGTGCATCAAAGAAAAGTGAGAACTAAATGCAAAAGACGCTCCAAGATTTACGCATATCATGTGACGAATAAAAATATAGCTCCAAGTAAAATTGCCGATGATTGTTAGAAGAAAGAGGGGATGCCTTCCGGGCATCCCCAAGCTTTGTTGCTTGGGAGTCCTTGAATATTTCCTTGGGGTGCCTCAGGCATCCCCAATCTTATGCTCTTGCCACTCCTTATTCCTTCATCCATCGTGATCTCTCCCAAAACATGAAAACTTCAATCACACAAAACTTAACAAAAAGTTCGGTAAGATCCGTTAGTATAATAAAGCAAATCAATACTCTAAGTACTGTTGCAAAACAATTCAAATTTTGTTTTTGCATTGTAGCTACTGTAATATAACTTCTCCATGGCTTAATCCACAGATACAAATCGATAGTTTCATCAAAACAAGTAGACTATGCATCAAAAACAGAATCTGTCTTAAACAAGACAGTCTGTAGTAATCTGAACATTCACCATACTTCTGGTACTCCAACAATTCTGAAAAAATTAGGAAAAATAAAAAATTTGTATAGAAGGACATTGCAAAAAGTTTTAGAACCGTTTGACGTTCCATTAAAAAAATGTAAAATCGTGCACTATAGCCAAAGTTTATGTTCTGCACAGCACAAACCAACAAGCAATGTAAACATCCTAAAGGCAAATCTTGGCACATTATTTTTATAATACAATGGAATTGTACAAGGGAATAATTTTTTTTGAAAAGTTTCTGTAATCAAGATTCACAAAGTTTCCGTGAGCATGAACAAAGTTCAAGGAGCTCCCCCACTTCAACAATGCTTGTCTCTCTCACTTTCACTTTCCTTTTTGAAAAGTTTTGGGTTCTCCTCTTTATTTTTATTTTTTAAAACTATATAAAAGCACTCAATAGAAATAAAGGACTCTCTAAAACTTCCGGGTTGTCTCCCTGGCAGCGCTTTCTTTAAAGCCATTAAGCTAGGCATAAGGTGCTCAAGTAGTGAATCCACCCGGATCCCAAGGTATATCGAAGCCAATTTTAATTAACAATGATTTGTGATTTAGTAGTGAGCACAAAGTAACATCTATCATGCAACAACTAAGTCTAACTCTCTTCCTATGCATCAGCATGTCATAAAAGAACAATTCATGCACACATAGTAAAGGCCAATGCATAGTATAAGAAGTTTCTTGCAATTTTATCATATTAGAAACATAGAGAGGCAGAGATGTAGTTACTCTCTCATAATAATTGCAAGTAGGAGCAGCAATCACATGCATATTATATCTATCAAAATCATCATGTGTAGAAGTGAAATGCGACCCATCAATATAATCCTTAATAAGGGCAAACTTCTCCGATATAGTGTAGTCGGGAGAATTCAAATAGATAATAGGACTATCACGCGTGGTGCAATAGCAACAATTTCATGTTTAACATAAGGAACTATAGCAAGTTCATCTCCATAAGCATAATTCAGATTGGCATCTTGGCCACCAGCATACCAAGCATTATCAAAAAGGGATATTTCAAAAGAATCAATAGGATCATGACAATCATCATAGCAATCATCCTTCGGTAAGCACGAAGGGAAATTAAACAATGTATGAGTTGAAGAGTTACTCTCATTAGAAGGTGGGCACGGGTAGCTAATCCGCTCTTCCTCCTTTTGTTCTTCGCTCTCCTCATCATCTTTTTCATCCAATGATCTCACAGTTTCATCAATTTCTTCTTCCATAGACTCCTGCAAAATATTAGTCTCTTCTCAGACAGCGGAGAATTTCTCAATAAATTCATCAATATCATAATTGTATTTATAATTCTCATAGCAATATTTAAGGATAGCTAAATTTTCAGGTCTATAAACTAAATCATCAAAATCTTCAAACACATTAAACAAATATCCAATTTCATAAGAACCCATAAAGCAACGAATTCTTCTATTTGTTCCACATTATAATAATCATATATACCATTAGCATAAGAAGCCAAGGTTTCATCATCATTAAATTCACATGAAAAGGGAAAGTGTGGAGCCTTTATCCTAGACCAACAAGTATAATCATATCTCAAGCATAGTTGCCGAGCATACCGATGCAACATATAAATTTGATCCCATAATAGTTTCCCTTTTTGAGTCAAGCGATAATCCCTAAAGTATTCATGTTGATCCAATGTTACTCCCATTATAAAGTTGAATGGGGTTTTCTCAGGATTATCAAAGTAGTACATAATATCTTTCACATAATGAGCATCGAGGGTTTTAGGATGTTCCCCATCTCCATGAGTGGCAGGTAAACCTATTTTTTTGGTATTTCATGTACCATATCCATAATAAAGATAGAGAACAACTTAGAATAGAAAATGAAAATTACTTAGTGATAAAGAAAACAAGCACACACGAGGATATTCACCCCACGCTATAATTCCCCAGCAACAGCGCTAGAAAAAGGTCTTGAGAACCCACAAGTATAGGGGATCAATTGTAGCCTCTTCTGATAAGTAAGAGTGTCGAACCCAATGAGGAGCTAAAGGTAGAACAAATATTTCCTCAAGTTCTATCGACCACCGATACAACTCTACGCACGCTTAACGTTTGCTTTACCTAGAACAAGTATGAAACTAGAAGTACTTTGTAGGTGTTGTTGGATAGGTTTGCAAGATAATAAAGAGCGCGTAAATAAAAAGTAGGGGCTGTTTAGATGAAGACACAACGTAGTTAGTTTTATTAGAGAGCTTGTTGTCACGCAAGAAAGTTATTTGTCCCTAGGCAATCGATAACTAGACCGGTAATCATTATTGCAATTTTATTTGAGGGAGAGGCATAAGCTAACGTACATTCTCTTCTTGGATCACATGCACTTATGATTGGAACTCAAGCAAGCATCCGCAACTACTAAAGAGCATTAAGGTAAAACCCAACCATAGCATTATAAGGCATCAAGGTCCTCTTTACTCCCATACACAAACAACCTACTAAGTCGGGTTTGTGCTTCTGTCACTCACGCCACCCACCATAAGCAAATCATGAACATATTGCAAACCCTACAGCGGTGACCGCTCACGCTTGCACGACACGGAGAGCACCATAGGACAGCACCAATAATAAAACATGCAACTCAAACCAATCACGATCATCAATGAACCCATAGGACAAAACAGATCTACTCAAACATCATAGGATAGCCATACATCATTGGGAAATAATATATAGCATTGAGCACCATGTTTAAGTAGAGATTATAGAGGGTAAAAGAGGGGTTACACCGCTGCATAGAGGGGGGAAGAGTTGGTGATGATGGCCCTAGCAGCGTTCCGGTGCCACCGGGAGAGAGGGGGAGATGCCCCCCCCCTTCTTTTTCTTCTTCCTTGACCTTCTACCTAGATGGGAGAAGGGTTTTCCCTCTAGTCCTTGATCTCCATGGCATGGGAGGGGCGAGAGCCCCTCCAAGATTGGATCTTGCTCTCTGTCTCTCTCTGTTTCTGCGTTCCAAATTCTTCCCTTTCACTATTTCCTATATTCCCGGAGATCCGTAACTCCGATTGGGCCGAAATTTGGACACGATTTTTATCCAGATATTAGCTTTCTTGCGGCGAAAGATGGGCAACAACCACCTTACGGGGTGTCCATGAGGGTCAGGGGCACGCCTGCCCCCGTAGGGCGCGCCCCCTGCCTCGTGGGCCCCTCGAGCATCGTCTCACGTTGATTTCACTTCCCAAAAATCACATATATTCCAAAAAATATCTCCGTCAGTTTTTATCCCGTTTGGACTCCGTTTGATATGGATTTTCTACGAAACAAAAAACATGCAACAAACAGGAACTGGCACTGGGCACTGGATCAATATGTTAGTCCTAAAAATAGTACAAAAAGTTGCCAAAAGTACATGAAAGTTGTATAATATTGGCATGGAACAATCAAAAATTATAGATACGATGGAGACGTATCAATTAACTGGTTGGACGAAGAATGGCATGGCAGGGCTTAGAGTGTTATCACTAGGCTCGCAGAAGATAACGTAAAGCTGAAGAAGAAACTGACTAATATGGAGTGTACAATCAGTACGGTGGAGCAAGAAAGAATCAATCACAGGCAACAGATGAAAGCAAGAGACAATAAGGAACTAGCATGTGTAGTTGTGGTTGTCGCATTAGCCATCTTCTATGCACTGTTTGCAATGATGATTAGGAGTTTTGTTTGACAGTATCGCTAAAGCACATCTAGATGTGCTCTAAGTATTGCACATTCAGGTCCCATGCCATTGATGTTACATGAAGATTCGTGTAGATGTTTTCCTTTGTCTTTTTTCTTTTCCTTCGTAGTTTGATTACTATTGGCTTCATCAATAAGAATAGCTCAATGTATTGCTTGCCAACGGTCATACTCCGTTCGCATAGGTTGATAAGTCACATTACAAAAATGAAACAATCCCAAAACTCGTTCCTTATTTTTTGTCCCGAAAAAAGAAACACGTGGGGCTTGTATGCATTCAGTGACTTCAGACTACTTAGCATCACATGCAATGGTCAATTCTCTACAGGAAATGGTATTGATTACTACCAAATAATCATTAAATTCTCTCGTTTTCCCCCCACCTAGGTCGTGGTATGGAGGGAGTAGTATGAAAAATGGTAGTTTCATATTTGGACGGTCCAGCACATGTGCCAAATTATCACATTGAGAACTACGCAACGCCGGGAATTTGGAGTGACTGGGTACAAATAATTGTGGTTGATATATCAGCAGTTAGATAATACGTCAATCCCCTGCTTCAATTGACATTCCTCTTCTTTCATACCCCGCTTAAGTGTCCACCATCTTCATCATCCCCGGTCGGTTGCGCTACACACTTGCACACACTCTGCACTTTGCATTCTCACTTTCTCGTGGTTTGTATACGTACTGCAGCGATGTCGAGCGACAGCGAGGATGACAGTTTCACTAGCAGTCTGGTGCCCGATGATAGGTCAACATCGGAATCATCCCACCTGTCTTCCATGAGTCCGACGTCGAGCCCAGGCCCCGATTTTATCCGGATCATGGAAGGGACGCCGCCTTCGGAGTCGTCAGACGACCACCAGACAGACGAGGAACCGTTGGAGGGCGAAGAAGAGGACGACGATCATGAGGAGGAGGAATGGCCGAATGAGGAGGAGGAGGACGATGACAACAACGATGATGACGACGACGACGGCGATAAAAAGCCAACGGTCAACGGGGCCATCCAAGAACAACAAGAAGGACTAAATTAAGCAGACTGTATATATCTCTGTTTTCGTTTGCTTATATTAATTCGTTATCTCTATTTCCCATGTCAATCTTATCGCAGACAGTTAGTAATACGTATTCGACAAAGATCTCTTACCTTATCGCCCATAGGTTGGTTTCTTGAATTGTGTGCCCTGTCGAGCACACAATTCACAAAAAAGATTGTACGGGCTGTCTATAATGATCGCACACAATTTTGATTACCGACTTGTTTGTCGGATATCATACACATCTTGTTACGCTGAATTGTTTGTGTTCAACTCGATGATCGCAAACGGTTCATCAGAGCGAACTGTATGCCATATATCACACACACCTTTATCTTGTTGGCTGTTTAGCTTGTTCTGGATCATCGCAAACAGTTCATTGGAGTGAACCGTATCCCATGCATCGCACACGCAACTCTAATCTGAATGGTGTTTTATGTATCCGCCATCGCAAACATTTTGCATATTTTTGACGACTTTTTTACATCACCATTTGTGATTATGCATCGCACACAGTTTCGTCAAAGGGTCTTTGATTGTAGTATCGCGTTAGCAACATCCTGCAGCAGTGAAACATGTTTTCATCAAATAGCAAGGCAAACTATTGGGCAAAAAATAATCTATAAAGATAGATCAAGATGTCTCATTGAGCTCAAAAGTTTATATATTTTTTGACAAAGGTTTAAAATGTTTAAATAGAAAAATTGTTTCTCTCGGTGTCATATAACTAGATGTTTATCTATTAATGAGCATGAGTGGATGAAAGAAATTCATCTTAATAGTTATAATATATATGAAGGGCCAAGAAGTTTTACTAAGTATTAGTAATAGATATCATGGATCTCAAAATAATAAATGTATTATTTTGAGCATATGAAGTTAAAAATTCATTATTGAGAATATATGAATATCAACTTCTTGATAGATGTAATTAGGACTATGATAAAATTATTTTATGAACAATATTGTTGATGCTATAAATGATAATTTGTGTTTCTGAAAACATTAGATGTTTCAATGTTTTCTGAATCAACAATAGTCTTGATATAAAAGAGAAGATCCAATAATCAAGAAATGTCTTGATATAATTGGATGTTACAAAAGTTGTAAAGAATCCCATTAACAATATATTGAGAATATGGCCAATCAAGAAGAGTCTTGATATAAATGGGTAAAATTTAATAATCAAGAAATGTATTGATATGATTGGATATTACAGAAGTGGTAAGAAACCCATAGACATTATGAATAATGAACAATCAAGAAGAGTCTTGATATAAAGGGGTAGATCCAATAATCAAGAAATGTCTTGATATAATTGGGTATTACAAAAGTTGTAATAAACCCATAAGCATTATATTATGAAGATGGCTAGTCAAGAATAATCTTTATATAAATGGGTGAATCCGAAATATGATGCTATGTGCAATGAGTCTGAATGATATTTTATTTTGAATAACATGTTATAGCTCAAAGGAAGATGGATTGAGATCCTGTAAATAGACAAGACTGATAAAAATAGTACCAAGTTTTGAATATGTCAAAACAAATGACAAAAGCTCTACCACGAGCAAAGCATGAGCAACACCAAAATACCCATAGGTGTTTGTAAAACCATGCGGCCAGATTACTGACTCTAGTGCAAGTGGGAGACTGTTGGAAATATGCCCTAGAGGCAATAATATTGCATTGTTATATTTTTGTTATTCATAATTAAGAGTTTATATTCCATGCTATAACTGCTATGATCCTAGAATATGTGATTCAGTGGAAAACTCATATGCACGTGTGGAATGATAAACGATAAACAATAGGTTCCCGGTCTCGCCTCTAAGACAGGCTCAAGTGTTGTTGGTGATCACGTTTTCCAGATCTTAGAATATCGTTAATTGTAATGATAGTCCTAAAAACAACTTGGAGGGTATGACGTTAGAAGAACGATCATATTGAATCGGCCCAATACTTGTCTGTTATACTTTGTGATTATATCGTTTGAAATCATCTGTTATAACACGGAATGTTAGCGTGTGTTTTACTTCCTCAGACCATGAGAGGTTTGCGGGCACTTCCTATCGGACGGTGGACTTTGGGGTTGCTCAAACGTCATCTGTAACAAGGTGATCATAATGACAACTTTCAGGAACACCGAAAAGTTTGACAAGTGACCGGACAGCTCAAGAGTGGGATTCGCTCCTTTGACAATGTAGAGATATTCTTAGGTCCCTCTAGGCATGACGGCATCCATCATCCTCTTGCCACACACAGGTGACTACGTCACAGGGATGCCAAAACACGTCAACAAGAAAGAAGAACAAAATGGTAACGGGAGCAACGGTATAGTGAGCGTGGTGATGACTCGGGAGGATACTGATGCACACCGGGTCTTGTAAAGTACCATAGAGCAAAGGGAACATCACATGATAACCAAAGGTTCACTCGAATATCATTCGTGTAATCATAAGGACCAATATGGATGTCCACGGTTTCGCTATCGGTCATTGAACGAAGGGGTTTTGTTCATGTCTATGGTTTACCGAACCTATAGGGTCACAAGATTAAGGTAATCATGCTTTGTTAAGTCTTAGTAGGATGGGAGTGATGAGAATAGATTTGTGGAATTGTTTCATTAACATCCGGAATAGTTTTGAGAGGTTCTGGAAGCGTTCCGGGGTCAACGGAAGGGTTTCGGTGCATATCAGGTAATACCGATTAATATATATAGGTGGAAAATATTTCCGGAGATGTTAAATTGTATATATTATGCTCTGGAAATGTTCAAAACAAAAATATATTTAATTTAGTATCAACGGTCCAAATATGGCCAAGAGGTGGAGAAGGAGTTGGGCCACAATGGCCCAACAAGGGAGGCGCCCACCCGCCCTTTTCCTAGGGGGGATCCTACTTGGTCGGCGCCCCAAGGGGGCTCTTTCCCCCTTGGTGGCAGCCCCCTATCCCCCCAATCCTATAAATACTAGAAGATTTCCACGCTATGACAACACAAGTTTTGGAGCCTCCTCTAGTTGATCTAGTGCACGTTCTAGTTGGTCCTAGTTGACTAATTAGAGCGAGCCCTAGCCACCTCTAATCCTCATAATTAGAAGACCTGTGTGGTTCTAATCTCCTACCTCTAATTCTTCGGTGACGATTAGCTCTGGACAGCGAAGCGCTGCCGGAATGTGAAGACCGTATGCTTGCAACCAAGTAGATGAAGGAAATATGCCCTAGAGGCAATAATAAAGTTGTTATTTAAATTTCCTTATATCATGATAAATGTTTATTATTCACGCTATAATTGTATTAACCGGAAACTTGATACATGTGTGGATACATAAACAAAACACCATGTCCCTAGTAAGCTTCTACTAGACTAGCTCGTTGATCAAAGATGGTTAAGTTTCCTAACCATAGACATGTGTTGTCATTTGATTAATGGGATCACATCATTAGGAGAATGATGTGATGGACAAGACCCGTCCGTTAGCTTAGCATAATGATCGTTAACTTTTATTGATATTGCTTTCTTCATGACTTATACATATTCCTTTGACTATGAGATCATGCAACTCCCGGATACCGGAGGAATACCTTGTGTGCTATCAAACGTCACAACGTAACTGGGTGATTATAAAGATGCTCTATAGGAATCTCCGAAGATGTTTGTTGGGTTGGCATAGATCGAGATTAGGATTTGTCACTCCGAGTATCAGAGAGGTATCTCTGGGCCCTCTCGGTAATGCACATCATAATAAGCCTTCAAAGCAATGTCTAATGAGTTAGTTGCGGGATGATGCATTACGGAACGAGTAAAGAGACTTGTTGGTAACAGGACTGAACTAGGTATGGAGATACCGATGATCAAATCTCGGGCAACTAACATACCAATTACAAAGGGAATAACGTATGTTGTCATAACGGTTTGATCGATAAAGATCTTCGTAGAATATGTGGGAGCCAATATGAGCATCCGTAATCCACTATTGGTTATTGAAAGTGCAACTAATCCCTGGGTGGTTTTGGTAATTCATAACAACATATAGCTCATTGAACTAATATTCTTTCAAGATGATTATTTCAGAAAGTTCAATTATTTGCATGGCATGGACTAAGATATGTGGACCCCCAAAAATGCTAAGGACAAATATTGGCAAAAGCTCAAGACTCTACATTTTCATTTTAGTGATCCAAGATCACATTGAGTCCATAGGAAAAGCCAACACTATTAAAAGGGGATGAGGTGTTGTTTATGGCTTGCTTGCTCAAAATTCTTAGTGATATGCTCCAAAAGCCCTCAACCACTTTCTCATTTCCACATATGTCCTAAACCTAAAGTCAAACTCGGCCACACCGATTTGATCTATCCGGCACCACCGAGTTCACTTGACATTGCCATTGCAAGAAACCCTAATCAGTTCGTTCTCACTGATAGGGATCTTGGTCTCACCAAGATGGGATTGCAAACTCTTTGTTTCCCTTCGTAAAATTTTGGTCTAATCGAGATGAGAGATCGGTCCCACCGAGTTAGCAATGCAAACTCTCTGTTTCCTTTTCGTAACGTTTTGGTCTCACCGAAATGAGCGATGGGTCCCACTGAGTTTGCCTGGCCAAGTCTCTGTCTTCTTATTACTGAAATCGGTCTCGCTGAGTTCATGTGATCGGTCTCACCGAGATGAGGTTTTGCCCTAACCCTAGCACATCGGTCTCGCCGAGTTGGTATCGTCGGTCCCACTGAAAAGCCAAACGTTCACATTTTGAACCTGGTCGGTCCCATCAAGTTTCACTATTCGGTCCCGTCGAGTTTGATAAATTGTGTGTAATGGTTAAATTTTGTGTGGAGGCTACAAATACCCATGCACCCCTTCTCCATTTGAGAGAGAGCCGTCAGAACGTGCCTACACTTCCACTACTCATTTTCTGAGAGTGAAAGGATCGAGAAGAGGTGTCTAGAGGGGGGTGAATAGACACTAATCAAGAAAAGTTGCAGTTTTTAACTTCTTTAGGTTTAAGTAGAGTTTTAGCACAAGTTTAAACATTCACAATACATATCAAGCAAGCATGACAAGAGTATATGAGCAGCGGAAAGTAAAGCATGCAAGTTGCAAGAATGTAAAGGGATGAGATTGGAGTGTGCTAACGCAATTGGAGACACGGAGATTTTTGGCGTGGTTCCGATAGGTGGTGCTACCGTACATCCACGTTGATGGAGACTTCAACCCACGAAGGGTAACGGTTGCACGAGTCCACGGAGGGCTCCACCCACAAGGGTCCACGAAGAAGCAACCTTGTCTATCCCACCATGGCCGTCGCCCACGAAGGAATTGCCTCGCTTGGGTAGATCTTCACGAAGTAGGCGATATCCTTGCCCTTACAAACTCCTTGGTTCAACTCCACAATCTTGACGGAGGCTCCCAAGTGACACCTAACCAATCTAGGAGACACCACTCTCCAAGAGGTAACAAATGGTGTGTTGATGATGAAATCCTTGCTCTTGTGCTTCAAATGATAGTCTCCCCAACACTCAAATCTCTCTCACGGGATTTTGATTTGGTAGAAAGATGATTTGAGTGGGAAAAAACTTGGGGAAGTCTAGAGATCAAGATTTATATGGTTGGAGTGGAATATCTTGACCTCAACACAAGTGTAGGTGGTTCTCTCTCAGAAAATGTATGTTGGAAATGTGGGTGGAGGGGTATAAATAGCCTCAACAAAAAATCTAACCGTTACACACAAATGTGAACGTTAGGATTTTCGGTGGGACTGACATGATCAACTTGGTGGGACCGATGTGCTAGGGTTAGGGTAAATCCTCAACTCTGTTTGACCGATTACACAAACTCGGTGGGACCGATTTGGGTAAAAGGCGAAACAAAGAGTTTGCCAAGCAAACTCGGTGGGACCGAATGAATACCATGGTGGGACCAAAATTATTGCAATAGGCAACAAAGAGTTTGCAAGCCCATCTTGGTGAGACCGAGATCCAATCGGTGAGACCGAAATGATTAGGGTTTCTGGCAGCGACTATGTCAACTGAACTCAGTGGCGCCAGATAGAAAATTTTGGTGGGGCCGAGTTTGACTTTTGGTTTGGGACATATTTGGATATGAGAAAGTAGTTGAGGGCTTTGGAGCATATCACTAAGCACTTTGAGCAAGCAAGCCATTGAGCAACACCTCATCCCCTCTTAATAGTATTGGCTTTCCTATGGACTCAATGTGATCTTGGATCACTAAAATAAAATGTAGAGTCCTGAGCTTTGAGCTTGAGCCAATCCTTTGTCCTCAGCATCTTGAAGGGGTTCCACATCCTCTAGTCCATGCCACTCCATTGATGAACTTATCTGAAACATACTAGGTAGAAGCATTAGTCCAACAAGAGATATGTTAACATTAATTACCAAAATCACCCAGGGAGCACTTGTGCTTTCAATCTCCCCCTTTTTGAAAATTGATGACAACATACATCAAAGCTTTAGATAAACATATAGAGAATAACAAGTAAAGCTTTGGAAAGACATGTAACATGCATAGGCTCCCCCTACATGTATGCAATCATGTAAATATGGAATATAGGAGCATGTGAACGCATAAGCATGATAGAGTAGGCAATGTGTTACATGTATCTTGGTTATATGCATCAGATCAAATGATGTGAATATAGGAAATGTACCTTCATGCTCATGATTCCTTCTTGCAAACTATATGTACATCAGCAAGAAATCCTCATACACATGACTGTGATGCATATACTTACCATGTGGTCTTGAGTTGGCTTAGGAAGGAATGAACCTGAGTAAACAAGGTTAGATAACATAGATACACCTACTAGCCAGAGCAAACAAAAGAAACCACAAGAGTACCAAGACTGAGATGACATGTAGAGAGTGAGTACTGAGTACTCTATTGGATATGAACATGTCCCCAAAGGTAAAGATGTGCAAAGAATTCAAGGATTTCCTTCCCTTAGATGTATTGCTCCCCCTGAATCTTGCATGGGATATTGGGAGAAGATAGGGAACAGAAAATCAGAGCAACACAAAGAAATAGAGCTAATGCAAATATTCAAGAAAATTTGCAGTTTTTAACTTCTTTAGGTTTAAGTAGAGTTTTAGCACAAGTTTAAACATTCACAATACATATCAAGCAAGCATGACAAGAGTATATGAGCATAGGAAAGTAAAGCATGCAAGTTGCAAGAATGTAAAGGGATGAGATTGGAGTGTGCAAACGCAATTGGAGACACGGAGATTTTTGGCGTGGTTCCGATAGGTGGTGCTATTGTACATCCACATTGATGGAGACTTCAACCCACGAAGGGTAACGGTTGCGCGTGTCCACGGAGGGCTGCACCCATGAAGGGTCCACCAAGAAGCAACCTTGTCTATCCCACCATGGCCGTCGCCCATGAAGGACTTGCCTCACTTGGGTAGATCTTCACGAAGTAGGCGATCTCCTTGCCATTACAAACTCCTTGGTTCAACTCCACAATCTTGACGGAGGCTCCCAAGTGACACCTAACCAATCTAGGAGACACCACTCTCCGAGAGGTAACAAATGGTGCAATTGGAGACACGGAGATTTTTGGCGTGGTTCCGATAGGTGGTGCTATTGTACATCCACATTGATGGAGACTTCAACCCACGAAGGGTAACGGTTGCGCGTGTCCACGGAGGGCTGCACCCATGAAGGGTCCACCAAGAAGCAACCTTGTCTATCCCACCATGGCCGTCGCCCATGAAGGACTTGCCTCACTTGGGTAGATCTTCACGAAGTAGGCGATCTCCTTGCCATTACAAACTCCTTGGTTAAACTCCACAATCTTGACGGAGGCTCCCAAGTGACACCTAACCAATCTAGGAGACACCACTCTCCGAGAGGTAACAAATGGTGTGTTGATGATGAACCCCTTGATCTTGTGCTTCAAATGATAGTATCCCCAACACTCAACTCTCTCTCATAGGACTTGGATTTGGTGGAAATATGATTTGAGTGGAAAGCAACTTGGGGAGGGCTAAAGATCAAGATTTATATGGTTGGAGTGGAATATCTTGACCTCAACACAAGTGTAGGTGGTTCTCTCTCAGAAAATGTATGTTGGAAGTGTAGGCATGTTCTGATGGCTCTCTCCACGAATGAAGAGTGGGTGGAGGGGTATAAATAGCCTCCACGCAAAATCTAACTGTTACACACAAATCACCAAACTCGGTGGGACCGAATCATGCAACTCGGTCAGACCGATTTAGTTCAAAATGTGAACGTTAGGATTTCGATGGGACCGACATGATCAACTCGGTGGGACCGATGTTCTAGGGTTAGGGTAAAGCCTCAACTCGGTTTGGCCGATTACACAAACTCGATGGGACCGATTTGGGTAATAAGCGAAATAGAGAGTTGGCCAAGCAAACTCAGTGGGACCGACTGCATACCTCGGTGGGACCTAAATTATTGAAATAGGCAACAGAGAGTTTGCAAACCCATCTCGTTGAGACCGAGATCCCATCGGTGAGACCGAAATGATTAGGGTTTCTCGCAGTGGCTATGTCAACTGAACTTGGTGGTGCCGGATAGAAAATTTCGGTGGGGCCGAGTTTGAATTTTGGTTTGGGACATATTTGGATATGAGAAAGTGGTTGAGGGATTTGGAGAATATCACTAAGCACTTTGAGCAAGCAAGCCATTGAGCAACACCTCATCCCCTCTTAATAGTATTGGCTTTTAAATGGACTCAATGTGATCTTGGATCACTAAAATAAAATGTAGAGTCCTGAGCTTTGAGCTTGAGCCAATCCTTTGTCCGCAGCATCTTGAAGGGGTTCCACATCCTCTAGTCCATGCCACTCCATTGTTGAACTTATCTAAAACATACTAGGTAGAAGCATTAGTCCAACAAGAGATATGTTGACATTAATTACCAAAATCACCTAGGGAGCACTTGTGCTTTCAGAGAGAGAACCACCTACTCATGTGCTGAGACCAAGACATTCCAATCCGACCACAAGAATCTTGATCTCTAGCCTTCCCTAAGTTGCTTTCCACTCAAATCATCTTTCCACCATATCCAAATCTGTGAGAGAGAGTTGAGTGTTGGGGAGACTATCATTTGAAGCACAAGAGCAAGGAGTTCATCATCAACACACCATCTATTAACTTTTGGAGAGTGGTGTCTCGTAGATTGGTTAGGTGTCACTTGGGAGCCTCCGTCAAGATTGTGGAGTTGAACCAAGGAGTTTGTAAGGGGAAGGAGATCTCCTACTTTGTGAATATCTACCCAAGTAAGGCAAGTCCTTCGTGGGTGATTGCCATGGTGGGATAGACAAGGTTGCTTCTTGGTGGACCCTTCGTGGGTGGAGCCTTCCGTGGACTCGTGCAACCGTTACCCTTTGTGGGTTGAAGTCTCCATAAACATGGATGTACGATAGCAGCACCTATCGGAACCACGCCAAAAATCTCCATGCCTACATTGTGTTTGCTCCCTCCAAACTCCTCCCCTTTACCTTCATATGCAATGATTTACATTCCTCTGCTATTGATAACCCACAAGTATAGGGGATCGCAAAAGTTTTCGAGGGTAGAGTATTCAACGCAAATTTATAGATTCGACACAAGGGGAGCCAAAGAATAGTTGAAGGTATTAGCAGTTGAGTTGTCAATTTAACCACACCTAGAGAATAATTATCTGCAGCAAAGTGATCAATAGCAAAGTAGTATGATAGTTTTGATAATAGTAGCAGCAGCAACGGTAATGGTAATAGTGATAGCAGTAGTTTTGTAACTAGTGTAACGGTGATGATAGTAGTAGTAACTTAGCAACAACAATATAGGATAAATTCGTAGGCATTGGATCGGTGACTTGTTGGATGATATTCATCATGAGACAGTTGTAACCTAGGGCGATCCGGCACTAGCTCTAGTTCGTCAATATAATGTAGGAATGTATTCCGTAAATAGTCATACGTGCTTATGGAAAGAACTTGCATGACATCTTTTGTCCTACCCTCCCGTGGCAGCGGGGTCCTATTTGAAACTAAGGGATATTAAGGCCTCCTTTTAATAGAGAACCAGAACAAAGCATTAACACATAGTGAATACATGAACTCCTCAAACTACGGTCATCACCGGGAGTGGTCCCGACAATTGTCACTCCGAGGTTGCCGGATCATAACACGTAGTAGGTGACTATAACTTGCAAGATCAGATCTAGAACATGGACATAATGGTGATAACATAAACAGTTCAGAACTGAAACCATGGCACCCGGGCCCAAAGTGACAAGCATTAAGCATGGTAAAGTCATAGTAACATCAATATTAGAACATAGTTGATACTAGGGATCAAGCCCTAACAAAACTAACTCAATAATATGATGAATCTCATCCAACTCCTCACCGACCAGCGAGCCTACGAAGGAATTACTCACTCCCGGTGGGGAGCATCATGGAATTGGCGATGGAGAAGGGTTGGTGATGACAAAGAACGAAGATGCCCCTCTCCGGAGCCCCAAACAGACTCCATATCTGGCCTCTTGATGAAGAACAGGAGGTGACGGCGGCTCCATCTTGTGGATCATGATAATTCTTTCTCCCTGTTTTTTCTAAAAAAGGATTTTATAGCGTCGGTTTTAGGGTCTGCGGGGCCACCAGGTGGGTTGTGCCCATCCAGTTGCCCCTCTCCGGTAAGTCTTGGCTCCAGAAATTCTTATTTATTGTATAAAAATTCTTCACAAAGTTTCGTTCCATTCCGAGAACTTCTATTTCTGCACAAAAACAACACCATGGTCGTTTTGCTGAAAACAGCGTCAGTCCAGGGTTAGTTTCATTCAAATCATGCAAATTAGAGTCCAAAACAAGAGGAAAAGCGTTAGGAAAAGTAGATACGTTGGAGACATATCAGCTATACTCTTAGATTGCATGTTTAGGTTGATTGCTTGACTTGTGTTAAGTTGCTAAAATCTGCCAAGACATAAAATTGGGAAAAGGCCAGATTTTATTTGGTCAGGTAGTCTAATCACCCCCCCTCTAGACATACTTTCGGTCCTACAAGTGGTATCAGAGCTTTGGTCTCCATTTTCCTTGTTTTCCATAGCTTTGGTGATCATAGCCTTGGTTTCACAACCTAGGAGTCTATTGCATCTAGTGAGGGAAATTACCACCGTAGAGGTCCTTACTTTGATGGTACTAATTTTGCTAGTTGGAAGCATAAGATGAAAATGCATATTCTTGGACATAACCCCACCGTTTGGGCTATTGTGTGTATTGGTTTGCAAGGTCAATTCTTTGATGGGAGAGAACCGAATCGCAAAGCAACTACAGAAGAGTTGGAAATGCTGCAATACAATGCGCAAGCTTTCGATATCCTCTTCAATGAATTGTGCCCCGAAGAATTCAACAAAATCAGCCGTCTTGAGAATGCAAAGTAAATTTGGGATACTTTGATTGATATGCCCGAAGGTACCGAGTCCGTCAAGGAATCCAAGATGGATGTGCTTCAAAGTCAGCTTGAGAAGTTCAAAATGAGGGATGGTGAAGGTGTCTCCAAAATGTACTCTAGGCTTGCTCTCATCACTAATGAGATTGCCGGCTTAGGAAGTGAAGAGATGACTGAAAGATTTATCATCAAAAAGATTATAAGAGCCTTGTATGGAAAATATGACAGTGTGTGCACACTGATCCAAATGATGCCCAATTACAAAGATCTCAAGCCAACGGAAGTCATTGGAAGAATTGTTGCTCATGAAATGTCACTCAAGGACAAAGGAGAACTTCACAACAAGTCTAGTGGTGCTTATAAAGCATCATGTGATGCTCCTACCACATCAAGTGAAAAACAAGTCTTCAATGAGGAATTGAGCTTAATGGTGAAGAACTTCAACAAATTCTATAAGAGTAGAAGCAAAGAGAGAAGTTCCAAATCAAGATCCTACCATGACAAAAGATCTTCTAGTCGTTAACGTAATTTCTACAATTGTGGAAGACCCAGACACTACTCCAATGAGTGTACGGCCCCATACAGAAGAAAAGAAGACTCACCTAAAAGAAGAAGTAGAAGAGAAGAATCATGTCCAAGAGAGAGAAGGAGTTGAGATGATCGTTATGAATGAAGAACCTCTCGCATAAGCAAGGATTTGGAAAGGAAGGACAAGTCATCAAGGAGCTATACAAAACAAAGACATCAAGCTCATGTTGGTGAATGGGTATCCGGTTCTGACTCCGACCACCACTCTGAGAGAAGTTATCACTCCGACTCCGAATATACTCAAGATGAAGGTGTTGTCGGTCTTGCACTTGTGTCATCCAACTCCTATGACATGTTTGATTCACTGAATGAAGGGATTGGAATATGCTTCATGGCTAAAGGCCCAAAGGTATCACACCCCGAGTATGTTGATTTCAATAGTGATGAAGATGATTTGCTAGGTGATGATGATTTACCTGTTGACAATTCTAGTGATGAAAACTATGGTGAACTAGCTATTAATCATGCTAATCAAGATAAAATGAATGACGATGATAAGAAGGAGATTCAGCGTCTAACTAAAGAACTAAACACTCTTAAGTTAGCTCATGAAACAACTTTTGAATATCATCGAGAACTTTTAAAAACTAATGGGAAGCTACGCTTCGAGAAGCTCAACCTAGAGCAAGAACATGGGTTCTTAAAGGATATCAATGATGATCTTCGAAAGAAAAGTTCTTCTTAATGGCCAAGCGTTTACTCTTGTCCACTTACATGCCACAATTAAAATCTAGCAACAAGAGTAAGAAAGATTCTTCTTCTAGCAGTAACAATAATCATGTTAAATCCAATGTTGCTGCTTCTAGTAGGTCTCTTGATTCACTAATGATTCTCTTAGCCAAATTACACTTGAGCAAGAAAATAGCTTATTGAAGGGAATTATAGAGAAAGGTGTTTACAAGAGCCTCGCCGGGAGTAAGCAATTTGAGGAAATTGTATGCAAGCAAGGAAGGCACCGGAAGAATCAAGGTGCTGGTTTTGAATGAAAGTTCAATGCCAATGGAGTTGAGTGGGAAGAAGATCAATACCCCAAGACAAAGTTTGTTCCTCAATAAGTGAAGTATGATCCCACTTCCTTCAAGGGGACACAAGCTCGAGATGATTTTCCACCAGAGACCACAGCTAAAAGGCAAGGACAAGCTTCAAGAGGATACTGATGCATTTGAAGAAGCTCCAAAGGCCTTTGTCAACTGGGTTCCCAAGACTACATCAAGTTCTACATCATTAAGTACATCTACAACCCCAAAGATTCCCATCAAGATGATGTGGATCCCGAAGAAGAAGAAGTAGAGAGCTCATGAGGGTGACTCCGCCAACATACTTCACTCATACTCTTTTGCCAAGGACGAGTGCAATCAACCTTCACATCTTGCACAAGTTAAAGGAGTCACAAACCCTCTTGTTAGTAAGACAAGGGACAAGGTAACCTGATGCTTTCATGGACAACATCATGTGTGAATTTCACTCTGTGTCTATGGATATCCTTCTATGTTCCTTGTGGGACTAACCCATGTAGGTATTGAAAGTGCAAGTCACTCCAATGGATTGCTCCAAATGATCTACATCAACATTGAGCATCTACATCTTCAACATCTACATGAATTCGTCATCAACAAAACCCAAGGTTAGTTCATCCCTCTTAGGGGGGATATCACATCTAGGGGAGCTTTTCTCTAAGAAACTGAGCTAAAGCAACTCTAATGGTGTGAACGCAACAATGCTTTATGTAAAATTGGTAACCCCACTTGTGCTTAAACGATGAGTATGACCTACGATCAAATGTTCACATTTTACTCCTTAGTCAATATACTCATATATAGATGACCTAGTCATCACCAATTGCTTGATAGATGCTAGAGTGTTTGTGCGTGTTTTGCCACATATTTCAGTTGCCATATTATTGTATGAGCATGCTAGATGCATAATTTTCTTCATTCAACGACATCAATTTGTTGCTTTTATTGGTTGGTCTTTTTTTTGCCAACTGGATGGACAAGAATTCCTAAGTACTCCCTTTAGCTATCTATGCTTTTCTCTTCTCAAACTCTACTCATTCTACATCACAAAGTTTGATCAAGTCAAATTCGAACCCTCTAGGTGAGGAGCACTCGAAGCCACCGATTCATCATAGACTTAAACTTCCAAAACCTCTTAATGTATTTCGGTTTGACCGATTCATTCCTTTCGGTCATACTGAGTTCATTGAGTTGATCTAGGTGTCAATCTCGGTGCAACCGATTTGAATAGTTTGGTATCACCAAGTTGTAGAAACCGCTTGCGATTCTGCATCTTGGTGCCACCGAGTTGCTCAACTCGGTCACACCGACAGGGTCTAGATATATATACCCATGGGTCAAAATTTGGAAATTTCTCCGAAACCCTTCGCCCGCGCCTGTCCAGCTCTGCCGACTCGAGGGCTCCGGATCGTCTCCTACGTCGCCAGTGACCTCCTGCCATTGGTCTCCGTCACTGTCAACGTAATCTTTGCCGCCTTGTCGCTGTAGCGAGTTCACCACTCAGTTAGGGTATGAACTCGACCCCTTGGTGCAATCTTTACCTCTGATTCCTGCACTTAGGTCAATGCCATGAATCTTACCATGTTTGAGTTACTTCTATCCAATCAAATACTCCTTTAGATTAGTTTTGGTTTGAAAACTTAGGGTTAGGTTTCCACCGAATTCATCTCGGACCAACCGAGTTGTAGAAATCGGTCTCACCGATTTGGCCCAGGCCATTGCACTTGTGATTTTCGGTGTGACCGAAACTTACAAATCGGTGTGACCGAGTTCAATTCCCAGTGAAACTCTAGCAATCTCGGAGTCACCGAACTGTGTCTCGGTCACACCGATTTCACTAGTTTAGACTCTAATATTGCTTCGGTGTCACCGAATTTAACAAATCGGTAGCTCCGAAATGATTTCTGTAGAAAACTAAAACTAAGTTTTTGACTCATTTGTTTTGCAAAATCTCTGCAATTTGTGATGCTCATCCACTCCGTCTCAACTATATACATTCACAGGGTCAGCTTTCAGCCATGTCAGACAATAGAGACAGCCAAAACAGGTCCGGGGAACAGGTTTACTTAAGTGAGGGCACTAGTCCCTCAAGCAGTTATGATGAGGGTAGCAGAAGCACCCCAAGCAGCTTGCCAAAAGCTGCATCCAGGACAAGGAGGAAGAGAAACTGAGAATCAGAGGATGAAGATTTTGTTGTTGCTGATGAGGAAGTCACTTCAAGGAAAAAATGTTGTCAAGAAAGAGTTTGGCACAGCAGCTTCAACCAAACCTGGTATGAAGAAGGCACCAGCCAGAAGGATCCCAATGTCTAAAGCCAGAGCCTCTACTCTTGAAATCTCCAAGTCAACAGAAGAAGAGGCTGCTGGGGGCAAAAAGATAAATGAAATGGTTAAGAAGACCATGGCTAAAGTTATCGAAAAGCCATCTATGATGATGCAATCTGATGAGGAAGAGGATCATGATGAAGATGATGTTGCACCAGCTCCCAAAGCTCAAAAGGTCATGGGAGATGCAATCAAGTCAGGGGCTGCAACATACAAGCCCAAGACTGCTCCCAAGCCCTCTGCACAAGCTCCAAAGCAGTCTACACCAAAGAGAAGCACCAGGAACATCCCTACTGCTGAGAAGAACAAGGCCCCAGTGCCTGATGTGGAAGAAGAAGAAGAAGCTGAAGTGCTTAGAAAATTGAAGCCCAAGATACCAGATCATGATGATACACATCCTGTGGCTGAGAACATGAAGCTAAGGAAGGATGCATGTCTCAGATTATGGAGACAGTTAGATCCCTATGCCACAAGAAGAAGGACTGTTGTAGACTACACGTTTCATACTAAGGAACAACTGGGTTTCTATGAGACTGTCCTCCTGGACAAGAAGCCTATGGTTTGTGACATGAAATGGGTGGATTAGAAGTACATTGGCAACTATGAAGATCATTTCCCTAGAGTTCATGAGAGCTTCAGAATGAATGGAGTTGATGCTTTTGTGGGTCATAAACTAACAAAGTGGAATGATGAGATGGTGATGCAATTTTATTCCACAGCTCACTTCTACCCAGATGGCAAGATAGCCTGGATGACTGAGGGTACAAGGTACCAATCTTCCATTGCTGAGTGGGCAAAGCTGGTAAATGCTCCAGAAGAGGTAGATGATGATACTGATGTGTATGCTAAGCCCAGAAAAGATCACAACTCCATGGCACACATGTACAAGGAAATTCCAGATAATGCCTTGCAAACACACAAGTTTGCCTCTGTTTATTACCTTCTGTCAGGGCTGCCAACAATCAACACTATCCTCAGGCACACTTTGCTACCCAAGTCTGGAGATCACATGATGATCGGAGGGCACTCCATCAACTTGCTCCACATGTTTGATGTGCTAGAGAAATTCAAAGTGATGAGTTTGATTGTTGAGACTGTTAAGAGAACCGCAGCTGACCAGAAGAGATCATGTGGCTATGCTCCACATATTCAAATGCTCATAAATTCCAAGATGGGCACATGCACATATCTGTTCGACAGAGAGCACCTTCCCTTGAGGCGTGATTTTGAGGATAGCACTGTTGTGATGGATGCTTCACATCCAACTTCTGTTGAGGCTCAAGAGAAGAGACAGAAGGCACATGCTGAAAAAGCTTCAAAGATTCCAGATCCTTCTACAGACAATCTCAAGGCCAAGCAAGACCAGCTCAGCTATCTGCTTGAGGCCACTGTAAGAATAGAAAAAGGACTAGCTACCCTGACTCGAAATCAAAAGAGCCTTAAAAGGATTTTTGAGACAAAGCTTCATGACTTGGATGTCAAGGTCACTGAGATACAGACTTCAGTTGAGAAGATACAAGAAGACCTTGAGGACAGGAGTGACAGGATAACCACAGATTCTTATCAGAGGGTGCCTAGAAGACAGAGGTCTGCAGCAGTGCCAGTGATTGACACTAGGGCTACAACCTCAGCTCCTGTAGCCATAGCCTCAGTTACCCCTCCAGTGGCAACCCCTCCAGTTCCTCAGACATCATCAAAATTCTTTGTAGATGCTATTCTCTCCATGCCATCTCAGCACTCCGGAGCTCCCGGAGATCTTGCTTAGAGTGTTGTATAGCACTGTGCATTTTCAAGCTTTTTGGTAACTTGTAACTAAAGGGGGGGAAGTGTATAGATCATAGGCTTCGAGAGAGAGAGAGAGTGTGTGTGTGTGTGTGTGTTTTGCTATTTTTATTGGTCTCTCTTGCTACTTATTTGCTTGTGTTTGCTACAATATTTGTGCTTGTGTGTGATATATTTTTTTGATCATGCGGTTGATCATACTATGCTTTATTATGCTATGCTTGAATGATGCTATCTTATATCTTATGTATGATCTATCATATTTGTCTTGGTGATGAGTGCATGTTATGTATATTCTATCATTTTGAGCACTCCACCAAGATGTATGTGACATGGAAGAGTAACACATGATCCTAATCGATTGTGCATTTGCATTCAAAAGCAAATCATAAATAATGCACAAATTTAGGGGGGGCTCTTGCTTATCACATACTTCCCAAAGTGACGATATATTTAATTTTTATTATCCTTTGTCAAAGATTTGATCTATATGTTGTCATCAATTACAAAAAAGGGGGAGATTGAAAGTGCAACTAATCCCTGGGTGGTTTTGGTAATTCATAACAAGATATAGCTCATTGAACTAATATTCTTTCAAGATGATTATTTCAGAAAGTTCAATGATTGGCATGGCACAAACTAAGAGATGTGGACCCCTCGAAATGCTAAGGACAAATATTGGCAAAAGCTCAAGACTCTACATTTTCATTTTAGTGATCCAAGATCACATTAAGTCCATAGGAAAAGCTAATACTATTAAAAGGGGATGAGGTGTTGCTTAATGGCTTGCTTGCTCAAAATGCTTAGTGATATGCTCCAAAAGCCCTCAACCACTTTCTCATTTCCACATATGTCCTAAACCTCAAGTCAAACTCGGCCTCACTGATTTGATCTATCTGGCGCCACCGAGTACACTTGACATAGCCATTGCCAGAAACCATAATCAGTTCGGTCTCACCGATAGAGATCTCGGTCTCATCGAGATGGGATTGCAAACTCTTTGTTTCCCTTCATAACGTTTTGGTCTAACCGAGATGAGCGGTCGGCCCCACCGAGTTGGCAATGCAAACTCTCTGTTTCCTTTTCATAATATTTTGGTCTCACCGAAATGAGCGATCGGTCCCAGCGAGTTTACCTGGCCAAGTCTCTGTCTGCTTATTACTGGAATTGGTCTCACCGAGTTCATGTGATCGGTCTCACCAAGATGAGGTTTCGCCCTAACCCTAGTGCATCGGTCTCACTAAGTTGGTATTGTCGGTCCCACCAAAAAGCATAACGTTCATATTTTGAACCAGGTCGATCCTACCGAGTTTCACTATTCGGTCCCACCGAGTTTGGTAAATTGTGTGTAACGGTTAGATTTTGTGTGGAGGCTATAATACCCCTTCACCTCCTTCTCCATTTGAGAGAGACCCATCAGAATGTGCCTACACTTCCACTACTCATTTTCTGAGAGAGAACCACCTACTCATGTGTTGAGACCAATACATTCCAATCCGACCACAAGAATCTTGATCTCTAGCCTTCCCCAAGTTGCTTTCCACTCAAATCATCCTTCCACCATATCCAAATATGTGTGAGAGAGTTGAGTGTTGGGGAGACTATCATTTGAATCACAAGAGAAAGGAGTTCATCATCAACACACCATCTATTACCTTTTGGAGAGTGGTGTCTCCTAGATTGGTTAGGTGTCACTTGGGAGCCCCCGTCAAGATTGTGGAGTTGAACCAAGGAGTTTGTAAGGCCAAGCAGATCACCTACTTCGTGAAGATCTACCCAAGTGAGGCAAGTCCTTTGTGGGTGATGGCCATGGTGGCATAGAGAAGGTTGCTTCTTCGTGGACCCTTCATGGGTGGAGCGCTCCGTGGACTCGCGCAACCGTTACCCTTCGTGGGTTGAAGTCTCCATCAACGTGGATGTATAGTTGCACCACCTATCAGAACCATGCCAAAAATCTCCGTGTCTACATTGCGTTTGCTCCCTCCAAACTCCTCCCCTTTACCTTCATATGCAATGATTTACATTCCGCTGCTATACTCTTAGAATTGCATCTGTAGGTTGATTGCTTGACTTGTGTTAAGTTGCTAAAATCTGCCAAGACATAAAATTGGGAAAAGGCTAGATTTTTATTTGGTCTAGTAGTCGAATCACCTGACCTCTAGACATACTTTCGATCCTACAGTTATTGACCGGAGAGGTGTCTCAGTCATGTCTACATAGTTCTCGAACCCGTAGGGTCCACACGCTTAACGTTCGTGTAACACCCACAATGCGGCTATATCTCCCACGGGTCGGGGCACGACTTAGAGGCATAGCCGCATGGTAGGCTTGTCGCAAGAGGGGTAATCTGCACACATCCCATGTACTGAATAAGAAAGGGATAAAGAGTTGGCTTACAATCGCCACTTCACACAAATACAAGTTAAACATACATCATCCAGAATACAATCAAGGTCCGACTACGGAACCAAAATAAAAGAAGACAACCCCAAATGCTAGATCCCCGATCGTCCCAACTTGGCTCCGCTACTGATCAACAGGGAAAAGAAACAAAACAACGACTAAGATCTTCATCGAGCTCCCAATTGCGCTTGGTCGCGTCACCTGCACTGGTATCATCAGCACCTGCAACTGTTTGGAAATATCTATGAGCCACAAGGACTCAGCAATCTCACACCCGCGAGATCAAGACTATTTAAGCTTATGGGTAGGATAGGGTAATGAGGTGGAGCTGCAGCAAGCACTAAGCATATGTGGTGGCTAACATACGCAAATAAGAGCGAGAAGAGAAGCAACACAACGGTCGAGAAGCCAGAAGTGATCCTGAAACTACTTACGTTCAAGCATAACACAAGAACTGTGTTCACTTCCCAGACTCCGCCGAAAAGAGACCATCACGGCTACACACGCGGTTGATTCATTTTAATTAAGTTAAGTGTCAAGTTCTCTACAACCAGATATTAACAAATTCCCATCTTCCCATAACCGCGGGCACGGCTTTCAAAAGTTCAAAACCCTGCAGGGGTGTCCCAACTTAGCCCATCACAAGCTCTCACGTTCAATGAAGGATATTCCTTCTCCCAGGAAGACCCGGCCAGACTCGGAATCGCGGTTACAGACTTTTCGACAATGGTAAAACAAGACCAGCAAGACCGCCCGATGTGCCGACATCCCGATAGGATCTGCACATATCTCGTTCTCAGGGCAACACCGGAAAAGCTAAGCGTACATGTACTAACATAATCCCAAGTTGCCAAGGGACGGTCCCGCACGGTGCTCTGGTTCAGACCAACACTTAGACAAGCACTGGCCCGGGGGGTTAAAATAAAGATGACCCTCAGGAGCGCGACTCCCAAGGGAAAAGTAGGTGGTGGTGAGGCAAATGGTAAAACCAAGGTTGGGCCTTGCTGCAGGAGTTTTATTCAAAGCGAACTACCAAGGGGTCCCCATAACACCCAACCATGTAAGGAACGCAAAATCAAGGAACAACACTGATATGACGGAAACTAGGGTGGCAAGAGTGGAACAAAACACCAGGCATAAGGCCGAGCCTTCCACCCTTTACCAAGTATATAGGTGCATTAATTAAAATAAGAGATATTGTGATATCCCAACAAATCTATGTTCCAACATGGAACAAACTTCATCTTCACCTGCAACTAGCAACGCTATAAGAGGGGCTGAGCAAAAGCGGTAACATAGCCAAACAACGGTTTGCTAGGAAAGGTGGGTTAGAGGTTGACATGGCAATATGGGAGGCATGATATAGCAAGTGGTAGGTATCATGGCATAGCAATAGAGCGAACAACTAGCAAGCAAAGATATAAGTGATTTCGAGGGTATGGTCATCTTGCCTGAGACAAACAGACGAACCCGAAGAAGACAAACAGACGAAGTCGAACGAATCCTCACAAACACGACATTATCAGAACTAACCCGAAGAAGCAACACCGGAAAGAAGAAAACAACATAGTAAACAACCATCACATAAACATGGCATGCTGCACAACCAAGTATGATGCATGTCCAGTTTAAATATGCATGGCATGGCAAAGCACAAGCAAAACTACAAGTTAAGTGGAGCTCAATATGCAACGAGTTGCAAATTGACGGAACACCACATTCAAAAATTTAGTTCACTCTTGTTTAAGTACTCAACACTATTAAATGTTCATTAGCATGGCAAGAGATGAAGCATATGAAAACTACCTATCTAGGCAAGTTTAAATGAGGCCGGAACAACAAGCAACAAGTCCGGAGAAATCCTCATGAGCATATATTAGATTTGGTACTGATCTGCCCTAATCACAATTTTAGAGTTATTAAACATGCAAAGTAAATCCATCATGTTAAACTAGGCATTTTTCTACCCCATTTACATATAAAGTTTGTTAAGTTTGGAGCTACGGTTATTTAGTTATGAATTAAAGCATTTTAACATGGCAGTTAAGAAAATACATGCAAACAGCAGTTTAAACATTTTAAACATGGATGGAAGTTGGGAATTATTAATCTACACAAAATTCTAAGCAACTTTCATATATAGTTTGTTTAAATCCGATGCATGGTTGTAGAGTTATTAAATGCATGAACTAGAGGGACTAAACTGTAAAATTGCAACTCTGAGGATAAATGCTAAAAACGCGGCGCAGGAAAAACATACTATGGGCCGAAATTGGCAGGCCCAATATGAGAAAGAAGAAGAAAAAAAGGTGGGGCACTGGGTGTGGCCTCACCCAGTGGGCCTTGGCCCAGCTCGGCAAAGGAGGTAGGCCGGTTGAGGAGAGCGCTGGGCCTTGGGAGGCACCGGCCAACGATGGCGCTGGAGCGGGCGCTCGAGGTCAACGGTTCGAGGTGCTCGCTAGAGAGAGGTCATGGCAGGGACACTGGCGGCGGTCCACGATGAGGCAGCAGCATAGGCGAGCAGGGGAGGCCAGGGGCCGACGAGGATGGATGGATCTGAGGGCGAGGTTTCCAGATCCAGCGACAGTTCAGGGAGAGGAGGCCGGCAACGACCTCGACGGTGGTGGAATGGGCGACTCCGGCGATGGTGATCTCTCCTGCCGGAGAGAGGGAGCGAGGTCTGAGAGAGGCGGCAAAAACGAACGAGGAGGAGGATGGGGTCGGTGAGGGAGGACCTGGGGTCGGTGACGAGGCCGGCGTGCTTGGGATCCCGGGCAGCGCTAGGCGGCGGGGACAAACGGGGAGGCACAGGCGAGCCTCGGTTGCATGTGGCGGTGGTGGGACGGGCTTGTCCAGGTCCAGATTTGGCCCGGCGTGGGCCAGCGGCGGGCTCCGCGGGCCGCGGTGAAGTGGGCGCAGGGGGAATGCGTGGCCTGCTCTGGGTGGGCAGGAGCGACGTTGGGTGGCAGTGCGACCACTCGGACGGCGCCAAGTGGCGGGGACGCGGTGGCCGGCGCGGAAACGGAGGGAAGCGGTGGCGTTGATGATTAGGGCGCAGAATTTTAGGAGGAGGGGTAGGTAGCTGCCCAAAATGGAAGGGGAGGTGGTTTATGTAGGGCAGGTTCTAGGGTTAGGGGGTTTAGGGGGGTTTTCAGAGCCTCCGATCATGATCCGACGGCTCCGTACGCGAGGAGGGGTATGTTGGAGCTTGTGGGCTGTGCAGAAGGTCTCGGGCTGAGAGGAGAGAAGAGAGAGAGAGGCCAGGCGTCTATTTCCGGAGACCGAAAACGTCTCATGTTTGACCGACTATATTGTCGCTATAGTTTTCCGTTGGGGCATCAAATGGACTCCGGACGTGATGAAATTTCATAGGCGGTCTACCTACACTAAAATAAGACTACATGCCAACTTTTAACCCATTCCGAGAACATTTTCCAGCCACATATAAAATAATATTTCGGACATGCTGCGGGCGCGTGCGAGTGTGGTTGGGCTCAGAACGGACACTGAGAGGACGAGAAGACCTCGACGGATGCAAGTTTGAAAACATGATGATGCAATGCACATGATGACATGATGGAATGCAACACGCAAGCAAATTACATGGAAACATCGGCGAATAGCTGGAAGACACCTGGCGCATCGGTCTCGGGGCGCTATAGTTCGATGACGATTTGTATTATATGAGTTATGTGATTTGGTGACCGAATGTTGTTCAGATCCCCAGATGAGATCACGGACATGACGATGAGTCTCTAAATGGTCGAGAGGTAAAGATTCATATATAGGACGATAGTATTTGGACACCGGAAGTGTTCCGGGGGTACCGGGTACGTATCGGGTCACCGGAAGGGGTTCTGGGCTACCCCCGGAAAACTATATGGGCCTATTAGGGCAAGAGGGGAAACACTGCAGCTAGCATGGGCTGTTGCGCCCCCCTTGCTGGCCGAATAGGAAAGGGGAAGGAAAAGGGCAAGAGAGAAGGAAGGGGAGGCAATTCGGCCTCCCCCTTCCTTCCCTCCTCTCTGCCCTTTCCTTCCCTCTCCGGAAAAGATGGTAAGTGGGGCGAATTGGACAAGGCCCCAAGTAGGATTCCTCCTACTTGGGGTGCTCCATGGCTGTCCCCCTCCCCCTCCCACCTATATATATGTGGGGAGGGGGCGCCTAGAACACACAACAAACATTGTTAGCCGTGTGCGGCGCCCCCCTCCACAGTTTACGCCTCCGGTCATATTCGCATAGTGCTTAGGTGAAGCTCTGCACGGATCACTTCACCATCACCGTCACCACGCCATCGTGCTGATGGAACTCTCCCTCAACAGTTTGCTGGATCAAGAGTTCGTGGGACGACATTGAGCTGAACGTGTGCAGAACACGGAGGTGTCGTACGTTCGGTGCTTCATCAGTCGGATCGAGAAGAAGTTCGACTACATCAACTGTGTTGTCAAACGCTCCCACTTTTGGTCTACGAGGTTACATAGACACACTCTCCCCCTCTTGTTTCTATGCATCTCCTAGATAGATCTTGCGTGGGCGTAGGAATTTTTTTGGATATTGCATGCTACGTTTCCCAACAGTGGCATCCGAGCCAGGTCTATGCGTAGATGATATGCACGAGTAGAACACAAAGAGTGGTGGGCGGTGATCATCATACTGCTTACCACCACTGTCTTATTTTGATTCGGTGTTATGGTTGGATGAAGCGGCCCAGACCAACCTTCCATGACCACGTTCATGAGACCGGTTCCACCGATAGACATGCAACTAGTTTTGCATAAAGGTGGCTGGCGGGTGTCTGTTTCTCAAACTTTAGTTAAATCGAATTTGACTGTAACCGGTCCTTGTTGAAGGTTAAAACAGCAAACTTGATAAATCACCGTTGTGGTTTTGATGCATAGGTAAGAACTGTTCTTGCTAGAAGCCTGTAGCAGCCACGTAAAACTTGCAACAACAAACTAGAGGACGTATAACTTGTTTTTGCAAGGCATGTTGTGATGTGATATGGTCAAGAAATGATGTGATATACGTTGTTGTATGAGATGATGTAGGATCGAGAAGAGATGTCCAGTGGGGGGTGATTAGACCCTCAATAAGGAAAATTAGCAGTTTTTAATTTCTTTAAGTTAAGGTGGAGTTTTAGCACAAGTTTAAACATTCACAATACATTTAAAGCAAGCATGGGAAGAGTATATGAGCAGCAGAAAGTGAAGCATGCAACTTGCAAGAAAGTAAAGGGATGGGATTGGAGTGTGCAAACGCAATTAGAGACACGGAGATTTTTGGCGTGGTTCCGATAGGTGGTGCTATCGTACATCCAAGTTGATGGAGACTTCAACCTACGAAGGGTAATGGTTGCGCGAGTCGACGGAGGGCTCCTGTCGGCGTCCTAGGAATGGGGGTACCCAGACTTGCCTGCCTACGACCATGGCATGGATCCACCAGCGGCCTGGTACGGCCCATCGTCTGCAGAAACAACTCAAGACCCTCGCGAGGGGCCAAGCCTCGTGAGGTAGGCGACGCCAAGACCTCCCTGGGGGCAGCCTCACTAGACTGGCTCCCGAGGAGCAGAGATATCTATGCAAGGGGCACCTCGTGAGGTTCACATGATGTGAGCCATGATGACCAAGGTCAGGCGGGCGCCAGCAGGCGCAGTGCACCAGTTTCCTCTTTGGTGCTAAAGAGACAGGCGCAGGCGAGGAGTCCCGATGCATCAAGCAAAGGTTTCCTTATCGGTGCAACAAGACCAAGGCCAGTAGGACGGCAGGATGGAGGTCACCGCGGACCCCACAGCAGCGTCACCACTAGAACCTTTGGCAGGCGAAGACCACCTTTTGTCAGGATAGCTTGTACTAGTTGTCCCCCTTCAAACTTGGTCATTGTTGGATCCCTTCCCGCCTAACATATTGGAAGAGGACCAAGGACTCTATAAAAAGGGCTAGCCACCACCATAGCAAAGGACGGGTCATTTGGACCATCCTGGCACACACCAGTTCATCAAGCTCAAGAACACCTCTCATCAGGAGGCAGTTCATCCATTGTCCTACTTCATCCCTAGCCCTCGAGGTAATCCACCACCACCACACTGGAGTGGGGTATTACACCACAAAGGTGTCCCAAACTAGTATAAAACTCTGTGTCTCATGTTCTTTGGGTTTGTCGAGCTAGGTCGTGGAATCTTCGAGCGAGCGAACTAGAGAGGAGGAATACTTCGTGCGCACCCTAGTGTTCGAACCTCAAGGGTTAGCCGGAACCCATCATGCGACATTTGGCGCGCCAGGTAGGGGTGTGTGGAAGCTTCGACTCTCCACTTCCTCCTCCTGCTCCCAGGGAAGACACCACTCCTCTAATTAGGGCGACGGGCACCTGTGGATGCGCTACGGGTATCCGGCCTTCACCCTCGCTTTGCGGCAAGTGCGGTGGCCACGCAAGTTCAAGCTAGAGATGCCGCCTCGCTATGATGGCGCGGCAGATCCAGCGGCCTTCCTGCATCCGTACGAGGAGGCCGTTCTCGAAGCCGAAGGCGACGACCAGGTCATGGCCAACTGGTTCCCCATGGCCTGACCAGCGTGCCGTACACCTGGCTACTCAGTCTACCATGGTCCTCGATAGCCTCCTGGGAGGAGCGGCGCGGTCTCTTCGTCGTGCACTTTTTGGCACAAGCGCCGCCCCACCGTAGCAGCCTTCCTTGGTGGTTCACGGGCGCCACCCTCGGATCGCCATGCCAAGCAGTTCGTTCGCCAGATGGGTGTTGCACGCGTGCAGCAGGGGCCTCCCCTGGGATGGGCGGCGCCCCAGGCCGACCTCCCCTCGGAGGACCACCTAGCAATCACCACGGGCTCGGGCGTGCTCCCAATGCTCTACACACCCACCATCTGCAACGTGGTTGTGACCAAGACCCTCATTGACGGTGGAGCTGGCCTCAACGTGCTCTTCATGGAAGTTTTCAGTTTGCTTCACGTACCATATGGCCGGGTCCGCCCCACCAAGCCTTTCTCCGGAGTCGGCATTGGTTCCACCAGTCCCTTGGGGAAAATACGTCTCCCGGTCACCTTCGGTACCAGCGACAACTACCGCACCGAGCTGATCGACTTCGACATCGCCTGCATCGGCCTCACGTACAACGGCATCATCGGGTACCCTGCCCTAGCTCAGTTCATGGAAGCGATCCATCCAGCCTACAACCTTATGAAGATGTCGGGGAGCAATGGCGTTCTCACCATGGCTAGGGACACCAAGGAAGCCCTGACGGCTCTCAAGCTCGCCTTCAAGGCCGCCGCGGCAGCGTGACCGGCCAAAGGAGCCGCCCCGGGGGCTAAGAGGGGTTCGCCAGCAAAAAAGAAGAAGATGCTCACTCAAGATCAGGTTGAAACCAACCAAGTGCCGATCGAGGAGGACGGGGCCTCGGGAGCCACTTTCACCATAGGCGCCAACCTCGATCCTGACCAAGAAGAGGCATTGCTGAAGTTCCTGCGTGCGAACAAGGAGGTATTCGCCTAGGAGCCCAAGCAGCTGGTGGGGGTCCCAAGGGGGGTAATCAAGCATCACTTAAGGGTGTGCCCCAATGTGTGCCTTGTGAAGCAGAAGGCGCGACGACAGTCCACGAAGAAGCAGTCCTTCATTATACAGGAAACCCGCAAGCTACAAGCTACGGGTGTCATCCGCGAGGTCCGATACCCAGAGAGGCTGGCGAACCCCGTCGTTGTGCCCAAGAAAGGCGGGAAGGAACATATGTGCGTTGACTTCACCAACCTCAACAAATCCTGCCCACAAGACCCGTTCCTGCTTCCGCGCATCGACCAGATCGTCGACTCCACCGCTGAGTGCGACCTGCTGTGTTTTCTAGATGCTTTCTCGGGTTATCACCACATCAAGATGGCGGTGGAGGATGTGGAGAATACGGCCTTCCTGACCCCATGTGGGGTATATACTGCTACACCTGCATGTCGTTCGGACTGCGCAACACAGGGGCAACTTTTCAGTGGCTGATGCGCATCGCCCTGGGCCAGCAGCTCGGGAGGAACGTCGAGGCCTACATCGACGACATCATGGTAATGTCTCGGGAGGCAAGGACCCTCATTCAAGACTTGGAGGAGAATTTTGCCAACCTGCGCCAGGTGGACCTGTGGCTCAATCCGAAGAAGTGCGTGTTCAGCATCCCTTCCGACAAGCTGCTGGGTTTCCTCGTGTCACACAGGGGGGTCAAGGCGAATCCGGAGGAGGTCAAGGTGATAGAGGACATGAACCCTCCGCAAACCCTCAAGGAAATGCAAAATCTTGCGGGGTGCGTGACCTCACTAGGGCGCTTCATCTCCAAGCTGGGGGAGCGCGCCCTGCCGTTCTTCAAGCTGATGAAGAAGAAGGGCCCATTCGAGTGGACCCCGGGGGCCGACCTGGCGTTTCAAGACCTCAAGAGGTACCTGACCAGCCCACCGGTGATGGTAGCCCCTCGTCCCCTCGAGCCTCTGGTGCTCTATCTGGCCGCCACGCCTCACTCTGCCAGCGCAGTGCTGGTGGCTGTCTGGGAGGAGCGCCAGGTCAAGAGCCCGCCGCGCAATGCCGCATCTTCAGCAGGGGCGAGGCGGCACCAAGACGACGCAACTAGAGCCGTAACGATGCCTGCGGATGATCAGGCCCTACAAGACGGCAGTCCTGGGCCAGTGGAGGCCCCGATAGGTGACCAAACTCCCGAGGTCCCACCATCTCAGGAGGCGTCCCAACCTCCAGAGACTTCAGGTTCCGTCGACGCTCCCGCCCTCGTCGAGCACCCGGTGTACTTCGTCAACACGATGCTGCGGGAAGCAAGGGCACGATACCCGATGCCACAGAAGCTCTTGCTCGCGCTCCTAGTGGCCTCACAAAAGCTACGTCATTATTTCCATGGCCACCCAATTAGGGTCGTCTCACCCTACCCATTGGAGAGGGTGCTCCGGAGTCCCGACGCTGCGGGAAGAGTCGCCGAGTGGAACATCGAGCTTCAGGCATTTTAGCTAGAGTTCAGCACAACCAGGTTCATCAAGATAGCTGCCCTCAACGACTTCGTGGTAGAATGGACCGACGCCTCGGAACCCAAAGCGGGCGAGAGCCGATCCCTCTCACCAGGAAGTGAAGCGCTACATGGCTGGGTCATGTACTTCGACGGTGCTTTCACACGCCAGGGCGCGAGGGCTGGTGCCGTGCTCATCTCGCCCACTCAAGACAAGCTATACTATGCCATGCAGCTCTTCTTCCAGTAGGGCGAGAAAGTCTCCAACAACATCGCAGAAAACGAGGGGCTGATCGCCGGCCTCAAGGCCGCAGCAGCCTTGGGGGTGAAGCATCTCACCATCAAGGGAGACTCTCAACTCCTCATTAACTTCTCTAATAAGGTGTATGAGTGTAACGCCCTCGATGCGGCTATATCTCCCACGTGTCGAAGCATGACTTAGAGGCATAACCGCATTGAAAGCAATGTCGCAAGTGAGGTAATCTTCACACAACCCATGTAATACATAAGGGAAAGAGATACATACTTGGCTTACAATTGCCACTTCACACAATACATGAATAAAGCATTACATCATCCAAATACAATCGAGGTCCGACTACGGAACCAAAATAAAAGAAGAACCCCAAGTGCGACAAAGGTCCCCGATCGACCCCAACTGGGCTCCACTACTGATCAACTAGAACGGAACAACACAAAGGACAAGATCTTCATCGAGCTCCTCCTGAGCTTGGTTGCGTCATCTGCACGGACTCATCGGCACCTGCAAGCTGGTTTGGAAGTATCTGTGAGTCACGGGGACTCAGCAATCTCGCACCCTCGTGATCAGGACTATTTAAGCTTATAGGTAAGGTAAAGGTATGAGGTGGAGCTTCAGCAAGCGACTAGCATATATGGTGACTAACATATTCGCAAAAGAGAGCGAGAAGAGAAGGTAAAAGCACGGTCGATAAAAGTATGATCAAGAAGTGATCCTAGAACAACCTACGACAAGCATAACTCCAACACCGTGTTCACTTCCCGGACTCCGCCGGAAAGAGACCATCACGGTTACACACGCGGTTGATGTATTTTAATTAAGGTCAACTTCAGGTTTTCTACAACCGGACGTTAACAAATTCCCATCTGCCCATAACCGCGGGCACGGCTTTCGAAAGTTCAAATCCCTGCAGGGGTGTCCCAACTTAGCCCATGACAAGCTCTCATGGTCAACGAAGGAATAGACCTCCTCCCGAGACATTCCGATCAGACTCGGTATCCTGGTTCCTCAAGACATCCTCGACAATGGTAAAACAAGTCTAGCAAGACCACCCACTGTGCCGACAAATCCCGATAGGAGCTGCACATATCTCTTTCTCAGGGCACACCGGATAAGCTAAGCGTATAGGAGCCGACGTAACCCAAGTTGCCAAGGGATGGCCCTGCATGGTGCTCTAGGTTGGACCAACACTCAGAGGAGCACTGGCCCGGGGGTTTAAATAAAGATGACCCTTGAGTCTGCAGAACCCAAGGGAAAGAAAAGGCTAGGTGGCAAATGGTAAAACCAATGTTGGGCCTTGCTGGAGGAGTTTTATTCAAGGCGAACTGTCAAGGGGTTCCCATTATAACCCAACCGCGTAAGGAACGCAAAATCCGGGAACATAACACCGATATGACGGAAACTAGGGCAGCAAGAGTGGAACAAAACACCAGGCATAAGGCCGAGCCTTCCCCCCTTTACCAAGTATATAGATGCATTAATTAAATAAGATATATTGTGATATCCCAACGAGTAAACATGTTCCAAGCAAGGAACAACATCTCCATGTTCCAACAAGGAACAAACTTCAATCTTCACCTGCAACTAACAACACTATAAGAGGGGCTGAGCAAAGCGGTAACATAGCCAAACAACGGTTTGCTAGGACAAGGTGGGTTAGAGGCTTGGTTCATCAATATAGGAGGCATGATAAGCAAGTGGTATGTATCGCACCATAGGCATAGCAAAAGAGGGAGCAACTAAGCAAGCAAAGATAGAAGTGATTTCGAGGGTATGTTCATCATGCCTGAAATCCCGCAAGGAAGAAGAGGGAGTCCATGAAGAAGACAAACGGACGTAGTCGAACGGATCCTCACAACTCCGGAACAGAACCGAAGCTCACGAGAAAGGCAACCCGGAAAGAAGCAAACAACATAGTAAACAACCAACACATCAACATGGCATGATACACAATCGAGTATGATGCATGCCCGGTTTAATGATTCATGGCATGGCAAAGTGCAGAAACAATCCTACAGATTAAGTGGGGGTCAATATGCAACGAGTTGCATATTGACGAAACACCACGTCAATTATTTAGTTCTCTCCCGTTTAGGTACTCAACAATATTAAATGTTGGTTAACATGGCAAGAGGTGGAGCATAAGTAAACTAAACATTTAGGCAAGTTTAAATGAGGCCGGAAATAACAAACAACAATTCCAGTAAATCCCCATATGCATTAGTAAATTAACGCAAACAACAATTTAAACCATCTTAATGTTGTTAACATGATGCGGATGACATGATCAAGTTTATGCAATTTTATTAAAAGTTGACAAGAGCAATATGAAGCATTTGTCACCATGGTGGAAAGGAAAGGGGTGCCACGGCAACGATAACAAAAACGGTGCCACGGCAGTGTTCCGGTTCCGGTAACTCGATTGAGATACCGATGCAAAGGAGAAGTGTGACGGCAACGTCTCATGCAAGATGATGGGGTGATCCCAGTTGCCGGGTTCCCACGGGCGGTCGTCTTGGGGTTATACCTTCTTCGAAGCATGCGTTATTGGAGGGGTTCAAGTTCGATGCGGTGTAGGGGTAGTAGACGTTCTCGGGACGGTCGTAGTGGAAGTAGTAGTACACGGGTCATAGTGGGAAGTAGCGGTGCTATCGGTCATCGGCGACGGTAGTGGTACACGGCAACCGTAGTCGAACTTGAAGGGTCGTAGACGTCGTGGCACTTGGCGTCCACGTGGTCTTTGAGAAACTTGAAAGACCAGTTGCTCTGAGTCCTCGGTCCTCATGCTACTTGCTGAAATCCAAGAACAAGAAGGCCGTGGTGAGATCCAGAACAACACAAAAGGCCTCGGTTGATAGCGTTCAAAAAAAATGACACGATGAACTGGTCGCCTCCGACGGCGGCATGTTTCGCAGATGGGGTGCTCGCAGGAGTGGTAGATGCATGGGGCAAGGGCAGGAGGAGGTTACTGGCTGGCGCGGGCTCACCGGAGCATCCGGTGCTCGCGGTGGCAAGGCGAAGCAGGGCTGAGCAGCACGGACGCGGAGGCAGGGGTCGCGGGAGTCAAGCCGGAGAGGCCGTGGTGCGACCCACATGAGCGATCGAGCGAGGAGGGCAGACGCTGGAGATGGTGCTCACACGGACGCCCCCGGAGGTCAACGTGGGCGCGTCCTGCTCGACAGAGACGAGCATGCCCACTGCACATGGAGGCGCTAGCCATGGTCGGCGGCGTGGGGACTTGAGAGCGAGGGCGGAAGACGGAGGGACTTAGCGCGGATGACGGCAAGGCGAGGCGCAGAAAGGCGGGGTGTGGCCTGGGCTTGGTCGCATGGATGATGACGGGGTCGGGGCGGTCCAGCGATGGAGGTGGGGTAGAGAACGGGCGGAGCAGAGGAGCTTCGGTGAGCTGCGGCAGAAGACGGCAGGGTCCAGCGGGAGCTCCTGCAGGGGAAAGCTGGCGGCGCGAGCAGGCAGGCATGCGGCCGAGCGACGGCTCCGGTGGCCGATGCAGTTGAGGGAGGAGCGTGGGCATGGGGATCAGGAAGAGGAGTGATGGTGCTCTCGTGCGTGTGTGGCCGCGGGCACGGGAACGAGAGGGAGCAAGGGGAAGGAAAACAGGGAGGCTAGGGTTCGGTAGACAGGGGCCAGATAGGCCTTCGGTGCAGATGGGCCTTAGAGGCCGGCGGCTGGGCCTTAGGCCACTTAGGTGGGGAGAGGGAAAAGGTCAGGAGGCCTGCTGGCTGTTGGGCTCCCTCCCTCTCTCTTACTCTTTTCAAAACAGAAAAAAAAGAAAGAAAAAAAGAGGAAAAGAAACGTTAGAGAAAGAGTTTGGGCACGGGGATAATTTTCACGGACTCCTAAAAATGTGCATGGTCCACGAAAAATAGGAGAGGCATGATTGCAAGGATTTAATTCAAAGTCATTTGAATTTAATTCAAATGGTTTTAACAAGGGCTAGGAATTAGAGGTGTCCAAAAATGTTCGGATTTTTGGTGGAGCTCCGGAAAATGACGATAGAATATAGAAAAGTTTGGGGACCAAACTTGAAGCGAGAAAAGGCATGTGACTATTTGCAAGTGTGTTAAGGTGAATTCCAAATAATGGGAATATTTACTATAGCTCTCTAAATATCGAGAGGATATCTTATAAAGATAACTCACCATGTGAATTCCCTCAATTTAAATGGACCGAAGATCCATACGATTTATTTAGTCGACTTGAGATGCAAAGATTAATGACATGATGGCATGATGACATGATGCAATGCACATGATGCAAAGATGAATGCAAGGAACCGAACAAGTCACACGACGGAACCCGGAAACCCTGGAAGGCATCTGAAGCTCCGGTCTTGGGGCGTTACAACACTCCACCACCACGAGAGGATCTCGTCCCGAGATCTAGAATGGCACCGCAGGGAAAAACGGAGGAGAAAGTGCAAAGCTAAACTAAGTTTCTTCTTTGACGAATGTGTGAAACCAAAGAACCTTGCGAGGTTGAACAAATTTGAGACAGAATACAACGAAGGTGAACAAGGTCAAAAACAGTCCGTTAGAAAAGAGGAACAAAGAACATTACGAAAAAACCTTGAGGTTGAAGGGCAAGATAAGTATTGAAACCACTCCGGTTAAAACAAGATAGAAAAGGATTAATAATGATATAATTTGGACAGCACTCCGACTGAAAAGAAAAGGAATTGAATAAGAACTTGAGAAGACGAGAAGATACTTGGTGAAATCAACAACACACTGCCTCCGGAACTATTGAAAGAATGGCACAAGGGGGTAAGAACGATTTTAGACAGCACTCCGGTTGAGAAAGGATGTAAAACTTGATAAGATGAGAGAACTGGCATGAAAACACAACACTCCGGTCGAATGGATAAGCAAAGGACAGAACATGATCCTGACGAAACAAGAAGATGAGTTGAAGAGAGCAACATCACAATGCCTCCGGAAGAAAGAAATAGACGATAGATAAATGAAAAAGAAGGAATTGAGAAGAAAATGACAACTTCTGCCACCAATGATCTTGGAAGGCACCCTTCCAAGAAGGTTAAAACGTAGTTGTTGGGAAAGACCAACAACAAAACGAATAAGTTTGTAGTGGGCTTATGGAAAAACATCTCAAAACTATAAGGTGAAATTTTTTCCACTAACGGAACCAATAGATTGGATTGATATCAGCAAGGAGACGAGAAACTATTTCACCGGAAGGATAAATGAAACACTTGGGTCATTTATAAACACCATAAATAGCAACATTCCCAATGGAAGGCTTTCGGTGAAATCTAAACCGAGATAACTCCAATGAAGAGATTGGTGGATTTAAATACCTCACTCTTGAAAACATGTGAATCATGAAACATGAACTCAAATTATCAAAAATGACATAATACCACCTCCAAAGATACGGAAGAAAGAATTGCACTCCGGATAGCAAGATGAAGAATACTTGAGCTCCCTAGAAATGAATCTCGATGAAAACTTCGAGAAGGAATTAAATCCTTGATGGATCCATCATGTAGAACCTTCATGAAGAACTCCGGTAATAAAAGAAGGATCCCAAAATAATTGACTGATGAAAAGAATAAGATTGAAGCCTCGCAATGATTTAGATAGAGATCTCCGTGATAATAAAATTGAAAGAGGTTGGAACTCCGGAAAAGAAAGATGAACAAATGAGATCAAGAATTTGAAGGGCCTCCGGAATAAGGAATTAATCACTTGAATGAACAAGAATAAGAATTATGTTATGCTTATCCTTCACCAATTAAATTGATGGCAATCAATGGATTTGGCATATTACTTATTCTCGTAGAAAAGGATTAAGATAGATATGGTGCAAACTTGGAAGATCTTCAACGAACCACCGTTAGAGTTTGGGACAACGAATACATAGATATGATAAACGAAGGAAGAAGAAACTCTTGAACGAACCACCGTAAGAATTGGTTATGAACGAAGTAAGGATAAAGAAACACCGGGAAGAGTTATGAAATGAACGAAGATACTTGAGAGGATTTAGATACATTAGAACGAAGAGATCACGAGCCGATAAAAGATCACTTGAGCGAAGCACCGGTAAAATAGGAGACTGATAACTGACAGCTGAGAATGAATAAACCTGAATTGACGGACTCCGGATAACAAACTGAGAAGACTCTTGAATTGCTCCGGATAGGTGAAAAGAATTATCACGAACAAAACAATTACGGGAGGATGGCAACAAGCTAGAATCACGAATCTTGAAGAGAATTGATTAGATTAGGAGGAAAAACTCTTCGGTCTTCAAATCCTGAGAATGACGACGAGAAACACCAACAAAAATTATTTAGACACTCCGAAATGAAGAATGGAAAGGTTGAGCCAACGATGAAAAGAATTTAACCCATCTTGGAGAAAGACATTTGATTGATGACAATTCATTCTTACGTCAAACTTTAGAAAAGAATTTGAAAAGCTACGGAAAAATAAGAAGAGTCTGGTAAGATCCTGGGAAAAAACCTGTGGGTTAGGGCCCACTCAAGAGAAAATACCGTTAGAATGGTTAAAAAGAGAGATTTCACCGGTTGAATTAAATGGCTTGAATGAGATAACATCCTCGAAAGAGCTTGAACGAAAGCAGAGTGGAAAACACAAATCATCGAGATATCATGAGCACTCCGGAACAATAGAATAACGAGCGTGGAATGACTGAATATAAGGTGCACCGGTATGAGAAAACATTTGAAATGAGGAAAGGGATATGATCCACAAAGTTTGAGTTGAATCCACCTGAGAAGAAAACGAGTGACGAACTTAAAACTCCGTTAGCATCTTCATGACAATCACCGGATACGAACATGAAGGAAAAGAATGGAGAGACTTCCATCGATAAAATGAATAGTGAAAAAGAAGTCTGTGTCCTTGAAGAAAAAGGGTGGGTGGGCAGGAAAAAACAAAGGAAGCTTGGAGACGAAAGAAACAAACACCATTGAGATGAACTGAAATTGAATCTTGCAGATGTTGACAAGATTGGATCCACTTGAAGAGAAAAACACGCCGGGTGAAAAGTTTTGACAAGACAAACTTGATGATCAAGAAGGATTGGTATCCACATCAGAGTATGAGAACACCATTTGGGGAAGGTATGGAATCAACATTTGACTTCGAAGCAACTCGAATACCACAACTCAAAAGCAAAACAAGGGATTGGCTTGCGAAATAAGCCGGAACAAACATATGATAGAGATTTTGTCCGAAGTTTTCATGGTGGGGCCTACACGGGCTCGATCGTACAGCACCATCATGTACAGGGCAGTGCACATGACATACGAAGCGTCCCCGAGTCGGCATAGCCAAGGACTCTTTAAGACACAACGAGACCACTGTAAAATCGACCGTGGATAGGCGGACCACTAGACGTCGAACCCCAATTTCATATCATACACCTGTCGGAAAGATATCCTAAGAGCTACTTGAATTCCCACCAATGAAACTCCCAAACCTTTCCGGTTATGCAATCAGGTGTTGGGGACACAGGGGAAGCATAATATCTAACCCAAACTAGCAAATCCTACATCCAGCTGTATCCATCCTTCAACACATAACCAAGAAAACTTCGGAAACCATCTACCTCAACCTTCGAAAAGTATCCATTATACAAGTTATGGCGATACTCCCGAACTCCCGGCCCAGTACTGGGTGGCGTCGAGGTTATCTCACCAACAACTGCATAAAAGAGATTTTCGATGTCGGCGTACTAAACTCAGGTATTCCAGAACTGCAACGATAAAATTGTGACGACAACACCTCAGAGCTCAACTCCCCGGGACACTGCCACAAAACCCCTGACAGGAGGCACCAAGACAATGTTCTCGTCACAAAGCCATCGGAACGATTCCAAGATACCCGCGTGATCCTAAATTTTTTTTTGTGAAATTAGAGAAGAGAAGAGTCAAAACTCTACGCGAGGATGCCTTACCAGAGCGATGAAGGGACTGGGAAGTAAAAAGAATTCCTAAACTCTCCAATATATAATTCCTAAATGACTCAAAACATTTTTTTCTAGACACAACTCGGCCGCTAAAAACGATCAAGCAATGGGGCTCCTAAGGTCGGGGAAGGCTCTGATACCAACTTGTAACGCCCTCGATGCGGCTATATCTCCCACGTGTCGAAGCACGACTTAGAGGCATAACCGCATTGAAAGCAATGTCGCAAGTGAGGTAATCTTCACACAACCCATGTAATACATAAGGGAAAGAGATACATAGTTGGCTTACAATTGCCACTTCACACAATACATGAATAAAGCATTACATCATCCAAATACAATCGAGGTCCGACTACGGAACCAAAATAAAAGAAGAACCCCAAGTGCGACAAAGGTCCCCGATCGACCCCAACTGGGCTCCACTACTGATCAACTAGAACGGAACAACACAAAGGACAAGATCTTCATCGAGCTCCTCCTGAGCTTGGTTGCGTCATCTGCACGGACTCATCGGCACCTGCAAGCTGGTTTGGAAGTATCTGTGAGTCACGGGGACTCAGCAATCTCGCACCCTCGCGATCAGGACTATTTAAGCTTATAGGTAAGGTAAAGGTATGAGGTGGAGCTGCAGCAAGCGACTAGCATATATGGTGACTAACATATTCGCAAAAGAGAGCGAGAAGAGAAGGCAAAAGCACGGTCAATAAAAGTATGATCAAGAAGTGATCCTAGAACAACCTACGTCAAGCATAACTCCAACACCGTGTTCACTTCCCAGACTCCGCCGGAAAGAGACCATCACGGTTACACACGCGGTTGATGTATTTTAATTAAGGTCAACTTCAGGTTTTCTACAACCGGACATTAACAAATTCCCATATGCCCATAACCGCGGGCACGGCTTTCGAAAGTTCAAATCCCTGCAGGGGTGTCCCAACTTAGCCCATGACAAGCTCTCATGGTCAACGAAGGAATAGACCTCCTCCCGAGACATTTTGATCAGACTCGGTATCCCGGTTCCTCAAGACATCCTCGACAATGATTCATGGCATGGCAAAGTGCAGAAACAATCCTACAAATTAAGTGGGGCTCAATATGCAACGAGTTGCATATTGACGAAACACCACGTCAATTATTTAGTTCTCTCCCGTTTAGGTACTCAACAATATTAAATGTTGGTTAACATGGCAAGAGGTGGAGCATAAGTAAACTAAACATTTAGGCAAGTTTAAATGAGGCCGGAAATAACAAACAACAATTCCAGTAAATCCCCATATGCATTAGTAAATTAACACAAACAACAATTTAAACCATCTTAATGTTGTTAACATGATGCGGATGACATGATCAAGTTTATGCAATTTTATTAAAAGTTGACAAGAGCAATATGAAGCATTTGTCACCGTGGTGGAAAGGAAAGGGGTGCCATGGCAACGATAACAAAAACGGTGCCATTGCAGCGTTCTGGTTCCGGTAACTCGATTTAGATACCGATGCAAAGGAGAAGGGTGACGGCAGCGTCTCATGCAAGATGATGGGGTGATCCCAATTGCCGGGTTCCCACAGGCGGTCGTCTCAGGGTTATACCTTCGAAGCATGCGTTATTGGAGGGGTTCAAGTTCGATGCGGTGTAGGGGTAGTAGACGTTCTCGGGACGGTCGTAGTGGAAGTAGTAGTACACGGGTCGTAGTGGGAAGTAGCGGTGCTATCGGTCATCGGCGACGGTAGTGGTACACGGCAACCGTAGTCGAACTTGAAGGGTCGTAGACATCGTGGCACTTGGCGTCCACGTGGTCTCTGAGAAACATGAAAGACCGGTTGCTCCGAGTCCTCGGTCCTCATGCTACTTGCTGAAATCCAAGAACAAGAAGGCCTTGGCGAGATCCAGAACAACACAAAAGGCCTCGGTTGACAGCGTTCAAAAAAAGGACACAATGAACTGGTCGCCTCCGACGGCAGCATGTTTCGCAGATGGGGTGCTCGCAGGAGTGGTAGATGCATGGGGCAAGGGCGGGAGGAGGTTGCTGGCTGGCGCGGGCTCACCGGAGCATTCGGTGCTCGCGGTGGCAAGGCGAAGCAGGGCTGAGCAGCACGGGCGCGGAGGCAGGGGTCGCGGGAGTCAAGCCGGAGAGGCCGTGGTGCGACCCGCACGAGCGATCGAGCGAGGAGGGCAGACGCTGGAGATGGTGCTCACACGGACGCCCCCGGAGGTCAACGTGGGCGCGTCCTGCTCGACAGAGACGAGCATGCCCACTGCACATGGAGGCGCTAGCCATGGTCAGCGGCGTGGGGACTTGAGAGCGAGGGCGGAAGCCGGAGGGACTTAGCACGGACGACGGCAAGGCGAGGTGGAGAAAGGCGGGGCGCGGCCTGGGCTTGGTCGCATGGATGACGATGGGGTCGGGGTGGTCCGGCGATGGAGGCGGGGTAGAGAATGGGCGGAGCAGAGGAGCTTCCGTGAGCTACGGCAGAAGATGGCAGGGTCCAGCGGGAGCTCCTGCAGGGGAAAGCTGGCGGCGCGAGCAGGGCAGGCATGCGGCCGAGCGACGGCTCTGGTGGCCGATGCAGTTGAGGGAGGAGCGTGGGCATGGGGATCGGGAAGAGGAGTGACGGCGCTGTCGTGCGTGTGTGGCGGCGGGCACGGGAACGAGAGGGAGCAAGGGGAAGGAAAACATGGAGGCTAGGGTTCGGTAGACAGGGGCCAGATGGGCCTTCGGTGCAGATGGGCCTTAGAGGCCGGCGGCTGGGCCTTAGGCCACTTAGGTGGGGAGAGGGAAAAGGTCAGGAGGCCTGCTGGCTGTTGGGCTCCCTCCCTCTCTCTTACTCTTTTCAAAACAGGAAAAAAGAAAGAAAAAAAGAGGAAAAGAAAGGTTAGAGAAAGAGTTTGGGCACGGGGATAATTTTCACGGACTCGTAAAAATGTGCACGGTCCATGAAAAATAGGAGAGGCATGATTGCAAGGATTTAATTCAAAGTCATTTGAATTTAATTCAAATGGTTTTAACAAGGGCTAGGAATTAGAGGTGTCCAAAAATGTTCGGATTTTTGGTGGAGCTCCGGAAAATGACGAAAAAATATAAGCAAAGTTTGGGGACCAAACATGAAGCGAGAAAAGGCATGTGACTATTTGCAAGTGTGTTAAGGTGAATTCCAAATAATCGGAATATTTACTATAGCTCTCTAAATATCGAGAGGATATGTTATAAAGAGAACTCACCATGTGAATTCCCTCAATTTAAATGGACCGAAGATCCATACGATTTATTTAGTCGACTTGAGATGCAAAGATTAATGACATGATGGCATGATGACATGATGCAATGCACATGATGCAAAGATGAATGCAAAGAACCAAACAAGTCACACGACGGAACCCGGAAACCCTGGAAGGCATCTGAAGCTCCGGTCTTGGGGCGTTACAATGAGCCAAAGGACAAGCACATGGAGGCATATCTCGTGGAGGTACGCAAGATGGAGAAATAGTTCTTGGGCCTAGAACTTCAACATGTGCCCCGTGACATGAACAAGGAAGCCGATGACATTGCCAAGAGGGCATCCAAGTGTCAGCCTCCGGAGCCAGGCGTCTTCGAGGAGCGGATCTTCAAGCATTCCGTGGCCCCTTCGGCCATGGAGCCAACACCGCCTCAAGAGGAGCTTCCCCCGCCACCAGCCTCAGGAACCCCTGCCTATGGCCCGACCTCAGGAGCGCGTCTGCTCCTCGCGCTTGAGCCTCGGGGAGGATGTTGGACCAGAGAGTTCAGGGCATACCTCGGGCAAGGAACACTGCCGGAGAAGGAGGAAGACACGGAGCGCGTGGCCCAGCAGGCTACGGCGTACTGCATCCAGGATGGTGAGTTATACAGAAAGGGACCAAATGATGTTTCCTTGCAATACATCTCCAGGAAGCAGGGGTGCGAGCTGCTAGCTGACATACATGGCGGAAATTGCGGGAATCACTCGTCGTCGTGGACCCTGGTGGGCGGGGTGTTCTGTAGCGGGTTCTACTTGCCCACGACACTTAACGACGCAACCGAGCTGGTGAGATCCTGCGAGGCCTGCCAGTTCTATGCCAAGAAAATTCACCAGCCTGCTCAAGGCCTCCAGACTATCCCGCTCTCGTGGTCGTTCGTGGTCTGGGGACTGGATATCCTGGGTCCATTCACTCGAGCGCATGGGGGTTATCGCTACCTCTACGTCGACATTGACATGTTCACCAAATGGGCGAAGGTGGAAGCCGTCCGCACCATCCCCATAGGCTCCACAATCAAGCTCATCAAGGGCCTCATGAGTCAGTTTGGGGTCCCTAACCGCATCATCACCAATAATGGCTCGCAGTTCACTAGCAATCTTTTCAAGACGTATTGTGCTAACCTTGGAATGCAGATATGCTACGCCTTAGTGGCGCACCCCAGGAGCAATGGCCAAGCCAAGCGCGCCAACGCAGAGGTCTTGAGAGGCCTCAGGACCAGGACCTTCAAGAAGAAGCTCAAGGCTTGTGGTAGGGGCTAGCATGACGAGCTCCAGTCCCTGCTGTGGTCCATCCGCACCACCGTCACCAAGCCAACAGGCGAGACCCCGTTCTTCCTCGTCTACAGAGCTGAAGCGGTTCTCCCTCACGAGGTCAGGCATCACTCCGTGCGGGTCCTGGCGTTCGACGAGGCACGTTAGGACGCCATGCGGGGGATGGACCTCGTGCTGGGGGAGGAACGCCGCCGCCAAGCCTCGCTTCGGGCGGCAAGATACCAGCAGGAACTGCGACGGTATCACTGCTACAGCATCCGCCCCAGGACGCTCGAGGTGGGCGATCTCATCCTGAGGTGGGTGCTCTCCAGGGAAGGGCTGCATAAGCTCTCACCCATGTGGGAGGTCCCGTTTAGGATTGTCCGCGTCTCTAGGCCTGCCGCCGCGCGCCTGGAGACGCAGGACGGGATCCCCATCCAGAAAGCCTGGAACATCCGGCATCTCCGGAAGTTCTACCCATGAAGCAAGGTCTAGTGCATGTGAAGGTCTCCGCTCGTGACACTCTCACGTAATAATGAGTGGGGATGTACACGCCCCAGAGTCTCCGGAGTGCCGCCCTCGGGCCTCGGGGGCTCCCTCCCACGTCCTAGTGGCAGCACTTAGCTCCGCGCTGGTGAGAAGACTAGACTAGGTGCCGGACGCGGCTGTTCATTTGCTTTCCGTAGTTGGCTTGCAACCTTTTTAATGGAATTTGAAGTTTTGGTGTTTCTCGATTGGCTTAGTTGAGTCCCTTCTTCTCTCTGTTTCTTCACTCGGTTCTTGCTTTGCGCCAGGGAGGACGGTAGTTGCCCAATGCTCCCCCTCGCACGCCTCGCGCGGGGGATGGGCAGGTGTGTGTGTGCGCTGGGCTAACCCAGTCACGGGCACACCTCACCAAAGCCCTGTCGCTATAGAGCTTCGGCTTCCCTGACCTTCGTGAGGCGCCATAGATTGAACTTGTGATCGGCGCACCCTTTTGAGTCCGTGCCCCATGGGTACCGCGGAGTGGTGCGCTAGGCCATGATCAGCCTATGCCTGGGGCCTCGCGCAAGGAAGGATAAGGATTTCCTAAAGAATTTTTGCAGCTTCGCATGTCTCCCAAGGTTAGCGGCTCCCGGGTTGGCAGTTGGGAAGCCTCACCAGATGCCAGGAGGCACGTGCCCTCGCGAGGTGGAAGCTACCTCGAATATGTAAAGCTAAGTCATCTCTCTGCACCTACATAAAGCACAGATGCCACAACACAACATAGAAACGATGAAGATAACATGAGCGGCGCAATAATTATGGTTCATTACATGCCCACGCAGGGCCCCATACTTGTTTCTCGGAATGCAAGAAAAAAGAAAAGGACAAGCAAAAGCGGTGCCCATGCCCGCAGCAGCTCACGAGGGCTGGCTCCCAGTGCCTCCCACCTAGACTCAGCCAGAGTCCTCTTCGCTCTTCACCGGTGCACGACGGTGGGATGAACCGCCGACGTCCTCGTAGCAAGCCCTGGGGGTGTGGCGGTTGGCCGTAACCACCGCTGCTGGAGTTTTCACCGAGGAGGAGCTGCCACCGCCGGACAGGCCATGGCCGTTGCCAAGGGCGAGCCCGCCCTCAGCATAGTCGCGGCCATTATCAAGACCCAGCTCGTTGTCACCGCCGCTGTCCTCGGGGCAGCACCCTGCACGGCGGTCATTCTCCCCAAAAACCCTCACGTAGAGGGTCGCGACGCCATCGTACTTGAAGTGGAGGGTGCACCTCCTGCCCAGGCCACGCGCACGAGCGAACGTCTGCCAGCCGTGGGCCAGGATGGCGTTGTCCGCAGTGGAAACCTCCACCATAGCCCACGAGGCCACAAGGCCTTGCTGTAGCAGCCGTCATCTTGCAGCCAGAAGCCGTCGAGACCTGCGGCTGGCAGCTCGCCACTGAAGTAGCACGGGAGCTGGAGCCAAGTGCTGGCCGGCTGCTCTGACCACACAACGAACTCTGAGAGCACTTCCGCCGAATGGAAGGGTGGATGAGGGGGCCGAGCGACCATGGTGCGCCTCCCCTCGACGCAAGGGCTGCCCCGCCGGGAACGGCCCCTGCCGTGGGAGGAGGCACCACCGTGGACGCCAGGGACGACGCCGCCGGTTACCAAGGGAGTATGCCCACGCCCCCTGGGGGCTGCGGGAGGGGCCAAAGCATGCTTGCAGGGACGGTCGCGCCCCCTCTTGGGTGGTCGCGAGCCGGGCCCCTCCTGGCGCGCCTTCCCCTTCTCCGCGGCTGAGAACCTCTTCGTCGGAGCCATGGGTGTCGCGGACAAATGATGAAGGGAGGAGGAGGAAGAAGAAGCATGCGGAATTGAGGAAGAGATGAGCAACGGGGCTCTGCACCCCTCCTCATTTATAGCCAGAGGAAGGCCAACCGCCGGCCTCCGTGATCACAGGTAATGATGGTTTTCCTCTGCATGCAGCAAGGACTCGTCAAGTCGAATGGATATCAAGGCGGCATGGGGAAGCAGAGGCGCCCATGTCCCGTTAATCGCCACGCATCGACCAAGGCCGCAGGCGGTTGGGGCCCGCGGCGCTCCGCACTTGCCCTTTGGCTTCGCCTCGATGCCAAGCTCGAGCGTGCCTTGGGCCCGGGGGCTACTATCGGCGTCTTGGGAATGGGGGTACCCAGACTTGCTTGCCTACGGCCCATGGCGTGGCTCCACCAGTGGCCTGGTATAGCCCATCATCTGTAGCAACAACTCAAGAACCTCGTGAGGGGCCAAGCCTCGCGAGGCAGGCGACTCCAAGACCTCCCTGGGGCCAGCCTCTCTAGGATGGCTCCCGAGGAGCGGAGATATCTATGCAAGGGGCACTTCGTGAGGTTCACGTGACGTGAGGCATGATGACCAAGGCCAGGCGGGTGCCGGCGGGGGCAGTGTACCAGTTTCCTCTTTGGTGCTAAAGAGACAGGCGCAGGCGAGGAGTCCCGAGGCATCAAGCAAAAGTTTCCTTATCGGTGCAACAACACCAAGGCCAGTAGGACGTAGGTCACTGCGGAGCCCACAGTAGTGTCACCACCAGAGCCTTTGGCAGGCGAAGACCACCTTTTGTCAGGATAGCTTGTACTAGTTGTCCCCCTTCAAACTTGGCCGTTGTTGGATCCCTTCCCGCCTAACATTTGGGAAGAGGACCAGGGCCTCTATAAAAAGGGCTAGCCACCACCATAGCAAAGGACGGATCATTCTAACCATCCTGGCACACACCAGTTCATCAAGCTAAAGAACACCTCTCCTCAGGAGGCAGTTCATACATTGTACTAGTTCGTCCCTATCCCTTGAGGCAATCCACCACCACCACACTAGAGTAGGGTATTACACCACAACGGTGGCCCGAACCAGTATAAACCTTTGTGTCTCGCGTTCTTTGGGTTCACCGAACTAGGTCGTGGAATCGTCGAGCAAGCGAACTAGAGAGGAGGAATACTTCATGCGCACCCCAGTGTTCGAACCTCAAGGGTTAGCCGGAACCCACAATCCGATGGCTCCACCCATGAAGAAGCAACCTTGTCTATCTCACCATGGACATCGCCCATGAAGGACTTGCCTCACTTGGGTAGATAGGCGATCTCCTTGCCCTTACAAACTCCTTGGTTAAACTCCACAATCTTGACGAAGGCTCCCATGTGACACGTAACCAATCTAGGAGACACCACTCTCCAAAAGGTAATAGATGGTGTGTTGATGATGAACTCCTTGCTCTTGTGCTTCAAATGATAGTCTCCTCAACACTCAACTCTCTCACACAGATTTGGATTTGGTGGAAAGATGATTTGAGTGGAAAGCAACTTGGGAAGGCTAGAGATCAAGATTCTTGTGGTTGGATTGGAATATCTTGGTCTCAACACATGAGTAGGCAATTCTCTCTCAGAAAATGAATGGTGGAAGTGTGGGCACGTTCTGATGGCTCTCCCTATGAATGAAGGAAGGGTAGAGGGGTATATATAGCTTCCACACAAAATCTAGTCGTTACACACAATTCACCAAACTCGGTGGGACCGAATCGAGAAACTCGGCCAGACCGATATGGTTCAAAATGTGAGCGTTAGATTTTTCAGTGGGAACGACATGATCCACTCGGTGGGACTGATGCGCTAGGGTTAGGGTAAAACCTCAACTCGGTTTGACCGATTACACAAACTTGGTGGGACCAATTTTGGTAATAAGTAAAACAGAGAGTTGGTCAAGCAAACTCGGTGGGACCGATTGAATATCTCGGAGTGACCGAAAGAATTGCAATAGGCAACAAAGAGTTTTTGAGCCCATCTCATTGAGACCGAGATCCCATCGGTGACGCCGAATTGATTAGGGTTTCTAGAAGTGGCTATGTCAAGTGAACTCGGTGGCGCCGAATAGATCAAATCAGTGGGGCCGAGTTTGACTTTTAGTTTGGGAAATATGTGGAAATGATAAAGTGGTTAGGGCTTTGGAGCATATCATTAAGCACTTTGAGCAAGCAAGCCATTAAGCAACACCTCATCCCTTTTAATAGTATTGGCTTTTCCTATGGACTCAATGTGATCTTGGATCACTAAAATTAAAATGTAGAGTCTTGAGCTTGAGCCAATCTTTGTCCTTAGCATCTTGAAGGGGTTCCACATCCTCTTGTCCAAGCCACTCCACTTTTGAACTCATCTGAAATATATTGGATAAAAGTATTAGTCCAACAAGAGATATGTTGACATTAATTACCAAAATCACCCAGGGAGCACTTGTGCTTTCAATTTCCCCTTTTTTGGTAATTGATGACAACATACATCAAAGCTTTAGATAAAGATATGAAGAATAATAAGTAAAGCTTTGGAACGACATGTAACATGCATAGGCTCCCCCTACATGTATGCAATCATGTAAATATGGAATGTAAGACCATGTGAATGCATAAGCATGACAGAGCAAGCAATGAGTTACATGTATCTTGGCTATATGCATCAGACTAAAAGATGTGAACATAGGAAATGTACCTGCATGTTCATGATTCCTTCTTGCAAACAATATGTACATCAGCAAGAGATCATCATGCACATGAATGTGATGCATATACTTACCTTGGGGTCTTGAGCTGCCTTCTGAAAACATGAACCTGAGCAAACAAGGTTAGATAGCACAGAATCATCTATTAATCAGAGCAAACAGTAAACCACAAGAGTACCAAGATTGGGATGACATGTGGTAAGTGAGTACTAGGTACTCTATTGGATATAGACATGTCCCTAGAGAATGCAGATATGCAATGAATTCGAAGATTTCCTTCCCTTAGATGTCTTTCTCCCCCTAAATCTTATATTGGATAATGGGAGAAGATAGGGCAAAATAAAATCATAACAAAATCAATCATAACAAACATACTAACATGTCTTTCCCCTGTTGAATACATGTATCTTCTCTCCTCTCTGAATACCAAGCATCTGGGAAGGCTAAGAAAACATTCCTTCCCATAGGATCTCTCTCTCCCTTTCATGTGATTAAGCTTTGAAGTGATCTCTCTCCCCCCTTTGACATCAATTTCCAAGAAGGGATCTTCTTGAGTGTGAGTCAAATAGGTTTGGTCCTTGAGTCACATGACAAAGCAACATGTAATGTAAGATGCTAGTAGAGGTCAAGAATCATTGAGTGGAGCTAGAACAAATATGCGGGATGCAAATGGCAAAGTGTTTTCTCAGTATTGAAATCGGTAACACCGAGTTGATTCGGTTTGGCCGAAAGAACAAATCGTTGAGGCCGAATTCAACACAGAGAGAAAACAATTGTCATCTGAGCTCACTGGGCAAATAGAATCTCATAAAGATTTGCAAGGAATTAACTAAAGGATTTGCAATGAATTGGACGCATGGAATGCAGAACATAACAAAGAACATAAAGAAATCTAGATGATTTTTTTTGAAAAGGGAAACAAACATGCAAAAGACAAATGCAAGGACATAGAAAACACTAGAGAACTTCTTCTAGAATTGGTCGGCAACAAAGTCACCTATGTTAGAGTATATTGACTGACGAGTCAAGTGAGACACTTGATCGTAGGTCATACTCATCATTTAAGCTCAAAATGGGGTTGCCATTTTTCGTTTAAGCATTTTGATGTACTCACATCTTGTTGAGCTTCTTTGACCCATGACTTGGGGTAAAGCTTCTCTAAGATGGAATGACATACCTTGGGTGGTGGTGTTGAACTTGATCATGTAGTTGAACTTGTGTGGGATCCTCAAGGTTGATGTATCTCATCAATGGTTGGAAGCACCACTCGTAGTTTGAGTTCATCTATCTACATGGGTTAGTCTTGCAAGCAAGAGCACTTATGTATCCAAAGTGACAATCATGAATATTGATACCAAATGAAATTTGATATATAGGATTAGTCAAAGGATATGTTGAAGGGTTTCAAGCTTCCTTGTCTTCAACCACCATATTGTGGAGACTTGGCGATGTAGAGATTGCTTAACACTCATGCGCGTCGGTCCTAAACAAACGGTTTTAACCCCTTTCCGTGACGGCATTTGGAACTGTCGCCCAGTGAGTGTAGGCGATAGGGTGGTCCTTCCCACACGACCTAGAAACCGCCGAGGATGTGCCCTCCTGGCACGTAGGCTCGGCAAAATGAGAACGTGTGCGACCGGGGAGGGATCAAATATGGAAATACATACAGTAGAGCTAAAAATACAATTATACGGTGAAATTGTTTCCGGTTGCAAGTACATCCCACACAGTTAGTCCCCGCTAAACGTTTCCGTCCATATGTACATCCCACATAGTCTCTCCAAGGAAAACGTTTCCGTTCACAGGTACATCACACACATTTTTTCCCGTTAAATCGTTTGCGTTATTGAAAGTATCACACACGGTGCGTAGAAGAAACTATGTGGCAAAGGTTGTCCATCACACACACTTTTTAGGTGATAAACGGTTGCGCAAGGTGGCCTAACGCAAACAGTTTCAAGATAAAGCCGTGTGTGCAGTGGAGATTGATTGCACACATAGTGGATCCTAGAAACGTTTCTAATCTCCACGTATATCGCACACGCTTCTCTTTCGCAAACCATGTGTAGTGTAATCCCTAATTAATAAAATTAATCCCTAATTTAAAAATCACATGTTTTGAATTTGAAAGTAGGCAATCACTTATTTCATATCCAACCATGTTTATTACAAATATAGGTTCAACCACGAATCCATAATTCGATGCACAGGTACATATACTGAAGAACTACAGAAGCACCAAGTAAAGAATGATGAACCACAATTGTACTAAAGACTATAAAGAGAGAGGCGAAAGACATTCTGGTGGCTGGAGAAGGTGAAGCAGAATGCCCATATTGTTCCCTCCTCCATGCGTAAGGCGCACACGACTCTAGGCCAACCCCTTGTGATGGCTGCATGTCCATCCTTCACTGTCTTCATCAGGACTTCTCGATGCTCATTGTAGTCTGGATGAAATACTTTAACCTTCATCATGTGTCCACCAATCATGTACTTTGTGAGGTAATCTTGAATGAACTACATCGGGAACCACTGTGAACGAAAAAGATTCAGAGATTGTTGTCTAACAGCTCATTATGGGCAGTAAAAAGAGAAGGCTACAGAGTTTGTAGTTACCATCCTACAGCTCACTGTTGTGTTGGATAAAGCATAAACAAATAATTTGCTTGCCACCATTCGTATCTTTTTGCTAATAATCCTTATCAGTTTCCTCACTTGATGCTTGTTCATCAATATCTCATTGCCACATACGCAAAAAGGGTCGACGCGTGGATCCTTGCCAAGGGCATATGTACATACAAGCAACAAGTCAATATTAGAAGCTAACTATTGTCCAAGCTTGGATCTATATGCACTACATTATGGAACGACAGGAGGAGTACAAGCCGAGGGATGAAGCTAACCTCGGCGGAAAATGGTGGCCACTCCCGTTGTTGTCCTGCATAAGTAGTGGAAAGGCATGATAAGTACAGCAATCCTAACATCAAAAAAATATAGCAAAGGTAAACAACATCATCTCCAAATGATAGCTTGAATGTGTTGGTTTCAGCATGTTGTTAAAGCAGATATAAAATGGAAGGCAATGTTACCGACAGCATGCTTAACAGCCATCAAATATTGCAATTCGAACTGGTATTGTTGAAAATGAATAGAACGTAGGTAATGCTTAAACATCACACTGGATAAATGTGTAAAGCTGAAATAAAGGGCATGTGTTAACTACACCAGGAATAATGGAACCAAATATAGTCGTTCAAACTGGTATGGATGTAGTCGAGCGGCTCAATTCCGACTTGCACATAATGAACACCACATTGTGAATGACTGAAATAAACAAGGCATAAATGACCAGTATAACAACCAAATATAGCCATTGAAAACTGGACAGAGCCTCACTGCAACCAACCTAACAAGCAAATACAGATAAATAGGGCATATGCTTGAAAACTGGACAAATGCTCACTTCAACCAACCTAACAAGCAGATAAAGAAAAACAAGGCATCTTCTTGATAACTGGACAAATGCTAAAAAAGCAACCTAACAACCAAATACAGACAAACAAGGCATCTGCTTGATAACTGGACAAATGCTAAAAAAGCAACCTAACAACCAAATACAGATAAACAAGCCGTCTGCTTGATAACTGGACAAGTGCTAAAATAAAGCAACCTAACAACCAAATACAGATAAACAAGGCATCTGCTTAGTAACTGGAGAAATACTCACTGCAACCAAACAAAGAACCAAATACAGACAAACAAGGCATCTGCCCGATAACTGAAAAAATGCTCACTCCAACCAACCTAACAACCAAATACAGATAAACAAGGCATCTACTCACTATAAACAACCAAATATAGCCATTCGTGAAACTAAAGTGGACAATTCATACTTAAACATCACATAGACCGATTGAACAATACATTTTTGCATAACTGAAATAATTAAACACGACACAGTTGAAGCACCTCATGGCAAATCCTACTACAACAGAGGGTACGGGTTGGCAAGCTAGAAAAGGAAAGATTTGCTGATAGAATGTTGCTCACATGTCATGGACGGGATCCTTCCAGTTGGAAGAGCACGGACACATGGTGCACTCTTTGATGTCATAGATGGGTTGTTTCACCTTGGAAGAACCTTCGTGGGTGCCCTCCTCGAGGTCGTGGTCGTGGTTGATGAGATCTGACTTGGCAATTGAGGATCCCAAGCCGCTGCTGTAGAACGTGTCCTTCAGAAGTGACAAAAATGGGCTCGATGGTGTATAAAGCTTGCAAATCCTTGACTGCTTGGCGGAGGAGATCAGTGGCAGGGCCGTCGAAGAGATCAATGGCGGTTGAACCAGAGGTCTTGGGGATGGACCACTTAACCTATGACATGGCTCGCGTGAAGCCGTCGGTGTGGACAAGCTTGATGTCGTAGCCAGCTTTCCCGAGATACAGTAATACACTAGCCCGCTGAGATGAAGCCTTCGGCATGGAAACGTAGTCAACGTCTTCACCGGCTTCCGCGGTGACGTGTTGCTCCGAGATCGACAGGTCGGGGCGAACGACAACCACCTCGCAATGGCTGCCGGACAGGCCATGATAAACCTCTTCTTGGTCGAACGCTCATCGGGCTCCCTGGGATACATGGTCGAGCTTAGGCTACGACATTCTAGAGCAGGGGAGGTGGATCTGGCGAGGAGGGACACCTCATGCCTCATCTAAAAACTCAGGGGAGTGGGGCGACAGTATGGGAATCGCTGGGTAACCTGAACTTTATTATCTAAGCTAGGAGGAACGAGCAGACTAGCAGGGGTTAGCGGTGGCGCCGGCGGTGGTCGCGAACTAGGGTTCGAGGGGGAGGGGGTGGGTGGGGCACTATGGAGGGGGGTGTCGGTGTCAAAACCGGCGGATCTCGGGTAGGGGGTCCCGAACTGTGCGTCTAGGATCGATGGTAACAGCAGACGGGGGACACAATGTTTACCCAGGTTCGGGCCCTCTCTATGGAGGTAATACCGTACTTCCTGCTTGATTGATCTTGATGAATATGAGTATTACAAGAGTTGATATACCACGAGATCATAATGACTAAACCCTAAAAGTCTGGTCTGGCTATGATTATGAGGACCTACCTACGGACCTAGCCCTCCGGTTTATATAGACATGGGAGAGATCTAGGGTTTACACAAGGTCGGTTACAGAGAAAGGAATCTTCATAGTTGATCGCTAAGCTTGCCTTCCACGCCAAGGAGAGTCCTATCCGGACACGGGTAGAGTCTTCGGTCTTTGTATCTTTACGGCCCATCAGTCCGGCCCATATCCAATAGATCGGACAACCGAGGACTCCTTAGTCCAAGACTCCCTCTATAGCCCCTGAACCAGGCTTCAATGACGATGTGTCCGGCACGGAGATTGTCTTCGGCATTGCAAGGCGGGTTCCACTTTATGAATACTCCAAGATATTCTTCGGATAAAACGAAGGTGTCCGGATCTGCAACACAAGTACCACACACGACTGCAAAGAATATAATATTTCACGAGTCCCATCTGCTGACAACTTTTTACAAGATGACATCATGTCTGTCCGACCATTATATCGAACCGTTTTTGTATGCCGTTCAGCGCTCCGAGATGCGGTTTCCATTGGCACGTCTTGTCAAAGCAGAGATCATGTCCCCTTATTGCAGGATTCTCATCAATACGGGCATGGGTAACCCAACCGTGCTGTTTACACAGCCCTTGGGAATAGGCGAGTTTTAGGGCGAGTGGGGAGGCGTTCGATATTCACTGCCTTTATGAGGGGATAAAGATTCCCCTTCTTCTCCCACGCCTTCTCTCTTCATCTGCCCTTCCACTCTTGAGCTCTAGCGCCCAAGTTCTCCTCTTTCCCACTCGAGCAAGCACTCAACCATGTCCGGATCCGAAGGTCAAGGCAAGTGAATGGCCTCCTCCGTCAAGGAGAAGGACATTACCGAGCTTCGGGCGGCCGGGTATCTGGCGAAGGAAATCGCCCACCGTCTTCCAACCCAGGGGCAAGTCGTTCCCACACCAAGGCCCAATGAGAGGGTGGTATTTGTCCCTCATTTCCTCCGCGGGATAGGGTTTCCACTCCACCCTTTTGTCCGCGGGCTAATGTTCTATTACGGGCTAGACTTCCATGATCTTTCCCCGAACTCTTTCCTCAACATCTCGAAGTTCATCATCGTGTGTGAGGCCTTCCTCCGCATCCAACCACACTTCGGGCTATGGCGCAAGGCTTTCAACATGAAGCCGAAGGTGGTGGATGGCCAGCATGCAGAGTGTGAAGCCGCCATGGTGAGCAACCTGACCAATGTCTCCTGGCTAAAAGGCACTTTCGTGGAGACTGTCAAGGAATGGCAGAAATAGTGGTTCTACATCACAGAAGCCCGTGGCGCCACCTGGGCCGCCGCTGCCGAATTCAACTCCGGCGCACCCATGCGACTCACCTCCTGGGTTGAGAAGAGCCCGAATTGGTCTTCATCAGATGAGCTGATAGCGCTGCAGACACGCGTTCAAAGCATGGTGGACAAAGATATCAAGCTCGTCGATGTAATCCAGGTGATGCTAGTTCGCCGGATTCTCCCATGCCAAAGCCGAAGCCGCCCTTTATGGGAGTTCAATCCGAAGAAGCACCATACCCTGAAGAGGCTCTTCGAAACACTCACGAAGATGCATGGAAGTTGCTCTTTAAGGGCAATGAGACACCGCTAGCAGTAGACTCGGACCGCGGGCACGACATTAACCATCTCGCCAATGAGGTATGTTTTTGAAGCATCCTCTACTTTCTTGTTTCAAGAATGATATCTAAGCTTTTATTATCATCGCTTCTTCAGGAATGGATGGAGAGGGCGAAGCGGATCTAGTGTCTGGCTCCGCTGTCTGAAGAACCAGTCATCCCGCGTCTAGCAAAGATGCTGGCGCCAGCGCCCTATAAGGCATTGGAGAAGAAGGCCAAGGGGAAGGCCAAGGGGGTCCGGAGTGGCCCCTACCGCAAGGTCGCTTCGGACGCGAAGTCCGAAGACAAGGCCCGCTCCTCCGCCGCCAAAGGCGACGACGATGAGGAGGAGGAGGAGGAGAGCGATTCTCCTCTGATGGGGGGAGGATGAAGAGGGCGGCCTCCACAAATCTAGAGGCGGAAGCGCCCAAGAAGGGGAAAGGCCCTCTCATGGGCATCTCCACGTAGGACGTCGACAGCAGTCCGGAGCGATGCCCCCGAGCAAGAACCTGGCTGCATCGTGAGTACTAGGAACCCATACAGGTCCATTTATCCGGACTTTCCACCTTATGGTATTTTATATGGTTTAATCATGTTATTGCAGTCCGGCCCACGACAGCTCCCAACGATCCTCATCAAGAGGCTCATTGGACTCAAAGGAAATGGCCAGCGAGACACCGCCGGTCGCTTTCTCTCCCAAGGCCAAGGGAGATGACGAGGTGCTGTCCCAAAGGACCTTCCTAGGCTAGGGAGAGGTTCGGGAGGCTGTCATGGCGGCGCCGGAGGGCGACACCTCGGCCGCCGGACACATGGGGGAACAGACCCCCATGGAGACTGACGATGGGGGACGTGCTCAATTCGCCCCCCCTGTGAGCACGGATCCGGAGATCCATATCACCCCAGAGTCCGACAAGCAGCCTCCTTCAAGAGAAGAAGGTTTGCCCATCCCGCCGGCGACCTCTGTCCAACCAGAGGCGCCGGATAATCTATTGGAAGCGCTACGCGCCGCTTCCATTGTGGAAGAACACCGTATCCTTATGGGTACGGTGATTGAGAAGGTTCAGTCCATTAAGAGCGGACTGACCGAAGCCTGCATCGGCCTGCTGACAGGTTTTGAGGTAAGGGGTGTTAACCGAGAAAATCGCAATATAGACAGTAGCCCCTAAGACACTGTCCGGTGTCCGGAAAGAAAAGCCAGATAGAGGATCAATTGAATTTCGCAGGAAGCTAACCAAATTTTGTCTGATTTGAATAAGCAGGCATCGAGGAGGAGCGGGCCTAAGAGGAGCTCGGCCAGGCGAGGAAGCAGCTGGAGTACCAGCAAGGTATGTAGTGACTCACTACGTATTCGGAAAGAATAAATGATGTATACTGACCGTAGTGTCATGATATGTGTAGGGGCGACGACCAAGGTCGAGGCCCTAAAAAAGGCCCGTGCCGAAGCCGAGGTGAAAGCTGTCAAGGAGCAGGCCGCTCGTAAGAAGCTTAAGGACAGGCTGAACGAGGTCCAGCAAGAGCTCCAAGATGCTATGAAGAAGTATGAGGCATTGGAGGGAGATGTTTCGGCTCGACAGGCCGAACTCTCAAAGGCTCGCCAAAGCGCGGAAGTGGCCCGGGTTGAAGCCCAGGGTGCCCTCTAGGAGATCCAGGAGGCCAAGAAGATTGCAGCGGGTAAGGCATTTAGTATGCAAAGCAAGTGTGTGAAGAAGAAATATTTCCTACTAACCCGGATTCGGAGTTCTCCAAGGGCATTTGCAGATCTGCTGCGCAGTGTGTCCGACGCCGCGGAGTTGTTCAGGGTTGAAGAAGGGAGCTCAACGGAGAAATTGTTCTGGTCACAATACCTTGCGCCAGAGCATCCGGTGCCCTTCATCGATCAGCTAAAACAGCTGGTTGAGCTGCATAGGGTGGCCGAAATGGCCATGAAGGATTTGATAATCCGGCTGTGGCCTGCCGAAGCTATGTCCGATAGCTACTTCGGGCTTGTGAAGCAGCTGGTGAACGCCTGTCCTCGGCTATACGTCGTCAAGCGATCGACCTGCATTGAAGGTGCAAGCATGGCCTTCGCCAGCATCAAGGTGTGGTGGGAGAAGATGGACGCCGTCAAGCTGACGGCCGAAGGGCCGCCAGAGGGCAAGGAGCACCGCATGCCCGAGCGGTATTTTGCGGATGTACTGGAGGGGTCTCGCATTGTAGCAATGCAATGTGTGCAAGACATTATTTTCGAATGAATACATTCATGCTGTCTTTGCCTTGTATGATGAAACAAAATCGCTATGTAATAGAATGTTTTGTTAAAAAAATCTCCTCATGTGCGGCCGTGTTATGTGAAATCTGAGAGTTGGCTAGTCGTCGGCTTCTACCCTCGTGTAGGAAATACGAGGCTGTTTGCGATATAATCTAAACACTCTTGATCCAATTGTTTGGTCCTTGAAGGAGGTATTTAGCGCGAAGAACTAGGCAATTGGACTATGCAGCTTTAGCACCCTCACTTAGCCATAGGAGTTTGACAATAGAAATATAGGCGCAGCCCCTAGTATCCGGACTTGGAAGCTGTAAACACTTGATCGGGTAAGTACCGATCCCCCGTATAATGCAGAAAAAATCTCTAAGGATTTGAGACCTCCGAAGAGCTGACCGGCTCTCGCCGCGTCATGATAGTCAGTTTTCAGCTTTCTCTACTGAGGTGCTCACTTGGGTAAACCAGGCACAATCGCAGTAGTTCTCCCTTTACTACCCTAGCCGATACAGCGGAACGTAAGGTAGTAAGCACAGGAGCCAGGCAACCCAACTATTGACCAAAGACATGATTCGGAGCCAATGCATATAGTGCTAAATTTGGGGTGCCGAACTATACTGTAAAAGTGTTCGGACTTTTGTTGCCATGTTGTGGGGCACTTTGAAGCCCCTGGAAAATTGAAACGCACCAGAGCGTACGGGTGTTATCTGATAAAGTTACCAGAAAAGAAAAGACAAAAAGGAAATAATAGAAGAACAAGTGGTAAGCTAGGGCCGTAAATTTTGCGCCGCAAACTGCTTCTATTATAATTTCATTGGTGCGTTAAAGTGCATTTATACAAATAATGCAATAAGTAGAAGGCTATTTATTATCCCTTAACCAAGGGAGAGCTGCGTGTGGGCCCTGAAAACAGGTAAAAGGGATCGTTAAAGAAACCACCTAAGGATTCCCCAGTACGTCCATGCTTCTTGTGCCTTGGTGTTTTTATCCTTCAAAAGGAATCGATGGTCAAGCCGACAGAAAAGGCCTGTAAAAAAGGAAAAAAGAAATAGTGAAATTATGTGTGTCCGGGGCGGTCAAGCCGTATTGTGGATCACAAGATGATTATGCCTCCATCCGTGTCCATGGTATTTTTAGTGCATAATTATGTACGCGCGGTACAATTGTCGCCTCTTGGTCAGGACTGGGACGGAGGCCAAATTGCTAGTCGAGCTCTTAACGAGTCAAGTTGTCCTTCTGCAGAATGGTTCATACTCTCTTGACAGTGTCAGGGGATCGGCCGCTGCTTGAAATGGTCGCCCTGTACCTGTGCCGGTAAGGCAGTGGTGTGCTCCTCGGTGCTGAGGGAGTGTTCTGTGTTTCCATTGACTGTTATGACGCCACGTGGTCCGGGAATCTTGAGCTTGAGATAAGCGTAGTGTGGCACCGCATTGAATCGAGCAAATGCGGTTCGTCCGAGCAGTGTGTGGTAGCCGCTGCGAAAGGGGACGATATCGAAGATTAACTCCTCACTTCAGAAGTTGTCCGGAGACCCAAAGACAACCTCTAGTGTGATTGAGCCCGTGCAGCGGGCCTCTACGCCCGGTATGATTCCCTTAAAGGTAGTCTTTATAGGCTTGATTCATGATGGGTTAATGCCCATTTTGCGCATTGTATCCTGATGGAGCAAGTTGAGGCTGCTGCCACCGTCCATCAGGACTCGCGTCGGGTGGAACCCATCAATTATTGGGTCCAGGACCAATGCGGCTGAAATGTCGTGACGGATACTGGTCGGATGACCCCGGTGATCAAAAGTGATCAGGCATGACGACCATGGATTAAATTTTGGGGCGACTGGCTCTATCGTGTAGACGTCCCTGAGCGCGCGCTTGTGCTCCCTCTTGGGGATGTGGGTAGCATATATCATGTTCACCGTTTTGACCTGAGGGGGAAATTTCTTCTGTCCCCCTGTGTTCGGCGGCCGGGGCTCCTCGTCGTCCTCTTTGCTTTGCGATCCCTTATCCTTCTTTTCGGCATTTAACTTGCCGGCCTGTTTAAAAACCCAACAATCTCTATTGGTATGATTGGGTGGTTTGTCTGGGGTGCCATGAATCTGGCACGGATGATCAAGTATGCGGTCCAAGCTAGATGGGCCTGAATTGTTCTTTTTGAACGGCTTCTTCCGCTGACCGGACTTAGAGCCACTGAATCCGGCATTGACTGCCGTATCCTCGGTGTTGTCATTTTTGTTTCGACGCTTGTATCTGTTGCGTCCAGACGTGTCATTGCTATTTTAGCTTAAGGGGTGCTGGAGTCGCTTGCATTGTTTTTGCTATGGGCGAGCCAACTATCCTCGCCCGCACAAAAGCAGGTCATGAGTGCCGTGAGGGCAGCCATGGACTTTGGTTTCTCTTGGCCGATGTGACGGGCGAGCCATTTGTCGTGGATGTTGTGTTTAAAGGCCGCTAGGCCTTCGGCATCCGTAGAGTCGACAATCTGGTTCTTCTTAGTTAAGTACCTGGTCCAGAATTTCCTAGCGGACTCTCCGGGCTGTTGAACTATACGGCTTAAGTCATCAGCGTCCGGAGGTCGAACATATGTACCTTGGAAGCTATCAAGGAAGGCTTCTTCCAAGTCCTCCCAGCTGCAGATGGAATTTTCGGGCAGGCTGTTCAACCAGTGCCGGGCTGGTCCTTTGAGTTTGAGGGGGAGGTATTTAATGGCATGGAGGTCATCGCCGCAGGCCATATGAATATGGAGAATGAAGTCTTCGATCCATACCGCGGGGTCTGTGGTTCCATCGTATGATTCTATATTCACGGGTTTGAACCCTTCTGGGAATTCATGTTCCATGACTTCGTCGATGAAGCAATGAGGGTGTGCGGCACCTCTATATCTGGCCGTATAGCGATGTAGCTCTAATGGAGTCCGTCTGCGGCTTTCAGCCCGCGCATGACAAGGTTTGTCACGTCCGAATAGATGGCCATCGTCGCGTGTCGGGGCGTGTCCTCGCGATCCGCAGATCGATCTAGTATGCCCTGCTTTATTGTTCAGGTCCTGCCGAAGGTCATATGTATGACCATGGGCTGATTTACCTCTACCTTTGCGATGAGGCGGGGCGGGCTGGTGTTCGGCTTGAGTTGCCATTTTATCCCGACCACATGGTGGTCGGTCAGCCGTATTGCGTGATGGTAGTATGTGTTCTAGCGCCTCGTCGTCGAATTGAGGTAGAAATTTGCGCTTCAGGTAGCTTATTGCTGAGCGCTTGAGGCCGTATTCTTCAGCTACTAAGACATCGGTCCATTTACCGTTGAGCAGCTCTTGGTCAGCTTCCAGCTGCTGCTGCTTCTTTTTCCGGCTCGTTGCAGTGGCTATTAGCTAGCGCTTGAAGCGCTCTTGCTCAAGAGGTTCCTCGGGCACGATGAAATCCTCTGTGCCGAGGCTCGCCTCATCCTCGGATAGCGGAAGATAACTATCGTCCTCCGAGTCTTCATGCATGGCCTGTTTACTAGGGCTAACCTACCCATCTTCTCATTCATCATGTTCAGTAGTTGCGTCAACGGGGTCTTCGTTGTCTTCGGCACCTTCCGGAGTGTTATCTTCTCCCGTACTAGTCTTGTTGTCTTTACTGCGGCGTGACTTAGAGTGGTGCCGCTGATGCCGGCGCTTTGATTGTATCTCGGAAGGTTTATCCTCAGCTGGATCTTCCTTGTCATCGCCGCTAGTCTCCTTTGGTGCATCCACCATGTATACATCATACGAGGAAGTGGTCGTCCAGCGTCCAGTGAACGACGGGTTCTGGGCCTCTTCTTCTCCGGCATCTTCGTCCATACCGTCGATGTCGTCGGAGCCATAATCAAGCATGTCAGTTAAGTTTTCGACAGTGACTATGAAGTGGGAGGTGGGTGGGAAGTGAAATTCTCCATCATCAGCCTCCGGTTCAAGCCGGACACAATCCGGCTGTGAACCTCCCGCTAAAGATAGTACTCTTAATGAGTTTAGCACGTCGCCCAGAGGCGAGTGCCGGAAGATGTCCACGGCGCTGAATTCGGCGATCGATGACCGATCGTGCTCGACATGCGCGGACGCACATAGTTAGAAACTTATAATCGGAAACGAGTCTGTAGTTCCGGTGACACAGATGTTACTTGAAGTTAAGTTTGTGTGCGGCTCCAACGCCGTGGAGTCTGCGGCTTCCGTGGCGGGGTTGAGCTTCCTGTCCTCGAATGGCGCGACCTGCTCTGGATCTAAGGCCAGAGCGGTTTCAGGTGCAATTTCCTGGGTATGGCCCGATGACATATCTAAGTCATGTTCATCGTGGTGGCTGGGAGCGCCTGCCGTGGTCTCGAATCCGTCAAAGATCAAGTCTCCACGGACATCTGCGATGTAGCTCAAGCTTTCGAATCTGACCTGGTGGCCGGGGGCGTAGCTTTCGACCTGCTCCACAAGGCCAAGCGACTTGGCCCGCAGTGTGAAGCCGCCGAACACGAAGAACTATCCGGGGAGGATGACTTCTCCTTGGACAACATCGTTGTAGATGATTGAAGGAGCCATCAAACCTTCCGAGGATGGCACAATGGAACTCTCAATGAAAGCACCAATGTCGGTGCCAAAACCGGCGGATCTCGGGTAGGGGGTCCCGAACTGTGCGTCTAGGATTGATGGTAACAGGAGACGGGGGACACAATGTTTACCTAGGTTCGGGCCCTCTCTATGGAGGTAATACCCTACTTCCTGCTTGATTGATCTTGATTGTCGGGGGTTGGGTGCGACATATGCCAAAGCATGGCTTATCATGGTGGGGGCGAGTAGAACATCGCCGGTGCCTGGAAATGGGATGAAGCATAGACATGCACGCCGGCGAATCTTACCCAGCTTCAGGGCTCTCCGGGGAGATAATACCCCTACTACTCCTCTACGGGGTCTCCGCATGATCACTATGGCAAAGTGTTTACACGATTGCTCCTTGAGCTGTTTCCTGAAGGTAGGAGAGGGCAAGGCTAGCTCTCTCCCTCCTATATGATCTGGTCTAGAGCTAATGGATTCCAACCCTTTGCATGGGTGCCCTGGGGGGTTTATATAGGCCTACCCCCCAGGGGTACAATGGTAATCCGGCTGGGCGCGGGCCCAGCCGCCAGTGCCTCCAGCCTCCGTCTTCTCCGCCGACTGCTGGGGCCTGCCGACTGGTGGGCCCCGCCGACTGGCTAGGTACGGAGCCGACAGGCCGCGTCCGCCGCGGGCGGGTCTTGCCGGCTGCTAATTACTGTAGCCGTGCTTCTAATGACGCGGGCTTCGTCATGGAGTCATGGCAATAGCCCCACCGCCTGGCGGGCGATCACTATTTGCCACTCTCTGTCACATCTGGTTAATGGCGCGTGGGCCCCGGGGGGGAGGAGCCGGCCAACTCTCGGAGGCCGACTCCTGACGGGTCCGATTTGTGGCGCACTTGCCGTCTTCTGGGATCCCGCTGGCCGGTGGGACCCACCGCCCAAAGGTCGTACAGACAAGCCGTCGTGGGCGCAGGATTCGGTCCACCAGTGCTGATGTCAGGGCCAACATGGCAACAGTGCCACGCCGCATGGAGATCTCCACGGGTACGGCGTACTGTGACCATGCTTGCCTTTGGAAAGGGGTGGGAGCAGTCTTCACTATAGCCACTCCACTGTCTTGTCCCTCTTGATGAGGACATGGAGTTAGAGTCGCGGGCCGACTCCCCAAGGCCAGCTTCTTGGGAAGTCGTCAGTCAGGAGTCGGTTTGTCCTGAAGTCATCCCTGGGACTCGGCCGCCGGTGGCTAGTCGGTGGCCTCGCCACCGACTCCTCAGAAGGCAGCTCTTTGTCCTGGAATCTTGAGGGGCGCAGCCTGCCCCGATGTGTTGAAAGGTTCTGGGGCTCGGGTTAGCCTACCCATGGCCCATTACTCCGACAGTAGTCCCCAAAGCTGATGAGGCGCCGCGGACGATCGGCCAAGAAGCCTCAGCAGTTTCTCTTTCCGGGTGCTCGACACATGGTTCTTGCTTGATTTCCGCCGGGCCGACTAGGAGTCGGACCCGCTCAACTGTGACTTGCACAGTTTTTCGAATGTCATGGCGGGATCCAAGTAGCATGCTGGCTAAGCTTCCAAGCCGCCACCTGTTCCGGGTCCGTCACGTGGCAACGCGCGGACGGGCCAGTCTGCCAGCCTGTGTGCATGACGGGCCTTGTGAAATTACTGCGCACAGTAACTTTGTCGTGGAAACGTGGGGGTTGTGGGCGCAGTAGATCCCACGACCGCCCCCTCGGCTTCGCATCCCATGAGGCTATAAGTAGGGGGAGGAGGGGGCGCAGCAGAGCACGCGCGCCCCTCCTTCCCACTACTCCGTGCTCTTCTCCTTCTTCTTCTTCTTCTTCTTCTTCTTCGCTCCGCCGTGCGCCCAAGCTTTGCCAAACGCCGCAGCGATCAGCTCAAGATGAGTTCTTCTTCTGCCGCCGCGCCTCCCTCGGTGCATTCCGGCACCTGGGACGGCTCAGAAGTTCACGACGACCACATAGAGTTCCTCCGCTAGACTCGTCGGCTCCCCGACGAAGATTACATGCGGGTGCGTCTTGCGCCGAGGGGGGAGATTTCCCCGGCGTCGGAGGTGGGCGAGCGGGCCATCTTCCGCTCGCACTACCTGCGCGGATTGGTGCTGCCGGCGAGCAGCTTCTTCTGCTCTTTTCTGGAGTTTTACGGCCTCCAGCTGCACCATCTCACGCCCAACACGGTGGTGCTGCTGTCCGACTTCGTGGCCTTGTGTGAAGGCTTCCTCGGAGTCCTCCCCACCCTCGAGCTCTGGGGGGAGTTCTTCCTCTCCAAGCTCGGCACCCAGGCTGCAGGCGTGCCGGCTCAGTGTGGCGCATTCATCGCCGTGCGGAGGTTGGGGGCCGACAACCCCTTCCCCACCATCAAGCTCATAAAGTCGGTGAAGATGTGGCAGCGATTGTACTTCTACGTGAAGAGCGTCTTCGCGGGGGGCGATTGGTTCAACCTGCCGGCTTTCGAAGCCGGCCCGCCGGCTGGGAGACTGCCCAACTGGTCGTACCGGGCCAAGTCGCTGACGCCTGCGCCAGCCGGCGCCGTCACACGACTCCGACTGCTGATGTAGTCGGAGGGCCTGACTGGTCCAGACCTGCTGGTCGCCTTCGTGGCGCGCCGAGTTCTCCCGCTCCAAGGCCGCCCCCACATGATATGCCAAATGAGCGGGTGCAGTGACCCAGGTCGGATGTGCACCAAGGACATGCCTCATGAGGAGGTGGCCTACATGGTGAACTACCTCTCGGACAGCAAGCTGCTGGAGGACTGGCGGTTCGGCAAGGATCCGTACTCCCGTGCCAACCCCCCACCTAAAGTGAGTTGCCCTTTCTTTCTTTCTGCGAGTTGTCTTCTTTCTTGCCCAGTCTGTTTTGTGCGACCTGACCAGTCGGCTTTGGTTAGAATCCCCTCCTCTATCCACCAGCCGGCACCTCGGGGCTGGCCCGCGAGTTCCTTGCCGACCGGGCGGAGAGCGACGTCGACGACCCCGATATGGGGGCGGCGGCTTTGGAAGACGACGCCGAGGGAGGAGGCGGCCCGCGGCTCGGGACCAGTCTAGAGGACTGGCCTGACGATGATGAGGAGGTCACCCCCCGCCCCCGGCCAGGAGCCAGCAATCCTGGTGCGGGCTCTTCTGCCTTGTCGGGTGCTCCGGGCGGCGGGAAGAAGCGCAGGGCCGTGCCGACTTTGTTCGGCAGTCGGCCGAAGAAGCCCAAGAGTTCGGCTGCAGCGACCAAGCGGGACGAGGTGGCCGCGAAGGCCATCCGCTTCCGCAAGGAAGTGAGGAAGCCGCCACTGGTCTCCGCGTGAGTATTCCGTCTTGACGCTTTATTCATTCTTGTAGCTTTTGTCCGAGTCTTTTACTTGCTTCCCTCGCTTCAGGGCTCCCCTCACTCTTGAGAGGGTTGTCGCCGCCTCCATCATGGGGTCAGCGGAGACGTCTGCCACCACTCGGCGGATTGACCCTGCTGCTGACCTCCGGGAGGTGACGGAGCGGAATGCGCAGGAGAAGCGCTACGAGGACGAGGCCGCCCTCCTGGAGAATGTAGAGGCCGATAAGGCGGAGGCCTCTGCCAAGAAGAAACTGGCGGAGGCCCAAGCCGTCGCCGCGACGAAGCGGCAGGCTGAGGAGGCCGCGCACCGCCAAGCAGCGGTGTTCGTCACCCCGCTGAACTGTGCGCCGCCGCCTCCGGAGTTCACGGGGTAGACTGGGGAAGCCAGCGGTGAGGACCCCATCATGGAGAGGGAAGGCGGCGGCTCCTCCACGCCGGACGTGATCGTTCCGCCGCCACCTCCGCCGCCGTCTGGGAGCGCGCAAGGCGAACAGCCGGCGGATCTGCCGGTACCGCCGACTGAAGACGAGGCCATGGTGAGGCTACTCCTTCAAGTCGGCTCGCCAACGCACCGCCGTCTTGAGAGGGCGACTTCGGCGCCACGCCCCCTGGAGACCGGCACCGCCAGCTCGGCGATCCCAACCGCCGAAGCGACGAGCGCCGCGCCCATTGAGTGGGTGCGAGGAGGCGGCACGGGGCCGCTGAACCAGGTGCTTCTGGACGTCGAGCTGAGGGCGACGCGATCCAGAATCGCACCAAGGCATACCTGGCGTCGCGAGCAGTCGTCCGGGTATGCTTTCTCTTTGGTCCTCTCTTTTTTCTTGTTTTTGTTCCTCTCTGTGGGGGCGTGCCAGCGCACCCACTGGGTGTAGTCCCTGAGTTTCAGGTTGGCTGCTGAGCAAGCGGCCTGGAACTCCAATTGGTGAGTTCCGGATACTTACTTTTGCCTGAAATATTTTGTCACAGGACTACCACAACCTCCGTGTTACTGCCTTCAACCGCAACGTTGAAGAGCTGGGCAAGCGGACCGCCGACTTGTCGGAGAGCCGGAGTGAGTCCTTTTTCTTCTTTGCAGGGGCGCGCTGGCGCACCCGCGTGCTGTAGTCCCCGAGATTCGGGCCAACTATTGAGCAGTCGGGCCGGATCTCCCCGGTGACCTTCTTTACTAATGACTTAACGCCTTCTTTCTTCCTTCTCTTCAGAAGCCAACGCTGTTCTTCAACAGCAGCTGAGCAAAGCCAACTCCGCATTGCGCGCCAAGGGGGAGGAGTGCAGCAAGCTCGCCACAGAGCGCGATCTGCTGGCCACTCAATTGGCAGAGCAGAGGGAGCTGCTTGCGAAGACGTAGAAGGAGGCGGAAACCGCCCTCCTGGCCGAGTTCGTGAGCGAGCGCTCCTCCTGGACTGACAAGGAGGCAATGCTAGCCTCCGGCTTCCATGAGATTGAAGACATTGTTGATGGTGAGTTTCTTTACTTTCTTTTTTCGAGCTGCCGATTATAAGTCAGGCTGATTCCTGATTTTTGACTTGCTTCTTTGTTTCTTCCGTCTTGGCAGACTTCTTCCCTGGGCACTCGCAGGCTGCCATCCAAGCCATCGAGGCTGATCGTGAAAGTCGGAGGGCAGAAGGTGCAGAGATCACCGCCGACGCCCCCCGATCCCTTGATGAGCATATCTTGAGCATCGAGGCTCGCCTTCGACCGACGCACCGGATGCTGCGCCGGCTTCAATGTGTCGGCGCCCAGGCGATTGCAGCCCTGTGGCCGGACATGCAGGCTCCGCGCACCCCCAGTCGGACTGCCGACTGGCTGGAGGTCGCGGCTGGTCGTCTTGAAGCCTGGAAAGGTTCCTCGGCCCGAGCTGGAGCGCGTCGGGCCTTGGAGTTCGTCAAGGCGTGGTATCCGGGGCTGGACCTAGACCGGCTGGCCACACTCCGGTCAAAGGCCTAGCCGGAGGTGGCAGCAGCGGAAGGCGCCCTTGTCAAGCATGCGGCGGCGATCGCCGAGTACACCGACACCAGTATCTTCGTCCCCGAGAGGTCTGAAGACGGTGAGGAGGTACCGCCGGAGTGGTTTGGGATGAACCCAGACTACGGCGAGGACTCGGCGGAGGTGATCGGTTCCAGCGCCGAGGAGGAAGGCGAGGCGGAGGACGGAGGCGAGACAGAAGAACCAGAAGATGGAGCGGACGGCCAGCCTTAGCTCGACCGTGCCTCCAGCAACGAGCCGCGTGCGACCGAGCCGACTACCGCCGGAAGCGGTCGAGCCGAGACTGCCCAACCGGCCGCCCCAATGCCTGACGCTGCCGTCTCCTCCGACCCTCCAAATCCGTCTGCCGCATCTTAGGCTGCCGCCTTATCTTTATTTTATCTGCTTTAGTAGTCTCTGAAGAACTTGTTGATTCGCACAATTCCACTCGCGGGGTGTATTTTGAACTTCTGCTCGAAGATTCGGCCAAGGGCCTATGCTATGTAAATATTTATCCGAATTCTATCTTTTCTTGCTCATTGCTCTTTTGGCTATTTCCTTTGCCGCTTTCCCTTAGTTGCCTGTCTTGCCAGTCGGACAGCCGTTCTGCGGACTGCCGTTGGATCAAATGCTTGGCTACTTTGGGAAGGCAAGTACTTAGCCATTTTAGAGTTTTTTAGCAAGTTGAAAAGAAGGCGGTGAGCCGACTGCTTAATAGTCGGTTTACGAAAAGAAAAAAGGAAGGCTGGAAGCCGGCTTAAGCTATGTTTTATGCTTTGAGTCCTTAGCCAGTTTTCATGCGAACGCCCATTCTACCTTACTCCTGCCCACCGTACAGTCGCTCTGCGAGCTGCGGCTTCTGACAGGAGATGGCTTAGGCGCCACACACTACTTGTCCGGCTGCAGGAAGCATTTCATAGTGCAAGGCGGCAAGTCCCCGGGCCGACCTATCGAGCCCGATGCCAAGCAGCATAACAAAGAGTAACATACTCGTAGGCATAACTTTTATCATATAGACAAAAGAGGGCAGTCCCCGAGCTCGTCTCGGGGGGCCCGAAGTCTTGGTACTTTAATACAAAAGGTAGCGTGGTACATACTGCATCAACTGTAAAATCTTTGAAGAAGATTTGCATTCCATGGCCGCTCTGTCTCTTTGCCGGAGTCGTCCCTCTTGCATGCTCGGGGCTTCTGAGCGTCAATAAGGTAGTAGGAGTCGTTGCCCAGCACTTTGCTGATGATGAAAGGGCCTTCCCAAGGTGCCGACAGCTTGTGCTGGCCGGCTGTTCGCTGGATCAGCCGGAGCACAAGGTCGCCTTCTTGGAAAGATCTTGGCTTGACCTTCCTATTGTAGTATCGGCGCAGGCTCTGCTGCTAGATGCTGGACCGGCTGAGTGCCAACAGCCGGCCCTCTTCCAGCAGGTCGACGTCGTCTTGACGTGCTTCTTCTGCCTCCTCCTCGGTGTACATGGTGACTCGCGGGGAGTCGAACTCTATGTCCCTTGGGATGACGGCTTCAGCACCGTAGACGAGGAAGAAAGCCGTGAAGCCGGTTGACTTGTTTGGAGTCGTGCGCAGACTCTAGAGGACGGCTGGCAACTCGTCGAGCCAGCAGCCAGCCGACCGCTCCTGAGGCTCGACCAGTCGGGGCTTGATGTCGGACAGGATGAGGCCGTTTGCTCGCTCCACCTGGCCGTTTGACTGTGGATGGGCGACGGACGCTAGGTCCAGTCGGATGCCCTGTGTTGCGCAGAAATGGGCCAAGGCGCCTTTGGCAAAATTTGTGCCGTTGTCGGTGATGATGTTGTGTGGTATGCCGTACCGAATTGTGATATCGGAGATGAAAGTCATGGCAGTCGGACCGTTCAGTTTCTTGATTGGCTTCGCTTCTATCCACTTGGTGAACTTGTCCACTGCGACAAGTAAGTGAGTTAAGCCACCTCGTGCCGTCTTGAATGGTCCCACCATGTCTAGACCCAAACTACGAAGGGCCAGGCAATGGGGATGGTATTGAGTGCAGAAGCCGGCTGGTGCGGCTTGGAGCTGAACTTCTGGCACCCTTTGCATTTTTGGACCTATTCCTTGGCCTCTTCTAAGGCTGTCGGCCAGAAGAAACTGTGTTGAAAGGCTTTTGAGACGAGTGCTCTTGAAGCCGCATGGTGGCCGCACTCACCTTGATGGATGTCTTTGAGAATTGCCTGGCCTTGCTCTGGCTCTACGCAGCGCTGGTAGACACCAGTGACGCTGCGCCTGACCAGCCCTCTGTTAACTATGGTGTAGGCTGCCGCTCGGCGTTGGACATGCCGAGCTGAGGTCTCATCAGTCGGCAGCTCTTTGCTCACCAGGAATTTGAGGATGGGCTGGGCCCATGAGGGTGCTGCTATTTCTTCGACTGCCAGAACTGCGACTTGGACGAGGGCGGTTGGGCTGGGAGGCAGCGGGTTGGAGTCAACAACCGCTTGCTGGGTTAATGAAGTCCCCAGGCCGACTGGCGTGGCTCTTGGGTCGAGTTCTGGAGTCTTCGAGCTCGCCGCCGCAGTCCCTGTGCCGGCCTTGACTGTGGTGACATTGGAGCCATCTGCCAAAATCCCCATAGCGTCTGCCGGGGCTCTGGAGTCGGATACGACTTCTTCGGGAGGAGCTGGCACGAAGATGGAGTCTGATTCTGGTGAAGGCTTGACAGGCGGCTTGAGGAGGCGTTGAAGGGCGACGCCAGATGGTATTGCTTGGCGGGTAGAGCCTATTCGTGCCAAGGCGTCTGCTTGGTCGTTGTCGTTTCTTGGCACATGGAGGAACTCACACCCCTCGAAATACCCACTGAGTTGCTGCACGAGAAAATGGTAACTCGCCATGTTTGCATCTTTGGCGTCGTAGTCACCAGATGACTGTTGGACCACTAAGTCCGAGTCGCCATAACACAGGATCCGGTGAATGCCAAGTTCTTTGGCAAGCCGGAGCCCGTGAATGAGCGCCTCATACTTGGTGATGTTATTGGAGGCGGCAAAATGGATTTGCAGTGCGTATTTGAGCTTGTCGCCTTTAGGGGAAGTGAGGACGACGCTGGCTCCCCCCGGTGCGCATCTTGGAGCCGTCGAAATGCATCCGCCAATGGGTGGAGTCGGGCGCTGGAGGTAGGTACTGGGTCTCGGCCCAGTCGACGAGAAAGTCGGCCAGTTCTTGTGACTTGATGGCGGTGCGGGGCTGGTAGTGGATGGTGTAGGGAGCCAACTCTATGAGCTTGATCTGGAATCGGCGCAGGTTCTCAAAAGTCTCCTTGAGGTCTTCCAGCAGTGTTCCATGCTTTTCCGTCTTCACCACCACATTGTCCACGTAGACGTGGGCGTTTCTCCCGAGTTGCTTGAGGAGGCACTTCTGCATGCAACGCTGAAAGGTGGCGCCGGCATTCCTCAAGCTGAACGTCATGGTGAGGTAGCAGAAGGCTCCAAACGGCGTGATGAAGGCGGTCTTCAGTCTGTCTGTCGGGTTCAGCTTGATCTGGTGATATCCTGAGTATGCATCCAAAAAGCTCAACAGCTCGCATCCGGCGGTGGAGTCTATCACCTGATCAATTCTTGGTAGAGCAAACAGGTCCTTGGGGCAGGCCTTGTTGAGGCTCGTGTAGTCAATACACATTCGCCACTGCTTGTTCTTCTTCAGTACCAGGACCGGCAGGCTAGCCACTCTGGAAAGAATACTTCCATAATGAAGCCGGCCGCTAGGAGCCGGGCTATTTCTTCTCCGACAACTCTTCTCTTCTCTTCTGATAGGCGGCGCAGGGGCTGCCTGACCGGCTTTGCATCAGATCGGGCATGTAGCTTGTGCTCGGCGAATTCCGTCGGTACACCTGGCATGTCTTTGTGGGACCATGCGAAGATGTCCCGATTCTCACGGAGGAAATCGACGAGCTCGCCTTCCTATTTGCTGTTGAGGTTTGCGCCTACGACAGCATACCTTTCTGGGTGCTCCGGATCCAAGGGTATCTTCTTTGTCTCCTTCGCCGGCTTGAACGAACCCTCAGCCTCCGACTCCTTTGGGTTGGGCGATACCTATGGCTGCTTGCCGGCCATCGCCACAACCCGTTCAAGGAGCCGCTTCTCGGCCGCGATTACCAGGGACTCGGCTAGCCGACTGCTCTCAGCCGCACAGGCAGACGACTTCCAGTAGTCACCGGCTATGGTCAGAATCCCCCTGGAACTGGGCATCTTCATTTTGAGGTAGGCGTAGTGGGGGACTGCCATGAACTTGGCCAAGGCGGGTCGGCCAAGTAGTGCATGGTATGGGCTCTCAAGATCCACCACCTCAAACCAAACTGACTCTCGGCGGAAGTGATCTATGTCTCCAAAGAGGACGTCCATCAGGATCTTGCCGATTGGTGAGCAGGAAAGCCCAGGAACAAAGCCGTGGAACATAGTCCGGCTGTTCTGGAGCTGTCTTTGCTTGATTCCTAATTTCCCCATGGTGTCCTTGTACAATATGTTGATGCTACTACCTCCGTCTATCAGAAATCGCGAGAAACGAGCAGCTCGTCTATCCGTGGCAAAGGTGGCGTCCAGGAGCAAGGCATAAGAGCCTGGACTCGGCATCACCTCTGTGTGATCAGCCCTGCTCCAGCTGATAGGCTTTTCGGACCAGTGCATGAACTCTAGCGTCTCTGACGCTACTGCATTCACCTCTTGTCGCTGCAGCCGCCTGCTGCGTCGATCATCAGCCATACTGGTAAATACCACGTAGGCTCCATGTTCTTTGGGGTATTCGTCTTGTACTGCACCGACTGGCCTGACAGCCGGTTGCTGGGGCGGAGGCGGTTTCCCAGGAGGCGGGGGAGGTAGGAGGCCGTCTCCCTTTGTGATCCTGGTGAGCCAGTGGCACTTCCGGGTGGTGTGATTCGACGGCTTCGCGCAGCTATGGAACTTGCAAGGTCCATCCAGAGTCTGCTCGTAGGAGAAGGCCGGCAACCAGTTGGGCTTGCCACCTTTCTGTCGCTTGGGCGGAGGCTGCCCATCCGGCTGCTGGGCTTCAACTGTCGCGACCTGCCGGCTGCTGGAAACCGGCTGCGAGGCCTTGCGCTTGTGGTCGCTCTGCTGTTTTCGCCGACTGGCGTCTACCGTCTGAGCTCTTGGAGCCTGAGGGGCCACTTTGCTAGTTGCGCTGACTTGAATCTCCACCTTCATGGAGGAGCCGGTCCCTGGCGTACTTGTCTGCTATGATCAGCAGCTCATCGAGGGTTTCTGGCTCGTCGCAGAGGAGCTTGTGCTTAAGGAGGGTGCCTTCTCTACACCCGGCGGTGAAGTACTCGATAGCCTGCACCTCGTGCACGCCCTCACAGGAGTTCCGAAGCTCGGCCCAACGCGTGAGGTAGCCGCGAGTCGACTCGTCGGGACCTTGCATGCACAAGGAAAGCTGACGAGGCTTGGGAGGACGCTTGTACGTGCTGGTGAAGTTGCAGACAAATGCTTCGGTGAAGTCGACCCAGCTGTTGATACTGCGGGGCTTCTGGCTATTCAGCCATGTCCGGGCCGTGCCCTGGAGTATGAGCGGAACGTATTTTACGGCGACACGCTTGTTGTCGTTTGCTATGCTGACAGCCGTGGAGTAGTCGACTAGCCAGTCTTCCGGCTTCACGGAGCCGGTGTACTTGGGCGTGTCTTTTGGGAGCGTGAACCCTTTGGGAAAGGGCTCGTCTCGAATGCGGGGCCCCAAACAAGGCAGACCCAACTCGTCTTCTTCTTCCAGCGCCAGGGATCGGTGCAGCCGGTCGATCCGGTGGCGGGCGTCATTTTCGCCGACTCCCTCTCGGCGGCCAAGGCGGTCGCCAAGAGTCGGATGGTCAACAGGCGGCAGGGAGACTCGCCTTTCCCTGCGAGGAGGAGGAGGCGGACAGTCGTCTCGTCGTTCGACTGCTCTCGGGCGGCTGTCTCGGTCGCGCTCTATGGTAATGGGAGTCCGACTGTGGCTGACAGTCGGATCCTTGTCCCTTCTTCCTCGGGCACCGCCAGTCGGCGTTCGAGATGTCGCACCTTGGTCTCGGTGAAGATCGTCGTTTTGCCACTACGGCGCCTCTATGCGGCAGCCGGCCTCGTTCTGCGCGGCAGCCGCGTCGAGGAGCCGCTGGACTCGTTCCATCATCAGGCGGCGCTCTTCGCCCTCAAAATTGTCCAGCTAGTCCGCCGCCGCCTGGGCGGCTCGAATGTTCTCCGCAGGTGTAGCGTACACAGGGCGACTTGCCCCGAACAGGTTGGCGATGGCTACGCCGCGCTGCTGGATCGTGCCAAGGCGGCTGGGCCCAGCTGGGGCTGGCGAGCCACCAACAGCGCGATCCATCTCTCACTGGTAGGCTTTTGACAAGCGTCTCATGCTAGCCAGCTTCTTCGCACCTTCGACCAGCTGAAGGCGGCGCGCCTCCAACGTCTCTGCGTCAGCGTCTTCCGGATGGGCATAGTCAGGTCTTGTAGCGCCGCGCCAAGTGGGTAATGCGCTCCTCCGCCGGGGACCTCGTCATGACTGATGACGAGCACCTCGGTGACGGTGCTTCTGCCGCTCTCCGCACGAGGGAGAGGCTCGTCGTAGACCACCACATTAGTGGGGAACGCGTCGAGCGACGCGTTGTCGGAGTCGACCAGCATCGGGTCGGTGGAACCTACAGACTCCAAGTCCACGGCAGGCTCGCCGGCGACGTGGAGTTGATCGAGGAGGCCCGCGAAGAGGCTCTCGGTGCCGCCCGTGCCTGCGTCAGATGCAGGTTCGTCGGAGATGCGAACCTCGCCAACAAGTTCGGCGAGGCGGCTAGCTACGCAGGCGATCTCAACGCTGTGCACCGCATCGGCGCACACTACGTCTGGCATGCCTGGCTGGCTGTGCTCGCCAGGGAGGAAAAGGGTTCCCGTCCAGAACAGGTCTCCGGACGATGGTGCACCAGGCCCCATGGTGGGCGCCAAATGTCGGGGGTTGGGTGCGACATATGCCAAAGGATGGCTTATCATGGTGGGGCGAGTAGAACGTCGCCGGTGCCTGGAAACGGGATGAGGCGTAGACATGCACGCCGGCGAATCTTACCTTGCTTCAGGGCTCTCCGGGGAGATAATACCCCTACTACTGCTCTACGGGGTCTCTGCATGATCACTATGGCAAAGTGTTTACACGATTGCTCCTTGAGCTATTTCCTGAAGGTAGGAGAGGGCAAGGCTAGCTCTCTCCCTCCTAAATGATCTGGTCTAGAGCTAATGGATTCCAACCCTTTGCATGGGTGCCCTGGGGGGTTTATATAGGCCTACTCCCCAGGGGTACAATGGTAATACGGCTGGGCGCGGGCCCAACCTTCAGTGCCTCCGGCCTCCGTCTTCTCCACCGACTACTGGGGCCCGCCGACTGGTGGGCCCCGCCGACTGGCGAGGTACGGAGCCGACAGGCCGCGTCTGCCGCGGGTGGGTCTTGCCGGCTGCTAATTACTCTAGCCGTGCTTCTAATGACGCGGGCTTCGTCATGGAGTCATGGCAATAGCCCCGCCGCCTGGCGGGCGATCACTATTTGCCACTCTTCGTCACATCTGGTTAATGGCGCGTGGGCCCCGGGGGGGAGCCGGCCAACTCTCGGAGGCCGACTCCCGATGGGTCCGACTTGTGGCGCACTTGCCGTCTTCTGGGATCCCGCTAGCCAGTGGGACCCGCCGCCCAAAGGTCGTACAGACAAGCCGTCGTGGGTGCAGGATTCGGTCCACCGGTGATGATGTCAGGGCCAGCATGGCTACAGTTCCATGCCGCACGGAGATCTCCACGGGTACGGCGTACTGTGACCATGCTTGCCTTTGGGAAGGGGTGGGAGCAGTCTTCACTGTAGCCACTCCCCTGTCCTGTCCCTCTTGATGAGGACATGGGGTTTTGCTGGAATCGCGGGCCGACTCCCCAAGGCTGGCTTCTTGGGAAGTCGTCAGTCAGGAGTCGGTTTGTCCTGAAGTCGTCCCTGGGACTCGGCCGCGGGTGGCTAGTCAGTGGCCTAGCCGCCGACTCCTCAGAAGGCGGCTCTTTGTCTTGGGATCTTGAGGGGCGCAGCCTGCCCCGATGTCTTGAAAGGTTCTGGGCTTGGGTTAGCCTACCCGTGGCCCATTACTCCGAAATTGATGAATATGAGTATTACAAGAGTTGATCTACCACGAGATCGTAATGACTAAACCCCAAAAGTCTGGTCTGGCTATGATTATGAGGACCTATCTACGGACCTAGCCCTCCGGTTTATATAGACACGGGAGGGATCTAGGATTTACACAGGGTCGGTTACAGAGAAAGGAATCTTCATAGTTGATCGCCAAGCTTGCCTTCCACGCCAAGGAGATTCCAATCCGGACATGGGTAGAGTCTTCGGTCTTTGTATCTTTACGGCCCATCAGTCCGTCCCATATCCAATAGATCGGACACCCGAGGACCCCTTAGTCCAGAACTCCCTCAGGGGCTGGTGTTTGAGGATACGCCACGGCTACTGAAAATTTTAGTAATGGTGGGTGGAGATGGTGGTCGACGAGGGAGGGCGACAGTTCAAATGCCTCGGCTACTACAATTTTACTATAAGGTCGGTGCTGGAGGAGTGTGGGCGAACGTTGAATTACGGCGGCTACTAAAATTTGGTTAAAGGAATTGATGCGGGGTGGGAGTGCCCAAGATCGTGCATGGTACAATAACAATATGTGTGTATGATAATAAGGAAAAGCGGCGCGGATCCGCCGATCTTTGCAACGCTCAAGGCGGGTAGTTTGTTTCTTATATTTCTAGCTAGTTGGTCTATCGCACACGGTTCTTACTAATTTCAAAATAAACTTACCCGCCTTTATCTTGCACATGTGGTGGTTTTACAGCGCACTTGCATAGCACATGGTTAAGCCAGTACCTCCACTCTTTGCTCGCGCTTGTGCGGTCGTGGTGATTTCAGCGCACTTGCATCGCACACGGTTTAGCCAGTACCTCCACCCTTTGCTCGCGCTTGCGCGGTCGTGATGATTTCAGCGCACTTGCATCGCACATAGTTGAGCCAGTACCTCCACCTTAATTTTCTCGCGCTTGCGCAGTCGTGGTGATTTCAGTGCACTTGCATCACACACGGTTGAGCCAGTACCTCCACCTTAATTTGCTCGTGGTGGCGCGGTCATGGTGATTCACATTGCACTTGTATCGCACACGGTTAAGATATTATACCCCGTGTCTGTTGAGGGTCATCAGAGTCTTTGCAGCAAAAAATAACATTAGAGAGGGTCAAAAGACAGCCACACCAGCATGTGTCCCAAATATATATATGAGTGAAACGGGTGGTATGTGATGTTAAAAATTCCAATGCACAACTTTGACCCAGCGGGCCCACGGTTGGGCACGTCATTGAAGATCGATGAGAGGGGCCAGAAGTCAAGAACCACCTGGAAGTGGCCAAATATATGTACGAATATAGGGGATGTTTAAAACTTTAAATGCACAATGCATAACTTTGGTGGCACCTGCCTCGCAAACTCGAAAGCACCCTAACAACCACCTAGCTAGGATATATATAATGACATAATGTTGTACCTAGATAGGATGGTTGGCCCACCACCACCCACTTCATGTCAGCGGGGCGGATGCACGTAATGATCGATACTTTGTTCATACATGCATGTCGCCATGACCTACCATAAGACGGACCAATGAATCTTTCGTTTGGTCAAATGACAGTTGTTGTTGTCGATAAACCGCTTGGGCCAATAGATTGAACCATCATAAAAATCGCACAAGAGGGACCACAAAACCAGCACCTCTTGCATGTGGCCCAATATGATGTACGTTGGGAAGGGGTGATGTGTGTTTTCAATATAGAATAATGTATAATTTAGATGTGGTGCCTACCTCTCGATACAGACAACAACCATGAAGGCAAGGTAGTTAAGGACGAGATGCGTACGCAGGGTTTGATGTAGGTCAAACCCAGCAATCCGAGCATCTGGGAGGGAATCCTGACAACGCATGAGCTCGAGCTTTGGTTGACCGACATTGGACAGTGACCGGCCCTAACACGAGCTCGGAGGAATCCATTCATGGCCAACACATACCCCTCATTATCGGTCAAAGGGATGATATATATACACTCAGGGAGCCCACAGATATCCGTGTCGTCACAAAAAACCGCACAAGGGAGATGTGGTTGATCAGAAGACCCTGTATACACTGCATGCGGCCCAAAAATATGTATGGGTACGATGGTGTGTGATGTGTTTAAATCGCAAATGCACAACTTCGATGGGCCACGCCAACTACATTACAAACCAAACACCGTACCCGACTCCAAGCCTGGTTCAATACCTATGATGTCAGTTTCCCAACTTCGAGGCGGCGGCGGGGGGTTGGGGTGGGGGGGTCGTCCCATGCATGCGCTCAAACTTTATTTTGTCTATCATGGGACACATATATATATATCTGTACATCTATACATCTATACACCTATATAGTGTGCGAATAACTATGAAAGTTGCTTGTTGGATGAAGCCAATCCAACGGTAGATAGATGGCAAATCCGAGCACTACTGGCCGTTGGATATCATCTACATTCCACCAGATTCCGCCACATGTACAATCTAGAATACTCCATGGTTGAACTTAAGCATAGTGCACAAACCTCAAAACACAAGCACTTCTCCTTTGTTCTCTAGAATCTTCCATATCTTAATTTCCCAAACCTTTTTTTCTAAATGAATTGTCACTTTTTGTTTTTACCTTTACAATGCACAATTCCATGAATCTTAAAATAGTTTTTTATAAAACTAATTGATTTTGGATGAGATGAACTATAAGAATTAAACGAACATCTACATCATGCATATCCGGGAGAAGAGGCGGGCTACCTGTTTTGAATGAAACCCTAGTAGAGAAGGAAGCGTGAGCTACACAACGCATGCGCACAGTGCTTACCCATGTACTGCATGTGCTGTCGACAGGGCTCAGGGTTGCCGTTAGATCTGGGAGCATCCAATGGTGCACACGTACGATCCATGGGGTTTGGGTTCTGGCTAGTCAGAACGTAGGACTTAGATCGTGCGTGCAGCGGGGGGGATATCATACGGAAACCAACATTCTATGGAAACCGCTCAAAACCATGAGAAAAAGATGTTTTGAAGTTTCAAAAAAAATTCAAAAAATGCGGGATGTTAAGAGGATGATGTTTTATTGCCACAAAAAATTTCATGTTGAAACACTTTACGAGATGTGAGCTATGAAAAAGACAAAATCAGTGTTAAATAGGTCTAAATAGTAATGTCACTATTCATGGCAAAATTTATCTTTTTCATAGCTCACATCTCGTAATGTTTTTCAACTTGAAATTTTGTGTCGCAATAAAACATCACCTTCTTAACATCCCACATTTTTTTCAGATTTTACTGAAACTTTAAAATATGGTTTCCATGAAGTTTTCATTGAATATCGGTTTTCATGAGTGAACCGTGTGCTGTTTGAAAACATTTCATGAGAAGAATCTTGGTTTTTAAATCCCCGCAAATCCAAAACTAAGCTGAAAATCGTGAAACCTGCCATGGTGTCACAACATCGCACTTGTATGTCGAGGAATTTTTTTCGTCCATTGTGGCGCAAGTTTTATTACAAGCCTCTTACAAACCAGAGCTTCTCTCAAAGAAGCCTTGTGGTTCCGATAGGGAAACATGTCCCCCTTGTGGGCGAAACGTAATCACTTCCTCTTTTCACCTTGTATTTTCTTCTACAGGCAACATGGAACGACACGATATCCGTGCTGAAATTTAAACTTATTCAGGGTTCATTTAGCCTTTTTATACACTAATTGAGTTTCCTATGCATTTGATGTCCATAATTAAAATCTGGACAACAAATACATGCTCCAGTTCACCAAAATGGCTAGAAAAATTATACATGTGTGCTTGGGTGCATGTTTATTAGGTCCCATGCCAGGAATGGGAATGAATCACAACCGTACTGGTGTCATGGCTCATCCTCAAACATTTCAAATCTCGGTTTTCATGTCCCCATAAATCCTAAACTCACCAGAAAGTCATCAAAGGTGGCATGGTGTCATGTCATGGCACATATATATCGTGGTAAAAACATTGTCCAATTTGGCCCAAGCTTTATTACAAACCTCTTACAAAAACTAGAGCTTCTCTCAAAAAAGCATCATGGTTTTGATAGGGAAATGTGTTCCCCTTTGGGCGAAACATAATCACTGCCTCTTTTTGCCTTGTATTTTCTCCCATGGGCAACATGGAACGACAGGATATCCGTGCTGAAATTTAAACTTATTCAGGGTTCATGTGGCCTTTTTATACACTATTTGAGTTTCCTAGGCATTTAATGTCCATAATTCAAATCTGAACTACAAATACATGCTCCTGTTCACCAAAATGGCTAGAAAAAATATACATGTGTCCTTGGATGCATGTTTAGGTATCATGCCAGGAATGGGAATGAATTACAACTGTACCGCTGTCCTGGCTCATCCTCAAACATTTCGAATCTCGGTTTTTAAGTCCACATAAATCCTAAACTCACTATAAAGTCATCAAAGGTGGCATGGTGTCACGTCATGTCACATATATGCGTGGTAAAAACATTGCCAATTTAGGCCAAGCTTTATTACAAACCTCTTACAAACCGGAGCCTGTCGCAAGAACCCTCGTGGTTTCGATAGGGAAACATGTCCCCTTGTGGGCCAAACGATAATTAATCCTTCTTCTAGCCTCATATTAGCTTCTACATGCGACACGTAACAACTGAAGATTCGCGCTGAACTTTGAAATTATTCATGGTTCGTTTGACCTTTTTATTCTTTAATTGAGTTTTCTAGACATTTAATGTCCATCATTCAAATCCGAAGTACAAATACATGCTCCAGTGCACCAAAATGGATAGAAAAAACATACATGTTTCCTTGGGGTGCATGTTTAGGTCCCATGGAACGAATGGGAACGAATTCAACCATCTCGCCATCCTGGCTAGGCCACAAACATTGCGAATCTCGGTTTTTAAATGTTTGTAAATCCATAACCACCAGGAAATCATGAAACTTGGCATGGTGTCACTACATGGTACATATAATTGTCCAATTTGGGCAAAGCTATATTACAAGCCTTTTACAAACCGGTGCATGTCGCAACTCTCGTGGCTCCGGTAGGGAAACATGCCCCTCTTGTGGGCGAAATGATAATCGATGCCTCTTCTCGACTTGAACTTTGTTTTCTACAGGCAACATAGAATAACAGGAGTGTCGAGCTGAAATTTGAAACTGTTTAGGGTTCGTTTTCCCATTGTATATATATTACTAATTACTAAGTTTTGTATGCATTTAATGTAGTCCATAATTCAAATTTGAACTACAACCACATGCTCCAGTGAAGCAAAATGGGTGGGAAATCGTACATGTGTCACTGGGTGCATGTTTAGGTCTCATTTAAGGAATGAGAATGAATTACAAACTTGTTGTCATCCTGAAACAATGAGAATCTCAGTTTTTAAATCCCAGTAAATCAAAAAAGTCACCCGCAAAACATGAAACTTGGCATGGTTTCATCACATGGCACATATATGCTGCAGTAAAAAAATCGTCCAGTTTGAGAAGAGGCGCACACATTAGTAGAAAACGAAGTCCTTTTTGAAACAAAAAGCTGACGCGTTAATATCGCAAACGGTTGTATTATATTAACCGTGTCGAAATTTAACCATACTCGGTGGCATGCGTGCAGCTGTTTGATTAGACGGGACGAGCGCGAGAAGTCTGCCGTGCAGGCTCGACGGGACGCGTGCGAGCAGTCCGCCGCACAGGCTCGACGGGAGGGGTGCATCCTGTCCACCTCACAGGCTCGCTGGGACACGTGCTAGCAGCAAGGCCACCCATGCTCACCAGGAAGTGAGCTCTTTGACCTCCATGCACCAGCCGCCACCCGCCTCTCTCACAACTTCTCCATTAATGGCTTAATTAAAGCACTTGGACGGAGGGTGTTTGCTTGTGATCTGTAAGTGCATCTAGTGCCACCCCTAGTTGGTTTTGGAGTATTGACGACAAACCTAGTTGAGGGACTAATGTGTTTGTGAGAATTGCAGGATAACACAGGTAGAAGTCCCTCATTGATTCGGTTTTCCTACAAGAGATGACCCCTAAAAATGTATGAAGACATTGAGGTCAAAGGCGGTATATGAAGATATTCACATTGAAGACTATGACAAGAGAAGACATCACATGAATCATATGGAGCTCGACGACTTAGATCTTTTGTAGTTCTTTTTCTTCTTTGTTGAGTCATAGGAACCACCGTACTGTTAAGTGGGGTCCAAGAGAACCAGTCAGAATGACTGAAGTGATGCTTAACCAAAACCTATGTCTTCGAGTGAAGACTATGAGAGCGAATCTTGTCCAGAGTCGGACATGTCAGCTTTTCTTGTAGCCCAAGTAAAGTTGCCGTGTGAGTTTGAAATCTAACCGTTGGAACACGTGTCAGTTCCTTAGTGACCCAGGGTCATTTTGGACAAATCAGGTCGGGTTGCCTAGTGGCTATAAATAGCCCACCCCCTACAACCATAAATGGTTGGCTGCTCAGAGTTAGTGTACGGCTTTTGTCGTTTGAGAGCAACCCACCTCGAAGCCTTTGAGAGAGAATTCCTTGCGAGGATAAAGCCCTAACCACCCAGAGCCAAAGAGAATTAGGCATCACTTAAGTCTTCTTGTCTGTGTGATCTGAAGAATTATTACACTTGAGTACTGTGAATCCTCCAGCCGGTTAGGCGTGCGTTCTGAGCATCCAAGAGACATTGTGGATCGCCGGTGAACGAAGTCTGTGAAGGTTTGGGAGTCTACCTTGAAGACTTACCAGAGTGATTGGGCGAGGTCTGTGTGACCTTAGCTCAAGGGGAATACGGTGAGGAATGGATGTCCTGAGCTGCGTGTTCAGGACTGGGTGTCCGGGACTGTGTGTCCTCAGGTTTAAATACCTAGCCGCCCTAACCAGATGTACAGTTGTCACAGCAACTGGAATTGGTCCAACAAATCATTGTCTTCAACGTGTCACTGGTTTCATCCTTTCCTTCCCTTTACATATTATTGGTCCTTGTGAAGTCATTGTATGATTGCTCTATCTTTTATCTTCACTGAGTGACTGTGTGTTCTGTTTGGCTTCATAATATCTTCCTACCTGATCCTTACTACATTGCTGCTATTAGTCATTGTGCTTTCACTCCATTGAATACATGACTATGGTTTGCCTAGTGTAGTCTACCTTCTGCTGTATGGTAATAGGTTTATTTCTATCGTTTGTCTTCATAACTTCCATGTTTTGAAGACTTTCATAAAAATCGCCTATTCACCCCCCCTCTAGTCGATATAACGCACTTTCAATTGGTATCAGAGCAAGGTACTCCCTTGTTCTGTGTGATTCGGTTTAACCACCTGGAGTTTTAGCTATGTCGACTGCAGGGATAATCAAAGTCTCCGCTGCGTGCCCCGTCTTCGATGGAACTGAATATCCCTACTAGAAGAATAAGATGCGCATGCATCTTGAAGCCATTGACGTCGACCTATGGTATGTCATCAAGAACGGCGTTCCCAAAGCTGGAGAAGGTGTCACTGCTACTGACGTCAAGAAGTTCGTTCAACTAGACTCTACTGCCAAGAATATCATTTGTGGTCATCTGACCAAAGGACAGTATGGCCACGTGAGTGCTTTGGAAACATCTAAGCTAGTCTGGGACTGGCTCTCCAAGGTCAACAAAGGCGTCTCAACCCAGAGAGATCGGAGAATCAGTGTCCTTCGCAACCTCTTCAACCGCTTCAAGAGAAATGACAATGAGAATGTCCAACTCACGTTTGATCGACTCACTGACATCACGAATGAGCTTCAAGCCCTTGGCGCTACTGAGATCACCAAGCATGAAGTCGTCAAGACACTACTGAGATCACTTGACAGTTCGTTTGACACCCTAGCCCTGATGATTCAAGAACATCCTGATTTCAAGACACTCGATCCATCTGACATACTTGAGAGGCTCAACACACATGAGTTTCAGCTTTCTGAGAAAATATCTACGGTCCAAACTATGGGCGAACTCGTGCCTTGAAGGCAAAAGCTGTCTCCTGATCTGAAGAAGAATCTGACAGTAGTTCGGATGATCCTGAAGAGATTGGAAGGAAACTTTCTATGCTTGTGAAGAATTTCCAAAAATTCACCAAGAAGAAAGGTTTCAGAAAGTCTTCCCGATCAAGCTCAAGGAATGATGAAGCTTCTGCTCATGACTACAAGAAGAAAACATGCCACAAGTGCAAGAAACCTGGCCACTTCATCTCTGGGTGTCCGCAGTGGGACAATGAGAACAAAAAGAAGAAGAAGAGCAAGGAATATGACTCTGACGACAAGAAGGAGAAGAAATACTCAAAGTCTTCTTCCAAGTCTTCCTCAAAGTCTTCATCACACAAGAAGAGCTCATCTAGCAAGGCACGTGCGTTTGTTGGCAAGGAAATGGATTTAGAGGAGGACTCCGCTTCTGAGGAGGCGGAGGTGGAGTCCGATTCTGGCGTCGCAAGTCTGGCTACAGCATACGTTGCCAAGTCCATCTTCAGCACTGAAGACAATGACTTCATCACCGACACCGATGCAAATGACAAGGACTACTCCGCTCCTACCTACTGCTTCATGGCACGCGGTGCCAAGGTAAACACATGCACTACTCACTATCGAACATCTAGTGACGATGACTCTGATTGTGGTTCAAAACCCAGCTACAAAACACTTGCTAAAATTGCAACTGAACAACAAAAAGCTATGGAACATATTCAAAAACTGTTGGACAAAAGCGATGATCTGTTAGGTGCTGAAATGACTCGATCTGAGTCCTTAATTGAAGACATAAAAAATATTCACGTTAAGTATGAGGAACTTGAAAGTCGTCATGAAACGCTCTCAACAACTCATGAAAAGCTTTCCTATGATTATCTTCAAAGGAAGCAAGATCTTAAGAAATTGAGAGCGGCTCGTGAAGATCTTCAAAAGGAAAACGAGTCACTTCGCGACGAACAGATCAGCTTCGCTCAGGAAGGATTTGAACCACCATGTATTAAATGCATTGAGCGTGATAATGCTACTACTGTTGCTGAATGTTCTACTGCTGCTACTGTTGCAATATCTTCAACTTTTGATGTGGGAACTAACCCCTCTGCTGAGGATTCCACTTCTATTGCTGATGAGAATGCTAGGTTGAAGACATTGCTTGAAACAGGGATGTACAAAAGTCTTAAAGGACATCAGACACTATGTGATGTCCTCAAAAACCAGATCTTGAACCGAAACCCGAGGAAAGAGGGTGTTGGGTTCGTAAGGAAAATGAATGCTGATGGATCTTACTGGAAACCTGAGCAGTACCCCAAAACCACATGGGTTGCTGCAAAGGAATCTTCAGCAGATCTATCCAGTCTATCTGGCTTCACTTGTGCAAACCCCATTGTCATTGATGAATCCTTTGATGCAAACTATAAACTGTTTAAGAATCAGAATGGTGAAGTGTTTGCCAGGTACATTGGTACTAACTACAGGAATGGACCGCCTATGAAGAAGATCTGGGTTCCAAAAAAGTGTCTGGAGAATCTTCCTGTGAATGTCATCATGACACCACACGTGAAGAAGACAAACCTCAGACCACAGGCTTCATATGGTCCAAAGGCTTCATACAGACAGAGGACTCACCTGAGTCGCACTAACGCAAATGTTTTGCAGGGAAACCATACTCAGGCCTATGAATATGAGCGTGGTTCATCAAACCGCCATGTTCATAAGACCAAGAACTATTCTGCTTATTCTTATGAGTACTATTGTCCGCCTGCAAGACTTTTTGCTAGGGCTCCAAAGCCAAAGTTCTCAGACGCTGCACTTAGACTTATTGCTTGTAAGCCACCCTTGAAGATGTGGGTGGCTAAGAAAGCTTAACTCTCTTTTGCAGGGAAAGGTCTCCAGCAGAAAACCAAAATCGTCTGACGCTATTGCTGGGGACCTTAAACATCTTGTAGGGTGCAAGATCAAATGCCCGAATGGTCTTACTATGTACTTCGTTCCTAAATCGCTTGCTACTCTCCCCATTAGTCCTAATCTGGATCTAAGCTTTCATAACCCACTAGTTCGTCAAATGTTTTTGCTTCACAATTCTCTTCGTGAAGCCTATCCCCCTAACTGCACTGTAGGGTACGACACCAGTGTCTTCAGAATGGATTATTGATAGTGGGTATACCAATCACATGACTGGCAAAAGAAGCCTTCTTATGGACTCAACCTTACGTCCATCCGACAAGAGTCACATCACATTTGCTGACACTAGTAAAAGTAAGGTATTGGGCCTAGGTAGAGTTGCAATCTCAAAGGATCAACACATGGATAAAGTCATGTTTGTTGAATCCCTTGGCTTCAACTTAATGTCTGTCTCAATGCTTTGCGATTTGAACATGATTATAATATTTGGAAAATATCGCTGCCTTGTACTAATGGAATCTGACAAGTCTCTAGTGTTTGAAGGTTATCGGAAAGATGATTTGTATGTGGTAGATTTCTCGGCAGGACCACAACTTGTCGTATGTCTTCTAGCAAAAGCTTCAGAATGCTGTCTCTGGCATCAGAGGCTAGGGCATGCTGGCATGAGGAACCTCCACACCCTTGCAAAGAAGAAGCATGTCATAGGCATCGAGGAAGTCAAGTTCAAGAAAGATCACTTGTGCGGTGCCTATGAAGCAGGAAAGATGACGAGGGCCAAACATCCCTCGAAGACAATCATGACAACTACTCGACCCTTCGAACTGCTCCACATGGACCTTTTCGGTCCCACTCATTACTCAACTCTTACTGCTACTGCTTGTCTCTATGGCTTTGTCATTGTTGATGATTATTCTAGATATACTTGGGTGCACCTAATCCTCTACAAGACTGAAGTGCAGGATGTCTTCAGACGCTTCGCCAATCGAGCAATGAACAACTATGGCGCCAAGATAAAGCACATCAGAAGTGACAATCGCACTGAATTCAAGAACACCGGCCTTGATACATATCTTGATACCTTGGGCATCACACATGAATTCTTATCCCCATACACGCCACAGCAGAATGGCGTCGTCGAACGCAAGAAGAGAACACTCATTGAGATGGCCCGAACGATGCTTGATGAATACAAGACTCCAAGAAAATTCTGGCCTGAAGCCATTGATACTACATGCCATACAATCAATCTTGTTTATCTTCACAAGCTTCTGAACAAGACATCTTATGAGCTCCTTACTGGCAAGAAGCCAAATGTCAGTTACTTCAGAGTATTTGGCGCCAAGTGCTGGATCAAGGATCCACATCACACTTCAAAATTTGCACCAAAGGCACATGATGGTTTTATGCTTGGATATGGAAAGGATTCGCACTCCTACAGAGTCTTCAATCTCTTTCATTACAAAGTGGTTGAAACAGTGGATGTGCGGTTTGATGAGACTAATGGTTCACAAAGAGAGCACCTCCCAAATGTGCTAGATGAAGTTCCATCCAGTGAATCAATCAAGCTTATGGGAACCGGAGAAATCATACGCTCTGAAGCTCAACCTGAAGAGGAACTTATCATCTCCGCACCTGATCAACCTGAAGAAAATGCTCAGCCTGAAGACAATCCCACTAACAATGACAATGATCAGCAAGAGCAAAACCTTCGCCCTGTACATCCTCGTGTTGCCAATGAAGTGCAGATTGAGAGAATAATTGACAGCATCAATGCACCCGGTCCGCTCACTCGATCAAGGGCAACTCAGCTAGCAAATATCTGTGGGCACTTCGCATTCGTCTCAATAACAGAACCCAAGAAAGTTGAAGAAGCCTTCATGGAACCTGAATGGATTCAAGCTATGCAATAAGAGCTTCAACAGTTTGAGCTGAATAATGTATGGGAACTAGTTAAGCGTCTTGATCCTCGGAAGCACAACATAATAGGCACCAAATGGATATACCACAACAAGCAAGATGAGCATGGTCAAGTTGTCAGAAACAAAGCTTGTCTCGTTGCTCAAGGATATACTCAAGTGGAAGGCATTGACTTCGATGAAACATTTGCTCCTGTGGGTAGACTTGAAGCCATACGCATACTGCTGGCCTATGCAAGTCATCATAATATACTTCTATATCAAATGGATGTGAAGAGTGCCTTTCTCAATGGCAAGATTGAAGAAGAAGTATATGTTGCACAACCGCCTGGCTTTGAAGATCCAAAACATCCTGACATGGTATACAAGCTCAACAAGGCACTGTATGGCCTCAAACAAGCCCCTCGGGCCTGGTATGACACACTCAAATACTTCCTGAAGAGCAAAGGCTTCATACCTGGTTCCCTCGACCCCACTCTCTTCACGAAGACATATGATGGTGAACTGTTTGTGTGCCAAATATATGTGGATGACATTATCTTTGGCTGCACCAATCAGAAGTACAGTGAAGAGTTTGGATATATGATGCAAGAGAAATATCAAATGTCCATGATGGGAGAGCTGAAGTTCTTCCTCGGTCTTCAAATACGACAGCAACGCAATGGCATCTTCATATCTCAAGAGAAGTATCTCAAAGATTGCCTGAAGAAGTTCGGTATGCAAGACTGCAAAGGCTTCACGACGCCAATGCCAGCCAAGCATCATCTGGGTCCTGACGACAATGGTAAAGAGTTTGACCAAAAGGTATACCGCTCCATGATTGGTTCTTTGCTTTATCTATGTGCATCTAGGCCTGATATTATGCTTAGTGTTTGCATGTGTGCTCGATTTCAAGAGGCATCAAAGGAGTCGAATCACTTAGCTGTGAAGCAAATTCTTCGATATTTGGCTCACACCCCAACTCTAGCATTATGGTATCCAAAGGGCTCAGAGTTTGATCTGGTTGGATTCTCGGATGCTGATTATGCTGGTGACAAAGTGGATCGCAAGTCTACATCAGGCGCATGTCACTTTCTGGGACGATCACTTGTATGTTGGTCTTCGAAGAAGCAGAACTGTGTATCTCTCTCCACTGCTGAATCTAAATACATTGCTACTGGATCTTGCTGCGCTCAGCTTCTGTGGATGAAGCAAACACTCAAGGACTATGGCATTCATCTGAAGCAAGTGCCACTCTACTGCGACAATGAAAGCACCATCAAGATTGTCAACAACCCAGTTCAGCACTCGAAGACAAAGCACATTGAAATTTGTCATCACTTTCTCAGAGATCATGTTGTGAACGAAGATATTGATATCATACATGTCAACACTAAAGAGCAATTGGCAGATATCTTCACCAAGCCCTTGGATGAGAAGAGATTTTGCAAGTTACGGTGTGAGCTAAATATCTTGGGATCCTCAAATGTCCTGTGATCAGGCACACATCCTAACACTTATGCATATTGATGACTTAGATGTGCAACACACGAAGTAAAGTATATCTTCAATCAATGAAGACATACATTCTAAGTGTGAATACATTAATATGGAATTTGACTTCGGAGCGCCACGATAATTGTGCGCCGTGTCTGGGTCTAATACTTCCTATACGGTGGGTAACACCACCACCAAAATGTTCTGTTTGAAGTGTTTCACTCATGGCGTTACATTTGCTATGTCCTCACATTTGGTTTGACTTCAATTTCAACATGTCTTCATGATTATCTTCACTATGTTGATTATATATATATATACTAGTGTTCTGTCCTCTACAGCATTCACTTATAGCTATGTCTTCTTGTTGAATCTTTTGAACTAAGTGAATGTGATCGGACCCTAACCTCTCTATGCTTTCTATCTCAAACTCTATCACTCCAAATCATATGCATTCTATTGAAACTGTCGAATGTCTTCTCTACGTCCTTGTCAGTAGAAGATACAGAGACAAACATTAAGTCCGTTTTCAATGCTCATTCCTCCACCTGAAACCCGGAGAAGTGGGAACGACCACCCGACAATCCAAGCGTGCGTGGGACGTGGAACAACCCCCGATATGCTGCATGATGGCCACGTGTTCCTCAGATGTGAATCGCCAGGGGCACCTGTGTAATAACACAGTGCCGCCCCTGTACCTATAAATACACACCTCACAGCAGTCATTATCCCTTCTTCCACTCTCACACGAACCCTAGCGCCACCGCTAGCTCTCGACGACGCCGGCGAAGAAGCGCTTCGCTGCCGCAACCTCTCCGACGCTGTCTTCACGCCGACCGCGAACATCATCTTCTCCGCCGCCGCCGTAGGTGTCCTCTGTCGCCATGTTAGGGCACGGACGATCGAACTGCTCGGCCTCCTCTTCCACTCCGTCTAGCAGTTCTTCGTGTGGTAAATAAAACTTTCTTTTTATGGCCCCTTTGATCCTATAGCTTTATCACTTTCTACTACAAGCAGTTTCTATTCACACAAGTTGGATCTCTTTCATACTGCATCTCATAACATGCCTAGTATATTCACTTATGCTTCACAAAGTAGTTAGATTCCTCACTTGTACTGATCCGTGGATTCGTACAAATCTGGAACCAACTCCTTATCTATGAGTGAATATCTTCGCACGATGAGGTCAATGTCTTCTAAACTGATTTATCTTCAAAATCTTCTAGAATGCATATGACCTCTTCCCCTTCCCTCGCACCTTAATGCTGTCACATGTACATGTCCTTGGGAGAATCCCTTGGTTCTCATAGTCTGCATTCATTTGCAGAATTCTTACAGCATCACATAAATTCTCCCAAAGCCAGTTCCTGTTTGTCCAGCAAGCGAAAACCTTTGAAGCCTTTGAACGTATTGAAGGCTTTCAGTTTAAAGTTCATGGCTTCAGATAAATCGGCAAGGAAGGGTGGCAGAAAGCGTCGAGGAGAAACATCAAGAGATCTACCCGATGACCTCTCAGAGCTGTACAAGACAGATCCTGAAGAGGATTACAATCAGCGCAAGACACGAATCCAATGGATTCGACGCTATTGGGCAGAACAGTGGTTCAAGTACAGATTTGTGACAAAGGAATATGCTGAAAAGAATGCCATCAAGCGACCATGGGGAGACATCCTCTACAAAAATCTTCAACCCAGGACCAGAGATGAAGCCATTGAACAAGGCTTCTACCCCTGCATGGTCCATGGACCACAGCCTGCGGATGCTGACCCATCGTCCCTGCTATGGTGTCGTGATGACAATCTGTTTAAGCGCAACTTCCAGTTTGCCCAGAACTCAGCGAAGCAGAACAAGAAGTCTTTGGGATCAGATTTCAACCCTGGTCCCTCTGCTCCCCGCGCCGATGGCACTCGTGAAGCTGAACCCAATCTTCTTGGGCCCTTCTACAACATGGAAGGTCTCATCACTCATATCGTGGTTCAAGGGACAGCCGTGAATGAGCCTGCAGATGACGCTGAATCAGATGAAGCGCCTGCAGCGCCGAAGCCAAAGAAGCTGAAGCAGCCAAAAGCTTCAAAGCCGGCCTTTGCACCAAAAATCTCATGGGCGAAGCCACTGGCAACTGCACCTCCTGAAGACAGTGTGCAGTCTGAAGATTTGTCACGCATCTCCAAGCCCCAGAAGGTCAAGATGCCTCTGCCACACACCGGCCAAGAGCTGACAGCTGCTGCCATTCTGCGCAACGAGGCCATTGATCTGTCAAGTGATGAAGATCTTGCAGATGACGCTCTTGAGCAACTCATCAAGAGCAAAGAAGAAGCAGAAATCTTCAATGATCTGCCTCTCTTTGATGTGACAATCATCCACAACTTCATTGATCAGTGGTTTGACACGCCAAACATCAGCTTTGAAGATCTGCAATTACCCATTGGCCTTAGTGTCGCCTTTCATGGCGCCATTGCTTCTGAGCTAGCTCTCGCTCAGCACATCGTCGAACTGAAGCAAAAGACTGACTATGAAAAGGCTCAGTTCAAGAAGCATATGGCCAAGCTCTGCGTGCAAGAGGTGAAAAACTTCAAGATTATGCTGCACGAGCTCAAAGAAGCCTTTCTCAAGAAACGCGCAGAAGCTCAGGGTTCTCGGGAGCGCATGAAGAGCCTGGCTGACAAGTGTGTGCAAGGCTACAACGAGGCTGAGAAGCGCAAGGCCCTTGGGCGTCCGGGTATTGATCCCAGAATGGCTGCTAAGCAGAAGAAGAAGCCCACTGTGGCTGAACCTCTCGCACCAAGGCAGGAAGCAGATCCCATTGTCTTCCCAACTAGCATGACTGGCTCGAAGCCAAAGGCCCGATCAACCGCTTCAGAGCTGAAGAAGACGAGGACTGCTGAGGCTGAAGCCAGGAAGAGGAAACATCTTGAAGCCTCTCCTACTGCCCCCTCCAAGAAGAAGAGGAAGACCAAGAAAGAACGGGCTGCTCCCACAGATCCTTTGATTGTTGAACCCATTTCCATGGTTCGTCCTAATGCTGAACGCCAACTGACAATCCATGAGCCTGCTTTCACAGAAGCTCATGAAGGTGAAGACTTTCCAGCAGCTGATCCCATAGCTGCTGAAGACATTGGTCACCATGACCATGTTGAAGATGATGCAGTCCTTCCTCAGCTCGAGCACCAACAGGTATCATCGCCTGTGCTAACGCACAACAAACTCATCAGCATTGGTCGTCCTATGACGCCAATTGCTCAGGATGCTTCATGGGCTGATCGCCCACAAGAGGAAGAAGACTTTGAGGCCCAGCCAACACCAACTCCACAGGCGTCGCCTGCATTGCGCAGGCTTCGCAAAGGACCAAGGCCTCCAGTCTCTGCGTCTGAAGCTGAAGCTGTTGAAGACATTCCGGCTGCATCAGCCGATGAAGAAGAAGCCCCACAAGCTGCTACTCCCCTGTCCCACCAAGAAGCGGTTCTCGAGGACAACGTGACTGTGACCGACCCTCCAGCTCGTCAAGTGGAGGTTGAAAATCTTGAGGCTGCCACCACCAACACCACTGAAGCCACTGACGCTGTCATGGCTGAAGCTAATGTGGAGCCTTCACCAACCCAAGCACCAGAAGTCAGCGAAGCCACTAATCACACTGCTTCTGTTCCTGTGCCTACTGCCGGTCCTCAGTTCGACTATCATGTTGAGCACAGGCCTCAGGTACAGAAGCCAATCCCAAGATTGCCTAGGTTCCCAGGTCCTGCATCAGCACCTGGATCCTTCAATATCAATGGCTTCAGAGCAGACAACACATTCTTCAATAGCTCCAGGAACCCCTACTCAAGGGAAAGAATATCATCTGATCTGTTCTGGAGCTATCCGCAGCGAAGCTATTACTCCTGCATTCTATACAATCAAGGTCGCATCTTCCCACACAAGCGTCTTGACATTGAAGCAATAGCTGGTCTGCCCTGTCTGGAAGAAGCTCTGGATTGCTTCAAAGAGGTTGGATTGCTGCCGTTCGTCACTGACCAAGAGCATTGGAATGAAGAGTTGCTGCTTCAATTCTATGCCACACTTCACATCCGCGGGTATAACAGAGATCCGAAGACTTGGGTCCTAGAGTGGATGACAGGAAATGTTCATCACGAAGCCAAAGCCTTTGACATCATTGAGCTCACTGGTCTACCCACTCCTGGCGATCTCTACGAATCTGGCTGTCAACTTCACAGTGAAGCTGTGGAGAGCATCTTTCAGAAGCCTGAACCTAACATGAGTCAGATGCTCAGTATGATGAAGCCATTGCCCCAAGATGCTGCATATCCCAAAGAGTTCTTTGTTGAAGACCTAGAGTATCTGCCAAGGACTATTTATCACATCATAAGGCAAACTCTCTGGCCCATCAAAGGGCACTCTCCACATGCCAAGCTGGAAGGTGCAATGAAGACTTTGGTGTTCTATATTCTTCATGGCAAATGCTTCAATGCCCAGGACTTCTTCATTCGCCAACTTGCTGCATCAGGCTCTGATCTGTCTGGCTTGAAGTTCTACGCCCCATGGGTAATGCGGCTGATCAAACTTCACTCCGCTATCTCATATCAGCCATCTGCTCGCAATCATCGGATCTTTCTGCCTGATGTGGATATGTCTATTAAAGCCATCTATCCTGAGCCTGCCAAGGAACCTCTAAGTCTTCAGAATGCAGAGCATCAAAGTTTTTCTCAGAACATTGAAGGAGTTGAAGCAGTCACTCGTGTGTATCCTTTGGCTGGCACTACACGTGCACCGCATCCTACTCTCACTGAAGCCACTGATAGCACCATTGCCCAATGACCCAAGAAGAGCACTCGTGTTCTCAATGACCGAGAGCTTCTTGTGGCTCTTCATCAAAAACAGGATAGGCATCATGACTGGCTGAAGCGTCAAATGCAAAGCCTCTTGGTGGATGTTAATCGCATTCGCAATCTTGCCACCAAGAATGCCTTTGTTGCCCATGAAACCTCTCGACGCACATGGAAAGGGCTGACGCTAATGTGTTCTGAAGATGATCTTCAAGAGGATGGCTTCTCTGAGTGCTTCAAGTTTGACTCCACACCTCCTCGAAGGGTAGTGCTGTGACGAACTCCATCTCTTGAAGACTCTGAGTTCTCTTCCTCTGCTGCAACTGTGAATGCCAGAGTGATCGAGGATGAAGACGATGCTACTTCACCGCCACCTCCTTCAGCATGCTTCGACACTGCTCCAAGTTCTTCTGCACCGCCGCACACCACCGACGACCCTGCTGCTTCACCTACTCTTCATGGGAATGAGTAGATACTCTATGTCTTCAAACCTTTTTGGTCCTTATTGACAAAAGGGGGAGAAGCATATGAGTTTGATAGTTTTCAAGCGGGTCCATATGGGTGGGTGCTTCATATTTTGCTTCATATTTACAACTCTCGTTTTGATACATTTGGTTCTTTGAGTTGTAACACTTAAACTCGATGGTCGTCTGCTACTTATTTGCCATTTTGTGATGCGATGATAAATTCCGCATGTGCGATGATAAATTCCACACTTAGATCATTTTGCAGACGTCCATTTTCCATTATGCATGTCATTATCTTCACATACCTTCACATGCATAGTGGATTGTCATCATAAGTTGAAGAGGATCTCCACAAGCACAACCTGCCATGTGCATTTGCATTCCAAAAGCAAATTACTTATATGCACATCTTCAGGGGGAGCCCTTGCAACTTATGAAGACAATTCCTTATCCTTTACAATTTCACATATTATATTCCCCGTTGAAAACTTCAACTATTTTGTCATCAATCACCAAAAAGGGGGAGATTGTAAGTGCATCTAGTGCCACCCCTAGTTGGTTTTGGAGTATTGACGACAAACCTAGTTGAGGGACTAATGTGTTTGTGAGAATTGCAGGATAACACAGGTAGAAGTCCCTCATTGATTCGGTTTTCCTACAAGAGATGACCCCTAAAAATGTATGAAGATATTGAGGTCAAAGGTGGTATATGAAGATATTCACATTGAAGACTATGACAAGAGAAGACATCGCATGAAGCATATGGAGCTCGACGACTTAGATCTTTCGTAGTTCTTTTTCTTCTTTGTTGAGTCATAGGAACCACCGTACTATTAAGTGGGGTCCAAGAGAACCAGTCAGAATGACTGAAGTGATGCTTAACCAAAACCTATGTGTTCGAGTGAAGACTATGAGAGTGAATCTTGTCCAGAGTCGGACAAGTCAGCTTTGCTTGTAGCCCAAGTAAAGTTGCCGTCTGAGTTTGAAATCTGACCGTTGGAACACATGTCAGTTCCTTAGTGACCCAGGGTCATTTCGGACAAATCAGGTCGGGTTGCCTAGTGGCTATAAATAGCCCACCCCCTACAACCATAAATGGTTGGCTGCTCAGAGTTAGTGTACGGCTTTTGTCGTTTGAGAGCAAGCCACCTCGAAGCCTTTGAGAGAGAATTCCTTGCGAGGATAAATCCCTAACCACCCAGAGCCAAAGAGAATTAGGCATCACTTAAGTCTTCTTGTCTGTGTGATCTGAAGACTTATTACACTTGAGGACTGTCAATCCTCCAGCCGGTTAGGCATCGCGTTCTGAGCATCCAAGAGACATTGTGGATCGCCGGTGAACGAAGTTTGTGAAGGTTTGGGAGTCTACCTTGAAGACTTACTAGAGTGATTGGGCGAGGTCTGTGTGACCTTAGCTCAAGGGGAATACGGTGAGGACTGGGTGTCCTAAGCTGCGTGTTCAGGACTGGGTGTCCGGGACTGTATGTCCTCAGGTTTAAATACCTAGCCGCCCTAACCAGACGTACAGTTGTCACAGCAACTGGAACTAGTCCAACAAATCATTGTCATCAACGTGTCACTGGTTTCATCCTTTCCTTCCCTTTACTTACTGTTGGTCCTTGTGAAGTCATTGTATGATTGCTCTATCTTTTATCTTCACTGAGTGACTGCGTGTTCTGTTTGGCTTCATAATATCTTCCTACCTGATCCTTACTACATTGCTGCTATTAGTCATTGTGCTTTCACTCCATTGAATACTTCACTATGGTTTGCCTAGTGTAGTCTACCTTCTGCTGCATGGGAATAGGTTTATTTCTATCATTTGTCTTCATAACTTCCACGTTTTGAAGACTTTCATAAAAATCGCCTATTCACCCCCCTCTAGTCGATATAACGCACTTTCATGATCCCATGGCAACATTTTCTTTGTTTGTGTTTTCAACTCGTATTCCGCCCTAATTAAATTGCCACTTATGGAACGGATAATACGACCACAAATAAAATGGCAATGGATAATACGACGACAAATTTACAGTGGCGCAGATAATATTTTTCTTGCATATTCCAGATAATTTAAAATGCCACATGCCGCAAAGCCCGGAAGACACGGGGGCAAGAGAAGAAGGAAATTGCAGACAATGATCTGGGTCGCTACTGTCTCCCCTTGTCGATGGATCGCCGGGCGAAAAAATCCTCCAGCTCCTTTTTCAATTCCTCACGACTTTGCTTGAAAGCAGCCACGGATTCCTCCACCTCCTTCTCGCACTCGATTCCGAGCTTCCTCAAACTACCCATTAGTTCCTCGAGGACCGCTTTAAGTGTCATCTCCGAGGCACTGCTCTGCTCATGCATCATCTTCCAGTCGGCGGCCTCCTCCTCCTTCTCAATGACCAACTTGAGGAGCTTCGCATTATCATCCATGAGTTGCTCGACGAGGCCGGTCGCCTTGTCAACCGAGGCATCACTGATCTTGAGCAGCTTCATCAAGCCGTCGACCAGCTCCTGTTGCGTAGTGATGCCAGCGAGAATGTCGTTGTCGCCAGCGAAGGACTTCAAGAACGCCAGCTCATCGCGATGATCGATGCCACGAATGCGCTTGTGAGAGCCCTCGCGTTGCAATCTCATGAATTCGAGCTCATCCAAGTACCTACAAGGGTTAGATAGCATGCAAGGGTACAAGTGTAGATCCAAGACATATGATCATCATCATAAGAGAAATATCAAGGATTAGTCAAAGGCCCATGCCTTGCATGTATCGAAATGGAGTTTCTACTCCAAATTTGAAGCATCAATGATGTTCAATTCACCTCTCAAGCGGCAAAATACTTTCTCATCAAGTTGTTTGGTGAAAATATCTGCCAATTGCTTATCGGTATGAACATGCTTAAGATCAATGTCCCCTTTAGCAACATGATCTCGAATGAAATGATGACGAACTTCAATATGCTTAGTTCAAGAGTGTTGCAAGGGATTCTGAGCAATCTTAATAGCACTTTCATTGTCACAAAGCAATGGAACAAGAACCCATAATCTTTAAGAGTTTGGGTCATACAAAGTAATTGAGCACAACATGAACCGGCGGCAATGTATTCCGCTTCGGTGGTAGATAAGGATACCGAGTTTTGTTTCTTGGAGGACCAAGACACAAGAGATCTACCAAGAAATTGACATGTACGCAAAGTGGACTTTCTATCAACCTTGTCACCAGCATACTACGAATAGGAATAACCAACAAGATCAAAAGAAGACCTCTTAGGATACCAAATTCCAAAATTTGGTGTATGGATTAAGTATCTCACTATCCTTTTCACAGCCTTAAGATGACATTCTTTGGGGGACGCTAGATTTCGTGCACACATGCACACACTTAGCACAATATCAGGACGGGAGGCACATAAATATAACAATGAACCAATCATAGATCGATAGACCTTTTGGTCAACTGGTTTGCCATCCTTAGTCAAGTCAATATGTCCACTAGTAGGCATGTGTGTATTCATACCTTTGCATTCTTGCATGTTGAACTTCTTGAATAAGTCCTTAGTATACTTTGTTTGGGAAACAATGGTACCCTCCTTAGTTTGCTTGATTTGCAACCCAAGAAAGAACTTGAGTTCACTCATCATAGACATCTCAAACTTCTCCGACATTAGCTTTCCAAACTTTTCACTAAAATGAGGGGTAGTCGATCCAAATATGATATCATCAACATAAATTTGGCACACAAATAGTTCACCATTAACCCTTTTACTAAAACGGGTGGAATCAATTTTTCCAATCTCAAAGCCTTTTTCAATAAGGAACTTGGTCAAACATTTATACCACGCTCTAGGAGCATGTTTAAGACCATAAAGAGCTTTGTGAAGTTTGTAAACATGGTTGGGTTCCTTAGTATTAACAAAGCTGGGAGGTTGTTTAACATAAACTTCCTCCTCAATTTCACCATTTAGAAAAGCACTTTTAATGTCCATTTGGTACAAGGTAATATCATGGTGATTTGCATAGGCAAGTAAGATGTGGATGGACTCAAGTCTCGCAACGGGGGCATATATCTCACCATAGTCCATACCTTCGACTTGAGTGTAGCCTTGGGCGACGAGACGTGCTTTGTTGAGAACGACTTGTCCATCTTCGTCTTGCTTTTTGCAAAACACCCATTTGGTACCGATGACGTTGTGGTTGTTGTCGGGCTTCTCAACCAATGTCCACACTTGGTTTCTCTCAAAGTTGTGTAGCTCTTCGTGCATGGCATTTATCGAATCTGGATCTTCCAATGCTTCTTCAACCTTCATAGGTTCAATGCTAGAGATGAATGAATAATGTTCACAAAAATTAGCCAAAATGAGTTTTAGAGCGAGTGATTCTCCCGGTTTGGATATCGTTGAAGATTTGTTCGAGGGGATGGTCTCATCAAACTCTTGCTCGAAGTCGTGAGAGCTTTATTTTTGGTTGGGGTGGAACATCTTCTTCATCATCTTGTTCTTCCTCTTGGCCTTCTTCATTGTTGACATTGTCGTTCTCTTATCGAGGTGGATAAGGAGGTTGATGAGATTCATCTTGGTGTACTTCCTCGTTTTCTTCATCTTGGCGTGTCCCACTTGTGGATGCCTCCGTGTCAACTCTTGCTTCAACTTGTCGTGAGGTAGAAGCTTCCACTTGGATGGACGAGGTACTCTCCTTCACCTCTGTTGGACGAATCTTGCCAATAGACAAGTCTTGGATTGCTTCCTAAGGATCTTTGTCTCCTACATCAATTGGCAATTGCTCTACTTGCGAGCCGTTAGATTCGTCAAACTTCACATCTACCGTCTCTTCAACCTTTCGGGTGAAATTCTTGTAGACACGGTAGGTGTGAGAATTTGAGCCATAACTGAGTAGGAAATCCTCATGAGATTTAGGAGGAAATTTAGAACGATGATGCTTATCAAGAATGTAACACTTTGAGACAAATACTCGAAAGTATCCAACTTGGGGTTTGTTACCGGTGAGAAGCTCATATGCCGTCTTGCCGAGTAGCTTGTGAAGATATAAGCGATTTGTTGCATGACAAGCTGTCTCAACCACTTCTGCCCAAAAGTGTTTTGGCATCTTGTACTCATCAAGCATCGTTCTGGCCATCTCAATAAGAGTTCGGTTATTCCTCTCAACCACTCCATTTTGTTGAGGCGCATACGTAGCCAAGAACTCGTGTGAAATCCCATCTTCGTCAAGAAAGGTATCCACATTTGCGTCCTTGAACTATGTTCCATTGTCGCTGCGAACCTTCTTGATCTTCACTTAAAATTGATTTCGGGCCTTCCTAGCAAAGTTCTTGAAAATCTTTTGCACCTGCGATTTATCATCAAGAAAGAACACCCACGTAAATCTTGAAAAATCATCGACTATGACTAGACCAAATGAGTTTCCACCGAGACTTTTATAGGCATTGGGACCAAAAAGATCCATATGAAGCAGCTCGAGCGGTCTTCTCGTGGTCATGATGTTCTTCACGGGGTGACTTCCTCCAACTTGTTTTCCTACTGACAAGCACTGCACAATCTATCCTTGTCAAATATAACATCTTTTACTCCAAGGATATGATCACCTTTAATAAGCTTATCAAGATTTCGCATGCCCCCATGACCTAACCTTCTATGCCACAACCAACCTTTAGAAGATTTAGCAATTAAGTAAGTTCCAGGTTGAGCCTTTTTAGTGAAATCAACAATGTATAGATCACCTCTATGTATACTGGTAAGGACCATTTTAGGATTATCTCTACGAAACACTTGGCAGTCTACTTCGGTAAATAGGACATTGAAACCAAAGTCAGCAAGTCTAGATACGAAAAGTAAATTATAGCCAAGAGATTCAACGAGCATAACATTTTGTATGGGGGAAAACTTTGTTTTTGTCACTCTAGTTTTTGCCCACTTTGCTTATGCCACTCTAGAATTTGATCTCTCAGTTTTGCCACTCTTAGCTTTTGAAAATACATCACAAATGCCATTCCATGGCAAAAACGATAATTTTCATTTCACTTTTGCCACTCTTAGCTTTTGACATGTATCACAATTGTCACTCTGAAAATTTTGCTTTTGCCACGGAATGGAAAAGGTGATATATTGTCAAAAGCTAAGAGTGGCAAAAGTGAAATGTCAAATTTTAGAGTGGCATAAGCAAAGTGGGCAAAAGCTAGAGTGGAAAAAAGAAAGTTTTCCCTTTGTATGGAGCTATCATGTGAGATGGCCACCTTACCAAGGCCAACCACCTTACCCTTTGAGTTATCACTGAAGGTGGCATACTTTCGAGGGTCGTTGTTTTCAGCAAGCTCATGAAACATATCCTTGTCTCCGGTCATGTGATCGGTACATCCACTATCAAGAACCCATTCCATTCCTCCAGCCATGTAGCCATGAAGATTAGCCATAAGACCAAAGTGTCTCATAGACTCATCGAGATCAAAGTCACTATCATCATCCTCATCATAGTATCCATGTTCAACATCGTCTTGTGATTGATCAATTCCTAGAGAGAGTGATTCATTAGATATATGATCATCACAATGTTCATCTTTATGAATTCTAATGGCTTCGGAGATGATATTGCTAATGATTCCAACATCTCCTTTGCCGCATATGAGGTTACTAAGCTCAAATAAACAATCGCCAAACTTAGGATCATTGGAATTCATCTTACTCAAGGTAATAGACTTATGAAGAATCGCATCTAAGTTTTGCAAGGAATAGTTTGGAAATCATTCCTCAAGAAATCTCCATATGGTGTAGGCACAATCAAGAGTAGGCAAGCAACTAAAAAAATTTCTAGGCAAACCTCTGGTAATAAGATTGACAGTTCTAAGGTTGTGAATCATGTCAATAGACTCATCAAGGGTAGGATGCAAAGGGTCAACAAGGGGTGCACAAGTGATATTCATTGAAAATCTCAAGCATCTCATTTTTCCACTCATGAAAGAACTCTCCATCAAGTATGGGCACTCTACGTCTAAGACTCCCCAACATAGACTCATCCATCTTCCTCTAATGGTGATTAAACCAAAGCAATGGAGACCAGTGCTCTGATACCAATTGTAGGATTGAGAAGAGGTGTATAGAGGGGGGTGATTAGACCCTCAACAAGGAAAAGTACCAGTTTTTAATTTCTTTAAGTTAAGGTGGAGTTTTAGCATAAGTTTAAACATTCACAATACATTTCAAGCAAGCATGGCAAGAGTATATGACCAGCGAAAAGTAAAGCACGCAACTCCCAAGAAAGTAAAGGGATGAGATTGGAGTGTGCAAATGCAATTGGAGACATGGAAATTTTTGCCGTGATTCCGATAGGTGGTGCTATCGTACATCAACATTGATGGAGACTTCAGCCCACGAAGGGTAACGGTTGCGTCAGTCCACAGAGGGATCCACCCATGAAGGGTCCACGAAGAAGCAACCTTTTCTATCCCACCATGGCCATCGCCCATGAAGGACTTGCCTCACTTGGGTAGATCTTCAGGAAGTAGGAGATCTCCTTTCCCTTACAAACTCCTTGGTTCAACTCCACAATCTTGACGGAGTCTCCCAAGTGACACATAACCAATCTAGGAGACACCATGATACGTCTCCGTCGTACCTACTTTTCCAAACACTTTTGCCCTTGTTTTGGACTCTAACTTGCATGATTTGAATGGAACTAACCCGGACTGACGTTGTTTTCAGAAAAATTGCCATGATGTTATTTATGTGCAGAAACAAATGTTCTCAGAATGACCTGAAACTACACGGAGATTATTTTTGGAAATAATAAAAAATACTGGCAAAAGATCAAGACCAGGGGGGCCAGACCCTAGCCACGAGGGTGGGGGCGCGCCCCCTACCTCGTGGCCCCCCTGGAGCTCCTCCGACCTCAACTCCAACTATATATTCGTGTTCGAAGAGAAAAAATTAGGGAGAAAGATTCATCACGTTTTACGATACGGAGCCGCCGCCAAGCCCTAAACTCTCTCGGGAGGGCTGATCTGGAGTCTGTTCGGGGCTCCGGAGAGGGGAATCCGTCGCCATCGTCATCATCAACCATCCTCCATCACCAATTTCATGATGCTCACCGCCGTGCGTGAGTAATTCCATCGTAGGCTTGCTGGACGGTGATGGGTTGGATGAGATTTATCATGTAATCGAGTTAGTTTTGTTAGGGTTTGATCCCTAGTATCCACTATGTTCTGACATTGATGTGCTATGACTTTGTTATGCTTAATGCTTGTCACTAGGGCCTGAGTGCCATGATTTCAGATCTGAACCTATTATGTTTTCATGAATATATGTGAGTTCTTGATCCTATCTTGCAAGTATATAGTCACCTACTATGTGTTATGATCCGGCAACCCCGAAGTGACAATAATCGGGACCACTTCCGGTGATGACCGTAGTTTGAGGAGTTAATGTATTCACTATGTGTTAATGCTTTGGTCCGGTACTCTATTAAAAGGAGGCCTTAATATCCCTTAGTTTCCCCTAGGACCCCGCTGCCACGGGAGGGTAGGACAAAAGATGTCATGCAAGTTCTTTTCCATAAGCACGTATGACTATATTCGGAATACATGCCTACATTACATTTATGAATTGGAGCTAGTTCTGTGTCACCCTAGGTTATGATTGTTACATGATCGATCGCATCCGGCATAATTCTCTATCACCGATCCATTGCCTACGAGCTTTCCATATGTTGTTCTTTGCTTATTTACTTTTCCGTTGTTATTGTTATCATCACTACAAAATGCCAAAAATATTAGTTTTTCTATCGTTACCTTTTGCTACCTTTACCACTACTATCATATTACTTTGCTACTAAACACTTTGTTGCAGATAGTAAGTTTCCAGGTGTGCTTGAATTGACAACTCAGCTGCTAATACTTGAGAATATTCTTTGGCTCCCCTTGTGTCGAATCAATAAATTTGGGTTGAATACTCTACCCTCAAAACTGTTGCGATCCCCTATACTTGTGGGTTATTAAGACTATTTTCTGGCGCCGTTGCCAGGGAGCATAGCTCTATTATTTGAGTCACTTGGGATTTATATTTGCTTATCATTATGAAGAACTTGAGAGATCCAAAAACCAAGATTTATCCCTCAACTACGAGGGGGGGTAAGGAACTGCCATCTAGCTTGACACTTGAATCACCTTCTGTTTTGAGTAAGCTTGCAACACCTAAACCTGCTTCTGCTATTGATTCTGATATGTCGCATATTATTGATGATGCCACTATTGCTATGCATGAAACTTATGATGAAACTACTTCTGTGCTTGATACAACTGTGCCACTTGGTGAATTTCTTGATGAACAACTTGCTAGGGCTAGAGAGAATGAAATTATTGAAACTGATAATATAGATGAAAGTGATTATGTAGGCTCTCCTAATAAATATGAATTACCTATTGTGCCTGAGGGCTATGTTATGGATGAAGAAACTAAAAGAGATTTTCTTGCTTGCAATGATAGAAGTGATCTTAAGAAATTATTATCTAACCTTAAACAAAAAACTCTAAATGCTAGAATGAAATATGATCCTCCTTATGCTACCACACCTATCTTTGTTACTGATAAGGATTATGAATTCTCTATTGATCCTGATATAATTACTTTGGTTGAATCAAATCCTTTTTATGGCTATGAATCTGAAACTGTTGTGGCACATCTTACTAAATTAAATGATATAGCCACCATGTTCACTAATGATGAGAGAACTCGCTACTTTTATATCCTTAAAATATTTTCGTTCTCATTAAAGGGTGACGCTAAGATATGGTTTAATTCTCTTGATCCTGGTTGTGTGCATAGTCCCCACGATATGATTTATTACTTCTCTGCTAAATATTTCCCTCCTCATAAGAAACAAGCTCCCTTAGGTTATATATAATCTTGTGAAAATTGAAGAAGAGAGTCTCCCACAAGCTTGGGGGAGGCTTCTCCAATTACTTAATGCTTTGCCTGATCACCCTCTTAAGAAAAATGAAATACTTGATATCTTTTGCAATGTACTAATCGATGCTTCCAGAGATTACCTGGATAGTTGTGTTGGTTCTGTTTTCAGGGAAAGAACACCAGATGAAGATGAAATTCTATTGAATAATATGTTGACAAATGAAAATAATTGGACACTACCTGAGCCAACTCCTGAGCCTATTCCAAAACCAACTTCGAAGAAAAGGGGTGTTCTATTTCTCAGTCCTGAAGATATGCAAGAGGCAAAGAAATCTATGAAAGAAAAGGGTATTAAAGCTAAAGATGTTAAGAATTTACCTCCTATTGAAGAAATACATGGTCTTAATTTACCGCCCGTTGAACAAATATATGGTTTTAATCCATAACCTATTAAAGAAACACATTGTCTCCATAACCCGACACAGGTAGTAAAGGTAAATTCTCTCTATAGATATGATACAGCTGAAATCCCATTTACTAAGTTTGCTAGCCCATGCTTAGATGAGTTTGATAAATTTATGGTTAAGCAAGAAGACTTCAATGCTTCTTTTGGTAGAGAATTAAAACGCAGTGCTAATATGCTTGAACATTTGCGTAATTATATGGCTAATGTCAAAGGTGAACTTAAACTTATTAGTAAACATGCTTCTATGGTTACCACTCAAGTAGAACAAGTACTTAAAGCTCAAAATGATTTGCTCAATGAATTGAATAGTAGGAATAAGGACTATGCTATTAGAGTGGCTACTAGAACTGGTAAAATGACTCAGGAACCTTTGTATCCTGAAGGCCACCCTAAGAGAATTGAGCAAGATTCTCAGAGAAATAATATAGATGCACCTAGTCCTTCTAAAAGGAATAAAAATAAAAATGATAGGACTTTGCATGCTTCTAGTGAACCTATTGCTGAAACACCTGAGAATCCAAATGATATTTCTATTTCTGATGCTGAAACACAATCTGGTAATGAACCTAAAACTAGTGATAATGTAAATGATAATGTTCATGTTGATGCTCAACCTAGTAATGATAATGATATAGAAATTGAACCTGTTGTTGATCTTGATAACCCACAATCAAAGAATCTACGTTATGATAAGAAAGACTTTGTTGCTCGGAAACACGGTAAGGAAAGAGAGCCTTGGGTTCAAAAACCCATGCCTTTTCCTCCCAAACCATCCAAGAAAAAGGATGATGAGGATTTTGAGCGCTTTGCTGAAATGATTAGACCTATCTTTTTGCGTATGCGATTAACTGATATGCTCAAAATGAATCCTTATGCTAAGTATATGAAAGATATTGATACTAATAAAAGAAAGATATCGGAAGCTGAAATTTCCACCATGCTTGCTAATTATACTTTTAAAGGTGGAATACCAAAGAAACTTGGAGATTCAGGAGTACCCACTATACCATGCTCCATTAAAAGAAACTATGTTAAAACTGCTTTATGTGATCTTGGAGCCAGTGTTAGTGTTATGCCTCTCTCTTTATATCGTAGACTTGATTTGAATAAGTTGGCACCTACTGAAATATCTTTGCAAATGGCTGATAAATCAACTGCTATACCTATCAATATTTGTGAGGATGTGCCTGTTGTGGTGGCTAACGTTACTATTTTAACAGACTTTGTTATTCTTGATATTCCCGAGGACGATAGTATGTCTATTATTCTTGGAAGACCCTTTTTGAATACTGCAGGGGCTGTTATTGATTGCACCAAAGGCAATGTCACTTTTCATGTTAATGGTAATGAGCATACGATACACTTTCCGAGGAAACAACCTCATGTCCACAGTATCAATTCTATTGGAAAAATTCCATCGATTATTTTTGGAGGTTTTGAATTTCCTCTTCCTACTGTCAAGAAGAAATATGATATTCTTATTGTTGGGGATGTGCATATCCCCGTTGAGGTAACCTAGTGTTATTCGAAAATTCTCCGGTTCCATGTTATTCGGAATGAGTTTGTTAACAAGACTTGATCAACCTTGTTAATGGATTCCTTTTGATGATCATGAGATGGGTGAATTTAGAAAACACAACTCTGTGTACCCTCTTTCTACTTTCTGTTATTTATATTAAATAAAGAAAAAATAGTAATTTATGTCTGTTTTCTGATTATCCGTGCAATATAAAAATACCCCAAGAATAAAAGTTCTCCAAATGCCCTGAAATTAAAATATGATTTTTTTCTGGAATATTTGAGAATATTTGGCACTGAGAATACAGCAGGGGGGCATCCACCTGGCCACGAGGGTGGAGGGCACGCCCTACTCCCCTGGGCACGCCCCCTGCCTCGTGGGCCCATGGTAGCCCTCCTCCACTTATTCCTACACCCACACACTCCTTCTTCCTCCCACAAACACCATTATCCAGCTGAAACTCGAGTCCAAGCTCATTTTGCTGCCATTTTCGATCTCCTTGCTCAAAGCACCTCTCACAAAACTGCTTTGGGGGATTGTTCCTTGGTATGTGACTCCTCCAATGGTCCAATTAGTTTTTGTTCTAGTACTTTATTCATTGCATATTTTTGCTGCTTAGGTGACCCTGTTCTTGAGCTTGCATGTCAAATTTATATGGTCAAAAGTAGTTTTGATGCATGATATAGCCTCTAGGCACTTGTAGGAGTAGTTGCTATCAATTTTGTTGAGTTTGGTTCACTTTTATTTTGAAGTTACTAAAAAAATCAGAAATTTTTCAGAGGAAGAAGTATGTTTAGGAAAATGTACCAAGGTGGTTCTTCAAGGAAACAAGGACTTAGGCTTGCAATATGTGATGCTGATGATGAGCCACTAAGGGACGCCCCAGTGCGGCCTTGTGAATGGCCTTCAGAGGACTTCATGGATCGAGCAGGAATTAAGGAAGAATTTAAAGCATATTTGCGTAACACTGATCATGTGAGCTTCGAGGCAGAAAAATGCCGTCAGTACCACTATCTCACTAGTTCCTTTGTAAGGAGGTTTGAATTTTCATCTTCACGTAATTCTCAAACTGTCCTGTTTGATCTTTATGAAAATTCTTATACTATGGACTTAGAGGATTTTACCACTGCTTGCAAACTTCCACAATGGGGTAGTGCTAGTGAACCTCGCAAATCTGAATTTAGAGATTTTCTTGCTAGTATAACTGTGGTGGAATCTAGAGATATAGCACAAGCTACCATAGGGAGCATTCACTTTCCTGCTATACATTATTTTGCTCTCTTCATAGGTAGATGCATTAACAGTAAAGATGAAGCATGTCACATGTGTGTCCCTAACCTCAGTATTGTTAGGAGTGCTGTGTTAGGAGATAAATCTTATAGTTTGGGAGCCATTGTTGCACGTAGGTTGCATCTTAATAGATTTAATGGAAATTTCTTTGGTGCAATTTATGCAACCCATGCAGCTAATTTCCTTGGTATAACCATACGTGAGGATGATATTGAGTTGCCCCCTGCTTATTTGGATTATGAGGCTATGGTTAATCATCAGTTTGTTGAGAGGAACGATCAGTTCCTCCAGTACCGACTAATCTTTGACAGGCGACGCACCTATCACGTCGCTCTCCCTACTTCTACTTTCTTTGACTTTCAGGAAAAAGGGAGATATTTTATAACCAGAGAGGAGGCGGAAGAGTATAAGAGGAGGGCTGAGATAGCTCGCCTCCAAGCTGCAGCCCCCGATGCAATGACTGCTGCAACTCAGTACGACCCCAACTACAACCTTGGATATCCGCCAGGCCATCCGTGGCATTAGACCAACTTAGGCCAAAAGCCTAAGCTTGGGGGAGTACGTATTTCCCACCGACATTACATTTATGTTCACACACACATTCCTAGATGCCGGTGCTCATACTTTTTCATTGTAATATCCATGCTAGTTTATTTTTCTCTTTTTATGCTTTCTTCTTGTGTGTTTAATAAACATTAAGAAAAACAAAAAAATAGTTGTAGCTTTTAGCTAGTTTTAATTTCCATGCTTGTAATAGTAATTAAAAAGAAAACCCAAAAAGATTTCCTGTTCTTCTTTTTGCTTGTTGGGAGCTTTCCCGTGTAAATAGTTCTATTTCTTTTCTTTTCTTTGGGGGTCGATAGGAGAAGACCGTGATTAAATTCTTGAAGTGGCTCTTATATGCATTATTGTTGATCTAACAAAAGAGCCCATATTGCCTTGTCTTCTCCTATTTATTGAATGCTTGCAGATTCCAGCTTAGTCCAATGCACGTGCACTATTATTATTATCCACATCGTTCGATCGTGCAAGTGATAGGCAATTATGACGATATATGATGAACTGATTGAGATGGGAGAAGCTGGTATGAACTCGACCTCTCTTGTTTTTGTAAATATGATTAGTTCATCGTTCCTGATTCAGCCTATTATGAATAAACATGTTTGCGATGACAATTAGATATCATAGTTTCTTATGCCATGCTTAATTAGCTAGGAGCTTATAATGGTTTACCTTGCGTGCCAACATGCTATTAAAATGGTTGTGATGTGGTATGATAGGGTGGTATCCTCTTTTGAATGATTCGAGTGGCTTGACTTGGCACATGTTCACGCATGTTGTTGAAACAAAATCAACATAGCCTCTACGATATTTATGTTCATGGTGGATTATATCCTACTCATGCTTGCATTCGGTGTCGATTAATTTTAATGCATGTTCATGACTGTTGTCGCTCTCTAGCTGGTCGCTTCCTAGTCTTTTTCTAGCCTTCACCCGTACTAAGCGGGAATACTGCTTGTGCATCCAATCCCATAAACCCCAAAGTAATTCCATATAAGTCCACCATACCTACCTATATACGGTATCTACTTTCCGTTCCAAGTAAATTTGTATGTGCCAAACTCTAAACCTTCAAATAAACATTCTGTTTTGTATGCTCGAATAGCTCATGTATCAACTAGGGTTGTCCGTATCTTCCATGTTAGGCGGGTTATTCTCAAGAGGAGTGGACTCCGCTCCTCATTCACAAGAAAATGGTTGGTCACCGGGATGCCCAGTCCCATGCTTTATGCAAATCAAATCAAAATAATTGCAAACAAAACTCCCCCTGGGACTGTTGTTAGTTGGAGGCACTCGTTGTTTCAAGCAAGCCATTGATTGATGCTTGTTGGTGGAGGGGGAGTATAAACTTTACCATTCTGTTTGGGAACCGCCTATAATGTGTGTAGCATGGAAGATATTGCCATCTCTTGGTTGTTATGTTGACAATGAAAGTATACCGCTCAAAATATTATTCACCTCTATTTCAAAACCGAGCTCTGGCACCTCTACAAATCCCTGCTTCCCTCTGCGAAGGGCCTATCTATTTACTTTCATGTTGAGTCATCATCCTCTTATTAAAAAGCACCAGTTGGAGAGCACCACTGTCATTTGCATTCATTACTGTTAGTTTACATTGAGGATGACTTGACTGGATCTCTTTTACCATGAATTACAATGTCTAGTCAGTCCTTGATCTTTAAAGGTGCTCTACATTTATGTTTTGCAGTCTCAGAAAGGGCTAGCGAGATACCATCTTGTTATATCATATTATGATTGTTTTGAGAAAGTGTTGTCATCCAAGATTTTTTATTATTGCTCGCTAGTTGATTATGCCATTGACATGAGTAAACATGAGACCTAAGCATTATTGTGAATATGGTTAGTTTAGAATCTTTGCTGAAAACTTGAATGCTGGCTTTACATATTTACAACAACAAGAGCAAACAGAGTTTGTAAAAGTTTTTCTTTATCACTTTCAGTTTGTCAATTGAATTTCTTGAGGACAAGCAAAGGTTTAAGCTTGGGGGAGTTGATACATCTCCGTCGTATCTACTTTTTCAAACACTTTTCCCCTTGTTTTGGACTCTAACTTTCATGATTTGAATGGAACTAACCCGGACTGACGCTGTTTTTAGCAGAATTGCCATGGTGTTATTTATGTGCAAAAACAAAAGTTCTCAGAATGACCTGAAACTTCACGGAGATTTTTTTGGAAATGATAAAAAAATACTGGCAAAAGATCAAGACCAGGGGGCCCACACCCGAGCCACGAGGGTGGGGGCGCGCCTGCCCCCCTGGGCGCGCCCCTACCTCGTGGGCCCCGTGGAGCTCCTCCGACCTCAACTCCAACTCTATATATTCGTGTTCAGAGAGAAAAAAATCAGGGAGAAAGATTCATCGCGTTTTACGATACGGAGCTGCAGACAAGCCCTAAACTCGGGAGGGAGGGTTGATCTGGAGTCCTCTCCGGAGAGGGGAATCCGTCGCCATCGTCATCATCAACCATCCTCCATCACCAATTTCATGATGCTCACCGCCGTGTGTGAGTAATTCCATCATAGGCTTGCTGGACGGTGATGGGTTGGATGAGATTTATCATGTAATTGAGTTAGTTTTGGTAGGGTTTGATCCCTAGTATCCACTATGTTCTGAGATTGATGTTGCTATGACTTTTCTATGCTTAATGCTTGTCACTAGGGCCCGAGTGCCATGATTTCAGATCTGAACCTATTATGTTTTCATGAATATACGTGAGTCCTTGATCCTATCTTGCAAGTCTATAGTCACCTACTTTGTGTTTTGATCCGGCAACCCCGAAGTGACAATAATTGGGACCACTTCCGGTGATGACCGTAGTTTGAGGAGTTCATGTATTCACTATGTGTTAATGCTTTGGTCCGGTACTCTATTAAAAGGAGGCCTTAATGTCCCTTAGTTTCCCCTTGGACCCGCTGCCACGGGAGGGTAGGACAAAAGATGTCATGCAAGTTCTTTTCCAGAAGCACGTATGACTATATTCGGAATACATGCCTACATTACATTGATGAATTGCAGCTAGTTCTATGTCACCCTAGGTTATGACTGTTACATGATTGATCGCATCCGGCATAATTCTCTATCACCGATCCATTGCCTACGAGCTTTCCATATATTGTTCTTCGCTTATTTACTTTTCCGTTGCTATTGTTATCATCACTACAAAACACCAAAAATATTACTTTTGCTATTGTTACCTTTTGCTATCGTTACCACTACTATCATATTACTTTGCTACTAAACACTTTGTTGCAGATACTAAGTTTCCAGGTGTGCTTGAATTGACAACTCAGCTGCTAATAATTGAGAATATTCTTTGGCTCCCCTTATGTCGAATCAATAAATTTGGGTTGAATACTCTACCCTCGAAAACTGTTACAATCCCCTATACTTGTGGGTTATCACACCACTCTCCAAAAGGTAATAGATGGTGTGTTGATGATGAACTCCTTGCTCTTGTGCTTAAAATGATAGTCTCCCCAACACTCAACTCTCTCACACATATTTGGATTTGGTGGAAAGATGATTTGAGTGGAAAGCAACTTGGGAAGGCTAGAGGTCAAGATTCTTATGGTTGGATTGGAATATCTTGGTATTAACACATGAGTAGGTGGTTCTCTCTCAAAAAATGAATGGTGGAAGTGTAGGCACGTTCTGATGGCTCTCTCTACGAATGAAGGAAGGGTGGAGGGGTATATATAGCCTACACACAAAATCTAGCTATTGCACACAATTCGCCAAACTCGGTGGGACCAAATCGAGAAACTCAGTCAGACCGATATGATTCAAAATGTGAACGTTAGAATTTTTGGTGGCACCGATATGATCGACTTGGTGGGACTGATGTGCTAGGGTTAGGGTAAAACCTCAACTCGGTTTGGCCGATTACACAAACTCGGTGGGACCGATTTTGGTAATAAGCAAAATAGAGAGTTGGTCAAGCAAACTCAGTGGGACCGATTGCATATCTCGATGTGACCGATATAATTGCAATAGGCAACAGAGAGTTTGCAAGCCCATCTTGGTGAGACCGAGATCCCATCAGTGAGATCGGATTGATTAGGGTTTCTGGCAGTGGCTATGTCAAGTGAACTTAGTGTCATTGGATAGATCAAATCAGTGGGGCCGAGTTTGACTTTTGGTTTGGGACATATGTGGAAATGAGAAAGTGGTTGAGGGCTTTGGAGCATACCACTAAGCACGTTGAACAAGCAAGTCATTAAGCAACACCCCATCCCCTTTTAATAGTATTCACTTTTCCTATGGACTCAGTGTGACCTTGGATCACTAAAATGAAAATGTAGAGTCTTAAGCTTGAGCCAATCTTTGTCCTTAACATCTTGAAGGGGTTCCACATCCTCTTGTCCAAGCCACCCCACTATTGAACTCATATGAAATATAGTGGATAAAAGTATTAGTCCAACAAGAGATATTTTAACATTAATTACCAAAATCACCCAGGGAGCACTTGTGGTTGTAGATGATCATGTTTTGTAGAAGTTATCGGCAACTGGCTAGAGCCTTATGGTTATCACTTTATTGCATGAAATGCAAACGCCATGTAATTGCTTTACTTTATCACTATGCGTTAGCGATAGTTGTAGAAGCAATAGTTGGCGAGATGACCACGATGCTACGATGAATATCAAGGTGTCAAGACGGTGACGATGGAGATCATGATGGTGCTTTGGAGATGGAGATCAAAGGCACAAGATGATGATGGCCATATCATGTCACATTTTGATTGCATGTGATGTTTATCTTTTATGCATCTTATTTTTCTTAGTACGGCGGTAGCATTATAATATGATACCTTACTAAAATTTCAAGGTATAAGTGTTCTCCCTGAGTATGCACCATTGCGACAGTTCATCGTGCTGAGACGCCACGTGATGATCGGGTGTGATAAGCTCTACGTTCACATACAACGAGTGCAACATAGTTTTGCACATGCGGAATACTCGGGTTAAACTTGACGAGCATAGCATGTACATACATGGCCTCGGAACACTGGAGACCGAAAGGTCGAACGTGAATCATATAATAGATATGATCAACATAGAGATGTTCACCATTGAAAACTACTCCATCTCACGTGATGATCGGATATGGATCACGTGATCATTTAGATGACTCGAGGGATGTCTATCTAAGTGGGAGTTCTTAAATAATATGATTAATTGAACTTAATTTATCATGAACTTGGTCCTGATAGTATTTGCATATCTATGTTGTAGATCAATAGCTCGCAATATAGCTCCTATATTTCTTTTGATATGTTCCTAGAGAAAAGTTGAAGATGATAGTAGCAATGATGCGGACTGGGTCCGTGATCAGAGGATTATCCTCATTTTTGCACAGAAGAATTATGTCCTTGATGCACCAGTAGGTGATGAACCTATTGCAGGAACAGATGCAGATGTTATGAACATTTTGCAAGCTCGGTATGATGACTACTTGATAGTTTAGTGCACCATGCTTTACGGCTCAGAACCGGGACTTCAAAAATGTTTTGAACGCCATGGAGCATATGAGATGTTCCAAGATGCTGAAAATGATAATTCAGACTCGTGCCCGTGTTAAGAAGTATGAGACCTCTGACAAGTACTTTGCCTACAAGATGGAGGAGAATAGATCAGCCAGTGAGCATGTGCTTAGAATGTCTGGGTACTACAATCACTTGAATCAAATGGGAGTTAATATTCCAGATAAGATAGTGATTGACAGAGTTCTCCAGTCACTATCACCAAGTTACTAGAACTTCGTGATGAACTATAATATGCAAGGGATGATGAAAACGATTCCCAAGCTCTTCGCGATGCTGAAATCAGAGAAGGTAGAAATCAAGAAATAGCATCAAGTGTTGATGGTTAACAAGACCACTAGTTTCAAGAAAAAGGGCAAGGGAAAGAAAGGGAAACTTCAAAAAGAATGGAAAGAAAGTTGCCACTCCCATGAAGAAGCCCAAAGCTAGACCCAAGCCTAAAACTCAGTGCTTCTACTGCAAAGGAAATGGACACTAGAAGTGGAACTTCCCTAGATACTTGGCGGATAAGAAGGATGGAAAAGTGAACAAATGTATATTTGATATACATGTTATTGATGTGTACTTTACTAGTGTTTATAGCAACCCCTCGGTATTTGATACTGGTTCAGTTCCTAAGAGTAGTAACTCAAAACATGAATTGCAAAATAAACAGAGACTAGTTAAGGACGAGGTGACGATGTGTATTGGAAGTAATTCCAAGGTTTATACGATCACCAGCGCACAGTCCCTCTACCTTCGAGATTAGAATTGAACCTAAATGAATGTTATTTAGTGTTTGTGTTGAGCATTAATATGATTAGATCATGTTTGTTGCAATACGGTTATTCATTTCAGTCAGAGAATAATTATTGTTCTGTTTATATGAATAAAACCTTCTATGGTCATACACCCAATGTGAATGGTTTATTAAATGTCGATCGTAGTGATACACATATTCATGATATTGATGCCAAAAGATGTAAAGTTGATAATGATAGTGCAACATACTTGTGGCACTGCCATTTAGGTCATATTGGTGTAAAGCGCATGAAGAAACACCATGCAGATGGGGTTTTGGAATCACTTGATTATGAACCATTTGATGCTTGCAAACCATGCCTCGTGGGCAAGATGACTAAAACTCCATTCTCCGGAACAATGGAGCGAGCTAATGACTTATTGGAAATAATACATACTGACGTATGCGGTCCGATGAGTGTTGAAGCTCGCGGCGGGTATCGTTATTTTCTGACCTTCATAGATGATTTGAGCAGATATGGGTATATCTACTTAATGAAACACAAGTCTGAAACATTTAAAAAGTTCAAAGAATTTCAGAGTGAAGTGTAGAATCATCGTAACAAGAAAATAAAGTTTCTACGATCTGATCACGGAGGCGAATGTTTGAGTTACGAGTTTGGCCTTCATTTAAAATAATGTGGAATAGTTTCACAACTCACGCCAAATGGAACACCATAGCATAATGGTGTGTCTGAACGTCGTAACTGTACTTTATTAGATATGGTGCGATCTACGATGTCTCTTACCGATTTACCACTATCATTTTGGGGTTATGCATTAGAGACAGCTGCATTCACTTTAAATAGGGCACCATCTAAATCCGTTGAGACGACACTGTATGAATTGTGGGTTGGCAAGAAACCTAAGCCGTCGTTTCTTAAAGTTTGGGGTTGTGATGCTTATGAGAAAAGGCTTCAGCCTGGTAAGCTCGAACCCAAATCAGAGAAGTGCATCTTCATAGGATACCCAAAAGAAACTATTGGGTAAACCTTCTATCACAGATCCGAAGGCAAGAGCTTTGTTGCTAAGAATGGATCATTTCTAGATAAGGAGTTTCTCTCGAAAGAAGTGAGTGGGAGGAAAGTTCAACTTGATGACGTAATTGTACCTTCTCTTGAATTGGAATGTAGCTCGTCATAGAAAACAATGATAACAATCATGAAACTTCAGATCAAGTTGCTACTGAACCTCGTAGGTCAACCAGAACACGTTCCACACCAGAGTGGTATGGTAATCTTGTTCTTGAAGTCATGTTACTGGACCATGACGAACCTATGAACTATGAGGAAGCGATGATGAGCCCAGATTCCGATAAATGGCTTGAGGCCATGAAATCCGAGATAGGATCCATGTATGAGAACAAATATGGACTTTGGTTGACATGCACGATGATCGGCAAGCCATAGAGAATAAATGGATCATCAAGAAGAAGACTGACGCTGATGGTAATGTTACTGTCTACAAAGATCGACTTGTTGCTAAAGGTTTTCGACAAGTTCAAGGAGTTGACTACGATGAGACCTCCTCACCTGTAGTGATGTTTAAGTCTATCCGAATCATGTTAGCAATTGCTGCATTTTATGATTATGAAATCTGGCAAATGGACGTCAAAACTGCATTCCTTAATGGATTTATTAAAGAAGAGTTGTATCTGATGCAACCAGAAGGTTTTGTCGATCCTAAAGGTTCTAACAAAGTGTGCAAGCTCTAGTGATCCATTTATGGACTGGTGCAAGCATCTCGGAGTTGGAATATATGCTTTGATGAGGTGATCAAAGCATATGTTTTTATACAGACTTTTGGGGAAGCCTGTATTTACAAGAAAGTGAGTGGGAGCTCTATAGCATTTCTAATATTATATGTGGATGACATATTGTTGATTGAAAATGATATAGAATTTCTGGATAGCATAAAAAGGATACTTGAATAAAAGTTTTTCAATGAAAGACCTCGGTGATGCTGCTTATTTATTAGGCATCAAGAGCTATAGAGATAGATCAAGACACTTAATAGGACTTTCACAAAGCACATACCTTGATAAAGTTTTGAAGCTGTTCAAAATGGATCAGTCAAAGAAAGGGTTCTTGCCTGTGTTATAAGGTGTGAAGTTGAGTACAACTCAAAACTCGACCACGGCAGAATATAGAGAGAGAATGAAAGTCATTACCTATGCTTCAGTCATAGGTTCTATAATGTATGCCATGCTGTGTACCAGACCTGTTGTGTGCCTTGCCATGAGTTTGGCTAGGAGGTACCAATAGTGATCTAGGAGTATATCACTAGACAACGGTCAAAATTATCCTTAGAGGACTAAGGAAATATTTCTCGGTTATGGAGGTGATAAAGAGTTCGTCGTAAAGAGTTACGTTGATGCAAGCTTTTACACCGATCTAGATGACTCTGAGTCTCAATCTGGATACATTTTGAAAGTGCGAGCAATTAGCTAGAATAGCTCCATGCAGAGCATTGTAGACACAGGAATTTGCAAAATAAATTCGGATCTGAATGTGGTAGACTCGTTGAATAAACTTCTCTCACAAGCAAAACATTATCACACCTTAGTACTCTTTGGGTGTTAATCACATAGAGATGTGAACTAGATTATTGACTCTAGTAAACCCTTTGGGTGTTGGTCACATGGCGATGTGACTATGGGTGTTAATCACATAAAGATGTGAACTGTTGGTGTTAAATCACATGGCAATGTGAACTAGATTATTGACTCTAGTGCAAGTGGGAGACTGAAGGAAATATGCCCTAGAGGCAATAATAAAGTTGTTATTTATATTTCTTATATCATGATAAATGTTTATTATTTATGCTAGAATTGTATTAACCGGAAACTTCATACATATGTGGATACATAGGCAAAATTGTTGGGGAACACAATATTTCAAAAAAATTCCTAGGATCATGCAAGATCTATCTAGGAGATGCATAGCAACCAGAGGGGGAGAGTATGTCTACGTACCCTCGTGGACCGAAAGCAGAAGCTTTTAGTAACGCGGTTGATGTAGTTGAACGTCTTCGCGATCCAACAAATAAATTACCGAACGCACGACACCTCCGCGATCTGCACACATTCATCTCGATGACGTCCCTCGAACTCTTGATCCAGTTGAGGCCGAGGGAGAGATTCGTCAGCACGACGGCGTGGTGACGGTGATGATGAAGTTACCGACGCAGGGCTTCGCCGAAGCACTACGACAATATGGCCGAGGTGTAAACTGTGGAGGGGGGCACCGCACACGGCAAAAGATCAACTTGTGTGTATATGGGGTGCCCCCCTCCCCCGTATATAAAGGAGGGGAGGAGGAGCCGGCCGGCCCTAAGGGGGTGCACCCAAGGGGGCGAATCCTACTCCAAGTAGGAATCGGTCCCCCCTTTCCTAGTCCAAGTAGGAGAAGACAGAAGGAGAGGGAAAGAGGGGTCGTGCCCCCCTCCCCTAGTCCTATTAGGACTCCCCTTGGGGGGCGCCACCTCTTGGCTGTTGCCCTCTCTCTCCCCTAAGGCCCACTAAGGCCCATTAATTCCCCGGGGGGTTCCAGTAACCCCTCACTAGTAGAAAAACCCCCATTCTCCCGGTTGATAAGGGCCTTTTGTCCCGGTTTGTGAACCGGGACTAAAGGGTCGTTACTAATGCCCTAACCCTTTAGTCTCGGTTCTTACACGAACCGTGACAGATGGGCCTCCACGTGACCGGTGCGCTGAGCCCAGGCAGGAGGGCCTTTGGTCCCGGTTGGTGGCACCAACCGGGACCAATAGGCATCCACGCGTCAGCATTTTAGGGGCTGGGTTTTTTGTTTTTTTAAAGGGGGGGGGGGGGTTGGGGGTTTTGGGGGTTTAATTTAGGTGTTTCATATATTGTGTTAGCTAGATAATTAATAGAGAGAAGTGTCCTCTCTTATGTTCGTGCTTGGTCGACGCTATATATACGTATATATAGAGAGGACTAGACACGCTAGCTAGTAAGCAAATGAAGGAAACAGAAGATCGTCATGAACATATGCATATAGAGAGAAGTGATATCGACCACCTCTCCTTCTCCGAGAGATTGGTCGAACAACAAGTTCTCGTATATCTATCCGACACTACCGGCTACATCTATACAATAATTATCTCTTACAATATAATCTCCTAATTATATATGAACACAGGGTCCACATAGTATTCTGCGTCTTCAGCAATCATGTGGTCAAGGAAGAATGCCGCTAATTCCTCTTCAATTACTCGCATACGATCTAGTGCTAGGAGTTCATCCCGCATCCGAAACATCTAATTTGAACAAGGGGGTCAATACACACACACACATATATATATATATATGAATAAATGAAACTCAACACAAATGATGGTAATAAAATAAAATTGTGAATATTATTGCTTATGCACTTCATATTGTTCGTCAGAGTACCCCCGTTCACAGGTCGTGTGGCGGATGGACTCGCAAACGTAGTATCCACAGAAATTATTCCCTTGTTCCTGCCACAACCACTTTACAAGAAATAGAGGTCAATCAAACTGATAAGCAAGCATGCCAAATGGTATTGATGAAACTAGCGCTTGAATCACTAGGAGATGCGTGGAACATGTTACTGTAGTACTTACTTTCGGGTGTCTAAATTGCAGCTTCTTCGGCAGTCCTGGAGCTTTTTTGGTGAATTTTCTCCAAACCCTGCCAGAAAAAGAAAACAATTACTTGATATCAGGAAATGAACAAAGTTGCTGAGAAGGTGGATAATGATCGATTTAACTTACTTCTCGAGCATTTGACTCATGTCCGCATAGTCCTAGGGATCTTTTCGTCTCGAGTCTAAGACGGTTACTAGTCCCTGCTCAAGCTTAATCTCTAAGAGAATATAGTGGAAGCTGCGCACGCATGCATAACTCATCAATTACATTACTATAACCTGGCCTAATAAGGGAAACCGAATATGCACAAGACAATAACACTCCCTTGAAGTTGTAAGGAAAGAGTATTATATCTTTGTTTTCATTTATTACCAACGATCATAGCAAGTTGGCATCGGTATCTTCAGCATGATATTTAACCTCAGTTGCATCTATGAGATTTGTGTTAGTGAACCCAACATCACCAATTTGTCTTTTCTTCAATTCGGTGATCTTCAATCTGCATAATATAGTGAGGATAATTATAAATACATGCAATGAAAGAGCTGACATATATAGAGAGACTTAATGACAGAAGTAGTACTACTTATAGACAGTAGCAAGTGACCGTTGCTTTATCGAGGGCCTTTTGATTGAAAAACTGGAAGAACTCCTCAAATGGAACATTCAACAGTTCAATTCCAACGAGGTCATGCTCCTCTCTAACTCTCAGCGTCAAAGTATTCCTCCCCCCAGACTCCCTGTAGGTTTTCATGTACCAATCATGGAATCTTCGCATCATCGTTGTTAGAGATCTTTCATCTTTGACGAGAGGCTTCATGTACTTGTATTTGTGTTCCTCCACCTCCAAGAAATCATAATGTACATCGTCGGGTAGGTAATCTCCAAGATTGCTATAACCGGGCACCATCCTCGGATCATTAGCGACGATGTCGCTAGACACCTTGAGAAGGGGGGCACGATTGGTTCGCTTGCTCACCGAGCTGGGCAATTTTTTCCCATCTCGTCGTTCTTTTATCCTTTGATCACTAACAGTACTTCCCGACAGCTCCGCTTCGACAAATTTCTTTGCAATAATGCGATCATAGTTGCCTTTCGGCGGAGACTTTGCTGGTTTTTTCAGGGCAGCCAGAGTGCGCTTCGCTTTCACCAGATCTACCTTCTCCTCCGGAGGTGGATGTTTCTTTGCTTTCACCCCTTCAAAGAAGTTCGTCACTTTGGCTCGCGCGATCTTCGCGTTCTCCTCGGGGGTCCTCTCGTATGGTAACTTCTCTGGAGTCTTCAGAGAAGGACTGAATATGTATTGCCTCCCGCCTCTGGCTGTACTGCTAGACACCGGCAGAGCAGACAGAGCGGCTGCGGCTTTCTTCTTTCCTTGCTTACGAGGCGGAGGAGAAGGTCTATGACGCGCTGGAGCAGTCGGAGCGGCAGCGGGTCTCTTCCGCCCTTGCTGACGAGGCGGAGAAGGAGGAGGATGGCTGCTCGGGCGCACTGGCGCAGACGGAGAAGGAGGCGGAGTGCCGCCACGCGCCGGAGAAGGAGGCTGAGTGCCCTGATCACTCGTCGGAGGAGGAGGCGGAGTGCCATGACTCGCCGGAGGAGGAGGGCGGAGTGCCCTGACTCACCGGAGGAGGAGGAGGAGGCATCCAGTTCAGAAGCTTGACGAGCTCCTTCCGCCATAGGCATGGAGTCAATAGACAAGAACCCAGCCGAGTCTCCCCTTCACCGGTAGGGTAGTCAAGCTGGAGGTCCTCAAATCCCTCCGTTATATCCTTCTGGAATCAGACTATAGTGAAAAGTTGCGCCGGGTTCAGGAGGTCGAACAGAGCCGACAGCCGCCTTGACTTTGAAGTTCTGCCATTGCGTCATAAGGTGGCAATGTTGAGACTCCCTGATATAGCATCCACGGGGTAGCTAGCAGGAGCCGTCAAGACATTGTCTGGCTGAAGCAGCTCGGTGGAATCCACGCTGCTTCTCCGCTGAGATGGCGGGGTAGCTTCGGGGGTAGTTTCGGCAGGTCGCTTGCTGCGAGCCACTTCTCGTTCCTCTAGCGCTTGAACCCTTTCGTGCAGCGTCTGAATTTGGGCATGCTCCACTTTTTTCCTCCTCTCCTGGCATTTGTAACCGCCTGCGTCCGGAAAACTAGCCTTCCACGGAACGGAGCCTAGCGTGCCTCGTGTCTGTCCAGGGTGCTCAGGATTCCCGAGGGCCATTGTGAGCTCGTCGTTCTCTCTGTCTGGAACGAACGTCCCTTGCTGTGCTGCATCGATATAGTGCTTAAGCCTCTTGACTGGTATGTTCATTTGCTCGTCCGTCCAAACGCATATCCCTGATACAGGGTCCATGGTTCCGCGAGCCCCGAAGAACCAAGTCCGGCAATGGTCTGGCCAGTTCATTGTCTCTGGTTCGATCCCTTTATCGAGCAGATCATTCTCAGCCTTGGCCCACTTAGGGCGGGCTTTGAGGTAGCCACCTAACCCCGTGCGATGGTGAAGCTTCTTCTTTGCATCATTTTTCTTGTTTGTCGCCGACATCTTCTTACTCTTTTCTGATGTCTTGTAGGCTACAAATGCGGGCCAGTGATCTCTGATGTTCTCATATCTGGTGATGAATTCTGGTGTCTCTTCTTTGTCGACAAACGTTTTCAGCTCATTCTTCCACCTCCTGAATAGGTCTGCCATCTTCTTAAGAGCATGAGACTTGATTAATTGCTTTAACTGGCTTCTCCGGATCCTCCTCTGGTGGTAGGGTGAAATTTTCCTTCAGCTCAGTCCAAAGATCATCTTTCTGCATATCATTGACATAAGACACCTCAGGGTCTTCGTTCTTAGGCTTATACCATTGCTGGATGCTTGTCGGGATCTTGTCCCTAACAAGAACCCCGCACTAAGCAGCAAATGATTCCTTTGTCCGAATGGGTTCAATCGGCATGCCATCAAGCGTGATTGCTGTGATCTCAAACCTTTCATCCGAGCGCAACTTTTTCTTCAGGCCTCATCTCCTTACCGAAGTTGTGCTCGATCCGGAGGGCTAGAAAAAAGAAGAATTAGACGAGGGTTAATTAATATGTGTACATACCAGAACAATGAATGCATCAATTAGCTAGTCATCACAGGCTTAACTAATATATTTACCTGGCCGGACTCTGTTCGGTCACCGGAGCCGTCACCACAGGCTCCTTCTTGCACCAGCATTGGGTCACCGAAACCATCATAATCATGTCTTTCCTCCTCCATTCTTCGATCACCGTAGCCTGCTCCTTCTACACCCTGTTCTTCCAGACCATCATTGTCATTAAGATATGACAAGACATCACCTCCGGCTAAGATTATGTCCCCCAACACCTGTTCTGCTTCCTCGTCTCGTCCGTGCTCCATTGTTTCTGCAAATATTAAAACATGGCAATTATTACACAAACATGACAGCATGTGGATATATTAGTGGCAAATATAGACCTAGCTTATTCCGGGTTTGGGGTGGCCTCGGAAACGCTTCAAGGGTAGGGGCGCGGCGGGAGGGGGTAGGAGACCGACATCGTTTTTTCTAGGGTTTGGGTGTCCTCGAGAGTTTTGGTCGAGCCAGAGGGCCGGGGGGTGCTCCCGTGGTATAAGTTATCACGGTCGAAGTTATCCGGGAGGGGGTTATATCGACAACGACGACATACATACATGGGAAAATAATGTTATCGGGGAGGGGGTAGGTCGAACCCCCCCCTCGTGTTGAAGTTATCGGGACACGGGGTATATCTACAACGACATATCCGATAAAAAATAAGAAAACAAATAAGAAATAAAAAGAGGAGAAGAAGATATTAATAGAGGAGAAGATTGAAGAAAAAAAGAAGAAAAAAAGAGGAGAAGAAGAAAGGAATAGAGGAGAAGAAGAGAAAATAGAATATTCAATTTTCTCTTCTTCTCCTCTATTTCGTTCTTCTTCTCCTCTTCTTTTTCTTCTTTTTTATTCTTATTTATTTCTCCTCTTCTTCTCCTTTCTTCCTCTTCTTCTTTTCCTTTTTCCTCTCATTCTTTTTCTTCTTCTTCCTTTCCTAGCTAGATATATAAAACTTTTCTAAAAATATAACTTTTGCATACATACATGGGAAAATAATGTTATCGGGGAGGGGGTAGGTCGAACCCCCCCCCCCTCGTGTTGAAGTTATCATGACACGGGGTATATCGACAACGACATATCTGATAAAAAATAAGAAGACGAAGAAGAAATAAAAAGAGGAGAAGAAGATATTAATAGAGGAGAAGATTGAATAAAAAAAGAAGAAAAAAGAGGAGAAGAAGAAAGGAATAGAGGAGAAGATTTTTCAGATCCACTGTTGTCATTCCATACTGTGGGTTTACCTGTACCCCGCCTCCTGACAGATTGTCCCATTTGCACTTAAACAAAGGGACCTTAAAATCATGTCCGTAGTCAAGTTCCCATATGTCCACTATGTAACCATAATATGTGTCCTTTCCCCTCTCGGTTGCTGCATCAAAGCGAACACCGCTGTTTTGGTTGGTGCTCTTTTGATCTTGGGCGATCGTGTAATATGTATTCCCATTTATCTCGTATCCTTTGTAAGTCAATACAGTCAAAGATGGTCCCCTGGACAACAAGTACAGCTCATCACAAATAGTGTTGTCACCTCTGAGACGTGTTTCCAACCAACTACTGAAAGTCCTGATGTGTTCACATGTAATCCAGTCGTCGCACTACTCCGGGTGTTTGGAGCGCAGACTGTTCTTGTGTTCATCGACATACGGGGTCACCAAGGTAGAGTTCTGTAGAACTGTGTAGTGTGCTTGAGACCAGGAATATCCGTCCCTGCATATTATTGAATCCCCTCCCAGCGTGCCTTTTCCAGTCAGTCTCCCATCATACCGCGATTTAGGGAGACCTATCTTCTTAAGGCCAGGAATGAAGTCAACACAAAACCCAATGACATCCTCTGTTTGATGGCCCATGGAGATGCTTCCTTCTGGCCTAGCACGGTTACGGACATATTTCTTTAGGACTCCCATGAACGTCTCAAAGGGGAACATATTGTGTTGAAATACGGGCCCCAGAATGACAATCTCGTCGACTAGATGAACTAGGACATGCGTCATGATATTGAAGAAGGATGGTGGGAACACCAGCTCGAAACTGACAAGACATTGCGCCACATCACTCGTTAGCCTTGGTACGATTTATGGATCGATCACCTTTTGAGAGATTGCATTGAGGAATGCACATAGCTTCACAATGGCTAATCAGACGTTTTTCGGTAGAAGCCCCCTCAATGCAACCGAAAGCAGTTGCGTCATAATCACGTGGCAGTCATGAGACTTTAGGTTCTGGAACTTTTTCTCTGGCATATTTATTATTCCCTTTATATTCGACGAGAAGCCAGTCGTGACCTTCATACTGAGCAGGCATTCAAAGAAAATTTCTTTCTCTTCTTTCGTAAGAGCGTAGCTGGCAGGACCTTCATACTGCTTCGGAGGCATGCCGTCTTTTTCATGCAAACGTTGCAGGTCCTCCCGTGCCTCAGGTGTATCTTTTGTCTTCCCATACACGCCCAAGAATCCTAGCAGGTTCACGCAAAGGTTCTTCGTCACGTGCATCACGTCGATTGAAGAGCGGACCTCTAGGTCTTTCCAGTAGGGTAGGTCCCAAAATATAGATTTCTTCTTCCACATAGGTGCGTGTCCCTCAGCGTCATTCGGAACAGCTAGTCCGGCGGGACCCTTTCCAAAGATTACGTGTAAATCATTGACCATAGCAAGTACGTGATCACCGGTACGCATGGCGGGCTTCTTCCGGTGATTTGCCTCGCCTTTGAAATGCTTGCCTTTCTTTCGACATTGATGGTTGGTCGGAAGAAATCGATGATGCCCCAGGTACACATTCTTCCTGCATTTGTCCAGGTATATACTTTCAGTTTCATCTAAATAGTGCGTGCATGCGTGGTATCCCTTATTTGTCTGTCCTGAAAGGTTACTGAGAGTGGGCCAATCATTGATGGTTACAAACAGCAATGTGTGCAGGTTAAATTCCTCCTGTTTGTGCTCATCCCACGTATGTACACCGTTTCCATTCCACAGCTGTAAAAGTTCTTCAACTCATGGCCTTAGGAACACATCAATGTCGTTGCGGGTTGCTTAGGGACTTGGATGAGAATTGGCATCATAATGAAATTCCGCTTCATGCACATCCAAGGAGGAAGGTTATACATACATAGAGTCATGGGCCAGGTGCTGTGATTGCTGCTCTGCTCCCCGAAAGGATTAATGCCATCCGCGCTTAAACCAAACCATACGTTCCTTGGGTCACTTGCAAACTCAGGCCAGTACTTTCTCTCGATTTTTCTCCACTGTGACCCGTCAGCGGGTGCTCTCAACTTCTCGTCTTTCTTACGGTCCTCACTGTGCCATCGCATCAACTTGGCATGCTCTTCGTTTCTGAACAGATGTTTCAACCGTGGTATTATAGGAGCATACCACATCACCTTCCCAGGAACCCACTTCCTGGGGGCTCACTGTCAACATCACCAGGGTCATCTCGTCTGATCTTATACAGCAATGCACCGCATACCGGGCATGCGTTCAGATCCTTGTACGCACCGCGGTAGAGGATGCAGTCATTAGGGCATGGATGTATCTTCTGCACCTCCAATCCTAGAGGGCATACGGCCTTCTTTGTTGTGTATGTACTGTTGGGCAATTCGTCTTCTTCTTCAATATTTTCAGTAGCTTCTCAAATCCTTTGTCAGGCACAGCATTCTCTGCCTTCCATTGCAGCAATTCCAGTACGGTACCGAGCTTTGTGTTGCCATCTTCGCAATTGGGGTACAACCCCTTTTTGAGATCCTCTAACATGCAATTAAACGTCAGCTTCTCCTTTTGACTTTCGCATTGAGTCCTTGCATAGACAATGACCCAACGGAGATCATCATCATCGGTCACATTGTCTGGTTCCTCATGATCTTCAGCAGCTTCCCCCGTTGCAGCATCATTGGGCACATCGTCTGGTTCCTCTTGATCTTCAGCAGCGTCCCCCGTTGCAGCATCACCGTATTCAGGGGGTACATAGTTGTCATCGTCCTCTTCTTCTTCGCCGTCTTCCATCATAACCCCTATTTCTCCGTGCCTCATCCAAATATTATAGTGTGGCATGAAACCATTGTAAAGCAGGTGGGTGTGAAGGATTTTCCGGTCAGAGTAAGACTTCGTAATCCCACATTTAGGGCATGGACAACACATAAAACCATTTTGCTTGTTTCCCTCAGCCACTTCGAGAAAATCATGCACACCCTTAATGTACTCGGAGGTGTGTCTGTCAGTGTACATCCATTGCCGGTTCATCTGCGTGCATTATATATAATTATATGTGTCAAAAACCATTATAGAACATCATGAATAGATAATTAAGTGACCAAATTAATAGAAGTTCGTCATCACATTAAAACCAAAGTACATACATAGTTCTGATCTAACAACATATAGCTCTCTAGAGCATCTAATTAATTAAACCATACATTGAAACTATGTAAAACATTTCAATGCGAAAACAAATGCGACCATAATCGCAACCAAGGTAACAATTGATCCAACGGCATAATGATACCAAGCCTCGGTATGAATGGCATATTTTCTAATCTTTCTCATCTTCAACCGCATTGCATCCATCTTGATCTTGTGATCATCGACGACATCCGCAACATGCAACTCCAATATCATCTTCTCCTCCTCATTTTTTTTATTTTTTCCTTCAAGTAATTGTTTTCTTTTTCAACTAAATTTAACCTCTCGACAATAGGGTCGGTTGGAATTTCTGGTTCAACTACCTCCTACATAAATAAAATCTATGTCACGTTGGTCGGCATAATTGTCATAAACAATAAATGAACCAAATAGTTATAAAAAGATAATATATACCACATCCAAATCATAGCCAGGATGAGGGCCGACGGGGGCGGATACCAAAACCATCGCACTATATATATAATAACAAGCAATAATAAAAGTAAGAAAATTAGAGAAGTATCTATCTGAAGTAAGAATTTTTTTTCTTTCAGAAAGACGATAAGAACAAGAGGCTCACCATGGTGGTGCCGGCGGCGACATCGGCGCGGGCGATCGACGGCGGTGAAGACGGGAATGGGACGTGACGGGCCGCTAAACCTAGACAAATCTCGAGGAAAATGGAGCTTTGAGGTCGAGCTTCGAGAGGATAAAGCTTAACTAGTGTGGCTCGGGCATTTCATCCAACACATCATGTGCATAGGAGGTGAGCTAGAGCACCACAAAGCCCTCCCCTCGCCGGCCACAGAAAAATAGAGCACTATGGAGTGCTCTGCTCGCGGGCGAGGGGTATATATAGGCACCTCATTGGTCCCAGTTCGTGGCAAGAACCGGGACTAATGGGAAGCCTTTGGTCCCGGTTCAAGCCACCAACCGGGACCAATGGTGGTGGGCCAGGAGTGAGGCCCATTGGTCCCGGTTCGTCCCACCAGCCGGGACCAAAGGGGCCAGACGAACCGGGACCAATGCCCCCACGAGGCCCGGCAGGCTCCTGGCCGCACGAACCAGGACCAATGCCCCCATGGCTCCCGGTTCTGGACTGAACCGGGACTAATGGGCTGACCCGGCCTGAACCAAAGCCCTCTTTTCTACTAGTGCCTTAGGCACTCCGGTTTTATCCGAAACCTCCCAGAACACTTCCGGTGTCCGAATGTAACCTTCCAATATATTAGTCTTTATGTCTCGACCATTTCGAGAGTCCTCATCATGTCTTTGATCTCATCCGGGACTCCGAACAACCTTCGGTACATCAAATCACATAACTCATAATACAAATCGTCATCGAACGTTAAGCGTGCGGACCCTACGGGTTCGAGTACTATGTAGACATGACCGAGACACATCTATGGTCAATAACCAATAGCGGAGCCTAGATGCTCATATTGGCTCCTACATATTCTATGAAGATGTTTATCGGTCAAACTGTATAACAACATACATTGTTCCCTTTGTCATCAGTATGTTACTTGCCCGACATTCGATCGTCAGTATCATCAAACCTAGTTCAATCTCGTTACCGGAAAATCTCTTTACTCGTTCCATAATGCATCATCCCGTGGATAACTCATTAGAAACATTGCTTGCAAGGCTCATAGTGATGTGCATTACAGAGAGGGCCTAGAGATACCTCTCTGAAACATGGAGTGATAGATCCTAATCTTGATCTATGCCAACTCAACAAACACCATCGGAGACACCTGTAGAGCATCTTTATAATCACCCAGTTACGTTGTGATGTTTGATACCACACTGAGTGTTCCTCCGGTATTCGGGAATTTCATAATCTCATAGTCATAGAAACATGTACAAGTCATGAAGAAAGCAATAGCAATAAACTAAACGATCATAGTGCTAAGCTAACGGATGGGTCTTGTCCATCACATCATTCTCTAATGATGTGATCCCGTTCATCAAATGACAACACATGTCCATGGCTAGGAAACTTAACCATCTTTGATTAACGAGCTAGTCAAGTAGAGGCATACTAGGGACACTCTGTTTGTCTATGTATTCACACATGCACTAAGATTCCGGTTAATACAATTCTAGCACGAATAATAAACATTTATCATGATATAAGGAAATATAAATAACAACTTTATTATTGCCTCTAGGGCATATTTCCTTCAGTCTCCCACTTGCACTAGAGTCAATAATCTAGATTACATAGTGATGATTATAACACCCATGGAGTCTTGGTGCTGATCATGTTTTGCTCGTGAGAGAGGCTTAGTCAACAGGTCTGAAACATTCAGATCCGTATGTATCTTGCAAATCTCTATGTCTCCCTCCTAGACTTGATCGCGGATGGAATGGAAGCGTCTCTTGATGTGCTTGGTTCTCTTGTGAAATCTGGATTCCTTTGCCAAGGCAATTGCACCAGTATTGTCACAAAAGATTTTCATTGGGCCCGATGCACTAGGTATTACACCTAGATCGGATAGGAACTCCTTCATCCAGACTCCTTCATTTGATGCTTCCGACGCAGCTACGTATTCCGCTTCACACGTAGATCATATCATGACGCTCTGCTTAGAACTGCACCAACTGACAGTTGCACCATTTAATAAAAATATGTATCCGGTTTGTGACTTAGAGTCATCCAGATCAGTGTAAAAGCTTGCATCGAGGTAACCGTTTACGATGAGCTCTTTGTCAGCTCCATAAACAAGAAACATATCCTTAGTCCTTTTTAGGTATTTCAGGATGCACTTAACCATTGTCCAGTGATCCACTCCTGGATTACTTTGGTACCTCCCTGCTAAACTAATAGCAAGGCACACATCAGGTCTGGTACACAGCATAGCATACATGATAGAACCTATGGCTGAAGCATAGGGAATGACTTTATTTTATCTCTATCTTCTGCAGTGGTCGGGCATTGAGTCTGACTCAACTTCACACCTTGTAACACAGGCAAGAACCCTTTCTTTGCTTGATCCATTTGAACTTCTTCAAAACTTTATCAAGGTATGTGCTTTGTGAAAGTCCAATTAAGCGTCTTGATCTATCTCTATAGATCTTGATGCCCAATATATAAGCGGCTTCACCGAGGTCTTTCATTGAAAATTCTTATTCAAGTATCCTTTTATGCTATTCAGAAATTCAGTATCATTTCCGATCAACTATATGTCATCCACATATAATATCAGAAATGCTACAGAGGTCCCACTCACTTTGTTTATAAATACAGGCTTCTCCAAAAGTCTATATAAAACCATATGCTTTGATCACACTTTCGAAGTGTATATTCCAACTCTGAGATGCTTGCACCAGTCCATAAATGGATCGCTCGAGCTTGCACACTTTGTTAGCACCTTTTGGATCGACAAAACCTTCCGGTTGCATCATATACAACTCTTCTTTAAGATATCCATTAAGGAATGTAGTTTTGACATCCATTTGCCAAATTTCGTAATCAGAAAATGCGGCAATTGCTAACATGATTCAGACGGACTTAAGCATCGCTACGGGTGAGAAGGTCTCATCGTAGTCAAATCCTTGAACTTGTTGAAAACATTTCACAACAAGTCAAGCTTTGTAGACAGTAACATTACCATCAGTGTCATTCTTCTTCTTGAAGATCGATTTATTCTCTATGGCTTTCCGATCATCGGGCAAATCAACCAAAGTCCACACTTTGTTCTCATACATGGATCCCATCTCAGATTTCATGGCCTCAAGCCATTTTGTGGAATCTAGGCTCATCATCGCTTCCTCATAGTTCGTAGGTTCATCATGGTCAAGTAACATGACCTCTAGAACAAGATTATCGTACCACTCTAGTGCGGATCTTACTCTAGTTGACCTATGAGGTTCGGTAGTAACTTGATCAGAAGTTTCATAATCATCATCATTAGCTTCCTCACTAATTGGGGTAGGAATCACTGGAACTGATTTCTGTGATGAACTACTTTCGAATAAGGGAGAAGGTACAGTTACCTCATCAAGCTCTACTTTCCTCCCACTCAATTCTTTCGAGAGAAACTCCTTCTCTAGAAAGGATCCATTCTTAGCAACGAATATTTTGCCTTCGGATCTATGATAGAAGGTGTACCCAACAGTTTCTTTTGGGTATCCTATGAAGGCACAATTCTTGGATTTGGGTTCGAGCTTAGCAGGTTAAAGCATTTTCACAGAAGCATCGTAGCCCCAAACTTTAAGAAACGACAACTTGGGTTTCTTGCCAAACCACAGTTCATATGGTGTAGTGTCAACGGATTTCGATGGTGCCCTATTTAACATGAATGCAGTCGTCTCTAAAGCATAACCCCAAAACGATAGTGGTAAATCAGTAAGAGACATCATAGATCGCACCATATCTAATAAAGTGCGGTTATGATGTTCGAGCACACCATTATGCTATGGTGTTCTAGGTGGCGTGAATTGCGAAATTATTCCGCATTGTTTCAAATGAAGACCAAACTCATAACTCAAATATTCACCTCCACGATCAGATCGTAGAAACTTAATTTTCCTGTTATGATGACTTTCCACTTCACTCTGAAATTCTCTGAACTTTTCAAATGTTTCAGACTTATGTTTCATCAAGTAGATATACCCATATCTGCTCAAATCATGTGTGAAGGTCAGAAAATAACGATACCCGCTGCGAGCATCAACACTCATCGGACCGCATACATCAGTATGTATTATTTCCAGTAAGTCTGTTACTCGCTCCATTATTCCAGAGAATGGAGTCTTAGTCATCTTGCCCATGAGGCATAGTTCGCAAGCATCAAGTGATTCATAATCAAGTCATTCCAAAAGCCCATCAGCATGGAGTTTCTTCATGCGCTTTAAATCAATATGACCTAAACGGCAGTGCCACAAATAAGTTGTACTATCATTATTAAACTTATATCTTTTGGCTTGAATACCATCGGCGTCCTGGGAACGGGGGTCCCCAGACTTGCCTGCCTGCGGCCCATGGCGTGGCTAGGCTGGCAGGTCTATACGGCCCTTCATCAACGAGGCATTTAATACCCTCGCGAGGGGCCAAGCCTCGCGAGGTGGATGACGCAAGACCTCCTCGGGAGCGGCCTCGCCAGGCAGGCTTGCGAGGGGCGGAGAAACCAAGGCAGGACTAACCTCCCAAGGTCCTCGTGACGTGAGCCATGATGATCGAGACCAGGCGGGCGCTCACGTGCGCAGTGTCCTTGTTTCCTCTTTCGTGCCAAGGGGGCAAGCGCAGGCGCGGAGTACCGAGGCATCAGTCAAAGGTTTCCATATTGGTGCAACGAGACCAAGACCAGAAGGACGGCAGGATGGAGGTCACCATGGAGCCCAAGACGGTGTCACCACCAGAGCCTTTGGCAGGCGAAGACCACCTTTTTTCAGGATAACTTGTACTAGATGTCCCCTTTCGAATTGGCCGTTGTTGGCTCCCTTCCCGCTCAATACTTGGGGAGAGGACCAGGGCCTATATAAGTAGAACTAGCCACCACAGTGAGGGAGGACCTGATCACAAGGAAGGGGACGAGAGACAAGTGAGGATCGGCCTCGTCACAAGTCCACCAAACACAAGAACACCTCAACCTCAGGAGGCGGTTCTTCCCCATGTAACTGTTCTTCATCAGCCCAAGAGGCAATCCACCACCACCACATTGGAGGATGGGTATTACACCACAACGATGGTCTGAACCAGTATAAATCTTGTGTCTTTTTGTGTTGTGAGTTTGTTGAGTTTGTCTGCGAGATCTTAGAGAGCTAGGGCGTGGATTGATAGGGAGAAAACCTTCGCGCGCACCCTAGTGTTCGAACCTCAAGGGTTTGCCGGAACCCGTGATCCGACATTTGGAGCGCCAGGTAGCAGTGCGCCGAAGCTTCCTTCCGTCGCTCCGTGCTCCGTTGCTTCGCTGTCTCCATGGCAGACGCGCGCCGCGCTCGTTGATACGTCTCCAACGTATCTATAATTTTTTATTGCTCCATGCTATATTATCTACTGTTTTGGACTATATTGGGCTTTATTTTCCACTTTTATATTATTTTTGGGACTAACCTATTAACCAGAGGCCAAGCCTAGAATTGTTGTTTTTTTTCCTATTTTAGTGTTTTGGACAAACGGAGTCCAAATGGAATAAAATCTTCGGAAACGTGATTTTCTCACCGAACGTGATCCAGGAGACTTGGACCCTACTGCAAGGGATCAAAGAGGTGGTCACGAGGGTGGGGGCGCCCCCCCTAGGGCGCGCCCCCTGCCTCGTAGGCCCCTCGGTGCTCCATCGACGTACTCCTTCCTCCTATATATACACACGTACCACCAAATGATCAGAACAGGAGCAAAAAAGCTAATTCCACTGCCGCAACTTTCTGTATCCACGAGATCCCATCTTGGGGCCTGTTCTGGAGCTCCGCCGAAAGAGGGCCGTCATCACGGAGGGATTCTACATCATCCTAGCCCCTCCGATGAAGTGTGAGTAGTTTACCTCAGACCTTCGGGTCTATAGTTAGTAGCTAGATGGCTTCTTCTCTCTCTTTGAATCTGAATACAAAGTTCTCCCCCTCTCTCATGGAGATCTATTCGATGTAATCTTCTTTTTGCGGTGTGTTTGTTGAGACCGATGAATTGTGGGTTTATGATCAAGTCTATCTATGAATAATATTTGAATCTTCTTTGAATTCTTTTATGCATGATTGGTTATCTTTGCAAGTCTCTTTGAATTATCCGTTTGGTTTGGCCAACTAGATTGGTAGTTCTTGCCATGGGAGAAGTGCTTAGCTCTGGGTTCGATCTTGCGGTGTCCTTACCCAATGACAGAAGGGGCAGCAAGGCACGTATTGTATCGTTGCCCTCAAGGATAACAAGATGGTGTTTATTTCATATTGCATGAATTTATCTCTCTACATTATGTCATCTTGCTTAAGGCGTTACTCTATTTTTAACTTAATACTCTAGATGCATGTTGGATAGCGGTCGATGAGTGAAGTAATAGTAGTAGATGCAGAATCGTTTCGATCTACTTGTCACGGACGTGATGCCTATATACCTGATCATGCCTAGATATTCTCATAATTATGCTCAATTCTATCAATTGCTCAATAGTAATTTGTTCACCCACCATAGAATACTTATGCTCTTGAGAGAAACCACTAGTGAAACCTATGGCCCCGGGTCTATTCTCATCATACGAATCTCCATCACTTTTATATTGTTTTGCTATTTACTTTGATTTTACTTTTTACTTTTCATCTTTATATCAAAAATACCAAAAAATATTCTATCTATCAGATCTCACTCTCGTAAGTGACCGTGAAGGGCTTGACAACCCCTATCGTGTTGGTTGCGAGTAGCTATCGCTTTGTGCAGGTACAAGGGACTTGAGCGTGGGCTCCTACTGGATTGATACCTTGGTTCTCAAAAACTGAGGGAAATACTTACGCTACTCTGCTGCATCATCCCTTCCTCTTCGGGGAAAACCAACGCAAGCTCAAGACATAGCAAGAAGGATTTCTGGCGCCGTTGCCGGGGAGTCTACGCAAAAAGTCAATATACCAAGTACCCATCACAATCCCTACTCTCGCATTACATTATTTGCCATTTGCCTCTCGTTTTCCTCTCCCCCCCAATTCACCCTTGCCATTTTATTCACCCTCTCTCTCTATCCTCCCTCTCTATTTGCCTTTTTTGTTTGCTTGTGTGTTAGTTTGTTTTCCTGCTTGTTGTTATGTCTGAAACTGGAGAAGTTATCGCCAATTTGGGCGATAACAATATCATGGAAGATTCTGATACTCCTGCTAAAGAACCTACCATCTTTCATACAAAAAAATTCCGTGTTGGTAGTGGTAATATTATTGGAAAAGGAGTTATTCAAGATTTCTTTACTTGTGCCGGTGCTTTACCTTCTATGCGTAGTTCTATCCTTCACAGAACTAGTAGTCTTGCGGACGCTATTGCCATGCTTGTAGTTGAACTTGAAAGACAATTAATGCACATGCATCCTTCTATACAAAGGATTTTTCTGGAATTTTCTAATATTGAGCATTCTTCTGTTAAGTGTGCCGCTACTATCTTTTTGGCTCATGAGTTTAGATTCATAATAAGAGAAGCCAAAGAAATCTTTGCACATTATAGGGTGGACGCTTGCTGTCCTCCCATAGAGGCTATCCTCTTTGATCAAGAAGAAATAATGCGTTTTCAATCTCTAGACTATGTTGCTTTTAATGAAAATCTTAGAAGAAAGGTTCCTACCAATGTTTTAGTTGATAGAATTTCTGAACTTAATGATGATTTGGCTATTTGAAATAATGAACTAGGATATTCTCTTGAATATAGGCTCACGAAGTTCTGTCAAAATAATGCTTATAATGATGAATTGGTTGTGCATTAGGAAGGACCGAAGGAGGAACCTATACCTCCCAAGGTTGATCTTGGCGACTTTTGTCCCATTAAATTTAGTCCTTTTGATTACTTTTCCTTGCTGATGAAGCTATGTACCTAGGGTAGGGGCATGGACCTGTCCTAAGTACCCTACCCAAGGACATCCCTAGAAGAAGTCACCTTTCAATCGACTTGGAGGTATCCCACTCGACGGATTCAAGACACTCGACCATGAAGCAATCACTCGACCAAGATCCAACCACTCGACTGCCAGGAGATCTAAAGTCACCCCGCACGCAAACGGTCGGTCATTAAGTAGCTTTTATGGTCATCATAGCACTTTATTTGGGGCGTTACTAGTAACCCCCAGTCTTAATGTACTTTAAACCCTGCATTACTGAGGGCTGGAGGGGCCTGGCGAACTCTATATAAGCCACCCCCTCCTCAATATCAAGGGTTGGCACCCCTGTTATTCATACACACATAATTCAGTCGACCGCCTCCGGGCACCGAGACATAGGGCTGTTACTTCCTCCGAGAAGGGCCTGAAATCGTAATCCTCGTGTGCTTACAACTCCTCCATAGCTAAGATCTAGCCTCTCCATACATACCCCCCTACATCACTGTCAGAGTTAGAACCACGACAGTTGGCGCCCACCATGGGGCTAGGAGTCTTGGCGCCTAGTTTGAGAAGTTGTGACTTTTTCCGATCTCCTTGATCATGGTTTCGGGCGGAGCTTTGGTGGAGGACCGCGAGATCCGTCTCGGCGCGCTCACGTTCATCGCCGACGACTCCTCTTGGCTTCAGGAGGCTCCAGTCGACGTCGATGCGCTCCCCGTCCGCGGGGCGACGCACTTTCGCGCATGCGTCCGTGGTGTCCTCCTGCGACAGCCGTCGACCCTGTTTCTCGCCGGCGCAAGCGCTCCGGTCGGTCGAGGCTTCAGAGGTGGGTGAGGCATACGGTGGCCCGCCAGTCGGCCACCCCACAAGTCGCGGCAATCGAGCCCGACGAATCCCTCTACGGCATGTTCGACCTGTCGACTGGCTCCGCAGAGACCGCATCCGAATGCGACAGCAGTGACCCAGCTGCAGAGGTTCTGGTGATTGATGGGCCACACAGTCCTCCTGGTTTCCCCCGCGCTGATGGAGGCGCGGATGGGGGCGACCCATCGCGTCCTCACGAGGAGTATCTCCCCGAGCCTCTCATGTCATTGAAGCGGGAGGAACTTTGCCGCCGGAACATGGATGCACTCCACACTCCTATCGTTGGAGAAACCCCCGAGGCCCGAGCCTTGGAGGACGCGCGCTTGGCTAACTTGGCCGAGCGCACTCGACTGTAGAATCTCCAGCGAATACTCGACGAGCGAGCGCGTCAACGGGCTCGAGAATCCAGTCGACGTCAGCTCTTTCCGCCCCCATAGGTATATCGTACTCCAATTCAGAATTTGGCGGCTGCGGCCCGTATAGCAGAGTCGATTCAGCCCTCCCAGTCAGAGGCTGGCAGAGGCTTGTTGCAAATCAGAGCGTTGCTCCGGGCAGCGGGAGACCAGAATTCCGCTGTTTCTCAGTCGTGGAACAGGATCCGCAGTCAATCCGTTGCAACGGATACAGTTCAGTCGGCTCACAGCCCAAGATCGCCTCCAAGGCGTGAGGGACGTGGAGACCGGCGTGATCAGTACAGAAGGAATGAGCAGTATGATCACCGGTTCGGTCGTGATGATCGACGTCGAGTGCGAACCCCTCCCCCGAGGAGTGGATCATATGTGCCTCGACAGCAGGTGGACAGACGTCCTCATAGTGTTGGGCGGAGAATTCCAGTCGACCCCAGGGAACCAGGCTTTGATGCAAGATCCATTCTTGTTCAAGGTTTGGTCGACAGGAATAGAGCTCACCGAGAAGGCCACGACAGAGATGCGCCTACCAGTAGCAGAGTACATGTTTCAGGGCCGGAGTGTTTCAGTCGAGCCATCAGAGCCGCTGTAATTCCTCCCAACTTAAGGTTGGCAACTGGAGTTAGTAAGTTCACCGGTGAGTCCAAGCCCGATACTTGGCTCGAAGATTACTGAGTGGTTGTCCAGATTGGCGGTGGGAACGATGAGGTAGCCATGAAGCACCTGCCTCTCATGTTAGAAGGCTCGGCCAGAGCGTGGCTGAATCAGTTAGCACCCAGCAGCATTTACACTTGGGAGGATCTCTCCCGAGTGCTTTTCACCACATTTGAAGGAACATGCAAGCGACCCGCAGGCCTTACGGAATTGCGGTCTTGCGTGCAGAAACCGAATGAAACTCTGAGGGATTACATCTAGAGGTGGATCACATTGCATCACACAGTTGAAAATGTACCAGATCATCAAGCAGTTTGTTCCTTTAAAGAAGGCGTTAAGTACAGAGAATTGAATCTGAAGTTCGGTCGAACCGGAGAGATGTCTCTGAATTGGATGATGGAGATTGCCACCAAATACGCTAATGGTGAAGATGAGGATCGACTCCGGAGTGGCAAGCATAAAGCAGTCGCCCAGGAAACCGGAGGAAATTCCAGTCGGAAACAGAAGCGGAAAGCCGAGCCAGCCGCTCCTAGGGAGGCCCTGGCCATAACCCAGGGAAAATTTAAGGGAAAACCCAAAGGACCTTGGAACCCCAAGAAAGTTAAAGACCAAGATGGAAATGATGTTTTGGATCTACCGTGTCACATCCACACCAAGAAAGATGAATAGGGTAAACTCATTTACCCAAAGAATACCACTCGACAGTGTCGGCTTCTGATCCAGCAGTTTCAGGGCAAGCAGTCCAAAGATAAGGAAAAGGAGTCGGACAAAGTTGAGGACAAGGAAGATAGTGACGATGGGTACCCCCAGGTCAATTCCACCCTGATGATTTTTGCTGATGTTGTGAAGGTTATTAACCGTGAGGTAAATATGGTTGCTCCGGCAACACCCAATTATCTGAAGTGGTCCCAGACTGCCATCACATTCGACCAGTCTGATCACCCTACACACATTGCCACCCCTGGGAGGCAAGCTCTGGTGGTCATCCCAGTTGTCGAAGGCACTCGACTGACCAAAGTCCTAATGGATGGAGGCAGCGGTTTGAACATACTATATGCAGAAACATTGAAAGGGATGGGCATTCCGATGTCCAGGATCAGCACCAGTAACATGAGTTTCCATGGAGTCATTCCTGGGAAGAAAGCCAAGTCACTCGGCCAAATTGCTCCTGATGTGGTTTTCGGTGATTCCAAGAATTACCGCAAGGAAAAGTTGACATTCAAAGTTGTGGATTTCCAAAGTGCTTATCACGCTATTTTGGGCAGGCCAGCTTATGCACGCTTCATGGCTCAACCATGTTATGTGTATCTCAAATTGAAGATGCCTGGTCCCAAAGGTGTGATCACTGTTACAGGCAATCAGAAGAAAGCAGAAGAGTGTTTTCAGAAAGGCTTAAAGATTGCTGACGCTCAGATGGCGGTGGTCAAGCTGCAAGAGTATCAGAAGACTGCAGATCCGAGTGAGTTGCTACGAGCTAAGAAGCCTGCTTCAGAATCAGCTTTTCAGTCGTCCGGTGAAACGAAGGCAGTTCACATTCACCCGGCCGATCCAAATGCTGCTCCAACTCACATCTCAACGACGGTCGGCTCCAAATAGGAAGAAGCGCTCATCCAGTTCCTCCGTGAGAACTGGGACATCTTCGCATGGAAGCCTGCTGACATGCCTGGAGTTCCCAGGGGGTTGGCTGAGCACCGTCTACGAGTCGACCCAAAATTTAAACATGTGAAAGAACATCTTCGACGGTCCGTCGTCCAGAAAAGGAAGACCATTGGCGAGGAGGTGGCTCGGCTGTTAGCAGCAGAGTTCATCCGAGAAATTTACCACTCCGAGTGGCTCGCCAATGTTGTCATGGTCCCCAAGAAGGACAAGTCACTTCACATGTGCATTGATTTCAAGCATATCAATCGGGCCTGCCCGAAAGATTATTTTCCTCTCCCCTGCATCGACCAGATAGTCGACTCGACCGCGGTATGTGAGCGTTTGTCTTTCCTAGATGCCTATTCCGGGTACCATCAGATCCGTCTGTACGGGCCCGACGAGATCAAAACAGCTTTCATCACTCCATTCGGGTGCTTCTGTTATGTTACCATGTCGTTCAGCCTCAAGAATGCCGGAGCCACGTTCATGAGGATGATTCAGAAGTTTTGCTCACTCAAATCAGTCGGAATGTGGAGGCATACATGGATGATATTGTGGTCAAGTCACGGAAGGGTTCCGACCTGCTGACTGACCTTGCTGAAACCTTTGCCAACCTCAGGAGGTATGATATCAAGCTCAATCCGTCCAAGTGCATGTTCGGAGTTCCAGGTGGGAAGTAACTCGGTTTTTTCGTTTCCGAATGGGTAATCGACGCCAATCCTGAAAAAATTGGTACTATACTCCGGATGAAACGTGCTGTGCGTTTGCATGACGTCCAGAAGCTTACAGGATGCTTAGCCACTTTAAGTCGATTCATCTCTCGCCTCGGTGAAAAGGCATTGCCTCTTTACCGACTGATGAAGAAGTCCGACAAGTTCGAGTGGACTCCAGAAGCTGATGCAGCGTTTACAGAGCTCAAAGCTCTGCTCTCCACCCAGCCGGTGCTTGCTGACCCAATCAGCAAGGAGCCTTTGCTGATTTACATTGCAGCCACAGGACAAGTTGTCAGTACAGTACTTACGGTCGAGCGGGAAGAAGAAGGAAAGGCCTTCAAAGTTCAGCGCCTAGTATATTATGTTTCTGAAGTTTTGACTCCTTCAAAGCAAAGATATCCTCATTACCAGAAGCTTGTATGTGGGATTTATATGACCACGAAGAAGGTTGCACATTACTTCTCTGATCATTCCATTACAGTCGTCTGCGACGCTCCACTATCAGAGATTTTGCACAACAGAGATGCAACTGGTCGAGTGGCCAAATGGGCGATTGAACTTCTTCCCCTAGATATCAAGTTTGAGGCAAAGAAAGCTATCAAGTCCCAAGCAATTGCAGATTTCGTCGCCGAGTGGATCGAACAGCAACTTCCGACTCAAGTTCACTCGGAGCACTGGACCATGTTCTTCGATGGATCTCAGATGCTGAATGGTTCCGGTGCTGGGGTAGTATTGGTTTCCCCCCAAGGAGATAAGCTCAGATATATTCTCCAGATTCACTTTGATTCCTCCAATAACGAAGCAGAATATGAAGCACTTTTGTATGGGTTGCGCATCGCCATTTCACTCGGCGTCCGTCGCCTCATGGTCTATGGTGACTCAGATTTGGTAGTTAATCAGGTGATGAAAGAATGGGACGTCAGAAGTCCATCCATGACTGGTTATTGCAATGCAGTGAGAAAGTTAGAGAAGAAATTCGAGGGGTTAGAGCTTCATCACATCCCCCGACTGAAAAATCAAGCGGCTAATGATTTGGCAAAGATAGGCTCCAAGAGAGAAGCCATCCCCAGCAATCTGTTTTTAGAACACATCCACTCGCCATCAGTCCAAGAAGATCCTTTTACAGATGAAGCCCCGCAGCCAAAGAGTTCCACAGATCCGACTGAAGTTGAAATTTCGGCAGTGGTCGACCTAATCATGGAAGTTTTGGCAATCACCCCTAACTGGACGATACCGTACATCGCGTATATCCTGAGAAAGGAACTCCCGAAGGACGAAGAAGAGGCTCGACAGATCGTCCATCGATCCAAGGCCTTTATAGTCATAAAGGGACAGTTGTATAGAGAAAGCACGACTGAAGTCGGTCAGAAATGTATAACACCAGAAGAAGGTCAGATAATCCTTGATGATATCCACTCGGGGACCTATGGTCATCATGCGTCCTCTCGGACCATTGTGGCTAAAGCATACCGAGTGGGATTTTACCGGCCAAGAGCGAATGAAATGGCAAAAGAGATAGTCGACAAGTGTGAAGGGTGCCAGTTCTACTCCAACATGTCACCCAAGCCTGCATCAGCCCTGAAGACCATTCCACTCGTCTGGCCCTTCGCTGTTTGGGGACTGGACATGGTTGGCCCATTGAGAACAGGCAGGAGCTGTTTCACACATGTGCTTGTGGCAGTCGACAAGTTTACAAAATGGATTGAAGCTAAGCCTATCAAGAATCTTGATGCTTGCACTGCTATCAGTTTCGTCAGAGAGTTAACATTCAGATATGGAGTCCCGCATAGCATCATCACCGACAATGGGTCAAACTTTGATTTAGACAAGTTCAGAGCTTTTTGTGCCTCTCAAGGCACACGAGTCGACTACGCATCGGTCGCCCACCCCCAGTCGAATGGACAAGCAGAAAGGGCAAATGGTCTGATTCTCAAAGGACTAAAGCCTCGGCTGATGCGTGATCTCAAGCACGCAGCAGGCGCTTGGGTCGACGAGCTTCCGTCGGTTCTGTGGGGATTGAGGACTACCCCGAATCGGTCGACTGGAAGAACTTCGTTCTTTCTGGTTTACGGAGCGGAAGCAGTCCTGCCGAGTGATCTACTTCACAATGCACCCCGAGTCGAGCTTTATACCGAAGACGAAGCAGAACAAGCCCGGCAAGATGCAGTCGACCTCCTGGAAGAAGAAAGAGAAATGGCTATGATCCGATCGACCATTTATCAGCAAGACTTGCGTCGATTCCATGCCAGAAATGTGAAGAGTCGAGACTTCCAAGAAGGAGATTTGGTCCTCCGAGTGGATCAACAGAAACCACACAAGCTCGCTCCTACTTGGGAAGGTCCCTTCATCGTCACTAGAGTCCTCCACAATGGAGCGTATCACCTTTACAATGTCGATCGCCAGATCGACGAGCCACGAGCTTGGAATGCAGAACTGCTCCGCCCCTTTCACACTTGAATTCTCACTCGGATGAGATGTGATAAGAAAAACTTCTGTAGTCTATTTATCAAAGACAAGAGTGTTACAAATTTTCCTATAATTGTTGTTTCTTTTGTTTGCGTGTGAAATCCCTGAGTGGGTGGCTTAGCTGCAAATCCGTTTTGCCTAAGTTTGTAAAAAAAATCCTACCGAGTGGCGAGCCAGACTCCCACTCGGAGGCTTAGCTGCAGCCCAGTGTTCGCCTAAGTGTTTAAACATCCTACCGAGTGGAGAGCAAACCTCCTACTCGGAGGCTTAGCTGCAGCCCAGTGCTCGCCTAAGTGTTTAAAAATCCTACCGAGTGGAGAGCAAACCTCCCACTCGGAGGCTTAGCTGCAGCCCAGTGCTCGCCTAAGTATTTAAAAATCCTACCGAGTGGTGAGAAGACCTCCCACTCGGGGGGCTTAGCTGCAGTCCAGTACTCGCCTAAGTTTGAAAAAATTCTACTGAGTGGAGAGCAGACCTCCCACTCGGGGGCTTAGCTGCAGTCCAGTACTATTCTAAGTTTGAAAAAATCCTACCGAGTGGATAGCAGACCTCCAACTCGGGGGCTTAGCTGCAGTCCAGTACTCGCCTAAGTTTGAAAAAATCCTACCGAGTGGAGAGCAGACCTCCCACTCGGGGGCTTAGCTGCAGTCCAGTACTCGCCTAAGTTTTTAAAATCCTACCGAGTGGAGAGCAGACCTTCCACTAGGAGGCTTAGCTGCAGCCCAGTGCTCGCCACATCCCAATCCGCAAGGACGACGAGGTGCAAATCGACTGCTACCTTCTCCTTCAGAGTTGCACCACAAATACAAAGTTATTTCGAGTGAAGAACAAGTTCCACTCGACAGATAATTCATGAAGATATTCAACGATAAATCAAGTTCAGATAAGATCCAAAGGTTCTAGACCGCAGATCAAAGTACTCGAGCCTCCAGCTCGACAGAGTTTAACGGTTACAAAATCCACTCGGCATTCTGAGGCAAATTTAAAGTGAAGCATAAAAGTTTTTATTCCTCATGCGGAGGACTAGAAGGGGCGACGAACTTGTCCAAGTCGATTCTGTCTGCAATGCGAGTGGCAGCAGCAATGAAAGTCTCCATGAAGTCTTGAAAGTTGTGCTTCCTGGTATTGGCAACTTGGATGGCGGCCAACTTTTCTTCTCGCGCCTCCTTGCAGTGGACGCGGACCAGAGACAGAGCGACGTCAGCGCCACATCTAGCAGAAGATTTCTTCCACTCCGCCACTCGACCTGGGACTTCATTCAGTCGAGTCATCAGGGACTCGAGGTCATTCTGAAGCGTCATCCTAGGCCAGAGTGACGTGTTGATCCATGACATCACAACCTTCAACCGAGCAAGATAGTCAACAACGCCGGCAACACGAGATTCCAGTCGGAGCACGTTCATAGCAGCCTCGTCCTTCACTGGAGAATTGATGGGGTCCAAGTCTGTCTCCACTCGACTGGTCTCCTCTTCGAAGTTCTGGCAGAATTCTGTAAACACAATTCAAGGATAAGTCAGTGGCTCTATGCAGATTTGGTAACTGCAAGTCAGTCGGGCTGGAGTAATTACCCTCGAGCATGACGAACAGCTTCTTGGCGAGTCCACCGAGATAAGCCTCCAGATTGTTCCTCTTCCCCGCCAGTTCACTTGCCTTGTCATTCAGAGCTATATTGCCTTTCTTCAGACGGCTGGCCTCTCAATTAGCGGCGTCGAGAGCAGTTTTCAGCCTGGAGTTTTCCTTTTCAAGAGTACCGACTGAAGCCAGTTTTTCTTCAGCAAGCTTCGTTTTGTTCAGGGCCTCTTTCTGCACTTCGACAAGGTCTTGATCCTTCTTCTTCAGAGCCTCCTCCATTTTGTCTGCGAAACAGCAAGTGAGATCAACATCGAGGACGGCCAGAAAGAAAGGACAGTCAACAAAAGCTCACCAGCCATACCTTTTGCTTCGTCCCTCACCTTCTGCAAGTTCTCCTGAGCAAGCTTCAAGGCAAGGTTCAGCTGGATCTGTTTGTTCTCCAACTCAGTGTAGCGAGCCACAGGTTCGCAGGATTTCTGCAAAAAATTAGTCGACAGACATCCAAGATAAGTTGCTTCCGAGTAACCAAGAGACAATGATGGCGTTTCTAAGACTACAGCTGAATCAAAAACATTCAACAGTAGTCTCGGGGACTACACCCAGTGGGTGCACTCAGCGTGCCCCCACTGGCTCGACCAAAAAAAATCAACTGCCCGAAGCCGACCGTGTACAGTTCCTTTCGACATGACCTGACCAGACCGAGTGAAGAAGTTCAGCTAAAGCAACACAATATAAAGACTACAGTCGACTGCCAGCAGTCCACCGTAGTCTCGGGGACTACACCCAGTGGGTGCACTTACCGTGCCCCCACTCGTCAAAAAGATTAATAGACACACCCAGTGGGCGTACAGATATAAAGATCTTCGGAAAAGAGATTCTTCCGATAGCATATCCTAACAGAACAAGCGGTGAATCGACTAACCTGGACGTTGCTCTGAAGAGCTGAGCTCGTGTCATAAGCTGCTTGGCTGGCTTCCCGAACCACCTTCACTTGCTCCATCATGATCCCCGCCTGGCGTATAGCCTCTTTAGCGGCACCCACTTGGTCCTCAGGGAAGTGGTGTGTGGCAAAAAGCGAAGGCGGATTTGCAGTCGGCGCCGAAGGCCGGACACTCGTCAGAGGTTCAGCGAAGGTCACAGAAACCCGAGTGGTATCACCACCCTCCCGGACTGCGGCCTCAGGCGCCGGAGTAGTTTGTGGGGTCTTGCCAGCCGGCGCCCTCCTGTTCCTTCGCGCCATCAGCGGCACTTCGTCGTCATCATCAGGGAGGTCAATAACATGAGGAGGAGCTACAAGAAAAATCCAATCGACCGGAATTATAAGAAATCGTCAGTCGACTAAAAGCAGAGCATCAGTAATCGTACCGGGGTTGGAGGTAACAGCGTCTTCCATCTCTTGATCATCGTCCTTGGTGGAGATCTCTGAGGTGGCAGCACTGCAAATTTTGAAAGTCAGTCAGCTTATTCAACGAGTCGACCAAGAGTCCGTCACGTTCGACAAAGGAAAACAAATTCCACTATTACCCAGAAATGGTGGGGACAGTCATCTTCATCTTGGGCAGAGCCTTGGGCGGCTTGGACAGCGTCGCGCGTGGGTGCTTGGGAGCTTTTTCTGTCGGCGCTGGAGATGACGTCCGAGGGCGCTTCGACGACTGCCCAACAGGGACAGTCGTCTTACCACATTCCCGCGCAGGGTCGTGTGTAAGCTTGGATCGTCGTTCCGAGCGGGGAGGTTCGACTTCTTCCTCCTCCTCTTCACTGGAGTATCCCCCTCTCCTTCCCCGTCAGATTCCCACTCTTCTCCCTCGTCTCCACTTTCGCCTCCACTCGCCTCTCCTTCCTCGGCCTGCTCCTGTGCTCCATTGGGTGTCGAGTACATCTCAGTAGTGGCCTAGAGGACAACAAACGAGACAAAAGTCAATCGACTGATCCAAAAAGAACAAATAAAGAAAGCAAGATCACAGTCGGAAACACAAGGTCAGACCTTGTCCACTTCGTATGTTTGGTCGAGTGGAGGAATCCTCCTGGCTCCTCGGGGGTTGTCCTTGTTCCCTGTGATACTCGACAGCCACCCTTCCAGCATCTTGTCAGTGACCTCCTCTGGGTGAATCCGAGTGGTGTCTTCGAGACCCGAGTACAGCCACATCGGGTGGTCACGAGCCTGAAGCGGTTGGATGCGCCTCCGAAGGAAGACTTCCAACAAGTCCATGCCAGTCACACCCTCGCGAACAAGCTGAACCACTCGACCGACCAGCACCTTAACTTGCGCCTTTTCCTCCGGCGTCACTTTCAGAGAGGCAGGTTTTTGTGCTCGATTCAGAGAAAAAGGGGGAAGCCCAGTCGACTGTCCTGGGGTCACCTGGTCTTTACAGTAAAACCAAGTCGACTGCCACCGACGGACTAACTCGGGAAAAGTGATAGACGGAAAGGAACTTTTTCCCCTCATCTGGATCGCCAGACCCCCGCACAGCTGGATCACCTACGTCCGTTCGTCACTCGACTTGGCCTTCTTGACCGACTGAGAGCGGCAAGTGAAGATGTGCTTGAAGAGTCCCCAATGGGGGCGGCAACCCAAGAAGTTTTCACACAAGGAAACGAAAGCAGCAAGATACACAATATAATTGGGAGTAAAGTGATGGAGCTGCGCTCCGAAGAAGTTCAAGAAGCTCCGGAAAAAAGGATGAGGAGGCAGAGAGAATCCACGATTGATATGGGTGGCGAGGAGGACGCACTCACCATCAAGAGGCTGGGGTTCGACTTCTTTCCCCGAGAGGCGCGCAGATTCGTGGGGAATGAATCCCTCCTCGACCAGATCATCGAGATCATCCTGCCGAATCATCAACGGCATCCAGTCGCCCTGGATCCAGTCCTTGGGCAGAGCAGTCCTCGAGGAAGATCTGCCCCGAGCGTACTTCTTCCCCTTCCCCTGCACCGCTGCCTTCTTCGCGCGCTCCAGAGCCGACGTCTTCTCCTTCACCATCATCGCCGGCGAAGCTCGAACAGACCTACGGCACCAAGGTGGGAGCGGAGGTGGCGGAGGATCTTGTGAAGGAAGGGGAAAAAGTGAAGGCGCACTGTTCGGGGGTCCCGAGCCGGCAGCTTATAAGAGGTCGCTTCTGAGTGGCTGACTGGTAGGCACAGGCAATCCCGTCAAATCCCGCAATGGGCGCGCGTGCGGTACGTGGCGAAAAAGGTGGCACGGGGATCGAGGAGCTTCCATCCTATCCCATCCGATTAGTGCGGCCGCCCCCGTCCCGCGCGCTTCCCGAAATTCAAATCCCGCAAAATCCGCTGGCCGCAGAACAACTCGTCAAACAGAAGATCCCATTCACGCCGTCACTTGGAACTTCACAAGTAAAGAAATTCACTCGACAAGAGGCCAAGAATGGATCAAGGCGACTGAAAGAAGTTGACGACGTCATCCGTGACAATTGATCCAAAACAAGACGTTCATATAACATGAAGAACCAGTCGGAAAGATCCCCAACTCCTTCCCCACTCGAACCTCGATCCATTCGGGGGCTAATGATGAAGCTATGTACCTAGGGTAGGGGCATGGACCTGTCATAAGTACCCTACCCAAGGACATCCCTAGAAGAAGTCACCTTTCAATCGACTTGGAGGTATCCCACTTGACGGATTCAAGACACTCGACCACGAAGCAATCACTCAACCAAGATCCAACCACTCGACTGCCAGGAGATCTAAAGTCACCCTGCACGCAAACGGTCGGTCATTAAGTAGCTTTTATGGTCATCATAGCACTTTATTAGGGGCGTTACCTGTAACCCCCAGTCTTAATGTACTTTAAACCCTGCATTACTAAGGGCTGGAGGGGCCTGGCGAACTCTATATAAGCCACCCCCCTCCTCAGTATCAAGGGTTGGCACCCCTGTTATTCATACACACATAATTCAGTCGACCGCCTTCGGGCACCGAGACATAGGGCTGTTACTTCCTTCGAGAAGGGCCTGAACTCGTAATCCTCGTGTGCTTACAACTCCTCCATAGCTAAGATCTAGCCTCTCCATACATACCCCCCTACATCACTGTCAGAGTTAGAACCACGACACTTGCCTCAAAGAAAACTTGCTGCCGAACATAGAGAATATGAAATGAGTTTCACCAACCTATCTTATTGCTATGGCAATACCTAGATCTATTCTTGCTCGTTATGCCTAGCTAGGGGCGTTAAACGATAGTGCTTGTTGGGAGGCAACCCAATTTTATTTTTATTCCTTGCTTTTTGCTCCTGTTTAGTAATAAATAAATTATTTAGCCTCTGTTTTGGTTGTGTTTTTTTGTGTTTAATTAGTGTTTGTGCCAAGTAGAACCGTTGGGAAGACTTCGGGAAAGTCTTGTTGAACTTGCTGTAAAAAACAGAAACTTTAGCGCTCACGAGAACTGCTGTAATTTTTATTTGAAGAGTGATATTTAGTTAGTTCTTTTTGCAGATGATTAATAGATAAATTCCTCACGTCCAGTAATTTATTTTAGAATTTTTGGGTTCCAGATCTTGCGCTAGCTACAGATTACTACAGACTGTTCTGTTTTTGACAGATTCTTTTTTTTCGTGTGTTGTTTGCTTATTTTGATGAATCTATGGCTAGTAAAAAAGTTTATAAACCATAGAGAAGTTGGAATACAGTAGGTTTAACACCAATATAAATATATAATGAGTTCATTACAGTACCTTGAAGTGGTCTTTTGTTTTCTTTCGCTAACGGAGCTCACGAGTTTTCTATTTTGAGTTTTGTGTTGTGAAGTTTTCATGTTTTGGGTGAATTCTTTTGATGGATCATGGAACAAGGAGTGGCAAGAGCCTAAGCTTGGGGATGCCCATGGAACCCCCAAGATAATCCAAGGACACAAAAAAGTCAAAGCTTGGGGATGCCCCCGGAAGGCATCCCCTCTTTCGTCCACTTCCATCAGTAATTTACTTGGAGCTATATTTTTATTCACCAACATGATATGTGTTTTGCTTGGAGCGTCTTGTATTATTTGTGTCTTTGTTTGTTAGTATGCCACAATTATCCTTGCTGTACACACCTTTTTAGAGAGCCATACATGAATTAAAATTTGATAGAATACTCTATGTGCTTCACTTATATCTTTTGAGCTAAGTAGTTTTGCTCTATGTGCTTCACTTATATATATTGAGCTAAGTAGTTTTGCTCTATGTGCTTCACTTATATCCTTTGAGCTAGATAATTTTACTCTATGTGATTCTCTTATATCGTTTGAGCGTTATAATTTTGCTCTATGTGCTTCACTTAGATCTTTTAGAGCACGGTGGTGGATATGTTTTAAAGAAACTATTGATCTCTCATGCTTCACTAAAATTAATTTGAGAGTCTCTTAATAGCATGGTAATTTGCCTAATAATAATATGCTTGGTATTCAAGATTTGTGAAACTCTCTTTTGAGTGTGCTGAATACTAAGAAAAGATTGAAGCATGATAATTGTTTTGAGTTATGGAGGTGATAATATTAAAGTCATGCTAGTTGAGTAGTTATGAATTTAAAGAATACTTGTGTTGAAGTTTGTGATTCCCGTAGCATGCACGTATGGTGAACCGTTATGTGATGAAGTCGGAGCATGATTTATTTATTGATTGTCTTCCTTATGAGTGGCGGTCGGGACGAGCGATGGTCTTTTCCTACCAATCTATCCCCCTAGGAGCATGCGTGTAATACTTTGCTTTGATAACTTCTAGATTTTTGCAATAAGTATATGAGTTCTTTATGACTAATGTTGAGTCCATGGATTATACGCACTCTCACCCTTCCACCTTTGCTAGCCTCTCTAATACGCGCGTAATACTTTTCTTTGATAACTTCTAGATTTTTGCAATAAGTATATGAGTTCTTTATGACTAATGTTGAGTCCATGGATTATACGCAGTCTCACCCTTCCACCTTTGCTAGCCTCTCTAATACCCCGCAACTTTCGCCGGTATCATACACCTACCATATACCTTCCTCAAAACAGCCACCATACCTACCTATTATGGCATTTCCATAGCCATTCCGAGATATATTGCCATGCAACTTTCCACCATCTAGTTCATCATGACACACTTCATCATTGTCATATTGCATATCCCGGCATACCGCCGGATGCATTCACATAGAGTCATATTTTTTTTCTAAGTATCGAGTTGTAATTGTTGAGTTATAAGAAAAATATAAGTGTGATGATCATCATTATTAGAGCATTGTCCCAGTGAGGAAAGAATGATGGAGACTATGATTCCCCCATAAGTCGGGATGAGACTCCGAACGAAAAAAAGAGTCCAGAAAAAAGAGAAAAGGCCCAAACAAAAAAATGTATAAATAAAAAAATTGAGAGAAAAAGAGAGAAGGGACAATGTTACTATCCTTTTACCACACTTGTGCTTCAAAGTAGCACCATGATCTTCATAGTAGAGAGTCTCTCATGTTATCACTTTCATATACTAGTGGGAATTTTTCATTATAGAACTTGGCTTGTATATTCCAATGATGGGCTTCCTCAAATTTCCCTAGGTCTTCATGAGAAAGCAAGTTGGATGCACACCCACTTAGTTTCTTTTTGAGCTTTCATATACTTATAGCTCTAGTGCATCCGTTGCATGGCAATCCCTACTCACTCACATTGATATCTATTGATGGGCATCTCCATAGCCAGTTGATACGCCTAGTTGATGTGAGACTATCTTCTCCTTTTATGTCTTCTCCACAACCACCATTCTATTCCACCTATAGTGCTATATCCATGGCTCACTCACATGTATTGCGTGAAGATTGAAAAAGTATTGAAAAAGTTAGAGTATGAAACAATTGCTTGGCTTGTCATCGGGGTTGTGCATTATTTAAATACTTTTTGTGGGGAAGATGGAGCATAGCCAGACTATATGAATTTGTAGGGATAACTTTCTTTGGCCATGTTATTTTGAGAAGACATAATTGCTTTGTTAGTATGCTTGAAGTATTATTATTTTCTATGTCAATATAAACTTTTATCTTGAATCTTTCTAATCTGAATATTCACACCACAATTAAGAAGATTTGCATTGAAATTATACCAAGTAGCACTCCCCATCAAAAATTCTCTTATTATCATTTACCTACTTGAGGACGAGTAGGAATTAAGCTTGGGGATGCCTGATACGTCTCCAACGTATCTATAATTTTTGATTGCTCCATGCTATATTATCTACTGTTTTGGACTATATTGGGCTTTATTATACACTTCTATATTATTTTGGGGACTAACCTATTAACCGGAGGCCCAGCCTAGAGTTACTGTTTTTTGCCTATTTTAGTGTTTCGGATAAACGGAATATCAAACGGAGTCCAAATGGAATAAAATCTTCGGAAACGTGATTTTCTCACCGGACGTGATCCAGGAGACTTGGACCCTACTGCAAGGGATCAAAGAGGTGGTCACGAGGGTGGGCCCCCCCTAGGGCGTGCCCCCTACCTCGTGGGCCCCTCGGTGCTCCACCGACGTACTCCTTCCTCCTATATATACACGCGTACCCCCAAACGATCAGAACAGGAGCCAAAAACCTAATTCCACCACCGCAACTTTCTGTATCCATGAGATCCCATCTTGGGGCCTGTTCTAGAGCTCCGCCGAAAGAGGGCCATCATCACGGAGGGCTTCTACATCATCCTAGCCCCTCCGATGAATTGTGAGTAGTTTACCTCGGACCTTCGGGTCCATAGTTAGTAGCTAGATGGCTTCTTCTCTCTCTTTGAATCTCAATACAAAGTTCTCCCCTTCTCTCGTGGAGATCTATTCGATGTAATCTTCTTTTTGCGGTGTGTTTGTTGAGACCGATGAATTGTGGGTTTATGATCAAGTCTATCTATGAATAATATTTGAATCCATTTGGTTTGGCCAACTAGATTGGTAGTTCTTGCCATGGGAGAAGTGCTTAGCTTTGGGTTCGATCTTGCGGTGTCCTTACCCAGTGAGAGAAGGGGCAGCAAGGCACGTATTGTATCGTTGCCATCGAGGATAACAAGATGGGGTTTATTTCATATTGCATGAATTTAACTCTCTACATCATGTCATCTTTCTTAAGGCGTTACTCTATTTTTAACTTAATACTCTAGATGCATGTTGGATAGCTGTCGATGAGTGGAGTAATAGTAGTAGATGCAGAATCATTTCGATCTACTTGTCATGGACGTGATGCCTATATACATGATCATGCCTAGATATTCTCATAATTATGCTCAATTCTATCAATTGCTCAACAGTAATTTGTTCACCCACCGTAGAATACTTATGCTCTTGAGAGAAGCCACTAGTGAAACCTATGGCCCCTGGGTCTGTTCTCATCATATCAATTTCCATCACTTTTATATTGTTTTGCTATTTACTTTGTGAAAGTGCAACTATCCCTAGGTGGTTTTGGTAATTCATAACAACATATAGCTCATTGACCTAATGCTATTCCAAGATGATTATTTCAGGAAAGCTCAATGATTGGCATGGCATGGATGTGAAAGTGGAACCCTCAAAATGCTAAGGACAAAGGATTAGCTCAAGCTCAAAAGCTCAAGACTCTTCATTTTATATTTTAGTGATCCAAGATCACATTGAGTCTTTAGGAAAAGCCAATACTATCAAGGAGGGATGAGGTGTTGCTTAATGAGCCTCTTGCTTCATGTGCTTAGTGATATGCTCCAAAACCCTCAACTACTTTCCCATATCCACATATGACCCAAACCCTAAGACAAACTCGGTCCTACCGATTCTTCCTATCCGGCGCCACCGAGTTTCACTTGTCATAAGCCACTACCAAACCCTAGCAATTCGGTTCTACCGATAGGGATCTCGGTCTCACCGAGATGGGATTGCAAACTCTCTGTTTCCCTTTCGTAACTTTTCGGTCTCACCGAAAGAGCGAATCGGTCCCACCGAGATTGCAATGTAAATTCAGTGTTTCCCCTTTGTAACTTTTCGGTCTCACCGAAAGAGCAAATCGGTCCCACTGAGTTTGCCTGACCAACTCTCTGGTTAGCTAATTACCAAATTCGGTCTCACCGAGTTTGTGTAATCGGTCTCACCGAGATTACGTTATGCCCAAACCCTAACCATATCGGTCCTACCGAGTTGCATGTCAGTCCCACCGAAAATCTCTAACGGTCACTAGGTTTACATTTTCGGTCTGACCGAGTTTGTTGATTCGGTCCCACCGAGATTGGAAAACTGTGTGTAACGGTTGGATTTTGTGTGGAGGCTATATATACCCCTCCACCTCCTCTTCATTCGAAGAGAGAGCCATCAGAACACATACGCCATTCCAACTCATATGTTCTGAGAGAGAACCACCTACTCATGTGTTGAGACCAAGATATTCCATTCCTACCATATGAATCTTGATCTCTAGCCTTTCCAAGTTGCTTTCCACTCAAATCTTCTTTCCACAAAATCCAAATCCTATAAGAGAGAGTTGAGTGTTGGGGAGACTATCATTTGAAGCACAAGAGCAAGGAGTTCATTACCTACACACCATTTGTTACTTCTTGGAGAGTGGTGTCTCCTAGATTGGCTAGGTGTCACTTGGGAGCCTCCGACAAGATTGTGGAGTTGAACCAAGGAGTTTGTAAGGGCAAGGAGATCGCCTACTTCGTGAAGATCTACCGCTAGTGAGGCAAGTCCTGTGTGGGCGATGGCCATGGTAGGATAGACAAGGTTGCTTCTTCGTGGACCCTTTGTGGGTGGTTGCTTCTTCGTGGACCCTTCGTGGGTGGAGCCCTGTGTGGACTCGAGCAACCGTTACCCTTCGTGGGTGGATCCCTGTGTGGACTTGCGCAACCGTTACCCTTTGTGGGTTGAAGTCTCCATCAACGTGGATGTAGGATAGCACCACCTATCCGAACCACGGGAAAAACATCTGTGTCTCCAATTGCATTTGAATTCTCCAAACCCTTCCCTTTACATTCTTGCAAGTTGCATGCTTTACTTTCCGCTGCCAATATACTCTTTGCATGCTTGCTTGAATTGTGTGATGATTGCTTGACTTGTCCTAAAATAGCTAAAATCTGCCAAGAACTAAAATTGGGAAAAGTTTAAGTTTTTATTTGGTCAAGTAGTCTAATCACCCCCCTCTAGACATACTTTCAATCCTACACTTTGCTTTTACTTTTTACTTTGCATCTTTATATCAAAAATACCAAAAATATTCTATCTATGAGATCTCACTCTCGTAAGTGACCGTGAAGGGCTTGACAACCCCTAATCGCATTGGTTGCGAGTAGCTATCGCTTTGTGCAGGTACGAGGGACTTGAGCGTGGGATCCTACTGGATTGATACCTTGGTTCTCAAAAACTGAGGGAAATACTTACACTGCTCTACTGCATCATCCCTTCCTCTTCGGGGAAAACCAACGCAAGCTCAAGACATAGCACTCGTGCCGAGCGCCGGGCTGCCCTCGCCGCCCACGTTGCTCAGACGGCTCCCGTCGGCGGGCCGCCTCGTCGTTCCCTGTTGCCTGCTGCCAAGGCCGCCACCGGCCCGGTGGGGAACGAGCAGCAAGCATCCTCGCTGCATTCCTTGGTGCGGCAGGACGGCCGCACCACCACTCCATCACTGACCCCGGCCGGTTCTTCTTCCCATGCACGTCGCCCCCCCCCCCGCATGGATGCACAGGTTGTGCTCCTCATGGCGCACGAGCTCCTGCGCTACCGTCCGATCGACGACTTCTACGAGGACTGCCTCGACCGCATCGCTGAGCTTGTCCGCGCCGCAAGGGGCTCCCATGCGCCGTCCCTCTCTCTGCCTCGCCCTCCGCCAGCTATGGGCAATGTAGCCCATGGAGCGCCTCCACCACCTCAGTCCCAAGACGGCGCCCTGGCGACAAGACGCGCAGCTCCGCGACACGACCCGCCGCGTCCTGCGCCCGCGCGTGAAGAGAGAAGCTGTCAAGAAGTCCCTCGCCCACAGCAAAACGCTCCGCCGCTCCTCGCACCACCGCACCAAGAGCGGCTGCTACGGCAAGCCCGCGTGCTGCCTGTAGCTGCAGGGCACGGACCCCATCAAGACCAAGCTCCACCACCAAGGCGGGTCCTGGTGACCATAGCTGGCTGCTGTGCCTTCACCCCCGAGCTGTGTAGCGTCGCCTGGCCGGGCAAGTTCAAGCCAGATCTTCCTCCTCTCTACGACGGCACCCTTGACCCCAAAGAATTCTTGCAACTCTATGACCTGAGCATCAAAGCGGCCAACGGCGACGAAAAGGTCAGGGCGAACTGGTTTCCCATGGCTCTCAAGGAAGGCGCCCGCTCCTGGCTCCTGAACCTGCCTGCGGACTCAATCTCCTCCTGGGACAAAATGTGCACCCGCTTCATCGCCAACTTCCAGGGCACTCCCGACCGCCCCCGGTCACGGGCGACCTGCGCCGCATCAAGAAACAACCAGGAGAGACCCTGCAAAAGTACATTCAACACTTCAACAATGGACGGATTAAGATCCCCAAGGTGACCGACGAAGCCATCATCTCCGCGTTCTCTGATGGCGTCCGCGACGTCCAGATGAAGGAGGAGCTCGCCATCCATGAAGAACTGTGCATGACCCTGGAGCTATTCAACATCGCGACCAAGTGTGCTAGAGCTGAGAAGGGGCGCCTCTCCCTCCTCGAGCTTCCTGCTGCGGACCCAGAGGAGCTGAAGGCCAAGGCCAAGGACGTGAAGCGCAAGGGAGCAGCCGTGCTCGCAGAGAAACCAGACACCTTGCGTGGCAGAGACCAACCAGAGTCATCCAAGGGCAGCCGCCCGTTCTACACCTTCCACAACCTGAACACCCACAACACCAGCGACTGTCAAGAGCTCAGAGCCATTCGCGAAGGGCGCTTCGGTCGACGCCCCGAGCGCGGCGACCGGGGCTACGGCCGAGGAGGAGGACGTGGTGGCGGACGCTGGGACGACCGTGGCCCGCGCCAGGAGTGGCACGATCAGCTTCGCGAGGACCGCTAGCAGGATCAGCCTCGCAAGGGCGCCTGGAGGGATCAGCCTCGTGAGGATCGTCCTCAAGGAAATGCCAGGCTCCCTCCACTGCCACCACCACCAAGAAGGAATGACGAACACCATCAGGACGAGGGGGCTGGGGGCTTCCAGGAACCACATGCTATCGCCTGCATCTTGGGCGAAGCCTAGGCCCCAGCCTCGCAGCGGATCTTCAAGCAGTTTGCTTGTGAAGTGAATGCAGTCCTCCCCAAGCTCGAAGCCACGCACCCGCTCAGATGGTCCCGATGCCCCTTTACGTTCAACTCGGCAGAGCAGCTCAAGTGCGCAGCTACCACTGGCACTCTCCTGATGCTCTGCTCCCTAGTCATCAGCAACGTGCAAGTTACCAAGACCCTCATCGACGGCGGCGTATGGCTCAACGTCCTGTCCGTCGACACGTTTGATAGCCTCCAAGTGTCGTATGACCAGCTTCAGCCCACCAAGCCTTTCTCAGGAGTGACTGATGGTTCCACCACACCGATAGGGCAGGTCCGCCTCCCTGTCACCTTCAGCGAACGCAAGAACTACCACACCGAGCTCATCGAATTCGACGTCGCACACATCCGTCTGCTGTACAACGCCATCCTCGAGTATCCAGCCCTGGCCAAGTTCATGGCAGTGACCCATCATGGCTACAATGTCCTCAAGATGCCGGGACGCAGCGGGATCATCACTGTCCCATGTGAACAGAGAGATGCGGTGTGCTCCCTCGAACGTGCCTTCCAAGCTGCAGTTATCGACGACCCCGACAGCAATGGCGAGGGCCCTCCTGAGGCCATCCCCAAGAAGAAGAAGCAACTGCGGCGCGCAGGACCTCAGGAGGGTGATGCCATGGCCGGAGTCTCGTTAGGATCAGCGCCCGCTCCAGGGGCGTCTCGCTCCATCGCATAGGAAGGCGTTCCCGGTGCCCTTCTCGGGCAGGGCTCGGGGGCTTTCTTCTGGAAAGCCTCAGACTTTTCCCACATCACGAGGGAGGCGCTTGGGCCACTTGGAGGCGTGCTTCACAGCATGTTTCCCTCAGGAGGGCACAGGGCAAGGATCGCCCACCGTTCAAGAGTTCATCTCCAAGACCACCCAGGAGTTGCAAGACGCAAGGGCCATGCGCGGCGACCGCCGCTCACGAGACGCAGCTTCCCATCCAGGCGAGGATGCCGAACTGCGTGTTTGCATCGACGTTCCAGGGCTCAACAGGGCCGCCTCTCAAGAGCTTTTCTGGCCTTCGCGCGTGGGATGCTGCGAGGGCCCACCGCACAGCTATGTTCGCATGCCCATTGGTCTTCCAAGTGTATCATCCGCCCACCAACACAACTTGCGGCGCGTTCTAGCGGATCAGGAAGCCAGGCACCACGACATTTTGATGGAGATGGAGACGGTCCTCAAGGAACCACCTGAGCCCTAGAGCCTCCCGAGGCTCAGAGCTCCAGAGGCTCGTGAGGAGCAACCCCTTCGCCGTACACCTTCAGCTGCTTCAACTCTTCTTCGTCAACATGACTAGGTGATATCTTTCCAAGTCATTCAGCTAGGAGTGCCCCTCGGGCTGCGTCATACCCATGCCGCATGGGTCCATCCCTGTGGCATATATCCCTTTTCTTATGTCTTTAGCTTCCTTGTTGGGGGTGCCCCTCGGGCTGCATCATCCCCAAGTCACTCGGGCCTGACCCAGTGGCACGTATCTCTCATGCACTTGCTTAAGCCTGCTACTCTCATGTTCGATCTATCTATGATTACTACTCGCTCGATCGCCACCCATCAAGTGGACCGCGCGGCGGCCGTCTTTCTTCAAGACCCTCCACGTGAGTAAATTGAGCACAACGTCTGTGCTCGGGTCCGTCCCTGCAGCGTCGATAAATCCAATGGCTGAGCTCAGTCTAGCGGGCCGGCCCCGTTTACATCACCTCCTGCGGCCATTGGTTCTTGGCGTTCTCATGCGATACCCTCAGGAGATTCGTCCGACGCAGGTTGTCTGACCACCTCGCAGGTCCCGCACCGCAAACAAGAACCAAGACCAGGCGCAACCCGCCTTGAGGTAGGGCCTCGTGAGTCCCGCGCTGGCTCACGAGTGCCCAGGTACACCTCGTCTAGCCCTGTCGTGCAAGCCACGTGACAAGGCGGGGCTGTACACGCCCTAGGGTCTCTCCGCAGAGGGAGCCCCCCGCCCACGCACAAGTGGAAGCACCATGCTCCGCGCTGGCCATCGTCACTGTCGAGGAGCAGCAATGCCTGTGCACAAGCGGAAGCACTACGCTCCGCGCTAGAGATAAACAACTGAGGGTGGCTTCGCAGCCGTACCAACCTTAGGGATCCCCAGAGCTCAGTGTTCGGCCTCACCGCAATGCCTTCCCTCGGGAGAGCCGTGCGATGGGAGCTGGGAACGGGGGCTATGCTCTGGTCACGCCCGAGCGTACGCCACCCGTCCAGGTCTCCCTGACCTGGTTGTCGCACGCCCCTCCCGAGCCAAGCCTCGGCGAGGGCAAAGGTATAGAGATTGTTTGCACGTCAAGGGGGACTCCTGAGCATTGCGACTCAGGAGCCTAACTAGTCACGTAGCCCCTCACCCCTTGGTCCATCCTAGTCTCCGGTCGGCCCAACGGCGGTTGGGGTATGCGCGGGGCCGGGCTCTGCCAACATAGAACACCAACCTATCCTCGCGTACTCTCCCTATAAGCTGTTTGCGCGTCAAGGGGGACTCCTGAGCATCGCGACTTAGGAGCCTAACTGGTCACGTAGCCCCTCACCCCTTGGTCTGTCCTGGTCTCCGGTCGGCCCAACGGCGGTTGAGGTATGCACGGGGCCGGGCTCTGCCGACGCAGAACACAAACCAAATAGGAATAAAATTGCAAAATCTCAAAGCAAATATTACAAGACATATTGTGCTCACAATATCAAATGAAAGTTTTAACGCCTCCATGAGGCCTGATACGTATTGCAGGAATGAAACAGGAAAGCAGCTGCAGGTCACCCCTGGACACCGCCATCTGCAGGATCGGTGGCATCGCCGGTCAAGGGAGCTAGGACGAAGCCGCGGAACTTCTTCAGCAGGGCCTCCACCAGACCCTTCACAGCTGCGGCGGCGGCCGCACAATGTTGATCAGCTACAGGCTCCAGCAGCTCGTCGGGACAAGCGCTGGGGTCGCGAAGGTACACATGGTTGAAGACGCGCATCAGCGCAGCCGAAGAAAGGACACGAGCCTCCGCCTCAGCCATAGGGCCGATACCCTCCACGACTTCCTCAAGCGCTTTCACCAAGTGGGGAAGCAGCTGAGAAGGGCCATCCTCGTAAGAGGTCAGCGGCTTCTCCAGGCCCTTCTCATACAGTGACTTCAGCGCCACGCTAGACCTCTTCTCAAGAAGCGACAAGGCCTCGCGGTCTTCGGCCAGGACCTTCACCTTGGCATCAAGCTCAGCCTCCCTCGTCTTCGCCTTCTGCTCTAGTTCCTCCAGTCGGTTGCGCTCTGCGGCCTGCGCGTTCGTCAGCTCCCCTAGCTCAGCATCGCGGCCCTTGATGGCGTCCTTGCGAGCCTTCATCTCCTCCTCCTTCGCTTCGCGGTCGCGGAGCCTCTCGGTAGTGGTCGCGGGCGGCCTCGGCATCCTTCAGCGCCGCCTCGCGGTCAGCCGCAGCTTTGGCGGCAGCCTGCTTCTCCTTCTCGGAGGCCGCCGTGGCCTGGCTTAGCGACGCTCGAACGGCCGAGTTGGAGTGAAGCCGGCCTGAGGCCAGCTCCAGGCGCCTGGCCACTAGGTACGGGTCCGCACCCAGGAGGTCTTCCCGCAGCTTGGCCATCCCCGAGAAGACATGCTCAAAGGCTGCAGAGGGGGCAGAAGAATTCGGGGCCAGGGGAGCAGTAGGAGTAGGAGGCGACATCGTTACAAGAGCCTGGAAGATCGAGGGCTCCGGAGCCCTTGGGACCTCGTCAGCAAAGACAGGTGCTGGTACTTCCGGAGCCAGTGGGGCCACGGGGGCTGGTTCATCCTCCCGATGCTCCTCTTGGCCTCGCAGGGGCGACCGGGCTGGGGAGATGCGGGTGTCGTTGCCTCTCTTCTCTGCAGAGGGAGGCACGGTCGCGGCATCCCCCTTCCTCCTCTTCGCTGAAGACTCCAGCCTGATCGACCAGGCGGGTGTCAGAAACCATTAAGTATAAGCAGAAACAAGACGAAGCTCAAGGCACTTACTGATCCACCGTGACATAGTCCAACCTCTGCTTGGTTAGCCTAAAACCCGAAAGCATCGGGGCCTGAGGAGTGGGCACACGGGCTCCGGGAGCAGAAGATGGCGCAGCAGAAGGACCGGAGCCGGCCCCAAGCTGTGCCACGTCGAAGGCGGCAGCTCGAGAGACCAGCGACGATCTACCCCTCGTCGGGATGAGGGGTAGCTCCCTCACCTCCTGGCGGGCGATGACCTCAGCGTCGTCTGGTAGGGCGCGGAGGATGTCGATCTTGCTCAAGGGGGAGTTCTCCCCCATTTCCTCGGGGATCTCCTCCGAGCCCTCCTCCTCCTCCTCTTCCTCCTCGCGGGGCTCGTCAGAAGACACCTCCACCGGCTTCGGCATCATAGAGGCCCCAGCGAGCGCCGGCGGTACCAGCCCGCGCGCGTCAAAGGTCGGCCTGGAAGAAATGAGTTGCTCCTAGTCCTTGCGATGGAACAAAGGAAGAAAGGTGCTCGGTAGGTACTCTTGGTTGTCCCCAACCAAAAGACGCAGAATTGTAGTCAGCTCGTCATTAGGCAGGGCCACCAGGCAAAGACAAACCTTGTCTTCTTCACCTCCAAGCTTCCACAAGGGGCGCGTGCGCGCCTGAAGTGGAGCAACGCATAGCGTCAAGAATTTCCTCAGGAGCATGACCCCAGTCACCTTGGCCGCCTTCGTGTTTCCCGGCCTGAAATCAGTCTTCATCTGCTCAAGCACCGACGACGCCCACTCGTTAGTGAGCTCAACACAAGACCACCCCTTGTCAGACTGGGGCGCTTCCGTCGGCAGTTCCAAGTGTGGATGGGCGCACTTGGCACTCATCATGACCCATTTGTCCCTGATGTTGTCAACCCTCTTCCCGGTGTTCGAGATCGAGTTGGCCTGGCCGGCCGCGATGAAGTTGGCGCACCCGGAGATATGGCCACCGGTGATGCGGAGGAAGAAGAAGTGGCGCAGCAGTGCCACGGACGGCATCATGCCCAGGTACGCCTCATAATAGTAGGCGAAGATAGACAAGAGAAGAACGGAGTTGCGATGGAGATGCAGTGCCTGCAACCCGAAGTGGTCGAGGACCTCGAAAAAGAAATCAGAAAAGGGGGGAACCAACCCGGCGGCGATGTTGCTCGTGAAGAAAGGGAAGAATGTGCTTCCCTCAGGCTCTGGCTCGTTGGATGGAAGCCGGAGCTCCGTCTTCCCCGTCTCGTTGCTCAACCCCGCCGTCAGCAAGCGCGTGGCGGCAAGGTTCTTCTTTGTGACATTGGGTGCATCGAGGGCTGGCTTGAACCAGGCTGGCGCCGAGGAGGACTTGACCTTGTGCGGCGCCATTGGTCGCCGACGCGGAGCGAAGTTGAAGTGGGTCTGAAAGTTCCGGCAGCAAGAAGTGAGAAACGGGATCTGAAGCAAGGCGAGGAAGAAGCAATGAAGGCAAGCGCTGTCCGCGCCAGCCTTTTTGTCAAGTCGGGCAGTTGACAAGGCAGTGTGGGGAAGCGGAGACACCCACGTCAACCGAGGCCGCAGGCTTTGGGGGCCCGCAGCACTCCGTGCTTAACCCTTTGGCTTCGCCTCGAAGCCAAGCCCGAGCGCGCCTTGGGCCCGGGGGCTACTGTCGGTGTCCTGGGAATGGGGGTCCCCAGACTTGCCTGCCTGCGGCCCACGGCGTGGCTGGGCTGGCAGGTCTATACAGCCCATCTTCATCGACAAGGCATTCAAGACCCTCGTGAGGGGCCAAGCCTCGCGAGGCGGATGATGCAAGACCTCCTCAGGAGCGGCCTCGCCAGGCAGGCTCGCGAGGGGCGAAGAAACCAAGGCAGGACAAACCTCGCGAGGTCCTCGTGACGTGAGCCATGACGATCGAGACCAGGCGGGCGCCAGCGCGCAGTATCCTTGTTTCCTCTTTGGTGCCAAGGGGGCAAGCGCAAGCGCGGAGTACCGAGGCATCAGGCAAAGGTTTCCATATTGATGCAACGAGACCAAAACCATAAGGACGGCAGGACGGAGGTACTAGTTGTCCCCTTTCGAATTAGCCGTTGATGGCTCCCTTCTTGCTCAATATTTGGGGAGAGGACCAGGGCCTATATAAGTAGAACTAGCCACCACAGTGAGGGAGGACCTGATCACAAGGAAGGGGACGAGAGACAAGTGAGGATCGGCCTCGTCACAAGTCCACCAAACACAAGAACACCTGAACCTCAGGAGGCAGTTCTTCCCCGTGTAACTGTTCTTCATCAGCCCAAGAGGCTATCCACCACCACCACACTGGAGTAGGGTATTACACCACAACGGTGGCCCGAACCAGTCTAAATCTTGTGTCTTTCTGTGTTGTGAGTTTGTTGAGTTTGTCTGCGAGATCTTAGAGAGCTAGGGCATGGATCGATAGGGAGAAAACCTTCACGCGCACCCCAGTGTTCGAACCTCAAGGGTTTGCCAGAACCCGTGATCCGACAAATACTATGAATATGTGTATCACTACTATCGAGATTCAATAAAAATAGACCACTCATAAAGGGTGCATGACCATAAAAGATATTACTCATATAAATAGAACAACCATTATTCTCTGCTTTTAATGAATAACCGTCTTGCATCAAACAAGATCCAGATATAATGTTCATGCTTAACGCTGGCACCAAATAACAATTATTCAGGTCTAATACCAATTCCGAAGGTAGATGTAGAGGTAGCGTGCCGACCGCGATCACATCGACTTTGGAACCATTTCCCACGCGCATCGTCACCTCGTCCTTATCCAATCTTCGCTTAATCCATAGCCATTGTTTCGAGTTGCAAATATGAGCAATAGAACCAGTATCAAATACCCAGGCACAACTAGGAGCATTAGTAAGGTACACATAAATAATATGTATATCAAATATACCTTTCACTTTGCCATCCTTCTTATCCGCCAAATACTTTGGACAGTTTCGCTTCTAGTGACCAGTCCATTTGCAGTAGAAGCACCCACTTTCAGGTTAGGTCCAGACTTGGGCGTCATCACTTGAGCAACAACTTGCTTGCCATTCTTCTTGAAGTTCCCCTTGTTCCCTTTGCCCTTCTTCTTGAAACTAGTGGTCTTGTTGACCATCAACACTTGATGCTCCTTCTTGATTTCTACCTTCGCAGCTTTTAGCATTGTGAAGAGCTCGGGAATTGTCTTATCCATCCCTTGCGTATTGTAGTTCATCATGAAGCTTTTGTAGCTTGGTAGCAGTGATTGAAGAACTCTGTCAATGACACTATCATCAGGAAGATTAACTCCTAGTTGATTCAAGTGGTTGTGGTACCCAGACATTCTGAGTATATGTTCATTGACAGAACTATTCTCCTCCATCTTGCAACTATAGAACTTATTGGAGACTTCATATCTCTCAATCCGGACATTTGCTTGAAATATTAACTTCAACTCCTGGAACATCTCATATGCTCCGTGACGTTCAAAACGTCGTTGAAGTCCCGGTTCTAAGCTGTAAAGCATGGCACACTGAACTATTGAGTAGTCATCAGCTTTGCTCTGCCACACGTTCTTAACGTCATTAGTAGCGTCTACAACAGGCCTAGCACCTAGCGGTGCTTTCAGGACGTAATTCTTCTGTGCAGCAATGAGGATAATCCTCAAGTTACGGACCCAATTCATGTAGTTGCTACCATCATCTTTCAACTTAGCTTTCTCTAGGAACGCATTAAAATTCAAAGGAACAGTAGCATGGGAAATTTATCTACAACAACATAGACATGCAAAATACTATCAAGTACTAAGTTCATGATCAATTAAAGTTCAATTAACCATATTACTAAAGAAATCCCACTTAGATAGACATCCCTCTAATCATCTAAGTGATCGCGTGATCCATATCAACTAAACCATGTCCGATCATAACATGAGATGGAGTAGTTTCCAATGGTGAACATCACTATGTTGATCATATCTACTATATGATTCATGCTCGACCTTTCGGTCTTAGTGTTTCGAGGCCATATCTGCATATGCTAGGCTCATCAAGTTTAACCTGAGTATTCTGCTTGTGCAAAACTGGCTTGCACCCGTTGTATGTGAACGTAGAGCTTATCACACCCGATCATCACGTGGTGTATCTGTTGGAAATATGCCCTAGAGGCAATAATAAAGTGGTTACTATTATATTTCCGTGTTCATGATAATTTTCAATTGTTCATGCTATAATTGTATTAACCAGAAACCGTAATACATGTGTGAATACATAGATCATAATATGTCCCTAGTAAACCTCTAGTTGACTAGCTCGTTGATCAATAGATGGTCATGGTTTCCTGACCATGGACATTGGATGTCATTGATAACGGGATCACATCATTAGGAGAATGATGTGATGGACAAGACCCAATCCTAAGCATAGTACAAGATTGTGTAGTTCGTTTGCTAAAGCTTTTCTAATGTCAAGTATCACTTCCTTAGACCATGAGATTGTGCAACTCTCGGATACCGTAGGAATGCTATGGGTGTACCAAATGTCACAACGTAACTGGGTGGCTATAAAGGTGCACTACAGGTATCTCTGAAAGTGTCTGTTGGGTTGGCATGAATCGAGACTGGGATTTGTCACTCTGTATGACGGAGAGGTATCTCTGGGCCCACTCGGTAATGCATCATTATAAAGAGCTCAATGTGACTAAGGAGTTAGCCACGGGATCATGCGTTACGGAACGAGTAAAGAGATTTGCCGGTAACGAGATTGAACGAGTTATAGAGATACCGACGATCGAATCTCGGGCGAGACACATACCGATGGACAAAGGGAATTGTATACGGGTGATACGCCCATTTTGCATCATGCTTTCATATCGATATTTATTGCATTATAGGCTGTTATTACACATTATGTCACAATACTTATGACAATTCTCTCTTATTTTACAAGGTTTACATAAAGAGGGAGAATGCCGGCAGCTGGGATTCTGGGCTGGAAAAGGAGCAAATATTACAGACCTATTCTGCACAGCTCCAAAAGTCCTGAAACATCACGGAAGTTATTTCCAGAATATAAAAAAATACTGAGCGCAAGAAGTACCAGAGGGGGCCACCCACCAGCCACGAGGGTGGGGCCGCGCCCTACCCCCTAGGCACGCCCCCTGCCTCGTAGGCCCCCTGGTGGCCCTCCGATGCCCATCTTCTGCTATATGGAGTCTTTCTTCGAGCAAAAAATCATAAGAAAGCTTTCGGGATGAAACTCCGCCGCCACGAGGCGGAACCTTGGTGGAACCAATCTAGGGCTCCGGCGGAGCTGTTCTGCTGGGGAAATTTCTCTCCGGGAGGGGGAAATCATCACCATCATCATCACCAACGATCCTCTCATCAGGAGGGGGTCAATCTCCATCAACTTCTTCACCAGCACCATCTCATCTCAAACCCTAGTTCATCTCTTGTATCCAATCTTTGTATCCAAACCTCGGATTGGTACATGTGGGTTGCTAGTAGTGTTGATTACTCCTTGTAGTTGATGCTAGTTGGTTTACTTGGTGGAAGATCATATATTTAGATCCATTATGCATATTAATACCCCTCTGATTATGAACATGAATATGCTTTGTGAGTAGTTACGTTTGTTCTTGAGGGCATGGGAGAAGTCTTGCTATTAGTAGTCATGTGAATTTGGTAATCGTTTAATATTTTGATGAGATGTATGTTGTCATCCCTCTAGTGGTGTCATGTGAACGTCGACTACATGACACTTCACCATTGTTTGGGCCTAGAGGCAGGCATTGGGAAGTAATAAGCAGATGATGGGTTGCTAGAGTGACAGAAGCTTAAACCCTAGTTTATGCGTTGCTTTGTAAGGGGCTGATTTGGATCCATATGTATCATGCTATGGTCAGGTTTACCTTAATACTTCTATTGTAGTTGCGGATGCTTGCAATGGGGGTTAATCATAAGTGGGATGCTTGTCCCAGTAAGGGCAGTATCCAAGCACCGGTACACCCACATATCAAATTATCAAAGTACCGAACACGAATCATATGATCTGATGAAAACTAGCTTGACGATAATTCCCATGTGTCATCGGGAGCGCTTTTCTCTATATAAGAAATTATCCAGGCTTGTCCTTTGCTACAAAAAGGATTGGGCCATATTGATGCACCTTATTTACTTTTATTACTTGCTACTCGTTACAAATTACCTTATCACAAAACTATATGTTACCGATAATTTTAGTGCTTGCAGGGAATACCTTACTGAAAACTACTTATCATTTCCTTCTGCTCCTCGTTGCGTTCGACACTCTTACTTATAGAAAGGACTACGATAGATCCCCTATACTTGTGGGTCATCAAGACTCTTTTCTAGCACCTTTGACAGGGAGTGAAACGCCTTTGGTAGGTGGAATTTGGTAAGGAAAAATTTATATAGTGTGGGAGTCTTCATGTGAGTCTTCATGATATATATAGCTAATTGGATGGGAGTCTTCATGAACTATTATTGTTGACATTACCCTTGAGGTAAAACGTTGGGAGGCAAAACTATATGCCCCTATCTTTCTCTGTGTCCGATTAAAACTTCATACCCATAAATATTGCGTGAGTGTTAGCAATTGTGAAAGACTAAAAGATGGTTGAGTATGTGGGCTTGCTGAAAAGCTCTTATATTGACTCTTTCCTATGTTATGAATTGCCTCAATGACTGAGATTAGAGTTTGTTGGTTCTCAATGAAGTTTATGATCCATACTTGAAATTGTGATTGAATTGTTACTTTAGCATAAGAGATCATATGACTATATATATATATATATATATGTTGTTGTTCTAAGAATGATCATGATGCCCTCATGTCCGTATTTTATTTTTATCGACACCTCTATCTCTAAACATGTGGACATATTTTTTGATTTCGGCTTTCGCTTGAGGACAAGCAAGGTCTAAGCTTGGGGGAGTTCATACGTCCATTTTAGATCATGCTTCTATATCGATATTTATTGCATTATGGGCTGTTATTACACATTATGTCACAATACGTATGCCTATTCTCTCTTATTTTACAAGGTTTACATAAAGAGGGAGAATGCCGACAACCAGGATTCTGGGCTGGAAAAGGAGCAAATATTAGAGACCTATTCTGCACAGCTCCAAAAGTCCTAAAACTTCATGCAAGTTATTTCCAGAATATATAAAAAATATTGAGCGCAAGAAGTACCAGAGGGGGCCACCCACCAGCCATGAGGGTGGGGGTGCGCCCTACCGCCCTGGGCGCGCCCCCTGCCTCGTGGGCCCCCTGGTGGCCCTCCGATGCCCATCTTCTGCTATATGGAGTCTATCGTCGAGGAAAAAATCATAAGCAAGCTTTCGGGACGAAACTCCGCCGCCACGAGGCGGAACCTTGGCGGAACCAATCTAGGGCTCCGGCGGAGCTGTTCTGCTGGAGCTGTTCTGCCGGGGAAACATCCCTCCGGGAGGGGGAAATCATCACCATCATCATCACCAACGATCCTCTCATCGGGAGGGGGTCAATCTCCATCAACGTCTTCACCAGCACCATCTCATCTCAAACCCTAGTTCATCTCTTGTATCCAATCTTTGTATCCAAACCTCGGATTGGTACCTGTGGGTTGCTAGTAGTGTTGATTACTCCTTGTAGTTGATGCTAGTTGGTTTACTTGGTGGAAGATCATATGTTCAGATCCATTATGCATATTAATACCCCTCTGATTATGAACATGAATATGCTTTGTGAGTAGTTATGTTTGTTCCTGAGGACATGGGAGAAGTCTTGCTATTAGTAGCCATGTGAATTTGGTATTTGTTCGATATTTTGATGAGATGTATGTTGTCATCCCTCTAGTGGTGTCATGTGAACGTCGACTACATGAGACTTCACCATTGTTTGGGCCTAGAGGGAGGCATTGGGAAGTAATAAATAGATGATGGGTTGCTAGAGTGACAAAAGCTTAAACCCTAGTTTATGCATTGCTTCGTAAGGGGCTGATTTGGATCCATATGTTTGATGCTATGGTTATGTTTACCTTAATACTTCTGTTGTAGTTGCGGATGCTTGCAATGGGGGTTAATCATAAGTGGGATGCCTGTCCAACTAAGGGAAGTACCCAAGCACCGGTCCACCCACACATCAAATTATCAAAGTACCAAACGCGAATCATATGATCATGATGAAAACTACTCGATGATAATTCCCATGTGTCCTCGGGAGCGCTTTTCTCCATATAAGAAATTGTCCAGGCTTGTCCTTTGCTACAAAAAGGATTGCGCCATCTTGCTGCACCTTATTTACTTTTATTACTTGCTACTCGTTACAAATTACCTTATCACAAAACTATCTGTTACCGGTAATTACAGTGCTTGGAGAGAATACCTTACTAAAAACTGCTTATCATTTCCTTCTGCTCCTCGTTGGGTTCGACACTCTTACTTATCGAAAGGACTACGATAGATCCCCTATACTTGTGTGCCATCAACGGGATTGATTGAATCCCCGACATCGTGGTTCAACTGATGAGATCATCGTGGAACATGCGGGAGCCAAGATGGGTATCCAGATCCTGCTGTTGGTTATTGGCTGGAGAGATGTCTCAGTCATGTCTGCATGGTTCCCGAACCCGTAGGGTCTACACACTTAAGGTTCGGTGATGCTAGAGTTGTTATGGGAAATAGTATGTGGTTACCGAAGGTTGTTCGGAGTCTTGGATGCGATCCTGGACGTCACGAGGAGTTCCGAAATAGTCCGGAGGTGACAAATTATATATGGGAAGTCTTGTTTTAGTCGCCGGAATGATTTTGGGCGTTATCGGTATTGTACCGGGACCACCGGAAGGTGTTCGGGGGTCCACCGGGTGGGGCCACCTGCCCCTGTGGGCCTAATGGGCTGAACAATGGAGGGAACCATCCGCTGGTGGGCTGGTGCGCTCCCCCCCCCAAGGGACCCAGGCACCTAGGGTTAGAAACCCTATGGGTGGGGGCGCCTCCCACCTGACTTGGGGGGAATGTCTCCCCTTCCCCCCCCCCATGTAGATGGGATCTGGGGGGCGGCCCCCTCTCCCCTTCCCTTATAAATAGGGGGCGGGAGGGCTGCCATACCCTTCCCCTGGCGTAGCCCCTCCCCCTCTCCAACACCTCCTCCTCCTCCATAGTGCTTGGCGAAGCCCTGCCGGAGAACCACGAGCTCCATCACCACCACGCCGTCGTGCTGTCAGAGTTCTCCCTCAACTTCTCCTCTCCCCTTGCTGGATCAAGAAGGAGGAGACGTCCCCGGGCTGTAGGTGTGTTGAACGCGGAGGTGTCGTCCGTTCGGCGCTGGATCGGATCTTCCGTGATTTGAATCGCCGCAAGTACGACTCCATCATCTGCGTTCCTTGTAACGCTTCCGCTTAGCGATCTTCAAGGGTATGAAGATGCACTCCCTCTCTCTCGTTCCTAGCATCTCCTAGATTGATCTTGGTGACACGTAGGAAATTTTTTGAATTATTGCTACGTTCCCCAACAGTGGTATCGGAGCTAGGTCTATGCGTAGATTCTATTCATGAGTAGAACACAAAGTAGTTGTGGGCGATGATTTGTTCAATTTGCTTACCGTTACTAGTATTATCTTTATTCGGCGGCATTGTGGTATGAAGCGGCCCGGGCCGACCTTACACGTACGCTTACGTGAGACTGGTTCCTCCGACTAACATGCACTTGATGCATAAGGTGGCTAGCGGGTGTCTATCTCTCCCACTTTAGTCAGATCGGATTCGATGAAAAGGGACCTTATGAAGGCTAAATAGCAATTGGCATATCACCGTTGTGGCTTTTGCGTAGGTAAGAAACGTTCTTGCTAGAAACCCATAGTAGCCACGTAAAACAAGCAACAACAATTAGAGAACGTCTAACTTGTTTTTGCAGGTTATGCTATGTGATGTGATGTGGCCAAAAGGATGTGATGAATGATATATGTGATGTATGAGATTGATCATGTTCTTGTAATAGGAATCATGACTTGCATGTCGATGAGTATGACAACCGGCAAGAGCCATAGGAGTTGTCTTAATTTATTGTATGACCTGTGTGTCAATGAAAACGCCATGTAATTACTTTACTTTATCGCTAATCGTTAGCCATAGTAGTAGAAGTAATAGTTGGCGAGACAACTTCATGAAGACACGATGATGGAGATCATGGTGTCATGCCGGTGACGATGGTGATCATGCCGCGCCTTGAAGATGGAGATCAAAGGCGCAGGATAATATTGGCCATATCATGTCACTTTGTGATTTGCATGTGATGTTTGTCATGTTTAAATCTTATTTGCTTAGAATGACGGTAGCATAAATAAGATGACCCCTCACTAAAATTTCAAGAAAAGTGTTCCCCCTAACTATGCACCGTTGCGAAGGTTCGTTGTTTCGAAGCACCACATGATGATCGGGTGTGATAGATTCTAATGTTCGCATACAACGGGTGTAAGCCAGATTTACACATGCAAAACACTTAGGTCGACTTGACGAGCCTAGCATGTACAGACATGGCCTCGGAACACGAGAGACCGAAAGGTCGAACATGATTCATATAGTAGATACGATTAACATGGAGATGTTTACCGTTGATGACTAGTCCGTCTCACGTGATGATCGGACACAGCCTAGTCGATTCGGACCATGCATCACTTAGATGACGAGAGGGATGTCTATCTGAGTGGGAGTTCATTAAATAATTTTATTAGATGAACTTAATTATCATGAACTTAGTCTAAAACGTCTTTACAATATGTCTTGTAGATCAAATGGCCCACGCTAATTTTGCCTCAACTTCAACGCGTTCCTAGAGAAAACCAAGCTGAAAGACGATGGTAGCAACTATATGGATTGGGTCCATACCTTGAGGATCATCCTCATAGCTGCCAAGAAAGCATATGTCCTTGATGCACCGGTAGGTAACGCACCCATTTTCCCAGCAACTCAAGACGTTATGAACGCCTGGCAGTTCCATAGTGATGATTACTCCCTGATTCAGTGCGGCATGCTTTACAGCTTAGAACCGGGGCCCCAAAAGTGTTTTGAGCAGCATGGAGCATATGAGATGTTCCAAGATCTGAAAATGGTTTTCCAAGCTCATGCCCGGGTCGAGAGATATGAAGTCTCCAACAAGTTCTACAGTTGTAAGATGGAGGAAAACAGTTCTGTCAGCAAGCATATACTCAAAATATCTGGGTTGCACAACCGCTTGTCTCAGCTAGGAGTTAATCTTCCAGATGACTCGGTCATTGACAGGATCCTCCAGTCGCTTCACTACAAAAAAAAGACACATCCATGACATTTTGGGTCGAACAAAAAAAATTCTGTCATACTTATGACACTTCTATGACGATAATTGTGACAAAACCCGGTATCATCATAGATGTGGTGGGGTCCTACTTCTATGACACAAAATCATGACAGAAAATGGGCTTTTTGTCCTGGGCGGGCCGGAGACGCAGCTGCGTGACATTCTTTGGGCCGTCCATGAGGGAAAAACCAAGGTAGAAGCGAGGGCGAGGAAAATATCGGGGTGTTCCCGGTTACGGTGGATGGTCGGAGCCGAGCGATGCGCGTTTCTCTCGTACACGCACACGCGTGGGTGCGAGGCGCTAGGCTCTAACTGAACCCGAGCGAGGCATTGGGCTCTCACTGAACCCGAGCGATTGCACTGCAGGCTACGCGTTACTGAACCCGAGCGATCGATCGATGGCTGTTAACTGAACCTGATCGCGCAATTCCTTCGCTACTGCTGCTAACTAAAGACGATCGATGCTTCCTCTAGATGAACAGTGAGTGTTGCGGGGGGTTGGATGAACAGTTCCCGGTGGGGTGGATGAACAGGACCCTGTGGTGTTGCCTCTGGATGAACAGGACCCCGATCGATCGAGCCGGTTGGGGCTGGATGAACAGGACCCCATGGAGGGCTGGATGAACAGGACTACGCCATGGAGGGCAGGATGAACAGTAGACGGTGGAGGGCTGGATGAACAGTAGCCCATGGAGGGCTGGATGAACAGTAGCCCATGGAGGGCTGGTTGAACAGGAGCCCGTGGAGAGGGCTGGTTGAACAATAGCCGGTGGAGTAGCGCGCGGTGGAGGCTAGATGAACAGGAGCCCGTGGATGAACAGTCGCAGGTCGAGGCTGGAGGAGGTCGATGGTGGATGAACAGTAGCCCATGGAGGCTGGGGGGGATCGAAGGTGAAGATGAACAGTATCCCGTGGAGTCCCGTTTTGCGGTACGCCATACGCCTCCCGATCAACAGGACCCCCGTTTCGACCATAGGAGGTCCGTTTCCTCCGTTTTGCGGTACGCCAGACCCCTCCCGATGCATAGGATCCCGTTTCAAACATGGTTGGTCAAACACAAGGCTGTTTCCATCGTTCTGCGGTACGCTAGGCCTCGTTTCCATCGGCTGTTCCGTCGAAGCCCTCCCGATGAACATGACGACGCATTACGTTCCGACCCAACCGGTTGGCTCCCCATGAACACGACGACGTTGTTTCTCCGTTCCGACCCAGCCATGTACACGAGCCCTGGCCGTACGTATGCACGAGTAGGCGTTCAAGACCTTGCCCGTATGTACGTACGTGGTCGTATTTTCTTTCTTGCACATTGGCCGCTGTACGTACGTGTACATGCTACGTGCGCGCCTCTACTACAACACATGCACGCCTCTACATCGATTAGTATGTACGTACATGTTCACGACCAGAATGACAACGCCACGTACGCTTCGAACAGGTGGATCCCGACTGTCAGGCACTTCCTTACGTGCGAAGATGTAGCTGGTGGGTCCCAGCAGTCAGGGGGGCGAATCGTTTTTTTTTGCCCGGACGCACTTCCTTGCGTGCGAAGATGTAGCTGGTGGGTCCCAACAGTCAGGGGGAAACGTTTTTTTCATGAAATATGGTGGCCCGTCCAGTGGGTCCCCACTGTCAGGTGGAGGAATAATTATTTTGCGCGTAATAAGGAGGCACTTCCTTGCTGCGGCCGTGGACCCAGTTGTCAGCCGCTCCACCTACAGTCCACGTCCGACAGAAGCCGTGCCTTGACCACGTTGACCATCCCGCGCTGAGAGCACCAGGGCGGTGGACGACGGCGAGGCCTAGGAAGGGGACGATGCGGATTCAGGGAAGATGCGGCAGTGGAAGCCCGCACGGAGAGGAGTACGAGGGTTCGCTGCTCGGCTGCGGTGTGAGGCTGCCGCCGCTGCAGGGTCTGGCCAGTGGTGGGAATAGTAGGGCGGTGAGGCCTCCACGGCAGCACAGCCGGCCACGGGAGGCAGGAGCATGCGGCACGACCGGCGCTGCTTTGGCGGCTGGAGTAAGAAGACCAGAGGTTGAAGAAGCACAACGGCCGTTGGATGGACATCGTACGGTCACTGGAGCTAGAATCATTCATATTGACTAAGTTGACAAAGCACTCCTCCCCGTCAACTTAGTAGGCCCACAAGTCAGCCACTCACCAATGTGGGTCCCAACTAGCAGGGGAGTTTTCATTTTTTTGTGCATAATAAGGCGACACTTCCGGTGGGTCCGAGCTGACAGCGGGGGGAACATTTTTTTCGTGAAATACGGTGGCCCGTCCGGTGGGTCCTAGCAGTCAGGGGGAAACGTTTTTTTCGCCAAATATGATGGTCCATCCGGTGGGTCCCTGCTGTCAGGTGGAGGAATAATTATTTTCCGCGTAACAAGGAGGTACTTCCTTGCGGCTGTCGTGGACCCAGTTGTCAGCCTCTCCACGTACAGTACTCTTCCGATGGAAGTCATTCCTTGACCATGTTGACCACGCCGCGCCGAGAGCACCGGGGTGGTGGACGGCGGCGAGGCCTAGGAAGGGGACAACGCGGAGCCATGGAAGATGCGGTAGTGGATGCCCACGCGTAGAGGAGTATGAGGGTTCACTGATTCGCTGCGGTGTGAGGTTGTCGTCGCCGCAGAATAACAGGGGTTGTGGGTGAGTACAGCGATGGCCTGGCCAGCGGTGGGAGTAGTAGGGGCGGTGAGGTCTCCACCGCATCGCAGCCGGCCACGGGAGGCAGGAGCACGAGGCACGACCGGCGGCTGGTTTGGGCGGCTGGAGAAAGAAGACCAGAGGTTGAAGAAGCACTACGGCCCTTGGATGGACATCGTACGGTCACTAGAGCTAGAATCGTGCATATTGACTAAGTTGACAAAGCCCTCCGTCCCCGTCAACATAGTAGGCCCACAAGTCAGCTTGCCACTATACTGGGTCCCAGCTAGCAGGGGGAGTATTCATTTTTTTGTGTGTAATAAGGACACACTTCCTTGTGTGCAAAGATATAGCTGGTAGGTCCGAGCTGTCAGCGGCGGTAATGTTTTTTCGCGAAATACAGAGGCCCTTTCAGTGAGTCCCAGATGTCAGGTGGAGGAATCATTATTTTGCGCGTAATAAGGAGGCATTTTCTTGCATGTGGCCATGGACCCAGCTGCCAGCCTCTCCACGTACGGTCCACTTCAGATGCATGTTGGTCGTTGACCACGTTAACCAGGCCGTGCCGAGAGCACCAGGGTGGTGGACGACGGAGAGGCCTAGGAAGGGAACGACACGGAGGAAGGGAAGACTCGCCAGTTGTTTCCCACGTGGAGGGGAGTACGACTCTATGAGGGTTTACTGGTTCGTCTGCCGTCGTCGGAGAATAACAACACGTGTGGGTGAGTAGAGGGATGGCTAGGCCAGCGATGGGAGTACGGTGGGGCAGTGAGGCCTGCGCGATAGCATAGCCGGCCGCGGGGAGGAGGGAGCAGGCAGTCCTGCCGGCGCTTGTTTGAGCGGCTGGAGCAGGAAGAGCAGAGATTGAAGAAGCACGACGGCCATTGGATGGACATCCAACAGTCACTGCTGGTGCATCAACCTTTTTTTAGGAAAGCCTCAAATCTGTGGAAAACAGCATACAGCCCATCTGCCATTATTTCTAATAATTTACAGCCCATTTGCTAATTCTTAAGGTGTTTTTTGGAGCTCATATTCTTTTTGTTAGCATTACAGCCCATATTGTGGCCACGGTTAAAAAATTATACAAAATGTTGCATATTTCGGTGCGGTCCGAACTGTTTTCAATCCCGAAATTTTGAGTCATGTTCAAACTGATTTTAAAAATGAATGTATATCAATATAAAATCCAACAAATTGTCCACGCATAAAACTTAATGCAATTTAAAATCTTGAAATGAAAAAAAGAAATTTGAAAGTAATTGCCGGTTTGATGTGTTTTAAAATGTGCAGCCCATTTCTCATTACTGATAGGCCATTTTCTCGTCCAGCCGAATGAAGCTCTCCTCGTCTTGAAAGATTTGCATCCCAACAGGCCTGACAAAGCGACATACTTGGCAAATCACAAAAAAACTGGGCTAGCCATTTTCAGAGAGAGAAAAACACTATTGGGCTGGTCTGTGGTAAACATAAAAGAGAAGGTTGTCTAGACAGGCCAGAGTGTCCCGCATAGCCCAGTTGACACCCTGCTTTCGTCTCAAAAACAAATTAGATAAATGCCACAGCAAATATGGCGATTCATAAAAATGCCACTACAATTTCCAAACTTTGAAAATGCCACTGCAATTTTTGCAAACTTTGGAAAACGCCACTGCAATTTGCAAGCTTTGAAAAACGCCACTCCAGACTTCGAAAATGCCACTGGAAATGGCATTTTTCAAAGCTTGGAAATTGCAGTGGCATTTCTCAGAAACACCAGATTTGGAGTGGCATTTATCAAATTAACCCAAAACAAAAATAACTGGGCGAGCTGCTGGGTCCCTGGTGTCAGCCGCTCATTGTGCAACTCTCTCGTTTATTGACTATGTTGACAATGGCATGGGACCCAGATGTCAGAAATTCATTAGGAGGAGCCATTTTTTTATTGGATCGAAATAAGGAGGCACTTGCTTGCGTACTACCATGACCTTGGCAGGTCCCTGCTGTCATACTCTCCACATACAATCATCTCCTGATTGTGTACGCGTCAACTTGGTAGGCCCACAAGTCAGCCTCTAAACCCGTGGAGGACAAATACAACCCATCTTAAAAAATAACAGCCCATTCCATACGTTCAAACGGAAAGTTCAACGAGCAAAGTAACAGGTCTAATCCACATATAGAGTAATGAACTTCCATGTTGACAACCATCATAGCCAAGTTAACTATCTACTCCTACTAATAATCTAGTACCGTACAAGTACTAACTTACTCTTAGCTAACTAGACGATGTCGGCCGCCATCTGTGGCACACGCTAAATGCCGGCAATGACATTGGCCCTTTCCATCCTAGCGTGGTCCACCGAAGCTTCGGCTTCTAAGCGGGAAACCCACTTGATGAGCTGGTAGTAAAAATCAGCGTCGCGAACGCATGCGTGCCCGATAGCCTCCAGGGCTATTTGCCGGGCGCCGGCCTCCACGTAGTCGGCCTAGGTGTGGGCGCTCTGCTCGCGACTCAGAGCGTCGGTGCGCTGCTGCTCCATGTCCCGCTGGCGGCGCAAATCGGCGATACGCTGCTCCTCCGCCAAGCGGTCGCGCTCCAACAACTCCTGCTCCTCCGCCAGGCGGTCGCACTCCAACAAGTCCTCGATCTCCGCATTTCCATCTAAAGACCGATAGAATGCCTCCTCCCTCTGTCTGCCTTCTGGTGAAAAGCCGAACACTAGTTCCAGCGGTGACCGCCTCCGGCCTCGCCTATCGCGGACGGGCGAGGGCATGGCGGACGTGGCGAGAGCGAGGATAAGTGGCGACCGACGTCAGGCCGGTGGGGGCTTATGAGGATAGGGCGAGTTGGGTCACGGTGCCACCATAGAAGGCCGGGAAACAGTACTTATAGGCGGAAGGTAGCGCAACGGTCATCAGAATTTAATGCATAATTAAGCAGGCATGGCTTAGCGCGCCAGCTTGCCATGGAAAACTAGAGAAACTGAAATTCTGAGTGTGTCGTCCCGTCCCGTCCGTGTTGGCTCGCACGCCGGCATGACAGTCAAACGAGTGCACTCGAATCATCTCCCTCCTTGTCAATAATGGTTTCACGGATTTAAAAGGCCCGCAACAATTAAAGCGCATCTTTTTTTGCATCAGTTAGCTGCCTTAATTACGGCCGGCTGCATGCAGGCACTCAAAATCGCTCGCAGCCAGTACGCGGAGCAGCATGCAACGAGTCGCGGTCGAGGGCATTAGTTGATGAACTTTAGCTCGGAGATAAGGCATTTGCGAATGTTTTCGCTGGCATTTTCTTCATATTCGCATGGCATTTTCTTCAGAGCAGCTTGTCAGTTTCTTCAGAGGTAGGCATTTTTATTCAAAAAACTGCCACTTCGGATCTTGCGTCGCATGGCATTAGTAGGCTAGCTAGTGATCGATCAGTAACTTGTAGACACTGAGCGAACAGATATAAGGAACTATTAATGCATCTCAATGATTCACAGATCATATACAAATATGTAGCTCCAAAAGCAAAGATCAGCCACAACTAAAACCAACTAGTATGATTCCCATACATAAGATAAACATGTCAATGCATCTCAATGATTCACAGATCATATACAAATATGTAGCTCCAAAAGCAAAGATCTAGAAAAAACATATGTTCTTCCTACTAACATGGATGCTTCTCTTGGCCAACATTCAGTACAGACTGAAAGACAAATCTGTTTGTGAAGTCTACAATTCCTCTTGCAAACGTAAGTGGTCTCACCAGCAGCTGGAACCATGAGAATGAACCACACATGATGGAGGAACATCCACTGCAATATGATTTGGTCTTCTCTTGATCACACGGCGAGACTATTTTCGGAATACAAACTTTAACTTAGGCAAAATCATGCCCATTGTATAATCAGACCAAAGCAATGAAGCACCTAGTGTTGGCCAATAAATAGTACAGTACTACTTTTCTGCAGTCCATGAAGTGACTATCCAATCTTTCTGTGTCTATTTTCAAATGGCACTGCATGCAGTGACTATAGTATTCTCTTGTGCAGTTCAACCAAAATTGCGGTCACTTTGTGTGTTTGTCAAATAGCAACGGGCAGACATCTCTGTCTGCACAAATATCAAGCAGCTAGTAAACATATACCCCACCTTGTATTTTCGGTTTAAACATGTCTCTTCCGCTTAGCATCTGTCATGTTTTGCACTAGACAATTTGATACAGTCATGTTTTGCCCTGGACAATTTCATACTGAATTGATTTGCTTGTTCAGAGTAGAAATATAACGCCTATTCTTCATCAGACCAAGGATATCCATGTTCACAGTGATGGAAGAGGTGAAATGGATACAACCGAAATTGAGCATCCAATCATTGAATCATGTCCTGCACCTCCAATGTAGGTCCACCCTGCCAATAAATTCACATGCAAACCACTAGTATTACTATCTAATGACAGTACAAAAAGAGTAGCAATATAGTAGCAAACCATGTACCTTCTTAATGAACAGCTCATAGTGCCACCAATTGGATATAAAGGTTTGGAAGAAAACATGCTCCTAATGTTGAACCAGTTGGACTTTTTGTGCAGTTCCACCAAAATCGAGAATCCCTGTTTGCATAGATATTGAAAGTGTGATTACTATAAAAGTGGCACTAGTTGAAGCATAGACTCACAAATATAAGCATTCCAATTTCTTAATGGGAAAAGGTAGCAAGACTATTTCTAACCACCTGTTTGAAGGAATAAATAAGGCAACAGAGGCTGATGTCAGAAAGGCATATATAGTTCTTTCTGAAAGAATGATCGATTCTTGACCTTTCCTCTTATTTTAAGCATATTTTGTGCAGTTCAACTAAAATAAAATGCCATCACTGCCTTGACAATTCAGTGACACTGTACAAAAGGAAATGACTTAACATTACATCATGATGTCAGGTATGTAGTCGACAGGCATTAGAGACAAACTTACAGACCTCCTCCGATAACATAATAAATATTAATTTTAACAAAGGTGTGACTAGCTTTACCGGGATAATTTGAGTGAACTCTACACCCTCTGTTCCTCAATATAAGACGTTTTCGTGGTTCAGTTTAAAGAACCCAAAAGTATACTAGTATTTAGAAACACAGGTAGTAGTTTTCTTGAGCACATATCTGGGAAAGCTTGCCACACTTTATTTATCTCCATATGCTAATGCAACACCATTCGAAATTTCAAATACTACAAATATACACTAATCCAGTGGCTAGTGCAACAGTAGAGTAGTTATTTTATTACAGGGTACAGTAGAATGGTTTTACTGAACAGATTTCAATAAATTTTGGCACTGGAAGATTTCTATAAGAATTAACAATACAAAATGTAAAGGTAACACGCTTCAGCATTGGTATACTAGTTGTGCATGAGCATTAAACCAAATACAAACGTCTGAAGGTAACTAGCATTATTAACTAATGACAGTATAAAAAATTTCAAACCATGTACCTCCAAGGTAAATATCATTTCGAACTCGGGGGGGGGGGGGCTTAAAAATTGCTATCCCAATCTTGATAATCGATCAAACATAAAAACTTGATCGAATGAATCAAGAGAACAGCCGGAGGAGGAGGTGCCCACTCTTGACCTTTCCTCTTGTCTTCATAATTTTTTGTGCAGTTTAACCAAAATAAAATGACATCGGCGCCTTGGCATTTTGGTGACACTATATAAAAAAATTAACTTATCTCATGAAAGTGAGGTATGTAATCTATAAGCATTAACAATGCAAAAATCTGAAGGTAGTAACAAGTTTCATCGTTGGTATACTGGTTGTGCAACAGGATTAGAATGCCTTAGCTGAAAAATCTTTAATAGATCCACAATCAACGGCTAACCCTCAAATAATCTAGTGACATTAAATGGTGTTGCTTAAATTTATCAGTGGCATTAGACTGAGTGCGACATTAGTTAAATGTGGCATCACTTTAGCAGTAGCATTGCTTGACTTGACTACTGGCGTTATACCACTGCTAGAAAAAGGGCCTATAGTCCCGGTTCGTAAGGGCCTTTAGTCCCGGTTCCTGAACCGGGACTAAAGTGTCGGTACTAATGCCCCGACCCTTTAGTCCCGGTTCAATCTAGAACTGGGACTGATGGGCCTCCACGTGGGCAGTGCGCAGAGCCCAGTCAGGAGACCCTTTGGTCCCGGTTGGTGGCACCAACCGGGACCAATAGGCATCCACGCGTCAGCATTTCTGTGGCTGGGGTTTTTGTTTTTTTTTAAGGGGGGGGGGTTGGGGGTTTTGGGGGGTCAATTTAGGTGTTTCATATATTGTGTTAGCTAGCTATAATTAATAGAGAGAAGTGTCCTCTCTTATGTCCGTGCTTGGTCGACGCTACGTACTATACATACGTATAGAGAGGACTAGACATGCTGGCTAGCTAGTAAGCAAACGAAGGAAACAGAAGATCGTCATGAACATATATGCATACAGAGAGAAGTGATATCGACCACCTCTCCTTCTCCGAGAGATTGGTCGAACAACAAGTTCTCGTATATCTATCTGACACTACCGGCTACATATATACAATAATTATATCTTACAAATAAAATCATACGGACTCAGGGTCCACATAGAATTCTCCGTCTTCAAGGATCACGTGGTCAAGAAAGAATGCCGCCAATTCCTCTTGAACTGCTCGCATGCGAGCTGGTGCTAGGAGTTCATCCCGCTTCCGAAACATCTAATTTGAAGAAGGGGGTCAATACATATATATATATGAATGAATGAAACTCAACACAAATGATGGTAATAAAATAAAATTGTGAATGTTGTTATTTACGTACTTCATATTGTTCGTTAGAGTACCCGCCCCGCTCACAGGTCATGTGGCGGATGGACTCGCAGATGTAGTATCCACAGAAATCATTCCCTTGTTCCTGCCACAACCACTTTACAAGAAATAGAGGTCAATCAAACTGATAAGCAAGAATGCTAAATGGTATTGATGAAACTAGCGCTTGAATCACTAGGATATGCGTGGAACATGCTACTATAGTACTTACTTTCGGGTGTCTAAATTCCAGCTCCTTCGGTAGTCCCGGAACTGTTTTGATGAATTTTCTCCAAACCCTGCCGGACAAAGAAAACAATTACTTGATATCAGGAAATGAACAAAGTTGCTGATATGGTGGATAATGATCGATTTAACTTACTTCTGGAGTATTTGAGTCATGTCTGCATAGTCCTGGGGATCTTTTCGTTTTGAGTCTAAGACGGTTACTAGTCCCTGCTCAAGCTTAATCTCTAGGAGAATATAGTGGAAACTGCACACGCATGCATAACTCATGAATTACATTACTATAACCTTGACTAATATATAAGGGAAACCGAATACGCACAAGACAGTAACACTCAATTGAAGTTGTAAGGAAAGAGTATTATATCTTTGTTTTGATTTATTACGAACGATCATAGCAAGTTGGCCTCGGTAGCTGCGGCATGAAGTTTAACCTGAGTTGCATCTATGAGATATGTGTTAATGAACCCAATATCACCGACTTGTCTTTTCTTCAATTCAGCGATCTTCAATCTGCATAATATAGTGAGGATGATTATAAATACATGCAATGAAAGAGCTAAGCTATATAGAGAAACTTAATGACAGAAGTAGTACTACTTACAGACAGTAGCAGGCGACCGTTATTTTATCGAGGGCCAATTGATTGAAAAACTGATAGAACTCCTCAAATGGAACAGGCAACAGATCAATTCCAACGAGGTCATGCTCCTTTTTAACTTTCACATACAAAGTACTCCTCCCCCCAGAGTCTCTGCAGATTTTCAAGTACCAATCATGCAATCTTCGCATCATCGTTGATAGAGATCTTTCATCTTTGACGAGAGGCTTTGTATCTGCATGTCCATGGGTTCATCATGTACTTCGTCGGGCAGGTAATCTGCAATATTGCTATAACCGGGCACCATCCTCGGATCATTAGCGACGTTGTGGCTAGGCACCTTGAGCGGGGGGCACGATTGCTTCGCTTGTTCGCCGAGCTGGGCAATTTGTTTCCCAGCTCGTCGTTCTTTCAGCCTTTGATCACTGACAGTACTTCCCGATCGCTCCGCTTCGGCAAATTCCTTTCCAATAACGCGGTCATAGTTTCCTTTCGGCGGATCAGACTTCGGTGGTTTTGTCAGGGCAGCCAGAGTGCGCTTCACTTTCACCCGATCTACCTTCTCCTCCGGAGGTGGATGTTTCTTCGCTTTCACCCCTTCAAAGAAGTTCCTCACTTCTTCTCGCGCGATCTCGGCGTTCTCCTCCAGGGTCCTCTCATATGGTAACTTCTCTGGAGTCTTCAGAGAAGGACCGAATCTGTATGTCCTCCCGCCTCTGGTTGTACTGCTAGACGCCGACCGAGCAGACGGAGCGGTTGTCTTCTTTACTTGCTTAAGAGGCGGAGGAGAAGGACTACGACGCGCCGGAGCAGCTGGAGCAGCGGCAGGTCTCTTCCACCCTTGCTGACGAGGCGAAGAAGAAAAAAAAGAGGAGAAGAAGAAAGGAATAGAGGAGAAGAAGAAAAAATAGAAAAAAAAATTCTATTTTTTCTTCTTCTCCTCTATTCCTTTCTTCTTCTCCTCTTCCTTTTCTTCCTCTCCTCGTCTTCTCCTTCTTCTTCTCCTTCTTTCTCTACTTATTTTCCTTTTCCTTATTTTACTTTTTCCTCTCCACTAACATAAAATGCACTAACCTAAAATGCAACAAACATAAAATGCACTAAAGAGGCTCAACTAACCTAAAATCAGTGATAAAATGCACTAACCTAAAATCGATATCTACTAACAACTTAAAAAAATTAATACATATATGAAAAAATTCATATATGAAAAAAAACATCATCATATGATCAACAGAAAAAAAAACATCATCATATCATCAACAAAGAAAAAAACATCATCATATCATCAACCTAAAGGGCGCCGGCGCGGGGCGACGACGGGGCGGGGCGACGGCGGCGAGCTCGGGGCGGCGACGGGGCGGGGCGATGGCGGCGGGCGCGGGGCGACGACGGGCTCGGGGCGACGGCGCGGGGCGACGACGTACGGGCTCGGGGCGGCGACGGGGCGGGGCGGGGCGACGGCGGGGCGGGGCGACGGTGGCGGGCGCGGGGCGACAGCGCGGGGCGACGACGGGCTCGGGGCGGCGACGACGACGACGAACGGCCTGGGGGCGTCGGAGCGAATGGGAGCGGTTGGCCAAAATTTCACAAGTGGTGGCTTATATAGCCAGAGTAATGGTCCCGGTTCGTGCTACGACCCGGGACTAATGCTCCCTTTAGTCCCGGTTGGTGCGACGAACTGGGACCAAAGGCCAATTTTCGGCAGCCGAAAGGGCGGGAAGCGAAGACCATTGGTCCCGGTTGGTGGCACTAACCGGGACTAAAGGGGGGCAATGGTCATGGTTGGTGCCACGAACCGTGACCAATGCCCCCTTTAGTCCCGGTTGGTGCCACCAACCGGGACCAATGGCCTTGTGCTGCATCGCTAGCTGAAGTTTAGTCCCACATCGCTAGCTGAAGGGCGCCGACACTTGTTTATAAGCGCTGCTGTGCCTCCCCATTCGAGCTCCTCTCTAATGCAGGCTTTCGGGCCTAAACTTGTTACTGCCTGTGGGCCTATTGGGCCTCTGCGGGCCTGAATCCTGGCCCATGTAGGGTTTCTAGTCGTATTCAGGCCGTGGTGGCCCAGTAGGTGGCATTTTTTTGGTTTTTTCTCTTTTATTTCTACATTTTTTGGTTTTTTATTTTTTTATTTCTACTTAAAACTAAATACTTACAGTTTTTTAGTGATTTCTTTTTGCTTTTAGGTCACAAAAATTATAAACTTTCTGTTAGTGCCATTAGTTTTAAATTTTGAAGAGTTTAAATTTGAATTTTTAAAAATTTGTGTGAATCACTAGTTTATGAATAACTTTACTATAAAAATAGAATTTTTTTTCTATTTATTTTTTATTTATACTAACAACTAAATACTTATAGTTTTTTAGTGATTTCTTTTTGATTTTAGGTCACAAAAATTATAAACTTTCTGTTAGTGCCATTAGTTTTAAAATTTTGAATAGTTTAAATTTGAATTTTATAAAATTTGTGTGAATCACTAGTTTATGAATAACTTTACTATAAAAATAGAATTTTTTTTTTCTTCTTTGCTATTTATTTTTTATTTATACTTACAATTAAATACTTATAGTTTGATTTTAGGTCACAAAAATTATATTCTTTTTGCTATTGAAGAATATTATAGTTTTATTTTAGTTGATCATAACATAATATTTTAATTGATTGTTTTTATTTTCATAAAAGTTTTGTAGTTCATTCTGTTTGCTATTAATTCATTATTTGAGCTAAATGACTCTGAAATTGGAACTATGTAAAACATATAGCTCTCCAGAGCATCTAATTAATTAAACCATACATTGAAACTATGTAAAACATTTCAATGCGAAAACAAATGCGATCATAATCGCAACCAAGGTAACAATTGATCCAACGGCATAATGATACCAAGCCTCGGTATGAATGGCATATTTTCTAATCTTTCTAATCTTCAAGCGCATTGCATCCATCTTGATCTTGTGATCATCGACGACATTCGCAACATGCAACTCCAATATCATCTTCTCCTCCTCAATTTTTTTTATTTTTTCCTTCAACAAATTGTTTTCTTCTTCAACTAAATTTAACCTCTCGACAATAGGGTCGGTTGGCATTTCCGATTCACATACATCCTAGATAAATAAAATCTATGTCACGTTGGTCGGCATAATTTTCATAAACAATAAATGAACCAATAGTTATAAAGATAATATAAATACCAAATCCGAATCATAGACAGGACGAGGGCCGACGGGGGCGGATACCAAAACCATCGCACTATATAAGATGCAATAATAAATGTAAGAAAATGATACAAGTATCTATCTAAACATACAAGTAAGAATATTTTTCCTTTCAGAAAGAAGATAAGAACAAGAGGCTCACCACGGTGGTGTCGGTGATGAGATCGGCGCGGGTGATCGACGGCGGTGAAGACGGGGACGGGGCGTGACGGACCGCTAAATCTAGACAAATCTCGAGGAAAATGGAGCTTGGAGGTCGAGCTTCGAGAGGAGAAAGCTTAAGTAGTGTGGCTCCGGCATTCCATCGAACACCTCATGTGCATAGGAGGTGAGCTAGAGCACCACAAAGCCCTCTCCCCCTCGGCCAAAAAAAAGAGAGCACTGTGCTCTGCTCTTGCGCGAGGGGGTATATATAGGCACCTCATTGGTCCCGGTTGATGACATGAACCAGGACTAAAGGGAAGCCTTTGGTCCCGGTTCAAGCCACCAACCGGGACCAATGGTGGTGGGCCAGGAGCGAGGCCCATTGGTCCCGGTTCGTCCCACCAATCGGGACCAAAAGGTCCAGACGAACCGGGACCAATGGCCCACGTGGCCCGGCCGGCCCCCTGGGCTCACGAACTGGGACCAATGCCCACATTGGTCCTGGTTCTAGACTGAACCGGGACTAATGGGCTGAGCCGGCCTGGACCATAGCCCTGTTTTCTACTAGTGTACTAACAGCAAAAAAGTGACACTAAGAGCATGGGAGGCCCATTCGGACAGTGGGCGCACCAGTACGATGTACCTCCACGGACGCATAGAGTGGTGAGGGAGGTATGGTTGCCCAGAGCAACAAATATCCAGGCAGCATATGTGGATTACGTCCCATTTTTGTTATGTTTAGCCACCTTTTTCCTATGTCAGGACAACAAACCGATCGACCTGGTCATTCTCTATTGCGTTGTCATGCCTTTCTACCCTTCTTCAACCAAGAGACACGAGACTTGTTCCTTAGCTACTGATTTTCCCCTTTTCAACCTAGATGCGGGTTTGATGCCTACTCTCTTGGACAGTACAGTCTCCCTTCCTTTCCTTATTCAACCCACACATGGATTAGTCTGCATGAAGTAGGGTTTCCTTTAATAGTGCAAATTAAGGTTTTCCTCTGCGTGACCAGCAGAGCATTGGATAGCAAATTGGGAAGATGGTGGAGTGGAAAAAGATCCACATGCAGCGACATGGCAGATGGGGCAATAGAACAAGGGTATGGTTCAAACAGAGGTAGCATACCTGAGGGTCGGCGGGAAGTGGCTTCGCTCGTGGTCGTCGTCCTCTGCACGCACTACGGCAGCGAGCTTGGGGACGGAGGCCATCCCGCGCGGGCGCTAGGTCTGAGAGGACGGCCTTGTCATCAGTGCGTGACCTCGCTCGCCGACGACGAGTGTGTCAATGTTGCACGTCCTTTTCTTCCCTGGTGGATCTATGACCAACGGTGAGGAGGGAGAGAGAGGTCGTCTTTTTTAGATCTGGAGAGAGGGTGATAGTGTGAGAAGCAAGTTGGCAGCCCTTAGCAAGAAAGCTCTGAAGCTCCAGTCTATATATCTTTTTTATACTACTAGTACTAGAGGTGAAGTAGTGGTAGAGTAATTTATATTTTCTCTGCAAACAGTACCGGTTAGTCGTGCTTCAAAACTGAACGACACGCCATTAAAAAATAAAGTCGAGAAATAATGTGGCACCTCGGGCCAACGCAGCACGAGAAATTACACACCATGTTTTGTTGACCTGTGATCCCGTTCCAACATGTCAGTGAGACGACGACGAGTCCTTTTGTACAATTTCTGAAAGGACGTGTAGGACGGGGCGCCTCTTCGTGTACCGTGGCAAACTGGCAACCATCCACGGACTCTTCGCCTTTCCCTCTCGATTTGGAACTGCTATCGCACGCTCTTCCTCCCTCCTCCATTTGCCTTCACCCTTCCTTCTGCCATTGTTCAATCATATTCTCCATGGAGGGAACAAGCCGGAAACGACCCCGTTATTCTTGCCCTGATCTAAATGATGACGTGGTGGGGGAGCTCATTGATCGGTGCGATGTCATCACCTCGGCTAGCATGGCAGGTTCATTCAAGCCCATTCTCGACTCAACTAATAAGATCATTACAAGGAACCCAAGGGTCAAGGAGCGGTTTGATCTCCCTTATCTTCTTCGCTATAAGCCTGTTCGCATGGGCGCGGACGATGGAGGCCTCGCCTTGTGCAAGTTGATGCCGCTTGATAATGATACGTGTGATGTCAAGATGCCATTGCTTAAGGGTAAGTCTTGGGCTAGCGCAAATGGAGATTGGGTTGTTTATATTGGGTACAATTGCGAGTGGGAACTTGTGAATGTGTACACTCGTGAGCAGATTCCACTTCCAAAAATCTTAGAGTGCCCTGAGGTTGAGCACACAGATGATCTACGTACGTTCAAATACGATCATGTTGACTGTCGTCTACTGAAGATAGCAATTTATCGAGTTCCCAACCGCTCTTGGAATTACAAGGACTATCAAGTTGTTGCTATCTTCGACAAACTTGTTGTCGTCCTTCGTGGTTCGACTGGATGGATATTGCTCAAAAATCAGTTTCTATACACGGATGTGTACTGTGATGCAATTGAATACAAGGATCTTGTGTTTGCTGCCACCACTCGTGGCACTGTTTTTGCATGCGATCCTCGTAGTTTCGGTACATTTGTCTTCCACCGTAATTATAATTGTTTCATCCACATGCATGCGGGTTAGCAAATTTCCCTTTACTAATTAACCTTCTTATTGTGTTTCCAAGATCCTGTGAACATTCCACCACCTATACTTGAAAAAAATTATAAGCAAGGGGGAGATGACGATGGTGATGATCACGAGCATGAGGAGGAGCAGAACTTATATACTCAATGGCGCCTGGCAACTAATTCTGATGGATCACCTCTTCTTGTCTGTATACAGTGCACTCAGACTGTTACTACTGAGGAAGCAGGTGTTGTCTCCCATGGTCTCCCTCTCCTGACCTATTCCAACACCCGTTGCATGGTATTCAGGACGGATACTAGTGTGCTAGCGCCAACACCTTCTCCCTGGTTCAGTATTGATAGTCTTGGAGCAAACTCGCTCTTCCTTGGACCAAACCATCCAATGATGGTGAAAGGCGATCCAGCTGTTGACACAACGTTACTACCATTTATGAGAAGCAACTGTATCTATACCTCGGACATTTCGGTGGTTCCCTACCCTGGTCCTGATATATGCCGCTTCAACCTGGATGATCAGTCCTGCGTTGCTCTCAATATTGACAATAGTTGGCCCTTCCCAGAGCACCTATGGTACAAAGCAAGCATTTCCAACTCCGAGGATTGGTTGAGTTGAAGTTCATTTCATTGCTTATTATTTGTTGTGTGATGAATACTTTAGTATTTGCTAGAATGTTTTGTTGTAAATAATCTATAATCCAACATGTATCCTCGTTGTCGTTGTGTGTTGATGACTTGTTGTATTTAATGAATGGTACATTTTTAGCTGCAAATGCATGTCATAGACTCAATTTATGAATGGTTTTCGAGTCACTTCTTGGAGTGTGAGCACCGTAGTAGTATAGCCAGCATCTGGTTAGTATATGAAGTTGTCACATCACATAGATCCAACCTAATATTGGATTATGCTAGCCCTCCACCGGCGCGCCACTTCAAATGGCGGAGGAAGTGAGAGGTCGCGTCACCTTGTGTCCAGATCAGAGATGCCACGTGTACCAGATGAATGACTCCAAGTTCAACCACCATGATGCTAGGTGCGAGCCAAGGAACACTATTGGAGAGACCCCCCTCATAATTTTCCTACATTGGTCGTTTGATTCATAGGATAGAATGCTATAGGATTTTATTTCCTATGTAATCATGTTTCAATTGGCAATCTAGCACCCACTTCAACTTTTGTTTCACTTCCTTTGTTCCTACGAAGAGAGTACTTGCTCTAAATGATGTGCCGCTGCAAGAGCCGCCTATATTAATTAACCATGCTCTAAAAAGGTGGACCAGCTTTGGCTATAGTAGTATTGTACTAGGTTAGTAGGTGACCTTGCGCTTGGCTCTTCTCCTCTTCCGGAAGTCGAACAATAATGATGGTACAACAGTAGTACTTATGGCAATCTAACACCAAATGAACTGCTGCACGTCCACCGCTTGTAAGCAAAATTTCTCCTCATGTTGCGAGCCACCGCGCATGCGTTGGCGAGGGAGAAGGCATAGTAAGAAAGCTTCTCATCGTTCTGCGAGTTGACGGGACACATCAAAGTTATTTATTAGTACTCTCTTCAAAAAGGGTCGACCATGTCCATGGCTACCATCGCGTCCTCTGTCATTGAGTACATGCACTATTCATGTGCCATCGAGGAGAAAAAATATTGCGTAGTACTAGGTGCCATCGAAGTGCATGTCTCACTTACGCACTGCATATCTCCATTTTCTTGCATGACACGCCACCTTGATGCTTCCCGCGTGTCATGGAGGCATATAGTATGAATTTGTAAAATGGAGGCATATAGATGTCCCGCGTGCCGGCAACAGGATGAACAAATCTCATGTCTTAAACGAAAGAGTGGAAGAACATAGATTCCCGACGATCAAGAAGGAGCTACAAACCTCGGGGTGGAGCGTCTGCACTCATAATATTTTATATTATTCAGCGATATAAAATCAACCAAATCTCTCCACGTTCCTATACCATTCCATAGTACTATGAGAATAACTTTGAACGTAAGCCATTGATTCACTCTATCCAATGGTCATAGTTGGAAAATCCAAACAAAACCAAGCATTGGATCAACTTTTTTTCGAGATCAACTCTTTTAGCACTTAGATTGTTGTCGCATGTCCACCTAGCCCACCTATATATCCGCTCACGTGTGATGACCACATGAGCTATCCACTCAGATTGTATGTTAAAAAATAAAGGTCGATAACTAATGCGGCACCTCGGGCCAACGCGGCCAAATCGCATTTTGCACGAGAAACTACACACCATGTTTCATTGACATGTGGTCCCGTTCCAACATGTCAGTGAGACGACGACGAGTCCTTTTGTACAATTTCTAAAAGGACGTGTAGGCCGAGGCGCCTCTTCGTGTATCGTGGCAAACTGGCAACCGTCCACCGACTCTTTGCCTTTCCCTCTCGATTTGGAACTGCTGTCGCACGCTCTTCCTCCCTCCTCCATTTGCCTTCACCCTTCCTTCTGCCATTGTTTGATCGTCTTCTCCATGGAGGGAACAAGCCGGTAACAACCCCGTTAAACTTACCCTGATCTAAAAGATGACGTGGTGGGGGAACTCATTGATCGGGGCGACGTCATCACCTCGGCTAGCATGGCAGGTTCGTTCAAGAACATTCTCAACTCAACTAATAACATCATTACAAGGAACCCAAGGGTCCAGGAGCGTTTTGATCTCCCCTATCTTCTTCGCCATGACCCTACTGACTGACGCGGGGACGAGGGAAACCTCTCCTTGTGCAAGTTGATGCCACTTGATAATGATACGTATGATGTTAAGATTCCATCGCTTGAGTGCAAGGCTTGGGCATGTGCAAATGGAGATTGGGTTGTTTATATTGGGTACAATTGCGAGTGGGAACTTGTGAATGTGTACACTCGTTAGCGGATTCCACTTCCAAAAATCTCTAAGTGCCCTAAGGTTGAGCACACAGATGATCTATGTATGTTCAAATATGATCATGGTGACTGTCGTCTACGGAAGATAGAAATTTCTCGAGTTCCCAACCACTCTTGGAATTACAAGAACTATCGAGTTGTTGCTATCTTCGACAAGTTTGTTGTCATCCGTCGTGGTTCGACTGGATGGATATTGCTCAAAAATCAGTTTCTATACACGGATGTGTACTGTGATGCAATTGAATAAGAGGGTCTTGTGTTTGCTGCCACCACTCATGGCACTGTTTTTGCATGGGATCCTCATAGTTTCGGTACGTTTGTCTTCCACCGTAATTATAATTGTTTCATCCACATGCATGCGAGTTAGCAAGTTTCCCTTCTCTACTAATTAACCTTCTTCTTGTGTTTCCAAGGTCTTGTGGACATTCCACCACCTATACTTGAAAAAATTTATAACCAAGGGGGAGATGAGGACGAGGAGGGCTGATATACTCAGTGGCGCCTGGCAACTTCTGATGGATCACTCCTTCTTGTCTGTATACAGCCCATTGCTGATGTTACTACTAAGGAAGCAGGTGTTGTCTCCCATGGTCGCACTCTCCGGACCTATTCCAACACCCGTTGTATGGTATTCGGGATGGATACTACTGTGCTAGCGCCAACACCTTCTCCCTGGTACCGTATTGATAGTCTTAGAGCAAACTCGCTCTTCCTTGGACAAAACTATCCAATGATGGTGAAAGGCGATCCAACTGTTGTTGACACAACGTTACTACCATTTATGAGAAACAATTGTATCTATACGTCAGACATTGCGGTGGTTCCCTACCCTGATCGTGATATAGTAGGTCGCTTCATCCTGGATGATCAGTCCTATGTTGGTCTCGAGATTGACAGTAACTGGCCATTCCCAGAGAATCGCTTGTGGTTCAAAGCAAGTGTTTCCAACGCCGAGTATTGGTTGAGTTGAACTTCATTTCATTGCTTGCTATTTGTTGTCTGATGAAAACTTTAGTATTGATAATGTATCCTCGTTGTCGTTATGGGTTGATGACCTGTTGTATGTAATAAAATGATATGCCTGTGAAAAACTTACTAAATTTATGAATGGCTTTCGAGTCGCTTCTCTGAGTGGGTGCTGCGACGAGGCAAAAAAGTATTTTCCAAATACATAATTGTACGTGCATTGCAACAGGTTATCGGATGAGGCCAATCAACAATAGTACACTATTTGTACTAGCTTCACATGTTGCACTATCTCTACATCTACGTAGGTAATACAACAAGTTTTAAACTTGAGACCAGCCACCCATCCTCATAAAGAACACTTTTTAACCTAGCACAGGCTCCAGGAAATTTGGCCACAGTGTGAGGTGGGCCATATGTTAATGTGTTCGTTGTACGTAACCAGCACCTCGAATCCTCGATACTACTACTATAAGTAGTAGGAGTAGTAGGGTGGTATGGGCCAGAACAAGCATTCACGTCCAGGAGTATGGCACACGCCACCAGCACGACTTCCATCTGACACCATATTTGTTGGAGTCCGTGCTACAGCAATCTCTTCAACCTCGTCGTTTCTCTAACTCAGCCATCACACGGCGGGCGAGGTGGGGGTTTGCCGATAGTCGGTTTCCTCAACTGCGGTCCCACTTGTAAGGCCAACTCCAATGCATGACCCCAAATGGACCTCCATTTTTCCCGGATTCTGTCCATTTGGGTAGGGCAATGGGGTCATGTCCGGGCCATATCTCGGATGTGGTGGCCGTGAGCCGAACGCACAGACGCATCCCGACTGCATACATTTTTCTTTGCAAACACATATCTTTTTTCACCATTGATTTTTTGGTACATGGATATACATCACCAAAATTTTGACTAGAAAAAAAAGAACCACAAGAATACATTTTAGAAGATATCCAAATTCCATAACTGCTCTTGTAAGTTGGATTAGTGCCTTCTTGATGCATTCATTGTTGATCTGCGGAGGCTCGATCCTGCGTGCTTCTTTCTTCTTCGAGTGTAAAGAAGTAGACGTGTCTAGCCTCTATTCTATCAAAAAGTGCACTAGTCTCATCTCTAAGCCTCTATGCTAGCTAAAAGTGCTAGAACATCTACTAAATTGCGCTCTATCAATATATCGTTGTACTGTTCTTCCCAATACCAAAACTTGCATCCATTCTACACAATAAAATTTTAAGTTAGCACAACTAGTCTAACCCGAGAGCACAACCGAAGATTTGGTCAAGTTCTTCCTCCTTTTGCCAACACGTGGGACATCCAGCATGCAGGTCGTGTCATGCAAGAAAATAGAGTGGTAGGTGAAGCCACGTGATGTGCATCTTGGGTTAAGCTGTAAATAGAATCTTACTACTCTTGACTAACTCAAAAAGCAGCCACCGAAGATCTTTATTGGATTTGTTTTTCATCACCAGCACATCGAGGTGAAAGATGTGCAGGTTCAGTGGGTCCTCTTGCGTTTTCACTGACATGTGGGACCGCATATGAGCGCGTCTGTTGGCTGGCTGAGAAGAGAGATAGAGGAGGGCTGAGCATGGACTCCAGGAAATTTGTTCTACGTAACCAGCACATCGATATAGTGGGGTGGCATGGGCCATAACTAGCATTCATGTCTAGCAGTACAGCACACGCCACCCACATGAGTCCCATCCGACATCAATTTTCTTGGAGTCTGTGCTAGCTACAGCCATCTCTTCTCCCTCCTGATTTCTCAGCCATCGCACGGTGGGCAGGGTGGGGGTTTGCCGATAGTCGGTTTGCTCAACTGCGGTCCCACTTGTAAGTGAACATGCAACACAACACACATTCCCCCTTGAGCGGCGTGCCGGACAAACCGTGTGGGGGTGCAATGCGAACACGGCAGGCTTTTCCTACTTGTAACTTGTAAAATTTGGTTCTGCTCCATGGAGCGACCGATAGATAGAAATAACGATTTTCCCTAGAGTAATGAGAAGTTTTGTTCCGGCGCGGTTCATGCATGGAGTACGTACGAAAATTATGAAGTTGATGCGAAAGGTAAGATAATTACTAATAGTACCATATACTAGTACATGGATTTGACAGAAAGATAAAGATACATACGGATCCATCAACGACGTCCTCACGCCCTAGTGCACCGGGTCACCAACCGACGTGTGAGGAGCAGCGGCATTGGCGTCAAGCTCAACGTGCTTCTGAACAATGTCGTCCAAGGTTGCCCTGCGGTCCAAGAAGGCCAGCATCCTATCGTCCTCCTCTTGAATGTAGTATTCCTTGTGGACAATTTCAGCGTAGACGTGGATGATTATGTCGATGGTGTCTTGCTGCGCCAGGCGCTGTGCGGCGAGCGCGACCTTGAGGTGGACATTCTCCGGCGCGACGGCGGGCAGTCGCAGGGCCACCAGTGCGTCGAAGAGGTTGTCACCATAGAGGTCGTTGAGGGTGGCAGGCATCGCAGAGCCTGGGCGCATGGGCTGGAGGCGTATGTCAAGGTCGTCCGCGAGCTTCTTGACGACGGTGAACATGTCGAGGAAGCTGACGAGGACCTCGTCGAACAAGGAGACGAAATTGTCGTCCAAGCGGCCCCTTGCCCTGGCGGCCTCAAGCACTACCTGGAGATGTTCCTCGGTGCCGGGCCGCAGGCCAGCGTCGTGGACCATCTGGCACAGCCGGCTGATGCTCGCGCTCATCGCCTCCATGGGTCTAGCTTCTAGTCAACTGATCTTGCGATTGGAGTGATCACTCTTGCCCTTGGGTGTGTAGGTGCATAGGATTTTGTAGATTGGACTGGCAAGAGCCTTTATATGAGAAGTGCACACTGCATTGAATTCACGTGCATGTTGGCCATCTACTCCTCGCCCCTCTACTCCACCTGCCTTTGGCTGTATGACAGGTTGGCCAGCCACCCGTTGGGCCCACGTGTCATACACCCAAAGGAAGGTGTAGTAAGTCAATGAAGCTACGTCCCCCTCCGTGCCCGTGCATGCTTTCAATGACTTGAGACTACCAAACATCACATGCAGTGGTTAGTTCATTGCATGTAATCCTATTAAGTAGCAAGAAGACAAGTTACCTCGCTGATAGGAATAAAACAATACACCATGTATTTATTTACAGAGGGATTAGTACATTTTTTGTGACATGCATTACTAGATATTGCTAGTCAAATACTAAATCCAGATGGAAGTGGTAGTACTACTAAATCCAGACGGTGGTGCTAGTACTACTAGTAGTAGTACTACCAATGTAGTAGCACTATACTACCCGTTGGTCAAATTATTACATGTTGCTCCTCACAGTGAAGTGACAAGACCCTACGTCAGAGATGACACCTGAGTATAGGCATCGTGTTCGGCATACCATAGTCAGCCTCACTGTCTGCAGTCACTATCATCATGGCTGTAGACCTAGCCTGCTTACAACTAGCCGTGTTCGACATAATTTCCCGTGCGTAGATGCCCGTGCATTGCACGGAACACCAAGATTGGGGTGGACGGCGCCGGCAGCGGCCATCGCGCCAGATTTTTCCATGGCCTTCTAGATGTGGTGGGGAGGAGATAAGGCTGATTGTGAGAGACAAGGAGTTGTTTGTAAATAGGGAACAAGTGCGGGCATCTTTTTGCAAAACTGGAGAAGTTTAGTTTGTATGCGTCAGATCTAGATCCAACGGCTATTGGTGAAAGATGGCAGGCACAACATCATCACCAACTCAGGACCTGTTTGATTTGCAGGATTTTGAAAACGCAGGAATAGGACATGGCAATATTACAAGTTTCAAACTGATAATACAAATGTTAGGAGTAATGCTGCACCTACGAAGAGGGAATTACTAGGAAGTTTATGTAAGAACTTTCGTTACTTTAGGTGGATGCAGCATTATCGTACAAACTAAAATCCACTGCCCTGACAAGTCACTAATGGGCAAATAAGTTTTTGAGTCTCTGGCCACTTGATGTTTCGAAAACAAATTCAGCTTCTGTGGAGACTTGGTCATTTAGGCTTAGACGCTTGCGGTGATCAGCACGCCATTCATTATTGTGCTAGAGAATGCCAAACCTCATTACCTTGAGCACACTTGCCTCCAGAACAAAGAACCTGGCCAATTTAATCTCAGATGTGCTGCCTCGGTAGTCAATCAAATCAATTTCTGTAATATGGAGATCAAGGAATTCGATGAGATTGTTATAGTGCAGCACATTTTTCACTTTCGGGTCTTTTTTTATCTGGAAAAGAAGAGAACATATTAGAGCAACTAGCTGTATGAGATTGTCGTGTCATCAAGAGGTATTAATATCATTCGCTCATACGATGGGGTTGGCTGGCTAGTGATATTTTTTTCACTCTCTCTCTCTCTCTCTTTCTCTTTCCTCTCATTTACCTAGGAGTACGGGAAAAGCTTGGGCATTTGTTGCCTTCCACTATGTGGCCGATGCCATAATACGCATCGATGTCAAATCAAAAGATTTTGGCACCGCTCTCGCGATGTGAGAGAGTTGGCACCGCTGTGCACACAGACCCACATGTATAAACAAATCACTCAAACCAACTACACCAGCCTCTCACTCTCCCAAACAAGTGTTTTTTTATTGCCGCAGTCCTCTCTCTCTCCCACGCAAGTGTTTTTTCATTGCGTGAGTTAATTTGGCACCGGAGAAAAGTAGGTGATCCAGATTGGGGCACCATGTGAGCCATGGAGGAGCATCGATGCCAAATGCATCACAAGTGAATTTGGCACGTGTTTTGGGCAACATAGTGGAGGGCCGTTATAGCCCACTTTTGTACTACCTCTTATTTAGTATAAAATTTTGACCATATATTTATGTAAGAAAATGCCAATGCATGTCACTAAAAATTACACCATTTGAAATTATGTTCAAATACGAATCCTACGATATAGTTCTTAGTGACATGCATTAACATTTTGTCAGTTAAATCTATGGTCAAATTTTGATACTACAAAATAGGAAGAGTAAACCAGGACGGAGGTAGTACTTGCTCTTAGGGTAACCATAGAGTTACTGGAGTAGTTTAAGTTACTTTCCACTATGACTAGCCTAGGCTACTATAGTAGTACAACAAAAAAACGATGCAGGTGATCACGTGAGAAAAAATACTAAAAACATTTCTTTCGGTGCAGTGCGTAGATGCAATTTTGAACACTACACTTGTCATCGTAATTTGGGAAAATTACAAAAAAATTGAGCTACGTTGTGATTACCGTTTACTAATAGGAAAGAAGTTTCACCTCAATGAGTAGCTTCTCCATGCACGGAAAGCATGTATGGAATCCAACAACTTGATCTAGATTGGGGCCGGTCGATTTTATTGCCAAGATCTTCACTGTGCGCATAGACTTGGTCAAGCTTGTGGGAATCATTTTCTGGAAGACGGTCGTAAATACATCAAGAAGAAATTTAAAAATGTGAATTTCAAGAATACGGAGAAGAAGATGAGTGTTGTACCTGAACGATTACGGATCCAATAAAGAGTTTGGAGAATTTGGCAGACGAGTGCACCAACGTTGTCAATTTCAGCGCGTCAATGACCCTAATTTTTGTTGGACCTTCTAGATCTGATACAGGCAATCCCTCCAGGAAAGGCGCATTCTCAATGACCATAACGTGGAACAGCTGGAGTGATATCTTCCCAATTGATGGCTTGTTGCAGGGCCAGCAAGACACATAAATCCATCGGAGATTCGTCGAGGCGATGTGGAGGCTAATGAACCCGTGGATCTGCTCAAGACGAAGGTACTCAAGCGCAGTACAGCTGTGGAGCAAGTGCTCCATAGCCTTCTTCGAGATGACAACGTCGAAGAGGTCGAGCTGCTTGAGTTGAGGGAGAAGAAGGGCGGGCACGGCATTAATTTGGGGAAGATAGCAGGAGTTGAAGCTGGCGCGGCGCAGCGTTGGCGCGAGGCGGAGCGCGGACGGCGGCAGAGAGCGATATCGTCTAGCTTCAAAGTTGAGCTCCTCGAGCTGATCTAGAGTGGGGGATAAGAACCACTCGTCGAACTTGGGTTGGACCTTGCAGTTCGTACTGAACATGCAGATGTCAAGGCATCTGGCTGGCCCTGGGTGCGATGAAAGGATCTTGGAGACTGCGGCCATGCATTTGCTATCCCCGTCACAGAGGCAGCTATCGACAGTGAGGTTGAGGGGGACGTGGCGCCAGAGGGGGCGCCACCGCCAGGAGAGTAGGGCAGTCCGTACGGTAGATTTGGTGGGGAGGAGGCCGATGATGACGAGCAGCATGTCATCGGGGAGGCTGCTGATGAAGTCCGGGCTCGCAGGATGCGATTTTGGCTCGAGCCGCCTCCGCTTGTTGGCTGCCTCGCCGTCCATCTCAACCGGCGGCGACGCCGGTATACACGTGTGTTGTTGTGTGTTGTGTGTTGGGTGTGCGCGAGTGCGTCCTTCTGTGCATGCCACCGCGCAATGGTGAATTGTGTGTGAGTGCGTCCTCCACACGGAAGAAGTGTGTCCTCAATGCGCCCTCAATTACTAGCGTGCGGGGTGCTGCCCCGAGTGGTTTCAAATTTGTTTACTTCACCGCGTGTCAGATGGGCCTCTAGTTTACTTATTTTCACCCACTGCCACATGGGCTAGCACACGAAGATACAGAACACGAACTGACAAAGCAGCATGTGGATAGGTTGACCGGTCAACTAAACAATATACGGAGCTATACGCTAACACAGTGAGCGTATAATCCGTCGGTATAGAGTGTTCGTGTGAGAGGGGAGGCCCGTGAGAGATAGCAGAGAGAGAAAGGGCCACTCCCTCCATTAGATAATGTAGTTCCAACATTTTTTTAAAGTCAAACTTTTGAAACTTTGACCAAGTTTATAAAGAAATTACTTATATCTACAATACCAGAGATAAATGATAGTATGAAGTAAGTACATGTTGTGATGAATCTAATGATCTTTCCAGATGTAAATGTTTTTCTCCACATATACCTGGTCAAACTTTTCTGAGGTTTGACTTTTCAAAACATCCATATGTTTATGGACGTGAGAGAGTCCCAAACTAGAGAGAGAGTGTGTGAAATAGAAAGAGTGAGTGAAAAAAGTGTGCATGCGTGTGTGAAAGAGACATGGACAACACTCGATAAAAGTCGAGAAAAAACATGTGTCTTATGCAAACATATCACACATGCATCTTCGATAACGGAAGCAAGGTGAGGAGATAGTGTGTGGTTGTTTGCAACCGAGAGAGCAAGACCCCTAGCACGTGGACAAGAGGGGTCTGACAAACAAGGGAGAGACGTCGAGAGAGACTTACCGAGTAAATGCAGACATGGGGAGGAGAGAGTGTATGTTTGTCATAGAGAGATCCCCTGGAGATCGTGATGGGACTACATGGGTGGGAGATCGAGTGACAAGGTGTGTGCGTGATAGAAGATACCACGAGAGATATCGAGATAGATGTATGGATGGAAGGAGACAATACGTGTGTCCCTGATGGCTAGTGAGAGATAATCATACTTAGGGGGGGAATGCTTGCGCCTATGATGGAGTGAGGGATTATGGTACTTATTAGGGGGGTGCGTGTCACATAGAGAGAGAACAAGGGCGGAGAGTGTTGGATGGGTCTATATGTATAGCGCGAGCGAGACATGTGTATGTGTGAACAAGGGAGATATAAAGTTTGAGAGAGATTGAGGAGCCCCGGTATGCCTAAGTGGTGCGTCAGATAGCTGAGAGGGGGAAAGAGATATTCCATCCGCTCGATAATGTAGTGCATGTAATTTTTTTAGAAGTCAAACTTTGTAAATTTTGATCAGGTTTACACAAATATTATTTATATCTTCAATACCAAAGATATATCATATGAAACTACATCTCATGGTGAATCTAATGGTATATGTTTGCCATTCCAGATGTAATTGTTTTTCTCCACGTACATGGTCAAACTTTGTGATGTTTGACTTTTCAATAAATCAATGTGCTATGGACTGAGGAGAGTGCCTAAGTCGAGAGGGATCAAGTGCATGTGAAGGAGAATGAGTAAGTGTGCAAAAAGAGTATGTGTGTCAAAGAGAAAGTGACAACAAATGATAAATTAGAGAGAGAGTGCATTTTTTTGTTTCTTAGGCGAACATATCACGCATGCATCTCCGAGATAGAAAAGCGAGGCGAGGAGATACACGAGGATAGCTAGTGTGTGATTGTTTGCAACGGAGAGAGACACCCCTATAGCACATGTCCAATAGAGGTCTGGCCAACAAGGAACAAAGGTCTAGAGGGACACATGGAGAACATAGACACATGGGGAGGGCGAGAGGGTGTGTTTGTGATAGAGAGACCCCCTCGAGATTGTGAGGGGACTATATGGATGGGAGATCGAGGGAGGTGCGTGCGCGATAGAAAGATGCCCCGAGAGAAATCGAGATAGACCATGCACATGTTTGTGATGGAGACTAAGATTAGCTAGTCATATACATATAGGAGGGACTGCGTGTGCCTACAATTGAGTGAGAGACCATCATACTTCGCTAGCTAGGCATGAGATTGTGTGTGTGTGCATGTGAGATGGAAAGAGAACGAGGGAGAGAGATAGAGTTTTAGATGGGCCTATCGAGTGCGAGTAAGATATGCATGTGTATGTGTGACCCGGTTAGATGGAGAGTTTGAGAGAGAGCGGGAAGAGCTCCGAGACGACGGAGTGGTGCGTGAGAGAGTTAGGGGCAATGAGCCAAGGAATTTGTGTGCATACGATGAGTGCACCCAAGATATCTAGCTTGGACTAGAGAATCATACATAGTGTGTGAGAGAGACCTATAGATGGAGTATATATGCATGCGAACTAGAAAGACCCCCCCCCCATGCACACACACAAAGAGAGAGAGATGGAGAGAAAGAGAGAGGACCAACAAGGTTTGTGTGTTGGATGCGTGCGACAGAATTGAAGATTATCGGCAAGAGAGAGAGAGAGCAGGAGCCCGGGAGAGGGGGGAGGTCGCGTTTTATGCATCAAAGACTGATATAAACCATGTTTCGATATAAACTTGCATTCAAATATTAAAATTGGAGAACATGTTGTCTGTAATCCACACATGAATGGATATATGCGTATATCAAACAAGTTCATTAATTTGACTTTCAACATGTTCATGGAGTACTATAATATTGTACAATATGCTATACGATTGAGGTGTTCAATTTTGGATTTAGTTCACTTTTTTGACCTGGTGAACGAGCTATTTCATTGAATCGAGATATTTCATTTTGGGTTTGATTCCCATTTTTGAGTGGGTCAACTATTTGTCATATAGTAAATCGCTAGCAACGAGCATGTAAAAACACATTACTCCCGAGCATCATCTCTCCATCTAAAAAAGAAGTGGCATGCTAATATTTCTAAATTTGTTTCAAAACGACTTGGTAAGGTAGATGTGGATGCTCGTTCTCCCAAATTTTGAACGAATCGTTAAACATCCTCTGCTCGGTGGAATTCGCCCGAGCAAATAAATGGGAGACGTGGACGCATTAATTAGCCCATTGTGCATCGAGGGTAGGATCGTAACTTCATCCAAGCGCGCCTTCTCCTCGGCCGAAATGACATGTGCCGAATAATTCATAAACCATGGTCGGCAAAACACGCTCTCCTCGCACGAAATAGCTCGCACCCACTTTTTCAAAACACGCTCTCCTCGCCCGAAATTGCTCACGCCCACTATATTTCAAAACACGCCCTCCTCTCCCGAAATCGCTCCTGCCCACTATTTGGGGAGAAGTAAAGTTACTCTACTATCCCCGACCCTCAGTACACAGACCAAAGCCGAGAAGCCTAAAGGCAGGGGTAGAACTGTAACTCCCCCTCACATTTCAGACAAATGCGTCCGTAAAATATGGTTCCACTCCCCTCCCAATTCCCCCCCCCATTCATACCTCGTGGGCGCCAAATCACCTTCTCCCCGGAAGCTCCCTTCTCCGGAGCCGCGAAACCTTAGCCCCTCCTCCATGGCGCCCCCCACCGCACCAATTTCACAGTTGCCCTCCTCCCTAATGCCAGAGATGTTGTCCATTTGCCGTCGTGCATTGGGTCGTGTGCCTCTTACTCGGTGCTGCTGGAGCTGCCTCGACGACGGCCGTGTGAACCGTACCAGAGTCGATTCACCCATGCCGTTGTTCACGGCGCTGGAGCGGCTCCAACTTCAGATCCGTCCAGAGTCCCGGCGCTGCTTCCCTGTAGCCGTCGACCATCGCGATGTCATTGTTTCCCTACCGCCGGTGGCCACCGCAACCGCGCCGGCCTCACCGACTCGGCAGCTGGACCTGCCTACTTCACCATGCCGCCAGATAGGTCGCACCCTCATCTCAAATCACTTTATTTAGGCGTCAGTTGTCTGAATTTTTATTCTGGGCCAATCGATTCCCAATGGGAAGCAGCACCCCTCGAGAGGCGGAGCTCCTAGGCTGCCGGTTTGCTGGTGTCTAACGTAAGGGTGCGGGGCCGCAAGTTCGCCGCGGTAGCAGCGCTTAGATGGCTATCTTAGAGTTGTGTGGGTTCATGGTGTTGTCGCCACCAGATCTGGATGATGGGGAGTCTTTGTGGATTGGCCCGAGGGCGGTGCAACCATGGCAGTGCGGTGGGGCGGGGAGCGGGGTTTTGGCCAGGGCCACGGACGACGAGGCAAGCTGCTCTGGCGTTGGTCACTGGCTCTTAGGGGAAGATTCCTAACAGTGTTAGCCGGGAGGCACAAGACGGCCATCAAGCCATCCGGCGTAGATCGGACAGTACCAAAATAAAATAAAATCGTGTGACCCCAATTTAGTCTCAGTCAATAGACGTGTGACCACTCTCGTACCTTGCTATTGATCTCTTAGTGTATTTCTTCAGATCAAAGAGATGTGTCATTCTTAACATTATGTGTTATCTGCATCTTCAGCCACACCGTCTTCCGAATCACCGCAGCTGCTCCAACAAGGGAAGCATACACCAGAAGGGAGCTATGGTCCCCACTCAACAGTTCCCTGCATCGAATGCACGTGCCCGACATGGACAGCCACAACAACTGCAGGGCCATCGACAACACATGATGCTCACTCCTATGGATGGCAGCCAGATAGGTTCTATCTATAGTTCAGCTAAGATACTTATTCTTTAGGTAACGTTGTTCCATTATTATCATACATCAGCCAATGCTATACCACTTCTAGTATTACCTATGTTGTTCTTTAATACTTTTGTGTGCCATCTAGTTAATCTCGAGTACAAACGTTACATATTCTGTAGCTTTCATCTGTGTTCTCCCTTTAGTTTTTGAGACCTGTTGCTGCTAGTTAACCCCAGTCCTACTATTTATGTCGTCTCCTACAAGCATTCATTACATAAATCTAACTACTAGTTGTCTTCCATGCATGTCAGATATAATTGCACACACTGATATATCCACAAGAACCTCACGGAGCAATGTAAAGGCCAATAAACTTGATGTCAATGATACCCAATAGGATGGAACATGTAAAGGCAGTTCTTCAGAAGACTTGCAGAAAGATGTTGAATCCTCTTCACCCCACAAGGTCCTTGCTCTAACTTGGCCCGTGATATGGGTACAACATGCATATAATGTCCTGGAGTGTATCTACTCTGTTGCAATGACATGTGCTTAGCATGCTGATCATGCATGTAAATATGTCATGCCTTCCTGTTTTTCAGTACCTATTCCATTCATGATAACATGTTTTCAAATTCAAGTACTGTCATTCTACTCTATCGCAATGCCATCTGCTTAATTTGGACATCATGCTTCTGAATATCTTATGCATTGTTATTCATCAGTACGTACTTCATATGTCTACCATACCATGTTTTTTTACATTGAAGTGTTGTTCTAGTGCTCTGTTGCAATGCCATCTTAGTTTCCCAATCATACACGTGTATACTGCCTTAGTTTTTTATGTACGTATTCCGCTAGCATACAGTTTTACATTCAACTAGTGTTTTTTTACTGTGTTGTCCTATCGTATCCCTAGCTCTTACACCATACTCGCTCCGTCCAGATTACATGTTGCCGAAATGGATAAAAAAGGATGTATCTAGAACTGAAATACGCCTAGACCCATCCATTTTTTCTAGATGGAGGGAATACATGTCAATATGTCATGCCTTTCTATTCTTCGGTACCTATTCCATCTCTCTGTTGTAGCATGTTTTATAACTGAAGTACCATTCTTCTATACAAGGCATGCAAGGGGAAGACGACTATGTTAGAATCTGAAGGGTTACAAACCAGGTCTTTGCAAAAGATCCAAATGCCAGGAGATAATAAACCAACTCCAGTTTTTATAGATACAACTCCATCACAGAGAAACCCAACTCCTACTGATAATAAGCACATTCCAGTGGCCAAAGAACTAGTTCGCTCTAGTCCAGCAAAAATATGTCAAGTCCATTCTAAGAAGCATGTGTGTATCCTTGCATCATGAAATTTTATAGCATGTTGATCATATTTTCTACATGTTTCTTACCCATCTCTCTTTTAGAAAATAAGCTTAACAGATAGAAGAATTTCTACACTGGTATCATCTGTGAGGAAAGATTCTTGTAGGAATTCTCTGTACTCCAATGCAGATGTAAGTACCTATTGTATATCACTATATTTTTACATCAGCATGTATTTTGTTAATCGGCGTGAATCCAACCTTTATCTGATCTAAATTTAGTTGTAGCAAAATGTATGGTTAAAGGCCACAATGTTGATTTTTGTAAGGAAAATTGCCTCGTAGTTTTGCATCCTAAGCTGCATGAGTGTACTATCTCATATTAGTGGGTTTGATTACTTTGGTTTTGCAGTGGGTTTTCAGTGTTTTTTTACTGTGTTCTCCTGTCGTATCCCTAGCTCTTACATCATACTCTCTCCGTCCGGATTACATGTCGTAGAAATGGATCAAACTGGATGTATCTAGAACTGAAATACGCCTAGACCCATCCATTTATTTCCGGATGGAGGGAATGCATGTCAATATGTCATGCCTTTCTATTCTTCAGTACTTATTCCATATCTGTTGTAGCATGTTTTATAATTGAAGCACCATTCTTCTATATAAGGCATGCAAGGGGAAGACGGCTATGTTAGAATCTGAAGGGTTACAAACCAGGTCTTTGCAAAAGATCCAAACGCCAGGAGATAATAAACCAACTCCATTTTTCATAGATACTGCTCCAGCACAGAGAAACCCAACTCCCACTGATAATAAGCAGATTCCAGTGGCCAAAGAACTAGTCCGCTCCAGTCCAGCAAAAGAATGTCAACTCCATTCTAAGAAGTGTGTGCGTATCCTCGCATCATGAAATTTTATAGCATTCTGATCATATTTTCTACATGTTTCTTACCCATCTCTCTTTTAGAGAATAAGGTTCAATGATAGAAGATTTCCTTCATTGGGATTATATTCGAGGAAAACATCTTGCGGGAATTCTCTATGCTCCAATGCTGATGTAAGTACCTGTTGTATATCACTATATTTTTACATCAGCATGTATTTTGTTAATCGGCATGAATCCAACCTTTGTCTGATCTAAAATTAGTTGTAGCAAAATGTTAAAGGCGCCCATGTTAATTTTTGTAAAGAAAACTGCCTGGTAGTTTTCCATACTGAGCTTCATGAGTGTACTATCTCATATCATGCACATTACTGAATTGTAGTGCTGCTCTGGTTGCTCATTCATTCATTGTGTCAATGTTTCTTTCGTATTACCTTACCTAGCTGATGATAGATGTGCCATATTGTGTTAATTTGGTGTTGGCTAGTTTCCCAAACGTTTGTTGTGCCAATGTTGCTTTCCTATTATCTGACTTGGCCAATGATGGCAATGCTAGTGTCTTAATTTGGTGCAGGCTGCTGAAGATAAGAAGACAAACTCTGAAAACAGCAAGGCAACCCCATTGTTTCTTTCCAATAAATCTAGGCCAGGTAATATGCCAATAACTCATGGTTAATCTATTTGGTTCCCCTCCTAATTTATGTTATGATGCAGTGGTCGGGACACTCTCCACTATCAATAATACAAGCCTGCCAAAATCGACATCTGAATCTGTTCAGTATCCTCTGTCTCGAATGCAACAGAAAAATGTATGTTTGTGAACCAATTAATGGCTGAAGGAATGATGGAAATGGTGGAGGAATCATAGGTGCAGAGTCGTGCAACACAACAACTGATCAATGTTTTCAGAGACAGTGTAGCAAAGCAGCAAGAACTTGCCCACATGCTTATGGGCGTCATCCGTGCTGAGGTTGTAGATTGTGACGTTGTAGATCATTAGGTTCTGTTCATTTATTTGCACTGACATCAATCTTTGATTGCCCAGTGGATGTAATTTCCTGCAATATATGCTAGATGTGCAACGTTTTTCCCTGTATGTCGTACCTTTGCTTGATCGGTTTTGGTCCTGTGCATAATTGCTTGTCGTAATGGGCTCAAATTATCTAATTTGGCCTAAAGACATGTACGAACTTTAGTGGGCCCATTATGTTAATGGGCCGTTAGCAGGCCGAAAGTTAATGGTCGGCCCTCTTAACTCCCGGGTCGTTAATAGGCTAACATCGAAGCGGGCAACAGGTGGGCTCAATTGATTTCATGGGCTGTTAACAGGCCGTTACTAACTTCGGGCTACATATGGCCCAACTATACCGTGGGCCTTTAGCAGGCCGAAAGAGACAGCGGGCTTGTACTGGACCATGAAGAGCATGGGCCGCTAAGAGGCCGAAAGTCAGGTCGTATTGTAAATGGCCCAACTGTGTTGTGGGCCTTTAGCAGGCCGAAAGAGAAACCGGGCTGGTATTGGACCATGAAGGGCATGGTCCGTTAAAAGGCCAAAACTCAGGTCCGACTACAAATGGCCCAACTCATTTATGGTCTGTTAACAGGCTGAAAGGCACACAGGGACGGGAATTGGCCCAACAATTAAATGGGTCGCTAAAAGGCCAAAACTCAGATCCGACTACAAATGGCCCAACAGATATATGGGTCGTTACCAGGTTGAAAGACACACCAGGCCGGAAATTGGCCCAACAATTAAATGGGTCGCTAAAAGGCCGAAACTCAGGTCCGACTACAAATGGCTCAACTGATTTATGGGCTATCAACAAGCTGAAAGACACACCGAGCGGAAATTAGCCCAATATTTAAATGGGTCGCTAAAAGGCCGAAAGATGTACATTGTGAAAATTGGCCCATCCACTGAATGGGCCGTTAACAGGCCGAAATCTCATCGGGTCGATATTGAGCCCAAATATATAGCGGGCTGTTAATGGGCTCGAACTGACGATGGGCTACAATGGAGTCAAATCTTTAACGGGCCGTTGATGGGCCTAATTGGCACATCTTGTATGGGTTGTGGGCTTAAATGGACTTGACACAAGTAGGCCTTATATGGGCCGGCCTGCTATTTTTTACTGGGCCGACCTTTTTCACCGGAATGGGCCACTATTGGTGTGATGGCCTGGCTTATTAGGGATGATAGACTGCTCATATCAATAAGGAATTCCTTCTTTTCCGGGAGCCCATTCGGACAGAACTCCAAAGTTAAGCGTGCTTAGCTTGGAGTAGTGTCAGGATGGGTGACCGATCGGGAAGTTGCTCCTGGGTGCACATGAGTGAGGACAAAGTGCGCAGAAAAGACTAGTATTGATCTGTGGGGCCAGTCTAGATCCTGCCAGGAGTAACGACCACTGGCGGGTGTGTCCGAGGCGTTACAAGTTGGTAATCAGAGCCTTCCCCGACCTTAGGAGCCCCCTTCTTGATCGAATTAGCTGTCGAGTTGAGTCTAGAAAAATGTTTTGAGTCATTTAGGAATTATATATCGGAGAGTTTAGGAATTCTTTTTACTCCCCAGTCCCTTCATCGCTCTGGTAAGGCATCCTGACGTAGAGTTTTGACTTTTCTCTTCTCAAATTTCACTAAAAAAATTTAGGATCACGCGGGTATCTTGGAATCGTTCCGATGGTTTTGTGACGAGAACATTGTTCTTCGTGCCTGCTGACATTTAGGGGTTGTGGCAGTGTCCCGGGGAGTTGAGCTCCGAGGTGTTGTCGTCACAATTTTATCGTTGCAGTTCTGGAATACCTGAGATTAGTTTCGCCGACATCGAAAATCTCTTTTATGCAGTTGTTGATGAGATAACCTCGACGCCACCCAGTACTGGGGCGGGAGTTCGGGAGTATTGCCATAACTCGTATAACGGATGCTTTTCGAAGGTTGAGGTAGATGATTTCCGAAGGTTTCTTGGTTACGTGTTGAAGGATGGATACAGCTGGATGTAGGATTTGCTAGTTTGGGTGAGATATTATGCTTCCCCTGTATCCCCAACACCTAATTGCATAACAGGAAAATTTCGAAAGTTTATAAGTGGGAATTCAAGTAGCTCTTAGGATATCTTTCCGACAGATGTATGATACGAAATTGGGGTTCGACGTCTAGTGGTCTGCCTATTCACGGTTGGTTTTACAGTGGTCTCGTTGTGTCTTAAAGAGTCCTTGGCTATGCCGACTCGGGGACGCTTCGTATGTCATGTGCACTTCCTTGTACATGATGGTGTTGTACGATCGAGCCCGTGTAGGCCCCACCATGAAAACTTCGGACAAAATCTCTATCATATGTTTGTTCCGGCTTATTCCGCAAGCCAATCCTTCATTTCTGTTTGGAGTTGTGGTATTCGAGTTGCTTCGAAGTCAAATGTTGATTCCATACCTTCCCTAAGCGGTGGTTTCATATTCCTATGTGAATACTAATCCTTCTCGATCATCGAGTTTGTCATTTCAATTTCTTTTCAACCGGCGCGTTTTCTCTTCAAGTGGATATGATCACTTCAACATCCGCAAGATCACCTCTTGGGTTTTCCAACGTTGTTCATTTCATCTGTCCTCAAGTTGCCTTTGTTTTTCCCGCCCACCCACCCTTTTTCTTCAATGACTAAGATTTCGTAATCCAGTATCATCTTATTGATGAGAAGCCTCTCCATTCGTTTCCCTTCAATCTTCTTACCCGGTGATTCTCATGAAGATACTAACGGAGCTTCAAGATCATCATTCATCATTCTTTTTCTTCTCCGGTGGATTCAATTCAAGCTTTCGGTGTTGATCATATCTTTTTTTCCTCGTTTCAAATACCCTCTCATGCCGGTGCTCCTCATATTCATTCACTTCTCGCTATTCTATTATTCTGTAGTGGGTGCTGAAGATATCTCCAAGATTCGTGTTTCCACTCTGCTTTCATTCAAACTCTTTTGAGGATGTTATCTCTTTCAAGTCATTTAATTCAACCGGCGCAATCCTCTCCTTTAAATCATTTCAATGGTGTTTCTTTTGTGTGGGCCCTAACCCACAGGTCTTTTCCCAGGATCTTACCTGACTCTTCTTATTCTCCCGGAGTTAGTCTCAAAGTCATTTCAAAGTTTGACGTAAGAATGAATTGTCATCAGTGAAATGCCTTTCTCTAAGATCTTTCATTTCTTTTCATCGTTGGCTCAACCTTTCTAATTTTTCCTTCCGGAGTGGCTCAACAATTCTTGGTGGTGTTTCTCGTTATCTTTCTCTGCATTTGAAGACCGAAGAAGAGTTTTCCCTTGAATCTTGTTTCGTTCTATCTAAGATTCATGGCTCTAGCTTGATGTCATCCTCTCATAACTGTTTTTGATAGTGAGAATTCTTTTCACCTATCCGGAGCAATTCAAGAGTCTTCTCAGTTTGATTATCTGGAGGCCATCATTTCAGGATTATTCATTCTAGTTTTCAGCTCCCGTTCTTCAATCTTACCGGTGTATCATCCAAGTATATTCTCTAATCAGCTCGTGATCTTTTGTTCTCGTGGATCTAATTTCCCTCAAGTATTTTCATTCGTTCTCTAATCCTTTCTGATGATTTATCCCTTTATTTCGTTCTTTATCAATGCTTACAGTGGTTCGTTCCAGATTTTTCTTTCTTATCATATTTATTCATTCATTGCTTCCTAATCCTATCGATGGCTTGTTGAAGACCGTCTCAAGTTTGCGCTATATCTCGCTTAATCCTTTCTACGAGAATAAGTAGTATGCCAAATCCGCTGCTTGTCATCAATTTAAATTGGTGAAGGATATGCATAACATAATTCTTATTCTTGTTTCATCCAAGTGATTAATTCCTTATTCCGGAGCCTCATCAAAAGTCTTGATCTCAATTATTCATCTTTCTTTTCCAGGGTTACAAGCTCTCTCAATTTATTTCATCGCGTAGATCCATCTAATCATTGCAAGGATTCACCTTGGGTTTTCAACTTCTCTTTCTTTTCATTCCTTTGTTTACCGGAGTTCTTCATGGAGGCTCTACATGATGGTTCATCAAGGATTCAATTTCTTCTCGAAGTGTTCATTGAGATTGTTTTCAGAGGAGTTCAAGCATTCTTCATCTTGTAATCCGGAGTGCAGTTCTTCCTATCTGATCTTTTGAGGTGGTGTTATGTCAGTCTTGATAATGTGAGTTCATGTTTCATGATTCACATGTTGTTAAGAATGAGGTATTTTAAATCCATCAATCTCTTCGTTGGAGTTATCTTGGGTTATAGTTCACCTAAAGCATTCCCTAAGGTTTGTTGCTATTTATGGTGCTCATAAATGACCCAAGTTCTTCATTTATTCTCCTGGTGAAATAGTTTCTCGTCTCCTTGTTCATATCAATCCAATCTTTTGTTTCCATAGCGGCAGAATTTCACCTCATAATCTTGAGATGTTTTCCATAAGCCCACTTCAGACTTACTCGTTTCGTTGTTTTTTTTCTTCTTTTCCAACAACTCCGTTTTAACCTTGTTGGAAGGGTGCTTTCCAAGCTCATTTGTGGCAAAAGGTTGGAATTTTCAACTCCATTCTTTTATTTCAATTATCTATCTTCTATTTCTTCCGTCCGGAGGCATGGTGATGTTGCTCTCTTCAATCAATCTTCTTGTTTTGTGAAGATCATGTTCTTTCTTTTGCTTATCTTTTAACCGGAGTGTCGTGTCCTCCATTCAAGTTCTCTCATCTTATCAAGTTTTGCCCCCTTTTCAACTAGAGTGCCATCTGAAATCGTTATTACCCATTGTGTCATTCTTTAAGTAGTTCCGGAGGCAGCATGTTGTCGATTTCATCAAGTATCCTCTCTTCTTGTCAAGTTCTTATTCAATTCTTTTTCTTTTCAATCGGAGTGCTGCCCGAAGTTGTTCTTCCTTGTTCCTCTTTTCTAACGGAGTGTTTTCAACTTCGTTCAACTCCGTTGTATTCTTTTCTTGAAATGGCTTAACCTTTTCAAGGTTCTTTGGTTTCACTCATTGGTCAAAGAAGCAACTTAGTTTTACCTTTTCTCTTTCTCTTCCGTTTTCCCTCCGGTGCCATTCTAGATCTCAGGACGAGATCCTCTTGTAGTGGTGGAGTGTTATGACGCCCCGAGACCGATGTGCTAGGTGTCCTCCAGTTATTCGCTGATATTGCTTTGTCATTTGCTTGCGTGTCGCATCTTGTCATGTCATCATGTGCATTGCATCATCATGTTTTCGAAACTTGCATATGTCCCGGCCTCCCCGTTCCTTCCGTTGTCTGTTATGAGTCCAGACACACTTGCACGCGTCCGCGGCATGTCCGAAATATTATTTTATAAATGTCCGGAAAATGTTCTCAGAATGGGATGAATGTTGGCGTGCGGTGTTTTTGTGTTGTAGGTAGGCCGCCTGTCGTGTGGTAGGTGCGACATATGCCAACAGGTGGCTTATCATTGTGGGAGCCAATAAGACGTCGTCGGTGCCTGGAAGCGGGATGAGGCGAAGACATGCACGCCGGCGAATCTTACCCAGCTTCGGGGCTCTCCGTGGAGATAACACCCCTACTGCTGCTTTGCGGGGTCTCCGCATGATCACTAGATGGACAAGTAGCTACACGATGCTCCTTGAGCTGTTTTGTGAGAAGAAGAGGAAGGGCATGGCTAGCTCTCCTCCCCTCTCAATATGGTGTCTAGAACTAGCTTGGATCAACCCTTTGCATGGGTGCCCCGGGGGGTTTATATAGGCCTACCCCCCGGGGGTACAATGGTAATCCGGCTGGGCGTGGGGCCCAGCCGTCTGTGTCTACACTCGCCGGCTTCTGCGCCGACGGCTGGGGCCCGCCGGCTGGTGGGTCCCACCGGCTGTCGGCTCCTTGGTCGACAGGCAGGCCCCACTGTCATGGGCCTTGTCGGTGGTTGGTTACTGTTACTCAATCCTGGTGACGAGGGCTTCACCGAGGTGGGCGTGGCTACAGTGCCGCCGTCCGGCGGGTGATCGATGTAGCCTCACCGCGTCTTGTCTCCTTAATGGGGCGTCTCCTTCGAGGGAGGTGGCAAGCCGGCTGTGGGGAGCCGGCTCTGTCTTGGGCCGACTGGGGGAGGCCTGGCCGCCTTCGGGTGTCTCTCTGCCCGAAGGGGCCCACCTCCCGTGGGCCGTGCTGGCAGCCCGTCGTGGATGACATCAGGGTCAACATGGCAACAGTGCCGTGCAGGACAGGTCATGGCCTCCCGTACGGCGCACTGTGCCAGGCGTGCTCCGGGATTCGGGGGTGGCAGGCTTTACTATAGCCACGCCCCGTCACATCACCGTTATGTGGATGTAGACTTCGAGGGTACGGTCTTGACCGCTTTGTGGGAGCCGTCTTTTTGGAGTCGGCCTTCTCGCGGACGGCTTCTTGGAGCCGGCCCTCCCACGGCTTTCTTCATGAGGGCTAAAGTCGGGCCGCCTTCCGATAGTCGGTCTGGGAGACAGCCGGCGAGGGGAAGGCGGCCCCACGTCTTCGATTCTTGAGGGCCGGATTGGCTCGTAATTTTTTCAGAAGGGCCAGGGGGAGCCGGCTAGGCTACCCATGTTCATTTACTCCGACAGTAGTCCCCGAAGCTGATCGAGCTTCGAGGCTGACAAAGGGACGAGAAGCTTGGTCAGCTTCCTATCCTGAGGGGCCGGCTTTGCTTGTGCGCGCCGTCTTCGGAAAGCTCCGTTTCTCGTAGGCGGGAACACGGGTCGGCCCGCGAGCTGACCGCGCGCCATCCCGCGGGCCACGTGGCAAGTAAATCCTGCCAACGCACGCGTGCAACGGGACGCCGCCGCAGGCCCGGGCCCGCCACTCCTAGGCCTCGGCCCGAGCGCGGATCTTCTGCGGCCCACACGGACCGATCGCCTTCCCGCGGCGGTTTTATTACGCCATCAGGGCGCAATAATCACGGGACGTGGGGGAGTGGGCGCAGCTGATCCCATGTTCCCCCATACCACGCCCCCTCGGCTCCGCCGCGCGGGTCTAAAAGTAGGGGGAGGAGGGGGAGCGGCAGAGGCTCGCACGCTCTCCCTCGCTCCGCCCCTTCTCGCCTTCCTTCTTCTTCCCTTTGCCACCGCAGCAACCCATTGCCGCGCCGTTCCGCCGTCGCATCATCTTGCTCCTCGCCGCGTCGCTCCCATGGCGTTGTCGAGCTCGTGGGATGGCTCCAACGTCCACGAGGACCACGTCGAGTTCCTCCACCGGACGCAGCGCCTGCCGGACGAGAACTTCGTGCGGGTTCGTCAGGCGCTGGCGAGGGAGATTTTGCCGGCACCGGAGGAGGGCGAGCGGGTGATCTTCTGCTCACACTGCCTGCGCGGCTTCGGCCTCCCGGCGAGCGGATTCCTTCGAGCTTTCCTTGAATTCTACCACCTCCAGCCGCATCACCTCACGCCCAATGCGGTGATGCTGCTGTCGGCTTTCGTCACCCTGTGCGAGGGCTTTCTTGGGGTTCTCCCCACTCTTGAGCTCTGGGGAGAATTCTTCCAGAGCAAGCTCGGCACTGTCGTCGCGGGCGTGCCCGCCCCCTGCGGAGCCTTCATTGCCATGAGGCTGACAGGCGAGAACAATCCGTTCCCACCCATCCCGCTGATCCAGTCGGTGAAGCTATGGCAGAAGTCCTACTTTTACGTGAAGAACGTCGCCCAGCAAGGCGACTACGTCAACCTGCCGGCTTACGTAGTTGGCCCGCCGGCTGGGAGGCAACCTTCGTGAAGCTACCGGGCCAGGTCATTGTCTCAGGCCGGGAACGCAGCCGTCTCCCGGCTCCGGGTGATGATCCAGTCGGAGGGCCTGACCGAAGCCGACTTTGTGGCCGCCTTCATGGAGCGCCGAGTACTTCCGCTCCAAGGCCGGCCTCACATGATTTGCCAGATGAGCGGCCGCTTCGACCCGTGCCGGCTGAGCACCAGGGAGATGCCTCATGTAGAGGTGTCTTACATGGTGAACTACATCTCCAACTGCAAGCTCACCGAGGATTGGCGATATGGCAAGGGGACGTATTCTCGCGCCAACCCTCCGCCTGCCGTAAGTTTTTCTTCTTTTCTTCCTTTTTGTAGCCGGCCTCATGATGGCCGACCTCTGATCGGTTGGTTTGCCCTTAGCAGAACCCTCTTCTTCCGCCGACGGCCGGGGCCGCAGGGGTAGAGCGCCAGCTCCTCCCCGACCGCACGGTGGACGACGCCGATGATCCAGATCTAGGAGCGGCCGCCATGGAAGATGCCATCGTGGGGGAGGGCGACGAGGCAGGAGGCGCGGGGCTCGGGGCTGGCTTCGAGGACTGGCTGGACAACGACGAGGTCGAAGCCGCCCCGCACCGCCAGCCGGCGCTTGATCATCAAGGCGCGGGCTCGTCTGCCGCGCCGGCTGCCCGTGGCGGCGCGCAGAAGCGTCGGGCCACGTCGACCTTCTTCGGCAGCCGGCCGAAGAAATCCAAGGCTTCCACGGCGGCGACCAAGCAGGATGAGGCGGCCGCGAAGGCGGCCCGCTTCCGCAAGGCGGTGAAATAGCCGCAGGCGATCTCGGCGTAAGTCGTCGAACGTCTTGTATATATTTTTTTGGTTGTCATTTTCGATTGAAGCTCTTCTAAACCTTTCTTTGCTCGCCGGGCAGGGCACCGCTTTCCCTTGAGTGAGGTCCTGGCGGCTCCATAGTCGGGCCGACTGGAGGGTCCTCAGGCTCCCGTCGCGTGGATCCCCGCGCCGACCTTAGGGAGGCCACGGAGCGGAACGCATGGGAGGCACGGGAGGAGCGTGAGGCGGCGGAGCGAAGGACCGCCCAGGCGGCGAAGGAGCAAGCCGACGCAGCGGCCAAGGCCCGGGCGGAGGCAGCAGCCGCGGAGACGGAGGCTGAGGCCTCGCACAACCAGCCTCCGCTGCTCGTCGTTCCCCTCCGTGTCGTGGCCCCCGACATCCCCGTGTCCCCGTCGGAGGAGGTCGACCAAGACCCACCGGTGATGGAGAGGAGGGAGGACCATGTGGTCTTCATGGAGGGGGCGCCGCAGACGAGCCGACTGGAGCGGGCCAAAGCGGCCACTCAGCCGCAGCGCCGGAGCAGCCGGCCGGGGGCGAGCCGGAGGCAGGGGCCGGCCTCGAGGTGCAGCCGGCATTGCGTCGGGGCGCGGGGGGAGGCACCTCCGCGCCGAAGCCGCACCGAGCTGCGGGCGCCAGCCAGACGGCGGAGGCCCTGGAGGCGGCCAGCGTCAGCACGTCCGAGTGGACTCCGAGCGGGGGAACGGGCGAGCTGAATGCGGCGGCCCAGGAGGTCGGGAACCGGCTTCAAGCCCAGGCCGCCTCGCTGCAGCAATACACCCAAGAGTTCCTCGCGACGCGGGCCGTCATCCGGGTGAGCCTTCTGGCCTTGGTTATTTTGCTCTTTTGATTTCTTCTGTGGGGGCGCGTCAGCGCACCCACTGGGTGTAGTCCCCGAGTTCCGAGTCGGCTGTTGCGCAGGCGGCTTGGAACTTACTAGGTCCTGACAACTATCTTATCCTCGCCTCCTGTCTAATCTTCTAGGAGTATCATAACCTCCGCGCTGCTGCCTTCAACTCCCAGGCTCAGGAGCTGGGCCGGAGAACCGAGGACCTGACCAGCAGCCGGAGTGCATGCTTTGTTTCGCCCATCTCCTGTGGGGGCGCGTCAGCGCACCCACTGCGTGTAGTCCCCGAGATTCGGGCCGACTGCTGAGCAGTCGGGTCGGATCTTCCTTGACGACTTCTTCCTTATTGATTTTTCCTTTGTCTTCATGCTTGCAGGAGCCAATGCTGACTTGAGGGGGCAGCTCAGCGGGGCCCAGGCCGCCCTTCGCGCCAAGGAAGCCGTGTACAACGCCTTGGTCCTGGAGTGTGACCGCCTGGCCAAGAAGTTGGCCGACCAGGAGGAGAGCCACAAGGCGGCCCTGAAGAAGGCGCAGGACAATGAGGACGCCCTAAAGGCCGAGTTCGAGACCGAAGCGGCGGGCTGGGCTGAGGCAAAACAAGCGCTGAGCGAGGGCTTCGATCGTATCGAGGATCTGATCGATGGTAAGCCGCCTTCCTCATTCCTTGCTTGCCCCTTGCCCCCTGATTTGTGTTCCGACTTGTGCTGCTTTTGTTCTCTGTGCAGACTACTTTCCCGGCTACTGCGTCTTCGCCACCCAAACCATCGAAGCCCATCGCGAGGCGCACTGACAGGCGGGGGCTGAAATTGCGCCGGACGTGAGCCGGACGCTTGAGGAGCAACTCTTGGCGGTCCAAGCCCAGCTGCAGCCGGCCCACCGCATGCTCCGCCACCTCCAGCGCGCCGGGGCGCAGGTGTTGGCCGCCCTCTGGCCAGGCGAAACGATTCCCCGCACCCCGAGTCGGACTGCCGACTGGCTGGAGGTTGCGGTTGGCCGCTTCGAGGCCTGGAAGGCATCGGCGGCCCGACTTGGAGCTGGGCGGGCGCTAGAGTTCGTCCGAGCCTGGTATCCCGGGCTGAACCTGGACAAGCTGCGCACCTGGCGGCTGGAGGCCGACGAGGAGATGGAGGAGGTGCGGCCGGCTATCGCTCAGCGTGCCTCGACGATCGCCGAGTGCACTGACATCAGTCTCTTCGCTCCTGAAATAAATGACGACGGCGTTGCCCAGCCGGAGGAGTGGTTCGGGCTGGACCCGGCAGTGGGTGAGTGAAGGGAAATATGCCCTAGAGGCAATAATAAAGTTATTATTTATTTCCTTATATCATGATAAATGTTTATTATTCATGCTAGAATTGTATTAACCGGAAACATAATACATGTGTGAATACATAGACAAACAGAGTGTCACTAGTATGCCTCTACTTGACTAGCTCGTTAATCGAAGATGGTTATGTTTCCTAACCATAAACAAAAAGTTGTTATTTGATTAACGGGATCACATCATTAGGAGAATGATGTGATTGACATGACCCATTCCATTAGCTTAGCACCCGATCGTTTAGTATGTTGCTATTGCTTTCTTCATGACTTATACATGTTCCTATGACTATGAGATTATGCAACTCCCGTTTGCCAGAGGAACACTTTGTGTGCTACCAAACGTCACAACGTAACTGGGTGATTATAAAGGAGCTCTACAGGTGTCTCCAAAGGTACATGTTGGGTTGGCATATTTCGAGATTAGGATTTGTCACTCCGATTGTCGGAGAGGTATCTCTGGGCCCTCTTGGTAATGCACATCACACAAGCCTTGCAAGCATTGCAACTAATGAGTTAGTTGTGAGATGATGTATTTCGGAACGAGTAAAGGGACTTGCCGGTAACGAGATTGAACTGGGTATTAAGATACCGACGATCGAATCTCAGGCAAGTAACATACCGATGACAAAGGGAACAATGTATGTTGTTATGCGGTCTGATCGATAAAGATCTTCGTAGAATATGTAGGAGCCAATATGGGCATCCAGGTCCCGCTATTGGTTATTGACCGGAGACGTGTCTTGGTCATGTATACATTGTTCTCGAACCCGTAGGGTCCGCACGCTTAAGGTTTCGATGACAGTTATATTATGAGTTTATGAGTTTTGATGTACCGAAGTTAGTTCGGAGTCCCGCATGTGATCACAGACATGACGAGGAGTCTCGAAATGGTCGAGACATAAAGATTGATATATTGGACGGCTATATTCGGACACCGGAAGTGTTCCGGGTGATTTCGGAGAAAACCGGAGAGCCGGAGGGTTACCGGACCCCCCCCCCCCGGGGATAAGTAATGGTCCATATGGGCCTTAGTGGAGAGAGAGAGGGGCTGCCAGAGGTGGGCTGCGCGCCTCCTCCCCCCTGGTCCGAATTGGACTAGGAGAGGGGGGCGGCGCCCCCCCTTTCCCTCTCCCTCCCCACTTCTTTCCCCCTCCTAGTAGGAGTCCTACTCCTACCAGGAGGAGGACTCCTCCTGGCGCGCCTATAGGGGCCGGCCGGCCTCCTCCCCTTGCTCCTTTATATAAGGGGGCAGGGGGGCACCCCTAGACACACAAGTTGATCTTCGTGATCGTTCCTTAGCCGTGTGCGGTGCCCCCCTCCACCATATTCCACCTCGGTCATATTGTAGCGGTGCTTAGGCGAAGCCCTGTGACAGTAGAACATCAAGATCGTCACCACGCCGTCGTGCTGACGGAACTCCACCCCGACGCTTTGCTGGATCGGAGCCCGGGGATCGTCATCGAGCTGAACGTGTGCTAGAACTCGGAGGTGCCGTAGTTTCGGTGCTTGATCGGTCGGGCCGTGAAGACGTACGACTACATCAACCAAACGCTTCTGTTGTCGATCTACAAGGGTACGTAGATCACACTCTCCCCTCTCGTTGCTATGCATCACCATGATCTTGCGTGTGCGTAGGAAAATTTTTGAAATTACTACATTCCCCAACAGTGGCATCCAAGCCTGGGTTTTATATGTTGATGTTATATGCACGAGTAGAACACAAGTGAGTTTTGGGCGATATAAGTCATACTGCTTACCAGCATGTCATACTTTGGTTCGGCGGTATTATTGGACGAAGCGGCCTGGACCGACATTACGCGTACGCTTACGCGAGACCGGTTCTCCCGACATGCTTTGCACATAGGTGGCTTGCAGGTGACAGTTTCTCCAACTTTAGTTGAACCAAGTGTGGCTACGCCCGGTCCTTGCGAAGGTTAAAACAGCACCAACTTGACAAACTATCATTGTGGTTTTAATGCGTAGGTAAGATTGGTTCTTGCTTAAGCCCGTAGCAGCCACGTAAAACTTGCAACAACAAAGTAGAGGACGTCTAACTTGTTTTTGCAGGGCATGTTGTGATGTGATATGGTCAAAACATGATGCTAAATTTTATTGTATGAGATGATCATGTTTTGTAACCGAGTTATCGGCAACTGGCAGGAGCCATATGGTTGTCGCTTTATTGTATGCAATGCAATCACGCTGTAATGCTTTACTTTATCACTAAGCGGTAGCGATAGTCGTGGAAGCATAAGATTGGCGAGACGACAATGATGCTACGATGGAGATCAAGGTGTCGCGCCAGTGACGATGGTGATCACGTCGGTGCTTCGGAGATGGAGATCACAAGCACAAGATGATGATGGCCATATCATATCACTTATATTGATTGCATGTGATGTTTATCTTTTATGCATCTTATCTTGCTTTGATTGACGGTAGCATTATAAGATGATCTCTCACTAAATTATCAAGAAGTGTTCTCCCTGAGTATGCACCGTTGCGAAAGTTCTTCGTGCTGAGACACCACGTGATGATCGGGTGTGATAGGCTCTATGTTCAAATACAACGGGTGAAAAACAGTTGCACACGCGGAATACGTAGGTTATACTTGACGAGCCAAGCATATACAGATATGGCCTCGGAACACGGAAACCGAAAGGTCGAGCGTGAATCATATAGTAGATATGATCAACATAGTGATGTTCACCAATGAAACTACTCCATCTCACGTGATGATCGGACATGGTTTAGTTGATTTGGATCACGTAATCACTTAGAAGATTAGAGGGATGTCTATCTAAGTGGGAGTTCTTTAAGTTAAATTAATTGAACCTAAATTTATCATGAAACTTAGTACCTGATAGTGTCTTGCTTGTTTATGCTTGATTGTAGATAGATGGCTCGTGCTGCTGTTCCGTTGAATTTTAATGCGTTCCTTGAGAAAGCAAAGTTGAAAGATGATGGTAGCAATTACACGGACTGGGTCCGTAACTTGAGGATTATCCTCATTGCTGCACACAAGAATTACGTCCTGGAAGCACCGCTGGGTGCCAGGCCTGCTGCTAGAGCAACACCAGATGTTATGAACGTCTGGCAAAGCAAAGCTGATGACTACTCGATAGTTCAGTGTGCCATGCTTTACGGCTTAGAATCGGGACTTCAACGACGTTTTGAACGTCATGGAGCATATGAGATGTTCCAGGAGTTGAAGTTAATATTTCAAGCAAATGCCCGGATTGAGAGATATGAAGTCTCTAATAAGTTCTATAGCTGCAAGATGGAGGAGAACAGTTCTGTCGGTGAGCATATACTCAAAATGTCTGGGTATAATAATCACTTGATTCAATTGGGAGTTAATCTTCCAGATGATTGCGTCATCGACAGAATTCTCCAATCACTGCCACCAAGTTACAAGAGCTTCGTGATGAACTATAATATGCAAGGGATGAATAAGACTATTCCCGAGCTCTTCGCAATGCTGAAATCTGCAGAGGTAGAAATCAAGAAGGAGCATCAAGTGTTGATGGTCAACAAGACCACTAGTTTCAAGAAAAAGGGCAAAGGGAAGAAGAAGGGGAACTTCAAAAAGAACGGCAAGCAAGTTGCTACTCAAGAGAAGAAACCCAGACCTGGACCTAAGCCTGAAACTGAGTGCTTCTACTGCAAGCAGACTGGTCACTGGAAGAGGAACTGCCCCAAGTATTTGGCGGATAAGAAGGATGGCAAGGTGAACAAAGGTATATGTGATATACATGTTATTGATGTGTACCTTACTAATGCTCGCAGTAGCACCTGGGTATTTGATACTGGTTCTGTTGCTAATATTTGCAACTCGAAACAGGGACTACGGATTAAGCGAAGATTGGCTAAGGACGAGGTGACGATGCGCGTGGGAAACGGTTCCAAAGTCGATGTGATCGCAGTCGGCACGCTACCTCTACATCTACCTTCGGGATTAATGTTAGACCTAAATAATTGTTATTTGGTGCCAGCGTTAAGCATGAACATTATATCTGGATCTTGTTTGATGCGAGACGGTTATTCATTTAAATCAGAGAATAATGGTTGTTCTATTTATATGAGTAATATCTTTTATGGTCATGCACCCTTGAAGAGTGGTCTATTCTTATTGAATCTCGATAGTAGTAACACACATATTCATAATGTTGAAACCAAAAGATGCAGAGTTGATAATGATAGTGCAACCTATTTGTGGCACTGCCGTTTAGGTCATATCGGTGTAAAGCGCATGAAGAAACTCCATACTGATGGACTTTTGGAACCACTTGATTATGAATCACTTGGTACTTGCGAACCGTGCCTCATGGGCAAGATGACTAAAACATCGTTCTTCGGTACTATGGAGAGAGCAACAGATTTGTTGGAAATCATACATACAGACGTATGTGGTCCGATGAATATTGAGGCTCGTGGCGGATATCGTTATTTTCTCACCTTCACAGATGACTTAAGCATATATGGGTATATCTACTTAATGAAACACAAGTCTGAAACATTTGAAAAGTTCAAAGAATTTCAGAGTGAAGTAGAAAATCATCGTAACAAGAAAATAAAATTCCTACGATCTGATCGTGGAGGAGAATATTTGAGTTACGAGTTTGGTGTACATTTGAAAAATTGTGGAATAGTTTCGCAACTCACGCCACCCGGAACACCACAGCATAATGGTGTGTCCGAACGTCGTAATCGCACTTTACTAGATATGGTGCGATCTATGATGTCTCTTACCGATTTACCGCTATCATTTTGGGGATACGCTCTAGAGACGGCCGCATTCACGTTAAATAGGGCACCATCAAAATCAGTTGAGACGACGCCTTATGAACTGTGGTTTGGCAAGAAACCAAAGTTGTCGTTTCTGAAAGTTTGGGGCTGCGATGCTTATGTGAAAAAGCTTCAACCTGATAAGCTCGAACCCAAATCGGAGAAATGTGTCTTCATAGGATATCCAAAGGAAACTATTGGATACACCTTCTATCACAGATCCGAAGGCAAAACTTTTGTTGCTAAGTTTGGAAACTTTCTAGAGAAGGAGTTTCTCTCGAAAGAAGTGAGTGGGAGGAAAGTAGAACTTGACGAGGTAACTGTACCTACTCCCTTATTGGAAAGTAGTGCATCGCAGAAAATTGTTTCTGTGACACCTACACCAGTTAGTGAGGAAGCTAATGATGATGATCATGAAACTTCAGAACAAGATACTACTGAACCTCGTAGATCAACCAGAGTAAGATCCGCGCCAGAGTGGTACGGTAATCCTGTTCTGCAAGTCATGCTACAAGATCATGATGAACCTACGAACTATGAAGAAGCGATGGTGAGCCCAGATTCCACAAAATGGCTTGAAGCCATGAAATCTGAGATGGGATCCATGTATGAGAACAAAGTATGGACTTTGGTTGACTTGCCCGATGATAAGCAAGCAATTGAGAATAAATGGATCTTCAAGAAGAATACTGACGCTGACGGTAATATTACTGTCTACAAAGCTCGACTTGTCGCAAAAGGTTTTCAGCAAGTTCAAGGGATTGACTACGATGAGACCTTCTCACCCGTAGCGATGCTTAAGTCTGTCTGAATCATGTTAGCAATTGCCGCATTTTATGATTATGAAATTTGGCAGATGGATGTCAAAACTGCATTCCTGAATGGATTTCTGGAAGAAGAGTTGTATATGATGCAACCAGAAGGTTTTGTCGATCCAAAGGGAGATAACAAATTGTGCAAGCTCCAGCGATCCATTTATGGACTGGTGCAAGCCTCTCGGAGTTGGAATAAACGCTTTGATAGTGTGATCAAAGCATTTGGTTTTATACAGACTTTTGGAGAAGCATGTATTTACAAGAAAGTGAGTGGGAGCTCTGTAGCATTTCTAATTTTATATGTAGATGACATATTACAAATTGGAAATGATATAGAATTTCTGGATAGCATAAAGGGATACTTGAATAAGAGTTTTTCAATGAAAGACCTCGGTGAAGCTGCTTACATATTAGGCATTAAGATCTATAGAGATAGATCAAGACGCTTAATTGGACTTTCACAAAGCACATACCTTGACAAAGTTTTGAAGAAGTTCAAAATGGATCAAGCAAAGAAAGGGTTCTTGCCTGTGTTACAAGGTGTGAAGTTGAGTAAGACTCAATGCCCGACCACTGCAGAAGATAGAGAGAAAATGAAAGATGTTCCCTATGCTTCAGCCATAGGCTCTATCATGTATGCAATGCTGTGTACCAGACCTGATGTTTGCCTTGCTATAAGTCTAGCAGGGAGGTACCAAAGTAATCCAGGAGTGGATCACTGGACAGCGGTCAAGAACATCCTGAAATACCTGAAAAGGACTAAGGATATGTTTCTCATATATGGAGGTGACAAAGATCTCATTGTAAAAGGTTACGTTGATGCAAGCTTTGACACTAATCCGGACGATTCTAAATCGCAAACCGGATACGTGTTTACATTAAACAGTGGAGCTGTCAGTTGGTGCAGTTCTAAACAAAGCGTTGTAGCGGGATCTACATATGAAGCGGAGTACATAGCTGCTTTGGAAGCAGCAAATGAAGGAGTCTGCATGAAGGAGTTCATATCCGATCTAGGCGTCATACCTAGTGCATCGGGTCCAATGAAAATCTTTTGTGACAATACTGGTGCAATTGCCTTGGAAAAGGAATCCAGATTTCACAAGAGAACCAAGCACATCAAGAGACGCTTCAATTCCATCCGGGATCTAGTCCAGGTGGGAGACATAGAGATTTGCAAGATACATACGGATCTGAATGTTGCAGACCCGTTGACTAAGCCTCTTCCACGAGAAAAACATGATCAGCACCAAGGCTCCATGGGTGTTAGAATCATTACTGTGTAATCTAGATTATTGACTCTAGTGCAAGTGGGAGACTGAAAGGAAATATGCCCTAGAGGCAATAATAAAGTTATTATTAATTTCTTTATATCATGATAAATGTTTATTATTCATGCTAGAATTGTATTAACCAGAAACATAATACATGTGTGAATACATAGACAAACAGAGTGTCACTAGTATGCCTCTACTTGACTAGCTCGTTAATCGAAGATGGTTATGTTTCCTAAACATAAACAAAAGAGTTGTTATTTGATTAAAGGGATCACATCATTAGGAGAATGATGTGATTGACATGACCCATTCCATTAGCTTAGCACCTGATCGTTTAGTATGTTGCTATTACTTTCTTCATGACTTATACATGTTCCTATGACTATGAGATTATGCAACTCCCGTTTGCCGGAGGAACACTTTGTGTGCTACCAAACGTCACAACGTAACTGGGTGATTATAAAGGAGCTCTACAGGTGTCTCCAAAGGTACATGTTGGGTTGGTGTATTTCGAGATTAGGATTTGTCACTCCGATTGTCGGAGAGGTATCTCTGGGCCCTCTCGGTAATGCACATCACACAAGCCTTGCAAGCATTGCAACTAATGAGTTAGTTGTGAGATGATGTATTACGGAACGAGTAAAGAGACTTGCCGGTAACGAGATTGAACTAGGTATTAAGATACCGACGATCAAATCTCAGGCAAGTAACATACCGATGACAAAGGGAACAACGTATGTTGTTATGCGGTCTGACCGATAAAGATCTTCTAGAATATGTAGGAGCCAATATGGGCATCCAGGTCCCGCTATTGGTTATTGACCGGAGTCGTGTCTCGGTCATGTCTACAATGTTCTCGAACCCGTAGGGTCCGCACGCTTAAGGTTTCGATGACAGTTATATTATGAGTTTATGAGTTTTGATGTACCGAAGTTAGTTCGGAGTCCCGGATGTGATCACAGACATGACGAGGAGTCTCGAAATGGTCGAGACATAAAGATTGATATATTGGACGGCTATATTCGGACACCGGAAGTGTTCCGGGTGATTTCGGAGAAAACCGGAGAGCCGGAGGGTTACCGGACCCCCCCCCCCCCCGAGAGAAGTAATGGGCCATATGGGCCTTAGTGGAGAGAGAGAGGGGCTGCCAGAGGTGGGTTGCGCGCCTCCTCCCCCCTGGTCCAAATTGGACTAGGAGAGGGGGGCGGCCCCCCCCTTTCCCTCTCCCTCCCCACTTCTTTCCCCCTCCTAGTAGGAGTCCTACTCCTACTAGGAGGAGGACTCCTCCTGGCGCGCCTATAGGGGCCGGCCGGCCTCCTCCCCTTGCTCCTTTATATACGGGGGCAGGGGCACCCCTAGACAGACAAGTTGATCTTCGTCATCGTTCCTTAGCTGTGTGCGGTGCCCCCCTCCACCATATTCCACCTCGGTCATATTGTAGCGGTGCTTAGGCGAAGCCCTGCGACAGTAGAACATCAAGATCTTCACCATGCCGTCGTGCTGACGGAACTCCTCCCCGACGCTTTGCTGGATCGGAGCCCGGGGATCGTCATCGAGCTGAACGTGTGCTAGAACTCGGAGGTGCCGTAGTTTCGGTGCTTGATCGGTCGGGCCGTGAAGACGTATGACTACATCAACCAAACGCTTCTTTTGTCGATCTACAAGGGTACGTAGATCACACTCTCCCCTCTCATTGCTATGCATCACCATGATCTTGTGTGTGCATAGGAAATTTTTTGAAATTACTACGTTCCCCAACAGTGAGGACTCGGCAGAGGAGATCGCCTCCAGCGATGAAGGCGAAGACGACGAAGGAGGGGAAGGCGAAGACGTTGAGCCGGCTGGTGAAGCGGCCAGCCAGCCTCAGCCTGACCATGCCTCTAGCAACGAGGCGCGTGCTAGCACGCCCTCTGCGGGAGGCGGTGATCATGCCGAGGTTCGCCAGCCGGCCACTCCTCCAGCCGGCACTGCCATCTCCACCGACCTGCCCGACTCGCCAGTCGCTCCCTTGGCCTAAACTGCCATCCTTGCTTTTCCTGCTTGTTACCCATTGAACAATTTTTATTAAACTTGCGCAGTTCCACCCACTGGGGGTGTATTCGAACTATGTTGAATGCTGGCCTTTTGAAGGCCTTTTGTGTAAATATGATCATGTGCGTGTTTGGTTTCCATTCGCGTATGCTTTTTATCCTTAGGTTGTTTCCTTTGCCGCCTTCCCCTTTTGGGAAGGCAAGTGAGCTTTCTTAGATTGAAGCGAGGTGAATGGAAGCCGGCCGGCTGGCTACTCTGGTAGTCGGTCGGTGGTGGGAGAAAAACCGGCTTTTGTTATATTAGTCCGTTAGTCCCTAGCCGTTTTTCGTGTGGGCGTCCTTTCCTGCCTTTAACTCTTGCCAGCCGGATAGCCGGTTCTTCAAACTACGACTTTTGGCAAGAGCAGGCTTGGGTGCCGGCACACTACTTGTCTGACCGCGGGTTGGACTTTTAATATAACTCTAGGCGGCCAGTCCCCGGGCCGACTAGTCGAACCCGGTGCCGGACGAAAAAAGTGAAAGTAATGACAAGGTCATAAGCATGATATTCTTCATTTATAGATAAAAGACGGCAGTCCCCGAGCTCTCCTCGAGGGGCCTATTGTCTCGTACTTACTACAAAAGTTAGCGTGATACATACTGCATTTCAACTGTAAAATCTTCGGAGGAGGTTGGCGTTCCATGGTCGTTCCGACTCCTTGCCGGAATCATCTCTCTTGCGTGCCTTCGGCTTCTGCACGTCGATCAGGTAGTAGGAGTCGTTGCCTAAAGCTCTGCTGATGACGAAGGGGCCCTCCCAAGGGGCCGAGAGCTTGTGCTGGCCGGCTGTTCGCTGGATCAACCGGAGCACAAGATCGCCCTCTTGGAAGGATCTTGGCCTGACCTTCCGGCTATGGTAGCGGCGCAAGCCCTGCTTGTAGATGGCGGACCGACTGAGGGCTAACAGCCGGCCTTCTTCCAGCAGGTCGACGCCGTCTTCTCGTGCTTCCTTGGCCTCCGCCTCCGTGTACATGGTTATCCGAGGCGAGTCGAACTCGATGTCAGTTGGGATGACCGCCTCGGCACCATACACAAGGAAGAAAGGAGTGAAACCAGTTGACTTGTTTGGGGTAGTGCGCAGACTCCAGAGGACGGCCGGCAGCTCATCGAGCCAACAGCCGGCTGAACGTTCTAGTGGTACGACCAGTCGGGGCTTGATGCCGGAAAGGATGAGGTCGTTGGCTCGCTCGACCTGGCCGTTTGACTGTGGGTGGGCAATGGACGCTAAGTCCAACCGGATGCCTTGCATCGCGCAGAAACGTGCCAAGGCTCCCTTGGCGAAATTCGTGCCATTGTCGGTGATGATGCTGTGTGGCACGCCGTACCGAGTTGTTATATCTGCGATAAATGTCACGGCAGTCGGCCCATTCGGCTTCTTGATCGGCTTTGCCTCAATCCATTTGGTGAATTTGTCCACAGCGACAAGCAGGTGTGTCATGCCGCCGCACGCTGTCTTGAATGGGCCCACCATGTCCAGTCCCCAAACGGCGAAGGGCCAAGTGAGGGGAATGGTCTTGAGTGCCGAAGCCGGCATGTGTTGCTTGGAGCTGAAGAGTTGGCACCCTTTGCAATGTTTAACTAACTCCTTGGCGTCATCCAAAGCAGTCGGCCAAAAGAAACCATGGCGGAAAGCTTTGGCGACGAGTGATCTTGAGGCCGCATGGTGGCCGCATTCTCCTTGGTGGATGTCTCTGAGGATTGCAATGCCCTTCTCTTGCTCGACGCATCGCTGGAGGACTCCAGTGATACTGCGCTTGACGAGCTCTCTGTTGACGATTGTGTATGCTCCGGCTCGGCGTTGGACTTGTCTTGCCTCTGTTTCGTCAGCCGGTAGATCTTGGTTTATTAGGAAGTTGAGGATGGACTGAGCCCATGATGGAGCTGCGACTTCTTCTATTGCCAACACGGCAACTGCGACCAGGGTGGGCGGGCTGGGTGGTGAAATGCTGGAGTCGGCCACCGCCTGTTGTGTTGGTGTAGTCTCCGGGCCGACTACCGCAGTCCCCGAGCCGGGTATGGCAGTCCCCGGGTCGGGCGTAACTACGGAAGTCCCCGAGCCGCCTAGTGACGTCCCCGGGCCGACTATCGAAGTCCCCGGGTTACCTGCTTGGTTCTTCGAGCCGGATCCGGCCGCGTCGAGGTCAGGCGGCACGAAGATGGAATCTGACTCTGGAGACGGCTTGATAGACGACTTGAGGAGACGTTGCAGAGAGACACCGGTTGGTATTGCCTGCCGTGTGGAGCCTATACGAGCCAGGGTATCATCTCGCTCGTTGTCGGCTCGCGGTACATGGAGGAACTCGCATCCTTCAAAGTACCCGCTGATCTGCTGAACGAGGAAGTGGTAGCTTGCCATATTTGCGTCCTTGGCGTCCCAGTCGCCGGATGACTGCTGGACTACCAAGTCTGAGTCGCCGTAACATAGGATCCGGCGTATGCTGAGCTCTTTGGCAAGCCGGAGCCTGTGTATGAGCGCCTCCTACTTGGCCACGTTCTTGGAGGCGGCAAAGTGAATTTGCAGTGTGTATCTGAGCTTGTCGCCTTTGGGAGAGGTGAGGATGACGCCGGCTCCCACGCCGGTGCGCATCTTGGACCCATCGAAGTGCATGCGCCAATGAGTGGAGTCGGGAGCTGGCGGCAGGTACTGGGTCTCGGCCCAGTCGATGAGGAAGTCGGCCAATGCTTGGGACTTGATGGCGGTGCGAGGCTGGTAGAAGATCGTGTAGGGGGCCAGCTCGATAGCCCATTTCGACACCCGGCCGGATGCATCCCGGCTGCCTATGATTTCGGCAAGCGGGGCAGTGCATACAACCGTGATGGGATGCTCTTGGAAGTAGGGCTTCAGCTTCTTGGCGGCGAAGTACACGCCATAGCACATCTTCTGGTAGTGCGGGTAGTTCTGCTTCGAGGTAGACAGCACCTTTCTCAAATAGTACACCGGCCTCTGGACCGGCTGGGCTCGTCCCTCTTCTGGGCGTTGGACTACGATGACGGTGCTGACCACCCGGCTGGTTGCAGCAATGTAGAGGAGCATGGGCTCTTTCTCAGTCGGCGCTGCCAGGACAGGCGGCGTGGCCAGCATCTTCTTCAGTTCATGAAAAGCTTGGTCGGCTTGGTCATTCCACTCGAAGTGAGTGGTCTTCTTCATGAGGCGGTAGAGGGGGAGAGCTTTTTCTCCGAGCCGGCTAATGAAGCGGTTTAGGGAGGCCAAGCACCCGGTGAACTTCTGGATGTCGCGAAGCTTGGTGGGAATCGCCATCCTCTCAATGGCCTTGATCTTTACAGGGTTGCATTCGATGCCGCGTTCGGAGACCAGGAAGCCTAGGAGCTGGCCGGCTGGCACTCCGAACACGCATTTCTCGGGGTTGAGCTTGATCTGGAACCGGCGCAGGTTCTCAAATGTTTCCTTGAGGTCTTCCAGCAAGGTGCCACGCCTCTTCGTCTTCACCACAATGTCGTCTACGTAGACGTGGGCATTTCTACCGAGCTTCTTGAGGAGGCACTTCTGCATGCAACGCTGAAAAGTGGCACCAGCATTTCTTAAGCCGAATGTCATGGTTAGGTAGCAGAAAGCTCCGAATGGCGTGATGAAGGCGGTCTTCAGGCGGTCAGCCAGATCTAGCTTTATCTGGTGGTATCCTGAGTAAGCATCCAAGAAACTCAACAGCTCGCATCCGGCCGTGGAGTCTATCACTTGATCAATCCTTGGCAGGGCAAAGGGATCTTTGGGGCAAGCCTTGTTGAGGCTCGTGTAGTCTATGCACATGCGCCACTTGTTGTTCTTCCTTAGCACGAGGACCGGGTTGGCGAGCCACTCTGGAAAGAAAACCTCCATAATGAAGCCGGCTGCCAGAAGCCGAGCTATCTCCTCTCACACAATCCTTCTTTTCTCCTCCGACAGTCGGCGGAGGGGTTGTTTGACTGGTTTTGCGTCTTCTCGGACGTGTAGCTTGTGCTCGGCGAATTCCTTCGGAACACCCGGCATGTCCTTGGGGGACCATGCAAAGATGTCCCGATTCTCACGAAGGAAGTCGGCGAGCTCGCCTTCCTATTTGCTGTTTAGGTTTGCCCCGATGACGGCAAACCTTTCTGGGCGCTCAGGGTCAAGGGGTGTCTTCTTCGTCTCCTTGGCCGGCTGGAAAGATCCTTGGGCATCGTACTCCTTGGGATCGGGGGACAAGGCCGATTGTTTGCCGGCCATGGCCACAACTTGGTCCCACATCTTCTTTTCTTCGGCAATCACAAGGGACTCAGCCAGCCGGCTGCTGGCTGCTGCGCACTCGGAGGACTTCTTGTAATCGCCGGCTATGGTGATGACTCCCTTGGTGCTCGGCATCTTCATCTTGAGGTAAGCATAGTGGGGAACTTCCATGAACCTGGCCAAGGCAGGGCGGCCAAGCAATGCATGGTAGGGGCTCTCCAGGTCCTCCACTTCAAACCAGATCGCTTCCCGGCGGAAATGATCCTTGTCCCCAAAGAGTACATCAATCTGGATCTTGCCAATGGGGGCGTAGGACAGGCAAGGTACAATGCCATGGAACACAGTCCGAGTAGGCATGAGTTGCTTCATCTTGACGTTCAGCTTCTCCAGGGTGTCACGGTACAGGATGTTGATGCTGCTTCCGCCATCTATCAGCAGGCGGGAGAAGCGGGCGGCGCGTCTGTCCGTTGCAAGGGTGGCATCCAGAACCAACGCATAAGAGCCAGGAGATGGGATCACCTCTGGGTGGTCGGCCCGGCTCTAGCTGATAGGTTTTTCTAACCAGTGCATGTGCTCGGCGGGGTTGGCAGCGACCATGCTGACTTCCTAGTGCTCTCAGCGTCTGCCGCGCCGGTCTTCGGGCTGGCTTGTAAAGACAACATAGGCGGCATGCTCGTCGGGGAACTCATCGTGCACGGCTCCGACTGCAGGCCGAGCGGTCAGCGGCTGCGGAGCCGGAGGCGGCAGACCGGCAGGCGGAGGCGGTGCGAGCCCTTCACCTTTGGAGATTCGGGTGAGCCAGTGGCACTTCCAGGTCGTGTGGTTGGACGGCTTCGCGCCGCTGTGGAACTTGCATGGGGCGTCGAGAGTTTGCTCGTAGGAGAAGGCCGGCTGCCAAGCTGGCTTGCCGCCCCTCTGCTTCTTGGGTGCGGGCCGCCCTTCGGGCTACTCGTCTTCGACTGTGGCCACCTGCCGACTGGTGGAGGGCGGCACGGGGCCCTTGCGCTTGTGGTCGTTCTGGTGTGGGCGTCGGACGGAGTCCCCAGCCGGCGTCTTGGGCGTCGGGTTGAGTACTTTCCCGGACGCATCTACCCGGAGTTCGGTCTTCATTGAGGAGTCGGCGGTGGCGTACTTGTCCGCTATGACCAGAAGCTCGTCGAGGGTAGTCGGCTCGTCACAGAGGAGCTTGTGCTTGAGGAGGGAGCCTTCTCGGCACCCGGCAGTGAAGTATTCTATGGCTTGCACCTCGTGCACCCCTTTGCAAGAGTTGCGGAGCTCGGCCCAATGCGTGAGGTATTCACGAGTGGACTCGGCGGGGCCTTGTACACACAAGGAGAGCTGTCTGGGCTTGGGAGCCCGCTTGTAGGTGCTGGTGAAGTTGCGGACGAAGGCTTCTGTGAAGTCTAGCCAGCTGTTGATGCTGTATGGCTTGAGGCTGTTGAGCCAGGTCCGCGCCGTGCCTTGCAGCATGAGGGGCACGTACTTCATGGCAACGCGCATGTTGCCGTTTGCTATGCTAATCGCCGTGGAATAGTCGATCAACCAATCTTCTGGCTTTACGGAGCCATTGTACTTGGGCGTGTCTCTTGGGAGCGAGAACCCTTTGGGGAAAGGCTCATCGCGGATGCGGGGGACGAAGCAAGGTGGGCCGACATCATCTTCTTCTTCCAGCGCCAGGGATCGTGCTAGGCGGTCGATCCGATGGCGGTTGTCGTTCTCGCCGACTCCTTCGCGGCAACCTAGTCGGCCACTGAGAGTCGGATGCGCAACAGGCGGTGGGGTGGGATGTCTCTCCCCACGGGGCCGAGGCGGAGGCGGGTTGCCCCACCACTCCATGGCCTGGGGATGGCCTTCTGCGTCTCGCTCGATGGAGATTCGGGTTCGGCTTCGGCTGGCAGCCGGCTCTTTCTCATGCTGCGCGCGGGTTTTACCCGTAGTCAGCGTCCGAGACGTCACGCCGTGATCTCGGCGCGGGGGAGGGCTTTCCGCGCGGGCGTTGGCTTCGTGCTGCTGCGCGGCCGCATCGATTAGCTGCTGGATGCGTCTGGTCATGTGGGGGAGTTCTTCGGCCCCCAATCCGTCTAGCTCGTCTACGGCCGCCTGGGCGGCGCGCAGGTTCTCGAGTGGAGTGGCGTAGAGTGGGCGGTCGACTCCTAGTGTGTCGGCGACGACAGCGCCGGGCTGCCTGACAACGCCGGCCCGGCTGGGCCCGCCTGGGGGCAGCGTGCCAAAGGCGGCGCGGTCGGCTTCGTGCCGGTGGGCCTCAGTGAGGCCTCTCATGGAAGCCAACTTCCGGCCCTCCGCGAGGAGGGCGAGGCGGCGAGCCTCCAGTGCTTCGGCGTCGGCATCGGCCAGGAGGGGGATGGGCAAGTCGTCGACCGCTGCATGCGGGGCGTCATGGGCGCTCTCGCTAGAAGCGTCGCCGTGGCCAATGACCATCACCTCGGTGGTGACAGCGTCGCGGCCATCGGCCCGGGGAAGCGGGTCGTTGTAGATCGTGACGTCGGTGGGGAAATTGTCGAGCGAAGCCGTGTCGGAGTCGACAGGCATCGGATCGGTGGAGCCAACAGACTCCAAGTCCACAGCAGGCTCGCCGGAGACGTGGAGCTGGCCGAGGAGATCGGCGAGCCGCTCGTTGCGCAACCGTTGGTGACGCCTTGCAGCGCGTCATGGCAAGCGCCGTCGGGCGTATCAGGCTGGCTACGCTCGCTGGGGAGGAAGAGGGTTCCCGTCCAGAACAGGTCTCCGGACGACGGTGCACCTGGCCCCACGGTGGGCGCCAAATGTCGGGTGGTAGGTGCGACATATGCCAACGGGTGGCTTATCATTGTGGGAGCCAGTAAGACGTCGCCGGTGCCTGGAAGCGGGATGAGGCGAAGACATGCACGCCGGCGAATCTTACCCAGCTTCGGGGCTCTCCGTGGAGATAACACCCCTACTGCTGCTCTGCGGGGTCTCCGCATGATCACTAGATGGAGAAGTAGCTACACGATGCTCCTTGAGCTGTTTTGTGAGAAGAAGAGGAAGGGCACGGCTAGCTCTCCTCCCCTCTCAATATGGTGTCTAGAACTATCTTGGATCAACCCTTTGCATGGGTGCCCCGGGGGGTTTATATAGGCCTACCCCCGGGGGGTACAATGGTAATCCGGCTGGGCATGGGGCCCAGCCGTCTGTGTCTACACTCGCCGGCTTCTGCGCCGGCGGCTGGGGCCCGCCGGCTGGTGGGTCCCGCCGGCTGCCGGCTCCTTGGTCGACAGGCAGGCCCCACTGTCATGGGCCTTGTCGGTGGCTAGTTACTGTTACTCAATCCTGGTGACGAGGGCTTCGCCGAGGTGGGCGTGGCTACAGTGCCGCCGTCCAGCGGGTGATCGCTGTAGCCTTACCGTGTCTTGTCTCCTTAATGGGGCGTCTCCTTCGAGGGAGGTGGCAAGCCGGCTGTGGGGAGCCGGCTCTGTCTTGGGCCAACTGGGGGAGGCCTGGCCGCCTTCGGGTGTCCCTCTGCCCGAAGGGGCCCACCGCCCGTGGCCCGCGCTGGCAGCCCGTCGTGGATGACATCAGGGTCAACATGGCAACAGTGCCGCGTAGGGCGGGTCATGGCCTCCCGTACGGCGCACTGTGCCAGGCGTGCTCCGGGATTCAGGGGTGGCAGGCTTTACTGTAGCCACGCCCCGTCACATCGTCGTTATGTGGATGCAGACTTCGAGGGTACGGTCTTGACCGCTTTGTGGGAGCCGGCTTTTTGGAGTCGGCCTTCTCGCGGCCGGCTTCTTGGAGCCAGCCCTCCCACGGCTTTCTTCATGAGGGCTAAAGTCGGGCCGCCTTCCGATAGTCGGTCTGGGAGACAGCCGGCAAGGGGAAGGCGGCCCCACGTCTTGGATTCTTGAGGGCCGGATCGGCTCGTAATTTTTTCAGAAGGGCCAGGGGGAGCCGGCTAGGCTACCTGTGTTCATTTACTCCGACACCGCCTGTCAATTTTCGTCGCATTCGGAGTTCGTTTGACGCCCCAACGGTTAACTATAGCGGCAATATAGTCGGTCTAACATCGGACGTTTTCGGTCTCCGGAGACAGACGCCGGGCCTCCCTCTCTCTTCTCTGTCTTAGCCCGAGGCCTTCTGCACAGCCCACAAGCTCCAACCTACTCCTCCTCGCGTCCGGAGCCGTCGGATCACGATCCGAGGCTCCGAAAACCTCCTAGAACCCCAACCCTAGCCATTTTTGCTATAAAAGGGAACCCCCCCTTCCAAATCTGGAGATTCTTCCACTCTGCTCCTCATTTTCCGCGCAGCCCCAGCCTCCACCCACCACTTGTCGCCGTCAGATCTGCTCCGCCGCCGCCACTTGGCCTCCTCCAGCGCCGCCACCTCGCCGCATGGCGCCACCCCAGTGGCAGCGTCGCCGCCCCGCCCAACCAGATGAGGCCACGTCGCCCCTGGGTCTCCCCTCCACCGCGCGGCCCTGCAGGCCCACGGGGAGCCCATCCTGGGCCGTCCCAAGCCCGACCATTGTGCCCCGTCGCCTCGCTTGAGCTAGATCGGGAGAGCTTGATCCCGAGCTCCCTGCGCCGCCGCCTGACCTCTCGCCGGAGTTGAGGACCCGAGCACCCTGCCTCTCTCTCCCTCCCCTGCCCCTCCTTCTTCATCTCTCTGTCACAGAGCTCTCTCTCTCCCCGTGTTGCGCAGATCCTCGTGTTTCGTCGCGCCGCCGCATGGAGTTCGCCGGAGCTCGCGACCCCCGCCGTTCTTCACCCAGATCTGTGCCGCCCTCGCCGTCCTTGCCCACTTCCGGTCAGATCCGTTGCCCAGGGGCCGGATCCACCCATTCCCGTCGTCAGCCGGGCCCATCCCCGCCGCCTGTCGCCGTCCCCTCGCCGAAATCTGTCGGTCGTCGCCATGTCGTTCCTCCTCTGCTTCCCGCTCGCTCCTTCGTTGACCGGACGCCCAGGCCCAGCACCACCCCTCTCCACCGGTCTGCTCGACCACGCCCCCTGGGCCGCCTCCACCGACCTGGGCTGAGCCCAGCTAGGTGAGTAGCCAGCCACCAAGTGGGCTGTTTCAGATTCAGCCCAGTGCATGTTTTTCCCGTGTGTCGAATTTCTCTTTTATTCTAGAGACAGCAGTTTTGCAGTAAACCTCCTAGACAACATGCATTTTAATAACTTCACAATTGTGCATCGGATTAAAATGTTTTATATATGAAAGTTGCTTAAAATTTTCTCTAGTTTAATAATATCCAACTTTCATGCACGTTTGAAATGTTTAAAATGTTGTTTGATTAAATTTGCTCCTATGCCATGTTAAAATGCTTTAATTCATAACAAATTAACCGTAGCTCCGAACTTAACAAACTTTATATGTATATGGGGTAGAATTTTGCCTAGTTTATCATAGTGTACTTTCTTTGCATGTTTAACAACTCTAAAATTGTGTTTAGGGCAGAACAGCACCAAATCTAATATATGCATATGGGGATTTACCGGAATTTGTTGTTCCTTGTTTCCGGCCTCATTTAACCTTGACTAGATAGGTAGTTTTCATTTGCTTCACCCTCTTGCCATGCTTAACAACATTTAATTTTGTTGGGTACATAACCGAGAGAGAACTAAATAATTGATGTGGTGTTCCGTCAATATGCAACGGAGTTGCATATTGAGCTCCACTTAATTTGTAGGATTGCTTGTGCATTTTGCCATGCCATGCTTCATTAAACCGAACATGCATCATACTTGGTTGTGCATCACGTCATGTTTATGTGGTGGTTGTTTACTATGTTGTGTGCATCTTTCCGGTGTTGGTTCTTCGGGTTGGTTCCGATAACGTCGCGTTGTGAGGATTCGTTCGACTACGTCCGTTTGTCTTCTTCATGGGCTCGTTCTTCTTCCTTGCGGGATTTCAGGCAAGATGACCATACCCTCGAAATCACTTCTATCTTTGCTTGCTAGTTGCTCGCTCTTTTGCTACGCCTATGTTGTGATACCTACCATTTGCTTATCATGCCTCCCATATTGTTAAGCCAAGCCCCTAACCCACCTTGTCCTAGCAAACCATTGTTTGGCTATGTTACCGCTTTGCTCAGCCCCTCTTATAGCGTTGTTAGTTGCAGGTGAAGATTGAAGTTTGTTCCTTGTTGGAACATGGAGATGTTGTTCCTTGTTGGAACATGTTTACTTGTTGGGATATCACAATATCTCTTATCTAATTAATGTATCTATATACTTGGTAAAGGGTGGAAGGCTCGGCCTTATACCTGGTGTTTTGTTCCACTCTTGCGGCCCTAGTTTCCGTCATATCGGTGTTATGTTCCTGGATTTTGCGTTCGTTACGCGGTTGGGTTATAATGGGAACCCCTTGACAGTTTGCCTTGAATAAAACTCCTCCAGCAAGGCCCAACCTTGGTTTTACCATTTGCACTAACAACCTATAACCTTCCCTTGGGTTTTCGCGAGCCCGAGGGTCATCTTTATTTTAACCCCCCCGGGCCAGTGCTCCTCTGAGTGTTGGTCCAAAACGGGCAGCCTGCGGGGCCACCTCGGGGCAACTCGAGGGTTGGTTTTACTCGTAGCTTGACCTATCCGGTGTGCCCTGAGAACGAGATATGTGCAGCTCCTATCGGGATTTGTCGGCGCATCAGGCGGCTTTGCTGGTCTTGTTTTACCTGTCGAAATGTCTTGTAACCGGGATTCCGAGTCTGATAGGGTCTTCCCGCTAGAAGGAATATCCTTCGTTGACCGTGAGAGCTTGTGATGGGCTAAGTTGGGACACCCCTGCAGGGATTGAACTTTCGAAAGCCGTGCCTGCGGTTATGGGCAGATGGGAATTTGTTAATTTCCGGTTGTAGAAAACCTGAAGTTGACCTTAATTAAAATACATCAACCGCGTGTGTAACCGTGATGGTCTCTTCTCGGCGGGGTCTGGGAAGTGAACACGGTGTTGGAGTTATGTTTGACGTAGGTTGTTCTAGGATCACTTCTTGATCATAGTTGTTCGACCGTGCTTTTGCCTTCTCTTCTCGCTCTCTTTTGCGAATAGGTTAGCCACCAAATATGCTAGTCGCTTGCTGCAGCTCCACCTCATACCTTTGCCTTACCTATAAGCTTAAATAGTCTTGATCGCGAGGGTGTGAGATTTCTGAGTCCCCGTGACTCACAGATACTTCCAAAACCAGCTTGCAGGTGCCGTTGAACTGTGCAGATGACGCAACCAAGTTCAAGGAGGAGCTCGATGAAGATCTTGCCCTTTGTGTTGTTTCGTTCTGGTTGATCAGTAGTGGAGCCCAGTTGGGGTCGATCGGGGATCTGTGTAGCATTTGGGGTAGTCTTCTTTTATTTTGGCTCTGTAGTCGGGCCTTGTTTGTAACTGGTTGATGTAATGCTTTATTCATGTATTTGTGTGAAGTGGCGATTGTAAGCCAACTATGTGTCTCTTTCCCTTATGTATTACATGGGTTGTGTGAAGATTACCTCACTTGCGACATTGCTTTCAATGCGGTTATGCCTCTAAGTCGTGCTTCGACACGTGGGAGATATAGCCGCATCGAGGGCGTTACAACCGGTGGATGGCTCGGCCTTATGCCAGGTGTTTTGTTCAACTCTTGCCGCCCTAGTTTCTGTCATATCGGTGTTATGTTCCCGGATTTTGCGTTCCTTACGCGGTTGGGTTATAATGGGAACCCCTTGATAGTTCGCCTTGAATAAAACTCCTCCAGCAAGGGCCAACCTTGGTTTTACCATTTGCACTAACAACCTATAAGCTTCCCTTGGGTGTTCGCGAGCCCGAGGGTCATCTTTATTTTAAACCCCCCCCCCCCGGGGCCAGTGCTCCTCTGGGTGTTGGTCCGAAACGGGCAACCTGCGGGGCCACCTCGGGGCAACTCGAGGGTTGGTTTTACTCGTAGCTTGACCTATCCGATGTGCCCTGAGAACGAGATATGTGCAGCTCCTATCGGGATTTGTCGGCGCATCGGGCGGCTTTGCTGGTCTTGCTTTACCTGTCGAAATGTCTTGTAACCGGGATTCCGAGTCTGATCAGGTCTTCCCGCTAGAAGGAATATCCTTCGTTGACCATGAGAGCTTGTGATGGGCTAAGTTGGGACACCCCTGCAGGGATTGAACTTTCGAAAGCCATGCCCGCGGTTATGGGAAGATGGGAATTTGTTAATGTCCGGTTGTAGAAAACCTGAAGTTGACCTTAATTAAAATACATCAACCGTGTGTGTAACCGTGATGGTCTCTTCTCGGCGGGGTCCGGGAAGTGAACACGGTGTTGGAGTTATGTTTGACGTAGGTTGTTCTAGGATCACTTCTTGATCATAGTTGTTCGACCGTGCTTTTGCCTTCTCTTCTTGCTCTCTTTTGTGAATAGGTTAGCCACCAAATATGCTAGTCGCTTGCTGCAGCTCCACCTCATACCTTTGCCTTACCTATAAGCTTAAATAGTCTTGATCGCGAGGGTGTGAGATTTCTATGTCCCCGTGACTCACAGATACTTCCAAAACCAGCTTGCAGGTGCCGTTGAACCGTGCAGATGACGCAACCAAGCTCAAGGAGGAGCTCGATGAAGATCTTGCCCTTTGTGTTGTTTCGTTCTAGTTGATCAGTAGTGGAGCCCAGTTGGGGTCGATCGGGGATCTGTGTAGCATTTGGGGTAGTCTTCTTTTATTTTGGCTCCGTAGTCGGGCCTTTTTTGTAACTGGTTGATGTAATGCTTTATTCATGTATTTGCGTGAAGTGGCGATTGTAAGCCAAATATGTATCTCTTTCCCTTATGTATTACATGGGTTGTGTGAAGATTACCTCACTTGCGACATTGCTTTCAATGCGGTTATGCCTCTAAGTCGTGCTTCAGCACGTGGGAGATATAGCCGCATCGAGGGCGTTACAAGTTGGTATCAGAGCCGACCCTCGCAGTTACACGGATGGTTGCGGACAGGTGCGTGGTCATGTTGTTCATGACGTTTGTGACCCGTCGTGGCACCCGGCATGGCACATGTACCGGACTGGAAGCATAGACGTTTGTGCCAAGAGGGAACGTTCCTGTGGCCCGACGAGGACGTCGGTTCCTCTGAGTGGGGGTGTATGTGATGGCCTGGCTTATTAGGGATGATAGACTGCTCTTATCAATAAGGAATTCCTTCTTTTCCGTGAGCCCATTCGGACAGAACTCCAAAGTTAAGCGTGCTTAGCTTGGAGTAGTGTCAGGATGGGTGACCGACCGGGAAGTTGCTCCCGGGTGCGCACGAGTGAGGACAAAGTGCGCAGAAAAGACTAGTATTGATCTGTGGGGCCAGTCTAGATCCTGCCAGGAGTAACGACCACCGGCGGGTGTGTCCGGGGCATTACAATTGGGCCGTGCCACGTGTCGACCTATCATAGGCGCCTCCTGTCCAATGAGTGGATGACATCTGTCCCAACGGTGAGGCAACACGTGTTTCCTTGGCCAATGATGATTTTACACATGGAAAATCCCCATTGGTCCGGGCTGTTAACAGGTTATCGGATCCAAAACCGGACCCGATAGCTTAACTGTGTTTCGTTACGGTGGATGCCATGTGTCGGTCACCCTTGACGAAAGCACTTCTGTGACACGCGATTTATCGTCATGGAAGTGGACACTTCCGTGATGATAATTTTGGTAATGTCATGTAACACTTCTACGACAACACAGGTATGACTATCTTGATTCTGTCATAAAATTGTCATGGATGTACATGCATGACAGAAAACGTGACCTACTGTGACAAACATGTATCATCACGGAAGTGTATTTTTTTGTAGTTCTTCCACCTAGCTACAAGAGCTTTGTGATGAACTACAATATGCAAGGGATGGAGAAGTCCATTCCTGAGTTATATTCAATACTGAAATCAGCGGAGGTGGAAATCAAAAAGGAACATCAAGTGTCGATGGTGAATAAAACTACTAGTTTCAAGAAAGGCAAGGGTAAGAAGAACTTCAAGAAGGACGGCAAGGGAGTTGTCGTGCCCGGTAAATCAATTGCCGGGAAGAAGCCAAAGAATGGACCCAAGCCCGAGATTCAGTGCTTTTGTTGCAAGGGAAATGGTCACTAGAAGTGGAACTACCCCAAGTACTTAGCAGATAAGAAGGTCGGCAACGCCAAAGGTATAAGTGATATACATGTTATTGATTTGTACCTTACCAGCACTCATAGTTGCTCTTGGGTATTTTATACCGGTGCGGTTGCTCATATTTGTAACTCAAAACAGGAGCAGCGGAATAAGCGGAGACTGGCGAAGGACGAGGTGACAATGCACGTCGGGAATGGTTCCAAGGTCGATGTGATCATCGTCAGCACGCTCCCTCTACATCTACCAACGAGATTAGTTTTAAACCTCAATAATTGTTATTTAGTACCAGCTTTGAGCATGAACATTGTATCTAGATCTCGTTTAATGCAAGATGGCTACTCATTTAAATCCGAGAATAATGTTTGTTCCATTTATATGAGAGTTATGTTTTATGGTCTTGCCCGCTGGTCATGGTTTATTTTTGTTTAATCTCGAACGTGATGTTACACATATTCATAGTGTGAATGCCAAAAGATGTAGGGTTGATAATGATAGTCCCACATACTTGTGGCACTGTCGCCTTGGTCACATTGGTGTCAAACGCATGAAGAAACTCCATGCAGATGGACTTTTGGAGTCTCTTGATTATGAATCATTTGACACGTGCGAACCATGCCTCATGGGAAAAATGACCAAGACTCTATTCTCCGGAACAATGGAGCGAGCACCCAACTTATTGGAATCATACATACTGATGTGTGCGGTCCAATGAGCGTTGAGGCTCGCGGTGGCTATCGTTATGTTCTCACCCTCACTGATGACTTAAGTAGATATGGGTATGTCTACTTAATGAAACACAAGTCTGAGACCTTTGAAAAGTTCAAGGAATTTCAGAGTGAAGTAGAGAATCAACATGAGAGAAAAATAAAGTTCTTACGATCAGATCATGGAGGGGAATATTTGAGTCACGAGTTTGGCACGCACTTAAGGAAATGTGGAATTGTTTCACAACTCATGCCGCCTGGAACACCTCGGCGTAATGGTGTGTCCAAAAGTCGTAATCGCACTCTATTGGATATGGTGCGATCTATGATGTCTCTTACCATCTACCTCTATCATTTTGGGGTTATGCTTTAGAGACTGTCGCATTCACTTTAAATAGGGCTCCGTCGAAATCCGATGAGACGACATCGTATGAATTATGGTTTGGAAAGAAACCTAAGCCATCGTTTCTGAAAGTTTGGGGATGCGATGCTTATGTCAAGAAACGTCAATCTGAAAAGCTCAAACCCAAGTCAGAAAAATGCGTCTTCATAGGATACCCTAAGGAAACTATCATGTATACCTTCTACCTCAGATACGAAGGCAAGATCTTTGTTCCCAAGAATGGATCCTTTCTAGAGAAAGAGTTTCTCTCGAAAAAAGTAAGTGGGAGGAAAGTAGAACTTGATGAGGTATTGCCTCTTGAGCCAGAGAGTAGAGCAGCTCAAGAAGATGTTTTTGTGGTGCCTGCACTGACTAGAGAGGAAGTTAATGATGCTGATGATGAAACTTCGGATCAAGCTACTGAACTTCGTAGGTCCATGAGGACACGTTCCGCACTAGATTGGTATGGCAACCCTGTCCTGGAAATCATGTTGTTAGACAACGGTGAACCTTCGAACTATGAAGAAGCGATGGCTGGCCCGGACTCCAACAAATGTCTTGAAGCCATGAAATCCGAGATAGGATCCATGTATGAAAACGAAGTATGGACTTTGACAGATTTGTTCGATGATTGGCAAGCCATAGAGAATAAATGGATCTTTAAGAAGAAGACTGGCGCAGATGGTAATGTGACCATCTATAAGGCTCGGCTTGTCGCTAAGGGTTATCAACAAGTTCAAGGGGTTGACTACGATGAGACCTTCTCACCTGTAGCGAAGTTGAAGTCCATTTGAATCATGTTAGAAATTGTTGCATTCTATGATTATGAGATATGGAAAATGGACGTCAAAACGGCATTCCTTAATGGTTTCCTTAAGGAAGAATTGTATATGATGCAGCCGGAAGGTTTTGTCGATCCTAAGAATGCTGACAAGGTATGCAAGCTCCAACACTCAATCTATGGGCTGGTGCAAACATCTCGGAGTTGGAACGTTCGCTTTGATGAGATGATCAAAGCGTTTGGGTTTATGCAGACTGATGGAGAAGCCTGTGTTTACAAGAAAGTGAGTGGGAGCTCTGTAGCATTTCTCATATTATATGTGGATGACATACTATTGATGGGCAATGATATAGAACTTTTGGAAAGCATAAAGGCCTACTTGAATAAGTGTTTTTCAATGAAGGACCTTGGAGAAGCTTCTTACATATTAGGCATCAAGATCTATAAAGATAGATCGATATGCCTCATTGGTCTTTCGCAAAGCACGTACCTTGACAAGATATTGAAGAAGTTCAATATGGATCAGTCCAAGAAGGGGTTCTTGCATGTATTGCAAGGTGTGAAATTGAGCATGGCTCAATGCCCGACCTCGGCAGAAAATAGAGAAAAGATGAGTGACATCCCCTATGCCTCAGCCATAGGGTCTATTATGTATGCCATGCTGTGTACCAGACCTGATTTGAACCTTGTCGTAAGTTTGGTAGGATGGTACCAAAGTAATCCCGGTATGGAACACTGGACAGCGGTCAAGAATATCCTAAAGTACCTAAAAAGGACTAAGGGTATGTTTCTCGTTTATGGAGGTGACGAACTGCTCGTCGTAAAGGGCTACATCGATGCTAGCTTCGACACAGATCTGGATGACTCCAAGTCACAAACCGGATACGTGTACATTTTGGATGGTGGGGCAGTTAGCCGGTGCAGTTGCAAGCAAAGCCTCGTGGCGGGATCTACATGTGAAGCGGAGTACATAGCAGCCTTGGAGGCAGCACAGGAAACAGTCTGGATGAAGGAGTTCATCACCGACCTAGGAGTTATTGCCAATGCGTCGGGCCCGATGACTCTCTTCTGTGACAACACTGGAGCTATTACCCTTGCCAAGGAGCCCAGGTTTCACAAGAAGACCAGGCATATCATGCGTCGCTTCAACTCCATTCGTGAATATATTCAGGATGGAGACATAGATATTTGTAAAGTGCATATGGATCTGAATGTCGCAGATCTGTTGACTAAACCTCTTCCGCGAGAAAAACATGATCAACACCAGAACTCTATGGGTGTTCGATTCATCACAATGTAACTAGATTATTGACTCTAGTGCAAGTGGGAGACTGTTGGAAATATGCCCTAAAGGCAATAATAAAGTGGTTATTATTAGATTTCCGTGTTCATGATAATTGTCTATTGTTCATGCTATAATTGTATTAACCGGAAACTGTAATACATGTGTGAATACATAGATCGTAATATGTCCCTAGTAAGCCTCTAGTTGACTAGCTCGTTGATCAATAGATGGTCATGGTTTCCTGACCATGGACATTGGATGTCATTGATAACAGGATCACGTTATTAGGAGAATGATGTGATGGACAAGACCCAATCCTAAGCGTAGCACAAGATCGTGTAGTTCATTTGCTAAAGCTTTTCTAATGTCAAGTATCATTTCCTTAGACCATGAGATTGTGCAGCTCCCGAATACCGTAGGAATGCTTTGGGTGTACCAAACGTCACAACGTAACTGGGTGGCTATAAAAGTGCACTACAGGTATCTCCGAAAGTATCTGTTGGGTTGGCACGAATCGAGATTGGGATTTGTCACTTCGTATGACGGAGAGGTATCTCTGGGCCCACTCGGTAATGCATCATCATAACAAGCTCAATGTGACTAAGGAGTTATCCGCGGGATCATGCGTTACGGAACGAGTAAAGAGACTAGCCGGTAATGATATTGAACGAGGTATAGAGATACCGACGATCGAATCCCGGGCAAGTAACATACCGATGGGCAAAGGGAATTGTATACGGGATTGATTGAATCCCCGACATCATGGTTCATCCAATGAGATCATCGTGGAACATGTGGGAGCCAACATGGGTATCCAGATCCTACTGTTGGTTATTGTCCAGAGAGATGTCTCGGTCATGACTACATGGTTCCCGAACCCGTAGGGTCTACACACTTAAGGTTCGGTGACGCTAGAGTTGTTATGGGAAATAGTATGTGGTTAATGAAGGTTGTCCGGAGTCCCAGATGGGATCCCGGACGTCACGAGGAGTTTCGGAATAGTCTAGAGGTGAAGAATTATATATGGGAAGTCTTGTTTCAGTCACCGGAATAATTTCGGGGGTTATCGGTATTGTACCAGGACCACCGGAAGGTGTCCGTGGGTCCACCGAGTGGGGCCACCTGCCCCGGTGGGCCTAGTGGGCTGAATAAGGGAGGGAACCAACCCTTGGTGGGCTGGTGCGCCCCCCCCCAAGGGGCCCTAGGCGCCTAGGGTTAGAAACCATAAGGGGTGGGGGCGCCTCCCACCTGACTTGGGGGGCAAGTCACCCTTGCCCCCCCCCCCTTGTAGATGGGATCTGGGGGGGCGGCCCCCTCTCCCCTTCCCCTATAAATAGAGGGGGGTGGGAGGGCTGCCATACCCTTCCCCTGGCGCAGCCCCTCCCCCTCTCCAACACCTCCTCCTCCTCCATAGTGCTTGGCGAAGCCCTGCCGGAGAACCACGAGCTCCATCACCACCACGCCGTCGTGTTGTCGGAGTTCTCCCTCAACTTGTCCTCTCCCCTTGCTGGATCAAGAAGGAGGAGACGTCCCCGGGCTGTACGTGTGTTGAACACGGAGGCGTCGTCCGTTCGGCGCTGGATCAGATCTTCTGCAATTTGAATCGCCGCGAGTACGACTCCATCATCTGCGTTCCTTGTAACGCTTCCGCTTAGCGATCTTCAAGGGTATGAAGATGCACTCCCTCTCTCTCGTTGCTAGCATCTCCTAGATTGATCTTGGTGACACGTAGGAATTTTTTTTGAATTATTGCTACGTTCCCCAACAGTCTCGGCACGACGAACTGTAGCAACGGTGCATACTCAGGGAGAACACTTATACCTTGAAATTTAGTGAGAGATCAGCTTATAAGGCTACCGCCGTACTAAGCAAAATAAGATGCATAAAATATAAACATCACATTCAATCAATATAAGTGATATGATATGCCCATCATCATCTTGCGCCTTTTGAGCTCCATCTCCAAATGAAAGCACAAGTGCTCCCTAGGTGGTTTTGGTAATTAATGCCAACATATCTCTTGCTGGACTAATGTTTTCATCTAGTATATTTCAGACAAGTTCAACAGATGGAGTGGCGTGGACAAGAGGACATGGAACCCTTTCAAGATGCTAAAGACAAAGGATTGGCTCAAGCTCAAAAAGCTCAAGACTCTACATTTTTTACTTCTAGTGATCCAAGATCACATTGAGTCCATAGGAAAAGCCAATACTATTAAAAGGGGATGAGGTGTTGCTTAATGGCTTGCTTGCTCAAAATGCTTAGTGATATGCTCCAAAACCCTTAGCTACTTTCTCATATCCACATATGTCCCAAACCAAAAGTCAAACTCGGCCCCACCGAAATTTCCTACCCGGCGCCACCGAGTTCACTTGACATAGCCACTGCCACAAACCCTAGTCATTTCGGTCTCACCGAGATGGGCTTGCAAACTCTTTGTTACCTATTGCAATAATTTCGGTCCCACCGATATGCAATCGGTCCCACCGAGTTTGCTTGACCAACTCTCTGTTTTGCTTATTACCAAAATCGGTCTCACCGAGTTTGCATAATTGGCCAAACCGAGACGAGGTATTACCCTAACCCTAGCACATCGGTCCCACCGAGTTGATCATATCGGTCCCACCGAATATCCTAACGTTCACATTTTGAACTAAATCGGTCTGACCGAGTTGTCTGATTCGGTCCCACCAAGTTTGGTGATTTGTGTGTAACGGTTAGATTTTGTGTGGAGGCTATATATACCCCTCCACCCACTCTTCATTCGTGGAGAGAGCCATTAGAACATGCCTACACTTCCAACATACATTTTCTGAGAGAGAACCACCTACACTTGTGTTGAGGTCAAGATATTCCATTCCAACCCTTCGTGATCTCTAGCCTTCCCCAAGTTGCTTGCCACTCAAACCCACTTTCCACCAAATCCAATCCTATGAGAGAGAGCTGACTATTGGGGAGACTATCATTTCAAGCACAAGAGCAAGGAGTTCATCATCAACACACCATCTATTACCTTTTGGAGAGTGATGTCTCCTAGATTGGCTAGGTGTCACTTGGGAGCCTCCGTCAAGATTGTGCAGTTGAACCAAGGAGTTTGTACAGGCAAGGAGATCGCCTACTTCATGAAGATATACCCTAGTGAGGCAAGTCCTTCGTGGGCGATGGCCATGGTGGGATAGACAAGGTAGCTTATTCGTGGACCCTTCGTGAGTGGAGCCCTCCGTGGACTCGCGCAACCGTTACCCTTCGTGGGTTGAAGTCTCCATCAACGTGGATGTACGATAGCACCACCTATCGGAACCACGCCAAAAATCTCCGTGTCTCCAATTGCATTTGCCCACTCAAATCCCATCCCTTTACATTCTTGCAACTTGCATGCTTTACTTTCCACTGCTAATATACTCTTGTCATGCTTGCTTGATATGTATTGTGAATGTTTAAACTTGTGCTAAAACTCCACTTCAACTTAAAGAAATTAAAAACTACAACTTTTCTTACTAAGAGTCTATTCACCCCCCCCCCTCTAGACACCTCTTCTCGATCCTTTCACCAAAGCACCGTCATGATCACCATCTTCACCGGCTTGACACCTTGATCTCCATCGTAGCATCGTTGTCGTCTTGCCAACTATTGCTTCTACGACTATCGCTACCGCTTAGTGATAAATTAAAGCAATTACATGGCGATTACATTTCATACAATAAAGCAACAACCATATGGCTCTTGCCAGTTGCCGATAACTATTACAAAACATGATCATCTCATACAACAATTTATATAATCACGTCTTGACCATATCACATCACAACATGTCCTGCAAAAACAAGTTAGACGTCCTCTACTTTGTTGTTGCAAGTTTTACGTGGCTGCTACAGGCTTCTAGCAAGAACCGTTCTTACCTATGCATCAAAACCACAACGATTTTTCATCAAGTGTGATGTTTTAACCATCAACAAGGACCGGGTGTAGTCAAACTCGATTCAACTAAAGCTAGAGAAACATACACCCACTAGCCACCTATGTGCGAAGCACAGCGGTAGAACCAGTCTCATGAACACGGTCATGTAATGTCAGTCTAGGCCACTACATCCAACAATACCGCCGAATCAAAGTAAGACATGCTGGTAAGCAGTATGACTAGTATCGCCCACAACTCTTTGTGTTCTACTCGTGCATATAACATCTACGCATAGACATGGCTCGGATGCCACGAGAGGGGGAGAGTGTGTCTATGTACCCTCATCAACCGAAAGCGGAAGCGTTTAGTAACGTGATTGATGTAGTCGAATGTCTTCGTGATCCAACCGATCAAGTACCAAATGCACAGCACCTCCGCGATCTGCACACATTCAGCTCAGTGACGTCCCTCGAACTCTTGATCTAGTTGAGGCCGAGGGAGAGATTCGTCAGCACAACGGCGTGGTGACAGGATGATGAAGTTACCAACGCAGGGCTTCGCCTAAGCACTACGACAATATGATCGAGGTGTAAAACTATGGAGGGGGGCACCGCACATGGCTAAAGATCAACTTGTGTGTATATGGGGTGCCCCCCTCCCCCGTATATAAAGGAGGGGAGGAGGAGGTCGGTCAGCCCTAAGGGGCGCGCCCAAGGGGGGAATCCTACTCCAAGTAGGAATCGGTCCCCCTTTCCTAGTCCAAGTGGGAGAAGAAGGAAGGAGAGGGAAAGAGGGGCCGCGCCCCCCTCCCCTAGTCCTATTCAGACTCCCCTTGGGGGCGCGCCACCTCCTGGCTGCTGCCCTCTCTCCCCCCTAAGGCCCACTAAGGCCCATTACTTCCCCGGGGGGTTCCGGTAACCCCTCCGGCACTCTGGTTTTATCCGAAACCACCCGGAACACTTCCGGTGTCCGAATGTAACCTTCCAATATATCAATCTTTATGTCTAGACCATTTTGAGACTCCTCGTCATGTCCGTGATCTCATCCGGGACACCGAACAACCTTCGGTACATCAAATCACATAACTCATAATATAAATCATCATCGAACGTTAAGCATGCGGACCCTACGGGTTTGAGAACTATGTAGACATGATCGAGAAACATCTCCGGTCATTAATGTAATGCGAGGGATAAGAGTTTGTGATGGGTACTTGGTATGTCTTGACTTGTGCGTAGATCTCCCCGGCAACGGCGCCAGAAATCCTTCTTGCTACCTCTTGAGCACTACGTTGGTTTTCCCTTGAAGAGGAAAGGGTGATGCAGCAAAGTAGCGTAAGTATTTCCCTCAGTTTTTGAGAACCAAGGTATCAATCCAGTAGGAGACTACACGGAAGTCACCTCGCACCTACACAAACAAATAAGAACCTCACAACCAATGCGATAAAGGGGTTGTCAATCCCTTCACGGTCACTTACGAGAGTGAGATCTGATAGAGATAATAAGATAAATATTTTTGGTATTTTTATGATATAGATTGGAAAATAAAGATTGCAAAATAAAATAGATTGGAAACTTATATGATGGAAAATAAACCCGGGGGCCATAGGTTTCACTAGTGGCTTCTCTCAAGATAGCATAAGTATTGCGGTAGGTAAACAAATTACTGTCGAGCAATTGATAGAAAAGTGCATAATTATGAGAATATCTAGGCATGATCATGTATATAGGCATCACGTCTGCAACAAGTAGACCGAAACGATTCTGCATCTACTACTATTACTCCACACATCGACCGCTATCCAGCATGCATCTAGAGTATTAAGTTCATAAGAACAGGGTAATGCAATCGGCAAGATGACATGATGTAGAGGGATAAACTCAAGCAATATGATATAAACCCCATCTTTTTATCCTTGATGGCAACAATACAATGCCTGCCTTGCTGCTCCTGTTGTCACTGGGAAAGGACACCGCAAGATTGAACCCAAAGCTAAGCACTTCTCCCACTACAAGAAATATCAATCTAGTAGGCCAAACCAAACTGATAATTCGAAGAGACTTGCAAAGATAAAAAAATCATACATAAAAGATTTCAGAGAAGAATCAAATATTGGTCATAGATAATCTTGATCATAAACCCACAATTCATCGGATCTCAAAAAACACACCGCAAAAAGAATTACATTGAATAGATCTCCAAGAAGATCGAGGAGAACTTTGTATTGAGATCGAAAGAGAGAGAAGAAGCCATCTAGCTAATAACTATGGACCCGAAGGTCTATGGTAAACTACTCACACATCATCGGAGAGGCTATGGTGTTGATGTAGAAGCCCTCCGTGATCGATTCCCCCTCCGGTGGAGCTCCGGAAAAGGCCCCAAGATGGGATCTCTTGGGTACAGAAGGTTGCGGTGGTGGAAATAGGGTTTCATGGTGCTCCTGGAATTTTTCGGGGTATACGGATATATATAGGAGGAAGAAGTAGGTCGGTGGAGCTGCGAGAGGCCCACGAGGGTGGGGAGCATGCCCAGGGGGCAGGCGTAACTCCCTGCCTTGTGGCCTCCTCGCTCCTTTCTTGACGTCTACTCCAATCCCCTGGATCACGTTTGTTCCAAAAATAACTCCCCCGAAGGTTTCATTCCGCTTGCATTCCGTTTGATATTCCTTTTCTGCAAAACACTGAAATAGGCAAAAAACAGCAATTTGCACTGGGCCTTGTGTTAGTAGGTTAGTCCCAAAAATAATATAAAAGTGTATAATAAAGCCCATTAAACATCCAAAACAGATAATATAATAGCATGGAACAATAAAAAATCATAGATACGTTGGTTCAGCAGCAACTGGCTTAGGTCCAGTCCCTTTGCAGTAGAAGCACTCAGTTTCAGGCTTAGGTCCAGACTTGGGTTTCACTTCAGCAGCAACTGGCTTGCTGTTCTTCTTGAAGTTCCCCTTCTTCCCTTTACCCTTTTTCTTGAAACTAGCGGTCTTGTTGACCATCAACACTTGATGCTCCTTCTTGATTTCTACCTCCGCAGCCTTTAGCATTGCGAAGAGCTCGGGAATAGTCTTATCCATCCATTGTGTATTATAGTTCATCATGAAGCTCTTGTAGCTTGGTGGCAGTGATTGAAGAACTCTGTCAATGACACTATCATCAGGAAGATTAACTCCCGGCTGAGTCAAGTGGTTGTGGTAACCACACATTCTGAGTATATGTTCACTGGCAGAACTATTCTCCTCCATTTTGCAGCTGTAGAACTTATTGGAGACTTCATATCTCTCAAACTGGGCATTTGCTTGAAATATTAACTTCAACTCTTGGAACATCTCATATGCTCCATGACGTTCAAAACATCGTTGAAGTCCTGGTTCTAAGTCGTAAAGCATGGCACACTGAACTATCGAGTAGTCATCAACTTTGCTCTGCCCAATCGTCCATAACATCTGGTGTTGCTCCTGCAGCGGGCTATACACCTAGCGGTGCTTCCAGGACGTAATTCTTCTGTGCAACAATGAGGATAATCCTCAAGTTACGGACCGAGTCTGTGTAGTTGCTACCATCATCTTTCAACTTAGCTTTCTCTAGGAACGCATTAAAATTCAAAGGAACAGTAGCATGGGCCATTTATGTACAAAAACATAGACATGCAAAATACTATCAGGTACTAAGTTCATGATAAATTTAAGTTCAATTAATCTAATTACTTAAGAACTCCCACTTAGATAGATATCTCTCTAATCATCTAAGTGATCATGTGATCCATATCAACTAAACCATGTTCGGTCATCACGTGAGATGGAGTAGTTTTCAATGGTGAACATCACTATGTTGATCATATCTACTATATGATTCACGCTCGACCTTTCGGTCTTAGTGTTCCGAGGCCATATCTGCAAATAATAGGCTCACAAAGTTTAACCCGAGTATTCTTCGTGTGCAAAACTGGCTTGCACCCGTTGTATGTGAACGTAGAGCTTATCACACCCGATTATCACGTGGTGTCTCGGCACGACGAACTGTAGCAATGGTGCATACTCAGGGAGAACACTTGTACCTTGAAATTTAGTGAGAGATTATCTTATAATGCTACCGCCGAACTAAGCAACGTAAGATGCATAAAGGATAAACATCACATGCAATCAATATAAGTGATATGATATGGCCATCATCATCTTGTGCTTTTGATCTCCATCTCCAAAGCACCGTCATGATCACCATCGTCACCAGCTTGACACCTTGATCTCCATCGAAGCATCATTGTCATCTCGCCAACTATTGCTACTATGACTATTGCTACCTCTTGAGCACTTGCATTGGTTTTCCCTTGAAGAGGAAAGGGTGGTGCAGCAAAGTAGCGTAAGTATTTCCCTCAGTTTTTGAGAACCAAGATATCAATCTAGTAGGAGGCTACGCCCTAGTCCCTCGCACCCACACAAAACAAATAAATCCTCGCAACCAACGCGATAAGGGGTTGTCAATCCCTACACGGTCACTTACGAGAGTGAGATATGATAGATATGATAAGATAATATTTTTGGTATTTTTATGATAAAGATGCAAAGTAAAATAAAAGCAAAGGAAATAACTAAGTGTTGGAAGATTAATATGATGAAGATAGACCCGGGGGCCATAGGTTTCACTAGTGGCTTCTCTCAAGAGCATAAGTATTTTACGATGGGTGAACAAATTACTGTTGAGCAATTGACAGAATTGAGCATAGTTATGATAATATCTAGGTATGATCATGTATATAGGCATTACATCCAAGACAAGTAGACCGACTCCTGCCTGCATCTACTACTATTCCTCCACACATCGACCGCTATCCAGCATGCATCTAGAGTATTAAGTTCAAGAGAACAGGGTAACGCTTTAAGCAAGATGGCGTGATGTAGAGGGATAAACTCATGCAATATGATGAAAACCCCATCTTGTTATCCTCGATGGCAACAATACAATACGTGCCTTGCTGCCCCTACTGTCATTGGGAAAGGACACCGCAAGATTAAACCCAAAGCTAAGCACTTATCCCATTGCAAGAAAGATCAATCTAGTAGGCCAAACCAAACTGATAATTCAAAGAGACTTGCAAAGATAACCAATCATACATAAAAGAATTTAGAGAAGATTCAAATATTGTTCATAGATAAACTTGATCATAAACCCACAATTCATCGGTCTCAACAAACACACCACAAAAGAAGATTACATCGAATAGATCTCCATAAGAGAGGGGGAGAACTTTGTATTGAGATCCAAAAAGGGAGAAGAAGCCATCTAGCTAATAACTATGGACCCGAAGGTTTGAGGTAAACTACTCACACTTCATCGGAGAGGCTATGGTGTTGATGTAGAAGCCCTCCGTGATCGATGCCCCCTCCGGCGGAGCTCCGGAACAGGCCCCAAGATGGGATCTCATGGATACAGAAAGTTACGGTGGTGGAATTACCGTTTTGGCTCCGTATCTGATCATTTGGGGGTACGTAGGTATATATAGGAGGAAGGAGTACGTCGGTGGAGCAACAGGGGGGCCACGAGGGTGGAGGGCGCGCCTGGGGGTAGGAGCGCTCCCCTACCTCGTGGCCTCCCTATTGGTTGCTTGACGTAGGGTCCAAGTCTCCTGGATTTTGTTCGTTCCAAAAATCACGTTCCCGAAGGTTTTATTCCGTTTGGACTACGTTTGATATTCCTTTTCTTCGAAACCCTAAAATAGGCAAAAAACAGCAATTCTGGGCTGGGCCTCCGGTTAAGGTTAGTCCCAAAAATAATATAAAAGTGAATAATAAAGCCCAATTATGTCCAAAACAGAAGATAATATAGCATGGAGCAATCAAAAATTATAGATACGTTGGAGACGTATCAAGCATCCCCAAGCTTAATTCCTGCTCGTCCTTGAGTAGGTAAATGATAAAAACAGAATTTTTGATGTGGAATTGTGACACCCCGAGACCGATGCTCGAGAAGACCTCCATATATTCCGGGTTTCGCCGTGCGTTTCATTCGTGCCTGCCGTTTTATTTTTGCATTGCATCATGTCATCATGCCATCGTGTCATTTTATTTAACTCAACTAAATAAATGGCATGGATCTTTGATCCATTTAAATCGATGGAATTCACATGGTGAGTTCTCTTTATAACACATATCCTCCCGATAGTAGGGAACTATATTAAATATTTTCTTTAATTTTGAAATTCACCATAACACACTTGCAAAATCCCAATGCCTTTGTTATCACAACTCTTGACCTCTAACTTTTCCATATATCCTTTCGTCATTTTCCGGAGCTCCACTAAAAACCCAAACATTTTTGGGCACTTCAAAATACCCCCTTGTTCAAAACATTTGAATTAAATTCAAATGCTTTTAATTTGAAACTTTGCAATCTTGCTCACTCCCATTCTAGTTGTGGTGCTTTGATATATGTCCTAGTAGCTGCATGCCAAATTCCAGCTTGATTCAAATTTATTTGACCCTTCAAATAAATTTGTAACCTTCCTCTTTTTCCTTCTTGTGTTGGAATTAAAAAAAAGGGAGAACCTTTCTTTTCTGTCAGGCCCTACTCTTTTTCTCTCTCCCTCCTCTTCTATGTGTGGTAGCTAGCCCAGGCTAGGCCGGCCTGCTAGGCCCAGCCGGCCCATCTAACTCCTCTAACCCTGGGCGCCCGAGCAACCTAGGCCCGATCCCCTCCTCCCTCACCTCTCCCTTCGCGCCACCAGGGAGCCGACTCCTCCATCTCGCTCGATCCCATCTCCCTCTCGATCTCTTCCATACTCGCTGCCTCTCTTTCCCTCGTCCTCCTCCCAACACTTGCACGCAGAGGAGCAGCTTCCCATTCCCCCGATCCCCTTGTCCACTACCTTGGCCTCCGGCCATGGCACCCGCACCGACCACCCAGCAGGCCGGTGCCCTTGCTGGAGCCACCTTGTCGCGCCTCCTCCTCACCAAGCTCCCCGTCGCCTAGGCACCCGAGGAGAGGAGCTCCTCGAGCACCTGCGCCCGCAGACATCACGCCCGTCGCCGGCGCTACAAGTCCGCGTCACCGAGCCCCTCGTCCTGCCGGTGTTGCTCCTTCTGCCGCACGCCCACCGAGCTCCATCGCGCCCGACACCATCGACCTCGAGCTCCCGTGCCTTGCCTTTGTCCGCGCGCCTGTGAGGAAGCTCCGGGAGCAGCCATGGCCGTGGATGCCGTCCGCCGCCTCCTGTTCGAAGCTCCGGCGTGCCCAAGCCTCAGAGGCGACCGGATCGACCTCCCCAAGCCCCCGTCGCTGGCCTACCCTGTTTCTGTTGCGCCGAACGATGATGACCAGCGCCATCCCCCTGCTTGCACTCCTGCTGCGCCTTCATTCCGTCTCCTAGTGAAGGAGATGACTAGCAGCACCCAGCCTTGTTGACCGCTGCACGCGCAGGCCCAGTGCACCCACCAGGGTCTCCCCTCCTTGTGTGGGCTGCGCCCCTCTCCATGGCCAAGACCGGGACACCGCGAACGTCAAGTTCCTCCACAGGCGCCCGAATGACTACAAAGTTTTGCGTCAAGTACCTCTACTGTCTTCATTGGAATCCCATGATCGCCAAGTACCTCGACGCCCGACGCCAAGAGCAACTACCGACGCCGAAGACCCACGAACCAAAAACATCAAGTTCGAGAACCGTTGACGTGCACTTCGACAAGTACCACTACGGCCGGAGACCTCGACGCCCGACGGCTAAAATGATCACCGAACCGGAAATAACGCCAAGTACTAGGTCAACGAGAACCACCAAGTTCGTCTTCCGTCGTCTCCAAAATCGCCAAGTACCACGACGATACAAGAACAACTACCGTCGACATGCATTTTGCCAAGTATCACTACCGTCGACCCTCGAAGACTCCGTGGACGTCAAGTTTCTCGCGGTGCCCCTGAATAGCTACGGAAACTTGTGAGACTAAGAACATGAATGACTACCATCGCCACGAGAACGACTACTTCCCACAACGAACCGTGAACAACTACTTCCTCTACCATCGCCAAGTACCACTACTTCCCAGGACGATCGTGAACGACTACACCGGTTGACCCGAACCATTCCGATAATGCACGCTCCGAAAGGTATAACCGCCGAGTTGATGATCCGTGGAACGAATGCATGTTGGTTGTTGTAATCCGCCCGTGAACGTTAGTTGTTCCCTCGTTTGACACCGTCGTCGACTCATGGGACACCCGGTATCCGGGATCACCCCACCATCTCTAACATGTTCCGAACATGCGCGCCCTTGCTTCCTTTGCAGCGGTATCTCCATGAGCTACCAGAACCGATATGGTGCCATGGCATCATTTTCGGATTCGTCACCATGGCAGCCTTTCTTTCCACCACGGTGACAAATGCTTCATTATGCTCTTATCAACTTTTAATAAAAATTGCATAAACTTGCACATGTCATCCGCATCATGTTAACAACATCAAGAATGTTTAAAATTGTTGTTTGTATTAATTTGCTAAATGCATATGGGGTTTTACCGGGTTTGTTGTTTGCTATATCCGGCACCATTTAAATTGTTTAGATGGTATAGTTTTGTTATGCGTCACCTCTTGCCATGTTAACCAACCTTTAATATTGTTGAGTACCTAACCGGGAGTGAACTAAATAATTGATGTGGTGTTTCGTCAATATGCAACGGAGTTGCATATTGAGCTTCACTTAATTTGTAGGGTTGTTTGTGTATTTTTGCCATGCCATGCTTCATTAAACCGGACATGCATCATACTTGATTATGCATCATGCCATGATTATGTGTTGGTTGTTTACTATGTTGTGTGCTTCTTTCCGGTGTTGCTTCTTCGGGTTGGTTCCGAGAACGTCGCGTTTGTGAGGACCCGTTCGACTACGTCCGTTTGCCTTCTTCATGGACTCGTTCTTCTTCCTTGCGGGATCTCAGGCAAGATGACCATACCCTCGAAATCACTTCTATCTTTGCTTGCTAGTTGCTCGCTCTTTTGCTATGCCTATGCTGCGATACCTACCACTTGCTTACCATGCCTCCCATATTGTTAAGCCAAGCCTCTAACCCACCTTGTCCTAGCAAACCGTTGTTTGGCTATGTTACCGCTTTGTTCAGCCCCTCTTATAGCGTTGTTAGTTGCCGGTGAAGATTGGAGCTTGTTCCATGTTTGGAACATGGGTATTTTGTTGGGATATCACAATATCTCTTATTTAATTAATGCATCTATATACTTGGTAAATGGTGGAAGGCTCGGCCTTATGCCTGGTGTTTTGTTCCACTCTTGCCGCCCTAGTTTCCGTCATATCAGTGTTATGTTCCCGGATTTTGCGTTCCTTACGCGGTTGGGTTGTAATGGGAACCCCTTGACAGTTCGCCTTGAATAAAACTCCTCCAGCATGGCCCAACATTGGTTTTACCATTCGCCACCTAGCCTTTTCTTTCCCTTGGGTTCTGCAGACTCAAGGGTCATCTTTATTTTAAACCCCCGGGCCAGTGCTCCTCTGAGTGTTGGTCCAAACTGAGCGATGTCTGGAGCTACCAGGGCAACTCTGAGCTGGCCCACCCGACGTCTGGCTCATCCGGTGTGCCCTGAGAACGAGATATGTGCAGCTCCTATCGGGATTTGTCGGCACATCTGGGTGGCTTTGCTGGTCTTGTTTTACCATTGTCGAAATGTCTTGTAACCGGGATTCCGAGTCTGATCGGGTCTTCGCGCTAGAAGGAATATCCTTCGTTGACCGTGAGAGCTTGTGATGGGCTAAGTTGGGACACCCCTGCAAGGAGTTGAACTTTCGAAAGCCGTGCCCGCGGTTATGGGCAGATGGGAATTTGTTAATGTCCGGTTGTAGAAAACCTGAAGTTGACCTTAATTAAAATACATCAACCACGTGTGTAACCGTGATGGTCTCTTCTCGGTGGAGTCCGGGAAGTGAACACGGTGTTGGAGTTATGTTTGACATAGGTTATTTTAGGATCACTTCTTGATCATAGTTGTTCGACCATGCTTTTGCCTTCTCTTCTCGCTCTCTTTTGCGTATGTTTGCCACTATAAATGCTAGTCGCTTGCTGCAGCTCCACCTCATACCTTTTAGCTACCTATAAGCTTAAATAGTCTTGATCGCGAGGGTGTGAGATTGCTGAGTCCCCGTGACTCACAGATACTTCCAAAACCAGTTTGCAGGTGCCGAATTTACCGAGCAGGTGACGCAACCAAGCTCAAGGATGAGCTCGATGAAGATCTTGTCCTTTGTCTTGTTTCGTTTCTAGTTGATCAGTAGTGGAGCCCAGTTGGGGTCGATCGGGGGACCTTGTCGCATTTGGGGTTGCTCTTTATTTTGGTTCCGTAGCCGGACCTTGATTGTATTTGGATGTTGTAATGCTTTATTCCTGTAATTATGTGAAGTGGCGATTGTAAGCCAACTATTTATCTTGTTCCCTTATGTATTACATGGGTTGTGTGAAGATTACCTCACTTGCGACATTGCTTTCAGTGCGGTTATGCCTCTAAGTCATGCTTCGACACGTGGGAGATATAGCTGCATCGAGGGCGTTACAAGTTGGTAATCAGAGCCTTCCCTGACCTTAGGAGCCCCCTGCTTGATCAAATCGCTGGCGTTATTGAGTCTAGAAATGTTTTGAGTCATTTAGGAATTATATATATCGGAGAGTTAGGACTTCTTTTTACTCCTCAGTCCCTTCGTCGCTCTGGTGAGGCATCCTGACGTAGAGTTTTGACTCTTCTCTTCTCAAATTTCACTAAAAAAAATTTGGATCATGCGGGTATCTTGGAATCGTTCCGATGGTTTTGGGATGAGAACTTGTTCTTGGTGCCTCCTGTCATTTAGGGGTTGTGGCAGTGTCCCGGGGAGTTGAGCTCCGAGGTGTTGTCATCACAATTTTATCATTGCAGTTCTGGAATACCTGAGAGTAGTTTCGCCGACATCGAAAATTTCTTTTATGCAGTTGTTGGTGAGATAACCTCGATGCCACCCAGTACTGGGGCGGGAGTTCGGGAGTATTGCCATAACTCGTATAACGGATGCTTTTCGAAGGTTGAGGTAGACGATTTCCGAAGGTTTCTTGGTTATGTGTTGAAGGATGGATACAGCTGGATGTAGGATTTGCTAGTTTGGGTGAGATATTATGCTTCCCCTGTATCCCCAACATCTGATTGCATAACCGGAAAATTTTGGGAGTTTATAAGTGGGAATTCAAGTAGCTCTTAGGATATCTTTCCGACAGATGTATTATATGAAATTGGGGTTCGACGTCTGGTGGTCCGCCTATCCACGGTTGGTTTTACAGTGGTCTCGTTGTGTCTTAAAGAGTCCTTGGCTATGCTGACTCGGGGACGCTTCGTATGTCATGTGCACTGCCTTGTACATGATGGTGTTGTACGATCGAGCCCGTGTAGGCCCCACCACGAAAACTTCGGATGAAATCTCTATCATATGTTTGTTCCGGCTTATTCTGCAAGCCAATCCTTTGTTTTGTTTTTGAGCTGTGGTATTCGAGTTGCTTCGAAGTCAAATGTTGATTCCATACCTTTCCTAAACGGTGTTCTCATACTCCTATGTGAATACTAATCCCTCATGATAATCGAGATTGTCATGCAAATCCTTTTCGACCGGCGTGTTTTCTCTCCAAGTGGTTCCGATCATTTCAACATCAGCAAGATCAATTATCAGTTTTTTTCTCAACGGTGTTTGTTTCATCCATCTCCAAGTTGCCTTTGTTTTTCCCTCCCACCCACCCTTTTTCTTCAAGGACTCAGATTTCTTAATCAAGTATCCTTTGATTCATGTGAAGTCTCTCCATTCTTTCCTTCATGTTCTTACCCGGTGATTCTCATGAAGATTCTAACGGAGCTTCAAGCTCGTCACTCTTCACTCGTTTTCTTCTCCGGTGGATTCAAATCAAGCTTTCGGTGTTGATCTCATACCCCTTTTCCTCGTTTCAAATACCTTCTCATACCGGTGCACCTCATAATAATTTACTTCTCGCTATTCATTTGTTCGGGAGTGCTGAAGATATCTCAGAAGGCTCGTCTTGTCTTTCAAGATCAGTTCAACCTTTCTCGAGGCTGTTATCTCATTCAAGTCTTTTAATTCAACCGGTGCATTCTCTCTTTTAAATTGTTCAACGGTGTTTTTTTGAGTGGGCCCTAACCCACAGGTCTTTTCCCAGGATCTTACCTGACTCTTCTAATTTTTCTGGAGCTAGCCTAAATTCTTTTGAAGTTTGACATAAGAATGATTTATCATCAGTCAAATGTCTTTCTCCAAGATCTTCCAAATTCTTTTCATCATTGGTTCAACTTTTCTATTCTTCTTTATTCCGAAGTGTCTCAACAATTCATGGTGGTGTTTCTCGTCGTCATTCTCGGATTTTGAAGACCGAAGAAGAGTTTCTCTTTAATCTTGCTCCATTCTCTTCAAGATTCGTGATTCTAGCTTGATGCCATCCTCTCATAATTGTTTTCGTTTGTGAGAATTCTTTTCACCCATCCGAAGCAATTCAAGATTCTTCTCGGCTTGATTATCCGGAGTCCATCAATTCAGGTTTATTCATTCTCAGCTTTCAGCTCTCGTTCTCAAAATCTTACCGGTGCATCATTCAAGTATTCTCTTATCAGCTCGTGATCTCTTCGTTCATTTGTATCTAAATCCCCTCAAGTATCTTCTTCTGTTCTCTTATTCTTCCCGGTGCTTCTTTATCTTCCTTCGTTCTTTTCCAATTCTTACGGTGGCTATTCAGGATTTTTCTTCCTTGCTATCATATTTATTTAGTCGTTGTCAATCCTAACGGTGATTAGTTTAAGAGTTCTCTTCCTTGGTTATCATATCAATTCATTCATTGTTTCGATTCCACCGGAATTTATGTAGACCTTCTCAAGTTGGCGTGATATCTATCTTAATCCTTTCTACGAGAATAAGTAGTATGTCAAATCGGTTGATTGTCATGAATTTAATTGATGAAGGACAAGCATAATGTAATTCTTATTCTTGTTTCATCCAAATGATTAATTCCTTATTCCGGAGGTGCATCATATCACATTCTTGGTTCGATATGCTTTATCTTTTCTTTCCCAAGAGTTCCAAGCTTTCGCAATTACATCTCCACGGAGGTCCATCTAAATCATTGCAAGGCTTCACCTTGTGTTTTCAACTACCCTTTCTTTCCGTTTGATCATTCTTTTGTTTAACGGAGTTCTTCATGGAGGTTCTACATGATGGTTCATCAAGGATTTATTTCCTTCTCGAAGTTTTCATCGAGATTCTTTTAAGGAGCTCAAGCATTCTTCTTCTTGTAATCCGGAGTGCAATTCTTTCTTCCGTACCATTGGAGGTGGTATTATGTCGTTCTTGATAATTTTCCTTCGTGCTTCATGTTTCTCAAGCTATCAAGAATGAGGTATTTTAAATTCATCAACCTCTTCGTTGGAATTATCTTGGGTTATGTTTCACCTAAAGCCTTCCCTAAGGATTGTTGCTATTTATGGTGTTTATAAATGACCCAAGTTCTTCATTTATCCTCCCGATGAAATAAGTTTCTTGTCTTCTTGTTCATATCAATCCAATCTTGTTTCGTTAGTGGCAGTATTTCACCTCAAGAAGTTGAGATGTTCTCCATAAGGCCACGACAAGTTTATTCTTTTCGTTGTTGGTTTTCCCAACAACTCCGTTCAACCCCTCTCCTAACGATGCCTTTTCAAGATCAATTGTTGTGGTAGAAGTGGCATTTTCTTCTCAATTCTTTTATTCCAATGATCTATCTTCTATTATTTTCTACCGGAGGCATTGTGATGTTGCTGTCTTCGTCCCATCAACTCATTTTGCCAAGTTCATATTCTTTTCCTTGCTTATCCCATCTAACCGGAGTGTCGTGCCCTCTTTTCAGTTCTATCATCTTATCAAGTTTTACCTCCCTTCTCAACCGGAGTGCTGTCCGAGACCTTTCTTACCCCTTGCCCCATTCTTCTAATAGTTTTGGAGGCAGTGTGTTGTGATTTTATCAAGTATCTTCTCATCTTATCAAGTTCTTATTCAATCCTCCTTCTTTTCATTCAGAGTGCTGCCCGAATTTGTTCTTCCTTGTTACTCTTCCCTACCGGAGTGTTTTCAATTTTGTTCTTCTTCGTTGTATTCTTTCTTTAAATTTGTTCAACTTTTCAAGGTTCATTGGTTTCACTCGTTTGTCAAAGAAGCAACTTAGTTTTACCGCTTATCTTCTTCTTCCGTTTTTTCCCTCCGGTGCCATCCTAGATCTCGGGACGAGATCCTCTCGTAGTGCTAGAGTGTTGTGACGCCCCGAGACCGATGCTCAAGAAGACCTCCATATATTCCGGGTTTCACCGTGTGTTTCATTTGTGCCTGCCCTTTTATTTTTGCATTGCATCATGTCATCATGCCATCATGTCATTTTTTTAACTCAACTAAATAAATGGCACGGATCTTTGATCCATTTAAATCGAGGGAATTCACATGGTGAGTTCTCTTTATAACACATATCCTCCCGATAGTAGGGAGCTATATTAAATATTTTCTTTAATTTTGAAATTGACCATAACACACTTGCAAAATCCCAATGCCTTTGTTATCACAACTCTTGACCTCTAACTTTTCCATATATCCTTTCGTCATTTTCCAGAGCTCCACTAAAAACCCGAACATTTTTGGGCACTTCAAAATCCCCCCTTGTTCAAAACATTTGAATTAAATTCAAATGCTTTTAATTTGAAACTTTGCAATCTTGCTCACTCCAATTCTAGTTGTGGTGCTTTGATATATGTCCTATTAGCCGCATGCCAAATTCCAGCTTGATTCGAATTTATTTGACCCTTCAAATAAATTTGTAACCTTCCTTTTTTTCCTTCTTGTGTTGGAATTAAAAAAAAAGGGAGAACCTTTCTTTTCTATCAGGCCCTACTCTTTTCTCTCTCCCTCCTCTTCTATGGGTGGTAGCTAGCCCAGCCTAGGCCAGCCTGCTAGGCCCAGCCGGCCCATCTAACTCCTCTAACCCTAGGCGCCCGAGCCACCTAGACCCGATCCCCTCCTCCCTCTCCTCTCCCTTCGCGCCGCCAGGGAGCCCGACTCCTCCATCTCGCTCGATCCCATCTCCCTCTCGATCTCTTCCCTACTCGCTGCCTCTCTTTCCCTCGTCCTCCTCCCAACACTTGCACGCATAGGAGCAGCTTCCCATTCCCCCGATCCCCTTGTCCACTACCTTGGCCTCCGGCCATGGCACCCGCACCGACCACCCAGCAGGCCGGTGCCCTTGCCGAAGCCACCTTGCCGCGCCTCCTCCTCACCAAGCTCTCCGTCGCCCAGGCACCGGAGGAGAGGAGCTCCTCGAGCACCTGCGCCCGCAGACATCATGCCCGTCGCCGGCACCACAAGTCCGCGTCGCCGAGCCCCTCGTCCAGCCGGAGTTGCTCCTTCTGCCGCACGCCCACCGAGCTCCATCGCACCCGACGCCATCGACCTCGAGCTCCCGTGCCCTGCCTTTGTCCGTGCGCCTGTGACGAAGCTCCGGGAGCAGCCATGGCCGTGGATGCCATCCGCCGCCTCCAGTTCGGAGCTCCGGGTGCCCAAGCCTCGGAGGCGACCAGATCGACCTCCCCAAGCCCCCGTCGCTGGCCTACCCTATTTCTGCTGCGCCGAACAATGACGACCAGCGCCATCCCCCTGCTTGCACTCCTGCTGCGCCTTCGTTCCATCTCCTAGCGAGGGAGATGACTAGCAGCACCCAGCCCTGTTGACCGCTGCACGCGCAGGCCCAGTGCACCCACGAGGGTCTCCCCTCCTTGTGTGGGCTGCGCCCCTCTCCATGGCCAAGACCGAGACACCGCGAACGTCAAGTTCCTCCACAGGTGCCCGAACGACTACAAAGTTTTGCGTTAAGTACCTCTACTTTCATCATCGGAATCCCATGAACGCCAAGTACCTCGACACCCAATGCCAAGAGCAACTACCGACGCCGAAGACCCACGAACCAAAAACGTCAAGTTCGACAACCGTTGACGTGCACTTCGACAAGTACCACTATGGCCGGAGACCTCGACGCCCGACGCCTAAAACGATCACCGAACTGGAAATAACGCCAAGTACTAGGTCAACGAGAACCACCAAGTTCGTCTTCCGCCGTCTCTGAAATCGCCAAGTACCACGACGATACGAGAACAACTACCGTCGACGTGCATTTTGCCAAGTATCAATACCGTCGACCCTCGAAGACTCCGTGGACGTCAAGTTTCTCGCGGTGCCCCTGAACAGCTACCGAAACTTGTGAGACTAAGAACGTGAACGACTACCGTCGCCACGAGAACGACTACTTCCCACAACGAACCGTGAACAACTACTTCCTCTACCATCGCCGAGTACCACTACTGCCCACGACGATCGTGAATGACTACACCGCTTGACCCGAACCGTTCCGATAATGCACGCTCTGAAAGGTATAACCGCCGAGGCGATGATCCGTGGAACGAATGCATGTTGGTTGTTGTAATCCGCCTGTGAACATTAGTTGTTCCCTCGTTTGACACCGTCGTCGACTCCTGGGACACCCGGTATCCGGGATCACCCCACCATCTCTAGCATGTTCCGAACATCTGCACCCTTGCTTCCTTTGCAGCGGTATCTCCATGAGCTACCAGAAATGATATGGTGCCATGGCATCATTTTCGGATTCTTCACCGTGGCACCCTTTCTTTCCACCACGGTGACAAATGCTTCATTATGCTCTTATCAACTTTTAATAAAAATTGCATAAACTTGCACATGTCATCCGCATCATGTTAACAACATCAAGAATGTTTAAAATTGTTGTTTGTATTAATTTGCTAAATGCATATGGGGTTTTACCGGGTTTGTTGTTTGTTATATCCGGCCCCATTTAAATTGTTTAGATGGTATAGTTTTGTTATGCGTCACCTCTTGCCATGTTAGCCAACCTTTAATTTTGTTGAGTACCTAACCGGGAGTGAACTAAATAATTGATGTGGTGTTTCGTCAATATGCAACGGAGTTGCATATTGAGCTTCACTTAATTTGTAGGGTTGTTTGTGTATTTTTGCCATGCCATGCTTCATTAAACCGGACATGCATCATACTTGATTTTGCATCATGCCATGATTATGTGTTGGTTGTTTACTATGTTGTGTGCTTCTTTCCGGTGTTGCTTCTTCGGGTTGGTTGCGAGAACGTCGCGTTTGTGAGGACCCGTTCGACTACGTCCGTTTTCCTTCTTCATGGACTCGTTCTTCTTCCTTGCGGTATCTCAGGCAAGATGACCATACCCTCGAAATCACTTCTATCTTTGCTTGCTAGTTGCTCGCTCTATTGCTATGCCTATGCTGCAATACCTACCACTTGCGTACCATGCCTCCCATATTGTTAAGCCAAGCCTCTAACCCACCTTGTCCTAGCAAACCGTTGTTTGGCTATGTTACCGCTTTGCTCAGCCCCTCTTATAGCATTGTTAGTTGCAGGTGAAGATTGGAGCTTGTTCCATGTTTGGAACATGGGTATTTTGTTGGGATATCTCAATATCTCTTATTTAATTAATGCATCTATATACTTGGTAAATGGTGGAAGGCTCGGCCTTATGCCTGGTGTTTTGTTCCACTCTTGCCCCCCTAGTTTCCGTCATATCGGTGTTATGTTCCCGGATTTTGCATTCCTTACGCGGTTGGGTTATAATGGGAACCCCTTGACAGTTTGCCTTGAATAAAACTCTTCCAGCATGGCCCAACATTGGTTTTACCATTCGCCACCTAGCCTTTTCTTTCCCTTGGGTTCTGCAGACTCAAGGGTCATCTTTATTTTAAACCCCGGGGCCAGTGCGCCTCTGAGTGTTGGTCCAAACTGAGCGATGTCCGGAGCTACCAGGGGCAACTCTGGGCTGGCCCACCCAATGTCTGGCTCATCCGGTGTGCCCTGAGAACGAGATATGTGCAGCTCCTATCGGGATTTGTCGGCACATCTGGGTGGCTTTGCTGGTCTTGTTTTACCATTGTCCAAATGTCTTGTAACCGGGATTCCGAGTCTGATCGGGTCTTCCCGCTAGAAGGAATATCCTTCGTTGACCATGAGAGCTTGTGATGGGCTAAGTCGGGACACCCCTGCAAGGATTTGAACTTTCGAAAGCTGTGCCCGCGGTTATGGGCAGATGGGAATTTGTTAATGTCCGGTTGTAGAAAACCTGAAGTTGACCTTAATTAAAATACATCAACCGCGTGTGTAACCGTGATGGTCTCTTCTCGGTGGAGTCTGGGAAGTGAACACGGTGTTGGAGTTATGTTTGACATAGGTTATTTTAGGATCACTTCTTGATCATAGTTGTTCGACCGTGCTTTTGCCTTCTCTTCTCGCTCTCTTTTGCGTATGTTTGCCACTATAAATGCTAGTCGCTTGCTGCAGCTCCACCTCATACCTTTTAGCTACCTATAAGCTTAAATAGTCTTGATCGCGAGGGTGTGAGATTGCTGAGTCCCCGTGACTCACAGATACTTCCAAAACCAGTTTGCAGGTGCCGATGTTACCGAGCAGGTGACGCAACCAAGCTCAAGGATGAGCTCGATGAAGATCTTATCCTTTGTCTTGTTTCGTTTCTAGTTGATCAGTAGTGGAGCCCAGTTGGGGTCGATCGGGGGACCTTGTCGCATTTGGGGTTGCTCTTTATTTTGGTTCTGTAGCCGGACCTTGATTGTATTTGGATGTTGTAATGCTTTATTCCTGTAATTGTGTGAAGTGGCGATTGTAAGCCAACTATTTATCTTGTTCCCTTATGTATTACATGGGTTGTGTGAAGATTACCTCACTTGCGACATTGCTTTCAATGCGGTTATGCCTCTAAGTCGTGCTTCGACACGTGGGAGATATAGCTGCATCGAGGGCGTTACAAGTTGGTAATCAGAGCCTTCCCTGACCTTAGGAGCCCCCTTCTTGATCAAATCACTGGCGTTATTGAGTCTAGAAATGTTTTGAGTCATTTAGGAATTATATATATCGGAGAGTTAGGACTTCTTTTTACTCCTCAGTCCCTTCGTCGCTCTGGTGAGGCATCCTGACGTAGAGTTTTGACTCTTCTCTTCTCAAATTTCACTAAAAAAAATTTGGATCATGCGGGTATCTTGGAATCGTTCCGATGGTTTTGGGATGAGAACTTGTTCTTGGTGCCTCCTGTCATTTAGGGGTTGTGGCAGTGTCCCGGGGAGTTGAGCTCCGAGGTGTTGTCATCACAATTTTATCATTGCAGTTCTGGAATACCTGAGAGTAGTTTCGCCGACATCAAAAATTTCTTTTATGCAGTTGTTGGTGAGATAACCTCGATGCCACCCAGTACTGGGGCGGGAGTTCGGGAGTATTGCCATAACTCGTATAACGGATGCTTTTCGAAGGTTGAGGTAGACGATTTCCGAAGGTTTCTTGGTTATGTGTTGAAGGATGGATACAGCTGGATGTAGGATTTGCTAGTTTGGGTGAGATATTATGCTTCCCCTATATCCCCAACACCTGATTGCATAACCGGAAAATTTTGGGAGTTTATAAGTGGGAATTCAAGTAGCTCTTAGGATATCTTTCCGACAGATGTATTATATGAAATTGGGGTTCGACGTCTGGTGGTCCGCCTATCCACGGTTGGTTTTACAGTGGTCTCGTTGTGTCTTAAAGAGTCCTTGGCTATGCTGACTCGGGGACGCTTCGTATGTCATGCGCACTGCCTTGTACATGATGGTGTTGTACGATCGAGCCCGTGTAGGCCCCACCACGAAAACTTCGGACGAAATCTCTATCATATGTTTGTTCCGGCTTATTCTGCAAGCCAATCCTTTGTTTTGTTTTTGAGCTGTGGTATTCGAGTTGCTTCGAAGTAAAATGTTGATTCCATACCTTTCCTAAACGGTGTTCTCATACTCCTATGTGAATACTAATCCCTCATGATAATCGAGATTGTCATGCAAATCCTTTTCGACCGGCGTGTTTTCTCTCCAAGTGGTTCCGATCATTTCAACATCAGCAAGATCAATTATCAATTTTTTTCTCAACGGTGTTTGTTTCATCCGTCTCCAAGTTGCCTTTGTTTTTCCCTCCCACCCACCCTTTTTCTTCAAGGACTCAGATTTCTTAATCAAGTATCCTTTGATTCATGTGAAGTCTCTCCATTCTTTCCTTCATGTTCTTACCCGGTGATTCTCATGAAGATTCTAACGGAGCTTCAAGCTCGTCACTCTTCACTCGTTTTCTTCTCCGGTGGATTCAAATCAAGCTTTCGGTGTTGATCTCATACCCCTTTTCCTCGTTTCAAATACCTTCTCATACCGGTGCACCTCATAATAATTTACTTCTCGCTATTCATTTGTTCGGGAGTGCTGAAGATATCTCAGAAGGCTCGTCTTGTCTTTCAAGATCAGTTCAACCTTTCTCGAGGCTGTTATCTCATTCAAGTCTTTTAATTCAACCGGTGCATTCTCTCTTTTAAATTGTTCAACGGTGTTTTTTTGAGTGGGCCCTAACCCATAGGTCTTTTCCCAGGATCTTACCTGACTCTTCTAATTTTTCCGGAGCTAGCCTAAATTCTTTTGAAGTTTGACGTAAGAATGATTTATCATCAGTCAAATGTCTTTCTCCAAGATCTTCCAAATTCTTTTCATCATTGGTTCAACTTTTCTATTCTTCTTTATTCCGAAGTGTCTCAACAATTCATGGTGGTGTTTCTCGTCGTCATTCTCGGATTTTGAAGACCGAAGAAGCGTTTCTCTTTAATCTTGCTCCATTCTCTTCAAGATTCGTGATTCTAGCTTGATGTCATCCTCTCATAATTGTTTTCGATTGTGAGAATTCTTTTCACCCATCCGAAGCAATTCAAGAGTCTTCTCGGCTTGATTATCCGGAGTCCATCAATTCACTACCAAACCTCGTAGGATGACAAGGATGCGTACTACTTCAGAGTGGTACGTAATCCTGTCTTGGAAGTCATGTTGCTAGACAACAATGAACCTACGAGCTATGGAGAAGCGATGGTGGGCCCGGATTCCGATAAATGGCTTGAGGCCATATAATCCGAGAGAGGATCCATGTATGAAAACAAAGTGTAGACTTTGGAAGAACTACTTGATGGTTGTAAGGCTGTTGAGTACAGATGGATTTTAAAAGGAAGACGGACAATGATGGTATGTATCACCATTAAGAAAGCTCGACTTGTCGTTAAGATGTTTTCCGGCAAGTTCAAGGAGTTGACTACGGCGAGATTTTCTCACTCGTAGCGATGCTAAAAGTCTGTTGGAATTATATTAGCAGTCACTGCATTATTTATGAAATCTTGCAGATAGGATGTCAAAACATTGTTTCCTCGACGATTTTTCTTCAGGAAAGGTTGTATGTGATACAACCGAAAGGTTTTGTCAATCCTGAAAAGATGTTAATAGTATGCAAATCTCCAGCAATCCTTCTGAGGACTGGAGTAAGCATCTCGGAGTTGGAATGTATGCTTTGATGAGATGATCAAAGATTTTGGGTGTATACAAAGTTTATGAGAAACTGGTATTTCCAAAGAAGTGAGTGGGAGCACTATAGAATTTCTGATGAATATATGTTGTTGACATATTTTTGATCAGAAATGACGTAGAATTTCTGGAAATCAAATAGGGTTATTTGGAAAGTGTTTTTCAATGGAAAGCCTGGATTAAGCTACTTGAGCATTGAGCATCAAGATCTATAAGGATAGATCAAAACGCTTAATGGTACTTTCAAATGAGCACATACCTTGACATGATCTTGAAGTTGTTCAAGATGGATCAGTCAAAGAAGGAGTTCTTGCCTGAGTTGTAAGGTATGAAGTTAAGACTTAAAGCTCGACCACGGCAGAATAGAGAGAAAGGACGAAGGTCGTCCCCTATGCTTAAGACATAGGCTCTACAGTATGCTATGCTGTGTGCCGCACCTGAAGTGTGCCTTGCCATGAGTCAGTCAAGGGGTACAAGAGTGATCCAAGAACGGATCACAAGACAGCGGTCAAAGTTATCCTTAGTAACTAGTGGACTAAGGAATTTTCTCGATTATGGAGGTGGTAAAAGATTTCGTCGTAAAGGGTTACGTCGATGCAAGCTTAACACCTATCCAGATAGCTCTGAGTAGAGATGCCGGATACGTATAATGGAGCAACAATTTAGAATAGCTTCAAGTAGAACAGTTGTTTGGAATAGCTCCAAATAGAACGTGGTAGCTACATCTAGGAGATGACATAGAGATTTGTAAAGCACACACGGATCTGAAAGGTTCAGACCCGTTGACTAAAACCTCTCTCACAAGCAACATGATCAAACCCAGAACTCATTGAGTGTTTAATCACATAGTGATGTGAACTAGATTATTGACTCTAGTAAACTCTTTGGATGTTGGTTACATGGCGATGTGACCTGTGAGTGTTAATCACATGGCGATGTGAACTAGATTATTGACTCTAGTGCAAGTGGGAGACTGTTGGAAATATGCCCTAGAGGCAATAATAAATTGGTTATTATTATATATTTCCTTGTTCATGATAATCGTTTATTATCCATGCTATAATTGTATTGATAGGAAACTCAGATACATGTGTGGATACATAGACAACACCATGTCCCTAGTAAGCCTCTAGTTGACTAGCTCGTTAATCAATAGATGGTTACGGTTTCCTAACCATGGACATTGGATGTCGTTGATAACGGGATCACATCATTAGGAGAATGATGTGATGGACAAGACCCAATCCTAAGCATAGCACTAGATCATGTAGTTCGTATGCTAAAGCTTTTCTAAATGTCAAGTATCATTTCCTTAGACCATGAGATTGTGCAACTCCCGGATACCGTAGGAATGCTTTGGGTGTACCAAACGTCACAACGTAACTGGGTGACTATAAAGGTGCACTACAGGTATCTCCGAAAGTGTCTGTTGGGTTGGCACGAATCGAGACTGGGATTTGTCACTCCGTGTAAGCGGAGAGGTATCTCTGGGCCCACTCCGTAGGACATCATCATATGCGCAATGTGACTAAAGAGTTGATCACGGGATGATGTGTTATGGAACGAGTAAAGAGACTTGCCGGTAACGAGATTGAACTAGGTATTGGATTCCGACGATCGAATCTCGGGCAAGTAACATACCGATAGACAAAGGGAATTGTATACGAGATTGATTAAGTCCTTGACGTCGTGGTTCATCCGATGAGATCATCGTGGAACATGTGGGAGCCATCATGGGTATCCAGATCCCGCTGTTGGTTATTGACCGGAGAATGTCTCGGTCATGTCTGCATGCTTCCCGAACCCGTAGGGTCTACACACTTAAGGTTCGATGATGCTAGGGTTATAGAGGAAGCTTGTATGTGGTTACCGAATGTTGTTCGGAGTCCCGGATGAGATCCCGGACGTCACGAGGAGTTCCGGAATGGTCCGGAGGTAAAGATTTATATATAGGAAGTCCTATTTCGCCCATCGGGACAAGTTTCGGGTTCATCGGTATTGTACCGGGACCACCGGAAGGGTCCCGGGGGCCCACCGGGTGGGGCCACCTACCCCAGGGGGCCACATGGGCTGTAGGGGGTGCGCCTTGGCTTACATGGGCCAAGGGCACCAGCCCCAAGAGGCCCATGCGCCTGGGGAAACCCTAAAGGAAGAGTCCCAGTAGGGGAAGGCACCTCCTAGGTGCCTTGGGGGGGAGGACTCCTCCCCTGGCCGCCGCCCCCTAGGAGATTGGATCTCCTAGGGCTGGCGCACCCCCCCTTGGGATCCCTATATATAGTGGGGTAGGAGGGCCTCTCAAACACACCTTTTGCCTTTGGTGCAGCCCCTCCCTCTCTCCCAAGTTCTTCTCCTCTTCTGCGGTGCTTGGCGAAGCCCTGCAGGATTGCCACGCTCCTTCACCACCACCACGCCGTTGTGCTGCTGCTGGATGGAGTCTTCCTCAACCTCTCCCTCTCTCCTTGCTGGATCAAGGCATGGGAGACGTCACCGGGCTGTACGTGTGTTGAACACGGAGGTGCCGTCCGTTCGGCACTAGGATCATCGGTGATTTGAATCACGACGAGTACGACTCCATCAACCCCGTTCACTTGAACGCTTCCGCTTAGCGATCTACAAGGGTATGTAGATGCACTCTCCTTCCCCTCGTTGCTGGTTTCTCCATAGATAGATCTTGGTGACACGTAGGAAAATTTTGAATTTTTGCTACGTTCCCCAACAGTGGCATCATGAGCTAGGTCTATTGCGTAGATTCTATGCACGAGTAGAACACAAAGTAGTTGTGGGTGTTGATTTTGTTCAATATGCTTGCCGTTACTAGTCTTATCTTGATTCGGCGGCATCGTGGGATGAAGCGGCCCGGACCAACCTTACACGTACTCTTACATGAGACTGGTTCCACCGACTGACATGCACTAGTTGCATAAGGTGGCTAGCGGGTGTCTGTCTCTCCCACTTTAGTCGGATCGGATTCGATGAAAAGGGTCCTTAGGAAGGGTAAATAGCAATTGGCATATCACATTGTGGTCTTTGCGTAGGTAAGAAACGTTCTTGCTAGAAACCCATAGCAGCCACGTAAAACATGCAAACAACAATTAGAGGACGTCTAACTTGTTTTTGCAGGGTATGCTATGTGATGTGATATGGCCAAAAGGATGTGATGAATGATATATGTGATGTATGAGATTGATCATGTTCTTGTCAAGGGAATCACGACTTGCATGTCGTTGGCGAGACAAATTCATGAAGACACGATGATGGAGATCATGATGATGGAGATCATGGTGTCATGCCGGTGACAAGATGATCATGGAGCCCCGAAGATGGAGATCGAAGGAGCTATATGATATTGGCCATATCATGTCACTACTATATAATTGCATGTGATGTTTATTATGTTTATGCATCTTGTTTACTTAGAACGACGGTAGTAAATAAGATGATCCCTCATTAAAATTTCAAGAAGTGTTCTCCCCTAACTGTGCACCGTTGCTACAGTTCGTCGTTTCGAAGCACGCCGTGATGATCGGGTGTGATAGATCCTTACGTTCACATACAACGGGTGTAAGACAGTTTTACACATGCAAAACACTTAGGGTTAACTTGACGAGCCTAGCATGTACAGACATGGCCTCGGAACACAAGAGACCGAAAGGTCGAGCATGAGTCGTATGGTAGATACGATCAACATGAAGATGTTCACCGATGATGACTAGTCCGTCTCACGTGATGATCGGACACGGCCTAGTTGACTCGGATCATTTAATCACTTAGATGACTAGAGGGATGTCTATCTGAGTGGGAGTTCATGATATGAACTTAATTATCCTGAACATAGTCAAAAGGTCTTTGCAAATTATGTTGTAGCTCGCGCTTTAGTTCTACTGTTTAGATATGTTCCTAGAGAAAATTTAGTTGAAAGTTAATAGTAGCAATTATGCGGACTAGGTCCGTAAACTGAGGATTGTCCTCATTGCTTTATAAAAGGCTTATGTCCTTAATGCACCGCTCAGTGTGCTGAACCTCGAACGTTGTCTGTGGATGTTGCGAACATCTGACATACACGTTTTGATAACTACGTTATAGTTCAGTTAAACGGTTTAGAGTTGAGGCACCGAAGACGTTTTTGAAACGTCGCGAAACATATGAGATGTTTCGAGGGCTGAAATTGGGATTTCAGGCTCGTGCCCACGTCAAAAGGTATAAGACCTCCGACGATTTTCTTAGCCTACAAACTAAGGAGAAAAGCTCAATTGTTGAACTTGTGCTCAGATTGTCTGAGTACAACAATCGCTTGAATCAAGTGGGAGTTGATCTTCCAGATGAAATAGTGATGGTTCTCCGAAGTCATTACCACCAAGCTGCTAGAGCTTCATGATGAACTATGATATATCAGGGACATATATGATGATCCTTGAGATATTCGCGATGTTTGACACCGCGAAAGTAGAAATCAAGAAGGAGCATCAATTGTTGATGGTTGGTGAAACCACTAGTTTCAAGAAGGGCAAGGGAACAAAGGGATACTTCATGAAACGGCAATTCAGCTGCTGCTCCAGTGAAGAAACCCAAGGTTGAACCCAAACCCGAGACTAAGTGCTTCTGTAATAAGGGGAACAGCCACTGGAGCAGAATTACCCTAGATACTTGGTAGATGAGAAGGCTGGCAAAGTCGATAGTAGTATATTGGATATACATTGTGTTGATGTGTACTTTACTAGTACTCCTAGTAGCACCAGGGTATTAGATACTGGTTCGGTTGCTAAGTGTTAGTAACTCGAAATAAAAGCTACGGAATAAACGGAGACTAGCTAAAGGTGAGCTGACGATATGTGTTGGAAGTGTTTTCAATGTTGATATGATCAAGCATCGCACGCTCCCTCGACCAACGAGATTGGTGTTTGCGTTGAGCATAGACATGATTGGATTATGTCTATCGCAATACGGTTATTCATTTAAAGGGAATAATAGTTACTCTGTTCATTTGAATAATACCTTCAATGGTCTTACACCTAAAATGAATGATTTATTAAATCTCGATCGTAGTGATACACATGTTCATGCCAAAAGATAGTAATGATAGTACCACCTACTTGTGGCACTGCCACGTAAGTCATATCGGTATAAAACGCATCAAGAAGCTCCATGTTGATGGATCTTTGGACTCACTCATTTTTGAAAGGATTGAGACATGCGAACCATGTTTGTTGGTAGATATGCATGAAGAAACTCCATGCGAATGGACCATTTGGACTCACTTGATTTTGAATCACTTGAGACATGCAAATCATACCACATGGGCAAGATGACTGAAAGCCTCGGTTTCAGTAAAATGGAACTAGAAAGCAAATTGTTGGAAGTAATACATTTTGATGTGTGCAGTCCAATGAGTGCTGAGGCATGTAGTGGATATCGTTATGTTCTTTCTTCACAGATGATTTGAGTAGATGTTGAGTACATTTACTTGATGAATCACGAGTCTGAATTATTGAAAGGTTCAAGTAATTTCAGTGTGAAGTTGAAAGATCGTCGTGACAAGAGGATAAAAGATCTATGATATGATCATAGAGATGAATATCTGAATTACGAGTTTGGCACAAAATTAAGACATTGTGGAAATCGTTTCACAACTAATACAGCCTGGAACACCATAGTGTGATGGTGTGTCCGAACATCATAACTGCACCCTATTGGATATGATGCATACCATGATGTCTCTTATCGAATTACCACGATAGTTTATGGGTTAGGCATTAGAGACAACCACATTCACTTTAAATAGGGCACCACGTAATTCCGATGAGATGACACCGTATGAACTATGGTTTAGAGAAACCTAAGCTGTCATTTCTTAAAAGTTTGGGACTGTGATGCTTATGTGAAAAAGTTTCAGGCTGATAAGCTCGAACCCAAAGCGGATAAATGCATCTTCATAGGACACCCAAAACAGTTGGGTATGCCTCCTGTCTCAGATCCGAAAGCAATAAGGGATTGTTTCTAGAATCGGGTCCTTTCTCGAGGAAAAGTTTCTCTCGAAAGAATTGAGTGGGAGGATGATGGAGACTTGATAAGGTTGTTGAACCGTCTCTTCAACCAGTGTATAGCAGGGCACAAAGAGTTGTTCCTATGGCACCTACACCAATTGAAGTGGAAGCTTATGATAGTGATCATGAGACTTTAGATCAAGTCACTACCAAACCTCGTAGGATGACAAGGATGCGTACTACTTCAGAGTGGTACGTAATCCTGTCTTGGAAGTCATGTTGCTAGACAACAATGAACCTACGAGCTATGGAGAAGCGATGGTGGGCCCGGATTCCGATAAATGGCTTGAGGCCATATAATCCGAGAGAGGATCCATGTATGAAAACAAAGTGTAGACTTTGGAAGAACTACTTGATGGTTGTAAGGCTGTTGAGTACAGATGGATTTTAAAAGGAAGACGGACAATGATGGTATGTATCACCATTAAGAAAGCTCGACTTGTCATTAAGATGTTTTCCGGCAATTTCAAGGAGTTGACTACGGCGATATTTTCTCACTCGTAGCGATGCTAAGAGTCTGTTGGAATTATATTAGCAGTCACTGCATTATTTATGAAATCTTGCAGATAGGATGTCAAAACATTGTTTCCTCTACGATTTTTCTTGAGGAAAGGTTGTATGTGATACAACCGAAAGGTTTTGTCAATCCCAGAAAGATGTTAATAGTATGCAAAGCTCCAGCAATCCTTCTGAGGACTGGAGTAAGCATCTCGGAGTTGGAATGTATGCTTTGATGAGATGATCAAAGATTTTGGGTGTATACAAAGTTTATGAGAAACTGGTATTTCCAAAGAAGTGAGTGGGAGCACTATAGAATTTCTGATGAATATATGTTGTTGACATATTTTTGATCAGAAATGACGTAGAATTTTTGGAAATCAAATAGGGTTATTTGGAAAGTGTTTTTCAATGGAAAGCCTGGATTAAGCTACTTGAGCATTGAGCATCAAGATCTATAAGGATAGATCAAAACGCTTAATGGTACTTTCGAATGAGCACATACCTTGACATGATCTTGAAGTTGTTCAAGATGGATCAGTCAAAGAAGGAGTTCTTGCCTGAGTTGTAAGGTATGAAGTTAAGACTTAAAGCTCGACCACGGCAGAATAGAGAGAAAGGATGAAGGTCGTCCCCTATGCTTAAGACATAGGCTCTACAGTATGCTATGTTGTGTGCCGCACCTGAAGTGTGCCTTGCCATGAGTCAGTCAAGGGGTACAAGAGTGATCCAAGAACGGATCACAAGACAGCGGTCAAAGTTATCCTTAGTAACTAGTGGACTAAGGAATTTTCTCGATTATGGAGGTGGTAAAAGATTTCGTCGTAAAGGGTTACGTCGATGCAAGCTTAACACCTATCCGGATAGCTCTGAGTAGAGATGCCGGATACGTATAATGGAGCAACAATTTAGAATAGCTTCAAGTAGAACAGTTGTTTGGAATAGCTCCAAATAGAACGTGGTAGCTACATCTAGGAGATGACATAGAGATTTGTAAAGCACACACGGATCTGAAAGGTTCAGACCCGTTGACTAAAACCTCTCTCACAAGCAACATGATCAAACCCAGAACTCATTGAGTGTTTAATCACATAGTGATGTGAACTAGATTATTGACTCTAGTAAACTCTTTGGATGTTGGTTACATGGCGATGTGACCTATGAGTGTTAATCACATGGCGATGTGAACTAGATTATTGACTCTAGTGCAAGTGGGAGACTGTTGGAAATATGCCCTAGAGGCAATAATAAATTGGTTATTATTATATATTTCCTTGTTCATGATAATCGTTTATTATCCATGCTATAATTGTATTGATAGGAAACTCAGATACATGTGTGGATACATAGACAACACCATGTCCCTAGTAAGCCTCTAGTTGACTAGCTCGTTAATCAATAGATGGTTACGGTTTCCTAACCATGGACATTGGATGTCGTTGATAACGGGATCACATCATTAGGAGAATGATGTGATGGACAAGACCCAATCCTAAGCATAGCACTAGATCGTGTAGTTCGTATGCTAAAGCTTTTCTAAATGTCAAGTATCATTTCCTTAGACCATGAGATTGTGCAACTCCCGGATACCGTAGGAATGCTTTGGGTGTACCAAACGTCACAACGTAACTGGGTGACTATAAAGGTGCACTACAGGTATCTCCGAAAGTGTCTGTTGGGTTGGCACGAATCGAGACTGGGATTTGTCACTCCGTGTAAGCGGAGAGGTATCTCTGGGCCCACTCGGTAGGACATCATCATATGCGCAATGTGACTAAAGAGTTGATCACGGGATGATGTGTTACGGAACGAGTAAAGAGACTTGCCGGTAACGAGATTGAACTAGGTATTGGATTCCGACGATCGAATCTCGGGCAAGTAACATACCGATAGACAAAGGGAATTGTATACGAGATTGATTAAGTCCTTGACGTCGTGGTTCATCCGATGAGATCATCGTGGAACATGTGGGAGCCATCATGGGTATCCAGATCCTGCTGTTGGTTATTGACCGGAGAATGTCTCGGTCATGTCTGCATGCTTCCCGAACCCGTAGGGTCTACACACTTAAGGTTCGATGATGCTAGGGTTATAGAGGAAGCTTGTATGTGGTTACCGAATGTTGTTCGGAGTCCCGGATGAGATCCCGGACGTCACGAGGAGTTCCGGAATGGTCCGGAGGTAAAGATGTATATATAGGAAGTCCTATTTCGGCCATCGGGACAAGTTTCGGGTTCATCGGTATTGTACCGGGACCACCGGAAGGGTCCCGGGGGCCCACCGGGTGGGGCCACCTACCCCGGGGGGCCACATGGGCTGTAGGGGGTGCGCCTTGGCTTACATGGGCCAAGGGCACCAGCCCCAAGAGGCCCATGCGCCTGGGGAAACCCTAAAGGAAGAGTCCCAGCAGGGGAAGGCACCTCCTAGGTGCCTTGGGGGGGGAGGACTCCTCCCCTGGCCGCCGCCCCCTAGGAGATTGGATCTCCTAGGGCTGGCGCACCCCCCCTTGGGATCCCTATATATAGTGGGGTAGGAGGGCCTCTCAAACACACCTTTTGCCTTTGGTGCAGCCCCTCCCTCTCTCCCAAGTTCTTCTCCTCTTCTGCGGTGCTTGGCGAAGCCCTGCAGGATTGCCACGCTCCTTCACCACCACCACGCCGTTGTGCTGCTGCTGGATGGAGTCTTCCTCAACCTCTCCCTCTCTCCTTGCTGGATCAAGGCATGGGAGACGTCACCGGGCTGTACGTGTGTTGAACACGGAGGTGCCGTCCGTTCGGCACTAGGATCATCGGTGATTTGAATCACGACGAGTACGACTCCATCAACCCCGTTCACTTGAACGCTTCCGCTTAGCGATCTACAAGGGTATGTAGATGCACTCTCCTTCCCCTCGTTGCTGGTTTCTCCATAGATAGATCTTGGTGACACGTAGGAAAATTTTGAATTTCTGCTACGTTCCCCAACAGTATCTTCTTTTGTTCTCTTATTCTTCCCGGTGCTTCTTTATCTTTCTTCGTTCTTTTCCAATTCTTACGGTGGCTATTCAGGATTTTTCTTCCTTGCTATCATATTTATTTAGTCGTTGTCAATCCTAACGGTGATTAGTTTAAGAGTTCTCTTCCTTGGTTATCATATCAATTCATTCGTTGTTTCGATTCCACCGGAATTTATGTAGACCTTCTCAAGTTGGCGCGATATCTATCTTAATCCTTTCTACGAGAATAAGTAGTATGTCAAATCCATTGATTGTCATGAATTTAATTGATGAAGGACAAGCGTAATGTAATTCTTATTCTTGTTTCATCCAAATGATTAATTCCTTATTCTGGAGGTGCATTGTGGCGACCCGACCCGAATGGATCAAGTCTACTGTGCTCCGGTGTCATCCCTGGATCAGTAATGCTGACACCACATAGTACAGCGAAGGATTTATAGCAGAGTGGCAATCACACACTTATTACAACGTTGTCTCAAAGAGATCTTATTACAATAAAAATGGCTTAAGGCCATCTAATAACGATAACAGCGGAAGACTCGGAAGATAAATGGGTCCATCAACTCCAACGGCATCACTGAGTATAGAACCACGACCTAAAAGCACCTTACTCGTCGTCTGAAAACGGGTCAGCACATGGAATATGCTGGCAAAGTAACACATAGAGAGTAATGGAATGAAACAGCTATACTATATGCATATATGGCTGGTGGAAAGCTCTATGGTTATAGTTTTTGCGTAAAGCTAGTTTTTCCCTACTGCAAAGGAATAAGTTTATTTAACTATCATGGTGGTTGTTAAACATCGAGAATGGTTGACAGCATTCTCAATCCCAATTAAAAATAATTAAAACCCAACAACATTAATTAGAAGTAACATGTTGAGATTCACATGATATTCAAGTACTAGATACTCAAGTTGTCCATGACCGGGGACACGGCTAATCATGATTAGTTTGTACACTCTGCAGAGGTTTGCGCACTTTTCCCCACAAGACTCGATCGCCTCCGTTTGGTTTCTCGCACTACATGGTGTTTGAGAAGACGGATGACCGAGACACAGTCTTTCAGAAGCGCTAGCACCTTACATGTGGGGTAGACCGTACCACCTACAACCCCTACATCTGCTAGGCCACCCCGTAAGAGTTCGCACAACTTAGTCAACTATGCCAGAGCCCATAGTAGCATGTGGCTGCACACGGAAGTTACTAGCATGAAAGATCTTATGATCCCTTTGAGCCTGGGTGGCGGTCCAAAAAAAAACAGGCAAGTCCTGATAGACATCAGGTGCCTCAATCCACCCAGATGTGTGTTTAAGTTGCCACCTTAGATAAACCATTTAAAATTAAGAAACTCACATCTGTCATGGATATCACTCACCCAATCCACGTCTACTAGCATAGCATGGCATAATAAGCAAACGTAGAAGTAACTCCCAAAGGTTTCATAATAACAGGTAATAGGTACTACCTCATCTACTTCCCATCCCACAGTTTAATTAGATCCTAATCATGCAATGTGAGAGGATTGATCTAATGCAATAAAACATGGGTTGTAGAAAAGGTATGATCAAAGTGTTACTTGCCTTGCTGATGATCTGCGAGACCTAGGGTTTCGAAGTAACAGGCGGCACAATCCGGGTGATCTATCGTAGACAAACAACAAGCATACAATAAGTACTCATCTAATGCACAGGTAAAACTCGAACAAGAGAACGAACCAGAAAGTTCAACTTAAGAACTCCGGTTGCAAAGAAAGAACGAACCGAACAAAGAAACAGAAAACAAACGGCAGAAGAAAACAACTCGGTTCTAGCAAGTTGAATCTAGGTCAAATTTTACCAGGGCAAAAACGTGTTTAAGTTGATTAGACGGAACGGCGGTTTCGAAACGAAACTCCAGGCGCTTGAATCACCTGATTTCGATAAACGAGCGAGAAGATAAACTAGAACGATGATCGGATCTGAGATGGCGATCGCGGAATAAATCCGACGAGAAGAAAAAGAAGAACGGTTAAAGGAACGGACGTTCGTTAACCTAAAAGAATCCGGTGATCACGTTCGTTAGGACGAATGGTCCGGCGAACGGTCCAAAGGCAACTAAATCGGAAAAGAAAACGAATCCGATCTAGGGTTTTGGAGAAGAAAACCGAAACGAAAAACCGATCTAGAAAACGAATCAGAAGAGAAGAAAAGAATCGGAATGATTAGAAGAAAACGATCCGAGGAAAAGAGACGCGGGGCAACCTTCGGCGAGGTCTCCGGCGAGGGGCTCCGGCGGCGGCGGCGATGGGTGAGGGGCGCGGCGGCGCGGGTGAGGGGCGCGGTGGAGGGCTTGGGGTTTGGTTTGATGATTTGGAGGGGGGGTGTGGGGGTATTTATATTGGTGAGGGGAGGGGGTTTCTTGGGGTAGGGGACAAGAAATAGAGTAGGAATAGGAAAGAAAAAGAGGAAACGGAGTAGGACTAAAGTCCTACTAGGAATCAAAAAGGGGCGGCGGCGGCTCCTGCCTCTGGCGCCTGGTGCGCGCGATGGCCTGGCGCGGCCGGCTGCCTGCGCTGGGGAGGCGGTGGCTGGCCTGGGCCTTTGTCCCGGCTGGCCTGGCGGGAGGCTCCTTTTTTTAACTGGTTTTCGCGCGCAGAAAACAAAAGAAAAAGAGACTAAACGAACTCCGAAAAATCTAAAGTAAATTTTCCCCGACTCCTAAAAATGAGTCGAACAAAATGAACTTTACTCCGGGCCTAAAATGCAATTTTTGAAAACACGCATTTTTCCCTATCCAAACAAAGCAAACAAAACCGAAACCAAAAATTTGATTTATTCATTAAATCTTCATTTTTCCTCAATTTGGGAAAGTCATATTATTCCCTCTCTTATACTTTTGATATCGGAAAAAATTATTGAAGATGAAATACATAAATCAAATGATCCCCTTTTCAAAATTTGAGAAAACTCTCAATTATGAAAATAACGAAATCTCCAACTCTCTCCGTGGGTCCTTGAGTTGCGTGAAATTTCTAGGATTAACCAAAATGCAAGAAAATATGATATGCATGATGATCTAATGTATAACATTCCAAATTGCAAATTTGGGATGTTACAAACCTACCCCCCTTAAGATGAATCTCGCCCTCGAGATTCGGGTTGGCTAGAAAATAGGTGACGGTGGTCTTTGAGCAAATCTTCTTCTCTCTCCCAGGTGGCTTCATCCTCTGAGTGGTGGTTCCACTGAACTTTGCAAAACTTGATAACCTTGCTGCGAATAACTCTGCTGGCAAACTCGAGAATCTTGACTGGTTTCTCCTCATACGTTAAGTCGTCCTTCAACTGAATCGCTTCGAGTGGCACGGTATCTCTTAGTGGTACCTCCGCCATCTTGGCATGACATTTCTTCAGCTGAGAAACATGGAATACATCATGAACTCCTGACAGTCCCTCTGGTAATTCCAACTTATAAGCGACTTCTCCCATACGTTGCAAGATCTTGTATGGTCCAACGAAACGCGGTGCTAACTTTCCCTTAACTCCAAAGCGCTTAACTCCTCGAAGTGGGGATACTCGGAGATAAACTCTGTCTCCGGTTTCATAGACTGTTCCTTACGTTTAGAATCTGCGTAGCTCTTCTGCCTGGACTGGGCTACCTTGAGCCTATCGCGAATCAACTTAACTTTCCGTTCAGACTCCTTAATTAAATCTGGTCCAAAGAACTGACGGTCTCCAACTTCATCCCATGACAACGGTGTCCTGCACCTCCTTCCGTATAAAGCTTCGAAAGGTGCCATCTTCAAACTGGTTTGATAACTATTGTTATAAGAAAACTCCGCATACAGCAAGTTATCGTCCCAACTAGATCCATAATCTAGTGCACAAGCTCTCAGCATATCTTCCAAAATCTGATTGACTCTCTCGGTCTGTCCATCTGTCTGCGGATGAAAAGTTGTGCTGAACTCTAATCTGGTTCCTAAAGTCTCATGCAACTGATTCCAAAACTTTGAGGTAAATTGGGTTCCTCTATCTGATACGATACTTCTCGGAACTCCATGCAAACAAATGATCCTAGTCATGTATATCTTTGCCAACTTAGCACTGGTGTAAGTGGTCTTAACTAGAATAAAATGTGCTACCTTTGTCAAACGATCAACTACTACCCATATTGAGTCATAGCCTGCTTTCGTCCTGGGTAGTCCGGTGATAAAATCTATGCCTATCTTATCCCACTTCCACTCGGGTATCGGCAATGGTTGTAACAATCCTGCTGGCTTCTGATGCTCTGCCTTTACTCTCTGACATACGTCACAAACTGCTACATATGCTGCAATATCCTTCTTCATTCCGGTGTGGTAAGCAAAATTGACTTACTAGCACACTCAATATTCCCTTCCTACTTTGATAACCAATCCATGCCTAATATCACATCCAATCCTTGAGATTCCAATACTATTAGGTCTGAGGGAAAAACATAGTTACCAATCCTTAATGGTAACCGATCACACCATCGTTTAGCCATATACTCCGCTCCTGGTGAGCTTACTAACATGGGTGACCTAAGGGCTTGGGTTGTGAGGTTATATTTATCCACAAATCCCCTTGATATGTATGAATGCGATGCACCACTATCAAAAAGGACAAGTGCGGTAAATGACTTAACTAGAAACTTACCGATTACTGCATCAGGCTGATCTTCAACCTCCTCCACACTAATGTGGTTCACCTGTCCCCTGTTGAAAGGGTTTGGCTTCTTCCCAGAGCTTCCATTGCCATTTCCATTCTGGCCTTCGGGACATTCATTGGCATAATGTCCGGTCTTGGAACACTTGAAACAGGTGACTTGACTCAGGTCTCTCTTGGTTGGGGTTGGTGGGATGGTCCGATTCTGGCCGTTGCTTCCTCCATTCCCATTACCATTCTTGTGGCCATTATGGTTGTGCGAGCTACCTCCTCCATGGGTATGCTGAAACTGAAATCCCGGTTTAGGGGTAAAACGGGGCTTCTGCTGGGCTCCAGAGTTATACTTCCCCTGTCCATACTTCCTCTTACGGTTCTCAATCTGCTGTTGCTTCCCTTCAATCATGATGGCACGATCTACCAACCCTTGGTAGTTGTTGAAACTTGCTACCATCAACTGCATGCTTAGCTCATCATTCAGTCCTTCCAGAAACTTCTCCTGCTTAGCTGCATCCGTAGCAACGTCATCTGGGGCATAACGTGCTAACTTGCTGAAGTCGTCAACGTATTGGCCCACTGTCCTTCCTCCTTGGCGTAAGTTGCGAAACTCACGCTTCTTTATGGCCATAGCTCCTGCTGAAACATGGGCAGTGCGGAAAGCTTGCTGAAACTGATCCCATGTGACAGTGTCAACTGGGTAGGTGGCTGTGAAATTCTCCCACCATGCTGCCGCGGGTCCTTCAAGCTGATGTGCGGCAAACTTCACTTTCTCACCATCCGTGCATCCTGAAGTGGTCAACTCCCTTCCTATCTTGCGGAGCCAATCGTCTGCTACTATTAGCTCGGTGCTACTGGAAAACACCAGCGGGTTTAGCCTAAGGAAACGAGCTAAGTGGTCAACAGGTGGTGGTGGTGGTGGTGGGTTGTTGTTGTTGTTCTGCTGGTTCTGGACTAACATCTGCATCAATTGATTCTATTGCTGGATCAACTGAGTGAGCTCCGGTGGAAATCCATTATCACGTCTCGGAGGCATCTGAGGGTTTAGAAAAGACGAGAATTAAGAATAGAGTGAGGTCTAAAGGGAAAACACTACCCAAATGCACATGAGGCAAAAGCACACAATTCACTTCAATCAATCAAACAAGGGCTTACAAACGGCCAAAAACTATCGCAAAAGTGCTCGACTATTGTGTTTACATGGGGGAAAATACTACTACTATCTGGTGGTCATCTAGAAATTTGAACCGGTGGAAGACTCCATGATATCTGCTCCAGCTTCGTCTTCAAAGTCGGGTTCACTTGGATCCGAATCGGTGTCGTCGATGATGATGTAGTTGTCCGGACATGCGACGTACTCGTCTTCCTCTTTGGATGCTAACTTCCTCTTGAGTTCTTCAATCTCCTGCTTAAGATCGCAATTGTTTCTTGCTAGAGCTACGATCTCGTCCATGTAGTCCTTGCGTGTAGACTTCAGTTCTCCTTCTAGCTCGATGATCCTTGCCTTCGCATTCTTCAACTCTATCATGTCATTGCACATCTGGTTCTCGTGGCGTCGAATGTGATGGTTTAACTCCTGGATGAAAGATGCAATGGATCTATCCTTCTTGGTGCTGACTAACTCCCATTGTTCATCTCGGCGTCCGCAAATCTGGTAGATAGTGTCCTTGAGGTCTTCTTGGTAAACTTCTCCAATGCGTCCTATGGTGATATGAGCTGCCATGCTCTTTCCCAGACTCCAGGTTGGTCCATTGAAAACGCTATCTATGGGCTTCGTGATTGGCGCGAATGTCCTTCCCAGAACGTGAGCTTGAATCTTCCAGCGCTCCTCTTCAGGCAGAGTGGCGTTGAAGGTTCCCGTGAAGCTTGGTAATCCAATGTTCAGGTACTTGGTGACTTCCTTCAAGTGCAATCCAAAAGGTGTGCCTTCATCCGGTTGAGCGTACTTAATCTTCGCGTTCGTCATCCTAAAAGAGTAGAAAAGATGAGGAGTTAGAAAATGAGAAGAGAATAGTGATCTATGGCTTTAACTTAGTGGTCGTGTCCTACAGTCAGCGTGTGCTCTGATACCATCTCTGTGGCGACCCGACCCGAATGGATCAAGTCTACTGTGCTTCGGTGTCATCCCTGGATCAGTAATGCTGACACCACACAGTATAGCGAAGGATTTATAGCAGAGTGGCAATCACACACTTATTACAACGTTGTCTCAAAGAGATCTTATTACAATAAAAATGGCTTAAGGCCATCTAATAACGATAACAGCGGAAGACTCAGAAGATAAATGGGTCCATCAACTCCAACGGCATCACTGAGTATAGAACCACGACCTAAAAGCACCTTACACGTCGTCTGAAAAGTCTACAACATGAGAAGTTGCAGCCCGAAAACGGGTCAGCACATGGAATATGCTGGCAAAGTAACACATAGAGAGTAATGGAATGAAACAACTATACTATATGCATATATGGCTGATGGAAAGCTCTATGGTTACAGTTTTTGCGTAAAGCCAGTTTTTCCCTACTGCAAAGGAATAAGTTTATTTAACTATCATGGTGGTTGTTAAACATCGAGAATGGTTGACAGCATTCTCAATCCCAATTAAAAATAATTAAAACCCAACAACATTAATTAGAAGTAACATGTTGAGATTCACATGATATTCAAGTACTAGATACTCAAGTTGTCCATGACGGGGGACACGGCTAATCATGATTAGTTTGTACACTCTGCAGAGGTTTGCGCACTTTTCCCCACAAGACTCGATCGCCTCCGTTTGGTTTCTCGCACTACATGGTGTTTGAGAAGACGGATGACCGAGACACAGTCTTTCAGAAGCGCTAGCACCTTACATGTGGGGTAGACCGTACCACCTACAACCCCTACATCTGCTAGTCCACCCCGTAAGAGTTCGCACAGCTTAGTCAACTATGCCAGAGCCCATAGTAGCATGTGGCTGAACACGGAAGTTACTAGCATGAAAGATCTTATGATCCCTTTGAGCCTGGGTGGCGGTCCAAAAAAACAGGCAAGTCCTGATAGACATCAGGTGCCTCAATCCACCCAGATGTGTGTTTAAGTTGCCACCTTAGATAAACCATTTAAAATTAATAAACTCACATCTGTCATGGATATCACTCACCCAATCCACGTCTACTAGCATAGCATGGCATAATAAGCAAACGTAGAAGTAACTCCCAAAGGTTTCATAATAACAGGTAATAGGTACTACCTCATCTACTTCCCATCCCACAGTTTAATTAGATCCTAATCATGCAATGTGAGAGGATTGATCTAATGCAATAAAACATGGGTTGTAGAAAAGGTATGATCAAAGTGTTACTTGCCTTGCTGATGATCCGTGAGACCTAGGGTTTCGAAGTAACAGGCGGCGCAATCCGGGTGATCTATCGCAGACAAACAACAAGCATACAATAAGTACTCATCTAATGCACAGGTAAAACTCGAACAAGAGAACGAACCAGAAAGTTCAACTTAAGAACTCCGGTTGCAAAGAAAGAACGAACCGAACAAAGAAACGGAAAACAAACGGCGGAAGAAAACAACTCGGTTCTAGCAAGTTGAATCTAGGTCAAATTTACCGGGGAAAAAACGTGTTTAAGTTGATTAGACGGAACGGCAGTTTTGAAACGAAACTCCAGGCGCTTGAATCACCTGATTCCGATAAACGAGCGAGAAGATAAACTAGAACGAAGATCGGATCTGAGATCGCGATCGCGGAATAAATCCGACGAGAAGAAAAAGAAGAACGGTTAAACGAACGGACGTTCGTTAACCTAGAAGAATACGGTGATCACGTTCGTTAGGACGAACGGTCCAGCGAACGGTCAAAAGGCAACTAAATCAGAATAGAAAACGAATCCGATCTAGGGTTTCGGAGAAGAAAACCGAAACGAAAAACCGATCTAGAAAACGAATCAGAAGAGAAGAAAAGAATCGGAACGATTAGAAGAAAATGATCCGAGGAAAAGAGACGTGGGGCAACCTCCGACGAGGTCTCCGGCGAGGGGCTCCGGCGGCAGCGGCGATGGGTGAGGGGCGCGGCGGTGCGGGTGAGGGGCGCGGTGTAGGTCTTGGGGTTTGGTTTGATGATTTGGAGGGGGGTGTGGGGGTATTTATATTGGTGAGGGGAGGGGGTTTCTTGGGGTAGGGGACAAGAAATAGAGTAGGAATAGGAAAGAAAAAGAGGAAACGGAGTAGGACTAAAGTCCTACTAGGAATCAAAAAGGGGCGGCGGTGGCTCCTGCCTCTGGTGCCTGGCGCGCGCGATGGCCTGGCGCGGCCGGCTGCCTGCGCTGGGGAGGCGGTGGCTGGCCTGGGCCTTTGGCCCGGCTGGCCTGGCGGGAGGCTCCTTTTTTTAACTGGTTTTCGCGCGCAGAAAACAAAAGAAAAAGAGACTAAACGAACTCCGAAAAATCTAAAGTAAATTTTCCCCGACTCCTAAAAATGAGTCGAACAAAATGAACTTTACTCCGGGCCTAAAATGCAATTTTTGAAAACACGCATTTTCCCTATCCAAACAAAGCAAACAAAACCGAAACCAAAAATTTGATTTATTCATTAAATCTTCATTTTTCCTCAATTTGGGAAAGTCATATTATTCCCTCTCTTATATTTTTGATATCGGAAAAAATTATTGAAGATGAAATAAATAAATCAAATGATCCCCTTTTCAAAATTTGAGAAAACTCTCAATTATGAAAATAACGAAATCTCCAACTCTCTCCGTGGGTCCTTGAGTTGCGTGAAATTTCTAGGATCAACCAAAATGCAAGAAAATATGATATGCATGATGATCTAATGTATAACATTCCAAATTGCAAATTTGGGATGTTACATGCATCATATCACATTCTTGGTTCGAGATGCTTTATCTTTTCTTTCCCAAGAGTTCCAAGCTTTCGCAATTACATCTCCACGGAGGTCCATCTAAATCATTGCAAGGCTTCACCTTGTGTTTTCAACTACCCTTTCTTTCCGTTTGATCATTCTTTTGTTTAACGGAGTTCTTCATGGAGGTTCTACATGATGGTTCATCAAGGATTTATTTCCTTCTCGAAGTTTTCATCGAGATTCTTTTAAGGAGCTCAAGCATTCTTCTTCTTGTAATCCGGAGTGCAATTCTTTCTTCCATACCATTAGAGGTGGTATTATGTCGTTCTTGATAATTTTCCTTCGTGCTTCATGTTTCTCAAGCTATCAAGAATGAGGTATTTTAAATTCTTCAACCTCTTCGTTGGAATTATCTTGGGTTATGTTTCACCTAAAGCCTTCCCTAAGGATTGTTGCTATTTATGGTGCTTATAAATGACCCAAGTTCTTCATTTATCCTCCCGGTGAAATAAGTTTCTTGTCTTCTTGTTCATATCAATCCAATCTTGTTTCGTTAGTGGCAGTATTTCACCTCAAGAAGTTGAGATGTTCTCCATAAGGCCATGACAAGTTTATTCTTTTCGTTGTTGGTTTTCCCAACAACTCCGTTCAACCCCTCTCCTAAGGATGCCTTTTCAAGCTCAATTGTTGTGGTAGAAGTGGCATTTTCTTCTCAATTCTTTTATTCCAATGATCTATCTTCTATTATTTTCTTCCGGAGGCATTGTGATGTTGTTGTCTTCGTCCCATCAACTCATTTTGCCAAGTTCATATTCTTTTCCTTGCTTATCCCATCTAACCAGAGTGTCGTGCCCTCTTTTCAGTTCTATCATCTTATCAAGTTTTACCTCCCTTCTCAACCGGAGTGCTGTCTGAGACCTTTCTTACCCCTTGCCCCATTCTTTTAATAGTTTTGGAGGCAGTGTGTTGTGATTTCATCAAGTATCTTCTCATCTCATCAAGTTCTTATTCAATCCTCCTTCTTTTCATTCACAGTGCTGCCCGAATTTGTTCTTCCTTGTTACTCTTCCCTACCGGAGTGTTTTCAATTTTGTTCTTCTTCGTTGTATTCTTTCTTTAAATTTGTTCAACTTTTCAAGGTTCATTGGTTTCACTCGTTTGTCAAAGAAGCAACTTAGTTTTACCGCTTATCTTCCTCTTCCGTTTTTTCCCTCCGGTGCCATCCTAGATCTCGGGACAAGATCCTCTCATAGTGGTGGAGTGTTGTGATGCCCCGAGACCGATGCTCAAGAAGACCTCCATATATTCCGGGTTTCGCCGTGTGTTTCATTTGTGCCTGCCCTTTTATTTTTGCATTGCATCATGTCATCATGCCATCATGTCATTTTTTTAACTCAACTAAATAAATGGCATGGATCTTTGATCCATTTAAATCGAGGGAATTCACATGGTGAGTTCTCTTTATAACACATATCCTCCCGATAGTAGGGAGCTATATTAAATATTTTGTTTAATTTTGAAATTGACCATAACACACTTGCAAAATCCCAATGCCTTTGTTATCACAACTCTTGACCTCTAACTTTTCCATATATCCTTTCGTCATTTTCCAGAGCTCCACTAAAAACCCGAACATTTTTGGGCACTTCAAAATCCCCCCTTGTTCAAAACATTTGAATTAAATTCAAATGCTTTTAATTTGAAACTTTGCAATCTTGCTCACTCCAATTCTAGTTGTGGTGCTTTGATATATGTCCTATTAGCCGCATGCCAAATTCCAGCTTGATTTGAATTTATTTGACCCTTCAAATAAATTTGTAACCTTCCTTTTTTTCCTTCTTGTGTTGGAATTAAAAAAAAGGGGAGAACCTTTCTTTTCTATCAGGCCCTACTCTTTTCTCTCTCCCTCCTCTTCTATGCGTGGTAGCTAGCCCAGCCTAGGCCGGCCTGCTAGGCCCAGCCGGCCCATCTAACTCCTCTAACCCTAGGCGCCCGAGCCACCTAGGCCCGATCCCCTCCTCCCTCTCCTCTCCCTTCGCGCCGCCAGGGAGCCCGACTCCTCCATCTCGCTCGATCCCATCTCCCTCTCAATCTCTTCCCTACTCGCTGCCTCTCTTTCCCTCGTCCTCCTCCCAACAATTGCATGCAGAGGAGCAGCTTCCCATTCCCCCGATCCCCTTGTCCACTACCTTGGCCTCCGGCCATGGCGCCCGCACCGACCACCCAGCAGGCCGGTGCCCTTGCCGGAGCCACCTTGCCGCGCCTCCTCCTCACCAAGCTCCCCGTCGCCCAGGCACCCGAGGAGAGGAGCTCCTCGAGCACCTGCGCCCGCAGACATCACGCCCGTCGCCGGCGCCACAAGTCCGCGTCGCCGAACCCCTCATCCTGCCAGAGTTGCTCCTTCTACCGCACGCCCACCGAGCTCCATCGCGCCCGACGCCATCGACCTCGAGCTCCCGTGCCCTGCCTTTGTCCGCGCGCCTGTGACGAAGCTCCGGGAGCAGCCATGGCCGTGGATGCCGTCCGCCGCCTCCAGTTCGAAGCTCCGGTGTGCCCAAGCCTCGGAGGCGACCGAATCGACCTCCCCAAGCCCCCGTCGCTGGCCTACCCTGTTTCTGCTGCGCCGAACGACGACGACCAGCGCCATCCCCCTGCTTGCACTCCTGCTGCACCTTCGTTCCGTCTCCTAGCGAAGGAGATGACTAGCAGCACCCAGCCCTGTTGACCGCTGCACGCGCAGGCCCAGTGCACCCACGAGGGTCTCCCTTCCTTGTGTGGGCTGCGCCCCTCTCCATGGCCAAGACCGGGACACCGCGAACGTCAAGTTCCTCCACAGGCGCCCGAACGACTACAAAGTTTTGCGTTAAGTACCTCTACTGTCATCATCGGAATCCCATGAACGCCAAGTACCTCGACACCCAATGCCAAGAGCAACTACCGACGCCGAAGACCCACGAACCAAAAACATCAAGTTCGACAACCGTTGACGTGCACTTCGACAAGTACCACTACGGCCGGAGACCTCGACGCCCGACGCCTAAAACGATCACCGAACCGGAAATAATGCCAAGTACTAGGTCAACGAGAACCACCAAGTTCGTCTTCCGCCGTCTCTGAAATCGCCAAGTACCACGACGATACGAGAACAACTACCGTCGACGTGCATTTTGCCAAGTATCAATACCGTCGACCCTCGAAGACTCCGTGGACGTCAAGTTTCTCGCGGTGCCCCTGAACAGCTACCGAAACTTGTGAGACTAAGAACGTGAACGACTACCGTCGCCACGAGAACGACTACTTCCCACAACGAACCGTGAACAACTACTTCCTCTACCATCGCCGAGTACCACTACTGCCCACGACGATCGTGAACGACTACACCGCTTGACCCGAACCGTTCCGATAATGCACGCTCCGAAAGGTATAACCGCCGAGGCGATGATCCGTGGAACAAATGCATGTTGGTTGTTGTAATCCGCCCGTGAACATTAGTTGTTCCCTCGTTTGACACCGTCATCAACTCCTGGGACACCCGGTATCCGGGATCACCCCACCATCTCTAGCATGTTCCGAACATCCGCACCCTTGCTTCCTTTGCAGCGGTATCTCCATGAGCTACCAGAAACGATATGGTGCCATGGCATCATTTTCGGATTCGTCACCGTGGCACCCTTTCTTTCCACCACGGTGACAAATGCTTCATTATGCTCTTATCATCTTTTAATAAAAATTGCATAAACTTGCACATGTCATCCGCATCATGTTAACAACATCAAGAATGTTTAAAATTGTTGTTTGTATTAATTTGCTAAATGCATATGGGGTTTTACCGGGTTTGTTGTTTGTTATATCCGGCCCCATTTAAATTGTTTAGATGGTATAGTTTTTTTATGCGTCACCTCTTGCCATGTTAGCCAACCTTTAATATTGTTGAGTACCTAACCGGGAGTGAACTAAATAATTGATGTGGTGTTTCGTCAATATGCAACGGAGTTGCATATTGTGCTTCACTTAATTTGTAGGGTTGTTTGTGTATTTTTGCCATGCCATGCTTCATTAAACCGGACATGCATCATACTTGATTGTGCATCATGCCATGATTATGTGTTGGTTGTTTACTATGTTGTGTGCTTCTTTCCGGTGTTGCTTCTTCGGGTTGGTTCCGAAAACGTCGCGTTTGTGAGGACCCGTTCGACTACGTCCGTTTTCCTTCTTCATGGACTCGTTCTTCTTCCTTGCGGGATCTCAGGCAAGATGACCATACCCTCGAAATCACTTCTATCTTTGCTTGCTAGTTGCTCGCTCTTTTGCTATGCCTATGCTGCGATACCTACCACTTGCTTACCATGCCTCCCATATTGTTAAGCCAAGCCTCTAACCCACCTTGTCCTAGCAAACCGTTGTTTGGCTATGTTACCGCTTTGCTCAGCCCCTCTTATAGCATTGTTAGTTGCAGGTGAAGATTGGAGCTTGTTCCATGTTTGGAACATGGGTATTTTTTTGGGATATCACAATATCTCTTATTAAATTAATGCATCTATATACTTGGTAAAGGGTGGAAGGCTCAGCCTTATGCCTGGTGTTTTGTTCCACTCTTGCCACCCTAGTTTCCGTCATATCGGTGTTATGTTCCCGGATTTTGCGTTCCTTACGCGGTTGGGTTATAATGGGAACCCCTTGACAGTTTGCCTTGAATAAAACTCCTCCAGCATGGCCCAACATTGGTTTTACCATTCGCCACCTAGCCTTTTCTTTCCCTTGGGTTCTACAGACTCAAGGGTCATATTTATTTTAAACCCCCAGGCCAGTGCTCCTCTGATTGTTGGTCCAAACTGAGCGATGTCCGGAGCTACCAAGGGCAACTCTGGGCTGGCCCACCCGACGTCTGGCTCATCCGTGTGCCCTGAGAACGAGATATGTGCAGCTCCTATCGGGATTTGTCGGCACATCTGGGTGGCTTTGCTGGTCTTGTTTTACCATTGTCGAAATGTCTTGTAACCGGGATTCCTAGTCTGATCGGGTCTTCCCGCTAGAAGGAATATCCTTCATTGACCGTGAGAGCTTGTGATGGGCTAAGTTGGGACACCCCTGCAAGGATTTGAACTTTCGAAAGCCGTGCCCACGGTTATGGGCAGATGGGAATTTGTTAATGTCCGGTTGTAGAAAACCTGAAGTTGACCTTAATTAAAATACATCAACCGTGTGTGTAACCGTGATGGTCTCTTCTCGGTGGAGTCCGGGAAGTGAACACGGTGTTGGAGTTATGTTTGACGTAGGTTATTTTAGGATCACTTCTTGATCATAGTTGTTTAACCGTGCTTTTGCCTTCTCTTCTCGCTCTCTTTTGTGTATGTTAGCCACTATATATGCTAGTCGCTTGCTGCAGCTCCACCTCATACCTTTTAGCTACCTATAAGCTTAAATAGTCTTGATCGCGAGGGTGTGAGATTGTTGAGTCCCCGTGACTCACAGATACTTCCAAAACCAGTTTGCAGGTGCCGATGTTACCGAGCAGGTGACGCAACCAAGCTCAAGGAGGAGCTCGATGAAGATCTTGTCCTTTGTCTTGTTTCGTTTCTAGTTGATCAGTAGTGGAGCCCAGTTGGGGTCGATCGGGGGACCTTGTCGCATTTGGGGTTGCTCTTTATTTTGGTTCCGTAGCCGGACCTTGATTGTATTTGGATGTTGTAATGCTTTATTCATGTAATTGTGTGAAGTGGCGATTGTAAGCCAACTATGTATCTTGTTCCCTTATGTATTACATGGGTTGTGTGAAGATTACCTCACTTGCGACATTGCTTTCAATGCGGTTATGCCTCTAAGTCGTGCTTCGACACGTGGGAGATATAGCCGCATCGAGGGTGTTACAGGAATGCTACTTGGCATAATTTCAATGTAATTCTTCTTAATTGTGGTATGAATATTCAGATCCGAAAGATTCAAGATAAAAGTTTAATATTGACATAGAAATAATAATACTTCAAGCATACTAACTAAGAAATTATGTCTTCTCAAAATAACATGGCCAAAGAAAGTTATCCCTACAAAATCATATAGTCTGGCTATGCTCTATCTTCACCACACAAAGTATTTAAATCATGCACAACCCCGATGACAAGCCAAGCAATTGTTTCATACTTTTGACATTCTCAAACTTTTTCAATCTTCACGCAATACATGAGCGTGAGCCATGGACATATCACTTTAGGTGGAATAGAATGGTGGTTGTGGAGAAGACAATAAGGGAGAAGATAGTCTCACATCAACTAGGCGTATCAACGGGCTATGGAGATGCCCATCAATAGATATCAATGTGAGTGAGTAGGGATTTCCATGCAACGGATGCACTAGAGCTATAAGTATATGAAAGCTCAAAAAGAAACTAAGTGGGTGTGCATCCAACTCGCTTGCTCACGAAGACCTAGGGCATTTTGAGGAAGCCCATCATTGGAATATACAAGCCAAGTTCTATAATGAAAGATTCCCACTAGTATATGAAAGTGACAACATAGGAGACTCTCTATCATGAAGATCATGGTGCTACTTTGAAGCACAAGTGTGGTAAAAGGATAGTAGCATTGCCCCTTCTCTCTTTTTCTCTATTTCTTATTTGGGCCTTTTCTCTTTTTTGATGGCCTCTTGTTTTATTTATTTGGGCCTTTTCTCTTTTTTTATGACCTCTTTTTTTTAATTTAGTCCGGAGTCTCATCCCGACTTGTGGGGGAATCATAGTCTCCATCATCCTTTCCTCACTGGGACAACGCTCTAATAATGATGATCATCACACTTTTATTTTTCTTACAACTCAAGAATTACAACTCGATACTTAGGACAAGATATGACTCTATATGAATGCCTCCGACGGTGTACCGGGATATGCAATGACTCATGAGTGACACGTATGAAAGAATTATGAATGGTGGCTTTGCCACAAATACAATGTAAACTACATGATCATGCAAAGCAATATGACAATGATGGAGCGTGTCATAGTAAACGGAACGGTGGAAAGTTGCATGGCAATATATCTCGGAATGGCTATGGAAATGCCATGATAGGTAGGTATGGAGGCTGTTTTGAGGAAGGTATATGGTGGGTGTATGATACCGGCGAAAGGTGCGTGGTATTAGAGAGGCTAGCAATGGTGGAAGGTGAGAGTGCGTATGATCCATGGACTCAACATTAGTCATAAAGAACTCATATACTTACTGCAAAAATCTGCAAGTTATCAAAGCAAAGTATTACGCGCATGCTCCTAGGGGGATAGATTGGTAGGAAAAGACCATCACTCGTCCCCGTCCGCCACTCATAAGGAAGACAATCAATAAATAAATCATGCTCCGACTTCATCACATAACGGTTCACCATACATGCATGCTACGGGAATCACAAACTTTCACACAAGTATTTCTCAAATTCACAACTACTCAACTAGCATGACTCTAATATCACCATCTCCATATCTCAAAACAATCATCAAGCATCAAACTTCTCTTAGTATTCAACACACTCATAAGAGAATTTTATTATTAATCTTGAATGCGTAACATAATTAAAACAATACCATGCTGTTTTGTAGGACTCTCAAAATAATCTAAGTGAAGCATGAGAGAACAATAGTTTCTATAAAACAAATCCAGCGAAGTGCTCTAAAAGATATAAGTGAAGTACTAGAGCAAAAACTATATAACTCAAAAGATATAAGTGAAGCACATAGAGTATTCTAATAATTTCTGAATCATGTGTGTCTCTCTCAAAAGGTGTGTACAACAAAGATGATTGTGGTAAACTAAAAAGCAAAGACTCAAATAATACAAGACGCTCCAAGCAAAACACATATCATGTGGTGAATAAAAATATAGCTCCAAGTAAAGTTACCGATGGAAGTAGACGAAAGAGGGGATGCCATCCGGGGCATCCCCAAGCTTTGGATTTTAGGTGTCCTTAGATTATATTGGGGGTGCCATGGGAATCCCCAAGCTTAGGATCTTTCCACTCTTTGTTCCATAATCCATCAAATCCTTACCCAAAACTTGAAAACTTCACAACACAAAACTTAAGTAGACAATCTCGTGAGCTCCGTTAGCGAAAGAATACAAAAGACCACTTCAAGGTACTGTAATGAACTCATTCTTTATTTATATTGGTGTTAAACCTAATGTATTCCAACTTCTCTATGGTTTATAAACTATTTTACTAGCCATAGATTCACCAAAATAAGCAAATAACACACATAAAACAGAATCTGTCAAAAACTGAACAGTCTGTAGTAATCTGTAGCTAGCGCAAGATATGGAACCCCAAAAATTCTAAAATAAAATCTCGACGTGAGGAATTTATCTATTAATCATCTTCAAAAAGAATTAATTAAATATCACTTTCCAAATAAAACTGGCAGCAGTTCTCGTGAGCGCTAAAGTTTCTGTTTTTTACAGCAAGATTAACAAGACTTTCCCCAAGTCTTCCCAACGGTTCTACTTGGCACAAACACTAATTGAACACAAAAAACACAACCAAAACAGAGGCTAGATAAATTATTTATTATTAAACAGGAGCAAAAATCAAGGAATAAAAAATAAAATTGGGTTGCCTCCCAACAAGCGTTATCGTTTAACGCCCTTGGCTAGGCATAAAAAGCAAGGATAGATCTAGGTATTGTCATCTTTGGTAGGCAGTCCATAAGTGGCTCTCATAATAGATTCATAAGGTAATTTAATTTTCTTTCTAGGAAAGTGTTCCATGCCTTTCCTTAACGGAAATTGGAATCTAATATTTCCTTCCTTCATATCAATAATTGCACCAATCATTCTAAGGAAAGGTCTACCAAGAATAATAGGACATAAGGATTGCAATCTATGTCAAGAACAATAAAATCTACGGGCACATAATTCCTATTTGAAACAATAAGAACATCATTAATTCTTCCCATAGGTTTCTTAATACTGGAATCCGCAAGGTGCAAGTTTAAAGAGCAATCATCAAAATCATGGAAACCTAACAAATCACACAAAGTCTTTGGAATCGTGGAAACACTAGCACACAAATCACACAAAATATAGAATTCATGATCTTTAATTTTAATTTTAATAGTTGGTTCCCACTGATCATAAAGTTTTCTAGGGATAGAAACTTCCAACTTAAGTTTTTCTTCATAAGATTGCATCAAAGCATCAACAATATGTTTGGTAAAAGCTTTATTCTAAGTATAAGCATGAGGAGAATTTAGCATGGATTGCAACAAGGAAATACAATCTATCAAAGAGCATCTATCATAATTAAATTCCTTGAAATCCAAAATAGTAGGTTCATTAACATCTAGAGTTTTGATCTCTTCAATCCCACTTTTATCAGTTTTAGCATCAAGATCTAAAAACTCCGAATTTTTGGAACGCCTTCTAGGTAAAGGTGGATCATATTCAGTCCCATCATTATAAATATTAATATTACAAAACAAAGATTTAATAGGGGACACATCAATAACTTTTAGATCTTCATCTTTATTATCACGGAAACTAGAAGAACACACTCTTATAAAGGAATCTTTCTTAGCACGCATCCTAGCGGTTCTTTCTTTGCACTGATCAATGGAAATTCTCATGGATTTGAGAGACTCATTGATATCATGCTTAGGAGGAATAGATCTAAGTTTCAAAGAATCAACATCAAGATAAATTCTATCAACGTTCCTAGCCAACTCATCAATCTTAACAAATTTTTATTCAATCAAAGCATTGAAATTCTTTTGCGAAGTAATAAATTCTTTAATATTAGATTCAAAATCAGAGGGCATCTTATTATACTTTCCTTAAGAATTGTTGTAGGAATTACCATAATTATTAGAGGAATTGCTAGGATAAGGCCTAGGATTAAAGTTTCCTCTATATGCATTATTACCAAAATTATTCCTACCAACATAATTCACATCCATAGATTCATTATTATTCTCAATCAAAGTAGACAAAGGCATATCATTAGGATCAGAAGAAACACTCTTATTAGCAAATAATTTCATAAGTTCATCCATCTTTCCACTCAAAACATTAATTTCTTCTATCGCATGCACTTTCTTATTAGTAGATCTTTCAGTGTGCCATTGAGAATAATTAACCATAATATTATCTAGGAGTTTAGTAGCTTCTCCTAAAGTGATTTCCATAAAAGTGCCTCCCGCGGCCGAATCTAAAAGATCTCTAGAAGCAAAATTCAATCCGGCATAAAAAATTTGTATAATCATCCACAAATTCAAACCATGTGTTGGGCAATTACGTATCATTAATTTCATCCTCTCCCAAGCTTGTGCAACATGTTCATGATCAAGTTTCTTAAAATTCATAATATCGTTTCTAAGAGAGATAGCGGGAGGAAAATACTTAGAGATAAAAGCATCTTTGCACTTATTCCAAGAATCAATACTATTTTTAGGCAAAGACGAAAACCAAGCTTTAGCACGATCTCTAAGCGAAAAAGGAAATAGCTTCAATTTAACAATATCATTGTCCACATCTTTCTTATTTTGCATATCACACAAATCAACGAAGCTATTTAGATGGGTAGCGGCATCTTCACTAGGAAGGCCGGAAAATGGATCTTTCATGACAAGATTCAGCAAGGCAGCATTAATTTCACAAGATTCAGCATCGGTAAGAGGAGCAATCGGAGTGCTAATAAAATCATTGGTGTTGGTATTGGTAAAGTCACACAATTTAGTGTTATCTTGAGCCATCGTGACAAGCAAGCAATCCAACACACAAGCAAACAAGAAATGGGCAAAAAGAAGGCAAATAGAGAAAGAGAGGGAGGATAGAGAGAGAGGGTGAATAAAACGGCAAGGGTGAAGTGGGGGAGAGGAAAATGAGAGGCAAATGGCAAATAATGTAATGCGGGACATAAGGGTTTGTGATGGGTACTTGGTATGTTGACTTTTGCGTAGACCTCCCCAGCAACGCCGCTAGAAATCCTTCTTGCAACCTCTTGAGCACTTGCGTTGGTTTTCCCTTGAGGAGGAAAGGGTGGTGCAGCAAAGTAGCATAAGTATTTCCCTCAGTTTTTGAGAACCAAGGTATCAATCCAGTAGGAGGCTACGCGCCAGTCCCTCGCACCTACACAAAACAAATAAATCCTCGCAACCAACGCGATAAGGGGTTATCAATCCCTACACGGTCACTTACGAGAGTGAGATCTGATAGATATGATAAGATAATATTTTTGGTATTTTTATGATAAAGATGCAAAGTAAAATAAAAGCAAAGGAAATAACTAAGTGTTGGAAGATTAATATGATGAAGATAGACCCGGGGGCCATAGGTTTCACTAGTGGCTTCTCTCAAGAGCATAAGTATTTTACGATGGGTGAACAAATTACTGTTGAGCAATTGACAGAATTGAGCATAGTTATGAGAATATCTAGGTATGATCATGTATATAGGCATCACGTCCAAGACAAGTAGACCGACTCCTGCCTGCATCTACTACTATTACTCCACACATCGACCGCTATCCAGCATGCATCTAGAGTATTAAGTTCAAGAGAACAGAGTAACGCTTTAAGCAAGATGACATGATGTAGAGGGATAAACTCATGCAATATGATGAAAACCCCATCTTGTTATCCTCGATGGAAACAATACAATACGTGCCTTGTTGCCCCTACTGTCACTGGGAAAGGATACCGCAAGATTGAACCCAAAGCTAAGCACTTCTCCCATGCAAGAAAGATCAATCTAGTAGGCCAAACCAAACTGATAATTCGAAGAGACTTGCAAAGATAACCAATCATACATAAAAGAATTCAGAGAAGATTCAAATATTGTTCATAGATAAACTTGATCATAAACCCACAATTCATCGGTCTCAACAAACACACCGCAAAAGAAGATTACATCGAATAGATCTCCACAAGAGAGGGGTAGAACTTTGTATTGAGATACAAAAAGAGAGAAGAAGCCATCTAGCTAATAACTATGGACCCGAATGTCTGAGATAAACTACTCACACTTCATCGGAGAGGCTATGGTGTTGATGTAGAAGCCCTCCGTGATCGATGCCCCCTTCAGCGGAGCTCCGAAACAGGCCCCAAGATGGGATCTCGTGGATACAGAAAGTTACGGCAGTGGAATTACGGTTTTGGCTCCGTATCTGATCATTTGGGGGTACGTAGGTATATAAAGGAGGAAGGAGTACGTTAGTGGAGCAACAGGGGGCCCACGAGGGTGGAGGGCGCACTTGGGGGGGGGGGGGGGGGTAGGCGCGCCCCCTACCTCGTGGCCTCCCTGTTGGTTGCTTGACGTAGGGTCCAAGTCTCCTGGATCTTGTTCGTTCCAAAAATCACATTCCCGAAGGTTTTATTCCGTTTGGACTCCGTTTGATATTCCTTTTCTTCGAAACCCTAAAATAGGCAAAAAAAACAGCAATTCTGGGCTGGGCCTTCAGTTAATAGGTTAGTCCCAAATATAATATAAAAGTGAATAATAAAGCCCAATAATGTCCAAAACAGAAGATAATATAGCATGGAGAAATCAAAAATTATAGATACGTTGGAGACGTATCAACTATCGCTACTGCTTAGTGATAAAGTGAAGCAATTACATGGCGATTGCATTTCATACAATAAAGCAACAACCATATGGTTCCTGCCAGTTGCCGATAACTGTGTTACAAAACATGATCATCACATACAATAAAATTTAGCATCATGTCTTGACAATATCACATCACAACATGCCCTGCAAAAACAAGTTAGACGTCCTCTACTTTGTTGTTGCAAGTTTTACGTGGCTGCTACGGGCTGAGCAAGAACCGTTCTAACCTACGCATCAAAAACCACAACACGGTATAGTGATTGCTTTTTGATCTTCAGAAAGAACCCTGTTCATTGAATCTGATTCAACTAAAGTTGGAGAAACTGACACCCACCAGCCACCAGTGTGCAAAGCACGTCGGAAGAACCAGTCTCGTGTAAGCGTACGTGTAATGTCGGTCTGAGCCGCTTCATCCAACAATACCGCTGAATCAAGAATCAACTAGTGACGGCAAGCAATATGTATATACCCACGCCCACAACTCCTTTGTGTTCTACACGTGCATATAATATCTACGCATAGACCTGGCTCGGATGCCACTGTTGGGTAACGCAGTAATTTCAGAAAAATTCCTACGCACACGCAAGATCTATCATGGTGATGCATAGCAACGAGAGGGAAGAGTGTTGTCCACGTACCCTCGTAGACCGTAAGCGGAAGCGTTATGACAACACGGTTGATGTAGTCGTACGTATTCACGATCCGACCGATCCTAGTACCGAAAGTACGGCACCTCCGCGATCTGCACACGTTCAGCTCGGTGACGTCCCACGAACTCTTGATCCAGCTGAGTGTCGAGGGAGAGCTTCGTCAGCACGACGGCATGATGACGGTGATGATGAAGCTACCAGCACAGGGCTTCGCCTAAGCACTACGACGATATGACCGAGGTGGATTATGGTGGAGGGGGCACTGCACACGACTAAGAGATCAATGATCAACTTGTGTGTCTATGGGGTGCCCCCCTTCCCCATATATAAAGGAGTGGAGGAGGGGGAGGGTCGGCCCTCTATGGCGCGCCCTGGAGGAGTCCTACTCCCACCGGGAGTAGGATTCCCACCCCCCCTTCCCTAGTTGGACTAGGAGAGAAGGAAGGAGGAGAGAGGGAGGAAGGAAAGGGGGGCACCGCCCCCCCCCCCTTCCTTGTCCAATTCGGACCAGAGGGGGAGGGGGCGCGCGGCCTGCCCTGGCTGCCTCTCTCTCTCTCCACTAAAGCCCATTAGGGCCCATATACTCCCCGGGGGGTTCCGGTAACCTCCCGGTACTCCAGTATATGCCCGAACTCACTCGGAACCATTTCGATGTCCAATCATAGGCTTCCAATATATCGATCTTTATGTCTCAACCATTTTGAGACTCCTTGTCATGTCCGTGATCATACCTGGGACTCCGAACTACCTTCGGTACATCCAAACCCATAAACTCATAATACCGATCATCACCGAACGTTAAGCGTGCAGACCCTACGGGTTCGAGAACTATATAGACATGATCGAGACTTATCTCCGGTCAATAACCAATAGCGGAACCTGGATGCTCATATTGGTTCCTACATATTCTACGAAGATCTTCATCAGTCAAACCGCACAACAACATACGTTGTTCCCTTTGTCATCGGTATGTTACTTGCCCGAGATTCGATCGTCGGTATCTCAATACCTAGTTCAATCTCATTGCCGGCAAGTCTCTTTACTCGTTCCATAATGAAACATCCCATAACTAACTCATTAGTCACATTGCTTGCAAGGCTTATAGTGATGTGCATTACCAAGAGGGCCCAGAGATACCTCTCTGATACTCGGAGTGACAAATCCTAATCTCGATCTATGCAAACTCAACAAACACCATCAGAGACACCTGTAGAGCATCTTTATAGTCACCCAGTTACGTTGTGACGTTTGATAGCACACTAAGTGTTCCTCCGGTATTCGGGAGTTGCATGATCTCATAGTCATAGGAACATGTATGAGTTATGGAGAAAGCAATAGCAACAAACTAAACGATCGTCGTGCTAAGCTAACGGATGGGTCAAGTCAATCACATCATTCTCTAATGATGTGATCCCGTTAATCAAATGACAACTCATGTCTATGGTCAGGAAACATAACCATCATTGATTCAACGAGCTAGCCAAGTAGAGGCATACTAGTGACACTCTGTTTGTCTATGTATTCACACATGTACTAAGTTTCTGGTTAATACAATTCTAGCATGAATAATAAACATTTATCATGATATAAGAAATATAAATAAAAACTTTATTATTGCCTCTAGGGCATATTTCCTTCAATAACAACATATGTTGTTCCCTTTGTCATTGGTATCTTACTTGCCCAAGATTCGATCATTGGTATCACCATACCTGGTTCAATCTGGTTACCGGCAAGTCTCTTTACTTGTTCCGTAATGAATCATCCCGTGGCTAGCTCATTAGAAACATTGCTTGCAAGGCTCATAGTGATGTGCATTACCGAGAGGGCCCAGAGATACCTCTCGAAACACGGAGTGACAAATCCTAATCTCGGTCTATGCCAACTCAACAAACACCATCAGAGACACCTATAGAGCATCTTTATAATCACCCATTATGTTGTGACGTTTGATAGCACACTAAGTGTTCCTCCGGTATTCGGGAGTTGCATAATCTCATAGTCATATGAACATGTATAAGTCATGAAGAAAGAAATAGCAATAAACTAAACAATCATAGTGCTAAGCTAACGGATGGGTCTTATCCATCACATCATTCTCTAATGATGTGATCCCGTTCATCAAATGACAACACATGTCCATGGCTAGGAAACTTAACCATCTTTGATTAACGAGCTAGTCAAGTAGAGGCATACTAGGGATACTTTGTTTGTCTATGTATTCACACATGTACTAAGTTTTTGGTTAATACAATTCTAGCATGAATAATAAACATTTATCATGATATAAGGAAATATAAATAACAACTTTATTATTGCCTCTAGGGCATATTTCCTTCAGTCTCCCACTTGCACTAGAGTCAATAATCTAGAATACATTGTAATGATTTTAACACCCATGGAGTCTTGGTGTTGATCATATTTTGCTCGTGAGAGAGGCTTAGTCAATGGGTCTGCAACATCCAGATCCGTTGTATTTTGCAAATCTCTATGTCTCCCTCCTTGACTTGATCGTGGATGGAATTGAAGTGTCTCTTGATGTGCTTGGTTCTCTTGTGAAGCCTGGATTCCTTTGCCAAGGCAATTGCACCAGTATTGTCACAAAAGATTTTCATTGGACCCGATGCTTACACCTAGATAGGATATGAACTCCTTTATCCAGACTCCTTCATTTGCTGCTTCTAGAGCAGCTATGTATTCTTCTTCACACGTAGATCCCGCAACGACGCTCTGCTTAGAACTGCACCACTGACAAGTCCACCATTTAATAAAAATACGTATCCCGTTTGTGACTTAGAGTCATCCGGCTTAGTGTCAAAGCTTGCATCGACGTAACCATTTACGACGAGCTCTTTGTCACCTCCATAAACAAGAAACATATCCTTAGTCCTTTTTAGGTATTTCAGGATGTTCTTGACCGCTATCCAGTGATCCACTCCTGGGTTACTTTGGTACCTCCCTGCTAAACTAATAGCAAGGCACACATCAGGTCTGGTATACAACATTGCATACATGATATAACCTATGGCTGAAGCATAGGGAATGACTTCCATTTTCTCTCTATCTTCTGCAGTGGTCGGGCATTGAGTCTGACTCAACTTCACACCTTGTAACACATGCAAGAACCCTTTCTTTGCTTGATCCATTTTGAACTTCTTAAAAATTTTATTAAGGTATGTGCTTTGTGAAAGTCCAATTAAGCGTCTTGATCTATCTCTAAATATCTTGATGCCCAACATATAAGTAGCTTCACCGAGGTCTTTCATTGAAAAATTCTTATTCAAGTATCCTTTTATGCTATTCAGAAATTCAGTATCATTTCCGATAAACAATATGTCATCCACATATAATATCAGAAATGCTACAGAGCTCCCACTCACTTTCTTGTAAATACAGGCTTCTCCAAAAGTCTGTATAAAACCATAGCTTTGATCACACTATCAAAGCGTATATTCCAACTCTGACATGCTTGCACCAGTCCATAAATGGATAGCTGGAGCTTGCACACTTTGTTAGCACCTTTTGGATCGACAAAACCTTCTGGTTGCATCATATACAACTCTTCTTTAAGATATCCATTAAGGAATGCAGTTTTGACATCCATTGGCCAAATTTCATAATCATAAAATGCGGCAATTGCTAACATGATTCGGACGGACTTAAGCATCGCTATAGGTGAGAAGGTCTCATTGTAATCAACTCCTTGAACTTGTCAAAAACCTTTCGCAACAAGTCGAGCTTTGTAGACAGTAACATTACCATCAGCGTCAGTCTTCTTCTTGAAGATCCATTTATTTTCTATGGCTTGCCGATCATCGGGCAAGTAAACCAAAGTCCACACTTTGTTCTCATACATGGAACCCATCTCAGATTTCATGGCCTCAAGCCATTTCGCGGAATCTGGGCTCATCATCGCTTCCTCATAGTTCGTTTGTTCGTCATGATCAAGTAACATGACCTCCAGAACAGGATTATCGTACCACTCTGGTGCGGATCTTGCTCTGGTTGACCTACGAGATTCGTTAGTAACTTGATTAGAAGTTTCATGATCATCATCATTAACTTCCTCACTAATTGGTGTAGGAATCACTAGAACTGAATTCTATGATGAACTACTTTCCAATAAGGGAGAAGGAACAGTTACCTCATCAAGTTCTACTTTCCTCCCACTCACTTATTTCGAGAGAAACTCCTTCTCTAGAAAGGATCCATTCTTAGCAACAAATATCTTGCCTTCGGATCTGTGATAGAAGGTGTACCCAACAATTTCCTTTGGGTATCCTATGAAGACACATTTATCCGATTTGGTTTCGAGCTTATCAGGTTGAAGCTTTTTCACATAAGCATCGCAACCCCAAACTTTAAGAAATGACAACTTGGGTTTCTTGCCAAACCATAGTTCATAAGGTTTCGTATCAACGGATTTCGATGGTGCCCTATTTAACGTGAATGCAGGCGTCTCTAAAGCATAACCCCAAAACGATAGCGGTAAATCAGTAAGAGACATCATAGATCGCACCATATCTAATAAAGTGCGGTTACGATGTTCGGACACACCGTTACGCTGTGGTGTTCCAGGTGGCGTGAGTTGCGAAACTATTCTGCATTGTTTCAAATGAAGACCAAACTCATAACTCAAATATTCACCTCCACGATCATATCGTAGAAACTTAATTTTCTTGTTACGATTATTTTCCACTTCACTCTGAAATTCTTTGAACTTTTCAAATGTTTCGGACTTATGTTTCATCAAGTAGATATACCCATATCTGCTCAAATCATCTGTGAAAGGTCAGAAAATAATGATACCTTCTGCGAGCATCAACACTCATCAGACCGCATACATCAGTATGTATTATTTCCAACAAGTCTGTTGCTCGCTCCATTGTTCCAGAGAATGGATTTTAGTCATCGTGCCCATGAGGCATGGTTTGCAAGCATCAAGTGATTCCAAAAGCCCATCAGCATGGAGTTTCTTCACGCGCTTTATACCAATATGACATAAACGACATTGCCACAAATAAGTTGCACTATCATTATTAAACTTATATCTTTTGGCTTCAATACTATGAATATGTGTGTCACTACTATCGAGATTCAATAAAAATAGACCACTCATCAAGGGTGCATGACCATAAAAGATATTACTCATATAAATAGAACAACCATTATTCTCTGATTTAAATGAATAACCATCTCGCATCAAACAAGATCCAGATATAATGTTCATGATTAATGCTGGCACCAAATAACAATTATTCAGGTCTAAAACTAATCCCGAAGGTAGATGTAGAGGTAGCGTGCCGACCGCGATCACATCGACTTTGGAACCATTTCCCACGCATATCGTCACCTCATCCTTAGCCAATCTTCGCTTAATCTGTAGCCCCTTTTTCGAGTTACAAATATGAGCAACAGAACCAGTATAAAATACCCAGGCGCTACTGTGAGCATTAGTAAGGTACACATCAATAACATGCATATCAAATATACCTTTCACTTTGCCATCCTTCTTATCCGCCAAATACTTGGGGCAGTTCTGCTTCCATTGACCAGTCCCTTTGCAGTAGAAGCACTCAGTCTCAGGCTTAGGTCCAGACTTGGGCTTCTTCACTTGAGCAGCAACTTGCTTGCCATTCTTCTTGAAGTTCCCCTTCTTCCATTTTCCCTTCTTCTTGAAACTAGTGGTCTTGTTGACCATCAACACTTGATGCTCCTTCTTGATTTATACCTCCGCAGCCTTTAGCATTGCGAAGAGCTTAGGAATTGTCTTATCCATCCCTTGCATATTATAGTTCATCACGAAGCTTTTGTAGCTTGGTGGCAGTCATTGAAGAACTCTGTCAATGACACTATCATCAGGAAGATTAACTCCCAGTTGAGTCAAGTGGTTGTGGTACCCAGACATTCTGAGTATATGTTCACTGACAGAACTATTCTCCTCCATTTTGCAGCTGTAGAACTTATTGGAGACTTCATATCTCTTAATCTGGGCATTTGCTTGAAATATTAACTTCAACTCCTGGAACATCTCATATGCTCCATGATGTTCAAAATGTCGTTGAAGTCTCGATTCTAAGTCGTAAAGCATGGCACACTGAACTATCGCGTAGTCATCAACTTTGCTCTGCCCAATCGTTCATAACATCTGGTGTTGCTCCTGCAGCGGGCTTTACACCTAGCGGTGCTTCCAGGACGTAATTCTTCTGTGCAACAATGAGGATAATCCTCAAGTTACGGACCGAGTCCGTGTAGTTGCTACCATCATCTTTCAACTTAGCTTTCTCTAGGAACGCATTAAAATTCAAAGGAACAGTAGCATGGGCCATTTATGTACAAAAACATAGACGTGCAAAATACTATCAGGTACTAAGTTCATGATAAATTAAAGTTTAATTAATCATATTACTTAAGAACTCCCACTTAGATAGACATCCCTCTAGTCATCTAAATGATCACATGATCCATATCAACTAAACCATGTCCGATCATCACGTGAGATGGAGAAGTTTTCAATGGTGAACATTACTATGTTGATCATATCTACTATATGATTCACGCTCGACCTTTCGGTCTTAGTGTTCCGAGGCCATATCTGCATATGCTAGGCTCGTCAAGTTTAACCTGAGTATTCTGCTTGTGCAAAACAGGCTTGCACCCGTTGTATGTGAACGTAGAGCTTATCACACCCGATCATCACGTGGTGTCTCGGCACGACGAACTGTAGCAACGGTGCATACTCAGGGAGAACACTTATACCTTGAAATTTAGTGAGAGACCATCTTATAATGCTACTGCCATACTAAGAAAAATAAGATGCATAAAGGTAAACATCACATGCAATCAATATAAGTGATATGATATGCCCATCATCATCTTGTGCCTTTGATCTCCATCTCCAAAGCACCATCATGATCACCATCGTCACCGGCTTGACACCTTGATCTCCATCGTAGCATCGTTATCATCTTGCCAACTATTGCTTCTATGACTATCGCTACCACTTAGTGATAAAGTAAAGCAATTACATGGCGATTGCATTTCATACAATAAAGCGACAACCATATGGATATTGCTAGTTACCGATAAGTTTGTTACAAAACATGATCATCTCATACAACAATTTATATAATCACGTCTTGACCATATCGCATCACAACATGCCCTGCAAAAACAAGTTAGACATCATGTACCTTGTTGTTGCAAGTTTTACGTGGCTGCTACGGGCTTAGCAAGAACCATTCTTACCTATGCATAAAAAACCACAACGATTTTTCGTCAAGTGCTGTTTTAACCTTCAACAAGGACCGGGCATAGTCAAACTCAATTCAACTAAAGCTGGAGAAACAGACACCCACTAGCCACCTGTGTGCAAAGCACGTCGGTAGAACCAGTCTCATGAACGCGGTCATGTAATGTCGGTCTGGGCCGCTTCATCCAACAATACCGCCAAATCAAAGTTTGACATGCTGGTAAGCAGTATGACTATTATCACCCACAACTCTTTGTGTTCTACTCATGCATATAACATCTATGCATAAACCTGGATCGGATGCCACTGTTGGGGAACGCGGTATTTCAAAAAAATTCCTACGATCACGCAAGATCTATCTAGGAGATGCATAGGAATGAGAGGGGGAGAGTATGTCTACGTACCCTCGTAGACCGAAAGCGGAAGCGTTTAGTAACATGGTTGATGTAGTCAAATGTCTTCGCAATCCAACCGATCAAGTATCGAACGCATGACACCTTTGCGATATGCGCACGTTCAGCTCGGTGACGTCCCTCGTACTCTTGATCCAGCTAAGGCCGAGGGTGAGTTCCGTCAGCACGACGGCATGTTGACGGCGATGATGAAGTTACCGATGCAGGGCTTCGCCTAAGCACTACGACAATATGATCGAGGTGTAAAACTATGGAGGGGGGCACCGCACATGGCTAAAGATCAACTTGTGTGTCTATGGGGTGCCCCACTCCCACGTATATAAAGGGGGCAGGGAGGAGGAGGTTGGATGGCCCTAAGGGACACGCCCAAGGGGGGAAATCCAACTCCAAGTAGGAATCGGTCCCCCCCTTTCCTAGTCCAAGTAGGAGATGAAGGAAGGAGAGGGAGAGGGAAAGAGGGGCCGCGCCCCTTACCCTAGTCCTATTCGGACTCCCCTTGGGGGGCACCTCCTAGCTGCTGCCCTCTCTCTCCCCTAAGGCCCACTAAGGCCCATTACTTCCCCGGGGGGTTCCAGTAACCCCCCCCCCCCCCCCCGGCACTCCGGTTTTATCCGAAACCACGCGAAACACTTCTGGTGTCTGAATGTAACCTTTCGTTATATCAATCTTTATGTCTCGACCATTTCGAGACTCCTCGTCACATCCATGATCTCATCTGGGACTCCGAACAACCTTCGGTACATCAAATCACATAACTCACAATACAAATCGTCATTGAACGTTAAGCGTGCGGACCCTATAGGTTCGAGAACTATGTAGAAATGACCGAGACACATCTCCGGTCAATAACCAATAGCGGAACCTGGATGCTCATATTGGTTCCAACATATTCTATGAAGATCTTTATCGATCAAACCGCATAACAACATACGTTGTTCCCTTTGTCATTGATATGTTACTTGTCCGAGATTCGATCATCGGTATCACCATACCTAGTTCAATCTCGTTACCTGTACTCGTTTCGTAATGCATCATCCCATGGCTAACTCATTAGACACATTGCTTGCAAGGCTCATAGTGATGTGCATTATGATGACCCACAAGTATAGGGGATCTATCGTAGTCCTTTTGATAAGTAAGAGTGTCGAACCCAATGAGGAGTAGAAGGAAATAATAAGCGGTTTCCAGCAAGGTATTCTCTGCAAGTACTGAAATAAGTGGTAACAGATAGTTTTTGTGATAGGATAATTTGTAACGAGCAACAAGTAACAAAACTAAATAAAGTGCAGCAAGGTGTCCCAATCCTTTTTGTAGCAAAGGACAAGCCTGGACAAACTCTTATATAGAGAAAAGCACTCCCGAGGACACATGGGAATATCATCAAGCTAGTTTTCACCACGTTCATATGATTCGTGTTCGGTACTTTGATAATTTGGTATGTGGGTGGACCGGTGCTTGGGTACTGTACTTACTTGGACAAGCATCCCACTTATGATTAACCTCTATTGCAAGCATCCGCAACTACAACAAAAGTATTAAGGTAAACCTAACCATAGCATGAAACATATGGATCCAAATCAGCCCCTTACGAAGCAACGCATAAACTAGGGTTTAAGCTTCTGTCACTCTAGCAACCCATCATCTACTTATTACTTCCCAATGCCTTCCTCTAGGCCCAAATAATGGTGAAGTGTTATGTAGTCGACGTTCACATAACACCACTAGAGGAGAGACAACATACATCTCATCAAAATATCGAACGAATACCAAATTCACATGACTACTAATAGCAAGACTTCTCCCATGTCCTCGGGAACAAACGTAACTACTCACAAAGCATAATCATGTTCATAATCAGAGGGGTATTAATATGCATATAGGATCTAAACATATGATCTTCCACCAAAATAAAACAACTAGCATCAACTACAAGGAGTAATTAACACTACTAGCAACCTACTAGCACCAATCTCGGACTTGAAGACAAGAATTGGATACAAGAGATGAACTAGGATTTTGAGAGGAGATGGTGCTGATGAAGATGTTGATGGAGATTGCCCTCTCCCGATGAGAGGAGCGTTAGTGATGACGATGGCGATGATTTCCCCCTCCCGGAGGGAAGTTTCCCCGGCAGAACAACTCTGCTGAAGCCCTAGATTGGTTCCGCCAAGGTTACGCCTCGTGGCGGCGGAGTTTCGTCTGAGGAGATGGCTTCTTATTTTTTTTCTCATTGAAAGACTTCATATAGCATAAGATGGACATCGGAGGGCCACCAGGGGGCCCACGAGGTAGGGGGCGCACCCAGGGGGTAGGGCGCGCCCCCCACCCTCGTGGGCAGGGTGTGGCCCCCCTGGTGAACTTCTTGTGCTCGGTATTTTTTATATATTCTGAAAACGTCTTCCGTGAAGTTTCAGGACTTTTGGAGCTGTGCAGAATAGGTCTGTAATATTTGCTCCTTTTCCAGCCCAGAATCCCAGCTGCCGGCATTCTCCCTCTTTATGTAAACCTTGTAAAATAAGAGAGAATAGGCATAAGTATTGTGACATAATGTGTAATAACATCCCATAATGCAATAAATATCGATATAAAAGCATGATGCAAAATGGACGTATCAACTCCCCCAAGCTTAGACCTCGCTTGTCCTCATGTTTAGAGATAGAGGTGTCGATAAAAGTAAAATACGGACATGAGGGCATCATGATCATTCTTAGAACAGCAACTTACATAATTCTTGTCATATGATTTCTTATGCTAGAGTAATAATTCAATCACAATTTCAGGTATGAATCGTAAACTTCATTGAAAACTAACAAACTATAATCTCAGTCATTGGAGCAATTGCAATTTATCATAACATAGGAAAGACTCAATGTATAAGAGCTTTTCAGTAAGTCCACATACTCAACTATCATATAGTCTTTCAGAATTGCTGACACTCACGCAATACTTATGGGTATGGAGTTTTAATCAGGCACAGAGAAAGATAGGGCCTTATAGTTTTGCCTCCCAATGTTTTACCTCAAGGGTAATGTCAACAATAATAGTTCATGAAAACTCACATCCAATTAGCCATATATACCAGGATCTTTCCAACATACTGTTCTTGACAAAGGATAAAATGTAAAAAGGAAGGGTGAAGATCACCATGACTCTTATGCAAGGTAGGAGATAAAAGTAAAAGATAGGCCCTTCACAGAGGGAAGCAGAGGTTGTCATGCGCTTTTATGGTTGGATGCACAAAATCTTAGTGCGAAAGAACGTCACTTTATATTGCCACTTGTGATATGGACCTTTATTATGCAGTCTGTCGCTTTTATTTCTTCCATATCACACGATCGTATAAAGCTTATTTTCTCCCACACTAATAAGTCATAGATATTTAGAGAGCAATTTTTATTTCTTGCACCGATGACAACTTACTTGGAGGATCTTACTCAATCCATAGGTAGGTATGGTGGACTCTCATGGCAAAACTGGTTTAAGGGTATTTGGAAGCACAAGTAGTATCTCTACTTGGTGTGATGAATTTGGCTAGCATGAGGGGGAAAGGCAAGCTCAACCATGTTGGATGATCCATAACAATATAATTTATCTCAGATGTAAGAAAACATAACCCATTACGTTGTATTCCTTGTCCAACGTCAACTCTTTAGCATGTCATATTTTAATGAGTGCTCACAATCATAAAAGATGTCCAAGATAGTATATTTATATGTGAAGACCTCTCTTTCTTTATTACTTCCTATTAATTGCAACGATGACCAAAAATATGTTTGTCAACTCTCAACAACTTTTATTCATCATACTTTTTCTATGTGAGCTCATTACTCTCCATAAGATTCACATGATCTCTTTATTTCTTTTTATTTCTTTCTCTTTTCTTTTATTCCCTTAGGATCATGGAAAAATAATCAAGCCCTTGACTCAACACTAATCTTTATTATATAGCTCACGGACTTCATTACATAGAAGGATCATAAAGCAAAACTCAAAACTAGATCATGCCATAAACTTTATTCTACTTGATCAAGATATTACCAAAAGGATCGAGCTAAGAAAAACGGTAAAGATAAAAGTGATGGTGATAAGATACCGGGGCACTCCCCCAAGCTTGGCAGTTGCCAAGGGGAGTGCCCATACCCATGTGATTATGTATCCTTTGTTGGTGAAGAAGGTGGAGTTGTTGATGATGGATAGTCACACATCGAGCGTAGGATGTCTTCTAACTTTTGGATAATGCCTTTGAGTGCGATGATATGCTCCTTCAACAAAATATTTTCATGTGTCAGATACTTATTTTGTATACGAGCTAACTCGATCATCTTGAAAGCTTCGATCTTAGTTGGGGTAAGAAGATTGTGATCAAGTTGAAGGATGTCTTCTATTGCCGGAGCTTGGTCCTCCGTGGCCTTCTTGATCCCTTCATCCTTGTTGATCTCCATGGGTTCTTCTCTCTTTAGCTCTATCTTCATTAGCCAAGCATCGCTGCCCTCATTGTTAGAGGAGGAGGGAGACCACATGATGCTTAGCTTCGACAACCCTGGCAGAAAACAGCTCGAAACAAGAACAAGAGATTTTTGCGTGATACGGTAGTCAAAACCTTCGGGAGGTTATATAATGAATTTTTACCAACCAAACTACGTGTCATGTACGAAAACAGAGTCCGGAGAGCGCACGAGGTGCCCACGAGGTAGGGGGGCGCGCCCAGGGGGTAGGGCGCGCCCTCCACCCTCGTGGAGCCCTCGTGTCCTTCCCGGACCGCTTCTTATTTTTCTATTTTTCTAAATGTTCCAAAATGGAGAAATATTGCCTTAAAAACTGTTTTGGAGTCGGTTTACTTACCGTACCACATACCTATTCCTTTTGGGAGTCTGAAACATTCCGGAAAGTGTCCCTTATGTATTCCTCCGGGGTTACGGTTTCAATAACATTGGTTTCAACATTTATGGGATTACCACAGATATAATGTTTGATTCTTTGACCGTTCACCACCTTCGGATTTGTGCGTTCGAAGTTGTTGATTTTTATGGCACCGGAACGATAGACCTCCTCGATAACGTAAGGACCCTCCCATTTAGAGAGAAGTTTTCCTGCAAAAAATCTTAAATGAGAGTTGTATAGTAATACATAATCACGTACATTAAACTCGCGCTTTTGTATCCTTTTATCATGCCATCTTTTAACTTTTTCTTTAAACAACTTGGCATTTTCGTAGGCTTGGGTTCTCCATTCATCGAGTGAGCTAATATCAAATAACCTCTTCTCACCGGCAAGTTTAAAATCATAATTGAGCTCTTTAATAGCCCAATATGCCCTGTGTTCTAGTTCGAGAGGTAAGTGACATGCTTTTCCATAAACCATTTTATACGGAGACATACCCATAGGATTTTTATATGTAGTTCTATAGGCCCATAATGCATCATCAAGTTTCTTGGACCAATTCTTTCTAGATCTATTAACAGTCTTTTGCAAATTTAATTTGAGCTCTCTATTACTCAATTCTACTTGACCACTAGACTGGGGGTGATAAGGGGATGCAATTCTATGATTAACATCATACTTAGCAAGCATTTTACGGAAAGCACCATGAATAAAATGTGAACCACCATCAGTCATTAAATATCTAGGGACTCCAAATCTTGGAAAAATAACTTCTTTAAGCATTTTAATAGAAGTGTTATGATCAGCACTACTAGTTGGAATAGCTTATACCCACTTAGTAACGTAGTCAACAGCAACTAAAATATGTGTATATCCATTAGAGGAAGGAAAAGGTCCCATATAGTCAAAGCCCCAAACATCAAATGGTTCAATAATGAGTGAATAGTTCATAGGCATTTCTTGACGTCTACTAATATTACCAATTCTTTGACATTCATCACAAGATAAGACAAACTTACGGGCATCCTTGAAGATAGTAGGCCAATAAAAACCAGATTGCAATACCTTATGTGCAGTTCTATCTCCAGCATGGTGTCCTCCATAAGCTTCAGAGTGACACTTGCGTAGGGTCTGTTCCTGTTCATGCTCAGATACACAACGTCTAATAACACCATCTACTCCTTCTTTATAAAGATGTGGGTCATCCCAAAAGTAATGCCTCAAATCATAGAAGAACTTTTTTCTTTTGCTGGTATGTGAAACTAGGTGGTATGAACTTAGCAAAAATGTAATTAGCATAATCAGCATACCATGGAGAAGTATGAGAAGCATTTATGACATTTAGTTGCTCATCAGGAAAGCTATCATCAATAGGAAGTGGGTCATCAAGCACATTTTCTAACCTAGACAAGTTGTCTGCAACGGGGTTCTCAGCTCCCTTTCTATCAACAACATGTAAGTCAAATTCTTGTAGCAAGAGAACCCATCTAATAAGTCTGGGTTTAGCATCTTTCTTTTCCATAAGATATTTAATAGCAGCATGATCAGTGTGAATAGTTACTTTAGAATCAACAATATAAGGTCTGAACTTATCACAAGCAAATACAACTGCTTAGAATTCTTTTTCAGTAGCAGCATAATTTCTTTGAGCATTGTCTAGGGTTTTACTAGCATATTGAATAACGTTTAATTTCTTATAAACTCTTTTCCCTAGAACAACACCTATAGCATAATCACTAGCATCACACATAATTTCAAAGGGTAAATTCCAGTCAGGTGGCTGAACAATAGGTGCAGAGATCAATGCTTTCTTAAGTATTTCAAATGCTTCTACACAATCATCATCAAAGACAAATGGTATATATTTTTGTAATAAATTAGTCAGAGGCCGAGAAATTTTTGAGAAGTCCTTAATGAACCTCCTATAAAATCCGGCATGACCAAGGAAACTTCTTATACCTTTGATGTCCTTGGGGCATGTCATCTTTTCAATAGCATCAACCTTGGCTTTATCAACTTCAATACCTCTTTCAAAAACTTTATGCCCCAAGACAATACCTTCATTAACCATAAAGTGGCACTTTTCCCAATTCAAGGCAAGATTAGTTTCTTCACATCTCTACAAAACTCGATCAAGTTTGCTCAAGCAATCATCAAAAGAAGATCCATAGACGGAGAAATCATCCATGAAAACCTCACAAATCTTTTCACAAAAGTCAGAGAATATAGCCATCATGCATCTTTGAAAGGTAGCAGGTGCATTACATAAACCAAAAGGCATACATCTATAAGCAAAAGTACCAAAAGGGCAAGTAAAAGTAGTCTTTGATTGATCTTTGGCTGACACAGGTATTTGAGAGAAACCAGAATAACCATCTAGAAAGCAAAAATGTGTGTGTTTGGATAATCTTTCTAGAATTTGATCGATAAAAGGTAAGGGGTAATGATCCTTTTTAGTGGCCTTATTTAATTTGCGGAAATCAGTTACCATCCTATAACCTGTAATAATTCTTTGAGGAATCAATTAATCTTTATCATTAGGAACGGCAGTAATACCTCCCTTCTTAGGGACACAATGGACATGACTTACCCACTGACTATCAGCAATGGGATAAATTATACCTGCCTCAAGGAGCTTTAGTATTTCCTTTCTTACCACTTCCTTCATTTTAGGATTCAGCCGTCATTGATGATCACGAACTGGTTTAGCATCTTCTTCCAAATTTATTTTATGTTGACATAGAGTGGGACTAATGCCCTTAAGATTATCAAGAGTATGACCAATAGCAGCATGGTGCTTCTTCAGAGTTTTCAATAATCTCTCTTCCTCATGCTCTGAAAGGTTAGCACTAGTAATAACAGGATATATCTTTTTCTCATCAAGATAAGCATATTTAAGAGTATCAGGCAACGGTTTAAGCTCAAACACGGGATCACCCTTGGGTGGAGGAGGATCCCCTAGGATTTCAACACGAAAATTATGTTTTAGAATAGGTTCCTTTTTAAAGAATACTTCATCTATTTCCCTTCTTTCATTCATAAACATATCATTTTCATGGTCTAGCAAATATTGTTCTAAAGGATCACTAGGAGGTACGTCAATAGAAGCAAGACCAGTAATTTCATCCTTACTAGGTAATTCTTTTTCATGGTGTTGTCTACTAAATTTAGAGAAATTAAATTCATGAGACATATCATCTAAACCGATGGTAACAACATCCTTTTTGCAATCTATCTTAGCATCAACAGTGTTTAAGAAGGGTCTACCAAATATAATGGGACAAAAGATATCTTGTGGGGAACCAAGAAAAAGAAAATCATAAGGATATTTAGTTTTCCCACACGAGACTTCAACATCTCTAAAAATTCCCATTGGTGAAATAGTATCTCTATTGGCAAGCTTAATTGTGACATCAATGTCTTCTATCTCAGCAGGTGCAATATCATGCATAGTTTCTTTGTATAAGGCGTAAGGTATTGCACTAGCACTAGCACCCATATCACATAAGCCATGATAACAATGATCTCCTATTTTAACAGAAATAACAGGCATGCCTACCACAGGTCTGTTTTTATCTTTAGCACAAGGTTTAGCAATTCTAGTAGTCTCATCAAGGAAATGAATAACATGCCCATCAATATTATCAGACAAGAGATCTTTAACAATAGCAATATCAGGTTCGACTTTATTTGCTCAAAAGGTGTATAAGTTTTAATATTGCTTTTACGAACCACAGTTGAAGCTTTAGCATGATCCTTTATCCTAACAGGGAAAGGTGGTTTCTCAACATAAGAAGTAGGAACAATAGGATCATTATAAGTGATAATATTTTCTTCAACTTTAATAGGTGCAGCTACTTTTACTTCTATGGGAGGATGATATTTAAACCACTTCTCCTTGGGGAGATCAACATAAGTAGCAAAATATTCATAGAAAGAAGCTACTATCTCAGAGTCAAGTCCATATTTAGTGCTAAATTTACAGAAAACATCGGTATCCATAAAAGATTTAACACAATCAAACCTAGGTGTCATACCTAACTCCTTACCTTTGTCGAGGTCCCGATCTTCAGAGTTGCGTTTAATTCTTTCCAATAAATCCCATTTGAATTCAATAGTCTTCATCATAAAAGAGCGAGCACAAGAAGTATCAAGCATGGTGCGATTGCTATCAAAAAGCCCAGCATAAATTTTTTGAATAATCATTTCTCTTGAGAGCTTATGATTGGGGCATGAATATAACTTTGATTTAAGCCTCCCCCAAGCTTGAGCGATGCTTTCTCCTTCACGAGGCCAAAAATTATATATATAATTGCGATCATGATGAACAAGATGCATAGGATAAAACTTCTGATGAAATTCCAATTTCAATCGTTTGTAATTCCATGACCCCGTATCATCACATAGCCTATACCATGTCGATGCATCTCCCTTCAAAGATAAAGGGAAGATCTTCTTCTTAACAACATCTCCGGGTACACCTGCAAGCTTAAATAATCCACAAACTTCATCCACATATATTAAGTGCTCATCAGGATGCTTTGTTCCATCTCCTACAAAAGGATTAGCTAGCAGTTTTTCTATCATACCCGAAGGAATTTCGAAGCAGACATTTTCATTTTAAGTAGGTTCAGTAGGTTGAGGAGCAACTCTTTGCTCTACTGGTCGGGGTGAAGATACCCCGAACAAGCCCCTCAGAGGATTACTTTCCATAGTAACAAGTGACAGTAAATTTTGGCACACTATATAAATTTTTTTTACCAAATTTCACCTACCAAAGGTGCTTCACTCCCCGGCAACGGCGCCAGAAAAGAGTCTTGATGACCCACAAGTATAGGGGATCTATCATAGTCCTTTCGATAAGTAAGAGTGTCGAACCCAACGAGGAGCAGAAGGAAATAATAAGCGGTTTCTAGCAAGGTATTCTCTGCAAGTACTGAAATAAGTGGTAACAGATAGTTTTGTGATAGGATAATTTGTAATGAGAAATAAGTAACAAAAGTAAATAAAGTGCAGCAAGGTGGCCCAATCCTTTTTGTAGCAAAGGACAAGCCTGGACAAACTCTTATATAGATAAAAGCGCTCCCGAGGACACATGGGAATATCGTCAAGCTAGTTTTCATCACGTTCATATGATTCACGTTCGGTACTTTGATAATTTGGTATGTGGGTGGACCGGTGCTTGGGTACTGTCCTTACTCGGACAAGAATCCCACTTATGATTAACCTCTATTGCAAGCATCCGCAACTACAACAAAAGTATTAAGGTAAACCTAACCATAGCATGAAACATATGGATCCAAATCAGCCCCTTACGAAGCAACACATAAACTAGGGTTTAAGCTTCTGTCACTCTAGCAGCCCATCATCTACTTATTACTTCCCAATGCCTTCCTCTAGGCCCAAATAATGGTGAAGTGTTATGTAGTCGACGTTCACATAACAACACTAGAGGAGAGACAACATACATCTCATCAAAATATCGAACGAATACCAAATTCACATGACTACTAATAGCAAGACTTCTCCCATGTCCTCAGGAACAAAAGTAACTACTCACAAAGCATAATCATGTTCATAATCAGAGGGGTATTAATATGCATATTGGATCTAAACATATGATCTTCCACCAAATAAACCAACTAGCATCAACTACAAGGAATAATTAACACTACTGGCAACCTACTAGCACCAATCCCGGACTTGAAGACAAGAATTGGATACAAGAGATGAACTAGGGTTTTGAGAGGAGATGGTGCTGATGAAGATGTTGATGGAGATTGCCCTCTCCTGATGAGAGGAGCGTTGGTGATGACGATGGCGATGATTTCCCCTCCCGGAGGGGAGTTTCCCCGGCAGAACAGCTCTGCCGGAGCCCTAGATTGGTTCCGCCAAGGTTCCGCCTCGTGGAGGCGGAGTTTTGTCCGAGGAGATGGCTTCTTATTTTTTTTCTCATCGAAACACTTCATATAGCAAAAGATGGACATCAGAGGGCCACCAGGGGGCCCACGAGGTAGGGGGCGCGCCCAGGGGGTAGGGCGTGCCCCCACCCTCGTGGGCAGGGTGTGGCCCCCTGGTGAACTTCTTGTGCTCGGTATTTTTTATATATTCTGAAAACAACTTCCGTGAAGTTTCAGGACTTTTGGAGCTGTGCAAAATAGGTCTCTAATATTTGCTCCTTTTCCAGCCCAGAATCCCGGCTGCCGGCATTCTCCCTCTTTATGTAAACCTTGTAAAATAAGAGAGAATAGGCATAAGTATTGTGACATAATGTGTAATAACAGCCCATAATGCAATGAATATCGATATAAAAGCATGATGCAAAATGGACGTATCACATTACCGAGAGGGCCCAGAGATACCTCTCCAAAACATGGAGTGACAAATCATAATCTCGATCTATGCCAACTCAACAAACACCATCGGAGACACCTGTAGAGCACCTTTATAATCACCCAGTTACGTTGTGACGTTTGATAGCACACTAAGTGTTCCTCGGTATTCGGGAGTTGCATAATCTCATAGTCATAGGAACATGTATAAGTCATGAAGAAAGAAATAGCAATAAACTAAACGATCATAGTGCTAAGCTAATGGATGGGTCTTGTCCATTACATCATTCTCTAATGATGTGATCGAGTTCATCAAATGACAACACATGTCCATGGCTAGGAGACTTAACCATCTTTGATTAACGAGCTAGTCAAGTAGAGGCATATAAGGGAAACTATGTGTAACGCCCCGAGACTGATGTGTCAGGTGTCGTCCAGTTATTCGTTGTTGTTGTGTTGTCATTGCTTGCGTGTCATGCATTGCATATCATGTCATCATGTGCATTTCTTTTGCATACATGTTCGTCTCATGCATCCGAGCATTTTTCCTGTTGTCTGTTTTGCATTCCGGCGCTTCGTTCTCCTCTGGTGGTCATTTCTACCTTCTTCTCGTGTTTGGGGATTAAACATTTCCGGATTGGACCGAGACTTGTCATGCGGCCTTGGTTTACTACCGGTAGACCGTCTGTCAAGTTTCGTACCATTTGGACTTCGTTTGATGCTCAAACGGTTAACCGAGGGACCAAGAAGGCCTCGTGTGTGTTGCAGACCAACACCCTTCCAAAGTGGCCCAAAACCCACCTAAACCCCCTCCATCATCTCGGTCGTTCGATCACGATCGCGTGGCCGAAAACTGCACCTCATTTGGACTCTCCTAGCTCCCTCTATCTATAAATAGGTGCACTCCTCTGAATTTTCGGGTCCAAACCCTAGCCTCTTCTTCCCCGCGCCACCGGACAAAAACCTCGTCGCCCGGACATGTTCGCCCCGCCGCCTCAGCCACTCCCGCGCCGCCACATCACCGCCGCCGACCCGCGCACCGTCGAGGCCCGACGGGCCCAGATCCGGCCCTCCCGGCCCGGCTCCTCGCGCCGCCCGACCGCGCCCGGCTCTCCTCCGCCCAGCTCGCCGCGTCGCCCGCCGCCGACGTGCTCCGACGCCCATCGCCGCTGCCTCCACCCACCATTTTTCCCGCGCCATAGAGCTTCGCCGGTGCCGCCCGTCCCCGCCGCCCGCATCGCCCGGATCCGGCTCCGGCCAACCGGATCTGGCCGTTCCCATCGCCCCCGGTGCCGTTCCCGTCGCCGGCGGCCCTCTCCAGGGCAGCACCGCCGCTGCCTCGCTTCCTGCTCGAGCTCCCGCTCGGGGAGACGATGAACGTGGGCACACACCCCGCTGCAGGCCCAGCAACGCTAGGGCCGGCCCAGCTTCGCCGCCCCTCGGTCCGCTTCGATCCGGCCCAAGGGCCCAGGGTGAGCAAGTCAGCTATCCCTCGCCTGTGCATCCTATAGTTATCTAGTGCTCATGTTTTTTTCCGAAAAACTGCTAAGTCCCCGAGATTTCCACGTTTCATATGCACATGTTCATCGTGTCGTAACTCTGCATCCGTAGCTCCGATTTGTGCATATAGCATATCAAAATGTTCGTCTCAGAGAGCACATCATTTCATCTCATTGCATCATTTTCATTTGAGTTCATCTTGATGCCCGAAATTCTGTTAGAAGAGTGCTACTTGAGATAATTGTCAGATCTGCTGCTCCATTTAGATATTTGTCATTTTTGCCATGATTGTTGTGTGCATGTTATGCCCCTGAGCTCTACATATGTTTTGTTAAGGGTTTTGCCATCTTTCCAGAGGTGCAACCCATGTATTTTTTTGATGTGTGTGGTGACTAGCACAAGCTTGCAAAGTGGTGCACTTGTTAATGCTGATTTCAGGGACTTAGCTTTTCCACTAAGTCCTTGATCTGTTTATCCCAAATTGCCATATGTTCATGTTGTTTCCTAGTGATCCTGCCTCTTGTGAGGATGATCAGTAAGGATGTTTTGTTAATCTTGTAGTGATCTATCCATCCATGTCTTTGTTTGCATTTATGGAGCACCCTAACTTGAGTCAATCGAGCTCTACTTTTGCTACTTCGTGAATCTGGGCAGATTGTCTACTCGTTAGCGATTTTGCCGAGGATGTTGTAGTTGATCCATGCATGCTATGTTATTGTTCTTGCCATGTCTAGCTTGTATTTTGTGTATTCTTGATGGATGTATGCTTAGTTTGTCATGACATGCTCTGTAGTGAGTACATCGAGCTCGTAAACATGCCTACTTGATATCTGTTTTGCATGCTCCAGTTTTTCTCTAAGTCTGAGAACTGATTATGTTTTTGCCTTGTTCGCATGCTTGCAATTGTATTTTTTGATCCCTTTTGGCTCAAGGTCACTAAGGGACTTTTGTTAATCTCTTTGAGTAGCTCCATGCCATGCTTTACTTTGCCATGTTCAGGTCCTGTAGCATATAGTTTTCATGCTCCGAAGAGTGCTATCTGATCTGAAATTCCAGACTTGTGTAAATTTCACTTAGTCTGAGATCTGTTTACCATTTGCATTTTTGCCATGCTTGTTTGAACCTGTTAATGGATGAATTGGCCATAGCTCAGTGCTAGACTTTTGTTAAGAATCATGAATGCATCCCTGCCATGTATTTTTATGCCATGTTTGAGTGTTGTAGCATGTTCATCTTGTTGCATTTAGATGACTACTTGCTGTAAATCGCAGATTGTGGTCATATTTGAATTGCTTGCCATTTCCAAACCGTAACTCCGATTCCGGTGATCTTTATATCGTTTTCAAGCGATTTCATCTCATCTTTCCAGTGGAACACTTGGTTTTCCAAGTTGAGGCCAGGTTCATGCATTCCTTGTCAAATCATGCATATGCATCGCATACCGCATCTCGCATATCATACCATGTTCATGTGTGGTTGGTTTACTATGTTGTTTGCTTTCTTTCCGGTGTACTTCGTCTCGGTAATCCGGTAACGTCGTGTTGTGAGGACCCGTTCATCTACGTTCCGTTTGTCTTCTTCATGGACTCGTTCTTCTTCCTTGCGGGATTTTGGGCAAGATGATCATACCCTCGAAATCACTTCTATCTTTGCTTGCTTAGCTGCTCGCTCTTTTGCTATGCCTATGCTGCGATACCTACCACTTGCTTATCATGCCTCCCATGTTGTTGAACCAAGCCTCTAACCCACCTTGTCCTAGCAAACCGTTGATTGGCTATGTTACCGCTTTGCTCAGCCCCTCTTATAGCGTTGTTAGTTGCAGGTGAAGATTGAAGTTTGTTCCTTGTTGGAACATGGAGATGTTGTTCCTTATTGGAACATGTTTACTTGTTGGGATATCACAATATATCTTATTTTAATTAATGCATCTATATACTTGGTAAAGGGTGGAAGGCTCGGCCTTATGCCTGGTGTTTTGTTCCACTCTTGCCGCCCTAGTTTCCGTCATATCGGTGTTATGTTCCCGGATTTTGCGTTCCTTACACGGTTGGGTAATAATGGGAACCCCTTGACAGTTCGCCTTGAGTAAAACTCTTCCAGCAATGCCCAACATTGATTTTACCATTCGCCACCCAGCCTTTTCTTTTCCCTTGGGGGTCGCGCGCCCAAGGGTCATCATTATTTTAAACCCCCGGGCCAGTGCTCCTCTGAGTGTTGGTCCAACTTGTTAGCTGCCGGTGGCCACCAGGGGCAACTCTGGGCTGGCCTACCAGAAGTTTAGACAATCCGGTGTGCCCTGAGAAAGAGATATGTGCAGCTCCTATCGGGATTTGTCGGCACATTCGGGCGGTGTTGCTGGATTTGTTTTAACTTGTCGAAGTGTCTTGTTGTACCGGGATACCGAGTCTGATCGGAATGTCTCGGGAGGAGGTCTATTCCTTCGTTGACCGTGAGAGCTTGTCATGGGCTAAGTTGGGACACCCCTGCAGGGATTTGAACTTTCGAAAGCCGTGCCCGCGGTTATGGGAAGATGGGAATTTGTTAATGTCCGGTTGTAGAAAACCTGAACTTGACCTTAATTAAAATGAATCAACCGCGTGTGTAACCGTGATGGTCTCTTTCCAGCGGAGTCCGGGAAGTGAACACGGTGTTGGAGTTATGCTTGACGTAGGTTGTTTTAGGATCACTTCTTGATCATACTTTTATCGACCGTGCTTTTCCTTCTCTTCTCACTCTCATTTGCGTATGTTAGCCACCATATATGCTAGTCACTTGCTGCAGCTCCACCTCATACCTTTTACCTTACCCATAAGCTTAAATAGTCTTGATCGCGAGGGTGCGAGATTGCTGAGTCCCCATGACTCACAGATACTTCCAAAACCAGCTTGCAGGTGCCGATGAGTCCGTGAAGATGACGCAACCAAGCTCAAGGAGGAGCTCTATGAAGATCTTGTCCTTTATGTTGTTTTGTTCTAGTTGATCAGTAGTGGAGCCCAGTTGGGGTCGATCGGGGACCTTTGTCGCATTTGGGGTTCTTCTTTTATTTTGGTTCCGTAGTCGGACCTTGATTGTATCTGGATGATGTAATGCTTTATTCATGTAATTGTGTGAAGTGGCGATTGTAAGCCAACTATGTAACTTCTTCCCCTATTTTATTACATGGGTTGTGTGAATATTACCTCACTTGCGACATTGCTTTCAATGCGGTTATGCCTCTAAGTCGTGCTTCTACACGTGGGAGATATAGCCGTATTGAGGGTGTTACACTATATTTGTCTATGTATTCACACATGTACTAAGTTTCTCGTTAATACAATTCTAGCATGAATAATAGACATTTATCATGATATAAGGAAATATAAATAACAACTTTATTATTGCTTCTAGGCATCACATACCTAGTTCAATCTTGTTACCAGCAAGTCTCTTTACTCGTTCCGTAATGCATCATCTCGTGGCTAACTCATTAGACACATTGCTTGCAAGGCTCATAGTGATGTGCATTACAGAGAGGGCCCAGAGATACCTCTCATAAACACGGAGTGAAAAATCCTAATCTCGATCTATGCCAACTCAACAAACACCATCGGAGACACCTGTAGAGCATCTTTATAATCACCCAGTTACGTTGTGACGTTTGATAGCACACCAAGTGTTCATCCGGTATTCGGGAGTTGCATAATCTCATAGTCATAGGAACATGTATAAGTCATGAAGAAAGCAATAGCAATAAACTAAATGATCATAGTGCTAAGCTAACGAATGTGTCTTGTCCATCACATCATTCTCTAATGATGTGATCCCGTTCATCAAATGACAACACGTGTCCATGGCTAGGAAACTTAACCATATTTGATTAACGAGCTAGTCAAGTAGAGGCATACTAGGGACACTATGTTTGTCTATGTATTCACACATGTACTAAGTTTCCGGTTAATACAATTCTAGCATGAACAATAAACATTTATCATGATATAAGGAAATATAAATAACAACTTTATTATTGCCTCTAGGGCATATTTCCTTCAAAAACACCGTGTCCCTAGTAAGCCTCTACTAAACTAGCTCGTTGATCAAAGATTGTTTAGTTTCCTAACCATAGACATGTGTTGTCATTTGATTAACGGGATCACATCATTAGGAGAATGATGTGATGGACAAGACCCATCCGTTAGCTTAGCATAATGATCGTTAAGTTTTTTTTGCTATTGCTTTCTTCATGACTTATACATATTCCTTTGCCTATGAGATTATGCAACTGCCAGATACCGGAGGAATAACTTGTGTGCTAGCAAATGTCACAACGTAACTGGGTGATTATAAAGATTCTCTACAGGTATCTCCGAAGGTGTTTGTTGGGTTGGCATAGATCGAGATTAGGATTTTTCACTCCGAGTATCGAAGAGGTATCTGTGGGCCCTCTTGGTAATGCACATTATAATAAGCCTTGCAAGAAATGTGACTAATGAGTTAGTTGCGGGATGATGCATTACAGAACGAGTAAAGAGACTTGCCAGTAACAAGATTGAACTAGGTATAGAGATACCGACGATCGAATCTCGAGCAAGTAACATACCGATGACAAAGGTGTAACGCCCTCGATGCGGCTATAGCTCCCACGTGTCGAGGCACGACTTAGAGACATAACCGCATTGAAAGCAATGCCGCAAGTTAGGCAATCATCACAACGTCCCATGTAATATAGATAATAAAAGGGGAGATACATAGTTGGCTTACACTCGCCACGTCAATAAAAGTACATTAATAGCGTTACAACATTCAAACACTCATGGCCCGACTACGGCGCCAAAATGAAAGATAAACCCAACATGCGACACGGTCCCGATCACCCAACTAGGCACCACTATTGATCATCAGGAAAATACACGTAGTATCGGCGTGAGTCCTCGTCGAACTCCCACTTGAGCTCAAGCGCGTCATCATGCAAGAGAAAGTTTGAGGATGTAAAGCTGTGCTGAAGCGGATGTTGGTGCCCATGGCCTTCTAAAAAGAATCCCAAAACTTGGAGGTAAAGATGCTGCCACGGTCTGAAGAGATCACTTGTGGAATACCGTGCAGCGAGACAATTCGAGAGGTATAGAGTTCCGCCAATTGAGCTGCAGTGATTGACTATTTGATAGGCAGAAAGTGAGCCACTTTAGTGAGTTTGTCGATGACAACGAATATAGCATCATTGCCACGTTTGGACTTTGGAAACCCAGTCACGAAGTCCATTTCAATGTGGTCAAACTTCCATTCTGGAATGGCAAGAGGTTGGAGGAGACCAGCTGGCCTTTGGTGTTCTGCCTTCACTCTTCTGCAGACATCACACTCATTCACGAATTGAGCAATCTCGCGCTTCATTCGAGTCCACCAATAGGCCTGCTTGAGGTCCTCATACATCTTCGTGCTCCCAGGATGGATGGAGAGGAGAGAATTGTGAGCCTTGTTCATGATCACTTTATGGAGGTCACCTTTGGGCACAACAATACGATCCTCGAAGAAGAGAGTATCCTTGTCATCAAAGCGGTAGCACTTGTACTTGGGTTGACTCTTGGCAATCCCAATCTTCACCTTTTTCACCATAGCATCAAGAAGCTGGGCTTGGCTAATCTGGTCTTCCAAGGTAGGAGAGACTTGAAGGTTGGCGAGGAAACCTTGAGGAACAACTTGCAGATTAAGTTTACGGAAAGCCTCACAAAGCTCGGGTTGATAAGGCTTGAGAATCAGACTGTTGCAGTAAGCCTTCCTGCTCAATGCGTCAGCTATCACATTAGCCTTGCCTGGAGTATACTCGATACTCGGATTATACTCTTGAATCATTTCGACCCATCGAGTCTGCCTGAGGTTGAGATTAGGCTGAGTGAAGATGTACTTGAGACTCTTGTGGTCAGTGAAGATGTCCACTTTTCTTCCCAATAAGAGATGTCTCCAAGTCAAAAGAGCATGCACAACTGCCGCCAACTCGAGATCATGAGTGGGGTAGTTCTTCTCATTGGGCTTCAACTGGCGAGAGGTATAAGCCACAACTTTCTTCTCTTGCATCAACACTGCGCCAAGACCTTGGAGAGAGGCATCGCAAAAGACCTCGTACGGTTTGGATTCATCAGGCGGAGTCAGAACTGGAGCGGTGACCAATTTCTCTTTCAAAGTGTTGAAAGCAATGTCACACTCCGGAGACCAAACGTACTTGACATGCTTCTGGAAAAGATTTGAGAGAGGCTTCGCGATCTTAGAAAAGTTTTCAACGAATCTTCGACAATAGCTTGTGAGACCGAGGAAGCTACGGAGTTGCTTCACATTCTGAGGAGGTTCCCAATTCACAATTGCAGACACCTTCTCAGGATTCACCGCAATGCCCTTGGCAGAGATGATATGACCAAGATAAAGAACCTCATCGAGCCAAAATTCGCACTTGGAGAACTTGGCGTAGAACTTCGGCTTATCGAGTACCAAACGCAAGTGATTGGCATGATCTTCCTTGTTCTTCGAGAAAACCAGAATGTCGTCGAGATAGACCAAAACGAAGTCATTGGTGTAGGCGTTGAAGATGAAGTTCATTATGCGAGAGAAAGTCGGAGGAGCGTTGACGAGGCCAAAAGACATGACAGTGTATTCATATGAACCATAGCTTGTCCTGAAAGCCGTCTTGGGAATATCTTGCTCACGAATTCAAATCTGATGATAACCCATACGGAGATCAAGCTTGGAGAATACTTGGGCGCCTTTGAGTTGTTCGAACAGCTCGTTGATGTTGGGAAGTGGGTATTTGTTCTTGATGGTCTTCTTGTTCAATGGACGGTAATCAACACAAAGTCGGTCCGTTCCATCCTTCTTCTTCACAAAAAGAACACCACAACCCCACGGAGAAGAACTAGGTCGGATGAGACCCATTCTCTCTTGAATATCGAGTTGCTTCTTCAGCTCCTTCAACTCTTCAGGTCCGAGCTTGTAAGGACGCTTGCACACTGGTTCCGTGCCAGGCTCAAGATCGATGACGAATTCAACTGGCCGGTGCGGAGGCATTCCTGGGAGCTCTTTTGAAAAGACGTCCTGATATTCGCAAACGACTGGAATCTGCGAGATAGCATCCAGTTCACCCTTCTCATTGAAAGAAAACAGACGGATGGTATCATCACGAGCGGCAAAGACAATTACATCCTCAGACGAATGAGTCAATTGAATCTGCCTGGCTGCACAATCAAGATGCGCCTTGTGCTTAGAAAGCCAATCCATTCCGAGAATAAGATCAATGTCCGAGTTTCCCAGAACAATAGGAGAAGCTAGAAATTTGTAGTCGCCCAACGTGATAGTAACATCCGGGACGCATGTATTAGCTGTCATCTGCTTGCCCGGTGACACAATTTGCAAGGAACTTTGCAGATACTGATAATCGCACTCATACTTCGATGCAAAAGGTTTGGAAATGAAACAATGCGATGCACCAGTGTCAAAAAGAACTTTTGCAGGAATATCGTTAACAGGAAGGTTACCCATGATGACATCTGACGAGTCCTCTGGCTGAGCTGCGTTCATCAAGTTGACCTTGGCGTGCTTGGGGTTATGCTTGACCACAGCTGTACTTGCCGATCTCACAGGAGGAGGAGGAGGAAGACGCCTCTGGTTGAAACACTTGTTGGCATAGTGACCCTTCTGTTGGCACTTGTTGCACGTGACCTCTGAAAGCGAACGGTGATACGGAGCACTCGATCTTGGAGCTTGAGACGAAGTCTTGTTCTGAAAGCCAGGGTTGGGTGGGTGGGATGATCCACTGCCACCTTTGCTCTTCTGCTGATACGGCTGACGGAACGGAGGAGGAGGAAGCCAATACTTCTGCTGCTTGGCCACTTGAGTAGAGGAAGAAGGAGCAGCATCTCTGACTCGCTTCTTGGAAGCATCACACCTCAGTTGAGCGGCCTCTTGCTTCAATGCCATGTTGTAGAACTCATCGTACCTCAAGGGCTCAAAGAGAACAAGTGCTAGCTGAATTTCTTCCCTGAGACCACCCCTGAACTGGTATATCATGCTCTTCTCATCAGGTACGTCCTGCTTAGCAAAGCGGGCGAGCTTCTGAAACAACTTGTTGTAGTCATAGACAGACAAAAGAGCCTTGCTTCAGGTTGCAGAATTCCTCACGCTTGCTTTCAACCACGCTCTGAGGGATATGATGAGCTTTGAAGTCTTGACGGAATTCATCCCAGGTAATAACATGTCCACCTCTGGAATCCTTGTACTGCTGGAACCATTCTGCAGCTTGATCTTTGAGTTGGAAGGATGCGAACTTGACAAAGTCCTCAGGCCTGACGTTACTGCACTCGAAATGCTTGCATAGATCCATGAGCCAATCGTCAGCATCAGTTGCCTCAACACAATTGCTGAAAGTCTTTGGCCCGTTAGCAAGGAACTGGTTGAGTGTAGCAAAGTGATTCTGATTGTTGCCTTGGTTGCCTTGGTTCGCTTGATTGCGCTCTTGAAGAATCTGCATGATCAACTGTGTGTTAGCATTGGTTGCGGCCATCACAGCTTGCCATGCCTCCGGAGGAGGTGGAGGTGCTGGCGGATCTTGATTCTGATTCTGATTGGTGGTCTTAGCGGGAGCCATCCTGAAGAGGTTGACCACCGTTAGCACATTGACAGATAAAATGAAGCTGAATCCAACGGAATGAAAATTGCAACATAAAGTCTTCACATCCGAATAGAATGAATGAATGCATTCCTCTTGAAATGGTCACGTATCCATAAATTGAGAAGCCACTTAGAATTTAGGTAGAGAAATAAATCAACAAGGTACGGATCAAGAACGAATACTCAGTAAGAAATCCCAGTCTCAAACCAAATATCCGTGGAAGAAGAACTAGAGCTACAAGAATTCCCACCTATGAAACTCCCGAACCTTTCCGGTTATGCAATCAGGTGTTGGGGATACAGGGGAAGCATAATATCTCACCCAAATCTAGCAAATCCTACATCCAGCTGTATCCATCCTTCAACACATAACCGAGAAAAACTTCGGAAACCATCTACCTCAACCTTCGAAAAACATCCGTTATACGAGTTATGGCGATACTCCCGAACTCCCGCCCTAGTACTAGGTGGCGTCGAGGTTATCTCACCAACGAACTGCATAAAAGAGATTTTCGATGTCGGCATACTAAACTCAGGTATTCCAGAACTGCAACGATAAAATTATGACGACAACACCTCGGAGCTCAACTCCCCGGGACACTGCCACAAAACCCCTGACAGGAGGCACCAAGACAATGTTCTCGTCACAAAACCATCGAAACGATTCCAAGATACCCGCGTGATCCTAAAAAAAATTTAGTGAAATTTGAGAAGAGAAGAGTCAAAACTCTACGTCAGGATGCCTTACCAGAGTGATGAGGAGACTGGGAAGTAAAAATAATTCCTAAACTCTCCGATATATAATTCCTAAATGACTCAAAACATTTTTCTAGACACAACTCGGCCGCTAAAAACGATCAAGCAATGGGGCTCCTAAGGTCGGGGAAGGCTCTGATTACCAACTCGTAACGCCCTCGATGCGGCTATAGCTCCCACGTGTCGAGGCACGACTTAGAGACATAACCGCATTGAAAGCAATGTCGCAAGTTAGGCAATCATCACAACGTCCCATGTAATATAGATAATAAAAGGGGGGATACATAGTTGGCTTACACTCGCCACGTCAATCAAAGTACATTAATAGCGTTACAACATTCAAACACTCATGGCCCGACTACGGCGCCAAAATGAAAGATAAACCCAACATGCGACACGGTCCCGATCACCCAACTGGGCACCACTACTGATCATCAGGAAAAGACACGTAGTATCGGCGTGAGTCCTCGTCGAACTCCCACTTGAGCTCAAGCGCGTCATCTGGAACGGAATCATCAGGCCCTGCATCTGGTTTGGAAGTAATCTGTGAGCCACAGGGACTCAGCAATCTCGCACCCTCGCACCCTCGCGATCAAGACTATTTAAGCTTATAGGTAAGGCAAGGAAAATATGTGGAGCTACAGCAAGCGACTAGCATATATGGTGGCTATCCTGTTCGCAAAAGAGAGCGAGAAGAGGAGGCAAAGCGCGAGCGAGAAACTAGAGAGCAACCTACGCAAGCATTACTACAACACCGTGTTCACTTCCCGAACTCCGCCGAGAAGAGACCATCACGGTAACTCACACTCTTGATTCATTTTAATTAAATTAAGGTTCAAGTTATCTACAACCGGACATTAACAAATCCCCATCTGCCCATAACCGCGGGCACGGCTTTCAAAAGTTCAAATCCCTGCAGGGGAGTCCCAACTTAGCCCATGACAAGCTCTCACGGTCAACGAAGGAATAGACCTCCTCCCGAGACGTTCCGATCAGACTCGGTATCTCGGTTCTTCAAGACACTTCGACAGGTTAAAGCAAATCCAGCAACACCGCCCGAATGTGCCGACAAATCCCGATAGGAGCTGCACATATCTCGTTCTTAGGGCACACTCAGATGAGCGCTCCATACAACTAAAACCAAACCTCGAGTTTCCCCGAGGGGGCGCTGCACAGGACTCTAGTTCGGACCAACACTCAGAGGAGCACTGGCCCGGGGGGGTTTAAATAAGATGACCCTCGGGCTCCGGAAACCCAAGGGAAAAAGAGGCTAGGTGGCAAATGGTACAACCAAGGTTGGGCATTGCTGGAAAAAGCTTTAATCAAGGTGAACTATCAAGGGGTTCCCATTATAACCCAACCGCGTAAGGAACGCAAAATCCGGGAACATAACACCGATATGACGGAAAACTAGGGCGGCAAGAGTGGAACAAAACACTAGGCGAGAGGCCGAGCCTTCCACCCTTTAACAAGTATATAGATGCATTAAGATAACATGGCAATATAATGATATCCCAACAAGTAAATAAGGTTCTAACAAGGAACGGCCTCCAATCTTCACCTGCAACTAGCAATGCTATAAGAGGGGCTGAGCAAAGCGGTAACATAGCCAATCAATGGTTTGCTAGGACATGGTGGGTTAGAGGTTTGACATGGCAATTTGGGAGGCATGATAATCAAGTGGTAGGCATCGTAGCATAGGCATAGCAAAAGAACAACCATCTAGCAAAGCAAAGATAGTAGTGATTTCGAGGGTATGATCATCTTGCCTGCAAAGTTGTCAGAGTTGACTGGATCCTCGAAAGCAAACTCAACGGGCTCCTCGTTAGCGAACTCCACTCCCGTATCTACCCAAACAAGACAAACAAGCAACAAGGACACAATCAACCACGTGCAAGGCTCAAACAATACGATGCAAAGATGGTATGCTATGTGGGATGCAATATGCGATGCATATGCAAGATTTGACAAGGAATGCATGAACCTGGCCTCAACATGTAAATCCAAGTGTGCCACTGGAAAGGTGAGATGAAATCGCTTGAAAACGATATAAAGAGCGTCGAAATCGGAGTTACGGTTTGGAAATGGCAAGCAATTCAAATATGACCACGTTCTACGATTTACAGCAAGTAGCCATCTAAATGCAACAAGATGAACATGCTACAGCACTCAAATATGGCACAAAAATACATGGCAGGAATCCACTCATGAAGCTTAACAAAAGACTAGCACTGAGCTACGGCCAAATCATCCATTAACAGGTTCAAACAAGCATGACAAAAATGCATTTGACAAACAGATTTCAGACTTAGTGAAATTAACACTTGTCTGAAATTTCAGATCAGATAGCACTCTTTGGAGCATGAAAACTATATGCTACAGGACCTGAACATGGCAAAGTAAAGCATGGCATGGAGATACTCAAAGAGCTTAACAAAAGTCCCTTAGTGACCTTGAGCCAAAAGGGATCAGAAAATACATTTGCAAGCATGTAAACATGGCAAAAACATTATCAGTTCTCAGACTTAGTGAAAACTGGAGCATGCTGAAACAGATATCAAATAGGCATGTTTACGAGCTCGATGCACTCACTACAGAGCAAGTCATGACAATCTAAGCATACACCCATCAAGAATACACAAAATACAAGCTAGACATGGCAAGAACAATAGCATAGCATGCACGGATCAACTACAACATCATCGGCAAAATCGCTAACAAGTAGACAATCTTCCCAGATTCACGAAATGACAAAAGTAGAGCTCGATTGACTCAAGCTAGGATACTCCATAATTGCAACCAAAGACATGTATGGATAGAGCACTACAAGATTAACAAAACATCCTTACTGATCATCCTCAAATGAGGCACGGATCACTAGGAAACAACATGAACATATGGCATATTGAGATAAACAGCTCAAGGACTTGGTGGAAATGCTAAGTCCCTGAAATCAGCATTAACGAATGCTCCACTTTGCAAGCTTGTGCTAGTCACCACACACATCACAAAATACATGGGTTGCACCTCTAGATAGATGGCAAAACATATAACAAAACACATGTAGAGCTCATGGGCATATCATGCACACAATAATCATGGCAAAAATGACAAATATCTAAATGGAGCAGCAGATCTGACACTTAACTCCAATAGCATTCTTCTAACAGCATTTCGGGCATCAAGATGAACTCAAATGAAAATGATGCAATGAGATGAAATAATGTACTCTCTGAGATGAACATTTTGATATGCTATATGCCCAAAACAGAGCTACGGATGCGGAGTTACGATGCGATGAACATAGGCAAAAAATTAGGGTTAGGGACGGAAAGTCAACCCGCGGATCTCAGATCCAGATCGGGATCCGGGCGCGATTTACGAGGTCCGCCGGAGCACTGTAGCAGGAGGTCGCCGGAGTCGTCGGGGGACTTGCCGGCCGGGAGGATGGGCGGCGAGGCGGCGGCGGAGGGCGGCGCCGGCGGGGCGGCGGCCACCGGCGACGAGGCGGCGCGGGGCGGCGAGGGGTTGTCGCGGCGGAGCTTGCTCCGCCGGCAATGGCGCGGCGGCGGCGGCCTTCGAGCGCGAGGAGGAGGGCGAGTCGGGCGGCGGGGCGGCGCACGGTCGACGGCGTCGGGGAAGGAGGAGGCAGGAGGCGGCGGACCGGGATGGGCCGCGGGGACCGGCTGCGGGCCGGGCGGGCCGCGGCGGTGGGAGGAGGCGGCCGGCCACGTGGCACCTCCTGATTGGCGCGGGCGGCGGCGGCGACTTCGTCCGGCGGCGGCCGGACGTGTCCGATGGCGGCGTGGCGATTTTAGGGTTTGGACGGGGGAGAGATCCGGATTTTCGGAGGAGGACCTATTTATAGGCATAGAGGGAGCTAGGAGTGTCCAAATGAGGTGCGGTTTTTGGCCACGCGATCGTGATCGAACGCTCTAGATGATGGAGAGGCTTTTGGTGGGTTTTGGGCCAAATTGGAGGGGTGTTGGGCTACAACACACACGAGGCCTTTTCGGTCCCTCGGTTAACCGTTGGAGCATCAAACGAAGTCCAAATGGTACGAAACTTGACAGGTGGTCTACCGGTAGTAAACCAAGGCCGCTTGGCAAGTCTCGGTCCAATCCAGAAATGTTTAATCCCCACACACGAAAGAAAGGTAGAAAAGACCACCGGAGGAGAACGGAGCGCCGGAATGCAAAACGGACAATGGGGAAAATGCTCGAATGCATGAGATGAACACGTATGCAAATGCAATGCACATGATGACATGATATGAGATGCATGACAACGATAACAACACATGGAGACAAAAACCTGAACCCGAGAAAATTAATTAACTTAACGCCGGAAACGGCAAGAGTTGGATTACATATTGGGTAAATCACATCCGGGGTGTTACAACACTCCACCACTACGAAAGGATCTCGTCCCGAGATCTAGGACTGAAAGAACGCCGGGTACTCAGAACGGAGGTGATCCTCGCGTTCCCAGGTAGCTTCACGGACGGAATGGTGTGACCACTTGACTTTGAGGAATTTTATTGACTTGTTGTGAGTCTTGCGTTCAGTCTCTTCAAGAATAGCCATGGGGTGCTCGCGATAAGAGAGATCCTCTTGGAGCTCAATGTCCTTGAAGTTGACGGTGCGGTCAGGAGTCTTGAAGAACTTTTGAAGCTGAGAGACATGGAACACGTCATGAACATTTGCAAAGTTTGAAGGAAGCTCGAGTTGATAGATGAGATCGCCTCTCTTGCTGACAATCTTGAAAGGTCCCACGTATCTAGGGGCAATCTTCCCTTTGATACCAAAGCGACGAGTACCTTTCATAGGAGAGACGCGGAGGTAAACATGATCTCCGATCTCAAAAGCCAAATCACGGTGCTTACTATCATAGTAGCTCTTCTGGCGGGATTAGGCTACTTTGAGGTTATCTCGAATGACTTTGCACATTTCCTCTGCCTCTGTGATTAAGTCATTTCCGAGAAGCTGACGTTCACCGGTTTCAGACCAGTTGAGAGGGGTACGGCACTTCCTCCGCCATACAGAATTTCAAAAGGGGCCTTGCCCGAACTTGCTTGAAAACTGTTGTTGTAGGAGAATTCAGCATAAGGAAGACAATCCTCCCACTTCATGTCGAAGGAGATCACACAAGCCCTGAGCATATCTTCAAGAATCTGGTTGACACGCTCGACTTGACCGCTAGTTTGAGGATGTAAAGCTGTGCTGAAGCGGATGTTGGCGCCCATGGCCTTCTAAAAAGAATCCCAAAACTTGGAGGTAAAGATGCTGCCACGGTCTGAAGAGATCACTTGTGGAATACCGTGCAGCGAGACAATTCGAGAGGTATAGAGTTCCGCCAATTGAGCTGCAGTGATTGACTATTTGATAGGCAGAAAGTGAGCCACTTTAGTGAGTTTGTCGATGACAACGAATATAGCATCATTGCCACGTTTGGACTTTGGAAACCCAGTCACGAAGTCCATTTCAATGTGGTCAAACTTCCATTCTGGAATGGCAAGAGGTTGGAGGAGACCAGCTGGCCTTTGGTGTTCTGCCTTCACTCTTCTGCAGACATCACACTCATTCACGAATTGAGCAATCTCGCGCTTCATTCGAGTCCACCAATAGGCCTGCTTGAGGTCCTGATACATCTTCGTGCTCCCAGGATGGATGGAGAGGAGAGAATTGTGAGCCTTGTTCATGATCACTTTATGGAGGTCACCTTTGGGCACAACAATACGATCCTCGAAGAAGAGAGTATCCTTGTCATCAAAGCGGTAGCACTTGTACTTGGGTTGACTCTTGGCAATCCCAATCTTCACCTTTTTCACCATAGCATCAAGAAGCTGGGCTTGGCGAATCTGGTCTTCCAAGGTAGGAGAGACTTGAAGGTTGGCGAGGAAACCTTGAGGAACAACTTGCAGATTAAGTTTACGGAAAGCCTCACAAAGCTCGGGTTGATAAGGCTTGAGAATCAGACTGTTGCAGTAAGCCTTCCTGCTCAATGCGTCAGCTATCACATTAGCCTTGCCTGGAGTATACTCGATACTCGGATTATACTCTTGAATCATTTCGACCCATCGAGTCTGCCTGAGGTTGAGATTAGGCTGAGTGAAGATGTACTTGAGACTCTTGTGGTCAGTGAAGATGTCCACTTTTCTTCCCAATAAGAGATGTCTCCAAGTCAAAAGAGCATGCACAACTGCCGCCAACTCGAGATCATGAGTGGGGTAGTTCTTCTCATTGGGCTTCAACTGGCGAGAGGTATAAGCCACAACTTTCTTCTCTTGCATCAACACTGCGCCAAGACCTTGGAGAGAGGCATCGCAAAAGACCTCGTACGGTTTGGATTCATCAGGCGGAGTCAGAACTGGAGCGGTGACCAATTTCTCTTTCAAAGTGTTGAAAGCAATGTCACACTCCGGAGACCAAACGTACTTGACATGCTTCTGGAAAAGATTTGAGAGAGGCTTCGCGATCTTAGAAAAGTTTTCAACGAATCTTCGACAATAGCTTGTGAGACCGAGGAAGCTACAGAGTTGCTTCATGTTCTGAGGAGGTTCCCAGTTCACAATTGCAGACACCTTCTTAGGATTCACCGCAATGCCCTTGGCAGAGATGATATGACCAAGATAAAGAACCTCATCGAGCCAAAATTCGCACTTGGAGAACTTGGCGTAGAACTTCAGCTTATCGAGTACCAAACGCAAGTGATTGGCATGATCTTCCTTGTTCTTCGAGAAAACCAGAATGTCGTCGAGATAGACCAAAACGAAGTCATTGGTGTAGGCGTTGAAGATGAAGTTCATTATGCGAGAGAAAGTCGGAGGAGCGTTGACGAGGCCAAAAGACATGACAGTGTATTCATATGAACCATAGCTTGTCCTGAAAGCCGTCTTGGGAATATCTTGCTCACGAATTCGAATCTGATGATAACCCATACGGAGATCAAGCTTGGAGAATACTTGGGCGCCTTTGAGTTGTTCGAACAGCTCGTTGATGTTGGGAAGTGGGTATTTGTTCTTGATGGTCTTCTTGTTCAATGGACGGTAATCAACACAAAGTCGGTCCGTTCCATCCTTCTTCTTCACAAAAAGAACACCACAACCCCACGGAGAAGAACTAGGTCGGATGAGACCCATTCTCTCTTGAATATCGAGTTGCTTCTTCAGCTCCTTCAACTCTTCAGGTCCGAGCTTGTAAGGACGCTTGCACACTGGTTCCGTGCCAGGCTCAAGATCGATGACGAATTCAACTGGCCGGTGCGGAGGCATTCCTGGGAGCTCTTTTGAAAAGACGTCCTGATATTCGCAAACGACTGGAATCTGCGAGATAGCATCCAGTTCACCCTTCTCATTGAAAGAAAACAGACGGATGGTATCATCACGAGCGGCAAAGACAATTACATCCTCAGACGAATGAGTCAATTGAATCTGCCTGGCTGCACAATCAAGATGCGCCTTGTGCTTAGAAAGCCAATCCATTCCGAGAATAAGATCAATGTCCGAGTTTCCCAGAACAATAGGAGAAGCTAGAAATTTGTAGTCGCCCAACGTGATAGTAACATCCGGGACGCATGTATTAGCTGTCATCTGCTTGCCCGGTGACACAATTTGCAAGGAACTTTGCAGATACTGATAATCGCACTCATACTTCGATGCAAAAGGTTTGGAAATGAAACAATGCGATGCACCAGTGTCAAAAAGAACTTTTGCAGGAATATCGTTAACAGGAAGGTTACCCATGATGACATCTGACGAGTCCTCTGGCTGAGTTGCGTTCATCAAGTTGACCTTGGCGTGCTTGGGGTTATGCTTGACCACAGCTGTACTTGCCGATCTCACAGGAGGAGGAGGAGGAAGACGCCTCTGGTTCAAACACTTGTTGGCATAGTGACCCTTCTGTTGGCACTTGTTGCACGTGACCTCTGAAAGCGAACGGTGATACGGAGCACTCGATCTTGGAGCTTGAGACGAAGTCTTGTTCTGAAAGCCAGGGTTGGGTGGGTGGGATGATCCACTGCCACCTTTGCTCTTTTGCTGATACGGCTGACGGAACGGAGGAGGAGGAAGCCAATACTTCTGCTGCTTGGCCACTTGAGTAGAGGAAGAAGGAGCAGCATCTCTGACTCGCTTCTTGGAAGCATCACACCTCAGTTGAGCGGCCTCTTGCTTCAATGCCATGTTGTAGAACTCATCGTACCTCAAGGGCTCAAAGAGAACAAGTGATAGCTGAATTTCTTCCCTGAGACCACCCCTGAACTGGTATATCATGCTCTTCTCATCAGGTACGTCCTGCTTAGCAAAGCGGGCGAGCTTCTGAAACAACTTGTTGTAGTCATAGACAGACAAAAGAGCCTTGCTTCAGGTTGCGGAATTCCTCACGCTTGCTTTCAACCACGCTCTGAGGGATATGATGAGCTTTGAAGTCTTGACGGAATTCATCCCAGGTAATAACATGTCCACCTCTGGAATCCTTGTACTGCTGGAACCATTCTGCAGCTTGATCTTTGAGTTGGAAGGATGCGAACTTGACAAAGTCCTCAGGCCTGACGTTACTGCACTCGAAATGCTTGCATAGATCCATGAGCCAATCGTCAGCATCAGTTGCCTCAACACAATTGCTGAAAGTCTTTGGCCCGTTAGCAAGGAACTGGTTGAGTGTAGCAAAGTGATTCTGATTGTTGCCTTGGTTGCCTTGGTTCGCTTGATTGCGCTCTTGAAGAATCTGCATGATCAACTGTGTGTTAGCATTGGTTGCGGCCATCACAGCTTGCCATGCCTCCGGAGGAGGTGGAGGTGCTGGCGGATCTTGATTCTGATTCTGATTGGTGGTCTTAGCGGGAGCCATCCTGAAGAGGTTGACCACCGTTAGCACATTGACAGATAAAATGAAGCTGAATCCAACGGAATGAAAATTGCAACATAAAGTCTTCACATCCGAATAGAATGAATGAATGCATTCCTCTTGAAATGGTCACGTATCCATAAATTGAGAAGCCACTTAGAATTTAGGTAGAGAAATAAATCAACAAGGTACGGATCAAGAACGAATACTCAGTAAGAAATCCCAGTCTCAAACCAAATATCCGTGGAAGAAGAACTAGAGCTACAAGAATTCCCACCTATGAAACTCCCGAACCTTTCCGGTTATGCAATCAGGTGTTGGGGATACAGGGGAAGCATAATATCTCACCCAAATCTAGCAAATCCTACATCCAGCTGTATCCATCCTTCAACACATAACCGAGAAAAACTTCGGAAACCATCTACCTCAACCTTCGAAAAACATCCGTTATACGAGTTATGGCGATACTCCCGAACTCCCGCCCTAGTACTAGGTGGCGTCGAGGTTATCTCACCAACGAACTGCATAAAAGAGATTTTCGATGTCGGCATACTAAACTCGGGTATTCCAGAACTGCAACAATAAAATTATGACGACAACACCTCGGAGCTCAACTCCCCGGGACACTGCCACAAAACCCCTGACAGGAGGCACCAAGACAATGTTCTCGTCACAAAACCATTGGAACGATTCCAAGATACCCGCGTGATCCTAAAAAAATTTAGTGAAATTTGAGAAGAGAAGAGTCAAAACTCTACGTCAGGATGCCTTACCAGAGCGATGAGGAGACTGGGAAGTAAAAATAATTCCTAAACTCTCCGATATATAATTCCTAAATGACTCAAAACATTTCTCTAGACACAACTCGGCTGCTAAAAACGATCAAGCAATGGGGCTCCTAAGGTCGGGGAAGGCTCTGATTACCAACTCGTAACGCCCTCGATGCGGCTATAGCTCCCACGTGTCGAGGCACGACTTAGAGACATAACCGCATTGAAAGCAATGTCGCAAGTTAGGCAATCATCACAACGTCCCATGTAATATAGATAATAAAAGGGGGGATACATAGTTGGCTTACACTCGCCACGTCAATCAAAGTACATTAATAGCGTTACAACATTCAAACACTCATGGTCCGACTACGGCGCCAAAATGAAAGATAAACCCAACATGCGACACGGTCCCGATCACCCAACTGGGCACCACTACTGATCATCAGGAAAAGACACGTAGTATCGGCGTGAGTCCTCGTCGAACTCCCACTTGAGCTCAAGCGCGTCATCTGGAACGGAATCATCAGGCCCTGCATCTGGTTTGGAAGTAATCTGTGAGCCACAGGGACTCAGCAATCTCGCACCCTCGCGATCAAGACTATTTAAGCTTATAGGTAAGGCAAGGAAAATATGTGGAGCTACAGCAAGCGACTAGCATATATGGTGGCTATCCTGTTCGCAAAAGAGAGCGAGAAGAGGAGGCAAAGCGCGAGCAAGAAACTAGAGAGCAACCTGCGCAAGCATTACTCCAACACCGTGTTCACTTCCCGGACTCCGCCGAGAAGAGACCATCACGGTAACTCACACTGTTGATTCATTTTAATTAAAGTAAGGTTCAAGTTATCTACAACCGGACATTAAAAAATTCCCATCTGCCCATAACCGCGGGCACGGCTTTCGAAAGGTCAAATCCCTACAGAGGAGTCCCAACTTAGCCCATGACAAGCTCTCACGGTCAACGAAGGAATATACCTCCTCCCGAGACGTTCCGATCAGACTCGGTATCTCGGTTCTTCAAGACACTTTGATAGGTTAAAACAAATCCAGCAACACCGCCCGAATGTGCCGACAAATCCCGATAGGAGCTGCACATATCTCGTTCTCAGGGCACACTCAGATGAGCGCTCCATACAACTAAAACCAAACCTTGAGTTTCCCCGAGGGGGCACTGCACAGGACTCTAGTTCGGACCAACACTCAGAGGAGCACTGGCCCGGGGGGTTAAATAAGATGACCCTCGGGCTCCGGAAACCCAAGGGAAAAAGAGGCTAGGTGGAAAATGGTACAACCAAGGTTGGGCATTGCTGGAAAAGCTTTAATCAAGGCGAACTATCAAGGGGTTCCCATTATAACCCAACCGCGTAAGGAACGCAAAATTCGGGAACATAACACCGATATGACGGAAAACTAGGGTGGCAAGAGTGGAAAAAACACTAGGCGAGAGGCCGAGCCTTCCACCCTTTACCAAGTATATAGATGCATTAAGATAACATGGCAATATAATGATATCCCAACAAGTAAATAAGGTTCCAACAAGGAACGGCCTCCAATCTTCACCTGCAACTAGCAACGCTATAAGAGGGACTGAGCAAAGCGGTAACATAGCCAATCAACGGTTTGCTAGGACATGGTGGGTTAGAGGTTTGACATGGCAATTTGGGAGGCATAATAAGCAAGTGGTAGGCATCGTAGCATAGGCATAGCAGAAGAGCAAGCATCTAGCAAAGCAAAGATAGTAGTGATTTCGAGGGTATGATCATCTTGCCTGCAAAGTTGTCAGAGTTGACTGGATCCTCGAAAGCAAACTCAACGGACTCCTCGTTAGCGAACTCGACTCCCGGCTCTACCCAAACAAGACAAACAAGCAACAAGGACACAATCAACCACGTGCAAGGCTCAAACAATACGATGCAAAGATGGTATGCTATGCGGGATGCAATATGCGATGCATATGCAAGATTTGACAAGGAATGCATGAACCTGGCCTCAACATGTAAATCCAAGTGTGCCACTGGAAAGGTGAGATGAAATCGCTTGAAAACGATATAAAGAGCGTCGGAATCGGAGTTACGGTTTGGAAATGGCAAGCAATTCAAATATGACCACGTTCTACGATTTACAGCAAGTAGCCATCTAAATGCAACAAGATGAACATGCTACAGCACTCAAATATGGCACAAAAATACATGGCAGGAATCCACTCATGAAGCTTAACAAAAGACTAGCACTGAGCTACGGCCAAATCATCCATTAACAGGTTCAAACAAGCATGACAAAAATGCATTTGACAAACAGATTTCAGACTTAGTGAAATTAACACTTGTCTGAAATTTCAGATCAGATAGCACTCTTTGGAGCATGAAAACTATATGCTACAGGACCTGAACATGGCAAAGTAAAGCATGGCATGGAGATACTCAAAGAGCTTAACAAAAGTCCCTTAGTGACCTTGAGCCAAAAGGGATCAGAAAATACATTTGCAAGCATGTAAACATGGCAAAAACATTATCAGTTCTCAGACTTAGTGAAAACTGGAGCATGCTGAAACAGATATCAAGTAGGCATGTTTACGAGCTCGATGCACTCACTACAGAGCAAGTCATGACAATCTAAGCATACACCCATCAAGAATACACAAAATACAAGCTAGACATGGCAAGAACAATAGCATAGCATGCACGGATCAACTACAACATCATCGGCAAAATCGCTAACAAGTAGACAATCTTCCCAGATTCATGAAATGACAAAAGTAGAGCTCGATTGACTCAAGCTAGGATACTCCATAATTGCAACCAAAGACATCTATGGATAGAGCACTACAAGATTAACAAAACATCCTTACTGATCATCCTCAAACGAGGCACGGATCACTAGGAAACAACATGAACATATGGCATATTGAGATAAACAGCTCAAGGACTTGGTGGAAATGCTAAGTCCCTGAAATCAGCATTAACGAATGCTCCACTTCGCAAGCTTGCGCTAGTCACCACACACATCACAAAATACATGGGTTGCACCTCTGGATAGATGGCAAAACATATAACAAAACACATGTAGAGCTCATGGGCATATCATGCACACAATAATCATGGCAAAAATGACAAATATCTAAATGGAGCAGCAGATCTGACACTTAACTCCAATAGCATTCTTCTAACAGCATTTCGGGCATCAAGATGAACTCAAATGAAAATGATGCAATGAGATGAAATAATGTACTCTCTGAGATGAACATTTTGATATGCTATATGCCCAAAACAGAGCTACGGATGCGGAGTTACGATGCGATGAACATAGGCAAAAAATTAGGGTTAGGGACGGAAAGTCAACCCGCGGATCTCAGATCCAGATCGGGATCCGGGCGCGATTTATGAGGTCCGCCGGAGCACTGTAGCCGGAGGTCGCCGGAGTCGTCGGGGGACTTGCCGGCCGGGAGGATGGGCGGCGAGGCGGCGGCGGAGGGCGGCGCCGGCGGGGCGGCGGCCACCGGCGACGAGGCGGCGCGGGGCGGCGAGGGGTTGTCGCGGCGGAGCTTGCTCCGCCGGCAATGGCGCGGCGGCGGCGGCCTTCGAGCGCGAGGAGGAGGGCGAGTCGGGCGGCGGGGCGGCGCACGGTCGACGGCGTCGGGGAAGGAGGAGGCAGGAGGCGGCGGACCGGGATGGGCCGCGGGGACCGGCTGCGGGCCGGGCGGGCCGCGGCGGTGGGAGGAGGCGGCCGGCCACGTGGCACCTCCTGATTGGCGCGGGCGGCGGCGGCGACTTCGTCCGGCGGCGGCCGGACGTGTCCGATGGCGGCGTGGCGATTTTAGGGTTTGGACGGGGGAGAGATCCGGATTTTTGGAGGAGGACCTATTTATAGGCATAGAGGGAGCTAGGAGTGTCCAAATGAGGTGCGGTTTTTGGCCACGCGATCGTGATCGAACGCTCTAGATGATGGAGAGGCTTTTGGTGGATTTTGGGCCAAATTGGAGGGGTGTTGGGCTACAACACACACGAGGCCTTTTCGGTCCCTCGGTTAACCGTTGGAGCATCAAACGAAGTCCAAATGGTACGAAACTTGACAGGTGGTCTACCGGTAGTAAACCAAGGCCGCTTGGCAAGTCTCGGTCCAATCCAGAAATGTTTAATCCCCACACACGAAAGAAAGGTAGAAAAGACCACCGGAGGAGAACGGAGCGCCGGAATGCAAAACGGACAATGGGGAAAATGCTCGAATGCATGAGATGAACACGTATGCAAATGCAATGCACATGATGACATGATATGAGATGCATGACAACGACAACAACACATGGAGACAAAAACCCGAACCCGAGAAAATTAATTAACTTAACGCCGGAAACGGCAAGAGTTGGATTACATATTGGGTAAATCACATCCGGGGTGTTACAACACTCCACCACTACGAAAGGATCTCGTCCCGAGATCTAGGACTGAAAGAACGCCGGGTACTCAGAACGGAGGTGATCCTCGCGTTCCCAGGTAGCTTCACGGACGGAATGGTGTGACCACTTGACTTTGAGGAATTTTATTGACTTGTTGTGAGTCTTGCGTTCAGTCTCTTCAAGAATAGCCATGGGGTGCTCGCGATAAGAGAGATCCTCTTGGAGCTCAATGTCCTTGAAGTTGACGGTGCGGTCAGGAGTCTTGAAGAACTTTTGAAGCTGAGAGACATGGAACACGTCATGAACATTTGCAAAGTTTGAAGGAAGCTCGAGTTGATAGACGAGATCGCCTCTCTTGCTGACAATCTTGAAAGGTCCCACGTATCTAGGGGCAATCTTCCCTTTGATACCAAAGCGACGAGTACCTTTCATAGGAGAGACGCGGAGGTAAACATGATCTCCGATCTCAAAAGCCAAATCACGGTGCTTACTATCATAGTAGCTCTTCTGGCGGGATTAGGCTACTTTGAGGTTATCTCGAATGACTTTGCACATTTCCTCTGCCTCTGTGATTAAGTCATTTCCGAGAAGCTGACGTTCACCGGTTTCAGACCAGTTGAGAGGGGTACGGCACTTCCTCCGCCATACAGAATTTCAAAAGGGGCCTTGCCCGAACTTGCTTGAAAACTGTTGTTGTAGGAGAATTCAGCATAAGGAAGACAATCCTCCCACTTCATGTCGAAGGAGATCACACAAGCCCTGAGCATATCTTCAAGAATCTGGTTGACACGCTCGACTTGACCGCTAGTTTGAGGATGTAAAGCTGTGCTGAAGCGGATGTTGGCGCCCATGGCCTTCTAAAAAGAATCCCAAAACTTGGAGGTAAAGATGCTGCCACGGTCTGAAGAGATCACTTGTGGAATACCGTGCAGCGAGACAATTCGAGAGGTATAGAGTTCCGCCAATTGAGCTGCAGTGATTGACTATTTGATAGGCAGAAAGTGAGCCACTTTAGTGAGTTTGTCGATGACAACGAATATAGCATCATTGCCACGTTTGGACTTTGGAAACCCAGTCACGAAGTCCATTTCAATGTGGTCAAACTTCCATTCTGGAATGGCAAGAGGTTGGAGGAGACCAGCTGGCCTTTGGTGTTCTGCCTTCACTCTTCTGCAGACATCACACTCATTCACGAATTGAGCAATCTCGCGCTTCATTCGAGTCCACCAATAGGCCTGCTTGAGGTCCTGATACATCTTCGTGCTCCCAGGATGGATGGAGAGGAGAGAATTGTGAGCCTTGTTCATGATCACTTTATGGAGGTCACCTTTGGGCACAACAATACGATCCTCGAAGAAGAGAGTATCCTTGTCATCAAAGCGGTAGCACTTGTACTTGGGTTGACTCTTGGCAATCCCAATCTTCACCTTTTTCACCATAGCATCAAGAAGCTGGGCTTGGCGAATCTGGTCTTCCAAGGTAGGAGAGACTTGAAGGTTGGCGAGGAAACCTTGAGGAACAACTTGCAGATTAAGTTTACGGAAAGCCTCACAAAGCTCGGGTTGATAAGGCTTGAGAATCAGACTGTTGCAGTAAGCCTTCCTGCTCAATGCGTCAGCTATCACATTAGCCTTGCCTGGAGTATACTCGATACTCGGATTATACTCTTGAATCATTTCGACCCATCGAGTCTGCCTGAGGTTGAGATTAGGCTGAGTGAAGATGTACTTGAGACTCTTGTGGTCAGTGAAGATGTCCACTTTTCTTCCCAATAAGAGATGTCTCCAAGTCAAAAGAGCATGCACAACTGCCGCCAACTCGAGATCATGAGTGGGGTAGTTCTTCTCATTGGGCTTCAACTGGCGAGAGGTATAAGCCACAACTTTCTTCTCTTGCATCAACACTGCGCCAAGACCTTGGAGAGAGGCATCGCAAAAGACCTCGTACGGTTTGGATTCATCAGGCGGAGTCAGAACTGGAGCGGTGACCAATTTCTCTTTCAAAGTGTTGAAAGCAATGTCACACTCCGGAGACCAAACGTACTTGACATGCTTCTGGAAAAGATTTGAGAGAAGCTTCGCGATCTTAGAAAAGTTTTCAACGAATCTTCGACAATAGCTTGTGAGACCGAGGAAGCTACAGAGTTGCTTCATGTTCTGAGGAGGTTCCCAGTTCATAATTGCAGACACCTTCTTAGGATTCACCGCAATGCCCTTGGCAGAGATGATATGACCAAGATAAAGAACCTCATCGAGCCAAAATTCGCACTTGGAGAACTTGGCGTAGAACTTCAGCTTATCGAGTACCAAACGCAAGTGATTGGCATGATCTTCCTTGTTCTTCGAGAAAACCAGAATGTCGTCGAGATAGACCAAAACGAAGTCATTGGTGTAGGCGTTGAAGATGAAGTTCATTATGCGAGAGAAAGTCGGAGGAGCGTTGACGAGGCCAAAAGACATGACAGTGTATTCATATGAACCATAGCTTGTCCTGAAAGCCGTCTTGGGAATATCTTGCTCACGAATTCGAATCTGATGATAACCCATACGGAGATCAAGCTTGGAGAATACTTGGGCGCCTTTGAGTTGTTCGAACAGCTCGTTGATGTTGGGAAGTGGGTATTTGTTCTTGATGGTCTTCTTGTTCAATGGACGGTAATCAACACAAAGTCGGTCCGTTCCATCCTTCTTCTTCACAAAAAGAACACCACAACCCCACGGAGAAGAACTAGGTCGGATGAGACCCATTCTCTCTTGAATATCGAGTTGCTTCTTTAGCTCCTTCAACTCTTCAGGTCCGAGCTTGTAAGGACGCTTGCACACTGGTTCCGTGCCAGGCTCAAGATCGATGACGAATTCAACTGGCCGGTGCGGAGGCATTCCTGGGAGCTCTTTTGAAAAGACGTCCTGATATTCGCAAACGACTGGAATCTGCGAGATAGCATCCAGTTCACCCTTCTCATTGAAAGAAAACAGACGGATGGTATCATCACGAGCGGCAAAGACAATTACATCCTCAGACGAATGAGTCAATTGAATCTGCCTGGCTGCACAATCAAGATGCGCCTTGTGCTTAGAAAGCCAATCCATTCCGAGAATAAGATCAATGTCCGAGTTTCCCAGAACAATAGGAGAAGCTAGAAATTTGTAGTCGCCCAACGTGATAGTAACATCCGGGACGCATGTATTAGCTGTCATCTGCTTGCCCGGTGACACAATTTGCAAGGAACTTTGCAGATACTGATAATCGCACTCATACTTCGATGCAAAAGGTTTGGAAATGAAACAATGCGATGCACCAGTGTCAAAAAGAACTTTTGCAGGAATATCGTTAACAGGAAGGTTACCCATGATGACATCTGACGAGTCCTCTGGCTGAGTTGCGTTCATCAAGTTGACCTTGGCGTGCTTGGGGTTATGCTTGACCACAGCTGTACTTGCCGATCTCACAGGAGGAGGAGGAGGAAGACGCCTCTGGTTCAAACACTTGTTGGCATAGTGACCCTTCTGTTGGCACTTGTTGCACGTGACCTCTGAAAGCGAACGGTGATACGGAGCACTCGATCTTGGAGCTTGAGACGAAGTCTTGTTCTGAAAGCCAGGGTTGGGTGGGTGGGATGATCCACTGCCACCTTTGCTCTTTTGCTGATACGGCTGACGGAACGGAGGAGGAGGAAGCCAATACTTCTGCTGCTTGGCCACTTGAGTAGAGGAAGAAGGAGCAGCATCTCTGACTCGCTTCTTGGAAGCATCACACCTCAGTTGAGCGGCCTCTTGCTTCAATGCCATGTTGTAGAACTCATCGTACCTCAAGGGCTCAAAGAGAACAAGTGATAGCTGAATTTCTTCCCTGAGACCACCCCTGAACTGGTATATCATGCTCTTCTCATCAGGTACGTCCTGCTTAGCAAAGCGGGCGAGCTTCTGAAACAACTTGTTGTAGTCATAGACAGACAAAAGAGCCTTGCTTCAGGTTGCGGAATTCCTCACGCTTGCTTTCAACCACGCTCTGAGGGATATGATGAGCTTTGAAGTCTTGACGGAATTCATCCCAGGTAATAACATGTCCACCTCTGGAATCCTTGTACTGCTGGAACCATTCTGCAGCTTGATCTTTGAGTTGGAAGGATGCGAACTTGACAAAGTCCTCAGGCCTGACGTTACTGCACTCGAAATGCTTGCATAGATCCATGAGCCAATCGTCAGCATCAGTTGCCTCAACACAATTGCTGAAAGTCTTTGGCCCGTTAGCAAGGAACTGGTTGAGTGTAGCAAAGTGATTCTGATTGTTGCCTTGGTTGCCTTGGTTCGCTTGATTGCGCTCTTGAAGAATCTGCATGATCAACTGTGTGTTAGCATTGGTTGCGGCCATCACAGCTTGCCATGCCTCCGGAGGAGGTGGAGGTGCTGGCGGATCTTGATTCTGATTCTGATTGGTGGTCTTAGCGGGAGCCATCCTGAAGAGGTTGACCACCGTTAGCACATTGACAGATAAAATGAAGCTGAATCCAACGGAATGAAAATTGCAACATAAAGTCTTCACATCCGAATAGAATGAATGAATGCATTCCTCTTGAAATGGTCACGTATCCATAAATTGAGAAGCCACTTAGAATTTAGGTAGAGAAATAAATCAACAAGGTACGGATCAAGAACGAATACTCAGTAAGAAATCCCAGTCTCAAACCAAATATCCGTGGAAGAAGAACTAGAGCTACAAGAATTCCCACCTATGAAACTCCCGAACCTTTCCGGTTATGCAATCAGGTGTTGGGGATACAGGGGAAGCATAATATCTCACCCAAATCTAGCAAATCCTACATCCAGCTGTATCCATCCTTCAACACATAACCGAGAAAAACTTCGGAAACCATCTACCTCAACCTTCGAAAAACATCCGTTATACGAGTTATGGCGATACTCCCGAACTCCCGCCCTAGTACTAGGTGGCGTCGAGGTTATCTCACCAACGAACTGCATAAAAGAGATTTTCGATGTCGGCATACTAAACTCGGGTATTCCAGAACTGCAACAATAAAATTATGACGACAACACCTCGGAGCTCAACTCCCCGGGACACTGCCACAAAACCCCTGACAGGAGGCACCAAGACAATGTTCTCGTCACAAAACCATTGGAACGATTCCAAGATACCCGCGTGATCCTAAAAAAATTTAGTGAAATTTGAGAAGAGAAGAGTCAAAACTCTACGTCAGGATGCCTTACCAGAGCGATGAGGAGACTGGGAAGTAAAAATAATTCCTAAACTCTCCGATATATAATTCCTAAATGACTCAAAACATTTCTCTAGACACAACTCGGCTGCTAAAAACGATCAAGCAATGGGGCTCCTAAGGTCGGGGAAGGCTCTGATTACCAACTCGTAACGCCCTCGATGCGGCTATAGCTCCCACGTGTCGAGGCACGACTTAGAGACATAACCGCATTGAAAGCAATGTCGCAAGTTAGGCAATCATCACAACGTCCCATGTAATATAGATAATAAAAGGGGGGATACATAGTTGGCTTACACTCGCCACGTCAATCAAAGTACATTAATAGCGTTACAACATTCAAACACTCATGGTCCGACTACGGCGCCAAAATGAAAGATAAACCCAACATGCGACACGGTCCCGATCACCCAACTGGGCACCACTACTGATCATCAGGAAAAGACACGTAGTATCGGCGTGAGTCCTCGTCGAACTCCCACTTGAGCTCAAGCGCGTCATCTGGAACGGAATCATCAGGCCCTGCATCTGGTTTGGAAGTAATCTGTGAGCCACAGGGACTCAGCAATCTCGCACCCTCGCGATCAAGACTATTTAAGCTTATAGGTAAGGCAAGGAAAATATGTGGAGCTACAGCAAGCGACTAGCATATATGGTGGCTATCCTGTTCGCAAAAGAGAGCGAGAAGAGGAGGCAAAGCGCGAGCAAGAAACTAGAGAGCAACCTGCGCAAGCATTACTCCAACACCGTGTTCACTTCCCGGACTCCGCCGAGAAGAGACCATCACGGTAACTCACACTGTTGATTCATTTTAATTAAAGTAAGGTTCAAGTTATCTACAACCGGACATTAAAAAATTCCCATCTGCCCATAACCGCGGGCACGGCTTTCGAAAGGTCAAATCCCTACAGAGGAGTCCCAACTTAGCCCATGACAAGCTCTCACGGTCAACGAAGGAATATACCTCCTCCCGAGACGTTCCGATCAGACTCGGTATCTCGGTTCTTCAAGACACTTTGATAGGTTAAAACAAATCCAGCAACACCGCCCGAATGTGCCGACAAATCCCGATAGGAGCTGCACATATCTCGTTCTCAGGGCACACTCAGATGAGCGCTCCATACAACTAAAACCAAACCTTGAGTTTCCCCGAGGGGGCACTGCACAGGACTCTAGTTCGGACCAACACTCAGAGGAGCACTGGCCCGGGGGGTTAAATAAGATGACCCTCGGGCTCCGGAAACCCAAGGGAAAAAGAGGCTAGGTGGAAAATGGTACAACCAAGGTTGGGCATTGCTGGAAAAGCTTTAATCAAGGCGAACTATCAAGGGGTTCCCATTATAACCCAACCGCGTAAGGAACGCAAAATTCGGGAACATAACACCGATATGACGGAAAACTAGGGTGGCAAGAGTGGAAAAAACACTAGGCGAGAGGCCGAGCCTTCCACCCTTTACCAAGTATATAGATGCATTAAGATAACATGGCAATATAATGATATCCCAACAAGTAAATAAGGTTCCAACAAGGAACGGCCTCCAATCTTCACCTGCAACTAGCAACGCTATAAGAGGGACTGAGCAAAGCGGTAACATAGCCAATCAACGGTTTGCTAGGACATGGTGGGTTAGAGGTTTGACATGGCAATTTGGGAGGCATAATAAGCAAGTGGTAGGCATCGTAGCATAGGCATAGCAGAAGAGCAAGCATCTAGCAAAGCAAAGATAGTAGTGATTTCGAGGGTATGATCATCTTGCCTGCAAAGTTGTCAGAGTTGACTGGATCCTCGAAAGCAAACTCAACGGACTCCTCGTTAGCGAACTCGACTCCCGGCTCTACCCAAACAAGACAAACAAGCAACAAGGACACAATCAACCACGTGCAAGGCTCAAACAATACGATGCAAAGATGGTATGCTATGCGGGATGCAATATGCGATGCATATGCAAGATTTGACAAGGAATGCATGAACCTGGCCTCAACATGTAAATCCAAGTGTGCCACTGGAAAGGTGAGATGAAATCGCTTGAAAACGATATAAAGAGCGTCGGAATCGGAGTTACGGTTTGGAAATGGCAAGCAATTCAAATATGACCACGTTCTACGATTTACAGCAAGTAGCCATCTAAATGCAACAAGATGAACATGCTACAGCACTCAAATATGGCACAAAAATACATGGCAGGAATCCACTCATGAAGCTTAACAAAAGACTAGCACTGAGCTACGGCCAAATCATCCATTAACAGGTTCAAACAAGCATGACAAAAATGCATTTGACAAACAGATTTCAGACTTAGTGAAATTAACACTTGTCTGAAATTTCAGATCAGATAGCACTCTTTGGAGCATGAAAACTATATGCTACAGGACCTGAACATGGCAAAGTAAAGCATGGCATGGAGATACTCAAAGAGCTTAACAAAAGTCCCTTAGTGACCTTGAGCCAAAAGGGATCAGAAAATACATTTGCAAGCATGTAAACATGGCAAAAACATTATCAGTTCTCAGACTTAGTGAAAACTGGAGCATGCTGAAACAGATATCAAGTAGGCATGTTTACGAGCTCGATGCACTCACTACAGAGCAAGTCATGACAATCTAAGCATACACCCATCAAGAATACACAAAATACAAGCTAGACATGGCAAGAACAATAGCATAGCATGCACGGATCAACTACAACATCATCGGCAAAATCGCTAACAAGTAGACAATCTTCCCAGATTCATGAAATGACAAAAGTAGAGCTCGATTGACTCAAGCTAGGATACTCCATAATTGCAACCAAAGACATCTATGGATAGAGCACTACAAGATTAACAAAACATCCTTACTGATCATCCTCAAACGAGGCACGGATCACTAGGAAACAACATGAACATATGGCATATTGAGATAAACAGCTCAAGGACTTGGTGGAAATGCTAAGTCCCTGAAATCAGCATTAACGAATGCTCCACTTCGCAAGCTTGCGCTAGTCACCACACACATCACAAAATACATGGGTTGCACCTCTGGATAGATGGCAAAACATATAACAAAACACATGTAGAGCTCATGGGCATATCATGCACACAATAATCATGGCAAAAATGACAAATATCTAAATGGAGCAGCAGATCTGACACTTAACTCCAATAGCATTCTTCTAACAGCATTTCGGGCATCAAGATGAACTCAAATGAAAATGATGCAATGAGATGAAATAATGTACTCTCTGAGATGAACATTTTGATATGCTATATGCCCAAAACAGAGCTACGGATGCGGAGTTACGATGCGATGAACATAGGCAAAAAATTAGGGTTAGGGACGGAAAGTCAACCCGCGGATCTCAGATCCAGATCGGGATCCGGGCGCGATTTATGAGGTCCGCCGGAGCACTGTAGCCGGAGGTCGCCGGAGTCGTCGGGGGACTTGCCGGCCGGGAGGATGGGCGGCGAGGAGGCGGCGGAGGGCGGCGCCAGCGGGGCGGCGGCCATCGGCGATGAGGCGGCGCGGGGCGGCGAGGGGTTGTCGCGACGGAGCTTGCTCCGCCGGCAATGGCGCGGCGGCGGCGGCCGTCGGGCGCGAGGAGGCGGGCGAGCCGGGCGGCGGGGCGGCGCACGGTCGACGGCGTCGGGGAAGGAGGAGGCAGGCGGCGGCGGACCGGGATGGGCCGCGGGGGCCGGCTGCAGGCCGGGCAGGCCGCGGCGGTGGGAGGAGGCGGCCGGCCACGTGGCGCCTCCTGATTGGCGCAGGCGGCGGCGGGGACTTCGTCCCGCGGCGGCCGGACGTGTCCGGTGGCGGCGGGGCGATTTTAGGGTTTGGACGGGGGAGAGATCCAGATTTTCGAAGGACCTATTTATAGGCATAGAGGGAGCTAGGAGTGTCCAAATGAGGTGCGGTTTTCGGCCACGCGATCGTGATCGAACGCTCTAGATGACGGAGAGGCTTTTGGTGGGTTTTGGGCCAAATTGGAGGGGTGTTGGGCTGCAACCCACACAAGGCCTTTTCGGTCCCTCGGTTAACCGTTGGAGCATCAAACGAAGTCCAAATGGTACGAAACTTGACAGGCGGTCTACCGGTAGTAAACCAAGGCCGCTTGGCAAGTCTCGGTCCAATCCGGAAATGTTTAATCCCCACACATGAAAGAAAGGTAGAAAAGACCACCGGAGGAGAACGGAGCGCCGAAATGCAAAACGGACAATGGGGAAAATGCTCGAATGCATGAGATGAACACGTATGCAAATGCAATGCACATGATGACATGATATGAGATGCATGACAACGACAACAACACACGGAGACAAAAACCCGAACCCGAGAAAATAAAATAACTTAACGCCGGAAACGGCAAGAGTTGGATTACATATTGGGTAAATCACATCCGGGGTGTTACAAAAGGGAATAACCTATGTTTTCATAACGGTTTGACCGATAAAGATCTTCGTAGAATATGTGGCAGCCAATATGAGAATCCAGGTCCCGTTATTGGTTATTGACCGGAGAAGTGTCTCAGTCATGTCTACATAGTTCTCGAACCTATAGGGTCCGCATGCTTAACGTTCGATGACAATTTGTATTATATGAGTTATGTGATTTGGTGACCGAATGTTGTTCGGGGTCCCGGATGAGATCACGGACATGACAAGGAGTCTTGAAATGGTCGAAAGGTAAAGATTCATATATAGGATGATAGTATTTAGACACCGAAAGTGTTCCGGGGGTACCGGGTACATATCGTGTCACCGGAAGGGGTTCCGAGCTACCCCCGGCAAACTATATGGGCCTATTGAGCCAAGAGGGGAAACACGGCAGCCAACATGGGCTACTGCGCCCCCCCTTGCTGGCCGAATAGGAAGGGGAAATGAAAAGGGGAAGCGAGAAGGAAGGGGAGGCAATTCGCCCCCCTTTCTTCCCTCCTCTCTCCCCTTTCCTTCCCTCTCTGGAAAAGATGGTAAGGGGGGATTGGACAAGGCCCCCAAGTAGGATTCCTCCTACTTGGGGCGCCCCATGTCTGTCCCCCTCCCCCTCCCACCTATATATATGTGGGGAGGGGGCGCCTAGAACACACAACAAACATTGTTAGCCGTGTGCGGTGCCCCCTCCACAGTTTACGCCTCCGGTCATATTCACGTAGTGCTTAGGCGAAACCCTGCATGGATCACTTCATTATCATCGTCACCACGCCGTCGTGTTTATGGAACTCTCCCTCGACACTTTGCTGGATCAAGAGTTCGAGGGACGTCATCGAGCTGAACGTGTGCAGAATTTGGAGGTGTCGTACGTTCGGTGCTTGATCGGTCGGATCGAGAAGAAGTTCGACTACATCAACCGCGTTGTCAAATGCTTCCGCTTTCGGTCTACGAGGGTACGTAGACACACTCTCCCCCTCTCGTTGCTATGCATCTCCTAGATAGATCTTGTGTGAGCGTAGGATTTTTTTTTTGAAATTGCATGCTACATTTCCCAACAGTAGAGAGGTCGTGCTTTCGGTTTTCTGTTCGAGGGGTCATTCGTGGGCAGTTCGTGGGATTGTCATCAATGTTCGAGGGACTTCAAGTATGATCTACACGGACTCATCTACTTCCGATGCACTCCTGGAGTCGGTAATGATCATTGATCACGACCCGTTATGCATCATCATATTGTTCCTGGGTGTTCGTAGGATGATTTTTTTTGTTTTCTACCATGTTTCCCAACACGTGCATGGCCGCCCACATTGCGATGGAGCATCACGCACGCCCGCCGGTGCTGCAGAGCGTCGTCGGCATTGCGATGACGACCATGATCGGCGGCCATGGCGTTGCAACTCCGGCGCCGCAATGGAGCTTCGTCGACGTTGCGACGACGACCGCGATGGGTCGACCATGGCGCTGCTTAGAGAAATCATCCGATTGATTTGTAGCAGCTGCCTTAAAATCAACATACTTGAATTTGTACCAGATCATACAATAATCCTTTTGCCCATCATCCATTGTCTACCAAAAAAGAAAAAAAATAATCTCGCATGGCGACGATGTTGCCAGAATTGCTCCATGTTTTGTTCAGGTAACACTTCCAATGATAGGCCTTAATTTCCACTTATTCCTTGCATTTGGACTTTTTTCCCACTTATTCATGTACTTTGAATTTTAATATTTAGACTGACAATCAGTACCTTAAATAGTATCATCTCTGCCTAATATTTCCTTATTTTGATCTCACCCTGTTCCTCGTGGTCACTATATTTTTGTTTGTTATAGCATTTGGACATATGATATAATGTTCGGTTGCTAACAGAAAGGCACCTCGTTCTTTTCCATAGACAGTAGTATGCACAAAAATTTCTCGCTTCAACCAGCTTGGATTGCCATATTGGTTAGTACAAATGGTATATATTTTTAATAGAACAATCATTTGTGATGGACAATAAGTAAAAAGACTGAAGAGGGTTTGAACCTGCTACTAAAAGGGTGTATAGTGCAAAGCCATCGGAAGCCATGCAAGCATACATCCTGGTAGTTGGCACTCACACTTAGCTTCACCACTCGCAAGTCTCAAGCACATCCATGTTTGACTTATGCCTTCCTATCATATTGGGTGCTCCTCATCTCATCTGCATCCTCCCTTCGCCCAGTACAAAGAAGTGATGGAAGCAGGAAGTGGCGTGGAGGCTCCGAGGCGGTTGGAGATGGCCGGAGAGGAAGTGTCACCCGGAGGCCCGACCTCTCTTCTCTGTTCAGCTCTAGGCGAACCGCCATCCCAACTCCCCTGCCACCGCCACCAGCATGAAGCCCCTGACGTGGTCACTAATAAACAACTCTCGCTTCCTGTCACTATCCTCCCACACTTGCCGCGACGCCATGCAGTGGAATAGCTTCATAGGGTGCCCACGAAAACAATGTCGCGCAGCATTCCCCATCTCATCAGTCCGCCACAGATCCACACACAGGCGGATCTGTCGCTCGCTACCTGGTTTCGTCTTCACTCCCCATCAGTCACCGATGGAATTTTTTGAATTTGTTTCTCATGACTGCTTAGCGCTGCTGGCAGAGGAGAGGACAAGATGACATCCATGGTCGAAGGATAGAGGAAAGATAGAGACATAGGGACGACCGGAGATGTGGACTCGAACATGTAAACGGGCCCGATGTGCTCGCCCAATCAACCACCGCAAACATAGATGGTTTTGTGGAGCAGTGGCTAGTAGCCCAAGAAACGGCTTGCGATCTATGTAATGTGACGGTCAACAACGATGAAGCGTTGTGGAGGCTCGTAGGTCATTTCGTTATATTGTTTCTTAATGGGCGTACAAGGATAAGTTTTTCTTTCGTTGCAAAGCATGATCTATTATCACTATCCGGAATTTTTTTGAGGAAAGGCCATCATGGCTAGATTTATTGAGTAGAAATAACGTTTACATTGTCCACGAGCTCCTTCATCAAATAGTCAGGAGGCTCATCCAACCAACTAAGAGAGTACTTACTATAGAAACTAAACTAGATCATCGATGGCACGCGTTGCTGTGCCCTTCTATTTTTCCGATGGAATGATAGAATTTCTATACATATATTGTCATAAAACATAGTGGCGGAAAAGCATTGAAGTTACATTTGTATAAAGTGCCTATATATTAAACGACTATAAAAGATTCAAGTAGCGCAGTGGTGTGAAAGGACTGAGTTTGTTAAACTTGGGGCTTATTTGAATTTGGCTCAACTTTAGGTCTCTTGTGAGAGGGGATTGGACGGGAGTTTGAGACGTTGCTGGATATTCCTTTTTGTAATTGATCATTATCAAGGCAGCATCATAGATGATTTCCCCTAAAATTGTAAGAAGCTGCATCATTGAAAGCGCAACGCATACACATCATAACAGTGGGCAATGCATTGCCATAACCTTGGATAATTCAGCCCTATAGAGGGGCAGTTTATATAGACTACAATAATAGAGCATTAAAACGTGTTCTTTATGATTTGGTAGTTATACAGAAACACAAAGTAGGCGTACTTAGGAGACTGTTAATGTAATACATGAGTATAAGCACTGGCAATTCAGCTTTTCCTGTAGGATGAGGCTAATAGGCAATAGAAAAATCTGTAATTTAGCTACATTGAATTTCTCTCTTGAGATATTTCTCTCTTGAGATCACCAGTTCAGCTTTTCACGACCATGGTGATGTTTCACAATCATTTGTGCCAAACAACATGGAGAGCCAATGCAGGGTTAGTCTGGCTACAACTTACAATCATTTGTGCCAAACAACATGGAGAGCCAATGCAGGGTTAGTCAGGCTACAACTTAATCAGCCTGCAATTGGACAATTTGCCTTCCAAGATGGAACAAGCAGCACAAAATTATAGCAACTAAACTATGTATATACCATATTCAATTAGAAGAATTTCCTCCAGCTAGCAAAATTTCCTTTTTAATATCTACGAACATCGCCGCATATGGAGATTTATCATCTAGGTGTACCACTTCGATACATTATCAGTTGTGCAAATAGTATTTCTCTCCATCAACTTGTATTGTGCTCCTATGTTAGCAATCGAGAAGACAATATCATGGCCGAAGTCCAACTACTAAACATGGCATCTTGTTACTCCCAAGAACAACTATTTTTTCGATATCTAGCCTGGCAGCCTCAAAATTGGCATAAAGAATCACATGGATGAATACCATTTACTAAAGAAATGTAGAATGTAAATCATAATAATTGATAGCCTATTAACCCTTAAAAGAACAAACTTGTTTCTAGCATGGGTATACACATTGAAAAACTTTATATCAGGTAACTCTATATAGCACGGCATCACAATATAAGGATGGTTGAATAAAGAGCCGGATAGAAAATGTCAATATTTTGTCAAAAATACACCCTAAACTGCAGAGTGAACAGAATCGATGAATTGCAGAGTGAAAACAAGTCAAAGGCTTGAAAAGTTGGGTTCTATAATTCTATAGAACGAAGTGGTAGGAAGACATAGTACAGTATGCCAACTAATGGATGACAAAAGACAAATTTAGGCAAGGCAACAATTTCAAAAGACAATATCACATTAAGGATTGTGACCTACAAAACCATCCCCAAACGTACCAATCGATGTCAGTGTGCTCACCATTTGTACAAATAAAGCAAGGTTTGTAGTAAAATTCTGAAGAAAAAAATGCCCAGATTGGTAAAAAAATTGCTCGAACTCCATCCTTTAAAATGGCAAATTTATTTTGATGTTCATCTGCAATAAAAGAATCCGAGCAAGATGCAATTTATCTCTGAAACTAAATAACCGTATGTAGGTACACGTCCAATCACAAAGAACATTAACTTGTGGAATCTACATAATAAACTAAGACCAAATACCTTGTGCAAAAAAGAAAAGACAAAACGTGCAGATGATTTTGCAGATTGCGTGTTCAAGAATGTAGGAAATCTAAGGGGGCTCACTTCCTTCTGAAACAATGAATTCGTCTTCTCTGAGGAGCTGCCGAGAAAGGAATGTATGGTTATACGAGCTGCAATGACGAAGATAAAAGTATTTGCTACATAAGTACTGACGTTGATACCAAGGAAATACTAACCATCAGTATGATTTTGCATCTCAGTTGTGTCTTAATAATTGTCCACATCATTTTTTCCACCATTAACAACTTTTCCAAATGCCGTATGTGGAAGCTGATGGAGCATCACATCCATTTAGAAAAACTGTGCAAAAGAGCATGACAGAGCATTAAGAAACCCTTGCGTATATAGCATCGTGTTTAGTTCATACTTATTCCAAATTAAGTTTTACAATTTAAACCGCAATCTGCCTATGCCCGCGGTTAAAAAATGTACTTATATATAAAAAATTCTTCTAAGACATAGTACTATTGTTTACCACTGAACTACGCAAATAGTGATCTTTTAGGCTTATAGATAGAAGACATACTTCCAATGATGTTTAATAGTAAAGAAATAAGGATTACTTACATTTGGTTATGCACGGCCAACAGGGAGATAACATGCATGCCGCTGCAGCAAATAGAAATCTAACTGCCATCAACACATCTAAAGAAGCCCACTTGAACATGAAAATCTTTTCAAATACCTAGATAATAGATAAATGCATGAACTAAGGTACGATCATGATAATAGTTGGCAACAGGACATGGGTAGATTAAAATCAAAACTCTCTTCTTTTACGACGACATATTGTTCTGCAATTAGCAAACCGCAAGAAGACAATCAATTGCCATCTAATGCTAAAGAACTGTACTGGACCAGGGATGAGTCAGATGAACAAACCTTGCACTCCCAAGATTTGAAATTGCCTGGCTCATCCCCCTGCAGCCCCTCTCCGTTCACCAAGCGACCTGTTGAATTAGGTCTCTGCTATTACAGAAATCCAGTGAAAAAACAAAAGGTGTCAAATAATATACTTGGTGACGTGGTGAGATTGTATTCAGGATGCAAAAGCTACATGATCAGCTAGCAGATTTAATTTACAACACGCAAAGAACCTTTGAGTAATTGAAACAAATTTCAAACTTGTATAACAATCCGACATTAAAGTATTCCTTATTTCTTTACTCAAATCTTGAAGTGTTGGATCATCACAATCAACATATTGGTGAGACACCATCCAAATCATCAAAGGAATCAGGAATATAACAGAGGACAGGAGATGAGAGGTGAGATACCTTACTGCTCGGGGAAGCCGCGGACAGAGGAGAGGAGGAGCAATATCAGCAAGCTTACGCCGGAGAACAGCGCCGTTGGCGAGCTCGGGGGAGGGGGCACCGGCTGCTCCTCCTCGTTCTTGGGGGAGGGGAGGCGAGCGGGAGGAGGGGACGCGCCGAGGTCGGAGGCAGAGGCGAACCAGCAACGGTGAAGGCAAAGAGGAAAGGTCGCCCATCTGCTACGGGCGAGATCCTGTCGATCACCGGATCCTCGCGCACGTCGCCTCGGATCGAGGCCGGATGCCTTGCCTCCGGTCGATCCCCTCCGGCGCCGGATCACTCGCAAGCCTCGCCTCAGATTGACTCCCAGCCACGCCGGAATCCCTCGCGAGGCTCGCGTAGGGCTGGATGGAGGAAGACCTTCGCGTCCGCGCATCCTTCGTCGATCCCTCGAAGCCCACGCGGTAGAATGGGCTGGCCGACGGCCTAGTACACCAGAGGCATTGGTTTCGGCCTCTGGAGCAGAAGCCCACAGGACAGCTGGGCCAGATTTCACGCATTGCGGGACAGATTGCTTTGGGCAGCAAATCTGACGGCCAGGAACGATCGGATCACGAAAACGAACGGCTGAAAACGCTAATCGCTGAGAGGGCTCCCTTTAGATGCGGTTATGCTGTCCTTAATTTCGCTAGCACACGAGCTGCTTGATTACAAGAACGTAAACAATGTTTAAAGATAACCTTTTCAATTGAAGAGACTATATCCACATACTCCGCAAACACTGCCGCTGCTTCGTCCCAATATTATGCATGACTAGTGCAAAAGTTAATAACTTAGAGAGAGTCAGATTCCGCCTCTATCCGATTAAAGCCAAAAGAATTAGTAGTGATTGCATCAGCTGTGATAGGAATAAATTTGCATTGACATGCGATGAAATTTCTCCTTCCATCTTGAAGAACAACCGATGTTGCCCCATTCCTTCATCTGCAAAAAACGCTGCATCCACATTTAGTTTGGTGAATCCCGGATATGCTTTTGATCATTTTGTTTGAGACAGCTCCAATGCCCTAGTAGATGATGATTGGAAATTCCAAATGATTGAAAGAATTGAGATTGTCCGGAATTAGTTGTGTTAAGTTTTTTTTGTGTGTGTACGATTTGGGGTACGCCGCCCTGACAGCACACCTAGCGGTTCCGTGCCGCGAACGCCTCCTGGTCGTGCACCGGAGACGCACCCGAGCCGTCCGTACCAGAATATCCGACCACGATACCCCGATCAGACGGCCTGCAGCGAACCAAACACTTTTCCGGACTTTTCTGACGGCCAGATCAAACATCTGGGTCGTTCAACTGAAGCATACCCACAGATCGGACGGCCGAAAAAGGAGCCCACCTATTCCGGGGCTGCTATAAATCCGAGGAGGCCGTCTCCCCCCCCCCCCACCCCCTCTCGCCGTCCGCCGCTACTCCCCTGCCTCCCCCAGAGCTCGTTAGGGTTTTCTCTTTTTTCGGGGGAGAAATCTCAAGAGGCGGCACCATGCTCGTGTACCAGGACAAGCTTTCCGGTTCGTCCCCCCGCCACTCTGTATTTCCCCCCGGTTTTCGCGTCCTTTCAACTTGTTTCGAGGGAATCGGGCTTCTACTTGCTAGAAGCTAGATCTCATCGCTTTCGGACTAGCTAGATCTGATCGCTTTCGTGAATCGGTTGTTTAGTCGTCGGTTGCTAATGCGGACTGGCTAACTGGTAACCGGGATTCGCTCGCTAATCGTTAGATCTTCGTGCAGTCTGGGGTTAGGACTTGGTTTTATCTATGTGTTCATGCGTTCCTACGATGGATTTTACTGAATATGCTGTGTTTGATGTGTCGCAGGCGACGAGCTTCTGTCGGATTCGTTCCCGTACAGGGAGCTGGAGAACGGCGTGCTCTGGGAAGTCGATGGCCACGTAAGCGTTATATTCTCAGCTGCTCTGTGTGCGGTGCTTGGTTAGGTTACCTTGGTAGATCACGTGCTAGTTGGTTAATTCGACCTCGTCAATTTTGTCTCACAAAACACAGATCTGAATGAGCACCTTTCATTTAGGCATGGGATAGATCGATGACTGTTTTATTATCACATGAGTTATCCAGTTACCAGGCTTGTATCTGCTTTCATGGCGTGTGAGTCCTTGTTATATTGTGCAGCGTTGACACTTCTAATGTTAAAATTAAGCATGTTTGTATACTCTATTGGGGTCAGAGGTTTGGATTGATTGGTATGTTTTTTCTACACTAGCAAAAAAGATTACTACTGCTTGGTCTGTGGATATGCAGCACACATGATTATCAACCGTTCATATCTAAAGCACTCACACTGCACATACACACATGATTTATCAACTGTTCATATCTAAATCTCTCACACTGCACATTACTTTTCTTTGTGCTAACATTGTTCAGATGTTTTAGTTTATTTGACCTGTATGGTTTTGAATGCTTGTAGTGGGTCGTTCAAGGAGCAGTTGATGTGGACATTGGAGCCAATCCCTCTGCTGAGGGTGGTGGTGATGATGAGGGTGTTGATGACCAGGCCGTGAAGGTGGTTGACATTGTTGACACCTTCCGTCTTCAGGTTGCTTGCTCTTTTTGATGCTCTTGACCTATCTACTTTTTATGCACTTGATGATAGTGCTAAGCCCTCATTACCTTTTGCAGGAGCAACCTGCTTTTGACAAGAAGCAGTTTATCTCTCACATGAAGCGCTACATCAAGAGCCTCTCTGCCAAGCTTGAAGGGGATGACCTAGATGCTTTCAAGAAGAATGTTGAGTCTGCCACAAAGTATCTTCTTAGCAAGCTCAAGGACCTTCAGTTGTAAGTTCTCTCTTTGCCTTGCTCAAAAGTGCAGGCACTGTCTATCATTGATCTGTCCAGACACGTTAGTACTTTATTACTTTGGTATTTTAGATACTGGTAATTTATTCTATTGAAGTTAAATCAGTGACCGAATTTTTTTATATTTTTGGGAAGGTAGTAATAATCTATCCATTCAACTTACGCAAGTTCTAAAACTGGTGTTTCAGCTTTGTTGGCGAGAGCATGCATGATGATGGCGGCGTGGTGTTCGCCTACTACAAGGAGGGAGCTGCTGATCCAACTTTCCTGTACTTTGCACATGGGCTGAAAGAGGTCAAGTGCTAATCGCACTGTATGCTAAAATCTATGCGGTCGTCAGTAATTTTGCTCTTATCTATGGTTGTCAGTCGACTCTCCAATGTTGGTGTCAGTAACTGTCAGATGTTGAGTGTCTTGAAAACTTTCTGATAATTGTGGGATTTGCTTTGTAATGGTAATCGTGAAATTGGTGTGGTTGTGTTTTGGTTGAATCAAGAGATTTTGCCCTGTTATTCTATCGGATTATCTTGTGTCTTTTGTATTTGGTCATTTTGACGTAACACAGTAAATGCAACGTTGAGCAAAGCAAAATGATCAATCATCGTTTGATAATATCATTTGAAATCAAGAACAAAATGATGAGTTTCACTTAATTAATGTGTAATAATATCAACGTGCACATAGGCTGTGCTTGAATTGGGAGATCTAAAGATCCAAATCAATCCTGCTTATCCATACTTACAGCTCCGACAGCCCATACTCCAATGTTTAGCGCTAATTGTAATTATCAGGGGCACTGTACTTCAAGAGTGTAACCTCCTATCTCAGCTTCTTCATGGCACTGTACTTCAAGAGTGTAACCTCCTATCTCAGCTTCTTCATCCATTATATACAAGGGGGAAATATCAGGTGCTCCCAGTGCTTCCCGTGCTCCAGCTTTAAATAATAATAATCAACTTTAGTGTTTCAATTTTTTAAAAATAATAAATATAAATGTTCACAAGGAATGTGACTACAATTCCTAAAAATTTTAGGTCTAGACTCCAAATGCACATAGAGAAAAAAAGGAGTAAAATTTAGCACATTTGATACTACTCATATATGAGTTTGTCTTTTTTGTTTTTCAATGTACATTTTGAGTTTGGACCTGGAATTTTTAGAGGTTGCAGTCACATTCCTTATGAACATTCATATATTTTTTTAGAATTTTTGAAACATTTGAAATTGATGTTCTGAAATTGGAGCATGGAGCACCCCGGGTGGAGCACAATATTCCCCTATAGAAGGGATGACATCTCTCTCCCTCTCAATCCCTTCTTTGTGTTGTTTATTTTTGGATAATATGAAAAGTTGTATATTTACAACTAGGGACAGGATTATTCATATTTTTTCATTTATATTGCAATAGAGCTTTCAGTGGTTCTTCTACATGATTGTATCCGCCATACTCCCAAAATACTTTGTTCCCCTGAAGGACATCATTAAGAAGTCATATAAAGATAACAACGGATGGGTATATTATTTGTAGAACATCATAAGTGCAGCAATTCGGTGCTCAGGCTCATCTGCACCCGACCAGGAAAATATTCGAAAAAATACTAGAAAAATTTAAAAAATTCTATTTTTTTCCATGGTAGACAATTTATTGCGTGAAGTTCGCTTTAAATATTAGCTCATTTGGACATTTGAATAACTCTCAGCAAAAAAGACAAATCAAATCAAAACAGTACGTGAATAGTAAACTGTTTATAGACCCTGAATTTGTCTTTTTTGCCAAGAGTTGCTCAGCCGTGCTCATTTGAAAATTGGGTCCGACCTCACGCACCAAATTGTCTACCATGAGAATTTTTTTTGAATTTTTTTGAATTTTTCTAGTATTTGTTTTGAATTTTTGATTTAACACGGGTGCAGATGAGCCCGGGCTCAGAAAGGGATTGCCTTCTCTGTGGTAAACAAATCCAGCTACAATAACTGCAAATGTGAGTTTCTTAAATTTGTGAAGACGATGTTTTTGAAGAATTGATGTAGAAATTTGTTTGCAACATCATCTACTTTCCGTACTTGTTTATTGGCCTAGAGAATCCATATGTGCGGGTTGGATTGCCAATTTATTCTTTGTTTCATGATAACAACCGCTTCTCATATGCTCGCTCTATAAACTAATATAAAATCGTTTAGATCACTAAAGTAGTGATCTAAACAATCTTATATTGGTTTACAGAGGAAGTAGCATACATCTAAGCTCCGAGATCGATTTTCCATGCATGATGGTTTGAAGCACCAATCACTGTACTACCTTTTGTGTTTATGTATGTTTTTTCCGAAGAATCACATATGCTTTGAGCCGAGTTGGGGGAAAGGCTGGAAATCACTTGGAACTTAGAGGAGGTGTGGCATGTGTTCATACATATTGCTCAACAGAACTTTGCTCTATCACTGTATTATAACACTGAAAATTAATTTGTGTTTTTGATTAATGTATCTACAAAAGTTTACGAGTGAGTATCTACAACTATTTATCATTGATCTGATATACATACATTAAGCATTGCGAGTTTTTGAAGTGCATTGAAACATGGGTTGCCCCTGTTGATTACATTTTCTAATTTCCTTGGGGTTCCTTCTCCATCAAGCTGAGGTAATGCTGCTCTTGCTTGTATTACATGGTTTTAGAAGGCACCATATTTGCAAGACAGGGTTCGACAAAAATAGCAGAATCCCATTCTTCACTTCATTTTGTACATCATTGCTATCATTGTTGTAATCTGTTCACCTAAATTTACTGAACTAGATTTGGAATCATTAGTACACATGTCTGATGCTCAAAACGAAAAGGAGATGTATATTGTAATTGATATTGATGTGCTATATTGGAGTTTATGTTTGGCAAGTTAAGTATATTTTCCACTAAAATATTACATCTCTTAATTCCAATAATTTGTTGGTGTAGGTTGAGCATGGCTGTTTGTGGTCCCGTCTGCGTCCAGGTAAAGCTTAGTTTGATAATGGCGGAGCCAAGGCATGGCGCATGCCAAGTATGACATGTGTAGTTTGGCATGCTAAGGTAATATGCCTTTTCAACCGTTGCTGCGCATGCCCATTCGGTTATTACCTAAGTTGATGCTTATATTATTAAGCATTGACCTTTCAGCCAAAGATGAATATGGTTAAAAAAAATAGAGTGCATTAACTCTTGCTTAAATTTGTTCAGATACTATTAGATGACAATACTTCTGTAAAGTTTTCACTGCTCATTTACATATTTTCAAGTATATGACAAAACTGAAGCTTAGATTTTTTTGGGGGCAACTGAAGCTGGGGTTTAGACTATATTCTTCATGCATATATGAAAGAATTGGACATGATATAGACTGCATTACTCATCTCCTTTAAATACACATCACTTCCTTTTTCTCTGTTTTTGTTCTATAGCCAGCATTGGTAGTGACATGAGATAGTATAGAGCATGCGATGTGCTGCTGGCATGTACATTTTTCCTTACTATTCGCCACCTAATTTGTAGTCTATTTTATATTAATCTATTATAAATTGATATTTAAGATTTAATTAAGCTGATCAAAATGTGCTTACTAGAATTAGTTGTTTGCTCTCAAAGTCAAGTGCATAAAGCAGATGATTTTAATGTGAGGATTGTTGATCATGATGTGCTTACTGATTTCCTCTGTTCATTTTAGCACTACAACTGACTAGTAAGGTACACGTGCATTGCACGCATGAGATTTGACAACCAAATTATGAATAAATACCACACTCTAGCATGTAAGCTTTGAGACATATATGCATGATGTAGATGTTCATTTAATTCTTTTAGTTCATCTCATTCAAAATCAATTAGTTTTTATAAAAAAAGTTAATATATTTTAAGATTCATGGAATTGTGCGTTGTAAAGTATAAAGTAAAAACAAATAACGACAATTCATCTAGAAAAAAAGTTTGGACAATTATGATACGAAAGATTCTAGAACAAAGAAGAAATGCTTATGTTTTGAGGTTTGCGCATTATGCTTAAGTTCAACCATGGAGTCTTCAAAATTATTCGCACACTATATAGGGATATAGATTATGGCCTACGTACATGGTGAAAGGTTTTATCAATTAATAGATAGTTTGTGATGGGATGCATGCTCACCACAACCAGTTCTTCCATGGCCACCCTGGCTCCGCCAAACTCTTTTAGGTTCGCCTCTTGCTACCCATCTAGCTACTCCACATTGGATGTTATTATTGTGGTTAGTCCTTAACTGATACTCCCTCTGTAAACTAATATAAGAGCGTTTAGATCACTACTTTAGTATTCTAAACGCTCTTGTATTAGTTTACGGAGGGAGTAGAACCTGGAGTGTTAATGCAGTTACTCCATGGACTACTTTGCACCGAAACATTTCTTTCAAAAAATTATCCACGTTATCTTTGTTCTAGCGTACTACCTTTTATCAGCATGCTCCAGTGCCTACAAATTATTCCCTCTCAATGCTACCACAATTAGTGCCAACTTGAAATGTATGAAATTTCTAATCTCTATAAATTTCACCAATGGTCATGGCTCTAAAATATCAACTTGGTCAATTCATATGCTTAACTTTTCTTTCAGGTAAGTTCAGTTGCTCTTCCAGCCTATGCATTGTTCCAGAGTTTATATTGCCTGAACACTAATTTTTTTGTTGCCTGATCTGGGATCCTACTTTGTGAGACAACCGTTCGTTTTTAACTGCCTTGCCTTTGTCATTATTTCTTTTGGGCTCACTCAGCATATCAAAATCATTTTTTGCGTACTACACCTTTATGCTTTATCCGCATTTTAATTCAATGTCTTCTTTTCGGCCATGGATGCTATCTCGGTTTCTCTCAAGCTCGTATTATTGAAGTAATGTTTTTTGGCTCATAGTACAACATGCATGCATCCTTATCCGTAATTGTTTAACATCCGCTATTTGATCAGAATAATGGGTGGCATTGATATGAAAGGAAGGTCCAAGTACGACACAAAAGAAATTTATCCTAATGTTGTTGAGATTAGTGAAGACGAGTCTCCTCCTAAGAATACAAATGATCGCCATAAATATTGCGCTTTTTACCTCTGCACCTCTGAAGCACACACCTTGATGGTCGTGGCCGCCGTGGCCGGAGCGGCCAGTGGCGCTAGGGAGGTGCATGGCTAACCTAGCAGAGGCTCCCTGTACCCGTGTGGGCAAGGTCAGTGATGCACATACGCATGGGTCAGATCGTTCTATGTTTCGTGGTTGCTTCCCTTAAAAAATGTTCCGTGGCTACCGTATACTATGATCGGCGTGTGACAACTGGTCGGCTGCGCCGCCGCCTGCTTCTACATGGGGTCTGTCATGGGAACGAATCTGACAGTAGAGATGGGGGGTATGTAGGAGAGGGCAGAGCATAGCTACGGTGAGGTTGTACACTCGATTTTACAAGTTCAGACCCCTCTCGGAGGAGGTAACATCCCGACGTCTCGGTGCCGCAAAGGCTTTGTTGATTGAAGTGTTGAGTTACAGGGGATGCGAACCTTTGTGCAAGAGGGGAGGCGTGGCTTATATGGAGTACACCGACCCCTCGCAGTCCTCAGTTATGCAAGGGTTCAATGAGAGAATAATGTTACGAGCGTTACTGGTAACACCTGTGTTTAATTTATACCAATATAAAAGACCCAAAGAGGCAGATCTAACAGATCTCGGCCATCCATTCACATTAATCCAACCGTCCATATTGTCCTAATGGTGAGCGATTAAACACGTTTAGGGCTAAACAATTTTTCCCTTCCCCATGATCCCCTTCCTCGGGCATAAAAGGAAGGAAACTTCCCACATAAAAAGGAAGGAATTGAACTACCCATGTAGAAAAAGGGAAGGAACTGCCACACGCGAAAGGAAAGGAACTGCCGCACCATCGCTCTGTTCCCAATCGCCTCGATCTGTCGGACCTTTAGGACCTCGCTCCCGTCGCCTCGAGCCGCCGCACATTGAAGTATGACGCCCCTCCCCTCCACCCCCGCACCTTGAAGGATGTGGCCTCTCACATCTCCATGTCGCTGCAACCCATTGTCTCACATCGCCTTGGTCGTGGGCGACGCCCGCCGCCTCCCTACACCACCTGGCCGGCCGTCGGGGACGATGCTTCCTCCTACTCCGCCTGGCCAGCCATCGGGGAAGCCATCTCCTACACTGCCTAGCCGGCCCTCGGGGACGCCGCCTAACGCCTTCCCTATCGTCGGGCCGCATGACATCTATCGCCTGGATGCCGCCACTTCCGCTCCACTCCATGTGCTGATGCGGTGGCCTTAATGCCATCGCCGTCATGTGGATGCCACGATCTGGACATCGCCGTCGCCTCAGCAGCTCGATGCCACCCATGATTCAGGTAATTATATTCATCAAGGTAGGCTAATACCTAATAGATGTTGAAAAACAATCTGTTCATGTTTTCCCTTTTATTTTATAGAAGATGTAACTCCAAATATTCTACTCTATGGGCTTATTTGGGTAGTATATTTATTTAATTGACTGAATGTGATCTGGAGGTGTGCTCATTTTATTTTAGCGTGTTCAGGTTTGATCAGAATTATATCTTATGTACCATTAGCCTAATTATTACTTGGCCGTGCAAAGGGTCCATGGCTGCGGAATTAGTGGTTTCTCATGGATGATGCTCCATAAAGCAAGAACTTTAAGCACTGAATTGGAACTTTTGATAGCAGTTGGGTAGTGGACGAGTTGAACTAATTTGAATGGATTGTGCTTACATTTTCAGATTTGCCCTCTGGCAGCATGAGGACGAGGTATGTGCCCCCTCATCTGGTTACTTGCCTGTACAATTAACCGCATAGGATTCAGTATAATTTTAAACCCATTTGTATGAAGAGATGGAGTTGCCGCTGGTGGTGTGAGATAGACAATGCCTTTTGGTGCTACTTTTCTAAAGAACATTCAGGTCTGTCTTCACGCTGCCATTGCTGCTGCGCCCATAATGCAAGCATAGCTACCATCATAATTTTGGTCTACAAACACCACAACTCAGCAAACGAAAATGTGGGAGGTTTTGGCAACACTGGTCCGCGAAGAGGACGCAAACACCACAGCTTGATGGCAGCGACAAATAGGAATAGGGGATGCATACACTAAAGATTTTGATGATTTTTCAGGTTTAAGAGGAATCAGTGGTGCATTAATAAAAAGGTAGAGTTAATCTAGCAATAATGGGTAATTTTCTTGCTTGATGTTTTTAAATTCTTGCGTATTCATGACTTAGTGCCAGATGTTGCTTATGTCTTATATAAAGGTCAGTAGTTTAAACTTATCAAGGTTTACAATAGTAGCCGGCATACTGTATTTGTAAATTTACACTAAGAATTGTAGGTCAAGTAGTATACTACATTATGTTTGCATGAATTTTGGTTAGTGGGACTTTGTTACATTATTAGACCCTCAACAGGATGATAAATATATGACTTCTAACTGAATAAACAAAAACAAATCCTAAGATTACACGTGCGTTGCACGTGCGCATTTACTAGTGATCTTTAAGGTGACGGAGTGAATGATCGACCGTTGCTATCCAGGGATGACCCTAGGTATCCTATCCTTCGAGTGGATTCTTGTACTCCGAGTGAATGAGGACGGTCGAATGGAATTGGGGTATCCGAGTGGATCTTGTGTCGAGTGGGTTGCACTCTGTGATGATCGCAGTCGGTATCTTCTTTATATCTTCGCAGGCTTTGCCCTTTTGTGTTGTGTCTTTGGCTAGGGCATATAGATCAGGCCCAAGACCTTATCCCAGATACATGTCATCGTCAGGTCATCTAGGGCAGTTTCTTATCTATCGAGGTGCAACTTCCGATCTAAGTCTAGGATTGTTGAGGAGGACGAGGGTGTGTGAGGGCGATCCACAATGTGGGCGCACGCCCGATCGGCCGGCCGCATAGCCTGTATGTGTTGGAAATATGCCCTAGAGGCAATAATAAATTAGTTATTATTATATTTCCTTGTTCATGATAATCGTTTATTATCCATGCTAGAATTGTATTGATAGGAAACTCAGATACATGTGTGGATACATAGACAACACCATGTCCCTAGTAAGCCTCTAGTTGACTAGCTCGTTGATCAATAGATGGTTACGGTTTCCTGACCATGGACATTGGATGTCATTGATAACGGGATCACATCATTAGGAGAATGATGTGATGGACAAAGACCCAATCCTAAGCCTAGCACAAGATCATGTAGTTCGTATGCTAAAGCTTTTCTAATGTCAAGTATCATTTCCTTAGACCATGAGATTGTGCAACTCCCGGATACCGTAGGAGTGCTTTGGGTGTGCCAAATGTCACAACGTAACTGGGTGGCTATAAAGGTACACTACAGGTATCTCCGAAAGTGTCTGTTGGGTTGGCACGAATCGAGACTGGGATTTGTCACTCCGTGTAAACGGAGAGGTATCTCTGGGCCCACTCGATAGGACATCATCATAATGTGCACAATGTGATCAAGGAGTTGATCACGGGATGATGTGTTACGAAACGAGTAAAGAGACTTGCCGGTAACGAGATTGAACAAGGTATCGAGATACCGACGATCGAATCTCGGGCAAGTATCGTACCGCTAGACAAAGGGAATTGTATACGGGATTGATTAAGTCCTTGACATCGTGGTTCATCCGATGAGATCATCGTGGAACATGTGGGGGCCAACATGGGTATCCAGATCCCGCTGTTGGTTATTGACCGGAGAGTCATCTCGGTCATGTCTGCATGTCTCCCGAACCCGTAGGGTCTACACACTTAAGGTTCGGTGATGCTAGGGTTATAGAGATATTAGTATGCGGTAACCCGAAAGTTGTTCGGAGTCCCGGATGAGATCCCGGACGTCACGAGGAGTTCCGGAATGGTCCGGAGGTAAAGATTTATATATGGGAAGTCTTGTTTTGGTCGTCGGAAAAGTTTCACGCATTATCGGTATTGTACCGGGAGTGCCGAAAGGGTCTGGGGGTCCACCAAGGGGGTCCACCTGCCCCGGGGGGCCACATGGGCTGTAGGGGTGTGCGCCTTGGCCTATATGGGCCAAGGGCACCAGCCCCAAGAGGCCCATGCGCCAAGAGATAAGGGAAAGGAAGAGTCCTAAAAGGGGAAGGCACCTCCTAGGTGCCTTGGGGAGGAGGGACTCCTCCCTGGCCGCACCCTTCCTTGGAGGAAGGGCCAAGGCTGTGCCCCCCCCTCTCCCTTGGCCCTATATATAGTGGGGGAAAGGGAGGGCAGCCGCACCTAAGCCCTGGCGCCTCCCTCTCCCTCCCATAACACTTCTCCCTCCTCCCGTAGCGCTTGGCGAAGCCCTGTTGGAATCCCGCTACTTCCACCACCACGCCGTCGTGCTGCTGGATCTCCATCAACCTCTCCTCCCCCCTTGCTGGATCAAGAAGGAGGAGACGTCACTGCTCCGTACGTGTGTTGAACGTGGAGGTGCCGTCCGTTCGGCGCTAGGATCATCGGTGATTTGGATCACGACGAGTACGACTCCATCAACCCCGTTCTCTTGAACGCTTCCGCGCGTGATCTACAAGGGTATGTAGATCCACTCCTCCCTCGTTGCTAGATGACTCCATAGATTGATCTTGGTGATGCGTAGAAAATTTTGAATTTCTGCTACGTTCCCCAACAGTGGCATCATGAGCTAGGTCTATGCGTAGTTTCTATGCACGAGTAGAACACAAAGTAGTTGTGGGCGTTGATTTTGTTCAATATGCTTACCGTTACTAGTCCAATCTTGATTCGGCGGTATTGTGGGATGAAGCGGCTCGGACCGACCTTACACGTACTCTTACGTGAGACTGGTTCCACCGACTGACATGCACTAGTTGCATAAGGTGGCTAGCGGGTGTCTGTCTCTCCCACTTTAGTCGGATCGGATTCGATGAAAAGGGTCCTTATGAAGGGTAAATAGCAATTGGCATATCACGTTGTGGTTCTTGCGTAGGTAAGAAACGTTCTTGCTAGAAACCCATAGCAGCCACGTAAAACATGCAAACAACAATTAGAGGACGTCTAACTTGTTTTTGCAGGGTATGCTATGTGATGTGATATGGCCAAGAAGAATGTGATGAATGATATATGTGATGTATGAGATTGATCATGTTCTTGTAATAGGAATCACGGCTTGCATGTCGATGAGTATGACAACCGGCAGGAGCCATAGGAGTTGTCTTTATTTATTTATGACCTGCGTGTCAACATAAACGTCATGTAATTACTTTACTTTATTGCTAACCGTTAGTTGTAGAAGTAGAAGTAATAGTTGGCGAGACAACTTCATGGAGACACAATGATGGAGATCATGATGATGGAGATCATGGTGTCATGCCGGTGACGATGATGATCATGGAGCCCCGAAGATGAAGATCAAAAGGAGCAATATGATATTGGCCATATCATGTCACTATTTGATTGCATGTGATGTTTATCATGTTTATACATCTTATTTGCTTAGAACGACGGTAGTAAATAAGATGATCCCTCATAATAATTTCAAGAAAGTGTTCCCCCTAACTGTGCACCGTTGCGACAGTTTGTTGTTTCGAAGCACCACGTGATGATCGGGTGTTAGATTCTAACGTTCACATACAACGGGTGTAAGACAGATTTACACACGCGAAACACTTAGGTTGACTTGACGAGCCTAGCATGTACAGACATGGCCTCGGAACACAAGAGACTGAAAGGTCGAGCATGAGTCGTATGGTAGATATGATCAACATGAAGATGTTCACCGATGTTGACTAGTCCGTCTCACGTGATGATCGGACACGGCCTAGTTGACTCGGATCATGTAATCACTTAGATGACTAGAGGGATGTCTATCTGAGTGGGAGTTCACAAGATGAACTTAATTATCCTGAACATAGTCAAAAGGTCTTCGCAAATTATGTCGTAGCTCGCGCTTCAGTTCTACTGTTTAGATATGTTCCTAGAGAAAATTTAGTTGAAAGTTGATAGTAGTAATTATGCGGACTAGGTCCGTAAACTGAGGTTTGTCCTCATTGCTTCATAGAAGGCTTATGTCCTTAATGCACCGCTCAGTGTGCTGAACCTCGAACATTGTCTATGGATGTTGCGAACATCTAACATACACATTTTGATAACTACGTGATAGTTCAGTTAAACGGCTTAGAGTTGAGGCACCGAAGACGTTTTGAAACGTCGCGAAACATATGAGATGTTTCGAGGGCTGAAATTGGGACTTCAGGCTCGTGCACATGTCAAGAGGTATAAGACCTCCGACGATTTTCTTAGCCTGCAAACTAAGGGAGAAAAGCTCAATTGTTGAGCTTGTGCTCAGATTGTCCGAGTACAACAATCATTTGAATCGAGTGGGAGTTGATCTTCCAGATGAGATAGTGATGTTTCTCCAAAGTCATTACCACCAAGCTGCTAGAGCTTCGTGATGAACTATAATATATCAGGGACATATATGATGATCCTTGAGATATTCGCGATGTTTGACACCACAAAAGTAGAAATCAAGAAGGGGCATCAATTGTTGATGGTTAGTGAAACCACTAGTTTCAAGAAGGGCAAGGGCAAGAAGGGATACTTCATGAAACGGCAATTCAGCTGCTGCTCTAGTGAAGAAACCCAAGGTTGAACCCAAACCCGAGACTAAGTGATTCTGTAATAAGAGGAACAACCACTGGAGCAGAATTACCCTAGATACTTGGTAGATGAGAAGGCTGGCAAAGTCAATAGAAGTATATTGGATATACATTGTGTTAATGTGTACTTTACTAGTACTCCTAGTAGCACCATGGTATTAGATACCGGTTCGGTTGCTAAATGTTAGTAAACTCGAAATAAAAGGCTGCAGAGTAAACAGAGACTAGCTAAAGGTGAGCTGGCAATATGTGTTGGAAGTTTTTCCAAGCTTGATGTAATCAAGCATCGCACGCTCCCTCTACCATCGAGATTGGTGTTTGCGTTGAGCATAGACATGATTGGATTATGTCTATCGCAATACGGTTATCCATTTAAGGAGAATAATGGTTACTCTGTTTATTTGAATAATATCTTCAATGGTCTTGCACCTAAAATGAATGGTTCATTGAATCTCGATCATAGTGATACACATGTTCATGCCAAAAGATATAAGATAGTAATGATAGTACCACCTACTTGTGGCACTGCCACTTGAGTCATATTGGTATAAAACGCATGAAGAAGCTCCATGTTGATGGATCTTTGGACTCACTCGTTTTTGAAAAAAAAAGATTGAGACATGCGAACCATGTCTATTGGCATATATGCATGAAGAAACTCCATGAAGATGGATCGTTTGGACTCACTTGATTTTGAATCACTTGAGACATGCAAATCATACCACATGGGCAAGATGACTGAAAGCCTCGTTTTCAGTAAAATGGAACTAGAAAGCAACTTGTTGGAAGTAATACATTTTGATGTGTGCAGTCCAATGAGTGCTGAGGCGTGTAGTGGATATTGTTATGTTCTTACTTCACAGATGATTTGAGTAGATGTTGAGTATATTTACTTGATGAATCACGAGTCTGAATTATTGAAAGGTTCAAGTAATTTCAGGGTGAAGTTGAAAGATCGTCGTGACAAGAGGATAAAATATCTATGATATGATCATAGAGATGAATATCTAAATTACGAGTTTGGCACAGAATTAAGACATTGTGGAAATTGTTTCACAACTAATACAGCTTGGAACACCATAGTGTGATGGTGTGTCCGAACATCATAATTGCACCCTATTGGATATGATGCATACCATGATGTCTCTTATCGAATTACCACGATAGTTTATGGGTTAGGCATTAAAGACAACCACATTCACTTTAAATAGGGCACCACGTAATTCCGATGAGATGACACCATATGAACTATGGTTTAGAGAAACCTAAGCTGTCATTTCTTAAAAGTTTGGGGCTGCGACGCTTATGTGAAAAAAGTTTCAGGCTGATAAGCTCGAACCCAAAGCGGATAAGTGCATCTTCATAGGACACCCAAAATAGTTGGGTATACCTCCTGTCTCAGATCCGAAAGCAATAAGGGATTGTTTCTGGAATCGGGTCCTTTCTCGAGAAAAAATTTCTCTCGAAAGAATTGAGTGGGAGGATGGTGGAGACTTGATGAGGTTGTTGAACCGTCTCTTCAACTAGTGTGTGGCAGGGCACAGGAAGTTGTTCCTGTGGCACCTACACCAATTGAAGTGGAAGCTTATGATAGTGATCATGAAACTTCAGATCAAGTCACTACCAAACCTCGTGGGATGACAAGGATGCGTACTACTTCAGAGTGGTACGTAATCCTGTCTTGGAAGTCATGTTGCTAGACAACAATGAACCTATGAGCTATGGAGAAGCGATGGTGGGCCCGGATTCCGATAAATGGCTCGAGGCCATAAAATCCGAGAGAGGATCCATGTATGAAAACAAAGTGAAGACTTTGGCAGAACGGCTCGATGGTCGTAAGGCTATTGAGTACAGATGGATTTTAAAAAGGAAGACGGACAATGATGGTAAGTATCACCATTAAGAAAGCTCGACTTGTCGTTAAGATTTTTTCCGACAAGTTCAAGGAGTTGACTATGATGAGACTTTCTCACTCGTAGCGATGCTAAGAGTCTGTTGGAATTATATTAGCGATTACTGCATTATTTATGAAATCTTGCAGATAGGATGTCAAAAACCATTGTTTCCTCGACGATTTTTGAGGAAAGGTTGTATGTGATACAACCGGAAGGTTTTGTTAATCCTGAAAGATGCTAATAAGTACGCAAAGCTCCAGCAATCCTTCTAAGGACTGGAGTAAGCATCTCAGAGTTGGAATGTATGCTTTGATAAGATGATCAAAGTTTTGGGTGTATACAAAGTTTATGAGAAACTTGTATTTCCAAAGAAGTGAGTGGGAGCACTATAGAATTTCTGATAAATATATGTTGACATATTGTTGATCAGAAATGACGTAGAATTTCTGGAAAGCATATAGGGTTATTTGGAAAGTATTTTTCAATGGAAAGCCTGGATTAAGCTACTTGAACATTGAGCATCAAGATCTATAAGGATAGATCAAAAATTCTTAATGGTACTTTCAAATGAGCACATACCTTGACATGATCTTGAAGGTGTTCAAGATGGACCAGTCAAAGAAGGAGTTCTTGCCTGAGTTGTAAGGTATGAAGTTAAGACTTAAAGCTCGACCACGGTAGAAGAAAGAGGAAGGACGAAGGTCGTCCCCTATGCTTTTGTCATAGGCTCTATACGGTATGCCATGCTGAGTACCGCACCTGATGTGTGCCTTGCCACATATCTGGCAAGAGGGTACAAAGGTAATCTAGGAGTAGATCACCAGATAGCGGTCTAAATTATCCTTAGAGGAATAAGGATATGTTTCTCGGTTATGGAGGTGATAAAGAGTTCGACGTAAAGAGTTATGTCGATGCAAGCTTAACACCTATCCGGATAGCTCTGAGTAGAGATACCGGATACGTATAATGGAGCAACAATTTAGAATAGCTCCAAGTAGAATAGTTATTTGAAATGGCTCCAAATATAGCGTAGTAGCTGCATCTACAAGATGACATAGAGATTTGCGAAGTACATACGGATCTGAAAGATTCAGACCCGTTGACTATAACATCTCTCACAAGCATAACATGTTCAAACCCAGAACTCATCGAGTGTTAATCACATGGTAATGTGAACTAGATTATTGACTCTAGTAAACTCTTTGGGTGTTAGTCACATGGGGATGTGACCTTGAGTGTTAATCACATATCGATGTGAACTGGATTATTGACTCTAGTGCAAGTGGGAGACTGTTGGAAATATGCCCTAGAGGCAATAATAAATTAGTTATTATTATATTTCCTTGTTCATGATAATCGTTTATTATCCATGCTAGAATTGTATTGATAGGAAACTCAGATACATGTGTGGATACATAGACAACACCATGTCCCTAGTAAGCCTCTAGTTGACTAGCTCGTTGATCAATAGATGGTTACGGTTTCCTGACCATGGACATTGGATGTCATTGATAACGGGATCACATCATTAGGAGAATGATGTGATGGACAAAGACCCAATCCTAAGCATAGCACAAGATCATGTAGTTCGTATGCTAAAGCTTTTCTAATGTCAAGTATCATTTCCTTAGACCATGAGATTGTGCAACTCCCGGATACCGTAGGAGTGCTTTGGGTGTGCCAAACGTCACAACGTAACTGGGTGGCTATAAAGGTACACTACAGGTATCTCCGAAAGTGTCTTTTGGGTTGGCACGAATCAAGACTGGGATTTGTCACTCCGTGTAAACGAAGAGGTATCTCTGGGCCCACTCGGTAGGACATCATCATAATGTGCACAATGTGATCAAGGAGTTGATCACGGGATGATGTGTTACGAAACGAGTAAAGAGACTTGCCGGTAACGAGATTGAACAAGGTATCGAGATACCGACGATCGAATCTCGGGCAAGTATCGTACCGCTAGACAAAGGGAATTGTATACGGGATTGATTAAGTCCTTGACATCGTGGTTCATCCGATGAGATCATCGTGGAACATGTGGGGGCCAACATGGGTATCCAGATCCCGCTGTTGGTTATTGACCGGAGCGTCATCTTGGTTATGTCTGCATGTCTCTCGAACCCGTAGGGTCTACACACTTAAGGTTCGGTGACGCTAGGATTATAGAGATATTAGTATGCGGTAACCCGAAAGTTGTTCGGAGTCCCGGATGAGATCCCGGACGTCACGAGGAGTTCCGGAATGGTCCGAAGGTAAAGATTTATATATGGGAAGTCTTGTTTGGTCGCCGGAAAAGTTTCACGCATTATCGGTATTGTACTGGGAGTGCCGAAAGGGGTCCGGGGGTCCACCAAGGAGGTCCACCTGCCCCGAGGGGCCACATGGGCTGTAGGGGTGTGCGCCTTGGCCTATATGGGCCAAGGGCACCAGCCCCAAGAGGCCCATGCGCCAAGAGATAAGGGAAAGGAAGAGTCCTAAAAGGGGAAGGCACCTCCTAGGTGCCTTGGGGAGGAGGGACTCCTCCCTGGCCGCACCCTTCCTTGGAGGAAGGGCCAAGGCTGCGCCCCCCCCTCCCTTGGCCCTATATATAGTGGGGGAAAGGGAGGGCAGCCGCACCTAAGCCCTGGCGCCTCTCTCTCCCTCCCATAACACTTCTCCCTCCTCCCGCAGCGCTTGGTGAAGCCCTGTTGGAATCCCGCTACTTCCACCACCACGCCGTCATGCTGTTGGATCTCCATCAACCTCTCCTTCCCCCTTGCTGGATCAAGAAGGAGGAGACGTCGCTGCTCCGTACGTGTGTTGAACGCGGAGGTGCCGTCCGTTCGGCGCTAGGATCATCGGTGATTTGGATCACGACGAGTACGACTCCATCAACCCCGTTCTCTTGAACGCTTCCGCGCGCGATCTACAAGGGTATGTAGATCCACTCCTCCCTCGTTGCTAGATGACTCCATAGATTGATCTTGGTGATGCGTAGAAAATTTTGAATTTCTGCTACGTTCCCCTACAGTATGATGGGCAACGATGCAAGAAAATGATTAGGTTACTTTTATTCTCTCGCTCTCATTACCCATGACTTGTATGTTTCAAGATTAGACTGTTTTTGCCTTTGGAACTACACGATTTTATCTGTAGACTAATCTCCTCATCGGTATCTTAAACTGCCCCCGTGTCATCCGCGTGGGTGACACGGGCAACTGTCGATCCGCTTTTCCAGGCGGCACTTCCTTGCGCGTCCTCCCCTCGCCGCTGCGGGAGTCGATGTCGGGCTTGCCCGCGCGGCCGACGGCGGCGGTGAGGCTTCGTTCCTGTGGCTTTTGGACGGCGTGTAGGTGATGTACTGGCGATGGCTTGACGCATTGAAGGTGGATTTGGTGCAGCGGCCGCGATGGCGTGCCTCCCATGTATAGCGGGAGCCGATGTGATGGCGGAATTGATCCGAGATCGCCATGTCCTCAATCTGGAGAGCCCGCCCACCAAGCCATGGCCGGTGCTCCCGTGGGATAAGGTTGTGGTCATGCAATAACCAGCACATGCAACAACCATTGCCCACTTCCCTGGCAAGGATGCGGTGGTGGCGATGCAGCAGATGTCAGGGGCCATCGCACGTGATCTGGCCTGCCTGCTGCTATGCGGTGTCGGCCATGGATGGCTGTCTGGTGATGCCCCATTGGATGCGACATTGCTGGATATGTTTGTCGCTGGAAAGGCTTGGACCTTCAGGTCTAATGGGGTTCATGATCTGCATCGTTAATGGCGATGCATGACGTCCATGTTCTCCAGCAGCTCGGTGATATCTGCTGCCATATGTGAGGACGACGAAGATAGCGGTAGCGTGTGGCGATGTCATATGATGCGGATAAGTCATCAGCTGCCACTTGTTTAGGATGCCGCAGGGCCGCCAAAGCGTCCTGACTATGGATTTTGGCAACCACGGTGATCTTCCTCCTTCCTCAAAGTCTACAGCTGCTAGGATTGTGGCAAGTGGAGGTGACAACATATAATGACTTCGATTGGATGGTGCTTTTCGAGTACCTAGTCTTGAGCTCCTGGGTGAAAACCGTTGGTCTAACCCTAGTTGGTTATACCTGGAAATGGCGGTGTTTTTGCATCGTTACCTTGTTGAAGGCATTGCTCGGACTTTATCTTCAGAGTGAAAATCCATGATCTGACCTTTGATGGTTGGATCTGGCGACGTTGGCACTTGAGTGTCGTTTCCTTCATGAAGGCATTGCTTCTGAAGAACCTTGCTCATCGTCGTTGTGCTGTCAAGAGTTAGTTGGTGTCGAAGGTCGTTGTTGTATATCATCAATCGCTTGTTTGATTGTTTTGGTTTTTTTTTCTGTCTAGGCATAGCTTTGGTCTTATATGACTTTGCTCTTTACCAGTGTGATCTTTTGTGTGTGTGTGTGTGTGTGTTAGTGTTAGATGTGTGCATCTTAGTTATGCAGAGGTCGGGTGTATGCTCATTATGATTGTATCCCTCGATGCTACATTATGAGTCAATAAAAATGCCCTTTGTCGAAAAATCTATAGAAATTACATGAAATCAGTTTGGAAACATTCATGACCCATGAGGAAAGTTTTGCATTGTTTATCGCCTCGTGTAGTATAGGACTTAGTTCATACATGTGAATAGATTATCACATTTGCTTTATGAAAGCTTTTACTCAAAATTGAATTGTTCATAGCCCACAATCCGACATCAATTCTGTTCGCTAGATTAAGATTTAGTTTATTGGATCTAAAAAATCAATTAGTTTACCAACCTAGGCTATTTCCTCCCTAAAAAGAAATCTGGTCTAGAGTCTCTGCGTCTTTTTTTGTTAGTGTCCACAACACACTATAGGCAAAATCTCACCCACCCCCATGCTTGAATCCTGACTCCGTCTCTGCGTCCATGTCCTCAGCAATAGCTTTTTCCACCACCAAGGTTGCATCCGCAGCTGCCTTCGTCGGTGCTATCTTCTCCACCGTCTCACGCTCGTGCTGCCTCTGACGGCGCTCCTTCCGGGCAAGGTTCTCCGCCTTGCAAGGATCAAACCAAAGCCGGGGACCCCAAATGATTCTACCAAGGCATCATCCATGGTCATGGAGGCGGATAGGACCGTGACGACGACATCAGCAAAGGCGGCGAGGATGGCTAGCAAGGAGAGGGTGGGCGGCTGCGCGGCGGCGGGAGGATTTCGGTCGATGCAGAGAACTAGTCAATTTGGTTCTGATTTGGGATGGGTCCGCCTTGACAGAGCCGACGTGGAGGGTGTGCTCGGGCGCGTCCAGGGCTGCCCATCTCCATCCCAAATATGGGCTAGATACGGGGGGTGCTGGTCAGTCCGGGCATTTGGGCTGGGAATGGGGCGCTCGGTCGGGTGGCGTTTTTTCATCCAGCCATTGACCGAGCAGCCCGTCCGGGCGTTTGGGACAGGTATGGGGGTCCGGTTATAGATGCTCTCATGGGACCAGAGAAATGGGATTTGGGACTTCTCAACAATACTTTTAAGTGGCATAAGTTGTAGCTCCACAGGTTTAAAATGAATACCGTGTGCTCAACATTGTCATGTACTTTAATTTCTTCATTGGTTCCTTCCATGTCTAAGATTTATGTATACCTCTACAACATTTTTCCTGATATGTTGTTTCCTTGCACCCGTACACACTTGTGCTTTCACTTCAAAACTTCAGTAGGCAATTTGAGTTGTTGGTATGCTTTAAACATGCATATTGTTGTTCTTTGGTTTTTCCCTGGTCATGCCTTCTTCTATTTTTTGATTTTTTAAATACAGGGTCAAAACATATCACATGAATTTCATGTGCATAGATATGCATTGCACGTGCACGCTTACTAGTGACTGGTAGGAGTATCACATTTTCCTAAATATTAAGCATTTATTTACTAGTGATTCTAAGTATCGCATTTTCCTATTGAAGGGATTCCATAAGGGAAAGTTGATTTATGGAGTATCAATGCCATGGATGATTCCCCATAAGGGAAGTTGATTTATGAAATGCCAATGCCATGGATGCCTAGCTAGGCTTACCATGGGAATGAAGTTGTTTGGCCGCACTGATCACTCCGGCTGATATCTTCATACATTTGGTCATGTCCATGTGATGAAACGCGTTGGACCTAACTCCATTAATTTAAACAATAGGAAGACTTAGTTGACCCTACTTTTCCAGCCTAAGAAGGGTCTCCAAATAATAAGCTTAGTTGACCCTGGCAGTAAAAGGGGTAGAGAAATGTCTCCAGCCAAGGTCTGAGTACCCAGTGCTGAAGTATGAGCCTTGTGGATTAGTGATTGCCTCCCAACGAGGCTCAACAAAATGCGACTAGAAAGATAACTCATCTTGTTGAAATGAGGAGCCTTGGCTCAGTGGTTGGGCATGCGGTTGTGCAGCCTAACGACCCGAGTTCAATTCCCAGAATTGACACGTAATGCACATGGTTTTTCCCCATTTATTGAGGATCATGTTTGGTATGTGGTAGAACCACTCATCAGTTGGTGTAGAGGTCGGGGAAGTGAAACCGTATGCATCCCTGGTTGGTGCAGAGGCTGGAAGTGAAAATCTCTCCCATTTTTAAGAAATTACCATCATCAGCCGGTTGAAAGGCGCTCCTACACCGGAGCACCCCCGCCGGCCGCCTCCTCCCATTCACTCCAGCGCCTCCTCTCCCCACCACCGCCGCCGGGGGCGTCCCAGGCAAAGCCTGTGTGCTACAGTGGCGGCGATGACGTTTCTCCTCAGCCCACGCTTCAGTCAGAACAACGGTGGCCCGTCATGGACGAATTTACGACAGGGTGTGCGTGGCGGCGGCGTACGGCGACAGGTCCAGTGGCGGCGCTTGATATGGGCCCAGATGGGCTTCGGCTGGCCACAACCTCGTATATCGTTCCGTCAATGGCTTGCTGTCCCTGGGATCGACCCGCAACTCAAGGACGTCGGGGGCTGCGGCCCTGGGCATGGCGGTGGTGCCCACCTCCTCCGTCGGAGATGGTCGGCTTGAGGCTGGGTGGTCGGATCTCCAGATCCGACATCTAGTCCTGGCTGCAAGTTGGGGAGACAGAGTTACCATTGAAAACCGAGCCAATGGCGGTGTTCTGCGTCGTTACCTTGATGAAGGCATCGCCATGTAACTTCTGTCAAACCACTCATGCTGCTTCAGGGGAAACACTAAGATCTGGTCATCTAGATCGGACGACGGCAGTACTGTGGTATCGTTACTCTCTTGGGAGCATCATTTGTGGAGCAGCGCTGGAAGACAGAGGCAGGAGGTGGAGCGGCTAAGTCTTACACGGAGCTTCGGTGGAGATGTCAAGTCATGCCTGACCGACAGGTGCTACACTGTGTCATGCCTAGTCGGCAGGTGCTACGCACGACAGATTTTCCAAAGTCTTCGCGTCTGGATGAATGCATAGGGAGGTGGCCCCGTTGGGCGCCGTGGTGGCGTCGACAGATGTTTGGAATGGCAAGGATGATGCGGATCTCTATCCTGAAGATGAGTTAGTGGTCCGAGGATGATGGCGGCTTCTGGCTTCTAAAATGTGTGCATATGGTGCGTGCTTTAGGTCTGCTGCACCGGCTGTTGGTCCCATACATTATGTGGATGGATGGATGACAATACCAGTTTTAGATATGGGGGGTGAGAGCACTCCACATTATCGAGTTTGTAGGTGTGAGTGATGGCTTCGGGTGGCTTGATGTATTTTTTTCAAACCTTTGTGAAATAATTAATAAAGATGGTTGAATGCATCGACTGACGCAGAGGATGGGGTTTAACCTCCTTTTCGAAAAATAAAAGTAAAAAATAAGACCAGGTATAAGAGAATAAACTAGCTTTGAGTTTCAGATTATCTCTCCTTTATAAATAGAGGCTTACTTGGACTTTACTACTTTCTAGCCAACACACACTTAGTCAAATTGAAGGAAATTGTTTGGTCCAAAATGTACAACATTGCCATGACATTTTGTTATTCAAGAGCAAGGTCTGTGAATTTGTGGCCTGCTCGGATGGATGCGTATTTAGTTGTAACATCCCAATTTTCAATTTAGATGTTATACATAGATCATCATATGCATATCATAATTTTAATTTTATTTGGTTGTGATCCTAGAAATCTTAAGCAACTCAAGGACCCAAGGACGAAGTTGGAGGTTTCACTAAATTTTCATATTTGAATTTCTTTCAAATTTGAAAAGAGGATCAATTTGATTTTAATATTTTTCTCTTCAATTATTTCCAATAACAAAAACAAATTAGAGAAGATAAAATGACTTCTTCAAAATAGAGGAGAAATATTGGAGAAGAAATTTTAAAATCAAATTAATGTTTTATTTGTATTTTATTTGAATTAGGGAAAATATGCATTTTTGGAAATTGTATTTTAGTCCAGAAAAATGTTCATCTTGTCCTAAATATTTAGTTTGGATGGTGAAAATTGTTTCTGGTATTTTTAGAATTTTTTTATTTTATTAGGATTCTTTTGCGGCGAAATTTATTAAAAAAAGTTTCCTGGGCCGGCCCAGCCGAGCCAGGCCACGGCCCAGTAGCGCGCCGCTCTCGTCCCCATGCGGACGCCAGACTCCGGCGAGGAGTTGGGTCGGTCTCCGCCGCCGCCCCGCTTGCCCCTTCCGCAAGCCGGACGCCCCTCCCCCTTTATAAGTGCAGCCCCCCTCGCTTCTCCTCACTGCTACGTCTCGAGCTAGCGTTGGTTTTCCCCGAAGAGGAGGGGGTGATGCAGCACAGTAGCGTAAGTATTTCCCTCAGTTTTTGAGAACCAAGGTATCAATCCAGTAGGAGGTCACGCGCAAGTCCCTCGTACCTGCACAAAACGGTAGCAACTCGCAACCAACGCTTAGGGGTTGTCAATCCCTTCACGGTCACTTACGAGAGTGAGATCTGATAGAGATAATATTTTTGGTATTTTTGATATAAAGATGCAAAGTGAAAAGTAAAAGCAAAACAAGTAAAATAAAGTAATGGAGATTGATATGATGAGAATAGACCCGAGGGCCATAGGTTTCACTAGTGGCTTCTCTCAAGAGCATAGATATTCTATGGTGTGTGAACAAATTACTGTTGAGCAGTTGGTAGAATTGAGCATAGTTATGAGGTTATCTAGGTATGATCATGTGTATAGGCATCACGTCCGTGACAAGTAGACCGACTCCTGCCTGCATCTACTACTATTAATCCACTTATCGACCGCTATCCAACATGCATCTAGAGTATTAAGTTAAAAACAGAGTAACGCCTTAAGCAAGATGACATGATGTAGAGGAATAAATTCATGCAATATGATAAATACCCCATCTTGTTATCCTCGATGGCAACAATACAATACGTGCCTTGCAACTCTTTCTGTCACTGAGTAAGGACACCGCAAGATTGAACCCAAAGCTAAGCACTTCTCCCATTGCAAGAACTACCAATCTAGTTGGCCAAACCAAACGGATAATTCCAAGAGACTTGCAAAGATAACTCAATCATACATAAAAGAATTCAGAGAAGATTCAAATATTATTCATAGATAAGTTGGATCATAAACCCACAATTCATCGGTCTCAACAAACACACCGCAAAAAGAAGATTACATCAAATAGATCTCCACGAGAGAGGGGGAGAACATTGTATTGAGATCCAAAAAGAGAGAAGAAGCCATCTAGCTACTAGCTATGGACCCGAAGGTCTAAAGTAAACTACTCACACTTCGGAAGGGCTATGGTGTTGATGTAGAAGCCCTCCGTGATGGATGCCCTCTTCGGCGGAGCTCCGGAATAGGCCCCAAGATGGGATCTCGTGGATACAGGAAGTTGCGGCGGTGGAATTAGGTTTTTGGCTCCCCCTCTGGTCTAATGGGGGTACGTAGGTATATGTAGGAGGAAGGAGCACGTCGGTCGAGCTCCGAGGGGCCCATGAGGCAGGGGGGCGCGCCCTCCACCCTCGTGACCTCCCCGGAAACTTCTTGGAGTAGGGTCCAAGTCTCCTGGATCACGTTCGGTGAGAAGATCATGTTCCCGAAGGTTTCATTCCGTTTGGACTCCGTTTGATATTCTGTTTCCTCGAAATACTGAAATAGGCAAAAAAACAGCAATTCTGGGCTGGGCCTCCGGTTAATAGGTTAGTCCCAAAAATAATATAAAAGTGGAAAATAAAGCCCAATATAGTCCAAAACAGTAGATAAAGTAGCATGGAGCAATCAAAAATTATAGATACGTTGGAGACGTATCACTCACCACCGCCACCGCCGAGCCCCGCCACTGTTTGCCGTCGCTGCCGCTAGCTGCAGCCGTCGCCCGCGCGCGCCACCGCCTCCTCGCGCCGCACCACCGCCTCGCCGTCGCGTCGGCGTCGCCTCGCCTCCGACGCCCCGCCACTGGAGTCGAGGACCTCGCCGCCGCTCGCCGGAATCCCGCCGCCAGTTTTTTCCGGTTAAACGGTATAAAACCGTTCGGTTTTTCGGTTTATTTTTTAGATTGGTTTAGTTTAGATCGGTTTTTCGTTTTGTCTAATTAGTAAATGTTCACCGATTAGATCATTTTAACAAATGGTTTTCGTTCGTTAGCCTTTGTTAGCGAACGTTCGTTCGTTAGAATTTTCTTTTTAATTTTATTCTTCCAACCAGGGACCTATTCGTGAATACTTTTCTTACAGATTAGTCCCTGATCTTCAAAACCCCGTTACTTTTTACTCGTTTGTCCAAATCCAGTGAAACCAACGCTAAAATCTTCGTCTTGTTCCCCTCTTTTAAGATAATCAATTTGAACATGGTTTTGACAATTTAAAATTTGGTTTCAAGCAGTTTTGAATTCGAACTTCTTTTGATCGTAGTTTGAGTTTCATAGCTCCGATTCGATTGATTCTTTTTGCAAATCGAAGCTCTTCACTTGGACTTATCTTGGTTTTACTTTTGCATCTTATGCTTGAGTGCTTATGTATGCTATTGTTTCTTCACGATAGAGTTTTCGGAGTGCGAGGCTTGCTACTAATAATCAGTAGGGTTTTCCGAACGTCAGCAAGGCAAGTAACACTTTGATCATATCCCTTATTACCCAGTTTTTATGCATTAGTTTCAACCCTCTAAACATTGCATGAGTAGGACTGATAACATGTGGGTATTTGGGAAGTAGTTGATGAGGTAGCACCTATTGTCTTATATCAAACCTTGGGTGTTTAACTACGTATGCTTATACTGCTATGCTATGCTCATAGACGTGGTTTGGTTTGAGAGAATTCATGAATGATGTGAGAGATTATTGTTAACTAAGGTTTAACTTAAGGTGGCTACTTTAATACACATATGGGTGGATTGGTTTGTGGGCACCTGGGGAACCCAGTGTTGTCCAAGGAGATCTCGGGGAATCCGTGTGATCATCCTATGGTTCGCCACCCAGGCTCAAAGGGATCATTATGTTATTCATGCTGGAAACTTCCGTGTGCAGCCACAAGCCATTATGGGCTCTGGCATAGATGAGCAGGGTGACGCAAGCCATGATGACCAAGGCCAGGCAGGCGTCAGCGGGCGCAGTATAGCAGGTTTCCTCTTTGGTGCTAAAGAGGCAAGCGCAGGCGCGGAGTCCCGAGGAATCAGCCAAAGGCTTCCATTTCCATGCTACAAGACCAAGACCGCCATGACAACATGATGGAGGTCATCGCTGAGCCCACCACGACGTCATGACCAGAAGCTTTGCAGGCGAAGACCACCTTTCGTTAGGATAAGATCTACTAGTTGCCTGCCTTCAAAATTGGCCGTTGTGGGATCCCTTCCCGCCTTCACTTTGAAGGAAGAGGACCAAGGCCACTATAAATATAGGTTAGCCACCACCATGGAAGGGGATCTGGCATCGAACTGATCCATCCGAACCCCCACCAGCTCACACCAACAGAAGAACAGACCTCCTGAGGTTGTTCTTGATCTGTATTAGTTCATCCTCAGCACACCGCGATGCTAGCTAATCCATCACAAAGCAGGAGTAGGGTATTACACCACAAGGTGGCCCGAACCTGGGTAAACTGCCTTGTCCCTTTCCTTTCCCGTTCATCGAGCTAGGCTGTGAGATCGGCAAGTTGGCAGACTGGGGAGATCGAGTTCTTCGCACGCACCGCAGAGTTCGAATCTTTCTTGGGTCTGTGGAACCCCAAATTCGACATTTGTACAGTGGGAGCACCACAATGCCTGGCGCAGGAGTTACATTTCCCTCTCGGGGCCCACGAGACCGAGCTTCAGTGGCTTAGTGCATCTACCTTTGAGTCATTGACATTTGGACCCTACAGGTGGCATACCCACATGTCATTCTCACAAAGGCAGAGGGGCGGTGGGACCGAGAGGGGTGAGGCGCAGGTCGGGGACGTGTGGTGTCATGGGTTTGAGCGGTGTCGTGGGAATCATGTGTGGCTGTGGTAGAAACTTGATGGTCGCCACAGTTCAGATGGCCCACATGTCATGCCCAGAAAGGCAGATGAGCGATGGGGCCGATATGTGTGAGGTGGACGTCGGGGGATGTGGTGTCATCGGTTGGAGCAGCGTTGTGGGAATTGCATGTGGTAGTGTTAGAAACGTGATGGTCGCCGTAGTTCAACTTCCATGGAAAAACTGTCATGTCTACTGACACATGCAATGCATACCGATCACTGCAAGGAGTAGTAGAGAAAACTATGCAGATAAATAGCTAATTATAGTCAAGCGGACCTACGCTATGACGTGTCTACGCTGCGTCGGTAATTCACCAAAGAGGAAGGGATGATGCAGCACAACTATGATAAGTATTTCCCTTAGTTATGAAACCAAGGTTATCAATCTAGTAGGAGATCCAAGCAACACTATGTAAGCGGTACCTCCACACAAAGAACATATACTTGCAACCCGACGCGTAAGAGGGGTTGTCAATCCCTCTATGGTAAAAAGATAGATAAAATTGTGGTAGATTGGATAAAGAGATCTTGCAAAAACATGAAATAAAATAAGTAAGGAAAAAGTGCAGCAAGGTATTTTGGGGTTTTTGGAAATATAGATCTGAAAACAATATGATAAAAGATAGACCCGGGGCCCGTAGATTTCACTAGTGGCTTCTCTCGAGAAAATAGCACACGGTGGGTAAACTAATTACTATTTGTCGGATTCAGGGGTTCCACAAACCCTTGAGAGGTTCGAACTCTGGGGTGCGTGTGAAGAAATCGACCTCCCCAGTCTACCTGTTCACCGATCCCACGGCCTAGCTCGACGAACCTAACGGACAAGGGACACAATATTTTACCCAGGTTCGGGCCACCTTGCGGTATAAAACCCTACTCCTGCTTTATGGTGGATTGGCCTCGACGGGCTGTGGATGAACTTGTACAATGGTCAAGCAGCCTCAGGAGGTGAGGTGTTCTTATGCTCGACGAGCCGGTGAGCTGGTCAAGTGGAATGGGTCTGATCCCCCTCTATGGTGGTGGCTAGGTCCTATTTATAGTGGCCTTGATCCTCTTCCCAAATGTAAGGCGGGAAGGGATCCCACAACAGCCAAATTTGAAGGAAGACAACTAGTACATGCTATCCTGACAAAAGTAGTCTCGCCTGCAAAAGCTCCTAGTCGTGACGCCGCGTTGGGCTCCGCGGTGACCTCCATCCTGCTGTCCTTGCGGTCTTGGTCTTGTTGCACCAGAATGGAAACCTTTAGCTGATCCCTCGGGACTCCACGCCTGCGCTTGCCTCCTTAGAACCAAAGAGAAAACTGGTACACTGCGCCCGCTGGCGCCCGCGTGGCCTTGGTGGTCATGGCTCACATCATCCGAACCTCGCGAGGTGTACCTTGCATTGATATCTCCGCTCCTCGGGAGCCAGCCTAGGGAAGCCGCCCCCCAGGAAGGTCTTGGTGTCGTCCGCCTTGCGAGGCTTGGCCCCTCACGAGGGTCTTGAGTTGTCGATGCTGAAGCTGGGCCGTACCGGGCCATCGAAAGAGCCACTCTGTGGGCCGCAAGTAGGCAAGTCTGGGTACCCCCATTCCAAAAACATCGACAGTAGCCCCCCCAGGCCCAAGGCACGCTTGAACATGGCTTCGAGGCGAAGAAAAAAGGCAAGTGTGGGGCGCCGCAGGCCCTAACCGCCTGCGGCCTTGGCCAACGCGTGGCAATTGATGGGACGTGGGTGCCTCCGCTTCCCCATGCTGCCTCGGCAACCGTTCGACTTGACGAGACTCTGCTGCATGCAGAGAAACCATCATTACATGGGATCATGGAGGCCGGCGGTTGGCCTCCCTCGGCTATAAATGAAGAGAGGGGCGGAGCCCCCTTTTCTCATCTCCATGTTCTCGCCGCCTGCTTCTTCTTCCTCCTCTCTGTCTTGCCGCCTCGCTGTGGTCCTCATGGCACCGACAAGGAAGTTCTACGCCATTGAGAAGGGGAAGGCCCCCAAGGAAGACCCGGCTCGCCACCTCCTAAGAGAGGGCGAGGCCGCCCCCACAAGCACGTTGCGACTCCTGAAGTGGCTCCTCAGGGGCGCGGGCGCACCTTGGTCGGACGTAGTGGTGTTTCTTCTCGAGGCGGGAGCCGCCAGGGGTGAGGTAGTCCCTGCGACGAGGGGAGGCGCACCATGGTTGCCCGGGCTCCTTGGCCGCGCTTCCACTCGGCCGAGGTGCTCCCAGAGTTTGTCGTGTGGTCGAAGAGGCCAACCGGCACGTGGCTCCCGCTCCCCCGCTTCTTCACGGGTGAGCTGCTGGCCATGGGGCTTGACATCCTCTGGTTGCAGGCTAATGGCTACTGCAGCAAGAACTCATGGGTCGGGGTCAAAGTTTCCGCCGCTGGGAATGTGTCCTTGGCCCGCGGCTGGCAGGCGTTTGCCCACGCATGCGACCTGAGCGGGAGGTACACCCTCCACTTCAAGTACGACGGTGTCGCGGCCCTCAATGTGAGGGTGTTTGGGGAAGACGGCCGTCGCCCAGGGTGCTGCCCCGAAGACGGTGACAGCGACGATGAGCTTGGCCTTGACGACAGCCGCGATGACGCTAAGGGTGAGCTCGCCCTTGGCGACGGCCGCGGATCATTCAGCAGCGGCTGCTCCTCCAGCAAGAGCACAAGCAGCAGCGGCTACGACCAGCCGCCACATCGCCGGGCTCGCTTCGAGGAAGGTGGCGGATTGTCTCGCCGCCACGCTTCGGTGAAGCAGGAGGAAGGATCGGGCTGAGCCCGGGGGCCTCCGGAGCCCGGCCTCGGGAGCTGCTGTGGTCGCGCGGGCCACTTTTTTTAGCCTTTCCTTTCTCCTATGTTTTGAAAAAAGTAGAGGGACCTGCTGGGGCGTGTAATGAACCATGGTACTTATGCCAGTATGCTATGCTTATTGTTCTGATGTTATGCCGTGATGTTCATGTTCCGAGTAGGTGCGGTAGGATAACTTAGCTTGATACACTCGCGGTAGTCTCGCACCTCGCGATGGCGCACCCTCCAGCATCTTGTGAGGCCCCCTTGCTGCTGACTTAGGGGTCGCTGGCCTCGTGAGACATCGTGAAGTTGCAGAATTGTTAGAAAATTTGTTGGGTGTCCTGTTCTTCCTTGCGCGAGCCCTCAGGCATGGGCTAGTCGTGGCTTAGTGCATCGCATTGTGGTACCCGAGGGGCACAGACTTAAGAAGATGCGCAAATCACAAGCTCGTTCGAGAGTGTCTCGTGAGGATAGAAAAAGCCAAGGCCCTGGGGGGACAGGGCTATGTCGAAGTGTGTTTGTGGTGCAGGGCGGGCCCGACGCGCACACACACACCTGCCCAGCCCCCGTGCGTGAGACACGTGAGGAAGAGCGATGGGCAACTGCCGCTCCTCCTGGGCCAAGATCGAAGGGCGAGAGAGAAGACGAAGGGGAAATCCAACTTGTCAATCAAAAATGCGAGAGCTCCAAATTCCATTAAAAAAGAGGGGCAAACCAAGTACAGAAAGCAAGCAAATGAACAGCCACGTCCGGCACCTAGACTAGTCTTCTCACTAGCGCAGAGCTAAGTGCTAGCACTAGGACGTGGAAGGGAGCCCCGAGGCCCGAGGGCGGCACTCCGGAGACTCCGGGGCGTGTACAGCCCCACTCATCATTACATGAGAGTGTCATGAGCAGAGACCTTCACAGGCACCGGGCCTTGCTTCATGGGTAGAACTACCGGAGGTGCTGGATGTTCTAGGCGTTCTGGATGGGGATCCCGTCCTACGTCTCCAGGCGCGCGGCGCCAGGCCTAGAGACGTGAGCAATCCTAAAATGGGCCCTCCCACATGGGAGAGAGCTTATGCAGCCCCTCCCTAGAGAGCACCTGCCTCAGGACAAGATCACCCACCCCAAGCATCCTGGAGCAGACACTGCGGCATTGGTACCACCGCAGCGCCTCCTGGTACCTTGCCGCCCGAAGCGAGGCTTGATGGAGGCGCTCCTCCCCCAGCATGAGGTCGATCCCCCGCGTGGCGTCCTGGCGTGCCTCTTCCAATGCCAAGACCCGCGCGGAGTGATACTTGACCTCATGAGGGAGAACCGCTTCGGCTCCGTAAACGAGGAAGAATGGAGTCTCGCCCGTCCGCTTGGTGGCGGTCGTGCGGATGGACCACAACACGGACGGGAGCTCGTCGAGCCATCCCCTTCCGCTGGCCTCGAGCTTCTTCTTGATGGTTCTTGTCTTGAGGCCTCTCAGGACCACCGCGTTGGCGCGCTCAGCTGGGCCGTTGCTCCTGGGTTGTGCCCCTGAGGCATAGCATATCTATGTTCCAAGGTTAGCACAATACATTTTGAAGAGGTTGCTAGTGAACTGCAAGCCATTGTCAGTAATGATACGATTAAGGACCCCGAAGCGTCTCATGAGGCCCTTAATGAACTTGACTGCCGAGCCTGCTGGGATGGTGCGGACGGCTTCCACCTACGCCCACTTGGTGAACTTGTCGATGGCAATGTAGAGGTAGCGGTAGCCCCCGGTCACTCGTGGGAATGGTCCCAAGATGTCCATCCCCCAGACCGTGAATGGCCATGTGAGCGGAATGGTCTGGAGGCCATGAGTGGGCTGGTGGATCTGCTTGGCGTGGAATTAGCATGCTTCACAAGATATCACCAGCTCGGTGGCATCATTGAGCGCTGTGGGCCAATAGAACCCACTACGGAATGCCTTGCCCATGAGGGTGCGTGATGACGAGTGATGCCCGCAGTCCCCGCCGTGCATGTCGGCCAACAGCTGATGTCCCTGCTCCCTGGAGATGCATCGTAGAGAAACATCATTTCGCCGTTTCCTATAGAGCTCACCGTCCCGAATGCAGTAGGCAGTGGCCTTTCAAGCCACACGCTCTGCGTCCTCCTCCTTCTCTGGCAGGGTCCCCCGAAGCAGGTAAGCCTTGAACTCTTCGGTCCAGCACCCCTCTTGAGGTTCCAGTGCAAGAAGGAGGCAGGCTCCTGAGGTCGGGCCACAAGCTGGGGCGCCCGACGGAGGGGCCTGAGGGAGGTCCTCGCGAGGCGGTGCTGGTGCTGCTGCGGGCGGGGCTGTAGATGGCTTGAAGAGCCGCTCCTCAAAGACGCCGAGCTCTTGAGGAAGGCGCTGGGATGCCCTCTTGGCGATGTCATCCGCTTCCTTGTTTATGCCGCGTGACACATGCTGTAGTTCCAGACCCAAGAATTGTTTTTCAATTTTGCGTACCTCCGCAAGGTATGCCTCCATATGCTCGTCCTTCGGCTCGTATACTTAGTTGGAGAAGTTGAAGAGGAGCTGAGAGTCACGCTTGATGGTGAGGCGCTTCACTCCCAAGGCTGCTGCAGCCTTGAGACCGGTGATCAAGCCCTTCTACTATACGATGTTGTTGGAGATCTTCTCGCCCTGCTGGAAGCAGAGCTGCACGGAATAGCATAGCTTGTCCTGGGTGGGTGAGATGAGCACGGCTCCAGCCCCTGCACCCTGATGCGCGAAGGCACCGTCGAAGTACATGACCCAGCCGTCTGGCGCCTCACTTCCTGGTGAGAGTGGGCGGTCCTCGCCTACTTTAGGGCTGGCAGCATCGGTCTATTCCACCACGAAGTCGGCGAGCGCGACACCCTTGATGACTCTGGTGGTGCTGAACTCCAACTGGAATGCCTGCAGCTCGATGTTCCACTCGGCGACTCTCCCCGTAGCATTTGGCCTCTGGAGCACTCTTTCCAGGGGGTAAGCTGAGACGACCTTGATGAGGTGGCCTTGGAAGTAGTGGCACAGCTTGCGGGAGGTGACAAGGAGTGCGAGCAAGAGCTTCTGCGGCATGGGGTAGCGCGCCCACGCATCACACTGTTCCATGCTGACAAAGTACACCGGGTGCTCGACGAGGACGAATGTTTTGGTGGAGTCTTGCACCTCCTGAGGCCGGGGGCCCTCAGGAGCTTGGTCGCTTGTTGGGGTAGCCGCGGCCTCAGGAGCATCGTCCTATGGGGCCTGGTCGTCTGTTGACACCGTCGAGGCTTCAATGGTGCTCTCTTGGTGCTGCGTTGTCTTGTCTCGTCGTGGGGCGTTGCCTGGCAGATCCTTGGTTTGGTGCGCCTCCTGGACCACCACCAGCGCTGCACTGGCGGAGTGTGGCGTGGCAGCCAGGTAAAGCACCAGGGGCTCAAGATGGCGCGGCGCTACCATCACCGGTGGGCTGGTGAGGTATCTCTTGAGGTCTTGAAATGCTGCGTCAGCCTCCGGAGTCCACTCGAACGGGCCCTTCCTTTTCATCAACTTGAAGAACGGGAGGGTGCGCTCCCCCAGCTTGGAGGTGAAGTGCCCAACGAGGTTACATAGCCTGCCAGTTTTTTGCATTTCCTTGAGAGTCTGTGGTGGGCTCATCTCTTCTATGGCCTTCACCTTCTCTGGGTTTGCTTCGATTCCCCTATGCGACACCAGAAAACCTAGCAGCTTGCTGAAGGGGATGCCAAACACGCATTTCTCTGGGTTAAGCCAAAGATCCACCGCGCGCGGACTAGCAAATATGTCCTCTAGGTCCTTAACAAGGGTCCTTGCCTCCCGAGACTTCACTACTATGTCATCGACATATGCCTCAACGTTCCTCCCGAGCTGCTGGCTTAGGGCAATGTGCATCAGCCATTGGAAGGTTGCCCTGGCATTGCGCAAGCCAAATGGCATGCAGGTGTAGCAGTACACCCCGCATGGGGTCAGGAAGGCCGTCTTCTCAACATCTTGTACCGCCATCTTGATTTGATGATAGCCCGAGAAGGCATCCAGGAAGCACAACAGGTCACACTCGGCGGTGGAGACAATGATCTGATCAATGCGGGAGCGGAAAGGGGTCTTGAGGGCAAGCCTTGTTAAGGTTGGTGAAGTCGACGCACATGTGTTCCTTCCTGCCTTTCTTGAGGACGACGACCGGGTTTGCCAGCTATTCCGGGTACCGCACCTCCCGAATGACACCAGCTTCTTCTAGTTTGCGGGTTTTGTCGGATTCGGGGTTCTGCAGACCCTTGAGAGGTTCAAACTCTGGGGTGCGTGCAAAGAACTCCCTCTTCCTAGTCTGCCCGCTCAACGATTCCACGGCCTTGCTCGACGAACCTAAGGGACAAGGAACACAATGGTTTATCCTGGTTTGGGCCACCTTGCAGTGTAATACTACTACCTCTTGAGCATGTGTTGGTTTTCCCATGAAGAGGAAAGGGTGATGCGGCAAAGTAGCGTAAGTATTTCCCTCAGTTTTGAGAACCAAGGTATCAATCCAGTAGGAGACAACACACAAGTCACCTAGTACCTGCACAAACAATCAAGAACCTTGCAACCAACACGATAAAGGGGTTGTCAATCCCTTCTCGGTCACTCGCAAAAGTGAGATCTAATAAAGATAATAAAGTAAACATTTTTTGGTATTTTTGTTGTATAGATTAGAAAGTAAAGATTGCAAAATAGTAAACAAGATGCGATGTAAATAAAAGAGACGCAATATAATAAGAAAGAGACCCGGGGGCCATAGGTTTCACTAGTGGCTTCTCTAAACATAGCATGCATTACGGTGGGTGAACAAATTACTGCCGAGCAATTGATAGAAAAGCGCATAGTTATGAAGATATCTAAGGCAATGATCATGAAGATAGGCATCACGTCCGTGTCAAGTAGATCGAAACGATTCTGCATCTACTACTATTACTGCACACATCGACCGCTATCCAACATGCATCTAGAGTATTAAGTTCATAAGAACAGAGTAACGCATTAAGCAAGATGACATGATGTAGAGGGATAAACTCAAGCAATATGATATAAACCCCATCTTTTTATCCTCAATGGCAATAATAAAATACGTGCCTTGTTGCCCCTACTGTCACTGGGAAAGGACACCGCAAGATTGAACCCAAAACTAAGCACTTCTCCCATTGCAAGAAATATCAATCTAGTAGGCCAAACTAAACCGATAATTCGAAGAGACTTGCAAAGATATCAAATCATGCATATAAAAATTCAGAGAAGAACCAAATAATATTTGTAGATAATATTGTTCATAAATCCACAATTCATCGGATCTCGGCAAACACACCGCAAAAGAGTATTACATCGAATAGATCTCCAAGAACATCGAGGAGAACTTTGTATTGCGAATCAAAGAGAGAGAAGAAGCCATCTAGCTAATAACTATGGACCCGAATGTCTGTGGTAAACCACTCACGCTTCATCGGAGAGGCAATGGTGTTGATGTAGAAGCCCTCCGTGATCGATTCCCCCTCCGACAGATCGCTGGAAAAGGCCCCAAGATGGGATCTCACGGGCAGATAAGGTTGCGGCGGTGGAAAAGTGGTTTTGTGGCTCTCTATGGTGTTTCTAGGGTATAAGAGTATATATAGGCGAAATAAGTACGTCGGTGGAGCTACGAGGGGCCCACGAGGGTGGGGGCGCGCCTACCCCCTGGGTGCGCCCTCCTGCCTCGTGGCCGCATCGTGGAGTTCCAGACTTCGACTCCAAGTCTTCTGGATTGCTTTCGGTTCAAGAAAGATCATCACGAAGGTTTCATTCCATTTGGTATTCTTTTTCCACAAAACTCTAAAATAGGCAAAAAAACAAAAACTGGCACTGGGACTCCGATTAATAGGTTAGTCCCAACAATAATATAAAATAACATATTAAAGCCCATTGAACATCCAAAACAGATAATATAATAGCATGGAACAATAAAAAATTATAGATACGTTGGAGACGTATCAAGCATCCCCAAGCTTAATTCCTGCTCGTCCTCGAGTAGGTAAATGATAAAACAGAATTTTTGATGTGGAATGCTACCTATCATAATTATCAATGTAATTTTCTTTATTGTAGAATGAATGTTCAGATCCAAAATATTCAAAACAAAAGTTTAATACTGACATAAAAATAATAATACTTCAAGCATACTAATAAAGCAATCATGTCTTCTCAAAATAACATGGCCAAAGAAAGCTATCCCTACAAAATCATATAGTCTGGCTATGATCTATCTTCATCACACAAAATATTTAAATCATGCACAACCCCGATGACAAGCCAAGCAATTGTTTCATACCTTTTATGTTCTCAAACTTTTTCAATCTTCACACAATACATGAGCGTGAGCCATGGACATAGCACTATAGGTGGAATAGAATGGTGGTTGTGGAGAAGACAAAAAGGAGAAGATAGTGTCACATCAACTAGGCATATCGATGGCTATGGAGATGCCCATCAATAGATATCAATTTGAGTGAGTAGGGATTGCCATACAAAGGATGCACTAGAGCTATAAGTGTATGAAAGCTCAAAAAGAAACTGAGTGGGTGTGCATCCAACTCGCTTGCTCACGAAGAGCTAGGGCATTTTGAGGAAGCCCATCATTGGAATATACAAGAAAAGTTCTATAATGAAATATTCCCACTAGTATATGAAAGTGACAACATAGGAGACTCTCTATCATGAAGATCATGGTGCTACTTTGAAGCACAAGTGTGGAAAAAGGATAGTAGCATTGCCCCTTCTCTCTTTTACTCTCATTTTTTTATTTGGGCCTTTCTTTTTTTATGGCCTCTTTTTTCTCTCATTTTTTTATTTTTCATACAGAGTCTCATCCCGACTTGTGGGGGAATCATAGTCTCCATCATCCTTTCCTCACATGGGACAATACTCTAATAATGATGACTATCACACTTTTATTTACTTACAACTCAAGAATTACAACTCGATACATAGAACAAAATATGATTCTATGTGAATGCCTCTGGCGGTGTACCAGGATGTGCAATGAATCAAGAGTGACATGTATGAGAAATTATGAACGGTAGCTTTGCCACAAATACGATGTAAACTACATGATCATGCAAAGCAGTATGACAATGATGGAGCGTGTCATAGTAAATGAAACGGTGGAAAGTTGCATGGCAATATATCTCGGAATGGCTATGGAAATTCCATGATAGATAGGTATGGTGGCTGTTTTGAGGAAGGTATATGGTGGGTGTATGATACCGGCGAAAGGTGCACGGTATTAGAGAGGCTAGCAATGGTGGAAGGTGAGAGTGCGTATAATCCATGGACTCAACATTAGTCATAAAGAACTCACATACTTATTGCAAAAATCTATTAGTTATCAAAACAAAGTACTACACGCATGCTCCTAGGGGGATAGATGGGTAGGAAAATACCACCGCTCGTCCCTGACCGCCACTCATAAGGAAGACAATCAAAAAAAAAATCATGCTCCGACTTCATCACATAACGGTTCACCATACGTGCATGCTACAGGAATCACAAACTTTAACACAAGTATCTCTTAAATTCACAACTACTCAACTAGCATGGCTCTAATATCACCATCTTCATATCTCAAAACAATCATAAGGAATCAAACTTCACATAGTATTCAATGCACTTTATATGAAAGTTTTTATTATACCCATCTTGGATGCCCATCATATTAGGACTAGTTTTATAGCCAAAGAAAATTACCATGCTATTCTAAAAGACTCTCAAAATAATATAGGTGAAGCACGAGAGATCAATAATTTCTGTAAAATAAAACCACCACCGTGCTCTAAAAAGATATAAGTGAAGCACTAGAGCAAAGTTATCTAGCTCAAAAGATATAAGTGAAGCACATAGAGTATTCTAATAAATTCTGATTCATGCGTGTCTCTCCCAAAAGGTGTGTACAACAAGGATGATTGTGGTAAACTAAAAATCAAAGACTCAAATCATACAAGACGCTCCAAGCAAAACACATATCATGGGGTGAATAAAAATATAGCCTCAATTAAAGTTACCGATAGACGAAGACGAAAGAGGGGATGCCTTCCGCGGCATCCCAAGCTTAGGCTTTTGGTTGTCCTTGAATTTTACCTTGGGGTGCCTTGGGCATCCCCAAGCTTAGGCTATTGCGACTCCTTATTCCAAAATCCATCAAATCTTTACCCAAAAACTTGAAAACTTCACAACACAAAACTTCAACAGAAAATCTCATGAGCTCCGTTAGTATAAGAAAATAAACCACCACTTTAAGGTACTGTAATGAACTCATTCTTTATTTATATTGGTGTTGAACCTACTGTATTCCAACTTCTATATGGTTCATACCCCCCGATACTACTCATAGATTCATCAAAATAAGCAAACAACACACGAAAAACAGAATCTGTCAAAAACAGAATAGTCTGTAGCAATCTGGAGATTTCGAATACTTTTGTAACTCCAATTTTTTTGAAAAATTAGGACGACCAGGATAAAAAGTACATTGACCTACTGCAGGTGGAGTAGGTATTTTATCACTCCCTGGTAAAATATGTAAATTAATTTCGTTAGCGTAAAAGTTTATGTTTTTTACAGCAAGATCAAACAACTATCACCCAAGAAGATCCTAAAGGCTTTAATTGGCACAAACACCAATTAAAACATAAAAAACACAATCATAACATAAGCTAGATGAATTATTTATTACTAAACAGGAGCAAAAAGCAGAACACAAATAAAATTGGGTTGCCTCCCAACAAGCGCTATTGTTTAACGTCCCTAGCTAGGCATCTATAATTTTAATGATGCTCACATGAAAGATAGCAATTGAAACACGAAGGGAGCATCATGAAGCATATGAAAATTACATCTAAGTCTATAATACTTATGATGCACAGGCATTATATAAGCAAACAAATTATCAAGACAAGCAAAAATTAGCATATGCAAGGAAGGAGAAAGAAACAATAGCAATCTCAACATAACGAGAGGTAATTTAGTGACACGAAAATTTCTACAACCACATTTTCCTCTCTCATAAAAATTACATGTAAGATCATAATCAAATTCAACAATATATTTATCACATAAAATTTTCTCTTCATGATTCATATGCATGCAAAGTTGACACTCTTCCAAAATAGTGGGATTATCATAAAATAAAGTCATGACCTCTCCGTACCCACTTTTATCAAAAACTTCATAACATTGAACGTTATCCAAATATGTGGGATCAAAAGTTGACACTCTTCCAAACCCACTTTCAATATTATTGCAAACATTATTATCAATCTCATATTCATCATGGGGCTTAAACAAACTTTTAAGATTATAAGAAGAATCACCCCAATCATGATCATTGCAACAAGTAGTAGACATAGCAAAATTAGCATCCCCAAGCTTAGGGTTTTGCATATTATTAGCACAATTGATATTAATATAATTTATAATAACATCATTGCAATCATGCTTTTTATTCAAAGAACTATCGTGAATCACTTCATAAAGCACTTCATCACAATTTTCAGATTCACGGATTTCAAGCAAAACTTCATAAAGATAATCTAGTGCACTCAACTCACTCGCAATTGGTCCGACATAATTGGATCTCTTAAAAAGGATTAGCAAGTGGGTGAGGATCCATAAGTTTTGGTTTTGATTTGCAATAAACACACAATTATACCAAGCAAACGAGCAAACAATCCAAGTAAGACATAAGGGCAAACGAAAAAGACGAACGAAAGAGAGGCGAAGAAAAGGCAAATCTTTACGAAAATCGTTTTAGAAGCGGGGGAGAGGAAAATGAGAGGCGAATGGCAAATAATGTAATGCGAGGGAGAAGAGTTTATGATGGGTACTTGGTATGTCTTGACTTGGCATAGATCTCCCCAGCAACGGCGCCAGAAATCCTTCTAGCTACCTCTTGAGCATGCGTTGGTTTTCCCTTGAAGAGGAAAGGGTGATGCAGCAAAGTAGCGTAAGTATTTCCCTCAGTTTTGAGAACCAAGGTATCAATCCAGTAGGAGACAACGCACAAGTCACCTAGTACCTGGACAAACAATCAAGAACCTTGCAACCAACGCGACAAGGGGGTTGTCAATCCCTTCACGGTCACTCGCAAAAGTGAGATCTAATAAAGGTAATAAAGTAAATATTTTTTGGTATTTTTGTTGTATAGATTGGAAAGTAAAGATTGCAAAATAGTAAACGAGATGCGATGTAAATAAAATAGATGCAATATAATAAGAAAGAGACCCGGGGGCCATAGGTTTCACTAGTGGCTTCTCTCAAGATAGCATGTATTACGATGGGTGAACAAATTACTGTCGAGCAATTGATAGAAAAGCGCATAGTTATGAAGATATCTAAGGCAATGATCATGAATATAGGCATCACGTCTGTGTCAAGTAGATCGAAACAATTCTGCATCTACTAATATTACTCCACACATCGACCACTATCCAACATGCATCTAGAGTATTACGTTCATAAGAATAGAGTAACGCATTAAGCAAGATGACATGATGTAGAGGGATAAACTCAAGGAATATGATATAAACCCCATCTTTTTATCCTCGATGGCAACAATACAATACGTGCCTTGCTGCCCCTACTGTCACTGGGAAAGGACACTGCAAGATTGAACCCAAAGCTAAGAACTTCTCCCATTGCAAGAAAGATCCATCTAGTAGGCCAAACTAAACTGATAATTCGAAGAGACTTGCAAAGATATCAAATCATGCATATAAGAATTCAGAGAAGAACCAGATAATATTCATAGATAATCTTGTTCATAAATCCACAATTCATTGGATCTCGGCAAACACACCGCAAAAGAGTATTACATCGAATAGATCTCCAAGAACATCGAGGAGAACTTTGTATTGAGAATCAAAGAGAGAGAAGAAGCCATCTAGCTAATAACTATGGACCCGAAGGTCTATGGTAAACTACTCACACTTCATTGGAGAGGCAATGGTGTTGATGTAGAAGCCCTCTGTGTTCGATTCTTCGGCAGATCGCCGGAAAAGGCCCCAAGATGGGATCTCACAGGTACAGAAGGTTGCGGTGGTGGAAAAGTGGTTTTGTGGCTCTCCGTGATGTTTCTAGGGTATAAGAGTATATATAGGCGAAAGAAGTACGTCGGTGGATCTACGAGGGGCCCACGAGGGTGGGGGGTGCACCTACCCCCTGGCGCGCCCTCCCGCCTCATGGAGTTCCAGACTTTGACTCCAAGTCTTTTGGATTGCTTTCAGTCCAAGAAAGATCATCGCAAAGGTTTCATTTCGTTTGGACCCCGTTTGGTATTCCTTTTCTGCGAAACTCTAAAATAGGCAAAAAACAGAAACTAGCATTGGGCCTCCGGTTAATAGGTTAGTCCCAAAAATAATATAAAAGAGGATGAACTAGTACAGTCGACGAACAGCCTCAGGAGGTGAGGTGTTCTTGAGCTCGATGAGCTAGTGAGGTGGTCAGGGTGGAATGGATCTGATCCCCTCTATGGTGTGGGTAGGTCCTATTTATAGTGTCCTTGGTCCTCTTCCCAAATGCAGGCGGGAAGGGATCCCACAATGGCCAAATTTGAAGGGAGACAACTAGTACAAGCTATCTTGATAAAAGTAGTCTTTGCCTGCAAAAGGCTCTGGTGGTGAAGCTGCGGTAGGCTCCGCATGACCTCCATCCTATCGTACTGGCGGTCTTGGTCATGTTGCACCGATATGGAAACCTTTGCTTGATTCCTTGGGAATCCGCGCCTGCGCTTGCCTCCTTGGCACTAAAGGGGAAACTGGTACACTGCGCCCGCTGGCACCCGCCTGGCCTTGGTCGTCATAGCTCACATCATGTGAACCTCGCGAGGTGCATCTTGCCTTGCTATCTCCGCCCCACGGGAGCCAACCTGGTGAGGCCGCCCCCAGGGAGGTCTTGGTGTCGTCCACCTCGCGAGGCTTCGCCCCTCAGGAGGGTCTTGGGTTGCTGTTGCAGAAGCAGGGTCGTACCGGGCCGTTGACGGAGCCACGCCATGGGCCACAAGCAAGCAAGTATGGGCACCCCCGTTCCCAGGATGCCGGCAGTATCCCCAGGGCCTAAGGCGTGCCCGAACTTTCCCTAGGAGTTCTCTGCCGCCGAAAAGGGGAAGGCCCCCAAGGAGGGACCTGGCTCGCCATGTCCCAAGAGAGGGCGAGGCCACCCCCGCAATCATGCTGCGGCTCCTCTCGTGGCGGGAGCCGCCAGGGGCGAGGCAGCCCCTCCAACAAGGGGACGCGTGCCATGGTTTCCCGGCCCCCCTCGGCCATGCTTCCACTCGGCCGAGGTGCTCCCGGAGTTCGTCATGTGGTCGGAGAGGCCGGCCATCACCTGGCTCCTACTCCCCTGCTTCCTTGCGGGCGAGCTGCTGGTCACAGAGCATGATGGCTTCTGGCTACAGGCTGACGGCTGCAGCAGCAAGTCTTCATGGGTCGGCGTCGAGATCACCGCCGGAGGCAGCGTAACCTTGACCCGTGGTTGGCACGCGTTCGCCCGTGCGCGAGGCCTTAGCGGGAGGTGCTCCCTCCACTTCAGGTATGACGGCGCCGCGACCCTCTATGTGAGGTTGTTCAGGATGGACGGCCGCCGCGCGGGGTGCTGCCCAAAGGATGATAGCAGCAACGACGAGCCTGGCCTTGGCGATGACCGTGATGACGACGAGTGCGGGCTTGCCCTTGGCGACGGCCGCACCTATCCAAGTGGTGGCGGCACCTCCTCCGATGAGAGCTCAAGCAGCGGTGGCTATGACCAACCGCTCTGCCGCCGGGCTAGCTTCGAGGATGCTGGTGGATCGTCTCATCACCATGCTTCGGTGAATCGGGAGGAAGGCTCGGGCTGAGCCCGGGGCCCCCTGGAGCTCAGTCTCAGGAGCTTCATCTCCTTCAGCGACACCTTTGTCCATGTCATGGATCTGTCCGGGGGTCTTTGGCATCGCCCGTGGCACTTTTGTTTAGCCTTTCCTTTATCCTGCATTTTGCAAAAACTAGAGGGCCCTGTTGGGGCGTGTAATGAACCATGGTGCTTGTGACATTATGCTATGTTTATTGTTCTGATATATGCCATGATGTTAATGCCCTGGGTAGGTGCGGTAGGATAACTTAGCTTGATGTACTTGCGCTAGCCTCACGCCTGGTGACGACGTGCCTTCCAGCGTCTCGTGAGGCCCCCTTGCCGCTGGCCTCGGGGGGGGGGGGGCATTGTGAAGCTGTAGACTTGTTAGAAAATTTTGCCGGGTGTCCTGTTCTCCCTTGCGTGAGTCCTTAGGCGCGAGCTAGTCGCGGCTTAGTGCATCGCGTCATGGTACCCGGGGAGCACGGACTTAAGAAGAGGCGCCAACCACAAGCTTGGTTGAGAGCTTCTCGCGAGGATAGAAAAAGCCATGGCCATGGGGGGACAGGGCTGTGCCAAATTGTGTTTGTGGCACGGGGCAGACCCGATGCGCACGCCCACACCTACCCATCCCCGCGTGCGAGACGTGCGAGGAAGAGCGACAGGCAACTGCCGCTCCTCCTAGGCTAAGACCGAAAGGCAAGAGAGAGACGAAGGGGAAATCCAACTTGGCAAACAGAAATGCGAGAACTCCAAATTCCATTAAACGGTTGCAGACCAACTACAGAAAGCAAGACAATGAACAGCCACGTCCGGCACCTAGTCTAGTCTTCTCACCAGCGCAGAGCTAAGTGTTGCCACTAGGACGTGGGAGGGAGCCCCCGAGGCCGGAGGGCGGCTCTCTGGAGATTCTGGGCGTGTACAGCCCCACTCATTATTACATGAGAGTGTCACAAGTGGAGACCTTCACAGGCACTGGGCCTTGCTTCATGGGTAGAACTTCCGAAGGTGCTGGATGTTCCAGGTGTTCTGGATGGGGATCCCATCCTGCGTCTCCAGGCGCGCAGCGCTAGGCCTGCAAATGCGGACGGCCCTAAATGGACCCTCCCACATGAGCGAGAGCTTATGCAGCCCTTCCCTGGAGAGCACCTGCCGTAGGACAAAATCACCCACCTCGAGAGTCCAGGAGCAGAGGCTGCGGCAGTGGTACTGCCGCAGCGCCCATTGGTACCTTGCTGCCCGGAGCGAGGCTTGTCGGTGGCGTTCCTCCCCAGCACGAGGTCCATCCCCTGCGTGGCGTCCTGTCATGCCTCGTCAAATGCCAAGACCCGCGTGGAGCATTACTTGACCTCGTGAGGGAGAACCGCCTCGGCTCCGTAGACGAGGAAGAATGGAGTCTCACCCGTCGGCTTGGTGGCGGTGGTGTGGGTGGACCACAGTACGGACTGGAGCTCATCGAGCCAGCCCCTGCCGCAGGCCTCGAGCTTCTTCCTGAAGGTTCTTGTCTTGAGGCCCCTCAGGACCTCTGCATTCGCGCGCTCGGCTTGACCATTGCTCCTGGGGTGTGCTATTGAGGCGTAGCATATCTGCGTTCCAAGGTTAGCATAATACGTTTTGAAGAGATTGCTAGTGAACTGCGAGCCGTTGTCGGTGATGATACAATTAGGGACCCTGAAGCGGCTCACGAGGACCTTGATGAACTTGACTGCTGAACCGACCGGGATGGTGCTGACGGCTTCCATCTCTGCCCACTTGGTGAACTTGTCGATGGCGACGTAGAGGTAGCGGTAGCCCCCGGGCGCTCAAGGGAATGGACCCAAGATGTCTAGCCCCCGGACCGCAAATGGCCACGAGAGCGGGATGGTTTGGAGGCCCTGAGCAGGCTGGTGGATTTTCTTGGCATGGAACTGGCAGCCTCCGCCGTGTATGTCGGCTAACAGCTCGCACCCCTTCTCCCTGGAGATACACCGCAAGGAAACATCATTTGGTCATTTTTGGTATTTCTCACCATCCTGAATGCAGTAGGCCGTGGCCCATCGAGCCACGCATTCTGTGTCGTGGTATTCTCAAGGGGGTCTTGCGAGTCGACAGATGCCACAAGGGCTTAGTGTGAGGGTAAGACTGCTGCTGATAGGACCGGGAGCGGGTATGCGAGTAGCACACGCTAGTTTACCCAGGTTTGGGGCTCTCTGGAGAGATAATACCCCTATTCCTACATGTGTGAGTATATATCTGGGGTGTACATCGGGCAGTACAAAGTGCTCCTGGAGCTGTATCTGAGGTCAGTGCCGCCGGCATCTGGCCTCATATATGTGTGTATGAATGCTCGGGCATGCATGCTCGTGGCCGAGTGGCCGAGTGGCCGAGTGAGCTAGTGGCCAGAAGGCCATGCATGTGTGGCGTGGTGTGTGCTCATGTGGATGGATGGATAGCTAGTTAGCTTGCTAGCTATTTTCTTGTGTGTGTGCCCATACGTGAGTGTGTGGATGGATGTGTGCTTGCTAGCTTATATAGGCATCGCTAGCTTGATACGTAAGCTATGTGGGTAGCTTAGGAAGTAAGCTAGGTAGTCGCATGGGAACAAGGGGGCATGGTGGGGTGTCATGCCTGTCCCCTGGGTCACTTCATAAATAGTGCCCAGGGATAAGTGACACTGTACATGATGGCGTCACGGAACGGTTGTCTTGTCCGCGGTATGGCCGTCTCGTCGGGGTCTTGTCGGTGTCGGGTCGGGCTGCAGTCGGCAGCCGGCTGGGCAGAGCAGTCGGACGGGGAGCCCGCAGGAGCAGCCGGGCAGTTGGACTGAGGGGCTTTGCTAGCCCCGATGTCTTGAAATATTGTCTTGCCGTCTTCGGGGTACCCGTGGTCAATTAATCCGTCAGTAGCCCCCAAGCCTCTGGGCAACTTGGCAAAGTTGGGCGGAGGTTTTTTGGCGAGTGTTCATGGAAATGATCATGAAAAAGAAAAAGTTAGTCCACGCAGATATATCAAATGTTTGCTTTTAGCATTGCAAGTTTTATGCGTAGGGTGCCGACTCGGTTTCGTCCGAGCCCCCTTCAATCTTTTTCATGTTCCCTCCGCTTTTTGGCTTGTGCTCTCGCTCGCCGGACAGCCGCTCTGCAGTCTCTGGCTGAGAGTGGGCCGTGAAGCGAAGTGTACAGTACTCAGAATCTGGGAGCAGATTTAACCGAGCAGATACTGATAAAGGAAACGGCCGGGTCACCCGAACCGTTTTTCTTCCCGGACGTCTTTCGCGTGGGTGGCCTCCAGCGTTCACTCTTGCTAGCCGGACAGCCGCTCTGCAGTCTATGACTTAGAGTGAGGCTTTGGTACCGCGCACGCTACTAAGCCGTCTGCGGGAACAAACGTCTCAGGCCAAGCGGCCAGCCCCCGGGCCAACTCTGGCCGGCGCCGGGGCGAACAGTGATGCTACTATAATAAAAAGCAGAGACAGCCCCCGAGCATCGCTCGGGGTTATCCGTGCTTGCGTGGTGCAAAAAATATGCGGGTGAGGAGCTCACATTGGTTTTCGTGTAGTCGAGACGGAGGTTGAGCCTCCGGGTGCTCGAAGGGGTCCCGGCCGGTCAGGCTTGACCAGCCAGGCGGCGATGCATCTTGCAGCGCCTATTTTCTTCTTTTTCTCTTCTGCCGGCTGCTCAGAGCAGGACAAAACTCTTCTCTTGTCTGTAAACTTCGTGGGGGCGCGTCAGCGCATCCGCTGGATGTAGCCCCCGAGATTTGGGTCGACTGCTGAGCAGTCGGGCCGGATCTTCTGGCAACTACTTCGTCTTCTTCTTCAGCCGGCCGGATGGGCGGACCCCGTCATAACAGTCGGGCTCTTTGCAGCCAGACAGGCAGCCAGCAGTCAGACACACAGACACATTTTTTTCTTGCCAGTCGGCCGTGGGCATCCGGCATTTTCTTCAGCCGGATCTGGGCTGCCGGATGCACACACACATTTTTTTGTCCCAGCCGGCCTCTCGGACAGCCGGCCCATCTCACCCGGTCACCCCTCTTTTTTCTTCTTTTTTTTCGTGCGAGGAGCAGCCGACTTGACTTTTCCTCTTTCACTCGCGTGGGGCAGCTGGCCCTTTTCTTTTCTTCTCCAGCCGGCCCTGGACAGCCGGATGTGGGAATCAGCAGCAGGCGAGCAGGGAGCCGACAGGCGACGGAGTCGGCAAGCGGCGGAGCCAGCCGTCTGGCTCAGGGCGGAGACGGCAAGCGGCCGGAGCCGGGCGCGGAGGCCGGCAGCAGAGGCGGCCGGGTTGGGGGAGCCGGTCGGGGCGGAGCAGGCGAGCCGGCACGGAGGAGTTGGCACGGGAGCCATGACTCGGGCGAAGCCGGCCGGGCGGAGCCGGACTGGGCCGCGCGGGAGGCTGGTCGTGGAGGCCGGCGCGCGTGGGCGGGGCAGTCGGCACGGACGGCGCCGCAGAGGAGGAGCCCGTGGAAGGCGGCAGGTCGGCAACGCGGGCACGCATGGAGCCGGCGCGACGCAGGAGTCGGTGTCCAGGTGAGGAGCGGGGGAGGCCGGAGGGCGACTCAACCAGGGGCTCCAGAGGCCGGCGAGGGGGTGCGGGAGGCCGGACGTGGCACAGGGAAGCCGGCTCGGGTGCGGAGACGGCGCGGGAGCCGCGACTCAGATGCTGGGAGCGGAACGAGGCCTGGGAGCGCAGACGGCGCAGGAGACCAGGGCCGGTCTGCAGGAGGCGGGAGGCCACATAGCCGCGGGGCCGGTCGGCGCACGCCGGGTGCTGGCGGAGGCGGGGCGGTGAGCCGGCCACCCAGAGTCGAACGGGCGCGCGAGGCGCGCGGGTCCAGAGGCGGCCCGGAGCCGCGGCCGGCTAGAGGAGGCCCGACGCGGGGCGGGGCCGGCGAGGGCGAAGGCGGAGCTGGTCGCTGGGGCCGCGGCCGCATGGCAGTGAGGACGGGCGGAGCCGGACCCGGCAGTGGCCGGCATGCACGAACCCGGCAGAGGACCAGCAGCGGCGCGGGACGGCGCCGGCGGAGCGCAGCGGCCGCGGGAGGCCGGGCCCGAGGGCGGTGCGGAGGCACGTTGAGGTGCAGGCGGCCGAGCGGAGCGGTGCGGAGGTGGACGTGCGCGGCTGAGCCGGCGCGGGGAGGCGGCAGGGAGCTGCAGCCGGTGCAGCGGGAGCGGAGCAGGCGGTCGAGGGTGCGAGGGAGCCGGCAGTGCGCGCGGTTGCCGGCTGGAGCGGGGCCGACCGGCGGGCGGCCCGGGAATCCTACGGAGCGGGGTTGGCGGCAGGTGCCGGGGCATGGGGCGCCCAAGCCCAGCGCGTGGACGACGCGGCAGGAGGGAAGGCGCGTCACGGAGCGGCCGGACCGCGGGCGCGGATCAACGAACGCCGCGCGAGACGCATGGCAGTGTGGACAGAGGCTTTGCAGCGCAAGAGCGGCGACGGGGACGACGCCAGGTGAAGCAGATGCAACAAGAAGGGAGCTGGAGGCGGCCGTGCGTGAACTGTGACAACGCACGGTCGGAGCCAAAGCCGGGGTGTGTCGTTAGTGTCCAGGTCGTGCCTGTCTTGCATCTGACTTGCGAATAGCCATCGTCAGACTATTGCCTGAGTAGTGTATGGGGCATGTACGGCTTGTGTACATGCATTATTTGGGATGTGTATGACTATGGTTTGACTGGTTGACTTAGCAGCTAGCTAGCTTGCATAAATGATATGTGGAGGGATGAACGTGCATTTCAGCCGACGCAAGACACAACACGGAGGGGAACAGACGCGAGCGGCGCGTGGATGATAACGGCCGACCGAGGCAAGGCCCCGCATACGGCACGCGCGCGGACGGACGGCCGGCGTTGCGGTGGTGACGAAGAGGGTGAGGCCGATGGAGAGGTCACGCCGCCCCTCACGGCCATTCCGGGGGCATGTCAATGTCGAGCCCCCGACCGCTATCGGAGAGGCGGCGCGATGCCGCGATGATGAAGACGAAGAGGCCGATGGCGAGGATGCGCCGCCCCTCGCGGCTGCTCTGAGGGCGTGTTGACATTGGGCCCCCGAGCGCTACCGGAGAGACGACGGTGACGCCGCGGTGATGACGAAAGTGGTCTCGCCCGGACTGCGAAACCAGCAGCAGCGTGGTAGCGTAGTAGTAGTACCACGCCACGGTGGGCGCCAACTGTCGTGGTATTCTCACGGGAGTCTTGCGAGTCGACAGATGCCACAAGGGCTTAGTGTGAGGGTAAGACTGCTGCTGATAGGACCGGGAGCAGGTATGCGAGTAGCACGCGCTAGTTTACCCAGGTTCGGGGCTCTCCGGAGAGATAATACCCCTACTCCTGCATGTCTGAGTATATATCTGGGGTGTACATCGGGCAGTACAAAGTGCTCTTGAAGTTGTATCTGAGGTCAGTGCCGCCGGCATTTGGCCTCGTATATGTGTGTATGAATGCTCGGACATGCATGCTCGTGGCCGAGTGGTCGAGTGAGCTAGTGGCCAGAAGGCCATGCATGTGTGGCGTGGTGTGTGCTCATGTGGATGGATGGATGGATAGCTAGTTAGCTTGCTAGCTATTTTCTTGTGTGTGTGCCCATACCTGAGTGTGTGGATGGATGTGTGCTTACTAGCTTATATAGGCATGGCTAGCTTGATATGTAAGCTATGTGGGTAGCTTAGGAAGTAAGCTAGGTAGTGGTATGGGAACAAAGGGGCATGGTGGGGTGTCATGCTTGTCCCCTGGGTCACTTCATAAATAGTGCCCAGGGACAAGTGACACTGTACATGATGGCATCGCGGTACGGTTGTCTTGTCCGCGGTATGGCCGTCTCGTCGGGGTCTTGTCGGTGTCGGGTCGGGCTGCAGTCGGCAGCCGGCTGGGCAGAGCAGTCGGACGGGGTGCCGGCAGGAGCAGCCAGTAGTCGGACTGAGGGGCTTTGCTAGCCCCGATGTCTTGAAATATTGTCTTGCCGTCTTCGGGGTACCCGTGGTCAATTACTTCGTCATTCTGCATCTTCCTCCTTCTCTGGCAGGGTTCCCAGTACCAGGTATGCCTTGAACTCTTCTGTCCAGCACCCCTCCCGCGGCTCGAGTGCGAGGAGCAGGCGTGCTCCCGTTGTCGGGCCGTAGGTGGGGGCTCCCAAGGTCGGTGGCGGGGGGAGCTCCTCCTGAGGCAGTGCTGGCCCTGCAACCGGGGGGGGGGCTGCTGAAGGCTTGAAGAGCCGCTCCTCGAAGATGCTGGGATCCTGTAGCTGGCGCTTGGATGCCCTTTTGTGATGTCGTTGGCTTCCTTGTTCGTGCCGCGAGGCACATGCTGTAGCTCCAGGCCCAAGAATTTTTTTCTCCATTTTGCGTACCTCCTCCATGTATGCCTCCATGTGTTCATCCCTTGGCTTGTACACTTTGTTGGAGAAGTTGACGAGGAGCTGGGAGTCTCCCTTGACGGTGATGCGCTTCACTCCCAAAGCGGCCGCGGCCTTGAGGCCGATCAATACTTCGTACTCCGCGATGTAGTTGGAGACCTTCTCGCCACGCTGGAAACAGAGCTGCACGACATAGTAGAGCTTGTCTTGGGTGGGCGAGATGAGCATGACTCCAGCCCCCCACGCCCTGTCGTGCGAAGGCGCCATCAAAGTACATGACCCAGTGATGACCCACAAGTATAGGGGATCAATTGTAGCTCTTTTCGTTAAGTAAGAGTGTCGAACCCAACGAGGAGCAGAAGGAAATGACAAGTAGTTTTTAGTAAGGTAGTGTCTGCAAGTGCTGAAATTGTAAGTAGCGAGTAGTTTGATGGCAAGGCAATTTCTAACGAGCAAGTAACGATAATTGAAATAAGTGTGCAACAAGGTAGCCCAATCCTTTTGAGGTAAAGGACAAGCCAAAATGGTTTATTATAGTAAGCAAAGCGTTTTTGAGGGTACACAGGAATTTCATCTAGTCACTTTCATCATATTGGTTTGATTTGTGTTTGCTACTTTGATAATTTGATATGTGGGTGGACCGGTGCTTAGGTGTTGTTCTTACTTGAACAAACCTCCTACTCATGATTAACCCTCCCGCAAGCATCCGCAATTACGAGAAAGGTATTAAGATAAATTCTAACCATAGCATTAAACTCTAGGATCCAATCGGTCCCTTACGGAATAGTGCATAAACTGGGGTTTAAGTTTCTGTCACTCTCACAACCCACCATCTATTTACTACTCCACAGTGCATTCCCTTAGGCCCAAATATGGTGAAGTGTCATGTAGTCGACGTTCACATGACACCACTAAGGGAATCACAACATACATACTATCAAAATATCGAACACATATCAAATTGACATGATTATTTGCAACATGATTTATCCCGTGACCTCAAGAACAAAGGTAACTACTCACAACCAACAAACATGCTCATGATCAGAGGGGTGTTAATATGCATAATGTATCTGAACATATAATCTTCCACCAAATAAACCTTATAGTAATCAACTACAAAACGTAATCAATACTACTAGTCACCCCTAGCAACAATCTATAGTTCCGGTAACAAGATTGCATATAAGAGATGAACTAGGGTTTGAGATGAGATGGTGCTAGTGAAGATGTTGATGGATATTTCCCTCCCCAAGATGGGAGAGTTATTGGTGATGATGACGACGATGATTTCCCCCTCCGGGAGGGAAGTTCCCCCAGCAGAATCACTTCGCCGGAAGGCAAAAGTGCTCCTGCCCAAGTTCCGCCTCGAGGCGCCAACGCTTCATCCCGAAAGTCGTCCTCTTATTTTTTCTAGGTCAAAACCACTTATATACCAAAATATGGGCACCGGAGGTGGGCCGAGGATGCCACAACCCACAAGGGCGCGCTAGGGGGGCCTGGCACGCCCAGGTGGGTTGTGGCCATCTAGTGGCCCCCCTCTTGTGTTTAATGGCTCCAATATTCCTCAAATAATTCATAAAAATTCTCCGTAAAGTTTCAGCTCATTTGGAGTTGTGTAGAATAGTTGGCTTGACGTAGCTTTTCCAGGTCCAGATTTCCAGCTGCCAGAATTATCCCTCTTGGTGTGTTCCTTGTAAATTATGAGAGAAAAGGCATTAGAATTACTCCAAAAAGCATTATTATGGATAAAAACATTATAAATAACACCAAGGAAACATGATGCAAAATGGACGTATCAACTCCCCCAAGTTTAGGCCTCACTTGTCCTCAAGAGAAAACCAAAAATCGAAAACATGTCCACATGCTTTGAGAGAGAGGTGTCGATAAAAACAAAATACGGACATAGAAGCATCATGCTGATTATTATAACAACAATGGAATTAAACATAGGACTTTTACCATATACTTCTCATGAATAAGTAATAGTTCATCACACAATCGAAGTATAAAGCAAAAACTCTAGAAACCAACAAACTATGTTCTTAATCAATTTTGCAGCTACAATTCATCATCTTTTCAGGAAGAGTCACGTATCGGAGCCTTTAGGCAAGTCCACATACTCAACCATCATATAGTCTTCTATGATTGCTAACACTCACCTTGTACCCATGAGCAAAACGTTTCAATCGAACACATAGAAAGATATGGGCTTATAGTTTCGCCCCCCAACATACTCACCTCAAGGGTGATGTCAACAATAATAACTCATGCTATCTATATTCAACTGGACATATGTGCCTAGATATTTCCTCACCACATGATGCTTGCCAAAAGAGAAAAATAAAAGGAATAGAGAGAAAACTTTGACTCTTTGCATAAAAGTAAAAGATAGGCCCTTCGCAGAGGGAAGCATAGGTTGCCATGCACTTATTTGTTTGTATGCTCAATCCCTTAGTGCAAGATAACGTCACGTTGTATTGCCCCTTAAGATGACAACCTTTATTATGCAGTCTGTCACTTTTATTATTTGTCATCCAAGTTCATACAACGCTCAATTTTCTCTAACACTAAATGATCTCACACTTTTAGAAGCAATTTTTATTGCCTTTTTGCACCGATGACAACTTACTTGAGGGATCTTGCTCAATCCCTAGGTAGGTATGGTGGACACTTGAAAAAGATTTTGGTTTAAGGGTTTTTGGATGCACAAGTAGTATTTCTACATAGTACAAAATTTTTGGCTAGCAAAGATAGGGGGCAAGCATCACATGTTAAAGGTTCTACGACAATATGACTTCTATGTGAATATAAACAAACATAAACCATTAAGTTGTTTTCCTTGTCCAACGTCAACAATTTTGGCATATAATATTTTGATAGGGCTCACAATCACAAAAGATTTCTAGGATAGTATATCTATATGTGAATCTTCTCTTCCCTTATTAATTGTTTCATGAGTTGCATCATTGACTAATGCTATGTTTGTCAGTCTCTAATAAAATTTTCTACCTATACTTTCCCTTATGTGGTGCCATCACCTACCATAGGATTAGTATATAATATTTTCATTATTTATTTCCTTTCTCCATTTATTTCCTTTCTCTTTTTCTTTCTTCCTTATTTATTTTCTTCATTTGCAACATGAAAGTAAAGAAAGCAAAAGCAAAAACTAACTTTGTTATATAACTTGCACACGATTACAGGGATAGATCACTAAGCAAACTCTCAAAAGAAGAAAGGATCGAACTAAACTTTATTTCATCTGAAAGCAAAAGATTGAACTAAGATAAATGAAAGCAAAAAGATAGTGGGATGATACGATACCGGGGCACCTCCACCAAGTTTGGCGGAAGCCAAGGGGGGTCCCCATACCCGATACTCTATTCTCCTTTCGGTGGTGAAGGGGATGATGGTGGTGATGAAGGTGAGATCTTGTACTTGGAGAAGCTTGAAGAGACCATAGTAGATAGAATCTGACAGAAAACAACAAGGAAAAAGAGAACACAGACTTTCTCCGTGATACAGTGATCAACAGGTTCGAGAAGTATATATAGAATTTTTATCTTATAGGACAAGTATATGGTAGAAAAATGGTGTACGGGGGATGTCCCAGGTGGGCACAACCCACCTGGGCGCGCTTGCCTGGCGCGCCCTGGTGTCTTGTGCCCACCAAGGTACGCTTCCTGGGAGTTTCATTATTTCCAAAATTTTAAGATATTCCAAAACTGATAAAAAATATTTTTGCAGATTTTTCAGAGTTCGTTTACTTACCGTATCATGTACCTCCTTATTTTCACGATTCTGGAGTGTTCCGGAAGGACTGTTTTATGTGTTCTTCCGGTGTCAAAGTTTGAATAATATTACTTTGAACATTAATAGGCATACCTGAGATATAATGCTTTATTCGTTGCCCATTGACAACCTTCGTGTTAGTGCCTTCGAAATTATTTATTTTGATGGCTCCAGGCCGGTAAACCTTCTCGATGACATAGGGGCCTTCCCATTTTGAGAGGAGCTTTCCTTCAAAAAATCCAAAACGAGAGTTGTACAAAAGAACATATTCTCCGACTTTAAAGTCACGCTTTTGGATTCTTTTGTCATGCCATCTTTTAACTTTTTCTTTAAATAACTTTGCATTTTCATAAGCTTGGGTTCTCCATTCATCTAATGAGCTTATATCAAATAACCTCTTCCGACCAGCAAGTTTGAAATCATAATTGAGTTCTTTAACTACCCAATAAGCTTTATGTTCTAACTCAAGAGGTAAATGACAAGCTTTTCCATAAACCATTTTATAGGGAGACATACCCATAGGATTTTTATAAGCTATTCTATAAGCCCAAAGTGGATCATCTAATTTCTTAGACCAATTCTTCCTGGACCTATTGACAGTCTTTTGCAAAATTAATTTTATTTCTCTATTGCTAAGTTCAACTTGACCACTAGACTGAGGATGATCGGGTGATGCAATTCTATGGTTAACATCATACTTGGCAAGCATTTACGGAAAGCACCATGAATAAAGTGTGAACCACCATCAGTCATTCAGTATCTAGGGACTCCAAACCTTGGGAAAATAACTTCCTTAAGCATTTTAATAGAGGTGTTGTGATCAACACTACTAGTTGGAATAGCTTCTACCCATTTAGTAACATAATCAACAGCAACCAAAATATGTGTATACCCATTAGAGGAAGGAAAAGGTCCCATGTAATCAAATCCCCAAACATCAAAAGGCTCAACAGCAAGTGAATAATTCATAGGCATTTCTTGACGCTTACCAACATTACCTATTCTTTGAAATTCATCACAAGATGAGACAAACTTACGGGCATCCTTGAAGAGAGTAGGCCAATAAAATCGAGATTACAATACCTTGTGAGTAGTTCTATCTCCAGCATGATGCCCTCTATAAGCCTTGGAGTGACATTTCCGTAGGATTTGTCCCTGCTCATTCTCAGGTACACAACATCTAATAATACCATCTACTCCTTCTTTATAAAGATGTGGGTCATCCCAAAAGTAATGTCTTAAATCATAGAAGAATTTTTTCTTTTGTTGATATGTGAAGCTAGGTGGAAAATATTTAGCAACAATGTAAGTAGCATAGTCAGCATACCAAGGAGTACCATTAGCAACATTTATTGCAGCTAACTGCTCATCATGAAAACTATCATTAATAGGAAGTGGGTCATCAAGCACATTTTCAAGCCTAGACAAATTATCAACTACGGGGTTCTCAGCTCCTTTCCCATCAATGATATGTAAATCAAATTCTTGTAACAAGAGAACCCAACAAATTAGTCTAGGTTTAGCATCTTTCTTTTCCATAAGATATTTAATAGCAGCATGGTCTGTGTGAATAGTTACTTTGGAATCAACAATATAAGGTCTAAATTTATCACAAGAAAACACCACTGCTAAGAATTCTTTTTCAGTAGTAGCATAATTCCTTTGCGCACTGTCTAGAGTTTTACTAGCATAATGAATAACATTAAGTTTCTTATCAACTCTTTGTCCTAGAATAGCACAAACAACATAATCACTAGCAGCACACATAATTTCAAAAGGCAAGTTCCAATCCGGTGGTTGAACAATAGGTGTAGATATTAAGGCTTTCTTGAGTGTTTCAAAGGCTTCTAAACAATCATCATAAAAAAACAAAAGGAACATCCTTTTGCAAAAGACTAGTGAGAGGCCTAGAAATTTTAGAGAAGTCTTTAATAAACCTCCTATAGAAACCAGCATGACCTAGGAAACTACGAATACCTTTGATGTCCTTAGGACATGGCATTTTCTCAATTGCATCAACCTTAGCTTGGTCCACTTCAATACCTCTTTCATAAATTTTATGACCCAAGACAATGCCTTCATTAACCATAAAGTGGCACTTCTCCCAATTCAAGACAAGATTTGCTTGTCCACATCTCTGCAAAACTCGCTCAAGATTGCTTAAACAATCATCAAAAGACTTCCCATAAACAGAAAAGTCATCCATAAAAACTTTAACAATCATTTCAAAAAAACAGAGAATATAGCAGTCATACGTCTTGGAAAGGTAGCAGGTGCATTACATAAACCAAAAGGCATACGTCTATAAGCATAGGTTCCAAATGGACAAGTAAAAGTGGTATTTTCTTGATCAGGTTGAGAAACAAGTATTTGTGAAAAGCCGGAATATCCATCAAGGAGGAAAAAGTGTGTGTGCTTAGATAATCTTTCAAGCATTTGATTAATAAAAGGCAAAGGGTAATGACCTTTTCTAGTTGCTTTATTTAATTTTCTAAAATCAATTCCATTCTATAGCCTGTAATAATTCTTTGTGGAATGAGTTCATTCTTATCATTAGGAACAACAGTAATACCCCCTTTCTTAGGAACACAATGAACAATACTTACCCATCTACTATCAGCTATAGGATAAATTATACCCGCTTCCGGAAGTTTTAATATTTTCGTTCTAACCACCTCTTTCATCTTCGGATTTAACCGACGTTGGTGATCAACAACTGGTTTAGCATCAGGTTCCATATTAATTTTGTGCTGACATAGAGTGGGACTAATGCCCTTTAAATCATCAAGAGTATATCCAATAGCAGCTCGGTGCTTCCTTAGAGCTTTCAATAATCTTTCTTCTTCATGTTCTGAAAGGTTAGCACTAATAATAACATGATATATCTTATTTTCATCAAGATAAGCATATTTCAAGGTGTCTGGCAATTGTTTTAATTCAAACATAGGATCACCCTTAGGTGGAGGAGGACCTCCAAGAGTTTCAATAGGCAAATTATGTTAAAGCAGAGGACATTGTTCAAAGAAAATATTATCTATTTCATTTCTTTCATGCATATGTATATCATTCTCATGGTCTAGCAAGTATTGTTCTAAAGGATCAGTAGGTGGCATAGAAATAGAAGCAAGACCAATTAATTCATCCTTGCTAGGCAATTCTTTTTCATGATGGTTCCTACTAAACTTGGAAAAATTAAACTCATGAGACTCATCACCAAAGCTAACACCCATAGTTTGTTTCTGACAATCTATCTTAGCATTAACGGTGTTCAAGTAAGGTCTACCAAAGATAATGGGACAAAATTCATCTTGTGGGGAACCAAGAACAAGAAAATCAGTAGGGTATTTTATTTTCCCACACAAGACTTCAACATCTCTAATAATCCCACAAGGTGATATGGTGTCTCTATTTGCAAGTTTAATAGTGACATCTATGTCTTCTAACTCTGTAGGTGCTATGTCTTCCCTAATTTCTTGATATAACTTGTAAGGAATAACACTCACACTTGCACCCATGTCACATAAACCATGATAACAGTGATCTCCTATTTTAACTGAAATGACAGGCATGCCAACAACTGGTCTATTTTTATCCCTTCCATCAGGTTTAGCAATTCTAGCAGCTTCTTCACAGAAGTAAATAACTTGCCCATCCATATCTTCTTCTAAGAGATCTTTAACCATAGCAATGCTAGGTTCTACTTTAATTTGTTCACCAGGTTTAGGTGTTCTAACATAGCTTTTATTAACCACAGTTGAAACTTTAGCATGCTCCTTTATCCTAACAGGAAAAGGAGGTTTCTCAAAATAAGCAGTAGGTACAACTGGATCAACATTATAAAGTATAGCCTCTTCTTTAACTGGTACCGGTTCTTTAATTTCTTCTTTAATAGGTGGGTAATATTTAAACCACTTCTCCTTAGGGAGTTCAACATGAGTAGCAAATGATTCACAAAAGGAGGCTACTATCTCAGAGTCAAGTCCATATTTAGTGCTAAACTTTTGAAAAGCATCGGTATCCATAAAGATTTAACACAATCATACTTAAGTTTAATACCTGACTCTTTACCTTCATCAAGTTCCCAATCTTCAGAGTTGCGTTTAATTCTTTCCAAAAGATCCCATCGGAATTCAATAGTCTTCTTTATAAAAGAACCAGCACAAGAAGTATCAAGTATGGTTTGATCATTAAGAGAAAGCCGAGCATAGCCTCTTCTTCGGAGAACAACTGGTTATTTTTTGCTGGCGCAGCCCCCGGTGCCCCCAGGGCTCTTTCCTCTAATGGCCGCGTGGCTGCCGCCGCCCTGAAGACGAGCTTGAGAGCCGCCAGTGCCTCCCTGGAGTCTCCGGCAACAGTGAGGACGTCGCTGCTCCCTGGCATCTTCATGAGGTTGTAGGCAGGGTGAGTTGCCTCCATGAACTTGGCTAAGGCCGGGTACCTGACGATGGCGTTATACGGGAGGCTGATGCAGGAGATGTCGAAGTCGATGAGCTCGGTGCGGTAGCTGTCGCGGGTGCCGAAGGTGGCGGGGAGACAGATCTGTCCCAAGGGCTGGTGGAGCTGTCAATGACCCCAGAAAACGACTTGGTGGGGCAGAGCCGGTCATGTGACACGTGAAGCAAGTCGAAAGCTTCCACGGAGAGCACATTGAGCCCGGCCCCTCTGTCGATGAGGGTCTTGGTTACTGCTATGTTGCATATGGTGGAGGTGCAGAGCATCGGGAGCGCGCCCGCGCTCGCGGTGGTCACAGGATGGTCTCTTGAGTCGAAGGTGAGGTCGGCCTCTGGTGCCGCCCATCCCGGAGGGGCTCCCTACAGCATGCGGTTGGCACCCACTTGGCGGAAGAACTTCTTGACATGACGATCCGAGGGCGGCGCCTATGAACCGCCGAGGAGGGCAGCGACGGCGTGGGGCGCCGGTGCTGTGAAGCGCGCGAGGAAGAAGCCATGCAGCTCCTCCTAGGAAGCCACCGAATATGCTAGGAGATTGAGAAGCTAGGCGCGCGGCACGCCAGTGAGGGCCATGGGGAACCAGTTGGCCATGACCTTGTCGCCGCCTCCGGCCGCCCAAACGGCCTCCTCGTAGGCCTGGAGGAAACCTGCTAGATCCGCCAGCTGCTACGTAGCGAGGCGGCATCTCCGGCCCGAACTTGTGCGGCCACTGCACCTGTCGCAAGGCGGGGGTGAAAGTCCTGAGGCCCGCAACACCACCGCACGTGCTCGTCGGTCCGGCCAGAGGAGCGGCGCTTGCCATGGGCATTGGTCGACGAAGCGAAAGGGCCGGAGAAGCGAAGCGGACGAAGAGGCGAAGCTTTCGATGCACCCCTACCTGGTGTTCCAAATGTCGGATTCGGGGTTCCACAGACCCTTGAGATGTTCGAACTCTAGGGTGCGTGCGAAGAACTCCCTCTTCCCAGTCTGCCCGCTCAATGATTCCACGGCCTACCTCGACGAACCCAAGGGACAAGGAACACAACGCTTTATCCTGGTTCGGCCCACCTTGTGGTGTAATACCCTACTCCAGCTTTGTGGTGGATTGCCTCGAGGGGCCGAGGATAAACTAGTATAGTCGATGAATAGCCTCAGGAGGTGAGGTGTTCTTGAGCTCGATGAGCTAGTGAGGTGGTCAAGGTGGAATGGATCCGATCCCCTTTATGGTGGTGGCTAGGTCCTATTTATAGTGGCCTTGGTCCTCTTCCCAAATGCAGGCGGGAAGGGATCCCACAATGGCCAAATTTGAAGGGTGACAACTAGTACAAGTTATCCTGACAAAAGTAGTGTTCGCCTGCAAAAGGCTCTGGTGGTGACGCCACGGTGGGCTCCGCGATGACCTCCATCCTGTCGTCCTGGCGGTCTTGGTCTTGTTGCACCGATATGGAAACCTTTGCTTGATTCCTCGGGACTCCGCGCCAGCGCTTGCCTCCTTGGCACCAAAGGGGAAACTGGTACAATCCGCCCGCTGGCGCCCGCCTGGCCTTGGTCGTCATGGCTCACGTCATGTGAACCTCACGAGGTGCATCTTGCCTTGATATCTCCGTCCCTCGGGAGCCAGCCTGGTGAGGCCGCCCCCAGGGAGGTCTTGGTGTTGTCCGCCTCGCGAGGGTCTTGGGTTGTTGTTGTAGAAGCAGGGCCGTATCAGGCCGTTGACGGAGCCATGCCATGGGCCGCAGGCAGGCAAGTCTGGGCACCCCCATTCCGAGGACGCCTCTCGGTTTCTTGGATGATGAAAGACTGCTTCTACGTGCATTGCCGCCGCGCCTTCTGCTTCACTGGGCGCTCGTTGGGTAATACCCTCAGGTGGTGCTCGATTACCCCCCTCGGGATCCCGACCAGATCCTTGGGTTCCCAGGCGAACACCTCCTTGTTCGCGTGCAAGAAGTAGACCGGCGCCCTTTCCTAATCTGGTGGAAGGTTGGCACCTATGGTGAAGGTGGCACCCAATGCCCCATCTTCGTCAACCAACACCTGCTTCGTCGCGGCATGATCTTGGCAGAAAAACTGCTTCTTCTTTGCTGGCGCAGCTCCTGGGGCATCCGGGGCCCCTTCCTCAGTCGAGAGCGCTGCTGCTGTGGTCCTAAAGGCGAGCTTGAGGGCCGCAAGGCTTCTTTGGTGTCACCGGCCACAGTGAGGACGCCGTTGCTTCCCGGCATCTTCATGAGGTTGTAGGCAGGGTGAGTTGCCGCCATGAACTTGGCTAGGGCTGGGTACCCGAGGATGGCATTGTACGGGAGACTGATGCAGGCGATGTCATAGTCGATGAGCTCGGTGCAGTAGTTGTCGTGGGTGCCGAAGGAGACGGGGAGGCGGATCTGCCCTAGGGGGCAGGTGGAGTTGTCAACGAGTCCAGAGAAGGGCTTGGTAGGGTGGAGCCGGCCGTGTGGCACATGAAGCAAGCCAAAAGCTTCCACAGAGAGTACGCTGAGGCCAGCCCCACCGTCGACGAGGGTCTTGGTGACCGCCACATTGCAGATGGTGGGGGTGCAGAGCATCGGGGCACGCCGGCGCCCGCGGTGGTCGCGGGGTGGTCTCTTGAGTCGAAGGTGAGGTCAGCCTTGGGTGCCTCCCATCCCAGAGGAGCTCCCTGATGCACGTGGGCGGCGCCCACCTGGAGAAAGAACTTCTTGACATGGTGATCCGAGGGCGGCGCCTGCGAGCCACCGAGGAGAGCTACAACAGCGTGGGGTGCTGGTGCCGCGAACACTACAAAAAAATACACTTCCGTGATGATACGTGTTTGTCATAGTAGGTCGCGTTTTTTGTCATGCGTGTACATCCATGATGATTTTATGACAGAATCAAGATAGTCATACCTGTGCTGTCTTAGAAGTGTTCCATGACATTACCAAAATTATCATCACGGAAGTGTCCACTTCCATGACGATAAATTGCGCGTCACAGAAGTGCTTTCGTCAAGGGGGACCGACACGTGGTATCCACCATAACGGAACACCGTTAAGCTATCGGGTCCGGTTTTGGATCCGATAACCCGTTAACAGCCAGGACCAATGGGAAATTTCCATGTGTAAAATTCTGATTGGCCGGAGGGAACACCTGTCAGCTCGTCAGTGGGCCAGATGTCACCCGTCCATTGGAGGAGACATGCCTATGATAGTCGACACGTGGGTGGGCCCAACAGAGGCCCATATAGGTTAAAAAGGCCGGCCCAGTCAAAGGCCCGTAGTACTTACTCAGGTACCAGTGGGCCAGCCCAATAACGGCCTACTTAACAAAGGCCCATTTACAGCCCGAAGCCAGATCTGGCCCGTTAATTGTTCGCCGAATATTTGGGCCCAATTACAGCCCAATGACTTTCGGCCTGTTAGAGGCCCGATGTAGACATGGGCCCATTTCAGCCCGGTGTGACTTTCGCCCTGGGAATGGCCCGTGCTGCCCATGGGCCGTATATGGTCCGACGGGACATCGGGCCCACTAACGGCCCGTTATAAAGGTGGCAACAGTTAAGCCCAACGTGACTTTGGGCCTGTTAAAGGCATGTCGCATAATTCGGCCTGTTGATGTCTGTACTAAGCTTTCGGCCTCTTAAAGGCCCATGATATCAGTGGGCCAACTAAGGCCCGAGATATGTTTCGGCCTGGTAACTGCCCGTAATATAAATGGGCCCAAAAAGGCCCGTTCTACATTTCAGCGTCCTGAAGGCCCATCGACGACTAGTGAAAATTGAGGCCCAACATGCATTTCGGCCTGCTAAAGTCCCATGGTTTCATCTGGGCCGTAACAGGCCAGTGCAATATTCAGCCTGTTAATGGCCCAACGCTACCTAGGCCAAACTAAGCGCTGGGCCCACAAAAGGCCCAACTAAAATATAGGCCGGTGTAAGTTGTGGGCCTCGCGCAAAGTGTGAAGGCCCCAATCATTCGGGCCCAATAAAGATGCAGGCTGGCCCAATTGTGGCTCGCTAAAATAAAGAAATTATGGCATAGTAACTAAGAACAAACCTACACTATACAATAAAGAATTTATGGTATATTACATCCACTAGGCATCGAAGTTCACCACCAGTGATCATAAAGCGCAATGAAGAAGCAGATTACAAAAACTGGGCACCATTGGAGCGTAACAAAATAATACTGAACCGAGACCACTTCCAAGACAGTTCAAGAAAGGTTAGCCATGCGCGGGAACTGCTGCGCAAGCTGCTAAGCAAGGCTGTGAGACCGACCTAGCATGTCGGTCATAGCTTCTAGGTGTAGCTGTTTAGCGACGAGGTTCTCATTGGTGTTCTCCGCAATCTTTCTTAGAGATAGGACTTCAAGTCGAAGTTGAGTTGCATAATGCCTTTCTGCTAGAACTTGGGACTGAAGAAGTCGAACTAATTCAGACAACAAATTCTGTGAGCTTTTCTGACTGCTAGTCTCAAGTAACTTGAACACTGCATCAAGACAAGACTTTGGGGTTGTCTCGCTATCTTCAGGATGTTTTGCCTTCTTTGCTCCAATATATGTTGGGTTTGTCTCACAGCCTTCAGCAGACTTGTGCATGCCATTAGGCATATCACCCTGAAACAAAGCAGAGAGATGACAGGTTTTGCACGTGTATAAACAAAGATGATAACTGTGCTGTCAATTCCATCCAATTTCAAATTAGAAAATAAAGAGTAAGTTCAAAATATCAATAGCATAATTTGGCATTGTTCATAATGCGGGGAGCTTCACCACACTACTGGTTTACCATGTCAACATAACAAGCACAGATGAAGGGCAAAGAAAACCATTGTATCTATTCTGGTTAATGTGCATGGCATGTTGTTCATATCATCAACCACATTAGTAAGATAAAACAGGAGATGAAAAGGTGCAAACATGGGCTGCTTCACCACACACTGGATTATAGATCCACAAAAACAAGCATACATATAGGGAGTATTGAGTAATGTGCATGGTATGAATAAGGAATTTGGTTTTACAAGTAAAACTTAGAACTTACGGTTCTTGCGAACATGCATTTTGGTAGAAACAACAAACTAAACAGCAGTAAACGATAGGGAGTATGAGCAAATTAAACAGCAGTTGAGGATAAAGGCTTTAGAAGGACTGACTTACATTAACAGTTAACACTGACTTTATAATGCCCTTCTCCATGTCAAGGGAAGGATAACTCAAGAATTTCAGCACATAATCTTCTTCATAAGCATTGCCTGTACTCTACATTTTGTAGAGAGTAATTATAGATATGATAATACTAGAAGGGATAGAGGATAATGAAGATAAGATGCAGATTGATGCTACATAATCAACTACCAATCCCTGGAAGTACAAGCGTTATAGGACAAAATGTACCGACAAGAGCAATGGGCTACACTTCTGCACTGACATTGTCGGTGTATTCTACTTTTTGGTAAGATTAAATATAGATCTGATCTTTTTTAGTAAATGGTGGGTGAGGGAGATAAGATGTAGAATGCTACACAATGAACCAACCCCTCTTTCCATAACACAAGAGTGTTTTGAACACTAGTGTACTGTACAAAACGTTCTTATATTATGGGACGGAGGGAGTAGCTGTTAATGTAAGTACAGTGATAGACGACGTTCAGTCCTTACAAGAGGACTGCAGAGCTAAAACTCTTCAAAAGCATTGGTTGATTATAAATTTATGTAAGAGTCCATACGGATCTTATAATGTCCACCAAATGGACGATAACGAGGCTAACATGTGCAGTGATGCTACATAATCAAACAACTATGAAAGTAAGTATGCTCATACAGGGCAAGAGGCACTCACAAGAGCAATGCAGTGTGAAGTATAGTTGCGAGATTCTATGGTCCTTGAGAATGAATGTTCTTCTGCTAACAGTTTTCATACAGGTGAGACATTAAGGCAAATGCAGAAATGTAGTTCAAATTGTGATGTGATATCATAGATAGTACCTTACGCTGCAGCCGAGACCAATGTGTAACAAGATTATTCTAGTCACCGTCGGATAAATGTAGCAACGGAGACTTTACAGAAATTTCATTTAGAGGCTTGCCATCGAAGTGCACTTGCCTCAGGTAGGAACGATACTTCATCAACGAGTGCTTGAAAAGCGCAACCAACCCTTGCTCGTCTTCACAATCCAGTTTGGTCCTCGCCTATTTAAAAGAATGAAATCTTGTGTCTTCTGTCAGCGGAAACATATGTAGTAATGACCATGAATAACATTAGTACATTACTTACGCGTAAGTTGCAGAGGAAGACTGGAAATTGTCTGTGTCTGCGGTATAATCTTTCCATGAAGGAAAGATGCGCACAAAGTTCCTGACAACAATATAAGCTTCATCTTCTAAACTGGGAAGAAATGGAACATGGGTCCTATTTGCTGCAATTGGGGCTCTCTCTGGTTCGAAAAGGCATTTGGCAACTAGATTTGGTGTACTCTTTGCTGGAATGGGGGTTTTAAATCATAGAGCTGGTGCTGTGTCAATTGGCATAATCATACTGTTTGCTGCAGCTGGGGTCTGCTGAGATGGGGCATCAGAAATGACCAGTGTAGTAGGGCTAGAGTCTGCTAGAGTTAGGGTGTTTTGTGGGTCAGGTGATATTGCAACTACACCTAATGGGCTATTTGATTTATCAGGTGCCACTACCTTTTCCAAATACTTTGCTTGTGCTCCTCCACGATCAGCAATCGCCCTCTTCCTTTTGAACGTCTGATACACAAGAATAGCATTTGAATGGATAAATATGGTATGATGACAGATGGAATATGTACTGAAAATGGATAGGCAGGGCGTATTCACATACACGATGTGTAAACTAAGCTAATGGCAGTTCAACAAAGTAGAAGCAATGCAAAGCATCAGTTGCAAGATATGTGCGACCAATATAACCTTGGAAAGTTAGAGCAAGCACCTTGATGGGTGAATAAGATAGGGCATCTTCCTCTGACTCCTCCACTAGGGAGCTACATTGACTTAGGTCTCCCTCAAGCTCAGAATCACTGTTATGATCATATTCTGAGCATGAATCTGTAGGTGGAGAGCGTTTGCATTGCATTGCATCCAGACTTGATTTCAGTCCCTTAATGCCAAGTTTCACAACCATGGCATTGTTCTGCTTTATTATTTTCATGCGCGCAAGCTCATAATCATTATGATGCTGTTCAGAATCTGAGATTCATGAAAACATAAAAAGTAGTCAGATTATCTATGGAATGCATTGCGGATTCAACTCGAAGAGTGTATCCCTATAAACCCCTGCATATGCAAAGTTCACCCCCAACCGTGCTGACCAGACCACACACAGAAATACAAACCCCTTATGTCTCTATAACAGGCAGACACACATTTCAAAACTGAAGTAGGAACATTAGAATCATATGAAATTCGTATTTGAGCAAATAAACTAAGGAATTATGACTGGCATAATGTTTAGCTTCAAGGGTGGAGTGTTGGTAGTGCGACAGAAAGCAAGTAGGCAGATTGTATTCCATGTAAAAGATCGAAGCCTATGTAAAAGCTGGAAGTGACACTTTCTTTCTATACAATGCAGTGTTCGTTGCCCACACATGATGGAAGAGATCACATAGAGAAATACTATTCACTCATGTCTACGGTTCCAGTATTTAGAAACAGGGTGGTCCACCCTAAAAGAATATTGACAACAAATATGACAAGGCAAGCATAGATGTAGTGAATCAATCATTTACTTGTGAGCTTACTAGGACAAGTATGCAGAATTGTAACTGCAGTAAGAGACCGTCCAAAATCCTCCTAGAGTCAAGCCGTCCGGGACGTCAAGTCGCCGGCCAGGCAGGCGGCTGGGGGCGAGTAGAGATCGGAAGCGCGCAGCAGAACAGAGGGGAATCAGGGCCTGGGATGACCCAAAATCCCAGGGCGGGCCAGCCCACCGTGGGCACCCTGTAGAGATACACACCCGAGCGACAAACATGCATTTTCGAAACTAATTTAGGAACATTTAGCTGAGCAGTTAAACGACTCTGTTTTAATAATATCAGAGTCTTATTTGAACAACTAAGCTTGTTTAGCTTGATGGGTGGAGCAGTGCTATTATGACACGAAGCACGTATTCTGATCTTATAGTGATCATAAAAGGGGGAAACTCTAAGCATATTTTTTTAGCAAAAGAGGGTTTCCCCTCTGATTTCTATTAAAGAAATGACCACGGAACCAACATGATCAATTAAACCGTATTATGACTGTGCCAGATTTGAAGCTGCAAACCGGAGAAATGATATTTAGCAGCCATTGTTTGCTTCGAACTAAGAACTAAATTCTAAGAGCTGAAAAGAAAGTAGAGTAACCAAGTTAAGATCTATTTTCTGGTTGAGGTCAAAAGGTTGAGGAGATATGAAGTACCACCTCTCTTGCGGCACCGTGTAGGCATTGGGAGTGCGATGGCTGTCGGTGGCATTGAAGCAGATCTGCGATGGTAGATGGGTGCATCGGGGGATAAGTCCCATTGCGGTGGAATAGAAGGTCGTGTGAGCGGCCCCGGCAAAGAGGACAACGACACCGATGAAGCGAGAGGACGTGATGCAAGGCTCTTGGTCCGTCGCCATGGATGAGAAACGTCCATCTCTAGTAGTGGACGACGCAGTCTTGGTAGGCGCTCGGGCATGGTGGAGGACGGTGGCGATGGATGTGGTGGAGGACAACGGCAATGGATGGGGTGGAGAACGGCGGCGATGGATGGGGTGGCGGACGGAGGCTGGTGTGGGGATGGTGTTCTAGCACGGATGGTGTATGAATGGGAAAATGGAGGGAGATGTACGGGGAACCATGTTTTTGGGACGCGTCTGTCTGAAATATGGGAAAGTTACGAACTTAGCCCCCGTTTAAAATTTGGATGTCTCGTCGGTTGGGGATACGACGGTAATCTCACATCTCGCCAATATTTGCCCAGAGTGATTTCGGGCGAGGAGAGGGTGGTTAGCGCCCACAGTGTATGAACGGGGCTGACAAGTAGGGCGGTTGTGTCATGTCTGAGTGGAGTTACAAACCTGCCCCTATTGAAAATATTTGCCTACATCGATTTCGGCCGAGTCGAGTTTGTTTTTCCGCCCATCGTGTATGAATGGGGAAATGGAAGGAGAAACAGAGGTCTTTCGTACGAGCTTGAATCAAATGTGTTTTGCCGCCCATGTTTGGCACCCACCGTGTCAGAATGGGCTCAGAGGCGGTCGTGTCATGTCTAATTGAAGTTACTAACCTACCCCTATTTAGAGCAGTGGAAATCGGGATGATGGATTGTCCGTGTAATGGGTAGACAGTAATTTCCATCTCCCAAACACTTGGCTTCGGGCAGCCGACGTGGGAGTGGACATTTTGCCGCTTCTTTTGAATTTTGAGAAAATAAGCATCCACATTTACCCTGGCAACTAAATTCGAATCCATTTTGTATTCCTATACGAATCTTTATAAATCATTCTATGTGTCAATCCAACGGCCGTCCTGTTTCTTCAATCTCTGATATTCTTACTCCAGCCGCCAAATCCAGCACCGGCGTGACCGCCTGCTCTTGCCTCTCGTGGCCGGATGTGCTGCCGCGCAGGCCTCACCGCCCCACCGTACTCCCATCACTGGCCTAGACATCCCTCTACTCACCCACACCTGCTGTTATTCTCCGGCGATGACAGACGAACTAGTAAACCCTCGTACAGTCATACTCCCCTCCGCGTGGGAAACAACTGCCGAGTCTTCCCAGGATCTGTGTTGTTCCCTTCCTAGGCCTCGCCGTCGTCCACCGCCCTGGTGCTCTCGGCGCGACCTGGTCAATGTGGTCAACGACCGACATGCATCTGAAGTGGACTGTACGTGGAGAGGCTGATAGCTGGGTCCACGGCCGCAGTAAGGAAGTGCCTCCTTATTACGCGGAAAATAATGATTCCTCCACCTGACAGCAGGGACCCACTGGACGGGCAACCATATTTCGCGAAAAAATGTTTCCCCCCTGACTGCTGGGACCTACCAGCGACATCTTCGCATGCAAGGAAGTGCGCCCGGGCAAAAAGAAAAACGATTTGCCCCCTGACTGCTGGGACCCACCAGCTACATCTTCGCAAGCAAGGAAGTGCCTGTCAGTCGGGACCCACCTGGTCGAAGCGTATGTAGCATTGTCATTCTGGTCGCGAACGTGTACGTACATACTGGTCCATGTAGAGGCGCGCATGTGTCGTAGTAGAGGCGCACACGTAGCATGTACACGTACGTACAGCGGCTAGTGTGCAAGAAAGAAAATACGGCCATGTACGTACATACGAGCAGGGTCTCGAACGCCTACTCGCGCATACGTACGGCCAGGGCTCGTGTACATGGCTGGGTCGGAACGGAGAAACAACGTCATCATCGTGTTCATGGGGAGGCAACCGGCTGGGTCAGAATGGAATGCATCGTCGTGTTCATCGCGAGGGCTTGGATGGAACAACTGATGGAAACAAGGCCTGGCGTACCGCACAACGGAGGAAACGACCTTATGTTCGATGCGGCCACGGTCGAAACGGGATCCTGTTCATTGGGAGGGGTCTGGCGTACCGCAAAACAGAGGAAACAGACCTCCTATGGTTGAAATGGGGGTCCTGTTCATCGGGAGGGGTGTGGCGTACCGCAAAACGGAGGAAACAGAGTTATGTTGGTGCACTACGGTCGAAATGGGGGCCCTGTTCATCAGGAGGGGTGTGGCGTACCGCAAAATGGGACTCCACATGATACTGTTCATCTCCACCATCGACCCCCTCCAGCCTCCACGGGCTACTGTTCATCCACCGTCGACCTCCTCCAGCCTCCACCTCCGACTGTTCATCCACAGGCTCCTGTTCATCCATCCTCCACCACGTGCTACTCCACCGGCTACTGTTCAACCAGCCCTCTCCACGGGCTCCTATTCAACCACCCCTCCACGGGCTACTATTCGTCCAACCCTCCACCTTCTACTGTTCATCTAGCCCTCCACGGGGTGGTCCAATTCATCCAGCCCTCCACGGGGTCCTGCTCATCCAGCCCCAACCGACTCGATCGATCGGGGTCCTGTTCATCCATAGGAAACACCACGGGGTCCTGTTCATCCACCCCACCGGGAACTGTTCATCCAAACCCCCAGCAACGCTCACTGTTCATCCAAAGGCAGCATCGATCGGCTTCAGTTAGCAGCAGTAGCGAAGGAATCACTTGGGTTCAGTAACGTAGCTAGTGCAATCACTCGGGTTCAGTAAGAGCCCAACGCCTCGCTCGGGTTCAGTTAGAGCCCAATGCCTCGCACACACGCGTGTACGTGTACGAGAGAAACGCGCATCGCTCGGCCCCCGACCACCCACCGCAACCAGGAACTCCCCGAAATTTTCCTCGCCCTCGCTTCTACCATGGTTTTTTCCGTCATGGACGGCCCAAAGAATGTCATGCAGCTGCGTCTCCGGCCCGCCCAGGACGAAACGCCCATTTTCTGTCATGATTTTTTGTCATATAAGTAGGAGCCCACCACATCTATGATGATACAGGGTTTTGTCACAATTATTGTCATAGAAGTGTCATAAGTATGATATATTTTTTTGTTCGGCCCAAAATGTCATGGTGTGTCTTTTTTTGTAGTGGAAGCGCGCGACGAAGAGGTCGCGCAGCTCCTCCCAGGAGGCCACAGAAGATCCCAATAGGCTGAGCTGCTAGGCACGCTGAGGGAGTCCTGGATTAGGGGGTATCCGGACAGCCGGATTATATCCTTTGGCCGGACTGTTGGACTATGAAGATACAAGATTGAAGACTTCGTCCCGTGTCCGGATGGGACTCTCCTTGGCGTGGAAGGCAAGCTTGGCAATACGGATATATAGATCTCCTTCCTTGTAGCTGACTCTGTGTAACCCTAGCCCCCTCCGGTGTCTATACAAACCGGAGGGTTTAGTCCGTAGGACCAAGAACAACAATCATACCATAGGCTAGCTTCTAGGGTTTAGCCTCTTCGATCTCATGGTAGATCAACTCTTGTAATACTCATATCATCAAGATCAATCAAGCAGGAGTAGGGTTTTACCTCCATCAAGAGGGCCCGAACCTGGGTAAAAACATCTTGTCCCCCATCTCCTGTTACCATCCGCCTAGACGCAAAGTTCGGGACCCCCTACCCGAGATCCGCCCTTTTGACACCGACACACGCGGTGCTCCTGCAAGGGCCATGGGAAACCAGTTGGCCATGACCTTGTCGTTGCCACCGGCCTCCCAAACGGCTTCCTCGTACGCCTGAAGAAAGGCTGCCGGGTCCGCCATGCCGTCGTATCGGGGTGGCAAGTCTGGCCCGAACTTGGGCAGCAAGTCTGGCCTGAACTTGGGCGGCCACTGCACCCGCCGGAGGGCGTGGGTAAAGGCTCGGAGGCCCTCGGTTCCTTCGAGAGCACGCGTGGGTCCAGTCTATGGAGAAGTGTCCGCCATGAGAGCCGAACAGCGGAGCATGGCGGATGGAGTGGCGGATCTCCGACGCACCCCTACCTGGCGCGCCAAATTTCGGATTCGGGGGTTCCGCAAACCCTTGAGAGGTTCAAACTCTTGGGTGCATGCAAAGAACTCGTCCTCCCTAGTCTATCTGCTCACCGATCCCACGGCCTAGCTTGACGAACCTAACGGACAAGGGACACAACAGTTTACCCAGGTTCGGGCCACCTTGCGGTGTAAAACCCTACTTCTGCTGTGTGGTGGATTGGCCTCGAGGGGTTGCGGATGAACTGGTACAATGGTCAAACAGCCTCAGGAGGTGAGGTGTTCTTTTGCTCGACGAGCTGGTGAGCAGGTCAGGGTGGAATGGGCCCAATCTCCCTTAGTGGTGGTGGCTAGGTCCTATTTAAAGTGGCCTTGGTCCTCTTCCCAAATGTAAGGTGGGAAGGGATCCCACAATGGGAAAATTTAGGGAGACAACTAGTACATGCTATCCTGACAAAAGTAGTCTTCGCCTACAAAAGCTCCTGGTCGTGATGCCACGGTGGGCTCCGCGGTGTCCTGCCGTCCTGGCGTTCTTGGTCTTGTTGCACCTGAATGGAAACCCTTAGCTGATCCCTCGGGACTCTGCGCCTGCGCTTGCCTCCTTAGCAGCAAAGAGGAAACTGGTATGCTGCGCCCGCTGGCGCCCGCCTGGCCTTGGTCCTCTTGGCTCACGTCATCCAAACCTCGCGAGGTGTAGCTTGCATTGATATCTCCGCTCCACGGGAGCCAGCCTGGGGAAGCCGCCCCCAACGGTGGTCTTGGTGTCATCCGCCTCGCGAGGGTCTTGAGTTGTCGATGCTGAAACTGGGCCATACCGGGCTGTCGACAGAGCCACACCATGGGCCGCAGGCAGGAAACTCTGGGTACCCCCGTTCCCAAAACGCTGACACTGTCGGGCAATTGATAGTAGAACAAATAATTATCATGATATCCAAGTCAATGATCATGTATATAGGCATCACGTCCAAGATTAGTAGACCGACTCTTGCCTCCATCTACTACTATTACTCCACACATCGACCACTATCCAACATGCATTAGTGTATTAAGTTCATGGAGAAACAGAGTAATGCAATAAGAACGATGACATGATGTAGACAAGATCTATCCATGTTGGAGTAGAGCCCATCTTTGTATCCTTAATAGCAACAACAGATGTGTGCCTCGCTACCCCTTCTGTCACTAGGTGAGGACACTACAACATTGAACCCATCACAAAGCACCTCTTCCCATTGCAAGAAAAATAAATCTAGTTGGGCTAACTAAACCAATGATTCGGAGAAGAATTGCGAGGCTATAACAATCATGCATATAAGAGATCAAAGAAAACTAAAATAATGTTCATAGATAGATCTAATCATAAACTCAAACTTCATCGGATCCCAACAAACACACCGCAAAGAGTCATTACATCAAATAGATATCCACAAACAATGAGGAGAACATTGTATTGAGAATCAAAAAGAGAGAAGAAGCCATCTAGCTACTGCCTATGGACCCGTAGGTCTATGGTGAACTACTCACGGATCATCGGAGGAGAACCAATGAGTATTATGAACCCCTTCGTGATCATGTTCCCCTCCGGCAGAGTGCCGGAAAGGGCCTCTAGATTGGATCTCGTGGTTCTGGAACTTGCGGAGGCTAGAATTGTGTTTCGATCACTCCCCTAGGGTTTCTGGAATATTTGGGTATTTATAGAGCTGAGAGGCTATGGAGGAGACCTCCATGGGCCCCACCACCCATCAGGGTGCCAGGGGCCTCTAGCGCGCCCTGGTAGGTGGTGGGCCCCATGAGCCTCCCCCCAGGAGCTTCCTTGGCTCTCAAGTTGTCTTCTGGTCCAAAAAACATCTCCAAAAATTTTCACTGTGTTTGGCCTCCATTTGATATGGATATTCTGCAGAGTAAAAAACTAGCAAAAAATAGCAACTGACACTGGTGAAAGCACAAATGCTCCCTGGGTGATTTTGGTAATTAATGTCAACATATCTCTTGTTGGACTAATGCTTCTATCTAGTGTATCTCAGAAAATTTCAGCAATGGTGTGGAAAGGACAAGAGGATGTGTAACCCCTTCAAGGTTCTAAGGACATGCGTTGGCTAAAGCTCAAGACACTTCATTTCTGCTTTAGTGATCCAAGATCACATTGAGTCCATAGGAAAGCCAATACTATTATAAGGGGATGAGGTGTTGCTTAATGGCTTGCTTGCTCAAATGATTAGTGATATTTCTCCTAAACCCTCAACCAGTTTTTCCATCCTAATATGTCAAAACCCTTAACTCCAACTTGGTCCCACCGATTCTTTCTATCCGGCGCCGTCGAGTTCATATGACATAGCCACAACCAGAAACCCTAACAGTCTGGTCACACTGATACGGATCTCGGTCTCAACGAGATGGCCTTGCCAACTCCCTGTTATCAGTTGCATTTATTTTGGTCTCACCGAAATTGCAATCGATTTCACCGAGATGACTTGACCAATTCTCTGTTGCCCTATTGTTTCACTTCTGTCTCACCGAGTTGATGCAATCGGTGTCACTAAGATGAGGTTTTCCCTAAGCCCTAGCACATCGGTCCCACCGAGTTGTTCCAGTCGGTCCCACCGAGATTCCTAACATTGACATTTTGAACTAATCAGTCCCACCGAGTTTGACTATTCGGTCTCACCGAGATGGGTCAAATGTGTGTAATAGCTGGATTTTGTGTGGCGGCTATATATACTCCTCCACCCCCTTCTCCATATGTGAGAGAGCCATCAGAACGTGCCTACATTTCCACCATACATTTTCTGAGAGAGAACCACCTACTCATGTGTTGAGATCAAGATATTCCAATCCTACCACAAGAACCTTGACTTCTAGCCTTCCCCAAGTTGCTTTCCACTAGAATTATCTTTCCACCATATCCAAATCTGTGAGAGAGAGTTGTGTGCTGGGGAAACCATAATTTGAAGCAAAAGAACAAGGAGTTCATCATCAACAGACCATATATTACCTTTTGGAGAGTGGTGTCTCCTAGATTGGTTAGGCGTTGCTTGGGAGCCTCCGTCAAGTTGTGGAGTTGAACCAAGAAGTTTCTAAGGGTAAGGAGATCACCTACTTCGTGAAGATCTACCCAAGTGAGGCAAGTCCTTCATGGGCGATAGCCATGGTGGGATAGACAAGGTTGCTTCTTCGTGGGCCCTTCGTGGGTGGCGCCCTCCGTGGACTCGCACAACCGTTACCCTTCGTGGGTTCAAGTCTCCATCAACGTGGATGTACGATAGCACCACCTATCGGAACCATGCCAAAAATCTCTGTGTCTTCATTGCGTTTGCACAATCCAATCCCATCCCTTTAGTTTCTTGCAATTAGCATGCTTTACTCTTTCAGCTGCATATACTCTTGTCGTGCTTGCTTGAAATGTATTGTGAATGCTTAAACTTGTGCTAAATCTCAACCTTAACTTGAAGAATCGAAAAACTACTACTTTTGCTTGTTAAGGGTCTAATCACCGCCCTGTAGACCCCTCTTCTCGATCCTTTCAATTGGTATCAGAGAATCGATCTTCATTGCTTTGGTTTAATAACCATTGGAGGAAGATGGATGAGTCTATGATTGGGAGTATTAGACGTAGAGTGCCTTGATGTCGCTTGAACTACGCCGGAATTTCCCCAAAGAGGAAGGGATGATGCAGCACATCTACGATAGGTATTTCTCTCAGTTATGAAACCAAGGTATCAATCCAGTAGGAGAACCAAGCAACACTATGTAAACAGTACCTGCACACAAAGAATAAATACTTGCAACCCGATGCATATAAGGGGTTGTCAGTCCCCTTTTGGGTAACGGCGCCAAAAATTATCAAGTTGATGGGATAAAAATTGTGTAGATTGGGTAAAATAGATCTCGATAAAGCGTGAAATAAAAGATGCAAATAAGAAGTGCAGCAAGGTATTTTTGGGTTTTTGGAATAATAGATCTGAAAATAAAAGTGGCAAAAAATAGATCGGAAAGCAAATATGATAAAGAATAGACCCAAGCGCCGTAGATTTCACTAGTAGCTTCTCTCAAGAAATAGCACACGGTGGGTAAACAAATTTCTGTTGGGAAATTGACAGAAGATCGAATAATTATGACTATATCCAAGGCAATGATCAATATATAGGCATCAAGTCCAAGATTAGTAGACCGAGTCCTTCCTGCATCTACTACTATTACTCCACACATCGACCACTATCCAGCATGCATCTAGTGTATTAAGTTCATGGAGAAATAGAGTAATGCAATAAGAACGATGACATGATGTGGACGAGATCTATTCATGTTGGAATAGCCCCCATCTTGTTATCCTTAATAGCAACGATACATACGTGTCTTGCTGCCCCTTCTATCACTAGGAAAGAACACCGCACGATCAAACCCACAACAAAGCACCTCTTCTGCCGTGAACTTGACACGGCAGATGTCCTAGCGCAAGGACTTAGTCGTGGAGCCATCACAACAAGGTTAGCTTGAAGGGGTTAAGCGGGACAAGGGACATAGAGAGTTTACCCAGGTTCGGCCCCTCTCAACGAGGTAAAAGCCTACTCCTGCTTTGTGTTGTATTGCTAGGGTTTCGATTACCAGGAGCGAATACGCTACCTAGCTCTCGATTGCTTGTTACCTTTCTTCAACCCGCCGCCGGTTCATCCCTTTATATACACAGGTTGACGCCCGGCGGCTTACAGAGTCCCGGTCGGCTCATATACAACGTGTCCACCCCGATGACTAACTAAGCTTTCCTTACAATACAAGTTATACATGTTGCAGTTCATCCTCTTGGGCCTCAAGTCGCCTCTAGGTCTTGGGCCGTCAATAGGCTTGCTATTACCCACCATCTTTATTAATAAGTCACCAGTGCTATGACTCGGCCCCTCCTGGGCGGTTCATACCCAGTAGTTATATCCCCAACATTAGGCCCCAGGTTGATTTGAACTTGTTCACATCAATCTTCAGTACCTGACTTGTCAAAATCTTTCAACGTCCTTTTAACAAATTTGTTGTAACCCGCCATGACGTCAGCTCACAGAACCTTCTTAACCCTCCATGATGTCATTTCACATTAAATTCGCACGAGGCCCATAACATCTTTAACTGATCCTTATCTTAATGATCATCCCAAAAATCGAGGCATCCATATAGCCACATGATGATTTTGGCCTCCTCGATTCCCGTGCATGCCCTGTATACATCCCCTTATAAATAGGAATGGGGGTCCTCTTCATTTTCCCCCCTTGCCTCCTCGTCTTCGTCTTCCTCCCGCGACTCCTCTACAGCTTCAAGCTCCGCCGCCGCTGTCCTCCATTCGCTGCACCAACTCAAGCCGCTGCATCAACCTGACAGGTCCCGAGAATGTCAGCGCTCCACCGCAGTCCATCTGCAACCGTAAGTATTCGTCTCCTTAACCTCAGATCTACATTAAGGTTAGCCTTGTTCATCGGTGTTCTTCACCATTCTTCATCTTCTCCTTTAGTCCGAGTGGCCTTTGATCTGAACATGGCATGAAACTTATGCGGTAGAAGTTTAGCATTCATTTTTAACATCAGAATACTTCCTCTCCATAGAGAATCCCATCGGAGCACACAAACTTTTCTGCTGCCGCCACCTTAGGTTTAGAATATTTATTGCTTTTGTGAACTGCCGTAGATCCAAAATTGTAGCTCCAGTCTGTGAAATCTGTTTATCCATCACTTAGCAAAATTTCCACCAATAAACTTGAAGTGCCATAACTGTTATGGCGGCTTATATTGTAAACTGTGATCCACCATATAACATTAGGCCATGTTTAAACCGCCATCAAATGCTTCATAGCTTGCATAACCCCGCAATATTCTTCGGTTTAACCATGCTTGCTTATTCATCTTCATAATTTGGCTCTGCACAATACACTTGACTGTTAAACTCTGGCTAGTTTAATAGCAGAATTCTTAACACGGTAGGTACCATTAGTCCCATTCTAAGCTGACAATATGAATATCCACGTACTTCAGTGTTCTTCTTCCAGCTTAACACTTTCACTATTTATATCACTTTACTTTTGAATCAATTGTCTGGCCTAACAGTATAATCTGAAATCTCCAATATCTCTTTTTCTTAGGACTTAATCCTCAAAATGGGCAAGACTATCACTGCATGCAACTGGGTTGTTTCCCGGGTTACCGAGGACGAATTGAACGAATACATCCAAACAGGCTTCCTGGCCAAAAAAGAAGTTATTCATTGGAGGGTCCTAGGCACAAAAACCCCTCCTGAGCCCAAAGACGGCGAAATAGTTGTTTTCATTGATCATATGCTCCGGGGATTCACCCCCAGCTCAAAATTCTTCTACGACGTGTTGCATTTTTTCAAGCTCCATCCACAAGACATCAGACCAAATTCTGTGTCCAACATCTAAAACTTTCAAGTATTCTGCGAGGTGTACCTTCAACAAGAGCCCACCATCGAACTGTTCAGGGAATTTTACTATTTAAACCGGCAGAACGAGTTCACAAATGGGCCAGCCTAGAGCTAGGCGGCATCTCTATACAACGATGGAAAGAAGCCACTTTTCCAGCTGCCACTCTGCCCAGTCATCCCAAAGATTGGAACCAAACCCGGTTTTACTACAAAGACACCTCTCCGGAAGGGGAAAATCCGCTGCCGGGTTATCGTGCCAGCCGGCTTAGCAATAGGCATCCTCTACCAGTCGACACATGTAACACCCCAGATGTAACTTACCTTAATTGTACTCCAACTCTTACCAGTTTCGGCTCTAAGTTATGAGATTTCCCCGTGGTTGGGTTTTGTCTTCGTTTTGCATTTTGTTCATGTCATGCATTTCATATCATGTCATCATGTGCATCGCATTTGCATACGTGTTCGTCTCATGCATCCGAGCATTTTCCCCGTTGTCCGTTTTGCGATCTGACACTCCTATGTCCTTCGGCGCCCCCTTTTGCCGCTTTTCGTGTGCGGGTGTTAAACTTTCTCGGAATGGACCGAGATTTGCCAAGCGGCCTTGGTATACCACCGGTTGACCGCCTGTCAAGTTTTGTGCCATTTGGAGTCCGTTTGATACTCCAACAGTTAACCGGGGAACTGTAAAGGCCTCGTGTGTGTTGCAGCCCAACACCCCTTCAAAGTGGCCCAAAACCCATCCAAACCCCCTCCATCCTCTCGGTTGTTCGATCATGATCGCGTGGCCGAAAACCGCACCTCATTTGGACTCTCCTAGCTCCCTCTACCTATATATTTGCACCTCTCCCCCGAAATTTCCGGTCTAAACCCTAGTCTCCCCTTCCTTTGCGCGCCGGAAACGTCCGCCGCCGTCCCCTCGCCCAATCCCACGCCGACACGTCACCGGGCCGCGCCCACTTCGCCTTCTCACCGCCGAAGCCCGCGGGTCCCGTGGGAGGCCCTCCCGGCCCGGATCCGAGCGCCGCCCCGCGCGGGATCCCGAGCGCCGCCGCTCTTCCTCACCGCGCAACTGCCTCCGCCGCCCCGCTCCTTCACCGACCGCCGCCGACCCGCGCCTCGCCAGCCGGAGCCGAGCTCCGCCTCCATCACAATGCAGCCGCGCCGAAAACCGCCACCGCGGTGCGCGAGCCCACGCCGTCCTCCGCCACCTCGCTGCCGACCCCGTCCCCGGCCTCCTCCGGCGTGCTCTGACGTACTCCGGCGGCCGACTCCCTGCCAACTCCGGCGAACTCCTCCCCGACGAACCTCGGTTTCCGTGCTACCCAGATCCTGATCTGGAAAACCTTAGGGTTGACCCCGATTTTTCTCTCTAAGTCATTTTCTACTTTATTTTCAAGAACTTTTCATCATGCCATAACTCTATGACCGTAGCTCCGTTTGGTGCGTGTGATATATCAAATTGTTCATCATGATGTGCTCTTCATTTTGTTCCATTGCACCATGCTTGTTCGAGTCCATCTTGATGCCCAAATTGTTGGTGCAAGAGTGCTATAAAATGTTAGTTCCTTTTACTTAGCAGATCTTGAGCATTTGTCATTTTTGCCATGATTATTGTGTGCTACATATGAGGATGAGCTCTACATGTGTTTTGGGATATGCCATGCCATCTTTATAGGGGTGTATGCCATGTATTTTTGTGATCAATGTGGTCACTAGCACAAGCATGCAAAGTAGCTCTCATAATATTGCTGATTTCAGAGATTTAGAATTTCACTAAGTCATTTTTCCTGCTGTTATTTTTATGCCATGTTTTCATGTTGCTACAGAGAGATCCATGCTTCTTTTGAGCATGTTCAGTAAGGATGATTTTGACATATGGAGTGCCCTAGCATGACTCAATCTTGCTCTACTTTTGCTATAAAATGTTCCTGGCAGATTGTTTACATGTTAATCAATTTTGCCAAGGTTGTTGTAGTTGATCCATGCATGCTATGAACTTTCTCTTGCTTTGCTTGACTTCATGATCATGTCTTCTTGCTGGTAGTATGCTTAGTTTGTCATGCAATGCCTTGTGTTGAGTGCATCGAACTCGGAAACGTGCCTTCATAACTCTGTTTCTACCATGTCTAGTTTTCTGCTAAGTCTGAATCTGTTAACGAAACTTGCTATGTTTACATGGGTGCCATCATATTTTCTGTGCCCTTTTGGCTTATGGTCAGTAAGGGACTTTTGTTATTTTCTTTGAGTAGATTCATGCCATGCCTTTTTTGCTATGTTATGTTCCTGTAGCATGTCGTTATCTTGATCTAAACTTTGCTTCCTGATGTTAAATCCTGGCATGTTAGTATTTTCACTAAGTCTATGATGTTGTTATCTTTTGCACTTTTGCCATGCTTGTTTGAACCTGCTCTTGTGTGATATAGCTGAAGCTCAGTGTTCATCTTTTGTCAAGCATCTTGAGTAGATCACTGCCATGTGTTTTGTTGCTATGTTGGAGTGCATTAGCTTAGTTTTCTTGTTGCATTCTAGATGGCATCGTGCTGTTAATCGCAGAATTGTGCGATTCTTGTTTTGCTTGCCATTTGCAAACCATGCATCCGATTCCGGTGATCTTTATATCGATTTCGACCAAAATCAACTCATCTTTCCATCGGCGCACTTGGTTTGCCAAGTTGATTCCTTGATCAATCTTTTCCTTCCGAAGCACGCATATGCATTGCATATCACATCCCGCATATTGCCATGTTTTGCATCATGTTGCTTGCGCATTGCACCATGGTTGATTGTGGTTTCCTTTGCTTGTGTTCTTGCTTTGGATAGAGCCGGGAGATGAGTACGTGATCGAGGAACCCGTTGAGTACGCTTACGAGGATCAAGTTTACGTCAACTCGGAGAACTTTGCAGGCAAGATGACCATACCCTCGAAATCACTTCTATCTTTTCTTGCCAGTTGCTCGCTCTTTTGCTATGCCGCGATACCTACCACTTGCTATATCATGCCTCCCATATTGCCATGTCAAGCCTCTAACCCACCTTTTTCCTAGCAAACCGTTGTTTGGCTATGTTACCGCTTTGCTCAGCCCCTCTTATAGCGTTGCTAGTTGCAGGTGAAGATGGAGTTTGTTCCTTGTTGGAACATGATTATTGTTGGGATATCATTATTATATATTGTTTACTTTAATACACCTACATACTTGGTAAAGGGTGGAAGGATCGGCCTTATGCCTGGTGTTTTGTTCCACTCTTGCCGCCCTATTTTCCGTCATACCGGTGTTATGTTCCTTGATTTTGCGTTCCTTACGCGGTTGGGTTATAATGGGAACCCCTTGACAGTTCACCTTGAATAAAACTCCTCCAGCAAGGCCCAACCTTGGTTTTATCATTTGCCACCGAAGCCTTTTTCCCTTGGGTTTCGCGGACTCAAGGGCCATCTTTATTTTAAACCCCTGGGCCAGTGCTCCTCTGAGTGTTGGTACAACCTGTCAGCAGCCGGTGGCCACCAGGGGAAACTCTGGGTTGGCCTACCGAAATCTTGGACAATTCAATGTGCCCTGAGAATGAGATATGTGCAGCTCCTATCGGGATTTGTTGGCACATTCGGGTGGCTTTGCTGGTCTTGTTTTACCATTGTCGAGATGTCTTGTAACCGGGATTCCGACTCTGATCGGGTCTTCCTGGGAGAAGGAATATCCTTCGTTGACCGTGAGAGCTTGTGATGGGCTAAGTTGGGACACCCCTGCGGGGTTTTGAACTTCCGAAAGCCGTGCCCGCGGTTATGGGCAGATGGGAATTTGTTAATATCTGGTTGCAGAAAACCTGACACTTAACTTAAATAAAATGGATCAACTGCGTGTGTAGCCGTGATGGTCTCTTTTCGACGGAGTCCGGGAAGAGAACACGGTCTTGTGTTATGCTTGAACGTAAGTAGTTTCAGGATCACTTCTTGATCTTTATAGCTTCACGACCGTGCTTTGCTTCTCTTCTCGCTCTCATTTGCGTAAGTTAGCCACCATATATGCTAGTGCTTGCTGCAGCTCTACCTCACTACCTTTTCCTACCCATAAGCTTAAATGGTCTTGATCGCGAGGGTGTGAGATTGCTGAGTCCTCATGACTCACAGATTACTTCCAAAACCAGATGCCGGTGCCGATCATGCTGGTGCAGGGGACGCGACCGAACTCAAGTGGGAGTTTGACGAGGATTCAGGACGTTACTATGTTTCCTTTCCGGACAATCAGTAGTGGAGCCCAGTTGGGGCGATCGGGGATCTATGCATTTGGGGTTGTCTTTATTTTGGTTCCGTTGTCGGACCTTGATTGTATTCTGGATGATGTAATGCTATATTTATGTATTGTGTGAAGTGGCGATTGTAAGCCAACTCTTTATCTCTTTCTTATTCAGTACATGGGATGTGTAAAGATTACCCCTCTTGCGACATGCCTACTATGCGGCTATGCCTCTAAGTCGTGCTCCGACACGTGGGAGATATAGCCGCATCGTGGGTGTTACAAGTTGGTAATCAGAGCCTTCCCTGACTTAGGAGCCCCCCTGCTTGATCGAATCGTTGGCGTTATTGAGTCTAGAAAAATGTTTTGAGTCTTATAGGATTATATATATCGGAGAGTAGGATTCTTTTTACTCCTCAGTCCCTTCGTCGCTCTGGTGAGGCCTCCCGACGTAGAGTTTTGACTCTTCTCTTCTCAAATTTCAGGATTTTTTTTAGGATCACGCGGGTATCTTGGAATCGTTTCAACGGTTTTGTGATGAGAACATTGTTCTTGGTACCTCCTTACATTTAGGGGTTGTGGCAGTGTCCCGGGGAGTTGAGCTCCGAGGTGTTGTCGTCACAATTTTATCGTTGCAGTTCTGGAATACTTGAGTTCGCCGACATCGAAAATCTCCTTTATGCAGTTGTTGGTGAGATAACCTCGTCACCACCCAGTACTGGGGCGGGAGTTCGGGAGTATTGCCATAACTCATATAACGGATGCTTTTCGAAGGTTGAGGTAAATGATTTCCGAAGGTTTCTTGGTTATGTGTTGAAGGATGGATATAGTTGGATGTAGGATTTGCTAGTTTTGGGTGAGATATTATGCTTCCCCTGTATCCCCAACACCTGATTGCATAACCAGAAAATTTCGGGAGTTTCATAGGTGGGAATTCTTGTAGCTCTAGTATTTGTTTCTGCAGATAGTTGGTTTGTGATTGGGTAATCCCTACCAGTTATTTGTTCATATCCGTACCTTGTTGTTTTATTCATCTACCTTTACCTAAGTGGCTTCTCAATTTATGGAAGTGTGATCATTTACTTTGGAATTCATTCGTTCATTCTTGTTCGAATGTTAAGGCTACATGTTGCAATTTCGATCCATTGATTCAGCTTGCATATATGTCTTTCAAGATGCTAATGGATGTCACCCTCTTCAGGATGGCTCCTCCAACGCGTCAGAATCCGGAACCTCCGCCACCACCTCAACCTCCGGAGGCATGGCAAGCTGTCATGGCCGCCACCAACGCCAACACGCAGATGCTTTTGCAACTCTTGCAAGAGCGTAACCAAGGAGATCAAGGCCAAGGCAACAATCAAGCTCAGTTTGCTACCCTCAACCAGTTCCTCGCAAACCAGCCAAAGTACTTTAGTAACTGTGTCGAGGCCACAGACGCTGACGATTGGCTCATGGATATCTGCAAACATTTTGAGTGTAGCAATGTCAGGCCTGAGGACTTTGTCAAGTTCGCTTTGTTTCAACTCAAAGACCAAGCTGCTAAGTGGTATCAACAATGCAAAGATTCCAGAGGAGGTCGTGTGATTACCTGGGATGATTTCTGCCAAGGCTTCAAAGCTCACCACATTCCTCAAAGTGTTGCTGAGAGTAAGCGCGAGGAGTTCCGCAATCTGAAGCAACGCAGCATGTCCGTTTACCAATACAACATCCTGTTTCAGAGGCTCGCTCACTTCGCTAAACAAGACGTCCCTGATGAGAAGAGCATGATTTATCAATTCAGAGGTGGCCTTAGAGAAGATCTGCAACTAGCTCTTGTGCTTTTTGAGCTGACCAAGTATGATGAATTCTACAACATGGCACTAAAGCAAGAGGCCGCTCAGATCAAGTGCGATGCTTCCAAGAAGAGAGTCAGGGATGCAACTCCTTCTTCTTCTTCAACTCAAGTGGCAGCTAAGTAGCAAAAGTTCTGGTTGCCTCCTCCTCCATTCCATCAGCCTTATCAGCGGAGGAGCAAAGGTGGCAATGGATCTTCCCACCCACCCAACCCAGGCTATCAGACCAAAGCTTCGTCTCATGCTCCAAGGTCAAGTGCTCCGTATCACCGTCCGCTCTCAGAGGTTATGTGCAACAAGTGTCAGCAGAAAGGGCACTATGTGAACAAATGCTTCAACCAGAGGCGCCTTCCGCCTCCTCCTCCTGTGAGATCTGCCAGCAATGTAGTGGTCAAGCATAATCCCAAGTTTCCAAAGGTTAACATGATGAACGCAGCTCAGGCAGAGGACTCTTCAGAAGTGATTCTGGGTAATCTTCCTGTTAATGATATTCCTGCAAAAGTTCTTTTTGACACTGGTGCATCACTTAGTTTCATCTCAAGACCATTTGCGTGTAAGCATGAGTTGGCTTTCCAAGTTTTGCCTAGCCCGCTAGCAGTCGTCTCACCGGGTAAACGCATGAACGCTAACTCCATGGTCCCGGATGTTTGTATCAAGATGGACGACTATAAATTTCTGGCTTCTCCAATTGTTCTTGGTAACTCGGATATTGATCTAATTCTCGGCATGGACTGGCTTTCTAAGCACAAGGCTCAGCTTGATTGTGCTGCCAGGTAGATTCAATTGACACACTCTTCTGAGGATGTGATCATCTTTGCCGCTTGTGATGATACCATTCGACTGTTTTCTCTCAATGAGAAGGGCGAGTTGAATGCCATCTCTCAGATTCCAGTCGTTTGTGAATATCAACACGTCTTTCCAGAAGAGCTTCCAAGAATGCCTCCTCATCGGCCAGTTGAATTCGTCATCGATCTTGAGCCTGGCAAGGAACCTGTTTGACAACGTCCTTACAAGCTTGGACCAGAAGAGTTGAAGGAGCTGAAGAAACAACTCGATGTACAAGAGCGTATGGGGCTGATCTAACCGAGTTCTTCTCCATGGGGTTGTGGTGTTCTTTTTGTCAAGAATAAGGATGGCACGGACCGACTTTGTGTCGACTACCGCCCATTGAACAAGAAGACCATAAAGAACAAGTACCCACTTTCCAACATCAATGAGCTTTTCGAACAACTCAAAGGTGCTCAAGTATTCTCCAACTTGACCTCCATGGGCTATCATCAGATTCACATTCGTGAATAAGATATCCCCAAGACAACTTTCAGAACAAGCTATGGTTCTTATGAATATACTGTCATGTCTTTCGGCCTTGTCAACGCTCCTCCAACATTCTCTTGCATGATGAAGTTCATATTCAACCCTTACACAAATGATTTCGTCTTGGTGTATCTCGATTATATTTGGTCTTTTCCAAGAACAAAGAGGATCATGCCAAGCATTTGAGATTGGTGCTGGACAAACTCAGAGAGCATCAGTTCTATGCGAAGTTTTCAAAGTGTGAGTTTTGGCTCGATGAGGTTCTCTACCTTGGGCATATCATCTCCGCCAAGGGCATTGCTGTTAATCCTGAGAAGGTGTCTGCAATTGTGAATTGGGAACTGCCTCAGAATGTGAAGCAGCTCCGCTGTTTCCTTGGGCTTGCAAGCTATTGTTGAAGATTCGTTGAGAATTTCCCTAAGATCGCGAAGCGTCTTTCCAACCTCCTCCAGAAGCATGTGAAGTATTTCTGGACGCCTGAATGTGACATCGCTTTCAACACCCTCAAAGAGAAGCTAGTCACAGCTCCAATTCTGACTCCTCCTGATGAATCCAAACCATTCGAGGTTTTCTGTGATGCTTCCCTGCAAGGTCTTGGTGCTGTGTTAATGCAAGAGAGGAAAGTTGTGGCATATACCTCTCGCCAGTTGAAGCCCAACGAAAAGAACTACCCCACTCATGACCTCGAGTTGGTGGCAGTTGTCCATGCTCTTTTAACATGGAGACATCTCTTGTTGGGAAGGAAAGTGGACATCTTCACTGATCAGAAGAGCCTCAAGTTCATCTTCACTCAACCCAACCTCAACCTCAGGCAGACTCATTGGGTCGAAATGATTCAAGAGTATAATCCGAGTATTGAATATACTCCAGGCAAGGCCAATGTCATTGCTGACGCTTTGAGCAGGAAGGCTTACTGCAACAGTTTGATTCTCAAGCCCTTCCAACCGGACCTTTGTGAAGATTTCCGCAAACTTAATCTCCAAGTTGTTCCTCAAATATTCCTTGCCAACCTCCAAGTCTCTCCTACTTTGGAAGATCAAATTCGTGAAGCACAACTTCTTGATGCAATGGTGAAGAAGGTGAAGAATAGGATTGCCAAGAGCAAACCCAAGTACAAGTGCTATCGCCTTGATGACAAAGATACTCTTTTCTTCGAGGATCGAATTGTGGTTCCTAAGGGTGATCTACGTAAAGTCATTATGAACGAGGCTCACAATTCACTCCTATCTGTTCATCCTAGAAGTACAAAGATGTTCCATGACCTCAAGCAGTCATATTGGTGGACTCGAATGAAGCGAGACATTGCTCAGTTCGTGAATAAATGTGATGTCTGTAGAAGAGTGAAAGCAGAACACCAATGGCCAGCTGGCCTCCTCCAACCTCTTGCCATTCCAGAATGGAAGTTTGACCATATTGAGATGGACTTTTTGACTGGTTTTCCCAAGTCCAAGCACGGAAATGATGCTATCTTTGTTGTCATCGACAAGCTCACTAAAGTGGCTCATTTTTTTCCTATCAAAGAATCTATCACAGCAGCTCAGTTGGCAGAGCTATATACCTCCAGGATTGTCTCCTTGCACGGCATTCCGCAGTTGATATCTTCAGATCGTGGAAGCATCTTTACTTCTAAGTTCTGGGACTCCTTCCAGAAGGCCACGGACACCAACATTCGCTTCAGCACAACCTTTCATCCTCAAACCAGTGGACAAGTCGAGCGAGTCAACCAAATTCTTGAAGATATGCTCAGGGCTTGTGTCATTTCTTTCGGTATGAAGTGGGAAGATTGTCTTCCATATGCGGAGTTCTCCTACAAGAACAGCTTCCAAGCGAGTTCGGGCAAGGCCCCATTTGAGATTCTTTATGGCAGAAAGTGCCGTACTCCTCTGAATTGGTCAGAGACTGGTGAACGCCAACTTCTTGGCAATGACTTGATCACAAAGGCTGAAGAAATGTGCAAAGTCATTCGTGAAAATCTCAAAGCCACGCAATTGCGCCAGAAGAGTTACTATGATAGCAAGCATCGTGACTTGGCTTTCGAGATCGGAGACCATGTCTACCTCCGCGTCTCTCCAATGAAAGGTACTCGTCACTTCGGTATCAAAGGGAAGCTTGCCCCTAGATACGTGGGTCCTTTCAAGATCATTGGCAAAAGAGGCGACCTCGCCTATCAACTTGAGCTTCCTCCCAACTTTGCAAATGTGCATGACGTGTTTCACGTGTCTCAGCTTCGCAAGTGTTTCAAGACTCCTGACCGCACCATCAACTTCGAGGAGATTGATATCCAAGAAGACCTATCTTATCATGAGCGTCCTGTTACTATTCTTGAAGAAACCGAGCATAAGACTCGCAACAAGTCTATCAAATTCCTGAAAGTGAAGTGGTCACACCATTCCAACCGTGAAGCCACCTGGGAACGCGAGGACCACCTTCATTCCGAATATCCGGAGTTCATCCAGTCCTAGATCTCAGTACGAGATCCTTTCGTAGTGGTGGAGTGTTGTAACGCCCCAGATGTAACTTACCTTAATTGTACTCCAACTCTTGCCACTTTCGGCTCTAAGTAATGAGATTTCCGCGTGGTTGGGTTTTGCCTCGTTTTGCATTTTGTTCATGTCATGCATTTCATATCATGTCATCATGTGCATCGCATTTGCATATGTGTTCGTCTCATGCATCCAAGCATTTTCCCCGTTGTCCGTTTTGCGATCCGACACTCCTATGTCCTCCGGCGCCACCTTTTGCCTCTTTTCGTGTGCAGGTGTTAAACTTTCTCGGAATGGACCGAGATTTGCCAAGCGGGCTTGGTACACCATCGGTAGACCGCCTGTCAAGTTTCGTGCCATTTGGAGTTCGTTTAATACTCCAACGATTAACCGGGGAACCGTAAAGGCCTTGTGTGTGTTGCAGCCCAACACCCCTTCAAAGTGGCCCAAAACCCATCCAAACCCCCTCCATCCTCTCGGTCGTTCGGTCACGATCACGTGGCCAAAAACCGCACCTTATTTGGACTCTCCTAGCTCCCTCTACCTATATATTTGCACCCCCCCGAAATTTCCGGTCTAAACCCTAGTCTCCCCCTTCCTCCGCGCGCCGGACACGTCCGTCGTCGTCCCCTCACCCAATCCCGCGCCGACACATCACCGGGCCGCACCCATTTCACCGGCTCGCCGCTGAAGCCCGCGGGGCCTGTGGGAGTCCCTCCCGGCCCGGATCCGAGTGCCGCCCTGCGCGGGACCCCGAGCGCCGCCGCTCTTCCTCGCTGCGCAGCCGCCTCCGCCGCCCCGCTCCTTCACTGACCGCCGCCGACCCGCGCCTCGCCGGCCGGAGCCGAGCTCCGCCTCCGCCGTGACGCAGCCGCGCCGGACGCCGCCACCGCTCCGTCCTCCGCCACCTCGCCGCCGACCCCGTCCCCGGCCTCCTCCGGCGTGCTTCGACGTACTCCGGCCGCCGACTCCCTGCCAACTCCGGCGAACTCCTCCCCGACGAACCTCGGTTTCTGTGCCACCCAGATCCAGATCTGGAAAACCCTAGTGTAGACCCAGATTTTTCTCTCTAATTCATTTTCTGCTTTATTTTCTAGCACTTTTCATCATGCCATAACTCTGTGACCGTAGCTCCGTTTCGTGCGTGTGATATATCAAATTGTTCATCATGATGTGCTCTTCATTTTTTTCCATTTCACCATGCTTGTTTGAGGCCATATTGATGCCCAAAGTGTTGATGCAAGAGTGCTATAAAATGTTAGTTCCTGTTACTTAGCAGATCTTGAGCATTTGTCATTTTTGCCATGATTATTGTCTGCTGCATATGAGCATGAGCTCTACATGTGTTTTGGGCTATGCCATGCCATCTTTACGGGGGTGTATGCCATGTATTTTTGTGATTAATGTGGTGAATAGCACAAGCATTCAAAGTAGCTCTCATAATATTGCTGATTTTAGGGACTTAGAATTTCACTAAGTCATTTTTCCTGCTGTTATTTTATGCCATTTTTTCTTGTTGGTACAGAGAGATCCGTGCTTCTTTTGTGTATGTTCAATAAGGATGATTTTGACATATGGTTGTGCTATATCCATCCATGTCCCTGTTTGCATTTATGGAGTGCCCTAGCATGACTCAATCTTGCTCTACGTTTGCTATAAAATGTTCCTGGCAGATTGTTTACATGTTAATCAATTTTTCCAAGGTTGTTGTAGTTGATACATGCATGGTATGAACTTGATATAGCTTTGCTTGGCTTCATGATCATGTATTCTTGCTGGCAGTATGCTTAGTTTGTCATGCAATGCCTTGTGTTGAGTGCATCGAGCTCGCAAACGTGCCTTCATAACTCTGTTTCTGCCATGTCCAGTTTTCTGCTAAGTCTGAATCTGTTAACGAAACTTGCTATGTTTACATGGGTGCCATAATATTTTCTGCGCCCTTTTGGCTTATGGTCAGTAAGGGACTTTTGTTATATGCTTTGAGTATATTCATGCCATGCCTTTGTTTGCTATGTTCCGTTCCGGTAGCATGTTGTTATCTTGCTCTAAACTTTGCTTCCTGATATTAAATCCTGGCATGTTAGTATTTTCACTAAGTCTATGATGCTGTTATCTTTTGCACTTTTGCCATGCTTGTTTGAACCTGCTCTTGTGTGATTTAGCCGTAGCTTGGTGTTCATCTTTTGTCAAGCATCTTGAGTAGATCACTGCCATGTGTTTTGTTGCTATGTTGGAGTGCAGTAGCTTAGTTTTCTTGTTGCATTCTAGATGGCATCGTGCTATTAATCGCAGAATTGTGCCATTCTTGTTTTGCTTGCCATTTGCAAACCGTGCATCCGATTCCGGTGATCTTTATATCGATTTCGACCAAAATCAACTCATCTTTCCAGCGGCGCACTTGGTTTGCCAAGTTGATTCCTTGATCAATATTTTCCTTCTGAAGCACGCATATGCATTGCATATCACATCCCACGCATTGCCATGTTTTGCATCATGTTTCTTGCGCATTGCACCATGGTTGATTGTGGTTTCCTTTGCTTGTGTTCTTGCTTTGGGTAGAACAGGGAGACGAGTACGTGATCGAGGAACCCATTGAGTACGCTTACGAGGATCAAGTTTACGTCAACTCGGAGAACTTTGCAAGCAAGATGACCATACCCTCGAAATCACATCTATCTTTGCTTGCCAGTTGCTCGCTCTTTTGCTATGCCGCAATACCTACCACTTGCTATATCATGCCTCCCATATTGCCATGTCAAGCCTCTAACCCACCTTTTTCCTAGCAAACCGTTGTTTGGCTATGTTACCACTTTGCTCAGCCCCTCTTATAGCGTTGCTAGTTGCAGGTGAAGATGGAGTTTGTTCCTTGTTGGAACATGATTATTGTTGGGATATCATTATGATACCTTGTCTACTTTAATGCACCTATATACTTGGTAAAGGGTGGAAGGCTCGACCTTATGCCTAGTGTTTTGTTCCACTCTTGCCGCCCTAGTTTCCGTCATACCGGTGTTATGTTCCTTGATTTTGCATTCCTTACGCGGTTGGGTTATAATGGGAACACCTTGACTATTCGCCTTGAATAAAACTCCTCTAGCAAGGCCCAACCATGGTTTTACCATTTGCCACCTAAGCCTTTTTCCCTTGGTTTCCGCGGACTCAAGGGTCATCATTATTTTAAACCCCCGGGTCAGTGGTCCTCTGAGTGTTGGTCCAACCTGTTAGCAGCCGGTGGCCACCAGGGGCAACTCTGGGTTGGCCTAATGGAATCCTGGACAATCCGATGTGCCCTGGGAACGAGATATGTACAGCTCCTATCGGGATTTGTCGGCACATTCGGGTGGCTTTGCTGGTCTTGTTTTACCATTATCGAGATGTCTTGTAACCGGGATTCCGAGTTTGACCGGGTCTTCCTGGGAGAAGGAATATCCTTCATTGACCGTGAGAGCTTGTGATAGGCTAAGTTGGGACACCCCTGCAGGGTTTTGAACTTTCGAAAGCCGTGCCCGCGGTTATGGGCAGATGGGAATTTGTTAATATCCGGTTGTAGAAAACCTGACACTTAACTTAAATAAAATGAATCAACCGCATGTGTAGCCGTGATGGTGTCTTTTCGGCGGAGTCCGGGAAGAGAACACGGTCTTGTGTTATGCTTGAACGTAAGTAGTTTCGGGATCACTTCTTGATCTTTATAGCTTCACGACCGTGCTTTGCTTCTCTTCTCGCTCTCATTTGCGTAAGTTAGCCACCATATATGCTAGTGCTTGCTGCAGCTCTACCTCACTACCTTTTCCTGCCCTTAAGCTTAAATAGTCTTGATCGCGAGGGTGTGAGATTGCTGAGTCCCCGTGACTCACAGATTACTTCCAAAACTAGATGCAGGTGCCGATGATGCCAGTGCATGGGACGCGACCGAACTCAAGTGGGAGTTCGACGAGGATTCAAGACGCTACTAACTTACTATAATTCCTTTCCGGACGATCTGTAGTGGAGCCCAGTTGGGGCGATCGGGAATCTATGCATTTGGGGTTGTCTTTATTTTGGTTCCGTAGTCAGACCTTGATTGTATTCTGGATGATGTAATGCTATATTTATGTATTGTGTGAAGTGGCGATTGTAAGCCAACTCTTTATCTCTTTCTTATTCAGTACATGGGATGTGTAAAGATTACCCCTCCTGCGACATGCCTACTATGCGGCTATGCCTCTAAGTCGTGCTCCGACACGTGGGAGATATAGCCGCATCGTGGGTGTTACAACACAAAGGAACGGGCCAAATATGCGCCCCTTTTTTCCAAAAATCGGAGCCTTCATGGATAATGGCTTAACTGGCCTCGAGCTTGTCCGGTGCTGGGTTTCATGGAGGATATTGCCCCTAAGCTGCCGCTCCGGCTTAATGTGTGAGTACACTGGCAACTTGAAAGATCCGCTTAGCCACTGCCAGATAGGGATGACTGAAGAGGATACCAAAACTCTCCTGAACGAGAGCCTAGAAGATTGCAGCCAAGTTAGATTTAGTCCTTTCTACACTCTCAACCAACCACCTGTTGTAAGCTTTTAAGCTATTTCCGGTTTAAGCACTGTTTTTCATTCAAACTGTCTTCTCATAACCCATTTAATTTGCATAGGCCTATTCCTCTTTCTGGAACAAGAAGTTAGATAAGCCGATCAAGAAGACCCGGACAAAAAGCAAGGCTATCAAAATGCCTGCCAAGAAGAAAACCAATGCCGCCGAGTTATTAAACTTGGATGGTAATGATGATGATGATGAGTCGGAGCTAACACTTTACTCCCTTGGGTCATTTTTTGTACACCTTATTGATAATGATTGCTATCAGGATGATGCGGAAGGAAGCCATGCAAATGCTGAAGAGGTAAATATCCTTTCCTCCGACTCTGAACCCTTGCCAAGATAGAAAGTTCGTCAAGCAAGCCGGAGAGTAAGGTTTTACCATCCTTTAGCTTATTTGGATCCCAACTTTCTTTTGAAGAAGCAGCAACATGAAGCTCGCCGCACGACCCGGAACAGTGGCGGCAGAATACTTTCTCCGGCTTACCAAACACACCAGCACCTTGCAAGCGTCGACCGGAGGTTTCAAATATTTTTGGCTTACCTTATCCCAAGGCGGGTCTTTTTCAACAACCTCTTAACCCGTCTGATTCAAATTATTAGGGATCATCTCATTCCTCCTCCGATGATTCAACTGGGACTCAAATCCCGGCCTTCAAGACCGTGCCTGGGTAAGAATGTAAAAGCTATTCGGTTTGAATCATGCATTTACTTGTCATATTAACTATGTCTTGTACTTCCTTTTCAGTGCTATAGAAAGCCCAACAACAGGCAGAAAACTAACAAACTGGCTGAAGAGCCCAAAACTATTGAACTGGAACATGCCACAACTAAGACTTTGCATCAAGTGTCAGAAGCTGTTATAGATGACCCCCCCTCCAGAGGAACACCCCATTATCCAAGATGCCCTGGACGTTGATCTAGAAGATGATATACCGCCCAGTCCTGCTCAGCAGGCTCAGAAAACTGATGACATAATGATTACTGGGATGGCTTATCAGGCCCCAGGCAACCCCATTGCCCTGTCCAAACACATCGCTAAGGAGGAGTTCTCTGCTGTTGACAAGGGAAAATGGAAAGTTGATTTGGAGGGGTATTCTCAATTTAGTGCTTAAGAGATTCACTCTGGTTACTTGAACCGCCTTCACACCAGCCGTGACTTTGAAGCCGGCTTGGTCAACTTGATGAAGGAGCATTTTGAGGTAATCCTGCACAGTCCTCCTCATAAATATACCTCTATCAGCCGCCAAGTCTATAGAATATGCTAGAATTGAATATACTATAGACATTTAGATAGTCATCAAGGAATGAAGATCAAAACTAGTATCCCCCAAAGGCCGACTTAAACTATCAAGTTAAGCCGGGACTTCATTTAACAGCGATCAACTTTGCACCTGTAGCCCCCAAGGGCCGACTTAATCAGTATGAATAAGCCGGGGCTTATCACCATGGTTGAAAATAAAATCCAAGCATGTAGCTTTATAAATTGGATCACACCATTTTTCCCGAGTCATCATAAAAACTTATCTTGAAAAAGAGCAATATGCATTAGCCCCCAAGTGCCAAGGAAAATACTTGTATTATGATTGGGACTTCGAAAATAATCATGATCATAATACCTTCCATGTTGTTCATGTCACAGGCCGAACTGAATGTGAAGGAGGCCCAAGTCAAAGATCTGAGGGCTAATATTCAAACTCAACAATTTGAGACATCAAAAGCCAAATCAGAGCTGGAGACTGTATTGGAGAACATTGCGCAGTTGAAACAGAGCTTCAGTACTGATAAAACCGGCTGGGATACCAAGAAGGCAGCTTTACTAAAAAGAGCGGAGGACGCCGAAGCAGCCCTTAAGCCGGTAACTGATGAGTTGTCCGGTTTAAAGCATCAAATCAAAAGTATGACAATGGCCATCTTCGGTAAGTAACAATAATACTTTCCTTTGCACTAACAGTATATCATAATCATCTGCCGGTTTACCAATAATTTTACTAATGCAGGCTTCCGAATCGCCAAATTGGGCTCAGACATGCGCATCAAGCTTAAAGCTATCTATACTTTGGTAGAGTAGATATACACTGGCGCTCAAAAAACAATTGCTGCTGCTATTCATCAGAAACATCCGCCTACCCTCATCAAAGAAACACTGGAAAGGCTATCTGTCCTGCCCCAAAGAATTGAAGATTTAAAGTGAGCAGCCGCCAGAGCCGGCGCCATGACTGCCTTAAGCTAGGCAAAATCATGGCAAGAAGATCTTGATCCAGAGGATTTAGCCAACGGTTGCCCCAATGTCAAAGAGGACGGTGTCAGATTTCGGGTTCCGGCAGACCCTTGAGGTTCGAACACTGGGGTGCGCGCAGAGATTTTGCCTCCTACCTACCTGCACCCCTCTGCCATGCTAGGATCTAAACTAAGGAGAGAATAACACAAGAGACACAAGGTTTATATTGGTTCGGGCCACCATTGGATTGCCTCTTGGGCTGATGATGATGAACAATACAAGGAAGAACAGCCTCGCGAGGGTCTGTTCTTGGCTGAGACGATGAACTGCTGGGAGGAGTTCAGTCACCTCTCTCTCTCTCTCTCTCGGCTCCGACTAACCGACCGACCCTTCTAACGAGCCTCTTCCTTCCTACCTCTTTTTCGTCCTCCCCTCTATGTGGGTGGCTGGTCCTATTTATAGAGGCCCTGGTCCTCTTCCCAAATATTGAGCGGGAAGGGAGCCAACAATGGCGGGCTAATTTGAAGGGGACAGCAAGTATCAGCTATCCTGACAAAAGTAGTCTTCGCCTGCGCAAAGCTCTGGTGATGACGCTGTCTTGGGCTCCACGGTGACCTCCGTCTCGTAGTCCTCCTGGTCTTGGTCTCGTTGCACCGAAATGGCAACCTTTTCCTGATGCCTCGATACTCCACGGCTGCGCTTGCCCCCTTTGCACCAAAGAGGAAAGGAGGACGCTGCGCGGGCTGGCACCCGCCTGGCACCCTGAGTTGTCATGGCTTGCGTCATGGGCACCTCGTGAGGTACCCCGCCTTGATCCCTCCGCCTCCTCGTGAGCCAGCCTGACGAGGCCGTGCCTGAGGAAGCTTCGCGTCGTCCGCCCCGCGAGGCTTGGCCCCTCGCGCGGGTCTTGGGTTTGTGTTGGTGAAGATGGGCCATGCTGGGCCCCCCTTTGAGCCACGTTGCAGGCCGCAAGCAGGCAAGTCTGGGGACCCCCGTTCCCAGAATGCTGACAGTAGCCCCCGGGCCCAAGGCGCGCCCGAACTTGGCCGTGTAGGGAGGCGGAAGGGCAAGAGTGAAGTGCCGCGGGCCCTAACAGCCTGCGGCCTTGGGTGCCGCGTGGCGGTTGACTAGACGTGGGCGCCTCCACTTCCCCACGACGCCTCGGCAACTGCACGGATGGGACAAGTCCCTGCATGCAAAAACAGGTCATGATTACCTGCGATCATGGAGGCTGGCGGTTGGCCTTCGCCGGCTATAAGTACGGAACGGCGCGTGCCCTTCCAGTCCACCCCTCCTTGCTTATCCTTCTTCCCGACGATAGAGAAGGGAAAGGCTCCCCGAGAGGGGCCAGGCCCTCTCCCGCCAAAGAAACGGCTCATCCCCCGTGGCCCGGACGAAGGGGCCCTTCAGGTGGTGCCGAGGCCTTGGGGCAAGCGAGCGCCGGCTGGAGTGCTGCCCTGAGGAAGGTGGCCAGAGCCCTGCTGCGATGAGGACTGGGCACGCCACCCACTCCCTTGGAGGCTCCTCAAGCGGTGGAGGCGTCGGAGGTTCCAGCGACTCCAGCGAGCTCTTCGCGACTCCGGAGACGAGCGACGACAGCTACGAGCCCCCGCACCGGCGCCGCTCCTGGAGTAGGGCGGGCTCGTCAGGCCGCCGCCGACTCTGATCTGGATGGGGTTGGCGTCGGTGCTTGACGGCCCACTGTTGATGATGGCGTCTTTTGCAGGGACGCGTGTGGTTTTTGTCCCTTTAGGATCCGTTCCCTGCGAGGAATCAAAAATGCATCCCGTAGGGGCTTGTAAGGTGCCTGTGATCCTGTCTTGTATATGTAACACTTGTTGTAGAATTGCGCGAGTTGCTCATTCCATCTTAGCTCAGTCCTCCCTTTCGAACCTCACGAGGGCTTGGTGCTCTACGCTGACAGGTCCCAGTCCTAAGGGGGCTTCAGCCGTCGCTGGTATGCCAGGTCGCGATGTCGTGGTCAAGGCCAGGAGGTGAGCGACCCGGAGTCCGGTAAGAGCCCCTGAGTCGCGATGCTCAGGAGGTCCCCTTTGGCGCCCAAGCAGCCGTCGTTTGGTGAGAAAGGGGAGCAGCGTCGCTAACAAGGGATAGCATTAGGTGCGGGGATGGTGCCACGGTAGCTGGCGCTTCCGGGCAATAACTTATCTCGAGGATCAGGGGCCGCTCTCTGGTGTGTGGCCGGGTCCGTGCGCCGGCAGGAGCGGGGTTGCCTGGCGAGGTCCTCGTGTGTCTCCTCCCTCTCGCCTCAGCTCCCCTTTCTGCTCTACGTCCTCGGGTCCCGGCCCTCGAGCAAATCTCAGCCGTCGCTGGTATGCCAGGTCGCGATGCCGTGGTCAAGGCCAGAGGGTGAGGGCTGGAGAGCCAGTAGGAGCCCTGAGTCGTGATGCTCAGGCACCCCCCCTTTAACGTGCAAGTGGTTCACGCGGACGAGAGCGAAGGAGGCATAGCAAGAGCCTCGCCTGACGCAGCTCCTTCAGGAGGTCCTGCAGGTCCATCATAGAAAAAGCAAGGGGTTTCTATACAATTGACGGTCAGCCGTTGGTTGCTTCTGAGGGGTGGTGAGGCACTGAAGGCTTGACGAGGTGACGCTATGCGGGGCTGCCGCGGCCAGAGCTCAGCCATCCAGGTTTGTCAATGTTGCAGGGACGGACCCATGCGCAAGCGTCGTTCCATTCGGGAGCAGCTTCGTTAGTTGGCGTCAGCTGAGTATGCAACTAGGTAAACACGTTAGCCGCGAAGGAGTGGATTCGTTCAAATAGATGCTGGGAATGCAGAGATCACTGGGTCAGGCCCGAGCGACTTGGGGGTGATGCAACGTGAGGGGCGCCCCCAACAAGGTAAGCTAACAACATGGAATAAAGGGATACACGCCACAGGGACGGACCCACGCGGCCTGGGAATAATGCAGCCCTGGGGGCACTCCCAGCTGGAAGTAAAACTCAAAAGATGTCACCTGATGATGTTGAGGACGAAGGGGTGTTGGTGTAGCAGGCTCGGGGGGCTGCGGGAGCCGATCCTCATGAGCCCCCAGGCCCAGGGGCCTCGGGAGGCTCCGGAGGCGCTGGCGGTTCCTCGCGGGCCATCTCCATCTCTGCTAGGGCTGCGGAACGCCTAGCCTCTCGTGCCTCCGTGATGTCCCTCATGAGGCGCTGGTACGCGTCAGCCGCGTTCAGCAAGCCGTAAGGCATGTGAATGTAGCTGTGGGGTGGACCTCCGCAGGGCCCCACTCGCGAGGGCCAGAGGCGCTCCAGAGAGGCGACTCGGTTGAGCCCTGGTATGTCGATGCAGACGTGCAGTCCACCATCCTCGCCTGGATGGGGGGCCACTGCTGGTAGGCGGCGGGCGCCTCTCATGACTCTTGACTCCTGTAGCTCCTGAATGGCCTTGCTAACGAACTCCTGTGGGTCTGGATCTCCTTGCCTTGCTCCTTCTTGAGGGAAACGTGCTTCAAAACACGCCTCCATGTGGTGCCCAAGCGCCTCCCTCGTGACCCCAGCTAGGTCGGTGGCCCCCCAGGGGAGAGCCCCCGAGCCTTGCCTGAGGAGGGCGCCGGGCGCGCTTTCCTATGCGATGGAGGGAGGCTCCCCCTGGGCAGGCGCGGGCCCAGAGGGGCCTGCCTCCTGAGTGGTCGAGCTGGACGATGTCTTCTTCTTCTTGGGGGTGGTCTCGGGAAGCCTCCTGCTTCCGCGATCCGGGTCTTCTAGTGATGCGGCCTGAAAGGCTCGTTCCAGGGAACACACCGCGTCCTTCTCTTCACAGGGCACCGTGATGACTCCGCCACTTCCTGGCATCTTGAGGACGTTGTAGCCGTGGTGAGTTACGGCCATGAACTTGGTCAGCGCTGGGTACCAAAGGATGGCGTTGTATGGCAGGCGAATGTGAGCGACGTCGAAGTCGATGAGCTCGGTGCGGTAGTTGTCGCGTGCCCCGAAGGTGACAGGGAGGCGGACCTGCCCAATCGGGACCGTGGAGCCGTCAGTGATGCCAGAGAAGGGCTTGGTTGGCTGAAGCTGGCTGTAGGGCACTTGGAGGTTGTTGAACGTCTCCACGGACAGGACGTTGAGCCCTGCCCCGCCATCGATGAGGGTCTTGGTGACCACCATGTTGCTGATGATTGGGGAACAAAGCATCGGGAGGACTCCGGCTGTTGCCGCACACTTGAGCTGATCTGCTGAGCTGAACGTGATGGCGCACGCCGACCACCTAAGAGGGTGTGTGGCTTCGAGTCTGGGGAGTGCTGCGTTCACTTCACGGGCGAACTGCTTGAAGATGCGCTGAGAGGCTGGGGCTTATGCTCCGCCCAAGATGCAGGCGATCGCACGCGGCTCCTAGAAGCCCCCAGCCTCCTCGTCCTGATGGCGGTCCTTGTTTCTCCATGGCTGCGGCGGCAGCGGTGGGAGGCCTGCGTTGCCTAGCGGGCGATCCTCGCGAGGCTGATCCCTCCAGTCTCCCTCGCGAGGCTGATCCCTCCATCCTATCTCGCGAGGTGGGTCTTGCCAGCGATCCTCGTGAGGTTGGTCGCGCCACCCTTGGCGCGGCCCACGGTCTTCCCAGCATCCTGCGTTTCTTCCTCCTCCTCGACCGTAGCCCCGGTCACCGCGGTCGGGGCGACGGCCGAACCTTCCTTCACGCACGGCTCGGAGTTCTTGGCATTCGTTGGTGTTGTGGGTGTGGAGGTCGTGGTACACGCAGTACCGGCTGCCCTTGGGAGGTTCGGGCAGATCTCTGCCCCGCTTGGTGTCTGGTTCTGCCGCGAGCACTGCAGCCCCCTTGCGCTTCACATCCTTGGCCTTGAGCTTCTTCTCTTCTGGGTCTGCGGCAGGCAGCTCAAGGAGGGAGAGACACCCCTCCTCAGCCCTGGCGCACTTGTTTGCCAAGTTGAACAGCTCCAAGGAAGTGCACAGGTCTTCATGCATCGCCAGCTCCTCCTTCATCTTGACGTCGCGCACTCCGTCGGAGAAAGCTGAGATGATGGCCTCCTCAGTCACCTTGGGGATCTTGAGGCGTGCGTTGTTGAAGCGCTGGATGTACTTCTGCAGGGTCTCCCCGGGTTGTTGCTTGATGCGGCGCATGTCGCTCACGGCGGGTGGCCGGTCGCGAGTACCTTGGAAGTTGGCGATGAAGCGGGTGCGCATCTCTTCCCAGGAGGAGATTGTGCCTGGAGCCAGGTGCGGGCCCCATCCTTGAGCGCCATGGGAAACCAGTTCGCCATGACCTTCTCGTCTCCATTGGCAGCTTCGATGCCCAGCTCGTAGAGCTGGAGGAACTCCGCAGGGTCGGCAGTGCCGTCATAGCGAGGAGGCAGGTCTGGTTTGAACTTGCCGGGCCACGCGACGCTGCGTAGTTCGGTGGTGCAGGCGTGGCAGCCTGCTGTGGCCACGGGAGGCCTTAGGTGACGGAGAGCCTGGTCTTGCATGTCCCCACGCGCTGGAGCAGGGGGATGGTCGCGTCGTGCTGGAGCAGGGAGCGCCCGGGCAGCTTCTGGCGGGCGAGGGACTTCTTGGCAGCTCTGTTCTTGCTGTGCTGGCACCTGACGGAGCGGGTTCCGCCCAGGGGCCATGCGCCTTGGAGCCATGGCGTCTTCTTGGGGAGGAGGCGGATGGGGTGCCACCGGAGCCTCTTCGCCCACGCGGGGCGGGGTGCGGTGCAGCGGAACGGACAGCACGGAAGAGCCCCCTGCAGCGCGGACGAGCTCGGCGACGCGGTCGAGCCATTCTTTGTAGACGTCGTCGACGGGACGGTAGCGCAGGAGCTCGTTTGCCGCGATGAGTGCAGCCCAGGCCTCCATGGGCGCGCGGAGCGCGCGAGACGAAGATCCAGCTGGGGCGAGCGAGGGAGTTGCGATGCGGCCGTCTTGCCGCACGGACGGATGCTGGGACGATGCTTGCCGCTCGTCCCCCGCCGGGCCGGTGGCGGCGTTGACGGCAGGTGACGGGGAACGGCGTGGATGCCCGCCGACAGGGGCCGTCTGGGCGACGCAGGAAGCGAGTGCGGCCCGGCGCTCGGCGCGGGCCCGACGAGCGTCAGACATGGGCGTGACGGTCGGAGGAGAACGGGGCGGTGGAAGACGAATTCCGGCGCACCCCTACCTGGCGCGCCAAATGTCGGATTTCGGGTTCCGGTAGACCCTTGAGGTTCGAACACTGGGGTGCGCGCGGAGATTTCGCCTCCTACCTACCTGCACCCCCCCGCAATGCTAGGATCTAAACTAAGGAGAGAACAACACAAGAGACACAGGGTTTATACTGGTTCGGGCCACCGTTGTGGTGTAATACCCTACTCCAGTCTGTGGTGTGGTGGATTGCCTCTTGGGCTGATGATGATGAACAATACAAGGAAGAACAGCCTCGCGAGGGTCTGTTCTTGGCTGAGGCGATGAACTGCTGGGAGGAGTTCAGCCACCTCTCTCTCTCTCTCTCTCTCGGCTCCGACTGACCGACCGACCCTTCTAACGAGCCTCTTCCTTCCTACCTCTTTTTCGTCCTCCCCTCTATGTGGGTGGCTGGTCCTATTTATAGAGGCCCTGGTCCTCTTCCCAAATATTGAGCAGGAAGGGAGCCAACAATGGCGGGCTAATTTGAAGGGGGACAACAAGTATCAGCTATCTTGACAAAAGTAGTCTTCGCCTGCGCAAAGCTCTGGTGATGACGCCGTCTTGGGCTCCACGGTGACCTCTATCTCGTAGTCCTCCTGGTCTTGGTCTCGTTGCAACGAAATGGCAACCTTTGCCTGATGCCTCGGTACTCCGCGGCTGCGCTTGCCCCCTTTGCACCAAAGAGGAAAGGAGGACGCTGCGCGGGCTGGCACCCGCCTGGCGCCCTGAGTTGTCATGGCTTGCGTCATGGGCACCTCATGAGGTACCCCGCCTTGATCCCTCTGCCTCCTCGTGAGCCAGCCTGATGAGGCCGTGCCTGAGGAAGCTTCGCGTCGTCCGCCCCGTGAGGCTTGGCCCCTCGCGAGGATCTTGGGTTTGTGTTGGTGAAGATGGGCCGTGCTACCCCCCCCTTTGAGCCACGCCGCAGGCCGCAGGCAGGCAAGTCTGGGGACCCCCGTTCCCAGAACGCCGACAGACGAGTCTCCCTTCAGCGCTGATGATTTTGCACAAATAGCAAGGGCAATGCGTCCAATAGCAAGCAAGCTCGCTAAAGAAATAGATCTTTCCCAATACCAGGCGACTTATGATGCTGAGAACAAGAAGGTGAAGGCACCGATTCATCAACAAGTGGATCTCATTGTAACAACCCAAGGCCGACGCTCTATATGCCTTCCATGTTTTGCGTGTCAGTTGTGTTATTTATTTGTTTGTTGCATTCATCATGTCATCATTTGCATTGCATCGGCACTCTGCTGCCGTCATGTTTTCAGGAAACTTGCACCCGTTCATAGTTGCTGCGTCCCCCTGCCTTCGTTGACCGTTCTGAGACCAACCGTGTTTTCGGTTCCCTCTTGCCGAACCACCTAACCTCTCTCGTCAGCCCGCAAACCCCTCGAGTGCGTCCGAAGCTGTCTCGGACCCGACCCGGGCAGTCATGACCATTGGATCTGGACCATCCCCAAACATCCTGAAATCATCATCGGTTTCTCGTTGGACTCTCCTAACCTATTTATCTCGGACCGTCCGATTACGATTGGAGGGACCTAACTGCCCTAAACTGGTCTGTTTCGCTATAAATAGTGAGCAACGCTAGTTTCTAGGGAGCTTATCCCATCAATCCCTTCCCGCCGCCAGCCAACGACCCACTTGCCAGATCCACCTCATTTTCCCCATCCACCCGAGTGCCTCCACCTTGCTTTCAGCGTCGCCCAACCAGATCGTAGCCTCCTTCTCCTCTTGCCGAGCCACCACGCCCGCAGCCTCGCTATCGCGAGCCTCCTATCCCGATCGCTTAGGCCTCCTTGTTCCTCTCCCGAGCAGGAGCTCGCCTAAGGCTCCCGCAGCCACCTCCATCCCGCGCAGGAGCTCACTCCCGAGCTCAGCTATGTTCACGCCCGAACCCCATGCCCGCCTCGCGACCATCTGTGTTGCCGGCGACCACCTTCGGCAGGCACCCACAGGGCTTCCTGCCTGATTCCCAGATCAAGCTCGGCTCGATCCCGATCTCCCCAATGTCGTCGTCAGGCGAGTCACCGGACCAGTCCCCGACGAAGTTGCCTCGTCCCGCGTCTCCCTTCTCTTCTGCCCTGTCCTCCCATTTTCCTTCTCCCCCTGCCTCTCCGTGTAACCTCCCTCTCTCATCGTTTTCACAGGAGGATCCCCGTCCCCGCCATGGATTTGAACACCGCTGCCGAAGCTCGACTCCACGGCCTTCCCCGACACGTCTGTTGCTTGCAGCTACTGAATCTGGTCCGTCCCCAACGGATCCGCCTCAAGTTTGCTGCAGCTCCTCCCTGTCGTCCTTGCGCTGCCTCCAGGACCAACCGGAGCCCCGCCGTCTTTGACCCGAGCCGCCTCCTGCCCGAGCGTAGCTGCCCCTGGAGCTCCGCCGAATCGCAAGCAGACCCCATCCTCGCCCAGGGCCCAGCCGGATCCCGTCGTTCCCGGGTCCTCCCTGCGCCTGCCGACCCGCGAGCCCCACCAGAGCCGCCTCCTTGTGTTTTCGTCAGAGATGCAAGTCCTCTGCTTCCTAGAGGCCTGCTCTAACCGCGGCAGCGCTTCAGCATCGCCTCGCGGCCCAGATCCGCCGGCCCATCGCTCTGCTTCCCCTTCGGCCTGTTGGCCCAATGTAAGAAGCCACCATTTTCCCCCGCCCTGTGCGCTGCATACTAACCCGCACCCAGCAGTTTTGGCCCATTCACTGTTTTTTCTGTCGAACGAATTTAGCTATTTATCCATAGTTTACAGTTTTTCAGAAAAAAAAACCTCTGACTTCATGCATATAATAACTTAATAATGGTGCATCTTTTGTAAAAACTTTGTACATGTAAAATGCTTAGATTTTCATCTAGTTTCATAATATGCTACTTTGATCAATGTCTAAAAGGTAACTTGCTGTTTGCATTAATTTTCTTAAATGACATGCTACAGTGTTTTATTTGATAACTAAATAACCATAGCTCCAAATTTAATAAACTTTATATGTAAATGGGGTAGAAAATGCATAGATTAACATGGTGCACTTATTTTGCATGTTTAACAACTCTAAAATTGTGTATAGGGCAGAATAGTACCAAATTCAAAATATGGACATGAGGATTTTCTGGAATTGTTGTTTGTTATTTCCGGCCTCATTTAATCTTGCCTAAATAGTTAGTTTACTTATACTTCACCTCTTTCCATGTTTAACAACATTTAATATTGTTGTGTAGTTAAACGAGAGTGAACTAAATACTTGAATGTGGTGTTTCATCAATATGCAAGTCGTTGCATATTGAGCTCCACTTAATTTGTAGTATTGTTTGTTGCACTTTGGCATGCCATGCATCATACTTGCTTGTGCATCATGTCATTTTTATGTGATGGTTATTTACCATGGTGTTCACTTCTTTCTGGTTGTGCTTCTTCTCCATAGTTCCGATTACATTGCGATTGTGAGGATTCGTTTGACTACGTTTGTTCATCTACTTCATGGATTTGATCTTCTTCCTAGCAGGATTTCAGGCAAGATGACTGTTACCCTAGATACCACTACTATCTTTGCTATGCTAGTTGTCTCGATGCTATCGCTATGTCACACTACCTATCACTTGTTTATCAAGCCTCCCAAATTTCCATGATAGAATCTAACCTTTTCACCCTTCCTAGCAAACCGTTGTTTGGCTATGTTCTCGCTTTGCTCAGCCCCTCTTATAGCGTTGCTAGTTGCAGGTTATTCCATGTTGGGTCATGGATATGATGGGATATCACAATATATCTTATTTAGTTAATGCATCTATATACTTGGAAAAGGGTGGAAGGCTCGACCTTATGCCTGGTGTTTTGTTCCACTCTTGCCGCCCTAGTTTCCATCATACCGGTGTTATGTTCCTTGATTTTGCGCCCCTAACACAATAAGGGGTATGGAACCCTTGAGGGAGTCCTAGATTACGGGGTCCTCGGGCGTTCGGGCTATGCAACGTGGGCCGGACTAATGGGTCGTGAAGATACAAGATAGAGGACTTTCCCCCGTGTTCGGATGGGACTCTCCTTTGCGTGGAAGCAAAGCTTGGCGTGCAGATATGAGTATTCCTTTCTCTGTAGACCGACTTGGTACAAACCTAGCCCCCTCCGGTGTCTATATAAACCGGAGGGTTTAGCCCATAGAGAGAATCACAATCATAATCATACAGGCTAGACAGTTAGGGATTAGCCATTATGATCTCGTGGTAGATCAACTCTTGTAACCCCTATACTCATGAAAGTCAATCAAGCAGGACGAAGGGTATTACCTCCATTAAGAGGGACCGAACCTGGGTAAAACCTCGTGTCCCCTGTCTCCTGTTACCATCGAGTCTTAGACGCACCGTTCAGGACCCCAACCCGAGATCTGCCGGTTTTGACACCGACACTGGTGCTTTCATTGGGAGTTCCTCTGTAGCGTTAACTGAATGACTGATGGCTCGCCTTGTCATCAATGACACTATCACTTCCAAAGGATCCCTAATTCCAGGGCAAACTCTCCGGCTCGGCAACTTCCTGTGGGTGCCTCTTCGGCCATTAAGCCAAAGGCAACCCCCCAAGTCACCGAAATTCCCTTCGCAACAGCCCCAAATATTCTGACAAGATGTACCCGGCAGATCTATCATCTTTGAAAGAACTACTAGATCGCATCGCCGCCCTCGGAGTCTCAACTGACTATGATCGGATCGGGCTTAAACCCGATCAGAGAGAAATTAAATCTCCTCCGGTCACCCATCAGGTAGCGGTTGTGGAGGAACAGGCTGACAATAACTCCTTTCCTACGTTGAGAACCAACTATGTTCAGATTTCCAAACCCGGAGAACCAGATACCCACCCTCTAGAGGACACTCCATGTCCTTCGAACACAAAATCGGGCGTCAAGCCTGAGAATTCCCCGGACGCTCTGGGTCCTGGGCTGGTAACCTCGGAAATTATTCAAGCTCCGGGCTCCACGGTGGGCCAAGGTGCGAATTCGAACCCGCCCACCCACCACGAGAAATATTATCCAAGCAACTCTGGCTCTCCAGACATATGCGACCCAATGCATGTGCGGCACCAACCTCGGGAAATAGTCCACCACTTTTGGGCTCGATTCCTCCTTGTTAAAAACAAGATAAAGGACCGCCGCGATGACGACACAATTTCAGTATTTCGCAGCAACTGTACGGACGAGGTAATCCTTAATGCCCTCAGTCACCATCGTGTCCCGCACTTCATAGATTTGGCACGCATAGTACAGAAGTACCGCACAATGGAAAGCGCCTGGAAAACTCAGACAGCCCGCTGGGAACCGCAGGCCTTTAGGCCATCTCCCGGACGGGCAAGAAGGGTGCACCCTCATGGGGCACCTAATCATCATCCCGTGGACAAGAAATTCAAGCCCTTTACGGGACACAGAACTGTCTTCGAAGAATGGCTCGACAGGCCCTGTCAAATACATACGACGCCGAATACCGAACTAACTCACTGCCTACAGGCATGTTGGATACTCCAGCTGGTGGCCAAGAGCGCCAATACTACACCAGAAAAGTACTCTTCGGAACACGATCCCGAAGTACTCACAGTCTTCGAGACCTTCTCATCAAATAATCCATGCAAATGGATGCTTCGCGACCTTGCCGAAGTCTGCCATGTAGCAGCCATAAACCATTGGAATGATATGGCTATTACTTTTAATGCCAATGACGAACCAAGATCCCGCTTAGTCCGGGCACCAGCCGCTCTGGTCCATAACCCCATTGTGGACAGTTTTTGGCTTACTAAAGTGCTAATGGACGGTGGTAGCGGACTAGACCTCATCTACGAGGACATGCTCAATAAAATGCAAATGGACAAGAGTCGCATTGAGCAGTGCAACACATCCTTTAGGGGAATCATTCCTAGCAGGGAAGCAAGATGCTCGGGGAAAATTAAGCTGGATGTGGTATTCGGCACACCAGAAAACTATAGGTCCGAAGGGATAATATTCTATGTGGCTACTTTTAACATCAGATATCATGCCCTGTTAGGGCGAGATGCATTCACTCGCTTTCAAGCTATACCTCATTACGGGTATATGAAGCTCAAAATGCCCGGGCCCAATGGTGTTATCACTATCTCTAGTGATCCGGACATAGCACGCCGCGCCAAAAATAAAACCGCATCCCTGGCCCTTGAGGCATTGTCCGAAGCCCTAGCAGCCGAGGAACTCACCGCACTGCGTTCCATGGTGGATAGGGATGACGTAATCCTCGATAAACGTCCCAAATCCACCTCCTTCAAACTAGTGGACGAAATAGTTAAATTTCAAGTTGACCCAACAGACCCCAAGAAGACAGCTTCCATCGGAGCACAGCTGAACCCGACGGTCGACGCTGCATTATGTGTGTTCCTGCATGAGAACTCAGACATATTCGTCTGGCACCCTTCTGATATGCCAGGAATCCCACGCAGATTGGCCAAACACAGCCTCAACATATTAAAGGGATACAAGACGGTCAAGCAAACACTGCGGCGCTTTTCCGAACCCAAACGATAAGCTATGGGGGAGGAGCTAGCCAAGTTAATTGAGGCCGGGTTCATCAGAGAAATAAAACACCCAGACTGGCTAGCAAACCTGGTGATGGTACCAAAGAAGGATAAATCCTGGCGCCTATGCGTCAATTTCAAAGACCTCAACAAGGCCTGCCCCAAGGATCCCTTCCCCCTCCCTCGCATCGATCAGATCATTGATGCCACTGCGGGACACGAGTCACTGTGCTTCCTCAATGCATACTCTGGATACCATCAAATCAAAATGAAGGAGTCTGATCAAGCCGCAACGACATTCATTAGCCCATACGGGCCTTTCTATTTTAACACTATGCCCTTCGGGCTAAAAAACGCCGGTGCCACCGACCAACACATGATTCAAACATTCCTGGAGAAACAAATCGGCAAGACGGTCGAAGCATAAGTGGATGGCATCGTCATCAAAACTAAGCACGTCGAGTCACTAGTAGACGACCTGCGTCTCACATTCAACAACCTTCGTACATATGACATCAAGCTCAATCCGGAAAAGTGTGTCTTCGGCGTCCCCGCCGGAAAACTGTTGGGCTTCATCGTTTCCAATAGAGGAATTGAGGCAAACCCAGCCAAAATATGAGCTTTGTCACAATTGGCTACACCAACAGACCTCAAACAGGTCCTAAAACTACCCGGGTGCATGGCAGCCTTGAGCCGCTTTATCTCCAGATTAGGAGAAAAGGCATTGCCACTATATCACCTGCTCCGACGCACCGACCACTTTGTGTGGTTGGATGCTGCAACAACCGGGCTAGAGGAAATAAAAACTTTGCTAGCAAGCAACCCCATCCTGGCCGCACCAAATGTCGGTGAACCAATGCTGCTTTACATATCGGCAACTCACCAGGTGGTGAGTGCGGTGCTCGTCGTCGAACGAGAAGAGGAAGGACATAAATTCCCACTCCAAAAACTAGTATATTATGTATCGACGGTCCTCACACCATGCAAAACCCGATACCCACATTATCAGAAGATAGCATATGTTGTCTTTATGGCATCCCGCAAGCTACGACACTACTTCCAAGAATGCTCAATCACGGTGGATTCCGAAGTATCACGCAACGATATTATAAACAACTGGGACACCACCGGCAGGATTGCCAAATGGGCCATTGAGCTCCTACCATTAGAAATAACGTACAAACCACACCGAGCCATTAAATCTCAGGTGTTGGCTAACTTCTTCGCCGAATGGACTAAGGCCGAACTCCCTAAAGAGTATGGCATGTATTCCAACTAGGTGATGCACTTTGATGGCTCTAAAATGTTAGCCGAACTGGGGGCTAGTGCCGTCTTGACATCCCCCACAGGAGACACAGTTTGTTACATGCTCCAAATACTGTATACGGACTCTAACAATGCAGCCGAATACGAGGCCCTATTACACGGTCTCCGGATGGCTGCCTCCATGGGCATACAACGCCTTGAGGTGCGCGGGGATTCCAACCTCGCAATATCCCAAATAAACGGAGACTTCAACGCAAAAGATCCGAAGATGGCGGCCTACCGCAACGCCCTACTCCAAATATCAGCTCGGTTTGAGGGCCTCGAGTTTCATCACGTGGCTCGAGAGAGTAATCAAGTCGCGGACATCCATGCTTGCATGGGCGCTAAACGCGACTGTCGGTGTCAAAACCGGCGGATCTCGGGTAGGGGTCCCGAACTGCGCGTCTAGGCCGGATGGTAACAAGAGACAAGGGACACGAAGTTTTACCCAGGTTCGGTCCCTCTCGATGGAGGTAAAACCCTACATCCTGCTGGATTAATATTGATGATATGGGTAGTACAAGAGTAGATCTACCACGAGATCGAGAAGGCTAAACCCTAGAAGCTAGCCTATGGTATGATTGTTGATGTGTATCTTGTCCTACGGACTAAAACCCTCCGGTTTATATAGACACCGGGTAGGGTTAGGGTTACATAGAGTCGGTTACAATGGTAGGAGATCTTCATATCTGTATCGCCAAGCTTGCCTTCCACGCCAAGGAAAGTCCCCTCCGGACGTGGGACGGAGTCTTCAATCTTGTATCTTCGTAGTCCAGGAGTCCGGCTGAAGGTATAGTTCGGCTATCCGAACACCCCCTAATCCAGGACTCCCTCAGTAGCCCCCGAACCAGGCTTCAATGACGATGAGTCCGGCGCGCAGATTGTCTTCGGCATTGCAAGGCGGGTTCTCCTCCAAATTCCGTGTACCTGTTTGAATAAAGTCCGGTTTCTTGTAGATGTTGCGCTCCTTGGCTTCTACACCCAATAATGGCCGCTTCCCACATGTCAAACGAATATGAAAAGTCTGAGTGTTTTTACATTCACACCCCTAGCCGTGTAAATGAGCCGCCCTATTTAAGGGGACGGGGATTTTGATCCAATCCACACCTCCTCCCTTCCGCGAGTGTTCATTAGAGCGCATCCGACAAAGGTCCATTCCACCATGGCCAGCCATCGCAACTCCTCCCCTCGCCCTTCCAGCCCTAAGCCTGGATATTGGGAGAGATGTTCCACCCCGCATAGCGAGCTAGTGACGCTCCAGACCAAGGGATTTCTCCCCCCGACCTATATGGTCCCGGTTCAAGCCGGTCTTGCCGTCTACAACGGCGGAGAGTAAGCAGAAAATGCCCCTAATCCCTCCAAAGGAGAGCGGGTGTGCCTTGTCCCTACTAAATAAGGGGGCTCGGATTTCCAATTCACTCGTTTCTCCGGGGGCTGCTGGAGTTCTACGGCCTCCAGCTACATCATCTCACGCTTGCCTCAATATTGCACATCACAGGCTTTGTGGCCCTCTGCGAGCTGTTCTTGGGTGTTGAAGCTCATTTCATACTGTGGAAGGAGCTGTTTTGCCTCGTGCGCCGTTCCAAGAAGGGGTCAATGTATCAAGTGGGCGGAGCCGAAGTGTGGCGCATCGCTGGGACCGGATATCTATCCGGAACCCCAAAGAAGGCGTCCGAAGACTGGCCCTCGGAATGGTTCTATATAGAAGACATCCCGCTACCGGATCCTGTCCGGATCGGCCTCCCTGAATTCAACGGTGCTCCCTTAAAGAAGCGCCTAAGCTGGCGCCCACGGAGCCCTCAGAGGGAAAGTGATAGGGACATCATTTACCTGATGGGCCGAATAAGATTGTTAGCTCATTCCGGACTAACCATGATCAGGGTCATGGCCGCATGCATCATGCGAGGGGTGCAGCCGCTACAGTATAGAAGCCACCCCATGTGGGATTTCAACGGCGAGGACGACACCACCCGCTACGGCCGTAAGGGGCCGGACTCGGCTGCGGCTCTAATAAAGACCTTGTCCTCTTTGTACAAGGGAGAAGAGGAGGATTTTCTCCGCGTTGACCCAAAGGGTGGATTTTCCATGTACAATCCTCCAAGCTGGGTGAGTGGTCATATCTTGCCCATCTGTTTTATATCCCCATTGTTAAATATTCAATCTTAGTGATTTCGACGCAGGAACTGCGCCAGGCCGTCAAAGACATAAACATCCCTCCTCCACAACCCAAGGACCCAGAACGGTCCCTCGACCCGGACTCTCAAGAGGATCCGGACCTTTCGGTGTATCTGATTGATGGAGTGTTCCATCAATTGAGCAAGGACAACGCCCTGGTGGCCATTACGGCTGATTATCCAGGGCTAATTCCGGTCCCAGAAACGGGAGGCCGAACCTGCGGCGACAAGCCAACGAGGGGCCGCAGGGCCCCGTGGGCAGAAAAGAGGTGCAGTCCGGACCGGGGCGTCAGTGCAAAGGTATGGCGCACCCCCTTATTCCAGGTTTATACCTTCAAGGCATATCAACACTCGTGCTCTCTTCAGGACAAAGAGACCTCGCCGAACTATATTCGGAGAGATCGCCAATGGTGCCTCCATCAGCCAGGCTCCAAAGCCTGGCCCGGAAGCGGGGCCGAACACAAGGCGCGCACCGGACGCTCCTCAGATGGACGATGTGGACGGGTTGTCTGCCACCAACTCTGAGGTGGAGAGTGCCATGAACCACAGGCGTCGCCGGACAATTCTTCGCGACGCTTGTTTCTCCCAAGAGGCGTTAGATGCCTTCAAGTCGGGAGATGCGTGCCTCCGTGCCGCTCAAGATGGTCTAGCCAGAGCCATGGAGCAATATGTAAAAGACATACGGGTAAGAAAATTTTGGTAATTATATATATACCAGTAGCCCCCGAGACTTGAAACAGTTAGAATAACTGATTTAAGGATCATTTGTGATGCAGGTTCTTACGGAAAAGAATTCCCTACTGTCCAAGGAGCTAGAAGAGTGCAAAGTCCAACTTGAGGCCGCACTAGCCGCGGTAGGGGAGCCTAAGGAGACCCCCTCTGGTAATATACACTTCGAAAGATAAGTATTTTGCGAAGCACGGCTTTGGTGCGAATCTGACAAATAAATTGCAGATGGTGCCGGATTGAATCCAGAAAGGCAACACCTCCTACGCCAGCTAAAGGCTGGTGAGAGGGTGCTGCTAAAGGTGATGGGGGAGAAGAACAATCTCCAAGATGCCAACACCAAGCTGGATGTTGAGCTGAAAGACGTTCGTGCCCAGCTGTCAGACTCCGTGAAGGAGAATCAGCGGCTTCGGCGCGGTATATTTAGTAAGTGCTTGAGCGAACCTTTTGAAAGGAAGTTCGGCGGGGAAGTCGACTAACAGAGCAATGTCTGTAGGTATGCTAACAGGTCATCCTACAGAGGAGATGCCCGGTTCTATGGGTGACCTTCTTCCCGAGCTCTCGCAACTGCTCGATCGAGTTCGGCAGGCGATGCGAGGCGTCGCCCAGGCCCTGTGGCCATCCGTCTCCATGCCCGAAGGTCTTGGAGAGCTTGCGGAGCAGCTAAAGGGAGCACGGCGGCGCTTCTGATTGTGGAAGATATCAGCCTGCCGTCAAGGCGCTAGGGAGGCCTGGGCCATGGTAAAGACGCGGTACGCAAAGGCTGACCCCAACCACATGGCCGAGGTCGGTCCTGTAGGGCCCGATGGGAAGGAGATCCCTGTAAGCTTAGTATACGGCCAAGTAGAGTTGGCCGCAAAGTATTCCCAGCAGGACTGTAAATTAGACAGCTTGTTAGATGGTATTGAAGAGGAATACAGCCAGTCAAAATGACTATGTAATTTAATTGACATTTATAATGCCTTCTAGCCGGATTGTAGATAATTTTTCATGGCCGACCTTTTCGCTTCAGCCTCGAGACCTCACGGTCCGGAGTGTGTCCGAATTCCCATGCGGTTATATAGGAACCGGGGAATGCATGGAGACCAGGCGTAGGGGTCATTAGGGCGTGAACAGACAAGTGCCCGACTAGGTATGTTATATTACATGGTTAGTAAGAAACATCTTCCAGGGAGAATAGTTCCGTTAGGGGTTCCTTTCCCTGGGAGGCATGCCCTAAGGTGCATGTCCATGCTGCGAAAAGAAACGCATGAAAACATCTAGGGGCATATAGATAAAAATAAAAAAGATCATCTTTAGTTCATCGACCGAATATTCCCTTAAGAACGCTAGCTTTCGGCTTCACCCAGTCTGAGGTACACGTCCGGCTGACCCGGCAGTAACAATCGCAGAGGTGCTCCCTTTACCACCTAGCCGAACAATTGGGAACGTAGGGGTAAGCACAAGAGCCAGGCAACCCAGCTTGGCCAAAACTTAAGTCCTATCGATGCATATAATGGTGAATAAAAGGTACATGCGGAAGTGTGACACATGTGTTGAGCATGAAGCCCGCATGAATAAGCTTCTGTTTAAATAAGCCCCCAGGTTTAATGAGCGCGTATAGCGCGTCACTTTATGAGCCTTTAGAGGCTATAAGAGAGAGAGAGAGAGAGAGAGAGAGAGAGGGAGAGAGGGAGAAGAAGAGAAATGTAAGATAGAAAATATAAAAAATGGACAGAAGAAGGAGACGAACACAGAGTCCGGCGCTAGGCATAGATTCTTCGGAGACGGGTTGCGTTCCATGGGTTTGGCTCGAGTCGGTTATCCGATGCATCCCGCAGGCGGTACGCTCCACCAGTTAGGACTTGGTCAATTATGAAGGGACCTTCCCACTTGGGCTTGAGTTTGTCCTTTTTCTTGTCCGGTAGTCGTAGAACTAATTCGCCAACGTTGTAATTTTTTGGCCCGTACTTCTCTGCTTTGGTATCTTCGAGCCTGCTGTTGATAGAATGCGGAACGGGCTTTTGCCACGTCACGCTCCTCCTCCAATGCGTCCAAGATGTCCTGCCGATCGAGCTCAGCTTCTCTTTCTTCGTACATGCGCACTCGAGGTGAGTCATGAATTATGTCGCAAGGCAAAACTGCCTCTGCGCCGTACACCATAAAGAATGGTGTGTATCCGGTGGTGCGATTCAGCGTGGTCCGCAGCCCCCAGAGTACGGAGTCGAGCTCCTCTACCCAATGCGTGTTAGATTCCTTGAGGGACCGCACTAATCTGGGTTTGATGCCGCTCATGATAAGACCATTTGCATGCTCGACCTGGCCGTTAGTTTGTGGGTGATAGACGGAAGCATAATCGAGCATGATGCCCATGTTTTTGCACCAGAGTTTTACCTCGTCGACCGTGAAGTTCGTGCCGTTATCAGTGATGATGCTGTGGGGGACGCCATAATGGTGTACAACCCCGGATATAAAGTCTATCACCGGTCCGGATTCGGCCGTCTTAACAGGCTTGGCTTCTATCCATTTGGTGAACTTATCCACCATGACCAGTAAGTATTTTTGCTTGTGGGTTCCGCCTTTAAGGGGTCCGACCATGTCAAGCCCCCAGACCGCGAAGGACCAAGTAATGGGGATAGTTTGGAGGGCGGTGGGTGGCATATGGCTTTGGTTTGCAAAGATCTGGCAACCGGTGCATCGTTGGACTAAGTCCTGAGCGTCTGCCCGGGCCGTCGGCCAATAAAAGCCCGTACGGAAGGCCTTGCTTACAAGGGAACGGGCTGCAGCGTGACGACCACCGAGTCCGGCATGAATTTCTGCCAGGAGGTTCCGCCCCTCCTCTTCGGAGATGCACCTTTGAAGGACTCCGGTAGTGCTTTTCTTATAAAGCTCTCCCTCGTGGACTCTGTAGGCTTTGGATCGCTGCATTATGCAGCGTGCCTCATTTTGGTCCTCGGGGAGTTCCTGCCTAGTAAGGTAGGCGAGGAATGGTTCTGTCCACGGGGCGATGACGGCCATTATTACGTGGGCTGAGGGTGTTATTTCATTGGCAGAGCCTCCGATTGTGTCAGAATGCTCGGTGTCGGGTAGTGCGGTTGGGTCCGGGCTGTTATTGTTTGGCTCCCCTTCCCATACTACGGATGGCTTGAACAGCCTCTCCAAGAAGATGTTGGGGGGGACTACATCGCGTTTGCGCCGATGCACGCCAGGACATCTGCCGCCTGATTATTTTCCCGGGCTATATGGTGAAATTCAAGCCCCTCGAACCGAGCTGACATTTTTAGGACAGCGTTGCGGTAAGCTGCCATTTTTGGATCCTTGGCATCGAATTCTCCATTTATTTGAGATATTGCGAGGTTCGAGTCCCCACGCACCTCTAGGCGTTGGATGCCCATGGATGCTGCCATGCGGAGACCATGTAAAAGGGCCTCATATTCGGCTGCATTGTTGGAGTCCGTGTACATAATCTGTAGTACATATTGAACCGTGTCTCCTGTGGGGGACGTCAAAACGACGCCAGCCCCCAAAACAGCCAACATCTTGGAGCCGTCGAAATGCATGATCCAATTGGAATATGTGTCGTACTCTTTGGGAGTTCGGCCTCCGTCCATTCTGCGACGAAGTCGGCCAAGACTTGTGACTTGATGGCTCGTCGTTGCTTATAAGTTATGTCGAACAGGAGGATCTCAATGGCCCATTTTGCAATCCGGCCCGTTGCGTCACGGTTGTTTATAATGTCGTTAAGTGGTACTTCCGAGGCTACTGTCATTGAACACTCTTGAAAGTAGTGTCGTAGCTTCCGGGACGCCATGAATACCGCGTACGCAATATTTTGATAATGCGAGTACCGTGATTTCCAGGGAGTTAGGACGGTGGACACATAATAGACCGGCTTTTGAAGAGGGAATTTGTGTCCGTCCGCTTCTCGTTCGACGACGAGAACTGCGCTTACAACCTAATGTGTTGCTGCAATGTATAATAGCATTGGTTCGCCAATGTTTGGCGCGGCCAGGATTGGGTTTGTTGCCAGTATGGCTTTTATTTCGTCGAGTCCGGCCATGGCTGCATCCGTCCATTTGAAGTGTTCGGTGCGCCGAAGGAGGCGGTAAAGAGGTAGGGCCTTTTCTCCCAAGCGGGAGATAAAGCGGCTTAGAGCCGCCACGCATCCGGTTAAATTTTGTATTTGTTTGAGGTCCTTTGGGATATCCAGTTGAGACAGAGCTCGGATTTTGGCTAGATTTGCTTCAATTCCTCTACCGGATACAATGAAGCCCAAGAGCTTTCCGGCTGGAACGCCGAAAATGCATTTTTCCGGGTTGAGCTTGATGTCGTATGTTCAGAGGTTATCAAATGTGAGCCTCAAGTCGTCTACTAGAGATTCAATAGGTCTTGTTTTGACGACCACATCATCTACATATGCCTCCACTATTTTGCCGATCTGGCTTGCCAGACATGTCTGAATCATGCGCTGATATGTTGCGCCGGCGTTTTTGAGCCTGAAGGGCTTCGTGTTGAAGCAGAATGGCCCGTATGGTGTGATAAATGCCGTTGCGGCTTGGTCTGGTTCTGTCATCTTGATTTGATGGTAGCCAGAATATGCGTTGAGGAAACACAACGAATCGTGTCCTGCGGTAGCGTCGATAATTTGGTCGATGTGGGGGAGGGGGAAGGGATCCTTTGGGCAAGCCTTGTTAAGGTCTTTAAAATCAACACACAGGCGCCATGATTTGTCCTTCTTTGGTACCATCACCAGGTTTGCTAGACAGTCCGGATGTTTTATATCTCTGATGAATCCGGCCTCCAATAGCTTTGCTAGCTCCTCTCCCATGGCCTGTCTCTTAGGTTTGGAAAAACGCCGAAGAGCCTGTTTGACAGGTTTGAATCCTGCTTGGATATTTAAGCTGTGCTCGGCCAGCCTGCGTGGGATTCCTGGCATGTCTGAAGGGTGCCAGGCGAAAATGTCCCACTTCTCTCGTAGGAACTCTCGCAATGAGGCGTCGACATCAGGGTTTAACTGTGCCCCGATGGAAGCTGTTTTATTGGGGTCCATTGGATGGACTTGGAATTTGACTATTTCGTCCGCCGGTTTAAAGGAGGTGGACTTGGATCTTTTGTCGAGTACCACATCATCCCTATTCACCGTAGAGTGCAGCGCAGTCAACTCCTCAGCCGCTAGGGCTTCGGATAGTGCCTCGAGGGCCAGTGCGGCTGTCTTGTTTTCGGCGTGGAGTGCTATGTCCGGATCACTAGCGAGAGTGATGATCCAGTTAGGCCCGGGCATCTTGACCTTCATGTACCCGTAATGGGGTATTGCTTGGAAGATTGTAAATACTTCCCGCCTTAGCAGAGCGTGATAACCGCTGCTGAACGGAGCCACCTGGAACGTGACCTCTTCGGACCTGTAATTATCTGGCGTGCCGAACACCATATCTAGTGTGATTTTTCCTGTACAGCGCGCTTCCCGACTGGGGATTATTCCTCTAAAGGTTGTGCTGCTTCGCTCAATGCGGTTCCAGTCTATTTCCATTTTTTGAAGAGTCTCCTCGTAAATGAGGTTCAATCCGCTGCCGCCGTCCATGAGTACCTTGGTAAGACGAAAGCCATCCACTATTGGACTGAGGACCAATGCGGCTGGTGCTCGGGCTGTTCGGAATTTAGGTTCATCACTGGCGTTAAAGGTAATAGCCGTGTCACTCCATGGGTTTATTTTTGCTACTTGGTAGACTTCGGCAAGGCTGCGGAGTGTCCTTTTTCGCATATTATTTGAAGCGAAAGTCTCGAAGACTGTTAGTACCGTATTGGTGTCTCTGGGGTGGCTTTCTGTGGCCTCCGGGATTAGGAGATTTTCGCCAATTTTGGCCACCTGCCGGAGTATCCAACATGCTCTGAGGCTATGAGTTGGTGTGGCGTCCTCTGTACTGTGAATTTTACAGGGTCCATTAAGCCATCCTTCCAGTATGGTTCCATGCCCTGTAGAGGGTTTTTGCTTTTTGGTGCTTGACCCGGGTGATTGGTGATGATGCACCCTTTTATTTTGGACTGGGCTTGTATTCAGGGCCGGATTGTCCCAAAAAAAAATTCGGTTTTCCAGGCTTTTTCCATAGCACAGTACTTTCGTACGATGGATGCCAAGTCAACGAAGCGTGTAATATCACAGCGACTTATGGCGTTGAGTATTCCCTTGTCCGTGCAATTTTCGCAGAAGATTGAGATTGCATCTTCCTCACGGCAGTCCCTTAGCCTGTTCTTAACTAAGAGGAATCTGGCCCAGTAATGATGTACTGTTTCGTCGGGGTCTTGCCTGATTTTGGATAGATCGCATATGTTGGGGTGGGTGGGTGGAATTAAATCCGAAGCCTCACCCCATCTAAGGCTCAGAGGCCGAGGAATTTCTGAACTCGATAATTTGGATTCCTGGATGTTGTCTAGTGAATCCAGCCCGTCGCCTGACTCTAAGTTCAGGTCTTGAGTGATATCCTCCCCTCCGCGGGTATCCGGCTTGGAGGGATCGGGAATCCGGATGTAGCGAGTCCTTAAGATAGATGAAGGGTCGCCGCACTGTCCCTCTACCACGGCAACGGGATGGGTGACTTGGGGAGAGTTAATCTCTCTCAGATCGGTTTTAGGCCCAATCTGGTCGTAATCCGTAGCGACTCCCAGGGCGGCGAAGCGATCCAAGAGCTTGTTTATGGAGGAAAGCTCTATTGGATCTAACTGCTCGGCGAGTTCCGAGTTGACATGAAGATTGTTTTCGATGGCTCGAGAGGTCATCATAGGCGCAGAAGCCGAACAGACGGTCATAAGAAAGCCACCTAACCGGAGGGTTTGGCCGATAGCCAAAGCTCCCTTAGCAACGGTGCCGTCTTTAAAGACGGGGCGAGGGATCCTTCCTAATGGCGACGACACAGAGGAACTCTCAATGAAAGCACCAATGTCGGTGTCAAAACTGGCGGATCTCGGGTAGGGGGTCCCGAACTGTGCGTCTAGGCCGGATGGTAACAGGAGACAAGGGACACGAAGTTTTACCCAGGTTTGGGCCCTCTCGATGGAGGTAAAACCCTACGTCCTGCTGGATTAATATTGATGATATGGGTAGTACAAGAGTAGATCTACCACGAGATCAAGAAGGCTAAACCCTAGAAGCTAGCCTATGGTATGATGGTTGATGTGTATCTTGTCCTACGGACTAAAACCCTCCGGTTTATATAGACACCGGGTAGGGTTAGGGTTACATAGAGTCGGTTACAATGGTAGGAGATCTTCATATCCGTATCGCCAAGCTTGCCTTCCACGCCAAGGAAAGTCCCCTCCGGACACAGGACGGAGTCTTCAATCTTGTATCTTCGTAGTCCAGGAGTCCGGCTGAAGGTATAGTTCGGCTATCCGAACACCCCCTAATCCAGGACTCCCTCAGCGACCCCGTCCCACCTAACACCTTTGTGGAAAGGCTCTTCAAGCCATCTGTGTTGTGGTAGGACGAGAACGGTAGCACCGACCCAGAGCTGATCATACCCCACCGATTCTGAACACGGTCCCTATATCATCAGGGGCTCAGGCACCGAAATAACACCATCGACCCCTGAAATTATGGCTGTAATTTCCCCATGGACCGAGCCTTTCCTTGTCTATCTCACTAGGAATGAGCTCCCCGAGGATCAGACTGAGGCCCATCGCATCGTTCGATGTTCGAAAGTCTAAAAAGTTCATGAAGAAGAACTGTACAAGAAAAGTACTACCGGGGTCCTTCAACGATGTATCTCCGAAGACGAGGGACGGCAGCTCTTGGCTGAAATACACGCTGGTCTTGGCGGCCATCATGCCACAGCCTGGGCCCTTGTAAGTAAAGCCTTCCGCACGGGTTTCTTTTGGCCCACAACCCGAGAAGATGCACAAGACCTCGTGCAGCGTTGCGTTGGATGCCAGCTTTTCGCTAACCAAAGCCACATGCCGCCTACCGCCCTCCGAACAATCCCCATTACTTGGCCCTTTGCGGTCTGGAGGCTCGATATGGTCGGACCTCTTGAAGGGGGAAACCATAAGAAGAAATACTTGTTGGTAATGGTCGACAAGTTCACTAAGTGGATAGAAGCTAAACCGGTTAAAACGGCTAAAGTCGGACCGGTGATAGACTTCATATCCGACGTCGTACACTGTTACGGTGTGTCGCACAGTATTATTACTGACAACGGCTCTAACTTTACAGCCGACGAGGTGAAAACTTGGTGCGCCAACTTGGGCATCAAGCTTGATTACACCTCTGTATACCACCCTCAGACAAACGGTCAGGTCTAACGGGCTAACGACATGATAATGAGCGGCATCAAACCCAGACTAGTGTGATCTCTGCAAGAATCAAACAAACACTGGGTTGAGGAACTCAATTCCGTACTCTGGGGGCTGCGGACCACGCCCAATCGCACGACCGAATATACACCCTCTTTCATGGTGTATGGTGCAGAGGCACTCTTGCCTTGCGACATTATTCATGACTCACCTTGAGTGCGCATGTATGAAGAGAGAGAAGCCGAGCTTGATCGGAAGGACGACCTGGACGGCCTGGAGGAGGAGCGCGATGTCGCGAAAGCCCGTTCCACATTCTATCAACAGCAGGCTCGGTGATACCAAGGCAGAGAAGTATGGGCAAAGACCTACAATGTTGGTGAACGAGTTTTATGCCTACCAGAAAAGAAAAAGGACAAGCTCAAGCCCAAATGGGAGGGTCCCTTCATTATAGATGAAGTTCTCACTGGAGGAGCCTATCGTCTTCACAATGCTTCGGACAATCGCTTGGAGCCAAACCCATGGAACGCCACAAGGCTCCGAACATTCTACGCATAAGTCCGCACATACCCCCTTTTTCTCGTTCTGTCTTTTCTCCTTTTTATAGTTTTTCCCTTTTCCCCTCATTTCTATACGACTTATAAGTTCATGTTCGGATAAACCGTACACCTGAAGGGTAGACATCCTCAAATGTACTTACCCCACAATACCTGGGGGCTTCTTTTCACAAGAAGCTTATTCTTGTTATTATTTTTCGAGCATCAAGCTCACCATATATATATATGTCATCTATCCATATATGTCTTTTCTTCACCATTGTATGCACCTTTATGACTTAAGTTTTTGCCAAGCTGGGTTAACTGGCTCCTGTTCTTATGCCCTACGTTCCCGTTTGTTCGGCTAGCGCATAAAGGGAGCACCTTTGCGATTGTTACAGCCGGGTCATCCGGACACTTACCTCAGACGGGTGAAGCCGAAAGCTAGCGTTCTTAATGGAATGATTGGTTGGTGAGTAAAATACGAACTTCCCTCACGACACTACAAAGCCCCAGAGTATAAACGCATACTATGATTTCTTAGCATCACAGCCTCGGTATGCACAAATAACCGCATACTAGCTGATAACCCACAAGTATATGGGATCAATTGTAGCCTCTCTCGATAAGTAAGAGTGTCGAACCCAACGAGGAGCTAAAGGTAGAACAAATATTCCCTCAAGTTCTATCGACCATCGATACAACTCTACGCACTCTTGACGTTCACTTTACCTAGAACAAGTATAAAACTATAAGTACTTTGTAGGTGTAACGGGATAGGTTTGCAAGAATATAAAGAGCACGTAAATAAAAACTAGGGGCTGTTTTAGGTAAATAAGCAATAAAGTTAGTATAGCAAGTGTGGAAAAGTGGTGGTAGGAGTTGAGGAATTGTCCCTAAGCAATTAACTATGTTACTAGAACGATAGCAAGTTTTATGTGGGAGAGGCCACTGCTAGCATGTCATCCCTAACTTGGAATACATGCATTTATGATTGGAATATTAGTAAGCATCCGCAACTACTAACGTTCATTAAGGTAAAACCCAACCATAGCATTAAGATATATTGGTCACCCTTCAATCCCGTATGCATCAATTTCTATGCTAGGTTGAAGCTTCTGTCACTCTTGCCCTCCAATACATAGTCCTATCAACATACAACTAACCCTATGGTGTGATCCACGCGCATGCTCATATGATGGGCACCAAAGTTCAGCAACATAAGCACAAGAAAATTAAACCAATCATAGCAATTCATTTATTACCGATAGCACAACGAAAATCTACTCAGACATCATAGGATGGCAACACATCATTGGATAATAATATGAAGCATAAAGCACCATGTTCAAGTATAGGGTACCGTGGGTTGCGGGAGAGTGGACCGCTGTAGATAGACCGGGGAAGGTGATGAAGATGTTGGTGAAGATGACGGAGGTGTTGGTGTAGATCGCTGTCACACGATGATGGCCCCGGCGGCGTTCCGACGCCACCGGGAGAGAGGGGGAGAGAGCCCCCCTTTTCTTATTCTTCCTTGACCTTCTCCCTAGATGGGAGAAGGGTTTCCCCTATGGTCCATGGCCTCCATGGCGGCGGAGGGGCGAGAGCCCCTCTGAGATTGGATCTATCTCTCTGTCTCTCTCTGTTTCTGTGTTTCAGATTTTGGCCTTTCACCATTTCTTAAATTCCCGGAGATCCGTAACTCCGATTGGGCTGAAATTTTAACACGGTTGCTATCCATATATTGGCTTTCTTGCGGCGAAAGAAGGGAACAAACCGCCTTACGGGGTGGCCACGAGGGCCCAGGGCGCGCCCCTGCCTCGTGGCCCCCTTAGGCATCGTCTCGCGTTGATTCTTCTCCCAAAAATCACATATATTCCAAAAAAATCTCCGTCAGTTTTTATCCCGTTTGGAATCCGTTTGATGTGGATTTTCTGCGAAACAAAAAATGCAACAAACATGACCTGGCACTGGGCACTGGATCAATATGTTAGTCCCCAAAAATAGTATAAAAAGTTGCCAAAAGTATATGAAAGTTGTATAATATTGGCATGGAACAATAAAAAATTATAGATACGATGGAGACGTATCAGCATCCCCAAGATTAATTCCTGCTCGTCCTCGAGTAGGCAAATGATAAAAAGATAATTTTTGATGTGAATGCGACCTAGCATAATCTTCATCATGTAATCTAATCATGGCATGAATATTAAGACATGAGTGATTCAAAGCAATAGTCTATCATTTGAAATTAAGATAATAATACGTCAAGCATACTAATAAAGCAATCATGTCTTTTCAAAAAAATATGGCCAAAGAAATTATCCCTACAAAATCATATGGTCTGGCTATGCTCCATCTTAACCACACAAAGTATTCAAATCATGCACAACCCCGATGACAAGCCAAGAAATTGTTTCATACTTTTGATGTTCTCAAACCTTATCAACTTTCACGCAATACATGAGCGAGAGCGATGGATATAGCACTATAGGTGTGTCAGTGAGAACGACACCTATGGGATCACTAGGATCCCTTCTACGGTCGGCGGGTGCGGGGTCGTGATAAGAGCAGGTTTAGGAGCAAGCACACGGGTCTTTTACCCAGGTTCGGGCCGCGAGGACGCGTAAAACCCTAGTCCTGCTTTGTTGGATGTATTGAGTGTTCTTGAGCTTTTTGAACTAGCTACGGTGGTTGTGCCGTCCCAAAAAGCCGAATCCCTCCCCTGGTCGCCTCGGGCCTCCTTTTATAGGAAAAAGGGGTTGCCACAGTGGCACACAGGAGGTGGAAAGGCCTACTGTGCGCGAGCTTATTACACGACATTACGAGACAAAACACATTAAATGCACTACGTAGGTGTCCCATAGCTTTATCGGGGACGGGAACGAGGCCCGTCCCATCCGTCGCCGCTTCACCTCGCTTCGACACGCGCCCAGGCTGGCGATGCATGCAGCGCCATGTAGGCAGGCAGGCAGCTGAGGTGGCACGGTGGTAGGGCCTTCATGAAGATTTGCATGCCGCCACACAGGTGCTTGCTGATTTGGCCTGGAAGCTACATGTTGCCGTGCAGGTGCCTTCCCAGCTGGTTGGGCTGGCAGCTACTTGCGAACAGCGGCGGAGTCTTGGCTAATGCGGGCCTGGCAGTGGCCCTACTGACGCCCGCGGCAAGGGTCTTCCCGGGGGCCCGACAAGGGTCTTGCCGGGGCGTTGCTATCATCCCCGGCAAGGGTCTTGCCGGGGGTCTTGTGGATTTCCTCGGCTAGGATCCTGCCAAGGGTCGCCATCTTCTAGTCCTCATCTGAACTCATATGTGTGTGAGCTTGACGAAGATTTGCATTTCACCACAGAGGCGCCTCCCAGGCCCTAGTTCCGACGTAGTTGCTTGGGTCAGAGCCAGTGGGCTCAAGGGTGGCTCGCTCTGCTGATGTTGGACAAGTTGCCCGGCAAGGCTCTTGCCGGGACCGCGAGGGGCTGCCTCGACAAGGATCTTGCCGAGGGAGTCCACCTCGCCCTCTTGCCCTCCCGCGCTTTCGGTCTTGGCGTCGCCTTGGTTGTCTTGTGCTTTGGCTTCTCTCCGGTTTCCCTCCTCTTCCCTACTAAGTGTGGCCGCGGCGCGTGGCTCTGACTGCCCGTGCACAAGTGAAGGGGTCAAAAGGAGAACCCCTACTTTTGTACACCGACAGGAGCCCCTAGGCCTGGGCCACACATAAGCGCGACGCGTTGTTGGCCTAGGCCCAGAACGGTGCGCGGGCAGGTGGGGCAGATTTTACCATAGTAACTTCCCGTCCGCTGCGCTTCCCCATGACCCGCGTTGAACGCGCGACGTGAAGGGTCGTGCGTGACGTGGGGGTCATGCGTGGGGAGGTTCCCGCACGCATGCGTCACATCGTGGTAAGGAGGCGGCCCACGCCTTCCTCGGAAAAGGAAACGGACGCGGGCACACTGCTCATTTACCCCCTGTGTCTTCTCCAATCTCAGAGCCACCATTCCTTCCTTCTTCCACAAGCCCCTGCTTGCCGCCGCTGCACTTTCGCTGCCCTTTCCCTTCCACCACTCGCAGCCGCCATGGCACCCAAGACTGGCAAGGGCAAGGGAGTGGCCAAGAACGCCGGAGGGGTGGAGCCGCCGGAGAAGGAGTTGGCGGCACGGCAGACGGAGCTCGCCTACTTTCCTTCGACGGTCCACGAGGCCCACCTTCGGGACAACTTTAGGCCGTTGTGGGGTGTCAAGACGGGGGGAGAGACGATGGGGAATCCTGCCACACGCGTCATCCCTGCCAACTGCGGCAAAGCCGCCCCTAATCGGTATCCGTTCTTTGTCGATTACTTCTCCTGCGGCCTTTGCCCCCCTTCTCCGATTTCTTCAATGACATCATGCATACCTTCGGCTTCCACCTCCTAGATTTTACCCCAAACGCCATGGCCTGCATGGCTCTCTTCGCCCATCTCCGCGAGAGCTTCGCCGGCGTGCACCCCAACACGACGCTCTTCCGCCACTACTTCTTCCCCCGGAGCCAGCAGGGAGGCACCATCTCCGGTTGTGTCGCCTGGATCCCTAGGTCCAAGGGGACATACCCAGAGGGCGCTCAGAAGGAGAGGTGGGAGGAGTGGCGTGGCCGGTTGTGCCGGATTGAAGAGGAGGATCCACAAGAGTTCTGCCGGGTTCGCCAGGCGCCGCCGGTTCGTGGCAACGATTGGAGCAGTGTTGACGCCGACGAGGCGAAGCTCATGGTCGCCACCACCAGGATTATTCGCCTCACTAAGGCCGGGCTCACCCTCGAGATGATCTGGGCGGATTTCATCCACCGCCGAATCGCTCCACTGCATAACAAGGGGAGGCCGGCCTGGCTCTTCACGAACACGGCGGACATCATGCGACTCCGCCCGGCCTCGACCACAACTTCACCGTGCTGGCGCACGTCCATTTCTGCCAGCGGCTCTTCTAGCTCAATGTGGACCATGACGGCAGGGCCGAGAGGTCCGGCAAGGTCATCAAGGGGCCTTTGTTTGGGTTGCCGGCGGGGGTGGTCCCGCTGAGCAACAACTCACGCCAGACCGACATCATTGCCATGATGCCGGACTGAACCACACATGGCCCCGTCTGAAACTGGGTTGCATCGCCAGAGGAGCAGGTGTAGGAGTTTTTTGACACCCTAGAGGAGAAGTACATCCGCGAGGAGCCGCAGCTCGTCCAGGACACCACCCATGCGGAGCTGGACTACATCGCCGCCAGGGCGGCGGAGGCGGAGCTCGCCAGGGAAGCCGGCAGCGCCGGCGGCGTGGAGGACAAAGCCGTGGTGGCCGCAGAAGAGAAGGAGCTCGCCCAGTGGGCGGAGTCTACTGGGGAGGCCAGTAGCGCCGTCCTCTTATTGGAGACGACGACGACGAGCCATCCGAGGAGGAGGCTGAAGCTGTCGTGCCCCCAACTGCGGGGAAAGGGCGAGTCCTGCGACGGGCCACCTCCGTCAAGCCAGTTTGGTCCGGCAGGGCCATGCCACACTAGCAAACCCAGGAGACGTCCGCACGCCAGGCGAGGGCTGCAGCAGCGAAGAAGTTGGTGAAGGCCGCGGTGGTGAAGAAGAAAGCATCTGCGTCTTCTTCGTCCAAGCGTTCCCCAAGTCCGCCTGCCTCCCCTCCTCCACCTGCCTCCCCTCCTCCCGCAGGTGATGACATGGAGGTCTTCTTTGACCTCAGGTCTCTCAGCCCGAGGAGGAAGAGGAAGACAGCAGAAGAGGAAACGGAGGATGAGTAAGTGCTTCAACTCTTGTCATCTCCGTCCCTTCGGGCCGTATCTCTTTTGTTGACTTGGCTTCATCTTGGCAGGGATACGGAGACACTGGACCAGAGGGTGAAGAGGGCCAGGTCCTCGGCAGGCGGCCAGCCCCCGGCGGGCACCTCTAAGGTGCCACTGGTGGTGGTGAGCAGTCCGGACAGCAGCCCCCGGCGCAGCCCCCAACGTAAGTTCGCCACTCACTCCTCGTCGACGTGTGACAAGGGCATGATCCTTGGTGCTGACCTTGCCGTGATCTCAGGAGGAGGACAGCAGCAGGAGGAGACACTGAGGGCTACCCCCAACATGCCGCCTCCGTCAACCACGCCGCCCCAAGGGGCGTCCCTGGCAAGGGCACCAAGCTCCGAGCCCATGCACACGTAGGAGGAGGAGGCAAGCTTGGGCACTGGCGGCCGTACCTCGGCGCCTGATGCTAGTGGAGAGGGGGCCTCTGCTTCCCAGCCTGGCACGGGTAAGCCACTCGCCTTCCATCCCTTCTCTTTTTCTTCAATCTTGGTCTTGGCTTCACTCCACCCCCTTCCGATATCCAGATCCTCTCCTGGCGGACCGGGAGGATCCGGACACCATCATCGAGGATGTCGCCAAGAACGCCGTGGCGGAGGCCGAGAAGATCGCCACCAAGGAGTCCGCCAAGGGCGCTGCTGAGGACGCCGCCAAGGGGCCTGCCGGGGAGCACGACAAGGCCACTGCCGAGGAGGCCGACAAGGGACCTGCCGGGGAGGCCAGCGAGGCCGCCGCCGAGGAGGTGGTGGATGACCAGCCTTCCTCCTCTGCTGCCTCTGGCTCCGGCAGGTACCTGAGGGTGAGCGATGACCTCTTCGTCCACCTCCGAGGGTCATCGAGCTCCAGGGCGCCCATCGAGGGAGAGTGTTCGATGAAGAGGTGCTTGCCACCACTGGGCTCGAGGTTGTTGATGAGCCGAGGGCCGCGGCGATGGTTCTCAGGAGGAGAGGCTTCTCCAGGCCATGGGTGCCAACTTCTGGAAGCTCCAAGCACTCCACCGCGCCCGCCTGGACAAGGCCAAGTCCAGGGCGGCAACGGTGGACAAGGTGGAGGCGGACCTCAAGGTACGCGTCGCCGAGACGCAGACTTGGTTCCGCCAAGCTTGTGAGGAGCTGAAGGTCGCCCAGGGCGAGCTGGCCAAGCGTGAGGTGGAGCACACCATGAAGCATGCCGACATTGAGATAGCCTAGGAGACGACGGAGATCTTGGCCGCCGTAGCCGAGGCCGCTCGAGCCCAGTACCAGGCTGCGCTGAACTCCCAAGAGGAGGACCTCGCCGCGCATGAGGAGAACCTTGCTGCAACACTCCGTGGCTAGGATGAGGAGGTGGAGAAGCTGATCATGGAGCGGACCCATGGGTTGGAGCAGACGCACGGGGAGTCACTCAATGCCCAGGCCTAGGTTCACGCCGACAAGATGAAGGAGCTGGAGGTGGAGCGGGATGGGCTGAAAAACCAGGTCCTGGCGCTGTCCAAGGAGAAGGACACGCTCAAGAGCGCTCTGACAGAGGCGCAGGGCGTGGTCCTCAGCAGGGCTGGGGAGTTCTCTGAGGCAAACAACTCCATCAAAGACCTCAGGTTGTAGCTGGAGGGTCTCGAGGGGATGATGTCGGAGAGCAAGCCCCAAGAGGAGACCCTGACCAAGAACCTGGAGACCGCGAAGCAGCTACGGAAGGACGACGCCCTCGCCCACAAGGAGCACATGGAGGGTGAGGGAGTCCGGGATTAGGGGTCTCCGGACAGCCGGATTATATCCTTTGGCCGGACTGTTGGACTATGAAGATACAAGATTGAAGACTTCGTCTCGTGCCCGGATGGGACTCTACTTGGCATGGAAGGCAAGCTAGGCAATACGGATATGAATATCTCCTCCTTTGTAACCGACCTTGTGCAACCCTAACCCTCTCCGGTGTCTATATAAACCGGAGGGTTTTAGTCCGTAGGACACAATAACATACAATCATACCATAGGCTAGCTTCTAGGGTTTAGCCTCTCTGATCTCGTGGTAGATCTACTCTTGTACTACCCATATCATCAATATTAATCAAGCAGGACGTAGGATTTTACCTCCATCAAGAGGGCCCAAACCTGGGTAACATCGTGTCCCCTGCCTCCTGTTATCATCCGCCTTAGACGCACAGTTCGGGACCCCCTACCCGAGGTCCGCCGGTTTTGACACCGACATTGGTGCTTTATCATCGATAGCGATGCAGTCCAGGGTGAGACTTTTCTCCCCGGACAGATCTTTGTGTTCGGTAGCTTCGCACTGCGAGCCAACTCGCTTGGCCATCTGGAGCAGATCGAAAGTTACGCCCCTGGCCACCAGGTCAGGTTTGGAAGCTTAAACTACACGGCCGATATCTGCAGAGACTTGATCTTCGACGGATTCGAGCCTCTGCCTTGTGCGTCACGCGGCAGGATGAGTACGATTTAGCTCTACCATCAGACAGCGTCTGGGAGATCGCACCGGCAGCTGCTCCGACCCTCAATTCAGAGCCAGTTGCGCCATCCATGGACGGGTGGGTAGACCCCGCCACGGAGGCCTTACCCTCAGTGGCGATCGAGCCGAACATCCACCCTACCCTGCACGAGAGCCGTGTTGTCAGACTGCCGGATCCTTTTCCGGCCACGGACTCCGAACCGCCTGTGCCCGTTCCTAGTGAATCCGATTGGGCGCCGATCATGGAGTTTACCTCCGTGGATATTTTTCAGCACTCGCCCTTTGGCGACATACTGAACTCATTAAGGTCTCTCTCCTTGTCAGGAGGATCCTGGCCGAACTATGTCCGGCAGGATTGGGATGCGGATGACGAAGAAACTCGCTGCCCACCCACCACCCACTTAGTAGCCACTATCGACGACTTAACCGACATGCTCGACTTCGACTCCGAAGACATGGATGGTATGGACGACGATGCGGGAAACGAAGAGGAACCACAGCCCACAGGGCATTGGACAGCCACCTCATCATACGATATATACATGGTGGACACACCCAAAGAAGGTAATGGCGACGAGACAGCGAAGGATGACCCCTCCAAAAAGCAACCCAAGCGCCGACGTCAGCAGCGCCGCTCTAAGTCCCGCCAAAGCAAAAGTGGTGATACTGGCACAGGAGATAATAACACTCAGGATAGTGCCGAAGATGGCAACAATCCCCTCCAGCACGATCTAGGGCAGGAGGGTGGAGAGGCCAGCCCTCCAGAGAGAGCGGCAAATGGAGAGGTGGAGGATGATAATTACATGCCCCCCTCCAAAGATGAGGCAAGCCTCGACGATGATGAATTCGTCATGCTAGAGGATCCCGTCGAACAAGAGCGCTTCAAGCGCTGGCTTATAGCCACGACAAATAGCCTTAAGAAAAAGCAGCAGGAGCTTCAAGCTGATCAAGATCTGCTAGCTGACAGATGGACTGGAGTCCTGGCGGCCGAGGAAAATAAACTCGAATGCCCCTCCAAGAGTTACCCAAAATGCAGGTTGCTACCCCGACTGGAGGAAGAAGCGTATGATGCGGCTGATCGGCCACCCCGTGGCCGCGACAGAGAGGCATTCCAGCCAAAAGCTCAGCCTGCACCCCGATGCCATTCAAATAAAAAGGTATGGGGAAATACGCCAGACCTACGAGACGTATTGGAGGACAAAGCAAAACATGCAAGATCGATCTACGGATCACAAGGGCGCGCCACTATGCGAGACGATAAACGTCACGCCGGATACAGTAAAAGTAAATCCGGCTAGGCTACACATAGCGGGCAAGACTCATTGGAGCTGCGTCGTGATATAGCCCAGTACAGAGGCGCAGCACACCCCTTATGCTTCATAGACGAAGTAATGGATCATCAAATCCCAGAGGGTTTCAAACCCATAAATATAGAATCATACGACGGCACAACAGATCCTGCGGTATGGCTCGAGGTTTCCTCCTGCATATCCACATGGCACGCGGTGATGACCTACACGCCATTAAATACCTCCCACTCAAACTTAAAGGACCTGCTCGGCATTGGCTCAACTGCTTGCCAGCAGAGTCCATTGGCTGCTGGGAAGATCTGGAAGCCGCATTCCTCGACAACCTTCAGGGCACTTATGTGCGACCCCCAGATGCCGATGACTTGAGCCACATAATTCAGCAGCCAGAGGAATCGGCCAGGCAATTCTGGACACGGTTCCTAACAAAGAAAAATCAAATCGTCGACTGTCCGGATGCAGAGGCTCTAGCAGCTTTCAAGCACAACATCCGCGACGAGTGGCTAGCCCGGCACCTTGGTCAGGAAAAGCCAAAATCTATGGCAGCCCTCACGACACTCATGACCCGCTTCTGTGCGGGGGAAGACAGCTGGCTGGCTCGCAGTAATAACATATCAAAGAACCATGGTACTTCGGATACCAAGGACGGTAGTAGCAGATCACGTCGCAACAAACATAAGCGCCGCATTAACAGCAAAAATACTGAGGATACGGCAGTCAATGCCAGATTCAAAGTCTCTAAACCCGGTCAGCGGAAAAAGCCATTCAAAACAAGCACTCCGGGCCCGTCTAGTTTGGACCGTATACTCGATCGCTCGTGTCAAATACACGGCACCCCCGACAAGCCAGCTAACCACACCAATAGGGATTGTTGGGTGTTCAAGCAGGCCGGCAAGTTAATTGCCGAAAACAAAGATAAGGGGCCACATAGCGATGACGAGGAGGAGCCCCGGCAGCCGAATACCGGAGGACAGAAGAGGTTCCCCCCACAAGTGCGGACGGTGAACATGATATACGCAACCCACATCCCCAAGAGGGAGCGGAAGCGTGCGCTCAGGGACGTATATGCGTTGGAGCCAGTCGCCCCAAAGTTCAACCCATGGTCCTCCTGTCCGATCACCTTCGATCGCAGGGACCACCCCACTAGTATCCGTCATGGCGGATTCGCTGCACTGGTCTTAGACCCAATTATTGACGGATTTCATCTCCCTCGAGTCCTTATGGATGGCAGCAACAGCCTGAACCTGCTTTACCAGGACACGATGCGCAAAATGGGTATAGACCCCTCAAGGATCAAACCCACAAAAACGACCTTCAAAGGCGTCATACCAGGTGTAGAGGCCCATTGCACAGGCTCAGTCACACTGGAAGTGGTCTTCGGATCCCTGGATAACTTCCGAAGCGAAGAGTTAATCTTCGATATAGTCCCGTTCCGCAGTGGTTATCATGCACTGCTCGGGCGAACCGCATTTGCGAGATTCAATGCGGTACCGCAGTATGCATACCTCAAGATCAAGATGCCAGAACCTCAAGGGGTTATTACAGTTAATGGAAACACAGAGCGCTCTCTTCGAACGGAGGGGCACACTGCGGCCCTCGCAGCAGAAGTGCAAAGCAGCCTCTCAAGGCAATCCACCAGTTCGGCGTTTCAAGACCCAGACACCTTCAAGCGCGCTCGGAGTAGTCGGCAACTAGACCGCCTGGCACGATCTGAGCTCGCGTAGCAATGCGGCCCCCACCCCGGCCCAAGCCAAACGGCGAAATTCGTGCCACGCGTACATAGTTACGCATTAAAAATACCATGGGCACAGGCGGGGAGGGGGGCACAACTACGACACGCCCCAATACGCGGCTTAAACTGCACTAGGGGCTTCCCGCTTTGTTATTTTTCTCTTTCAGGACTTTAATCTCTGGAAACCCTGTCCGGCAACATGATTGCCGAACACATGATGCAGCAACCAAGGAGGCAGAAAGCTACGTCACACCACGGAACTCCCAGGTGGATTACGATAACGAGTGAAATATTTGCTATAATAATATTCCTCGGCTTGCCCTTGGAAGGGACATAGTCCTACTTTTTGCTTATCACACTATCTGTATCATTCTGCTTTAACGCACCTTTTTGAATAAACAATGCATAGCATTAAGACTATTATTGCATTCTTCTTTTTTTATATATGTGTTCATTAATGACGCCTTCCAACCATACACTTTGGTACGGCCAATACACCAGGGGCTTAAGTACCCCACAATATGGTGTGAGAAGTCCGAACACTTTCACAAGTGCGGCACCCCGAACTTATAGCATTATATGCATCAGCTCCGAATCATGTCTTTTGTCAAATGTTGGGTTTGCCCGGCTCCTATGTTTTGGTACCTTACGTTCCGCTCTATCGGCTAAGGTAGCACTAGGAGAACTACTGCGATTGTGCCCCGGTTCTGCTGGGCTAAGCACCTCAGTAGAGAAAGCTAAAACTGACTGTCATGATAAGGCGAGAGACTGGTCGCTGTTCGGCGAGGTTTCGCGTCCCTAAAGACTTATGCCGCTTAGAGCGAGGAGCCGGTCCTGTCCGGCTTAAAGGCGTGTATCGCGCCCCGAATTCGGCCTTCCGAATACCAGGGGCTTCGCCGAAATATAAAATTATAGAATTCTATGGCTAAGTGAGAGTGATAAAGCATTATTAGTCCGGTTGCCTTGTTCGCTGTGCTGAGCACCTCCCTCGAAGGACCCAAAAATGGGAACAAGAGTGCTCAGGTTTATCCCGAACACCCCAGCACTCGCGACATGGGGGCAGAAGCCGAGGACTAGCCATCTCTCATATTGGATAAATACTCAAACAGAAGGTAATATTTTAAATTCAAACAAGCGTTGCATAGCGCATATGAAACAAGTCTTCATCATACAGGATCACACGAGCAAGTTTACTCAAATATTACATCCTTTGGACATTCGTCTGCTACAAGACGGGCACCCTTCAGGACACCCTCATAATAAATTTCGGGGGTGCGATGCTCCTTGCCATGCGGCAGTCCTTCCTTGATCAGCTTCACGGCGTCTAGCTTGGCCCATTGCACCTTCACATGGGCGAAAGCCCGGCGTGCAACTTCGATGCAGACGGACCACTTGACGACTTCCAGCTATGGGCAGGCATCCACAAGCCGCCTCACCAGGCCGAAGTAGCTGTTCGGAAGGGCGTCGCCAGGCCACAGCCGGACTATAAGGCCCTTCATGGCCTGTTCGGCCGCCTTGTGTAGCTCGACCAGCTGCTTTAGCTGGTCGCTCAGAGGCATCGGGTGTTCGGTCCCAGTATACTGAGACCAGAACAGCTTCTCCGTTGAGCTTCCCTCCTCGGCCTGGTAAAACTGTGCGGCATCTGACACGCTGCGGGGCAAATCTGCAAATGCTCCTGGAGAGCTCCGGATTCGGGTAAGTAATAGGTAATTTACTCTCACATGCTGGCTTTGCATATAGAATGCCTTACCCGCCGCTATTTTCTTCATCGCGTTAATCTCTTGGAGGGCCTTTTGGGCTTCGGCCTTGGCACTCTTTGCGCTCTCGAGGGCCGCGGCAAGCTCAGACTCTCGCATCTTCGAGTCAAGCTCCAACGCCTCGTGCTTCGTCACAAGAGCCTGGAGCTCTTGCTGCACCTCGCCCACCCGAGCCTCTTGCCTTTCCCGCTCGGTGTGCTCCTTGGCCGCTTTATCTTCGGCCTCAGCCAGCGCTTGCTTTAGGGTCGCCACTTCGGTCGTGGCCCCTGGCAAATTCATGATGATCCTGTCATTTTGCAATCGCATTCTTTTTATACATATCCATAGACTAGGTACTACTTACATTTGTTCTCCTCGAGCTGCCTCTTGGCAAGGCCGAGCTCGTCCTTGGACCCTTTAAGGTCCTGCTTCAGTGCGGCGACCTCCGCAGTCAGTGCGGCAGATGCCAGCAGCGAAGCCTGCATACGCATATTGACATACTTATATTAGACTCCTGCGATATTGTTTGATCCTCTGTTTGGCTTTTCTTTGTGAACACCGAACAGAGCATCAGGGGCTACTGTCTATGCGGTAATATTTTTCCCCATATTTCAAACACTTACCTCAAAGCCTGTTAGAAGGCTGGCACAAGCTTCAGTCAGTCCGCTCTTGGCGGACTGAATCTTCTGGACCACCGCACTCATAATAATGCGGTGCTCCTCGTCGATGGAAGCGCTGCGAAGCGCTCCCAGCAGATTGTCCGGTGCCTCTAGATGGGCAGAGGTCACCGGCACAGGCGTGTGTCCCCTCTTGGAAGGAGGCTGCCTGCCCGAATCCGGAACCGCTGGAGGTTCTGGCGCGGTGTTCGACTGAAGGCCGAACTCGGAGCCCTCGGGGGCCTTGTCCCCTCTGCCCCCGGAGTCTGGAAGGTCGCCTTGAGGCGCCTCTAGGACTGTCTCCCCCCGACCAGGTGCCTCTTGAGACAATAACTCGGCGTTGTCCGCAGGGCAAGGGGAGGTGGCGGTCGGGAGTGGATCGCTATCCATATCCGACGAGCCCAGGGAGCCATCCGACGATAAGTCGATACGGGCTCGTGGCGGTCTGCATAGTCATAATTCGGCATTAGGAGAAGCAGTGCGACAAAGGAATGCTATGAGTTACTCTAGTATCCGAATACTTACGTCTTCCCCAGGGGCTTGGCCCTGGGCAGCCACTTGTCTTCGCCTTCGGCGGAAGTGGTGGAACTGTCCGGAAGGAGAGTCCTTCCCTTCTTGGTCCCTTCGGCCCCCCAGTTGGGGCAGCCTTCCTTTTCTTGTCTCCCCCAACTGAAGGGGGAGCATCTTCTTCTTCCTCCTCGTCTTCGGGGGAGGAGTGTGCCGCAGAGTTATCAGACGATGAGTCCGATAACACCTGGCGTCGGGAACTCTTTTGAGTTCCCTTGGCCTTCTTGGTCTTCTCTGGCACCTTGTAAGGAGCCGGAGTCAGCATCTCCGTCAGGAGAGCGTTTGCTGGGCCTTCGGGTAAGGGAGCCGGATAGTCGATCTGTCCCGCTGTTTCCTGCCAGTCCTGTCAAAGGTACGGGAGCTTAGATCCCGCATAGAGTCAAACTACGAAAAACAAGTATCCTGTAAGAGGTAAAACAGCTTACCGCGCTGGCTTGGAGCTTCGCGCAGAATCCGCGATCCTTGGTAGTAGGAGGGGGAACCTCGGCGCCCTTGAATAGAACCTTCCAGTCATCCTCGTGTGTTGTGTCGAAGAGCCTGTTCAGAGTTTGGTGCTGGGCCGGGTTGAACTCCCACAAGTTGAAAGCCCGTAGTTGACACGGGAGGATCCGGCGGATGAGCATGACCTAGACTACGTTGACGAGTTTGAGCTTCTTGCTCACCATGTTTTGGATACATGTTTGGAGTCTGGTCAGCTCCCCTGAACTACCCCAGGACAGGCCCTTCTCTTGCCAGGAGGTGAGTCGCGTAGGGATGCCAGATCGGAACTCGGGGGCCGTAGCCCATGCAGGTTCATGCGGCTCGGTGATGTAGAACCACCCCGATTGCCACCCCTTTATGGTCTCCACGAAGGATCCCTCAAGCCATGTGACGTTGGGCATCTTTCCCACCATGGCACCTCCGCACTCTGCCTGGCGGCCGCTCACAACCTTCGGCTTGACATTGAAGGTCTTCAGCCATAAGCCGAAGTGGGGCTTGATGTGGAGGAAGGCCTCGCACACAACGATAAACGCCGAGATGTTGAGGATGAAGTTCGGGGCCAGATCATGGAAATCCAGGCCTTAGTAGAACATGAGCCCCCGGACGAATGGGTGGAGAGGGAATCCCAGTCCGCGGAGGAAATGGGTAAGGAACACTACCCTCTCGTGGGGCCTGGGGGTGGGGATGAGCTGCCCCTCATCTGGGAGCCGGTGCGCGATGTCGTCGGGCAGGTATCCGGCTCTCCTCAGCTTCTTGATATGTCCCTCCGTGACGGAGGAGACCATCCACCTGCCTCCCGCTCCGGACATGGTTGGAGAAGGTTGAGGTGGGAGATGCGGACTTGGGCGCTGGAGCTCGAGTGTGCGAAAATGGATGAGCAAAGGAGGAAGAAGGTGTGGATGAAAAGGTGAATCCTTGTCCCTTTATATGGGCGGCCGAAACTATGCGCCCCCACTAGCCTGGTAAAACTCGCTTATCCCCCAAGCGCCGTAATCAATGGCGCTGTTGGGTTACCCACGCGCATATTGATGAGAATCCCGTAATAAGGGGACACGATCTCTTCCTTGACAAGACGTGTCAAAATACTGCCTCGCGTCATGTGCGGGGCTAGTTAAAGGAAACAGTTTGAATAATCACCGGGCCATGGCATGACGTCATGTTGCCAACGCGTGTCAGCAGATTAAACTTGTGGAAATATTATTCTCTCTACGGTGGTATGTGGAATTTATTTTGCAGGGTCGGACACTATCCTGGTATTCAAACTCTTCTGTGATATGTTCGGAGGAGGAACCTGCCTTGCAATGCCGAAGACAACACTGCGCGCCGGACTCATCGTCATTGAAGCCTAGTTCAGGGGCTACTGAGGGAGTCTGGGATTAGGGGTCTCTGGACAACCGGATTATATCCTTTGGCCGGACTGTTGGACTATGAAGTTACAAGATTGAAGACTTCGTCTCGTGTCCGGATGGGACTCTACTTGGCGTGGAAGGCAAGCTAGGCAATACAGATATGAATATCTCCTGCTTTGTAACCGACCTTGTGTAACCCTAACCCTCTCTGGTGTCTATATAAACCAGAGGGTTTTAGTCCGTAGGACACAATAACATACAATCATATCATAGGCTAGCTTCTAGGGTTTAGCCTCTCTGATCTCATGGTAGATCTACTCTTGTACTACCCATATCATCAATATTAATCAAGCAGGACGTAGAGTTTTACCTCCATCAAGAGGGCCCGAACCTGGGTAAAACATCGTGTCCCCTGCCTCCTGTTACCATCCGCCTTAGACGCACAGTTTGGGACCCCCTACCCAAGATCCGCCGGTTTTGACACCGACAGAGGGTGAGAACCGCTGGCTCAATCGCCTCGCCGCTGTTGCCGACAAGGCCACCACGCAGCTGGCTACCATGGGGATACCGGATGTGAGGTACGCCCCGGATCCAAACTTGAGCTCCAACTGCAGCCTGACCCTGTTCTTTGAGAGGGTTGTCGGTGCCTTGGAGCAGCTTCGTGCCAACCGGGCAGCCTCGCTGGCCAATGAGGCCTGGAGGCTTTGCCAGGGTGCCATGACCCAGGTTCTCACCAAGATGGTGTACTGGAACCCCAACCTCGACTTCGACGCCGCGCTGGACAGCATGCCGGTGGGTGTGGACCTCGCGGCGCTCAAGGAGCGTATCAAGCCCATCATCAGCCGCATCGGTGAAATCGAGAGGATGGAGAGCCAGCGCTGGGATTTGGCACCCTGTCTACCACTGTCGCTGCAAGTTCATGACCAAGACACTTTTATCTTTAGTTAGAACCGCAGCAACAATTGATGTAATATAACTCTGCAACACTTTTGGTATGATGCATGTTATCTTCCTGTTCGATCTTCCCTTTGTATGTTTACCCTACGTTAAACGGGTAGGCTTGCCGGCGCATAAACCCAGGGCAGCACCTTGAGGACGGATCCCCAAAGGCCTGCCGGGTGTGCTTGCTGCCGAGCGAACCACCTTACTGTTCTCAACGGGGCCGCTCAAACTATCGAGCTTGACTCGAGTCGGAATCGAGAGCGTTGCCAATTGCGGAAGGCTACCCTGCCACTCTCGACGTGGCCGCTTGGGCTGTTGAGCGGACACGAAATAGAACAAGGGCGTTGCCAATTGCGGAAGGGCCCCTTTGCCTGCAAGCTTTCATACATAGGGCAGGACCTTCGAGGACAATAACCTCATATATAAAAAGGGAATTGCTTAAGGTTTCGTATGACTTAGCTTTCCTGTCGCCGCACCGGCATCCTTCGCGCTTGCAGGCGGCGTCGTTCTCTTGGCCGTCTTCTTCTCTGGAAGCCGTGGCCACGAGAAACTGCTAAGCTGACCGCGAAACCAGATTCTCACAACTGCGCGCCCCCTACTTGGCGCGCCAAAGATGTCGGTGAGAACGACACCTATGGGATCACTAGGATCCCTTCTACGGTCGGCGGGCGCGGGGTTGTGAGAAGAGCAGGTTTAGGAGCAAGCACACGGGTCGTTTACCCAGGTTCGGGCCATGAGGATGCGTAAAACCCTAGTCCTGCTTTGGTGGATGTATTGAGTGTTCTTGAGCTTTTTGAACTAGCTACGGTAGCTGTGCCATCCCAAAAAGCCGAATCCCTCCCCTGGTCGCCTCGGGCCTCCTTTTATAGGAAAAAGGGGCCGCCATAGTGGCACACAGGAGGTGGAAAGGTCTACAGTGCACGAGCTTATTGCACGACATTACGGGACAAAGCGCATTAAAGGCACTACGTAGGTGTCCCATAGCTTTATCGGAGACGGGAACGAGGCCCGTCCTGTAACATCCCAAATTTTCAATTTGGAATGTTATACACTAGATCATCATTGCATATCATATTTATTGCATTTTGGTTGATCCTAGAAATTTCACGCAACTCAAGGACGCTCGGAGAGAGTTGGGGATTTCGTTATTTTCATATTTGAGTTGTCTCAAATTTTGAAAGTAGGATCATTTGATTTTATTTATTTTATATTCAGTTATTTCTATTATAAAAATTATGAGAGAGGGAATAAAATGACTTTCCCAAAATAAAGAAATATTGAGGATTTAATAAAAAAACCAATTAAGATTTTATTTGGTTTTATTTGCTATTTTATTTCAACTTAGGAAAAATGCGCATTTTTCAAAATTGCATTTAGGTCCCAAATAAATGTTAATCCTGTGCGGCTTGATATTGGAAGCCGGGGAAAATTTATTTCAGGATTTTTGGAGTCCGTTTAGTAGTCCTTTTGTTTTCTTTCTTAGCGTAACTTTATTTTAAAAAAACGCAACCGACCTATGGGCCGTGTCCGACCCGGACACTAGGCCCGTCCGGCTTTATAAGCTGGGGAGGCCAAGCCGGACCCCCCAAACCCTAGCCGCCCTAGCACCGCGCCGCCGCCACCGCCTTTGTCGCGCCGTCGCCGCCTTGCCGCCGCGCTGCGCCGCCGCCGCCGCCCCTCGCCACTGCGACCCGGGCCGCACCCCGCGCCGCACCGCCGCGCCGCGCCTCGCGCTGCCCCGCCGCCGCCTCGCCGCCGCGCTGCCGTTCGCCGGACCGCCGCCGCCGCCGTTCGCCGGAGGTGGGTTTTTTTCTTTTCGCCCCGGTTTTTTTCGAAAAATCGTTCGGTTTTTCCGACGGTTTTGTTCGTTTTTTTAGTTTCGGTTTTTTTTAAATAGATCGGTTTTTCCGGTTTATTTAAATAGCGAGCGTTCGCCCGTTCGTACGTTTCAACGAACGTTCATCGTTTTTCTTTTTCTCGGATTAAATCCGCGATTTTTCTGATCGCGATCTCTGATCCGATTTTCGTTTTAGTCTAACTTTTCGCTCGTTTATCGGAATCAGGCGATTCAAGCGCCTGGAGTTTCGTCTCGAAACTCTCTTTCCGTTTAAACAACTCAAACAAGTTTTTGCCACTATAAAAATTGCCTTAGATCCAGAATAGTAAACGAAGCCTCTTTCTTTTGCCGTTTGTCTTTTGTTGCTTCGTTCGATTTGATTCTTTTTGCCAACCAGAGTTCTTAAGTTGAACTTTCTGGTTAGATCTATTATTTGAGTTTTACCTGTGCATTAGTGAGTACTTATTGTATGCTTGTTTTTTTGCGTTAGAGTACCCGGAGTGCGCCGCTTGTTGCTTCGAATCGCTAGGTTTCCCGGATCATCAGCAAGGCAAGTAACACTTTGATCATACCTCCTACTACCCAGTTTTATTGCATTAGATCAACCCTCACACATTGCATGATTAGGATCTAATTAAAATTGTGGGTTTGGGAAGTAGTTGAGGTAGTACCTATTACCTGTTTATTATCAAACCTTTGGGAGTTACTTCTACGTTTGCTTATTATGCCATGCTATGCTAGTAGACGTGGATTGGGTGAGTGTATCCATGACAGATGTGAGATTGTTAATTAATGGTTTATTTAAGGTGGCAACTTAAACACACATCTGGGTGGATTGAGGTACCTGGGTATTCCAGGATTTGCCTGTTGTTTTTCGGACCGCCACCCAGGCTCAAAGGGATCATGAGATTGTTCATGCTAGAAACTTCCGTGTGCAGCCACAAGCTATTATGGGCTCTAGCATAGTTGACTAAGTCGTGCGAACTCTTACAGTGGTAGACTAGCAGATGTAGGGGATGTAGGCGGTACGGTCTACCCATCGTAAGGTGCTAGCGCTTCTGAAAGACTATGTCTCGCTCATCCGTTTCTCAAACACCGTGTAGTGCGAGAAATCCAATGGAGGAGATCGAGACTTGTGGGGAAAAGTGCGCAAACCTCTGCAGAGTGTATAAACTAATCATGGTTAGTCGTGTCCCCGGTTATGGACATCTTGAGTATCTAGTACTTGGATTATCATGTGAATCTCATCATGTTACTCAAAAAAATTAATTTTGATGGGTTTGTTTAATGATGATGCTTAATTGGGATTGAGAATGCTCTCAACCATTCTCAATGTTTAACAACCACCATGATAGTTAAATAAATTCATTCCTTTGAAGTAGGGGAAAATTGGCTTTATGAAAAACTGTAACCATAGAGCTCTCCACCAGCCAAATATGCATACAGAATAGCTATTTCATTCCATTATTCTCTATGTGTTACATTGCCAGCATATTCCATGTGCTGATCCGTTTCGGGCTGCAACGTTAATGTTGCAGACTTTTCAGACGACGATTAAGGATTTCTAGGTCGTGGTTCTATACTCAGTGATGCCGTCGGAGTTGATGGACTCACTTATCTTCCAAGCCTTCCGCTGTTATCGTTATTAGATGGCCTTAAGCCATATTTATTGTAGTAAGTTCTCTTTTGAGACACTCGATGTAATAAGTGTGTGATTGCTACTCTGTTATAAATCCTTCAAGTACTGTGTTGTGTCAGCATTACTGATCCAGGGATGACACCGGAGCACAGAGATTGTACTGTTTGAGGTCTGGTCGCTACAAGACGGTATCAGAGCACAGCTGACTGTAGGACACGACCACTAAGCTAAAGACCTAGATCACTACTCACTCTCTTCTCTTTCTGACTTCTCATCTTTTCTACTCTTTTAGGATGGCGGATGCAAGGAACAAGTTCACTCAACCGGATGATGATACACCTTTTGGACGTCATTTGAAGGAAGTCACTAGATACCTGAACATAGGAGTACCAAGCTTCACAGGCACCTACAATGCCACTTTACCTGAAGAAGAGCGCTGGATGATTCAAGTTCAAGTTCCAGGAAGGACGTTCATGCCAGTCACTGAGCCCATAGAGTTTTCTTTTGATGCACCAACTTGGAGTCTAGGAAAGAGCATGGCAGCTCACATTGCCATGGGACGCATTGGAGAAGTCTACCGCAATGATCTCAAGGATACTATCTACCAGATTTATGGGCGCCGAGATGAGCACTGGGAGATGATCAGCACCAGAAAGGATAGATCAGTCGCAGCTTTTATCCAGGAGTTAAACCAGCACATTCGACGTTAGGAGAACCAGATGTGCGCCGACATGATAGACCTGAAGAAGGCAAAGACAAGGATCAAGGAACTGGAGGAAGAACTCAAGGCTACACGTGAAGATTATGAAGAAGAAATTGAAGTATTAGTAGAGAATAATGCCGATCTGATCAAGAAGATCAGAATATTTATGGGAGGCCCTACACCGGTAGAAGAAGACGAAGAACCCAAGGAGATTCGCCCGGAAGACTACATCATCATCGACGACACCGACTCGGATCCGGATGATAGCGATGATGACTACGTTGATGAAGCTGGAGCAGATATCATGGAGTCTGCAACCGAAGAATATTCCTAGTAGACCACCTCATCAGTAGTAGTAGTCCACCATGTAAATATTATAGTCCGAGCACTTTTGCGATAGTTAGATCGATTGTATGCCCTTGTTTGAATGAATGAAGTGAATTGTTTGCTTTTGCCTCATGTGCATATGGGTAGTGTTTTCTCTTTAAACCCCCTCTATTCTTAAATCTCATTTTTTCTAAACCCTCAGATGCCTCCGAGATGTGACCCCGGATTTACCTTCCCACCGGAGCTCACCCAGTTGATCCAGCAGCACAACACATTGATGCAGTTACTAGTCCAGAATCAGAATCAAGGGAACAACAACAACAACCCACCACCACCACCACCCTTGATCACTTAGCCCATTTTCTTAGGCTGAATCCGCCGGTGTTTTCCAGTAGCACCGAGCCGATAGTAGCAGATGATTGGCTCCGCAAGAAAGCTAGAGAGTTGACCACATCAGGATGCACGAATGCGGAAAAGGTGAAGTTTGCCGCACATCAGCTTGAAGGACCCGCAACATCATGGTGGGAGAATTTCACAGCCACTTTCCCTGTCGACACTGTCACGTGGGACCAGTTTCAGCAGGCTTTTTGAACTGCCCATGTTTCAGCAGGAGCTATGGCCATGAAGAAGCGAGAGTTTCACAACTTGCGCCAAGGAGGACGGACAGTTGGCCAGTATGTGGAGGACTTTAGTAAATTAGCACGTTATGCCCCAGATGACGTTGCTACGGATGCAGCAAAGCAGGAGAAGTTTCTGGAAGGACTGAATGATGAGTTGAGCATGCATTTGATGGTAGCAACCTTCAACAACTACCAGGAGTTGGTAGATCGTGCTCTCATGATTGAAGGGAAGCAGCAGCAAATTGAGAATCACAAGAGGAAGTATGGACAAGGAAAGTACAATTCTGGAGCTCAACAGAAGCCACGTTTTACCCCTAGACCGGGAGAACATTTCCAGCATACCCATGGAGGAGGTAGCTCGCACCATCACAATGGCCCCAAGACTGGTAATGGGAATGGAGGAAGCAACGGCCAGAACCACACCAACCCATCGACCCCAGCCAAGAAAGGCCTGAGCCAAGTCACTTGCTTTAAGTGCCAGAAGACTGGACATTATGCCAACAAATGTCCTGAATCACAGAATGGAAATGACAATGGAAGCTCTGGGAAGAAGCCAAACCCTTTCAACAGGGGACAGGTGAACCACGTTAATGTGGAGGAGGTTGAAAAGCAGCCGGATGCAGTAACCGGTAAGTTTTTGGTTAAGTCATATACTGCACTCGTTCTTTTCGATACTAGTGCATCGCATTCATACATATCAAGGGGATTTGTGGATAAGTATAAACTGCCAACCCAAGCCCTTAGGTCACCCATGTTAGTAACCTCGCCTGGAGCAGAATATATGGCTAGTCTATGGTGTGATCGGTTACCATTAAGGATTGGTAACTACGTATTTCCATCAGACCTAATAGTGTTGGAATCTCAAGGATTGGATGTGATATTAGGCATGGATTGGTTGTCAAAGTATGAAGGGAATATTGAATGTGCCAGTAAGTCGATCTTTCTTACCACCCCAGAAGGGAGAAGGATCAAGTATGTATCCCGGCATGTGCCGAAGAGGACTCAAGTAAATTGTTTAACAGGAGTTGTGCAGGAGGAAGTACCAGTAGTGAAGGATTTCCCTGATGTATTTCCAGAAGAGTTGCCAGGCATGCCACCGGATAGAGATATTGAGTTTTTGATTGAGCTTTTGCCAGGAACAGGGCCAATATCAAAGAGACCATATAGGATGCCCGCAAAGGATTTGGTGGAAATCAAGAAGCAGATTAAGGAGTTACTGGATAAAGGATATATTCGCCCAAGTTCATCGCCTTGGGGATCGCCAGTACTTCTAGTAGAAAAGAAGGATGGATAGTTAAAGATGGTTGTTGATTATCGAGGATTGAATGAAGTAACCATCAAGAACAAGTACCCACTACCGATGATCAATGATCTGTTTGATCGATTGCAAGGAGCTAAGGTATTTTCCAAGATCGATCTGCGATCAGGATACCACCAGTTGAAGATTCGAGAACAGGATATACCTAAGACGGCTTTTACCACCAGGTATGGGCTGTACGAGTATACTGTTATGTCATTTGGTCTGACTAACGCACCTGTATATTTTATGAACATGATGAACAAAGTGTTTATGGAGTTCTTGGATAAGTTCGTCGTAGTGTTCATTGATGATATCCTGGTTTACTCGAAGAATGAAGAGGAGCATAAGGAGCATTTGCGTTTGGTTCTTGGAAAGCTCAGAGAACATCAGTTATATGCCAAGTTTAGCAAATGTGAGTTTTGGTTGAAAGAAGTGGGGTTTCTCGGACACGTTATATCCGGAGAAGGTATAGCAGTAGATCCCACTAAAGTTGATACCGTGACCAGGTGGGAAGCACCAACCACAGTTGGAGAGATCCGGAGTTTTCTTGGACTCACAAGATACTACCAGAGGTTTATTGAGAATTTCTCAAAGATTGCGAAGACTATGACGGAGTTGTTGAACAAGGATACCAAGTTCATATGGACTGAGGAATGTGAGGCTAGTTTTCAGGAGTTGAAGAAACGTTTGGTTACCTCACCGGTGTTGATTTTACCGGATCAGACCAAGGATTATGAGGTGTATTGTGACACTTCACGTCGAGGACTTGGAGCAGTGCTTATGCAGGAAGGAAGAGCTGTTTCATATGCCTCACGACAGCTTAAGCCTCATGAGTTGAATTATGCTACGCATGATTTGGAGTTAGCAGCCGTAGTGCATGCATTGAAGACTTGGAGACATTTTCTGATTGGAAACCATTGCGAGGTGTACACGGATCACAAGAGCTTAAAGTATATTTTCACACAGAAGGAGTTGAATCTCAGACAAAGGAGATGGTTGGATCTCATCAAGGATTATGATATGAAATTGCATTATCACCCTGGAAAGGCTAACGTAGTAGCTGACGCGTTAAGCCGTAAGAGCCATGTCAACACCCTAATGACGGGAGATTTACCAAGGGAGTTAGCCGAAAATCTTCGAGAGCTATGTTTGGAAATAGTCCCGAGAGGCTATGTAGCAGCATTGGAGATTCAGTCTACTTTGATGGATAAGATCAGAGAAGCTCAAAGGGCTGACAAGAAGATTGCTTCTATTAAGGATAAAATGAGCAAAGGAAAAGCTAAGGGATTTCGTGAGGATGAGCAGGACACCCTATGGTTTGAAGACCGTGTTTATGTGCCAAATGATCCGGAGATCAAGAAGTTAATTTTACAAGAGGCCCATGATTCACCGTATTCGATTCACCCAGGAAATACCAAGATGTATTTGGATTTGAAGGATATTTTCTGGTGGACCGGAATGAAGAAGGATATTGCGGAGTATGTAGCAGTTTGTGATGTATGTCAGGGAGTGAAGGCAGAGCATCAGAAGCCAGTAGGATTGCTACAACCATTGTCGATACCCGAATGGAAGTGGGATAAGCTAGGCATGGATTTCATTACAGGATTACCCAGAACACGTTCAGGCTATGACTCGATATGGGTTGTAGTCGATCGTTCGACAAAGGTAGCTCATTTAATTCTAGTGAAGACTACCTATACCAGTGCAAAGTTGGCAAAGATATACATGACCAGGATCGTATGTCTGCATGGAGTTCCAAGGAGCATTGTATCAGACAGAGGAACCCAGTTTACCTCAAAGTTCTGGAATCAGTTGCATGAGACTTTGGGAACTAGACTGGAGTTTAGCACATCTTTTCATCCGCAGACAGATGGACAGACTGAGAGAGTCAATCAGATTTTGGAGGATATGCTAAGAGCTTGTGCGCTAGATTACGGATCTAGTTGGTACGAGAATTTGCCGTATGCAGAGTTCTCTTACAACAACAGCTATCAATCCAGTTTGAAGATGGCCCCTTTCGAAGCCTTGTACGGAAGGAGGTGCAGGACCCCATTGTCCTGGGATGAAGTTGGAGACCGCCAGTTGTTTGGACCGGATCTGATAAAGGAGTCTGAACAGAAAGTGAAATTAATTCGCGACAGGCTAAAGGTAGCTCAATCTAGGCAGAAGAGTTATGCAGATTCTAAACGCAAGGAGACAGTTTACGAAGTCGGAGACCGAGTTTATCTTCGAGTATCACCACTTCGAGGAGTTAAGCGTTTTGGAGTTAAGGGAAAGATAGCGCCACGTTTTGTAGGCCCATACAAAGTTTTGGAGCGTATGGGAGAAGTAGCCTATAAGTTGGAATTGCCCGAAGGATTGTCAGGAGTTCACGACGTGTTCCATGTATCCCAGTTGAAGAAGTGCCATGCAGAGATGGCTGACATACCGCTGAGAGATACGGTACCACTGGAAGCGATCCAGTTGGATAGTGATTTGACCTATGAGGAGAAACCAGTTAAGATTCTAGAGTATGCCAGTCGAGTCACCCGCAGCAAGGTTATCAAGTTTTGCAAGGTTCAGTGGAGCCACCACACGGAGGATGAAGCCACCTGGGAACGAGAGGAAGATTTGCTGAAGGACCACCCTCAACTATTTTCTAGGCAACCTGAATCTCGAGGGCGAGATTCATCTTAAGGGGGGGTAGGTTTGTAACATCCCAAATTTTCAATTTGGAATGTTATACACTAGATCATCATTGCATATCATATTTATTGCATTTTGGTTGATCCTAGAAATTTCACGCAACTCAAGGACCCTTGGAGAGAGTTGGGGATTTCGTTATTTTGATATTTGAGTTGTCTCAAAATTTGAAAATAGGATCATTTGATTTTATTTATTTTATCTTCAATTATTTCTATTATAAAAATTATGAGAGAGGGAATAAAATGACTTTCCCAAAATAAAGAAATATTGAGGATTTAATAAAAAATCAACTATGATTTTATTTGGTTTTATTTGCTATTTTATTTGAATTTAGGAAAAATGCGCGTTTTTCAAAATTGCATTTAGGCCCCAAATAAATGTTCATCCTATGCTGCTTGATTTTAGAAGCCGGGGGAAATTTATTTCGGGATTTTTGGAGACCGTTTAGTAGTCCTTTTGTTTTTTCTAAGTGTAACTTTATTTAAAAGAAACGCAGCCCACCTACGGGCCGTGTCCGACCCGGACACTAGGCCCGTCCGGCTTTATAAGCCGGGGAGGCCCAGTCGGACCCCCCCCCCCCAAACCCTAGCCTCCCTAGCCCCGCGCCGCCGCCGCCTTTGCCGCGCCGTCGCCGCCTTGCCACCGCCGCCCCTCGCCGCCGCACCCCGCGCCGCCCCGCCGCGCCGCGCCCCGCGCCGCCGTTCGCCGGACCGCCGCCGCCGCCGTTTGCCGGACCGCTGGAGGTAGTTTTTTTTCTTTTCGCCCTGGTTTTTTTTGAAAAACCGTTCGGTTTTTCCGACAGTTTTGTTCATTTTTTTAGTTTCGGTTTTTTTAAATAGATCGGGTTTTCTGGTTTATTTAAATAGTGAGTGTTCGCCTGTTCATACGTTTTGACGAACGTTCGTCATTTTTCTTTTTCTCGGATTAAATCTGCGATTTTCTGATCACGATCTCTGATCTTATTTTTGTTTTAGTCTAACTTTTCGCTCGTTTATCGGAGTCAGGCGATTCAACCGCCTGGAGTTTCGTCTCGAAACTCTCTTTCCATTTAACCAACTCAAACAAGTTTTTGCCACTGTAAAAATTTCCTTAGATCCAGAATAGTAAACGAAGCCTGTTTCTTTTGCCGTTTGTCTTTAGTTGCTTCGTTCGATTTGATTCTTTTTGCCAACCAGAGTTCTAAAGTTGAACTTTCTGGTTTGATCTCTTATTTGAGTTTTACCCGTGCATTAGTGAGTACTTATTCTATGCTTGTTTGTTTGTGTTAGAGTACCAGGAGTGCGCCACTTGTTACGTCAAATTGCTAGGTTTCCCGGATCATCAGCAAGGCAAGTAACACTTTGATCATACCTCCTACTACCCAGTTTTATTGCATTAGATCAATCCTCACACATTGCATGATTAGGATCTAATTAAAATTGTGGGTTTGGGAAGTAGTTGAGGTAGTACCTATTACCTGTTTATTATCAAACCTTTGGGAGCTACTTCTATGTTTGCTTATTATGCCATGCTATGCTAGTAGACGTGGATTGGGTGAGTGTATCCATGACAGATGTGAGATTGTTAATTAATGGTTTATTTAAGGTGGCAACTTAAACACACATCTGGGTGGATTGAGGTACCTGCGTATTCCAGGATTTGCCTGTTGTTTTTCGGACCGCCACCCAGGCTCAAAGGGATCATGAGATTGTTCATGCTAGAAACTTCCGTGTGCAGCCACAAGCTATTATGGGCTCTAGCATAGTTGACTAAGTCGTGCGAACTCTTACAGTGGTAGACTAGCAGATGTAGGGGATGTAGGTGGTACGGTCTACCCATCGTAAGGTGCTAGCGCTTCTGAAACACTATGTCTCGGTCATCCGTTTCTCAAACACCGTGTAGTGCGAGAAATCCAACGGAGGAGATCGAGACTTGTGGGGAAAAGTGCGCAAACCTTTGCAGAGTGTATAAACTAATCATGGTTAGCCGTGTCCCCGGTCATGGACATCTTGAGTATCTAGTACTTGGATTATCATGTGAATCTCATCATGTTACTCAAAAAAAATTAATTTTGATGGGTTTGTTTAATGATGATGCTTAATTGGGATTGAGAATGCTGTAAAACATTCTCAATGTTTAACAACCACCATGATAGTTAAATAAATTCATTCCTTTGCAGTAGGGAAAAATTGGCTTTACGCAAAACTATAACCATAGAGCTCTCCACCAGCCAAATATGCATACAGAATAGCTGTTTCATTCCATTATTCTCTATGTGTTACATTGCGAGCATATTCCATGTGCTGACCCGTTTTGGGCTGCAACGTTAATGTTGCAGACTTTTCAGACGACGATTAAGGAGTTTTAGGTCGTGGTTCCATACTCAGTGATGCCGTTGGAGTTGATGGACTCACTTATCTTCCAAGCCTTCCGTTGTTATCGTTATTAGACGGCCTTAAGCCATATTTATTGTAATAAGTTCTCTTTTGGGACACTCGATGTAATAAGTGTGTGATTGCTACGCTGTTATAAATCCTTCAAGTACTATGTGGTGTCAGCATTACTGATCGAGGGATGACACCGGAGCATAGAGATTGGACTGTTTGAGGTCTGGTCGCTACACGTCCCGTTCGTCGCCGCTTCGCATCGCTTCGACACGCGCCCAGGCTGGCGATGCATGCAACACTATGTAGGCAGGCAGGCAGCTGAGGTGGCGCAGTGGTAGGGCCTTCATGAAGATCTGCATGCCGCCACGCAGGTGCTTGCTGATTTGGCTTGGAAGCTGCATGTTGCCACGCAGGTGCCTGCCCAGCTGGTTGGGCTGACAGCTGTCTATGAACGGCGGTGGAGTCTTGGCTAATGCGGGCCTAGGAGTGGCCCTGCTGACGCCCTCTGCAAGGGTCTTTCCGGGGGGCCGACAAGGGTCTTGCCGGGGCGTTGCTGTCATCCCCGGCAAGGGTCTTGCCAGGGGTCTTGTGGATTTCCTCTGCTAGGATCCTGCCGAGGGTCGCCGTCTTCTAGTCCTCATCTGAACTCATATGTGTATGAGCTTGATGAAGATTTGCATGTCACCACAAAGGAGCCTCCCGAGCCCTTGTTACGACGCAGTTGCTTGGGTTGCAGCCTATGGGCTCTGCTACGTCTTGAGCTTGCGTTTGTTTTCCGCGAAGAGGAAGGGATGATGCAGCAGAGTAGCATAAGTATTTCTCTTAGTTTTTGAGAACCAAGGTATCAATCCAGTAGGAGGCCACGCTCAAGTCCCCCATACCTGCACAAAGCGATAGCTACTCGCAACCAACGCGATTAGGGGTTGTCAATCCCTTCACGGTCACTTATGAGAGTGAGATCAGATAGATATAATATTTTTGGTATTTTTGGTATAAATATGCAAAGTAAAAAGTAAGGCAAGATTAAAGTGATGGATATTGATATGATGAGAATAGACCCAGGGGCCATAGGTTTCACTAGCGGCTTCTCTCAAGAGCATAAGTATTCTACGGTGGGTGAACAAATTACTATTGAGCAATTGACAGAATTGAGCATAGTTATGAGAATATCTAGGCATGATCATGTATATAGGCATCACGTCTGTGACAAGTAGACCGAAACGATTCTGCATCTACTACTATTACTCCACTCATCGACTGCTATCCAGCATGCATCTAGAGTATTAAGTTAAAAACAGAGTAACACCTTAAGCAAGATGACATGATGTAGAGAGATAAATTCATGCAATATGAAATAAACCCCATCTTGTTATCCTTGATGGCAACGATGCAATACGTGCCTTGCTGCCCCTTCTGTCACTGGGAAAGGACACCGCAAGATCGAACCCAAAGCTAAGCACTTCTCCCATGGCAAGAACTACCAATCTAGTTGGCCAAACCAAACGGATAATTCGAAGAGACTTGCAAAGATAACCAATCATACATAAAAGAATTCAGAGAAGATTCAAATATTATTCATAGATAGACTTGATCATAAACCCACAATTCATCGGTCTCAACAAACACACCGCAAAAAGAAGATTACATCGAATAGATCTCCACAAGAGAGGGGGAGAACTTTGTATTGAGATCCAAAAAGAGAGAAGAAGCCATCTAGCTACTAACTATGGACCCGAAGGTCTGAGGTAAACTACTCACACTTCATCGGAGAGGCTATGATGATGTAGAAGCCCTCCGTGATGGCGGCCCTCTTCCGGCGGAGCTCCGGAACAGGCCCCAAGATGGGATCTCGTGGATACAGAAAGTTGCGGCGGTGGAATTAGGTTTTTTGGCTCCTATTCTGATCGTTTGGGGGGTACGTAGGTATATATAGGAGGAAGGAGTACGTCGGTGGAGCACCGAGGGGCCCACGAGGTAGGGGGCGTGCCCTAGGGGGGGCGCCCCCCACCCTCGTGACCTCCTCTTTGACTCCTTGGAGTAGGGTCCAAGTCTCCTGGATCATGTTCGGTGATAAAATCACGTTCCCGAAGATTTTATTCCGTTTGGACTCCGTTTGATATTCCGTTTCTTCGAAACACTGAAATAGGCAAAAAACAGCAATTCTGGGCTGGGCCTCCGGTTAATAGGTTAGTCCCAAAAATAATATAAAAGTGGAAAATAAAGCCCAATATAGTCCAAAACAGTAGATAATATAGCATGGGGAAATCAAAAATTATAGATACGTTGGAGATGTATCAGACATCCCCAAGCTTAATTCCCGCTCGTTCTCGAGTAGGTAAATGATAAAAAGAGAATTTTTGATGAGGAGTGCTACTTGGCACAATTTCAATGCAAATCTTCTTAATTGTGATATGAATATTCAGATTCGAAAGATTCAAGACAAAAGTTCATGTTGACATAAAAATAATAATACTTCAAGCATACTAACAAAGCAATTATGTCTTCTCAAAATAACATGGCCAAAGAAAGTTATCCCTACAAAATCATATAGTGTGGCTATGCTCTATCTTCACCACACAAAGTATTTAAATCATGCACAACCCCGATGACAAGCCAAGCAATTGTTTCATACTCTAACTTTTTCAAAACTTTTTCAATCTTCACGCAATACATGAGCGTGAGCCATGGATATAGCACTATAGGTGGAATAGAATGGTGGTTGTGGAGAAGACACAAAGGAGGGGAAGATAGTCTCACATCAACTAAGCGTATCAACGGGCTATGGAGATGCCCATCAATAGATATCAATGTGAGTGAGTAGGGATTGCCATGCAACGGATGCACTAGAGCTATAAATGTATGAAAGCTCAACAAAAGAAACTAGTGGGTGTGCATCCAACTCGCTTGCTCATGAAGACCTAGGGCACTTGAGGAGGCCCATCATTGGAATATACAAGCCAAGTTCTATAACATAAAATTCCCACTAGTATATGAAAGTGATAACATGAGAGACTCTCTACTATGAAGATCATGGTGCTACTTTGAAGCACAAGTGTGGTAAAAGGATAGTAGCATTGCCTCTTTTTATTTATTTTCTCTTTTGGTTGGGGCCTTCTTTTTTTTTTCTTTGGCCTTTCTCTTTTTTTGGGACAATGCTCTATTAAATGACGATCATCACACTTTTATTTATTTACAACTCAATGATTAAAACTCGATTCTAAGACAAAGTATGACTCTATATGGATGCCTCCGGCGGTGTACCGGGATATGCAATGAATCAAGAGTGACAAGTATGAAGAAATTATGAATGGTGGCTTTGCCACAAATACTATGTCAACTACATGATCATGCTAAGCAATATGACAATGATGAATGTGTCATGATGAACTAGATGGTGGAAAGTTGCATGGCAATATATCTCGGAATGGCTATGGAAATGCCATAATAGGTAGGTATGGTGGCTATTTTGAGGAAGGTATATGGTAGGTGTATGATACCGGCGAAAGGTGCGCGGTATTAGAGAGGCTAGCAAAGGTGGAAGGGTGAGAGTGCGTATGATCCATGGACTCAACATTAGTCATAAAGAACTCATATACTTATTGCAAAAATCTAGAAGTTATCAAAGCAAAGTATTACGCGCATGCTCCTAGGGGAATAGATTGGTAGGAAAAGACCATCACTCGTCCCCGACCGCCACTCACAAGGAAGACAATCAATAAATAAATCATGCTCCGACTTCATCACATAACGGTTCACCATACGTGCATGCTACGGGAATCACAAACTTTAACACAAGTATTCTTTAAATTCACAACTACTCAACTAGCATGACTTTAATATTATCACCTCCATATCTCAAAACAATTATCAAGCTTCAATCTTTTCTTAGTATTCAACACACTCAAAAGAAATTTTCACAAATCTTGAATACCAAGCATATTATTATTAAGCAAATTACCATGCTATTACGAGACTCTCAAAATAATTGAAGTGAAGCATGAGAGATCAATAGTTTCTTTAAAACAAATCCACCACTGTGCTCTAAAAGATCTAAGTGAAGCACATAGAGCATAATTATAACGCTCAAAAGATATAAGTGAAGCACATAGAGCAAAACTACATAGCTCAAAAGATATAAGTGAAGCACATAGAGCAAAACTACATAGCTCAAAAGATATAAGTGAAGCACATAGAGTACTCTATCAAATTTTAATTCATGTATGGCTCTCTCAAAAGGTGTGTACAGCAAGGATGATTGTGGCATACTAAGGCACAAAGACACAAATAATACAAGACGCTCCAAGCAAAACACATATCATGTTGGTGAATAAAAATATAGCTCCAAGTAAATTACCGATGGAAGTGGACGAAAGAGGGGATGCCTTCCGGGGCATCCCCAAGCTTTGACTTTTTGGTGTCCTTAGATTATCTTGGGAGTTCCATGGGCATCCCCAATATTAGGCTCTTGCCACTCCTTGTTCCATAATCCATCAAAAGAATTCACCCAAAACTTGAAAACTTCACAACACAAAACTCAAAATAGAAAACTCGTGAGCTCCGTTAGCGAAAGAAAACAAAAGACCACTTCAAGGTACTGTAATGAACTCATTCTTTATTTATATTGGTGTTAAACCTACTGTATTCCAACTTCTCTATGGATTATTAACTATTTTACTAACCATAGATTCATCAAAATAAGCAAACAACACACGAAAAACAGAATCTGTAAAAAACAGAACAGTCTGTAGTAATCTGTAGCTAGCGCAATATATGGAACCCCAAAAATTCTAAAATAAATTGCTGGACGTGAGGAATTTATATATTAATCATCTGAAAAAAGAATTAACTAAATAACACTCTTCAAATAAAAATGACAGCAGTTCTCGTGAGAGCTAAAGTTTCTGTTTTTTACAGCAAGTTCAACAAGACTTTCCCCAAGTCTTACCAACGGTTCTACTTGGCACAAACACTAATTAAACACAAAAAACACAACCAAAACAGAGGATAAATAATTTATTTATTACTAAGCAGGAGCAAAAATCAAGGAAGAAAAATAAAATTGGGTTGCCTCCCAACAAGCGCTATCGTTTAACGCCCCTAGCTAGGCATAAAAGCGAGGATAGATCTACGTATTGCCATCTTTGGTAGGCAATTCTTAGATGAGGCATCTATTTCCCTTAGGAATTTCTTTCTTTCTAGTTATTATCAAACTTTTAGGGACAAGATTGAAAAATTCATTTGTAGCAATCGGTTCCTTAATGATAGCAAAAAGATTAGGATGAATACTTATAGATTTAAGATCCGCAGTTTCCTTACTAGATGATTCACCCTTATTTTTAGGAACATACATAAGCTTGGCAATTTTAGTAGGACGACTTGGAGTATTCTTTACGGAAGAAAAAGTGGTTCCCAAGTTTGAAATGATACCCTCAAGTTTCTCAATTCTAGTAGAATCTAAGTTTATCTTCTCATTAACTATGGGTCCCTTTTCCTTAATATTTTTCAGAGTCATTCCTACCTTAGATCCGTATTGAGTAATTTGATTATGGATCTTTTTATCTATATTTTCAATTAATTCAATAGTAGCAACTTTATTTTCAATAATTTCAAGTCTTTGCATCACATGCTCCAAAGTTAACATGGTCCCATTAACCAAAAGAGGTGGTGAGCCAAATAAATTTAGCATAGCATTATAAGAATCAAAAGTATGGCTACCCAAGAAGTTCCCTCCGGTAATGGTATCGAGGATATATCTATACCAAGGATTAACACCTACATAAAAATTGCAGAGAAGAACTAAGGTAGATTTCTTCCTGGTAGATCTATTTTGAGCATTGCAAATTCTATACCAAGCATCTTTTAGATTTTCTCCCTCCCTTTGTTTAAAATGTAGAACTTCACTCTCGGGAGACAACGGGGAAGATATGAGACTAGCCATGGCGACAAGCAAACAAACTAGCACACAAGCAAACAAGAGCAAACGGGTAAAAGAGGCAAATAGAGAGGGAGGATAGAGAGAGGGCGAATAAAACGGCAAGGGTGAAGTGGGGGAGAGGAAAACAAGAGGCAAATGGCAAATAATGTAATGCGAGAGATAGGGATTGTGATGGGTACTTGGTATGTTGACTTTTTGCGTAGACTAGCCGGCAACGGCGCCAGAAATCCTTCTTGCTACGTCTTGAGCTTGCATTGGTTTTCCCCGAAGAGGAAGGGATGATGCAGCAGAGTAGCATAAATATTTCCCTCAGTTTTTGAGAACCAAGGTATCAATCCAGTAGGAGGCCACGCTCAAGTCCCTCGTACCTGCACAAAGCGATAGCTACTCGCAACCAACGCGATTAGGGGTTGTCAATCCCTTCACAGTCACTTACGAGAGTGAGATCTGATAGATATAATATTTTTGGTACTTTTGGTATAAAGATGCAAAGTAAAAAGTAAAGGCAAGATTAAAGTGATGGAGATTGATATGATGAGAGTAGACCCAGGGGCCATAGGTTTCACTAGTGGCTTCTCTCAAGGGCATAAGTATTCTACAATGGGTGAACAAATTACTGTTGAGCAATTGACAGAATTGAGCATAGTTATGAGAATATCTAGGCATGATCATGTATATAGGCATCACGTACGTGACAAGTAGACCGAAACGATTCTGCATCTACTAATATTACTCCACTCATCGACCGCTATCCAGCATGCATCTAGAGTATTAAGTTAAAAACAGAGTAACACCTTAAGCAAGATGACATGATGTAGAGAGATAAATTCATGCAATATGAAATAAACCCCATCTTGTTATCCTCGATGGCAACGATGCAATACGTGCCTTGCTGCCCCTTCTGTCACTGGGAAAGGACACCGCAAGATCGAACCCAAAGCTAAGCACTTCTCCCATGGCAAGAACTACCAATCTAGTTGGCCAAACCAAACGGATAATTCGAAGAGACTTGCAAAGATAACCAATCATACATAAAATAATTTAGAGAAGATTCAAATATTATTCATAGATAGACTTGATCATAAACCCACAATTCATCGGTCTCAACAAACACACCGCAGAAAGAAGATTACATCGAATAGATCTCCACAAGAGAGGGGGAGAACTTTGTATTGAGATCCAAAAAGAGAGAAGAAGCCATCTAGCTACTAACTATGGACCCGAAGGTCTGAGGTAAACTACTCACACTTCATCGGAGAGGCTATGATGATGTAGAAGCCCTCCGTGATGACGGCCCTCTTCCGGCGGAGCTCCGGAACAGGCCCCAAGATGGGATCTCGTGGATACAGAAAGTTGCGATGGTAGAATTAGGTTTTTTGGCTCCTGTTCTGATCGTTTGGGGGTACGTAGGTATATATAGGAGGAAGGAGTACGTCGGTGGAGCATCGAGGGTCCCACGAGGCAGGGGGGGCGCGCCCTAGGGGGGGCACCCTCGTGACCTCCTCTTTGACTCCTTGGAGTAAGGTCCAAGTCTCCTGGATCACGTTCGGTGAGAAAATCACGTTCCCGAAGATTTTATTCCGTTTGGACTCCGTTTGATATTCCGTTTCTTCGGAACACTGAAATAGGCAAAAAACAACAGTTCTGGGCTGGGCCTCCGGTTAATAGGTTAGTCCCAAAAATAATATAAAAGTGGAAAATAAAGCCCAACATAGTCCAAAACAATAGATAATATAGCATGGAGCAATCAAAAATTATAGATACGTTGGAGACGTATCAGGCTCAAGGGTGGCTCGCTCTGCTGGTGTTGGGCAAGTTGCCCCGGCAAGGCTCTTGCCAGGGCGGCGGGGTCCCGCCTTGGCATGGATCTTGCCGAGGTAGTCCACCTTGCCCTCTTGGCCTCCTGCGCTTCCGGTCTTGGCGTCGCCTTGGTTGTCTTGTGCTTTGGCTTCTCTCCGGCTTCCCTCCTTTGCCCTGCTAAGTGTGGCCGCGGCGCGTGGCTCTGACTGCCCATGCACAAGTAAAGGGGTCAAAAGGAGAAACCCTACTTTTGTACACCGACAAGGTGGAATAGAATATGATGGTGGAGGTTGTGTGGAGAAGACAAAAAGGGAGAAAGTGTCACATCAACGCGGCTAATCAACGGGCTATGGAGATGCCCATCAATTGATGTCAACGCGAGGAGTAGGGATTGCAATGCAACAGATGCACTAGAGCTATAAGTGTATGAAAGCTCAAACTGGAAACTAAGTGGGTGTGCATCCAATTTGCTTGCTCATGAAGACCTCGGGCATTTGTGGAAGCCCATCATCAGAATATACAAGCCAAGTTCTATAATGAAAATTCCCACTAGTATATGAAAGTGATAACTCAAGAGACTCTCCATATGAAGAACATGGTGCTACTCTGAAGCACAAGTGTGGTAAATGGATAGTAGCATTGCCCCTTCTCTCTTTTCTCTCATTTTTTTCTCTTTTTTCTTTTTTTCTTTTTTGTAGGCTTCTTTGGCCTCACTCTTTTTTGGGGGGCTTCTCTGGCCACTTTTATTTTGATAACCTCACATGGGACAATGTTGTAATAATGATGATCATCACACTTTTATTTACTTACAACTCAATATTACAACTTGATACTAGAACAAAGGTATGACTCTATTTGAATGCCTCCGGCGGTGTACCGGGATATGCAATGAATCAAGAGCGACATGTATGAAAGAATTATGAAAGTGGCTTTGCCACAAATACGATGTCAACTACATGATCATGCAAAGCAATATGATAATGATGGAGCGTGTCATAATAAATGGAACGGTGGAAAGTTGCATGGCAATATATCTCGGAATGGCTATGGAAATGCCATAGTAGGTAGGTATGGTGGCTGTTTTGAGGAAGATATAAGGAGGCTTATGTGTGATAGAGTGTATCATATCACGGGGTTTGGATGCACCGGTGAAGTTTGCACCAACTCTCGAGGTGAGAAAGGGCAAAGCACGGTACCGAAGAGGCTAGCAATGATGGAAGGGTGAGAGTGCGTATAATCCACAGACTCAACATTAGTCATAAAGAACTCACATACTTATTGCAAAAATCTATTAGTCATCGAAACAAAGTACTACACGCATGCTCCTAGGGAGATAGATTGGTAGGAAAAGACCATCGCTCGTCCCCGACCGCCACTCATAAGGAAGACAATCAATAAATACCTCATTCTCCAACTTCGTTACATAACGGTTCACCATACGTGTATGCTACGGGAATCACAAACTTCAACACAAGTATTTCTACAATCTACAACTACCCACTAGCATGACTCTAATATCACCATCTTTATATCGTAAAACTATTCCAGGGAATCAAACATATCATATTCAGTGATCTACAAGATTTATGTAGGATTTCATGACTAACCATGTGAATGACCAACTCCTGTCATCTCTCTAAATAGATATAAGTGAAGCAAGAGAGTTTCAATTCTTTCTAAAAAAGATAAGCCCACGCTCTAACAGATATAAGTGAATCAAAAGAGCATTCTATAAATGGCGGTTTTCTATGTGAAGAGAAACAGGCAATCCAAACTTCAAATGGTATAAGTGAAGCACATGAAGCGTTCTATAAAGCCATACTCAAAAGATATAAGTGAAGTGCCATGAGCATTCTATAAATCAACCATGGACTATCTCATACTAGCATGGTGCATAAAAGTAAAGTGAAAACTAAATGCAAACGACGCTCCAAGATTTGCACATATCACATGAACAAAACGAATCCGAAAACATGCCGATACTTGTTGAAGAAAGATGGGATGCCTTCCGGGGCATCCCCAAGTGTGACGCCCCGACTCCGATGTGCCAGGTGTCTTCCAGTTATTCACCGTTGTTGCCATGTCTTTTGCTTGCGTGTTGTATTTTGCCATGTCATCATCTGCATTGCATCCTCATGTTTTCATAACTTGCATCCGTCCCGGTCTCCCAGTTCTCTCCGTTGTCCGTTCTGAGCCCAGACACACTCGCACGCGCCCGCGGCACGTCCGGATATTATTTTTATAAGTGGATGGAAAATGTTCTCGGATTGGGTTGAAAGTTGGCGTGCGGTCTTATTATAGTGTAGATAGACCGCCTGTCAAATTTCATCGCATTCGGAGTTCGTTTGACGCCCCAACGGATAACTATAGTGGCATTATAGCCGGTCTAACATTGGACATTTTCGGTCTCCGGAAACAGATGGCGGGCCCTCTCTCTCTCTCTTCTCCCCCTCGCAGTCTCGCCACAGCCCACCTAGTCCATCCTCCTTCCCCTCTTCACTTCCGGAGTTGTCCGATGCGACCGCACGGTCCGAAACCCTCTCTGCACAGTGCATCGAACCCCTCACATGCGCGTCCGAAATTGTCCCGGACCCGACCCGGGCAGTTGCCACCGTTGGATCAGGATCATCCCCAAACGTCTACAAAACATCTCTGTTTTGTTTATTGGACTCCCTAACCAATTTATTCTCGATCGCCTGATTATGATCGGACGGACCGAATAACCCCTTGACCCAAGCCACCTACCCTATATAAACAACCCCTAGTCCAATTTCGTCAAACCCTAAATTCTAGCCCCCTTGTCCCATCGCGCCGCCGCTGGCCACCTACTCCCCTCTTGCTCGGGATCTCCTACCGATCCAAATCTGTTCGACCCCCTCCCTGTTTTTCAGCGCCGCCCAAATCACAATAGCGAACCACCATCCTCGGTCGTACCCAGCTCCTCCAAGACACAAGCTCCGCGTCCGCCTCGTCGCCGGCCGACCGATCCAGCAGATGAGCCCTGCATCGCTCCTTCCTTCCCTTCGCTTGCGTTCTAGTCCCTCCTCTCACATCTCTCTCCCTGAACCAGGACCCGCCTCATCTCCGCCCGCGGGCTACCTCAGAAGTCAGAATGGAGCTCCACCGTCGCCCTGGTTTCGGATCCAGCGATCTCCGACGCCTCCTCGCAGGAGCCTGCTGCAGCTCCGCCCCGCCGCCGTTTGTCTCCGCTACCGCCAGAGATGCCACGGCCGCACCCGAGATGGCCTCGTTCCCCGGCCGTCCTCGCTAGCCTTCGGATTTGGCTCGTCCACGCCGGGGTTTCCCAGTTGTCGCCTACCTCGTCTTCATTGCGCCAAGGTCGACGCCCATCTGCTCAGCTTGCCTCGCTGCTGCTTCCCATGCCTGCTTCCGCCAAGCCTCGCCATCCTTCTGCCGGTGCCCACCCGGAGATGAACGCAGCATCATCCCGCTCACCTCCTTCGTGCACCTGCACTCCACACCGAGCTCGTCCTCGAGCCCGACGCAGGTCCCGCCGACGAGCCCTGCTCCTTTCCTCGCCATCTCTGTCTCCTTCTCCTGTATCTCTCTCTTCATTTCCTCCCTCTGTTCTTCCTCGCAGGGAACAACCAGAGCACCTCAGTGATCGCCGCCACCGGGATTCGCCAGGTCCGGCGAGGCCCTGCGTTCCCTGCCTCCTCCCCGCCAAGTTCGCTGCCGCCGTCCTGTTTCTTCCCGACGGGCGCTTCGCCTTTGCTTCAAGGATGAGCCAGGCGCGCCCCGCGTTAACCCTCTGTATCGACCGCGCCAGGTAGCAGTGAGATTCGGCCCAAGCCGCTTCCCTACTACCACATCTCCACCGAGCTGGGCCAGGCCCGTGGTGAGCCTCACCGCTGCGCCCCCTCCCACTGTTGGGCTAGACAGATCCGGCCCTTTTAGTATTTTTTTCCTCGGGGCGATTTTGCTATTAATCCAGTGTTTTGCTGTTTTGCAAAAAAACCCCTCTTAGTTCATACATATAATAACTTAATAACTAAGCATCACCTGTAAAAACTTTATATATGAAAAATGCTTAAAATTGTGTCTAGTTTCATAATATGTCATTTTCACCCATGTTTAAAATGTTTAATATGCTGTTTGTTTAAATTTTCTTAAATAACTTGCTAAAATGGTTTAATTCATAACTAATAACCGTAACTCGGAATTTAATAAACTTTATATGTAAATGGGGTAGAAAATGCCTAGTTTAACATGGTGCACCCTAATTGCATGTTTAATAACTCTAAAATTGTGTTTAGGACATATCAGTACCAAACCTTAAAATATGCATATGGGGTTTTACCGGAATTGTTGTTGTTGTTTCCGGCCTCATTTAAACTTGCTTAAATGTGTAGTTTTATTTTGCCTCACCTCTTGCCATGCTAATCAACATTTAATATTGTTGAGTACCTAAATGAGAGAGAACTAAATAACTTGAATGTGGTGTTTCGTCAATATGCAACCCATTGCATATTGAGCTCCACTTAACTTGTAGTTTTGCTTGTGCACTTTGTCATGCCATGTATCATTAAATCGGACATGCATCATACTTGGTTGTGCATCATTCCATGTTTATATGATGATTGTTTACGATGTTGTTTGCTTCTTTCCGGTGATGCTTCTTCGGGTTGGTTCCGTTAACGTCGCGTTTGTGAGGATCCGTTCGACTAGGTCCGTTTGTCTTCTTCATGGACTCGTTCTTCTTCCTTGCGGGTTTTCAGGCAAGATGACCATACCCTCGAAATCACTTCTATCTTTGCTTGCTAGTTGCTCGCTCTTTTGCTATGCCTATGTTGCGATACCTACCACTTGCTTATCATGCCTCCCATATTGTTAAGCCAAGCCTCTAACCCACCTTGTCCTAGCAAACCGTTGTTTGGCTATGTTACCGCTTTGCTCAGCCCCTCTTATAGCATTGTTAGTTGCAGGTGAAGATTGAAGTTTGTTCCTTGTTGGAACATGGAGATGTTGTTCCTTGTTGGAACAAGTTTACTTGTTGGGATATCACAATATCTCTTATCTAATTAATGCATCTATATACTTGGTAAAGGGTGGAAGGCTCGGCCTTATGCCTGGTGTTTTGTTCCACTCTTGCCGCCCTAGTTTTCCATCATATCGGTGTTATGTTCCCAGAGTTTGCGTTCCTTATGCGGTTGGGTTATAATGGGAACCCCTTGATAGTTCGCCTTGAATAAAACTCCTCCAGCAAGGCCCAACATTGGTTTTACCATTTTCCACCTAGCCTTTTCTTTCCCTTGAGTCGGCCGGCTCAAGGGTCATCTTTATTAAACCCCCGGGCCAGTGCTCCTCTGAGTGTTGGTCCAACCTGTCAGCTGCCGGTGGCCACCAGGGGCCACTCTGGGCTGGCCTACCGGAACCTTGGACAATCCGGTGTGCCCTGAGAAAGAGATATGTGCAGCTCCTATCGGGATTTTTCGGCACATTCGGGTGGCTTTGCTGGTCTTGTTTTACCATTGTCGAAATGTCTTGTAACCGGGATTCCGAGTCTGTTCGGGTCTTCCCGCTAGAAGGAATATCCTTCGTTGACCGTGAGAGCTTGTGATGGGCTATGTTGGGACACCCCTGCAGGGATTTGAACTTTCGAAAGCCGTGCCCGCGGTTATGGGCAGATGGGAATTTGTTAATGTCTGGTTGTAGAAAACCTGAAGTTGACCTTAATTAAAATACATCAACCGCGTGTGTTACCGTAATGGTCTCTTCTTGGCAGGGTCCGGGAAGTGAACACGGTGTTAGAGTTATGCTTGACGTAGGTCGTTCTAGGATCACTTCTTGATCATAGTTGTTCGACCGTGCTTTTGCCTTCTCTTCTCGCTCTCATTTGCGTAGGTTAGCCACCATATATGCTAGTCACTTGCTGCAGCTCCACCTCATACCTTTTACCCTACCTATAAGCTTAAATAGTCTTGATCGCGAGGGTGTGAGATTGCTGAGTCCCCGTGACTCACAGATACTTCCAAAACCAGCTTGCAGGTGCCATTGAACCATGCAGATGATGCAACCAAGCTCAAGGAGGAGCTCGATGAATATCTTGTCCTTTGTGTTGTTTCGTTCTAGTTGATTAGTAGTAGAGCCCAGTTGGGGACGATCGGGGATCTGTGTAGCATTTGGGGTAGTCTTCTTTTATTTCGGTTCCGTAGTCGGACCCTGATTGTATCTGGATGATGTAATGCTTTATTCATGTATTGTGTGAAGTGGCGAGTGTAAGCCAACTATGTATCTCTTTCCCTTATGTATTACATGGGTTGTGTGAAGATTACCTCATTTGCGACATTGCTTTCAATGCGGTTATGCCTCTAAGTCGTGCTTCGACACGTGGGAGATGTAGCCGCATCGAGGGCGTGACACCAAGCTTAGACGCTTGAGTCTCCTTCAATATTTACTTGGGGTGCCTTGGGCATCCCCAAGCTTGAGCTCTTTCCTCTCCTCCTTATCCTCACATTGAGACCTCCTTGATCTTCGAACCTTTCATCCACACAAAACTCAACAGAAAGCTCGGTAAGATCCGTTAGTATAATAAAGCAAATCACTACTCTAAGTACTATTGCAAACCAATTCATATTTTGTTTTTGCATTTTAGCTACTGTAATATAACTTTTACATGGCTTAATCCACTAATAGAAATCGATAGTTTCATCAAGACAAGCAAACTATGCATCAAAAACAGAATCTGTCTTAAACAGGACAGTCTGTAGTAATCTGAACATTCACCATACTTCTAGTAGTCCAAAAATTCTAAAAAAATTAGGAAAAATAAAAAAATTGTATAGAAAGACAGTGCAAAACGTTTCATAACTGTTTGATGTTCCAGTAAAAAATGTAAAATCTCGCACTACAGCCTAAGTTTCTGTTTTGCACCGCACAAACCAACAAGCAATGTAAACATCCTAAAGGCAAATCTTGGCACATTATTTTTATAATACAATGGATTTGCACTTTATAACAGCACACAACAGAAATAAATGTCTCTCTAAAACTTCCGGGTTGTCTCCCTGGCAGCGCTTTCTTTAAAGCCATTAAGCTGGGCATATATGCTCAAGTAATGGATCCACCCGGATCCCAAGGTGTATCAAAGCCAATTTTAATTAACAATGGTTTGTGATTTCGTAGTGAGCATAAAGTAACATAGATCATGTAATGTCTAAGTCTAACTCTCTTCCTATGAATCGGCATGTCATAAAAGAACAATTCATGCACACATAGTAAAGGCCAATGCATAGTATAAACAGATTCTTGCAATTTTATCGTGTGGGAAACATAGAGAGGTGGAGATATAGTTCCTCTCTCATAATAATTGCAAGTAGGAGCAGCAAGCACATGCATATTATATCTATCAAAATCATTATGTGTAGTAGTAAAACGCAACCCATCAATATAATCCTTAATAAGGGCAAACCTCTCCGATATAGTGTAGTTGGCAGAATTTAAAAAGATAATAGGACTATCATGCGTGGGTGCAATAGCAACAATTTCATGTTTAACATAAGGAACTATAGCAAGTTCATCTCCATAAGCATAATTCATATTGGCATCTTGGCCACAAGCATAGCAAGCATCATCAACAAGCGATATTTCAAGAGAATCAACGAGATCATAACAATCATCACAGCAATCATCCTTCGGTAAGCACGAAGGGAAATTAAACAATGTATGAGTTGAAGAGTTACCCTCATTAGAAGGTGAGCATGGGTAGCTAATCCGCTCTACCTCCTTTTGTTCTTCGCTCTCCTCATCATATTTTTCATCCAATGAGCCCACAGTTTCATCAATTCCTTCTTCCATAGACTCCTGCAAAATATTAGTCTCTTCTTGGACAACGGAGGAGTCCTCAATATATGGTTTAACATAGGAATTAGAAGCATAATTGTCATAACAATATTTAAGTATGGCAAAATTTTCAGATTCGTAAAGAGTAGCATCACACTTTCCAATCAATGAAGAAATTTCATAAGCACCCTTAAAAGCAACAAATTCTTCAATTTGTTGAACATCATAGTAATTATAAACACCCTTAGCATACGAAGATACGATTCCATTATCACTAAACTCACATTGGCAGGGAAGGTGTTTCTTAGGGTCTTCAGAACAACAAGTAAAATCATATATTTCACATAAATTCCAAGCATAGCATTGCAAACGATGAATTTGATCCAGTAAAAGTTTCCCTTTTTCAGATATGCGGTGTCACACATAACAAGCATGCTCATCTAAAGATTTGCCCTCAACTAAGCTAGCTGGGGTTTCAGCCCGAGCATAAAGGGATCGAAGATAATCCAAGTAAAAAGCTTCAGGAGTGTGATAGATTTTGAGTGGTTCTTCAACCATTGGTGTAGTAGGTACAACTAATTTTTTTTGGTATTTTGTGTTTCCTACCCATAACTAAAGATAGAAAACAAGAGCACAAAATAAAAACTACTTAGTGATAAAGCAAACAAGCACACACGAGAATATTCACCCCATGCTATAACTCCTCGGAATTGGCGCCAGAAAAAGGTCTTGATAACCCACAAGTATAGGGGATCAATTGTAGCCTCTTTCGATAAGCAAGAGTGTTGAACCCAACAAGGAGCTAAAGGTAGAACAAATATCCCCTCAAGTTCTATCGACCACCGATACAACTCTACGCACGCTTGACATTCACTTTACCTAGAACAAGTATAAAACTAGAAGTACTTTGTACGTGTAACGAGATAGGTTTGCAAGAATATAAAGAGCATGTAAATAAAAACTAGGGGCTGTTTTAGGTAAAGAAGCAATAAAGTTAGTATATCGAGTGTGGAAAAGTGGTGGTAGGAGTTGCGAAATTGTCCCTAAGCAATTGACTACGTTACTAGACCGATTGCAAGTGTTATGTGGGAGAGGCCACTGCTAACATGTCATCCCTGACTTGGAATTCTATGCACTTATGATTGGAACTATTAGCAAACATCTGAAACTACTAGCATTCATTAAGGTAAAACCCAACCATAGCATTAAGATATATTGGTCACCCTTCAATCCCGTATGCATCAATTTCTATGCTAGGTTGAAGCTTCTGTCACTCTTGCCCTCCAATACATAGTCCTATCAACATACAACTAACCCTATGGTGTGATCCACGTGCACACTCATATGATGGGCACCAAAGGACAACAACATAACCACAAGAAAATTAAACCAATCATAGCAATTCATCAATTACTGATAGGACAACGAAAATCTACTCAGACATCATAGGATGGCAACACATCATTGGATAATAATATGAAGCATAAAGCACCATGTTCAAGTAGAGGGTACAACGGGTTACGGGAGAGTGGACTGCTGTAGATAGATCGGGGAAGGTGATGAAGATGTTGGTGAAGATGACGGAGGTGTTGGTGTAGATCGCCGTCACACGATGATGGCCCCGACGGCGTTCCGGCACCACCAGGAGAGAGGGGGAGAGAGCCCCCCTTCTTGTTGTTCTTCCTTGACCTTCTCCCTAGATGGGAGAAGGGTTTACCCTCTGGTCCATGGCCTCCATGGCGGCGGAGGGGCGAGAGCCCCTCCGAGATTGGATCTGTCTCTCTGTCTCTCTCTGTTTCTGCGTTTCAGATTCTGGCCTTTCACCGTTTCTTAAATTCCCGGAGATCCGTAACTCAGATTGGGCTGAAATTTTAACACGATTTCTATCTGGATATTTGCTTTCTTGCGGCGAAAGAAGGACAGAAACCTTCTTATGGGGTGGCCACGAGGGCCCAGGGCGCGCCTGACCCCCTGGGGGGCGCCCCCTGCCTCATGGACTCCATCAGTTTTTATCCTGTTTGGACTCCCTTTGATATGGATTTTCTACGAAACAAAAAAAATACAACAAACAGGAACTCACACCGGGCACTGGATCAACATGTTAGTCCCCAAAAATAGTATAAAAAGTTGCCAAAAGAATATGAAAGTTGTATAATATTGGCATGGAACAATCAAAAATTATAGATACGACGGAGACGTATCAGTAGCCCAGGGAAATGAACCCTTAACGGAACTATCCTCTCTAGAAGATGTTTCTTACAATCAAATGTAATATAACATAACTCCCTGAATACAACTTGTCTATTCAAGCAATGATGACCGAACTTCCTGGTTTCCGGACATACTTTGGTGTTTACCTATGGTATAGTATTCTGAAACACTCCTAACCTCGGATTTTCGGAGCTCGCAGCAGAAAGTCTGCCATGACAATCATTTTACAAATTCGGATGGAGATAAGTTTGTTGACAAAAGTACATTGTTACTTAGACTCAAAAACTTCTTCTTCCTCTAGACCCTCTAGCAGTGTGTCTAGTTTACAATCTTGTTGGGAAAACTTGGCAGCCACCTTCACTTTGTTGTACACCAGGCTGACCAGAATTTCATGTCCGTCGGATCCTCGAGGTCCGACCCAGGCCATATGATTGGGATCAAGACCGGTGTACCGTGTTTGCACCATGGCCCAGGCTTCCCGAGCACCTTCTCGGCATGCCGATATCTTCCATAGCCCAAAACGGCGCCGAGCTCCCTTGAATAAATTCACAAGGTCCTCCATACTTCCTGGAGGAGAATCGGCTGGCCATAAAGCCTTAGCAATGCTTCTCATCGCCTTCCATGCTCGCTCATGCACCTTGGACAGCTCTTGTAGCAGGTCGCCTTGAAATCCGGAAACCCCTTCTTCGGGCCGCCCAGTCAACACACCTGCAGACATAAAACTTGTTAGGATTCGCATCAGCGAACTATACGACAATAAGTTATACGACATGCTGAATATGCCGCCTCCCAGCTTTTTGTTCTCCTTCAAGGCGTCTGCTAATTGGGCTCAGACATCTTTCAGCTCTTTGCCGAGCTGGGTGTTGGCGTCCTGCAGCTTGTTCTTCTCGTCCTTGGTCTGTGTCAGTACACGCTAACCAGCGGCCTTTTGCCTTTTGGCATGTTCTTTGTCCGCCTGCGCGGCCTTCAGTTTCTCTTCCAGTTGTGCCACCGATCCTGCCATGGTAAAGCGCAATAGTGTTCATTTGCATAAACATGACTCGCACATGATTATTTTTCCGGGCACAAGGGAACATTACCAATCGGTGCCTCCTTGGACTTCTCTAGTTCAGTAGTAGCAGCAGTTAGATGCGTCTGACACTGCTCCAGCTCGCGATATAGCACATTGTTCTTCTCCGAGAGTATCTGATTACACATAGATCCTTAAAATCAGTTGCTTCAACTTTTTCCAAGTCTCGGGGTCTACTGGTATATGGCTATTAAATCTACACAAAATGATCTTACTCACATATCCTTTGAAAGCTGGCGATTGGCCCCAGCAAGCCCATCCCGAGCAGCTCGGATGTATGCATCCACCGAACTAAAGGCATTAAATGCCTCTTCAGTAAAGGTAGGATCGCGCATGGTGGCCCTCCGGCGTCGATGGTTCATGGCACTCTCCACCTCGGAGTTGGTGACAGATACATTGTCCGAATCATCGGAGGGAGGACAGTCCGGCATGGCACCCGTATCAACTCCAGCCCTAGAGGCAGGGTCCGGGGTCGGATTTACGGACATGTATTCGGCGAGGTCCCCGGATATCATCCGGTGAGTGTTTTTCCTGAAATATGAGGGAGGAGAAAAACTTCACAGTTCGGTATGCTTGCCGCAGGGCATACCAAAGGCCGTACCTTTTTGATGAGGGACAAAGCTTGGAAGAATCAATGTTCGCCTTTCTTTTCGAAGGTCTGCCTTGTGTCGGTGTCCCCTTTTCAAGGGACGATCCCGGTGCGGCATGGCGAGACAAACGCCGCCCCTTTGAAGTACGTGCGACGCCTCGAGACCGTTGCGCCAGGTGTCTCCAGTTATTTGATGTTGTTGCCTTGTCAGTTGTTTGCATGTCATGCATTTCATAACATGTCATCATGTGCATCTCATTTGCATACATGTTCGTCTCATGCATCCGAGCTTTTTCCCCGTTGTCCGTTTTGCAATCCGACACTCCTATGTCATCCGGCGTTCCCCTTTTGCCTCTTTTCATGTGCAGGTGTTAAACTTTCTCGAAATGGACCGAGATTTCCCAAGCGGCCTTGGTACACCACTGGTAGACCGCCTGTCAAGTTTTGTGCCATTTGGAGTTCGTTTGATACTCCAACGGTTAACCGAGGAACCATGAGGGCCTCGTGTGTGTTGCAGCCCAACACCCCTCCAAAGTGGCCCAAAACCCATCCAAACCCCCTCCATCCTCTCGTTCGTTCGATAACGATCGCGTGGCCGAAAACCACACCTCATTTGGACTCTCCTAGCTCCCTCTACCTATATATATGTCCTCTCCCCCGAAAATTTCGCGGATGAACCCTAGACTTCTTCCCCTCGCGCCGCTGGACAAAAATCCCCGCTGCCCGGACATGTCCGCCTCGTCCCACGCCCAATCTTGCGCCGTCACGTGGCTCCGCCGCCGTCCCCGTGCTGCTGGCCTGCGGAGCACATCGCGGGCCCGCACGAGCCCAAGCCGCCGCCGCCCAGCTCGCTTCGCCCCGCCGCCTCACGCGGCTCGCCGGCGTTGGCCGCCGCGCGCCACCGCCCGCCGCCCGTCGCCGCGCGCCGCCTCGCCATCGCGCCAGAACTCCGCCGCCTCGCCGGTACCCGCCGACCGCCGCCGCCTCCCGTGGCTCCGCGCCACGCTGCCGGCACGCCGACGTCAACTCCGGCCGGATCCAGCGAGATCCGGCCCGGAACCTCGCAGGTGGATGAGATCCACCGGTCCCTCCAACCAAACACGCTCGCCCCGCCCGGATCCCTCCGTCCCGGGTCAAGCCCATCCCAAGTTGACTTTCCGGAGGTTGATTTTTCTCAAAGTCCCCAGATCTATGACATTTTCTAGCTCTGTTCTTCATGCCATAACTTCTCACCCCTAGCTTCGTTTTACATGCATGATATATCAAAATGTTCACCTCGATGCCCTCTTCATTCTGCTCCACTTTGTCATGCTTGTTTGAGCCATCTTGATGCCCAAATTGTTGATGCAAGAGTGCTATAAAATGTTAGTTCCTGATTCTTATCAGTTTATGAGCATTTGTCATTTTTGCCATGATAATTGTGTGCTGCATATGAGCATGAGCTCTACATGTGTTTTGGGCTATGCCATACCATCTTTACAGGGGTGTATGCCATGTATTTTTGTGATTAATGTGGTCACTAGCACAAGTATGCAAAGTAGCTCTTGTGATGTTGCTGATTTCAGAGACTAAGAATTTCACCAAGTCTTTTCCCTGCTGTTATTTTTATGCCATGTATTCATGCTGCTACAGAGTGATCCATGTTTCTTTTGAGTATGTTCAGTAAGGATGATTTTGACATATGGTTGTGCTCTATCCATACATGTCCCTGTTTGCATTTATGGAGTGCCCTAGCATGACTCAATCTTGCTCTACTTTTGCTATAAAATGTTCCTGGCAGATTGTTTACGTGTTAATAAATTTTGCCAAGGTTGTTGTAGTTGATCCATGCATGCTATGAGATTGTTCTTGCCATGGTTAGCTTCTTGATCATGTCTTCTTGCTGGTAGTATGCTTAGTTTGTCATGAAATGCCTTGTGTTGAGTGAATCAAGCTCGCAAACATGCCTTCATAATTCTGTTTATGCCATGCCCAGTTTTCTGCTAAGTCTAAATCTGTTAACGGAACTTGCTATGTTTACATGGGTGCCATCTTATCTTCTGATCCTTTTTTGCTTATGGTCAGTAAGGGACTTTTGTTATATGCTTTGAGTAGATTCATGCCTTGCCTTGTATTGCTATGTTCTGTTCCTGTAGCATGTTGTTATCTTGCTCTAAACATGGCTTCCTGATGTTAATTCCTGACATGTTAATATTTTCACCAAGTCTGTGATGCTGTTATCTTTTGCACTTTTGCCATGCTTGTTTGAACCTGCGCTTGTGTGATTTAGCCATAGCTCAGTGTTCATCTGTTATCAATCATCTTGAGTAGATCACTTCCATGTGCTTTCGAGTGCAGTAGCTTAGTTTCTTGCTGCATTCTAGATGGCATTGTGTTGTTAATCGCAGAATTGCGCCATTCTTGTTTTGCTTGCCATTTGCAAACCGTGCATCCGATTCCGGTTATCTTTATATCGTTTTCAACTGAAATCAACTCATCTTTCCAGCAGCGCACTTCGTTTGCCAAGTTGAGGCCTGATTCAATCTTTTCCTTCCGGAGCATGCTTATGCATTGCATATCACATATCACATATCATGCCATGTTTTGCATCATGTTGCTTGCACATTGCACCATGGTTGATTGTTGTTTCCTTCGCTTGTGCTCTTGCTTTGGGTAGAGCCGGGAGACGAGTACGTGATCGAGGAACCCGTTGAGTACGCTTACGAGGATCAAGCTTACGTTAACTCGGAGAACTTTGCAGGCAAGATGACCATACCCTCGAAATCACTTCTATCTTTGCTTGCTAGTTGCTCGCTCTTTTGCTATGCCGTGATACCTACCACTTGCTATATCATGCCTCTCATATTGCAATGTCAAGCCTCTAACCCACCTTTCCTAGCAAACCGTTGTTTGGCTATGTTACCGCGTTGCTCAGCCCCTCTTATAGCGTTGCTAGTTGCAGGTGATCATGGAGTTTGTTCCATGTTTGGAACATGCATACGTTGGGATATCACAATATCTCTTATTTAATTAATGCATCTATATACTTGGTAAAGGGTGGAAGGCTCGGCCTTATGCCTAGTGTTTTGTTCCACTCTTGCCGCCCTAGTTTCTGTCATACCGGTGTTATGTTCCTTGATTTTGCGTTCCTTACGCGGTTCGGTTATAATGGGAACCCCTTGACAGTTCGCCTTGAATAAAACTCCTCCAGCAAGGCCAAAACTTGGTTTTACATTTGCCTAACAACCTATTACCCTTCCCTTGGGTCGGCCAACCCAAGGGTCATCTTTATTTTAAACCCCCCAGGCCAGTGCTTCTCTAAGTGTTGGTCCGAACTAGAGCCCCTTGCAGCGCCACCTCGGGGAAACTTGAGGGTTGGTTTTAGTTGTACGGATTGCTCATCCGGTGTGCCCTGAGAACGAGATATGTGCAGCTCCTATTGGGATTTGTCGGCACATTCGGGCGGTCTTGCTCGTCTTGTTTTACCATTGTTGAAATGCCTTGTAACCGGGATTCAGAGACTGATCGGGTCTTCTCGGGAGAAGGAATATCCTTCGTTGACCATGAGAGCTTGTGATGGGCTAAGTTGGGACACCCCTACAGGGTTTTGAACTTTCAAAAGCCGTGCCCGTGGTTATGGGCAGATGGGAATTTGTTAATGTCCAGTTGTAGAGAACTTGACACTTAACTTAATTAAAATGTATCAACCGCGTGTGTAGCCGTGATGGTATCTTCTCGGCGGAGTCCGGGAAGTGAACACAATTCTTGTGTTATGCTTGATCGTAAGTAGTTTCAGGATCACTTCTTGATCACTTCTAGTTCACGACCGTGCATTGCTTCTCTTCTCGCTCTCATTTGCGTAAGTTAGCCACCATATATGCTAGTGCTTGCTGCAGTTCCACCTCACTACCTTTTCCTACCCATAAGCTTAAATGGTCTTGATCGCGAGGGTGTGAGATTGCTGAGTCCCTGTGACTCATAGATTACTTCCAAAACCAGTTGCAGGTGCCGATGATAACCATGCAGGTGATGCAACCGAGCTCAAGGAGGAGCTCAATGAAGTTCGTGTTCATTGTGTTGTTTCGTTTCCAGTTGATCAGTAGTGGAGCCCAGTCTGGACGATCGAGGACCTATGCATTTGGGGTTGTCTTTCTCTATTTGGTTCCCTAGTCGGACCTTGATTGTATTCTGGATGATGTAATGCTATATTTATGTATTGTGTGAAGTGGCGATTGTAAGCCAAGTCTTTATCCCTTTCTTATTCAGTACATGGGATGTGCAAAGATTACCCCTCTTGCGACATGCCTACTATGCGGTTATGCCTCTAAGTCGTGCTCCGACACATGGGAGATATAGCCGCATCGTGGGTGTTACAAGTTGGTAATCAGAGCCTTCCCCAACTTAGGAGCCCCCTGCTTGATCGAATCGCTGGCATTGTTGAGTCTAGAAAAATGTTTTGAGTCTTATAGGATTATATATATCGGAGAGTAGGATTCTTTTACTCCTCAGTCCCTTTGTTGCTCTGGTGAGGCCTCCTGACGTAGAGTTTTGACTCTTCTCTTCTAAAATTTCACTATTTTTTTAGGATCACGGGGGTATCTTGGAATCGTTCTGATGGTTTTGTGACGAGAACATTGTTCTTGGTGCCTCCTGACATTTAGGGGTTGTGGCAGTGTCCCGGGGAGTTGAGCTCCGAGGTGTTGTCATCACAATTTTATCGTTGCGGTTCTGGAATACCTGAGTTTTGCCGACATCTAAAATCTCTTTTATGCAGTTGTTGGTGAGATAACCTCGACGCCACCCAGTACTAGGGCGGGAGTTCGGGAGTATTGCCATAACTCGTATAACAGATGATTTTTGAAGGTTGAGGTAAATGATTTCCGAAGGTTTCTTGGTTATGTGTTGAAGGATGGAACAAGCTGGATGTAGGGATTGTTAGTTTGGGTGAGATATTATGCTTCCCCTATATCCCCAACACCTGATTGCATAACCGGAAAGTTTCGGGAGTTTATAAGTGGGAATTCAAGTATATCGTTGGATATCTTTCCAACAGACACATGATACGAGATGGGATCTATCGTATGTTTGTTTCCGGCTTATTCTGCAAGCCAACCCTTTGTTTTGTTTTCAGTTGTGGTATTCGAGTTGCTTCGAAGTCAAATGTGAAATCCATACCTTGCCTAAACGGTGTTCTCATATTTCTATGTGAATACTAATCCTTCATGACAATCGAGATTGTCATGTAAATCCTTTTCAACTGGCGTTTTCTCTTCAAGTGGATCCGATCATTTTCAACATCCGCAAGATCAATTATCAGTTCTTCTCAACGGTGCTCATTTCATCCATCCGAAGATGCCTTTGTTTTCCCGCCCTCCCACCCTTTTCCTTTAAGGACTCAAATATCTTAATCGAGTATCCTTTTATTTATGGGAAGTCTCTCCATTCTTTTCTGTCAATGTTTCTTACCCGGTGGTTCTCATGAAGATGTTCTACTAGTTCATCATTCCTCGTTTCTTTTATCTTCTCCGGTAGATTCAATTCAAGCTTCGGTGTTGAGCTTATTCCTTTAATTTGTCCAATGTTTCTCCATGCCGATGCACCTCTTAATCTTTCACCTCTCGCTATTCAATTGTTCCGGAGTGCTGAAGATATCTCGGAAGATTCGTGTTCTCATTCCTAAACCGTTCAAGCTATTTCGAGGTTGTTATCTCATCCAAGCCATTTTATTCAAACGGTGCAATCTCTCTTTTAAATCTCTTCAACGGTGTTTCTTTTGAGTGGGCCCTAACCCACAGGTCTTTTCCCAGGATCTTACCTGACTCTTCTAATTTTACCAGAGCTATTCTCAAATCTTTCAAAGTTTGACGTAAGAATGCTTTGTTATCAGTCAAATGCCTTGTCCTAGATCTTTCATATTGTTTCATCATTGGTTCAACCTTTCTAATTTTTCATTCCGGAGTACCTCGTAAATTCATGGTGGTGTTTCTCATCGTCATTCTCGGATTTGAAGACCGAAGAAGAGTTTTCCTCCTAATTTATCTGTTCTCTCAAAGATTCGTGATTCTAGCTTATTGCCATCCTCTCATAATTTTTTTCGATTGTGAGAATTATTTTCACCCATCCGGAGCATTTCATGAGTTGTTTCCATTTCTTTCCTCCGAAGGCCATCTTTTCAAATATTATTCATTCCATTTTTCAGCTATTGTTCTCCAAATCTTAGCGGTGCATCATTCAGTATTATCTAATCAGCTCGTGATCTATTCATTCTCATGTATCTAAATTCTCTCAAGTATGTTCTTTTGTTTTCCAATTATTCCCGGTGATTTGTTCCTTTGCTACGTTCATTTTCAATTCTTACGATGATTCGTTCAAGAGTTCTCTTCCTTGGTTATCATATCAATTTATTCATTGTTTCAATCCTTCCGATGGTTCGTTGAAGATTTTCCCAAGTTTGCGCCATATCTATATTAATCCTTTCAACGAGAATAAGTAGTATGCCAAATCCGTTGCTTGTCATCAATTTAAATTGGTGAGGGATACACATAACTTAATTCTTAGTCTTGTTTCATCCAAGTGATCTAATTCCTTATTCCGGAAGTTCATCAAAATTCTTGATTTCATTTGTTTCATCTTTTTCTTTTCCCGGAGTTCCAAGCTCTCTCAATTATCTCGTCGCGAAGCTCCATCTAAATCATCGCAAGGCTTCACCTTGTGTTTCAACTTCTCTTTCATTTCGATTGATCATTCTTTTGTTACCGGAGTTCTTCATGGAGACTCTACATGTTGGTTCATAAAGGATTTAATTCCTTCTCGAAGCGTTCATCAAGATTCTTTTCAGAGGAGCTCAAGTTTTCTTCATCTTGCAATCCGGAGTGCAATTGTTCTCCCTTATCTTTTGAGGTGGTAATATATCATTCTTCCTTCACAAGGATGAGGTATTTTAACCCATCACTTTCTTCCATGGAGTTATCTTGGGTTAAATTTCACCTAAAGCTTTCCCTAAGGATTGTTGCTAATTATGGCGCTCATAAATGACCCAAGTTCTTCATTTATCCTCCCGATGAAATAAGTTTCTCGTGTGCTTGTTCATATCAATCCAATCCATTGTTTTTTCGGTAGTGGCATAATTTCACCTCAAGTTTTCGAGATGTTTTCCATAAGCCCACTACTAGCTTATTCGTTTCATTGTTGATAATCCAACAACTCCGTTCTAGCATTTGTTGTAAGCGTGCTCTCTCAAAATCTTGTTTTTCCCTTCGTTCATTCCATTCCATTCTTTCATTTCTTTCGGAGGCATGGTGATGTTGCTTTCTTCACTCATCATCTTGATGTATGTGGATCGTGTTCTTTTCATGCTTATCCATTTAACCGGAGTGTGGTGCCCTCTGCTCAAGTTCTTTTCGCCTTACCTAGTCTTGCATCTCTTTTCAACCGGAGTGATGTCCGAATTTGTTTTTCCTTGTTCCTCTTTCCTAACGGAGTGTTTTCAACTTTGTTCATCTTCGTGGTATTCTTTCTTTAAATTTGTTTAACCTTTCAAGGTTCTTTGGTTTCACTTGTTTGTCAAAGAAGCAACTTAATTTTACCTCCTTCTATTCCTCTTCCGTTTTCCATCTGGTGCCATCCTAGATCTCGGGACGAGATCCTCTTGTAGTGGTGGAGTGTTGTGACTCCCCGAGACCGTTGTGCCAGGTGTCTTCCAGTTATTCGCTGTTGTTGCCTTGTCAGTTGTTTGCGTGTCATGCATTTCATATCATGTCATCATGTGCATCTCATTTGCATACATGTTCGTCTCATGCATCCGAGCTTTTTCCCCGTTGTCCTTTTTGTAATCCGACACTCCTATGTCATCCGGCGTTCCCCTTTTTCCTCTTTTCATGTGCGGGTGTTAAACTTTCTCGAAATGGACCGATACTTTCCAAGCAGCCTTCGTAAACCACTGGTAGACCGCCTGTCAAGTTTCGTGCCATTGGGAGTTCGTTTGATACTCCAACGATTAACCGAGGAACAGTGAAGGCCTCGTGTGTGTTGCAGCCCAACACCCCTCCAAAGTGTCCCAAAACCCATCCAAACCCCCTCCATCCTCTCTGTTGTTCGATCACGATCGTGTGGCCGAAAACCGCACCTCATTTGGACTCTCCTAGCTCCCTCTACCTATATATATATGTCCTCTCCCCCGAAAATTTCGCGGATGAACCCTAGACTTCTTGCCCTCGCGCCGCTGGACAAAAACCCCCCCTGCCCGGACATGTCCGCCTCGTCCCACGCCCAATCTTGCGCCGCCACGTGGCTTCGCCGCCTTCCCCGCGCCGCCGGCCCGCGGATCCCATCCCGGGCCCGCACGGGCCCAAGCCGCCGCCGCCCGGCTCGCTTCGCCCCGCTGCCTCGCGCGCCTCGCCGGCGTTGGCCGCCGCGCGCCGCCCGCCGCATGCCGCCTCGCCACCGTGCCAGAACTCCACCGCCTCGCCGGTGCCCGCCGACCGCCGCCGCCTCCCGTGTCCCCGCGCCTCGCCGCCGGCGCACCGACGTCAACTCCGGCCGGATCCGGCGAGATCCGACCCGGAACCTCACAAGTGGATGAGATCCACCGGTCCCTCCAACCAAACGCCCTCGCCCCGCCTGGATCCTTCCGTCCCGGGTCGAGCCCATCCCGAGTTAACTTTCGGGAGGTTGATTTTTCTCTAAGTCCCCAAATCTGTGACATTTTCTAACTCTGTTCTTCATGGCATAACTTCTCACCCGTAACTCCGGTTTGCATCCATGATATATCAAAATGTTCATCTGGATGTCCTCTTCATTTTGTTCCATTGTGTCATTCCTGTTGGAGTCCATCTTGATGCCCAAATTTTTGATGCAAGAGTGCTATAAAATGTTAGTTCCTGATTCTATCAGTTTTTGAGCATTTGTCATTTTTGCCATGATTATTGTGTGCTGCATATGAGCATGAGCTCTACATGTGTTTTGGGCTATGTCATGACATCTTTACAGGGTGTATGCCATGTATCTTTGTGATCAATGTGGTGATTAGCACAAGCATGCAAAGTAGCTCTCGTGATGTTGCTGATTTCAGAGACTAAGAATTTCACCAAGTATTTTCCCTGCTGTTATTTTTATGCCATGTATTCATGCTGCTACGGCGTGATCCATGTTTCTTTTGAGTATGTTCAGTAAGGATGATTTTGAAATATGGTTGTGCTCTATCCATACATGTCCCTGTTTGCATTTATGGAGTGCCCTAGCATGACTCAATCTTGCTCTACTTTTGCTATAAAATGTTCCTGGCAGATTGTTTACGTGTTAATAAATTTTGCCAAGGTTGTTGTAGTTGATCCATGCATGCTATGAGATTGTTCTTGCCATGGTTAGCTTCTTGATCATGTCTTCTTGCTGGTAGTATGCTTAGTTTGTCATGAAATGCCTTGTGTTGAGTGAATCAAGCTCGCAAACATGCCTTCATAATTCTGTTTATGCCATGCCCAGTTTTCTGCTAAGTCTAAATCTGTTAACGGAACTTGCTATGTTTACATGGGTGCCATCTTATCTTCTGATCCTTTTTTGCTTATGGTCAGTAAGGGACTTTTGTTATATGCTTTGAGTAGATTCATGCCTTGCCTTGTATTGCTATGTTCTGTTCCTGTAGCATGTTGTTATCTTGCTCTAAACATGGCTTCCTGATGTTAATTCCTGACATGTTAATATTTTCACCAAGTCTGTGATGCTGTTATCTTTTGCACTTTTGCCATGCTTGTTTGAACCTGCGCTTGTGTGATTTAGCCATAGCTCAGTGTTCATCTGTTATCAATCATCTTGAGTAGATCACTTCCATGTGCTTTCGAGTGCAGTAGCTTAGTTTCTTGCTGCATTCTAGATGGCATTGTGTTGTTAATCGCAGAATTGCGCCATTCTTGTTTTGCTTGCCATTTGCAAACCGTGCATCCGATTCCGGTTATCTTTATATCGTTTTCAACTGAAATCAACTCATCTTTCCAGCAGCGCACTTCGTTTGCCAAGTTGAGGCCTGATTCAATCTTTTCCTTCCGGAGCATGCTTATGCATTGCATATCACATATCACATATCATGCCATGTTTTGCATCATGTTGCTTGCACATTGCACCATGGTTGATTGTTGTTTCCTTCGCTTGTGCTCTTGCTTTGGGTAGAGCCGGGAGACGAGTACGTGATCGAGGAACCCGTTGAGTACGCTTACGAGGATCAAGCTTACGTTAACTCGGAGAACTTTGCAGGCAAGATGACCATACCCTCGAAATCACTTCTATCTTTGCTTGCTAGTTGCTCGCTCTTTTGCTCTGCCGAGATACCTACCACTTGCTATATCATGCCTCCCATATTGCCATGTCAAGCCTCTAACCCACCTTTCCTAGCAAACCATTGTTTGGCTATGTTACCGCTTTGCTCAGCCCCTCCTATAGCGTTGCTAGTTGCAGGTGAAGATGGAGTTTGTTCCATGTTTGGAACATGGATATGTTGGGATATCACAATATCTCTTATTTAATTAATGCATCTATATACTTGGTAAAGGGTGGAAGGCTCGTCCGTATGCCTGGTGTTTTGTTCCACTCTTGCCGCCCTAGTTTCTGTCATACCGGTGTTATGTTCCTTGATTTTGCGTTCCTTACGTGGTTGGGTTATAATGGGAACCCCTTGACAGTTCGCCTTGAATAAAACTCCTCCAGCAAGGCCCAACCTTGGTTTTACATTTTCCTAACAACCTATTACCCTTCCCTTGGGTCGGCCAACCCAAGGGTCATCTAACCCCCCCCCCCCCCCCCGGGGCCAGTGCTTCTCTAAGTGTTGGTCCGAACTAGAGCCCCTTGCAGCACCACCTGGGGGAAACTTGAGGGTTGGTTTTAGTTGTACGGATTGCTCATCCGGTGTGCCTTGAGAACGAGATATGTGCAGCTCCTATCAGGATTTGTCGGCACATTCGAGCGGTCTTGCTGGTCTTGTTTTACCATTGTCGAAATGTCTTGTAACCGGGATTCCGAGACTAATCGGGTCTTCTCGGGAGAAGGAATATCCTTCATTGACCGTGAGAGCTTGTGATGGGCTAAGTTGGGACACCCCTGCAGGGTTTTGAACTTTCAAAAGCCGTGCCCGCGGTTATGTGCAGATGGGAATTTGTTAATGTCCGGTTGTAGAGAACTTGACACTTAACTTAATTAAATGTATCAACCGCGTGTGTAGCCGTGATGGTCTCTTCTCAGCGGAGTCCAGGAAGTGAACACGGTTCTTGTGTTATGCTTGATCGTAAGTAGTTTCAGGATCACTTCTTGATCACTTCTAGTTCACGACCGTGCATTGCTTCTCTTCTCGCTCTCATTTGCGTAAGTTAGCCACCATATATGCTAGTGCTTGCTGCAGTTCCACCTCACTACCTTTTCCTACCCATAAGCTTAAATAGTCTTGATCGCGAGGATGTGAGATTGCTGAGTCCCCGTGACTCACATATTACTTCCAAAACCGGTTGCAGGTGCCGATGATAACCGTGCAGGTGACGCAACCGATCTCAAGGAGGAGCTCGATGAAGTTCGTGTTTGTTGTGTTGTCTCATTTCCAGTTGATCAGTAGTGGAGCCCAGTCGGGACGATTGGGGACCTATGCATTTGGGGTTGTCTTTCTTTATTTGGTTCCGTAGTCGGACCTTGATTGTATTCTGGATGATGTAATGCTATATTTATGTATTCTGTGAAGTGGCGATTGTAAGCCAACTCTTTATCCCTTTCTTATTCAGTACATGGGATGTGCAAAGATTACCCCTCTTGCGACATGACTACTATGCGGTTATGCCTCTAAGTTGTGCTCCGACACGTGGGAGATATAGCCACATCGTGGGTGTTACAGTACGAGATAGTGCAGCTGGTGAGGCACAATGGGAAGACTCTTTTAGAGGAGATGATCCCTGGGAACTTACATGGGAAGACGGAAGGAGGCGGGGTAATCGGCTTCGATGGCCACTTCTGTGTCGTCATAGCTCGCCTGATAGAAGACCCCCTCCTTGAGCTCCACAGATATATCTGGATCCTCCTCAAAACCGGGATCTAGGTCCCGATTATGGTCCTCCGGCTGCGGAACGGGGTTGTAGATCCCCGCAGTTGCATTTCTCCATTCCTTGTAAAAATGGTGATGTTAAGATTGACTAATTACGACTCAGGAAGAAGACTAAGTAAGGTGTTGGACTGAAAGCTTACTCGACTAGGGGGGGTTGTACACGGAAAAGCCATCTCGGCACTTGAGGCGAGTGAATTCTTCTTTCTCCCCTTTGTAAAGATCAGCCAACATGGCGGCCAGGGCGGTGAAGTTATCTGGATCCTTGCGCCCATTGTAGGATGTATCATCCTCCCCGTTGTAGTTCCACATGGGGAGTCCTCTGGATTGGAGCGGTTGGACACCATGCGTTATGGAAATCGTTGTGACTTCAATTATGGATAGTCCGGACTGGGCAAGTACCTTTATCTTGTCCATTAACTTCTTCACTTCCGCACTGTCCTCCTCCTTGAGGCTTCGGGGGCACCAGCTGTGGCACTTCTTTAGCGAGCTATTGGAAAATTCAGGTAGGCCACGTCGGATTGGGACCGAAAGAATGACATCTTCAATATAGAACCACCCTGAGGGACACTTTTCAGAAGCCTTCTTTGGAGTGCCGGATAGATATCCTATCCCGGCTATACGCCACACTTCGGCGCCGCACACCTCGAATATGGATCCGTTTTGGGAGCGAGGGACGAGGCAGAAAAGCTTCCTCCATAATTCAAAATGGGCCTCACAGCCTAGGAAAAGCTCGCAAAGAGCGACGAAGCCCGCGATGTGCAGAATGGAGCCTGACGTCCGGTTGTGCAGTTGGAGGCCATAGTACTCTAGGAGACCTTGGAGGAAATGATGGATTGGTAATCCAACGCCTCTTAATAAAAAGGAGACAAAGCACACTCGCTCCCCTTCTGAAGGATTAGGGAAATTTTCTGCCAGGGCTTCGCCAGTAATGGAGGTTAATCCCGCCCGAACGGGTACTAGATCCGCAGGGGGGAGATATCCCTGCATCTAGAGCTGGGCGTGGGATACAGAATAGCTCTCCCAATCGCCTTTTTGCGGACCGCGGGGCGGGCAGAAGAACTGGGAGTGCTGGCCATGTTTGCGTGGTTTCTTGTGACAAGCTCTAAGGATTTTCTGCCTGGTGTGGAACGGCATCTGAGATTCAATCTCCTTAAATAGACGCCTTCCTTACACGGCCCGGGTGTTATGTGTAAAAATGCTTGGACTCTTCATATTCGTCTGACACATGGGAGGTGGAGCAACGATGGCGTAGAAGCAGAAAGATATAACATTTATTGTATAGCCGAAGACTGAAGATGTAGATCCGAATACATTCCTTTGGTTCAGATGCTTGGAGATCTGTGGAGGAGGAACCCGCCTTGCAATGCCGAAGACAATTTGCACGCCAGACACATCGTCATTGAAGACTGGTTTGGGGGCTACTATGGGAGTCCTGGATTACGGGGTTTTCGGGCGTCCGGGCTATGCAACATGGGCCAGACTAATGGGCTGTGAAGATACAAGATAGAAGACTTTCCCCCATGTTCGTATGGGACTCTCCTTTGCGTGGAAGGAAAGCTTGGCATGCGGATATGAGTATTCCTTTCTCTGTAAACCGACTTTGTACAAACCTAGCCCCTCCGGTGTCTATATAAACCAAAGGGTTTAGTCCGTAGAGACAATCACAATCATAGTCATACAGGCTAGACAATTAGGGTTTAGCCATTATGATCTCGTGGTAGATCAACTCTTGTAACCCCTATACTCATCAAAGTCAATCAAGCAGGACATAGGGTATTACCTCCATTAAGAGGGCCCGAACCTGGGTAAAACATCGTGTCCCTTGTCTCATGTTACCATCGATCCTTAGACGCACAGTTCGGGACCCCCTACCCGAGATTTGCCGGTTTTGACACCGAAAACCCTCTTGACAGTTCGCTTTGAATAAAACTCTTCCAGCAAGGCCCAACATTGGTTTTACCATTTGCCTAATAACAACTAAAACTTGCATAGGGACTTGCCGGCCCCCGTGAACTTAATCAACCCTCTGGCCAGTGCTCCTCTGAGTGTTGGTCCGAACCGGGCGATGTCCGGCGCCCCCTGGGCAACCAGGGTCTCAGCCAACCCGACGTCTGGCCCATCCGGTGTGCCTTGAGAACAAGATATGTGCAGCTCCTATCGGGATTTGTCGGCACATCGGGAGGTCTTGCTGGTTTTGTTTTACCATTGTCGAAATGTCTTGTGCACCAGGATTTTGAGTCTGATCGGGTGTCCCGCAATGGAGGATTGTCTTTGTGGATCGTGAGCTTGTCATGGGCTAAGTTGGGACACCCCTGCAGGGTTTAAACTTTCGAGAGTCATGCCCGCGGTTATGTGTCAGATGGGAATTTGTTAATATCCGGTTGTAGAGGACTTGAAGTAAACTTAACTAAAATACACCAACCGCGTGCGTAACTGTGACTGTCTCTTTTCGGGGAAGTTCCAGAGGAGAACACTGTTGGGTTATGTTTGGACGTAAGTAGTTCAAGATCACTTCTTGATCATTTCTAGTTTGCGACCGTTTGCGTAGTTTCTCATCTTACTCTTGTACTCGTAAGTTAGCCACCATACAAGGCTTAGTTGCTTGGTGCCACCTCATCACTTATCCATTCCATACCAATTAAGCTTTGCTAGTCTTGTTACCCATGGTAATGGGATTACTGAGTCCTCGTGACTCACAAATTACTACAACAACAGTTGCAGGTACAAATAATGCGATGATCTGACGTGAGAGCGATGCTTGCTTGATTTGGAGTTCTTCTGCTTCTTCTTCTTCGATCAAGGGACAGGTTCTGGGTTGGGGAATCTGGGATTAGCAGGGTGGATTCCGTTCTTCTTTTTTGTTTGATTTCTTCCGTAGTCGGATCCCGCTCTTCTATATGATGGTTGCCATGTATTGATGTCTTGTTGTATGAATGATGTAGCTTGTGGCGAGTGTAAGCCTTTATCTTGTATTCTCATCTATTCAGCACATGGTATGTTGTAATGATATCCACCTTGTTATGCACTCGAAATGCGGTTGTGCCCCAATCATGAATTCATCACGTGATTGGGATAGAATCGCATCTTGGGCGCTACACTCATCCCACCGACTCGTAAGCATACCTTTGCTTCTGATATTGATCCATCAAGTCTTATTGACGATGAGGCTGTGTTTAGAGCTTTGATTGGTATCAACTAGGCTACTCCTGACTTCCATCCAATGGATAATCAAGACGATGAAGAAGAAGAGCAGGATGACCCGAAGGCTTCGACCCGTCAAGACTAAAAAGTCTAAATTCATGAGCCGGTTTTATCAGCCATAGCATTTGGATGCTAAAAACATTTGTCCTTTTGTGCTGTCAGATGCCTTGTAATAGGCTAGTTACAAATAATGATCTACCGTGCCATCGTGCATGTTTTATTTGCATAATACTGACGATCCATCATTTGAAGATCTGCCATTATGCTCATAATACCATCAATTATGCAGACCATACTTATCATGTTTTCCTTCTCATAAATAGATAACGAGTGCCCTGGCGGTTTACCCTAGGGCGGGTCACAATACCCCATATAAAAACCACTGATGACTAAATAGTCCATAACCAGGGCGGGTTTATCAAAACCTCATATAATCATAACAAAATAATATCATACCTATGATATTTATTCACACTGCCGGCTTATCCTGCATCATGCAGTATGGGTCACAACCCAAAGATTGAGAGCACAACGCCCTATTCAATTTATTCATACCGCCGGCTTACAACGCCATATGCAGCAAGGGGTGTTGGATTTCGTGTTCCGGCAAAACCCTTGAGGTTCGAACTCTGGGGTGCGCACGAAGATCTCTCCTCCCACTAGCTCACGCTCTCACCGCAATCTGAAAGCTCAACACGTCGAACTTGCGGAACAAAGGACACATGGTTTATACTGGTTCGGGCCACCGATGTGGTGTAATACCCTACTCCAGTGTGGTGTGGTGGATTGCCTCTTGGGCCGAGGATGAACAAGTACAAGGGATGAACAGCCTCCTGAGGAGAGGTGTTCTTGAGCTTGGTGAGCTTGTCTAGTGGCCTTGGTGGAATGGATCTAGTAGAAGATGAGATGCCTCCCTACGGTGGTGTCTAGTCCTATTTATAAGGCCCTGGTACTCTTCCCAAATATTAGGCCGGAAGGGATCCCACAACGACTAGTTTGAAGGGGGACAACTAGTACAAGTTGTCCTGACAAAGGGTGGTCTTCGTCTGCCAAAGGTTCTGGTGGTGACGCCGTCCTGGGCTCCATGGTGACCTCTGTCCTGCCGTCCAACTATTCTTGTTGCATCGATATGGAAACCTTTGCCTGATGCCTCGGGACACCTTGTCTGCGCCTGCCCTTTAGAACCAAAGAGGAAACGAGGACACTACGTGCACTGGCGCCCGCCTGGTGCCTGCCTGTCCTTGGTCATCATGGCTTGCGTCACAGGGACCTCGCGAGGTGTCCCTCACCTTGATCTCTTCGCCCCTCGCGAGCCAGCCTAGTGAGGCCGCCCCGGGTGAGGTCTTGTGTCGTCCCCCTCGCGAGGCTTGGCCCCTCGTGAGGGTCTTGAGTGTTCGCTGATGAGGATGGGACGTACAGGGCTGCTGGTGGAGCCACGCCGTGGGCCGTAGGCAGGCAAGTCTGGGGTCCCCCGTTCCAAGGACACTCACAAGGGGTAACATCCCAAAGCTTAGAGCCAGTACTCCAAGCACATAATCATCATACACTAGCAACTTAAAGTCCAAAGCCAGGTTGGGTTAACACAATGCTGGATAGATTCGTATCTGAACCATTAAGGCAACATGGCCCTAATCAGTTTTTTCAACCATATATCAATATGGCAATAAAAGATGAATCTCAAAAAATATTTAAAGCAAATATAAATTAGAAAAACAAGGCATTCATAGGCTGCCAAGCCTCAATGTCAAGTGTTATTCAGGGGCTGCAAAGCTACTGAGTTAAACCTTAATTCAAACCCGTAAGCCGGACCTCACATGACCAATCGGCGTTTTAACCTTGACAAATTCATGGTCTTTATAAGATTGATTGTCAAGAGTACGGCAATTCATTCCAGGATTACCTGGTCGAAGTGGCAGGCAAACAAAGGCAGTATAACCCGGATTTTTGGTGAATACACCTGGCATCCAAGCCTATTGCAAGGGATAACAAAGCTCTTGTTCATTAACAGGAGCCCCCAAGTAATATTCCATTCCAGATGTATAAGCTGGATTATAGGGTAGTCATAGCTATGCTCAATGAGCAGGAAGTCCCCAAGTATTTCGTAATCATGGTGTACAAGCTGGATCAAGAGGGTAGTCATAGCTATGCTCAATGAGTAGGAAGTCCCCAAGTATTTCGTAATCATGGTGTACAAGCCGGATCAAGAGGGTAGTCATAGCTATGCTCAATAAGCAGGAATCCCCCAAGTGATCATATGAAGGGACAATAAAGACTCATATTCTTAGAAATGAAACAACAGAGGCCCTGAATTATCAGGGATGCCAGCTTTATTATATCCATCATAATATATACATGGACAAAGTATGTACATCACAAGAGCCGATGGCTCGGGCGTAATAAGGCCGAAGATGAGCAATATTCCACGGCCAGTGGGTCTCCTCCTCCAACGTGTGTGTGTCCTTGTGGTCTCGAACATCGATAAGGTAGTATGACACATTGTTCAGATTTTTGCTGACCACAAATGGCCCTTCCCAAGGGGGGATAGCTTGTGCATGTCAGTTTGATCCTGAATGAGCCGGAGCACCAAATCTCCTTCTTCAAAGGTCCTGGTTTTAACCAGGCGGCTATGATAACGACGCATATCTTGTGTGGTATATCGCCGAACGAGCCACCGCACGGTCGCGCTCCTCATCCAATAGGTCAAGAGCATCCTGAAATGCTTTTTCATTATCAACTTCAACATAAGCCGCCACACAGGGCGAATCATGACGGATGTCACTAGGGAGAACCACCTATGCTCTGTAAACCAGAAAAAAGGCATGTAACCCGTAGATCTGTTGGGGGTAGTATTGATACTCCATAATACGGAGAGTAATTCTTCCACCCAACAACTCGGCGCCCTCTGCAAAGGGACCATAAGCCGGGGCTTGATGCCTCTCAAAATTTCTTGATTGGCTATTTTAACTTGACCATTGGACTGGGGGTGAGCCACTGATGATACATCAAGACGAATATGCTCTAGTTGACAGAATTCTTTCATAGCACCCTTGGACAGATTAGTGCCATTATCAGTTATAATGCTGTGAGGAAAGCCAAACTAGAAAATCACCCTTTTGATGAACTAAACCGCAGTTGCCGCATCACACTTACTGACCGGCTCTGCCTCAACCCACTTTGTGATTTTTTCAACCGCCACCAAAAGGTGAGTCTTTTTGTCTTTGGACCTTTTGAAAGGTCCAACCATATCTAGCCCCCAAACTGCAAACGGCCAAGTAATTGGAATCATCCTCAATTCTTGAGTCGGCACATGAGCCTGTCGTGAAAATTTCTGACAACCATCACACTTATTGACCAGATCCTCTGCATCATCATGAGCCGTCAGCCAATAAAACCTATGACGGAAAGCCTTGGCTATGAGGGACTAAGAACCGACATGATGTCCACAATCTCCTTCATGAATCTCTCGTAGAATCTTGCGGCCTTCCTTAGGAGAAACACAATGTTGAAACACCCCTGTAACACTGCAGCGATGCAGCTCTCAATTGATAATAGTCATTGGCTTAGACCGGCAGGTTATCAGCCTAGCCAAAGTTTCATCTTCAGGTAACTCGCCCCAGGTCATATAAGCCAAATATGGAACTGTCCAATCAAGAATAACATGAAGAGCTGCCACCAATTGCGCCTCCGGGTCAGGAGTAGCGAGATCCTCCTCCGTAGTCAGATTAACTGAAGGGTTATGCAGAATATCAAGGAAAACATTAGGTGGAACCGGCTTACGCTGGGACCCTAGCCGGCTCAAAGCATCAACCGCCTCATTTTTCCTGCGATCAACATGTTCCACTTGATAGCCTTTGAAATGACCATCAATAGCATCAACCTCTCGGTGATAAGCCGCCATGAGTGGGTCTTTAGAATCCCAAGTGCCTGAAACTTGCTGAGCCACAAAATATGAGTCGCCAAAGCACCTCACTCGGCTTAGATTCATCTCCTTAGCCATCCGAAGACCATGGGGAAAGGATTCATACTCAGCTGCATTGTTAGTACAAGGGAATATCAACCTAAAACATAACAAAATTTATCACCTCGTGGGGAAGTCAAAACAACTCCAGCCCCCGAGCCTTCCAACTGCCTGGATCCATCAAAGTGAATAGTCCAATATGTTCTATCGGGCTTCTCCTTGGGCATCTGCGGCTCTGTACAATCATTGATGAAATACACAAGTGCTTGAGATGTAATGGCTGTGCGAGGCATATATTTCAAACCATGGGGTCCAAGATCAATGGCCCACTTGGCTACCAAACCTGTGGCCTCTCTGTTTTGAATAATATCCCCTAAGGAAGCAGAACTAACCACAGTGATGGGATGACCAAGGAAATATTGCTTGAGCTTTCAACTAGCCATGAACACCCCATATACCAGCTTCTGCCAATGCGGATACCTCTGCGTGGATTCAATGAGCCCTCACTGATATAATAAATCGGCCGCTAAACCGGATGTTCCTTGCCTGCTTCCTTCCATTCCACCACAATCGCCACGCTGACGGCTCGGCTATTGGCAGCCACATATAACAACAAGGGCTCCTTATCAATAGGAGCAGCAAGGATCAGCGGCTCAGGTACTTGTTTCTTCAGGGCTTCAAACGCCTGATCAGCAGCATCACTCCAGACAAAGTGAGTTGTTTTCTTCATCATCTGGTACAGAGGGATAGCTTTTTCTCCCAACCGGCTTATGAACCGGCTTAAGGCCGCCATATGACCTGCCAAACGATGAACATCATTAATGCACGCTGGTTTAGCCAAAGAAGTAATAGCCTTGATTTTCTCCGGGTTAGCTTCAATGCCTCGTTCAGAAACCAAAAAACCCAAGAGCTTGCCTGCTGGCACACCAAAAACACATTTGGCTGGGTTAAGCATCACCTTGTAAACTCGGAGATTGTCAAAGCTCTCTTTCAAATCATTTATCAAGGTTTCCTTCTTCCTGGATTTTACAACAATATCATCCACATAAGCATGAACATCGCGTCCAATCTGACAATGAAGGCAATTTTGAACACACCGCTGGTAAGTCGACTGGGCACTCTTGAGCCCAAAGGGCATAGACACATATCAGAAGGCTCCAAAAGGAGTGATGAAGGTTTTCTTCTCCTGGTCCTTAACTTCCATCTTGATCTGATGATACCCAGAATAAGCATCCAAAAAACTCAAACGCTCACAACTCGTCGTAGCATCAATAATATGATCAATACGAGGGAGAGTGAAAGGATCAGCCGGACAGGCCTTATTAAGGTCTATGTAATCCGCACACATGCACCATGTACCATTTTTCTGAAGTACCAGCACCGAGTTAGCCAACCATTCAGGATGAAAAACTTCAACAATGAACCCGGCTGCCAAAAGCTGGGCCACTTCTTCACCAATGGCCTTACGTCTCTCCTCATTAAGGCGATGAAGGAATTGCTTGACCGGTTTAAACTTTCGATCAATATTGAGAGTGTGCTCAGCGAGTTCCCTTGGTACACCTGGCATGTCTGAAGGATTCCATGCAAAGATGTCCCGGTTCTTACAGATGAACTCGATGAGCGCGCTTACCTATTTCGGATCCAGATTAGCACTGATACTGAATTTCTTGGATGAATCGCCAGTGACAAAATCAATCAACTTAGTGTCATCTGCTGACTAAAATTTCAACAGAGGGTCATGCTCTGTGGTTGGCTTCTTCAAAGGTGTCATATCTGCTGGGTCAACATTATATTTGTAAAACTTCAATTCTTCCGTTACACAAACGGACTCAGCATAAGCAGCATCGCCCTCTTCACATTCCAAAGCTATCTTCCGGTTCCCATGAACTATGATGGTACCCTTATAACCTGGCATCTTAAGCTGCAGATAAACATAATAAGGCCTCGCCATGAACTTAGCATAAGCTGGCCGCCCAAACAAAGCGTGATAAGGGCTCTTAATCTTAACCACCTCAAAAGTCAATTTCTCAACCCTGGAATCATGATCATCACTGAAAGCCACTTCCAAAGCTATCTTCCCCACTGGATATGCCGACTTACCAGGCACCACACCATGAAAAACAGTGTTAGACAGCTTAAGATCCTTGTTAGTCAAACTCATATGACAAAAGTTTTGTCGTAAAGGATATTGATGCTGCTACCTCCATCCATGAGCACCTTAGTGAACTTGTAACCTCCAACCTGAGGCACAACCACTAAAGCCAAGTGACCCGGATTGTCAACCCGAGGCGGGTGATCCTCACGGCTCCAAAGAATAGGATGTTCAGACCATCGCAAGTAACAGGGAAACGCCGGCTCAACTGCGTTCACCGACCTTTTATGAATCTTCTGGTCTTATTTACATAAACTTGTGGTGAACACATGATACTGTTCATTGTTCAACTGCTTCGGATTACTCTGGTAGCCAGATTGCTGCTATTGATTCCCTTGACTAGACTGCTGATTAAAACCACCTTGATTTGCCTTGGCCCTGGAAACCAGAGTTTGAGCCGCCGCCGCCAAAACCAGGTCCGTGAGAGCTAGACCCTGAGCCGCCATTCGGGCCATGATTTTTCTGGAAAAAATTGGAATTCCTATACTCCCTCATGATGAAGCAATCCTTCCATAGATGATTGGCCATCTTCTCATGTGTACCATGCTTTGGGCAAGGCTGGTTCATCATAGCTTCAAGGTTGAACTTTGGCCCTCCAAGCCGGGGCGGCTTTCCCTTGCGATGCTGATTATTATTCCGCGTATTGGTGTTATCCACAAAATCTAAATTGCCATCAGCTTTGCGCTTACCGTTGCCCCTTTGACCTGCCGTATTATGTTGCTGCCCCTTCGTATTGCTGCTCTTCTTCCCCTTACCCACGTTCTCCTCATCAGAGTCGAGGTCTTTGGTACTATCAGAGTCGGCGTACTTCACAAGAGCCTCCATAAGCTCTCCCATATCATTGCAGTGACATTTAAGCCGCCCCAATTTCTGCTTAAGGGGAAGGAAATGACAATTCTTCTCCAACATCAGGACTGCTGAATCGGCGTTGATACTGTCCGATGAGTGTATAACAGCTGAGATCCGGCGCACCCAATTGGTTGTTGACTCGCCCTCACCTTGGACACAAGAATCCAAATCCAGGATCGATAGAGGTTGCTTGCACGTGTCTTTAAAATTTTGGATGAAACAGGCTTTCAACTCCGCCAATGATCTAATGGAGTTAGTGAGTAGCCCTTTTAACCAAGTACGAGCCGGCCCATCCAACATCATGGTGAAATACTTAGCACATGCAGCATCACCAACATCCAGCATCTCCATGGCCATCTCATAACTCTCAATCCACACCTCTGGAGGCTGATCCGTCCTATAATTAGGCACCTTACGAGGGCCCTTGAAATCTTTAGGCAAACGCTTGTTGCACAGAGCCGGCACTAAACATGGCACACCCAATGTTCTAGATGTCACTCCTGCCTCCACAGATGTTGACGGATAAACCGGAGATTGTTGTTGAGCCGCTAGCTGAGCCGCCAGCTCCGCCTCCCGACACGCCCTGCCCTGATCCACCAAAGTCTGAGCATCAACACCACCGCGCGCCAGGTCATGCCCATGAGGTTGGTTATGGTGCTGTTGACTTCTTGAAACTGCTGTCGAGTCAATGTGCGTGCTATAACTCCGTCTTGGCCGAGGGGTTGAGTGAATCCGTTCACGACTATACGAATAAGCCGCCTGTTGAGCCACGGCCATCTGAAGAAGTTCTATGGCCCTCCGCGTCTCTATCGTAGCTGGAAACTCGCCTTCAACTAGAAGGGCCTCCAATCTTGAGACCGCAGTGATCATGTTATCCAAAGGGTAGAATAATGACCCGGTGGTGTGGGAACATGCTGAGGTGGAGAGTCACATCCAAATGAGGCGGATCCACAGTATGCGGCTGAATTGGAGCTCCAGTCACGGGTGCCTCAACCGCCCGGTTTACCACGGGCTGGGCACTGGTCCCTGCCCCTGGCGTGTTGAAAAGTTTTCTCACATCGTACTCCAGAGGTAAGCGACTCTAGTGTCTCCTCATGATGGTATTTGAAGCGTTTTGATCCAAGGTAAGCCGGAACGACACTACCTGGATCCGTTGTGCCTGAGCATCCAAAGTAGCCCGCTCTGTGGCCATCCTGGCATTCTCAGCCACCAGCTCTTCCTTGGCTTGAGCTATCTCATCTCGTAACTTCGCAACGTCCACCTTATGCTGTTCTTGAGTGTCTGGGGTCACCTCCACACCCATCAAAGTCGCCAAAGCCTCCAACAACTATGTCAGAATCCGAGCCAGCGGGCGCGCAGAGCGGCTAGCACCAGCCATCACCGCTGTTGTTGAGCTGGAGGTCATGGTTGCAGTGGTCGTTGAGCCAAGTGCCGGAGGTGTACCGTCCATGAAGATCGCAACCCTATTCAACGGCTCACAGGGGTCCGGAATACTGTCACCATCGGGACAGCCGCCAAGCCGGCCGTCTTGCAGTTGATACATGATGACCCACAAGTATAGGGGATCAATTTTAGCTCTTTTCGATAAGTAAGAGTGTCGAACCCAACGATGAGCAGAAGGAAATGACAAGTAGTTTTTAGTATGGTAATGTCTACAAGTGCTGAAATTGTAAGTAGCAGAGTAGTTTGATAGCAAGATAATTTGTAACGAGCAAGTAACGATAGTAGTAACAAAACTGCAGCAAGGTAGCCCAATCCTTTTGAGGCAAAGGACAAGCCAAAATGGTTTCTTATGATAAGCAAAGCGTTCTTGAGGGTACACGGGAATTTCATCTAGTCACTTTCATCATGTTGGTTTAATTCGTGTTTGGTAGCTTGATAATTTGATATGTGGGTGGACCGGTGCTTAGGTGCTGTTCTTACTTGAACAAACCTCCTACTTATGATTAACCCTCTCGCAAGCATCCGCAACTACTAGAAAAGTATTAAGAATAAATTCTAACCATAGAATTAAACTTTTGGATCCAATCGGTCCCTTACGGAATAGCGCATAAACTGGGGTTTAAGCTTATGTCACTCTCGCAACACATCATATAATTGCCACTCCACAATGCATTCCCTTAGGCCCAAATATGGTGAAGTGTCATGTAGTCAACGTTCACATGACACCACTAAGGGAATCACAACATACATACTAACAAAATATCTAACGCATATCAAATTCACATGATTACTTGCAACATGATTTCTCCCGTGACCTCAAGAACAAAGGTAACTACTCACAAATGATAAACATGCTCATGATTAGAGGGGTATTAAATAGCATAATGGATTTGAACATATAATATTCCACCAAATAAACCATATAGTAATCAAATACAAGATGTAATCAACACTACTAGTCACCCACAAGTACCAATCTATAGTTCTGGTAACAAGATTTAACACAAGAGATGAACTAGGGTTTGAGAGGAGATAGTGTTGTTGAATATGTTGATGGAGATTGCCCTCCCCAAGATGGGAGAGTTGTTGGTGATGATGATGACGATGATTTCCCCCTCCGGGAGGGAAGTTCCCCCGCCGGAATCGCTCTGCCGGAGGGCAAAAGTGCTCTTTCCCAAGTTCTTCCTCGAGGAGGCGGAGCTTCATCCCGAAAGTCCTCCCCTTATTTTTCTATGTAAAAATGACTTATATACCAAAAGATGGGCACCGGAGGTGGGCCGAGGAGGGCACAACCCACTAGGGCGCGCCCGGGCTCCCTGGCGCGCCCACGTGGGTTGTGCCCACCTGGTGGGCCCCCTCTGGTAGTTATTTGCTCCAATAATTCTTAAATATTCCATAAAAAAACTCCGTGAAGTTTCTGCTTGTTTGGAGTTGTGCGTAATAGGTAGCCTGACGTAGCTTTTCCAGGTCCAGATTGCCAGCTGTTGGAATTCTCCCTCTTTGTGTATACCTTGCATATTATGAGAGAAAAGGCATTAGAATTACTCCAAAAAGCATTATTATGGATACAAACATTATAAATAACAGTAAGAAAACATGATGCAAAATGGACGTACCAACTCCCCCAAGCTTAGACCTCGCTTGTCCTCAAGCGAAAACCAAAATCAAAAAACATGTCCAGATGCTTTGAGAGAGAGGTGTCGATAAAAACAAAATACGGACATAGAAGCATAATGTTGATTATTATAACAGCAAAAAAATAAACATAGGACTTTTATCATATATTTCTCATGAATAAGTAATAGTTCATCACACAATCGAAGTATAAAGCAAAAACTCTATTAGAAACCAACAAGCTATGTTCTCAGTCAACATTGCAACTACAATTCATCATCTTTTCAGGAAGGGGCACGTGTCGGAGCCTTTAAGCAAGTCCACATACTCGGCCATCATATAGTCTTCTATGATTTCTAAAACTCACCGCGTACACATGAGCAAAATGTTTCAACCAGACACATAGAAAGATAGGAGCTTTTGGTTTCGCCTCCCAATGTACGCACCTCAAGGGTGATGTCAACAATAATAACTCATGCCATCCATATTCAATTGGACATATGTGCCTAGATCTTTCCTCACCACATGATGCTTGCAAAAGGAGAAAAATAAAAGGAATAGAGAGAAAAACTTTTACTCTTGCATAAAAGTAAAAGATAGACCCTTTGCAGAGGGAAGCAGAGGTTGCCATGTGCTTATTTGTTTGTATGCTCAATCCCTTGGTGCAAAAGAACGTCATGTTACACTGCCCCTTGTGATAGCAACCTTTATTATGCAGTCTGTTGCTTTTATTCTTCACCATCACAAGTTTGGTCAACTCTCAATTTTCTCTTACACTAAATGATCTCACTCTTTTAGAAGCAATTTTTTTGCCTTTTTGCACCGATGACAACTTACTTGAGGGATCTTGCTCAATCCCTAGGTAGGTATGGTGGACACTTGAAAATAAGATATGGGTTTAAGGGTTTTTGGATGCACAAGTAGTATCTCTACTTAGTGCGGAATTTTTGGCTGGCAAAGATAGGGGGCAAGCACCACATGTTAAAGGATCCATGACAATATGACTTCTATGTGAATATGAAGAAGCATAAATCATTACGTTGTCTTCCTTGTCCAATTTCAAGAATTTTGGCATATAGTATTTTGATGAGGGCTCACAATCACAAAATATTTCTAGGATAGTATATTTATATGTGAATCTTCTCTTCCCTTATTAATTCTTTCATGAGTTGCATCATTGACTAATGCTATGTTTGTCAATCTCTAATAAATTTTTCTACATATACTTTTCCTTATGTGGTGCCATCACCTACGATAGGATTAGTATATGATCTTATTGATTTGTTTCCTTTCCTTTTATTTATTACCTTTCTCCTTTTCCTTTCTTATTTATTTTCTTTATTTGCAACATGAAAGTAAACAAAGCAAAAACTCAAACTAATATTTTATTATATAACTTGCACATGATTACAAGCATAGATCACTAAGCAAACTCTCAAAGAAGAATGGATCAAACTAAACTTGTATTCATCTAAAGCAAAAGATCGAACTAAAATAAGTAAGAGCAAAAGGATAGTGGGATGATACGATACCGGGGCACCTCCCCCAAGCTTGGCGGAAGCCAAGGGGAGTGCCCATACCCGATACTCAATTCTCTTTTGGTGGTGAAGAAGGTGATGTTGGTGAAGAAGAAGAGATCTTGTCCTAGGATTTCCATGGCAGTGGTCCACAATCATAAGAGGAAGAGTGAGTCTCACGAGTCCTGCAACTAGCAGCCAAACTCATACCTTTAAACCTCGCCTCATATTCAAAGACTTGGTTTTGAAGATCACAGATCTGGCTTTGGAGAAACTTGATTTGCTCATTGAGGGTGAAGATGATGTCCTTCATGGGCCTGCCATCCACCTTGGGATCACGGGAAAGGTCCGTGATCATGAGGTGATTGGCATTGAGCCCATGCTCCACCATCCCCTTGCACCGGAAGACGTCTTGCTCCATAGCTTCAAGCCTGGCCTCCACGGTTCCCGTCCCCCTGGGACATGGCACATCACGGAGGTGAAGCACCCCCTCATGCATCTTGATGACCTGAGGATGCTGCACCACTTCCCGCAGATATGGGTTGATGACGTTCTTCAAGAACTTGTCCTTGGAGGAGCTTGAAGAGTCCATGGTAGATGGGATCTGACAGAAAACAGCAAGGAAAAAGAGAACAGAGGATTTCTCCACAATACAGTGATCATCAGGTTCGGGAAGTATATATAGATTTTTTATCTTAGAGGGCAAGCAAACTATAGAAAAACAGAGTCCGGGAGGTGTCCCAGGTGGGCACAACCCACCTGGGTGTGCCAGGCAAGCCTGGCGCGCCCGGGTGTCTTGTGCCCACCAGGGGACGCTTCCTGGAAGTTTCTTTATTTCCAAAAATTTTAAATATTCCAAAACTGATAAAAAATATTTGTGTGGATTTTTCGGAGCCCGTTTACTTACCGTATCACATACCTCCTTATTTTCATGATACTGGAGTGTTCCAGAAGGAATATTTTATGTGTTCTTCCGGTGTCAAAGTTTGGATAATATTACTTTCAACATTAATAGGCGTACCTGAGATATAATGCTTCATTCGTTTCCCATTGACAACCTTCGGGTTAGTACCTTCGGAATTATTTATTTTGATGGCTCCAGACCGATAAACCTCCTCGATGACATATGGGCCTTCCCATTTTGAGAGGAGTTTTCCTGCAAAGAATCTGAAACGAGAGTTGTACAAAAGAACATATTCTCCGACTTTAAACTCATACATTTGGATTCTTTTGTCATGCCATCTTTTAACCTTTTCTTTGAATAATTTTGCATTTTCATAAGCTTGGGTTCTCCATTCATCTAGAGAGCTAATATCAAATAACCACTTTTCACCAGCAAGTTGGAAGTCATAATTGAGTTCTTTGATTGCCCAAAATTCTTTATGTTCTAACTCAAGAGGCAAATGACAAGCATTTCCATAAACCATTTTATAAGGAGACATATCCATAGGGTTTTTATATGCTGTTCTATAAGCCCAAAGTGCATCATCTAATTTCTTATACCTATTCTTCCTGGACCTATTAACAGTCTTTTGCAAAATTAATTTTATTTCTCTATTGCTATGTTCAATTTGACCACTAGACTGAGGATGATAAGGTGATGCAATTCTATGGTTAACATCATACTTGGCAAGCATTTTACGGAAAGCACCATGAATAAAGTGTGAACCACCATCAGTCATTAAATATCTAGGGACTCCAAACCTTGGGAAAATAACTTCCTCAAGCATTTTAATAGAGGTGTTGTGATCAGCACTACTGGTAGGAATAGCTTCTACCTATTTAGCATAGTCAACATCAACCAAAATATGTGTATACCCATTAGAGTAAGGAAAAGGTCCATATAATCAAATACCTAAACATGAAATGGTTCAACAACAAGTGAATAATTCATAGGCATTTCTTGATGCTTACCGATATTACCTATTCTTTGACATTCATCACAATATAAGGCGAACTTATGGGCATCCTTGAAGAGAGTAGGCCAATAAAATCCAGATTGGAATACCTTGTGAGCAGTTCTATTTCCAGCATGACGCCCTCCATAAGCTTCAAAGTGACATTTCCGTAGGATTTGTCCCTATTCATGCTCAGGTACAAAACGTCTAATAATACCATCTACTCCTTCTTTATAAAGATGTGGGTCATCCCAAAAGCAGTGTCTTAAATCATAGAAGAATTTTTCCTTTTGTTTGTATGTAAAGATAGGTGGTAAATATTTAGCAACAATGTAATTAGCATAATCAGCATACCAAGGAGTACTATGAGAAACATTTATTGCAGCTAACTGCTCATCAAGAAAACTATCATCAATAGGTAGTGGGTCATGAAGCACATTTTCAAGCCTAGATAAATTATCAGCTACTGGGTTCTCAGGTCCTTTTCTATCAATGATATGTAAATCGAATTCTTGTAACAAGAGAACCCATCAAATAAGTCTAGGTTTAGCATCTTTCTTTTCCCTAAGATATTTAATAGTAGCATGGTCTGTGTAAATAGTTACTTTGGAATCAACAATATAAGGTCTAAACTTATCACAAGCAAACACAACTGCTAAGAATTCCTTTTCAGTAGTAGCATAATTTCTTTGAGCACTGTCTAGAGTTTTACTAGCATAATGCATAACATTCAATTTCTTATCAACTCTTTGTCCTAGAACATCACCAACAACATAATCACTAGCATCACACATAATTTCAAAAGTCAAGTTCCAATCAGGCGGTTGAACAATAGGTGCAGAAATTAAAGCTTTCTTAAGTGTTTCAAAGGCTTCTAAACAATCATCATCAAAAACAAAAGGAATACCCTTTTGCAAGAGACTAGTAAGAGGCCTAGAAATTTTATAAAAGTCCTTGATAAATCTTCTATAGAAACCAGCATGACCTAAGAAACTATGAATACCTTTTACATCTTTAGGACATGTTATTTTCTCAATTGCATCAACCTTAGCTTTGTCCACTTCAATACCTCTTTCAGAAATTTAATGACCCAAGATAATGCCTTCATTAACCATAAAGTGGCACTTCTCCCAATTCAAGACAAGATTTGTTTGTTCACATCTCTGCAAAACTCAATCAAGATTGCTTAAACAATCATCAAAAGACTTCCCATAAACAGAAAAGTCATCCATGAAAACCTCAACAATCTTTTCACAAAAGTCAGAGAATATAGCAGTCATACATCTTTGAAAGGTAGCGAGTGCATTACATACACCAAAAGGCATGCGTCTATAAGCATAGGTTCCAAAAGGACAAGTAAAAATTGTCTTTTCTTGATCAGGTTGAGAAACAGGTATTTGTGAAAAGCCAGAATATCCATCAAGGAAGCAAAAGTGTGTGTGCATAGATAATCTTTCAAGCATTTGATCAATAAAAGGGAAAGGGTAATGATCTTTTCTAGTTTCTTTGTTTAATTTTCTAAAATCTATTACCATTCTATAGCCTCTAACAATTCTTTGTGGAATAAATTCATTCTTATCATTAGGAACACAATGAACAATTATACCTCCTTATCATTGGTGCTATAGTGTCTCTATTAGCAAGTATAATAGTAACATCTACTTCTTCTATCTCTGCGGGTGTTATGCCATTCATAATTTCTTGATATAATTTGTAAGGAATAGCACTCACACTAGCACCTATGTCACATAAACCATGATAACAATGATCTCCTATTTTAACTAAGATGACGGGCATGCCAACAACAGGTCTATGTTTATCTTTTTATCAGGTTTGTCAATTCTAGCAGCTTCTTCACAGAAGTAAATAACATGCCCGTCCATATCTTCTTCCAAGAGATCTTTAACCATAGCAATACTAGATTCTACTTTAACTTGTTCATCAGGTTTAGGTGTTCTAATATAGCTTTTGTTAACCACAGTTGAAACTTTAGCATGTTTGAGGGAGTCCTGGATTAGGGGGTCTCCGGACAGCCCAATTGTTGGACTATGAAGATGCAAGATTGAAGACTTCATCCCGTGTCCGGATGGGACTTTCCTTGGCGTGGAAGGCAAGCTTGGCAATACGGATATGTAGATCTCCTCCCTTGTAACTGACTCTGTGCAACCCTAGCCCCCTCCAGTGTCTATATAAACTGGAGGGTTTAGTCCGTAGGACAACATACAATCATACCATAGGGTAGCTTCTAGGGTTTAGCCTCTACGATCTCGTGGTAGATCAACTCTTGTAATACTCATATCATCAAGATCAATCAAGCAGGACGTAGGGTATTACCTCCATCAAGAGGGCCGGAACCTGGGTAAACATCGTGTCCCCCGCCTCCTATTACCATCCGCCTTAGACACACAGTTCGGGACCCCCTACCCGAGATCCACCGGTATTGACACCGACATTGGTGCTTTCATTGAGAGTTCCATTGTGCCGTCACCGTAAGGCCTGATGGCTCCTTCAATCTTTGGTAACGATGTGGTCTAGGGTGAGGTTTTCCTCCCCTGACAGATCTTTGTATTCGGCGGCTTCGCACTGTGGGCCAACTCGCTTGACCATCTGGAGCAGATCGAGAGCTACGCCCATGGCCATCAGGTTAGGTTCGGAAACTTAAACTACACTGCCGACATCCGCGGAGACTTGATCTTCGATGGATTCGAGCCCATGTCAGGTGCGCCGCACAATCACGACGAGCATGACGTAACTTTGCCATCGGATAGTGTTCGGGAGATCACACCTGCAACTACTCCGGCCCTCAATCCGGAGCAAATTGCGCCGTCCGAGGACGGGGGAATAGACCCCGCCATGGAGGCCGCACTCTCAGTGGCGATGGAGCCGAATACTGACTTCACCCCTTATGAGAGCCGTGTTGCCAAAGTACTGGATTCGTCCCAGGCCACGAACTCTGATCCGCCTGCGTTCGTGCCTATCGAATCTGATTGGGTGCCGATCATGGAGTTCACCTCCGCGGATATCTTGCAGCAGTCACCTCTCGGCGACGTGCTAAATTCATTAAGGTCTCTCTCCTTTTCAGGAGATCCTTGGCCGAACTATGCCCGACTAGAATGGGATGTGGACGATGAAGAAATTCGCTGCCCACCCACCACCCACTTAGTAGCCTCTGTCGATGATTTAACCGACATGCTCGATTTTGACTTCGAAGACATCGACGGCATGGACAACGATGCAGGAGAAGAACAGGAACCAGTGCCCACAGGGCGCTGGACAACCACTTCACCACATGACGAAGAACGGCAGGATGCAGCGAAGAATAGCTCCCTCGAGAAGCAATCAAAGCGTCGGCGTAGGCGCCGCTCAAGATCCCGCCTCGGCAAAAATAGCGATAACATCGCAAGAGAAAATAACACTCCAGCCGACTCCAGAGGAAACGACGACCACATTGACCCAGTGGCAGAGCACGATGAAACTGCAAACGGCGAGCATAGTATGGATCCGATGTCCGAACACGGCGACACCGAGGATAAACCTCATCAAACCCCCTCTGGGGAGAAAAACAGTCCGGATGAAGATGCACACATCATCCCGGAAACGCACTTGGAGCAAGAGAACCTCCGCAAAAGGCTTATTACCACAGCGAGGAGTCTGAAGAAGCAGAAGCAAAGGCTTAAGGCCGCACAAAATACACTCAACAGCAGGTGGAACAAAGTGCTCGACAACGAAGAAAAGTATGGTGGAAGTTACCACACAAAGAGCTATCCAAAGCGCAGGCTATTACCTGAATTCAACGATGAGGCCTTAGAGCCCACACAGCCGAAAAATAAAACGGCCAACCGGCCGGATCAACCACCTTGCGACCGCGATAGAGCGGCTAACAAGGCCGCACATAAGTCAACACACGATCTACGCGAGGAGTTGCACCAAAAATCCAGTATGACCAGATCCATCTATGGATCTAGGAAGAGCGCTCCGGCACAAAATCAAAACCGAGTACTACAACCGTCCGAACACCATGATGCATCCAAATACAGGGGTGCCGCACACCCCCTATGTTTCACTGATGAGGTGCTGGACCACGAATTTCCAGAAGGATTCAAACCAGTGAACATAGAGGCGTACGACAGGACCACGGACCATAGGGTCTGGATTGAGGACTTTATCCTCCATTTCCATATGGCTCGCGGAGACGATCTCCATGACATCAAGTACTTGCCCATCAAGCTTAAAGGACCAGCTCGACACTGGCTGAAAAGCCTTGCCGAAAACTCAATTGGAAGTTGGGAGGAGCTCGAGGATGCTTTTCGGGCTAATTTTCAAGGGACCTATGTCCGACCTCCGGATGCAGACGATTTAAGTCATATAATTCAACAGCACGAAGAGTCAGCCCGAAAGCTTTGGAACAGGTTTCTCACTAAGAAGAACCAAATCATCGACTGTCCGGACGCCAAAGCCTTAGCAGCTTTCAAGCACAGCGTCCGAGACGAATGGCTCGCCAGACACATCGGCCAAGAAAACCGAGAACAATGGCAGCCCTGACAAGCCTCATGACCCGCTTTTGCGCGGGCGAAGATAGCTGGTTAGCCCGCAGTAGCACCAGCGACCCAAACACATCCGAAGTGAGGGATGGCAATGGAAAACCATGACGCGGTAAAAGCAACACTACAAAAAAAAAGACACATCCGTGACATTTTGGGTCGAACGAAATTTTTCTCTATCATACATATGACACTTCTATGATGATAATTGTGACAAAACCCGGTATCATCATAGATGTGGTGGGATCCTACTTCTATGACAAAAATCATGACAGAAAATGGGCTTTTCGTCCTGGGCGGGCCGGAGACGCAGCTGCATGACATTCTTTGGGCCGTCCATGATGGAAAAACCGTGGTAGAAGCGAGGGGGAGGAAAATTTCGGTGAGTTCCTGGTTATGGTGGGAGGTCGGGGGCCGAGCGATGCACGTTTCTCTCATACACGTACGCGCGTTTGTGCGAGGCGTCGGCTCTAAGTGAACCCGAGCGAGGCGTTGGGCTCTAACTGAACCCGAGCGATTGCACTGCAGGCTACGCATTACTGAACCCGAGCGATCGATCGATGGTTGTTAACTGAACCCGATCGAGCGATTCCTTCACTACTGCTGCTAACTGAAGCCGATCGATGCTGCCTCTGGGATGAACAGTGAGCGTTGCGGGGGGTTTGGATGAACAATGAGCGGTGGCATTGCCTCTGGATGAACAGGACCCCGTGGTGTGGTGGAGGGCTGGATGAACAGTAGACGATGGAGGGGTGCCCGTGGAGGGGTGGTTGAACAGGACCCCATGGTGTGGAGGGCTGGATGAACAGTAGACGGTGGAGGGGTGCCCGTGGAGGGGTGGTTGAACAGTAGCCGGTGGAGTAGCGTGCGGTGGAGGCTGGATGAACAGGAGCCCGTGGAGGCTGGAGGAGGTCGACGGTAGCCTGTGGAGGCTGGAGGAGGTCGACGATAGCCTGTGGAGGCTGGAGGAGGTCGATGGTGGAGATGAACAGTATCCCGTGGAGTCTCGTTTTGCGGTACGCCACACCCCTCCCGATCAACACGACCCCCGTTTCGACCGTAGCGCTCCAACACAAGTCTGTTTCCTCTGTTTTGTGGTATGCCACACCCCTCCCGATCAACAAGACCCCCGTTTCGATCATAGGAGGTCTGTTTCCTCCGTTTTGCGGTACGCCACACCCCTCCCGATCAACAGGACCCCCGTTTCGACCGTAGGAGGTCCGTTTCGTAGTACGCCAGACCCCTCCCGATGAACATGATCCCGTTTCGAACGTGGCTGGTCAAACACATGGCCGTTTCCTCCGTTCTGCGGTACGACAGGCCTCGTTTCCATCGCCTGTTCCGTCCAAGCCCTCCCGATGAACACAACCACGCATTTCGTTCCGACCCAGCCGGTTGGCTCCCACGCGTTCCGTTGCCTCCCGGTGAACACGACGCATTCCGTTGCCTCCCCACGAACAGGACGCATTCCGTTGCCTCCCCATGAACACGACGACGACGATGCTATTTCTCCATTCCGACCCAGCCATGTACACGAGCCCTGGCCGTCCTTATGCGCGAGTAGGCGTTCGAGACCCCGCCCATATGTACACATATGTGGCCGTATTTTCTTTCTTGCACCCTGGTCGCTGTACGTATGTGTACATGCTATGTGCGCGCCTCTACTACGACACGTACGCGCCTCTACTATGACACGCGCACGCCTCTACATCCACCAGCATATATGTACGTACACGTTCGCGACCAGAATGACAACGCTACGTACGCTTCAACCAGGTGGGTCCCGACTGTCAGGCACTTCCTTGCGTGCGAAGATGTAGCTGGTGGGTCCCAGCACTCATGGGGGTGAATCTTTTTTTCGGACGCACTTCCTTGCGTGCGAAGATGTAGCTCGTGGGTCCCAGCAGTTAGGGGGCGAATCATTTTTTCATGAAATACGGTGGCCCGTCCGGTGGGTCCCCGCTGTCAGGTGGTGGAATAATTATTTTGCGCGTAATAAGGAGGCACTTCCTTGCGGCTGCCGTGGACCCAGCTGTTAGCCTCTCCACGTACAGTCCACATCCGATGGAAGTCGTTCCTTGACCACGTTGACCACGCCACGCCGAGAGCACCAGGGCGGTGGACGACGGCGAGGCCTAGGAAGGGGACGACACGGAGCCAGGGAAGACGCGGCAGTGGATGCACACATGGAGAGGATAACGAGGGTTCACTGGTTCGGCTACGCTCCCGTCGCCGCAGAATAATAGGGGGTGTGGGTGAGTGGAGGAATGGCCTGGCCAGCGGTGAGAGTAGTAGGGGGCGGTGAGGCCTCCGCGGCAGCACAGCCGGCCATGGGAGGCAGGAGCAGGCGGCACGACCGGCGCTGCTTTGGGCCGCTGGAGCAAGAAGACCAGAGGTTGAAGAAGCACGATGGCCGTTGGATGGACATCGTACGGTCACGTCAGCTAGAATCGTTTATATTGACTAAGTTGACAAAGCCCTTGGTACGTCAACTTAGTAGGCCCACAGGTCAGCTTCCGAAATGGTGCGCCCCAGATGTCAGGGGGAGGAATCATTTTTTGGGCAGGTGAAGCTAGAATATCCGAGATTGAAGAAGAAGCACGGCATCCGTTGGATGGACATCCAACGGCCACTGCTGCTAGAACCTTGTGTTGACTATAAGTTGACAAAGCCTTGCATACGCGTCAACTCTATTTTTCTAGGGGACGCGTCAACTTAGTAAGGCCAGAAGTGTGTGGCAGAGAACTTATAGCCCATTTGAGATTTGTAAGAATGTGTAGCCCATTTTTGAATTCTAATGGAATTTACTACAGCCCATTTACAGTTTGTCAAAAGTACAGCCCATTTCAACCAACCGTTCAAAACAGAATTCAATAAAATTTCCCACATTTTGATGGGATCCGAAATATTTTGATCCCAAAATTTCTAGTCAGATTAAATACAATTTCAATATAAATTTATATTATGTAAAAATCCAACGAAACATTGCGCTCGCAACAATTAATGAAATTAAAATTTTCAATATCCAAAAATAATATTTTATAAAGTAATCATGTGTTTGGTGCATTTTTTTATTGTTACTGCCCAGTTTTTATAATTACATCCCATTTATTATTTCTTAAAGCCCATTTTCTTGTTAAGCCTAATGCATCCTTCCTAGGAAAGATTTGCAGCCCAGCGGGGCGGAGAATAACAACTTGACCTTGCCTGGGTATTCCTAAAAAACATATAGCTGGGCTAGCCATTTTCAGCTTGAAAAAAATTAATATCTGGGATGGATATCTGGCCTGGGCTAGACGGGCCATAGCCCTCCCAGTTAATACCTGCAGCGATGTTTTCGTTGTTGTTCAGAGGAGAAAAATTAATATCTGGACTAAACATTGAAAAACTCTATAGTTCTCACAAGTCAAAAACACAAATACTTCTCGAGCTGCTTGGTCCCAGCTGTCGGCCGCTTCTTGTGCAATTCTCTCGTTTATTGACTACTCCCTCCTTTCCAGTTTATAAGGATCAATTCAAAAATCTCACCAACCAAGGTAGATGATGAGTGGTGGAATATTTTTTGTAGTTTGCAAAAGCACCCAATTAATGATCTTGTTTTCCTCAAAAAATTATGTTTACGAATGCATTAATTGCAGTGCATGCATGCATAAAGTGCATGCATTGGTCAGTTTTCTCTTAATACTTCCATGCGATGATTTAATGCACCTTGAAGTCTGAACATGTGATGGGGAACAACCAAATTGAGCCTTATAAAATGGAAAAACTAAAATTTTGAGATAAGCCCTATAAACCGGAAAGGAGGGAGTACTACATAGGTTGACAATGGTGTGGGACCGTGATGTCAGGAAACCAGGAGGAAGCAAAATAAATTATAGTTATATATATATAAGGAGGCACTTGCGTATGTGAGGCTATGGACATGGTGGGTCCCCATTGTCATCCTCGACAAGTAAAGTCATCTCCTCGCCCACGCGCGCTTTCCGCCCGAAATAGTCAGCCCCGCCCGCCCCGCTTCCCGGTGCAGGCGATTGCTCTGCCTTCAAACGACACAAGTGCCGTCCGTCCGTCCATCTGCTGCCCACATTAATGATATGCGGTTGCCGAGGCGGCTACTCCGGCGCCACACGTCCGTCCCTCCGCCCGCCCACCATTGCTATATAAACTGCTGCCTCGGCCATAGCCGCAGTCATCTGCATCCGTTCCCTTTCTCCTGTCCACACCACTACTGCCCACCATGGCTTCCCCACGCTCCAGCGCTCTTCAGGACAGGCGGACGACGGACCACAAGGAGATGGCAGCCATTGCTGCCGACCGGCTGGCCGGCAAGCAGCCAGAGGACGACGACGTCCCAATGGAGAACATGGTAGTCGACGATCCGGCGCCAACCCCCTCCTCCGCGCCATCCTCGCCGGTGCATTGCACCATGACCATCGGCGAGGCCCGCGCCCAATATATGGACAGGGTGAGGCAGATGCGTGAGGAGCAGTTCCGGGAGGCGCAGGATGCCACCACCTACAACCACCATCTCCTCCAGGAGCACCTGCAAGCGGAGGAGCAGATTGCCGCGGAGCGGGCGGAGCAAGAGGCGTTGCTTGACTCATATCGCTCCGCCCGCAAGGGCTGCCTCGAGCGCTGGCGGTACCGCATGTAGGTGGCGGAGGCTACGACCGCCTATAAAGAGCTAGCAAAGAGGGCGATGAAGCGGGCGAGGCGCTGTTTGGCGAGACCAAGGACGAGGCAGAGGACAATGCCGGCTCCGACGAGTCCCCGCTCCGCTGGCGTCGACGAGGCCCTGCTCTGCCGAGGCCCCGCGGCGCCAACAACGAGGCAGAGGACACCGCCGGCTCCGTCGAGGCCTCGCCCCACCAACAATGAGGCATAGGACATCACCGGCTCAGCCGAGGCCCCACCCTGGCAGCAACGAGACATAGGACATCGCCGGCTCTGTCGAGGCTCTGCCCCGCTGCCAACGAGGCCGCGCCACACAGAAAACGAGGAAGAGTAGAACACGGTAGGTCGCCGCCGCTCGGGTCCAAGTAAGGCCACCGCTGGTACCCTCCGGTTGAAGCCAGGCTAGGCGGGTTGACCATTGACGGCCGGTTAGCTTCTTGGCAGCGATGTGGAGTCGGAGAGCTGCACTAGAGAAGAACGCTGCTTCTACTTAACTGCTGGTGTAGTTGGCTGACTGACATGTGGGCCCAACAGGCCACATGTCAGTTACGGAACTGCACCTGCAGTTAAGTCACTGAAGCTTCTGTTCAGCTCAGCGGGACACAGGTGGGTAGCTTCAGTTAATTAATTATACCTCCAACGCACCCCTTTTTAGTTGAAGAATGTATGAAATGTAATGAAATCCAGCATGTTTATATGAAATCCGACCATGTATGAATGAATTTATTTCAATTAGTTCGAATTCCTGTATCACTGGCATTGGATGAACATGCAAAACAATACGTACTAGCATTATTCCCAGGGTGATCACCTCGTTTGCAGCAATTTCACATATACTCCCTCCGGTCCTTTCTAGTCTGCATACAAGTTTTGTCTGCAGTCAAAGTATCTCTACTTTGACCAATCTTATACAAAAAAGTATGCACTTTCACAATGTGCAAAGTAAAAAGGAACAGAAGGAGTACAAAGAGTTTGAGCAGCTTTTTAGCGTTTCTGTACATTGTAATCAAACACACATGCCTGGCAATTCATAGAGAACATACAAAACAATCAATGATTATGCATCTCAGCGACTCACATGTCAGAGGCAATATTTACTTCACAACTAAAGAATAAAGAAAAAAAATGATCGACGCTGCTGACAGCAAAGGGCGTCCCATTCGAAAATATCAAACGCATGTCTTGCTAAAATCAATGAGCAAAATTTGACAAGGTTGTCCCATTCCAAAATATCAAATGCCTACGATTGTGGAATGGGCAGGGTTTGCCATCAGTTCGGACATTGACATGGCACCTCATGCTAAATAAACCAGCTGTTCTTTTTGTGCAGTTCCACCAAAATAAACCAAATTCGTGCGTAGCTTGTATGATTTCGCCCTTATATGTTGCAACGCCTTGAACTTATTGGCACCTCCTTTCTTGTGGTGGAAATGAATGATTCGATGTATTCATGAACATTTTGTGTAGTGCCCGTTGAAATCAAGCTGAGCACCCATGTTTGCACAAATACAAAAAAGTGATTAGTATAAAGCAAACTGTACTATGAATTGACAGTTTCAACAGGCACATACATGGTCCATGTAGAGCACACTTTTAGAAAAATGGAACTCACCAAAAGAATCCTAGAACAACAGTGTACTCACGCATCACAGCAAAAAAATGGAGATTTGTCAGTCCTTCTGAGCTGAGGTTAGTTTGGTCTTGTGGGGAGTAATGTAACCATCCTTCAACTGCTCCTTCTAATGAGAAGATAGATAGGGCTTCTTCATCCTGGCATAATCAGAACTAGTCACTTCACGTACTCCATATTCTTCTTCAGAGGAAGATGATCCTGTTGTGCAAAGACAAGAGGACTACTAAATGCTAGCATCCCTGTTTGCTCGAAAAAAGGAAAGGAAATATTTAAAACAGCACAGATGAAGCACTTCTCAAGGACAATACCACTTTTTCATGACAGTATCTAAATAGTAGCACAACACCAATAGAGATGACAAAGCTCAATCATATGGATGAAATCAGTGGGCGAGTACCAACCTTTGTCAGGAGGCTTATTGTGTAGAGCATACAGATGAAGCACTTTTCCGGAACCATCTATTGCTATCTACGGTGGTGGCCATGCTTACTATATACTCCTTGATTAGTTTAATGTTTCCAACATCTTCTTGTGTAGTTCCACTAAAATATATGGTATCTTCAAAGAAGATCCCTATTTGCACAAGTAGAGATAATTACATATTACATTAAGAGTGGCATCAAATCAGTGGCAAAACAATTGCTCGTTCCAGCCATAGCAATAAATTAAGATGCAAAACTATATCGTTACTTGTGCCATCACAGTTCCAGTGCTTCATTACAACACTGGGAGTTGATTTTTGTTTTTCTTCCGCTTGTTCTTCCCCTTCATCACTTGGTTCAATAACAGACAAGCTTCGCCTTCAATGTAAGATTTGGCATGTCAATTAGGGAGCACAAGTATAGTACTAAACTTAATTTTCTGATGAAAGTGGCAAAATACAGGCCAACAGTTGTGAAATATCCTTATCTTACCTCAATGGGATATTACGGTGCACATATAGATTGGAAGTCTTGTCTCCATTTGTGCAGTTCACTAAAATCAAGCAACATTATCGTACAAGTAGCACAACATATGAAAGCACACTGCAGAATCATGTGAAAGAAGGCTAGTACTGACCCCTCATGATGCAGAATTCAAACAACTCACAAGAAGAAGATCTGAACCAAATTCGCCTTGACGGATAGGAAGTAAGATCTCCTCTTGTGCAGTTCCACTAAGATCAAGCAACCAAGCAACATTGTCGGTGTGACATTTTGGTTGAACTGCACAAAACACTCTTAAAACAAAAGTGTTTTGTGCAGTGCAATAAAAGTCACAATGGCAACAAGGTGAAGTAGATAACCCTGTTTACACAGAGGTGCAAAGGAAACAATTAGTGGTCAATAACGGTGGATGACACAGAAGCCAACAAAAAGAAGCATCTACCTTATCTAAATGGGAAGGAAAGAAAGACAGTAGCATTTCTCAAACGGTGGCATTGATTAATATTAACATAGATATTATATTAACAATAAAATTTGTTAAACATGTAATTTGCTTTTAACTATGGCATTGCATCAATTTTCCAGTGGCATTATTAGAGGGTGTTTGTTTACAGGGACATTTTGGTGTAGGGACTAAAAAAACTCCGTGTTAGTCCCATCTAAACCAAACAGGAGGGACTTTTAGGGACTAAAAGTGGGCATTTGGGACTAAAGAAATAAGACCCCGAGGGAGCCTTTTTGGGACTTTTTCCAATAGTTGCCCCTGAAACGCATCGCACCTTGTCTCTATTAGTTCATTACTAGGGGTAACATGGTCTTTAGCATGCCATTTAATAACCTCTAGTCCATGTTTAGTCCCTGGAACCAAGCAGGTAGGGACTAGGGAGTTTTTAACCAAACAAGGCCTTAGATTAACAACAGCTAATGAGTTGCACGAGACAGTGGACGCACCAGCACCATGTGCATCTACCGATGTACTATGGTCATGCACAGTCTGTTGCAACAAAGAACAAACAACCAAGGAGCATATTTGTGTTGGTCCTAGTTTTGTTATCGTTAGACACCTTTCCCTATGTGAGCGCAGCAAATCTAGTCCTGCTCAAACTCTACAGCCTTGTCCTCTCCTTTCCTTTTTGAACTAGTACTTTCGCCCCTTCCTTTCCTCTTTGAACCACGTCCTAGATTTATGCGATACAACTTTCCCCACTACTTTCCCCCATTCCTTTCCTCTTTGAACCATGTCCTATATTCATGCTATACAACTTTCCCCCTTCATTTCCTCTTTGAACCACGTCCTAGATTCATGCTATATACAACTTTTCCCACTACTTTCCCCCACTCCTTTCCTCTTTGAACCACGTCCTAGATTCATGGTACACATGCAGCTAGAGCAATGCATGTGGAGTAAGTAAATTATACCTTAAGGTTCTTGGGGCGTGGTTCGGTGGGCGACGGGATGGCGGCAAAGAAGAAGGGGTCGGAGGCCCTCCCGCGCCGCCGCTGGGTGGAAAGTGAACAGTTGCGTCGGTAGTCCCTCGCCGACGGCGACAGCGTTAAGCCTCCTTCCCTTCCCGACGGACAGATCCTACCGGCTCTTGAGCAGTAGTAAGGGGAGAGATAGGCCAACGAAGTCTTGTTTAGATCTGGAGAGGGCGAGAGAGTGTGAAGAGAGCAACTACAAGCGCTGAGGCTCCAGCGGGAGAGGGCGAGAGAGTGTGAAGAGAGAAACTACAAGTGCTGAGGCTCCAGTGTGTATATATATACTAGAGAGAGAGTGTGAAGCGTGCAAACCCTAGAAAACATTTTGACCAGTCAAAGAATCCTCCTGGCACAAATTATGCTCAAGTTTGATGAACGAACAGGCTAACCAGCTACACAACCCTCCCGTTATGTTCAACGAGAGGGAAATAACCTTTTATACATACCTGCATTCGTGTGACAAGCATGTCGTGTTTTTTTATGTGTGTGGGAGTCATTGGGATTTCAATCATAATCGTGTCATGTGGCTTTGGTGGTAAGACTATCCACAGTGGTGCAGAAATAATGCAGCCTTAGTCACCTTACCTCTCTCCACGTAGTACGTTGGGTCCCACCAGTCAGAGGGTGAAACAAATAAATTAATAAGAAAAATTAAACGCGCCAGCGGTGTTTCTTACCTCACACATCTCGCTACTACTCGGGAACACTGTCCAATTGATCCCTCTGTTCGCTCACGTACTATTTTAAGTGAATCCTTATTATAACATGCACACAAATTTTGGGCACTTGTATTCGACTTAAGTCAGTGTGCCACCGTATCTCATATACTTACTACTCCCTCCGTCTAGGTGTAATAAGTCACATTAGAAGGTTCAACGGGACCAAGGTGTGTGCGTGTGCGCGCGTGCGCATGTGTGTGTGTGTGTGTGTGTGTGTTTAACAGCATGTGAGTGTTAGAGAGAGCGACGACCTACTCCTACAAAGAGATGTTGTGTAGTGTATGATTTTAGCTGCGAGAGTTGGTGCATCCTCTCGTTTCCGGGCGTGTCTGGTAGGGACATGCGGACAGCTGCCACGCCCGCTCCTGACCAGCCTTGCCCACCCAAAGCCCCTCCATCGCCCGTGCGCGCTTCCCACCCGAAACGGACAGCGCCGCTCCAAAGAATCGGTGTCGCATTCATGCCCGGGCAGAGCGGACGCGACCTCTCACTGGCGCAAGAGTGATGGTTGCTTCGTCCGTCCAACTTACTGCTGTGTCTATGTGATTTGATGGCTCATTGGTCTTTATTACTGAGGTGGTAGGACTGCTGGATGTCCCACGCTTTCGGCGAAAGGAGGTACTACTACTAGATTACAATTTTCTCCATTCTTATAGAGGAGGCATGCAAGAGCAGTGAAAACACGCGGGCTCAGTGATTACATGGCCCACCTCACACTATCACCGTGTGACACCTAATTGCATGACAAATGTGGTAGCCAAAATAAATAAACTCCCATCATCATTTAGATCATCCCACGTAAGGAAAAAAGATCAGCCAACTCCAACTGCATAATGGGATTATATTTTTCTTTTTGACATGTTAATGGGACTTAAAAGCTCACTTACATGCATGCTACCGGTGCATGCTTGCATGCAGACATGTTGATGTAATTTAAAACCCACTCACATGCATGTGCCATGGTATTTCTGCATGCTTGCATGTGGCTTAGTGCGGAGCCTCTCAACGTCTAGATCAGACGGCTATTATGGACTGATTTACTTCATCTAACGGCTACATCAATTTTGATGATGTGGCTCAAGGAGAGGATAGAGAATTCCTAGTAGTAGGGGCTAGCTATTACTAGTAGATAAGTCTTTGTGGAGATTCCACTACATACGGAACAAAATGAATGAATCTACACTTAAAATGCATCTATATACATCCGCATGTGGTTCATGGTGAAATCTCTACAAAGACTTATATTTAGGAACGGGGGAGAAGGCGTACTAAGCAAGCTTCTCCTCGTTCTACGAGTTGACGGGACACATCAAAAGTACTCCAGTGTATAGAGCCTTGCCTCTAAGGTAGTCCCCACATGGTTTGCCTCTTTTTTTAACATAACACGTAAAGTCACAATTTGTTTCTTCACTTGTGGTAGACGATCCTCCCTCCACCAAGTGGACAACCAGTGCACGTTCCAAATTACCACGTGGGCTGCCTTTTTCGTATAGAAATGAGCTCCACCGTGTACCCGCGCGGGTGTGGTTGGGAAAGAGACAGGAGTACGTGCGTCGTTCATGCACCTCTTCTCTTCGTGCATGTCCCCCACCTACATGGGTGTGTGTGAGAGATAAAAACCGCGTTCGTGAGTGTTTTTTGTTTTGGGGTGGGGGTGGGGTGGGGGTTGATTTCATGAATTATTTGTGGGAATATGTGCCGATGACATCTCAAACAAAATTTTGCATGCAATGTGTGTGAAATGGAGGCCTATCCATATCATACATAGAGGGTCTGGCAATCCATGAGAAGAGATGGAGGGGTCATAGCTATCGATAGAGTCGAAGAGAGGATCAAGTGGGTGGGTGCGAGATCGATGAAGAGAGCCATCGAAATTGTGTGTGTGTGCAATTCAAAGATATAGGGCGACTGGCCTACCGGAACATTAGAGGGCACATGTCAAGTTTGTGTGTGGCGGGGAGACATGACTAGAGCGCTTGATGTATCGGTGTGTGTCGGGGGGGGGAGGGGGGAGGGGTAGGCAGAGGCCTAACTATAGAGGTAGAATGACTCGTATATGTGTTCAGAAGGAGAGACCCAGCTATGTCTTGAGGGAGATCGGTCGACATCCATACATAACTGAAGGACGGGAAATATGATGGGACACAGAGAGAGAGAGGAGAGAGAGAGAGGGAGGGAGAGGGAGGGAGAGGGAGGGAGAGGGGTAGAGTGCTGGATGGGTGATGGAGTTGCTTCTTGAAGATGGTGCGAGAGGCCTACTAGACAAACTGAGGGTGGAACTGCAGTGTTATTAATAAGAGTGGGGATGTGTTTCTGTGTGTACCTGTGCACGATAGATCTGTCGGGACGCATCCATGGATGATGAAGGGGAACCATGTGTTTGGTAAGCAAACCTAACTACATCGGTAGATCAATTGTTGTTTGTCGGGGGAAGGGAGAGACACAACTAATGAGGTAGATTGATTGACGTGTGGGTAAAAACAAGTTATAAGGACCTAGCTAGCTATATGTATAGCGAGAGATCGGTCGGTGTACGTCCATTTGTTAGAGGCAAATAAGGCCCAGCGAGACGGATAGATAGAGAGAATGGAGCTAGGAGGTGGTGTGAGAGGCCCAACTACTAGCTAGATAGGGGGAGTAGTGTGCGGTTGTGAGATCGAGGAAAAGAGGGGCGAGAGTTTACACGTGTGTCTGACCGTATGAGAGACACGAGGCAAGGACACATAAAGGAGGAGATTGAAGGTGTGTGTGTATGTTGTAGGCAGGCATCGCTGGAGAGGTTTATCGATCGGTGTGTGTCGGAAAGGAGTTGTGGAGACTCTGGGAGAATGACCTAAAGAAAAAAATGAATGTGCCCGGTGTATAGAATGCCGAGGGAGGGGAGGGCGAGGAGGGCGTGTGCATGCACGAGATAAAGTTAGTGGTAGCTACAAAGGATAGAGGATTGTGTGGGTTTAAGAGACTAACAAAGATCATAATTTGATATGAAAGCGGATTCATATATTTGAATAGGAGATCATAGTGTTTTAAACATTGCATGCATGGATATAGCGGTGATACACGTGCTGTGCACATGTTATACCATAATGTGATAATGCATGGCGTTTGCAACTCACAGCTAAATGCCGAACAATCTAAACCATACTATACGTCAAACAATCTCACATTTTATTTGAATTTGTGATAATGTGTGGCATTTGCAGCTTACAACTAAATATCGAACAATCTAAAAAATACTATATATCGAACATTCTCACATTTTTATTTGAATTTGTGGTAATGTGTGGTGTTTGCAACTCACATCTAAATACTTGTAGGCGTAGGGGGTGGGGCACCATACATAATGTGATAACACATTATACATATGAGACATGGTTTAGATTATGAAGATCTAGCTAGAGCTAGAAATGTAATGTGATTTGAAATAAAAATAAAGTGGATTCAAAAAATCTAGTTCGAGTTCATATAGTACACACAGTTCATATGTAGCTCAAGACTAATCATGTGGTGTGATGTGAAGATAATACACAAACTATGGTTTAACTTGACAATAATGATGATTGTAGATATTATTAAAACAGAGAAACGAATTCAAATGCTTTGACTTCACAACAATCATTACTGTAGATCTTATTCAAATAGAGAAACGAATTCAAATTTAGTTCATATTGAAGTGGTAGTATATACGTTTGGAATGCAGTAAAACGTTCATTTGAGTAGTAGGTTGCATGCATTATACACGTAGCGAAATATTTTAATTGAACATAACATGAATTCAAAGTTTTGAATGACATTTGTAGTGCGCATTGATTTGGTACAGTACACGTTAGGCTTGTCCAGAAATTTCAACCCGCGCCTTGTTAGCCCGAACTATTTAAGATATGTCTTTGTCTCGTTGTGCTCCGACAACTCCCTCCATCTCAACCCGCGCCTTGCTATTCCGAAATTACAATGTGCGCGAAAACTCCCACCTCCTGTGAAATCCCGACACGCGAAATGCCCGTGGTACCCCTGAACCAAAAGAATTTCCTCAAATCGGTGGGGGTACTTTCTTAACTTACCCCCACATTTCGGACAAGTGCGTCTCTAAGCCATGGTTCCCCACTGCCATCCCATCCGCCCACCCATTCGTACACCGAGGCCGTGAAAACCCACGACGAAACCCCACACCCTGCTCTGTCCGCCACCCAGACGGAGCCTCTTCCCCGACGACGTCGTCCACAGCAACACCTCGACGTCCCTCATCCACCATAGCGGATGAGGATCCGTCGTCGATCTCATCATCCCGCCGGTTCAGCCACCCTGTCCTCCACCTCCAAGGAGCTGCCCCGACCTTCCCCTCATTTTTCGCGCCACCTCCATTCCCACACCGCCGTCTTCACCTACACCACCGGAAGAGCATCATCATCACCATTTCCTCGGATGAAGTTGCGGCCTAATCGGCGCCACCAAAGAGGTTGTACACTAATCGCCGCATTTTCTTCTTGATTCGGTCTCACGGTGCTGCCGACGCTCGGTCCCGAGCCGACATGGCGTGGCTCCATCCACGGCGGCGTCGCCGACCACTTCCTCCATGGCGTCGCTCCCTCGGCGGTGACGTCCACATCAGTAGGAGCTGCTGCTGCTTTAGCTCTCGCTCGCGCTGCTGCTCTACTCTTGCTCTCGGTCCCCTACCTGGTCTGCTCTTGCTATTGCTCTTGCTCGCGCTGCTGCTCTCGCTCTTGCACTAGCTTGCGATGCTGCTCCGATTTAGCTACACTTCAGTCGACTGAAGACTTGCGTTAGTCGATTTTCAGGGGGTGGGTGGCTCACCGGGGTGAAGGAAGAACCAGCCGCAGCGGGGAGGGGGCTCTCCGGAGAGGTATCCCACTATCTATCTTAGGGTTCAGGATGGGGGCGGTGGTCACCGGCGGTGGCATGGGGATCGCCGGAGAAAAAGCGTGGCATGGGGGGCTACAGGGATGGCCGGGGCGGTGGCGGACCGGTGGTGGGGAGTGTTTTCGGGGCGGGCGGGGCGGCGCACTGCCGGCCGCGGGCGGCGGGGGGCTTCTGTTTGGCCGGTGGTGGCTAGCGGCTCAGGGGTGGAGGTTGAAGATGAACCGCAGGCCCTTGATTTCGTATCCAACGGCTGCAAAATCGACTGACCAGAGATGAAAAAGTTAGTCGACCGACGTGTAGCCTCACCTTGCTAGTGCATTCAGTTTCGACAGAAAAATTCAGTTTCGACAGTTAAGTTCAGTTTCGACATTTAAGTTCAGTTTCGACAGTTAAGTTCAGTTTCGACACTTAACTTTAGAGATGAGCGGAGCAGTACTGTAACGCCCCAAGACCGATGTGTCAGGTGTCTTCCGGTTATTCACTGTCGTTGCCACGTCATTTGCTTGCATGTTTCATCTTGCCATGTCATCGTGTGCATTGCATCATCATGTTTTTTCAAAACCTGCATCCGTCCCGGTCTCCTCATTCTGTCTGTTGTCCGTTCTGAGCCCAGACACACTTGCACGCGCCCGCGGCACGTCTGAAATATTATTTTATAAGTGGTCGAAAAATGTTCTTGGAATGGGATGAGAGCTGGCGTGTGGTCTTATTATAGCATAGACAGAGCGCCTGTCAAGTTTCGTCGCATTCGGAGCCCGTTTGACTGCCCAACGACCATCCATAGCGGCACCGTTGTCGGTTTATTCGTCGGACGTTTTCAGTCTCCGGAAACCCGTGCCGGACTGCCCTCTCTTATCTTCCCACAGCCCACCTAGGTCCAGCCTACCTCTCCTCACATCTGGAACCACCCGATCGCGATCGGAGGGTCAAGAAACCCCCCTCCTAACCCTAATCCTAGCCCCTTTTCCTATTTAAACCAACTCCCCTTCCATTTCCGGGAGCTACCTACCCCTCCCCCTAAAATTCCGTGCCCCCAATCATCTCCCAACCGCCTCCCACCTCCTTCTCCTCGTTTTCCGGCGATCCCCAACCCTCCTCCACCACTTGGCAGCGAGCCACAGGCCGCGCCGTCACCGGAAACCACCGTCCTGCCAATCCCCACCTTCCACGTCGCCTCCGCGCGCCCGCCAGCCAGTCCCGCGCTGCCATGTGGCTTCGCCACGTCGCCCTAGCCGCTCCCAGCTGTGCAGACCCTCCAGGACCCAGATCGGGCCCTGGGAATCCCATCGGGGCCTGAAACTCCGCCGCCTCGTGCCTGAGGACGCTCGTCCCCGAGCTCCCGGTCGACCCGGAAGCTGGTCGCGCTCACCGCCGCTGCCTCCGGCGACCAGTCCTCCGGATCCGCCGCCGCCAACCCCAGGTCGCTCCGCCCCACTCTCCTTCCTACATCTCAGGGTCCTCTCCTCTCTAATCTCTCTGTCTCTCTCATCTTGCACCTGCCATCCCAAGGGAGGCCGCCATGGACGAGCTCCACTTCGCCGTTTTCCGCGTCCCCGAGTGCCGCCGACCACCTCCGTCACCGGATCTGGGATCCCCTTCGCCGGATCCATCCATTCCTGACCACGCCGGAGCTCTTCCCCGCCGCGCCGTCATTCCACATAGCCGGCAGCAGCCGCCGAGCCATACTCCTTCCTCTCCTTCAAGCAGAGGAGGACAAGCGCCGCACGTGGGTCGCGCCTGGGCCGCCTCTGGACGCAGCACCTGCCCGGCCTCCTCCTCCAGTTGGGCCTTGGCCCATGGGTGAGCCCCAGCGCCCCTCCTTTTTTTTCCTACCGCTGACCAACTTGCTTCAGTTTCGACCCATTGGTATTTTTTTTCCAGTGCGGCGATTTTCCTTTTATTCCAGCGAATTACAGTTTTATAGAAACCCCCCTGTTGTTCATGCATATTTTATCTCACAAACCGTGCATCGGATTAAAACAAACTTAATATGAGACTTGCTTAGAATTTTGTCTAGTTTCATAATATGTCATTTTCATCCATGTTTAAAATGTTTAAAATGTTGTTTGTTTAAATTTTCTTAAATAACTTGCTAAAATGATTTATTTCGTAACTAAATAACCGTAACTCAGAATTTAATAAATTTTATATGTAAATGGGGTAGAAAAATGCATAGTTTATCATGGTGACCTTGCTTTGCATGTTTAACAACATTAAAATTATGTATAGGGAAGATCAGTACCAAAACCATAATTATGCTCATGAGGATTTTCCGGACTTGTTGCTTGTTGTTCCGGCCTCATTTAAACTTGCCTAGATAGGTAGTTATCTTTTGCTTCACCTCTTGCCATGTTAATCAACATTTAAAATTGTTGGGTACATAAACGAGATCGAACTAAATAACTTGAATGTGGTGTTCCGTCAATATGCAACTCGCTGCATATTGAGCTCCACTTAACTTGTAGTGTTGTTTGTGCACTTTGCCATGCCATGCATATTTAAACCAGACATGCATCATACTTGTTTGCGCATCATGCCATGTTTATGTGATGGTTGTTCACTATGTTGTGTGCTTCTTTCCGGTGTTGCTTCTTCGGGTTGGTTCCGATAACGTCGCATTTGTGAGGACCCGTTCGACTACGTCCGTTTGTCTTCTTCTTGGACTCGTTTCTTCTTCCTTGCGGGATTTCAGGCAAGATGATCATACCCTCGAAATCACTTCTATCTTTGCTTGCTAGATGCTCGCTCTTTTGCTATGCCTATGCTGCGATACCTACCACTTGCTTATCATGCCTCCCATATTGTTAAACCAAGCCTCTAACCCACCTTGTCCTAGCAAACCGTTGTTTGGCTATGTTACCGCTTTGCTCAGCCCCTCTTATAGCATTGTTAGTTGCAGGTGAAGATTGGAGCTTGTTCCATGTTGGAACATGGATCTTTTGTTGGGATATCACAATATCACTTATTTAATTAATGCATCTATATACTTGGTAAAGGGTGGAAGGCTCGGCCTTATGCCTGGTGTTTTGTTCCACTCTTGCCGCCCTAGTTTCCGTCATATCGGTGTTATGTTCCCGGATTTTGCGTTCCTCACGCGGTTGAGTTATAATGGGAACCCCTTGACAGTTCGCCTTGAATAAAACTCCTCCAGCAAGGCCCAACCTTGGTTTTACCATTCACCACGTAGCCTTTTTTCCCTTGGGAGTCGCGCATCCCGAGGGTCATCTTTATTTTAACCCCCCCCCCCCAGGACAGTGCTTGTCTAAGTGTTGGTCCGAACTAGAGTCCTTTGCAGCGCCACCTCGAGGAAACTTGAGGGCTGGTTTTAGTTGTATAGAGCGCTCATCCGGTGTTTCCCTGAGAATGAGATATGTGCAGCTCCTATCAGGATGTCGGCGCATCGGGCGGTCTTGCTGGTCTTGTTTTACCTGTCAAAATGTCTTGTAACCGGGATTCCGAGCCTGATCAGGTCTTCCCGCTAGAAGGAATATCCTTCATTGACCGTGAGAGCTTGTGATGGGATAAGTTGGGACACCCTTGTAGGGATTTGAACTTTCGAAAACCGTGCCCACGGTTATGGGCAGATGGGAATTTGTTAATGTCCGGTTGTAGAAAACCTGAAGTTGACCTTAATTAAAATACATCAGCTGCGTGTGCAACCGTGATGGTCTCTTTCCGGCGGAGTCCGGAGAGTGAACATGGTGTTGAAGTAATGCTTGACGCAGGTTGGTCTAGGATCACTTCTTGATCATAGTTTCTCGACCGTGCTTTTGCCTTCTCTTCTCGCTCTCATTTGCGTATGTTAGCCACCATATATGCTAGTCGCTTGCTGCAGCTCCACTTCATACCTTTACCTTACCCATAAGCTTAAATAGTCTTGATCGCGAGGGTGTGAGATTGCTGAGTCCCCATGACTCACAGATACTTCCAAAACCAGTTTGCAGGTGCCGATGTTACCGAGCAGGTGACGCTACCAAGCTCAAGGAGGAGCTCGATGAAGATCTTGTTCATTGTGTTGTTTCGTTCCAGTTGATCAGTAGTGGAGCCCATTTGGGGTCGATCGGGGATCTGTGTAGCTTTTGGGGTAGTCTTCTTTTATTTTGGGTTCCGTAGTCGGACCTTGTGTGTATCTGATTGATGTAATGTTATATTCATGTAATTGTGTGAAGTGGCGATTGTAAGCCAACTATGTATCTTTTCCCTTATGTATTACATGGGTTGTGTGAAGATTACCTCACTTGCGACATTGCTTTCAATGCGGTTATGCCTCTAAGTCATGCTTCGACACGTGGGAGATATAGCCGCATCGAGGGCGTTACAAGTTGGTAATCAGAGCCTTCCCCGACCTTAGGAGCCCCCTGCTTGATCGAATCGTTTGCGTATTGAGTCTAGAAATGTTTTGAGTCATTTAGGAATTATATATATCGGAGAGTTAGGACTTCTTTTTACTCCCCAGTCCCTTCATCGCTCTGGTGAGGCATCCTGACGTAGAGTTTTGACTCTTCTCTTCTCAAATTTCACTAATTTTTTTAGGATCACGCGGGTATCTTGGAATCGTTCCGATGGTTTTGTGATGAGAACATTGTTCTTGGTGCCTCCTGACATTTAGGGGTTGTGGCAGTGTCCCGGGGAGTTGAGCTCCAAGGTGTTGTCGTCACAATTTTATCGTTGTAGTTCTGGAATACCTGAGTTTAGTTTCACCGACATCGAAAATCTCTTTTATGCAGTTGTTGGTGAGATAACCTTGACGCCACCCAGTACTGGGGCGGGAGTTCATGAGTATTGCCATAACTCGTATAACGGATGCTTTTCGAAGGTTGAGGTAAATGATTTTTGAAGGTTTCTCGGTTATGTGTTGAAGGATGGATACAGCTGGATGTAGGATTTGCTAGATTTGGGTGAGATATTATGCTTCCCCTGTATCCCCAACACCTGATTGCATAACCGGAAAGTTTCGAGAGTTTATAAGTGGGAATTCAAGTAGTTCGTAGGATATCTTTCTGACGGATGTATGATATGAAATTGGGGTTCGACGTCTAGTGGTCCGCCTATGCACGGTTGGTTTTACAGTGGTCTCGTTGTGTCTTAAAGAGTCCTTGGCTATGCCGACTCCGGGATGCTTCGTATGTCATGTGCACTGCCTTGTACATGATGGTTCTATACGATCGAGCCCGTGTAGGCCCCACCACGAAAACTTCGGACGACATCTCTATCATATGTTTATTCCGGCTTATTCTGCAAGCCAATCCTTTGTTTTGTTTTGAGTTGTGGTATTCGAGTTGCTTCGAAGTCAAATGTTGATTCCATCCCTTGTCTAAGTGGTGTTCTCATATTCCTATGTGAATACTAATCCTTTGTGATCATCGAGATTGTCTTGCCAATCCTTTTCAACCGGTGTGTCTCTCGTCAAACGGATCCATTCATTTTCAACATCCGCAAGATTCAATCTCAGCTTTCTCAACGGTGTTTGTTTCATACCTCTCCAAGTTGCCTTTGTTTTTCCCGCCCATCCACCCTTTTTCCTCAAGGACTCAGATTTCTTAATCAAGTATCCTTTTATTCTTGTGAAGCCTCTCCATTTTTTTCCGTCAATTTTCTTATCCGGTGATTCTCATGAAGATTCTAACCGAGCTTCAAGTTCGTCACTCTTCACTCGTTTTCTTCTCCGGTGGAACCAATTCAAGCCTTAGGTGTTGATCATATTTTTCCTTGTTTCAAATACCCTCTCATGCCGGTGCTCCTCATATTCATTCACTTCTCGCTATTCTATTATTCCGGAGTGCTGAAGATATCTCCAAGATTCGTGTTTCCACTCTGCTTTCATTCAAACTCTTTTGAGGATGCTATCTTATTCAAGCCATTTAATTCAACCGGTGCTTTCTCTCTTGTAAATCGTTCAACGGTGTTTTATTTTGAGTGGGCCCTAACCCACAGGTCTTTTCCCAGGATCTTACCTGACTCTTCTAATTCTCTCGGAGCTATCCTCAAAAATTCTTTTTGAAGTTTGACGTAAGAATGATTTTCATCAGTCAAGTGCCTTTCTCCAAGATCTTTCAAATTCTTTTCATCGTTGGTTCAACTTTTCCATTCTTCTTCATTACGGAGTGCTTCAACAATTCTTCGTGGTGTGTCCTGTCGTAATTCTCAGAATTTGAAGTCCGAAGAAGAGTTTCTCTCAAATCTTGCCCCATTCTCGGCCATCATCTCATAGTTGTTTTTGGATTGTGAGAATTTTTTCACCTATCCGGAGAAATTCAAGATTCTTTTCAATTTGTTTCTCCGGAGCCCATCATCTCAGAATTTATTCATTCTCAGCTTTCAGCTATGGTTCTCCAAATCTTACCGGTTCTTCGTTCAAGTGATCTCTAATCAGTTCATGATCCCTTCGTTCTCATGTATCTAGATTCTCTCGAGCATCTTCATTCATTTGCAAATTCTTCCCGGTGACTCGTTATCTTTTATTCGTTCTTTTTCAATTCTTACGGTGGTTCGTTCAAGTTTCTTCTTACCTTGTTATCATACCAATTCATTTGTTGTTTTCAATCCTACCGGTGGATTTGTCGAAGACCTTCCCAAGTTTGCGCTATATCTCGCTTAATTCTTTCTACGAGAATAAGTAGTATGCCAAATCCATTGTTTATCATCAATTTAATTGATGAAGGACAAGCATAATGTAATTCTTATTCTTGTTTCATCCATATGTTAATCTTTTCTTCCGGAGTTTGTTCATGATGATTAAATTCTTGGTTTCAATAGCTCATCTTTCTTTTCCGGAGTTCCAAGCTCTCGCAATTATATCATCACGGAGATACACCTAAAGCATTAAAAGGTTTCACCTTGTGTTTTCAACTTACCTTTCCTTCTTGTTATCCTTTTGTTACCGGAGTTCTTCACGGAGGTTCTACATGATGGTTCATCTATGATTTAATTCATTCTTGAAGTGTTCATTGAGATTCTTTTCTAAGGAGCTCAAGCATTCTTCATCTTGCAATCCGGAGTGCAATTCTTCCTTCCGTATCATTGGAGGTGGTATTATGTCATTCTTGATATTTTGAGTCATGCTTCATGATTCACTTGTTGTTAAGAATGAGGTATATTAAATCCATCAACCTCTTTGTTGGAGTTATCTTGTGTCTTGTTTATGCTGCTCATAAATGACCCAAGTTCTTCTTTTATCCTCCCGGTGTAATAACTTTCTCGTCAATTTGCTCATATCAATCCAATTCTTTTCCCGTGAGTGGCAGGTTGTCACCTCATAATTTGAGATGTATTCCATAAGACCATATCAAGCTTATTCTTTTCGGTGTTGGTTTTCCAACAACTCCGTTCTAGCATTTGTTGTAAGCGTGCTCCCTCAAGATCTTGTTTCCCTTCGTTCATCCCATTCCTTCCTTACTTTTGTTCTAGAGGCTTTGTGATGTTGCTCTCTTCAACCCATCTTTTCATTTTGTCAGGATCGTGTTCTTTTCTTGGTTTATCCATTTAACCGGAGTGTTGTGTCCTTTGTTCAAGTTCTTTCTTATCAAGTCTTCATCTCTTTTCAACCGGAGTGCTTCCCGAATTTGTTCTTCCTTGTTCCTCTTTTCTAACGGAGTGTTTTCAGCTTCGTCGTCTCCGTTGTATTCTTTTCTTGAAATGGCTTAACCTTTGCAAGGTTCTTTGGTTTCACTCATTGGTCAAAGAAGCAACTTTTAGTTTTACCTCTTCTCTTTCTCTTCCGTTTTCCCTCAGGTGCCATTCTAGATCTCGGGACGAGATCCTCTCATAGTGGTGGAGTGTTGTAACGCCCCAAGACCGATGTGCCAGGTGTCTTCCAGTTATTCGCTGTCGTTGCCATGTCATTTGCTTGCGTGTTGCATCTTGCCATGTCATCATGTGCATTGCATCATCATGTTTTTTCAAAACCTGCATCCGTCCCGGTCTCCTCGTTCCGTCCATTGTCCGTTCTGAGCCCAGACACACTTGCACGCGCCCGCGGCACGTCCGAAATATTATTTTATAAGTGGTCAGAAAATGTTCTTGGAATGGGATGAGAGTTGGCGTGTGGTCTTATTATAGCATAGACAGAGCGCCTGTCAAGTTTCGTCGCATTCGGAGCCCGTTTGACTGCCCAACTGCCATCCATAGCGGCACCGTTGTCGGTTTATTCGTCGGACGTTTTCAGTCTCCGGAAACCCGTGCCGGACTGCCCTCTCTTCTCTTCCCACAGCCCACCTAGGTCCAGTCTACCTCTCCTCACGTCCGGAACCGCCCGATCACGATCGGACGGTCAAGAAACCCCCCTCCTAACCCTAATCCTAGCCCCTTTTCCTATTTAAACCAACTCCCCTTCCATTTTGGGCAGCTACCTACCCCTCCCCCTAAAATTCTGTGCCCCCAATCATCTCCCAACCGCCTCCCACCTTCTTCTCCTCATTTTCCGGCGAGCCCCAACCCTCCTCCACCACTTGGCAGCGAGCCACAGGCCGCGCCGTCACCGGAAACCACCGTCCTGCCAATCCCCGCCTTCCACGTCGCCTCCGCGCGCCCGCCAGCCAGTCCCACGCTGCCATGTGGCTTCGCCATGTCGCCCTAGCCGCTCCCAGCCGCGCGGACCCTCCAGGACCCAGATCGGGCCCTGGGAAGCCCATCGGGGCCTGAAACTCCGCCGCCTCATGCCTGAGGACGCTCGTCCCCGAGCTCCCGCTCGACCCGGAAGCCGGTCGCGCTCACCGCTGCTGCCTCCGGCGACCAGTCCTCCGGATCCGCCGCCGCCAACCCCAGGTCGCTCCGCCCCACTCTCCTTCCTACATCTCAGGGTCCTCTCCTCTTTAATCTCTCTGTCTCTCTCATCTTGCACCTGCCATCCCAAGGGAGGCCGCCATGGACGAGCTCCACTTCACCGTTTTCCGCGTCCCCGAGTGCCGCCGGCCACCTCCGTCACCGGATCTGGGATCCCCTTCGCCGGATCCTTCCATTCCTGACCTCGCCGGAGCTCTTCCCCGCCGCGCCGTCATTCCACATAGCCGGCAGCAGCCGCCGAGCCATACTCCTGCCTCTGCTTCGAGCAGAGGAGGACAAGCGCCGCACGTGGGTCGCGCCTGGGCCGCCTCTGGACGCAGCACCTGCCCGGCCTCCTCCTCCAGTTGGGCGTTGGCCCATGGGTGAGCCCCAGCGCCCCTCCTTTTTTTCCTACCGCTGACCAACTTGTTTAGTTTCGACCCATCGGTATTTTTTTCAGTGCGGCGATTTTCCTTTTATTCCAGCGAATTACAGTTTTATAGAAACCCCCCTGTTGTTCATGCATATTTTATCTCACAAACCGTGCATCGGATTAAAACAAACTTAATATGAGACTTGCTTAGAATTTTGTCTAGTTTCATAATATGTCATTTTCATCCATGTTTAAAATGTTTAAAATGTTGTTTGTTTAAATTTGCTTAAATAACTTGCTAAAATGATTTATTTCGTAACTAAATAACCGTAACTCGGAATTTAATAAATTTTATATGTAAATGGGGTAGAAAAATGCATAGTTTATCATGGTGACCTTGCTTTGCATTTTTAACAACATTAAAATTATGTATAGGGAAGATCAGTACCAAAACCATAATTATGCTCATGTGGATTTTCCGGACTTGTTACTTGTTGTTCCGGCCTCATTTAAACTTGCCTAGATAGGTAGTTATCTTTTGCTTCACCTCTTGCCATGTTAATCAACATTTAAAATGGTTGGGTACATAAACGAGATCGAACTAAATAACTTGAATGTGGTGTTCCGTCAATATGCAACTCGTTGCATATTGAGCTCCACTTAACTTGTAGTGTTGTTTGTGCACTTTGCCATGCCATGCATATTTAAACCGGACATGCATCATACTTGTTTGCGCATCATGCCATGTTTATGTGATGGTTGTTCACTATGTTGTGTGCTTCTTTCCGGTGTTGCTTCTTCGGGTTGGTTCCGATAACGTCACGTTTGTGAGGACCCGTTCGACTACGTCCGTTTGTCTTCTTCTTGGACTCGTTTCTTCTTCCTTGCGGGATTTCAGGCAAGATGATCATACCCTCGAAATCACTTCTATCTTTGCTTGCTAGATGCTCGCTCTTTTGCTATGCCTATGCTGCGATACCTACCACTTGCTTATCATGCCTCCCATATTGTTAAACCAAGCCTCTAACCCACCTTGTCCTAGCAAACCGTTGTTTGGCTATGTTACCGCTTTGCTCAGCCCCTCTTATAGCATTGTTAGTTGCAGGTGAAGATTGGAGCTTGTTCCATGTTGGAACATGGATCTTTTGTTGGGATATCACAATATCACTTATTTAATTAATGCATCTATATACTTGGTAAAGGGTGGAAGGCTCGGCCTTATGCCTGGTGTTTTGTTCCACTCTTGCCGCCCTAGTTTCTGTCATATCGGTGTTATATTCCCGGATTTTGCATTCCTCACGCGGTTGGGTTATAATGGGAACCCCTTGACAGTTCGTCTTGAATAAAACTCCTCCAGCAAGGCTCACCCTTGGTTTTACCATTCGCCACCTAGCCTTTTTTCCCTTGGGAGTCGCGCATCCCGAGGGTCATCTTTATTTAACCCCCCCCCCCCAGGCCAGTGCTTGTCTAAGTGTTGGTCCGAACTAGAGTCCTTTGCAGCGCCACCTCAGGGAAACTTGAGGGCTGGTTTTAGTTGTACAGAGCGCTCATCCGGTGTTTCCCTGAGAATGAGATATGTGCAGCTCCTATCAGGATGTCGGCGCATCGGGCGGTCTTGCTGGTCTTGTTTTACCTGTCGAAATGTCTTGTAACCGGGATTCCGAGCCTGATCGGGTCTTCCCGCTAGAAGGAATATCCTTCGTTGACCGTGAGAGCTTGTGATGGGATAAGTTGGGACACCCCTACAGGGATTTGAACTTTCGAAAACCATGCCCACGGTTATGGGCAGATGGGAATTTGTTAATGTCCGGTTGTAGAAAACCTGAAGTTGCCTTAATTAAAATACATCAACCGCGTGTGTAACCGTGATGGTCTCTTTCCGGCGGAGTCCGGAGAGTGAACACGGTGTTGGAGTAATGCTTGACGCAGGTTGTTCTAGGATCACTTCTTGATCATAGTTTCTCGACCGTGCTTTTGCCTTCTCTTCTCGCTCTCATTTGCGTATGTTAGCCACCATATATGCTAGTCGCTTGCTGCAGCTCCACTTCATACCTTTACCTTACCCATAAGCTTAAATAGTCTTGATCGCGAGGGTGTGAGATTGTTGAGTCCCCATGACTCACAGATACTTCCAAAACCAGTTTGCAGGTGCCGATGTTACCGAGCAGGTGACGCTACCAAGCTCAAGGAGGAGCTCGATGAAGATCTTGTTCATTGTGTTGTTTCATTCCAGTTGATCAGTAGTGGAGCCCAGTTGGGGTCGATCGGGGATCTGTGTAGCTTTTGGGGTAGTCTTCTTTTATTTTGGGTTCCGAAGTCGGACCTTGTGTGTATCTAGTTGATGTAATGTTATATTCATGTAATTGTGTGAAGTGGCGATTGTAAGGCAACTATGTATCTTTTCCCTTATGTATTACATGGGTTGTGTGAAGATTACCTCACTTGCGACATTGCTTTCAATGCGGTTATGCCTCTAAGTCGTGCTTCGACACGTGGGAGATATAGCTGCATCGAGGGCATTACAAGTACCTCGGGCTCCATCTCTAGACGCCTAATATCTTCTTCCCCTCCTCCGACAGCAAAGTCAGCCGGAGCATCCTCACCGGCCTACCCAATCATGCTGAGATCGACATGGCTTCGCCAAAGAGGTTGTAAACTTGTTGCATCTCTTTTTTACTGTACACGTTATAAATATTGTCCACTGAGCACACGGATTTGTTCCTTTATTGTCTCCTTGAAATAAAAAACTTAGGAATTTTAGTTTTCACTTGTCCTCCTTTTCAAATTCCTATTCATGAAGCATAAGACTAAGAGATAGTAGCATAATAGCATTATAACCGTACATTTTCTTGTGCTTTGACTTAATCTCACCATGCTTCTTTGCATCATGTGATCTTCCAATTGTTGTGAATCAAACACCCAGATTAGCAGAAATCTTGTGTTTTTAAATTCTCTGTTTTGCACGTGCATTCCTATCATATTCCTGTCTATTTCCTATCCCTGCATTGTTGGAATCCTCCAATTCAAACAAGCCCTTACATAATTACTTCTCTTACAGATAGTTGTCAAAGAAAACCTTGCGTGGTTTGTCCCGCTCCTGCTGCGTCGTCGTCCACCCCGGCTCAGCTGCTCCAATGACAGAAGGGTCCAGCACAGCAGGGATCCGGCCTCCAGACTGTCTTTCGCCGCCTCAGATCTTCTTCCCCGCCGCTGGCAGCCATGAAAACTGCATTACCATCATCAACCAAGCAGATGACCTCGAGGACTACACGGGTCCGCAAGAGAGGTCACACTCTTTCGTGTCTGCTTACGTTATGCATCACTTAACATTACATGCTACTTTATCGTCATATTCACCGATTAGACTCTGAGTCAGCTCCAAACTAATGGTCAAACTTGAGTTTTTAAATGGTTGTGGGGTACATATCGGGGCCGCTATCAATAGTATCTATCTACTATCTGGTTAATCTCCGGTGTCTACTATGAGTTTCATGTTGGGTGGGAAACAAACAGTAAAGAAGCCATTATCTGTATTTTTTAACTGAAGCCATTATCTGCCTGCTATTATTGGTTTTGGGTCTATCCACAGGTTGCTACCATCACTCTGGATTTCTGCATGCACTCCTTACATAATATCACTATGTTTTATTCCTATGCATGACAGTTATTGTAAACAATGGAACTGAACATGTAGAGCAAAAGAGACGGGGCTTGCATGGCAATAAAATTTCATGCAGATGTCGCTCCATCATAGGCGCAAAGGCAGCCCCCCCCCCCTCCATGCATTTCGGATTGTAATCGAGAGGAAGATATCTGTTCTGAGGGGGGTTCAGAAAGAGAAGACAACTCCTATTTACCCCCTGAGGTCTTCTCTCTAACTTGGCATGATGATGTTGGTTATATCATGCATATGGTGTCTTGCATTGCTTACTTTATACATCAAATATGTCATCTGCTTAGTTTAGACATCATTTGTGCGAATGCAATCTGTTTAGTTTATTCATCGTTTATGTGAATTATGCAACACCATCTTGTTTAGCCAGGCATCATATATGTGAATTTTGCAATGCCATCCTGCTTAGCCAGTCATCTTATATGTAAATTATATCAGGCCATCCTTTTTTTCATTACATATTACATTTGTCAACAATGTTAGTACATTCAACTGCTCTTCATGTGCATCAGCCATTTGACACGGTGATGGAAAATTTTGGAGTGAAAACAAGGTCTTCAGAGAAGACTATGCTATCTGACGAAGTGCATATCTCGCTGGTTACGGATAGCTCCTCAGAGGAGGATTCAGAGACAGATGACCAGTCCTATTCCCCCCCCCCCCCGAGGTGTATGCTCTAACTTGGCAGGGTTATGTTGCTCATATCGTGCGTATGGTGTCTCGCATTGCTATGTCATTTGATTAGTTTAGACATGCTTTGTGTGAATGCCACCTGTTCAGTGTCTAATTACCATATATGTGAATTATGCATTGCCATCTTGTTGCAAGACATTATATATGTGAATTATACAATGCTCTCTTGTTGCAAAGGCATTATATATGTGAATTATGGAATGTCATGCTGTTTAGCCAATCATCATGTATGTGAATTATATCATGCTATCAATTTTTTGTATTACGTGTTCCATTTGTCGACAATGTTTGTATATTCAACTACTCTTCTTGTGCATCAGCCATTTGAAGCGGTGATGGAAGTATTTGGAGTGAAAACAAGGTATTCAGAGCAGACAATGCTACTTGCTGAAGCAGACATCTTGCTGGTTACAGAGAGCTCCTCAAAGGAGGATTTAGAGACTGATGACCAGTCCTATTTCCCCCCTGAGGTCTATGCTCAAACTTGACAGGGTTATATTACCCATGTCATGCATGTTGTCTTGCATTGCTTAGTTTTTACATCATATATGGATTGCCATCTGCTTACTTTCTTACTATATAAATCATATATTTGAATTATATCATGCCATCATGTTTACATAGTACATACACATCATCTATCTGAATTATGGCATGGCAACCCATTTACCCATTTAATAAAGACATCATATAGTTATATCATCTCATCATGTTTAGTGTTTATAGTCATCATATTTTGAATTATGGCATTCTATCCGTGAATGTATGTGAATTATGGCATGCCAACCTATTTAATAAACACATTATATAGTTATGTCATGTCATCCTGTTTACATAGTCTCATATTTTGAACTATGTCTTTTCATCTTTTTTAGTTAGCCATCATAAAGTGAAATTGTGTCATGCTATCCTGTTTAGTTAGCCATCATATATGTGAAATTGTGTCATGCTATCCTGTTTGGTTAGACAACATAAATATGAATTATTTCATGCCCTCTTTTATTCCCCACTATCCATTGCACCTGTCTATCATACAATGTCTATACTTTCAATTACTTTTCTTGTTTATTAACCATTTGAATTAGAGAGCGTGATGGCAGTATCTAAGGGAGTAACAACACGGTCTTCAGAAAAGATAGTGCTACCAGTTGATGCAGATAGAACCACAGTTGTACTTGCCCAAGGAGTAGATCCACCACACATAACCCATACTCTCGCAGATTGTACCCCTACCCAGTTGCACAGAGAACCAGCTACACCCCTTCTAACCCCAACCCCGGCAGATAGTAACCCAGTTCCAGTTGACACAACACTGTCTCCACCACAGAGCACCCAAACACGAGCAGTTACTAAGGGAACTGCAGTGCCCAAAGCACGAGGACCACCACTCCGAATCCCAACTCAATGCTTAAAGGAGAAGAAGATTTGTTCTCAGGTCAGGTTCTGTAGCTATGGTTCATACTCGTTTGCTCTTGCATTACTGTATTTACTCATACCAACTATTTTCAAATTTGAAGGATGGAATTGAAACTCCAATGGTGCAACAGGTATGTTTTAAACCTGTTTCTTTAATTGGTTTGCTGTTGTAACCTGCTCTATGTTGATTTCAGTTTCAATTGAATAAACAGTTATGTTCTCATGTCATGCACATTACAAGTGTTGTTATTGCTCTATAATTACCCACACTTACATTCTGTCTATTTTGCTTTGTCTTGAACAAATATTATTTGAACTGTGTCTCTATCTTTATTTGGCAACAAAAACTAGAATGATACAGACCATAAAGTGACCATGGTACATAGATATATGTTTGTTTCATGTTGTTATCCTGTCCACTTTACTACTGAACTCATTTACCAAAATGAGTTTCATATACAACATGGTAAACATGTGATGTGTCTGCTTGTTTCTCTTTTAGAATGCGGACAAAATATTGGAGAACAGAACCTCATTATCCAATGGTAAAGGAAGTAATGCAGATAAGGTTCAAGATAGTGAGACATCCCTGTTGGTCTCCAAGAAAGCTGATAAAACTATCTTGACAACAGTGAGGGAACCCAAAAGTCCTGTCTTGATGTAGTGTTCGAGTTACTGGCCACTACTGCTGGCACAAGCTCTTCGAACTCATTGCCTGAATCAGTTCGTCTTCTTGAGTCTCAACTTCAAGTTGAAAGACATCGATCAGATGTGCTGCGACAGGAAGCTGAAGGACTGAGGAAGTCCCTGCAGAATTCAGATGCATATTTTCTGGTGCAACATCAAGCGCTGGAGGATTTAAGCGCCAAACAAGAGAAAGTTAATAAGCTTGCTAAGCATCTTGCCAGCATTATGGGTACCCAGGATATTGTTTCTTGAGATCTTCTGAGGTGGTTTCAGTTCTGGATTTGTTTTGCTACGGCATTTATTTGCGCTGGTCGCCAACTTTGACAACCAGTGTATATGATATGCTGCTTTGTTCCCTATATTTGCACTGGTGGCGAACTTTGATGCCCAGTGGATGTAATATGTGTAATAGCCGTGATAGCCTAGCGTTAGTTGCTTGCTTATTTATTTCCTTGTTGTCTTGTTTATTTGTTTGCTTGTAGTCATTGCAGTTCTTTTTCCGCGGTTAGCTAGTGGCTGCAATAACCTATTCTTTAAAACTAGGCCACAATAACCATGGGCTAATATTTACTGTAGTGACACTGGGCCTCCTACTGGCCGTAGAAACGGTGGGCCTTCTACGGGCCGTAGAAACAATGGGCATTCTACGGGCCGTAGAAACAATGGGCCTTCTGCGGGCCGTATCATCAATGGGCCTTATACGGGCCGTATGATCGATTGGCCAAACATGGGCCAAACAGACCGCATTATGGCCGTAAACGGGCTAGAGTTGGAATCGTCCGTTCATGGGCCAACCATAATGGGCCATCGTTAATAGGCCGTATTTGATGATGCTATGAAAATGATCCAACGTATTAATGGACCACAAACGGGCCGACTGTAACCACAGGCTGAATTTGGCCCACAAGCAGAAAATGACAGTAATGGGCCGTAAGTAAACGAATGCTGGAAATGAGCCCAAGAATAAATGGGCTATGAGAAGGCCGAAAGATAACATGGGCTGGAAACGGCCCAACGGAATAATGGGCCGTTAATGGGTATAAAGTGATACGCTGTTCATTACAGGCCAGTTTCACCACGGGCCGTTAATGGGTGTAAAGTGATACACTGTTCATTACGGGCTAGTTTCACCACGGGCCGTTAATAGGCCAAGAGTTAAATAGGGCCTCATATGGGCCAAAAGACGTCATGGGCCATACATGGGCCAGAAGTGAAAACGGGCTGAAATCATATTGGGTGGCCCAGATGACGCTACTGGGCCTAATTCGGATAGGGCATAACGGACCTTGGGTTAGTGGGCTGTAAAAGGGCTATATGCGAACAGGCCGTTAACAGGCTTTACATGGGCCGGCCCGCCACCTTTTGACCAAGTCAAACGGGCCAACCTTTTCACAGGAATGGGCCTCTGTTGGGCCATGCCACATGTCGACGTATCATAGGCGGCTTCTATCCAATGAGTGGATGACATCTGTCCCAACGATGAGCCGACACATGTTTCCTCCAGCCAATGATGATTTTACACGTGGAAAATCCCCATTGGTCGAGGCTGTTAACGGGTTATCGGATCCAAAACCCGACCCGATAGCTTAACGGCGTTCCGTTACGGTGGATGCCATGTGTCGGTCACCCTTGACGAAAGCACTTCTGTGACGTGGGATTTATCGTCATGGAAGTGGACACTTCCGTGATGATAATTTTGGTAATGTCATGGAACAGTTCTACGACAGCACATGTATGACTATCTTGATTCTGTCAAAAAATCGTCATGGATGTACATGCATGACAGAAAATGCGACCTACTGTGACAAACACATATCATCACGGAAGTGTATTTTTTTGTAGTGCAAGCATCGAAATAAAGAAAACAGCCCAGATAATACGGCAGTAAACGCTGGATTCAGGGGCTCTCGACCAGGTCAGCGGAAAAAGCCTTTCAAAGCCAGCATAGATGGACCGTTTAGCCTAAACAGGATTCAAGACAAACTATGTCAGATTCATGGCACCCTCGATAAACCTGCAAATCACACCCACAGAGACTGCTGGGTCTTCAGGCAGGCCGGTAAGCTAAACGCCGAACACAAGGGGGGGAGACACCAAGCGAAGATGAGGACGAACCTCGCCAGCAAAGCACTGAAGGACAGAAAAAATTCCACCAGAGGTTAAAACAGTAAACATGATCCATGTGATGAAGAGGAGAAGCAAACATGCACTCCGAGACATACGCGCCGTAGAGCCTGTCACCCCCAAGTTCACCCCCTGGTTGGCCTGCCCAATCACTTTCGATCGCAGGGATCACCCGACAAGCATCCGACATGAAGGATTGGCTGCCTTGGTGTTAGACCCAATAATAAACGGATACCATCTCACACGAGTCCTTATGGACGGCGGCAATGGTCTAAATCTGATATATCAGGACACAGTCCACAAAATGGCGATAGACCCGACAAAAATCAGCCGCAGTAATACTACCTTCAAGGGAGTAATACCAGGCGTAGAGGCCCACTGCACGGGCTCTCTATTACTAGAGGTTGTATTCGGCTCTTCCGACAACTTCCGAAGCGAAAAGTTAACTTTCTACATTGCTCCATTCCGAAGTGGCTATCAAGCACTACTCAGAAGAGCGGCTTTCGCTCTTTCAGTGCAGTACCACATTACGCTTCTCTCAAGCTTAAGATGCCCGGTCCATGTGGCACCATCACAGTTAGTGGAAATATTGAGCGTTCTCTACGCGCGGAAGAACGTGCGGCGGCTTTAATAGCCGAGCACTAGACGGCCTCACCAACCAGAATAAATGACAGGACGTTGAGACGACGGACACGGTTAGATGAGTCCGACGCATCACTACATATACATGAGATTGGTTTGATGGTTAAACCCTCATAGACGGTACCAGGGGCTTCCCGCGTATGACAATCGTGCTACACCCGTCCAGGACACGGCACAACGGAGACACGGGCGCAGACGTGTAGCAGGGACCCGCTCAAAGGTTCCTTTTCAGATTAAGACCCTGCGTAAACCTTTTTTACTGTCTCTTTTTGTTCACATCCTCCGGATACTCGATACAACCGAGAAGGATGCTGACGTTATTGGCATGTGGCCATGTCAGGATATTGCACGTACCTGGACACTCGGGGTTTATTATTAAGGGCATTGTTTAGCCCGGCATATGTTATAAAGACCGGATACCTTAGGGAGTGTTCGGAGTCGCCAGTTTGGCCTTATATGCATCAGCTCCGAATCATGTCTTTGGTCAAATGTTGGGTTTGCCCGGCTCCCGTGTTTTGCTATCTTATGTTCCGCTCTATCGGCTAAGGCGGCACCGGGAGAGCTACTGTGATTGTGCCCTGGTTCATCCGGATGAGCACCTTAGTAGCGATAGCCGAAAACTGACTGTCATGATAAAGCGCGAGACTGGTCAACCACTCGATGACTTAGCGGAATCTTCAGGATTCCTCCGCATTAACGAAGGGTCGTTTCCCGGTCATGTACGTACGCGCCCCGTATTCGGACGAGCGCGGAAGTACCTGGGGCTATATAGTAGTCCCACCGTCAAACTCCTATGGCTAAGTGAAAGTGTTAAAGCAATATAGTCTGATTGCCTCGTTTGCTGTGCTACCACCTCCTTAATGGACCAAGACGTTGGATCAAGTGTGAATACGCGTTTTTTGCGAACACCCCCGCATTATATGCGTGGGGGCTGAAGCCGACGACTGCAAACTTTTAGGTTATATACATATATACATAAATGGCCGCACAGGAGGCATCATAGTACTTTCAGGCAAAAGTATAAACACAACCTTTATAATTCAATAAAACATTGTTTTTACAATGGGAATACATGTCACTAGAACATAATATTCTTCGAGCACTGAGCCTCTATTGAACGAGCGCCTTCAAGGACTTCTTCAAAGTAGTGCTCGGCAGATACTCGGCCCACAACCGAACTCTGGGTCGCAATAGTGGTGGCCTCCATCTCTGCCCAGTATGTCTTGACACGGGCAAGTGCCATCTGCGCACCCTCTATGCACGCCGACCTCTTCATAACATCGATGTGCGGCACGGCACCAAGGAATTGTTGCAGTAAACTAAAATAACTATTCGGCCCTGGCCCTTCCGGCCACAGATTATCCACAACAGACCTCATGGCAAGTCCGGACAACCTATGGAGCTCGGCCCACTTGGCCATTCGCTCATTCAACACCAGCGGACGCACTGGAACATGGAACTATGACCAGAACAACTTTTCCACTTCACGATCTTTTTGATCCTTGAAGTACTCAGCTGCATCAGTAGCACTTGCTGCCAAATCCACGTATGCGTCTGCACAACTCCACAGTTGATCAAGAGGAGCATACTTCGGATCTCCGAACTTCGTCCGCAACAAAAAGGGCTTCCCAGCCGCGATATCTCCAGCTTGACGCAGCTCCTCCTTCGCTGCTCTGATTTTGGAGCGGGCTTCCTTGGCTGCTACCATGGCCTTCTCCAGGTCCGTCGCCTTCGCTCAGTTTTCTTTTTCAAGAAGCTGGTAACGGTCGGCGGCATCTTTAAAGTCAACGGCCATCTTGGCTATTCTTTCCTTGCTTTGAAAATGCGCAGCCTGTTCGGCCCTTAGCTCTTCGACCGCCTTTAGAGCAGCCGCATCGCTATTCCTGGCTTGTTCCTTGGCTCGGGCAAGTTTCGCCCGAAGGGTCTCCACGGTGGCAGCTCCATCTGCAGTCACAACATATTAAAGATACCGGCATCATGCCCCTCTTACTATGTGTTGATCACCGGAGAAATCACATACCCTGTGCCTCGTCAAGCCGCTGGTTGACAAGCACGATGTCGGCATCTGCCGCATCAAGTTGTCGCTTTAGCTCAGCAAACTCATTAGTCCGGCTACCCACCGGACCTTCAGCCACCTACACATGAAGGCGGCCTGATTATTACCTGGGACTATGATCCTCTGTTTGCCGCTGTTCTCGACAGCAACCAGAGTCTCAGGGGCTACTATCTGCATAGGGCACACCTAACGTGTGTGATACTGTCAAAAACCTACACTATTTCACGTACCTCAAAGCCTTCCAGCAGACTCATAAAAGCTTCATGCAACCCACTTTCGGCGGATGAAATCCTTTCAATCACCGTACCCATTAGCATATGATGTGCTTCTGAGATGGCCGCTTGCTCCAGAAGATCCTTCAGTGCGTCCGACCGCACACTGTATGGTTCCGAACTCTTTCTCTTGCTCTCTTTAGGAGCCAAATACTGAGGACTTTGGGTGGCCAAAGGATTACCCTCTGGCCTTGGCGGATCAGGAGAAACCCTCCGCGACGACACTTCAGGGTCGCCCGCCTCATGAGGCAGGGTGGCAGGGAAAGGTGTTTCGCTCTCCATCATCTTCAGAAGAAAATCCCCCGAAGACGAACTCTGTCGAGAAGGGATACGATCCGAACTACAAGATATATGCTTCGGTTATTGTCTTCAGAGGTAATGTAGGATGTTTTTACTATTAAGTACTTTTTGTTTACTTACAGCTCGGTAGAGGGTTGATCCCCTTGCGGGCACTGTGCGGCAAGAGTACCCTCCGAGGCAGGACCCTCTGGCGAAGATTTCTTCCCCCGTTTGGAAACCTTTGTTTTCGGGTCTTCAGAGGTGGTCCTCTTCCTTCCTTGGGGAGAGGGAATTTCAGATTCTTATCCCTAGTTATCCTCCTTCGTGGAGGTGCTAATTCCCCCGGTTTCGATGAATAACGAGTGAGGCCGGCTCTCAGCCTCTTTACTCCCCCCTTTATCTTCCCCTGAGGGGGCCTGATAAGGCGCCGGCTCGAGCATTCTGGCTAGTACCGGATTTGCTGAGCCTTCGGGAAGGGGGGCCGAACACCGGATCATCTTCGCCTTTGTTACCCAGTCCTGGTCAAGGAGCGACTTTTTAGCATAATGTTATGATAAATAAAAAGACAGTGTGTTCGGCCACGGGATTACTTACTTGGGTATCTGGGCGATTACAGCTCGGACCCGCATCCTCGTTGGTGTCCGGACACTTTATTTGTGGTCCGAAGAACAATTTGTACATCTCTTCGAGCGTCATGCCGAGGAAGTGTTGGATAGTTCGCGGTCCTTCCGGGTTGAATTCCCACATACGGAGGGGTCAACGTTTGCAAGGCGGGACTCGACGAACTAGCATGACTTGCATTACCATGACCAGGCTGACTTCTCTCTCGAGGAGATCTCGGATGCGACTCTGCAATATCGACACATCATTTACTGGCCCTCAGTTCAGCCCCTTGTTGATCCATGACGTCAGTTCTGGTGGGGGCCCAAGCGAAAGGCAGGGGCGGCTACCCACTTGGCACATTGGGGAGCTATGATCTAAAACCACTCCCATTGCCATAAACCGGACACCTCTAGGAAGGAATCCTCTGGCCACGGAACATCAGCACTTTTGCTTATCATGGCACCTCCGCACTCTGCGTGTCACCCCTCTATCATCTTCGGCTTCACATTGAAAGTCTTGAGCCACATGCCGAAGTGTGGGGTAATGCGGAGAAAGGCCTCACACACGACGATGAACGACGAGATGTGAAGAAGGGAATCCGGGGCCAGGTCATGGAAATCCAGCCCATAATAGAACATGGGCCCGCTAATCAAGGGACCCAGGGTGAGGCCTAGCCCTTGGAGGAAGTGAGAGATGAATACAACGCTCTCGCCGGGTTTGGACGTGGGAATGACTACCCTCGAGCAGGCAGCCTGTGCGAGATTTCGAGGGTCAAATACCTGGCCTCTCTCAGCTTCTTGATGTCTTCCTCTATAACAAAGGAAGGCATCCACCGACCTTGAAGGTTGGATCCGGACATGGTTGAAGGTTCGAAGCGCCTGACTTGAGCCTTGGGTATTGGAACTCGAGGTGGGGGAAGGATTCGATTGAGTACAAGAGAGAAAAAAGGACAGGCCTTGGCCTCTTTATAAAGAGGGTGAATATCAAGCGTCCTCCTCGTGGTCGTTTGGGACTTGCCTAAAATCAAGGAGTCATGCCAACGGGCACGATTGGGTTACCCACGTCCGTATTGATGAGAATCCCGTGATAAGGGGGACACGATCTCTGCTTTGACAAGACGTGTCAAGAAAACCGCCTCGCGATATGTGCAGTGATGGTTAAGAAAAAACGGTTCGAATAAAGACCGGGCCATGGCATGATGTCATGTTGCTAAACGTGTCAGCTGATTAGATTTGTGGAAATATTATTCTCTCTACGGTTGTATGTGGAACTTATTTTGCAAAGCTGGACACTATTCTTGTGTTCAAAATCTTCTATGGAGTATTCGGAAGAAGAACCCGCCTTGCAATGCCGAAGACAAATCTGCGCGCCGGACTTATCGTCATTGAAGCCTGGTTTAGGGGCTACTGAGGGAGTCCTGGATTAGGGGGTCTCCTGACAGCCGGACTATATCCTTTGGCCAGACTGTTGGACTATGAAGATGCAAGATTGAAGACTTCGTCCCGTGTCCGGATGGGACTTTCCTTGGCGTGGAAGGCAAGCTTGGAAATACGGATAGGTAGATTTCCTCCTTTGTAACCGACTCTGTGTAACCCTAGCCCCCTCCGGTGTCTATATAAACCGGAGGGTTTAGTCCGTAGGACAACATACAATCATACCATAGGCTAGCTTCTAGGGTTTAGCCTCTACGATCTCGTGGTAGATCAACTCTTGTAATACTCATATCATCAAGATCAATCAAGCAGGACGTAGGGTATTACCTCCATCAAGAGGGTCCGAACCTGGGTAAACATCGTGTCCCCCGCCTCCTGTTACCATCGTCCTTAGACGCACAGTTCAGGACCCCCTACCCGGGATCTGCCGGTTTTGACACCGACAGTAAGACTCATGAGAACTCTCAGGTTCACATGGATTAGGGAAGGCATAGGTTCAATCCATAGAGGCATCTTAGGAACATACACCACAAACTTAAAGAATAATTAACACAAGCTCGAAGGTAGAGCAAGGTTGACAAAAGTAGAGGGTACAATTTACCAAAGGCATTATGTATCCGGGAAGAACTCACAAGGTTAATGAATATGAAGGACATTGTCAAATAATATCGTGTCCCCCGCCTCCTGTTACCATCCGCCTTAGACGCACAGTTCGGGACCCCCTACCCGAGATCCGCCGGTTTTGACACCGACAATGTTCCTTTATCCTAACAAGGAAAGGTGGTTTCTCAATATAAGCAAAAGGAACAACTCGATCAACATTATAATGTATAGTCTCTTCTTTAACTAGTACTGGTTCTTTAGTTTCTTCTTTAATAGGTGGGTGATATTTAAACCACTTCTCTTTAGGGAGATTAACATGAGTAGCAAATCATTCACAAAAGGAGGCTACTATCTTAGAGTCAAGTCTATATTTAGTGCTAAACTTTTGAAAAGCATCGGTATCCATAAAAGATTTAACACAATCATACTTAAGTTTAATACCTGACTCTTTACCTTTGTCGAGTTCCCAATCTTCAGAGTTTCATTTAATTATTTCCAAAAGATCCCACCGGAATTCAATAGTCTTCTTCATAAAAGAACCAGCACAAGAAGCATCAAGCATGGTTTGATCATTACGAGAAAGCCGAGCATAAAAGTTCTGGATAATAATTTCTCTTGAGAGCTCATGATTGGGGCATGAATATAACATTGACTTAAGCCTCCCCCAAGCTAGAGTGATACTTTCTCCTTCACAAGGCAAAAATTATATATATAATTCCGATCACGATGAACTAGATGCATAGGATAAATTTTTTGGTGGGACTCCAATTTCAAACGATTCCAATTCCAAGATCCAATATCATCGCATAGCCTATACCATGTCAATGCTTTTCCCTTCAAAGATAAAGGGAAAACCTTTTTCATAATTTTATCTCCACATAACCTGCAAGCTTGAACAATCCACAAATTTGTTCCACATATATCAAGTGCATATTAGGATGTTCAGTTCCATCTCCTGGATAAGGATTAGCTAGCAGTTGTTCTATCATACCCGAAGGAATTTCATATTCAATATTTTCAGTAGGTGCAGTAGGTTGAGGGGTAGCTAATTGTGGTTTCAAACGAGGTGAAGATACCCTGAACAAACCCCTCAAAGGATTGTTTTCCATAGCAACAAGGGACAATAAATTTCAGCACACTATATAAATGTTTCCTTACCAATTCAACTTACCAAAGGCACTTCACTCCCCGGCAACGACACCAGAAAATAGCCTTGATAACCCACAAGTATAGGGGATAAATTGTAGCTCTTTTCAATAAGTAAGAGTGTCAAACCCAATGAGGAGCAGGAGGAAATGACAAGTAGTTTTCAGTAAGGTAATGTCTGCAAGTGCTGAAATTGTAAGTAGCAGAGTAGCTTGATAGCAAGATAATTTGTAAAGAGCAAGTAACAATAGTAGTAACAAAATTTCAGCAAGGTGGCCCAATCCTTTTGAGGCAAAGGAAAGTCCAAAACGGTTTCTTATGATAAGCAAAGCGTTCTTGAGGATATACGGGAATTTCATCTAGTCACTTTCATCATGTTGGTTTAATTCGTGTTCGGTACCTTGATAATTAGATATGTGGGTGGACCGGTGCTTAGGTGTTGTTCTTACTTGAACAAACCTCCTACTTATGACTAATCCTCCTGCAAGCATCCACAACTACAAGAAAAGTATTAAGAATAAATTCTAACCATAGCATTAAACTTTTGGATCCAATCGGTCCCTTACGGAATAGCCCATAAACTGGGGTTTAAGCTTCTATCACTCTCGCAACCCATCATCTAATTGCTACTCCACAATGCATTCCCTTAGGACCAAATATGGCGAAGTGTCATGTAGTCGACGTTCACATGAAACCACTAAGGGAATCACAACATACATACTATCAAAATATCGAACACATATCAAATTCACATGATTACTTGCAACATGATTTCTCCCGTGACCTCAAGAACAAAGGTAACTACTCACAAATGATAAACATGCTCATGATTAGAAGGGTATTAAATAGCATAATGGATCTAAACATATAATCTTCCACCAAACAAACCATATAGTAATCAACTACAAGATGTAATCAACACTACTAGTCACCCACAAGCACCAATCTATAGTTCCGGTGACAAGATTGAACACAAGAGATGAACTAGGGTTTTAGAGGAGATGGTAATGTTGAATATGTTGATGGAGATTGCCCTCCCCAAGATGGGAGAGTTGTTTGTGATGATGATGATGATGATGATGATTTCCCCCTCCGGGGGGAAGTTCCACCGGCGAAACCGCTCCGCCGGAGGGCAAAAGTGCTCTTGCCCAAGTTCCGTGTCGAGGCAGCGGCGCTTCATCCCAAAAGTCCTCCCCTTAGTATTTCTATGTAAAAATGACTTATATACCAAAAGATGGGCACCGGAGGTGGGCCGAGGTGGGCACAGCCCACCAGGGCGCGCCTGGGGTCCCTAGCATGCCCAGGTGGGTTGTGCCCACCTGGTGGGGCCCCTCCGGTTGTTATTTGCTCCAATAATTCTTAAATATTCCATAAAAAAATCTCCGTGAAGTTTCATCTTGTTGGGAGTTGTGCAAAATAGGTAGCCTGACGTAGCTTTTCTAGGTCCAGATTTCCAGCTGACGTAGCTTTTCTCTCATATTATGAGAGAAAACGCATTAAAATTACTCCAAAAAGAATTATTATGGGTAAAAAAATTATAAATAATAGTATGAAAACATGATGAAAAATGGATGTATCAATACATTGAATTGGTCTCACCGGTTGACGATTCACCATCCGAGCAGATGGCTAGTTCACCATTAGACGCAGATCCTTCCTCAAATCCCACCCCATGGATGAAACCAACAAAGGCATGCTTTACAGGCGCTTGAACCTTGACGGGTCGTGCATGCTGAGCCGTCTTGACGATGTCGGTGCAAATGTCCGGCTCAGGGCCCGATTCGCCGATCTTGCCGATGAAGACGTGGATTCCGCCGAAGGAGACCTGGTACTCGTACTCAATTGAGCCGGCTTCGGAGCCCCAGCCAGCATCGTCGATGTAGAGCTTGCCGCGACGACTCTTGGTCATCTGGCCCACAGCATATCCCTTGATCCATGGGAAGCTACCCTTCAAGAACCCAAAACCACCGTGCGCTGGCCCCATGGTGGGCGCCAACTGTCGTGGACTTGACACGGCAGATGTTCTAGTGCAAGGACTTAGTCGTGGAGCCATCACAACTAGGTTAGCATGAAGGGGTTAAGAAGGACACAGAGAGTTTACCCAGGTTCGGCCCATCTCAATGAGGTAAAAGCCTACTCCTGCTTTGTGTTGTATTGCTAGGGTTTCGATTACCGGGGAGCAAATAAGCTTGAGCTAGCTCTCGATTGTTTGTTACCTGTCTTCAACCCACTGCCGGTTCATCCCTTTATATACACAGGTTGACGGCCGGCGGCTTACAGAGTCCCGACCAGCTCAGACACAACGTGTCCGGCCCGATGACTAACTAAGCTTGCCTTAAATACAAGTTATACAGGTGGTGGTTCATCCTCTTGGGCCTCAAGTCGCCTCTGGGTCTTGTGCTGTCAATAGGCTTGCTATGACCCACCATCTTTATTAATAAGTCACCAGTGGTATGAACCGGCCCCTCCTGGGCGGTTCATACCCAGTAGTTAAATCCCCAACATCTTCCCATTGCAAGAAAAATCGATCTAGTTGGCCTAACTAAACCAAAGATTCAATGAAGAAATACAAGGCTATAATTAATCATGCATATAAGAGATCAAGAACTCAAATAACTTTCATGGATAAAACATCTGATCACAAACTCAAAGTTCATCGGATCCCAACAAACACACCGCAAAAGAGTTACATCAAATAGATCTCTAAGAGACCATTGTATTGAGAATCAAAAAGAGAGAGAGAGAGAGAGAGAGAGAGAGAGAGGAAGCCATCTAGCAACTGCCTATGGACCCACAGGTCTATAATGAACTACTCACGCATCATCGGAGAGGCACCAATGAGGATGATGAACCCCTCCGTGATGGTCTATAGATTGGATCTAGTGGTTCTGGAACTTACGGTGGCTGCAATTCTGTTTTGTCGACTCCCCTAGGGTTTCTGGAATATTTGGGGATTTATAGGGCGAAGAGGCAGTGCGGGAGGCCACCAAGGGGGTCACAACCCCCCCAGGGCGCGCCCTGGTGGGTTGTGCCCACCTTGGTACTCCCCTCTGGTACTTCTTTGGCCCATCCCGGGTCTTCTAGTCCATATAATTTCTCCAAAAAGTTTCGCTGTGTTTGGATCCCGTTTTGTATTGATTTTCCGCGAACTAAAAAACAAGAAAAAAAACAGCAACTGGCACTGGGCACTATGTCAATAGGTTAGTCCCAAAAAATGATATAAAGTTGCTATAAAATTATTGTAAAACATCCAAGAATGATAATATAACATCATGGAACAATCAAAAATTATAGATACGCTGGAGACGTATCATGCTTATGCTTGATGGAGAGTTCTATAGTTCTTGGAAGATGAGATTTTCAATGAATATGATTTGAACAAGTACATTACTAGCCCTTATGTGCCACCTATTGTTCCTTTGCATCCTACCCCCGATGAGTATCTTGACATGATTCGCAATCTTCGAGCTATTGATCTTATCATTAGAGGATTGCCTAGAAATTTTCCTGTATGTTTGTTTACCTTTGAATGTGCTTATACTATATGGAAATATCTTGAGGAGCTCTTTCCAAATTACTCCTTGAAAAATCTAGATGATATTCTTCAAAAGTCAATTGCTTTTCAAAATATGAACCCTGGTGATCCTAATTAAGTTTGATGAATGTCTATTTGAGCTCCATGAACTTATGTGTGCCAAAGGAAAATGTTGGAGTCATTAGTAGCATCATTTCACAAACTATTAGAATTCATAAACATGCACATTGTCATGGTCATAAATATAATGAATCACTTGCCCTAGGTGATGATCAATTACATGATGATATTGAGCATGGATATTATGATGAAGATGAAGAAAGTGACTTTGACCTTGAGGAGTCGATGAGACATTTTGTTCTTATGACTAACCTTCGTGGTTACATGGCCGGAAGGAAAGAATGGATTCTCGATAGTGGATGTACAAATCATGTGACCGGAGACAAGGAGATGTTCCGGGAGCTTGCTAAGAATGATGGCCCATGCACGTATGTAACTTTTGGAGATAACTCCAAGGGTAAGGTACTTGGCCTTGTGATAACCCACAAGTATAGGGGATCACAACAGTTTTTGAGGGTAGAGTATTCAACCCAAATTTATTGATTCGACACAAGGAGAGCCAAAGAATATTCTCAAGTAATAGCAGCTGAGTTGTCAATTCAACCACACCTAAAAGACATAATATCTACTGCAAAGTGTTTAGTGGCAAAGTAGTATGGAAGTAACGGTAACAGTGGCAAAAGTAACAGTAGCAGTTTTGTAGCAATTGTAACAGTAGCAACAGAAAAGTAACGTAGCAAAGATCAATGTGAAACAAACTCATAGGCAATGGATCAATGATGGACAATTATGTTGGATAACATTCATCATGCAACAATTATAACATAGGGTGACACAGAACTAGCTCCAACTCATAAATATAATGTAGGCATGTATTCCGAAAATAGTCATATGTGCTTATGGAAAAGAACTTGCATGACATCTTTTGTTCTACCCTCCTGTGGTAGCAGAGTCCTATTGGAAACTAAGCAATATTAAGGCCTCCTTTTAATAGAGTACCGGACCAAAGCATTAGCACTTAGTGAATACATGAACTCCCCAAACTACGGTCATCACCGAGAGTGGTCCCGACTATTGTCACTTCGGGGTTGCCGGATCATACCATGTAGTAGGTGACTATAAATTGCAAGATAGGATCGAGAACACAATTATATTCATGAAAACATAATAGGTTCAGATCTGAAATCATGGCACTCGGGCCCTAGTGCAAGCATTAGGCATAGCAAAGTCATAGCAACATCAATCTTAGAACATAGTGGATACTAGGGATCGAACCCTAACAAAACTAACTTAATTACATGGTAAATCTCATCCAATCCATCATGGTCCAGGAAGCCTATGATGGAATTACTCACGCACGGTGGTGAGCATCAAGAAATTGGCGATGGAGGATGGTTGATGACGACGAGGGTGATGGATTCCCCTCTCGGAGCCAAAAGGGACTCCAGATCTGCCCTCCCAGGGAAGAACAGGGCTTGGCGGTGGCTCCGTATCATAAAACGCAATGAATCGTTCTCTTTGAGTTTTTTCTCCCCGAACGTGAATATATGGAGTTGGAGTTGAGGTCCGTGGTGGTCCAGGAGGCCCACAAGGACGGGTGGCGCACCCCCCACCCTTGTGGCCAGGGTGTGGGCCCCCTTCACTTGATTCTTTCGCCAATATTTTTTATTAATTCCAAAACTGATATCCGTGAAGTTTGAGGTCATTCCGAGAACTTTTATTTCTGCACAAAAATAACACCATGGCAATCTGCTGAAAACAGCATCAGTCCGAGTTAGTTCCATTCAAATCATGCAAGTTATAGTCCAAAACAAGGGCAAAAGAGTTTGGAAAACTAGATATGACACAGACGTATCAACTCCCCGAAGCTTAACCTATTGCTTGTCCTCAAGCAATTCAATTGACAAATTGAAAGTGATAAAGAAAAACTTTTACAAACTCTGTTTGATCTTGTTGTTGCAAATATGTAAAGCCAGCATTCAAGTTTTCAGCAAAGATCATGGACTAACCATATTCACAATAACATTTAGGTCTCACATTTTCTCATATCAATGTCATAATCAACTAGCGAGCAATAATAAAAAATCTCGAATGAAAACAAATTTTCAAAACAATCATGATATGATATAACAATATGTTATCTCGCTAGCCCTTTCTGAGACCGCAGAACATAAATGCAGAGCACCCCTAAAGATGAAAGATTGATTAGACATTGTAATTCATGGTAAAAGAGATCTAGTCACAGTCATACTCAATATCAATTAATAAAAAAGCATACAAATGACAATGGTGCTCTCTAACTGGTGCTTTTTATAAGAGGATGATGACTCAACAATAAAAGTAAATAGATAGTCCCTTCGCACAGGAGAGCAGGGATTTGCAGAGGTGTCAGAGCTCGAGTTTTGAAATAGAGATAAATAATATTTTGAGCGGCATGCTTTCATTGTCAACGTAACAACCAAGATATCTCAGTATCTTCCATGCTGCATACATTATAGGCGGTTCCCAAATAGAATGGTAAAGTTTATACTCCCCCACCACCAACAAGCACACTTCACGGCTGGTCCGAAACCACGGGTATCGTCCAACTAACAACAATCCTGTGGGAGCTTTGTTTGCAATTATTTTTATTTGATTTGAGCATGGGACTGGGCATCCCGGTTACCAGCCATTTTCTCGTGAATGATGAGCGGAGTCAACTCATCGTGAGAATAACCCACCTAGCATGGAATATATTGACAACCCTAGTTGGTACATGAGTGATTCAAGCATACAAAATAGATTATCATTTGAAGGTTTAGAGTTTGGCACATGCAAATTTACTTGAAATGGCAGGTAAATACCGCATATAGGAAGGTATGGTGGACTCATATGGAACAACGTTGGGGTTAATGGAAGTGGATGCACAGGCAGTATTCCCGCTTAGTACAGGTGAAGGCTAGAAAGAGATTGGGAAGCGACCAACTAGAGAGCGACAATAGTCATAAACATGCATTGAAATTAACCAACATTGAAAAGAATGAGTATAATATAAATCACCATGAACATAAATATCATGGAGGCTATGTTGATTTTGTTTCAACTAAATGTGTGAACATGTGTCAAGTCAAGCCACTCAAATCATTCGAAGGAGGATACCATCCTATCATACTACATCACAACCATTTTAATTCTCATGTTGGCGCGCAAGGTAAACCATTATAAAGTCCTAGCTAATTAAGCATGACATGAGTAACTATAATCTCTAATTGTCATTGCAAACATGTTTCATTCATAATAAGCTAAATCAGGAACGATGAACTAATCATATTTACAAAAACAAGACAGGTTGAGTTCATAGAAGCTTTTCCTCATCTCAATCATTTCATCATATATCGTCATTATTGCCTTTCACTTGCACGACCAAACAATGTGGATAATAATAATAGTGCATGTGCATTGGACTAAGCTGGAATCTGCAAAGATCTATATCAAAAGAGAAGACAAGGTAATATAGGCTCTTTGTTAGATCAACAATAATGCATATGAGAGCCACTCAACATTTTCATCGTGGTCTTGTCCTCTCGACCCCCAAAGAAAAGAAAAGAATTTCAAAGAAACACACAGAAATACTTTTGGAGTTTTTGTTTCTCTGAAGAAAGTAAAACAAGAACTATTTACACGGAGAAGCTCCCAACAAGCAAAATAAGAACGAGAAATCTTTTTGGGTTTTCTTTTAATATTACTACAAAGCATGCATAGAAAGTAAACTAACTACAACTATTTTTTTTGGTTTTTCTCAAAGTTTTTCAAACACATAAGAAGAAAGCGGGAAAAAGAAATAAACTAACATGGATAGTATAATGAAAAAGTATGAACACCGACAACTGGAATGAGTGTGTGAAGATGAATGTAACTTCGGTGAGAAATACGTACTCCCCAAGCTTAGGCTTTTGGCCTAAGTTGGTCTATGGCCCTGGCTGGGCTGGCAGATATCCAAAGTTGTAGCCGGGGTTGTACTGAGATCCAGCGGCTACTGCTTGGCGAGCTGCCTCCTGGAGGTGAGCAGCCTCTGCTGTTCGCTCGTACTCGTTTGCCTCCTCTCTAGTTATAAAATATCGCCCATTTGCCTGAAATTTAAAGAAAGCAGGAGCAAGAAGAGTAACATGGACGGCGTGTCGTCTATCAAAGATTAGTCGGTACTAGAGGAACTGTTCGTTCCTCTTAAGAAACTGGTAGCGTACCATAGCCTCATAATCTAGAAAAGCAGGTGGCAACTCAATATCATACCCCGTTACGCGTAAGCCCAAATAATTAGCTAAAGGAGTTGCATAAATCCCACCAAATAAATCTCCATCTTTAGCATTATGGTGTAACCTCCTAGAAATAATAGCCCCTAAATTATAACGCTTATCACCCAACACTGCACACTTGAGGACACTAAGATCCGATTCACAAAGGTGGCTATGATCATGTTTACCATTAATGCATCTGCCTATGAATAGAGCAAAATAATGTACAGCAGGAAAGTGAATGCTCCCCATTGAGGCTTGTGTGATATTTCTAGTTTTCTCCAACGGTGATGCTAGCAAGGAAATCATTATATTTAGATTTGTGAGCTCACTAGGAAGGACCCATTGTGGAATTTTGCATGCATCACAAAAATCTTCTAGGTCCATGGTATAAGATTCATCATAAAGATCAAACAGGACAGTATGAGTATTACACTTAGATGAAAACTCAAACCTTCATACAAAGGAATCGGTGAGATAATAATATTGTAGGCACTTGTCTGATAAGAAGTCCTCAAGGCCGGCATTTTGTACATATGCATAGAATTCATCCTTGAAACCTGCACGAACCATAAATGCATCCGATGGCCATTCACACGGCTTCACTTGAGCTTCGCTTGGTGGTTCAGGGTCTAGTTTGCGTATTGTATGCCTCGTGCTTGCTTCCTTGAAGAACCACCTTGTTACATTTTCCTAGACATTTTTCTTCCTCTGAAAAATTTCTGAAATTTTTAGTGCCTCAAAATAAAAGTGAACCAAACTCAACAAGATTGGTAGCAACTACTCCTACAAGTGCCTAGAGGCTATATCATGCATCAAAACTAGTTTGGACCATATAAATTTGACATGCGAGCTCAAGAACAGGATCACCAAAGTAGAAAAAATTGCAATAAATAAAGCACTAGAACAAAAACTAATTGGACCATTGGAGGAGTCACATACCGAGGAAAAATCCCGCAAAGTAGTTTTGTGAATGGAGCTTTGAGCAAGGAGTTCGAAAATGGCAGAAAAATGAGCAAGAACACAAGTTTGAGCTATGGAGTGATTTTTTCTAGAGGAAGGAGTCGATGGGTGCTGGAATAAGTGGAGGGGGCCACGTGGGGCCCACAAGGACATGGGCGCGGGGTGGGCCCACCACCCTTGTGGCCAGCTGGTGAGGCCCCCTGGTGTGTTCTTAGCACCAGAAATTCTAAAATATTCTATAAAAAGTCATATCAATTTTTCAAGGCATTTGGAGAACTTTTATTTTCGGGACATTTTTTATTGCATGGATAATTCAAAAAACGGACAAAAAAACTAAATTTTCTTTAATTATTCTAAATAATAGAAAGTAAAATATGGGTACAGAGAGTTGTGCCTTCTAAATTCGTCCATCTCATGCCCATCGGAAGGAATCCATTAACAAGGTCGATCAAGTCTTATTAACAAACTTCTTCTGAATGACATGAAACTGGAGAATTTTCGAATAACACTAGGCTACCTTGTAACACCCAGATAATCATGCTACAGTGATCTCACGTTAATGGTAGCACGTCACCTCTGTCACTATAATTAATCTCGGGTTAATTCAAAATCGTTTCAAATTTAAATCCTAAATAAGTCAAACGACAAAAGTTTTCAAATATTAAGATAAAATGTTCGGGCTATGTCTATTATTGCATCGGTAATTATCGTAAAGAAAACACATTTTTATAAGATGCCTAAATGACTTTAAATGAATTAAAACAGAAAGAAAATAATAAAAGAAAGAAAATACAAAGGAGAAAAAAAAGGAAAAGCATTCACCCCCGGGGCCACCGGCCAAGCAGGCCACCGGCCCAACTGGGCCACGACCCACCAGGCCGGCCCAACCGGCCACCCTCACTCCCCATATCCCCCCACCACCAAACCCTAACCCACCCCGTCGCCCCACTCCCCCCCCCCCACTCCCCACTCGCTCTCCCCCACCCCCTCGCTCTGGATCTGGATCGGGGAGAGGCCCGACCCCGTCGCCCCGGATCCCGTCGACCGGAACGCCGCCTCGCCGCCCTCCTCCTCGACGGACCTCCTCGCCGGACAGCTTCCCCGCTGCGCGTCGTCCCCATCCCCTCCCCGTCGCCTCCCCAACCTGCCCCGAGCCCGCTCCTTCGACCCTACCAAGCCCGGTGAGGCCATGGCCTCTGCCCTCCTCCTACCCCTGTCGCTGCGCCCCTCCTCTCTCTCCGTCGCCGGCCGCGCAGCTCGGCTGCGCCTGCGTGCCGGAGCTGACGCTCCGGGCCGCTCGCCGCCCCGTGCCGTGGCCTCGTGCTCGCCGCCCCCGCTTCTGCTCTGCTGCCGCTGCCCACCGCTCGCCGGGCCGAGCCCCCTCCATCCCGCGCACGCCCCGCGAGCCTCCTCCCTGCGCGCCCCGTGCCTCTATTCCCGCCGGCCACGGCCCGCGCGCCCGCGCCCGCGCCTCCCACTGCTGCAGCTGCCGTGCCCTCGCCCCGCATCACCATCGCCGGCCCCCTGTGTTTCGCCGTCACCCGCACCGCCTCCCCCTGCCTCGCCGGCTCCGACTAGCCGTGCCGCCAGCGCTGCCCCTTGCCGCGGCATGCTGCTCCGGCCGGCCGGCCTTGCCTCCTCGTGCTGGGCGCTGGGTACGCCCCGCCCGAAGCCCGCAGCCCCGCTAACGCCAGCGCCCGTTAGGCCCCCTCTGGGCCACTGCCAAACGGGGCCCACGCCCCCCCCTAGAACAAAAAAAAGGAAGGATTAAAAAAATTAAAATTAAAAATTAAATAAATAATAATTAGATAAATAATAATTAAATAAATAATGAAAATTAAATTAATTAATTAGTTAAGGAATTAATTAAGTTAATTAATCCTATCTAATTAATCTAATTAACTAGTTAGTTTAATTAAACAGTAGTTAGATTAGTTAATCCTAATTAGACTAAAACAGTCAATGACGAACGGGACCCACATGTCAGTTGACCAGTCAACGCCTCTGTTGACTGCTGACATCATGCTGACGTCATGCTGACGTCAGCGTACACTGTTCTGGATAATGTTGGGTTTAAATAAATAATTAAAATCAGAAAATGATTTAAATCTTTAGAAAATCATATCTTTTAATCCGTAATTCGGATGAAAATACTTTATACATGAAAGTTGCTCAGAACGACAAGACGAATTTGAATACGCAGCCCGTTTATCCGCCACGCATCCCTAGCATAGCGAACACGTAACTTTCCCCCCTCCGGCTCCTCTGCTCGAAAACGCGAAACACCGGGGATACTTCCCCGGATGTCATCCCCCTTCACCGGTATCACCTACTACCGCGTTAGGGCACCTCTAACGCCGTTACTTGTCATGGCATGCATCACTATGCATATGCTTGCATATATATTTATTGTTTTTCCCCCCTCTTCTGTCGATAGACACCGAGGCCGACGCCGCTGCTACCCCGTACGACTACGGTGTTGACGACCCCTCTCTCTTGCCAGAGCAACCAAGCAAGCCCCCCCCTTTGATCACCAGATATCGCCTACTCTCCTCTATACTGCTTGCATTAGAGTAGTGTAGCATGTTACTGTTTTCGTTATTCCTATCCTGATACATAGCCTGTCCTTGCTACTACTGTTGATACCTTTACCTGCAATCCTACTTGCTTAGTATAGGATGCTAGTATTTCCATCTGTGGCCCTACATTCTTCTCCGTTTGCTGTGCTATACTATCGGGCCGTGATCACTCGGGAGGTGATCACGGGTATATACTATTTACTTTATACATGATACATGTGGTGATTAAAGACGGGTCGGCTCGTAGGAGCACCCGCGAGTGGATCTTTGAGGCGGAGCGACAGGGCAGGTTCCGACCACCTAGGAGAGAGGTGGGCCTGGCCCTGGTCGGCGTTCGCAGATACTTAACACGTTTAACGAGATCTTGGTATTTGATCTGAGTCTGGCTACTGGCCTATACGCACTAACCATCTACGCGGGGACAGTTATGGGCACTCGACGTCGTGGTATCAGCCGAAGCCTTCGTGACGTCAGCAACGGAGCAGCGCGCGCTGGATTGGACTGGAACGCCACTAGGCTAGGTCTGCTTCCGGCCGCCCACGCAACGTGCAGGTGTGCTAAGGGCGATGGGCCCAGACCCCTGGGCGCTTAGGTTTAGACCGGTGTGCTGACCTCTCTGTTTGTCTAGGTGGGGCTGCGACGTGTTGATCTTCCGAGGCCGGGCATGACCCAGGAAAGTGTGTCCGGCCAAATGGGATCGAGCGTGTTGGGTTATGTGGTGCACCCCTGCAGGGAAGTTAATCTATTCGAATAGCCGTGATCTTCGGTAACAGGACGATTTGGAGTTGTACCTTGACCTTATGACAACTAGAACCGGATACTTAATAAAACACACCCTTCCAAGTGCCAGATACAACCGGTGGTCGCTCTCTCATAGGGCGACGAGGGGAGGATCATCGGTTAGGGTTATGCTATGCGATGCTACTTGGAGGTCTTCAGTCTACTCTCTTCTACATGCTGCAAGACGGAGGCTGCCAGAAGCGTAGTCTTCGAAAGGATTAGCTATCCCCCCTCTTATCCTGGCTTTCTACAGTTCAGTCCACCGATATGGCCCTTTACACATTTACCCATGCATATGTAGTGTAGCTCCTTGCTTGCGAGTACTTTGGATGAGTACTCACGATTGCTTTCTCCTTCTTTCCCTCTTTCCCTTCTACCTGGTTGTCGCAACCAGATGTTGGAGCCCAGGAGCCAGACGCCACCGTCGACGATGACTCCTACTACACCGGAGGTGCCTACTACTACGTGATACCCGCTGACGACGACCAGGAGTAGTTAGGAGGATCCCAGGCAGGAGGCCTGCGCCTCTTTCGATTTGTATCCCAGTTTGTGCTAGCCTTCTTAAGGCAACCTTGTTTAACTTATGTCTGTACTCAGATATTGTTGCTTCCGCTGACTCGTCTATGATCGAGCTCTTGTATTCGAGCCCTCGAGGCCCCTGGCTTGTAATATGATGCTTGTATGATTTTTTATTTGTAGAGTTGTGTTGTGATATCTTCCTGTGAGTCCCTGATCTTGATCGTACACATTTGCGTGCATGATTAGTGTACGATTAAATCGGGGGCGTCACAAGTTGGTATCAGAGCCGACTGCCTGTAGGAACCCCCCTTCCACACCCCTTGGCCGAAGTCGAGTCTAGACATTGCAAAAACTTTTACTAACTTGGTTGTGTGCCTTATGGGCCCACGTCGCCATCGGGTGGTACTAGGATCTTTTACTCCTTGACCTTTACTCTGGGACTCTGAACTCTCTCCTACCCGGGTTAAGCGATTTTACTAACTCTAACACTAGGATCCCGTGACCACGTTCACCCCAAAGTTGGATAAGCCCTAGTTATTCTTTAGAGTAGTACTTGAACATTATCCACATTGTCATTTGACTCCTGCGAAAACATCTTTGTTTTCAGATGGAACCCACGAGGCAGGTCGTGCGCCACACGACGGCCATTGGTGCCTCAGGATCACCTGCTGTGTTGGTTGAGATGATGACCTATCTGGGTTATCGCTGGCACCCTGAGTACACCGTCTATGAGGAGTATCAGGACTTCAACCAGGAGCAGTACCGTGCCATCGTCCACCTCTACTCTCGGGAGTATGACTCCACTACCGTGCTGCACACTGCTCATGGTGTTGGAGTGACTATCGATATGGCGGTCCACGATGCTGCTTATGCTGCTCTGACACGTCTCCGTGGAGAGTATCAGGAGTTGGATACCTCCCCCTTCAGGCACATTGCTATCGCATCCGATGTTGGTGCGGAGGGTTACTACACTGCTGCCTACTCCACTGTCACCCGAGAGCCCTTCTACCATCAGAACCTGGTTCTGCATGCTGATGGGCTGGATCGAGCTAATCGAGCTCTTCGCCACGAGTTGTACACCACTCGTCAGCACCTCTACCGTACTCTGACGATGTTGCACCCCTTCGTCGGATCTGGGGAGCTGTCGCGTTCTGCTATCTACCCGGCCAGGACCGTGATGCCCCAGGGTGTCGGTTGGCCAGAGGTGGGAGGCTACTCTCCTGCACTTGGTCCTCTCCTGCCACCTGTGCATCGGGTTCCGCACCAGAGTATCCGCGGACCCCAGGCTACTCGCGTGGAGGTCTTCCCTTCGCGTCATTACCAGCTGTCGGGCTACACCTACCTCCGCAGTACCGCATGGGACTGACGTAGACTTGCTTATTAGGGTTAGATGCATTCGCCGCGAGCCTGTGTGCCGCCTATGATGTCTTAGCCTATGTACCGAACTCTGTGTAACGAACTCTATGCTGATCTCTTTTGTAAGATATGCCGACTACTATGTAGTATCTATCGTGCTGCTTTCGTTGTGCATGTTTCATCATGAATGATTCTCGTCTTTGCACATTTCTCAATACTGAACTACCCCTGTTATATATTAGCAGGATGGTTAGACCAGGTGGTCGTGGTCGTGGTCGTGGTGGCAACGCCCCACCACCGCCTGAGTACATGGCTGGGATGATGCAACAGTTTGAGCTGAATCGTCAGCTCATGGAGAATATTATGGCTCAGTTTCCTCGCCCCAATATGAACCAGCAGCCAACCCAAGTGACTCTGCAGGGTTTCATGCGCCTGAACCCAACTGTGTACCGCAGCTCAACTCAGCCTCTAGATGCTGATGACTGGCTCCGTGACATCACCTATGAGATGGAGTCTGCTGATGTAGCCCCTGCCAGCTATGTCACCTTTGCTTCCTTCTTCCTGAAAGGACCCGCAGCTCAATGGTGGGACAGCCACAGGCGTACTCTGGCAGCTGGAACAATCATCACCTGGCCAGACTTCCAAGCTGCCTTCCGTGCTCGCTTCATTCCTCAGGGAGTTATGGACCGGAAGAAGCGTGAGTTCCGCAACCTCACCCAAGGCAATAAAACTGTGGAATCTTATCAGCGGGAGTTTCTGGACTTGTCCCGCTATGCTGAAGAAGACATTGCAACTGATGCACGCAGACAGGAGAAGTTCCGTGATGGCCTTCAAGCTGACATCAAGCTCGCACTTCTAGTGCATGACTTTACTGATTTCGCCACCTTGGTGAACAAAGCCATCAACGTCGAAACTGGTCTGCAGGAATACCAGAGCTCTCACAAGTGCAGCCGTGACACGGGCTCATCTTCGGGCCCGTCCTCGCAGAAGCGCAAGATATGGATCCCCAACAGCATGTACCAGCCGGATGCACCTGCCCCAAGGCAGTCCTATGCTGCACCTCGTCTGCCTGCTCCTCCAACTAGGCAGACAAGACTTCCAGCTCCACCACCACAAGCTCCTGTTCCCACTCCCAATAATGGCCTCTGCTACAAGTGTGGTCAGCCAGGTCACCGTGCTAGGGATTGCAATCAAAACCAGAATCAACTGGCCCTCCCAGCAACTGGCCGTGGAAGCAACCAGCCTCGCAACAACAGTGCCAAGTCTTATGGTCGTGTTCATGCCAACCATGTTGATCTCAATGAAGTTCTAGACCAGCCTGCTACCGTGATGGGTACACTCCTCGTAAACTCAGTACCTGCATCTGTTTTATTCGATTCAGGGGCATCGCATTCATTCATGTCAGAAGATTTTGCATACAAGCATGACGTTAAATGTGAGGAGATGAACACTTCGGTATTGGTAAAAAACCCCGTGGGACAATGTCAAACCTCACTGGTTGGCATCGATGTCCCCGTGGAAATCGAAGGGCTGGAATTCTATGCCTCTCCCATTATCCCGAAGTCGTCTAACATCGACCTCATTCTGGGAATGGATTGGTTGAAAGCGCATACTGCTTCTATAGTTTGCGCCACCAAGGTCGTCCATCTGCTACACCCTTCTGACGAAATAATAGCTTACCAAGCTCATCTAGTTCAGAACGCCGAGGCACGACTTTATGCCTTGAATGCGTTGAACGCTGCACCACTTGAGGGCATTGAAAACATTCCCGTCGTTCATGAATTCCAAGATGTCTTCCCAGAAGAACTTCCAGGGATTCCCCCTGCTAGAGCTGTCGAGTTCATCATCGACTTGAAACCTGGCACTACCCCTATAGCTAAACGACCCTACAAGATGCCGCCGCATGAACTCATTGAGCTTAAGGAGGAAATCGACAAATCTCTTGTCAAAGGTTTCATTCGCCCAAGTTGCTCTCCTTGGGGAGCACCTTCTCTCTTTGTTAAGAAGAAGGATGGGACAAACCGATTAGTCCAAGACTACCGTCCTATAAACCAAGCTACCATCCAGAATAAATACCCTCTTCCTCGGATCAATGATCTTTACGATCAACTGGCTGGTTCATCAGTGTTCTCCAAACTTGACTTAAGATTGGGTTACCACCAGATCCGTGTTCGTGAGGAGGACATCCCAAAAACCGCCTTTGTGACTCGGTATGGGTCATACGAGTACACCGTCATGTCATTCGGCTTAACGAATGCTCCCGCCACCTTCTCTCGTCTGATGAATTATATATTCATGGATTACCTCGACAAGTTCATCATGGTTTATTTGGAAGATATCCTCGTATTTTCCAAGAACAAGGAGGAACATGCTGAACATCTTCGTCTTGTGCTGGAAAAGCTTCGGGAGCATCAGCTGTATGCTAAGTATTCCAAGTGTGAATTCTGGCTCCCCGAAGTAACCTATCTTGGGCATGTCATCTCCAAAGATGGTATTGCCGTCAACCCTGAACGAGTTCAGGCTATTCTCGATTGGACTCCTCCGAAGAATGTGAAGCAAGTCCGAAGTTTCCTCGGTCTCGCCAGCTATTGCCGTTGATTCGTCGAGAACTTCTCCAAGATTGCCAGGCCCCTGACTAATCTGTTGCATAAGGGTGTCAAGTTTGACTGGACAGACAAGTGTCAGGAAAGTTTCCAGGCGCTCAAAGACAGGTTGACTTCTGCCCCCGTGCTTGCACCACCTGATACTAAGAAGGACTTTGTCATTTACTGCGACGCTTCCCGCCAAGGATTAGGCTGTGTCCTAATGCAAGAGCGCAGAGTGATTGCTTATGCCTCTCGTCAACTGCGCCCTCACGAAGAAAACTACCCAGTTCACGACCTCGAGCTGGCTGCTGTCATTCATGCACTGAAGCAGTGGCGACATTACCTTCTCGGTAATCGTTGTGAGATCTTCACTGACCATCAAAGTCTGAAGTATCTGTTTACTCAGCCAGATCTGAACCTCCGTCAGCAGAGATGGATGGAGACTGTTGCAGACTTTGACGTGGGTATATCCTACACCCCCGGCAAGGCTAATATAATGGTTGATGCCTTGAGCCGCAAGTCTTACTGCAACCACCTCCAGGTTCATAAAGTTCAGCCCTCGCTTGTCGAAGAATTTAGAAAGCTGAATCTCCATATTGTTCCTCTTGGAGCACTCGCTCCCCCTCCCCCAGAGTTCCGCAAGATGAATCTTCTTGTTGTTACTAAGGGTTCTCTAAATACCCTGGCTGTCGTACCAGATCTCGTAGCTGGTATAAAGACTATACAAGGTTATGACTCTGAAGTCCATAAGATTAAACGCCATCTAGCAGAAGGAAAGCCCTCATTCTTCTCTATCACCGACGATGGCGCCTTGTATTTCAAAGGCCGCCTAGTGGTACCATGTTCGAAGAAAAACCTGGATAAGACTAAAAGGGTTATGCAAGAAGCCCATGATACGCCTCTGTCCATCCATCCTGGTAGTACAAAGATGTACCAGGATATTCGTCAGAGATTCTGGTGGTCTAATATGAAGCAGGACATTGCTCGTTATGTTGCTGAGTGTGACGTTTGTCGCCGAATCAAAGCAGAGCATCAAAGGCCTGCCGGAACTCTGCAACCTATCTCTATTCCTGAATGGAAATGGGACCATGTTGAAATGGACTTCGTCACTGGATTTCCCAAATCGCAGAAAGGTAATGATGCTATTATTGTCGTCATTGACCGGCTTTCCAAAGTTGCCCATTTTCTGGCGGTCAAAGAGACAATCACTGCTAGTCAGCTTGCTACTCTCTACATGGCCAGAATTGTTTCACTTCACGGTATCCCACTGGTTATCAGTTCAGACCGTGGCAGTTTATTCACTTCAAGGTTTTGGGCGAGTTTCCAATAAGCTATGGGAACTCATCTGTTGTTCAGTACTGCATTTCATCCTCAGTCGCAAGGACAGGTTGAACGTGTCAACCAAGTTCTCGAAGACATGCTTCGAGCTTGTGTAATATCATTCGGCAAGAAATGGGAGGAATCTCTTCCATATGCCGAGTTCTCTTATAATAATAGCTATCAAGCTAGTCTGAAGATGTCCCCCTTCGAAGTGCTATATGGACGAAAGTGTCGAACCCCTCTGAACTGGTCAGAAACTGGGGAACGTCCACTCTTCGGTCCGGATATTATCCAACAGGCCGAAGAACAAGTTCGCATTATTCGCGAGAATCTCAAGACTGCTCAGTCACGTCAGAAAAGTCAGTATGACCGTCATCACCAAGACATGGTCTATCAACCTGGCGAAAAGGCTTATCTTCGAGTTACACCAATGAAGGGTGCTCACCGCTTCCGGATCAAGGGCAAGCTAGCTCCTCGCTATATCGGTCCCTTCACTATTCTCGAAATGCGTGGAAAGGTGGCATATCAACTGGAGCTTCCGCCGAACCTTTCTCAGGTTCACGATGTGTTCCACGTGTCACAACTCCGTCGCTGCTTCAAGGACCCAATCCGAGCAGTGGATCATGAAGTGCTTGAATTGCAACAAGACCTCTCCTATAAAGAGCATCCGGTCCGCATTCTTGACCAAGCCGAACGCCACACACATCAGAAAGCGATCAAATTCCTCAAAGTCCAGTGGTCGAATCACTCTGAATACGAAGCCACCTGGGAACGCGAGGATCGTCTTCGCGATGAATACCCTGCACTGTTTCCTTCTACCTCCTAAATCTCGGGACGAGATTTCTTGTAGTGGAGGAGATTTGTAACGCCCAGATAATCATGCTACAGTGATCTCACGTTAATGGTAACACGTCACCTCTGTCACTATAATTAATCTCGGGTTAATTCAAAACCGTTTCAAATTTAAATCCTAAATAATTCAAACGACAAAAATTTTCAAATATTAAGATAAAATGTTCGGGCTATGTCTATTATTGCATCGGTAATTATCGTAAAGAAAACACATTTTTATAAGATGCCTAAATGACTTTAAATGAATTAAAACAGAAAGAAAATAATAAAAGAAAGAAAATACAAAGGAGAAAAAAAAGGAAAAGCATTCACCCCCGGGGCCACCGGCCAAGCAGGCCACCGGCCCAACTGGGCCACGACCCACCAGGCCGGCCCAACCGGCCACCCTCACTCCCCATATCCCCCCACCACCAAACCCTAACCCACCCCGTCGCCCCACTCCCCCCCACTCCCCACTCGCTCTCCCCCACCCCCTCGCTCTGGATCTGGATCGGGGAGAGGCCCGACCCCGTCGCCCCGGATCCCGTCGACCGGAACGCCGCCTCGCCGCCCTCCTCCTCGACGGACCTCCTCGCCGGACTGCTTCCCCGCCGCGCGTCGTCCCCATCCCCTCTCCGTCGCCTCCCCAACCTGCCCCGAGCCCGCTCCTTCGACCCTACCAAGCCCGGTGAGGCCATGGCCTCCGCCCTCCTCCTACCCCTGTCGCTGCGCCCCTCCTCTCTCTCCGTCGCCGGCCGCGCAGCTCGGCTGCGCCCGCGTGCCGGAGCTCACGCTCCAGGCCGCTCGTCGCCCCGTGCCGTGGCCTCGTGCTCGCCGCCCCCGCTTCTGCTCTGCTGCCGCTGCCCACCGCTCGCCGGGCCGAGCCCCCTCCACCCCGCGCACGCCCCGCGAGCCTCCTCCCTGCGCGCCCCGTGCCGCTATTCCCGTCGGCCACGGCCCGCGCGCCCGCGCCCGCGCCTCCCACTGCTGCAGTTGCCGTGCCCTCGCCCCGCATCGCCATCGCCGGCCCCCTGTGTCTCGCCGTCGCCCGCACCGCCTCCCCCTGCCTCGCCGGCTCCGACTAGCCGCGCCGCCAGCGCTGCCCCTTGCCGCGGCATGTTGCTCCGGCCGGCCGGCCTTGCCCCCTCGTGCTGGGCGCTGGGTACGCCCCGCCCGGAGCCCGCAGCCCCGCTAACGCCAGCGCCCATTAGGCCCCCTCTGGGCCACTGCCAAACGGGGCCCACGCCCCCCCAGAACAAAAAAAGGAAGGATTAAAAAAATTAAAATTAAATAAATAATAATTAGATAAATAATAATTAAATAAATAATGATAATTAAATTAATTAATTAGTTAAGGAATTAATTAAGTTAATTAATCCGATCTAATTAATCTAATTAACTAGTTAGTTTAATTAAACAGTAGTTAGATTAGTTAATCCTAATTAGACTAAAACAGTCAATGACGAACGGGACCCACATGTTAGTTGACCAGTCAACGCCTCTGTTGACTGCTGACATCATGCTGACGTCATGCTGACGTCAGCGTACACTGTTCTGGATAATGTTGGGTTTAAATAAATAATTAAAATCAGAAAATGATTTAAATCTTTAGAAAATCATATCTTTTAATCCGTAATTCGGATGAAAATACTTTATACATGAAAGTTGCTCAGAACGACGAGACGAATTTGAATACGCAGCCCGTTTATCCGCCACGCATCCCTAGCATAGCGAACACGTAACTTTCCCCCCTCCGGCTCCTCTGCTCGAAAACGCGAAACACCGGGGATACTTCCCCGGATGTCATCCCCCTTCACCGGTATCACCTACTACCGCGTTAGGGCACCTCTAACGCCGTTACTTGTCATGGCATGCATCACTATGCATATGCTTGCATATATATTTATTGTTTCTCCCCCCTCTTCTGTCGATAGACACCGAGGCCGACGCCGCTGCTACCCCGTACGACTACGGTGTTGACGACCCCTCTCTCTTGCCAGAGCAACCAAGCAAGCCCCCCCCTTTGATCACCAGATATCGCCTACTCTCCTCTATACTGCTTGCATTAGAGTAGTGTAGCATGTTACTGTTTTCGTTATTCCTATCCTGATACATAGCCTGTCCTTGCTACTACTGTTGATACCTTTACCTGCAATCCTACTTGCTTAGTATAGGATGCTAGTATTTCCATCTGTGGCCCTACATTCTTCTCCGTCTGCTGTGCTATACTATCGGGCCGTGATCACTCGGGAGGTGATCACGGGTATATACTATTTACTTTATACATGATACATGTGGTGATTAAAGACGGGTCGGCTCGTAGGAGCACCCGCGAGTGGATCTTTGAGGCGGAGCGACAGGGCAGGTTCCGACCACCTAGGAGAGAGGTGGGCCTGGCCCTGGTCGGCGTTCGCAGATACTTAACACGTTTAACGAGATCTTGGTATTTGATCTGAGTCTGGCTACTGGCCTATACGCACTAACCATCTACGCGGGGACAGTTATGGGCACTCGACGTCGTGGTATCAGCCGAAGCCTTCGTGACGTCAGCAACGGAGCAGCGCGCGCTGGATTGGACTGGAACGCCACTAGGCTAGGTCTGCTTCCGGCCGCCCACGCAACGTGCAGGTGTGCTAAGGGCGATGGGCCCAGACCCCTGGGCGCTTAGGTTTAGACCGGCGTGCTGACCTCTTTGTTTGTCTAGGTGGGGCTGCGACGTGTTGATCTTCCGAGGCCGGGCATGACCCAGGAAAGTGTGTCCGGCCAAATGGGATCGAGCGTGTTGGGTTATGTGGTGCACCCCTGCAGGGAAGTTAATCTATTCGAATAGCCGTGATCTTCGATAACAGGACGATTTGGAGTTGTACCTTGACCTTATGACAACTAGAACCGGATACTTAATAAAACACACCCTTCCAAGTGCCAGATACAACCGGTGGTCGCTCTCTCACAGGGCGACGAGGGGAGGATCATCGGTTAGGGTTATGCTATGCGATGCTACTTGGAGGTCTTCAGTCTACTCTCTTCTACATGCTGCAAGACGGAGGCTGCCAGAAGCGTAGTCTTCGAAAGGATTAGCTATCCCCCCTCTTATCCTGGCTTTCTACAGTTCAGTCCACCGATATGGCCCTTTACACATTTACCCATGCATATGTAGTGTAGCTCCTTGCTTGCGAGTACTTTGGATGAGTACTCACGGTTGCTTTCTCCTTCTTTCCCTCTTTCCCTTCTACCTGGTTGTTGCAACCAGATGTTGGAGCCCAGGAGCCAGACGCCACCGTCGACGACGACTCCTACTACACCGGAGGTGCCTACTACTATGTGATACCCGCTGACGACGACCAGGAGTAGTTAGGAGGATCCCAGGCAGGAGGCCTGCGCCTCTTTCGATCTGTATCCCAGTTTGTGCTAGCCTTCTTAAGGCAACCTTATTTAACTTATGTCTGTACTCAGATATTGTTGCTTCCGCTGACTCGTCTATGATCGAGCTCTTGTATTCGAGCCCTCGAGGCCCCTGGCTTGTAATATGATGCTTGTATGATTTTTTTTATTTGTAGAGTTGTGTTGTGATATCTTCCCGTGAGTCCCTGATCTTGATCGTACACATCTGCGTGCATGATTAGTGTACGATTAAATCGGGGGCGTCACATACCTCGACGGGGATATGCATGTCCCCAAAAATAAGAATATCATATTTCTTTTGATAGTGGGAAGAGGAAATTCAAAACCTCCAATAGTAATAGTTGAAAATTTTCCAATAGAATTGATACTATGAACTTGAGCTTGTTTCTTCGGAAAGTGTACCGTATGCTCATTACCATTAACATGAAAAGTGACATTGCCTTTGTTGCAATCAATAGCAGCCCCTACAGTATTCAAGAAGGGTCTACCGCGGATAATCGACATACTGTCGTCCTCGAGAATATCAAGAATAAGGAAGTCCGTTAAGATAGTAACGTTTGCAACCACAATAGGCACATAATCACAAATACCAATGGGTATAGCAGTTGATTTATCATCCATTTGCAAAGAAATTTTAGTAGGTGTCAACTTATTCAATTCAAGTCTACGATACAAAGAGAAAGGCATAACACTAACACCGGCTCCAAGATTAAATAAAGCAATTTTAACATAGTTTCTTTTACTGGAGCATGGTAAGTTCGTACCCCTTGGATCTCCAAGTTTCTTTGGTATTCCACCCTTAAAAGTATAATTAGCAAGCATGGTGGAAATCTCAGCTTCTGGTATCTTTCTTTTATTAGTAATAATATCTTTCATATAATTAGCATAAGGAGGCATTTTAAGCATATCAGTCAAATGCATACGCAAAAGGATATGTCTAATCATTTCAGCAAAGCGCTCAAAATCCTCATCATCCTTTTTCTTGGATGGCTTAGGAGGAAAGGACATGGGTTTCTGAACCCATGGTTCTCTTTCTCTACCATGTTTCCTAGCAAGAAAGTCTCTCTTATCATAAAATTGATTCTTTGATTGTGGTTTATCAAGATCAACAACAAGTTCAATCTCTACATCATTATCATTACTATGTTGAGCATCAACATGAACATCATTATTACCATTAGCACTAGGTTCATGTTCATTACCAGATTGTGTCTCGGCATCAGAAATAGAAATATCATTGTGATTCTCAGGTGTGTCTAAAACATGTTCACTAGAAGCATGCAAAGTCCTATTAGTTTTCTTTTTGTTTTTATTAGAAGGATTAGGTGCATCAGTATTAATTCTCTGAGAATCTTGCTCAATTCTCTTGGGATGGCCCTCAGGATACAAAGGTTCCTGGGTCATTTCACCACCTCCAGTCATAACCCTAACAACGTTATCATTATTCCTATTATTCAACTCATTAAGGAAATCATCTTGTGCCTTAAGTACTTTTTCTACTTTAGTTGTAACCATGGAAGCATTTTTACTAATAAGATTAAGATCATTGATAGTTCTACTCATATAATCACCCAAGTGGTCAAACATGTAATAATTATGTTTCAATTGTCTACTAACATAAGCATTGAAGTTTTCTTGTTTAACAATAAAATTATCAAACTCATCCAAGCATTGACTAGTAGACTTATTATGAGGAATATCACCTTCATCAAATCTATGGAGAGAGTTTACCTCTACTACCTGTGTCGGGTTATCGAGACCATGTATTTCTTCAATAGGCGGTAAATTCTTAACATCTCCAGCTTTAATAACTTTTTCTTTCATAGATTTCTTTGCCTCTTGCATATCTTCAGGAGTGAGTGTCAGGACCCCGATCCTAAATCACACTGATCTACTCCCTCTGTAAACTAAAATAAGAGCGTTTAGAATACTAAAATTGTGATCTGAATGCTCTTATATTAGTTTACAGAGGGAGTAGCATATAACACATCATATCACTTTGCAGCCTCACGTACGGTATCCCCACGGGTGTCACCTTACCTGGCCCGGGACCGTTTGCGCCTTTTGGCTCACGTATATGATATTTTCGCTAGCATCCATATGACAGAGAACCTGGGCCGACTTGACTAGTCGTGAATCCAAAGTGACACTAACTTACAGGGAGAGGCATACATGATCCAACAACAAACGTGTCGATCATCAACATATGAACCCAAGTCGTAGCAAGCTACAAGGACTTAAAGGAACAACGCATGACATTTCCCTGAAGGGACAGACACAGGAATGGAGAATGACACATGTCGGCCAGCCTAAGTGTTCAGGAGCAGTAGCAAGCTACCATGGCTCAGTGGAAGCACTAGGAGACATTTCCCGGTAAGAGAGGCTACCAAGAATAAACAACTAGTTTGTCGGATCCCACACATACCAAGCATTTCATCAACATACACACAATATGCTCGATATGTGCAAATACAACGTGGCATCACAACAAAACTCTATGACTCAAAGTATTTATTCATTAGGCCTCGAGGAGCCAGATATTACAAACATGGGTTTGATGACCCAGCATTCAAGTCACACAAGAAATAAGCACATGCAGAAGCTTAACTTGTCTGAGTACATACAACTACAAATGAAGAAGGCTAAGAAGCCTGACTATCTACAAGACCCTGCCGAGGGCACAAGATCATAGTTGAGGTAACAAGCTAAATGCCGAAGTCCACACGGAACTACTAGTGAGACTGAAGTCTCTCTGCAAAAACATAAATTAAGCAAACGTGAGTACAAATGTACCCAGCAAGACATACATCAGAACAAGCTACATATGCATCAGTATCAACAAAGGGGGGTGGAGTTTAACTACATCAAGCCAGCTTTGACTAAGTGGCTATCCTGTACTACGACTGTTGGTAACTCTTTTGAGGTGGCGCACATGAGTCTCCGTACGAGAAGGCCATCCATAGCACTCACGCTTATCTTGCGCATTTTAGAGTATCCACTTTCACTTGTCTATCAACTGTATAAGCAACCAAGTAGTCCTTTACCGCAGACGCGACTATTTGAATAGATGATGTTAACCCTGCAGGGGTGTTCTTTTTCACACACGTTCTCACCACTTATCGCCGTTTACACGACATGTACTCGGCAACCTTCAAGTAGAAGCCCAGCAAGGGTGTCGGCCACGACCTGACTAACCACACAAGTCCCTAGTCCAGGTTTATCGCCTACTCAGGTTCCATCCACAAGGAGTTCGGCCGAGGTTTCCACTACGGCCCCAGACGATGTGTGCAGGGTTCCCAAAGCACAAAACGGGTGTCCCGGTACACCGTGCCACGTGCCTACCGCATCATAGCCCACCCCTCGGGTCAGCACTGCACATGGCCTCCAGCATACTACAAACACCAGAAACTACTTGTAACTCCTAGACAGAGGACAAGGGCGGTTAATAAGTCGAGAGGGTCCATTGGTTTCAGGCCCAACGCGTGGTAGTAGCAGATCTTAAATCACATACACAGATCTCAGTTCCTAAGCACGGTTCCAATGAAACAACCCACCATGTACTCCGACATGGCCTCTCATCAATACCTTTACCAAATCGTGTTCACACACTTAGCTCACACACGGTAGGGCATGTTCATCACCATTCCAATTCATCCCTGATGAATCGGACCTGACTCAACTCTAAGCAGGAGTAGGCATGACAAACAAACATGAATGAGTAGGCACATCAGGGCTCAAATAACTCCTACTCATGCTAGTGGGTTTCATCTATTTACTGTGGCAATGACAGGTCATGCAAAGGAAATGGGCCCAACTACCGCAGCATGTAACAGTTGAATCATTGTTGTCCTAATGTAGTAAAAGAGAGCAGGAGCGAGAGAGTGGGATTGTATCGGAATGAACAAGGTGGTTTTGCTTGCCTGGCACTTCTGAAGATAGAGATCTCTTTATCGGTGCAATCAAACTCATTGTTGGAACAACGTCTACTGAGGGGGAACAACACCGGCAAACAGAGAAGGAACACAATCAATGCAATGTGACATATATGATGTATGAATGTGGCATGGCAATATGTTGTTGATTGAGCTAATGAAACTAGCAACAAGTTAAAAGAACCTGGTTTGAACCCTAGGTTCAAATTCAAACTCCATATGTTAATATTCAAATGACATATAATTGATTTGACATGATCAACAGATTTAACTTTCTTTAACATGCAAGAAACCAGTACCAATGGATAGATTGGAGTTTTCTGATAATTTTTCATATATAAATTATTTCATTTGGAGTTACGGTTGAATTTCTATGAGTTTTATAAGTTTCAACTATTTTCTAGAATTTCTGAATTATTTTAATACAGAATTATTTACTGCGTCAGCGTGACATCATCATGACGTCAACAGGTCAACAGGGCTAGTCCAGGTCAAACCTGACATGTGGGTCCCATTGGTCAGTGTCAAAGTGCTGGCTTGTGTCACAATTAGGTGGGCCGGTCAAAGGCCACGTCAGCATGGTCACTGCTGACGCGTGGGTCCACTGGACTTAGATTAATTCTAACTAATTTCTTTAGCCGGTTAATTAAACAGGTGGGGCCCGGCTGTCTGTGGGTCAGGGGTGGTTAACAAGATGGTTAGGTGTAGCGACCAGACCTCAAACAGTCTGATCTCTGTGCTCCGGTGTCATCCCTGGATCAGTAATGCTGACACCACATAGTACTCGGAGGATTTATAACAGAGTAGCAATCACACACTTATTACATCGAGTGTCTCAAAAGAGAACTTATTACAATAAACATGGCTTAAGGCCATCTAATTACGATAACAGCGGAAGGCTTGGAAGATAAGTGAGTCCATCAACTCCAACGGCATCACTGAGTATAGAACCACGACCTAAAACTCCTTAATCATCGTCTGAAAAGTCTGCAACATTAACATTGCAGCCCGAAAACGGGTCAGCACATGGAATATGCTGGCAAGGTAACACATAGAGAATAATGGAATGCAACAGCTATACTATATGCATATTTGGCTGGTGGAAAGCTCTATGGTTACTGTTTTTGCGTAAAGCCAATTTTTCCCTACTTCAAAGGAATAAAATTAATTACTATCATGGTGGTTGTGAAACATTGAGAATGGTTGACAGCATCCTCAATCCCAATTAAGTAACATCATTAAAACCCATCAAAATTAATTTAGAGTAACATGTTGAGATTCACATGATAATCCAGGTACTAGATACTCAAGATGTCCATAACCGGGGACACGGCTAACCATGATTAGTTTGTTACACTCTGCAGAGGTTTGCGCACTTTTCCCCACAAGACTCGATCGCCTCCGTTTGGTTTCTCGCACTACATGGTGTTTGAGAAGACGGATGACCGAGACATAGTCTTTCAGAAGCGCTAGCACCTTACGATCGGGTAGACCGTACCACCTACATCCCCTACATCTGCTAGTCTACCACTATAAGAGTTCGCACAACTTAGTCAACTATGCCAGAGCCCATAATGGCTTGTGGCTGCACACGGAAGTTTCTAGTATGAATAATCTCATGATCCCTTTGAGCCTGGGTGGCGGTCCAAAGAAAAGAGGCAAGTCCTGGAAACCCCAGGTGCCTCAATCCACCCAGATGTGTGTTAGGTTGCCACCTTAGATAAACCATTAATTATCAATCTCACATCTGTCATGGATATCACTCACCCAATCCACGTCTACTAGCATAGCATGGCATAATAAGCAAACGTAGAAGTAACTCCCAAAGGTTTGATAATAAACAGGTAATAGGTACTACCTCATCTACTTCCCATCCCACAATTTAATTAGGTCCTAATCATGCAATGTGTGAGGATTGATCTAATGAAATAAAACTGGGTTGTAGAAAAGGTATGATCAAAGTGTTACTTGCCTTGCTGATGATCCGCGTAACCTAGAGATTCAACGTAACAGGCGGTGCACTCCGGGTATTCTATCACAGACAAACAACAAACATACAATAAGTACTCATCTAATGCACAGGTAAAACTCAAATAGAAGATCTAACCAGAAAGTTCAACTTAAGAACCCTGGTTGGCAAAAAGAATCAAATCGAACGAAGCAAAAGAAATCAAACGGCGAAAGAAAACAACTTCGTTCTAGCAATCTGGATCTAGGGCAAATTTTACAGTAGCAAAAACTTGTTTAAGTTGATTATTCGGAAAGAGGGTTTTGAGACGAAACTCCAGGCGCTTGAATCGCCTGATTCCGATAAACGAGCGAAAAGTTATACTAAAACGAAAATCGGATCAGAAATCGCGATCAGAAAATAACCGCGGAAAATCCGACGAAAAAGACAAACGACGAACAGAATTTTTTTTAAAAAAAAACTGCATGGAAAACGAGGCGGCGGCGAACCTCGAAAGTCGCGTAGCTCCGGCGGCGGCGGCAGCGGGCGGCGGCTAGCTAGGGTTTGGGGCTGGTGGTTGGGCTCCTCCTCTCGGGCTTCGGCACCTTATAAAGGCCCCCGGCCAGCGGTGTCCTGGCCGGTTACGGCCCGTAGTCGGTTCGCGTTTTTTTTAAATCCGCTCGGAAGAAAAATAAAAAAAATACTAAACGGACTCCAAAAATCACGAAATAAATTTTGCCGGGTTTCTAAAATCAAGCCCGATAAAGTGAACATTTATCTGGGCCCAAACTACAACTTTGAAAAACGCGCATTTTTCCTAAATTCAAATAAAATACCGAAAAACTCCGAAATAAAACTTATTTGATTTTTTTTATTAAATCCTCAATATTTATATATTTTGGGAAAGTCATTTTATTCCCTCTCTCATATTTTTGTAATAGAAATAATTGATGATAAAATAAAATAAATCAAATGATCCTGTTTACATAATTTGAGAAAACTCAAATATGTAAATAACGAAATCCCCAACTCTCTCCGTGGGTCCTTGAGTTGCTTAGGATTTTCTAGGATCAAAACCAAAAGCAAAATAAAATATGATATGCATGATGACCTAATGTATAACATTCCAAATTGAAAATTTGGGATGTTACAAACCTACCCCCCTTAAGATGAATCTCGCCCTCGAGATTCGGGTTGGCTAGAAAATAGGTGAGGGTGGTCTTTGAGCAAATCTTCCTCTCTCTCCCAGGTGGCTTCATCCTCTGTGTGGTGGCTCCACTGAACTTTGCAAAACTTGATAACCTTGCTATGAGTAACTCGGCTGGCAAACTCAAGAATCTTGACTGGTTTCTCCTCATAGGTCAAATTGTTATCCAACTGAATTGCTTCTAATGGCACTGTGTCTCTCTAAGGTATGTCAGCCATCTCCGCGTGACACTTCTTCAACTGAGAAACGTGAAACACATCATGCACTCCTGCCAATCCTTCTGGCAATTCCAACTTGTAAGCTACTTCTCCCATACGCTCCAAAACTCGATATGGTCCTATAAATCGTGGTGCTAACTTCCCCTTAACTCCAAATCGCTTAATCCCTCGAAGTGGGGATACTCGAAGATAAGCTCTGTCTCCGACTTCGTAAACTGTCTCCTTGCGTTTAGAATCTGCGTAGCTCTTCTGTCTAGACTGGGCTACCTTGAGCCTATCGCGAATCAACTTTACCTTCTGTTCAGACTCTTTAATCAAATCTGGTCCAAACAACTGGCGGTCTCCAACTTCGTCCCATGACAACGGTGTCCTGCACCTTCTTCCATACAAAGCTTCGAAAGGTTCCATCTTCAAACTGGTCTGATAGCTATTATTGTAAGAAAAATCTGCATATGGCAAATTATCGTCCCAACTAGATCCATAATCTAGTGCACAAGCTCTCCGCATATCTTCCAAAATCTGATTGACTCTCTCAGTCTGTCCATCTGTCTGCGGGTGAAAAGCTGTACTGAATTCTAGCCTAGTACCCAAAGTCTCATGCAACTGCTTCCAGAACTTTGAGGTAAACTGGGTTCCTCTATCCGATACGATGCTCCTCGGAACTCCATGCAAACATACGATCCTGGTCATGTATATCTTTGCCAACTTAGCACTAGTGTAAGTGGTCTTTACTGGGATGAAATGAGCTACTTTCGTCAATCGATCGACTACAACCCAAATCGAGTCATAGCCAGAACGAGTCCTTGGCAATCCCATGATAAAATCCATGCCTAGCTTATCCCACTTCCATTCGGGTATTCGGCAATGGTTGCAACAATCCTGCTGGCTTCTGATGTTCTGCCTTTACTCTCTGACATACATCACAAACTGCTACATACTCCGCAATATCCTTCTTCATTCCGGTCCACCAGAAAATATCCTTCATATCCAAATACATCTTGGTATTTCCTGGGTGAATCGAATACGGTGAATCATGTGCCTCTTGCAGAATCAACTTCCTAATCTCCGGGTTATTGGGCACGTAAACACGGTCTTCAAACCATAGGGTGTCGTGCTCATCCTCACGAAATCCTTTAGCTTTTCCTTTGCTCAGTTTCTCCTTTATAGCGGCAATCTCTTTGTCAGTTTTCTGAGCTTCTCTGATTTTGTCCATCAAAGTTGACTGAATCTCTAGTGCTGCTACATAGCCTCTCGAAACTATTTCCACACATAGTTCACGAAGATTTTCTGCTAACTCCTTGGGTATTTCTCCCGTCATTAGCGTATTGACATGGCTCTTGCGGCTTAATGCATCAGCTACTACATTAGCCTTCCCGGGATGATAATGCAATTTCATATCATAATCCTTGATAAGCTCCAACCATCTCCTTTGTCTGAGGTTCAACTCCTTTTGCATGAAAATATACTTCAAACTCTTATGATTCGTGTACACCTCACAATGATTTCCAATGAGGAAATGTCTCCATGTCTTTAGCGCATGCACTACGGCTGCTAACTCCAAATCATGCGTAGCATAATTCAATTCGTGGGGCTTCAGTTGTCGTGAAGCATACGAAACAACTCTCCCTTCCTGCATAAGCACTGCTCCAAGTCCTCGACGTGAAGCGTCGCAATACACCTCATAATCCTTGGTTTGATCTGGCAAAATCAACACTGGTGAGGCCACCAAACGTTTCTTCAACTCCTAGAAACTTGCCTCACACTCATCAGTCCATTTGAACTTAGTATCCTTCTTCAGCAACTCCGTCATAGGCTTTGCAATCTTTGAGAAATTCTCAATAAATCTCCGGTAGTATCCTGCGAGTCCAAGAAAACTCCGGATCTCTCCAACTGTTGTTGGTGCTTCCCACTTGGTCACGGTTTCAACTTTAGCGGGATCTACTGCTATACCTTCTCCGGATATAACGTGTCCGAGGAATCCTACTTCCTTCAACCAAAATTCACATTTGCTGAACTTGGCATATAATTGATGTTCTCTGAGCTTTCCAAGTACCAAACGCAAATGCTCCTTATGCTCCTCTTCATTCTTCGAATAAACCAGGATATCATCAATGAACACTATGACGAACTTATCCAAAAACTCCATAAACACTTTGTTCATCATGTTCATAAAATAGGCAGGCGCATTAGTCAGTCCAAATGACATAACGGTATACTCATATAGTCCATATCTTGTGGTGAAAGCTGTCTTAGGTATATCCTGTTCTCGAATCTTCAACTGGTGGTATCCTGATCGCAAATCGATCTTGGAAAACACTTTAGCTCCTTGCAATCGATCAAACAGATCGTTGATCATTGGTAGTGGGTACTTGTTCTTGATTGTTACTTCGTTCAATCCTCGATAATCAACAACCATCCTTAACGATCCATCCTTCTTTTCCACTAGAAGTACTGGCGATCCCCAAGGCGAAGAACTTGGGCGAATATATCCCTTATCCAGTAACTCCTTAATCTGCTTCTTAATTTCCACCAAATCTTTTGCTGGCATCCTATATGGTCTCTTTGATATTGGCCTAGTGCCTGGCAATAGCTCAATCAAAAACTCAATGTCTCTATCCGGTGGCATGCCTGGCAACTCTTCGGGAAATACATCAGGAAAATCCTTTACCACTGGTACTTCCTCCTGCACAACTCCTATTAGGCAATTTACTTGTGTCCTTTTTGGTACATGCCAGGATACATACTTGATCCTTCTCCCTTCTGGTGTGGTAAGCAAAATTGACTTACTAGCACACTCAATATTACCTTTATACTTTGATAACCAATCCATGCCTAATATCACATCCAATCCTTGAGATTCCAATACTATTAGGTCTGAGGGAAAAACATAGTTACCAATCCTTAATGGTAACCGATCACACCATAAACTTGCCACATACTCTGCTCTTGGCGAGGTTACTAACATGGGTGACCTAAGGGCTTGGGTTGGTAGGTTATACTTATCCACAAATCCCCTTGAGATATATGAATGCGATGCACCAGTATCAAAAAGAACGAGTGCAGTAAATGACTTAACCAAAAACTTACCTATTACTGCATCGGGCTGAGCTTCAACCTCCTCCACGCTAACGTGGTTCAACTGTCCCCTGTTGAAAGGGTTCGGCTTCTTCCCAGAACTTCCATTGCCATTTTGGCCTTCAGGACATTCATTTGCAAAATGTCCTGGCTTCGAACACTTATAGCAAGTGACATGACTCAAGTCCTTCTTGGCTGGGGTCGATGGGGTGCTGCGGTTATGGCCATTTCTTCCTCCATTCCCATTACCATTCTTAGTGCCATTGTGATTGTGCGAGCTACCTACTCCATGGGTATGCTGAAAATGTCCTCCTGGTCTAGGGGTAAAACGAGGCTTTTGCTGAGCTCCTGAATTATACTTTCCTTGTCCATACTTCCTCTTGCGGTTCTCAATTTGCTGCTGCTTCCCTTCAATCATAAAAGCACGATCTACCAACTCCTGGTAGTTGTTGAAGGTGGCTACCATCAACTGCATACTCAACTCATCATTCAGTCCTTCCAGGAATTTCTCCTGCTTAGCTGCATCCGTAGCAACGTCATCTGGGGCATAACGTGCTAGCTTACTAAACTCCTCCGCATACTGGCCAACTGTCCGTCCTCCTTGGCGCAAGTTACGAAACTCACGCTTCTTCATGGCCATTGCTCCTGCTGAAACATGGGCAGTACGAAAAGCTTGCTGAAACTGGTCCCATGTGACAGTGTCGACTTGGAAGGTGGCTGTGAAAATTCTCCCACCAAGAGGTTGCGGGTCCTTCTAACTGGTGTGTGGCAAACTTAACCTTCTCCACATCTGTGCATCCTGCTGTGGTCAACTCCCTAGATATCTTGCGGAGCCAATCATCTGCTACTATCGGCTCGGTGCTACTGGAAAACACCGGCGGATTCAGCCTAAGAAAACGGGCTAAGTGGTCAACAGGTGGTGGTGGTGGTGGTGGGTTGTTGTTGTTGTTTCCCTGATTCTGATTCTGAACTAGCAACTGCATCAAGGTGTTCTGCTGCTGGATCAACTGAGTGAGCTCCGGCGGAAAGGCAAATCCGGGGTCACGTCTCGGAGGCATCTGAGGGTTTAGAAAAGATGATATATAAGAATAGAGGGGGTCTAAAGGGAAAACACTACCCATATGCACATGAGGCAAAAGCACACAATTCACTTCAATCAATCAAACAAGGCATACAATCGATCTAGCTATCGCAAGAGTGCTCGGACTACTATATTTACATGGTGGACTACTACTACTGATGAGGTGGTCTACTAGAAATATTCTACGGTTGTAGACTCCATGATATCTGCTCCTGCTTCATCAACATAGTCATCATCGCTACTTTCTGCTTCCGAGTCGGTGGCGTCAATGATGATGTAGTCTTCCGGGCTAATCTCCTTGGGTTCTTCGTCTTCATCTACTGGTGTCGGGCCTCCCATAAATATGCCAATCTTCTTGATCAGATCGTCATTCTTCTCCACCAATACTTCAATTTCTTCTTCATAACCTTCGCGTGTAGCCTTGAGTTCTTCCTCCAGTTCCTTGATTCTAGTCTTAGCCTTCTTCAGATCTATCACGTCGGCGCACATCTAATTCTCCTGTCGTCGAATGTGCTGGTTTAATTCCTGAATAAAAGTTGCAATTGATCTATCTTTCCTGGTGCTGATCATCTCCCAGTGTTCATCTCGGCGCCCACAAATCTGGTAGATAGTATCCTTAAGATCCTTGCAGTAGACTTCTCCAATGCGTCCCATGGCGATGTGAGCTGCCATGCTCTTTCCTAGACTCCAAGTTGGTGCATCAAAAGAAAACTCTATGGGCTCAGTGACTGGCATGAACGTCCTTCCTGGAACTTGAACTTGTATCATCCAGCGCTCTTCTTCAGGTAAAGTGGCGTTGTAGATTCCCATGAAGCTTGGTATTCCTATGTTCAGGTATCTAGTGACTTCCTTCAAGTGGCGTCCAAAGGGTGTATCTTCATCTGGTTGGGTGAACTTGTTCCTTGCATCCGCCATCCTAAAGAGTAGAAAAGATGAGAAGTCAGAAGAGAAGAGAGTGATCTAGTGATCTAGGTCTTTAGCTTAGTGGTCGTGTCCTACAGTCAGCGTGTGCTCTGATACAATCTCTGTAGCGACCAGACCTCAAACAGTCTGATCTCTGTGCTCCGGTGTCATCCCTGGATCAGTAATGCTGACACCACACAGTACTCGGAGGATTTATAACAGAGTAGCAATCACACACTTATTACATCGAGTGTCTCAAAAGAGAACTTATTACAATAAACATGGCTTAAGGCCATCTAATTACGATAACAGCGGAAGGCTTGGAAGATAAGTGAGTCCATCAACTCCAACGGCATCACTGAGTATAGAACCACGACCTAAAACTCCTTAATCGTCGTCTGAAAAGTCTACAACATTAACGTTGCAGCCCGAAAACGGGTCAGCACATGGAATATGCTGGCAAGGTAACACATAGAGAATAATGGAATGCAACAGCTATACTATATGCATATTTGGCTGGTGGAAAGCTCTATGGTTACTGTTTTTGCGTAAAGCCAATTTTTCCCTACTTCAAAGAAATAAAATTAATTACTATCATGGTGGTTGTGAAACATTGAGAATGGTCGATAGCATCCTCAATCCCAATTAAGTAACATCATTAAAACCCATCAAAATTAATTTAGAGTAACATGTTGAGATTCACATGATAATCCAGGTACTAGATACTCAAGATGTCCATAACCGGGGACACAGCTAACCATGATTAGTTTGTTACACTCTGCAGAGGTTTGCGCACTTTTCCCCACAAGACTCGATCGCCTCCGTTTGGTTTCTCGCACTACATGGTGTTTGAGAAGACGGATGACCGAGACATAGTCTTTCAGAAGCGCTAGCACCTTACGATCGGGTAGACCGTACCACCTACATCCCCTACATCTGCTAGTCTACCACTGTAAGAGTTCGCATAACTTAGTCAACTATGCCAGAGCCCATAATGGCTTGTGGCTGCACACGGAAGTTTCTAGTATGAATAATCTCATGATCCCTTTGAACCTGGGTGGCGGTCCAAAGAAAAGAGGCAAGTCCTGGAAACCCCAGGTGCCTCAATCCACCCAGATGTGTGTTAGGTTTCCACCTTAGATAAACCATTAATTATCAATCTCACATCTGTCATGGATATCACTCACCCAATCCACATCTACTAGCATAGCATGGCATAATAAGCAAACGTAGAAGTAACTCCCAAAGGTTTGATAATAAACAGGTAATAGGTACTACCTCATCTACTTCCCATCCCACAATTTAATTAGGTCCTAATCATGCAATGTGTGAGGATTGATCTAATGCAATAAAACTGGGTTATAGAAAAGGTATGATCAAAGTGTTACTTGCCTTGCTGATGATCCGCGTAACCTAGAGATTCAACGTAACAGGCGGCGCACTCCGGGTATTCTATCGTAGTCAAACAACAAACATACAATAAGTACTCATCTAATGCACAGGTAAAACTCAAATAGAAGATCTAACCAGAAAGTTCAACTTAAGAACCCTGGTTGGCAAAAAGAATCAAATCGAACGAAGCAAAAGAAATCAAACGGCGAAACAAAACAACTTCGTTCTAGCAATCTGGATCTAGGGAAAATTTTACAATAGCAAAAACTTGTTTAAGTTGATTATTCGGAAAGAGGGTTTCGAGACGAAACTCCAGGCGCTTGAATCGCCTGATTCCGATAAACGAGCGAAAAGTTATACTAAAACGAAAATCGGATCAGAAATCGCGATCAGAAAATAACCGCAGAAAATCCGACGAAAAAGACAAAGGACGAACAGAATTTTAAAAAAACTGCACGGAAAACGAGGCAGCGGCGAACCTCGAAAGTCGCGCAGCTCCGGCGGCGACGGCGCTGGGCGGCGGCGGCGGCGGCTGGGGCGGCTGGGGCGGCGGCTAGCTAGGGTTTGGGGCTGGTGGCTGGGCTCCTCCTCTCGGGGTTCGGCGCCTTATAAAGGCCCCCGGCCAGCGGTGTCTTGGCCGGTTACGGCCCGTAGTCGGTTCGCGTTTTTTTTTAAATCCGCTCGGAAGAAAAATAAAAAAATACTAAACGGACTCCAAAAATCACGAAATAAATTTTGCCGGGTTTCTAAAATCAAGCCCGATAAAGTGAACATTTATCTGGGCCCAAACTACAACTTTGAAAAACGCGCAATTTTCCTAAATTCAAATAAAATACCAAAAAACTCCGAAATAAAACTTATTTGATTTTTTTATTAAATCCTCAATATTTCTATATTTTGGGAAAGTCATTTTATTCCCTCTCTCATATTTTTGTAATAGAAATAATTGATGATAAAATAAAATAAATCAAATGATCCTGTTTACATAATTTGAGAAAACTCAAATATGTAAACAACGAAATCCCCAACTCTCTCCGTGGGTCCTTGAGTTGCTTAGGATTTTCTAGGATCAAAACCAAAAGCAAAATAAAGTATGATATGCATGATGACCTAATGTATAACATTCCAAATTGAAAATTTGGGATGTTACATTAGGCAGCTAATGACGGGTTAGCCGGTGACCAATCATTGATGCTAAGCAGTGCACGGCGGCGATCGGTGGCCGGCTGTTTCCGGCCACAGCTGCTTGTGCGGTTGGGCACATTGGGGAGCTCTACGGTGGCGCTTTGGATGGTGGAAGCGGCATGTGCTGGGGCGGCTGGAGACGACTGCAGCGTCGACCACGACGACGACTAAAGCTTGGTCGGGTGCGGGCGCAGGGCTGCAGGGCGGTAGGAAGGGAGCTGGTGGCCTAGATGGCACCCACAGGCCACTAGAAGCACTTTGGTGCCACGTGAAAGCACAAGTGCTCCCTAGGTGGTTTTGATAATTGATGACAACATATCTCTTGTTGGACTAACACTTCTATCTAGCATGTTTCAGATAAGTTCAACAATGGAGTGGCATGGACTAAAGGTTGTGGGAACTCCTTCAAGATGCTAAGGACAAGGGATTGGCTAAAGCTTCAAGCTCAAGACTCTTCACTTTTACATTTTAGTGATCCAAGATCACATTGAGTCCATAGGAAAAGCCAATACTATCAAGGAGGGATGAGGTGTTGCTTAATGAGCCTCTTGCTTCATGTGCTTAATGATATGCTCCAAAATCCTCAACTACTTTCCCATATCCACATATGACCTAAACCCTAAGCCAAACTCGGTCCTACCGATTCTTCCTATCCGGCGCCACCGAGTTTCACTTGTCATAAGCCACTGCCAAACCCTAATCAGCTCGGTCTCACCGATGGGATCTCGGTCTCACCGAGATGGGCTTGCAAACTCTCTGTTACCCATTGCAATATTCTCGGTCCCACCGAGATATGCAATCGGTCCCACCGAGTTTGCTTGACCAAATCTCAGTTTCACTTATTACCCAAATCGGTCCCACCGAGTTTGAGTAATCGGTTAAACCGAGTTTTGGATTTACCCTAACCCTAGCACATCGGTCCCACCGAGTTGATCCAGTCGGTCCCACCGAAATCACTAACGGTCACTAGGTTTACATTTTCGGTCCGACCGAGTTTATTGATTCGGTCCCACCGAGATTGGAAAACTGTGTAACGGTTGGATTTTGTGTGGAGGCTATATATACCCCTCCACCTCCTTCTCATTCGATGAGAGAGCCATCAGAACACACACATCATTCCAACTCATATGTTCTGAGAGAGAACCACCTACTCATGTGTTGAGACCTAGACATTCCATTCTTACCATATGAATCTTGATCTCTAGCCTTCCCAAGTTGCTTTCCACTCAAATCTTCTTTCCACCAAATCCAAATCCTATGAGAGAGAGTTGAGTGTTGGGGAGACTATCATTTGAAGCACAAGAGCAAGGAGTTGATTACCTACACACCATTTGTTACTTCTTGGAGAGTGGTGTCTCCTAGATTGGCTAGGTGTCACTTGGGAGCCTCCGACAAGATTGTGGAGTTGAACCAAGGAGTTTGTAAGGGCAAGGAGATCGCCTACTTCGTGAAGATATACCGCTAGTGAGGCAAGTCCTTCGTGGGCGATGGCCATGGTGGGATAGACAAGATTGCTTCTTCGTGGACCCTTTGTGGGTGGTTGCTTCTTCGTGGACCCTTCGTGGGTGGAGCCCTGTGTGGACTCGCGCAACCGTTGCCCTTGGGTGGAGCCCTGTGTGGACTCGCGCAACCGTTACCCTTCGTGGGTTGAAGTCTCCATCAACGTGGATGTAGGATAGCACCACCTATCCGAACCACGGGAAAACATCCGTGTCTCCAATTGCGTTTGATCTCTCCAAACCCTTCCCTTTACATTCTTGCAAGTTGCATGCTTTACATTCCGCTGCGCATATACTCTTTGCATGCTTGCTTGATATGTATTGTGTGTGTTGAAATTGCGCCTAAACCCCACTTAAACCGGAAAAAGCTTAAAAATTGCAACTTTAGCACTAAGTGTCTAATCACCCCCCCTTTAGACACATCTACTTCTAGATCCTACAAGTGGTATCAGAGCATTGGTCTCCATTGCCTTGGTTTAATCACCATTGGAGGAAGATGGATGTGTCTACTCTAGGGAGTCTTAGACATAGAGTGCCTATTCTTGATGGAAAGTATTTTCATGAGTGGAAAAATGAGATGCTTGTAATCTTCAATCAATATCATTTGAACAAGTATATTGCTAGCCCTTGTGCACCCCATATTGATCCCTTGCATCCTACCCTAGATGAAGATATTGACATGATTCGCAATCTTAGAACTATTGAGCTCATCATTAGAGGATTGCCCAAAGATTTGATTGCAAGTTTGCCTACTCAAAATTGCGCCTATACTATATGGAAATTTCTTGAGGAATGGTTTCCCAATCACTCCTTGAAAACTTTGGATGAAATTCTCCATAAATCTATTGCCTTGAGTAAGATGAACTCTAGTGATCCTAGTTTTGGTAAATGTCTTCTTGAACTTGCCAATCTTAAGCATGCTAAAGGAGATGTTGGAATCATTAATGATATCATACTCAAAGCTATAAGAGTTCATAAAAGTAACCACTTTGATCATTTATCTAATGAATTACCCTCTCTAGGAAATGATGAGTCACAAGATCATGACGAACATGAATATTATGATGATGATGATAGTGACTCGGATCTTGATAATGCAATGAGACATTTTGGTCTTATGGAAAATTCTCGGGGATATGAATCAGGAGGAAAGGAATGGGTTCTTGATAGTGGATGCACTGATCATATGACCGGAGATGAAGAGATGTTCCGTGAGCTTGCTGAAAACAACGGCCCTCGAAAATATGTCACCTTTGGTGATAATTCAAAGGGTAAAGTGGTTGGCCTTGGTAAGGTGGCCATCTCACATGATAGTTCCATTCAAAATGTCATGCTCGTTGAATCTCTTGGCTACAACTTACTTTCAGTATCTAGACTTGCTGATTTCAGTTTGAATGTCCTATTTACTGAGGTAGATTGCCAAGTATTTCGTCGAGACAATCATAAAATGGTCTTTACGGGTATGCGTAGAGGTGATCTCTACATTGTCGATTTCTCTAAAAAGGCACAACCTAAAACTTGCTTTGTTGCTAAATCCTCAAAAGGCTGGTTGTGGCATAGACGACTAGGTCACGTTGGCATGAGAAACCTTGACAAGCTTATTAAAGGAAATCATATCCTTGGAGTTAACGATGTCATATTTGATAAGGATAGACTTTGCAGTGCTTGTCAAGCAGGTAAACAGGTTGGAGGAAGACATCCCGTGAAGAACATCATGACCACAAGGAGGCCACTCGAGCTGCTTCACATGGATCTTTTTGGTCCCAACGCCTACAAGAGTCTCGGTGGAAATTCTTTTGGTCTAGTTATAGTTGATGATTTTTCAAGATTTACGTGGGTGTTCTTTCTTAATGACAAGTCGCAGGTCCAGAAGATCTTTAGAAACTTCGCTAGGAAAGCCCAAAATCAGTTTGATGTGAAGATCAAGAAGGTTCGGAGTGACAACGGAACGGAGTTCAAGAACGCAAATGTGGACACCTTTCTTGACGAAGAAGGGATTTCACACGAGTTCTCGGCTACATACACACCTCAACAAAATGGAGTTGTTGAGAGGAAGAACCGGACGCTCATCGAAATGGCAAGAACAATGCTTGATGAATACAAAACGCCAAAGCACTTTTGGGCAGAAGCGGTTGAGACAGCTTGTCACGCAACAAATCGCTTATATCTTCACAAGCTACTCGGCAAGACGGCATACGAGCTCCTCACCGGTAACAAGCCTCAAGTTGGATACTTCCGAGTATTCGGCTCAAAGTGCTACATTCTTGATAAGCATCGTCGTTCAAAGTTTGCTCCTAAATCTCATGAAGGTTTTCTACTTGGTTATGGATCAAACTCTCACACTTACTGTGTCTACAACAATTTCACCTGAAAGGTTGAAGAGACGGTAGATGTGAAGTTTGATGAATCTAATGGCTTGCAAGTAGAGCAATTGCCAATTGATGTAGGAGACAAAGACCCTTCAGAAGCAATTCAAGACTTGTCCATTGGCAAAATTCGTCCAACAGAGGTGAAGGAGAGTACTTCATCCGTCCAAGTGGAAGCTTCTACTTCACAACAAGGTGAACCAAGAATCGACACGGAAGCATCCACAAGTGGGACACACCAAGATGAAGAAAACAAGGAAGTATGTCAAGATGAACATCAACAACCTCCTTTTCCACCACAACAAGAGAACGACGACGTCAACAATGAAGAAGGCCAAGAAGAAGAACAAGATGAAGAAGATGTTCAACGAAGACCCAAGCAAAAGCTCTCACGAGTTCGAGCAAGAATTGCCAAAGATCATCCCGTTGAGCAAATCCTCAATGATATACAAACCGGGAGAATCACTCGCTCAAAAACTCGTTTAGCTAACTTTTGTGAAAAATATTCATTCATCTCTAGCATTGAACCAATGAAGTTTGAAGAAGCATTGGAAGATCCGGATTGGATAAACGCTATGCATGAAGAGCTACATAATTTTGAGAGGAACCAAGTTTGGACATTGGTTGAGAAGCCCGACAACAACCACAACATCATTGGTACCAAATGGGTGTTTCGCAACAAGCAAGATGAAGATGGACAAGTGGTCCGCAACAAAGCACGTCTCGTCGCCCAAGGATACACACAAGTCGAAGGTATGGACTATGGTGAGACGTATGCTCCCGTTGCTAGACTTGAGTCCATTCGCATCTTACTTGCCTATGCTAATCACCATAATATCACCTTGTACCAAATGGACATTAAAAGTGCTTTTCTAAATGGAGAAATAGAGGAGGAAGTTTATGTCAAACAACCTCCCGGCTTTGTCAATCCTAAGAAACCAAATCATGTTTACAAACTTCACAAAGCTCTTTATGGTCTTAAACAAGCTCCTAGAGCATGGTATAAATGCTTGACCAAGTTCCTTACTACAAGTGGTTTTGAAATTGGTAAAATTGATTCTACTCTTTTTACTAAAAGGGTTAATGGAGAACTATTCGTATGCCAAATTTATGTTGATGACATCATATTTGGTTCAACTAACCCTCTCTTTAGTGAAAAGTTTGGAAAGCTAATGTCAGAGAAGTTTGAGATGTCTATGATGAGTGAACTCAAATTCTTTCTCGGGTTGCAAATCAAGCAAACTAAGGAAGGTACATTTGTCTCTCAAACAAAGTACACCAAGGACTTATTCAAGAAGTTCAATATGCAAGAATGCAAAGGTATGTCTACACCCATGCCTACTAGTGGACATAATGATTTGACCAAAGATGGTGAACCTGTTGATCAAAAGGTTTATCGCTCTATGATTGGTTCATTGTTATACCTATGTGCTTCACGTCCCGATATTATGCTAAGTGTGTGCATGTGTGCACGATATCAAGCTGCTCCTAAAGATTGTCATCTTAAGGCTGTGAAAAGGATAGTGAGATATTTAATCCATACACCAAATTTTGGCATTTGGTATCCTAAGAGGTCTTCTTTTGATCTTGTTGGCTATTCCGACTCAGATTATGCCGGAGACAAGGTTGATAGAAAGTCCACTCCGGGTACTTGTCAATTTCTTGGTAGATCTCTTGTGTCTTGGTCTTCCAAGAAACAAAACTCGGTATCCTTATCCACCGCCGAAGCGGAATACATTGCCGCTGGTTCATGTTGTGCTCAATTACTTTGGATGACCCAAACTCTTAAAGATTATGGGATTTATGTGAAACATGTTCCACTGCTTTGTGACAATGAAAGTGCTATCAAAATTGGTCATAATCCTGTACAACATTCTCGAACTAAGCATATTGAAGTTCGTCATCATTTCATTCGAGATCATGTTGCTAAGGGTGACATCAATCTTAAGCATGTTCGCACCGATAAGCAATTAGCGAATATATTCACTAAACCACTTGATGAGAAAGTGTTTTGCAGGTTGAGAGGAGAATTGAACATCATTGATGCTTCAAACTTGGAGTAGAAACTCCATTGGATACATGCAAGACATGAGCTTATGACTAATCCATGATATATCTCTTATGATAACTATCTTATGTCTTGGATATATTTGCACCTTGCATGTTGTCTAACCCATGTAGGTGCTTGGTTGAATCAAATTCCATGAGATTGCGACTCACTCACATCTTGAGCAATCTCTACAAGACCAAGACTCTACACAATAGTGGTTGAAGACAAGGAAGCACAAAACCATTCAAACATATCCTTTGACAAATTCTATGTTAAGCTTCATGATTGTCATTTTTGGATACACAAGTGCTCTTCCTTGCAAGAACTAACCCGTGTAGGTAGATGAACTCAAACTCCAAGTGGTGCTCCCAACTCTTGATGAACTACATCAACCCTGAGCACCCACACAAGTTCAACTACATGAGCAAGAACCACATCACCACCCAAGGTATGTCATTCCATCTTAGAGAAGCTTTACTCCAAGACATGAGTCAAAGCAACTCAACAAGATGTGAATACATCAAGATGCTTAAACGAAAAATGGTAACCCCATTTTGAGCTTAAACGATGAGTATGACCTATGATCAAGTGTCCTCACTTGACTCCTAAGTCAATATACTCTAATATAGGTGACTATGTCACTGCCCAATTCTAGATGAAGTTCTCTTGTGTCCTTTTCTGAGTTATTGCATTTGTTCCTTGCATATTTGTTTCCTTCTCTCTCAAACAAAAAAACTTCATCTAGAAACTTTCACTCTTTTCCTTTTTGTTTTTGTTCTGCATTTTTCTGCATCAAATTCCTTGCAAATCATTCAGCTAATTCATTGCAAATCTTTGTGAGATCTTCTTGACTAGTGAGCTGAGGTGACAAGTGTTTTTCTCTGTGTAAACTCGGTTTCACCGACTTGCAAATTTCGGTCCAACCGAATCTTTTCGGTACCACCGAAATATGCCACTCGGTGCCACCGACTTTGTAATCAGAAAACCAATTTGCCACTTGTTCTACATTTCTTCTGATCCAGCTCCACTCAATGAATCTTGTCCTCCACAAGCATCACAATTTTATCCTCTGCTTTGTGCTGAATCTCAAGGACCAAACCTATTTGACGGATTCCAGGAAAAACCTTCTTGGAAATTGATGTCAGAGGGGGAGAGAGAGATCACATCAAAGCTTGTAGGAAAGAGAGATCACACCAAGGGAGAGAAAAAGTATTAAGGGGGAGAGAAAGTCTCAAGGATCCCAGATGTTGTTAAGGGGGAGAGAGAGATTTCCAGGGAGAGAAAAATACTCAAGGATCCCAGATGCTTGATGTTCAAGAGGAGAGATGCCACATGTCTTTTTGGGGGAAAGACATGTTCATATGAACTCATTTGAATTTACTTCTATTCAGCTCTGATTTTCTGTTTCCTATCTTCTCCCAATATCCCATGTAAGATTCAGGGGGAGCAAGACACCTAAGGGAAAATAAATCAGCCAAATTCATTGCATATATTTATTCTTGGGGACATGTTGAATCCAATGTTATCACTCTCTACATGTCATCCCAGTCTTGGCATTCTTGTGGTTTCTTTTGTTTGCTCTGGCTAGTGGACGTACCTGTGTTATCTAACCTTGTTTGCAGGTTCATTCCATCCTAAGCCAACTCGAGACCACAAGGTAAGTATATGCATCAAAATCATGAGTATGAGGAGTTCTTGCTTATGTACATACTGTTTGCAAGAAGGACTCATGAGCATGAAGGTATTTTCCTTAATAATCTTTTGCTCTGATGCATATGGCCAAGATACATGTAACACATTGCCTACTCTGTCATGATTATGCTCTCACATGCCTCTGTATTTCATATTTACATGAGTGCATACATGTAGGGGGAGCCTATGCTTGCTACATGTTCTTCCAAAGCTTTACTTGCTGTTCTGTATATATCTTTATCTAAAGCTTTGATGTATGTTGCCATCAATTACCAAAAAGGGGGAGATTGAAAGCACAAGTGCTCCCTAGGTGGTTTTGATAATTGATGACAACATATCTCTTGTTGGACTAACACTTCTATCTAGCATGTTTCAGATAAGTTCAACAATGGAGTGGCATGGACTAAAGGTTGTGGGAACTCCTTCAAGATGCTAAGGACAAGGGATTGGCTAAAGCTTCAAGCTCAAGACTCTTCACTTTTACATTTTAGTGATCCAAGATCACATTGAGTCCATAGGAAAAGCCAATACTATCAAGGAGGGATGAGGTGTTGCTTAATGAGCCTCTTGCTTCATGTGCTTAATGATATGCTCCAAAATCCTCAACTACTTTCCCATATCCACATATGACCTAAACCCTAAGCCAAACTCGGTCCTACCGATTCTTCCTATCCGGCGCCAACGAGTTTCACTTGTCATAAGCCACTGCCAAACCCTAATCAGCTCGGTCTCACCGATGGGATCTCGGTCTCACCGAGATGGGCTTGCAAACTCTCTGTTACCCATTGCAATATTCTCGGTCCCACCGAGATATGCAATCGGTCCCACCGAGTTTGCTTGACCAAATCTCAGTTTCACTTATTACCCAAATCGGTCCCACCGAGTTTGAGTAATCAGTCAAACCGAGTTTTGGATTTACCCTAACCCTAGCACATCTGTCCCACCGAGTTAATCCAGTCGGTCCCACCGAAATCACTAACGGTCACTAGGTTTACATTTTCGGTCTGACCGAGTTTATTGATTCGGTCCCACCGAGATTGGAAAACTGTGTAACGGTTGGATTTTGTGTGGAGGCTATATATACCCCTCCACCTCTTTCTCACTTAGTGAGAGAGCCATCAGAACACACACATCATTCCAACTCATTTGTTCTGAGAGAGAACCACCTACTCATGTGTTGAGACCAAGACATTCCATTCCTACCATATGAATCTTGATCTCTAGCCTTCCCAAGTTGCTTTCCACTCAAATCTTCTTTCCACCAAATCCAAATCCTATGAGAGAGAGTTGAGTGTTGGGGAGACTATCATTTGAAGCACAAGAGCAAGGATTTCATTACCTACACACCATTTGTTACTTCTTGGAGAGTGGTGTCTCCTAGATTGGCTAGGTGTCACTTGGGAGCCTCCGACAAGATTGTGGAGTTGAACCAAGGAGTTTGTAAGGGCAAGGAGATCGCCTACTTCGTGAAGATCTACCGCTAGTGAGGCAAGTCCTTCGTGGGCGATGGCCATGGTGGGATAGACAAGGTTGCTTCTTCGTGGACCCTTTGTGGGTGGTTGCTTCTTCGTGGACCCTTCGTGGGTGGAGCCCTGTGTGGACTCGCGCAACCGTTGCCCTTGGGTGGAGCCCTGTGTGGACTCGCGCAACCGTTACCGTTCGTGGGTTGAAGTCTCCATCAACGTGGATGTAGGATAGCACCACCTATCCGAACCACGGGAAAAACATCCGTGTCTCCAATTGCATTTGATCTCTCCAAACCCTTCCCTTTACATTCTTGCAAGTTGCATGCTTTACATTCCGCTGCGCATATACTCTTTGCATGCTTGCTTGATATGTATTGTGTGTGTTGAAATTGCGCCTAAACCCCACTTAAACCGGAAAAAGCTTAAAAATTGCAACTTTAGCACTAAGTGTCTAATCACCCCCCCCCCTTAGACACATCTACTTCTAGATCCTACACCACGTGTTCGGGCGGAGGGGCTCGGGGCAAGGGAGCTGGGCGGCCATGGCAGACAGTGGTGCTTGGGCACGCGGGCGGGGGTGCTATGGCACGGGAACGAGCAAAACAGAGGAGTGGAAATAGGAAGGAGCTCACGGTGAACTCGATGGCATAGTCCATGAGGTCAGGGACGCACTAGAGCCCGTGAATCGACGAAGGCAAGGTGCGACAGTAGGCGGCGAAGACGGTGATCGTGGCGATGTTGTCGACCTCCCGGGCTCCCTTCAGTCGGTGACATGAAGTAGCGCGGCGAGGCGGAGCTTCTGGTTTAGCTTTTAGGGCGAGGAGTGGCCGGTGGCCATGCGGGCGGTAGCGGGGAGCTCGGTGTCTCTCGAGCGGCTGCTGGGGAAGGGGCTAAGGAGATGGAGAGAGTGCAGCGAGTGAGGGAGAGGAGTGAGGGGCTTCAAGGCGTCTCCAGGCGCGGGATTGGGTTGATGGGGAGCGCGACACAGCGAAGCAGGAGTTGGCACGGTCGGGTGTGTGCGCTGGCTGCCAGTGGGCACAAGGTTGAATACAACCTTGCTCCTGGTGGGCTGGGCCAACAGTGCCAGGCTAGCTGGGCTGCCAGGTAAGCCAGGTACAGTAGCCTCTCTCTCTCTCTCTCTTGTATTTTCTGTTTTCTATTTATTCTGTTTTTTTTATTTAGTAAAAATACTAAACCATTTTCAAAACTCCTAAAAATATTTGTGGGCACTGTTGAAAGTAATCCCAATAGCCCTCAACTAGTTTCAGAATTATTAGTGCATTTAAAATATTTATAGGATTTAAATGGCCCAATTCAAATACAATATGGGTTAATTCAAAAATCTAGAATGGTCCTAGAAATATGTGCACCATTTTTGGCACAGGTTATCAACCAATCCAGCAATGATGAACTTTTCTGAAGGACATTTTGGGTTCAATGAAAATATTTTTAGGTTGAACCTAGTTGAGTTCTTTTGGTGCTAGGGTTTGGTCAATCCCCATTTCAACTTTGAATCAAATTAAAACATGATGCAACAAGATCAAGCAAGGACAACAGGGGCTGAGCTAGGGCTATGATAACTCACCCCGACTAAACAAGAATCTCGTCCCAAGATTCAAGACGTGAGGTAAGAAGACAGAGGGGACACAAAGCCGACACGATCTTCATGATCCAATTGCCCTTCATAAGAACTTGGATTGCTTGCATCATGTTGATCTTGACATTCTTACTTTCGAGATCTGTGTCCAACACAGTGACGACAGAAAGAAACTCTACAGGAATCGATCTTCTCAAGATCGAGCAACTCAAGATCAACTCATGTAGTGAGGCATTGGAACATCTCTTGAGCTGAGACACAAAACACACATCGGGAGAGATGGAAGAAATAGTTGTCGGAGGTTCAATTTGGTAGGCAACAATTCCACGCTGGGGTAGGATGGTGCATGGTTTCAAAGTAGCAAGGAGATACTTGTCATGATTCCATAACGGGACACCTCGGGGAAGGTGACTCGCAGAACATTCCCTTAAGTGGCAAAAAGAATTACTTTTGATCCATCGACCATTGGCACTCTTCATACCAGCCTGAGGCAATTCAAAATTGATCGTTTGAAGGAATTCAAAAGAATGACATACTCAGTTGAAAGGAAACTGAAGTTATAGAACAACTCGGCAACGGAAGGCACATTCCAAATGATGCCGAGGATATAACCTAGTGACCGAGTGTGCTCTCAAGAACTTGAGCATTTTCATATTCATCAGGGTTTTACCAACATCCATGTCAAAGATGCTGGCCACGTTAACTCTTCATACTACCATGATGAATAGCTATGGAGGATGCAGATGCAAAGAAAGACAACACTTCCTCATATTTTACATTAGTAATGCCAAGGAAACAAAATCTGGATGGTCGACCGAGAGACATTTAGCACTCTGCTTCTAATGTTCTCCTTTATGTTTAAGATACCACTATCATGCTTCAAAGTGGCATCAACATGGTCATCAAGTAAAGGTCGGACTTCGGGAACACAAGGGTCCATAAGGGTCAACTTCCAGAACAAGTCAAATCCTCATGGGGAGTGGATGATATCTTGACTTAGCAAAATTACCACTACATTGACTTACGAGATTATAGAAGAACCAAGATCAAAATATTTGAAATGTCCCAACCATCATATCTGCCTGAGATTCAGATCTGGTTGGTGGCAAGATGCTTCAGACTCGTCATGTCTGAAGAGAAAGGTTGCAACACAATTCGACGCGATGACGTTGCAAGACTCCTGGGAAATGAACTACGATAGCAAGCTCCAAAACATGAGCTGGTTCTGCTACGTACATGTGAACACACTGTCCAAGACAAGCATGACCACGTAGTAGTCTTATGATAAAACACTACCGAGTTAAGGTTGGGAACCATCATTGAGGATAACAAAGTCATGTGCATGACCTAGGATTAGCAAAACATACTCCTTTTTCTCGAACAAATCAATCAATGGCTTGGTGTGCTAGGAACACATATAGAATGGAGGTAGCTAATCTCTCAAACCATAGTATACTTTGCACCTGTATGACTGACTTGGGATGATTCCAGAGGAGGCAAAAACAAACTTTCTCGAATTCATGGCGGCAACTTGCATCAAATGCACATGAATTAGAGGAAGTTACTTCTTTCATCTGAACATATGCTTCATGAGCTAGCATGAAGAAATGCCTTCAAAAGTTTCCAACACTAGCTTAATGTCCAAAAAAATCATGGAGAAGATAGGAATGTTGTCGATGGGGTTAACAACAATTCATCCTGGTTTCCATATAAATGGAATTCCACAACTATGTGAACAAGGTGATAGCATTGGTCAGACCAAAAGATATAATGGTGCATGCTCAAGGATATACCACGAGTAAGACAACATTATGAACATTGTTGGTACCAATTTCATTTGATGATAACCCATGCTCAAATCAAATATTGGATAAGATAATAGTGCCGGCAACTGATCACGAGGATCAATCAATGAGGATATCATCTTTCTTCAACACACACACACAAAAAGATAACCCTTAGTGATGAACTAAGTCGGACAAGCTTCCATTTTCCAACTCTCCAAGTTGTTGTTTAGCTCAACCAACTAGTTCAGGGTATCCAACATAGAATCTTGGAGAAAGGGTGGTTTAGAGGGATAACCCAACTTGATCACGAGCTCAACATAATGGTCAGGGGTCAACCTGGTGATACTTCCGAGGAGATATTCGGAAAATCGCGGACCACCGACATATTACTAAGCTCAAGAACAATCTTGATTTTCAGGGCAAGACGATATGATCAAAGGAGCAAGGGATTGATGCAATCCTAACTCATTGATCGAAGAGTGCACCAGAAGTAAGGACTAGGTAGCACGATCAATCATAGTATTGTGATTCAATAACCAACACGCTAAGAATGAAATTTATCATCCATTAGCTACCAAGCAACAGGGTTGCTAGGAGTATTGATTTCACACACCATGGTTCACTTGTATGTATTCTGGTTGCAACAACACTGGGACCGTGGAATGAACAATGATGGCGAGAAGTATCACTGGATCAAGAACTCATAAGGTATGGTGCAATTCTCATGACATTCCTGACATAAAGAGAGCAACACTCCAAGGTAGAACATAACAAAAGCTAGATTGGCATTTTGATCTGCGGATTACAGATGCTTTGACCCAATCCTCGAAATGGATAGGGTACTGGAGTTGTTTCTCCTAGTCATTTGAAAATAGAATAGCTTGACGGACCACGGGAGTAAAAGGCATCAATGAACAAGAATGCACAAATACTCCTGACTATCACCTGCACTAAAAAAAGACACATCCGTGACATTTTGGGCCGAACGAATTTTTTTGTCATACTTATGACACTTCTATGATGATAATTGTGACAAAACCCGGTATCATCATAGATGTGGTGGGATCCTACTTCTATGACAAAAAATCATGACAGAAAATGGGCTTTTCGTCCTGGGCGGGCCGGAGACGCAGCTGCATGACATTCTTTGGGCCATCCATGACGGAAAAAACTGTGGTAGAAGCAAGGGCGAGGAAAATTTCGGGGAGTTCCTGGTTACGGTGGGTGGTCGGGGCCGAGCGATGCGCGTTTCTCTCGTACACGTACGCGCGTGTGTGCGAGGCGTTGGGCTCTAACTGAACCCGAGCGAGGCGTTGGGCTCTAACTGAACCCGAGTGATTCCTTCGCTACTGCTGCTAACTGAAGCCGATCGATGTTGCCTCTGGATGAACAGTGAGCGTTGATGGGGGTTTGGACGAATAGTTCCCGGTGGGGGTGGATGAACAGGACCCCGTGGTGTTGCCTCTGGATTAACAGGACCCTGATCGATCGAGCCGGTTGGGGCTGGATGAACATGACCCCGTGAAGGGCTGGATGAACAGGACCACCCCATGGAGGGCTCGATGAATAGTAGATGGTGGAGGGCTGGATGAACAGTAGCCCGTGGAGGGGTGGTTGAAAAGGAGCCCGTGGAGAGGGCTGGTTGAACAGTAGCCGGTGCAGTAGCGCGCGGTGGAGGCTGGATGAACCGGAGTCCGTGGATGAACAGTCGCAAGTGGAGCCTGGAGGAGGTCGACGGTGGTTGAACAGTAACCCGTGGAGGCTGGAGGGGGTCGACGGTGGATATGAACAGTATCCCGTGGAGTCCCGTTTTGCACTACGCCACACCCCTCCCGATGAACAGGACCCCCGTTTAGACGGTAGCACTCCAACACAAGTCAGTTTCCTCCATTTTGCTGTATGCCACACCCCTCCGGATCAACAAGGCCCCATTTTGATCGTAGGAGGTCCGTTTCCTCCGTTTTGCGGTACGCTAGACCCCTCCCGATGAACAGGATCCCGTTTCGAACGTGGCCGGTCGAACACAAGGCCGTTTCCTCCGTTGTGCAGTACGCAAGGCCTCGTTTCCATTGGTTGTTCCGTCCAAGCCCTCCCAATGAACACGACGACACATTCCGTTCTGACCCAGCCAGTTGGCTCCCCACAAACACGACGACGATGTTGTTTCTCCGTTCCGACCCAGCCATGTACACGATCCCTGGCCATACGTATGCATGAGTAGGCGTTCGAGACCCTGCCCGTATGTACGTACGTGGCCGTATTTTCTTTCTTGCACACTGGCCGCTGTACGTACGTGTACATGCTACATGCGCGCCTGTAGTACGACACGTGAGCGCCTCTACATGGACCAGTATGTACGTACACATTCGCGACCAGAATGACAACGCTACATACGCTTCAACCAGGTGGGTCCCGACTGTCAGGCACTTCCTTGCGTGCGAAGATGTAGCTGGTGGGTCCCAGCAGCCAGGGGGGCGAATCGTTTTTTTTCTCGGACGCACTTCCTTCCATGCGAAGATGTAGCTGGTGGGTCCGAGCAGTCAGGGGGAAACATTTTTTTGTGAAATACGGTGGCCCGTCCGGTGGGTCCCTATTGTCAGGTGGAGGAATAATTATTTTGCGCGTAATAAGGAGGCACTTCCTTGTGGCTGCCGTGGACCCAGCTGTCAGCCTCTCCACATACAGAAATCTTCCGATGGAAGTCATTCCTTGACCATGTTAACCACGCCACGCCGAGAGCACCAGGGCGGTGGACGACGGCAAGGCCTAAGAAGGGGACGACATGGAACCGGGGAAGACGCGACAGTGGAAGCCCATGCAGAGAGGAGTACGAGGGTTTACTGGTTCGGCTCGGTGTGAGGCTGTCGTCGCCGCAGAATAACAGGGGGTGTGGGTGAGTGGAGGGATGGCCTCGCCAGCGGTGGGAGTAGTAGGGGGAGGTGAGGCCTCCGCGGCAGCACAACCGGCCACGGGAGGCAGGAGCAGGCGGCACGACCGGCGCTGCTTTGGGCAGCTGGAGCAAGAAGACTAGAGGTTGAAGAAGCACTATGGCCGTTGGATGGACATCTTACGGTCACTGCAGCTAGAATCATTTATATTGACTAAGTTGACAAAGCCCTTGGTACGCGTGAACTTAGTAGGCCCACAGGTCAGCCTCCGAAATGGTGCGCCCCAGAAGTCAGGGGAAGGAATCATTTTTTGGGCGGCCGAAGCTAGAATATCCGAGATTAAAGAAGAAGCACGACATCCGTTGGATAGACATCCAACGGCCACTGCTGCTAGAACCGTGTGTTGACTGTAATAAGTCGACAAAGCCTTGCATACGCGTCAACTTCTTTTTTTAGGGGACGCGCCAACTTAGTAGGCCCACAAGTGTGTGGCAGAGAACTTATTGCCCATTTGCGATTTGTAAGAATGTACAACCCATTTTTGAATTCTAACGGAATTTACTACAACCCATTTACATTTTGTTAAAAGTACAGCCCATTTTCTAGCTAGGACAACGATTAATAATTTCAACCAACCGTTCAAGACAAAATTCAATAAAATTTCCCACATTTTGATGGAATCCGAAATATTTTTATCCCGAATTTTCTAGTCAGATTAAATATAAATTTGTATTACGTAAAAATCCAATGAAACATTCGCGCGTAACAAAAAAAATAAGATTTTAAAAATCCATAAATAATATTTTATAAACTAATTTCGTGTTTGGTGCATTTTTTATAGTTACTGCCCAGTTTTTATAATTACATCCCATTTATTATTTTTTAAAGCCCATTTTCCTGTTAAGCCTAATGCATCCCTCCTAGGAAATATTTGCAGCCCAGCGGGGCGGAGAATAACAAGTTGACCTTGTCTGGGTATTCCTCAAAAAAACGTATAGCTGGGCTAGCAATTTTCATCTTGAAAAAAAATATCTGGGCTGGATATCTGTCCTGGGCTTGACGGGCCACAGCATGCCCAGTTAATACCCTGCTCTCCTCTGAACAACAACGAAAACATCGCCAAGAAAAACTCTGCAGTGCTCACGCCTCAAAAACACAAATACTACTCGAGCTGCATGGTCCCAGCTGTCGGCCGCACCTTGTGCAATTCTCTCGTTTATATTGACTACATAGGTTGACAATGGTGTGGGACCGTGATGTCAGGAAACCAAGAGGAAGCAAAAAAAATTATAGTTGTACATAATAAGGAGGCACTTGCGTACGTACGGCTATGGCCCTAGTGGGTCGCTACTGTCGTCCAGTCAAAATAAAGTCATCTCCTGAATCCTCATGTTCATTGACCATGTTAACAATGCTCAGCGCCACGGCGAGCGCAACAAATCGAAGGACGACAGAGAGGGCCTCGCGGGCCCTACGGTTGGTTTGATACAGCGCCCGCTGCTCATCCAGGAAGCCAGGATCATCGGACACCTATGAGCACCTTCGAGAGACTGAGACGGCATGAAACGGTAAGGCCGCGCTTGGGAGCTCTGGTTTATTTCACACCTGTATTAAGATACAAGTGTAATTTACTCGTCATCGGAAACAATGCGTAAAATACAGGCGTAATGAAATCGAGGGCCTGAGGTCTATAAGTAAAATCGGCGTGTTACGTGTGTAAGTTGAGAGACCAGTGTATATTTTACTAGTCGAAATCGACCAACCAAGCGCTTCGTCCGAGACCATCTGCTTTTATTTATAGGCGTCAGTTTTACAAGTGGTTTTGGTTGGAAAACGATGATCCAATCACGGCCTAAGATGATGAGTTGGTCGGAAGATCATATGGTTTCATGTCTAACCTACCCGACTTGTCGTATAGGTTATGAATGAAACATAAGACGATGAACTTCTTAAGCACGGAAACAATAGAAGAGGATGATCTTCTTAACAAGAAAATCATGGGCATTAGATCGACATGCAAAACAATACGAAGCATTATTCTCAGGAGGCACGGTGAACAACTCATGATGCCGTATGCCACAACATTCAAAGCTCAACTTTGCAATCAAACACAAGGCCTGGCATTACATAGACAATATTCAGAACAAACTCTTAAAATATCTTACATAAGTCAACATTCATGTGACTATGCATCTCAGCAGAGTAAATATTTACTTCTGAACTGGAGAAAGGAATAGGAAAAAACGATCGACGTTGCTCACAGCAAAGGGCGTCCCAGTCAAAAATATCAAATGCATGTCTTCTCGCTAACATCAATGAGCAAAAATTGACAAGGTTTTCCAATTCCAATATATTAAACTAATGTCAACTTTGACAAGCTTTTTCCATTCAAAATATATAATGCCTATGATTGTGGAACGGGCAGGGTTTGTCATCAGTTTTTCATCTGATAGTCCTGTGGCTCAAGGTGACGATGAATGATTAGAGAACCATTCGATGTATTGTGCATGATAAATTATTATGGAGGACACGAACCATCTGAGCATTTTGTGCAGTTCCACTAAAATCAAGCTGAGCATCCCTGTGGATTTCATATTTATATGCTGGCAGAAAACAAAGACACATCAGCACACACATGAATATTGGCCCCAATGTCAACCCACCAATCAGTGGACTAACAAACCTGGAAGTACGGTAAACAGATTACCATACCCAGATGCCCAATCATTGTTGCTTAGAGTAACATTGATAGACTTGGAGTCCTGTCCTAGCTTCTTGGTACTTGCTTGGGCAATTGTTTGCCCAGTGTTCCTCCGAACCACAAGTAAAGCAGCCATATCTCTTTTTGTCTTTCTTCTTACCCTTCTTAATGGCCGACGTTGGCAGCACCATTCAAAAATATCCGGTGGCTCAAGGTGACGACGAATGATTAGAGAACCATTCGATGTATTGTGCATGATGAAGTATTATGGAAGACACAAACCATCTGGACATTTTGTGCAGTTCCACTAAAATCAAGCTGAGCATCCCTGTGGATATCGTATTTATATGCTGCAAGAAAACAAAGACACAGCAACACACACATGAATATTGGCCCCAGTGTCAACCCACCAATCGGTGGACTAACAAACTGAAAGTACGGTAAACAGATTACCATACCCAGATGCCCCATCATTGTTGCTTAGAATGACATTGAAAGATTTGTAGTCCTGTCCTAGCTTCCTGTACTTGTTCGGGCACTTTTTGCCCAGTGCACTCCACGTGTTGTAGAGTTTCCTATGCTCTCTGCAGACTAGTCATGTCACCAGCGTCTACTAATACTCTGTAAAGCTTCTCAATCATTCCTTGTGTAATGTAGCACAAATAGTGACTGCTTCTTTCTGCAAAGTGGTAAGACCAACTGGACCCACTAATGCAGCAGTTTGCCTTAGACACATTGGCTCCTTTTGTGCAGTTCAACTAAAATCAAAGTTGGAATAAAACCGAGATTTAATTTTGATATCCCTGTAAGCAACAATAGGTATAAGGGAAACAACTACTGAGAAATAATGGTTGATGACTTGTACTCCCAGAAGAAAAACATCTACTGATCTACCTTATCTTAATGGGAAACAAAGAAGGAGAGTAGCAATTCTCAATTAGTGTGATTCATTTATATTAACTGAGACATTATCTTAACAATGCCTTGTGTCAACATGCATAAAGATCGACAAAGCAGAAAAGTATCATTCCTAAAACAATGCGATTGATTCATTTTAACAGAGACATTATCTTAACAATACCTTGGTTAAACATGTAGAAAGAACTACAAAGTAGGATATTACCATTTGTAAAACACTGTAACTGATATCTAATAACAGAGACATTATCTGAACAATACATTTCTTAAACATGTACTCCGGCCGACCCCTAACAGAAATGGTACTCCCGCCGATCCCTAACAAGTGTTGCAGTTTTGAACTAAGATTCAGTAGTTAATTCTGAGGAAAGTAGGTACTGACCTTTCAAGACCAAGATTTGAAACAACTCCTGAGGAAGATCTAAAAGAGATCTGAACACATATATGGAAATCCGGTATCATTTTGTGCAGTTCCACCAAAATTAAGCGAAGCAAAATGTCGCAATAGCAACAAGTTGAATAGATATCCCTGTTTTAACAGAGGCAAAAAAGGAATCAATTACTGTCCAATAAAGGAGGATGAAACACGCGGCCACAAAAATGGTAATCCCACCAATCCCTAACAAGTGTTGCAGTTTTGAAATAAGATTCATTAGTTACTTCTGAGAGTGGCATTGCTTAATTTTACCAGTGGCATTAGATTAACAAAAAGTATAAACAGTTTCACGGGAGAGTGGGCGCAACAACAACATGTGCTTCCATCTACTTATAAAAGGGGTGATGCAGAGTTTGTTGTAACAAAGCAACAAGCATAATGTCTGGGTTGGTCCCATTTTTGTTCACTAATTAGTGGGAAAAGACAGCAATACAATAGCTTCAATTCAACATTTATTTAAAACAGTACCAATACAAGTAGCACAACATCTCAAAACACACTGCACGATCATGTGGATGAAGGCAAGTACCAACCTGTCATGATGCACACAATATCACATAAGAATCTGCCAACACGAATAGGAAATCTAATCTCGTTTTGTGCAGTTGCACTGAAATCAAGTAAAGTCGCCGGTGTGACATTTAAGTTTGCTACAGCAACAAGTTGAATAGATAACCCTGATTTAACAGAGGCAAAAAAGGAAACAATTAGAGCCAATAAAGGAGGATGAAACATGCGGGCACAAAAAGAAGCATCTACCTTATCTTGATGGAAAACAAAGTATAGGACAATAGCATTTCTAAAACGGTTGCATTGACTCATATTAACAGAGAAATTCTCTTAAAATAATTCAATAGTTAATTCTGAGAGTGGCATTGCTTAATTTTACCATCAGCATTAGATTAACAAAAAGCATAAACAGTTCCAGGGGCGAGTGGGCGCAACAACACCATGTGCTTCCATCTAATTACAAAGGGGGTGATGCAGAGTTTGTTGTAACAAAGCAACAAGCATCATGTCTGGGTTGGTCCCATTTTTGTTCACTAATTAATGGGAAAAGACAGCAATACAATAACTTCAATTCAACATTTATTTAAAACAGTACCAATACAAGTAGCACAACATCTCAAAACACACTGCACGATCATGTGGATGAAGGCAAGTACCAACATGTCATGATGCATACAATATCACGTAAGAATCTGCCAACACGAATAGGAAATCTAATCTCGTTTTGTGCAGTTGCACTGAAATCAAGTAAAGTCGCCGGTGTGACATTTAAGTTTGCTACAGTAACAAGTTGAATAGATAACCCTGATTTAACAGAGGCAAAAAAGGAAACAATTAGAGCCAATAAAGGAGGATGAAACATGCGGGCACAAAAAGAAGCATCTACCTTATCTTGATGGAAAACAAAGTATAGGACAATAGCATTTCTAAAACGGTTGCATTGACTCATATTAACAGAGAAATTCTCTTAAAATAATTCAATAGTTAATTCTGAGAGTGGCATTGCTTAATTTTACCATCAGCATTAGATTAACAAAAAGCATAAACAGTTCCAGGGGCGAGTGGGCGCAACAACACCATGTGCTTCCATCTAATTACAAAGGGGGTGATGCAGAGTTTGTTGTAACAAAGCAACAAACATCATGTCTGGGTTGGTACCATTTTTGTTCACTACTTAATGCGAAAAGAGAGCAATACAATAGCTTCAATTCAACATTTATTTAAAATAGCACTACAAGTAGCACAACATCTCAAAACACACTGCACGATCATGTGGATGGGACATGGGACATGCCAGCACCATGTGCGTCCACACATATAAATGGGTGATGCAGAGTATGTAGCCAAGCAACATATCTGCGTTGGTCCCATATTTGTTCTCTTTGAAACTTTTTCTATGTGAGGGCAGCAAATCTAGTCCTGCACAAACTATCCGACCCCCCAGTTTCTTTCCCTTTTTAACAAAGAGTTCGGTTCCTTACAGATGTGTGTACTGGGTTACCCCCTTTTTCCTTTTTCGACCAACAAAGCGGCTGGATAGCTAGTCTATACTACTTTCCTTCCCTCTTTTCCTCATTGAACCACGTCCTAGATTCATACTCCACCCAACCGCACCACGTCCTAGAATCGAAAAAGATCTGCATGCAGCTAGACCAATGACGGTTTCAAAGAAACTTATACCTTAGGGTCGTCGGGATGTGGGAAGGCGTGCGGCGGGAGGTCGGATCTGCCCATACTACGTACGACAGCGAGGAAGAAGGGGTCGGTGGCCCTCCCACGCAGGCGCTGGGTAAAAGAGAAAAGCGCAGCCGGCAGTGGATGGCCTCCCTCGCCGAAGGCGATAGAGTGAACGCTGCACCTCCTCCCCTTCCCGGTGCGACGGGATCCGGACGCCTCCTTCGCCAACTGTGAGGGGGGTGAGAGAGACAGAGACCACAACACAGTCTTGTTTAGATCTGGTGAAGATGGTGAGAGACTGTGAATATAACAAACCCTAGCAAAGGAATGCTGAGCCTCCAACATATATATATATATATATATATATAGGATGGGTCTATTATGATAACACCCTTAAGACTCTTATTCTGATAACAAAAACCTTATTCTGCTAACACTGCTTCCGGACCGAACCTCCTCCCAGCGGCGCTCGGTCAACCCCCACCCCGGGGCAACAACTCCCCACACCACCCCGCAGTGCCCGCCCGCCCACTCCCTCTCCTACTCCAGATCTCGCTCCCACGTCCTGGTCGGCGATCGATCCGGCCCTCCCTTGGGCGCGCGCCTCCAGCCTCCTACCCCAGCGCTGCCCCCCTCCCACCGCTTTTTCCTTCTTCCTGGTGCGCGGAGGTCGCCCCCACCCGCTCCGGCCAAACCTCCCTCGACCCTGCCGCCGGGCGCTGCTCCCGCCACCTCCACGGCCTCGCCCTGCCCCACGCCTAGAGAGCAGGCGGGCTTCCCTCTTCCTCCTCTCAGGTGAGACCTCCCCCAGATGTGACGGCGCGACCCGTGCTCCTCCTCGAGCTCAGGCCGGCTAACGGCGTTGGCCAAAAGCTCCCTGGCCCCGGATCCACACCACCCCGACCGGGATCCGGTGGAGGCGATGGTCGCTGGCTCCCCCATGGCAGGCATCTGCTCTGCTCCGTCCCCACTCCCCACGTTGATGAGCACCACGACGGCGAGATCTTGCCGAGTCCTCCCCTCCTACGTGACACGCCACCATCCCCGGTATAGGCTTCGGCCAACAGCTCCCCTCTCTCCACCTCTCCTCCTCCAGTCCCCAAGACTAGGGCGACGGCCACCCAACGAAGCGCGCGGGTCTGCTGCCTCCGTCCAAGGCGATGACGGCCACACAGCGAGGCGCGAGCCCACCCGGAGTCCACCGCCAAGCGTGTAGTTTGGTGCTCCTCTTATGTGTGTTTAATCGGAGCACGGGATCCACCACCGCGGTGATTGTTACAATTTTGTTGCCATTTTTTGTAGTTCCTTGTGATGTAATTTGGACAGCGAGCTTCCCTCCACCGACGCATCCATGCAGTATGACACGCGCGTGTGTGCAGTCCGCGACGTTTGGGTCACCGGTGGCCGTCGTGCAGTCCGCAACGACGCCAGGCGCAACGCTCACCCGGTGTTTTGTGCTTTGTTCATGCAGTGAAGGTGTGCTTTTCGACTCGCCCCGAGCTCCTCCCGTGCAGCTCGGAGACGCTCACCATGTGGTTCGGAGCTCGTGTTCGTGCAGTCCGGCGAGCGCCATCTCTTCGCCTGTGCTTTGTCGACCATGGCCGTGCAACTCGCAGACGCTCGCCATGCGGTTCGGAGCTCGTGCTCGTGCAGTCGGGAAAGCACCATCTCTTTCCCTGCAGTTCGTCGACCATGCCCATGCGACTCAGAGATGCTCGCCTTGCGGTTCAGGGCTGGAGTGCGTGCAGTCTGGCGAGTGTCCGTGCATGTGCAGTCCGGCGAGCGTCCGTGCACACCAGCACCTCTGCCACAACATTCAGACGAGATTCCCTGGTTTGGAAAATGCAAACTTTTCGATTATAAGATCAATTAGGTCCCTTATTTATTTGGTCCGGTGTTCTCTTGCGGTTGAGTTTACCTTTTTTTAGATGAAAAGATGAACATCAAAGTACAGAAAAAGTGCACTGTAGTTTCTTGCGGTTCTCTTTACTTAATTTTTCAGGTGGAAAACACATCAAAGTACAGAAAAAAGTGCGCTGCAGCCCGTTGTTCTCTTGTGGTTCAGTTAACTTTTTTTCAGGTGAAAAAAGATGAACATTGGAAAAAAATGCAGTTTGCTTGTCTCTTTCGGATGTCCATTCCTTCCGCTCTCCTAGTGTTCCTAAAGAAATTATCTGTTTAGATTTGCAGTACAGTGCATAGTGCAAAGGAGCTCCCTTTGTAAAATGTTTGCAGTACAGAGGAGCTCTCGTTGTAAAAGGATTGCAGTACAATGCATATCACAGAGGAGTTTACTTTGTAAAAAATTGTACGAGTTCACTTTTTGTTATTTTTGAAGGAAATGTTTTTGCATATTTGTATGGACATAATTTATAATTTGTTAAAGAAGGATCAGATCATTGAGAAACCCTTGGTGGTGCCCTTTACAAATTGATGTGGTTACTTGCCCTTGTTCTCTACGGTCTCGCTCATAAAAATAAGTGAGAGAAAACAACAAAAATAATCATGCAGTTCACTTGGTCGTCTAGTGCGGTGTGGTTTTCAATCTAAAGCAATGTGGTCGATCGTATGATATTGTTCATCTCGTAAATGCTGAAAAATGTTATGGAAACAACAAAAAAGTAATGCCATTCACTTCTTGATAGTGTTGTGGTTCATTTACACCCGATGTTTGAATAAAAAAAACCATGCAGTTCTCTTACCCGTCTGATGCAGTGTGATTTTTCATCCGATGCAGTGCGGTTTTCAGTCGGAAGTACCCACGTCGATTTGGGTGTCGCGAAAAAATAGTGTCCGCATTTCGATAAATTTAAAACTACTCTCAAAACCGTAAGGAATTAGAGAGAGTGTTCTACATGAAAAAGTTGCGTCTCGTCGATATCTTTCCAACGGCATATCATTTGAATCATTTCGACAATCGATTTGTAAAAATTTCGCGAAAAACGACCGCTGCCTCTCGTCGTCCGCCGCACGATTTTCAAAATTGACATAAACGGTAAGGAATTTCAAAATCATTTCTACATATGAAAGTTGCGCCTTGTCCATAGCTTTCCAACGACGTATTACACGCCTCATTTCGACAAACGGTTCAAAAACTAGAGCGAAAACAGTACCGAAAATTGCAAAATTTTCAAAAAAATAGAATTCCGCGATTTAGTAAATTTGAAAACTGCTCTTAAACCGTAACGAATTAGAGAAAACAATAGTTATGAAAAAGATGCGCCTCGATGATATCAATCCAACGGTTTATCATTTGCCTCATTCCGACGAGCGGTTTAGGAAAAACGCGAAAAAACGCTCGCTGTCACTCTTTGTGGGACGCACTGTTTTTGAAACTGCTCTTAAACCGCGGGGAATCTCGAAAAGTATTCAACCTAGCGAAGTTGCGCCTAATCCGTAGCTTTCCAACGGTATATTACACGCCTCGTTCCAATAACGGTTAAAAAATTAGAGTGAAAACAGTACCGAAAAAACACTACACGCAGTTTTTTCCGACGCGAAGTTCACTAGTCTCTGTAATGCAGTGCTCTTGCTAAAGAAAGTGCAGTGCCCTCGCGTTGAGCATGCAGTGCGGAAGTGTTATCAGAATAACTATTCTGATAATATTATCAGAATAGACGGGTTGTATATACATTGTAGTACGGACTGAGCTCTGGTGCCTTAACTGCACCTGCTTTTGGCTATATGACAGGTGAGCTGGGGAGTAGTGTTGTTACTTTGTTTTACAAGATTAACAATGACATCTCAATTGTCAATAAGAATTATGGAAAGTACACCAATAAACGGACACGACCTCTCACTAGCGCCGACATTGAAGCGGCGCGCCAGCCGAGGGAGCATCGCCCGTGCCGCTTCCTGGTGCACGCGACTGCTTCGCATTCAAAGGTCGCAATAGCCGGCCACAACATGCATGCAAAAAGTTCTTAGGATTCCGTGCTACAGCTAGCTGTCCTCCCCCAACTCGTCAATCTCTTCCAGTAGTACTAGTACTCCATGGTGTGATCCATCGACAATCAGGCGGGAAAGTTATCGTATACTAGGTTTGTGATGAGTGGCATGCCGAGCGACTGTGAGCGATTGAGCCGTGGAGGAGGGTGAGACACGAACGCGACAGACGTGATTTAAACGTTGGTTTTGCTCGATGGCGCGATCCAACGAAACGAAACTTTGGTTTCTCTCCGTTTCCATTTTTTCTCCGGAAAAACGGAAACTTCCCTCTCCATTTTCATTCCTACTCCAAGGTTGCCCCGTTACAACATTCCATCAAATACAAAGGAAAACTAACACGCATGCTGATGTATCTCAATGATTCACAGATCATAGCCAATATTTACTTCACAACTAAAGACACAAGTTGTGAGAGCGTGTACGAAAGAAAAACTACTGATGGGGTCACTACGACTTAAACCCTAAACCCTAAACAGGATTTAATTTCCTAGCCAGGAAGAAACTGTCGAAGGAAAGGCGGCTGGCACCCTCAGATCATACGATGCTTTTGTGCAGTTCTACTAAAATCGAGCTGAGCATCCCTGATGGCAAAGATATTGAAGAAGTGTGATTAGAATAATAGTACTAGCACTAGTTCATGAGACATAAACTCACAAGTAGAAGCCTGTAGAAGTAGAGAAAGATCGACATGGAGATGAAGCTACGTGGGGAGCTGCGGCAGTGGAGCAAGCCGGCTCCAAAAGGAAGATGGACTACCTGGGACGTCGAGCTGTAGCTAGAAGGGCGGTTGGGACACGACATCGGCCCATACCGCGGTGACCCCCGATTGGGATGCACTGACTGTGGATTTTCTCCCTGGTCGATGTCGACCGCGTCTACGCAGAACATTGTTCCCTTTCCCCAGCTGCGGGATCAGGCCGGATATGTGACCAGCGGAGTGGCCACCGTCGTTCTATGCTTGTGAAGAGAGCAATCCATGCAAGCAGGCTTGTAGCTTAGGCTCCTACTAGTGTATATATAGTGGTTTTCTTTTTCTCTCCATATCAACCATTTTATATTGTGTACGTGCATTGAAGAGTGAAATGATCGTTGCTTCTTCCGAATAACTTACTGTGTGATTTGACTGCTCCTTTAGTGGCCCCTACACGTACTCCCCCTATGTGTATGCAACAGTCACACGTACACATGGATGCAAAAACGCGCGCGACGCCCTAATGCATGCATGTCCGAGCACACGACGGAACACACATGGTCACGCTCAAGTGCTCAACCTACACGTGCATGCACACACATACTCAGCCAGGGTGAGCTAGTGACTGTATAAACACCGGAAAATGTATATATTTGGCGCAATGAGCGTATTATGAAGTCCACTGACCGTATTTTTATAAATATACAATGACAGACAGTGTATTTATCTCGTTTGAAATTAAGCCATATTAACCGGAGAGGAGGCAATATGGACTAGCATTACTTTGATGTGTCCCATCAACTTGCCGAACGAGGAGAAGCTTGCAGGACGGGAGAAGCTTGTGCGCGGTGGCTCGTAGGACAAGGAGAAACTTTTGACTAATGCAAGCTCTCCCACGCTCAGGCGGTGGACGTGCAACAGTTAATTCGGTGTCAGATTGCCGGAAGCATACACTATACTAGTACTATTATTGTTCGACTTCCCGAAGAGGCGAACAACCAAGCGCAAAGTTTACTAGTACTAGTACTACTACTATAGTCTATAGAGGTATGTACTATACTAGTACTAGGAACCGTATGGAGGAGCGTCTGCACTCTTATTATATTTTTAAAATGTGATAAAGCAATCTTCAACACATTTGGTTCTCTTCGAGGGTTCTCGCATGTGATAATGGAAGTTGATTGCATGGAACAGTCGCCACAATTCTCGTTTAATTCTGGCTCATATCCTGTTACAAATAGGAGCGCTCAGTAATATTTCCTCTTTTTTGTTATTAGCATGTAAACAGGTCAGCAAACCTTGCGACGCATCTTTGTGCGAACCGTGCTTGCTGCACTTTGAATGTGGCCGAGAGCTGGCTTGATGAAACACCTCGCTTCCTACTTCTTTTTTTGCGGGGTACCTTGCTTCCTAGTGCCCAGTGTCTTGGCTGATCGTCCTAAGAATGCTTATATATAAATAAAGCTCTCTCATTTACCCGCAAAAAGATTAAGCCATATTAACCAGAAAGGAGGGAGTATGGACTAGCACTAGTTTTTGGTGTGTCCCGTCAACTCACAGAATGAGGAGAAGCTTGCAGGACAAGGTGAAGCTCGCTTACGCCTTTTGACTAATGCAACCTACCCTCGCCCAGGCGGTGGACATGGGTCATTTCATTCGGTGTCAGATTGCCAAAGGTATACACTGTAGTACCGAACATGCGGAGTACCATCATTGTTCGACTTCACGAAGACGCGAAGAGCCAAGCGCAAGGTTTAGTAGTACGAGTAGTACTACTACTAGAACCGCATGGTGGATCGTCTGTACTCTTATTTTTTAATCTCTGATAAAGTACACATTTATTCTGGAGAAGGGCAGAAAACGGCAGCCCAACATGTAATGATGATATCGATCAACCATGCTCGAATATATCTTGGCCTCCGTGCGAGCCCGTCTGTGTGTTCTCGCTCCTCATCTCTCTCAAGGAATGGCGGGTTGGCCATTTTGCCGTCAATTGAGATCGGTTTGCTCACATTTCGGTCCCACATGTCAGTGATATGCCAAGAGGAGGTGCGTTGACCGACTGGCCATACGCATACTTGGTTTTGCACCTTCATACTACTCCTCCCTGCATCACAGTTTATAGGGCGCGCTTCATTATGATGCATTTTTCTCAATGCATTTCCACCACTAGAGAGACTGTAGACGCGTTTGGTTTAATACTCAATTAATTAGGGCGTGGTAACAGCAATCAAGTCCACAATTTTCTCTGGATGTACTACAGAGTGGAGTAAGTGCATGCATGTGTGTACCCGGGGTGGAAGCACTTCATGCATGTGTGTACGCATTATTTCCTCTAGTAATAGACGTCGTGCTATAACTACCAATGCTATTTTTCAGGCCGATCGCTAGTCGCCTTGGTCCCAGAGATTTTTTTCTTTTTCTGAAGCGCGCTCTATAAACAGTGACGGATGGAGTAGTATGAGCGGATTCAAAGAAGAGCGTATTGATGGTTGCTTCTTCCGAGCAGCTTACAGTGGGAAAGGTGGGGCTTATGATTTGACTACTCATTACTCACTATTAATGCGGCACAACGACTGGGCTGAGTCTCCCGTGCGGTTGTGTACTATCCCCTCAGTTCTTAAATATACTCCCGAGTATTTGTCTTTCTAGAGATTTCAATGAGTGACTACTCAAATATTTGTCTTTTTAGAGATTCAAATGGACTACTACATACATATGTATATAGACATATTTTAGAGTGTAGATTCACTCATTTTGCTCCGTATGTAGTCACTTGTTGAAATCTCTAGAAAGACAGATATTTAGGAACGGAGGGAGTACACATACGAAGCAAAATGAGTGAATCTACACTCTAAAATATGCCCATTTGAAATTTGTAAAAGACAAATATTTAGGAACGAAGGAGTATAATTTTGTGCATGGCACATGGACCCGGATGCCGAAGAGGCTTCTGGCAATGCTATCAAGCTTCGAGCATTTGTTTACATAATTGATGTACTATACAAATAATTTTCCATCGACATGAAATTGTACAATGGTGTGAGCTTTCAGCTTTTGTTTCGTGTGTCTTGCCATTGACGCTCATTCGGAAACAGTAAAAAACTAACTTCCTTGCTAATGCATCTCAATTATTAGCAGATCAGAGCTAATATTTAGATCACAACTGAAGACAAAGTTGTGAGAAGGTGTTGAATTAAAATTGATCCATGCTTTCATTGGCAGCAACGTCCCCCCAGCTCTGTCTAAATCAACAAGGCATGTTGGGAAAAAAGTAGCTGTCTGCAGCATGCAACATTCCGATCATTTTGTGCAGTTCCACTAAAAAAGAGCTGAGCGTGCCTGTTCCAAAGATATTAAGTATGATTACGATAATAGAGGACGGCTGATGAAACAATAAACACACAAATAGAAGCCGGTCACCTTTGCAGTCTCTCTTAAGACTAACTAGTTGGAGAAGATTAGGCTCGGAGTTGGAGGAGGATAGAGCAAAACCAATATCCCTTTGTGCAGTCGCACTGAAATGTAGAGACGTTGTCCGTGTAACATTTTAGTACAACTGCACAAAACACTCTTAAGAAAAAAGTGATTTATGCAGTTCACCAAAAGGTCGCAATAGCAACGAGGTGAAATGGATAGCCCTGTTTGCAAAAAAGAGGTAGAAAGGAAACAATTAATGGCCAATAACAGTTGATGACACATGCGGCGACAAAAAAGAAGCATATTCCTTGTCCTAAGGGAAGATAACAACATGGTTGTGTTTGTCTAAAACGGTGTGAGGACGAGATTGCAATATGGAAAGTACGCCAGACGAGCTATGTTTTGGGCAAAGAACTATGGAAGATCCACATGCAGCGACGTGGGAAGATGGGCAGTGGAGCAAGGCCGGAGGGGATACCTGGAGGTCGTCGGGATGTAACTAGGTGAGCGGCGGTGGGCGGAATCTGCCCATACTGCGGCAGCGAGCAGGTGGCGTAGGCCCTACCACGCTATAGCTTGGTCAGAGAGAATGGCGTGTACCGCAAATTGGGACGTGCTGCCTCGGCGCCGTCGAACAGAGAAATTATGCATGTCCTCCCTTTCCGCCGGCAGATGGGATGCGGCCGGATCAGTGATCAACGGTGTGTGTGAGAGAGAGAGGCCAGCGCAGCCTTGTGTGAGATACTCTGAAGAGAGAGAAACCAGGCAGGCAGGCTCCATGGTATATAGTGGAGCGGACTACCTTTTTCTCCATAAAAATTGTTTTATATTCTGTGTACGTGCCATTGAGCGATATAACTTTATTTAAAAATAACGCGCCAACACATCAAGTCGAACTTTGTTTCGTGCACGTGTGGTACAAGACCTCCGTAGGTAAACAACCACTACAAGCATTCAAATTAGCACGTGGGCTGCCACTTCATACGGAAATGAGCTCCACCATGTACCCGCGCGGGTGTGGCTGGGCACGAAGCGTGAGTACGTGCACGGTGCACCTATTCTCTTCTTGTATACGTACACCACCTACGTGGGGTTGTGTGAGAGAGATACAAACGTGGAGAGATATAATGTGTGGGTTCCTGAGAGTTTTTTTTTTGGGGGGGGGGTCAATCAAAAAATGTAACATATGCAATGTGTGTGAAATAGAGTCCTGGATATATCATATATATAGAGGGGGCAATCCACGAGAAGAGAGTGGAGGTATCATCGGCTTGAGGTGTCCATAGAATCGAAGAGAGGGATGATGTGTGTGTGTGCACGCGCGCGATCAATAAAGAGTGCCATCGAATTTGTGTGTGCCCACGTCAAAGATATAGAGTGGCTGGCCTACTGGAACGTGAGAGGGGACATGTGCAATTTGTCTCTATGGCATGGATACCTACCTACAGCGCTCGACTATCGGTGTGTGGTGGGGGGAGGCCTAATTAACTATAGAGGTACAATGGCTGGTATATGTGTGGAGGAGGAGAGAGGCCTACCTCATGTATTAAGGGTGATCGATCTACCTCATGTATTAAGGGAGATCGATCGGCATCCATGCATATGTGTAGGAGAGGAATAAGGTTGGGAGAGAGACAGAGCTAGAGTGTTGGAGGGGGTGGTAGTGGAGTTGCTTCTAACAAATGGTGGGATAGGCTATCTAGACAACCAGAGGGCATGCTTGCAATATCAATAAGAGAGGGGATGGCTGCCTGTCTGTGCACGTGCGTGTGAGAGATGGGTCAGGAGGCATGCACGAATGATGAGGGGGGACGATATGGCTGTGGTAAGCAGACGTAACTACATAGGAAGTTCAATTGTCCTTTGTCAGAGAAAGGAGAGACATAACTTGTGAGGTACGTCGATCGATGGGGTGGGGAATAGTTAAAGTTGACCTAGGTATATGTTGGGAGATCGATTGGTATACATGCATGTGTGTGTTAGAAGCAAATGAGGCACGGGGAGAAGGATAGAGAGAGAGGGATGCATCTAGGAGGTGGTGCGAGAGTCATACTATATCGAGGGGGAAGGAGTGTGCGAGTACAAGATCGATGAAAAGAGTGGTGGGAGTGAGCCATGGACGGTGATAAGAGAAGAGGGGAAGCTTGTGTTTGTGCTAGGCACACTTGGCTAGAGAGGCATATCGATCAATGTGTGATGTAAAGAAGGAGCTGGGCCTACACACACCGTGGGTGAACGACCTAAAGTGAAAAGACGAATTTGCACGATGGAGCTAGAGAATGCTGAGGGAGGGTGAGAGGGATGCGGGCGTGTGCATGCACGAGAGAAAGTTAGTGCTAGCTACAAAGATAAGATGATTGTGTGGGTGTAAAAGACGAATAGAGATCATACCTCATTATAAAAAGCGAATTCGGATATTTGAAGAATTTATCATAGTGTTTTAAACCGACGCATGTGTGAATATATATAACGGTGATACACATGGTGTGGTTATGAACATGTTATACTACATATAATATATTTTATCTCTACTCTTATAAAAAACGGAGTTGTTGATGATGGTGTGCCTGCCATCCTGCAATATAGGCCGTCCTATTTATATCTGACGGATAGGAAGGAAACTATGGCAATTTTGAAAAAAGATACCCACACCCCTCTCCATATTTGCAAATTAGGCCTCCCCTTGATCATGTTGATATTCTATGGAACGCATGGGCACCTTGCTAGTACTACATATAATATATAGAACATTGATCATAATTTGGGCTAATGTGTGGCTTTTGCAGCTCAGGTCTAAACACTTGTCATAATATAGGGGGTGGGGCACTATACTATGTGTGAAAAACATGGTGTACGTATGGAACCTGGTTTAGATTATGAACATATAGTTAGTACATCAAATGTACTATTATTTGGAATCAACATCAAGTGTATTCAAAAAATAGAATTCGAGTTCATGTAGTACACATAGTTTATATCTATCTCTATAGTAATCATGTGGTGTGTTATTAAGGTAATACACGAATGATGGTTGAAGTTGACAACAATCATGATTGTAGATTCTTATTGAAATAGAGAAACGAATTCAAATTCAGTTCAAATTGCAACGGTAGTATAGACATTTGGAATGCACTAAAATGTTGGTATGAGTAGGTTACATGCATCATACAGCAAGCGGAAAAAATTAATTGGACATAACATGGATTCATACTCCCCCTTCTTCCATCTATATAGGGCGTAATGCGTTTTTTAAGATTGCCTTTGACTATTGACAAGATTAATAGTACATGACATGCACAATGTGAAAATTATATCATTGAAAGAACCTTTCACAGAAGAATTTAACGGTGTGCTTTGTGCACGTTGCATGTCATATATTATTACTCTAATATTTGGTCAAAGTTAGTATCAAAAAGCGCATTAGGCCCTATATAGATGGAAGGAGGGAGTAGCTTTGAATAGCATTTTTATAGTAAAACGGGGCAAGTCTCTCTCTTTGTGTGGTGTGAATAGTTTATTTTTTTCGTTTTCTTTTTGGTGGAGGGATGTGTGAATTGATTTGGTATGTACAAGTACAATATTACACGTTAGGCTTGTCCCTAAAATTCAACCCGCGCCTTGTTATATTCCGAAAATTCAAATATTGTGCTCCCAAAACCGGCGCCTTCACAATCCGTGCCTTGCCATCCCGAAATTACAACGCGTGCGAAAACTCCCTCCAGCTGCCAAATCCCGACACGCGAAACCCCCCTTCTAACCCTGAGCCGAAAGGGCCGCTAGTTCAAATCGGTGGGGGTACTTTTGTAACACACCCTACATTTTGGACAAGCGCGTACCTAAGTCATGGTTCACCCCCTCCCATCGCCTCCTTTTTGCCATTCGAAATCCTAGGCCGCCATAACCTCTCTGCTCCAGCCGCGAAACCCCACACTCCTCCGTCCGCCACCTCACCGCTGCCTAGCCGGAGCCTCTTCCCCGACGACGTCGTCCCCCGCAACAACTCGACGTCCCTCGTCCACCTCCCCAGATGAGGATCCGTCGTCCATCTAGTCGTCCCGCCGGTTCAGCCGCCCCGTCCTCCACCTCCAAGGAGCTGCTCCGACGATCGCCTCGTCTATTGCGGCTGCTCCATCCCCATAGCACCGCCTTAACCTGCTCCACCGGAACCGCAGCATCCTCACCGACTCCTCGGGCGAAGCCGAGGCCTACTCGGCGCCACCAAAGAGGTTGTACACTCATCGCATCGCACCTTCTCCTTAACTCGACCTCCTGGTGCCGACGGTACTCCATTCCGCACCCCCATGGAGAGCCTACCTTGAAGCCGGCGCCGCGGGCGACATCTCCATGGCGGCCCTCCCCCAGTGCGAGGCCCCTTCAGCGGCGGCTTCCATTCCAGCCGGATCTGCTGCTGCTGCTCCGGCTCTCGCTCGATCGCTCGCTCGCCTAGTTGCTGCTGCTCCGGCTCTCGCTCGCACTGCTGTTGCTGCTCTCCCCCTCACTTGTGCTGCTGCTCTGCTCCGATTTAGCTACACTTCAGTCGACTGAATCGACTTTTCGGTCAGTTAATTTTCAAGGGGGGCTCGCCAGAGTTAAGGAAGAACCAGCCGCAGCGGGGATGGGGGCTCGCCAGAGAAGTACCCCACTATCTATCTTAGGGTTCAGGGTGGGGGCTGGCCGGGGCGGCGACGGACCGGCGGTGGGGAGTTGTTTCGGGGTGGCGAGGCGGCACTGGGGCCCGCGGTTCGGCCGGTGGTGGCTGGCGGCTCAGGGGGGTGCAGGTTGAAGATGAACTGCATGCCCTCCCTAAACTACATGTCAAGTGCCTCTCTGCTACCATTGCGTTCAGTTTCGATAGTAACATTCAAATTCCATAGTAAATTTTAGTTTTGACAGTTAAGTTCGGAGTCAACAGTTTTTACTTCATCTGTTGTAGTCAGGTGGTTTCTGGTGATGTAAATTTTACATCTATTTTACATCATCTATTGGAGATGCTATTAGAATCCCACTTGATATTGACGATGTCTGTCTTGTGCTGCTTCAGCCTTGACGTGCTTTTCACCTCTTGGACTCCAAGTTAGGTCCAAATTAATGTTCAGACTTTAGTTCTAAATTATTTGTGGGGCACATATCGAGGAAGCAATGAATAGTATCTCTGTCTAATATCTGGTTCTCCTAGGGTATGCCTATGTTGTTCATCTTGGGTGAGAAACAAATAGTAAAGCAATCATCATCTGTCTTTTTATTAAATTAAAGCAATCATCAGCCTGCTATCATTATTTTTGGATCCATCCACTGGTTCTTACCATCACTCTAAATTTATGCATGCTCTCCTTACATAATCTCACCATATTTTTTTCGTATGCATGTCAGATATTGTACACAGTCATGCTGAACATGTAGAGAAAAAGAGAAGAGTTTTGCGCGGCAATACAATGTCATGCAGACATCGCTCCATGATGGGTTCAATGGCAAACCCTCTCCACCCCTCTCCAGATTGTAATCCAGAGGAAGATATCTGTTCTGAGGCGGATTCAGACGCCGCTGACCACTCCTATTTACCCCCAAGGTGTTTGCTCTACCTTGGCATGATGATGTTAGTCATATCATGCATATGTTGCCTTGTAGTGCCTACTTTTGACATCGTATATGTCATCTCCTTAGTTTAGACATGTTCTGTAATGCCACCTGTTTTGTTTCCATATCATATATGGGAATTATGTAGTCTCATGTCTTTTAGCCAGCCATAATATATGTGATATGTGCAATGCCATCCTGTTTAACCAGGCATCATATATTTGAATGATATCTTGCCCATCCTTTTCTTCATTACATTTCCATTGATCGACAATGTTTAAACATTAAACTACTCTTCCTCTGAACCAGCCATTTGGGTGGGAGATTGAAAAATCTGGAGTAAAAACAAGGCCTTCAGAGCAGACAGTGCTACCTATCAAAGCAAATCTCTTGTTGGGTCCCGATAGCTCCTTAGAGATGGATTTAGAGATAGATGACCAGTCCTATTCCCCCACCGAGGTGTATGCTATAACTTGGAATAGTTGTACTGCTCATATCATGCATATGGTGTCTTGCATTAGAGAGTTTAGACATCATATACACAATATTCAACACCATGTTCTTAGTTCAGACATCATATCGAATGCCCTCTGTTTAGCATATAAATCACATATGTGAATTAAATAATGCGATCCTGATTACTTAGATAACATGTAGGTGAATTATGTCATGCGATCCTGGTTAGTTATTCATCATATCTTTGAATTATGTTATGCTATGCTGTCCAGTTTAGATAGACATCATCTTAGTTAAACAATATACATGTCAACTATTTCATGCCCTCTTTTCCCACACTATCTATTGCATCTGTCTCTCATACAATATCTGTACATTCTACTATGTTTCATATTTATCAGCCATTTGAATTGGAGCGGGTGATGCCAGTATCTAGCGGACTAAAAACATGGTCTTCAAATAAAACAGTGTTACCTCTTGGTGGAGATAGCACCCCGGTTGTACATGCACGAGAACCAGCCCTACCACACATAACCCAAACTCTCGCAGATTGTACCCCTACTGCGATGGACAGAGAACCAACTTCACCCAATCTAACCCCAACCCCAGCAGATAGTAACCCAATTCTTGTTGACACAGCACCATCTCCACCACAGAGCCCCCAAACAAGAGCAGTTAGTAAGGCAGCTCCAGTTCCCAAAGGGCCAGTACTACCACGGTGAACCCCAACTCCACCAGTTAGTACACCTATTCCTGTGGAGGAAGCACAACCAGCTAGTCTTAGTTTAGCATCTATCGCATTTGATGTTATTAAATCGTATGTGCGTATCTTCCCATCTTGGAAATAATATACTGAAGATGAAGGAAAATGCCAGTTGCAGGAGTTATGTGTAAGTAATGTTATTCATGGCAATTACTTTGCTTTGTCCCATACATCCTACCTCCATTATGATTATAATACAACAAATTTTCCCATTTTTCTCTATAGAGAAGGACCGATTTGGAAACTCAGGATGAGGTAACCTGTGCTAATACCTTTGCTATCTTCTAGAATGCTTGGTGGCAGTATCAGAATTACCTGAAGAAAACGTACTTCACCGGCAAAGAAACTCATCAAATTCCCTTACGTTCTCCTGAGACACATTTACTGGACGATGACTGGGAACGCCTTGTTCTGTACTGGTCCCGAACCAAGAATGTGGTAAGGTCTATGACCTCATTTTCTATTTTTAAGTACTATATTCTTGCGTCTTACTGTACTCTGTTCATGTAGAACAAGTGCCTAAACCTGAAGAACAACTGTTCTAATTTAATATTCCATTGCTATCATAGTTGAAAAAGCACTAGGCGTTAATTGTGCGTTTTGCCACCGCCTTGCGCTTTACTGACCAAAGCACATGCTTTTGTGCAGTTTTGCACAGATTAAGCGTAGTTATGCGCAATGCGTTTTGCCAACGCCTAGAGCCGAGGCGCGCTTAAGCGCTCGCTTAGGCGCGCCTTTTTTAACTATGATTGCTATCATGCATACTGCTTTGCTCTTGTATCATTGTATTTACTCATACAAACTTATTTTTAAATTGAAGAATCCAATCAAAACTCCAATGGCACAACAGGTATGTCCACACATGTTTCTTTAACAGGTTTTCTCTTATCAATAGCTGACTCCTTGTATCATGCACATTACTAGCATCACAACAGAGCCAATAGTGTTGTTGTACATGTAGACCCGTGGTACCCATCTGAAATCTTGTTGTGTCGTGTAGTTTCCCACGCTTTGTATTCTTTCGCAGCTGCTTTGTCTTGAACGGATATGATTTGAACCGTGTCTCTATTTTGACTTGGCAAGACAATGTAGTGACCATAGGACATAGATATATGTTTGTTTGATGCTTTTATTATGTACTAGTACTTGGCAATAGAAGACTTGGTAGTTTAATCCTGTCCAGCTTACTAATGAACCGGTTCACCGAAATGAGTTTCATATACTAGTACATGCTAAACCTGTTATGTGTCTGCTTGTTTCTTCTTTTAGAATGCTAACAGAATATTAGGGAAGAGTGCCTTATTAAGAAATGGTAAAGGAAGTAATGCAGATAAGGTTCATGATAGTGACACATCCTTGTTGGTCTCCAACAAAGCTGATAAAACAGCTAAGGAAGACTATCTTGAAGACAGTGAGACAACCCCAAAGTCCTCTCTTGGTTTAGTGTTTGAGTTACTGGCCACTACCACTTGCACAAGCTATTCAAACTCACTGTCTGAATCAGTTCGGTTTCTTGAGTCTCAACTAAAAGCTGAAAGACATCGATCAGCTGTGCTGCGACAAGAAGCGGAAGGACTGCGGAAGTCCCTGGAGCATTCAGATGCACACTTTCTGGTGCAACAACAAGCGCTGGAGGATTTTAGCGCCAAACACGACAAAGCTAATAAGCTTGCTAAGCTTATTGCCAGCATGGTCGATACCCAGGATAATGTTTCTTGAGCTCTTCTAAAGTTGTTTCAGTTATGCTCTTGTTTTGCTGCCGTGTTTATTTGCACTGGTGGCCAATTTTGACGGCCAGTATATGTAATATGCTGCTTTGTTCCCTATATTTGCACTGGTGGCAAACTTTGATGCCCAGTGGATGTAATATGTGTAATAGCGGTAATAGGCTAGCGTTAATTGCTTGCTTATTTATTTCCTTACTGTCTTGTTTAGTTGCTTGCTTGTAGTCACTGTAGTTCTTTTTCTGTGTTTTTCTAGTGGCCACAATAACCTATTTTTGGAAACTAGGCCAAAATAATCATTTACGGTGTCCTGGACTAGGGGGTACTCACCACATCGTCTCCCGATCAGGTGGATCGGGCCGAGGACCCCCATGGAGGTTCACTCATGGGCCACTTCGGGCAGCCCATGCCGCATACAAGGAGTATTCCACAAGACTTGGTGATCAAGACAAGGACTCCTCTCCACCAACGTATTCGGCTAGGACTCTTATTATCCTAGGCCTCTGGTGCATTATATAAGTCAAGGCCAGGCTAGTCGATAGATTATTATGACAATCACACAAGCTAGACTTCTAGGGTTTAGCCATTACGATCTCGTGCTAGATCAACTCTTGTAATACTCGTATTCATCAATATCAATCAAGCAGGACGTAGGGTATTACCTCCATAGAGAGGGCCCGAACCTGGGTAAATATCGTGTCCTCAGTCTCCTGTTACCATCGATCCTAGACGCACAGTTTGGGATCCCCTACCCGAGATTCGCCGGTTTTGACACCGACATTGGTGCTTTCATTGAGAGTTCCATTGTGTGATCGGCAAAGGATCAATGGCTCGACTGCAAATCAACTGCGACGTTGGCATCTTCGTCGCTGGCTCGACTGGTCAGCTTGTCTTGACCAAGGACTGCGCCCTACCTCCGATCATCATGTTCGGATGAGGGCTTTCATCAACATCAACTCCGATCTCTATCAAGATCATGGAGGAATCATCCATGGAGCTCGGGGGCTCAACGTCAACATTGCCTCGGGCGACCGTGCTGTTTTTCTGTATAGCGAACTTGTATCCGCCGTGACCACCTCCTCGAGTGTCTTTTTAACGATTTCTTCGATGCAATTGCGCAGAATTGATTCTACAACAACCTTGGAAAATTTCGTCGAGTTCCGATGAAGGAACTCTGGCAATCTACGATATACCGGAGCCCTGTCAAATCTGAACGGGAATCTGGATGAGTTTAGGGTGTGATCTCCAGAGCCCAGCTCAGAGGTCCTTTGGAAGATCCAACCGTTCATCTGCTGCAGAATTCCCATATCTACCACCCCTCAAAATTTCAGCTCGATCCGACCGTCCAAACTCCGTTAACCTTCCGATCAGTGCATCACTTTTCAGATCTGTTTTCTGCGCGAGAACGAATCTGACCCGAATTCATCTTTTTTATGAACGGGATTTTGGACATCCTTTTTGAAGGAATTTTTGTATGGGGTATTGTGTTTTGTTCCCAAAAACATCCCACTAAATTTAAAGTCTTTTCCAATATGATCTTCACCATCGCGCCGGTGTCAAACCAGCTCGACAACGTTGCTCTACGGTTGCCGACCTGCGCTAGACACGTCGTCGCTTTGTTGAGCCGAGCTCAACTTCTTCGGATCATCATCTCTATGAGCCAAACAAGAGTTCGGCATCGCGAAGGATAAATCATCACCAACATCGCCGCCGCACGGTCTACACGGAGCGGGCACACCGGCTTCGCCGCAGGGTCACTTCATCAAGCCGACATTGAACATGTCACGAGCTATGACCTGCATCGGCATGGCTGCACTGGTGCTTCTTCAAGCCGATGTCCATCACGCCGACCTACGTCAACACCTCGGCTGGACCGGGGGCTCCGCTATTTCTTTGTCAACCAACACCGGAGACTTCGGCGTCACCAGCCGACCAGCTTCGTTACGTTAGCTGGACCGAAGGCTTTGCCTTGGCGAGACAATCTTTGCCAGCATCGCCATGTCGTCGCTTCATCACCCATCAGGCAATGGGTGTGCGGATCGAGTCCCAATTTTGGGAGTAACCTTTCTTCGGACTGCTACAACAAATAAACCAGGTACTATTAATCCTAGCAATTTTTGTTTGTTTGGGTTTATCTTTTCCAAGGAATTATTACTCTGGTTTGTTCCATCATCTGTGCACAGGTCTATCAAATGGTCTCATTAACGACAGTCGCGTGGTGGTTCAGTCAGTTTCCGTACATAGTTCGGCGAACGCCACATCCGGAGCTCGGACCGACCTGTGAATTCGGCTTTGCCATGCCTTTACCACATCATGCCGACGCCCTGCATCGACATTGACTTTGGCGCCAGGCCACATATCTTTAGATAAATTATTTTTGCGAAATGCAATTACGCAAGGATTTTATATATATTTATATTATTCGTTTTGGACCGCACTATTTTATGTGTGTAGGTGATCGACTTCTACTATGTCGCGCGGTCACTTCGGCAAGCCAACATCATCGTCCCAATTGGCATAAATTGGTTCGCGTGATCATCTTGTTGATTGAATTGCCATACCGACATGTTCGGTTTGCCTCCGGGACTTCGGCATCATCAAGAGGGTCCTACCTCGTCGGGTGTTTGGCGCATGGGACATATTTCTTTTATTACTCACTTTGCATGAATTATTAATCATGCAACCTTTTTTTATTACTGTTATCTCTGGCTTGCACTATCTTCTGTGCACAGGTAAATGAGCCAGATTGGGCAGCACTGTCACCTCGGCTGGACCGGGGGCTTCATCATCACTTCATTAACCCACGCCAGGGACTTCGGCGTCACTCTGTCGGCCTGCATTGGCCGAGCCGTGTCACTACCTCGGAGTGCCGAACTCCTTGCTCGGACACCTCGGGTTCGGAGGCTGGGACCTCGGCCATGCCGAGGACTACGAACCTTGTCGGACCTGTCACAGATCAATGGGCGTCTTCGTCCCGCCACAAGCCCGAATCGCGTCATCAACACCGAGCACATTAACCAGCTAAGTCGCTTTCATGCTCAAAAACTTCCAGTTTTAAATTTTTTTCGGTTTGACCAAGCATTATACTTTTTGGAAAAAAGTTGTTTGTGACAAAATTCCTTGTCAAAAATTTGTTTGTGATAGACAAATTCAAATACCCCGTTTATTTAGGGGCTTCCTTTATGAAGCCTTTCCTCTTGCATATGATTATACTTGTATGGCTTCGTTCCTTGTTCGCGTATTATGCCACATTATGCACCTTGTTGACTTAAGTGTTTCGCAAGCTGGGTTGCCTAGCTCCTGTGCTTACCCCTACGTTCCCGATTGTTCGGCTAGGTGGTAAAGGGAGCACCTCTATGATTGTTACTACCGGGTCATCCGACTTAGTACCTCAGACTGGGTGAAGCCGAAAGCTAGTGCTCTTATTGTTTTCAATCATGGTCGGCACACAACGGAACTCATGAGTACAAAAAGTCTGTTGCACAGTCTCATAGTAACAATGCGCAACCGAAGAAAGGTATCGGTGGAGGTACTATTTTCTTCGAAGATGCTTCTTACACTTTGTCAGTAATATAGCATAAGTTCCCTGAGCGTGCTTTGTCTTTTATAGCCTTATGGCCTGATTGCCTGGTTATCGGAAACACCATCGATACTCTCGACAGGTGGAATACATAACACTTTTAGGCCCTTGACCGAAGAGGGAGAAGCTGACGGTTGGTTAAGACGCGTTTAAAGTTCAGGTGAACGATACGTCTCCGTCGTATCTACTTTTCCAAACACTTTTGCCCTTGTTTTGGACTCTAACTTGCATGATTTGAATGGAACTAACCCGGACTGACGCTGTTTTCAACAGAATTACCATGGTGTTATTTATGTGCAGAAACAAAAGTTCTCGGAATGACCTGAAACTTCACGGAACAACTTTTCGAAAAATATAAAAAATCCTTGCAAAAGATGAAGGCTAGGGGGCCCACCACCTATCCACGAGGGTGGGGGGCGCGCCGCCCTACGTCGTGGGCCCCCTGGAGCTCCTCCGGCCTCAACTCAAACTCTATATATTTGGTTTCGGGGAGAAAAAAATCAGAGAGAAGGATTCATCGCGTTTTACGACACGGAGCCGCCGCCAAGCCCTAAAACCTCTCGGTAGGGCTGATCTGGAGTCCGTTCGGGGCTCCGGAGAGGGGAATCCGTCGCCATCGTCATCATCAACCATCCTCCATCACCAATTTCATGTTGCTCACCGCCGTGCGTGAGTAATTCCATCATAGGCTTGCTGGATGGTGATGGGTTGGATGGGATCTATCATGTAATCGAGTTAGTTTTGTTAGGGTTTGATCCCTAGTATCCACTATGTTCTGAGATTGATGTTGCTATGACTTTGCTATGCTTAATGCTTGTCACTAGGGCCCGAGTGCCATGATTTCAGATCTGAACCTATCATGTTTTCATCCATATATGAGAGTTCTTGATCCTATCTTGCAAGTCTATAGTCACCAATTATGTGTTATGATCCGTTAACCCCGAAGTGACAATAATCGGGATACTTACCGGTGATGACCGTAGTTTCAGGAGTTCATGTATTCACTATGTGTTAATGCTTTGTTCCGGTACTCCATTAAAAGGAGGCCTTAATATCCCTTAGTTTCCAATAGGACCCCGCTGCCACGGGAGGGTAGGACAAAAGATGTCATGCAAGTTGTTTTCCGTAAGCACGTATGACTATATTCAGAATATGTGCCTACATTACATTGATGAACTGGAGCTAGTTCTGTGTCACCCTAGGTTATGATTGTTACATGATGAACCGCATCCAGCATAATTCTCCATCACCGATCCATTGCCTACGAGCTTTCCATATATTGTTCTTCGCTTATTTACTTTTCCGTTGCTATTGCTATCATCACTACAAAATACCAAAAACATTACTTTTACTATTGTTACCTTTTGCTACTGTTACCACTACTATCATATTATTTTGCTACTAAATACTTTGCTCCAGATATTAAGTTTCCAGGTGTGGTTGAATTGACAACTCAGCTGCTAATACTTGAGAATATTCTTTGGCTCCCCTTGTGTCGAATTAATAAATTTGGGTTGAATACTCTACCCTCGAAAACTGTTGCGATCCCCTATACTTGTGGGTTATCAAGACTATTTTCTGGCACCGTTGCTGGGGAGCATAGCTCTATTCTTTGAGTCACTTGGGATTTATATCTGCTTATCATTATGAAGAACTTGAAAGATCCAATAACTAAGATTTATCCCTCAACTACGAGGGGAGGTAAGGAACTGCCATCTAGCTCCGCACTTGATTCACCTTCTGCTTTGAATAAGCTCGCGACACCTAAACCTGCTTCTGCTATTCATTCTGATATGACGCATGTTATTGATGATGCCACTTCTACTATGCATGATACTTATGATGAAACTACTTCTATGCTTGATACTACTGTGCCATTTGGTGAATTTCTTGATGAACAACTTGCTAGGGCTAGAGAGAATGAAATTATTGAATATGATAATACTGATGAAAATGGCGATGAAGACTCACCTGTTATTCCTGAGGGTTATGTTTTTGATAAAGAAGCTTCTTTAGCTATTTTAGCTTGCAAAGATAGATACGAACTCAAGAGGTTATTAGCTAAATGGAATAAGCAATCTCTAAATGCTAGGATGAAACCTGACCCTGCTTTTGCTACTTCACCTACCTGTGTTACTGATAAGGATTATGAATTCTCTGTTGATCCTGATTTAATTACTTTGGTTGAATTTGATCCTTTTCATGGTTATGAATCTGAAACTGTTGTGGCACATCTTACTAAATTAAATTATATAGCCACCCTGTTCACTAAAGATGAGAGAACTCGCTACTTTTATATCCTTAAAATATTTCCATTCTCATTAAAGGGTGATGCTAAGATATGGTTTAATTCTCTTGATCCTGGTTGTGTGCGTAGTCCCTAGGATATGATTTATTACTTCCCTGCTAAATATTTCCCTGCTCATAAGAAACAAGATCCTTTAAGGGATATATATATATATAATTTTGTGCAAATTGAAGAAGAGAGTCTCCCACAAGCTTGGGGGAGGCTTCTCAAGTTACTTAATGCTTTGCCTGATTATCCTCTTAAGAAAAATGAAATACTTGATATCTTTTATAATGGACTAACCAATGCCTCCAGAGATTACCTAGATAGTTGTGCGGGTTCTATTTTTAGGGAAAGAACACCGGGTGAAGCTGAAATTCTATTGAATAATATGTGACAAATGAAAATAATTGGACACATCCGGAGCCAATTCCTAAGCCTATTCCTAAACCAACTCCGAAGAAGAGGGGTATTCTATTTCTCAGTCCTGAAGATATGCAAGAGGCAAAGAAATCTATGAAAGAAAAAGGTATTAAAGCTAAAGATGTTAAGAATTTACCTCCTATTGAAGAAATACATGGTCTTAATTTACCGCCTGTTGAAGAAACATATGATCTTAATCCTTTACCTATTGAAGAAACTCATGGTCTTGATAACCCGACACAGGTAGTAAAGGTAAATTCTCTCTATAGATATGATAAAGCTGAAATCCCATTTACTAAGTTTGCTAGCCCATGCTTAGATGAGTTTGATAAATTTATGGCTAAGCAAGAAGATTTTAATGCTTATTTTGGTAGACAATTGAAATACAACTGAAATATGCTTGAGCACTTGGGTGATTATATGGCTAATGTCAAAGGTGAACTTAAAATTATTAGTAAACATGCTTCTATGGTTACCACTCAAGTAGAACAAGTACTTAAAGCTCAAAATGATTTTCTCAATGAATTGTATAGTAAAAATAATGATAATGCTGTTAGAGTTATGACTAGAGGTGGTAGAATGACTCAGTAACCTTTGTATCCTGAAGGCCATCCTAAGAGAATTGAGTAGGATTCTCAAAGAAATAATATAGATGCACCTAGTCCTTCTAAAAGGAAGAAAAATAAAAATGATAGGACTTTGCATGCTTCTAGTGAACCTATTGCTCAAACACCTAAGAATCCAAATGATATTTCTATTTCTGATGCTAAAACACAATCTGGTAATGAACCTGCAACTAGTAATAATGTTAATGATAATGTTCATGATGATGCTGAACCTAGTAATGATAATGATATAGAAATTGAACTTTTTGTTGATCTTGATAACCCACAATCAAAGAATCAACGTTATGATAAGAAAGACTTTGTTGCTAGGAAACATGGTAAAGTAAGAGAACCATGGGTTCAGAAACCCATGCCTTTTCCTCCCAACCCATCCAAGAAAAAGGATGATGAGGATTTTGAGCGCTTTGCTGAAATGATTAGACCTATCTTTTTGTGTATGCGATTAACTGATATGCTTAAAATGAATCCTTATGCTAAGTACATGAAAGATATTGTTACAAATAAAAGAAAGATACCGGAAGCTGAAATTTCCATCATGATTGCTAATTATACTTCTAAGGGTGGAATACCTAAGAAACTTGGAGATCTAGGAGTACCCACTATACCATGCTCCGTTAAAAGAAACTATGTTAAAACTTGTTTATGTGATCTTGGAGCCGGTGTTAGTGTTATGCCTCTCTCTTTATATCGTAGACTTGATTTGAATAAGTTGACACCTACTGAAATATCTTTGCAAATGGCTGATAAATCAACTGCTATACCTGTCGGTATTTGTGAGGATGTGCCTATTGTAGTTGCAAACGTTACTATTTTAAAGGACTTTGTTATTCTTGATATTCCCGAGGACGATAGTATGTCTATTATTCTTGGAAGACCCTTTTTGAATACTACAGGGGCTGTTATTGATTGCACTAAAGGCAACGTCACTTTTCATGTTAATGGTTATGATTACACGGTACACTTTCCGAGGAAACAACCTCAAGTTCATAGTATCAATTCTATTGGAAAAATTCCATCGATTATATTTGGAGGTTTTTAATTTCCTCTTCCTACTATCAAGAAGAAGTATGATATTCTTATTATTGGGGATGTGCATATCCCTGTTGAGGGAACATAGTGTTATTCGAAATTTCTCCGGTTCCATGTTATTCGGAATGAGTTCGCTAACAAGACTTGATCAACCTTGTTAGTGGATTCCTTTTGATGATCATGAGATGGATGAAACTAGAAGGCACAACCTTTTGTACCCTCCTTTTACTTTCTGTTATTTATATTAAATAAAATAAAAATAAGTATTTTTCTGTCTGTTATCTGATTATCCATGCAATATAAAAATACCCTGAAAATAAAAGTTCTCCAAATGCCCTGAAATTTAAATATGATTTTTCTAGAATATTTGAGAATATTTGGCACTGAGAACACAGCAGGGGGGTCACCCACCTGCCCACGAGGGTGGAGGGTGCGCCCTACCCCCTGGGCGCGCCCCCTGCCTCATGGGCCCACGGTGGCCCTCCTCCACTTATTCCTGCACCCACACACTCCTTCTTCCTCCCCCAAACACGAATATCCAGCTCAAGCACGAGTTCTAGCTCATCTTGCTGCCATTTTCGATCTCCTTGCTCAAAGCACCTCTCAAAAAACTGCTTGGGGAGATTGTTCCTTGGTATTTGACTCCTCCATTGGTCCAATTAGTTTTTGTTCTAGTGCTTTATTCATTGCAAATTTTTGCTTTCTAGGTGACCATGTTCTTGAGCTTGCATGTCAAATTTATATGGTTCCAAGTAGTTTTGATGCATGATATAGGCTCTAGGCACTTGTAGGAGTAGTTGCTATCAATATTATTGAGTTTGGTTTACTTTTATTTTGAAGTTACTAAATTTTTTAGAATTTTTCATAAAATAATGAAGAGACTTTTGAGGGGCTCATCGAGCCGAAGCTCGAAGGAAAAGGCACAGAAGCCCAAGTATAATCTGCCTCGCACCGTGGAGGTTCGGTCGTGTGAATGGCCTTCCGATGATTTCTTGAGAGCAGCCGGGATTTATGAAGATTTTTATGAATTGGCTAAGAATGTAGGCCTCACCACTTTCCTCCACAACCAACGCGATCAGTATCTCCTACTCACAAATATCTTTGTGTAAACCTTTCATTTCCATTCTAGGAGCTCACCACCTACGGTGGAGTTTTATTTATATGATGAGCATAAGGAGATGTCACTTTATGATTTTTGTCGGGTTTGTTTGGTCCCTTTTGAGGGCACGACAGAGGAACCACATTGCAGCGATGTGGACGGGTTTATTGATATCATCACTGTAGGGGAAACGAGGAAGGTTTCCGATGCATGAATCAATAGCATACATTTTCCTGTTTTACGCTATTTTGCATTGTTTGCTAGTCGTTGCTTAATTGGTCGCGGAAACTGTGGAAACCTTAGTGTTCCTGCTGTTATTATTTTGCTCACGGTTTATTCAGTGATAACTCTGTTAGTATGGGCGGCATTATTGCTAAACGGCTAAGTCTGAACCGTACAAAGGGCCCCATCTTTGGAGGCGTCTATGCTTCACGCCTAGCTGCACATTTTAACATACCTATTAGGCATTATGAGAAGGAAGAAAAAGTGCTGCCTCGTGTGTATTTAGATTATAAGAGTATGGTGGCACATGATTTTATTGTTAAGAATAGGGAAGGAGAGCTTAAATACAAATTGTTCTTTGATAAACATCATCCTGAGACTATTACCCTGCCTGCTCCTTCCTTGTTTGATTTATCTGCAGGCCGGTACCTAGTTCCGTTAGTGGCTATTTACGCCCATCGAAACCCTACATCAGCCACAGAGCCAGAGCCGGAACCACAAGTTGATCCTCCACGACAGTCTAATTACCAGTGGGATCCGGAGATGATTGCCAACTAGTGGCAATCGGAGTCTTCTTCTTCGCAGTACGACACCAACTACTATTATGGATATCCGCCAGGCCAGCCGTGGCCATAGACCAACTTAGACCAAAAGCCTAAGCTTGGGGGAGTACGTATTTCTCATCGACATTACATTTATGTTCACACACTCATTGCTAGATGTCGGTGCACATACTTTTTCATTGTATCATCCATGCTAGTTTATTTTCCTTTTTATGCTTTCTTCTTGTGTTTGATAAACCTTAATAAAAACCAAAAAAAATTAGTTGTAGCTTTTAATTAGTTTACTTTCCATGCTTGTAGTAGTAATTAAAAAGAAAACCCAAAAAGATTTCCTGTTCTTCTTTTGCTTGTTGGGAGCTTTCCCGTGTAAATAGTTTTACTTCTTTTCTTTTCTTTGGGGGTTGATAGGATAAGACCATAATTAAATTGTTGAAGTGGCTCTTATATGCATTATTGTTGATCTGACTAAAGAGCCCATATTGCCTTGTCTTCTCCTGTTTATTGAATGCTTGCAGATTCCAGCTTAGTCCAATGCACGTGCACTATTATGATTATTCACACTATTCGGTCGTGCAAGTGAAAGGCAATTATGACGATATATGATGGACTGGCTGAGATGAGAAAAGCTGGTATGAACTCGACCTCTCTTGTTTTTGTAAATATGATTAGTTCATTGTTCTTGATTCAGCCTATTATGAATAAACATGTTTGCAATGACAACTAGAGATCATAGTTCTTGTGCCATGATTGATTAGCTATGAGTTATAATGGTTTACCTTGCGTGCGAACATGCTATTAAAATGGTTGTGATGTGGTATGATAGGGTGGTATCCTCCTCTGAATGATTTAAGTGACTTGACTTGGCGCATGTTCACGCATGTAGTTGTAACAAAATCAACATAGCCTTCACGATATTTATGTTCATGGTGGATTATATCCTACTCATGCTTGCATTCGGTGTTGATTAATTTTAATGCATGTTCATGATTGTTGCTGCTCTCTAGTTGGTCGCTTCCCAGTCTTTTGCTAGCCTTCACCTGTACTAAGCGGGAATACTGCTTGTGCATCCAACTCCATAAACCCCAAAGTTATTCCATATGAGTCCACCATACCTACCTATTTCCGGTATCTACCTGCCGTTCCAAGTAAATTTATATGTGCCAAACTCTAAACCTTCAAATAGATATCATGTTTTGTATGCTTGAATAGCTCATGTATCAACTAAGGATGTTCGTATCTTCCATGTTAGGCGGGTTATTCTCAAGAGGAGTGGACTCCGCTCCTCACTCACAAGAAAGTGGTTGGTCACCGGGATGCCCAGTCCCATGCTTTATGCAAATCAAATCAAAATAATTGCAAACAAAACTCCCCCTGGGACTCTTGGTAGTTGGAGGCACTCATTGTTTCAAGCAAGCCATGGATTGATGCTTGTTGGTGGAAGGGGGAGTATAAACTTTACCATTCTATTTGGGAACCGCCTATAATGTGTGTAGCATGGAAGATATCGCCGTCTCTTGGTTGTTATGTTGACAATGAAAGTATACCGCTCAAAATATTATTCACCTCTATTTCAAAACCGAGCTCTGGCACCTCTACAAATCCCCGCTTCCCTCTGCGAAGGGCCCATCTATTTACTTTTATGCCGAGTCATCATCCTCTTATTAAAAAGCACCAGTTGGAGAGCACCGCTGTCATTTGCATTCATTACTGTTAGTTTACATTGAGTATGACTTGACTGGATCTCTTTAACCATGAATTACAATGTCTAGTCAGTCCTTGATCTTTAAAGGTGTTCTGCATTTATGTTTTGCGGTCTCAGAAAGGGCTAGCGGATACCATCTTGTTATATCATATTATGATTGTTTTGAGAAAGTGTTGTCATATGAGATTTATTATTATTGCTCGCTAGTTGATTATGCCATTGATATGAGTAAACTTGATACCTAAGCGTTATTGTGAATGTGGTTAGTTATAATCTTTGCTGAAAACTTGAATGCTGGCTTTACATATTTACAATAACAAGAGCAAACAGAGTTTGTAAAAGTTTTTCTTTATCACTTTTAGTTTATCAACTGAATTTCTTGAGGACAAGCAAGGGTTTAAGCTTGGGGGAGTTGATATGTCTCCGTCGTATCTACTTTTCCAAACACTTTTGCCCTTGTTTTGGACTCTAACTTGCATGATTTGAACGGAACTAACCCGGACTGACGCTGTTTCCAGCAGAATTACCATGGTGTTATTTATGTGCAGAAACAAAAGTTCTCAGAATGACCTGAAACTTCATGGAACAACTTTTCAGAAAATATAAAAAATCCTTGCAAAAGATGAAGGCCAGGGGCCCACCACCTGTCCACGAGGGTGGGGGCGCGCCCCCTACCTCGTGGGCCCCCTGGAGCTCCTCCGACCTCAACTCCAACTCTATATATTTGGTTTCGGGGAGAGAGAAAATCAGAGAGAAGGATTCATCGCGTTTTACGATATGGAGCCGCCGCCAAGCCCTAAAACCTCTCGGGAGGGCTGATCTGGAGTCCGTTCGGGGCTCCGGAGAGGGGAATCTGCCGCCATCGTCATCATCAACCATCCTCCATCACCAATTTCATGATGCTCACCGCCGTGCGTGAGTAATTCCATCGTAGGCTTGCTGGACGGTGATGGGTTGGATGGGATCTATCATTTAATCGAGTTAGTTTTGTTAGGGTTTGATCCCTAGTATCCACTATGTTCTGAGATTGATGTTGCTATGACTTTGCTATGCTTAATGCTTGTCACTAGGGCCCGAGTGCCATGATTTCAGATCTGAACCTATCATGTTTTCATCAATATATGAGAGTTCTTGATCCTATCTTGCAAGTCTATAGTCACCTATTATGTGTTATGATCCGTTAACCCCGAAGTGACAATAATCGGGATACTTACCGGTGATGACCGTTGTTTGAGGAGTTCATGTATTCACTATGTGTTAATGCCTTGTTCCGGTACTCTATTAAAAGGAGGCCTTAATATTCCTTAGTTTCCAATAGGACCCCGCTGCCATGGGAGGGTAGGACAAAAGATGTCATGCAAGTTCTTTTCCATAAGCACGTATGACTATATTCGGAATACATGCCTACATTACATTGATGAACTGGAGCTAGTTCTGTGTCACCATAGGGTATGATTGTTACATGATGAACCGCATCCGGCATAATTCTCCATCACCGATCCATTGCCTACGAGCTTTCCATATATTGTTCTTTGCTTATTTACTTTTCCATTGCTATTGCTATCAGCACTACAAAATACCAAAAACATTACTTTTACTATTGTTACCTTTTGCTGCTGTTACCACTACTATCATATTATTTTGCTAATAAATACTTTGCTACAGATATTAAGTTTCCAGGTGTGGTTGAATTGACAACTCAGCTGCTAATACTTGAGAATATTCTTTGGCTCCCCTTGTGTCGAATCAATAAATTTGGGTTGAATACTCTACCCTGGAAAACTGTTGCGATCCCCTATACTTGTGGGTTATCAGTGAACACAGATATTATATAAGTACTTCGGTACATGCAATCATTATACATAAAATTCTTTTACCCAAATCACTTGGGGGCTCTTAAATTAATATGAGCGGTTTTATTCTTAGTCGTTGCAAAATCTTTTTCTACCACTCCTTTATCGACTCAGGTGTATGATCAATAGCCGGGTAGCCTAGTTTCTCTCTAAAGCCGCTCGCGTTTAGTTCGCTAAACTGACCTAAGAAACACTCCGCCTTCGGGATAGGGAGGTTGAAGCCGAAGGCTGACCCACTTGAAGTCTAGAGATCTGATTTGTCATGTCAAAGCACGACGGAAGTATAATTTTAAGACCAATTTCTTATTGACACCAAAACAGCTTGATTCGATCTAGACGTAAAGTTTTTTACGCATGTTTTTGGCCTTTGAGCTTATAACATCTTTTCACCTATTTTATGTTTTCCTTTCAGGAAGCAGGACATTCTTTTGGTTGAGGTTTTCGGCATGAAACTCTTTTCTAAAACTACAGTTCGGCATCTTTTCTGCCAAACCCCACCTCGGTATTGTCAAAACATACATGACAGTTGAACTAGTTCCCAAGGAGGTATGATCCTAGGGTCGGACATGTTGCCCAACCCAATTCTCGGGGGGCTACTGCATTGGCATTCCAATGCAAAAAATTTAAGTGCAATATAGTTTTCGTGGAGATTATGATCCTCAGGTTGGTCGGCCACACCCAACCAGAGTCTCGAGGACTTTGCACACCGCTTTTTGTGTCCCGAAGTATTCTGCTGAGCTAGGAGTTGATCCTCAGGCCAATTTTGCGAATCAACCTGAGTCTCAGGGGCTACTGGGATCAGCGGTCTTATGTCATCCTTCAGGTGCACCTCGGGTTTTAGACCGATACACACCTCGAGGGCTACTGGCTATATATCTCGATAGAGAATAAATTGCACCAATCAAAAATATTGACAAACAATAGGCCCACAGTCGGGGTGGTTCACCACCTCGGAAGCAGTACGGCATAAAGCTCGGGCGCCAGTGGCTGGCTCCATAGAGGGAATTTCCAGCATTAAGCTCAGCTAAACTCCTTCAACTTTTTTGAACCAAGGTGATCTATGACACCTCAGATATAGTCCGGCGTTGGAGCTTGGACATAGTCCGACGTTGGAGCTCGGATATAGTTCGGCGTTGGAGCTCGGTTGTAACAATACTCTTCGGATACAGTCCGGCATTGGAGCTCGGATACATTCCGACGTTGGAGCTCGGAAGCGGTCTGGCATTGGTGCTCAGCTGCGAAAGATAATTCGAATGCAGTCCGGCGTTGGAGCTCGGATGCAAGAGGACACTGCTGCCTGGGAACAATTTCAAACCCGAGGTGTGGCATAAAGATAACAAGGCATTGATAAAGGCCGAAGACATAAAGGGCTCCTCGGATACCCGACGTGTAAACTCTTCGGATTCACTTTGGCGATCCTCAAGATCAAAGATGAGAAGATTTGTTGAACCGGTTTTCAAGACCGACGGCCGAAGATGAAGAACAGTTCGGAAGAATCGAGGAACGTCCCCAACTTGACGACCAGTTCAGGGGGCTACTGATGGTTTCCTGGACTAGGGGGTACTCACCACACCGTCTCCTGACCAGGTGGATCGGGCCGAGGACCCCCACGGCGGTTCACTCATGGGCCACTTCGGGCAGCCCATGCCGCATACAAGGAGTATTCCACAAGACTTGGTGATCAAGACAAGGACTCCTCTCCAACAACGTATTCGGCCAGGACTCTTGTTATCCTAGGCCTCTGGTGCATTACATAAGCCAAGGCCAGGCTAGTTGATAGATTATTATGACAATCACACAAGCTAGACTTCTAGGGTTTATCCATTACGAGCTCGTGCTAGATCAACTCTTGTAATACTCGTATTCATCAATATCAATCAAGCAGGACGTAGGGTATTACCTCCATAGAGAGGGCCCAAACCTGGGTAAACATTGTGTCCCCTGTCTCCTGTTACCATCGATCCTAGACGCACAGTTCGGGACCCCCTACCCGAGATCCGCCGGTTTTGACACCGACAATCATGGCAACACACAGACTGTTGTAACCATGGGCCTCCTGCGAGCCGTATGATCCATGGGCCTTCTACGGGCCGTAGGATCCATGGGCCTTCTACGGGCCGTAGGATCCATTGGCCTTCTATACGGGCCATAGGATCCATGGGCCTTCTACGGGCCGTATGATCCATGGGCCTTCTACGGGCCGTACGATCCATGGGCCTTCTACGGGCCATACGATCCATGGGCCTTTTACGGGCCGTAGGATCCATGGGCCTTCTACGGGGCGTATCATCATTTCACCTATCATGGGTCATACTATTCATGGACCATAACGGGTCATTAATAGGCCGTATTTGATAACTCTACGAAAACAGCCCAATGTGTTTCTTTGACATGAAAATGGCCCAACGTATTAATGGGCTACATACGGGCCGACTGTAACCACGGGCTGGATTTGGCCCACAAGCAGAAAATGACAGTAACGGGTCGTAAGTAACCGAATGCTGCAATTAAGACCAAGAATAAATGGGCCCTAAGAAGGCCGAAAGATAACCTGGGCTGGAAACGGCCCAATGGAATAATGGGCCGTTAATAGGTATGAGGTGATACACTGTTCATTACGGGCCAGTTTCACCACGGGTCGTTAATGGACGAAGAGTTACAAAGGGCCTCATATGGGCCGAAAGACGTCATGGGCCATGCATGGGCCGGAAGTTAAAATGGGATGGAATCATATTGGACGGCCCAGATGACGATACTGGGCCTAATTTGGAAAGGTCGTAACGGGCCCTGGGTTGGCGGGCTGTAAATGGGCTATATGCAAACAGACCGTTAACAGGCTTTCTGCAGGCCGGCCCGCCACCTTTTGACCAAGTCAAATTGGCCAGCCTTTTCATAGGAATGGGCCTATCTTGGGCCGTGCCACGTGTCGACGTATCATAGGCGCCTTGGGTCCAATGAGTGGATGACATCTGTCCCAACGGTGAGCCGACACGTGTTTCCTCCAGCCAATGATGATTTCACACGTGGAAAATCCCCATTGGTCGGGGCTGTTAACGGGTTATCGGATCCAAAACCGGACCTAATATCTTAACGGCGTTCCGTTACGGTGGATGCCATGTGTCGGTCACACTTGATGAAAGCACTTTTGTGACGCACGATTTATCGTCATGGAAGTGGACACTTCTGTGATGATAATTTTGGTAATGTCATGGAACACTTCTATGGCAGCACATGTACGACTATCTTGATTCTGTCATAAAATCGTCATGGATGTACATGCATGACAAAAAACGTGACCTACTGTGACAAACACGTATCATCACGGAAGTGTATTTTTTTGTAGTGCTGATAGACTAAGGTCAGAATACAATTAGGGATGAACAACTCAAAGGAACATATGCCTTTCTGAGTTCATAATGCAGGGATTAGTATGTCGAGCAAAGCTCAACATTTCTTCCGGATAACCCATGCAGACGAGGAAGGACTGGTAGATTCACAATGTAGAATGGAGAAATCATCAAGAGCACTTTGTTTGTGATCTTTCGGTTCAAAAGAACTTCTGCCAAGGATATACCACAGACCTCGAAGACTATCACAAGGTTACTAATATCCTAAAGGAACGAGCAAACACTATCAACATGATGTAGGTAGGGTGAATCTTGGGTTCAAGAACCCAAAGATGGAATACCTACTAACTAATGGCATCACGGGATGCTTTCGAGGATGACGGACAAAATTATCACACTTAGAATAAAAGACACGCTAGAGTAATAGGTGGTTATATAAAATATCCTAGTGTCGTAATAATAGCTTCAACATATATGCCGAGGCAACATAGTACCTCAACTCACCGATTACTGTGGTTAAACTGGCCCAAAGAAACATCGGGAACAGAAAGAAGGGAGTTGCAAATGCATCAAACTATTTTGAAACCTGGGATGACTCGTACAACATAATGGTTGTAAATACTCAAAAATATTTGAGACATCCTGCAAAAATGTTGGCATAACCACTCAACATCGTAATATCAAGGTTCCGAGATCAACTGTCAATGCATGGAGGTAGCAGTAACTGAACTGAGGTTTGAATCCAACAATCTTATAAGTCTACGGATTAGTAACACGTGATCCTGATAGAAAGAAGAGAAAGCCTAGTTCCTTGACCCCATAGGAAAGATAGGATGACTCGGATGAGAAGGGCATAAGGTAAAGGAGTAAAAAGAGCCTTACGTTCCCTTCCGCAATTAATTCCCTTATATAACTAAAGAATTTCTAGACTCAACTTCGACCAGTTTGGCTTGGTAACCCTACAGGCGGTCAGGCTCTGATACCAAAGCTGTCAGGACCCTGATCCTAAATCACACCGATCTAGCATGTAACACATCATATCACTTTGTGGCCTCATGCACGGTATCCCCACGGGTGCCACCTTACCTGGCCCGGGACTGTTATCGCCTTTTGGCTCACATATATGATATTGTCGCTAGCATCCATATGACAAAGAACCCGGGCCGACATGACTAGTCGCTAATCCAAAGTGGCACTAACTTACAGGGACATGCATACATGACCCACCAACGAACGTGCCGATCATCAACGTATGAACCCAAGTCGTAGAAAGCTACAACGACTTAAAGGAACAACATGTGACATTTCCTCGAAGGGACATACATAGGAACGAAGAAGGACACATGCCGGCCAGCCTAAGTGTTCCGGAGTAGTAGCAAGCTACCATGGCTCAGTGGAAGCACTAGGAGACATTTCCCGGTAAGAGAGGCTACCAAGTATAAGCAACTAGGTTGTCGGATCCCACACATACCAAGCATTTCATTAACATACACACAATATGCTCGACATGTGGAAATACAACATGGCATCACAACAAAACTCTACGACTCAAAGTATTTATTCATTAGGCCCCGAGGAGCCAGATATTACAAACATGGGTCTGATGTCCCAGCATTCAAGTCATACAAGCAATAAGCACATGCGGAAGCTTAACTTGTCTGAGTATAGACAACTATAAATGAAAAAGGCTGAGAAGCCTGACTATCTACAAGACCCTGCCGAGGGCACAAGATCATAGCTGAGGTAACAAGCTAAATGCCGAAGTCCACGTGGAACTACTAGTGAGACTGAAGTCTCCTTGCAAAAACATAAATTAAGCAAACGTGAGTACAAATGTACCCAGCAAGACTTACATCAGAACTAGCTACATATGCATTAGTATCAACAAAGGGAGTGGAGTTTAACTGCAGCAAGCCAGCTTTGACTCAGTGGCTATCCTGTACTACAACTGCTGGTAACTCTTTTGAGGTGGCGAACACGAGTCCACATATTCACCATATCAATACACCACTATGGATCCGCTCCAGTCTCCCTACGAGAAGGCCATCCATAGCACTCACGATTATCTTGCGCATTTTAGAGTATCCACATTCACTTGTCTATGAATAGTATAAGCAACCAAGTAGTCCTTTACCGCGGACGCGACTATTCGAACAGATGATGTTAACCCTGCAGGGGTGTACTTCTTCACACACGCTCTCACCACTTATCGCCGTTTACACGACATGTACTTGGCAACCTTCAAGTGGAATCCCAGCGAGGGTGTCATCCATGACCTAACTAACCACACAAGTCCCTAGTCCAGGTTTATCGCCTATTCAGGTTCCATCCGCAGGGAGTCCGGCCAAGGTTTCCACTACGGCCCCGAACGATGTGTGCAGGGTTCCCGAGGCACCAAACGGGCGTCCTGGTACACCATGCCACATGCATACCGCATCACAGCCCACCCCTCGGGTCAGTGTTGCGCATGGCCTCCAGCATACTACAAACACCAGAAACTACTTGCAACTCTTGGACAGAGGACAGGGGCGGTTAATAAGTCGAGAGGGTCCATTGGTTTCGGGCCCAATGCATGATAGTAGCTGATCTAAAATCACATAGATAGATCTCAGTTCCTAAGGACGGTTCCAATGAAACAACCCACCATGTACTCCTACATGGCCTCTCATCGATACCTTTACCAAATCATGTTCACACACTTAGCTCACACATAGTAGGACATATTCATCACCATTCCAATTCATCCCCGATGAATCGTAGCTGACTCAACTCTAAGTAGTAGCAGGCATGACAAACAAACATGAATGAGTAGGCACATCAGGGCTCAAACAACTCCTACTCATGCTAGTGGGTTTCATCTATTTACTATGGGAATGACAGGTCATGCAGAGGAAAGGGGTTCAACTACCGCATCATGTAACAGTTGAATCGTTGTTGTCCTAATGTAGTAAAACAGATCAGGAGCGAGAAAGTGTGATTGTATTGGAATGAAAAATGGGGTTTTTCTTGCCTGGCACTTCTGAAGATAGAGAACTCTTCATCGGTGTCATCAAACTCATAGTCGGAACAACATCTACTGAGGGGGAATAACATCGGCAAACAGAGAAGGAACACAACCAATGCGATGCGACAAATATGATGCATGAATGTGGCATGGCAATATGCTGTTGATTGAGCTAATGCAACTAGCAACAAGTTAAAAGAACTTGGTTTGAACCCTAGGTTCAAATTCAAACTCCATATGTTAATGTTCAAATGGCATTTAATTGATTTGACATGATCAGCAAGTTTAACTTGCTTTATCATGCATGAAACTAGTACCAATGGATAGATTGGATCTTTTGATAATTTTTTATATATAAATTATTTCATTTGGAGTGATGGTTGAATTTCTATGAGTTTTAGAAGTTTTAACTATTTTCTGGAATTTCTAAATTATTTTAAATACAGAAATTACTTACTGCATCAGCATGACATCATCATGACGTCAGCAGGTCAACGGGGCTAGTCCAGGTCAAACCTGATGTGTGGGTCCCACTGTTTAGTGTCAAAGTGCTAGCTTGTGTCACAGTCAGGTGGGCCCAGTCAAAGGCCACGTCAGCATGGTCAATGCTGACGCGTGGGTCCACTGGATTTAGATTAATTCTAACTAATTTCTTTAGCCAGTTAATTAAACAGGTGGGGCCCGGCTGTCTGTGGGTCAGGGATGGTTAACAAGATGGTTAGGCAGCTAATGACGGGTTAGCCGGTGACTAATCGTTGGCGCTAAGCAGTGCACGGTGGCGATCGCCGGCAGGCTATTTCCGGCCATGGCTCCTTGCGCGGTTGGGCGCGTTGGGGAGCTGCTGCTGTGGTGCTTTGTATGGTGGAAGCGGAATGTGCTGGGGCGGTCGGAGACGACACCACGGTGTCAACCACGACGGCGGCCGGAGCTCGGTCGGCTGTGGGTGCGGGGTTGTAGGGAAGGAGCTGGTGGCCTAGATGACACCCATGGGCCACCAGAAGCACTCTGGTGCCACAGGTTCGGGTGGAGGGGCTCGGGGCAAGGGAGCTGAGTGGCCATGGCGGATGGCGGTGCTCGGGCACGCGGGCGGGGGTGCTATGGCACGGGAACGAGCAAAACAAAGGAGGGGAAACGGGAAGGAGCTCACGGTGAACTCGATGGCATAGTCGATGAGGTCAGGGATGCACTGGAGCCCGTGAATCGACGACGGCAAGGTGCGGCAGTAGGTGGTGAAGACGGCAATCGTGCCGATGCTGTCATCCTCCCGGGCTCCCTTTAGCCCGTTACGCGAAGCAGCGCGGCGAGGCGGAGCTTCTGGGCTGGCTTTTAGTGTGAGGGGTGGCCGGTGGCCACACAGGCGGCAGCGGCGAGCTCGGTGGCTCTCGGCCCGCTGCTGGGGAAGGGGCAAAGGAGAGGGAGAGAGTGCAGCGTGTGAGGGAGAGGAGAGAGAGGGGCTTCAAGGCGTCTCCAGACACGGGATTGGGTTGACGGGGATCGCGATACAGCGAAGCAAGAGGTGGCGCGGTCGGGTGTATGCGCTAGCTGCCAGTGGGCACAAGGTTGAAGACAACCTTGCCCCAGGTGGGCTAGGCCAACAGTGCCAGGCCAGCTGGGCTACCAGGTAAGCCAGGTACAGTAGCCTATCTCTCTCTCACTTTTATTTTCTGTTTTCTATTTATTATGTTTTATTTCAATTTAGTAAAAATACTAAACCATTTTTAAAACTCCAAAAAATATTTGTGGGCATTGTTGAAATTATTTCCAACAGCCTTCAACTAGTTTCAGAATTATTAGTACATTCAAAATATTTATAGTATTTAAATTCCCTAATTCAAATATAATGTGGGTTAATTCAAAAATCCAGAATGGTCCTAGAAATATGTGCACCATTTTTGGCAGAGGTTATCAACCAATCCAGAAATGATGAACTTTTCTGAAGGACATTTTGGGTTCATTGAAAATATTTTTAGGTTGAACCTAGTTGAGTTCTTTTGGTGCTAGGGTTTGATCCATCCCCATTTCAACTATGAATAAAATTAAAACATGATGCAACATGATCAAGCAAGGACAACAAGGGCTGAGCTAGGGCTGTGACACTGAGAAACTGAATACCACTTTTCTTCGAAGTTGGCTTCGGAGTTGGTTCAGGAAGTGTCCAATCATTATCATTACTCAATATATTATTCAATAGCAACTCAGCTTGCTCAACAGTTCTTTCCTTGAAAACACAACTAGCACAACTATCTAGGTGGTCTTTGGAAGCATCGGTTAGTCCATTATAAAAGATATCAAGTAGTTCATTTTTCTTGAGAGGATGATTAGGCAAAGCATTAAGTAATTTGAGAAGCCTCCCCCAAGCTTGTGGGAGACTCTCTTCTTCAATTTGCACAAAGTTAAATATTTCCTTTAAAGCATCTTGTTTCTTATGAGCGGGGAAATATTTTGCAAAGAAGTAGTAAATCATATCCTGGGTACTACGCACACAACTAGGAGCAAGGGAATTAAACCATGCTTTAGCATCACCCTTTAATGAGAAAGGAAACAATTTGAGAATATAGTAATAGCGGATTTTTTCCTCATGAGAAAATAGGGTGCCTATATCATTCAATTTAGTAAGATGTGCCACAACAGTTTCAGATTCATAACCATAGAAAGGGTCGGATTCAACCAAAATATGATTTTTCAAACCGTTATGGTTAGGCGTTGCATGTAGATGTAGTTCAAATTTGAATTATGGTCATTAAATGGTTAGAAAATCACTTAAATGTCTTGAAATGGTCAAATAACCCCTGAAATTTTGAAAAATTTCACATGACAGTTGTATTAGTGCACGTTAGACATAGAAAAAAATTAAAGGCCGTAAGAGGAAGCTATCTCCCGTTCGTCATCAAACATGCATTGTTCCCATTCAGAACCACGAACCTTCTAGTGAGTTGCTCCAGTTTGTGAGGGGCGTGTGTCCAAAATTTTGTCAAACATGCCAATTTTTTACCACATCATCTTGGTGGCATGACATTAAATCAAACAAGGTTTCATGTTTTTCCGATCATTTTTTTTAATTTTTTGGAATTAAAATGCCATGTCACTCCATGCATACGTATGGATGTGTCCATGTCGTGAGACCAATATGTTTGAAAATTCCTTCTAATTTACTGGACATGGAATTAACTTGCACACAAGTACACAGATATGATATTTCAAACCGTTTTGGTTAGGCGTTGCATGTAGATGTAGTTCAAATTTGAATTACGGTCATTAAATGGCTAGAAAATCACTTAAAAATTTTAAAAGGTCAAATGACCCCTAGAATTTTCAAAAATTTCACATTACAGTTGTAGTAGTGCATGGTAGACGTAGAAAAAAATTGAAGGCCGTAGGAGGAATCTATCTCCCGTTCGTCATCAAACATGCATTGTTCCCTCTAGGAACCACAAGCCTTCTAGTGAGTTGCTCCGGTTTGTGAGGGGTGTGTGTCCAAACTTTTGTCAAACATGCCAATTTTTTTACCACATCATCTTGGTGGCATGACATTACATCAACCAAGGTTTCATGTGTTTCTGATTTTTTTTATTTTTTGGAATTAAAATGCCATGTCACTCCATGCATACATATGCATGTGTCCTTGTCGTGAGACAAATATGTTTGAAAATTCCTTCTAATTTACTGCACATGGAATTAACTCGCACACAAGTACACAAATATGATTTGTCAAACCGTTATGGTTAGGCGTTGCATGTAGATGTAGTTCAAATTTGAATTAAATGGCTATAAAATCACTTCAATTTCTTTAAAATGTCAAATGACCCCTAGAATTTTCCAAAATTTCACATTACAGTTGTAGTAGTGCATGTTAAACATAGAAAAAAAATTGAAGGCCATAAGAGGAAGCTATCCCCCGTTCATCATCAAACATGCATTGTTCCCTCTCGGAACCACGAGCCTTCTAGTGAGTTGCTCCGGTTTGTGAGGGGTCTGTGTCCAAACTTTCGTCAAACATGCCCAATTTTTTTTCCACATCATCTTGGTGGCATGAAATTACATCAACTAAGGTTTCTTGTGTTTCTGTTTTTTTTTGGAATTAAGATGCCATGTCACTCCATACTTAATTTTGTCATAGCCTTGAGACCATATGTTTGAAAATTCCTTCCAATTTACTGCACATGGAATTAAATCGCACACAAGTACACAAAATATGAGTTTTCATACCGTTATGGTTAGCTGTTGCATGTACATGTGGTTTAAACTTCAATTACGGTCATTAAATGGCTAGAAAATCACTTAAATGTCTTAAAAGGTCAAATGACCCCTGAAATTTTCCAAAATTTGACATGACAGTTGTATTAGTACTACCAAATTTGTCATACATTCAAAACACCATCCGTTGCCATCATACTCCAAATTCGTCTTCCACAGCTAATAAAAAATATCTACAACATCACACACAGTTGTTTTCGAGGAACCGTGTGCGATGAAAATATCTGGGTCTGTTTAAGTCTCCCTCCTTAAGCTTCGCCGGCTCATCTGCTCCAGTGTAGGCAACCCCCAAATCCATGAATCTCGACCCCCATTCCCGCACCCCTTTCTTGCAAAGATGACGCCGTGGAAACGCTTCATGAAGGCTCGTACAATGGCTGCGTCCCCCCCGAGCACCGCCGCCTGTGCCAAGAGCACGGCCGCCTACGCCGAGAGTGCCGCCGCATCCGCATTGAGCGCGGCCGCTTCCATCAAGAGGGTGTCTGCGACAGCCGACAAGGCAGCAGCAACAGTCGAGATGGCTACAGCTGCTGCTGCGACGGCGGCTGCAAACTCCGAGAGCGCTCGAGCTACCGTCCGTGCCGCTGATGTCTCCCTCGCCTGGGTCGAGGCCATCCACGCCAAGATCGAGGATGCACACACCAAGATATTCCAGGCCACCTCGGACTCTAGCATGCAACCCACGTCTAAAAAGGCAGCGATGGCCATGGAGCACCTGCTTCCTCAAGAGGTCGCCGAGCGGGAGCTAGAGATGTAGGAGGTGGCGGAGATCAAGGAGTGCCGGGAGGAGGAGTTGCGCGTGGCCGAGGTCGACGTAGAGAAGAGTCTGTCCTTCGAGGAATCGGTGGTGGAGTACCAACGCGAGCTCTGGCGCAACCAATACTACGAGTACTACAACCTTGAGGGCGGCGCTGAGGACGAGGACGAGGACGAGGATGCGGTCGACTTCAGCAGGGGGGACGCAGAGTCCACCAACGGCGGCATGTCACTAGGACAAGTCACCGACGTCTTATCTCACACCGGTGATGCATAGGCCGGCGTGGCGATGGATTTGTTAAAATTATGCGTACTTAGGCTTTGTTTTTAATGCTGGTCTTTTGTTAGAGCAATGTTTAGGTCAACTGGCTCTGTTTAATTACTAAAATTGCTCGATTCAGTAAGTGTGGTCTGTCTGGTGTATGCTCTTTTGTGTGCCCAAATTAGCAAGCGATGTTAAATTATGCAATGACGTACCCGGGGAAATTTTCACCAAAATTTGAATTATCAAACTCATCCCATGAGCGTAAAGCAGAAGAATCGTTTGCAATGCACACAATCGTTCAAAGTGAATGGTCTGGCGGCACCGCGCACAAAGTTTCCCTCCACATTTCCAAAAATTTGGCTACCGCCAAAATATCTACGCCCGCCCCCCTTCTCCCCTTCCCCACCTCCTTTTCTCCCTGACCACAAGTCACATTTCCCCTATTTCCTCCTTCCTTCCTTCCTTGCTAAGCTATAGTCGCTTCCTCGCTCTCGTCGTCTCGCATCATACCGCCGGGGTCGCCATGGTCTTCTTCAAAGACCTCTCCAGCGGTTCCTCCTCCGGCGACTACTCCTTCACCACCCGGGTATTCCTCTCTTCTCTCTCTCTCTCTCTCGGGCTATGACTTGGAATGAAGGATTTTTACCCAGTAGTCTATTTGTGTCATTTCTTCCTCTTATAGCTCCCTAAGACCATCAGTGGCAACGAATGGAGCAGGGTGGCTGAAGATCTATCTGCTCGTTGTGACCATCAATATCCATGCATGAAGCTAGTTGCATTTGATTCTGTGGATAGTGGGAGGAAGTTTCTGGCATGTGCAGAGAAGGTCAGACCCTCTTTCGTTGTTACAAATAATTTGTTAGATGTGATTCAGACACTGTCATGGTCCCAACCCATTCATACCACACCTTCAACCAAACGCATCCTAAGACAGTGTCACAGTTTGTACCTAGTATCTTAAATTGTTGCCATCTAATCAGCGGTGCCATTAGAAATTATTTGGCACCACTTCAGCAGTTTGTGCAGCCAACTTTGGTTCACACATCCGAGCAGCCAAGCAGTAAAATACTAAATATTTATGGCATGAAGGAACTGGGCATCCGAGCAACTACGTGCTCCGGAGTCCGGGTCCCTGATTTTTTTCCACTGCATCGGCTCGCTAGTGCATGGCACCGGTGCGAGATGTAGCAACAGTTGTCTTTACCCCAGTTTTGGCATACATAGTGGACGGCCTTAGTGATATTAGTTCTATGTTACTAAATTTGTTCATGTACACACACTAGTGCAGAACCGGGCTTTAGCGCCGGTTCGTAAGGGCCTTTAGTGCCGGTTCCACAACCGGTACTAAAGAGTGGGGACTAAAGGTCCCCCCCTTTAGTACCAGATCATCACGAACCGGCACTAAAGTGCCACCACGTGGCACGAGCCAGGCCCGGGTGCGTGTAGGACATGAGTACCGGTTGGTAACACCAACCGACACTAAACGTTTGGGTGGTTTTGGTTTTATTTTTTATTTTTCCATTAATTTTGTGTTTTCCATTTAATTCTTTTTTGTTTGCTGGTATTTTTACGATACTACGTATTGTACACGTTATGCATATATATAAATAGATTTTCTCGTAGAACCGATTATATATATATATATCATTGAATGTCTCACAACTACCATTAATTATTCACACATACACATGTATATATATACAATTTCTCCTACATGTTGCCTTGGTGCCTTTGGAGCAAGATAACAAGTGGTTCATGGGGGCGGTAGTGGGTAATAGTATTCTCCTTTGGGATCTATGACCTGATCGAGCAAAAATCCCGCTATTTCCTCTTGAAGTGCTAGTATGCGCTCCGTTGTTAGGAGCTTCTCCCGCACCTCTTTGAACTGTTAAGAAGGAGATCAATATGCATGTGTATTAGTTGTGTGACTAGATATCGATAATGATGTAAATATTGTGAATAGTGTTTTGGCAAACGTACCCATTCCTGTCTTTGAGATTTGCTCCTTTCGGACGCCATCATGCGAATGTTCTCCCAAACATAGTATGCACACAGATTATTCCCCAGAGCCTGCCTCAGGGCCTTTACAAGAATGGAATTTAATTAGATAATAATTAATCAAGCATGATATTTAATTAATGGTATTGAAACAAGAATTAAAGAGATGGTAAGCTAGCTAGTAATACTTAATTACTTACCTTGGGTCGATACCAATGCAGCTTTTGTCGCCATTTGCCTGGAGTCACCTTGATGAACTTTTCCCAAGCCCTACCCGCCAGCAAAGAAAATGAATAAAGGGGTTATTAAATAGTTGATATCAGGAAATGATGAACTAATTAAATAGGCCAAGATATAGTTAATAATGATTGAAATTACCTGCCGACTATCCCCTTCACGATGGTGAAGTCACTTTCTGCCTTAAGTAGTGAGTCCAGTACTTCAACTGTTCCTTTATCAACTTTAATGATTAACAAGATCCAGTGCAAACTGCATGCGCACACGTTTGCATGTCTTAATTAAGCGGGCATGTGCACAACACTAATAAACTAGCCTAAACCCTATACACTTAAGTATTAACATCTAGCTAGCTAGTAAGCAAAAACAGAATTTGTAGTACAAGAGAGTGTGATTCACATGAAGTTGTAAGGAAGTAGTATATCTTCATTCCTATTGAGTCGCTTGAAGAACTCTAGCACAATTTCCTCTAAACTTGCTCGACAACTTGGAATATTCCATGTGTACTCATTAACAGTATTAGGGTCAATGAACCCAATGCCATAGCATCTAGATTTTTTCATTTCATACATCTTTGATGTCTACTACACAACCTTCATCTTGTACACGTTGTTGGGCCTCCAACTGCAGAGGTTTGTAGGACAGTAGCAAATTTCCCTCAAGTGGATGACCTAAGGTTTATCAATCCGTAGGAGGCGTAGGATGAAGATGGTCTCTCTCAAACAACCCTGCAACCAAATAACAAAGAGTCTCTTGTGTCCCCAACACACCCAATACAATGGTAAATTGTATAGGTGCACTAGCTCGGCGAAGAGATGGTGATACAAGTGCAATATGGATAGTAGATAAAGGTATTTGTAATCTGAAATTATAAAAACAGCAAGGTAACTAATGATAAAAGTGAGCGTAAACAGTATTGCAATGCTAGGAAATAAGGCCTAGGGTTCATACTTTCGCTAGTGTAAGTCCTCTCAACAATAATAGCATAATTGGATCACATAACTATCCCTCAACATGCAACAAAGAGTCACTCCAAAGTCACTAATAGCGGAGAACGAACGAAGAGATTATGGTAGGGTACGAAACCACCTCAAAGTTATTCTTTCCAATCAATTCGTTGGGCTATTCCTATAGGTGTCACAAACAGCCCTAGAGTTCGTACTAGAATAATACCTTAAGACACAAATCAACCGAAACCCTAATGTCACCTAGATACTCCAATGCCACCTCAAGTATCCGTGGGTATGATTATATGATATGCATCACACAATCTCAAATTCATCTATTCAACCAGCACATAGAACCTCAAAGAGTGCCCCAAAGTTTCTACCGGAGAATCACGAGGAAAACATGTGCCAACCCCTATGCATAGGTTCACGGGCGGAACCCGCAAGTTGATCACCAAAACATACATCAAGTGAATCACGTGGTATCCCATTGTCACCACAGATACGCACGGCAAGACATACATCAAGTGTTCTCAAATCTTTAAAGACTCAATCCGATAAGATAACTTCAAAGGGGAAACTCAATTCATTACAAGAGAGTAGATGGGGAGGAGAAACATAAGATCCGACTATAATAGCAAAGCTCGAGATACATCAAGATCGTATCATCTCAAGAACACAAGAGAGAGAGAGAGATCAAACACATAGATACTGGTACATACCCTCATGCTAGGACCCCGATTCCAAGTCACATCGATCTAGCCGGTAACACCTCATATCACTTTGCGGCCTCACGCACGGTATTCCCACGGGTGTCGCCTTACCATGGCCCGGGACCGTTTGCTCCTTTTGGCTCATGTATATGATAGTGTCGCTAGCATCCATATGACAGAGAACCCAGGCCGACATGACTAGTCGTGAACCCAAAGTGGCACTAACTTACGGGACAGGCATACATGAATCAACATCGAGCATGTCGGTCAGCAGCGTGTGAATCCGGGCTGTAGCACTGGGCTAACAGGACTCCGGGAACCTGGGCTGCAGCAGTCTAGGCAGGACTCTGGATGTCACCGCGTGACATTTCCCCGAAGGGGCAGACATAGGAACGAAGTGAATCACATGCTGGCGAGTCAAGTGTTCCGGAGCAGTAGTGCTGGGCTAGCAGGACTCTGGTGAACCGGGCTGTAGCGGACTACTATGGCACATGGAAGCACAAGACTACATTTCCCCATAAGAGAGGCTACCAAGGATAAACAACTAGGTTGTCGGATCCCACACATACCAAGCATTCCAATCATACACACAATATGCTCAATATGTGCAATACAACCTGGCATCACAACAAGACTCTACGACTCAGAGTATTTATTCATTAGTCTCCGAGGAGCCAAGTATCAGAAACATGGGTCTCATGACCCAACATACAGAGCATACAAGCAACAAGCACATGCGGAAGCTTAACTTGTCTGAGTACAGACAACTACATATGAAAAAAGGCTGAGAAGCCTGACTATCTACCAGATCCTGCCGAGGGCACAAGATCGTAGCTGAGGTATGAAGCTAAATGTCTAAGTCCACACAGAACCACTAGCGAGACTGACGTCTCTCTGCAAAACATAAAATAGGCAAACGTGAGCACAAATGTACCCAGCAAGACTTACATCAGAACTAGCTACATATGCATCAGTATCAACAAAGGGGGTGGTGGAGTTTGACTGCAGCAAGCCAGCTTTGACTCAGTGGCTATCCTAAACTATGACTGCAAGTAACTCTTTTGAGGTGGCGCACACGAGTCCACATATCCACCATATCAATACACCACTATGGATTCGCTCCCGTCTCCGTACGAGAAGGCCATCCATAGCACTCACGATTATCTTGCGAGTTTTAGAGTATCCACTTTCACTTGTCTATCAACTGTTATAGGCAACCCAGAAGTCCTTTACCGTGGACGCAGCTATTTGAAAAGATCATTTATAACCCTGCAGGGGTGTAATTCTTCACACATGTTTCCACCACTTAGCGTCTGCACATGACATGTGCTCGGCAGACTTCAAGCGAAAGCTGACGTGGGTGTAGACCATGACCTAACTAACCACACAAGTCTCTAGTCCAGGTTTATCGCCTATTCGGGTTCCATCCGTGAGGAGATCCGGCCGGAGTTTCGCTCACAGCCCCAAACGATGTGTGCAGGGTTCCCGAGACACCAAACGGGCACCCGGTACACCGTTCCATGGTGTATCTACGGCATCATAGCCCACCCCTAGGGTCAGCGCTACGCACGGCCTCCAACACATATCCTACAAACACCAGAAACTAGTTGCAACTCCTGGACAGAGAACATGGGCGGTTAATAAGTCGAGCGGGGTCATATTTCAGGGCCCAACGTGTGGTAGTAGCTGTTCATGGATCACAAACACATAACTCGGTTCCCGAGGACGGTTTCAATGAGATAACCCACCATGTACTCCTACATGGACTCTCACCGCTACCTTTACCAAATCGTGTTCACACACTTAGCTCACACACAGTAGGACATGTTCATCACCATTCCAATTCATTCTCGATGAATCATACTCGACTCAACTCTAAGCAGTAGCAGGCATGACAAACAAGCATGAATGAGTAGGCACATCAGGGCTCAAACAACTCCTACTCATGCTAGTGGGTTTCATCTATTTACTGTGGCAATGACAGGTCATGCAGAGGAAAAGGGGTTCAGCTACCACAATATGAAACAGTTGAATCGTTGTTGTCCTAATGCAGTAAAAGAGAGGAGGAGCGAGAGAGTGGGATTATATCGGAATGAACAAGGGAGTTTTGCTTGCCTGGCACTTCTGAAGATAGTATAGCTCTTCATCAGTGTCATCGATCTCAGCGTCGGTACCACGTCTACTAAGGGGAACAATTACCGGCAACAGAGAGGAAACACAATCAATGCAATGCAACTAAGAACAGAAAGGTTTCAGCTAATTTGAACCAAGGGTTCAAATTTAAAACTCAAGTTATGAATTTATAATGTGCATTATGATGTTTTGGTCTAAGAGCAAGGGTAGGTTGTTTAATCATGCATGAAACCAGTACAGATGGATAGATTGGATTTTTCTCATCATTTTTCATATATAAATTATTTCATTTGGATTTATGGTTGAATTTCTATGAATTTTTGAAGTTCAAATCATTTTCTGGATTTTCTAGTTATTTAGAGTTAAACAAAATCCAGTAAATGATTTACTACATCATCATGACATCACACTGACGTCAGCGATCCATGGAGTGGTCTAGGTCAAACGTGACCAGTGGGTCCCTCATGTCAGTTACTAACTAAACTGTCCTGGTTTAATTAGCACTAATCCTTGATTAATTAGTAGGGCCGGGCCCCACGCGTCAGTGACCCAGGGTGGTCAAACCCTGGTCACACAGGGTCAAACCCCCGGGTCAACTCGGCGGAGTTGACCCGCGGCTCGTCGCCGGTGACGCCAGGGATGGTGGAGGGCGTCGGGATTCGCCCTCCGGCGACCAAAAGAGCGGCGGAGGGGCTCTATGAGACGCCCTATAGCGATGGCGGCGATGGCAAGTGCGGCGGCCGGAGCTCGGTGAGCTCAGGCGCGAGGGCTACGGTGCACTAGTGAGCGACCTGAGGCGTGCAGCGGCTTCCTGGGTATGCCCGGAGCACGACTACGTGCTTGGTTTGGCCAGGCGGGGCTGCTAGCGACGACGAGCTTCATGGCGGCGGCGGCGGGCTCCGGCCGAGGTGGGAACCACGGCTAGAGGTTGCAAGAGACGATGGGGAGAGGGGCGGAGTAAAGAGGGGCTCACAAGGAACTCGCATAGTAGGCTAGTGAGCTTGGGGAAGGCCGGACAGCGACGAATTTGACATCGGCGATCCGCGGCACCGATGAGAAAGACGACGTCGAGGGCAGCTCTGCAGGGCGTCCCGGCTTGCGTGAGTCGTCAGAGAGGTCGAGGACGGCAGCGCGAAGCTAATGGGCTTGTCGGAGAGGCGAGGAAGTGGCGGTGGGAGCGGCAATGGCATGCGGCGGCAAGGCCAGCGCTCGGGCGCGGTGAGAGAGAGCGAGGGGGAGGAGGGGAAGGAACAAGAGAGAGTGAGAGAGGTGCGGGGCGTCTCGGTGGCACAACCAGAAGAGCCGGGGCATCGCGGTGGAAGCAGGAGCTGGCGCACGGCGACCATGCGCCCTGCCTACTGGCGTGAGGAGGAAGACGACAGAGGGGGGCTGTGGTGGGCTGGGCCAGTAGTAGTTGGGTCGGGTGGGCTGCCAGGTGAGCGCCAGGTAAGTCTCTCTCTCTTCTGTTTTTTCTGTTTTTGTTTTTCTGTTGTTGTTGTTTGATTTAGCATAGGTGCCAAACCATTTTATAAAATGCTGAAAATATTTATAGGCACCTCTGAAATTAATTCCAATAGCCCAAAAATACTTCCAAGATTATTTGGACATTTAACAATATTTATAGCATTTAAAATGCCCAAATGCAAATACATATGATTTAATTCAAGGATCCAAGTTATCCTAGAAAAATGTGCAATATTTTTGGCAGAGGTTCAAGACCAATCCAAGAATGATGAACATTTTTTGAAGGCCATTTTTGGTTCAGTGAAAATGATTTTATCTGGACCCTAGTTGAATTTCATTTTCTGCTAGGGTTTATCAGCGCCCATTTCAAGTTTCATAAAATTTAAACATGATGCATGGATGCTTATGCAAAGACAGACAAGGTCTAAGCTAGGGCTGTGACACCTCAGCCCTGAGGGAGAACTACTCCCTCCACGTCATGGAGAGCACCGGGATGATGAAGATGGCCACCGGAGAGGGATTGCACCCTCCGGCAGGGTGCCGGGACAGGTCTAGATTGGTTTTCGGTGGCTACGGAGGCTTCTGGCGGCGGAACTCCCGATCTATTGTATCTCGGATGTTTTTAGGGTATATGGAGATATATAGGCGGAAGAAGTACGTCAGGGGAGCCAAGAGGGGCCCACGAGGGTGGAGGTCGTGCCCAGGGGGGTGGGCGCGCCCCCCTACCTCGTGGCCTCCTCTAAGCTTCCCTTATGTGCACTTCAAGTCTTCTGGGCTTCTTTCCTTCCAAAAATGGGTTTGAAGTTTCAGGTCAATTGGACTCCGTTTGGCTTTCCTTTCCTTCGAAACCCTAAAACAAGATAAAAACAGAAATTGGCACTGGGCTCTGGGTTAATAGGCTAGTCCAAAAAAATGATATAAAAGTGTATAATAAAGCCCATAAACATCCAAAACAGTAGATAATATAGCATGGAGCAATCAAAAATTATAGATACGTTGGAGACGTATCAGCATCCCCAAGCTTAATTACTGCTCGTCCTCGAGTAGGTAAATGATAAAAACATAATTTTTGATGCGGAGTGCTACTTGGCATAATTTCAATGTAATTCTTCTTAATTGTGGCATGAATATTCAGATCCGAAAGATTCAAGACAAAAGTTCATATTGACATAAAAATAATAATACTTCAAGCATACTAACTAAGCAATTATGTCCTCTCGAAATAACATGGCCAAAGAAAGTTCATCCCTACAAAATCATATGGTTTAGTCATGCTCCATTTTCATCACACAAGAATGCTCTCATCATGCACAACCCCGATGATAAGCCAAGCAATTGTTTCATACTTTAGTAATCTCAAACTCATAAACTTTCACACAATACATGAGCGCGAGCCATGGACATAGCACTATGGGTGGAATAGAGTATGATGATGGGGGTTATGTGGAGAAGAGTAAAAGGAGAAAGTCTCACATCAACGAGGCTAATCAATGAGCTATGGAGATGCCCATTGATTGATGTTAATGCAAGGAGTAGGGATTGCCATGCAACGGATGCACTAGAGCTATAAATGTATGAAAGCTCAACAAAAGAACTAAGTGGGTGTGCATCCAACTTGCTTGCTCACGAAGACCTAGGTCACTTGAGGAGGCCCATTGTTGGAATATACAAGCCAAGTTCTATAATGAAAAATTCCCACTAGTATGTGAAAGTGACAAAACAAGAGACTCTCTATCATGAAGATTATGGTGCTACTTTGAAGCACAAGTGTGGCAAAGGATAGTAGCATTGTCCCTTCTCCCTTTTTCTCTCATTTTCATTTTTTTCATTTTTTGGGGCCTTCTCTTTTTTATGGCCTTTTTCTATTTTTTTGGGCCTTCTCTTTTTTATGGCCTTTCTCTCTCTCTCTCTCTCTCTCTCTCTCTTTTATTCCTCATTTAGGACAATGCTCTAGAAAATGATGATCATCGCACTTCTATTTATTTACAACTCGATACTAGAACAAAGTATGACTATATGAATGCCTCCGGCGGTGTACCGGAATATGCAATGAATCAAGAGTGACATGTATGAAAGAATTATGAACGGTGGCTTTGCCACAAATACTATGTCAACTACATGATCATGCTAAGCAATATGACAATGATGAATGTGTCATGATAAATGGAATGGTGGAAAGTTGCATGGCAATATATCTCGGAATGGCTATGGAAATGCCATAATAGGTAGGTATGGTGGCTGTTTTGAGGAAGATATAAGGAGGTTCATGTGTGACAGAGCGTATCATATCACGGGTTTTGGATGCACCGGCAAAGTTTGCACCAACTCTCAATGTGAGAAAGGGCAATGCATGGTACCGAAGAGGCTAGCAATGATGGAAGGGTGAGAGTGCGTATAATCCATGGACTCAACATTAGTCATGAAGAACTCACATACTTATTGCAAAAATCTACAAGTCATCAAAAACCTCGGCACTACGCGCGAGCTCCTAGGGGGATAGATTGGTATAAAAAGACCATCGCTCGTCCCCGACCGCCACTCATAAGGAAGACAATCAAATAACACCTCATGTTTCAAATTTGTTACATAACGTTAACCATACGTGCATGCTACGGGACTTGCAAACTTTAACACAAGCATTTCTCAATTTCACAACTACTCAACTAGCACAACTTTGATATTATTACCTCCATATCTCAAAACAATCATCAAGCATCAAACTTCTCTTAGTATTCAATACTCTATATGAAAGTTTTTTACTATTCTTGGATGCCTAGCGTATTAGGATTATTTAAGAAAATTACGATGCTATTTAAAACTCTCAAAATGATATAAGTGAAGCACGAGAGTTCATGTATTTCTATAATACCACCACCGTGCTCTAAAAGATATAAGTGAAGCACTAGAGCAACAACAAACTACTCCGAAAGATATAAGTGAAGATCAATGAGTAGTTGAATAATTATGCAACTATGTGAAGACTCTCTAACATTTAAGAAGTTAAGATCTTGATACTTTATTTAAACAACAAGAGAAACAAAATAAAATGAAATGACGCTCCAAGCAAAACACATATCATGTGGCGAATAAAAATATAGCTCCAAGTAAAGTTACCGATGAATGAAGATGAAAGAGGGGATGCCTTCCGGGGCATCCCCAAGCTTAGGATTTTTGGTGTCCTTGAATATTACCTTGGGGTTCCTTGGGAATCCCCAAGCTTAGGCTCTTACCACTCCTTATTACATAGTCCATCGAATCTTTACCCAAAACTTGAAAACTTCATAACACAAAACTTAACAGAAAACTCGTAAGCTCCGTTAGCGAAAGAAAACAAAACACCACTTCAAGGTACTGTAATGAACTCATTCTTTATTTATATTGGTGTTAAACCTACTGTATTCCAACTTCTCTATGGTTTATAAACTCTTTTACTAGCCATAGATTCATCAAAATAAGTAAACAACACATGAAAAACAGAATCTGTCAAAAACAGAACAGTCTGTAGTAATCTGTAACTAACGCAAACTTCTGGAACTCATACAATTCTCAAATAAATTGCTGGACGTGAATAATTTGTCTATTAATCATCTTCAAAAATAATTAACTAAATAGCACTCTCCAAATAAAAATGGCAGCAATTCTCGTGAGCGCTAAAGTTTCTGTTTTTTACAGCATGATCAACAAGACTTTCCCCAAGTCTTCCCAAAGGTTCTACTTGGCACAAACACTAATTAAAAGCATAAAACCACATCTAAACAGAGTCTATATGAATTATTTATTACTAAACAGGAACAAAAAGCAAGGAACAAAGATAAAGTTGGGTTGCCTCCCAACAAGCGCTATCGTTTAACGCCCCTAGCTAGGCATGATGATTTCAATGATGCTCACATAAAAGATAAGAATTGTAACATAAAGGGAGCATCATGAAGAATATGACTAACACATTTAAGTCTAACCCACTTCCTATGCATAGGGATTTTGTGAGCAAACAACTTGTGGGAACAAGAATCAACTTGCATAGGAAGGTAAAACAAGCATAACTTCAAAACTTTAAGCACATAGAGAGGAAACTTGATATTATTGCAATTCCTACAAGCATAAGTTCCTCCATCATAATAATTTTCAGTAGCATCAGGAATGAATTAAACAATATAACCAGCACCTAAAGCATTCTTTTCATGATCTACAAGCATAGAATTTTTATTACTCTCCACATAAGCAAAATTCTTCTCATGAATAATAGTGGGAGCAAACTCAACAAAATAATTATCATGGGATTGAAAATTGAAATCAAGATGACAAGTTTCATTGTTATCATTATTCTTTAAACCATACATGTCATCACAATAATCACCATAGATAGGAGGCATGCTTTCATCATAATAAATTTTCTCATTAAAACTTGGGGGACAAAAAATATCATCTTCATCAAACATAGCTTCCCCAAGCTTGTGGCTTTGCATATCATTAGCATCATGGATATTCAAGGAATTCATACTAACAACATTGCAATCATGCTCATCATTCAAATATTTAGTGCCAAACATTTTATAGATTTCTTCTTCTAGCACTTGAGCACAATTATCCTTTCCATCATACTCACAAAAGATATTAAAAAGGTGAAGCGTATGAGACAAACTCAATTCCATTTTTTTATAGTTTTCTTTTATAAACTAAACTAGTGATAAAACAAGAAACTAAAAGACTCGATTGCAAGATCTAAAGATATACCTTCAAGTGCTAACCTCCCCGGCAACGGCGCCAGAAAAGAGCTTGATGTCTACTACACAACCTTCTTCATGTAGACGTTGTTGGGCCTCCAAGTGCAGAGGTTTGTAGGACAGTAGCAAATTTCCCTCGAGTGGATGACCTAAGGTTTATCAATCCGTAGGAGGCGTAGGATGAAGATGGTCTCCCTCAAGCAACCCTGCAACCAAATAACAAAGAGTCTCTTGTGTCCCCAAAACACCCAATACAATGGTAAATTATATAGGTGCACTAGTTTGGCGAAGAGATGGTGATACAAGTGCAATATGGATAGTAAATAAAGGTATTTTTAATCTGAAATTATAAAAACAGCAAGGTAACTAATGATAAAAGTGAGCATAAACGGTATTGCAATGCTAGGAAATAAGGCCTAGGGTTCATACTTTCGCTAGTGTAAGTCCTCTCAACAATAATAGCACAATTGGATCACATAAATATCCCTCAACATGCAACAAAGAGTCACTCCAAAGTCACTAATAGCAGAGAACGAACGAAGAGATTATGGTAGGGTACGAAACCACCTCAAAGTTATTCTTTCCAATCAATCCGTTGGGCTGTTCCTATAGGTGTCACAAACAGCCCTAGAGTTCGTACTAGAATAACACCTTAAGACTCAAATCAACCGAAACCCTAATGTCACCTAGATACTCCAATGTCACCTCAAGTATCCGTGGGTATGATTATACGATATGCGTCACACAATCTCAGATTCATCTATTCAACCAGCACATAGAACCTCAAGGAGTGCCCCAAAGTTTGTACCAGAGAATCACGACGAAAACATGTGCCAACCCCTATGCATAGGTTCATGGGCGGAACCTGCAAGTTGATCACCAAAACATACATCAAGTGAATCACGTGGTATCCCATTGTCACCACAGATACGCAAGGCAAGACATACATCAAGTGTTCTCAAATCTTTAAAGACTCAATCCGATAAGATAACTTCAAAGGGGAAACTCAATTCATTACAAGAGAATAGAGGGGGAGGAGAAACATAAGATCCAACTATAATAGCAAAGCTCGCGATACATCAAGATCGTATCATCTCAAGAACACGAGAGAGAGAGATCAAACAGATAGCTACTGGTACATACCCTCAGCCCCGAGGGAGAACTACTCCCTCCTCGTCATGGAGAGCACTGGGATGATGAAGATGGCCACCGGAGAGGGATTGCCCCCTCCGGCAGGGTGCCGGAATGGGTCTAGATTGGTTTTCGATGGCTACGGAGGCTTCTGGCGGCGGAACTCCCGATCTATTGTATCTCGGATGTTTTTAGGGTATATGGAGATATATAGGTGGAAGAAGTACGTCAGGGGAGCCACAAGGGGCCCACGAGGGTGGAGGGCGCGCCCAGGGGGGTGGGAGCGCCCCCTACCTCATGGACTCCTGTAAGCTTCCCTTACGTGCACTTCAAGTCTTCTGGGCTTCTTTCCTTCCAAAATGGGTTCCGTGAAGTTTCAGGTCAATTGGACTCCGTTTGGTTTTCCTTTTCTTCGAAACCCTAAAACAAGGTAAAAACAAAAACTGGCACTGGGCTCTGGGTTAATAGGTTAGTCCCAAAAAATGATATAAAAGTGTATAATAAAGCCCATAAACATCCAAAACAGTAGATAATATAGCATGGAGCAATCAAAAATTATAGATACGTTGGAGACGTATCAATCTTCATCCTGCATAATACCACAGAAAAGAATATAGTGAGGATAATTACATGTAATGATTGATCAAAATGATCACTACAGCTAGCTTGAGACTTAAATTACAGAAAGAAATCACTTACAGATAATAGCAACTGACGAGAGATTTGTCGAGTGCGTCTTGATTGTATAACTAAAACAGTTCTGAATACTCAACGGCCAGAGCTTTCTCATGGTAGTAATGCCCCTCCTTGACATTCACCATGAGGGACTCTCGATTGGAAATCTTGGTAATGTTCATGTACCATTGATGCAATTCATACATTCTCGTTGGGAGGTTCTTGACCTCCTCGGGCTTGACCAAAGGTTGGCCGCGGACATGTTGCCGTTTTATTTCCTCCTCTCTAAGAGGAGACATGGGCTCGATGTCGAGGAGTTGTCCAACACTGATACCGAGCATTTTAGCCTGGCTTATATGCTCCTCGGTTATTACCAAATTGTTCAGCTGGGGAACGGTTTGCCCACAATAATATACGGCGCGCGTACTCTCATGTGTTGTTGGCACAACAAGCGGGGGGGGGGGGGGATCGATTGCGCCGCCTGTTCTCCCAGCTGGGGAACGGTTTTCCCGCATTTTTTTGGCAGCTGCTTGTTGGCTCGAGCTCGCTTCCCTCTGTAGTCGTGCTCGATGTGCCTTCCTGAGTTGGCGCTCACAGTCAGAGTCAACAGGCTTGGGAGCTGGTGGTCTAGACATACGAATGAAGTGGTCAATCTTTTCCTCGGGCACTTTCTCCTTCGGCGGCGGTGCCGGTTTCGGTCCAAAATGGGCGTCCACTATGGATTTGTTTTTCTCCTCGGTCATGTCATAAGGCCTCTGAGGAAGAGGAGCGAGGCTGCTTGGACCATATTTATATCCCTTGCCTCCGCCTATACCTCCTGTACTACCTCGACTCGTACCGCTACGCACCATATCTGTGGCGTGTCTCTTCTGCAATTGCTGAGGCGGCAGAGATGGCTAACGTGGCTGAGTTGGAGCAGGAGTCTGCTCACGCATTGGTGGACTTGGAGGAGCGGGAGTCTGCTGACATGGTGGCGGACTTCGAGGAGGAGTCGGCTCACGCGTTCGTGGACTTGGAGGAGCGGGAGTCTGCAGACATGGTGGCGGACTTCGAGGAGGAGTCGGCTCACGCGTTCGTGGACTTGGAGGAGCGGGAGTCCCCTGACTCGGTGGCGGACTTTGAGGAGGAGTCGGCAGACGCGGTGTTGGTGGATTTCGAAAGATGATGCAATCCTTTCTCCATAGGATGATACCATGTATGGCCTCTCCCAGTGTGTGCTCGTCGTCACCTCTAGGAATGTCAAGCTGTAGCCCCGAATATGGGTCCACCACCTCATCAACCAAGACACGAGCATAGCCCGCTGGAATCGGGGTGCAATGGAAGGTTGCTTCGGGGGTAATTGTAAAAGCAACGGCGTCCGCCACCTTCATGGATATGTTCTTCATTTTGAAGTGTAGCTCACAGTTAGTGTTCTCTATGATGTCATCCACAGGGTATGTATCCAGCAGTGCGTTGCCCGGGGCGGAACCAACGCTCCTTCTCGGCATGGATGGGACAGTGCTATCCAATGCTAAACAATCATCCGCTTGCTGCTACCGCTGCTGAGACCCCCTTTCCTGGCTAAGTGAGTCGATCTATTGCTGCTGCTGCTAGAATTTGAGTGCCAAGTCCGCATGCCTTGCTTCTAGGCCTTGAAGGCGTTCTACGTCCTGCATCCTCTGCTCCTCCTCCAGCTTCCTCTTCTTCTCCTCCTCCCTCTTCTTTCTTGCACGGCTCCTGTAGTCGTCGTTCCATCCCGAAAAGCCCTCATACCAGGGAATAACGCCCTTGCCTCGTGTTCTTCCCTAGTGTTAAGGATTTCCCAGGGCGCGCGTAAGCTAGTCGTTCTCTCTGTTGGGCGTGAACACCCCGCTTCGAGCATCTTCTATTGCGTCAAGTAACTTTTGTTCGGCTCCTTTTAGACTTGCCTTCTTCGAACCCTCGCCTGTCTTCGGGTCGAACTCCCCCCATGCGCATAGAACCAAGTTCTGCACCTGGGGGGGGGCAGCTCCTAGTAACCGGAGTGACCCCTGCATCCTCCATATCTTGCTCAGACTTATCCCACTTAGGCATTGCCACCGCGTAGCCACCTGGCCCCAGCCTATGGAACTGCGTCTTTTTTGCGGCATTGGCCTTGTTTTTTCTCAACCGTTCCTAAGATAATTCTGATTCCTTGAATTCAATGAAAGCGGACCAGTGTTCTCTTTGCTTCTCCAGTGTTTCCATGAATTTAGGAGTCTTCCTGTCTGCAGCAAGGTAGTTGGCCCATATAGTTTTATTGTGGGTGTTGAATGCAATTGCCATCTTCTTAAGAGCAGCGTCCCTGACTTTCTGCACATCTGCATCAGTGAAATAATCGGGTAGGGTGAAATGTTCCATCAGAGATTCCCGAAGATTGTCTTTTGCTCTGTCGTCGACCCAAGTAACAACTGGACGTCTAGTTTTTGGCTCTTTCCATTCTTGAATGGAAATCGGGAGTTGGTCCTTCACAAGAACTCTCACTGACGAACGAACTTGTTCGCAATGTTCTTAGGAGAAAGGGGTTCGCCAGAAGCTTTGATGGAATCGATGTTATACTTTACACCCCCTTCAACTTTTTGCCCGGGCCTCGCTTTCTCCTGCTGTCTGTAGAAGCAGATTTTCTCGATCCGGAGGGCTGAAAGAAGAAAGATCGATTTGTTAATATACCTTGAAATAAAAAAACACGTGATGATCACTAGATGCCTGCTTATATAAATATACCTCACCGGTAGTCTTTCTTATTTCAAGATCAACATTTTCTTTGTCATCATAATCATAATCATAGTTCATGACTTCATCAGCTTGGTCGTCCTGATCGAATATCTTATCATCACCCACCCCAGTATTGTTCAGATATTGAGAGCCGTCATCTACTTCATTCAGATCATCTGGCCTGGTAGGGCTGCGTATGATCTCGAACATGGCCTCTTCTCCTTCTCTGCCGGTATTGTCCGCCATAGCTTTTATTTAACACTAATCCGGAAGAAATATAAAACAATTTAGTATTCAAATTACAATGCATGGATGCAATCAATAAGGAAAAATTGAATCATATAGTACATAATATGCATCGTCTCGAATAATATATAATCTCGAATACAACGTCTCGAATAATATATAATCTCGAATACATCGTCTCGAATAATCACTGGCTAGGTAGATAATAAATATTGAATACTACACAAGAATCATGTGGACACCCAAAGAGAAGAACCATCACAGGATCATATCTCTGATCATCTGCCCAAAGAACCTGCTAGGTATTGGAGAACCTGACATCCATAGCAGCCATGTAGCGATGGATGTGCTCGTCCTCCTCCCTGACACGGCGACGCACCACCTCCGGCGGGGCCGGCTCCCTCTGCACCGAACGTGGCCCACGTGAACGCCGCCAAAGGAGATCAGGGTCGACGGCGGGACCCGGGTTCTTCACCAAGCGGCGAGCCCCTGAAGGTAGCACCTCCCAGTGCCAGCCCAGCGGAGCCCAGTCCCGGACATGGGTCCTCTGAATGAGGACGTCATCGCGAACGGGTCGACGGCGAGGATGCGGGCCGGGCATCGTCGAGAAAAAATACTATATGCCGCGAAAGTAACATTTTTTAAATTATTGGATTGTGATTTCTTATATACAAATTTAAAAAATGTTATCATACTAATTAAGCAATTCTATATGCAATTTCATACTAATTAAGCATCTAACACTAAAAACAGAAAAAACAACTTCTATAAATCCATTAAAAACAGAAAAACAACATTATATAAAAAAAATCCATACTAATTAAACACTAATTATATCCATCTAAATGCATTCATACATATATACTAGTGAAAAAATAATAATCTAAAACATGTAAACTAATTAAACATACAAAAATACGCATATACTAATTAACTTAAGGAAATGTGTGTGTGTGTGTGTGTTCATCATGCTTGTGTGTGTGTGTATGGGCTCGGGGAGGGGCGGCACCCATGGTGGCCGCCGGGGGCTAGGGAGAGGGGATAGAGGGGGGAGAGCTCACAGCAGGGCGACGGAGACGGCGAGGCAATGATGATGGCGAGCGACGGCCGGGGGCTGCGACGGGGGGCGGTGACGTGACGGGGGTGGTGATGCAGGGTCGGCCAGGGGCGGCGACGGAGACGAGGGAGGCGACGGGGACGGGGGCGGCGACGGCAACGGCGCGCGACTGGGGCAGCGATGGGGACGGCGTGGGACGGGGGCGGCGACGGCGTCAATCGATCGGGGCAGACGGTGCTTCGATGGGGAAATAGAGGGAGAATGAATTTTTTCAAGTGCTGCTTATATAGAAGGCACCTTTAGTACCGGTTGGAGCCACCAACCGGTACTAAAGGTCTGTTTTGGCCAGGCGAAGCGGCGGGAACCGCACCCCTTTAGTACCGGGTGGTGGAACCAACCGGTACTAAAGGCCCCCTCCTTTAGTACCGGTTGGAGCCACGACCCGGTACTAAAGGGGGTGCGTTGGCGCAGGTGCGGTGCAGCAAGTTTAGTCGCACCTCGCTAGCCGAGGGGCGTCCGCACTGGTTTATAAGCCCCAGTGCGGCAGCTCCCTCGAGCTCCTCTCCAAAGCAGGCCTACTGGGCCTATCTGTTCTCTGCTTCCCTGTGGGCCTACTGGGCCTTTGCGGGCCTGCATCCTGGCCCAATAACACATTGGGTTTCTAGTCGTATGCAGGCCGCTCTGGCCTAGTAGGCGGGCTTTTTATTTTCTTATTTTTTTGCTTTATTTATTTTTGAGTTCTTTTTTACTGTATTTAGAGTTTCTTTGTAAATACTTTTGCTTTAGGTACAAAAAATTACTAACTTTCTGTTAGTGCCGGTAGTTTTCAAATTTGAATAGTTTAAATTTTGAATTATTTGAAATTTGTGTGAATCACTAGTTTGTGAATAACTTAACTTTGAAAATAGATTTTTCAGTGATTCTTTTTTCTTATGTTTAATATTAGTGTGTTTTATCATTATATTCAATTTGGTAATGCTTAGGTTATTTAAAAAGTGAAATGCCTTTGTAACAGATGAGTTTTTGTCCGAAACCCTGATAATTCAAAAGAGATTGTCCATTTTGTACACGAAGTGCATCCAGTTTTTGCGGTAACCCTCTCTACTTTTTTGCACATGCTATGTGGGTGAAATTATGATACCATGCCAACTTTGAACCTTTTTTGAGTTCATTTGAAGTGCTTTTCAATTTCAGGGTCATTTAGATGAAAAAATCAGTAAATGCATGAAAGAATTTGTTTGCACATAACATTTCTTCGCGTTTGAAATGCCAAAACACATAGCTACCCTAACTATTATAGAGATTCCCTCCTGGGTGTGAAACACAGAAGAAAGTGATGATAGTGAAGCCGATCACATCCCAGGTCTTTGGGTGTGAAACTTTTTCTTCACGTGTGTCCCTTTGCGCCGTAGCCAGGGAAAATCTTCATCATTTAACGGGATGCTCAGGTCAATATTCACTGTGAATGGAGAAATTTCATCAAAATTTTCATAATATTCTGACATGTCTGTCTTGTCATCCACTCCCACGATGTTTCTCTTCCCAGAAAGAACTTTGTGGCGCTTTGGCTCATCGTATGATGCATCCGCTTCCTTATCTTTTATTTTTCTCGGCTTGGTAGACATGTCCTTCAGATTGAAAACCTATGCCACATCATTGGCTAGGACGAATGGTTCATCTGCATATGCAAGATTGTTGAGATCCACTGTTGTCATTCCGTACTGCGGGTCTTCTGTTACCCCGCCTCGTGTCATATTGACCCATTTGCACCGAAACAAAGGGACCTTCAAACCACGTCCATAGTCAAGTTCCCATATGTCCTCTATGTAACCATAATATGTTTCCTGTAACATCCCTAGCCTTGCTATGCACTTGGACTAGGTTGGTTGTTGCATCATGTCTAAATTCTTTTAAACTTGAAATGGGGATTGTTCAAACCCTAGCACTAAATCAATCCATCTAGGATTGATTAAAATATTTTTCAATAAACCCAAAATGTCCCTAAGAAAAGTCCATGATTTCTGGTTAAGGTGAAAACCTCTCCCAAAAATGATGAATATATTTTTAGGTCATCTTTGGATTTTTGAATAAACACAAAAGTATTTGAATTGGAGCTGTTTAAATGCTACATATATATATTTTAAATGGTCCAAATATTCTGAAGTTATTTGTGGATCCCTGAAATAATTCAGTTAACCTCCCAAATAATTTTCAGAATTATCTAAAATGATTTAGTTCCTAAACTAAATCAGAACAAAGAAAACAAAATAGTAAAAGAAAAACGGGAAAAAGGAAAAGGCGTACCTGGCCTTACCTGGCCAGCCCGTTACCGTAGCAGCCCAGCCCACTGGAGATGCCAGTCATCCCCTACCTCACGCCAGTAGGCAGGGGCACGTGGCCTCCGCACGCCAGCACACGCGCGGCCACCTCCTGCTTGCCGTCGCTGCTGCTGGAGGGCGCCAAGAGCGCCACGGCACCGCCTGCATCTCCCGCCCCCTCTCTGGTTCCTCCTTCTCTCCCCAGCGCTCGCGCCGCAGCCACCCGAGTGGAGACCGTCGCCGCCGACAAGCACCACCGCGGCCACCGCCTTCCCCTCGCTTCCCCGATGTGTCCACGAGCACCGTCGCATCTTCCTCGTCCTCTCCACCGAGCTACACGACGCCGGAGGCCCTGCTTCATCGCCACCATCATCGTCTTCGGCCTCGGCCGCCGTGGATCGCCACCGTCGAATTTGCGGCAACCAAAGCTTCCCCGAGCCCATTGAGCCGCTCTGCGAGATCGTCGTGAGCTCCTCCTTCCTTTCCCCCTGTCCCCTCACTTCCGCGCATGCTCTAGCCCCGATCCCCAACCATGACCGGAGCTCTTCGCCGCTGGTCATGAGGCCGACGTAGACAGAGCTAGCAAAGCTCGCGTCTGAGCTTGTCTTCGTGATCAGCACGCTCCTAGGAGCCGAACGCACCCACTTGCTCTTCCTTAGGTGCGTTGTAGCGCCTAACCCGCTAACGCCGAACACCAGCCACCGCCACGAGCTCAACTCCGACGAGCTCACTCCACCCCAGCTCCTCCTGCATGCCCTACCAGATGCCCGCGAGCCCCAGCTAGGCATAGAACCAAACCGCGGCCGATTTGGTCGACCGTGGGTAATTTCCGAGCCCCTCCGCCATCTCGGGCTTTGCCAGCGACGAGCCGCGGGTCAACTCCGATGAGTTGACCTAGGGGTTTGACCCCGTCTGACCTTGTTTGACCTCCCATGGTCACTGACGTGCGGGCCTGCCCTGTTAATCTCTAATTAGTTTTAGGTTAGTGCTAACTAACTTAGATTAATTAGTATAGTCACTGACTAGTGGGCCCAGTGCCCAAATAGTTTTAACTTAATCACTAATTAGAGCAAGTGCCAGTGACATGTGGGCCCAGGCCTTAACTAATCTAGATTAGGTTAGTTTAATTTTAATTAACCCAGGTAGTTAACGGTGTCACTGACGTGTGGACCCCACACGTCAGGTTTGACCTGGACCGAGCCATTGACCTGCTGACGTCACTGTGAGGTCATGCTGACGCAATAATTCCTTTTTGGAATTTAAATAAATCTTAAATGATTTATTATTTTCAGAAAATACCCCAAACTTCTAAAAATCATAGAAATTCAACCGTAGCTCAGAATGAAATAATTTATATATGAAAAATTATCAGAAAAATTCAAGGAATCCATCTGTACCATTTTCATGCATGTTTGAACAATGTTTGTCCTCTGTTTTGGACAAAACAAATAAAGGGCATTTAAATAATCATATATGGAGTTGGAATTTGAATCATGTATTCAAACCAACTTCATTTAAATCATAGCTAGATGCATTAGCTCAAAGCACATTCATATTGCCATGTCATAGCATGCATCATATTGTTGCATATCGTCATGTGTTGATTGTGTTCTTTCTCAGTTGCCGGTGTTCGTCCCCCCTCAGTAGACGTTGATCCAGCGATGAATTCGATGACACCGATGAAGAGCTATGATATCTTCAGAAGTGCCAGGCAAGCAAAAACCCCTTGTTCATTCTGATACAATCCCACTCACTCGGTCCTTCTCTCTTTTACTGCATTAGGACAACAACGATTCAACTGTTACATGCTGCGGTAGTTGAACCCCTTTCCTCTGCATGACCTGTCATTGCCACAGTAAATAGATGAAACCCACTAGCATGAGTAGGAGTTGTTTGAGCCCTGATGTGCCTACTCATTCGTGCTTGTATGTCATGCCTGCTACTGCTTAGAGTTGAGTCAGGTCTGATTCATCGAGGATGAATTGGAATGTGGTGAACATGTCCTACCGTTGAGAGCTAAGTGTGTGAACACGATTTGGTAAAGGTAGCGGTGAGAGGCCATCTAGGAGTACATGGTGGGTTGTCTCATTACAGCCGTCCTCGGGAACTGAGTTCTATGTTTGTGATCCATGAACAGTTACTACCACAGATTGGGTTCCGGTAACTCGGCCCCTCTCGGCTTATTAATCAACTCGATCTCTGTCCAGGAGTTGCAACTAGTTTCTGGTGTTTGTAGGTAGTGTTAGTAGTCTACCAAGTGGCACCCGGTACAGGTGGGCTTGGGACAGACTAGGCACAGTGGCACGGTGTACCAAGAGGCACCCGGATGGTGGCCTTGGGAACCCTGCACACATCGTTTGGGGCCGTGAGTGACACCCCAGCCGGATCTCCTTGCGGATGGAACCCGAATAGGAGATAAACCTGGACTAGAGACTTGTTGGTTAGTCAGGTCGTGGCCGACTCCCTCACCTGGCTTCCGCTTGAAGGTTGCCGAGGTACATGACGTGTACAGGGCGATAAGTGGTGAGAGCGTGTGTGAAGAAGTACACCCCTGCAGGGTTACCAGTACTATAATCACTTGAATCAAGTGGGAGTTAATCTTCCAGATAAGATAGTGATTGACAGAGTTCTCTAGTCACTATCACCAAGTTTCTAGAACTTCGTGATGAACTATAATATGCAAGGGATAACGGAAACGATTCCCAAGCTCTTCGTGATGCTGAAATCGATGAAGGTAGAAATCAAGAAAAGCATCAAGTGTTGATGGTTAACAAGACCACTAGTTTAAAGAAAAGGGCAAAGGTAAGAAGGGGAACTTCAAGAAGAACGACAAGCAAGTTGTTGCTCAAGTGAAGAAGCCCAAGTATGGACGTAAGCATGAGACTAAGTGCTTTTACTGCAAAGGGACTAGTCACCGGAAGCGGAACTGCCCCAAGTATTTGGCGGATAAGAAGGATGGCAAAGTGAACAAAGGTATATTGGATATACATGTTATTGATGTGTACTTTACTCGTGTTTATAGCAACCCCTTGGTATTTGATACTAGTTTAGTTGCTAAGAGTAGTATCTTGAAACGGGAGTTGCAGAATGAACAGAGACTAGTTAAGGGTGAAGTAACGATGTGTGTTGGAAGTAGTTCCAAGAATGATATGATCATGCACACTCCCTATACTTTCAGGATTAGTTTTGAACCTAAATAAGTGTTATTTGGTGTTTGCGTTGAGCATGAATATGATTTGATCATGTTTATTGCAATACGGTTATTCATTTAGGTTAGAGAATAATTGTTATTCTGTTTACATGAATAAAACCTTCTATGGTTATACACCCAATGAAAATGGTTTGTTGAATCTCGATCATAGTGATACACATATTCATAATATTGAAGCCAAAAGATGCAACGTTAATAATGATAGTGCAACTTATTTGTGGCACTTCCGTTTAGGTCATATTGGTGTAAAGCGCATGAAGAAAATCCGTGCTGATGGGCTTTTGGAATCACTTGATTATGAATCAGTTGATGCTTGCGAACCATGCCTCATGGGCAAAGATGACTAAGACTCCGTTCTCCAGAACAATGGAGCGAGCAACTGACTTATTGGATATAATACATACTGATGTATGAGGTCCGATGAGTGTTGAGGCTCACGGCGGGTATCATTATTTTCTGACCTTCACAGATGATTTGAGCATATATGGGTATATCTACTTGAAGAAACATAAGTCTGAAACATTTGAAAAGTTTAAAGAATTTCAGAGTGAAGTGGAAAATCATCGTAACAAGAAAATAAAGTTTCTACGATCTGATCGCAGAGGGGAATATTTGAGTTACGAGTTTGGTCTTCAATTAAAACAATGTGGAATAGTTTCACAAGCTCATGCCACCTGGAACACCACAGCGTAATGGTCTGTCCGAATGTCATAAAACCGTACTTTATTTCACATAGTGCAATCTATGATGTCTCTTACTGATTTACCACTATCGTTTTGAGGTTATGCATTAGAGACAGCTACATTCACATTAAAAAGGGCACCATCTAAATCCGTTGACACGACACCGTATGAACTGTGGTTTAGCAAGAAACCTAAGCCGTCGTTTCTTAAAGTTTGGGGTTGCGATGCTTATGTGAAAAAGTTTCATCTTGATAAGCTCAAACCCAAGTCGGAGAAGTGCGTCTTCATAGGATACCCAGAAGTAACTATTGGGTACACCTTCTATCATAGATCCGAAGGCAAGATATTTGTTGCTGAGAATGGATCCTTTCTAGAGAAGGAGTTTGTCTCGAAAGAAGTGAGTGGGAGGAAAGTAGACCTTGATGAGGTAACTATACCTGCTCCCTTATTGGAATGTAGTTCATCACAGAAATCTGTTTCTGTGACTCCTACACCAATTAGTGAGGAAGCTAATGATGATGATCAGGTAACTTCAGATCAAGTTACTACCGAACCTCGTAGGTAAACCAGAGTGAGATCGGCACCAGAGTGGTATGGTAATCCTATTCTGGAGGTCATGTTAATTGACCATGATGAACCTATGAACTATGAGGAAGCGATGATGAGCCCAGATTCCGCGAAATGGCTTGAGGCCATGAAATCTGAGATGGGATCCATGTATGAGAACAAAGTGTGGACTTTGGTTGACTTGCCCGATGATCGGCAAGCCATAGAAAATAAATGGATCTTCAAGAGGAAGACGTACGCTGATAGTAGTGTTACTATCTACAAAGCTAGACTTGTCGAAAAAGGTTTTGAAAAAGTTCAAGGTGTTGACTACGATGAGATTTTCTCACTCGTAGCGATGCTTAAGTCTGTCTGAATCATGTTAGCAAATTGACACATTTTATGAAATCTGGCAAATGGATGTCGAAACTACATTCCTTAATGGATTTATTAAAGAAGAGTTGTATATGATGCAACCAGAAGGTTTTGTCGATCCTAAAGGTGCTAACAAAATGTGTAAGCTCCAGCGATCCATCTATGGACTGGTGCAAGCATCTCAGAGTTGGAATATATGCTTTGATGAGTCGATCAAAGCATATAGTTTTATACAGACTTGTGGTGAAGCCTGTATTTACAAGAAAGTGAGTGGGAGCACTACAACATTTCTGATAAATATATGTGAATGACATATTGTTGATGGGAAATAATGTAGAATTTTATGGAAAGCATAAAGGAGTATTTGAAAGGAGTTTTTCAAATAAAGACCTCGGTGAAGCTACTTACATAGTGAGCATCAAGATCTATAGAGATAGATCAAGACGCTTGATAAGTTTTTTCAATGATTACATACCTTGACAAGATTTTGAAGTAGTTCAAAATGGAACAGTCAAAGAAAGAGTTTTTAGCTGGGTTACAAGGTGTGAAATTGAGTAAGACCCAAAGGCCGACCACGACAGAAGATAGAAAGAGAATGAAAGTCATTCCCTATGCCTCAGCTATAGTTTATATAAAGTATGCCATGCTGTGTACCAGATCTATTGTATACCCTACACTGAGTTTAGCAAGGGAGTACAATATTGATCTAGGAGTAGATCACTGGACAGCGGTCAAAATTATCCTTAGTGGAATAAGGATATGTTTCTCGATTATGGAGGTGACAAAAGGTTCGTCGTAAAGGGTTACGTCGATGCAAATTTTGACACTAATCCAGATGACTCTAACTCTCAATATGGATACATTTTGAAAGTGGGAGCAATTAGCTAGAGTAGCTCCATGCAGAGCATTGTTGACATAGAAATTTGCAAAAATACATACGGATATGAATGTGGCAGACCCGTAGACTAAACTTCTCTCACAAGCAAAACATGATCACACCTTAGTACTCTTTGGGTGTTAATCACATAGCGATGTGAACTAGATTATAGACTCTAGTAAACCCTTTGGGTGTTGGTCACATGACGATGTGAACTATGGGTGTTAATCAGATGGTGATGTGAACTATTGGTGTTAAATCACATGGCGATGTGAACTAGATTATTGACTCTAGTGCAAGTGGAAGACTGAAGGAAATATGCCCTAGAGGCAATAATAAAGTTATTATTTATTTCCTTATTTCATGATAAATGTTTATTATTCATGCTAGAATTGTAGTAACCGGAAACATAATACATGTGTGAATACATAGACAAACATAGTGTCACTAGTATGCCTCTACTTGACTAGCTCGTTAATCAAAGATGGTTAAGTTTCCTAACCATAGACATGAGTTGTCATTTGATTAATGGGATCACATCATTAGGAGAATGATGTGATTGACTTGACACATTCCGTTAGCTTAGCACTTGATCGTTTAGTATGTTGCTATTGCTTTCTTCATCACTTATACATGTTCCTATGACTATGAGATTATGCAACTCCCATTTACCGGAGGAACACTTTGTGTGCTACCAAATGTCACAAGTAACTGGGTGATTATAAAGGTGCTCTACAGGTGATTCCGAAGGTACTTGTTGAGTTGGTGTATTTCAAGATTAGGATTTGTCACTCCGATTGTCGGAGAGGTATCTCTAGGCCCACTCAGTAATGCACATCACTATAAGCCTTGCAAGCATTGTAACTAATGAGTTAGTTACGGGATGATGTATTACGAAACGAGTAAAGAGACTTGCCGGTAACGAGATTGAACTAGGTATTGGGATACCGACGATCGAATCTCGGGCAAGTAACATACCGATGACAAAGAGAACAACGTATAGTGTTATGCGGTTTGACCAATAAAGATCTTCGTAGAATATGTAGGAACCAATATGAGCATCCAGGTTTCGCTATTGGTTATTGACCAGAGACATGTCTTGGTCATGTTTACATAGTTCTCGAACCCGTAGGGTCCGCACGCTTAAAGTTCAGTGACGATCGGTTTTATGAGTTTATATGTTCTGATATACCGAAGGTAGTTCGGAGTCCCAGATATGATCACGGATATGACGAGGAGTCTCGAAATGGTCGAGACATAAAGATTGATATATTGGAAGCCTACATTTGAACATCAGAAGAGTTCCGGGTAAAATCGGGATTTTACCAGAGTACCGGAGGGGTTACCGGAACCCCCCGGGGGCTAATGGGCTTGTTGGGCCATAAGGGAAAGAGAGAGGGACCGGCCTAGGGCAGGCAGCGCGCCCCCTCCCTATGGTCCGAATTGGACTAGGAGAGGGGGGGCGGTGCCCCCCTTTCCTTCTCTTTCTTCCCCTTCCTTTCCCCCTCCTAGTAGGAGTAGGAAAGGGAGGAATCCTACTCCTACTACGAGAAGGATTCCTCCTCCTGGCGCACCAACAAGGGCCGGCCGGCCTCCCCCTTGCTCCTTTATATACAGGGGCAGGGGCACCTCTAGACACACAAGTTGATCACAAAGATCTCTCCCAGCCGTGTGCGGTGCCCCCCTCCACCATAATCCACCTCGGTCATACTGTAGCGGTGTTTAGGCGAAGCCCTGCTGCGGTAGCTTCATCAACATCATCACCACGCTGTCGTGCTGATGAAACTCTTCCCCGAGCTCTACTGTATCGTGAGTTCGCGGGACGTCACCGAGCTGAACGTGTGCTGAACGCGGAGGTGCCGTACGTTCGGTCTAAGGATTGGTCGATCGTGAAGACGTAGGACTACATCAACCGCGTTGTCATAATGCTTCCGCTTAACGGTCTACGAGGGTACGTGGACGACACTCTCCCCTCTCGTTGCTATGCATCACCATGATCCCCCGTGTGCGTAGGATTTTTTTTGAAATTACTACGTTTCCCAACAATAAGAACGGAAACATATTCCTTGGATTGACTATGTGTGATATACATACGAACGAAAATGTTTTTCTGGGATTCACCATGTGGGATCTACATACCTACAAAAATGATTTTCTCAGATTACCGTGTAGGATGTACATACCTACGAAAATGATTGGGTTTCGATGCCTCGCCCGATCGCACACGGCCCCAGCCTGGGTCCCAGGAGGGCCTATCCCCGATGATTTCTGGGTCGTGTGTGAAGGACACCCTGTCACACACACTCACTTGGCGATGGTTCCACATGCCATCACGGAAAGGGGTTAAAAATCGTTTGTTTAGGACCGACGCGCACCAGTGACTCATTCATTTCTAGTGTTGAACACATGAAGGTAGAGGAAGCTCTTGAGGATTTGGATTGGGTAAATGCTATGCACGAAGAGCAGGACAATTTCGAGAGGAATCAAGTGTGGACATTGGTTGACAAGCCCAACGACAATCACAATGTCATTGGAACCAAATGGGTGTTTCAGAATAAGCAAGATGCAGATGGACAAGTTGTACGCAACAAGGCCCATCTCGTTGCCCAAGGCTACACTCAAGTCGAAAGTATGGACTATGGTGAGACATATGGCCCCGTTGCTAGATTTGAGTCCATACGCATCTTACTTGCTTATGCAATCACCATGTTATCACCTTATACCAAATGGACATTAAAAGTTCTTTTCTAAATGGAGAAATTGAGGAGGAAGTTCATGTTAAACAACCTCCCTGCTTTGTTAATACCAATAAACCTAATCATGTCTACAAACCTCATAAAGATCTTTATGGTATTAAACAAGCCCCTAGAGCATGCACTACAAAAAAAGACACATCCGTGACATTTTGGGCCGAACGAAATTTTTTTCTATCATACTTATGACACTTCTATGACGATAATTGTGACAAAACCCGGTATCATCATAGATGTGGTGGGCTCCTACTTCTATGACAAAAAATAATGACAGAAAATGGGCTTTTTGTCCTGGGCGGGCTGGAGACGCAGCTGCATGACATTCTTTGGGCCGTCCATGATGGAAAAACGTGGTAGAAGCGAGGGCGAGGACAATTTCGGGGAGTTCCCGGTTACGGTGGGTGCGGGGGCCAAGTGATGCGCGTTTCTCTCATACACATACGCGCGTGTGTGCGAGGCGTTGGTCTCTAACTGAACCCGTGCGAGGCGTTGGGCTCTAACTGAACCCGAGCGATTGCGCTGCAGGCTACGCGTCACTGAACCCGAGTGATTCCTTTGCTACTGCTGCTAACTGATGCCGATCGATGCTGCCTCTAGATGAACAGTGAGCGTTGCTGGGGGGTTTGGATGAACAGTTCCCGGTGGGGGTGGATGAACAGGACCCCGTGGTGTTGCCTCTGGATGAATAGGACCCCGATCGATCGAGCCGGTTGGGGCTAGATGAACAGGACCCCTTGGATGGCTGGATGAACAGGACGACCTCGTGGAGGGCTGGATGAACATTAGACGGTGGAGGGCTGGATAAACAGTAGCCCGTGGAGGGGTGGTTGAATAGGAGCCTGTGGAGAGGGTTGGTTCAACAGTAGTCGGTGGAGTAGCGCGCGGTGGAGGCTGGATGAACAGGAGCCCGTGGATGAATAGTCGCAGGTGGAGGCTGGAGGAGGTCGACGGTGAATGAATAGTAGCCTGTGGGGGCTGGAGGGGGTCGACGGTGGAGATGAACAGTATCCCGTGGAGTCCCGTTTTGCGGTACGCCACACCCCTCCCGATGAACAGGACCCCCGTTTCGACCGTAGCGCTCCAACACAAGTCTGTTTCCTCCGTTTTGCGGTACACGACACCCCTCCCGATCAATAGGACCCCCATTTCGACCGTAGGAGGTCCGTTTCCTCCATTTTGCGGTACGCTAGACCCCTCCCGATGAACAGGATCCCGTTTCAAACGTGGCCGGTCGAACACAAGGTCGTTTCCTCCATTCTGCGTTTCGCCAGGCCTCGTTTCCATCGGCTATTCCGTCCAAGCCCTCCCGATGAACACGACGACGCATTTCGTTCCAACCCAGCCGGTTGGCTCCCCATGAACACGATGACGACATTATTTCTCCGTTCTGACCTAGCCATGTACACGATCGCTGGCCGTACGTATGCGCGAGTAGGCGTTCGAGACCCCTCCTATATGTACGTATGTGGCCGTATTTTATTTCTTGCACACTGGCCGCTGTACGTACGTGTACATGCTACGTGTGCGCCTCTACTACGACACGTGCGCGCCTCTACATCGATCAGTATGTACGTACATGTTCGCGACCAGAATGACAATGCTACGTACGCTTCGACCAGGTGGGTCCTGACTGTCAGGCACTTCCTTGCATGCGAAGATGTAGCTGGTGGGTCCCAGCAGTCAGGGGGTGAATCATTTTTTTTGCCCGGACGCACTTCCTTGCATGCGAACACGTAGTTGGTAAGTCCCAGCAATCCGGGGGGAAACATTTTTCGCGAAATATGGTTGCCCGTACGGTGGGCCCCTGATGTCAGGTGGACGAATCATTATTTTCCGCATAATAAGGAGGCACTTCCTTGCTGCGGCCGTGGACCCAGCTGTCAGCCTCTCCACATATAGTCCACGCCTGATGGAAGCCGTTCCTTGACCACGTTGACCACGCCGCCAAGAGCACCAGGGCGGTGGACGACGGTGAGGCCTTGGAAGGGGACGACGCGGAGCCGGGGAAGACGTGACAGTGGATGCCCACGTGTAGAGGAGTATGAGGATTCACCGGTTCGCTGCGGTTTGAGGCTGCCGCCGCCGCAGAATAACAGGGGGTGTGGGTGAGTAGAGGGATGGCCTGGCCAGCGGTGGGAGTAGCAGGGGGCGGTGAGACCTCTGCGGCATCGCAGCCGGCCACGGGACGCAGGAGCATGAGGCACGACCGGCGCTGGTTTGGGCGGCTGGAGCAAGAAGACCAGAGGTTGAAGAAGTACTACGGCCGTTGGATGGACATCGTACGGTCACTGGAGCTAAAATCGTGCATATTGACTAAGTTGACAAAGCCCTCCATCCCCGTCAACTTAGTAGGCCCACAAGTCAGCCTCCCACTATACTAGGTCCCAGCTAGTAGGGGGAGTATTCATTTTTTTGTGCGTAATAAGGAGGAACTTCCTTGCGTGCGAAGATATAGCTGGTGGGTCCAAGCTGTTAGCGGCGGTAATATTTTTTTCGTGAAATACAGAGGCCCTTTCGGTGGGTCCCAGATGTCAGGTGGAGGAATCATTATTTTGCACATAATAAGGAGGCATTTCCTTGCGTGCGGCTGTGGACCCAGCTGTCAACCTCTCCACGTACAGTCCACTTCAGATGCATGTCGGTCGTTGACCACATTGACCAGGCCGCGCCGAGAGCACCAGGGCGGTGGACGATGGCGAAGCATAGGAAGGGAACGACACGGAGCCAGGGAAGACTCGGCAGTTGTTTCCCACGGTGGGGAGTATGAATGTACGAGGGTTTACTGGTTCGTCTGCCGTCGCCAGAGAATAACAGCAGGTGCGGGTGAGTAGAGGGATCGCTAGACCAGTGATGGGAGTATGGTGGGGCGGTGAGGCCTGTGCGGCACCACAGCCGGCCGCAGGCAGGAGGGAGCAGGTAGTCCCGCCGGCGCTTATTTGAGCGGCTGGAGCAGGAAGAGCAGAGATTGAATAAGCACGACGACCGTTGGATGGACATCCAACAGTCACTGCTTATGCGTCAACCTTTTTTTAGGAAAGTCACAAATATGTGGAAAACAGCATACATCCCATCTGCCATTATTTCTAATAATTTACAGCCCATTTGCTGATTCTTAAGGTTTTTTTGGTGCCCATATTCTTTTTGTTAGCATTACAGCCCATATTGTGGCCACGGTTAAAAAATTATACGAATTTTTGCATATTCGGTGCGGTCCAAACTGTTTTTAATCCCGAAATTTCGAGTCACATTCAAACTGATTTTAAAAATAAATGTATATCAATATAAAATCCAACAAATTGTCCATGCATAAAAATCAATGCAATTTAAAATATTAAAATGAAAAAAAGTAATTTGAAACTAATTGCAGATTTGATGTGTTTTAAAAATGTACATCCCATTTCTCATTACTGATAGGCCATTTTCTCGTCCAGCGGAATGAAGCTCTCCTCGTCTTGCTAGACTTGCAGCCCAACAGACCTAACAAAGTGACTTACTTGGCAAATCACAAAAAAACCGGGTTGTGGCCATGGACCCAGCTGCGGCCGTGGACCCAGCTGTCAGCCTCTCCACGTACAGTACTCTTCCGATGGAATTCGGTCGTTGACCACATTGACCACGCCGCGCCGGGCGCACCAAGGCGGTGGATGACGGAGAGGCCTAGGAAGGGGACGACGCAGAGCAGGGGAAGACGCGGCAGTGGATGCCCACGCAGAGAGGAGTACGAGGGTTCACTAGTTCGGCTACGGTGTGAGGCTGCCGTCGCCGCAGAATAAGAGGGGGTGTGGGTGAGTGGAGGGATTGCCTGGCCAGCGGTGGGAGTAGTAGGGGGCGGTGAGGCCTCTACAGCATCGCAGTAGGCCACGGGAGGAAGGAGCATGAGGCACGACCGTCGCTGGTTTGGGCGGCTGGAGCAAGAAGACCAGAGGTTGAAGAAGCACTATGGCCGTTGGATGGACATCGTACGATCACTGGAGCTAGAATTGTTCATATTGACTAATTTGACAAAGCCCTCCATCCCCGTCAACTTAGTTGGCCCACAAGTTAGCCTCCCACTATTGTGGGTCCCAGCTAGCAGGGGGTATTCATTTTTTTGTGCGTAATAAGGAGGCACTTCCTTGCGTGCGCAGATATAGCTCGTGGGTCCGACCTATCACCGGTGGGAACGTTTTTTTCATGAAATACAGAGGCCCTTCCGGTGGGTCCCAGTTGTCTTGTGGAGGAATCATTATTTTGCGCGTAATAAGGAGTCATTTCCTTGCGTTCGGCCATGGACCCAGCTGTTAGCCTCTCCACGCACAGTCTACTTCCGATGGTGTTGTTCGTTGACCACGTTGACCACTCTGCGCCGAGGGCATCCAAGGTGGTGGATGACGGTGAGGCCTAGGAAGGGGACGACACGGAGCCGGGGAAGACACGGAGCCGGGGAAGATGCGGCAGTGGATGCCCACGTGAAGAGGAGTACGAGCGTTCACTGGTTCGGCTGTGGTGTGAGGCTGTCGTCGCTGCAGGGCCTGGCTAGTGGTGGGAGCAGTAGAGGGCGGTGAGGCCTCAAGAGCAGCACAGCTAGCCACTGGAGGCAGGAGCAGGCGGTCTCGCCGGCGCTAGTTTGGGCGGCTAGTGCAAGAAGAGCGGCGATTAAAGAAGCAGCAGGACCGTTCGATTCAAATCCAAGGGTTACTGCTGCTAGAATCGTTTGTTGACTAAGTTGACAAGCCATGCGTACACGTCAACTTAGTAGGCCCACAGGTCAGCCTCTGAACCGGTGCGCCCCAGATGTCAGTGGGAGGAATCATTTTTTTGCGTAATAAGGAGGCAGTTGATTGCGTGCGGCCAGGCCAGCGGAGGGAGTAGGGTGGGCCGGGGAAACCTGTGCGGCATCACAGCGGGCCACAAGAGGAGGGAGCAGGCAGTCCCGCCGGCGCTAGTTTAGGTGGCTGGAGCAGGAAGATCAAAGATTGAAGAAGCACGTCAGCCGTTGGATGGACATCCAACAGTCACTGCTGCTAGAATCGTGTGTTGACTGACAAAGCCTTGCGTAAACAAGTCAGCCTCAAAATCTGTGGCGTGTACAACCCATTTGCTATTATTTTTATAATTTTTACTCATTTTCTAATTCACATGGAATTTATTGCAGCCTGTTTTCTATTTTTAGAATTTCTGCCCATTTTCTGGTCAGTACCAGGGTTAAAAAATAACTAAATATGTGGGAAATTTTGAAAATTCACAATTTTTTGCTGGGGAACAAAATATTCTTAATCCAAAAATTAGTAGCCATATTAAAACAAATTTAAAAATAAATTAGTACTATGTCATGTTAAATACAATGAAATACAGTATAAGATATCAGTGAAGAACAAAAACAAAAAAAGAAACTAATATCCCATTTGCTATATTTTTTTGGGAATTTTCAACCCCTTTTGATATTACTTTTAACAGACATTGACCATACTCTTTGGCCAGGACGGAATGCATCTTGCAGCCCAGTAAGTCAGAGAAAACAAATAGGCCTAGCTTGGGTATTCTTCAAAAAGAAATACTGGGCTACCTATTTTCCCAAAGAAAAAACTGTTGGGTTGGTCATGTTGTTAGACGGGCCACAGAGACCGCACAACCCAGTTTATAGCCTGCTCCTCCGAATTACTACTCAAAAAAAGTTGTGCAATTCTGTCGTTAATTGACTATACATTGAAAATGATGTGGGTTCCAGATATCAGCAGGGTGGATTAGAGTAAAAAACAAGGGGTTCATCAGAGTAGTAAAAGAGGCGCTTGCTTGTGTTCGGGAGTGGACCTGGTGGGTCCGTACTGTCATACTCACAACTACAGTCCTCTCCCGATTCACTATATTGACAGGGACCGTTTTGAAAAAAAACTATGTTGACAAGGCCGGACAGTGGCGCCGCGGTGAGCGCACCAAGGCGGAGGATAAAGTGTTGTCGCCAATGTGCTGGGCTGGGTTGGACATTCTTATTGAAAAATAAAAATGCATCGGAACTATTTACGACGTTGACTACGGTTTGCATGGGTCCGCTAGTTGCAGGAAGAAAATGCTAGGAGAAACAAGACTGGTCGCTATCTTTGCCTAAGAATAATATCGACTGAATGTAACGACACTATCATAGGAAATAATATCCTCTTGTTAAATCGTGAATTTAATGAACTGGTACATGAGCATTTCGCTTTATTTATTTATTTACTTATTTATCTTTAGGGGACCATGAGCATGTACCTGGGCCGGATTCATGTGAGAGCCTCCCTTCCAGTTAATTTTGGGCTTCACTATTGGGCCTTCATCAGTGGGCTACATGTTATCAACAAGTGGAAAATGTGTTCCGTATGAAAAATAGTATGCGCTACGTATGGTACGGGGCACTAAAGGATCGAACCATGCAACGACTTCCAAAATATTGTGTTTGTTGTTCTAACAACACATTTATTCAACCAACAGACGAAATATACTACTGTTTGTACATTGAAAACAGCAACAGCAGCAACCAGGGCTGGGGGTGCAACAGAAGAAGTAAGCAGGCCAGAAGAGTGAAGACGCAACTCTCTCTTCCAAACCAAACATCAGCCATCATTACAAAAGGGCTACCAAAAAAGAACAAGTGTATGCATCAAACTAAATAAAGATCCTACTACACCAAGTGTACGCATCTAACTGACTGGCTCAGTTAGACGTTACTATTTATTAAGCTGTGGAGATTGGTTGACGGCTTGAACCAGATGGGTGCCTGACGGGGGAAACTCCAGCCAGCAGGTCGGAGTCTGATACTTGCGACCCTCTCTCCTACTTTGGGCTGCAGAGCGTGGCGGCACATATCAGGGTATGGTGCATGCAGAGACGCATGGTACGTTGTGTACATACAGTTTTTCCTGATGAACGAAACCGCGCTGCCATCATGATCCTTGCCGTCGGTTATCTCCTGGTTAATCGGATAATTTAGTCCGACAAACAGAGAACGTGTACCAAGGCAACTTACCAACCTCCAGTCAAAAATTCCTGAAGGCACAGAGAAGCTGGGATCCTGCTCAAAGACCTTGCAGTGACTGTGATTGTATTCCGCGAAATAACACATCCGGTACATGCGAACGATCATCAATTGTTCGTCGTCGTCTGATCGAGCCAGGAACCACCTGCAACTCCCATGCCGCTTTTCTTTGAAAGGTTCTGGGATTAGGAAGGGTAGGGACACCAGGCGGTCTACAACATCATATCAAGTTGGAGTCAAATAACCCTCAAAAAAAGTTGGAGTCAAATAAAAAAGGGCTCTTGATGTAGTCAATCTTAAGAACAGCATGTTATGAGCATGAATATTTTTCAGTAAATGTTGACAGTAATATAAGCATGCCATCATGATACCATAGGAAAGTAACATACTACTGTAACAGCTGTTTGTAGCGATGACTGGAGTAGGCCAGCAATACGTCCAGCCATAGAAGGAGTCGACAGCGTAAATAAAGCCCTTGTGTTCAATGGCATCAGAGAACCATGGAGGATGTATGATCCTGCGATGGACGTGCAGATTTATCCACTTACCGCAGTGACCTGTCAGATAGGCGAGACCGCGGTTGAAGAACGCAATTAGCCTGAAGTCTTTATAATTCGCAGATCTTGTGGGCACTTGGCAGATTACAACCTTGAGAAAATCAAACTTGGTATCATGTTGGCTACTGTAAGATTCCGAGTATTCTGGGCCGCGGTGCCAAAGCAGTGCAGTGTTAATCGAAGGAAGGGGATCAATCGCCGGGTGTAGACCTCCACGAGCATCCAGCTGCCGCGACCGTCGACGAGCACCATCCAAGAAGTGTTCATGCCGACCCAGTACATACCGTTAATGTAGTTGATGGTGATGGGGATCGGATCACAGTCAAGTGGGTTGATGTTAGCCACCCTACGATTGTTATGCTGCGTGACACGCTGTTTCTGAAGACCAGACAGCATCAGCAAGCAAGGAGCTGGCTTAAAAAGCTCCGGCCTGAGGGCGAGCGGCATGGTACTAAGATTGTCCACACGCCAAACAATGAGCTTGATTACCTGTGTGGGGAGCGAACTCCAGCCACTCTTTCGACGGACGTTGCTCGGTTCTGCCATTGTTAGTGCTTGGGTTTCGGATGACACTACTAGGAAAAAGGCTACTAGCAGCGCGGGTAAAATGGCTACTAGCTGCGCGGGTACCCGCGCTACTAGTATCGCGCTACAGCTAATAGTTAGTAGTAGTGTGGGAGAAACCCGCGCTACTACTAACTTTGTTAGTAGTAGCGTGTGCCACCCACGCTACTGCTATCACAGACTCGCGCTACTACTAATGAAGTAGTAGTAGCGTGCCTACAATACCAGCGCTACTAGTATCCTAAATACTAGTAGGGCACTATTTTCCCAATGCTGCTAGTAACAAATTAGGAATTAAAAAAATAAAAATAGATGCAGTATTCATGAATGAAGATCAGAGACACGTCCAGTGCAAAATAAATTTCACAGAACCATCTTAAAACTTGCAGTGTTCATGGATGCAACATTCAACATCTCAATTCGAAGAGATCACGAGGACACACACAGCCATCACCAAAAGGTTGGTACCTTCCCTAGAGTTTCACCACCAACCTAACCAGACCACTTCTCTAGATGTATGTACAAAGCGTCGAGGTCCTCCACCTTGAGGAACTCCGGACAGTGGCGTCGTCCTCCACCTCGGTGACCTCCGGACGGTGGCGTCGAGGTCCTCCACCCCGGGGACCTCCTGCGTCGCAATCACCTGGACGATAATCTGTACGACGCGGTCGCGGGGCTTCACGGTGAAGTCTGCCTCCGAGTAGTTGAAGAGCACGACTCCCATCGGGCCGCAGTAGTACTCGTCGATCACCCTGCACCCAGTCGAGAAAGTGAAAACTTGTTAGTTCGCGCCCTCATGCAGATCTAGTAGGATATTTTCTTCAATTATATGTCTCTTTTAGTCTATTATGAATCTTCAAAACGGAAAAACACCTACTAAATGCATACCCTAGCTGTACGTGTTCATGCTATCTTCTTGTTTTGGTGCATTCAAGAAATACTAGTGTATTTGAGCTATATATGCTTGAAATATTTGATAGTTAACATATGTGAAAAATTTATCATTTCATGGATAGGGAAATCGCCAACAAAGGACATCAGAAAATTGATTCCCACTGCTCTTCAAAACAGTGCCGGGGTCAACGTTGACTCTCCAGAGAGCACCATTTTAAATCGGGCGGAAAAATGTACACAGGGAGTGATCTAAACGCTCTTATATTAGTTTACAGAGGGAGTAGTATATAAGGATGCCCACCATCTTGTGGAAAAATGTACTAGATACCAATAATGAACTATTCACGTTGAATAATTTAAATTCGAACAATTGTGAATAATGATTCAGCTTACACATCCTATAAACAAAATGGTCAACTCCATGATGTATCCATCAAATACCTAAATTTTAACATGGAAACCTTCTATACTATATATACGGGAAAGAGATAGCAAAATGGATCATGCTTGAGATAGAGATTCTTACTACAAATCTTAACAGAAGACATGACTTGCCAACACCTGAGTCCCCAATAAGCAATAGCTTGAAGAGGTAATCACTGCATGGTCAAATAAGAGATTGTTAGTCTCCAGCAAACACAGTGCACAGAGAGTAAAACAAGTAGTGGTGACATTTTCAAGATGATAAAAAAGGGCAGCGCGCTGCACGTAGCTCCTACTTGCGCAGGGTTCATGGAAGGGTCCAGCCACTTCCAAAGATGATAATAAGATACAATAACTATGTCCAGGCTTGGAAGATTGAAAATAAATTAAATGAGAAATGTATTCAAGATAATAACACACAACAATTAGATGGAATAATATTGTCGGGCTTAGACAAGTAAGCAGCGACAGATGAAGGGACATTTTGCTGTCTAATACTCAGCCAAAATGCCAGTTTTGCTAAGCTAATAGATCCCTATGTACTAGTGTGTGATTATGGTGATAGAATGTAAAAATAGTTCCCCTTGCAGCATTAAGATATAATGATATTGTAACATTGAATGACTGGAGTGCAACCACAGTTATTAGTAGCAAGGTAAGTTAAGGATCCATTCATGTCACACACAGAGTAAAGACTAGTACTATAACAACAACCAGCGCCCATTGATTCCTGCGATGAGAACCGTCTTTGAACAAAAGATCGCGCATTTGATGATCTGATACGAGCAAGTACTACAGTACTAAAGATCGCGCATCTCAGAAGTTTATAATGATATTATGCTTATGGTGCCTAAATTATTCTCCATATGTCGTAGCATCAGCAGCAAACATGATTAAGTCAGTGATGTAAAACAATTACACATGGTGCTAAGTAAGATACCCTAGCTCCAAACATCTAAAATAGTCATTTCTTCTGTTTGGCACCTAGAAACATAGCTAATGGCTACATTTAGTTTGTCTTCCGCAGGTTTCCACATGCATCCGTATTTTCTCAAGCCAAGTATGCATGTATGTTGGTTAATTAATTGTGTTGTTGTAGTAAACAAGTACTAGCGCCTTTGCTTATCAATTGTACATACAGAAATCGACCTAACCCTGGCAACCTCGCACAGAATAGCAGACGCTGCGTCCATTTCCAAGCGATTAGCGGGGCAGGGTGGGTTGTACTGCCCCCATTCAAGCCTGAAACAGATGCCAAACAACTATACGGGGTTGGCGATATACGACTACCCCAGCCTGTGATGAGGCAGGAGCTAGCGATGGCCATATGTCGCCAGCAATTCTACCGCGCGGAGACCCATGAGGCCAGCCGCCCCGATCTGGACGGAGCCCAGGTCTCCAGAGACAACTAACCCTAGCACCCTTTCCCCCACCCCAAATTCCAACTAAAGCGCATGCACGAAATCTCTAACTAGACGGGCGCGATTCGAGCCACGGGGGCACAGAATTGGAACCTGAATCGGAGCGCGGGGCAGACGATTGAATTTAATTTACCTGGGCTTGAGGGAGGTGTGGGCGGCGAGGTCGCGGGAGGAGTACTTCCCGGAGGGCCCAAAGATGTGTGTGTCGCCCTGTTCGTTCCCGCCCTTCGCCGGCGCCCACGTCGGCCGCGCCGTCATCGTCATCTCTCTCTCTCCGGCCGGAGGAGGAGGAGCTGGCGCCGCGGCGGGCGGGCATGTGCATGACAGAGGGGGGCGGGGGTGGGCAGCGGCGTGAGACGGGGAGCGGCGGGCGCGCGGCCGCCGGCATGGCGCACGCGGCGGGGGGCATGAGGGCGGACGGACGGGGGAGAGGAGGTGGAAGGGAGGCCGGCGGCGAGTGGGTGTGGAGAGGAGAGGAGGTTGGGGATCTGGATCGGGCTGTGTGGTTTTTTTGAGACAGACGGGGGGTGGGTGGTGTGGGACGGTTGGTGGGGTGGGAGTGTGGATCGGGCCGGGGTGGACACGCTTAGTAGTAGCATGGGGTCTTACCTGCGCTACTACTACTTACTTAGTAGTAGCGCCGGTTTTATACCCCTCGCTTCTACTATGGCCTATTCTGGGGGCATTGTTGGAGACCATTTAGTAGCAGCGTGGGTTTATACCCCTCGCTACTACTATCAACTTAGTAGTAGCGCGGTTTTTATACCCCGCGCTACTACTAATTAGCAGTAGCGCCCATTTTTAAACCGCACTACTAATAAACTTCTATGTATAAGGTTTTCCCTAGTAGTGTGAGGGGGAGGCGCCTTAGCGGGGATGGAAGATTGGACGAGATTGTGTGCGGGCAAAGATGGAGAAATGGATATGTGATGCGGGAAGTGGATAGGTGATGATGACTACAGCACAACGCTTGACTTACGAGACACATACCAGCAGCATAGGGTCATATCGATGCTAGACAACTTGCTTGGGTGATCACAGTACTGGTACTCCCTACAGTACCTACCACCATGCCCTAACTTGCTTGAGTAGAGTAGTAGTGGAGTAGGACTGGAGGAGTATTATATTCTAATCTAAAAATAGTTACAAAGTTCAATGCCCGAGCATGGAACGACTACGAACCGCCATCGGTGCTAACTCCAATCCCTAGCAAACGTTCGATGGGAGACATGGCAGTTGCAAATGCCCGCAACGCAGTTACAGTACGTGTGTAAAGGTGGCGGTTTTGTCAAATACTATGGCTTAAAAACTGGCCATCATCGGACGGAAATCTGACGGTTATGTGGGATTCACCAGCATTGAGCTCGTGGCGAACAATCGCCAGATATCATTGCTAAAAAAGGTTAAAACACCCGGGGCTATAACTTGCACCGGCTGACCACTAACAATGATACTAACATAGTTGTAAAATGGTCAAAGACCGCGTCTACGTGGTGTTTGGAATTATATGCAAAAAATAGGAAGATGCTCGTGCATTGCATGGAATATCAAGATGCATTTTTTTACAAACCACCTGTTGTGATTGACCCATGCAGGAGTAATCGCATGTGTAAAAACTAATAATATCTTGAGAATTTTATCGGAAAATGGTATGTCGACCATTTCATCGAAAAAATGATATCTCAAGAAAGATGATAGAGGTGAGGAGGAGTGGGGCGTGGTGGTGACTGGTGGTCGGACTGGGCGGAGGCATGGGGATGGACGGCGCCGGCAGTGGCCACCATGCCAGATTGTTCCAGAGACTTCCTTTTTTAATTGCTCAGCAACGAGGTTGTGGGAGATAAGGATGAAGGAGGCAAGGCCTTATCTGTAAATGTGGAGAGAGGTGTGGGTATCTTTTGTAAAATTGTCATAGTTTGCTTTCAATCCGTCAGATATAGATCGGACAGTCTATATTATAAGATGGCGGGCACATCATCACCAACTCGGTTTTTTCTCTACTCCTATACTCCTATAAAAGACTCAGTTGGTGATGATGGTGTGTCTGCCATCCGCCATTTCTGACCATTAGATCTGCATCTAATAGCTGTGATGTAAGTTGTGGCCTTTTGCAACAATTCCCTCTTCTTATCTCTAGTTTACACAAAACCCCTTAGTATCTTGAAACCAACCACATTCCTCCCTTACTTCATCAAAACAGCCCAAAGAATATATTTGGAGTGAAACATAAGATATTTTTAGTGATATGTATATCAAAAGTAAACTGTTTTCTTTCAAATTTGTGAATATGTATTATTCTACTTTGGATCCATTGCAACGGACGGGCTCACTGTTATAAAGGTTTATCTCTTGCATTCTCCGCAACCAACACCTAGTGTACTGGTCCGGGTCAGATGCTCGCAGCGCGATGACCTAAGTTCGAATTCTGTCCTAAACTTTAGCTTTTTTAATATATACTTCTTTCGCTACTGTACTGGCAGTGGAACCCACATAGTACTTAGAATACAAGATTAAGGATGGATTTGTTTCTTTTTAACTTTTTGTACGAATCTGTAGCTAGCCTGCAAGTCATGTACAAAGGTTTAACAGAGGGGTTTGATGGAGGCGAGGAGGCGTGTTCAGCCGAGCGTGTAGCGGACGACGCAATACTATTCGATTTGACAGCTACAACTAGTATATTATAAAAAACAAAGAAGAGTAGTAGAGATAGAGATAAGAATAGAGACTAGGGAGGAGCACCATCTACTGCTTCGTGGGCTACTCCTGCGCTCCATTCGGCGGCCGCAACGTCCCCTACAGCCACTCCCTCCTACGCTCCATTCGGCGGGCGCTGTTGAAATTTGGGGAGCGAACTCTCGCGACTGCTGGCAGCGACGAGTTCATCGACGATGACTTCTGCCTTGACCTCGATAACCTCTTCCTCAATGACATGGGCGACAACCTCAACGCCAACGGTGCTGCTCCCGTTGCACCATATGTGTTGCTGTCCTTCCTGTTCAAAATCGTGGTAGAATTCATGTTTCTAGTCTATGTCCTAGATTCGATATGTTCATCTACTATGCTAGTCCACATGATTAGTTTAATCTCTATTATAGCTGTCATGATTTATTTTATGCTTATTCAAACTAAATCTCGTAGTAAGTTGCTCATATATTCAACTGGCGGAACGTCCTCTACAGCCACTCCCGACGGCCTGGTCGATGCCTCCAAGGAGCCCTTCGTCTACTGCTATGAGTGCCCGATGCCGTTTTGGGGCTCACCGGCTGACATCTTGCATCACCTCACATAGGCGTGCGGCGATCACTACTAGCCCTTGGCAAAGAACATCAAGTACAAGACGTGCTACCCGTTCACCGTGCCGGAGTCGCTGGAGGATCACCGTCGCCTGCTAGTCTAGGAGGAGGACGACAACATCTTCCTCTTGATTGTGGGCACCGGCGAGGCCCGCGCAGGCCGCCGCCCCGTCTCTGTAGTGTGCATCAGGGGCGACGCCACTGACGCTGTAACTGACACAAGGCCGATGTACGGGTGCGTGCTCACTATTACTACCCCTCGGAGGTACGTGGGCGGCGACACTGGCTACGTCAAGCTGACTTGGACTCTACCGAGCTAGGACCTTCCTACCGATGTGGACATGGAAGACGCAAGATATGATTCGACCCCCAACAATGTGCACGGGGACTCCAACGAGGTTCACCTGGACATATGCATTACCAAGTTAAATGTCGATCATTAGTCTTCGCTCAATGTAATCCGCTGTCTAAGCATGTGGAGACTTCCATGCATGATCTTGCTCCAATGGAGTGTCGCGCAGGTTTAGTCTAGAATCTTCCATGTATGAATTTTTACTACAGTACTGGTGAAAGACTTATGATGAACCATTTCTTACATCTCCTCTGCCCCCTTCCAAGTCATCCTAATTTAATCCCTCCGTCTAGGTGTATAACGGCATGGTTAATACTTAAATAGTATAGCCAACTGTTGACTATAAGAAAGTGACATGTCATCTGTAGCCAACATGTATAACAATGGATACTCAAAAACTAATTCTTGAAGATCATTTGCTGCAAATCACAATAAGTGTTATTTCTTCACAAGTTTTGGCTGCAGGTTGGACAGTTGAACGTTTTTGTTTGCAAAAGATACTTTTTTTTATCTATTTCACCCGGATGTTTGTGAGATCTAGAGATGAAATAATATCTGAAGAAACCTATCGATACCCATTACACATGAGATGACCCCCACATCCTTTGTCAAAATAAACAACTCCCCGATCAATGCATTTCACTCTTCTGTGCAACGCACGGGCACCTTACTATAGATTAGTATGGCCAAAAATTGAACTAACATTATATATATTACGATAAATGCTGATGCATGTCACCTAAAATTATATCATTGAAAACTATGTTCAAATACGAATCCAACGATATTGTTTTTGTTGACATGCACTATCATTTTGTCAGTTAAATCTTCAGTCAATTTCAATGGGGGATAAACCACGACCGATGTACTACTAGTGTAGAGGGCGGCGCTGCACAGTAGTCTCAGCCCGCTCGTGGCGCGGCAGTAAAGCCGTCATATCACAAAACCGAACCACTCCCAGTAATAAGTGGCCTGGTAAAATAAACGGACAGGCAACCATGACATCCCTCCGTATTTTTTGCATTTCATCTCTTTGCATTTACTTTCTCCGGTTCATCTCGCACACTCGATCCCTAGCTACTACTCCTAGTATCCCTAGCTACTACTCCTAGGGATAGTTCTTTTTGCGGCTTAAAAAATAAGCCGTCTCTTCCCCAGCTTTTCCCATAAGACTAGTCACAGTGGAGAGTAACATTAAGGTGCCTCACTCATTTATTTGGGCTTCACAACTTGTTAGGAAAAAAATCGATATAGGGTGTAGGAAGCGGTTTGGGAATTTGCATGCCTTTCCTACCAGTGAGATACTCCGTACAAAGTACGACAGAGAAATAACCACAGAGAAGGAAGCTAAAGGTAAACAATCAAACGAGCATTTTTGCATTGAATCGTTTCACAAGCTTGACTAGTGTTGTTTTTCTACTTTTACAAAAACCGCATCATAATGTTAAAATGTGCATTTGCACGTACATAAGTAATAGTAGTACTCCCTCTGTCTAGGTGTATAAAGTCTTCCCTCCTTCTTGGTCATGGTGCACAACCAAAGATGACTTATTCACCTGGACGGAGGAAGTAGCACAGTCTGCAAGCATATATAGAGAGAGACGTGTAGTGCGATAGTATATAGTAAAGTTTGTGCTATATGCACCTACTTACAAAATGCGTCCCAAAAGTTCGGGATTTATCATTTGCGTCCCGAAACTAATGAGATCACCTTACGAAACTAAATTATACTCCTACTAAAAGCCACGGTGCTTGCAGGAGCGCTTGCGGCGCGCCACGAGTGCCCTGGTGCGCGGTCATTTCCCAGCGCGTCGACACAACGCCTCTTCCTCAGCCTCGAAACTCGCGAGGTGCTGATTAGCGGCTTGCCGGCGGGTGAGAGCGATCGCATCGGTGTGGTGATCCGGCGCTAACAGGTACTCCTCGCTGGAAGCGTGCACCCGGTCCACGTACCGCCAAGCGTAGATGAGGCGCTTGGGCCCGACTGCACTCAGGGCTTTGGCACGGGTGTCCTCCGCCACCCTCACGGCCCTTGTACAAGCCTTCTACCAAAGAGCCAACTCCTTGACTCTCAGGCGGAGAAGAAGGCACGCTTCTCTTCCTCGGCCTTCTTCTCCGCCTCTATTTTGGCTTTCTCTGCTGGCAGCAAAGCCTCCCACATGGCAACATCCATTTCTTTCCAAAGCTCCTCAAGGCTGGGGGGCTCGGTGTTCTCCTCGTAGCGGGAGCCGACGCGAACTTCGATGCGCGTGCTGGCGAGATTGGGAACGCTGACGCATCCACCTCGATGCGTCGCGGCGAGGAGTGGAACGCCGACGCGTCCTCCTCGACTAGTGGCGGCGAGGAACGGAACAGAGACGCGTGACCGTCCAGGCGGTGCAGCGAGGGCGCCTAGGGCTTGGGAGGGGTGATGCCATGGTGGTCGACGTGAGAGGGAGGGGGAGGAGATAGCGATGAACGTGAGCGTTCTTCCGAATGCCCGTGGGAGGCGCAGTATTTATAGCGAACAATGGCACACCTATGTAAGATATGGACTTAGCTACAATGACTTAACTGCAGGTCCAATTGCGTCACTGACATGTGGGCCAGACCCTTGTTGGGCCCACATGTCAGTGACCCAATGCACCTGCAGTTAAGTAACTGAAGCAGCATCCCGGAAGATATGTTGCGTGATTAACGTAACAGCTACTCCCATCACATGCTCAGATTTCAAGGTGCATTAATTCATTGCATGTACTTCATGCATGCATGCATTGCAACTAATGCATTGGTAAACACAATTCTTTGAGAAAAACGAGTGCATTAATTGAGTGCTTTACAAACCATGAAAATTATTCCACCACTCATGATCTACCTTGGTTGGTAAGATTTTAGAATTGAGCCCTATAAACCGGAAAGGAGGTAGTATGTGGGCATATTTGTTGGAGTAAATTACGGGGGAGGGAAGGGGTGGAAATATTGCTGGTCACAACGGATTGGACGAGCGCGGGGGAAGGAGAGTCATGCATGAAGATTTTTACCACACGGGGTGGAGTGGTGGGACCGCAGGAGGGAGAAGGAGAGTCTGGCAGGCATATTGTTTCCACACATGGAGAGGAAAAGATTTGGAGACGAACGGGATTCCTGCAGGTATGGGGAACGGTGCATAATAAGTCACATCTTGCATGCCGGGCTAGGTATAGTCTCAAGTCATTAAAAACATACACGCCGCACACATGTTCATATTTCAAGGTGCACTAAATTATTGCATGCGATGATTAAGGCTGGCCATAATGATGGTATCTTAGCCAGTATCATGCACACGGGAATAGCAAACATGCTGATGTGTCAAAGAATTAAAGAAGAGAGGGGGTTAGAGTAACTAGTGTTCATGCATGCATTCGTAAACACATTTTTTTGTGAAGAACGACATCATTAGTTGAGTACTTTTGCATACTACAAAAACTATTCCACTGCCTCTATCTTGCTAAGAGTAGGTGAAAATTTTGAATCGCGCCCTTGAAACTAGAAGGGAGGTGCTAATACTCTAATAGCTCTTGTTGTGATGACAAGATAGGACATGGCACGCACCTGGACGGAGGAACTAGTAGTCTGCATTGTGCATTTAAGTTTTGTCTGAAGACAATGTACCTCTACTTTGACCAAACTTATAGAAAAATGTACGAACATTCACAATGTCAAATCAGTATTTTTATACTCATTATAAAATGTTGTTCTTATACTCATTATAATCAGTATTGTAGATATTGATATTTTTCGTATAAATTTGGTCAAACACTTTGCAAACGGTTGACGGAAGTAAAAAGGACCAGAGGGAGTATCATGCATGCGGAGTAGGCAAAAAAATGCTCATTTATAGCCGGTCAAAGTCTCAAAGGGCACGACCGCGCGGGGGAGGCGAAGGTCGTGGGAGGCATGACGGTTGATGGAATTCAGTGAAGTTACCCACGCGCCTGTCGGATGTGGGGTTCCGGCAAACCCTTAAGGTTCGAACACTGGGGTGCGCGCAAAGTCTTTCCCTCCTACCGATCTATGCCCTAGATCGTCAAGATCTCGCGGACGAACTCGATGAACTCGCAACACAAAAAGACACAGGATTTATACTGGTTTGGGCCACCGTTGTGGTGTAACACCCTACTCCAGTGTGGCGGTGGTGGATTGCCTCTTGGGCTGATGATGAACAATACAAGGGGAAGAACAGCCTCCTGAGGTTGAGGTGTTCTTGTGCGTGGCTAACTTGTGTGGCTGAGAGAGTGATCCAAGATGCCGTCTCCTCGCCCCCTTTTCTATGGTGGTGGCTATCCCTACTTATAGAGGCCCTGGTTCTATTCCCAAATATTGAGCGGGAAGGGAGCCAACAACGGCTGGCTAATTTGAAGCGGGACAGCTAGTACGCTACCTAGCATAATCTTGATCACATATCTAATCATGGCATGAATATTAAGACACGAGTGATTCAAAGCAATAGTCTATCATTTGACATAAAAACAATAACACTTCAAGCCCACTAATAAAGCAATCATGTCTTTTCAAAATAACAAGGCCAAAGAAAGTTATCCCTACAAAATCATATAGTCTGGCTATGCTCCATCTTCACCACACAAAATATTCACATCATGCACAACCCCGATGACAAGCCAAGCAATTGTTTCATACTTTTGATGTTCTCAAACCTTTTCAACTTTCACGCAATACATCAATAGATATCAATGTGAGTGAGTAGGGATTGCACTATAGGTGGAATAGAATGGTGGTTGTGGAGAAGACAAAAAGGAGAAGATAGTCTCACATCAACTAGGCATATCAACGGGCTATGGAGATGCCCATCAATAGATATCAACGTGAGTGAGTAGGGATTGCCATGCAACGAATGCACTAAGAGCTATAAGTGTATGAAAGCTCAGACTGAAAACTAAGTGGGTGTGCATCCAACTTGCTTGCTCATGAAGACCTCGAGCATTTGAGGAAGCCCATCATCGGAATATACAAGCCAAGTTCTATAATGAAAATTCCCACTAGTATATGAAAGTGATAACTCAAGAGACTCTCTATATGAAGAACATGGTGCTATTCTGAAGCACAAGTGTGGTAAAAGGATAGTAACATTGCCCCTTCTCTCTTTTTCTCCCTTTTTTGTTTTTTTGTTTTTTAAATTTTTTGGTGGGCTTCTTTGGCCTCTTTTTTTATTTGGGCTTCTTTGGCCTCTTTTATTTATTTTTAAAGTCCGGAGTCTCATCCCGACTTGTGGGGGAATCATAGTCTCCATCATCCTTTCCTCACTGGGGCAATGCTCTAATAATGATGATCATCACACTTTTATTTACTTACAACTCAATATTACAACTCGATACTAGAACAAAGTATGCCTCTATATGGATGCCTCCAGCGGTGTACCGGGATGTGCAATGATCTAGCGTAGCAATGATATCAAAAAATGGACAAGCCATGAAAACATCATGCTAGCTATCTTACGATCATGCAAAACAATATGACAATGAATGCTCAAGTCATGTATATGATGATGATGGAGGTTCCATGGCAATATATCTCGGAATGGCTATGGAAATGCCATGATAGGTAGGTATGGTTGCTGTTTTGAGGAAGGTATATGGTGGGTTTATGGTACCGGCGAAAGTTGCGCGATACTAGAGAGGCTAGCAATGATGGAAGGGTGAGAGTGCGTGTAATCCATGGACTCAACATTAGTCATAAAGAACTCACATACTTATTGCAAAAATCTATTAGTCATCGAAATAGAGTACTACGCGCATGCTCCTAGCGGGATAGATTGGTAGGAAAAGACCATCGCTCGTCCCCGACCGCCACTCATAAGGAAGACAATCAATAAATAAATCATGCTCTGACTTCGTTACATAACGATTCACCATACGTGCATGCTACGGGAATCACAAACCTCAACACAAGTATTTCTACTAATCCACAACTACCCACTAGCATGACTCTAATATCACCATCTTTATATCGCAAAACTATTACAAGGAATCAAACATATCATATTCAATGATCTACAAGTTTTATGTAGGATTTTATGACTAACCATGTGAATGACCAATTCCTGTCATCTCTCTAAATAGATATAAGTGAAGAAAGAGAGTTTAATTCTTTCTACAAAAGATATGTCCGTGCTCTAACAAATATAAGTGAAGCAAAAGAGCATTCTTCAAATGGCGGTTGTCTAAGTGAAGAGAAACAGGCAATCCAAACTTCAAATGATATAAGTGAATCACATGAAGCATTCTATAAAGCCATACTCAAAAGATATAAGTGAAATGCAAATAGCATTCTATAAATCAACCAAGGACTATCTCATACCAGAATGGTGCATAAAATAAAAATGAAAACTAAATGCAAAAGACGCTCCAAGATTGCACATATCGCATGAACGAAACGAATCCGAAAACATACCGATACTTGTTGAAGAAAGAGGGGATGCCTTCTGGGGCATCCCCAAGATTAGACGCTTGAGCCTCCTTGAATATTTACTTGGGGTGCCTCGGGCATCCCCAAGCTTGAGCTCTTGCCTCTCTTCCTTCTTCTCACATCGAGACCTTCTCGATCATCGAACACTTCATCCACACAAAACTTTGACAGAAAACTCGATAAGATCCGTTAGTATAATAAAGCAAATCACTACTCTACGTACTCTTTCAAACCAATTCATATTTTTTTTGCATTGTGTCTACTGTAATATAACTTTTTCATGGCTTAATCCACTAATATAAATTGATAGTTTCATCAAAACAAGCAAACTATGCATCAAAAAAAGAATCTGTCTAAAACAGAACAGTCTGTAATAATCTGAACATTCACCATACTTATGATACTTGAAAAATTCTACCAAAATTAGGAAACATAAAAAATTTGTATAGGAAGACAGTGCAAATAGAATCAGAACCATTTGAGGTTCCAGCTAAAAATGTAAAATCGCGCACTAGAGACAAAGTTTCTGTCCTGCACTGTACAAACCATCAAGCAAATGTAAACATCCTAAAGGCAAACCTTGGCACATTATTTTTATAATACAATGGAATTGTACAAGGGGATAATTATTTTTATTGAAAAGTTTCTATAATCAAGATTCACAAAGTTGTCGTGAGCATGAACAAAGTTCAAGGAGCTCTCCCACTTCAACAATGCTTGTCTTTCTCACTTTCACTTTCCTTTTTGAAGAAGTTTTGGGTTCCCCTCTTTATTTTTGTTGTTTTTAAACTATATGAAAGCACTCAACAGAAATAAATGACTCTCTAAAACTTCCGGGTTGTCTCCCTGGCAGCACTTTCTTTAAAGCCATTAAGCTAGGCATATAGTGCTCAAGTAATGGATCCACCCGGATCCCAAGGTATATCAAAGCCAATTTTAATTAACAATGATTTGTTAATTTAGTAGTGAGCACAAAGTAACATATATCATATAACAACGAAGTCTAACTCTCTTCCTATGCATCGGCATATCATAAAAGGACAATTCATGCACACATAGTAAAGGCCAATGCATAGTATAAGCAGTTTCTTGCAATTTTATCGTGTTGGAAACATAGAGAGGTGGAGATATATTTCCTCTCTCATAATAATTGCAAGTAGGATCATCAAGCACATGCATATTATATTCATAAAAATCATCATGTGCAACGGTATAAGGCAACCCATCAATATAATCCTTAATAAGTGCAAACTTCTCCGATATAGTGTAGTCGGGAGAATTCAAAAAGATAATAGGACTATCATGTGTGGGTGCAATAGCAACAATTTCATGTTTAACATAAGGAACTATAGCAAGTTCATCTCCATAAGCATAATTCATATTGGCATCTTGGCCACAAGCATAGCAAGCATCATCAAAAAGGGATATTTCAAGAGAATCAACGGGATCATAACAATCATCATAGCAATCATCCTTCAGTAAGCACGAAGGGAAATTAAACAATGTATGAGTTGAAGAGTTACTCTCATTAGAAGGTGGGCACGTGTAGCTAATCCACTCTTCCTCCTTTTGTTCTTTGTTCTCCTCCTCATATTTTTCATCCAATGAGCTCACAATTTCATCAATTTCTTCTTCCATAGACTCCTACAAAATATTAGTTTCTTCTTGGACAGCGGGGTAGTCCTAATATATGGTTCAACATAGGCATTAGAAGCATAATTATCATAGCAATATTTAAGTATGTCAAAATTTTCAGATTTGTAAAGAGTAGCATCATACGTTTCAATCAAAGAAGCAATTTCATAAGCACCCTTAAAAGCAACAAATTCTTCAATCTGTTGAACATCATAGTAACTATAAATACCCTTAGCATACGAAGATACGATTCCATTATCACTAAACTCACATTGATAGGGAAGGTGTTTCTTAGGGTTTTCAGAACAACAAGTAATATCATATATTTCGCATAAATTCCAAGCATAGCATTGCAAACGATGAATTTAACCCAGTAAAATTTTCCCTTTTTCAGATATTCGGTGTCGCACATAACAAGCATGCTCATCTAAGGATTTGCCCTCAACTAATCTAGTTGGGCTTTCAGCACGAGCACATAGGGATCGAAGATGATCCAAGAAATAAGCTTCAGCGGTGTGATAGATTTTGAGTGGTTCTTCAATCATTGGCTTAGTAGGTACAACTAATTTTTTTTGGTATTTTGCATTTCCTACCCATAACTAAAGATAGAAAACAACTAAGAACAACAACAAAAATTACTTAGTGATAAAGCAAACAAGCACACACGAGAATATTCACCCTACGCTATTGCTCCCCGGCAACGGCGCCAGAAAAAGGTCTTGATAACCCACAAGTATAGAGGATCGCAATAGTTTTCGATAAGTAAGAGTGTCAAACCCAACGAGGAGCTAAAGGCAGAACAAATTCCCTCAAGTTCTATCGACCACCGATACAACTCTACGCACGCTTGACGTTCGCTTTACCTAGATAAAGTATGAAAGTAGAAGTATTTTGTAGGTGTTATTGGATAGGTATGCAAGATAATAAAGATTACGTAAATAAAAATTAGGGGCTGTTTAGATAAGGACACAACTAAGTTAGTTTTAGTAGAGAGCTTGTTGTTACGAGAAAGTTATTTATCCCTAGGCAATCGATAACAAGACCGGTAATCATTATTGCAATTTTATATGAGGGAGAGGCATAAGCTAACATACTTTCTCTACTTGGATCATGTGCACTTATGATTTGAACTCTAGCAAGCATCCGCAACTACTAAAGATCATTAAGGTAAAACCCAACCATAGCATTAAAGCATCAAGTCCTCTTTATCCCATACGCAACAACCCCGTTATTCGGGTTTGTGTTTCAGTCACTCACGCAACCCACTATAAGCGAATCATGAACATATTGCAACACCCTACAGCGGGGATCCCTCACGCTTGCGCGACACGGAGAGCACCATAGGACAGCATCAATAATAAAACATGCAACTCAAACCTATCACGATCATCAAATAACCCATAGGACAAAACGGATCTACTCAAACATCATAGGATAGCCATACATCATTGGGAAATAATATATAGCGTTGAGCACCATGTTTAAGTAGAGATTACAGAGGGTAAGAGAGAGGTTACACCGCTGCATAGAGGGGGGAAGAGTTGGTGATGATGGCGGTGAAGTTGTTGGCGAAGATTGCGGTGATGACGATGGCCTCCGGTGGCACTCCGGTGCCACCGGAAGCGAGGGGGAGAGAGCCCCCCCTTCTTCTTCTTCCTTGACCTTCTCCCTAGATGGGAGAAGGGTTTCCCCTCCGGTCCATGGCCTCCATGGTGTGGGAGGGGCGAGAGCTCCTCCGAGATTGGATCTGTCTCTCTGTCTCTCTCTGTTTCTGCGTTCTGTTCTACTGCCCTTTCACCGTTTCGTATATATATGGAGATCCATAACTCCGATTGGCCTGAAACCTTCGCCTTGATTTTTTTACCAAAAATTAGCTTTCTTGCAGAAGAAGAAGGGCATCAACCGCCTTACGGTTGGCCCACGAGGGTCAGGGGCGCGCCCCCTGCCGCGTGACCACCTCGGGCACCGTCTCACGTGGATTTTTCTTCTGGAATTTTCCAAATATGCCAAAAATAAGCTCCATCCATTTTTATCCCATTTGGATTCCGTTTGATATGGATACTCTGCGAAACATAAAACATGCAACAAACAGGAACTGGCACTGGGAACTGGATCAATATGTTAGTCCCAAAAATAATATAAAAAGTTGCCAAAAGTATATGAAAGTTGTAGAATATTGGCATGGAACAATCAAAAATTATAGATACGATGGAGACGTATCAGCAGGCCTGATTCCTCCCTTCTCCGCCTTCTTCAGCGCGGTGCTCGAGCACTATCAGATCCACATTCTCCACCTCGATCCTCAGTCTATGACCCTTCTCGCCGTCTTCGCCTTCGTGTGCAAGGCCATGGTGGGCATCACCCCCTCCGTGGCACTCCTCCGCCACTTATTCTCGTTGCATCTCATCGGTCCCCGGCAGAGCTCAGGGTGCATGGGCTTCCAGGCTGTGGCTGCGACGGCAGGCGCGGGGATCGACTTCGAGCTCCCTTCATCCACGAGCGAGTTCCGTACGCGATGGGTGTTTGTTGACACCGGCGTGCTCAACCCTCTGCTCCAAGCTCCGATGGGGCCTGCTATTCCAAACTCCGGCTGGGGTCATCAGAAGCTCACGAGCCCCTGCCTTGCCCCCGTCTGGGCCAGGCTGAGGTGGTTGAAGGACCTTGGCGTGATTGCGCCCATGGTGGTGAGGGAGTTCGTCAGGTGTCGAGTTGCTCCACTTCAGCGCCACTCTCGCCCGATGTGGGACTTGCTCAGCAGACAGGACAACATGAGGTTTCAGGAGGAGGGGCTTCCTCTCGCTGCGCGGCAAACAGTGCTCACGGTCCTATCAAGTATCCCTCTGCCGGACGAGATGCCCAGGAACAGCTGCATGTTGTACCGCTACGAGAACAAAGTCACATTTGCCGCGAACATGCCTTCCTTTGATGAGTGGGGGCCAAGCCCAACCGGCTTGGTGGGTCCCCATGAGAACCCCGTCATCGTGGTCCCCTTCTTTGCCGCCGGTGCCGGGCTCGCCCCAGGTGACGGTGCGGGGGAGCGAGCTGCGACGGGGGCCGGCGGCTCAGGTGCTGAGGAGCACATGTCGGGTGCTGATCCGGGGGCGTCGTCCTCGGGGGCCTGCGGCCCCTCTCATGAGGCGTCGGTTGCCGAGGAGATGCGGCATGCGGCTCCTGAGGTTGAGGCTCCAGGAGCCTCGGGAGGTCGCAGGGAGAAGGAGCTGGGTTGTTCGCCACAGCCGGGCTCCCCTGAGGCCATCCCTCTTGGTTCTTCTTCGGCTCCGCCGGGCACCGGCCGTCATGTCCAGCGCTTCGGTCGCCTTTGTGTGGACTTTGAGGAGCTCCGCAAGAGGAAGGGATCCCCCAGCGGCAACAACATCTTCGGGCCGTTGAAGCGATGGAAGTACATCGCTATTGACGCGTAAGTATCTTGTCGTCGTGGCTTTTTGCGTGTGGTCTTCTTATCCTGACGCCTGTCCTCCGGGGCTCCTTCTACTGAAGCTGTTGCGTCTTCCGAGAGGCGGCCTCCTCCTTCATCAACTCCCACGTCGGCATTGAGCGTTCCTAGCCTGCTTGCTGCCCCTGGAGCAGGATCGGTCGGAGGAGCGTCCCCGCCTTCGGGACGTGCTGAGTCCGTGGTTTGGATGCCCCTCGCCCACGGTCTGGCGTGGAGCTTGGCGGGGGTGCCCAAGACTCCTCCTCTGCTCATGAACAGTCACTGGCTGACCTCGGTCTTCGGTTCCTCTTCAGGCAGCGATCCTCAATCAGCTTGGGCTCCTTGCAAGGAGGGGCTGACGTCAGGCACGACGCCAGCCCCCAGCCCCCAACCGGGAGGTGGCGCGCCACTTGATGCTCCACCTGCAGCCCCCGAGGTGGAGGACGAGGCGGGTTGAGCGTTCGAGCTCGAGCACGGGCGCAGCGTAGTCCGTCACAAGCTCTTCCAGGAGGCGATGGGCGCGATGAGTCGCCTCGATGAAGAGCTTGCTGGTGTCGACTCGCGTCTTGAGGCTGAAGGTCTTCGGTTGGTGGAGGAGCCGCGCAAGCTGCAGGTGGCCATCAACCTTGGATGCTATCAGCGCCAACCTCGAGAACGTGAAGGCCGAGGCGTCCCTCAAGATTGCCAATGAGGCCCGTTCACGAGCTTTGGAAGAAGCTTGCGAGGCCGATCACCGCCGCGAGGCTGCAGAGGAGCGCGCGTGGGGGCTTCAGGCCTGGAGCGCGTCCCTTGAGCAGCAGGTGGAGGCACGCGAGGCCGCTCTTGCATCGCTAAGGGGGACGCCCGCGGAGGAAGAGGAGGTCCGGTAGCACGAGGAGACGCTGGCCCTGGAAGCCGTGGAGCGCAGCCTCGAGCTTGAGCGACCGGAGACGAGGGAGCGTCAAGTCGCTCAAGGAGAAGATGAGGCCCTCACCAAGTTTCAGAATATTTGGAGCTACCAAATATTTTATAGGGATTTATAGCTCAACTTTAAATACAATATGATTTAGTTCAAAGACCATAAATGCCTTGGAAAATGTGCATGACCTGTGGTAAAGGTTTTAACCTCTTTCCATAAATAATGAAAAAAATTGAAGGGCATTTTGGAGTCATTTAAAATATTTTTATTTTGATCCTAATTGCATTTCATTTGGTGCTAGGGTTTGGACATCCCCATTTCAGGTTTAAGAAAATTTAAACATGATGCAACAACCAAGACTAGACCACAACAAGGCTGAAGCTAGGGCTGTGACAAGCACACTAACCATTGATACTTATGAGTTCTTGATCTGTAATCCAGTGGTGTCGTGAAGCTGCCAACTCCTTCACAATGTCATTTCCTGCCATGTCTTGACCTGAACAATACCATATTGTGTTAATGCTATTTTTAAATGTGTCACTTTATTCGTCAGTAAGAAATGTGATGAATTGTCAGCACTGATACTTATAGAGAAGGAGCGATTTGGAAACTCAGGATGAGGTAACCTGTGCTAATACCTCTGCTATCTTCAAGAATGCTTGGTGGTAGTATCGGAATTACCTGAAGAAAACGTACTTCACCAGCAAAGAAACTCATCAAATTCCCTTATGTTCTCCTGAGACACATTTACTGGACGATGACTGGGAACACCTTGTTCAGTACTGGTCCGGAACCAAGAATGTGGTAAGGTCTATGAGCTCATTTTCTATTTTTAAGTACTATATTCTTACGTCTTACTATACTCTGTTCATGTAGAACAAGTGCCTAAACCTAAAGAACAACTGTTCTAATTTAAGATTCCATTGCTATCATAGTTCAAAAAAGCGCTAGGCGTTAATTGTGTGTTTTGCCACCGCCTTGCGCTTTACTGACCAAAGCGCATGCTTATGCGCAGTTATGCACAGATTAAGCGTAGTTATGCGCAATGCATTTTGCCAACGCCTAGAGCCTAGGCGCGCTTAAGCGCTCGCTTAGGCGCGCCTTTTTAACTATGATTGCTATCGTGCATACTGCTTTGCTCTTGTATCACTGTATTTACTCATACAAACTTATTTTTAAATTGAAGGATCCAATCGAAACTCCAATGGCACAATAGGTATGTTCACGCATGTTTCTTTAACAGGTTTGCTATTATCAATACCTCTGTTGATTTCAATTTCAATTGTGTATATAGTTGACTTCTCATATCATGCACATTACTAGCATCACAACAGAGCCAATAGTGTTGTTATACATGTAGACCCGTGGTACCCATCTGAAATCTTGTTGTGTCGTGTAGTTTCCCACGCTTTGTATTCTTTCACTGCTGCTTTGTCTTGAACTGATATGATTTGTACCGTGTCTCTATTTTTATTTGGCAAGACAATTCAGTGACCATAGGACAACGATATATGTTTGTTTGATGCTTTTATTATGTACTAGTACTTGGCAAGATAATACTTGGTAGTTTAATCATGTCCACCTTACTAATGAACTGGTTCACCAAAATGAGTTTCATATACTAGTACATGCTAAACCTGTTATGTGTTTGCTTGTTTCTTCTTTTAGAATGCTGACAAAATATTGGGGAAGAGTGCCTTATTAGGAAATGGTAAAGGAAGTAATGCAAATAAGGTTCAAGATAGTGACACATCCTTGTTGGTCTCCAACAAAGCTGATAAAACAGCTAAGGAAGACTATCTCGAAGATAGTGAGACAACCCCAAAGTCCTGTCTTGGTTTAGTGTTCGAGTTAATGGCCACTACCGCTTGCACAAGCTATTCAAACTCACTGTCTGAATCAGTTCGGTTTCTTGAGTCTCAACTACAAGCTGAAAGACATCGATCAACTGTGCTGCGACAAGAAGCGGAAGGACTGCGGAAGTCCCTCGAGCATTCAGATGCATACTTTCTGGTGCAACAGCAAGAGTTGGAGGATTTTAGCGCCAAACAGGAAAAAAAGCTAATAAGCTTGCTAAGCTTATTGCCAGCATGGTGGATACCTAGGATAACGTTTCTTGATCTCTTCTGAAGTTGTTTCAGTTATGCTCTTGTTTTGCTGCCGCGTTTATTTGCACTGGTGGCCAATTTTGACGGCCAGTGTATGTAATATGCTGCTTTGTTCCCTATATTTGCACTAGTGGCGAACTTTGATGCCCAGTGGGTGTAATATGTGTAATAGCGGTAATAGGCTAGCGTTAATTGCTTGCTTATTTATTTCCTTATTGTCTTGTTTAGTTGTTTGCTTGTATCACTGCAATTCTTTTTCTGTGTTTTTCTAGTGGCCACAATAACCTATTTTTGGAAACCAGGCCAAAATAATCATGGCAACACACAGACTGTTGTAACCATGGGCCTCCTACGGGCCGTATGATCCATGGGCCTTCTACGGGCCGTAGGATCCATTGGCCTTCTATACGGGCTGTAGGATCAATGGGCCTTCTACGGGCCGTACGATCCACGGGCCTTCTACGGGTCGTACAATCCATGGTCCTTTTACGGGCCGTAGCATCCATGGGCCTTCTACGGGGCGTATCATCATTTCGCCAATCAGGGGCCGTACTATTCGTGGACCATAACGGGCCGTTAATAGGTCATATTTGATAACTCTATGAAAACAGCCCAACGGGTTTTTTGACATGAAAACGGCCCAACATATTAACTGGCCACAAACGGGCCGACTGTAACCACAGGCTGAATTTGGACCACAAGCAGAAAATGACAGTAATGGGCCGTAAGTAACCGAATGCTGGAAATGAGCCCAAGAATAAATGGGCCTTGAAAAGGCCGAAAGATAACCTCGGCTAGAAATGGACCAATGGAATAATGGGCTGTTAATGGGTATGAAGTGATACGCTGTTCATTACGGGCCAGTTTCACCACGGGCCGCTAATGGGCCAAGAGTTACAAAGGGCCTCATATGGGCTGAAAGACATCATGGGCCATACATGGGCCGGAAGTTAAAATAGGCTGGAATCATATTGGACGGCCCAGATGACAGTACTGGGCCTAATTCAGAGAGGTCGTAATGGGCCCTGGGTTAGCGGGCTGTAAATGGGCTATATGCGAACAGACCGTTAACAGGCTTTCCGTGGGCCGGCCCACCACCTTTTGACCAAGTCAAATGGGCCGGCCTTTTCATAGGAATGGGCCTCTATTGGGTCGTGCCATGTGTCGACGTATCATAGGCGCCTTGGGTCTAATGAGTGGATGACATCTGTCCCAACGGTGAGCCGACACGTGTTTCCTCCAGCCAATGATGATTTTACACGTGGAAAATCCTCATTGGTCGGGGCTATTAATGGGTTATCGGATCCAAAACTGGACCCGATAGATTAACGGCGTTCCATTACGGTGTATGCCACGTGTCGGTCACCCTTGACGAAAGCACTTCTGTGACACACGATTTATCGTCATGGAAGTGGGCACTTCTGTGATGATAATTTTGGTAATGTCATGGAACACTTCTACGACAGCACAGGTATGACTATCTTGATTCTATCATAAAATCGTCATGGATGTACATGCATGACAAAAAACGTGACCTACTATGACAAACACGTATCATCACAGAAGTGTATGTTTTTGTAGTGATGGTATAAATGCTTGACCAAGTTTCTTTTTGAAAAAGGCTTTGAAATTGGGAAGATTGATTCTACACTTTTTACTAAAAGGGTTAATGGTGAATTATTTGTGTGCCAAATTTATGTGGATGATATCATATTTTGTTCTACTAACTCCCATTTAATCAAAAGTTTGGAAGGCTAATGTTAGAGAAGTTTGAGATGTATATGATGAGTGACCTCAAATTTTTCCTTGGGTTGCAAATTAAGCAAACTAAGGAAGGTACCTTTGTCTCTCAAACAAAGTATACCAAGGATATTTTCAAGAAGTTCAACAAGCAAGAAAGCAAAGGTATGAAAACACCAATGCCTACTAGTGGACATCTTGACTTGACTAAGGATGGCAAACCGGTTGACCAAAAAGTTTACCGCTCTATGATTTGTTCATTATTATATCTATGTGCCTCATGTCTCTATATTATTCTAAGTGTGTGCATGTGTGCACGATATCAAGCATCAATAAAGAGTGTCATATTAAGGTTGTGAAAAGGATAGTGAGATACTTAATTCATACACCAAACTTTGGCATTTGGTATCCTAAGAGGTAATCTTTTGACCTTGTTGTCTACTCCAATTCGAACTATGCCGGCGACAAGGCTGTAGAAAGTCCACTTCGGGTACTTGTCAATTTCTTGGTAGATCCCTTGTCTCTTGGTCCTCCAAGAAACAAAACTCGGTATACTTATCTACTGCCGAAGCGAAATACATTACCGTCGGATCATGTTGTGCTCAGTTACTTTGGATGACCCAAACTCTTAAGTATTATGGGATACATGTGAAACATGTTCCATTGCGTTGTGACAATGAAAGTGTTATTAAGATTGCTTACAATCCTGTGCACCATTCTCTAACTAAGCACATTGAAGTTTGTCATCATTTTGTTCAGGATCATGTTGCTAAAGGAGACATCAATCTTAAGCATGTTCGAACCGATAAGCAATTGGTGGATATATTCACCAAACCGGTTGATGAGAAAATATTTTGCCGTTTGAGAGGTGAATTGAATATCATTGATGCCTCAAACTTGGAGTAGAACCTACATTTGGATACATGCAAGGCGTGAGACTTTTGTGACTAATCCTTGATATTTCTCTTATGATGATGATCATATGTCTTGAATCTATACTTGTACCCTTGCATGCTATCAAACCCTTATAGGTACTTGGATGAGCTTCAATCTAGGAAATTGCAAGTCACTCAAATCCCAAGCAATTTCTACATCACCAAGTTCCCATAGTTTATATGTTGATCTCAAGAAGCATGAACTCACTATACATTTCCTTTTACTACTTCCATATGTCAAATTTCATGTTTGTCAATTTGGATACACAAGCGCTCTTCCTTGCAAGACTAACCCACGTAGGAAGACGAACTCAAACTACTAGTGGTGCTCCCAACTCTCGATGGACAACATCAACCTTGAGCATCCAACACAAGTTCGACTACATGATCAAGATCAACACCACACCCAAGGTATGTCGTTCCATCTTAGAGAAGCTTTACTCCAACAAATGACATAAAGCAACTCAATAAGATGTGCATACATCAAAATGCTTAAACAAAAAATGGTAACCCCATTTTGAGCTTAAACGATGAGTATGACCTACGGTCAAGTGCTATCACTTGACTCATCAGTCAATATACTCTAACATAGGTGACTTTGTCGCCGACCTTTTCTAGATGAAGTTCTCTAGTGTTATTCTGCTCAGTTGATTTTTTTCTTGTATGTTTTTCTTACCTTTGTGCCTCCCTCTAAAACACCAAAAAACTTCATCTAGATTTCTTTTAAATTTTTCTTTTACATTTATGATTCTATTGCAACTTCATTGCAAATCTTTCAAAAAAACTCCTTGCAAATCCTTGTGAGATTTCATTTGCCAAGTGAGCTGAGTTGACAAAATCTTTACTCTGCGTTGAACTCGGTCCCTTCGATCCAAACCTATCGGCTCGACTGAAATACAAGGTTTCCTTGTATATAGTTCATCAGTACAATCGACACGGACTAGCTCGGTCTCATCGATAAACACCTTCTGTGACTCTATCATCTCGGAGTTACCGACGGAAAATGTATCAGCGTCACCGATTTCAACTCTGAGAAAATGTTTTTACATTTCTTACTACCTATTTTCTTCAGCTCCCCTCAATGATTCTTCCCTCTATCAGCATCCTAAGCTACCTGCTGCTTTGTAGTGACTCTCAAGGACCACACCTACTTGACTCATGCTCCAGAAGTACCCTTCTTGGAAGTTGATGTCAAAGGGGGAGAGAGAGTACATCAAAGCTTATCAAATGAGCACATCTAAGCTCTTCTACAGATGCTTGTTAACAAAGAGGAGAGAAGTCACATGCCTTTAAGAGGTGAAGGCATGCTAATATGTTTGATCGTAGTTATTTCTGTTGAAAAATCTTTTTGCTCTGATTTTGATTGCTCTTACCCTATTTGCTCTGATTTTATCTCACCCTACATTCTCCCATTATCTAATATTAGATTCCGGGGGAGAAAGAGTTTATGCCAAAGGGGAGAAAAATCCTTGGAATTTATTGCACATCTTTAAATCTTTGGGGACTTGTCTATATCTAAATGAAGTACTTATCTTGTAGTACTCACCCATCACATGTCATCCCAGTCTTGGTATTCTTGTGGTTCCCTAAAACTACTTTACTTGGAGTGTTCTTGTGTTATCTAACCATGTTTTCTCAAGTCCAGTCTCTCAAAAGTCAGCTCAAGACCACAAGGTAAGTATATGCATCACACTTATGTGCATGATGATCTCTTCACTACTGCAGGATGCTGCTAACACGACACTACGATCAGCGACCCTTCGACGAAACTGTGTGCGATACAATAATAAATAATGGTGGTGTAAAAGAACCGTCAAAAAAGGTGCAAAACGTTTGCGATGGCGGAGCCATCAAACACGGTTCAGATTTTAGTTGCGTGTGCGATGCAGGGCATACGGTTCAGTTCAATGAACTGTTTGCGATGAGGCGGAACAAAAGAAATGGGCAGCCATATGAAGGTGTGTGCGACATACAACATACGGTTCACTCAGATGAACTGTTTGTGATGAGGAGGAACAATAGAAACGGGAAGCTAAATAAAGGTGTGTGCGATTGAGGGCATACGCTTCAGAAGGATTAACTGTTTGCGATTAGGCAACAGAACAGAAACGGGTTAGCTAGATCAAAGTGTCTGCGATTCATGGCACACACTTCACATGAATGAACTGTTTGTGATTAGCCACAACAAATTGAAACAGTTAGATAGATCAACTGTGTGCGCTAGACGGGCACACACATTCTAATTAAAAGAAGTGTGCTCAATGGTAATAACGAGCGCGCACGATTGTTGGAACAAGACGTGTGCTGACATTGCCTATTGCGGTGCACCCTATGGTGCAAACACCACGTACGCGGCCGAGAAGGCGTACGTGCCCATGTTACGCCTTCCGGGAATAGTGCCACACTTAAAACCGTCAGTAAATTTTGAGCCTGTGTCCCATCACATTCCAAATTGCAAACCTGTTCACAGCGATCAAAACCTAAATGGTTTCCCACTTAGGAGCGTATTAGTACTTGGTTATAAATACTACTACTCCAAGATGAATGTGAAGGAAATTTGCCCTAGAGGAAATAATAAAGTTGTTATTTAAATTTCCTTATATCATGATAAATGTTTATTATTCATGCTAGAATTGTATTAACCGGAAACTTAGTACATGTGTGATTACATACATGAAACAGAGTGTCCCTAGTATGCCTCTACTTGACTAGCTCATTAATCAAAGATCGTTAAGTTTCCTGACCATAGACATGTGTTGTCATTTGATGAATAGGATCACATCATTAGAGAATGATGTGATGGACAAGACCCATCCATTAGCTTAGCATAATGATCGTTTAATTTTGTTGCTATTGCTTTCTTCATGACTTATACATGTTCCTCTGACTATGAGATTATGCAACTCCCGAATACTGGAGGAACACCTTGTGTGCTATCAAATGTCACAATGTAACTGGGTGATTATAAAGATGGTCTACAGGTGTCTCCGATGGTGTTTGTTGAGTTGGCATAGATCGAGATTAGGATTTGTCACTCCGAGTATTTGAGAGGTATCTCTGGGACCTCTCGGTAATGCACATCACTATGAGCCTTGCAAGCAATGTGACTAATGAGTTAGTTACAGGATGATGCATTATGGAACGAGTAAATAGACTTGCCGGTAACGAGATTGTACTAGGTATGATGATACCGACGATTGAATCTCAGGCAAGTAACATACCGATGACAAAGGGAACAATGTATGTGGTTATGCGGTTTGATCGATAAAGATCTTCGTAGAATATGTAGGAGTCAATATGAGCATCCAGGTTCTGCTATGTGTTATTGACCAGCGATGTGTCTCGGTCATGTCTACATAGTTCTCGAGCCCGTAGGTTCCGCACGCTTAACATTTGATAACGATTTGTATTATGAGTTATGTGATTTGATGACCGAAGTTTGTTCAGAGTCCCGGATGAGATCATAGACATGACGAGGAGTCTCGAAATGGTCGAGATGTAAAGATTCATATATTGGAAGTGATTCGGGTATTTTTCCGAGTACCGGGGAGTTACGGGAATTCACCGGGAGAAGTAATGGGCCTTATTGGGCCATACGGGAAAAGAGGAGGCAGGCCAAGGGGAAGTCGCCCCCCCCATGGGTCCGAATTGGACTAGGCGAAGGGGGCGGCGCCCCCTTGCCTTTTTCCTGTTCCCTCTGTCTTTCCCTCTTTCCTTCTCTCCTACTTCGAAAAGGAAAGGTATTCCTACTAGGACTTGGAATTCCTAGTAGGACTCCATACTCTTGCGCACCTAGGGGGCCGGCCTCTCTCCCTCCCTCCTTTATATATGTGGGCAGGGGGCACCCCAAGGACACACAAGATCAATTATCTTAGCCATGTGCGGTGCCCCCCTCCACAGTTACACACCTCGGTCATATCGTCATTGTGCTTAGGCGAAGACCTACGCCGGTAACTTCATCATCACCGTCACCACGCCGTCGTGCTGACGGAACTCTCCCTTGTCCTCAACTGGATCAAGAGCTCAAGGGACGTCATCGTGCTGAACATGTGTTGAATGCGGAGGTGTCGTACGTTCAGTGCTAGGATCGGTTGGATCACGAAGTCGTTCGGCTACATCAACCGCGTTACTAAACACTTCCGCTTTCGGTCTACGAGGGTATGTGGACACACTCTCCCCTCTCATTTCTATGAAGCTCGTAGATAGATCTTAAGTGAACATAGGAAATTTTTTAAATATTGTGCTTCCCAACAGTGGCATCCGAGCCAGATCTATGCGTAGATGTTATATGCATGAGTAGAACACAAAGAGTTGTGGGCGATAATAGTCATACTACCTACCAGCAACGTCTTACTTTGATTCAGCGGTATTGTTGGATGAAGCAGCCCAGACCGACATTACATGACCGCGTTCATGAGACTGGTTCTACCGACGTGCTTCGCACACAGGTGGCTGGCAGATGTCTGTTTCTCCAACTTTAGTTTAATCGAGATTGACTACACCTGGTCCTTGTTGAAGGTTAAAACAGCACACTTAACGAAAAATCATTGCGGTTTTGATGCGTAGGTAAGAACGGTTCTTGCTAGAAGCCCGTAGCAGCCACGTAAAACTTGCAACAACAAAGTAGAGGACGTCTAACTTGTTTTTGCAGGGCATGTTGTGATGTAATATGGTCAAGATGTGATGAGATATAAATTGTTGTATGAGATGGTCATGTTTTGTAAAAAGTTATCGGCAACTGGCAGGAGCCTTATGGTTGTCGCTTTATTGTATGAAATGCAATCTCCATGTAATTGCTTTACTTTATCACTAAGTGGTAGCGATAGTCGTAGAAGAAATAGTTGGCGAGACGACAACGATGCTACGATGGAGATCAAGGTGTCAAGCCAGTGACGATGGAGATCATGACGGTGCTTTGGAGATGGAGATCAAAGGCACACGATGATGATGGCTATATCATGTCACATATTTTGATTACATGTGATGTTTAAACTTTATGCATCTTATTTTGCTTAGTATAGTGGTAGCATTATAAGAAACCCCTCACTAAATTTCAAGATAAAAGTGTTCTCCCTAAGTATGCACCGTTGCTACAGTTCGTCGTGCCGAGACACCACATGATGATAGGGTGTGATAAGCTCTATGTTCACATACAATGGGTGCAAGCCAGTTTTGCACGTGCATAATACTCGGGTTAAACTTGACGAGCCTAGTATATGCAGATATGGCCTCGGAGCACTGAGACCGAAAGGTCGGACGTCAATCATATAGTAGATATGATCAACATAGTGATGTTCACCATTGAAAACTACTCCATCTCACGTGATGATCGGACATGGTTTAGTTGATATGGATCACATGATCATTTAGATGACTAGAGGGATGTCTATCTAAGTGGGAGTTCTTAAGTAATATGATTAATTGAACTTTAATTTATCATGAACCTAGTCCTGATAGTTTTTGCATATCTATGTTGTAGATCAATAGCTCGCGTATAGCCCCCCTGTTTTATTTTTGATATGTTCCTAGAGAAAAATAAGTTGAAATATGATAGTAGCAATGATGCGGACTAGGTCCGTGATCTGAGGATTATCCTCATTGCTGCACAGAAGAATTATGTCCTTGATGCACCGCTAGGTGACGGACCTATTGCAGGAGCAGATGCAGACGTTATGAATGTTTGGCAAGCTCAGTATGATGACTACTTGATAGTTTAGTGTGCCATGCTTTATGGCTTAGAACCGGGACTTCAAAATGTTTTGAATGCCAAGGATCATATAAGATGTTCCAAGAGTTGAAATTGGTATTTTAGACTCATGCCCGAGTCGAGAGGTATGAGACCTCTGACAAGTATTTTGCCTACAAGATGGTGGAGAATAGCTCAACCAGTGAGCATGTGCTCAGAATGTCTGAGTACTAAAATCGCTTGAATCAAGTGGGAGTTAATCTTCTAGATAAGATAGTGATTGACAGAGTTCTCTAGTCACTATCACCAAGTTACTCGAACTTCGTGATGAACTATAATATGCAAGGGATGACAAAAACGATTTCCCGAGCTCTTCGTGATGCTGAAATCGGCGAAGGTAGAAATCAAGAAAAGCATCAAGTGTTGATGGTTGACAAGGCCACTAGTTTCAAGTAAAAGGGCAAGGGAAAGAAAGGGAACTTCAAGAAGAATGGCAAGCAAGTTGCCACTCCCATGAAGAAGCCCAAAGCTAGACCCAATCCTGAAACTGAGTGCTTCTACTGCAAAGGAAATGGTCACTGGAAGCGGAACGGCCCCAAATATTTGGCGGATAAGAAGGATGGAAAAGTGAAAGGTATATTTGATATACATGTTACTGATGTGTACTTTACTAGTGTTCATAGTAACCCAGGGTATTTGATACCGGTTCAGTTGTTAAGATTAGTATCTCGAAACAGGAGTTGCAAAATGAACAGAGACTAGTTGAGGGAAAGGCAATGATGTGTGTTGGAAGTAATTACAAGGTTGATAAGATCACCATCTCATACTCCCTCTACCTTCGGGATTAGTGTTGAACCTAAATAAATGTTATTTGGTGTTTGCGTTGAGCATAAATATGATTGGATCATGTTTATTGCAATACGGTTATTCATTCAAGTCAGAGAATAATTGTTGTTCTATTTATACGAATAAAACCTTCTATGGTCATACACCCAATGTGAATGGTTTATTGAATCTCATTCGTAGTGATACACATATTCATATTATTGATGCCAAAAGATGCAAAGTTGATAATGATAGTGCAACATATTTGTGGCACTGCCGTTTAGGTCATACATTGGTGTAAAGCGCATGAAGAAACTCCATGCTGATGGGCTTTTGGAATCACTTGATAATGAATCACTTGATGCTTACGAACCATGCCTCATGGGCAAGATGACTAAGACTCCGTTCTCCGGAACAATGGAGCGAGCCACTGACTTATTGGAAATAATACATACTGATGTATGTGGTCTGATGAGTGTTGAGGCTCGCGGCGGGTATCATTATTTTCTGACCTTCACAGATGATTTGAGCAGATATGGGTATATCTAATTAATGAAACATAAGTTTGAAACATTTGAAAAGTTCAAAGAATTTCAGAGTGAAGTAGAAAATCATCGTAACAAGAAAACAAAATTTCTATGATCTGATCATAGAGGCGAATATTTGACTAACGAGTTTGGTCTTTATTTTAAACAATGTGGAATAGTTTCGCAACTCACGCCACCTGGAACACCACTGCGTAATGGTGTGTCTGTACATCGTAACCGTAATTTATTAGATATGGTGCGCTCTATGATGTCTCTTACTGATTTACTGCTATCGTTTTTGGGGTTATGCATTAGAGACAGCTGCATTCACGTTAAATAGGGCACCATCTAAATCCGTTGAGACGACACCGTATGAACTATGGTTTGGCAAGAAACCAAAGCTGTCGTTTCTTAAAGTTTGGGGTTGCGATGCTTATGTGAAAAAGTTTCAAACTGATAAGCTCGAACCCAAATCGGAGAACTACGTCTTCATAGGATACCCAAAAAGAAACTCTTGGGTACACCTTCTATCACAGATCCGAAGGCAAGATATTTGTTGCTAAGAATGGATCCTTTCTAGAGAAGGAGTTTGTCTCAAAAGAAGTGAGTGGGAGGAAAGTAGAACTTGATGAGGTAATTGTACCTTCTCCCGAATTAGAAAGTAGTTCATCACAGAAATCAGTTCCAGTGATTCATACACCAATTAGTGAGGAAGCTAATGATGATGATCATGAAACTTCAGATCAAGTTACTACGGAACCTCATAGGTCAACCAAAGTATGGTCCGCACCAGAGTGGTACGGTAATCCTGTTCTGGAAGTCATGTTACTAGACCATGATGAACCTACGAACTGTGAGGAAGCGATGATGAGCCCAGATTCCGCAAAATGGCTCAAGGCCATGAAATCTGAGATGGGATCCATGTATGAGAACAAAGTGTGGACTTTGTTTGACTTGCCCAATCATCGGCGAGCCATTGAGAATAAATGGATCCTCAAGAGGAAGACGGACACTGATAGTAGTGTTACTATCTACAAAGCTCGAATTGTCGCAAAAGGTTTTTGACAAGTTCAAGGTGTTGACTACGATGAGATTTTCTCACTCGTATCGATGATTAAAAGTCTATCCGAATCATGTTAGCAGTTGCCGCATTTTATGAAATCTGGAAAATGGATGTCAAAATTGTATTCCTTAATGGATTTATTAAAGAAGAGTTGTATATGATGCAGCCAGAAGGTTTTCTCAATCCTAAAGGTGCTAACAAAGTGCGCAATTTCCAGCGATCCATCTATGGACTGGTGCAAGTATCTCGGAGTTGGAATATATGCTTTGATGAGTTGATCAAAGCATATAATTTTATGCAGACTTGCGGTGAAGCCTGTATTTACAAGAAAGTGAGTGGTAGCACAACAGCCTTTCTGATAAGTATATCTGAATGACATATTGTTGGTCGGAAATGATGTAGAATTTTTTGTAAAGCATAAAGGAGTGTTTGAAGGGGTTTTTCAAAGAAAGACCTCGGTGAAGCTGCTTACATATTGAGCATCAAGATCTATAGAGATAGATCAAGATGCTTGATAACTTTTTTCAATGAGTACATACCTTGACAAGATTTTGAAGTAGCTCAAAATGGAATAGTCAAAGGAGTTCTTGCCTGTGTTGCAAGGTGTGAAGTTGAGTAAAGACTCAAAACCTGACCACGGCAGAAAATAGAAAGAGAATGAAAAGTCATTCCATGTGCCTCAGTCATAGGTTCTACAAAGTATGATATGCTATGTACCAGACCTATTGTGTACCTCACCATGAGTTTTGCAAGATGGTACAATAGTAATCCAGGAGTGGATCACTGGACAACGGTCAAAATTATCGTTAGTGGAATAAGGATATGTTTCTCGGTTATGGAGGTGACAAAAAGGTTCGTCATAAAGGGTTACGTCGATGCAAGCTTTGACACTGATCCGGATGACTCTAAGTCTCAATCTGGATACATATTGAAAGTGGGAGCAATTAGCTAGAGTAGCTCCGTGGAGAGTATTGTAGACATAGAAAATTTGCAAAATACATATGGCATTGACTGTGGCAGACCCGTTGACTAAACTTCTCTCACAAGCAAAACATGATCACACCTTAGTACTCTTTCGATGTTAATCACATAGCAATGTGAACTAGATTATTGACTCTAGTAAACTCTTTGGGTGTTGGTCACATGGCGATATGAACTATGGGTGTTAATCACATAAAGATGTAAACTATTGGTGTTCAATCACATGGCGATGTGAACTAGATTATTGACTCTAGTGCAAGTGAGAGACTGAAGGAAATATGCCCTAGAGGCAATAATAAAGTTGTTATTTATATTTCCTTATATCATGATAAATGTTTATTATTTGAAAGTGCAACTATCCCTAGGTGGTTTTGGTAATTCATAACAACATATAGCTCATTGAGCTAATGCTATTCCAAGATGATTATTTCAGGAAAGCTCAATGATTGGCATGGCATGGATGTGAAAGTGGAACCCTCAAAATGCTAAGGACAATGGATTGGCTCAAGCTCAAAAGCTCAAGACTCATCATTTTATATTTTAGTGATCCAAGATCACATTGAGTCCATAGGAAAAGCCAATACTATTAAGGAGGGATGAGGTGTTGCTTAATGAGCCTCTTGCTTCATGTGCTTAGTGATATGCTCCAAAATCCTCAACTACTTTCCCATATCCACATAAGACCTAAACTCTAAGCCAAACTCGGTCCTACCGATTCTTCCTATCTGGCGCCACCGAGTTTCACTTGTCATTAGCCACTGCCAAACCCTAGCAATTCGGTTCTACCAATAAGGATCTCGGTCTCACCGAGATGGGGTTGCAAACTCTCTGTTTCCCTTTCGTAACTTTTCGGTCCCACCGAAAGAGCGAATCGGTCCCACCGAGATTGCAATGTAAACTCAGTGTTTCCCCTTTGTAACTTTTCGGTCTCACCGAGTTCCACTCGGTCCCACCGAAAGAGCAAATCGGTCCCACTGAGTTTGCCTGACAAACTCTCTGGTTAGCTAATTACCAAACTCGGCCTCACCGAGTTTGTGTAATCGGTCTCACCGAGATTACGTTATGCCCAAACCCTAACCGAATCGGTCCTACCGAGTTGCATGTCGGTCCCACCGAAATCACTAACGGTCACTAGGTTTACATTTTCGGTCCGACCGAGTTTATTGATTCGGTCCCACCGAGATTGGAAAACTGTGTAACGGTTGGATTTTGTGTGGAGGCTATATATACCCCTCCACCTCTTTCTCACTTAGTGAGTGAGCCATCAGAACACACACATCATTCCAACTCATTTGTTCTGAGAGAGAACCACCTACTCATGTGTTGAGACCAAGACATTCCATTCCTACCATATGAATCTTGATCTCTAGCCTTCCCAAGTTGCTTTCCACTCAAATCTTCTTTCCACCAAATCCAAATCCTATGAGAGAGAGTTGAGTGTTGGGGAGACTATCATTTGAAGCACAAGAGCAAGGAGTTCATTACCTACACACCATTTGTTACTTCTTGGAGAGTGGTGTCTCCTAGATTGGCTAGGTGTCACTTGGGAGCCTCCGACAAGATTGTGGAGTTGAACCAAGGAGTTTGTAAGGGCAAGGAGATCACCTACTTCGTGAAGATCTACCGCTAGTGAGGCAAGTCCTTCGTGGGCGATGGCCATGGTGGGATAGACAAGGTTGCTTCTTCGTGGACCCTTTGTGGGTGGTTGCTTCTTCGTGGACCCTTCGTGGGTGGAGCCCTTCGTGGACTCGCGCAACCGTTGCCCTTGGGTGGAGCCCTGTGTGGACTCGCGCAACCGTTACCCTTCGTGGGTTGAAGTCTCCATCAACGTGGATGTAGGATAGCACCACCTATCCGAACCACGGGAAAAACATCCGTGTCTCCAATAGCGTTTGAATTCTCCAAACCCTTCCCTTTATATTCTTGCAAGTTGCATGCTTTACTTTCCGCTGCCCATAAACTCTTTGCATGCTTGCTTGAATTGTGTGATGATTGCTTGACTTGTCCTTAAATAGCTAAAATCTGCCAAGAACTAAAATTGGGAAAAGGTTAAGTTTTTATTTGGTCAAGTAGTCTAATCACCCCCCTCTAGACATACTTTCGATCCTACAAGTGGTATCAGAGCTTTGGTCTCCATTTGCTTGATCTCCATAGCTTTTTGTGGTCATAGCCTTGGTTTCACAACCTAGGAGAGTATGGCGTCTAGTGAGGGAAATTATCACCGTAGAGGTCCTTACTTTGATGGTACTAATTTTGCTAGTTGGAAGCATAAAATGAAAATGCATATTCTTGGACATAACCCCGCCATTTGGGCTATTGTGTGTGTTGGTTTGCAAGGTGACTTCTTTGATGGGAGAGAACCAAACCGTGAAGCTACCGCGGATGAGTTGAAGATGTTGCAATACAATGCTCAAGCTTGTGATATTCTCTTCAACGGATTGTGCCCCCGAAGAATTCAACAAAATCAGCCGCCTTGAGAATGCAAAGGAAATTTGGGACACTTTGATTGATATGCACGAAGGTACCGACTCCGTTAAGGAATCCAAGTTGGATGTGCTTCAAAGCCAACTTGACAAGTTCAAGATGAAGGATGGTGAAGGTGTCGCTGAAATGTACTCTAGGCTTGCTCTCATCACAAATGAGATTGCCGGCTTAGGAAGTGAAGAGAGGACCGATAGATTCATCATCAAGAAGATCCTAAGAGCCTTGGATGGAAAATATGATACCGTGTGCACATTGATCCAAATGATGCCCAATTACAAAGATCTCAAGCCAACGGAGGTGATTGGAAGAATTGTTGCTCATGAGATGTCACTTAAGGATAAAGAGGAACTTCACAACAAATCAAGTGGTGCCTACAAAGCCTCATGTGAAGCCCCTACATCACCAAGTGAGAAACAAGACTTCAATGAAGAATTGAGCTTAATGGTGAAGAACTTCAACAAGTTCTACAAGAATAGAAGCAAAGATAGAAGCTCCAAATCAAGGTCCTACAATGACAAAAGATCTTGTAGTCGAGAGCGAAACTGTTACAATTGTGGAAGACCCGGACACTATTCCAATGAGTGTACGGCTCCCTACAAGAGAAGAGAAGATTCTCCAAGAAGAAGAAGCAAAGGATCACCACCAAGAGAGAGAAGGAGTAGAGATGATCATTATGAACGAAGATACTCATGGAGAAGCAAGGATTCGGAAAGGAAGGAAAAATCATCAAGGAGCTACACAAGACGAAGACATCAAGCTTATTGGTGAATGGGTATCCGGCTCCGACTCCGACAGCCACTCCGAGAGAAGTTATCACTCCGACTCCGAAGATACTCAAGATGAAGGTGTTGCCGGTCTAGCACTTGTGTCAACCAACTCCTATGACATATTTGACTCACCAAATGAAGGAATTGGAAGATGCTACATGGCCAAAGGTCCTAAGACAACACACCCCGAGTATGTTGATTTCAATAGTGATGAAGATGACTTGTTAGGTGATGATTTGATTGGTGACAACTCTAGTGATGAATACTATGATGAAAGACCAATTAATCATGCTAATCAAGATAAAACGAATGACAATGATAAGGAGAAGATTGAGGCTATAACTAAAGAACTAAAAACTCTTAAGTTAGCTCATGACACTATCTTCGAAGATCATCGAGAACTTTTAAGGGCTCATGAGAAGCTACGCTTTGAAAAGCTCAATCTTGAGCAAGAGCATGAGTTCTTAAAGGCAATCAATGATGATCTCCGCAAGAAAAGTTCTTCTTACATTGCCAAGCGTTTACTCTTATCCACTTACATGCCTCAAGTAAAATCTAACAAGAAAGATTCTTCCTCTAGTAGTAACAATGATCATGCTAAATCCAATATTGTTGCTTCTAGTAGTTCTCTTGATTCCACTAATGATTCTCTTAGCCAAGTTACACTTGAGCAAGAAAATAGCTTATTGAAGGGAATTATAGAGAAAGGAGTGTACAAAAGCCTTGCCGGGAGTAAGCAATTCGAGGAAATTGTGCGCAAGCAAGGAATGCACCGGAAGAATCAAGGTGTTGGTTTTGAACGAAAGTTCAATGCCAATGGAGTTGAATGGGAAGAAGATCAATACCCCAAGACAAAGTTTGTCCCTCAACAAGAGAAGTATACTTCTTTCAAAGGGACACAAGCTCAAGATGATCTTCCACCACAAGACTACGAGCAAAAAGGCAAGGACAAGCTTCAAGAGGAAATTGATGCATTTGAAGAAGCTCCTAAGACCTTAGTCAAGTGGATTCCCAAGACTTCTTCAAGTTCCACTTCATCAAGTACGACTACAACTCCAAGGATTCCCATCAAGATGATGTGGATCCAAAAGAAGAAGAACTAGAGAGTTCTTGAGGGTGACTCCGCCAACATACTTCACTCTTATCATTTTGGCAAGAACAAGTGCAATCAACTTCCACATCTTGCACTAGTTCAAGGAGTCACAAACCCTCTTGTTGGTAAGACAAGGGACAAGGTAACCTAAAGTTTTCATGGACATCATCTTGTGTGTGCATCACTCTATGTCTATGGATATCCTTGTTTGTTCCTTGTGGGACTAACCCATGTAGGTATTGAAAGTGCAATTCACTCAAATGGATAGCTCCAAGAGATCTATATCAACATTGAGCATCCACATCTTCAATATCTACATGAAGTCATCATCGACAAAACCCAAGGTTAGTTCATCCCTCTTAGGGGGGATATCACATCTAGGGGGAGCTTTACTCTAAGACTTGAGCTAAAGCAACTCTAAAGATGTGAACAAAATAGTGCTTTATGTAAAAGTGGTAACCCCACTTGAGCTTAAACGATGAGTATGACCTACGATCAAGTGTTCTCACTTGACTCCTAAGTCAATATACTCATATATAGATGACCTAGTCATCGCAAATTGCTTGATAGATGCTAGAATTGGTTGTGCATGCTTTGCCACATATTTCATTTGCTATCTTATTGTGTGAGCATGCTGATTGCATACTTTACTCATTTGAGGACATCCACTTGTTGTTTTGATTGTTTGGCTTTATCTTCTTTTGCCAAGTGGATGGACAAGAATGCCTAAGAACCTCCTCTAGCTATCTATGCTTTTCTCATCTCAAACTCTATTCATGCTGCATCACAAAATTTGATCAAGTCAGATTCGAACCACTCTGTGTGAGGAGCGCTCGGAGTCCCCGATTCGTCATAGACTTAAACTTCCAAAACCTCTTTATGAATCTCGGTCTGACCGATACTCCATTTTCGGTCCTACCGAGTTCATTAAGTTGATCTAGGTTTTCGATCTCGGTGCAACCGATTTGAACGTTTCGGTCACACCGAGTTGCAATAACTGCACACAGTTTTGCATCTCGGTGCCACCGAGTTGTTCCACTCGGTCACACCGACAGGGTCGGGCTATATATAGTGACGGGCAGAATTTTGGAAATTTCTCCGAAACCTCCTCGCCCGCGCGATAGCCTGCTCTGCCTTCGTGGTCTCCGGATCGTCTTCTCACCGCCAGCAGCCTCCAGTCGCTGGTCTCCGCCGCCGTCAACGGAATTTTGCCCGGCCGTTGCCGCCGTAGCGAGTCTCCGCCGAACTAGGGTATGGACTCGATCTTTGTGCTATTCTCCACTCCGATTCCTAGCACATTGTGATCATCATGATTCTTGCCACGATTGAAACACTCCTATCCAGTCAATAAACTCGTAGATTAGGCTTAATTCGAAAATTTTATGGTTAGGTTTCCTCCGAAACCATCTCAGACCCACCGAGTTGAAAAACTCGGTCCCACCGATCTGGCTTTTGCCATTGCACAAGTGAAACTCGGTCTGACCGAGAATAACTTATCGGTGCGACCGATTTTGGAATTCTGTGAAACCCTAGCAGTCTCGGTGCCACCGAACTGTGACTCAGTCTGACCGAGTTCACCAGTTCTGGTGCCAAAACTGCTTCGGTGTCACCGAGTTTGAAAATTGGTAGATTCGAGATGCTTTCTGTGGAAAACTAAAACTAAGTTTTTGAATTAATCTTTTGCAAAAATCTCTGCTTTTTGTGATGCTCATCCACTCTATCTTATCCATAATCTATTCACAGGGTCAGCTGTCAGTTTGCAACATGTCTGATCAAAGTGACAGCCAGAACCTCTCAGAGCAGCAAGTGGTCATGAGTGAGGGCACTAGTCCCTCCAGTTCATCTGATGAAGGCAGCAGGAGCACCCCCAGCAATCTGCCTAAGGCTGCCACACGTCAAAGGAAGAAGAGAACGTCTGATTCTGAAGATGAGGACTATGTGGCAGAGGAGGAGGCCACTTCCAAAAGAGTTGAGCCAGCTCAAGGCTCAAAGCCAGGCCTGAAAGTCAAGAGGCCAGCAGGCAGGCAGCCAATGTCAAAGGCTAGAGCCTCAACTGAGAAGCCTGCTCCCATTGAGCCCGTTGCTGCTGAGGGCAAAAAGAGGAAGGAGAGAGTAAAGAATACTGTAGCCAAAGTGCTTGGGAGAGCCTCCATCATGGTAGAAGAGGAGGAGGAAGAAGAGGCAGCTGCACCAGCGCCCAAGGCAGCCAAACTTATGGGAGATGCCATAAGGTCAGGAACAGCTGCATCCAAGCCCAAGGAAGCACCTAAGGCTGCATCTAAGCCTAAGAGTGCACCAAAGAGAAACACACGAAGCATCCCAGCTGCAGAAAAGAACAAGGCCCCGGTGCCTGAAGCTATCGAAGAAGAGGAAGAGAGTGTCCTTAGGAAGCTCAAGCCCAAGATCCCAGACCACAACGATGCTCATCCTGTGGCTGAGGATATGAAGCTCAGGAGAGATTCAGGGCTGAGGAAATGGAGAGAAGAAGATCCGTATGCTTCTAGGAGAAGGACTGCCGTGGATTACAGGTTTCATACAAAGGAGCAACAAGATTTTTATGAGACTGTTTTGCTTGACAAGAAGCCAATCGTTTGTGACATGAGATGGGTCAACTGGACCTACATCAAGGAGAATGAAGAGTACTACCCAGGAGTTCAGGACAGCTTCAGAGCATGTGGAGTAGAGGACTTTGTTGGGCAGAAGCTCACAAAGTGGAACGAGGAACTCATCATGCAGTTCTACTCCACAGCTCACTTTTACCCGGATGGAAGGATCACATGGATGTCAGAGGGTACAAGGTACCAATCTACAGTGGCTGAGTGGGCACAGATCATCAATGCCCTAGAAGAGCAAGATGAGGACTTGGATATCTATGCCAAGAAGAAGATGGACCATAACTCCATGTCCAACATGTACAAGGAAATTCCCAATGAAGCTCTTGACACATTCAAGTTTGGCTCAATGCATTATCTGCTCTCAGGATTGCCTACTATCAATTGGATACTAAGGCACACTCTGTTGCCTAAGTCTGGAGATCACAAGATGATCAGAGGCCATGCTATCAACTTGCTACATGTGTTTGATGTGCCTCAGAAGTTCAAGGTGATGAGCCTCATAGTTGAAATGATCAAAAGGACTGCGGCAGATCAGAAGAGGAGCTGTGGATATGCCCCTCAGATTCAGGAGCTCATCAACTCCAAGATGGGCACGGGCGTATATTTGTTGGATAAGGAACACCTGCCCATCCGTCCAGATTTTGAGAACAATGAAGTTGTGATGACAGAGAATGAGCCATCGTCTGCACAAGCATATGCAAAGAAGGAGAAGGCGAAGAAGGAAAAAGCTTCCGGGATGCCTACTCAAGCGGAGGCATCTGAGTACTTCTTGAAGACCAAACAAGAGCAGCTCGGTTACTTGATTGCATCCACGCTGAGAATTGAGCAATGTCTGGCCAACCTCACTAAAAATCAGCAGAGCCTAGAGAGGATCATGGAACAGAAGTTCTATGACTTGGATGTCAAGGTAAAGGAAGTTCAGTCTGCAGTGGAGCAGCTCCAGGAGGACATGAATGAGAGGAGAGGAAGGACTACCACTCATGCTTTCTCTAGAGTGCCACAAGGCCCGAGGTCGTCTGCCGTGCCAGTTGCTGACACCAGAGCCACTACCTCAGCACCAGCTACAGCCTCAGCTCCAGCATCTACTTCAGCTCCAACTCCAGCGACTACTTCAACATCTACAGAAGCCTTCGTCCTTGGAGTGATCCGGACTCCACCACCACCTGAAGATCAAGCCTGAGCGTCGATCTAGCACTATGCATTTTCTAGGAACTTTTTGGTAACTTGTTGCCAAAGGGGGGATCAAGCCTGAGCGTCGATCTAGCACTATGCATTTTCTAGGAACTTTTTGGTAACTTGTTGCCAAAGGGGGAGAAGATGTATAGATCATAGGCTTCGAGAGAGAGAGTGAGTGTTGCTTTTCTCTCTTGTTTTATTTGGTGGTTTTTCGAACCTTTTCGGCTTTTGAGTGCTTCATACTACGTCCTTATGTTTGTGAGACATCGATGATCATGTGTTTGATCATAAGCTACACTTAATGTTTGCTTAATGCTTGCTTAAATATTATCATTCTATCTATCGTTTGTGATCATTCACTATTCTTGGTGATGAGTGCATGTATTTCATTCTTATCATTTTGAGCGCTCCACCAAGATGTATGTGACATGGAAGAGTAACCCATGACTCTAACTCTTTGTGCATTTGCAGTCCAAAGCAAATTTTAAATATGCACAAATTTAGGGGGAGCTCTTACTTATCACATACTTCTCAAAGCGACGATATATTTCATGCTTATTATCATTTGTCGAAGCTTTGATCTATATGTTGTCATCAATTACCAAAAAGGGGGAGATTGAAAGTGCAACTATCCCTAGGTGGTTTTGGTAATTCATAACAACATATAGCTCATTGAGCTAATGCTATTCCAAGATGATTATTTCAGGAAAGCTCAATGATTGGCATGGCATGGATGTGAAAGTGGAACCCTCAAAATGCTAAGGACAATGGATTGGCTCAAGCTCAAAAGCTCAAGACTCTTCATTTTATATTTTAGTGATCCAAGATCACATTGAGTCCATAGGAAAAGCCAATACTATTAAGGAGGGATGAGGTGTTGCTTAATGAGCCTCTTGCTTCATGTGCTTAGTGATATGCTCCAAAATCCTCAACTACTTTCCCATATCCACATATGACCTAAACTCTAAGCCAAACTCGGTCCTACCGATTCTTCCTATCCGGCGCCACCAAGTTTCACTTGTCATTAGCCACTGCCAAACCCTAGCAATTCGGTTCTACCGATAAGGATCTCGGTCTCACCGAGATGGGGTTGCAAACTCTCTGTTTCCCTTTCGTAACTTTTCGGTCCCACCGAAAGAGCGAATCGATTCCACCGAGATTGCAATGTAAACTCAGTGTTTCCCCTTTGTAACTTTTCGGTCTCACCGAGTTCCACTCGGTCCCACCGAAAGAGCAAATCGGTCCCACCGAGTTTGCCTGACCAACTCTCTGGTTAGCTAATTACCAAAGTCGGTCTCACCGAGTTTGTGTAATCGGTCTCACTGAGATTAGTTATGCCCAAACCCTAACCGAATCGGTCCTACCGAGTTGCATGTCGGTCCCACCGAAATCACTAACGGTCACTAGGTTTACATTTTCGGTCCGACCGAGTTTATGATTCGGTCCCACCGAGATTGGAAAACTGTGTAACGGTTGGATTTTGTGTGGAGGCTATATATACCCCTCAACCTCTTTCTCACTTAGTGAGAGAGCCATCAGAACACACACATCATTCCAACTCATTTGTTCTGAGAGAGAACCACCTACTCATGTGTTGAGACCAAGACATTCCATTCCTACCATATGAATCTTGATCTCTAGCCTTCCCAAGTTGCTTTCCACTCAAATCTTCTTTCCACCAAATCCAAATCCTATGAGAGAGAGTTGAGTGTTGGGGAGACTATCATTTGAAGCACAAGAGCAAGGAGTTCATTACCTACACACCATTTGTTACTTCTTGGAGAGTGGTGTCTCCTAGATTGGCTAGGTGTCACTTGGGAGCCTCCGACAAGATTGTGGAGTTGAACCAAGGAGTTTGTAAGGGCAAGGAGATCGCCTACTTTGTGAAGATCTACCACTAGTGAGGCAAGTCCTTCGTGGGCGATGGCCATGGTGGGATAGACAAGGTTGCTTCTTCGTGGACCCTTTGTGGGTGGTTGCTTCTTCATGGACCCTTCATGGGTGGAGCCCTTCGTGGACTCGCGCAACCGTTGCCCTTGGGTGGAGCCCTATGTGGACTCGCGCAACCGTTGCCCTTGGGTGGAGCCCTGTGTGGACTCGTGCAACCGTTACCCTTCGTGGGTTGAAGTCTCCATCAACGTGGATGTAGGATAGCACCACCTATCCGAACCACGGGAAAAACATCCATGTCTCCAATAGCGTTTGAATTCTCCAAACCCTTCCCTTTATATTCTTGCAAGTTGCATGCTTTACTTTCCGCTGCCCATAAACTCTTTGCATGCTTGCTTGAATTGTGTGATGATTGCTTGACTTGTCCTAAAATAGCTAAAATCTGCCTAGAACTAAAATTGGGAAAAGGTTAAGTTTTTATTTGGTCAAGTAGTCTAATCACCCCCCCCCCCCCTCTAGACATACTTTCGATCCTACATTATTCATGCTAGAATTGTATTAACCGGAAACTTAGTACATGTGTGAATACATAGACAAAACAGACTATCCCTAGTATGCCTCTACTTGACTAGCTCGTTAATCAAAGATGGTTAAGTTTCCTGACCATAGACATGTGTTGTCATTTGATGAACGGGATCACATCATTAGAGAATGATGTGATTGACAAGACCCATCTGTTAGCTTAGCATAATGATCGTTTAGTTTTATTGCTATTGCTTTTTTCATGACTTATACATGTTCCTCTTACTATGAGATTATGCAACTCCCGAATACCGGAGGAACACCTTGTGTGCTATCAAACATCACATTGTAACTGGGTGATTATAAAGATGCTCTACAGGTGTCTCCGATGGTGTTTGTTGAGTTGGCATAGATCGAGATTAGGATTTGCCCCTCCGAGTATCGGAGAGGTATCTCTGGGCCCTCTCGGTAATGCACATCACTATGAGCCTTGCAAGCAATGTGACTAATGAGTTAGTTACAGGATGATGCATTACGGAAGGAGTAAAGAGACTTGACGGTAACGAGATTGAACTAGGTATGATGATACCGACGATCGAATCTCGGGCAAGTAACATACCGATGATAAAGGGAACAACGTATGTTGTTATGCAGTTTGACCGATAAAGATCTTAGTAGAATATGTAGGAGCCAATATGAGCATCCAGGTTCCGCTATTGGTTATTGACCGAAGAGGTGTCTCGGTCATGTCTACATAGTTCTCGAACCCGTAGGGTCCGCACGCTTAACGTTCGATGACGATTTGTATTATGAGTTATGTGATTTGATGACCGAAGTTTGTTCGGAGTCCCGGATGAGAACTATGGGTAGGGGGCAGCCTCTCTCCCTCCCTCCTTTATATACGTGGGTAGGGGGCACCCCAAAGCTACACAAGATCAATTGTCTTAGCCGTGTGCGGAGCCCCCTCCACAGTTACACACGTCGGTCATATCATCGTAGTGCTTAGGCGAAGCCCTACGCCGGTACCTTCATCATCACCGTCGCCATGCCGTCGTGCTGACGGAACTCTCCCTCATCCTCATCTGGATCAAGAGCTCAAGGGACGTCATCATGCTGAACGTGTGTTGAACGCGGAGGTGCCGTATGTTTGGTGCTAGGATGGTTGGATCACGAAGACGTTCGACTACATCAACCACGTTACTAAATGCTTCCGCTTCCGGTCTACGAGGGTACATGGACACACTCTCCCCTCTCGTTACTATGCATCTCCTAGATAGATCTTGCGTGATCTTAGGAAAAAAATTTAAATACGGCATTCCCCAACAGACTGCAGATTCCTCCCCAACTCCTCAACCACAAAAACTAACAAGGCATTCATCATCTCTCCCTTGCATCAACCATGGCCAGCGTGAATTATGGGTCGAGAGATTGCCACCAGGGAGATGTGCGCATGGAAGCGGAAGCACGAGAGATGTCCCGCCTCGCCGTGAATGTAGCCGGCATGTCCCGCCATGCGACTATAGCAGCATAGAGGTCCCGCCGCGCCGCCGAAGCAGCATGAAGGTACCGCCGCGCCGTTGATGCGGCAGACTGGTCTAGCCAAGCCGCAGAAGCAGAAGAGATGTCCCGCCATGCCGCGAATGCAACAGAGATGTCCTCCCGTGACACAGCAGCCTGGGAAAATGTCTCGCGGGCAGGCGAGGACTCTTACAGGCGCATGCATGCGATCATCCATTGCCAGATGGATTAGATCTCCGCCTGGGCGAGGTTGTAGGAGGACATGAAAGCCTCTTTTGAATAGGCTGTCGGCCTCATCCGGCAACTAAATGAGAGCAATGTGAAGCTCCGAGCCGAGCGGGACTTGCTGAGGGAGAAGATCGTAGAAAGTGCGGAGCAGCAGGAGGAGACCACTGCCTTGTTGAAGAGGACCGGCGTCATCATCGAGAAACTTATGGACGAGAATGCCATGCTGTGCATCGAGCGCAGAAGGTTGGTGGAGGAATTCGTGGATGCTCTCAAGCATCATCTACAGGAAAAGAAAGAGCTCATTGCCGCTCGCCGTCGACACTAGTTCCCGCGGCCTGCAGCAACGCATGAAGAAAGTAGAGATCAGCGAGCCGGATCATTGTCTTCCTTCTTCTTTTGCCCTTGTGTATTTTGGGCATTGTCGCATGTGATTTTTTTATTATGTTCCTTTTTGTGGGGATTTTAATTATGTTCCTAAATATGTAAGACAATTATTATCCACCGTCGTCGTCCTTATATTCATCATGCTATATAGGTCCATCGGATCTTACATCAAGATCCTTGCAAAACTTTCTTTTCAGATTTTCATTTTTCTCTCTTAAATCTCAGTCCAGTGAGACATATAGCAGTGCCGTAGAACAGGGGCTCGGGTGCCATTAATGGACACATTGGGAGGGAGGTGCACGACGGGTAGAGGTCAAAGGGCTCTCCTCCCGATGAGCACGCGCAGCGGTCTGATCGGACGCCTCCCGTACTCAAATAGCTACCCCGCACGACACCTCCTAGCCAATAAAAAAGGGACACATGGCGGCACGTAATTGGTATGTAGAATGCCCACGGTTTCAATAATACTTGTGTTTCCATTAGTAACGTCACAACACTTGTTCCAAAATGAGTTTGTTGATTGTTAATGTGTGCACCTTCGCAAATCGGACAGACAAATTACCACAGCATGTTGGTGCCATGTCATTACACCATGCCAAGTTTCATGATTTTCAGGCATGGTTTGGATTTACAGGAATTAAAAAACCAAGTTTCTCAATCTTTCAGGCCGAGCCACGACGCCCAGATGTTTGGATTTCATTCTCATTTCTTGCATGGGACCTAGAAATTCACCCAAGGACACACATGTGAATTTTTAACCAACTTTGGTGCACCGGAGCATGTGCTTGTAGTTCAAATTTGAATTATGCACATTAAATGCCCCAAAACTCAATTAATGTGTAAAAAAAGCCAAACAAACTCGGAATAATTCCAAAATTTAGCACGATACTTCTATTTGGTTTAATCTGCCTGTGTAAAAAAATTATGGCGGGAGATGGCAGTGTACGTATGTCGTTTCGCACACGGAGGTGACATGTTCCCTCTCGGAACCACGAGCCTTCTTGAGGGAAGCTCCAGTTTGCAAGAAGCTTACACCAAATCTTGTTCCAATTCGGCCAAAATAATTACCACAGCATGTTGGTGCCATGTCATGACACCATGCCAAGTTTCATGATTTTCAGGCGTGTTTTGAATTTAAAGTAATTAAAAAACCAAGTTTCTCAATCTTTCCGGCCGAGCCACGATGCCCATATGTTTGAATTTCATTCCCATTTCTGGCATCGGACCTATAAATTCACCAAAAGACACACATGTGATTTTTCAACGAACTTTGGTGCACTGTAGCATGTGCATGTAGTTCAAATTTGAATTATGCACATTAAATGCGCAGAAAATCAATTAATGTATGAAAAGGCCACACGAACCCGGAATAATTCCAAATTTAAGCACAATACTTCTACTTGGTCTAATCTGCCTGTGTAAAAAAGTTAAGGTGGGAGAAGGTAGTGTACGTATGTCATTTCGCACACGGAGGTGAAACGTTCCCTCTCGGAACCACGGGCCTTCTTGAGGGAAGCTCCTATTTGCAAGAAGCTTACACCAAAGCTTGTCCCAATTCGGCCAAAAAAATTACCGCGGCATGTTGGTGCCATGTCATGAGACCATGCCAAGTTTCATGATTTTTAGGCGTGTTTTGGATTCACAGGAATTAAAAAAACCAAGTTTCTCAATATTTCCGGTCGAGCCACGAGGCCCAAATGTTTGAATTTCATTCTCATTTCTTGCATGGGACCTAGAAATTCACCCAAGGACACACATGTGAATTTTTAACCAACTTTGGTGCACCGGAGCATGTGCTTGTAGTTCAAATTTGAATTACGCACAGTAAATGACCAAAAACTCAATTAATGTGTAAAAAAGGCCAAACGAACCCAGAATAATTCCAAAATTTAGCACGGTACTTCTATTTGGTCTAATCTGCCTATGTAGAAAAATTAAGGTGGGAGATGGCAGTGTACGTATGTCGTTTCGCACACGGAGGTGACACGTTCCCTCTCGGAACCATGAGCCTTCCTGAGGGAAGCTCCGGTTTGCAAGAAGCTTACACCAAAGCTTGTCCCAATTCGGCCAAAAAATTTACTACAGCATGTTGGTGCCATGTCATGCACCATGCCAAGTTTCATGATTTTCAGGCGTGTTTTGGATTTACAGGAATTAAAAAACCAAGTTTCTCAATATTTCCCGCCGAGCCATGATGCCCAGATGTTTGAATTTCATTCCCATTTCTTGCATGGGACCTATAAATTCACCCAAAGACACACATCTGATTTCTCAAGCAACTTTGGTGCACTGGAGCATGTGCTTGTAGTTCAAATTTGAATTATGCACATTAAATGCATAGAAACTCAATTAATGTATGAAAAGGCCAAACGAACCCGAAATAATTCCAAAATTTAGCATGATACTTCTATTTGGTCTAATTTTCCTGTGTAAAAAAATTAAGGTGGGAGAAGGCAGTGTACGTATGTCGTTTTGCACCCGGAGGTGACACGTTCCCTCTTGGAACCACGAGCCTTCTTGAGGGAAGCTCTGGTTTGCAAGAAGCTTACACCAAAGCTTGTCCCAATTTGGCCAAAAAAATTACCACAGCATGTTGATGCCATGTCATGACACCATGCCAAGTTTCATGATTTTCAATCGTTTTTTGGATTTACACGAATTAAAAAACCAAGTTTCTCAATCTTTCCGGTCGAGCCATGACGCCCGCATGTTTGAATTTTATTCCCATTTCTTGCATGGGACCTATAAATTCACCCAAAGACACACATGTGATTTTTCAACAAACTTTGGTGTACTAGAGCATGTGCTTGTTGTTCAAATTTGAATTATGCACATTAAATGCCCAGAAACTCAATTAATGCATAAAACTGCCAAACGAACCGGAATAATTCCAAATTTAAGCACGACACTCATGTACTAGTTGCATGTTCACTGTATGTAAATGTTCTAGCAATTCAAACACCATCCTTTCCCGCCGTAAAACCATTTTGTCTTTCAAAACATAATGAAAAAATCAGGTATACCACAAACAGTTTACTAGAAAGAATCGTGTGGGATGCGATATAAAATATCTTGCCGCACCATCTTGTCTAGCTTACGCAGGAAGCTTCGTCTTCTACATTCCACCGCCCCCACTTGAACCACACTTGCGCGCCAGTTTCTCGCGGCATCGAGCGTAATTATTTTGCCACCGTGGAAATATCTATCTCCCCGCCCCCTCCCTCCCACCAAAATCCACATTTCCACTGTTCCTCCTTGCTTTCCAAGTTCAAACCTTCGCTGCTGCTTACTAGCAGCTCAGCCTCCTCGCCGGCGACCCTTCTTCTTGCAGCGCCGCCTCCTCGCCGGCTACCCTTCTTCTTGCAGTGCCGCCTCCTCACCGGCGACCCTTCTTCTTGCAATGCCGCCTCCTCGCTGACGACCCTTCTTCTTGCTGCGCAGCCTCCTCGCCGCCGACCCTTCTTCTTGCTGTGCGGCCTCGTCGATATGGTCAGGTAATCCACACCCCACCCACACCATCCTCCTCCTTTCCCGTCCCACATGCCCCGACCGATGGCGCGACACCTTCCACCGAAATCACTATCCCCCTCCTCCAATTAAGCGCCACCCACAGCCATTTTGCATGCAGTATAACGTGGAGCTCAGTAGCATGCGGCCACATGCGTGCCGACCGCCAGATCTTGGAGGAGCACCTTGTCTTCGAGGCCACCGTCGACACCGCCATGCGGTTTTCTACTTTAAAATACAGTTCGTGTTGTTTTCTCGAGGCCACCGCCAGTGCCTTCTAGTGATTTGTCCTCTTTAATGTTAATATGCAATCTGATGTTCAGTTAACGGTTTGGTCCTCTGAAATGTAACGTTCATTTAACACTTTGGTCCAACGATTACTACATTTCGTAGTATTGTTCTCAAGCATTATTTGTTTTCTTAACTGTCTTATCTTCTAGTACATGTTTCTATTCTGCAATGTCGTGCTCAGTTAACTATTTTGGTTCATTTGGTCTACTGTCCATTTAACTGTTTGGTTCAGTTCTACAATTTGATTTTCATTTGTTGTGGGTACAATTTTGTATTGTTATGCATGTGACACCAATCGAATTTGGTTGTACTCAATACATAGTCTACTGATAGTGTAGCAACTCTCAGTTAACCTGATCAAGATCTTCCTTATGTGTGTTGCATCGAAACAATGGGAGACACTGCAGCTTACCATCGAGGCTTGTTCAAGCATGGTCCTTCGGCTAATAGCATATTATTGTGTAGTTGCAGGAATCGTTCTAATATTTAGGTTTCTTACAATTTGGTCTTGCACATGTAGGTCCTGCTATTAGAGGCTTAGACCCACTGTTCGACCCATTTTGCATATGGGGAAATGAGATGTCCATGAATATCAGTCAAGTCAAGAAACTCAGAAAGATTGTTAGGATGAAGAAACTTGCGACGAATAACAGCAAGATCTTTGTTTGCACAATGAAGAAGACATCAGTCAACTATAGGATGGTACTAACTCTTTTACCTTGCTTTAACCGCTTGCACCATTTCAAAATTTATAACAACGATTTATGCATATCTTTGTTTTCGGTACTTTTCAAAGCAGTTCAACGACGATTACCTCTCAAACCACCGGCATGGTCAAGAGGCGAGCAAGGTATTCATTCAACACCCACGGTACAATATTGAAGTCTTGCTGAAGAGGACGAAGGTTGGGTGGGCAATTATCCATAGCCACTGGCCTAAAGTTGCAAGGACATTCAACATCACTGAAGGCTCAATATTTGCCTTCTGCTTCTGCAGTTTCCCAGATGAGATTCATCTGTCTATTTACCGTGTATGATACTACTTTCCAAAGGTTTTTGATTCTGCATGTGAAACTTGGTGTTGTTGTGTAATGGCGTAACTGAGTGCCGAAGCTATCTGATGTAATTCGATTATGAAATCCTGGTTGTTGTTATACGGATATGAAATATCTAGTGTGTTTTATAAGAAATATCAATTTGATTAGTACATGGATTATCAATAATAGGCTAATTACCCTACTTATTGGGGTTTTCTATTACAGACGGTTACTCAGACAGCAACGTGGGCGATGAACTCAAACAACCCGCACAGTTTCTAGAAAGTAGGCATGTTCGATCAACTAACAATCACACACGGCTTCCGGCAGTGAACTGTTTTCGTTAGGCCACCTTGCACAAATGTTTCCACACAAAGAAGTGTGTGTGATATATATACCTACGGAAATCTTTTTCTGGGCACTGGTACACGCCAGTGCTATACAAATGGTTTTTAACCCCTTTCCGCAACAGTGTTCGGAACCGTCACCTAGTGAGTGTGGGCGATAGGGAGGTTCTTCCCACACGAACCAGAAACCATCGGGGATATGCCCTCCTGGCACACACGCTCGGCAAAATGAGGTTGTGTGCGACCAACGAGCACTCAAATATAGAAATACATACAGTAGTGCTAAAAATACAATTATACAGGCGAAAATATTTCCAGTCGTAAGTACATCCCACACAGTCAGTCATCGCTAACCGTTTCCGTTCATATATACATCCCACACAGTCACTCCAAGGAAAACGTTTGCGCAAGGTGGCGTAAAGCAAACAGTTTTCAAGAGAATGTCGTGTGTGATTGTTCATTGATCCAACACGGTTTATTTCTAGAAACTGTGTGCATTTCCTGAGGTCATCGCCCATGGTGTTTTCTCAATAACCGTTTGCAATAGGAAAACCCAATTACCAAGCTAATTGGCCAATTAGCGGGCTAATTTCCCTATTATTAATAATCCATTTACTAATCTAATTGACATTCATATTAAGCACATAATATATTCCATTTCCATATTAAGGAAGCAGGATTTCATAACTGAAATACATCGGAGTACAACATGATATAGCTTCAGCACTCAGCTACCCCATTACACAACTACACCAGCAGCAAGTTTCACATGCAACATCTAGAACCTTTCAAAATTAGCATCATAGACGGTACATAGAGAGATGTATCTCATTTGGAAAACTGCTGAAGTGGAAGGCGAATATTGAACCTTCATTCATGTTGAAGGTCTTTGCAACTTTAGGCCAGTGCCTATGAATGATTGACCGCCCATCCTTTGACCTCTTCAGGAACACTTCAATATTGAACCGTGGGTGTCGTATGAAAACTTTCCTCGCCTCCTGACCACAGAGGTGGTTTGAGAGGTAATCATCAGTGAACCCTAAAAACAAGGATGTGCATAAATATCTTCTCTATATGAAATGGGGCAAAGGAATAAAAAAGGCAAGGTACAATAGTTAGTACCATCTCATAAACCTTAGTGCTTCCCATTGTTTCCCGGTAACACATATAAGGTAGTTAGTCATCAGGTTAAGTAAGGGTTTGCATGCTATCGGTAAAATATGTTGATGATAAATAAGCACATTGCAGATTCAACAGATTAATTCAAGCCACATGGAAAACCCATTTATCCAAACCAAGCATGATTAAGAACTAGGAAATATAGCACTTGTATATGTTTCTCATGTATTAAGTGCGGCCAAATTTGATTTATTTCTCACATGGTATACAATAACAGAATGCAGCCACAACAATTGAACATCGCATTGCAGAATTGAACCAAGCAGTTAACTAAACACCACAACAAATGAACCAAACGTTAACTGAGCACCACATTGCACAATATAACATACTCCTAATAGAAGATCAGACAGTTAACCAAACCAAGCAAGCTTAACAACTTGGAAATATAGCAATTGTATTTGTTTCTCATGTATTTAGTACAGCCAAATTTGATTTATTTCTCACATGGTATACAATAACAGAATGCAGCCACAACAATTGAACATCGCATTGCAGAATTGAACCAAGCAGTTAACTAAACACCACAACAAATGAACCAAATGTTAACTGAGCACCACATTGCACAATGTAACATACTCCTGATAGAAGATCAGACAGTTAACCAAACCAAGCATGCTTAACAACTTGGAAATATTGCACCTTGAAGAATTGAACATCATATTTGCAGAATTGAACCAAGCAGTTAACTGAACACCACATTGCACGACATATAGAACATATACACTATAGCAGAAGATTGCATGGTAAAAGTAGATAGCACAATTCACTAGAATTTGTTAAGGAAAGGCAGTAGCTAGCAAACTAAACATGGGTCATTATAGTGAGTTAATAATACAAGCTACTCCTCATTGTCGGAGATATCGATGATGATTGGCTCCTTGGACATGGAAGAGGGCAAGGCCTCCGCATCGTGGGTGCCCTCGTTGTAGTGGTGAGTTACCTGAGCCGCTCCGGGCACCAACCTGCTGGCTCTCGAGATGAGGTAAACACGTGCACACTGAGAAAACACCTCGTAGTCTTCGTCAAAGGCACCGACGGTGGCCTCGAGAAAATGCCACGAACTGTCATTTAAAGCAGCCAACTATGTCGCGGCGTCGGCGCGCGAGGCGTCAAGGTGGCCTTGATGGCGAGGTGCTCCTCCAAGATCTGGGGGTCGGCACGAATGGCAGCCATCGCGACCTCATCCGTTTGTGCGGCCGTGATTTGCTTCTTAGCTGCCAAATGCTCCTTGAGATCCTGGCTATACTGCGTGCACCATGGCTTAGGCTGGTGCTTATTTGGTGGAGGGGTCGGTGATTTGGGTGGAAGGTGTCGCGCTTGAGCCGGCGGTCGGAGCATGTCAGATGTGAAAGGAGGAGGAGGATGGGGGTCGGGCGTGGATTACCTACCTGGATAGGCGAGGGCGAGCAGCTTGAACAGGGGTCACCGGCGAGGAGGCGACGCTGCTAGCAAGGAGTGAAGGTTTCAACTTGGAAAGGGAGGCGGAAATAGGGGAAATGTGGCTTTTGGTAAGGGGGAGGGGCGGGGAGGTAGATATTTCCACGGAAGCCGACAATTTGGAATCACTTCAGCGAAAAAACTGGCGTGCAAGGTGTCATCAGACACGGTCCCTTATTCAGAGCGGGCAGTGGGTTGTAGCCATCACACCTTGTCGCCTAAGCCATATGCGTACAATACTCCGACGGTACTCCAAGATATTTTGTGCTGCATCTCACATGGTTGGTGATAATAAACTATGTGGGATCTACTTGATTTTTCATCTTGATTTGAATTACATAATGGGGTCACAGCGGCCATGGATGGTATTTGAATTGCTAGACCTTTTATTTGAAGTGAACATGCAACTATATGTGTGTCCTAAAAGAATTGGAATTATTCAGGGCTCGTTTGGACATTTTTATGCATTAAGTGACTTTTCAATGCATTTATGTGCATAATTGAAATTTGAACTACATGCACATGCTCCAGTGCATATAAATTGGTTGAAAATCAAATCTTTGTCCTTGGGTGCATGCTGAGGTCCCATGCAAGAAATGGGAATGAATATCAAACACCCTGCCACCATCACTCGGCCGCAAACATTGAGATGCCTGGTTTTTAAATTCTAGTAAATCCAAATCTCGTCTGAAATTCATGAAACTTGGCATGCTATCATGGAGCGGCATCAACATGTCGTGGTAAATTTTTTTGTCCCATTTGAGGCAGATTTGGGTATATGCCTCTCACAAACCAGAGCTTCTCACAACAAGCATGATGGTTTCGATAGGGAATGATCCACCTTTGGGGACGAAACGATATCAATTGCCTCTTATTGCTTTCAAAAAATTTCTCGTGTCAACATAGAACAACAGGAGTGATGTGTTATTTTTTGTGATTTTTTGGGGTTCCTTTGGACATTTTTATGCATTAAGTGAGTTTTCAATGCATTTATGTGCATAATTCAAATTTGAACTACATGCACATGCTCCAATGCATATAAATTGGTTGAAAAAACAAATCTTTGTCCTTGGGTGCATGCTTAGGTCCCATGCAAGAAATGGGAACGAGTGTCAAACACCTTGCTAGTGTCACTGGGCCGTAAACATTGAGATACCTGGTATTTAAATTCTAGTAAATCCAAAACTCATCTAAAATTCATGAAACTTGGCATGCTTTCGTGGAGCGGCCTCAACATGTCGTGGTAAATTTTTTATCCCATTTGGGGCAGGTTTGGGTATATGCTTCTCCCAAACCAGAGCTTCTCACAATAAGCATGATGGTTTCGGTAGGGAACGCCCCACCTTTGGGGACGAAACGATAACCATTGCCTCTTATTGCTTCCAAAAACTTTCTCGTGTCAACATAGACCAACAGGAGTGTTGTGTTATTTTTTGTGATTTTTCAGGTTCGTTTGGACTTTTTATGCATTAAGTGAGTTTTAAATGCATTTATGTGCATAATACAAATTTGAACTACATGGACATGCTCCAGTGCATATAAATTGGTTGAAAATCAAATATTTATCCTTGGGTGCATGCATAGGTCCCATGCAAGAAATGGAATGAATGTCAAACACCCTGCCACCGTCACTCGGCCGCAAGCATTGAGATACTTTGTTTTTAAATTCTAGTAAATCCAAAACTCGTCTGAAATTCATGAAACTTGGCATGCTATCATGGAGCGGCATCAGCATGCCGTGGTAAATTTTTTGTCCCATTTGGGGCAGGTTTGGGTATATGCTTCTCACAAACCATAGCTTTTCACAACAAGCATGATGGTTTCAGTAGGGAACACCCCACCTTTGGGGACGAAATGATATCCATTGCCTCTTATTGCTTTTAAAAAATTTCTCGTGTCAACATAGAACAACAGGAGTGTTGTGTTAATTTTTATGATTTTTCGGGTTCGTTTGGACATTTTTATGTATTAAGTGAGTTTTCAATGCATTTATGTGCATAATTCAAATTTGAACTACATGCACATGCTCCAGTGCATATAAATTGGTTGAAAAATCAAATCTTTGTCCTTGGGTGCATGCTTAGGTCCAATGCGAGGAGTGGGAATGAATTTCAAACACCAGGGCACCATTGATTGCCGGCAAAACATTGAGATACTTTGTTTTTAAATTCTAGTAAATCCAAAACTCGTCTGAAATTGATGAAACTTAGCATGCTATAATGGAATGGCACCCGACATGGTGTGGTATTTTTCATGTCCATTTTGAGAGAAGGCGCACTCGAATAACAGCCAACAAAGGCATTTGGAAAAAATAGCTACCACTTTAATATCTCAAACGTTTGTATAATTCAAACCGTGTGTGTTATGTTAACCATTCACGTGACGCCATGTGTCTAGATTTTAATGGCTATAGGTTTTAATGGCTCTTGATCGCAAACATTTTAGATAGAACACCTGTATGGAAAGTGAGAGCAGGATTTGTGCATCTCTTGAACACAAACGGTTCTTTTGGATCACCTGTGTGAACCAACTACAAACAATTTGGTGCGATTTGCATCTGTCATATTGGGAATGTTGCCATTTGTCAAACAAGAAAGATTGACATTTGTTGATCTAGTAACATTGCCATTTGCCAACCTTGTAACACTGCAATTTGTCAAAATATGAAGCTAAAAATCACTAGCTGTATCTAATTTTTGCAACTAAAATTCAGTAATTAAGCATAGATGGAGGCGAGGAGGCGTGTTCAGTCGGGCGTGCAGCGGGCAGTGCAGTACTATTTGATTTGATAGAGGGCGGCGCAGTTCCCGATACGGCTTTAATGCAGACGAGGGAGAGGGTAGCGGTTCCCGAAATGTTGAACGGCGTCCAATAATGCATCCTCCTTCAATTTGCATCGTGTGAATGCATGAGGGAGGTAATGGGAGGAGGGTCGGGAAAAGAGGCAGCACGATGTGAATGCAATGCAGTTTGCACTCATATAAAGGCGCCCCTCCATTCCAATGCATCTACCACATCGTACGCACCTAAGCATTTGCCTAAGCACCTACACTAATAAGCGCAAAAGTGCTCACTCTAGACCCATGGCGGCGATGCACGCGAGCAGCCAGTGGCTATGCTACATGGTCCACGACACCGGCCTGCGGCATGGCACCGTGGATCATCTCCACACGGTGTTGGCGGCCAGCTGGTGGATGGCCGCCGCCGACACCAACTACGACTCTCAGTACGACCAGATGATTGTTCGCACCACCAACAGGTTCACCGTCATCAAGAAGCTTGCAGACGACATCACTGTACTCCTCCAACCCGCGCGCCCGGGCTCCTCATTGTCTGCCGCCCTAATCGGCCTCCATGGTCGGAACATCTTTCAAGCATTGATGGCCATGCAACTGCCTGCCGACGCCACGAAGAATGTCCACCTAGAGGTCGCACTCGCCGCGAGGTGCCTCGCCCTGCAAGAAACCATCGACCTACACGTCCATGTGTACGAGCGAATCGTGTACATAGGTATCTACAAGGCCAATGAGGATGCTACGACGTTGGCCTTATTCAAGCGGCTGGAAGCCTTGGATGCCTTTGCTGAGAAGCACCTTGACCTCGCCAAAAAAGTTGTGTCATCCCTTTGCTTAATTATATGTATCACTGTAACTAGTACTCCATCCATCAATTTATAAGTTGTGCTGCCAGTGTTTGGGGCTGGCGCACGATCACGCACGTTCATGTGCATGTGGTTGCGCCAGGCGTGGCGCGACGATGCAGTTACCCGCTGCAAAAACTACCATGCGGGGGACGTGGCATTGACCATTGGGCGGCAACAGTCGGTAATTCGGGTGCCCAATAAAGGATGCAAAGAGGGATCCTACAGTAGCAAGGACCAGCTTCCCTACTGATAGCTCATCTAACAGAACTCCCAAGTTAGGTGTGCTAAGGATGGAGTAGTATTAAAAATTTAATTGCGTTGAATGTATATAGTGCTCCATCATATTAGTTGAATTAACCTCGAGGTCCTTGTTTTGTAACTTTTTACATTTTTTGTTTTTTGTACACATGTTGATTGGCTTGAAGAAGGTCTATCTCGTTACTTTTTGATATTTTTTGTTTTTTGAACACATGTTGATTGGCTTGAATGAAGGTCTATCCCGTTACTTTACCATGTTTCCAAAACATGGACCTCGAGGTTAATTCAACTAATAGGATGGAGCATTATATACAGTCAACGCAATTAAATGTTTTCCAAAAAAAGTGATATGATTTCTGTGAAACTTATAAGTCATGTATGTCAAATTAACCTCTGTGTACTTGTTCTTGAATTAACCTCCGAGCCTTTTTGCCACGTATCACACACATCTTGTTAAGTTGAACCGTTTATGTTCTCTTCCCTAATCGAAAATAGTTCATTCGACTGAACCATATGCCATATATCACACACACCTTGATCTGGCTGACCGTTTCTGTTGCTTTCCCTAATAGCAAATAGTGCATCGGGGCAAACCATATGCCGTATATCGCACACGCATTGATATGGCTGCTCGTTTCTGTTGTTCTGTCTAATCGCAAATAGTTCATCTAGATCAACCGTATGCCCTGCTTCACACACGCAACTAAAATCTGAACCGTGTTTGATGCATCCGTCATCGCAAACGTTTTGCACCTTTTCTGATGGTTTTTTTACACCACCGTTTGCGATTATGGCATCGCACACAGTTTCGTCGAAGGGTCTCTGATCGTAGTGTCGCGTTAGCAGCATCCTACAGTAGTGGGGATTCACCGTGTGGGATGTACATACCTACGAAAATGATTGGGTTTCGATGCCTCGCCCGATCACACACGAGCTCATTTGGTGTCCCAGGAGGGCCTATCCCCGATGGTTTATGGGTCGTGTGGGAAGGAGCCCCCCTATCGCCCACACTCACTTGGCGACGGTTCCAAATGCCGTCGCGGAAAGGGGTTAAAAACCGTTTGTATAGCACGTCACTGTACCAGTGCTTGTTGTTGTACATATTGTTTGCAAGAGGGATTCATAAACATGGAGGTACGTTTCTCAATCTTATGTTTTGCTCTGATGCATATAGCCAAGATACATGTAACTCTCTGCTTACTCTGTCATGGTATGCATTCACATGTTATTATATTCTATCTTCACATGATTGCATACTGTAGGGGGAGCTTATGCATGTTACATGTTCCTCCAAAGCTTTACTTGCTACTCTTCATATCATTTACTTAAGTCTTTGATGTATTTTGTCATCAATTACAAAAAAAGGGATATTGAAAGCACAAGTGCTCCTTGGCTGATTTGTAATTAATGTTAACATATCTCTTGTGGGCTAATGCTTCTATCTAGTGTATATTAGACAAGTTCAACAATGGTGTGGAAAGGACAAGAGGATGTGGAACCTCTTCAAGGTGCTAAGGATATGCATCGGCTAAAGCTTGAGACTCTTCATTTCTGCTTTAGTGATCCAAGATCACATTGAGTCCATAGGAAGGTCAATACTATTAAAAGGGGATGAGGTGCAGCTTAATGGCTTGCTTGCTCAAATGCTTACTGATATTGCTACTAAACCCTCAACCACTTTCTCCATCCTGATATATAAAAAGCCTAAACTCCAACTCGGCCCCACCGATTCTTTCTATCCAGCGCCACCGGATTCATATGACATAGCCATAGCTAGAAACCCTAACAGTTCGGCCACAACAATACGGATCTCGGTCTCACCGAGATGGCCTTGCCAACTCCCTATTATTAGTTGCATTTATTTCGATCTCACTGAAATTTCAATCGGTTTCACCCAGATGACTTGACCAATTCTAGGTTGCCCAATTGCTTCACTTCGATTTCACAGAGTCGATGCAATTGGTGCCACCGAGATGAGGTTTACCCTAAGCCCTAGCACGTCGGTCCCACCGAGTTGTTCCAGTCAGTCCCACCGAGATTCCTAACATTCACATTTTGAACTAATCGGTCCCATCGAGTTTCACTATTCGGTCTCATCGAGATGGGTCAAATGTGTGTAACAGTTGGATTTTTTGTGGAGGCTATTGTCGGTGTCAAAACCGGCGGATCTCGGGTAGGGGGTCCCGAACTGTGCGTCTAGGATCGATGGTAACAGGAGACAGGGGACACAATGTTTACCCAGGTTCGGGCCCTCTCTATGGAGGTAATACCCTACTTCCTGCTTGATTGATCTTGATGAATATAGAGATTACAAGAGTTGATCTACCACGAGATCATAATGGCTAAACCCTAGAAGTCTAGCCTTGCTATGATTATCTGGGGCTATCTATGGACCTAGCCCTCCAGTTTATATAGACACGGGAGGGATCTAGGGTTTACACAAGGTCGGTTACAGAGAAAGGAATCTTCATAGTTGATCACCAAGCTTGCCTTCCACGCCAAGGAGAGTCCTATCTGGACACAGGTAGAGTCTTCAGTCTTCATATATTTATGGCCCATCAGTCCGGCCCATATCCAATAGGTCGGACACCCGAGGACCCCTTAGTCCAAGACTCCCTCAGTAGCCCCTGAACCAGGCTTCAATGACGATGTGTCCGGTGCGCAGATTGTCTTCGGCATTGCAAGGCGGGTTCCACTTTCCGAATACTCTAAGATGGTCTTCGGATAAAACGAAGGTGTCCGGATCTGCAACATAAGTACCACACACAACTGCAGAGAATATAATATTTCACGAGTCCCATCTGCTGACAACTTTTTACAAGATGACATCACGTCTGTCCGGCCATTATATTAAACCATTTTTGTCTGTCGTTCCGCGTTTCAAGATGCGGTTTCCATTGGCACGTTTTGTCAAAGCAGACATCGTGCCCTCTTATCGTGGGATTCTCATTAATACGGGTGTGGGTAACCCAACCATGTCGTTTACACAGCCCTTGGGAATAGGCGAGTTTTAGGGCGAGTGTGGAGGTGTTCGATATTCACTTCCTTTATAAGGGGATAAGGATTCCCCTCCTTCTCCCCCGCCTTCTCTCTTCCTCTGCCCTTCCACTCTTGAGCTCTAGCGCCCAAGTTCTCCTCTTTCCCACTCGAGCAAACACTCAACCATGTCCGGATCCGGAGGTCAAGGCAAGTGGATGGCCTCCTCTGTCAAGGAGAAGGACATTACCGAGCTTCGGGCGACCGGGTATCTGGCGAAGGAAATTTCCCACCGTCTTCCAGCCCAGGGGCAAGTCGTCCCCACACCGAAGCCCAACGAGAGGGTGGTATTCATCCCTCATTTCCTCCGCGGGCTAGGGTTTCCACTCCATCCTTTCGTCCGCGGGATGATGTTCTATTACGGTCTAGACTTTCATGATCTATCCCCGAACTCTTTCCTCAACATCTCGGTGTTCATCATCATGTGTGAGGCCTTCCTCCGCATCCAACCCCACTTCGGGCTGTGGCTCAAGGTCTTCAACATGAAGCCCAAGGTGGTGGATGGCCAGCACACGGAGTGCGGAGGCGCCATGGTGAGCAAGCTGACCAATGTCTCCTGGCCAAAAGGCACATTCGTGGAGACTATCAAGGAATGGCAGAAACAGTGGTTCTACATCACAGAACCCCACGGCGCCACCTGGGCCGCAGCTACCGAATTCAACTCCGGCGCTCCCATGCGACTCACCTCCTGGGTTGAGAAGAGCCCGAATTGGTCTTCGTCAGACGAGCTGATAGCACTGCAGACGCGCGTGAAAAGCATGGTGGACAAAGATATCAAGCTTGTCAATGTAATCCAGGTAATGCTAGTTTGTCGGATTGTCCCGTGCCAAAGCCGAAGTCGCCCTTTGTGGGAGTTCAATCCGAAGAAGTACCATACCATGAAGAGGCTCTTCGAAACCACTCACGAAGATGCCTGGAAGTTGCTCTTCAAGGGCAACGAGACACCGCCAGCCACAGACTCGGACCGCGGGCATGACATTAACCACCTCGCCAACGAGGTATGTTTTTTTATGCATCCTCTACTTGCTTGTTTCAAGGATGATATCTGAGCTTTTATTATCACTGCTTCTTCAGGAATGGATGGAGATGGCGAAGCGGATCCAGTGTCCGGCTCCGCTGCCTCAAGAACTAGTCATCCTGCGTCTAGCGAAGATGCTGGTGTCGACGCCCTATAAGGCGCAGGACAAGAAGGCCAAGGGGACCCGGAGTGGCCCCCGCCGCAAGGGCGCTTCGGACGTGAAGTCCGAAGACAAGACCCGCTCCTCCGCTGCTGGAGACGACGACGATGAGGAGGAGGAGGATAACGACTCTCCCCCTGATGGGGGGAGGAAGAAGAGGGCGGCCTCCACAAATCTGGAGGCGGAGGCGCCCAAGAAGGGGAAAGGCCCTCTCGTGGGCAGCTCCGCGTGGGACGTCGACAGCAGTTCGGAGTGGCGCCCCCGGAACAAGCCCCTGGCCGCATCGTGAGTACTAAGAACCCGTACACATGCATTTATCCGGCCTTTCCACCTTATGGTACTTTATATGGTTTAATCATGTTATTGCAGTCTGGCCCATGACAGCTCCCAGTGATCCTCATCAAGAGGCTCGTGGGACTCAAAGGAAATGGCCAGCGAGACACCGCCGGCCGCTTACTCTCCCAAGGCCAAGGGAGACGAGGAGGTGTTGTCCCAAAGGACCTTCCCAGGCCAGGGAGAGGTTCAGGAGGCTGTCATAGCAGCGCCGGAGGGCGACACCTCGGCCGCCAGACACATGGGGGAACAGACCCCCATGGAGACTGACGATTGGGGCCGTGCACAATTTGGCCCCCCTCTGAGAACGGATCCAGAGACCCATACGGCCCCGGAGTCCGACAAGCAGCCTCCTTCAAGAGAAGAAGGCGTTCCCATCCCGCCGGCGACCTCTGTCCAACCAGAGGCACCGGATAATCTATTGGAAGCGCTACGGGGCGCTTCCATTGTGGAAGAACACCGTATCCTTATGGGTATGGTGATTGAGAAGGTTCAGTCTGTTAAGAACGGACTGACTGAAGCCTGCAGCGGCCTATTGACAGGTTTTGAGGTAAGCGACGTTAACCAAGAAAATCCCAATATAGACAGTAGCCCCTGAGACATTGTCCGGTGTTCGGAAAGAAAAGTCGGACAGAGGATCAATTAAATTTCGCAGGAAGCTAACCAAACTGTGTCTGATTTGAATAAGCAGGCGTCGCTGCTAGCCGCGACCTCTCACACTGTCGAAGTCTCTGGACTAAAGCAGAAACTGGAGCGGGCCGAAGAGGAGCTCGGCCAGCCGAGGAAGCAGCTGGAGGACCAGCAAGGTATGTAGTGACTCGCTATGTATTCGGAAAGAATAAATGATGTATACTGACCGTAGTGTCATGATATGTGTAGGGGCGATGACTGAGGTCGAGGCCCTAAAAAAGGCCCTGGCCGAAGCCGAGGGGAAAGCTGTCAAGGAGCAGGCCGCTCATAAGAAGCTTAAGGCCAGGCTGGCCGAGGTCCAGCGAGAGGTCCACGATGTTGTGAAGAAGTATGAGGCATTGGAGGGAGATGTTTCGGCTCAAGAGGCAGAACTCTCAAAGGCTCGCCAAAGCGCGGAAGTGGCCCGGGTTGAAGCCCAGGGTGCCCTCCAGGAGATCCAGGAGGCCAAGAAGATCGCAGCGGGTAAGGCATTTAGTATGCAAAGCAAGTATGTGAAGAAGAAATATTTCCTACTAACCCGGGTTCGGAGTTCTCCGGGGGCATTTGCAGATCTGCCGCACAGTGCGTCCGACGCCGCGGAGTTCTTCTGGGCCGAAGAAGGGAGCTCAACAGAGAAACTATTCTGGTCGTAATACCTTGCGCCAGAGCATCCCGTGCCCTTCATCGATCAGCTAAAACAGCTGGTTGAGCTGCATAGGGTGGCCGAACTGGCCATGAAGGATTTGATAATCCGGATGTGGCCTGCCGAAGCTATGCCCGGCAGCTACTTCGGGCTTGTGAAGCGATTGGTGAACGCATGTCCTCGGCTGGACGTCGTCAAGCGATCATCCTGCATTGAAGGTGCACGCATGGCCTTCGCCCGCGTCAAGGTGTGGTGGGAAAAGATGGACACCGTCAAGCTGACGACCGAAGGGCCACCAGAGGGCAAAGAGCACCGCACGCCCGAGCAGTATTTTGGGGATGTACTGGAGGGGTCTCGCATTGTAGCAACGCAATGTGTGCAAGACATTATTTTTGAATGAATACATTCATGTTGTCTTTGCCTTGTATGATGGAACAAAATCGCTATGTAATATAATGTTTTGTTAAAAAAAATTCTCCTCCTGCGTGGCCGTGTTATGTGAAATCTGAGAGTTGGCCAGTTGTCGGTTTCTGCCCCCACGTAGGAAATACGAGGGTGTTCGGGATATAATCTAAACACTCTTGATCCAATTGTTTGGTCCTGGAAGGAGGTGTTTAGCGCGACGAACCAGGCAATCGGACTATGCGGCTTTAGCACCGTCACTTAGCCATAGGAGTTCGACAATAGAAATATAGGCGCAGCCCCTAGTATCCGGACTAGGAAGCTGTAAACACTTGATCGGGTAAGTACCGATCCCTCGCATAATGCGGAAAAAATCTCTAAGGATTTAAGACCTCCGAAGAGCTGACCGGCTCTCGCCGCATCATGACAGTCAGTTTTCGGCTTTCTCTACTGAGGTGCTCACTTGGGTAAACCAGGGCACAATCACAGTAGTTCGCCCTTTACTACCCTAGCCGATACAGCGGAACGTAAGGTAGTAAGCACAGGAGCGGGGAAACCCAACTATTGACCAAAGACATGATTCGAAGCCAATGCATATAATGCTAAATTCGGGGTGCCGAACTGTACTGTAAAAGTGTTCGGACTTTTGTTGCCATGTTGTGGGGCGCTATGAAGCCCCTGGCAAATTGAAATGCACCAGAGTGTATGGGTGTTACCTGATAAAGTTACTAGAAAAGAAAAGACAAAATGGAAACAAAAGAAGAACAAGTGGCAAGCTAGGGCCGTAAAATTTGGGCCGCAAACTGTTTCTATGATAATTTCATTGGTGCATTAAAGCGCATTTATACAAATAATGCCATAAGCAGAATGCTATTTACTATGCCTTAACCAAGGGAGAGCTGCGTGTGGGTCCTGAAAACAGGTAAAAGGGATCGTTAAAGAAACCGCCTAAAGATTCCCGAGTATGTCCATGCTTCTTGTCACCTTGGTGTTTTTATCCTTTGAAAAGAATCGATGGTCAAGCCGCCAGAAAAAGGCTGTGAAAAAGAGAAAAAGGAAAAAGGAAATATTGAAATTATGTGTGTCCGGGGCGATCGAGCCGTATTGCGGATCACAAGCTGATTATGCCTCCATCTGTGTCCATGGTACTTTTAGTGCGTAATTATGTACGCGCGGTACAACTGCCGCCACTTGGTCAGGACTAGGACGGAGGCCAAATTGCTAGTCGAGCTCTTGACGAGCCGAGCTGTCCTTCTGCAGAATGGTTCGGACTCTCTTGACAGTGTCCGGGGGATCGGCCGCCGAATTGAGGTTCTGCTTGAAAAGGCCGCCCTGTACCTCTGCCGCTAAGGCAACGGTGTGCTCCTCGGTGCGTAGGGAGTGTTCCATGTTTCCATTGGCTGTTATGACATCGTGTGGTCCGGGCATCTTGAGCTTGAGATAAGCGTAGTGTGGCACTGCATTGAATCGAGCAAATGTGGTTCATCCAAGCAGTGCGTAGTAGCCACTACGAAAGGGGGCGATATCGAAGATTAACTCCTCACTTCAGAAGTTGTCCGGAGATCCGAAGACAATCTCTAGTGTGATTGAGCCCGTGCAGCGGGCCTCTATGCCCGGTATGACTCCCTTAAAGGTAGTCTTTGTGGGCTTGATCTGTGATGGGCTAATGCCCATTTTGCGCATTGTATCCTGAGAGAGCAAGTTGAGGCTGCTGCCACCGTCCATCAGGACTCGCGTCAGGTGGAACCCATCAATTATTGGGTCCAGGACCAGTGCGGCTGAACCGCCGTGACGAATACTAGTCGGATGATCCCGGCGATCAAAAGTGACTGGGCATGACGACCATGGATTAAATTTTGGGGCGACTGGCTCTATCGTGTAGACGTCCCTCAGCGCGCGCTTGCGCTCCCTCTTGGGGATGTGGGTGGCGTATACCATGTTCACCGTTTTGACCTGAGGGGGGAATTCTTTTGTCCCCCTGTGTTCGGTGGCCGGGGCTCCTCGTCGTCGTCTTCGCTTTGCGATCCCTTATCCTTGTTTTCGGTATTTGACTTGCCGTCCTGTTTAAAAACCCAACAATCTGTGTTGGTATGATTCGGTGGTTTGTCTGGGGTGCCATGAATCTGGCACGGATGATCAAGTATGCGTTCCAAGCTAGATGGTCCCGAATTGTTCTTTTTGAACGGCTTCTTCCGCTGACCGGACTTAGAGCCACTGAATCCGGCATTGACCATCGTATCCTCGGGGTTGTCACTGTTGTTTCGACGCTTGTACCTGTTGCGTCGGGACTTGTCGTTGCTATTTTTAGCTTCAGGGGTGCTGGTGTCGCTTGCATTGTTTTTGCTACGGGCCAGCCAACTATCCTCGCTCACACAAAAGCGGGTCATGAGTGCCGTGAGGGCCGCCATGGACTTTGGCTTCTCTTGGCCGAGGTGGTGGGCGAGCCATTCGTCGCGGATGCTGTGTTTAAAGGCCGCTAGGGCTTCGGCATCCGGATAGTCGACGATCTGGTTCTTTTTAGTTAAGAACCTAGTCCAGAATTTCCTGGCGGACTCTCCGGGCTGTTGGACTATATGGCTTAAGTCGTCAGCGTCCGAAGGTCGAACATATGTACATTGGGAGTTATCAAGGAAGGCTTCTTCCAAGTCCTACCAGCTGCCGATGGAATTTTCGGGCAGGCTGTCCAACCAGTGTCGGGGTGGTCCTTTGAGTTTCAGGGGGAGGTATTTGATGGCATGAAGGTCATCGCCGCGGGCCATATGAATATGGAGGATGAAGTCTTCGATCCATACCGCGGGGTCTGTAGTTCCATCGTATGATTCTATATTCACGGGTTTGAACCCTCTGGGAATTCATGTTCCATGACTTCGTCGCTGAAGCAATGAGGGTGTGCGGCGCCTCTATATTGGGCCATATCGCGATGTAGCTCTGATGGAGTCCTTCTGCGGCTTTCAGCTCGTGCATGATAGGGTTTGTCACGTCCGAATAGATGGCCATTGTCGCGTGTCGGGTCACGTCCTCACGATCCATAGATCGATCTAGTATGTCCTGCTTTATTGTTCAGGTCCTGCCGAAGGTCATATGTATGACCGCGAGCTGGTTTACCTCTGCCTTTGCGATGAGGCGGGGCGGGCTTTTATTCGGCTTGAGTTGCCGTTTTATCTTGACCATGTGGTGGTCGGTCAGCCGCATTGCGGGGTGGTGGTATGTGTCCCGGCGCCTCTTCATCGAACTGAGGTAGCAATTTGCACTTCGGCTAGCTTTTGGCTGGGCGCTTGAGGCCGTATTCTTCGGCTACAAGGACATCGGTCCATTTGTCATTGAGCAGATATCGGTCAGCTTGAAGCTGCTGCTGCTTCTTTTTCAGGCTCCTTGAAGTGGCTATTAGCTGGCACTTGAAGCGCTCCTGCTCAAGAGGCTCCTCAGGCACGATGAAATCCTCAGTGCCGAGGCCCGCCTCATCCTCGAATAGCGGAAGATAACTACCGTCCTCCAAGTCTTCGTGTGTGGCATGTTTACCAGGGCTAACCTGCCAATCTTCCCGTTCATCCTGTTCAGTGGCTGCATCAACGGGGTCTTTGTTGTCTTCGGCACCTTCTGGAGTGTTATCTTCTCCTGTGCCGGTGTTGCTGTCTTTACTGCGGCGTGACTTAGAGCGGCGCCGCTGGTGCCGACGCTTTGATTGTATCTCGGAAGGTTTATCCTCAGCTGATCTTCCTTGTCATCGTCGCTATTCTCCTTTGGTGCATCCACCATGTATACATCATACGAGGAAGTGGTCGTCCAGCATCCGGTGAACGATGAGTTCTGGGCCTCTTCTTCTCCGGCGTCGTCGTCCATACCGTCTATGTCGTCGGAGCCATAATCAAGCATGTTAGTTAAGTCTTCGAAAGTGGCTATGAAGTGGGCGGTGGGTGGGAAGTGAAATTCTCCATCATCAGCCTTCGGTTCGAGCCGGACACAATCCGGCTGTGAACCTCTCACTAAAGATAGTGCTCTTAACGAGTTTATCGCCCAGAGGCGAGTGCCAGAAGATGTCTGCGGCGCTGAATTCGGCGATCGATGACCGATCATGCTCGACATGCGCGGACGCACATAGTTCGGAACTTATAACCGGAAACGAGTCCGTAGCTCTAGTGACACAGATGTAACCTGAAGTTAAGTCTGTGTGCGGCTCCAACACCGGGGAGTCTGCGGCTTCTGTGGCGGCGTTGAGCTTCCTGTCCTCGGATGGCGCGACCTGTTCCGGATCAAAGGCTAGAGCGGTTTCAGGTGCAATTTCCTGGGTATGGCCCAATGACAGATCTAAGTCATGTTCATCATGGTGGCTGGGAGCGGCTGCCGTGGTATCGAATCCGTCGAAGATCAAGTCTCCACGGATATCTGCGACGTAGCTCAAGCTTCCGAATCTGACCTGGTGGCCAGGGGCGTAGCTTTCGATTTGCTCCAGATGGCCAAACGAGTTGGCCCGTAGTGCGAAGCCGCCGAACACGAAGATCTATCTGGGGAGGAAAACTTCTCCTTGGACAGCATCGTTGTAGATGATTGAAGGAGCCATCAAACCTTTTGAGGACGGCATAGTGGAACTCTCAATGAAAGCACAAATGTAGGTGTCAAAACCGGCGAATCTCGTGTAGGGGGTCCTGAACTGTGCATCTAGGATCAATGGTAATAGGAGACGGGGGACACAATGTTTACCCGGGTTCGGGCCCTCTCTATGGAGGTAATACCCTACTTCCTGCTTGATTGATCTTGATGAATATAGAGATTACAAGAGTTAATCTACCACAAGATCGTAATGGCTAAACCCTAGAAGTCTAGCCTGGCTATGATTATTCGTGGCTATCTACGGACCTAGCCCTCCGGTTTATATAGACATGGGAGGGATCTAGGGTTTACACAAGGTCGGTTATAGAGAAAGGAATCTTCATAGTTGATCGCCAAGCTTGCCTTCCACGCCAAGGAGAGTCCTATCCGGACACAGGTAGAGTCTTCGGTCTTCGTATCTTTACGGCCCATCAGTCCGGCCCATATCCGATAGGTTGGACGCCCGAGGACCCCTTAGTCCAAGACTCCCTCGGCTATTTATACCCCTCCACCCCCTTCTCCATATGTGAGAGAGCCATCAGAACGTGCCTACACTTCTAGCATACATTTTCTGAGAGAGAACCACCTACTCATGTGTTGAGATCAAGATATTCCAATCCTACCACAAGAATCATGATTTCTAGCCTTTCCCAAATTGCTTTCCACTCAAATCATCTTTCCACCATATCCAAATCTATGAGAGAGAGTTAATTGTTGGGGAGACTATCATTTGAAGCACAAGCACTGGTACGCGTCGGTCCTAAACAAACGGTTTTCAACCCCTTTCCGTGATGGCATTCGGAATCGTTGCCAAGTGAGTGTGGGCGATACGGGGGTCCTTCCCACACGACCCAGAAACCATCGGGAATATGCCGTCCTGGCACACAAGCTCGGCAAAATGAGGTCGTGTGCGACTGGCGAGCACTCAAATACAGAAATACGTACAGTAGTGCTCAAAAAAATACAATTATACAGGCGAAATCATTTCCGGTCGTAAGTACATCCCACACAGTCAGTCACCGCTAAACATTTCCGTTCATATATACATCCCACACAGTCACTCCAAGGAAAACGTTTGCGCAAGGTGGCATAACACAAATAGTTTTCAAGAGAATGTCATGTGTGATTGTTCATTGATCCAACATGGATTATTCCTAGAAACTTTGTGTGTTGCCTGAGGTCATCGCCCATGGTGTTTTCTCATTAACCGTTTGCAATAGGAAAGCCCAATTAGCAAGCTAATTGGCCAATTAGTGGGCTAATTACCCTATTATTAATAATCCATTTACTAATCTAATTGACATTCATATTAATCACATAATATATTCCATTTCCATATTAAGGAAGCAGGTTTTCATAATTGAAATACATCGTAGTACAACATGATATAGCTTCAGCACTCAGCCACCCCATTACACAACTGCACCAACAGCAAGTTTCACACGCAACATCTAGAACCTTTCGAAATTAGCATCGTAGACGGTACATAGAGAGATGCATCTCATCTAGAAAACTGCTGAAGCGGAAGGCGAATATTGAGCCTTCATTCATGTTGAAGGTCTTTGCAACTTTAGGCCAGTGCCTGTGGATGATTGACCGTCCATCCTTCGACCTCTTCAGGAACACTTCAATATTGAACCGTGGGTGTTGTATGAAAACTTTCCTCGCCTCCTGACCACAGAGGTGGTTTGAGAGGTAATCGTGAGTGAAGCCTGAAAATAAGGATGTGCATAAATATCTTCTCTATATTGGAAACGGGGCAAATGGATACAAAAAGGCAAGGTATAATAGTTAGTACCATCTTGTAAATCTCAATGCTTCCCATTGTTTCCCTGCAACACATATAAGGTATTTAGTCATCAGGTTAAGTAAGGGTTAGCATGCTATCAGTAAAATATGTTGATGAAAAATAAGCACATTGCAGATTCATCAGATTTATTCAAACCACATGGAAAACCCATTTATCCAAACCAAGCATGATTAAGAACTAGGGAATATAGCACTTGTATATGTTTCTCATGTATTAAGTGCAACCAAATTCAATTTATTCCTCACATGATATACAATAAGAGAATGCAGCCATAGCAATTGAACATCGCATTGCAGAATTGAACCAAGTAGTTAACTAAACACCACAACAAAAGAACCAAACGTTAATTGAGCACCACATTGCACAATATAACATACTCCTAATAGAAGATCAGACAGTTAACCAAACCAAGCATGCTTAACAACTTGGAAATATTGCACCCTAAAGAATTGAGCATCACATTTGCAGAATTGAACCAAGCAGTTAACTGAACACCACATTGCACGACATATAGAACATATACACTATAGCCGAAGATTGCATGGTAAAAGTAGATAGCACAATTCACCAGAATTTGTTAGGGAAAGGCAGTTGCTAGAAAAATGAACATGAGTCCTTATAGTGAGCTAGTAAGACAAGCTACTCCTCATTCTTGGAGATATCGATGACGATTGGCTCCTTGGACATGGAAGAGGGCGATGCCTCTGCATCGTGGGTGCCCTCGTTGTAGTGGTGAGTTGCCTGAGCCGCTCCGGGCAACAACCTGCTGGCTCTCGAGATGAGGTAAGAACGTGCACGCTGAGAACACCGCGTAGTCTTCATCGAAGGCACCGACGGTGGCCTCGAGAAAACACCACGAACTTTAGTTTAAAGCGGCCAACCGCGTCGCGGCGTCTGCGTGCGACGCGTCAACGGTGGCCTCGACGGCGAGGTGCTCCTCCGAGATCAGGGGGTTGGCACAAATGGTAGCCATCGTGACCTCATCCGCGCGTGCGGCCGCGATTTGCTTCTCCACTGCCAAATGCTCCTTGAGGTCCTGGCTATACTGTGTGCACCATGGCTTAGGCCGGCACTTATTTGGTGGAAGGGTCGGTGATTTGGGTGGAAGGTGTCGCGCTCGCGCCGGCAGTCGGGGCATGTGGGATGTGGAAGGAGGAGGAGGATGGGGGTCGGGTGTGGATTACCTGTCTGGATAGGCGAGGCCGAGCAGCGTGAAGGAGGGTCGCTGGCGAGGAGGTGGCGGTGCTACAAACAAGGAGTGAAGGTTTCAACTTGGGTAGGAAGGCGGAAACAGGGGAAATGTGGCTTTTGGTAAGGGGAGGGGCGGGGAGGTAGATATTTCGACGGAAGCCGAAAATTTGGAATCGCTTCAGCCAAAATACTGGCGCGCAAAGTGTCATCATACATGGTCCCTTATTCAGAGCGGGCTGTGGACTTTAGCCGTTGCACCTTCTTGCGTAAGCCGTATGCGTACTATACTCCGACGGTGCTCCAAGATATTTTGTGCTACATCTCACATGGTTGGTTGTAATAAACAGTGTGTGATCTACTTGATTTTTCGTCTTGATTTGAATTACATAATGGGGTCACAGCGGCCATGGATGGTGTTTCAATTGGTAGACCTTTTTATTTGCAGTGATCATAAAAGAATTGGAATTATTAGGGTTCATATGGACATTTTTATGCATTAACTGAGTTTTCAATGCATTTATGTGCATAATTCAAATTTGAACTACATGCACATGCTCCAGTGAATATAAATTGGTTGAAAAATCAAATCTTTGTCCTTCGGTGCATGCTTAGGTCTCATGCAAGAAATGGGAGTGAATTTCAAACACCACGGCACCGTTAATTGCCGGCAAAACATTGAGATGCCTGGTTTTTAAATTCTAGTAAATCCAAAACTCGTCTGAAATTCATGAAACTTGGCATGCTATCATGGAGCGGCATCAACATGCCATGGTAAATTTATTGTCCCATTTGGGGCAGGTTTGGGTATATGCTTGTCACAAACCAGAGCTTCTCACAACAAGCATGATGGTTTCGGTAGGGAATGCCCCACCTTTGGGGACGAAACGATATCCATTGCCTCTTATTGCTTTCAAAAAATTTCTCGTGTCAACATAGAACAACAGGAGTGTTGTGTTATTTTTTGTGATTTTTCGGGGTTCATTTGGACATTTTTATGCATTAACTAAGTTTTCAATGCATTTATGTGCATAATTCAAATTTGAACTACATGCACATGCTCCAGTGCATATAAATTGGTTGAAAAATCAAATCTTTGTCCTTGGGTGCATGCCTAGGTCCATGCAAGAAATGGGAATGAATGTCAAACACCCTGCCACCCTCACACGGCCGCAAACATTGAGATACCTGGTTTTTAAAATCTAGTAAATCCAAAACTCATCTGAAATTCATGAAACTTGGCATGATATCATGGAGCGAAATCAACATGGCATGGTAAATTTTTTATCCCATTTGGGGCAGGTTTGGGTATATGCTTCTCACAAACCAGAGCTTCTCACAACAAGCATGATGGTTTCGGTAGGAAATGCCCCAACTTTGGGGGCGAAACGATATCCATTGCCTTTTATTGCTTTCAAATTTTTTCTCATGTCAACATAGAACAACAGGAGTGTTGTGTTATTTTTTGTTATTTTTCGGGGTTCGTTTGGACATTTTTATGCATTAATTGAGTTTTCAATGCATTTATGTGCATAATTCAAATTTGAACTACATGCACATGCTTCAGTGCATATAAATTGGTTGAAAAATCAAATCTTTGTCCTTGGGTGCATGCTTAGGTCCCATGCAAGAAATGGGAATGAATGTCAAACACCCTGCCACCGTCACTCGGCCGCAAACATTGAGATACCTGGTTTTTAAATTCTAGTAAATCCAAAACTCGTTTGAAATTCATGAAACTTGGCATGCTATCATGGAGCAGCATCAACATGCCATGGTAAAAATTTTCCCATTTGGGGCAGGTTTGGGTATATGCTTCTCACAAACCAGAGCTTCTCACAACAAGGATGATGGTTTCGGTAGGGAACGTCCCAACTTTGGAGGCGAAACGATATCCATTGCCTCTTATTGCTTTCAAATTTTTATCATGTCAACATAGACAACATGAGTGTTGTGTTAGTTTTTGTTATCTTTCGGGGTTCGTTTGGACATTTTTATGCATTAATTGAGTTTTCAATGCATTTATGTGCATAATTCAAATTTGAACTACATGCACATGCTCTTGTGCATATAAATTGGTTGAAAAATCAAATCTTTGTCCTTGGGTGCATGCGTAGGTCCCATGAAAGAAAAATGGGAATGAATTCCAAACACCCTTCCACCATCACTCGGCCGCAAACATTGAGATACCTGGTTTTTAAATTCTAGTAAATCCAAAACTCGTCTGAAATTCATGAAAATTGGCATGCTATCATGGTGCGGCATCAACATGCCATGGTAAATGTTTTGTCCCATTTGGGGTAGGTTTGGGTATATGCTTCTCACAAATCAGAGCTTCTCACAACAAGGATGATGGTTTCAGACAGAGCACCCGTATGCAAAGTGAGAGCAGGATTTGTACATCTCTTGAACACAAATGTTCTTTTGGATGACCCGTGTGAACCACTTACAAACAATTTGGTGCGATTTGCATCTGTCATATTGGGTATGTTGCCATTTGTCAGACCAGAAAGATTGGCATTTGTTGATCTAGTAACATTGCCATTTGCCAACCTTGTAACACTGCGATTTGTCAAAATATGAAGCTAAAAATCACTAGCAGTATCTAATTTTTGCAACTAAAATTCAGTAATTAAGCATAGATGGAGGCGAGGAGGCGTGTTCAGTCAGGTGTGCTGCGCGCGGCGCAGTACTATTCGATTTGACAGCGGGCGGCGCAGTTCCCGACACGGCTTTAATGCAGACGAGGGAGAGGGCCGGTAGCGGTTCCTGAAATGTTGGACGGCCAATGATGCACCCTTCTTCAATTAGCATCGTGTGAATGCATGAGGGAAGTAATGGGAGGACCGGGAAAAGAGGCAGCACGATGTGAATGCAACACAGTTTGCACTCATGTAAAGGCGCCCCTCCATTCCAATGCATCTACCACATCGTATGCACCTAACTAAGCATTTTCCTAAGCACCTGCAGTAATAAGCGCAAAAGTGCCCACTTCAAACCCATGGCGCCGATGCGCATGAGCAGCTAGCGGCTGTGCCAGATGGTCCACAACGCCGGCCTGCGGCATGGCATCGTGGATCGTCTCCATAAGGTGTTGGCGATCGGCTGGTGGATGGCCGCTGTCGACGCCAGCTACGACTCTCAGTTGGACTAGATGATCGTTCGCACCACCAACAGGTTCACCGTCGTCAAGAAGCTCGCGGATGACATTGCCGTACTCCTCCAGCCCGCGCACCCGGGCTCCTCATTGCCTGCCACCCTAATCAGCCTCCATGGTCGGAACCTCTTTCAAGCACTGGTGGCCCTACGACTGTCCCGCCGACGCCACGAAGAATGTCCACCTAGAGGTCGCGCTCGCCGCGAGGCGCCTCGCCTTGCAAGAAACCGTCGACCTACGCATCCATGTGTACGAGCGAATCATGTAAATAGGTATCTACGAGGCCAGTGAGGACACTACGACATTGGCCTTATTCAGCCGGCTGGAAGCCTTGGATGCCTTTGCTGAGAAGCACCTTGACCTCGCCAGAAAAGCCGCCGGTCGATGGCCCGGCCGGCGCACTGAGTTGAGGAGGAGGAGGTCGTACATTGATGGATGCATCTTTCTTCTTGCCTCCTGTAACCACCACTGCGATCGCATCATCGTGGCCTTAATTCTTATTTTGCTATTGCATTCTCGTTCCAGTCAATACAGACATGTGTGATCCATTTGCTCAATACAGACATGTCCGTTCCAGTCTTATTTTGATTGGCTTGAATGCAGGTCTATCCCGCCGTTAGGCGCCGCGGCGCGCTCTGCTCGCGTCCGTTGGCGCGCTCTGCTCATGTTCGTTGGCATGCTCGGCTTGTGGACAGATTTTCCTTGCGTGTTCAACTGCTATATGCATACACACACACACACACACACACACATATATATATGGTTGCTTGCCGTTGAGGCGACCGCTGAGCGATCTTCTTGCGTCCCTTCGCGCACGCTCTGCCAACGGTTGGGCGTGCGCACGATCACGTCGGGGGCCGCGTATGCATGCGGTTGCGCGGCGCGCTTTGCCACGCAATGCAGTTCCGTGCGGCACGATGGAGTCACGCTGCAAATTAGAACTGCCATCAGGGCCTATCGATATTCCTGGGCGTCCGGCTTCCCCATTAATTCCCGCGGCCATTATAACCTTAGTCTCTTCAACCTTTCGATCGCTCCCCACAACACAACAAGCACACCCACTACGACACATAGAGAGGGGATGTACAGCAGCGCTCCAATGGAGTTCGGCAAGCATAGAGTGGAGACCCATGCGAGGGAGACGGACTTCTCGGTGGTGTACACCATCGAACCGGCCGTGGTGGACGACTACATCAACAACGTTGAGCAGTTGCTTACTGGAGACAAGTACAAGGTGGTCAGCATCGATCTCCAGTACACCGTCGGTCGTCCCGTCATAGATCTGAAGGTTGTTGTCGCCCAGTTGTGCATGCGCCATCATGTCCTCATCTACCACTACTACATGGCCACAAAGCCTTGCGACCGTTTCAACAGGTTTGTCAACAGCACCGACTACAAGTTTGCCACGGTGGAAACCAAAGACGATGTAAATGCGCTCAGTGTTACGGGCTTGGCCTGCAAGAACCTTGTCGAAATCTATGACCACTACAGGGTCTGGGGCATCACTAAGAAGGACTCCTTGGTCTAATTTGCCTCGGCCATCATCGACCCCTACTACGAAAAGATGAAGCAGGATGCTCAAAGAACAAGTCCCCTATCCTGGCACAGGGCCTGGATGCGGCAACTGGATGGACCTCACTTCAGGTTCGCGACCAAGAGCATGTACACATGCTACGAGATGCACAGGCGGATCGTGGACATGAGGAAGTGCCTCGTTACCAAAATCGACGAGTCCGGATCGAGCCACAAGCAGAGCAAGCGTCACAAGAAGTAGATGATGATCAGATGATCGTTTATGCTAGTTAATCATACATGTAATATATAGTTTACTTTATTGGTGTGTGGAAATGTCATGTGTGTAGTAGCCACCTATGTAATTATGCATGTAATAGTTTGCTTTGGTGTGTGCTAATGCCATGGTTGTAGTAGTCACCTATGTAAGTGGATGTTTAATTTGGTTATGCAAACATGTCCTTATAAGTGTGTGTGTGTGTGTGTATGTTGTTGTTCTGTATGCAATCATGTCGCACAACACACACGTCTTATTAGCAGCAACCGTCTGTGTTATTATCGGTCTTCACACACATTTCTGATTACAGACCTGTTTGCCGCGTATCACACACATCTTGTTAAGTTGAACCATTTCTGTTCTCATGTCTCAACGCAAACAGTTCATCCGAGTGAACCGCATGCCGTATATCGCACACACCTTCATCTGGCTGACCGTTTTTTTTTGTTGCCTAAGTCATGAAGATCTACCCGAGTGAGGCAAGTACTTCGTGGGCGATGGCCATGATGGGATATACAAGATTGCTTCTTCGCGGACCCTTCGTGGGTGGAGCCGTCCGTGGACTCGCGCAACTGTTACCCTTCGTGGGTTGAAGTCTCCATCGATGTGGTTGTACGATAGCACCACCTATCAGAACCACACCGAAAATCTCCATGTCTTCTTTGCGTTTGCACACTCCAATCCCATCATTTACTTTCTTGCAATTAGCATGCTTTACTCTTTCCGTTGCATATACTCTTGTCATGCTTGCTTGAAATGTATTGTGAATGCTTAAACTTGTGCTAAATCTCAACCTTAACTTGAAGAATCTAAAAACTGCTACTTTTGCTTGTTAAGGGTCTAATCACCCCCCCCTCTAGACCCCTCTTCTCGATCCTTTCAACTGGGCACTATATCAATAGATTAGTCCCCAAAAATGATATAAAGTTGCTATAAAATGAATATAAAACATTCAAGAATGATAATATAACAACATGGAACAATAAAATAATTATAGATATGTTGGAGACGTATCACACTACTTCACTTGTTTTAAAGACATGCACACTAGCGAAATATTTCATCTATATCAATGTACACAGAGAGAATTTTTTTACCAGAGAGGAAAGAGTTCATCCATCTATAATGCCCTGCTGCTGGCGCAGCTTCTTCATCATCATCATCATCTTCTTCTTCTTCTTCTTCTTCTCATTTCCTGTGGGAGACGTCTTCGCAACAACCTCTTTCGACATTGCAACTATGTCAAACTCACACTGGCATCGAGGGTAGCATATTTTATCCGCTCGTAGGTCAAGGGATAATTCTCCCATCCAGACGACCTTAATCCCATCGTCTCGTCACCCTTCTCAAGATTTTTTCCGACCATAGAATTTCTACGTCGAATAGGGATGATGTTTTTTTTATCACAATCGTCTATAGGAATTCTTGTTTGTAGGTCGCGATGTTTTTTAAGTCAATGTTGTACGGCACGAGCTTCTGTTTGTCCCCTTCGATGGCTGCCCCACAGAAGTATATGTCCTACCGAGACATGAAGTCGTGGAGCTCACCTGGTATGAAGGGCGCGTGTACGATGTGATACACCAAAACTTCATCTTCGAGGCACAACTGAAGGACGACGGCGCGTTGGATCATCCCAGTGGCACGTTCCGTGTACTCTGCGTCGAGACCGGTAACCTTCATCTCCACCTTTTTGAGGGAGTTGGATACATTGTTGATCCACTCCTGAACAACTCTTGGGTGGTCGGTGACGGTGGCAACTATGCAAAGAGGCCCACAAGGAATATGCAATTGTTATCAACACATATAAGGAAACACTTGTCCACCATTTGGTTGTATAAAAAAACTGGAAAGATTTACATGATATTGTTATTGCTCATATATTGTTGGCTGGCTCCATAGTATCACAAAATCATAGCGTAAGAATTCTGCCTCTACTCGAGTCACATTGAAGCCTCCTTGGTTTTCTGCTCAGTCCGAGCTAAGCTCACCACGAAAGAAATGAAACATTTCATCTCCACTAGTAAAAAAATGGAACTACTCAAATGTATATATATTTTTTGGTATAGATACATGAAGGTGTGAAGGACACTAGGACGAGGAGAAAATAAACAAAAGCACGTAGAAAACGAGTCTGGAGAAACTAAAAACATTTCCAACTGTCCGAGCCCTTCTCGCCCGGTTAGTTTGGACCCTGACCTCCCCCTACCCCCTCCCGCGCTTTTCTCTCTCTGCCCTTCTCTCCCTCCGCGCACAGCCACACCACTCCCCCCCCCCCCTCCCCCTCTTTCTCTCTCTCCTTCTTGACCCCTATCTCTCTCCTCGCCCCCTTCTCTCCCCCCCGATCGACCCAAGAACTGCCGATTTCGCCGGTTCTTGGCTCGATCTCTCCTCGTTGGCTCGTGGGGATCACCTCCTGTTTGGCCATAAAGATTCCAGATCCCCACCTGTTTCCTGGTTCGATCTCTTAGACCGATTCGATTTTACCGCGCACAACAAGGAAGCATTCCTTTCATATCTGGGCCCGAGCGATTGGATCGTCCCATGCTCCACTGCGACGCGGATATCCTGAATAACAAAAATATTTCCCATCCAGATTCCATCGGATTGTATCATAATTGGTGAAAGGTGTGACGTTAAGACATAATTTTGGTCGGAAATTCTTCGACATGGGGAGGGTGAAGCTCAAGATCAAGAAGCTGGAGAACACCAGCGGGCGGCAGGTGACATATTCTAAGCGGCGGTCAGGGATTCTCAAGAAGGCCAAAGAGTTATCCATTCTTTGTGATATCGATCTCATTCTTCTCATGTTTTCCCCCAGTGGAAGGCCTACCATATGCGTCGGCGACAAAAGGTAATGGTTTTGATTCATCTGGGTTGATTCATTCAGATTTAGGTCAACAAGCCCATAATATGACTACAGAGATGGACATTTAATTTTCTCTTAAAACAAATACGCTTAGTTTTTTTATGAAATTGTTGCAATTTTGCCATTGAATTGCTCCATTTCTTGGCTGATTAGTTAATTGAAACAAAGGAATTGATTTTTCAAAGCATTTCACCAATTCTGAAATTTACCTGTATGGTCCTATGTTCCGACTGAAGCACCATTCAATTTACAGTTTTTATGTCATTGTGCTTCTTTCATTTTTGCAATAGTAGTTCCATGCTTTTTCTTTTGGGTGAAATCGTAGAATTACAAAACAATGCTTTAGCCATATATCTGTCATGTTTTCAGATATGGGTTGCTAATAATATTTAGGATGGCAGAGTTAAATCAGAATTGCATGTTTACCTGATATACTATTCAATTTGCAGCCCCATAGACGAAGTCATTGCAAAGTATGCACAACAAACTCCTCAGGAAAGGGCTAAAAGGTATTTGAGTTACATACATTTTCTGTTTACCTGCTGAACCAATTATATTAACATATCAGCTGAAATTCATTCTTTCTGTTTAACAGGAAGCTGGAGAGTTTAGAAGTATGTTATGCCAACAGATAGAGTTATTTATCAAGGCATTTTTCCTTAGCAGATTAAGTTTGAGAATGAGCTGACTAATCTGCTTTTGTTCCCAAAAGGCACTAAAGAAGACATTCAAGAAGCTAGACCATGATGTCAACATTCAGGACTTCTTAGGCTCCGGGTAATTTTGCTACTATTTATTTTGGATATCAAGAGAGCAGCATGATTGCAGAAATGTATAATTCCAACGAAATTTCTTATTATTTAGTTCTTTTCAATCTATTGCAGGGGTCAGACGGTCGAGGTACTTCTTCAACATATATCACAGCTAGGGCGATGAGCACTTCATGAAATTTCTTCTTTCTGGTTTTCGCTATCTAATGCTCGTTGGCTCAATTGTTTCACAGGAATTATCTAGTCATCTTGGCGCATTGCAATGTCAAATGGCAGATGTTCAAAAGCGTCTCAGGTAGTTAATTAGCACCAATTCACTTAAGCAGCTCCACAAATTTGCTACTTTATTGATTGATTCAATGTAATAAGTAGAGACATATACGCTCTTTACTTAAAAAAAGAGGCATATCTGTTGAAATCTTTCCATTCAGTGCCGTCTAAAGTAATGTTTTCATGACACGTGATCTTCACTTCATAAGGGGCCTTTGAAAAAAATGCATTTATGGTAGAGTTAATTGTAGCTCTTTACAAAAACTTGAAGGGAAACCATGAAAATTGAGGAGCATAACAGTTGGGCATATTTTTTTCTTCAGTTATTGGAGCGATCCCGAGAAGGTTGAGAATATAGACCATATAAGAGCGATGGAGCAATCTCTCAAAGAATCTCTTAATCGCATCGGCATTCATAAGGTAGAGATATCCCTAAACCTTCTTATTAACTCCAGCCGATCTTAATGCGTGCTGCACACTGTGTTCAGCATAACCGGCTAGCTGTTCAATATCCGAAGTATAAATTCTGTTAAATTTTGTATTGTCACTCAGAATTCGATCTCATGTTGTACCCTGTTGGATATGCTTAGGAGAACTTTGCAAAGCAGCATCTGATGGGCCTACAGTGCGCTGCTGCTCAGGTAATAGTTTTCAGCTTCACAAATTCAGAGCTTTTGGTTTCAGGTTCAGATATCTGATCGAGATGTTGGCCCTTGCTATTTAATTTCAGTTCCAGAACGAGATGCAGCTACCTCTGGGGCTAACCGGTGACCCGAACCCTTCGTCGTGGTTCCACAGCGGCGGCGGCAGCGATGGACAGCCGGCCATGATGTTACCTGAAGACCCCAGCTTGCTCCATCAGAGGTGAGTATCGGGACTGAGCTCAGGGGTGGTTGGTCAAGAATTTTGTTACGCACTACTGTAGCATTTATGTGAAGAAGAAACATAATCGTCCACGACTCACGCACTCCACCACGCAGGGACATCGGGTGCTCGACGAGCACGTCGCTGCAGAGCTACCCGGGCTACTTCAGCATGAGCAAGCAGTCGACGGACACCGCCGGGGGCGAGCAGCAGCACCAGCAGGCAGCGGCGGTACATCAGCACCAGCACCAGCAGCCGGAGTTCAGCCAGGGCGACTGCCTGACGTCACTGCATCTCGGCGCGCAGTTCCCGTACCAGTCCGCCTTCGACCACGCCAGCCTCCTCAACGACAGGCTCTTCAGGCCGGACATGGAGCTGCACGTCGACAACGCGGCGGCCTCGGCCATGGACTTCGTCGGCGGCCACTATGAGATGCCGAGGCCCGGCGACGAGGCCAGCTTCCAGAACTGGGCATCGGCGGCATGCGGCGCCACCATGTACGATCACCAGCAGCAGCAGCCATCTGCCCAAGTGAGTAATATCCGGCCTGAAGAGCCTGTCCATCAAGTATCCTGATGATCTCAGAAAATATTCCATGAATAAATGACGAACGAGCATTTCTTCCAAATATCCGCGAAATGATTGTTTTTCCTTTCTGAGAAAAATATTTTCTTCAGCTTTTGATCTGGTCTTCTTTTCAGCTTATTGTTCAGAACATGACTGAATCCCTGACCGTCAGCTCCCTGCAGCAGCAACTCTGACAGCAGCTTCATTCCACCACGCCACTGCCGTACATCAGCAGCTCATGATTTGATGATTCTTTAGCCAACGAACCGAAGCCTAAAGGCCTTACCATCGCTCCTAAAAAGAATCCTTCTCAGTCAGTTTGTTATTCCGTAGGAATGAAACAAGGTGTATAGGGGAAAATTGAATTTGTCAGTGTAAAGCATATACTGACCATAGCCGATTCAACTTGTAAAATATAAATGGATTCTTAACTCTAATGTAAACTATGCTGCAGTTTTGCCATGAAAAAGGTTGGGCAGCTAACATCCTCCAAGCGAGCAATATTGTATTACCTCTGTCCAGTTCTCAAAATGTTGACGTCCTGAACATTGACAGGGTCTCCAAAACACAGCATTTGTTTGTACTATAATATATACTACATGCGTAATTTTAAAACAATCTATGTTCCAAAATACATGACTTCCTGTAAAGCATGTAGTTAAACTTCTCTACCTTCGAATTATTTTTTGGCACACGCTAGGCGCCGGTCTACCGGCTAAAACTTCGGGCGGTCGCCTGCCAGATGTGCATAAGGGTCATGCGGGCCGTGCGATTCCTGAGTGCCGTCCTCATCTTCAAATACTCCGTGGTAAAAAAAAAGGGGAGGAACCCCCCCCCCCCCCACCACCCCCAACCTCGTCGAACTGCCGCACGGGCTCACGCACGCTCCTCGCCACCGCACTTCCGTGCTTGGGCACGCTCCTCGCCGCTACATTTCCGGACTTGCGCGCGCTCCTCACCGCACTTGAGGCCCCAACGTGTGCCACCGTTTAAGCATTGAATCTGGTTTGTAGCACTTTGTCGCCCTTGCCGTGCTACCACCATGCTACCGGCGAGCTTGTTGCCCCATGTCGCCTCGGTCACAGCACGCGCTGTTGAACTCATGGCGCACGTTCACTGCGGTCTCCGGGCGTACACCATGGCTTGTGCCTGTCGTGCTCCAGTAAACACTAGACGCAGCAAAAATTGCTCACCGACCATAGCACTAAAGGATTTGGTGGCTCTGGCGGGTCGTGTCGGACGCAACAAAAAGAAAAAAAATGCTTTCAGCTCTGAACAATGATAGTTCCAGCAAATCTGGCTGGTGATTCCAGCAAAAAAATTGGACGATTAGAGGTCGTCAATTCTAGTTCCAGCATTTTGCCGCACAGTTCCAGCATTCGTGTTGCCCTGTTCCAGCGCAGTCGTCGCGGTTGCAACGTCACCCCCCGCCCGCTCCCAGCTAACGGTCACCATGCTTGTAGGAAAAAACGCTAACGGTTCCAGCTCGCGGTCACCACGGTGGCTGATAACCCACAAGTATAGGGGGTCGCAACAGTTTTCGAGGGTAGAGTATTCAACCCAAATTTATTGATTCAACAAAAGGGGAGCCAAAGAATATTCTCAAGTATTAGCAGCTGAGTTGTCAATTCAATCACACCTGGAAACTTAATATCTGCAGCAAGGTATTTAGTAGCAAAGTAATATGATAGTAGTGGTAACGGTGGTAAAAGGTAACGGTAGCAAAAGTAATATTTTTGGTGTTTTGTAGTGATGATAACAATAGCAACGGAAAAGTAAATAAGCGAAGAACAATATCTGGAAAGCTCGTAGGCAATGGATTGGTGATAGAGAATTATGCCGGATGCGGTTCATCATGTAACAGTCATAACCTAGGGTGACACAGAACTAGCTCCAGTTCATCAATGTAATGTAGGCATGTATTCCGAATATAGTCATACATGCTTATGGAAAAGAACTTGCATGACATCTTTTGTTCTACCCTCCCGTGGCAGCGGGGTCCTATTGGAAACTAAGGGATATTAAGGCCTCCTTTTAATAGAGTACCGGACCAAAGCATTAACACATAGTGAATACATGAACTCCTCAAACTACGGTCATCACCGGGAATGGTCTCAATTATTGTCACTTCGGGGTTGCCGGATCATAACACATAGTAGGTGATTATAAACTTGCAAGATAGGATCAAGAACTCTCATATATTGATGAAAACATAATAGGTTCATATCTGAAATCATGGCACTCAGGCCCTAGTGACAAGCATTAAGCATAACAAAGTCATAGCAACATCAATCTCAGAACATAGTGGATACTAGGGATCAAACCCTAACAAAACTACCTCGATTACATGATAAATCTCATACAACCCATCACCGTCCAGCAAGCCTACGATGGAATTACTCACGCACGGCGGTGAGCATCATGAAATTGGTGATGGACGACGGTTGATAATGACGATGGCGACGGATTCCCCTCTCCGGAGCCTCGAACGGACTCCAGATCAGCCCTCCCGAGAGAGTTTAGGGCTTGCCATGGTGTTATTTTATATATTCCAAAATAACACCATGGCAAGCCTAGTTCCATTCAAATCATGCAAGTTAGAGTCCAAAATAAGGGCAAAAGTGTTTGGAAAAGTATATATGACGGAGACATATCAACTCCCCCAAGCTTAAACCTTTGCTTGTCCTCAAGTAATTCAGTTGATAAACTAAAAGTGATAAAGAAAAATTTCAACAAACTCTGTTTGCTCTTGTTGTTGTAAATATGTGAAGCCAGCATCCAAGTTTTCAGCAAAGATAATGAACTAACCATATTCACAATAACATTTAGGTCTCATGTTTCTCATATCAATGACATAATGAACTAGCGAGCAATAATAATAAATCTTGGATGACAACACTTTCTCAAAACAATCATGATATGATATAACATGATGGTATCTCGCTAGCCCTTTCCGAGACCGAAAAACATAAATGGAGAGCACCTTTAAAGATTAAGGACTGACTAGACATTGTAATTCATGGTAAGAGAGATCCAGTCAAGTCATACTCAATGTAAACTAACAATAATGATTGCAAATGACAGCGGTGCTCTCCATCTGGTGCTTTTTAATAAGAGGATGATGACTCAGCATAAAACTAAATAGATAGGCCCTTCGCAGAGGGAAGCAGGGATTTGTAGAGGTGCCAGAGCTCGGTTTTGAAATACATATGAATAATATTTTGAGCGGTATATTTTCATTGTCAACATAACAACCAAGAGATGATGATATCTTCCATGCTACACATATTATAGGCGGTTCCCAAACAGAATGGTAAAGTTTATACTCCCCCTCCACCAACAAGCATCAATCCATGGCTTGCTCGAAACAACGAGTGCCTCCAACTAACAACAATCACGGGGGAGTTTTGTTTGCAATTATTTTGATTTAATTTGCATAAAGCATGGGACTAGGCATCCCGGTGACCAGCCATTTTCTCGTGAGTGAGGAGCGGAGTCCACTCCTCTTGAGAATAACCCGCCTAACATGGAATATACGGACAACCCTAGTTGATACATGAGCTATTCGAGCATACAAAACAGAATGTTTATTTGAAGGTTTAGAGTTTGGCACATACAAATTTACTTGGAACGGCAGGTAGATACCGTATATAGGTAGGTATGGTGGACTCATATGGAATAACTTTGGGGTTTATGGAATTGGATGCACAAGTAGTATTCCCGCTTAGTATAGGTGAAGGCTAGCAAAAGACTGGAAAGTGACCAGCTAGAGAGCGACAACAATCATGAACATGCATTAAAATTAATCGACACCGAATGCAATCATGAGTAGGATATAATGCACCATGAACATAAATATCATAGAGGCTATGTTGATTTTGTTTCAACTACATGCGTGAACATGTGCCAAGTCAAGCCACTCAAATCGTTCAAAAGAGGATACCACCCTATCATACCACATCACAACCATTTTAATAGCATGTTGGCACACAAGGTAAACCATTATAAGCTCCTAGCTAATTAAGCATGGAATAAGCAACTATAATCTCTAATTGTCATTGCAAACATGTTTATTCATAATAGGCTGAATCAGGAACGATGAACTAATCATATTTACAAAAACAAGAGAGATCGAGTTCATACCAGCTTTTCTCATCTCAATAAGTTCATCATATAATCATCATTATTGCCTTTCACTTGCACGACCGAATAGTATGGATAATAATAATAGTGCACATGCATTGGACTAAGCTGGAATCTGCAAGCATTCAATTCAATAGAGAAGACAAGGTAATATGGGCTCTTTGTTAGATCAACAATAATGCATATGAGAGCCACTTTAACATTTTCATTATGGTCTTCTCCTCTCGACCCCCAAAGAACAAGAAAAGAAATAAAACTATTTACACGGGAAAGCTCCCAACAAGCAAAAGAAGAACGAGAAATCTTTTTGGGTTTCCTTTTTAATTACTACTACAAGCATGGAAATTAAACTAATTAAAAGCTGCAACTATTTTTTTGTTTTTCTTAAGATTTATCAAACACACAAGAAGAAAGTATAAAAAGGAAAATAAACTAGCATGGATGATGCAATGAAAAAGTTTGAGCACCGACAACTAGCAATGAGTGAGTGAACATAAATGTAATGTCGGTGAGAAATACGTACTCCCCCAAGCTTAGGCTTTTGGCCTAAGTTGGTCTATGGCCACGGCTGGCCTGGCGGATATCCAAAGTTGTAGCTGGGGTCGTACTGAGATGCAGCAGCTATTGCCTCATGAGCTGCCGCTTGGAGACGGGCCGTCTCCGTCCTCCTCTTATACTCGTCCGCCTCCTCCCTGGTTATAATATATCTCCCTTTTGCCCGAATCAAAGAAATCAGGAGCAGGGAGAGCGACGTGATCGGTGCGTCATCTGTCAAAGATTAGTCGGTAGTGGAGGAACTGATCATTCCTCTCAACAAACTGATGACGAACCATGGCCTCATAATCTAAATAAATATGAGGGAACTCAATATTATACCCACGTATGGGTATATCAAGAAAATTAGCTAGACAGGTTGCATAAATTCCACCAAAGAAATCTCCATTAAATCTATTATTATGCAACCTACGTGCAACAATGGCTCTCAAATTATAATGTTTATATCTTAATACAGCACTCCTGAGAACACTGAGGTCAAGGACACACATGTGACATGCTTCATCCTTACCATTTATGCACCTACCTATGAAGAGAGCAAAATAATGTATAGCAAGAAAATGAATGCTCCCTATGGTACCTTGTGTTATATCTCTAGATTCCCCCATAGTTATACTAGCAAGAAAATCTCTAAACTCAGATTTGTGAGGTTCACTAGTGCTGCCCCATTGTGGAAGTTTGCAAGCAGTATTAAAATCCTCTAAGTTCATAGTATAAGAATTTTCATAAAGATCAAATAGGACAGTTTGAGAATTGTGTGATGATGAAAATTCAAACCTTCTCACAAAGGAATCAGTGAGATAGTGGTACTGGCGGCACTTAGCTGCCTCGAAGCTCTCAAGATCAGCATTATGCACATATGCGTTAAATTCTTCCTTGATTCCTGCTCGGTCCATAAAGTCCTCTGAAGGCCATTCACAAGCCTGCACTTGAGCTTCCCTCGGTGGTTCATCGTCGGCATCGCGTATTGCGAGCCTGGGTCCTTGCTTCCTTGAAGGACCACCTTGGTACATTTTCCTAAACATATTTCTTCCTCTGAAAAATTTCTGAAATTTTAGTAACTTCAAAATTAAAGTGAACCAAACTCAACAATATTGATAGCAACTACTCCTACAAGTTCCTAGAGGCAATATCATGCATCAAAACTACTTTTAACCACATAAATTTGCCATGCAAGCTCAAGAACAGGGTCACCTAAGCAGCAAAAATATGCAATGAATAAAGCACTAGAACAAAAACTAATTGGACCATTGGAGGAGTCACATACCAAGGACCAATCCCCCAAAGCAGTTTTTTGAATGGAGCTTTGAGCAAGGAGATCGAAAATGGCAGCAAAATGAGCTTGGACTCGGGTTTGAGCTGGTTAGTGATGTTTGTGGGAGGAAGGAGTGTGTGGTAGCTGGAATAAGTGGAGGGGAGCCACCATGGGCCCACGAGGCAGGGGGCGCGCCCTCCACCCTCATGGCCAGGTGCTTTCTCCCCCTGCTATGTTCTCAGTGCCAGATATTCTAAAATATTCTAGAAAAAATCATATTTAATTTTCAGGGCATTTGGAGAACTTTTATTTTTGGGGTATTTTTTATTGCATGGATAATTCAGAAAATAGACAGAATATACTATTTTTGCTTTATTTCAACTAAATAACAGAAAGTAAAAAGAGGGTATAGAGAGTTGTGTTTTCTAAATTCATCCATCTCATGCTCATCAATAGGAATCCACTAACAAGGTTGATCAGGTCTTGTTAACAAACTCATTCCGAATAACATGGAACCGGAGAATTTTCGAATAACACTAGGTTACCTCAACGGGGATATGCACATCCCCAACAATAAGAATATCATATTTCTTCTTGACTGTAGGAAGAGGAAATTCAAAACCTCCAAAAATAATCGATGGAATTTTTCCAATAGAGTTTATACTATGAACTTGAGGTTGTTTCCTCGGGAAGTGTACCGTATGCTCATTGCCATTAACATGAAAAGTGACATTGCCTTTGGTGCAATCAATAACCACCCCTGCAGTATTCAAAAAGGGTCTTCCAAGAATAATAGAGATACTATCGTCCTCGGGAATATCAAGGATAACAAAGTCCGTTAAAATAGTAACGTTTGCAACCACAACAGGCACATCCTCATAAATACCGACAGGTATAGCAGTTGATTTATCAGCCATTTGCAAAGATATTTCAGTAGGTGTCAACTTATTCAAATCAAGTCTACGATATAAAGAGAGAGGCATAACACTAACACCGGCTCCAAGATCACATAAAGCAGTTTTAACATAGTTTCTTTTAATGTAGCATGGTATAGTTGGTACTCCTGGATCTCCAAGTTTCTTAGGTATTCCACCGTAAAAAGTATAATTAGCAAGCATGGTGGAAATTTTAGCTTCCAGTATGTTTCTTCTATTAGTAACAATATCTTTCATGTACTTAGCATAAGGATTCATTTTGAGCATATCAGTTAATCGCATACGCAAAAGATAGGTCTAATCATTTCAGCAAAGCGCTCAAAATCCTCATCATCCTTTTTCTTGGATGGTTTAGGAGGCAAAGGCATGGGTTTCTGAACCCATGGTTCTCTTTCCTTACCGTGCTTCCTAGCAACAAAGTCTCTCCTATCATAACGTTGATTCTTTGATTGTGGGTTATCAAGATCAACAGTAGGTTTGATTTCTACATCATTATTATTGCTAGGTTGAGCATCAACATGAACATCATCATTAACATTATCACTAGGTTCATGTTCATTACCAGATTGGGTTTTAGCATCAGAAATATAAATATCCTTGGGATTCTCAGGTGTGTCAATAACAGGTTCACTAGAAGCATGCAAAGTCCTATCATTTTTCTTTCTCTTCCTTTTAGAAGGACTAGGTACATCAATATTATTTCTCTGAGAATCTTGCTCAATTCTCTTAGGATGGCCCTCAGGATACAAGGGTTCCTGAGTCATTTTACCACCTCTAGTCATAACTCTAACAACATTATCATTTTTCTTACTATTCAATTCATTGAGAAAATCATTCTGAGCTTTAAGCACTTGTTCTACTTGAGTGATAACCATAGAAGCATGTTTACTAATAAGTTTTAGTTCACCTTTAACATTAGCCATATAATCACTCAAGTGTTCAACCATATAAGCATTATGTTTCAATTGTCTACCAACATAAGCATTAAAATCTTCTTGCTTAACCATAAAGTTATCAAACTCATCTAAGCATTGGCTAGCAAACTTAGTAGGAGGGATTTCAGCTTTATCATATCTATAGAGAGAATTTACCTTTACTACCTGTGTCGGGTTATCAAGACCATGTATTTCTTCAAAGGCGGCAAATTAAGACCATGTATTTCTTCAATAGGAGGTAAATTCTTAACATCTTCAGCTTTAATACCTTTTTCTTTCATAGATTTCTTTGCCTCTTGCATATCTTCAGGACTGAGAAATAGAACACCCCTTTTCTTCGGAGTTGGCTTAGGAGTTGGTTCAGGAATTGGATCAGGAAGTGTCCAATTATTTTCATTAGTCAACATATTATTCAATAGAATTTCAGCTTCATCTGGTGTTCTTTCCCTGAAAACACAACCAGCACAACTATCCAGGTGGTCTCTGGAAGCATCGGTTAGTCCATTATAAAAGATATCAAGTATTTCATTTTTCTTAAGAGGATGATCAGGCAAAGCATTAAGTAATTGGAGAAGCCTCCCCCAAGATTGTGGGAGACTCTCTTCTTCAATTTGCACAAAATTATATATTTCCCTTAAAGCAGCTTGTTTCTTATGAGCAGGGAAATATTTAGTAGAGAAGTAATAAATCATATCATGGGGACTACGCACACAACCATGATCAAGAGAATTAAGCCATATCTTAGCATCACCCTTTAATGAGAACGGAAATAATTTAAGATGTAATAGTAGCGAGTTTTCTCATCATTAGTAAACATGGTAGCTATATCCTTTAATTTAGTAAGATGTGCCACAACAGTTTCAGATTCATAGCCATAGAAAGGATCAGATTCAACCAAAGTAATTATATCAGGGTCGATAGAGAATTCATAATCCTTATCAGTAACAAAGATAGGTGAAGTAGCATAAGCAGAATCATATTTCATTCTAGCATTCAGAGTTTTTTGTTTCAGCTTAGCTAATAATTTCTTAAGATCACTCCTATCATTGCAAGCAAGAAAATCTCTATCAGTTTCTTCATCCATAACATAGCCCTCAGGCACAACAGGTAATTCATATCTAGGGGTGAATCTTCATCATCACTTTCATCAATATTATCAGTTTCAATAATTTCATTCTCTCTAGCCCTAGCAAGTTGTTCATCAAGAAATTCACCAAGTGGCATAGTAGTATCAAGCATAGAATTAGTTTCATCATAAGTATCATGCATAGAAGAAGTGGCATCATAAATAACATGCGACATATCAGAATTAATAGCAAAAGCAGGTTTAGGAGTCGCAAGTTTACTCAAAACAGAAGGTGAATCAAGTGCAGAGCTAGATGGCAGTTCCTTACCTCCCATTGTAGTTGAGGGATAAATCTTGGTTCTTGGATCTTTCAAGTTCTTCATAATGATAAGTAGATATAAATCCCAAGTGACTCAAAGAATAGAGCTATGCTCCCCGAAAACGGCGCCAGAAAATAGTCTTGATAATCCACAAGTATAGGGGATCGCAACAGTTTTCGAGGGTAGAGTATTCAACCCAAATTTATTGATTCGACACAAGGGGAGCCAAAGAATATTCTCAAGTATTAGCTGCTGAGTTGTCAATTCAACCACACCTGGAAACTTAATATTTGTCGCAAGGTATTTAGTAGCAAAGTAATATGATAGTAGTGGTAACGGTGGTAAAAGGTAACAGTAGCAAAAGTAATATTTTTGGTGTTTTGTAGTGATGATAACAATAGCAACGGGAAAGTAAATAAGCAAAGAACAATATATGGAAAGCTCGTAGGCAATGGATCGTTGATAGAGAATTATGCTGGATGCGGTTCATCATGTAACAATCATAACCTAGGGTGACACAGAACTAGCTCCAGTTCATCATTGTAATGTAGGCATTTATTCCGAATATAGTCATACGTGCTTATGGAAAAGAACTTGCATGACATCTTTTGTCCTACCCTCCCGTGGCAGCGGGGTCCTATTGGAAACTAAGGGATATTAAGGCCTCCTTTTAATAGAGTACCGGACCAAAGCATTAACACATAGTGAATACATGAACTCCTCAAACTACGGTCATCACCGGGAGTGGTCCCGATTATTGTCACTTCGGGGTTGCCGGATCATAACACATAGTAGGTGACTATAAACTTGCAAGATAGGATCAAGAACTCTCATATATTGATGAAAACATAATAGGTTCAGATCTGAAATCATGGCACTCGGGCCCTAGTGACAAGCATTAAGCATAGCAAAGTCATAACAACATCAATCTCAGAACATAGTGGATACTAGGGATCAAACCCTAACAAAACTAACTCGATTACATGATAAATCTCATCCAACCCATCACCGTCCAGCAAGCCTACGATGGAATTACTCACGCACGGTGGTGAGCATCATGAAATTGGTGATGGACGACGGTTGATAATGACGATGGCGACGGATTCCCCTCTCCGGAGCCTCGAACGGACTCCAGATCAGCCCTCCCGAGAGAGTTTAGGGCTTGGCAGCGGCTCCGTATCGTAAAACGCGATGAATCTTTCTCCCTGGTTTTTTCTCCCCGAAAGTGAATATATGGAGTCAGGGTTGAAGTCAATGGAGCGTCAGGGGGCCCACGAGGCAGGGGGCGTGCCAGGGGGGTAGGGCGCGCCCCCACCCTCATGGACAGGTGGAGGCCCCCTAACGTGGTTCTTCCTTTCCATTCTTTTTTATATATTCCAATATAATTCTCCGTTGATTTTCAGGTCATTCCGAGAACTTTTATTTCTGCACAAAAATAACACCATGGCAATTCTGTTGAAAACAACGTCAGCCCGGGTTAGTTCCATTCAAAACATGCAAGTTAGAGTCCAAAACAAGGGCATACGTGTTTGGAAAAGTAGATACGATGGAGACGTATCAGTGGCAGCAAAAAACACCAATGGTTTCACCTTGTGGTCATCACGGTCGCAGTAAAAACACTGCTAGTTCCAGCACATGGTCACCACGGTAGCAGCAAAATATGCTGCTGGTTCCCACACATGATCACCATATCGAGTACCGGCAGTTGTTGGTTGCATCATCATTTGTCGCTGTCCCCAGCAGCAGGCAGGTGGCAGTCGTAGCACCCCCATCCGCCCGTCAATGGTGGCGTAGGTCCGGCTGCCCACGGTGGCAGCTTTGCCGGTCCGCGGTTGCAACTCTCGCCAACCACGATTGGAGCCTCGCAGCCGCCATCGCAAGCTAGCCCATCTATCAGTAGGGTGGCGTCGATGGCTATGGGACAGAGAGAGGGGAGAGGCGCGACCGCGTGGATGTCAACTTGGACAGTGAGGGCGTCGTGTGGCAACTGTTTGCAAGGAGGAGGAAGACTAGGTAGAAGAGAGAAGCAGCGGAGGAGATAAGGATGCAGCAAGCGAAGCATAGTGATGATGACATGTACCTAGGGTAGGATTATAGGCCTGACCTAGACACTCTACCCAAGGACACTACCCTAGAGTCAAGGACATACGAAGTTCTACAGAAAATACCGACTGAAAGTGTCCTGAAGTATAATCCACTCGACAAAAGATTCCACTCGTTTATCCCAATTCCACTCGACCTAATCATTACACTCGACCATATAAAAGAATCACCCAGAGCGCAGGAGGCCTACAGTCACCCCAGGATGGCAATGGCCTCATAAAGATCATTAAATAGCAGGCGTTACCAGTAACGCCCTTGTCTTAACTCACATTGAACCCTGTGTAACCAAGGGCTGGAGGGTCCTGGCGCACTCTATATAAGCCACCCCTCCTCTGGCACAAGGGTTCGCACCCCCTGTAACTTCAACACACATCTAGTCGACCAGCCTCAGCGGCACCGAGACATAGGGCTTTTACCTCCTCTGAGAGGGGCCTGAACTCGCAAACCTGTGTGTACAATCTCGCCGTAGCTAGGATCCTGCCTCCTCCTACGTACCCCCTACTCTTACTGTCAGGCACGTTCCCACGACAGTTGGAGCCCACCGTGGGGCAGGAGTCTTAGCGACTTCCGGTGAGATTACAGTTTTCTCGATCTCCATCAACATGGTTTCTGGCGGTGGTTTGTCCCTAGGCCACGAGGTCTGCCTTGGAGCGCTTGTTTTGGTCGCCAATGACTCCGCCTGGCTTCAAGAAGCCCCCCTAGACGTCGAGGACCTTCTTGTCCGCGGGGCCACACACTTTCGTGCGAGTGCTTGCGGCGTTCTTCTATGGCAGCCGTTGACCCAGTATCGGATGGCTCCCGCGGCATCTTCGCTCTCCGCTGTTCGTCGTCGCAAATGACCTGGTCGATCGCGGCTCCAGCAATGGGTGCAGCATGCGGTGGCTTGCTACGTCTTGAGCTTGCATTGGTTTTCCCCGAAGAGGAAGGGATGATGCAGCAGAGTAGCGTAAGTATTTCCCTTAGTTTTTGAGAACCAAGGTATCAATCCAGTAAGAGCCCACGCTCAAGTCCCTCGTACTTGCACAAAGCGATAGCTACTCGCAACCAACGCGATTAGGGGTTGTCAAGCCCTTCACGGTCACTTACGAGAGTGAGATCTGATAGATAGAATATTTTTGGTATTTTTGATATAAAGATGCAAAGTAAAAAGTAAAAGCAAAGTAAATAGCAAAACAATATAAAAGTGATGGAGATTGATATGATGAGAATAGACCCGGGGGCCATAGGTTTCACTAGTGGCTTCTCTCAAGAGCATAAGTATTCTACGGTGGGTGAACAAATTACTGTTGAGCAATTGATAGAATTGTGCATAATTATGAGAATATCTAGGCATGATCATGTATATAGGCATCACGTCCATGACAAGTAGATCGAAATGATTCTACATCTACTACTATTACTCCACTCATCGACAGCTATCCAGCATGCATCTAGAGTATTAAGTTAAAAATAGAGTAACGCCTTAAGCAAGATGACATGATGTAGAGAGATAAATTCATGCAATATGAAATAAACCCCATCTTGTTATCCTCGATGGCAACGATAGAATATGTGCCTTGCTGCCCCTTCTGTCAGTGGGTAAGGACACCGCAAGATCGAACCCAAAGCTAAGCACTTCTCCCATGGCAAGAACTACCAATCTAGTTGGCCAAACCAAACGGATAATTCGAAGAGACTTGCAAAGATAACCAATCATGCATAAAAGAATTCAGAGAAGATTCAAATATTATTCATAGATAGACTTGATCATAAACCCACAATTCATCGATCTCAACAAACACACCACAAAAACAAGATTACGTCGAATAGATCTCCACGAGAGAGGGGGAGAACTTTGTATTGAGATTCAAAGAGAGAGAAGAAGCCATATACCTACTAACTATGGACCCGAAGGTCTGAGGTAAACTACTCACACTTCATCGGAGGGGCTAGGATGATGTAGAAGCCCTCTGTGATGATGGCCCTCTTCTGGCGGAGCTCCGGAACAGGCCCCAAGATGGGATCTCGTGGATACAGAAAGTTGCGGCGGTGGAATTAGGGTTTTGGCTCCTGTTCTGATCATTTGGGGGTACGTGTGTATATATAGGAGGAAGGAGTACGTCGGTGGAGCACCGAGGGGCCCACGAGGCAGGGGTGCGCCCTAGGGGGGGCGCCCCGCACCCTCGTGACCACCTCTTTGATCCCTTGCAGTAGGGTCCAAGTCTCCTGGATCACGTTCGGCGAGAAAATCACGTTTCCAAAGATTTTATTCCGTTTGGACTCCGTTTGATATTCTATTTATCCGAAACACTGAAATAGGCAAAAAACAGCAATTCTGGGCTGGGCCTCTGGTTAATAGGTTAGTCCCAAAAATAATATAAAAGTGGAAAATAAAGCCCAATATAGTCCAAAACAGTAGATAATATAGCATGGAGCAATCAAAAATTATAGATACGTTGGAGACGTATCAGGCATCCCCAAGCTTAATTCCTGCTCGTCCTCGAGTAGGTAAATGATAAAAAGAGAATTTTTGATGCAGAGTGCTACTTGGCATAATTTCAATGTAAATCTTCTTAATTGTGGTATGAATATTCAGATTAGAAAGATTCAAGACAAAAGTTTATATTGACATAGAAAATAATAATACTTCAAGCATACTAACAAAGCAATTATGTCTTCTCAAAATAACATGGCCAAAGAAAGTTATCCCTACAAAATCATATAGTCTGGCTATGCTCCATCTTCCCGACACAAAGTATTTAAATCATGCACAACCCCGATGACAAGCCAAGCAATTGTTTCATACTCTAACTTTTTCAATATTCACGCAATACATGAGCGTGAGCCATGGATATAGCACTATAGGTGGAATAGAATGGTCGTTGTGGAGAAGACTAAAAAAGGAGAAGATAGTCTCACATCAACTAGGCGTATCAATGGGCTATGGAGATGCCCATCAATAGATATCAATGTGAGTGAGTAGGGATTGCCATGCAACGGATGCACTAGAGCTATAAATGTATGAAAGCTCAACAAAAGGAACTAGTGGGTGTGCATCCAACTTGCTTGCTCACGAAGACCTAGGGTAATTTGAGGAAGCCCATCATTGGAATATACAAGCCAAGTTCTATAACGTAAAATTCCCACTAGTATATGAAAGTGACAACATATGAGACTCTCTATATGAAGAACATGATGCTACTTTGAAGCACAATATATGAGACTTGCTATATCATGGTGCTACTTTGAAGCACAAGTGTGGAAAAAAGGATAGTAGCATTGCCCCTTATTTATTTATTTATTTATTTGGGCCTTCTTTTTTTCTTTGGCCTTACTTTTTTTTGGGACAATGCTCTATTGAATGATGATCATCACACTTCTATTTATTTACAACTCAATGATTACAACTCGATACTAAAACAAAGTATGACTCTATATGAATGCCTCCAGCGGTGTACCGGGATATGCAGTGTATCACGAGTGACAAGTATGAAAGAATTATGAACGGTGGCTTTGCCACAAATACTATGTCAACTACATGATCATGTTAAGCAATATGACAATGATGGATATGTCATGATGAACTAGATGGTGGAAAGTTGCATGGCAATATATCTCGGAATGGCTATGGAAATGCCATAATAGGTAGGTATAGTGGCTGTTTTGAGGAAGGTATATGGTAGGTGTATGATACCGGCGAAAGTTGCGCGGTATTAGAGAGGCTAGCAAGGGTGGAAGGGTGCGAGTGCGTATAATCCATGGACTCAACATTAGTCATAAAGAACTCATATACTTATTGCAAAAATTTAGAAGTTATCAAAGAAAGTATTATGCGCATGCTCCTAGGGGGATAGATTGGTAGGAAAAGACCATCGCTCGTCCCCGACCGCCACTCATAAGGAAGACAATCAATAAATAAATCATGCTCTGACTTCATCACATAATGGTTCACCATACGTGCATGCTACGGGAATCACAAACTTCAACACAAGTATTCTTTAAATTCACAACTACTCAACTAGCATGACTTTAATATTATCACCTCCATATCTCAAAACAATTATCATGCTTCAATCTTTTCTTAGTATTCAACACACTCAAAAGAAAGTTTCACAAATCTTGAATACCAAGCATATTATTATTAGGCAAATTACCATGCTATTAAGAGAATCTCAAATTAATTTAAGTGAAGCATGAGAGATCAATAGTTTCTTTAAAACATATCCGCCACCATGCTCTAAAAGATCTAAGTGAAGCACATAGAGCAAAATTATCTAGCTCAAAAGATATAAGTGAAGCACATAGAGTATTCTATTAAATTTTAATTCATGTATGGATCTCTCAAAAGGTGTGTACAGCAATGATGATTGTGTCATACAAACAAACAAAGACACAAATAATACAAGACGCTCCAAGCAAAACACATATCATGTTGGTGAATAAAAATATAGCTCCAAGTAAATTACCGATGGAAGTGGACGAAAGAGGGGATGCCTTCCGGGGGCATCCCCAAGCTTTGACTTTTTGGTGTCCTTGGATTATCTTGTGGGTGCCATGGGCATCCCCAAGCTTAGGCTCTTGCCACTCCTTGTTCCATGATCCATCAAAATAATTCACCCAAAACTTGAAAACTTCACAACACAAAACTCAAGATAGAAAACTCGTGAGCTCCGTTAGCGAAAGAAAACAAAAGACCACTTCAAGGTACTGTAATGAACTCATTATTTATTTATATTGGTGTTAAACCTACTGTATTCCAACTTCTCTATGGATTATAAACTATTTTACTAGCCATAGATTCATTAAAATAAGCAAACAACACACGAAAAACAAAATCTGTCAAAAACAGAACAGTCTGTAGTAATCTGTAGCTAGCGCAAGATCTGGAACACCAAAAATTCTAAAATAAATTGCTGGACGTGAGTAATTTATCTATTAATAATCTTCAAAAAGAATTAACGAAATATCACTCTTCAAATAAAAATGACAGCAGTTCTCGTGAGCGCTAAAGTTTCTGTTTTTTACAGCAAGTTCAACAAGACTTTCCCCAAGTCTTCCCAACGGTTCTACTTGGCACAAAAACTAATTAAACACAAAAAAACACAACCAAAATAGAGGATAAATAATTTATTTATTACTAAGCAGGAACAAAAAGCAAGGAATAAAAATAAAATTGGGTTGCCTCCCAACAAGCGCTATCATTTAATGCCCCTAGCTAGGCATAACAAACAAGGATAGATCTAGGTATTGCCATCTTTGGTAGGCAATCCATAAGTGGCTCTCATGATAGTTTCATATGGTAATTTTATTTTATTTCTTGGAAATTGTTCCATGCCCCTTTTTAATGGAAATTGAAATCTAATATTCCCTTCCTTCATATCAATAATCGCACCAACTGTTCTAAAGAAAGGTCTACCAAGAATAATAGGGCAAGAAGGATTGCAATCTATATCAAGAACAATGAAATCTACGGGCACATAATTCCTATTTGCAACAATAAGAACATCATTAATTCTTCCCATAGATTTCTTAATAGTGGAATCCGCAAGATGCAAATTTAGAGAGCAATCATCAAAATTACGGAAATCTAGTAAATCACACAAAGTCTTGGGAATAGTAGAGACACTAGCACCCAAATCACACAAAGCATAAAACTCATGATCTTTAATTTTAATTTTAATAGTTGGTTCCCACTCATCATAGAGTTTTCTAGGGATAGAAATTTTCAACTCAAGTTTTTCTTCATAAGATTGCATCAAGGCATGAACAATATGTTCGGTGAAGGCTTTATTTCGACTGTAAGCATGTGGAGAATTTAGCACGGATTGAAACAAGGAAATACAATCAATTAAAGAGAAATTTTCATAATTAAATTCCTTGAAATCCAATATAGTGGGTTTAACAACATCTAGATTTTTATTTCTTTCAATCCCACTTTCATCAATTTCATCATTAAGATCTAAACACTCCGAATTTTTAGAATGCCTTCTAGGTAAAGGAAGATCATATTCAGTTTCATCAAGATTCATATTGCAAAATAAATATTTAATTGGAGACACATCAATAGCTTTTAGATCTTCATCTTGATTTTCATAGGAATTGGAAGAACACGCTTAAATAAAGGCATCTTTGGAAGCACGCATCCTAGCGGTTCTTTCCTTACACTCATCAATTGAAATTCTCATGGCTTTTAGAGACTCATTAATATCATGCTTAGGTGGAATAGATCTAAGTTTCAAAGCATCAACATCAAGAGCAATTCTATCAACGTTCCTAGCCAAATCATCAATCTTAAGCAATTTTTCTTCAATCATAGCATTAAAATTCTTTTGCGAAGAAATAAATTCTTTAATATTAGATTCAAAATCAGAGGGCATCTTATTATAATTTCCATAAGAGTTGTTGTAGGAATTCCCATAATTATTAGAAGGATTACTAGGATATGGTCTAGGATTAAAATTCCCTCTATAAGCGTTGTTACCAAAATTATTCCTACCAACAAAGTTCATATCCATGGATTCATTGTTATTCTCAATCAAAGTAGACAAAGGCATATCATTAGGATCAGAAGAAACACTCTTAGTAGCAAATAATTTCATAAGTTCATCCATCTTTTCACTCAACACATTAATTTGTTCTATCGCATGCACCTTTTTATTAGAAGTTCTTTCAGTATGCCATTGAGAATAATTAACCATAATATTATCTAGGAGTTTAGTAGCATCTCCTAAAGTGATTTCCATAAAAGTGCCTCCCGCGGCTAAAAGATTTCTAGAAGCAAAATTCAATCCAGCATAAATTTTTTGTATAATCATCCATAAATTCAAACCATGAGTAGGGCAATTATGTATCATTAATTTCATTCTCTCCCAAGCTTGTGCAACATGTTCATGATCAAGTTGTTTAAAGTTCATTATATTGTTTCTAAGAGAGATGATCTTAGCTGGAGGAAAATACTTACAGATAAAAGCATCTTTGCATTTGTTCCATGAATCAATACTATTCTTAGGCAAAGACGAAAACCAAGCTTTAGCACGATCTCTAAGAGAAAAAGGAAATAGCTTCAATTTAACGACATCATTATTGACATCTTTTTTATTTTGTATATCACATAAATCAACGAAGCTATTCAGATGAGTAGCGGCATCTTCACTAGGAAGGCCGGCGAATTGATCTTTCATAACAAGATTCAACAAAGCAATATTAATTTCACAAGATTCAGCATCGGTAAGAGGAGCAATCGGAGTGCTAAGGAAATCATTATTATTGGTATTGGTGAAGTTACACAATTTAGTAGCATCTTGAGCCATTGCGACAAACAAGCAATCTAACACATGGGCAAACAAAAAGCAAGCGGACAAAAAGAGGCAAATAGAGAGGGAGGATGGAGAGAGAGGGCGAATAAAACGGCAAGGGTGAATTGGGGGGGGAGGAAAAAGAGAGGCAAATGGAAAATAATGTAATGCGAGAGATAGGGATTGTGATGGGTACTTGGTATATGACTTTTTGCGTAGACTCCCCGGCAACGGCGCCAGAAATCCTTCTTGCTACGTCTTGAGCTTGTGTTGGTTTTCCCCGAAGAGGAAGGGACGATGCAGCAGAGTAGCGTAAGTATTTCCCTCAGTTTTTGAGAACCAAGGTATCAATCCAGTAGGAGCCCACGCTCAAGTCCCTCGTACCTGCACAAAGCGATAGCTACTCGCAACCGACACGATTAGGGGTTGTCAAGCCCTTCACGGTCACTTACGAGAGTGAGATCTGATAGATAGAATATTTTTGGTATTTTTGATATAAAGATGCAAAGTAAAAAGTAAAAGCAAAGTAAATAGCAAAACAATATAAAAGTGATGGAGATTGATATGATGAGAATAGACCCGGGGGCCATAGGTTTCACTAGTGGCTTCTCTCAAGAGCATAAGTATTCTACGGTGGGTGAACAAATTACTGTTGAGCAATTGATAGAATTGTGTATAATTATGAGAATATCTAGGCATGATCATGTATATAGGCATCATGTTTGTGACAAGTAGATCGAAACGATTCTGCATGTACTACTATTACTCCACTCATCGACCGCTATCCAGCATGCATCTAGAGTATTAAGTTAAAAACAGAGTAACGCCTTAAGCAAGATGACATGATGTAGAGAGATAAATTCATGCAATATGAAATAACACCATCTTGTTATCCTCGATGGCAACGATACAATACGTGCCTTGCTGCCCCTTCTGTCACTGGGTAAGGACACCGCAAGATCGAACCCAAAGCTAAGCACTTCTCCCATGGCAAGAACTACCAATCTAGTTGGCCAAACCAAACGGATAATTCGAAGAGACTTGCAAAGATAACCAATCATGCATAAAAGAATTCAGAGAAGATTCAAATATTATTCATAGATAGACTTGATCATAAACCCACAATTTATCGGTCTCAACAAATACACCGCAAAAAGAAGATTACATCGAATAGATCTCCACGAGAGAGGGGGAGAACTTTGTATTGAGATTCAAAGAGAGAGAAGAAGCCATCTAGCTACTAACTATGGACCCAAAGGTCTGAGGTAAACTACTCACACTTCATTGGAGGGGCTAGGATGATGTAGAAGCCCTCCGTGATGACGGCCCTCTTCCGGCGGAGCTCCGGAACAGGCCCCAAGATAGGATCTCGTGGATACAAAAAGTTGCGGCGGTGGAATTAGGGTTTTGGCTCTTGTTCTGATCGTTTTGTGGTACGTGTGTATATATAGGAGGAAGGAGTACGTCGGTGGAGCACCGAGGGGCCCATGAGGCAGGGGGCGCGCCCTAGGGGGGCGCCCCCACCCTCATGACCACCTCTTTGATCCCTTGTAGTAGGGTCCAAGTCTCCTGGATCACGTTCGGCGAGAAAATCACGTTTCCGAAGATTTTATTCCGTTTGGACTCCGTTTGATATTCTGTTTATCCGAAACACTGAAATAGGCAAAAAACAGCAATTCTGGGCTGGGCCTCCGGTTAATAGGTTAGTCCCAAAAATAATATAAAAGTGGAAAATAAAGCCCAATATAGTCCAAAATAGTAGATAATATAGCATGGAGCAATCAAAAATTATAGATACGTTGGAGATGTATCATGGCTCACCAGTCGACACCCCTCAGGTCGCGGCAATCGAGCCCGACGAATCTCTCTACGGACCATTTGATCTGTCGAATGGTTCTTCAGACACTCCTTCTGAGTGTGGGAGCAACGACCCTGCGGTGGAAGTCCTCATGGTCGACTCCCATCGCAGCCCGCCCGGATTCCATCGCGGCGGCAGTGGCGACGACCTGTCTCGCAATCATGATGAATACTATCCCCAAGCCCTCACTGCAGAGCAGAGGGAAGAACAACATCGCCGCAATGTCCACGCGCTCCAGACCCCCATCGTTGGGGAGACCTCCGAGGCTCGGGCCTTGGAAGCTGCGCGCTTAGCCACCTTGGCTGAGCGTATGCGTTTGGAGAACCTCCAGCAGTCACTCGACGAACGCGCCCGTCAGCAGATTCCTGGATCCAGTCGACGACCATGACAACTGTTTCTGACTGAACCTTAGGTATACCGTACTCCGATCCAAAATGTAGCAGCAGCAGCAAGCATAGCAGAGTCAATTCAACCTTCGCGTTCATAAGTTGGTAGAGGTTTGCTGCAGATCTAAGCACTGCTCCGGGCAGCGGGGGAACAAATTTCGGCTGTTTCTCAGTCACGCAACAAAATTCATAGCAGATCTGTGGTTGCAGACACAGTTCAGTCAGCGCATAGCCTGAGATCGCCTCTGCGGCATGAAGATCGCGGTTATCGCCAAGATCAGTACCTTGGGCAGGGCCATTGGGCAGTTTGATCTCGATATCCTTGCGATGACCACCGTTGAGTGCCTACACCCCCTCCGAGGGGCGGGTCGTACGTGCCCCGGCAGCATGATGACATGCGCCGGTATGGTGACGAGCAGAGGATTCCAGTCGACCCAAGAGAGCCTGGGTTCGATGCAAGGTCAATGCTTGTACAAGGTTTGGTTAACAGAGGCAGAACACACAGAGAAGGTCAAGACAAAGATCGTCCGACTGGTAACAAAGTATTTGTTTCGGGGCCTGAGTGTTTCAGTAGGGCCATCCGAGCCATAGAGATCCCGCCGAACTTCAGGCTGGCTACTGGTGTCAGCAAGTTCACTAGTGAGTCGAAGCCAGATACTTGGCTAGAATATTACCGAGTGGCAGTGTAGATTGGTGGAGGCAATGACGACGTGGCCATGAAGCACCTCCCCTTGATGCTTGAGGGCTCGGCTAGAGCCTGGTTGAATCAGTTGGCCCCTGGAAGTATTTTCTACTGGGAAGATTTAGCCCGAGTGTTTGTCAAGACATTTGAGGGCACCTGTAAACGACCTGCCGTGTTGATCGAGTTGCAACACTGTGTTCAGAAGCCAAATGAAACTTTGAGAGATTTCATCTAGAGGTGGACTACCCTTCATCATGTGGTGGAAAACATGTCAGAGCACCTGGCAGTGTGCGCCTTCAAAGAGGCGTCCGGTACAGAAAGCTCATCCTGAAGTTCGGTCGATCTGGAGATATGTTTCTAGGCCAGATGATGGAAATAGCCACTCGGTATGCAAACGGCGGAGAAGACCGACTGCGTAATGATAAGGGGAAACCAGTCGACCAGGACGTTGGAGGCGGAAATATCAGTCGGAAACAAAACACGAAGCTGAACCTGCAGGTCCCGCCGAGGCTGCAGTTTTAAATCAAGGAAAGTTCAAGGGAAAACCCAAGGGGCTGTGGGTGCCCAAAAAAGTGAAAAATCAGCCAGGCCAGGACGTCCTGGATTTGCCGTGTCATATTCACATGAAGAAAGATGAGGAGGGTAACTTAATTTTGCCCAAACATACCACTCGACAATGTCGACTCCTGATTCAACAGTTCTAAGAGGATCAGCCCAGCGAGAAGGGCTCTAATAAGGAAGAAGAGAAAGAAGAAGATGATGGTTACCCCAATATCAATTCTATCTTGGTGATTTTGGCCGACGTCGAGAGAAAAAGTCGACTGAAAGTCATTAACATAGAAGTGAATATGGTTGCTCCGGCGACTCCCATTACATTTGACCAGTTTGATCACCCAGCGCACGTTGCTACCCCCGGGCGGCAGGCGTTGGTGGTCGACCCATTCGTTGGGGGCACCCGACTGTCTAAAGTCCTTATGGATGGTGGCAACGGTTTGAACATCCTGTATGGTGAGATCCTCCAAGGGATGGGCATTCCAATGTCCAAACTCAGTGAGAGCAGTATGCAGTTCCATGGTGTCATCGCAGGGAAGAAGGCGAAGTCACTCGGGCAGATTGCTCTCGATGTGGTTTTCGGTGATTCCAAGAATTACCGCAAGGAGAAGTTGACGTTTGAGGTGGTAGATTTCCACAACGCCGATCATGCTATTCTGGGCAGGCCCGCATATGCTCATTTCATGGCTCGACCATGTTATGTATATCTCAAGTTTAAGATGCCTGGACCCAGAGACGTGATCACGGTTATGGGGAATAGGTAGAGAGTAGAGGAGTGCCTCCATAAAGGCTCCAAAATCGATGATGAGCAAATGGAGGTGGTGGAGCTGGAAGAATACAAAAAGAGTGCCGATCCGAGTGAATTGTTGCGAGCCAAGACGCCTGCTTTAGAGTCAGCATTTCAGTCGGCCGACGAAACAAAGCTAGTCCACGTTCACCCAGAAGACCCCTCTGCTGCTCTGACCCACATTTTAGCAACACTCGACAGCAAATAGGAAGAAGCGCTCATCCAGTTCCTCCGTGAGAACTGGGACATCTTTGAGTGGAAGCCATCTGACATGCCGGGTGTACCCAAGGGACTAGCTGAGCATCGTTTGCATGTAGACCCAAAAGCGAAGCTCGTTAAAGAGCATCTCCGCCGATCCGTCATGGAGAAGAGGAAGGCGATTGGCGAGGAAGTGGCTCGGCTCCTGTCAGCTGAGTTCATCCATGAGATATACCACTCCGAGTGGCTCGCCAATGTCGTCATGGTCCCCAAGAAAGACGATTCACTCCGTATGTGTATTGACTTCGAGCATATCAATCGGGCTTGCACAAAAGATCACTTACCTCTCCCCCGCATCGATCAGATTGTTGACTCGACTGCGGGGTGTGAGCGTCTGTCATTTTTGGATGCATATTCCGGGTACCATCAGATCCGACTGTATGGGACCAACGAAATAAAAACGGCCTTCATCACCCCATTCGGGTGTTTTTGCGATGTCACCATGCCTTTGGTCTCAAGAATGCTGGTGCCACATTCATGTGCCTAATTCAGAAGTGCCTGCTCACTTAGATCAGTCGGAACGTGGAAGCATACATGGATGATATCGTAGTCAAGTCACGCAAAGGTTCCAACCTGCTGACTGACCTCGCTGAAACCTTTGCCAACCTAAGAAGATATGACATCAAGCTGAATCCGTCGAAATGCATATTCGGAGTCCCAGGAGGAAAGTTACTTGATTTTCTCATTTCTGAACGAGGGATCGACGCAAACCCGGAAAAGATTGGAGCAATTCTCCGAATGAAGCGCCCTGTGCGTGTGCATGACATGCAGAAGCTCACAGGTTGTTTGGCTGCGTTAAATTGATTCATTTCTTGCCTCGATGAAATGGCCTTGCCTCTTTACCGACTGATGAAAAAGTCCAATACGTTCGAGTGGACTCATGCAGCTGAAGCAGCGTTTGTAGAGCTCAAAGCCCTAGTTTCCACCCAGTCGGTGCTTGCCGCCCCAGTCAGCAAAAAGCCTTTATTGTTATATATTGCAGCCACTGGACAGGTTGTCAGCACAGTGCTCACAGTCGAGCGACAGGAAGAACGAAAAGCCTACAAAGTTCAATGCCCAGTGTATTACATTTCTGAAGTCTTGACTCTGTCCAAGCAAAGGTATCCGCATTACCAGAAGCTCGTCTACGGAATCTATCTGACCATGAAGAAAGTTGCACATTATTTCGCAGACCACTCGGTTTCTGTGACTCCCGGGTAATTAAGCTACAACAACCTCTGCTAATGATGCCACGTCATCATGATTACTGTTGTTAATCCCATGGTGGTTCAATCCTGTTCAAATTCAAAATTCAAAATCAAGTCAAACGGCAAAAGTTTTCAAACTTTCAAACTAAAATGTTCAAAGTGTTGCAAATATTCCATAACTAAATATGGTGGTGAACCAACATTTTTCTAAAAGTGGATTAATGTCCTAAATTAAATAAAACAGTGGCTAAAAATAATTATTAAATTCTTTTAAATAATAAATAAATATAAAACTATTTTATTTAGGTGCCAAGTTATTTGTGGCAGTGTCTTAATTAATAAAACTAATTTAGGGGCTAGTGTCATATTTTTATAAAACTGAAAATAAAATAAAACTAAATAGAAACAGAAACTTTAAATGAGAAAGGAAAAAAATAGTAAACCCCCCTTCCTCCACTGGGCCTCGACCCAGCCGGCCTAGTCGGCCACCCCACAGGCCAGCCCACCATGCCTTTCCCCCTACCTCTGTACAGAGGCAGGGAGGCTATGGCGTTGTGCACGCGCACACGCCGTCCACATCGCCGATTGTCGTCGTGGCGACCATCCGGAGCCCACCTGGAGGTTAAGTGCATCCCCGCGACCCCCTGACGAAACCCTAACCCTCACTTTCCCGTCCCTCACTTGCTCTTGTCCAAATGGTCGCGGCCCGTCCACCGCTCGTCACGGTCGTCGTCGTCACCACGGCCACCTTCCCGGCGCATGGGAACACGTCCAAGTAGACCTTCACCATCGACTCCGTTCATCCCGAGCACCAAATCGAGCAGAGCTGCCCCGTACACTCGCCATTGAGATCATCTTCACCGTGTACATCGCCGGCCTCCGTCGTCGATTGCCGCCGCTCCGGTCCGTCCCTGGCCACCTCGACCTCGTCTTCGACACCGCAGTGAGATCCTCCTCCATCCCCCCTGCTAGCACCCATGATTCGTTGCCGTATCCTCCGTCCCGAACTCATCCGAGCTCGCGCGTACGCGTACGTATGTGTGTACCTACTGCTTTTGCTCCTTGCCACGCCCGCCTAGCCTTGCCCGCGCTCCCCGCGGCCACGCCCTCCTCCTGGTAGCTGCTGCTCCACTGTCGTGCTGCCTGCTGCCGGTCGCTGCTGCGGCCTGCTCCCGCCGCCGCTGCCTACCGCTTGCCGCTCCGTCACTGCTAGCTGCCGCACTTGCCGCTACCACGTCGTGCCTACTGCCGCGTCGCTGCTTCTGCTCTGCTGCTACGTCCCGCTGCGCTAGCGTGCTCCGAGCGCCCAGCCACCCAACCACGGTGGCCCACGCCCGCTAAGACCCGCGTGCGCACCCCGCGCCGATTGCCTCTGCTCCGTGTCCGCCCGCATAGACACGCCGCTACCGGCTCCCCTGCCCCTCCCGCTCGCGGCCACGAAGGCCCTGGTCGCCCCCGCTCGACCCCTTCCATCGTCCCGCTACCGCGCCCTTCCCCGTACCTTGCCGGGCTTTGCCCTCCTTGCCCCGCTCCGGCAGCCGCCGGCGCCCCGGGCTCGCCTCCCTCTGCTGCCGCTCTACCTACTGCTCCCCGCCCCGCCGCTCGCTGTTGGCCGCCTCCTTTTGCGTGACATCGCCGGCAGACGCACCGCCTCCTTGTCCCGTCGTCCACCGCTGCGGCTCAGCCGCGCCAGCGCCCGCACCAATCGCGGCCCCCTCGTGGCCGCCCGTTAACCCGGCGCCCAACGCCCGTTCACCCGCCCCTGGTGGGCTGGGTCAATGAACAGATGGGCCCAGCCCCACAAAAAAGGGGGGTTAAATTTTTTAATTAATTAACTTGATTAATTTTGTTTAAACTAAACTAATTACATTTAGTTAACCTAATTAGGTAATTAAACTAATTAGCTTTGTTAAATAAAACTGAGACAATGACAAATGGCTCCCACCTGCAGGGTTGACCTAGTCAACGTTTGACCATGTTGACATCACACTGACATCATAATTGTATTTCTATAATTAAATTAATCTGATAATTGCTGAAAATGATTAAATCCTTTTAAAATTAATATAAACTAAAAGTAGCTCGGATGAAAAAACTTTGTACATGAAAGTTGTTCAGAACGACGAGAAGAATCCAAATACGTAGTCCGTTCGTTCACCACACGTCCCTAGCATAGCGAACATGCAACAATCCACTTCCGGTTCATTTGTCCGAAAACGCGAAACACCGGGGATACTTTCCCGGGTGTTTCCCCCCTTCGCCGGTATCACCTCCTACTGCGTTAGGGCACACCTAGCACCGTTCCTTGTCATGTCATGCATCATTATGCATCTGTTTGCTTTGTATTTATTGTTTCTTCCCCCTCTTCTCTTCGGTAGACTACGATACTGACGCCACTGCTGGTGCCCCGATCGACTACGTTGTTGACGACCCCTACTTGCGAGAGCAACCAGGAAAGCCCCCCCTTGATCACCAGATACTGCCTATTCTTCTCTCTACTGCTTGCATTAGAGTAGTGTAGCATGTTACTGCTTTCCGTTAATCCTATTCTAATGCATAGCCTGTCCTTGCTACTACTGTTATTACCTTTACCTGCAATCCTGAATTCTTAGTATAGGATGCTAGTCTTCCATCAGTGGTCCTACATTCTTGTCCGTCTGCCATGCTATACTATCGATTCGTGATCACTCGGGAGGTGATCACGAGTATATTACTTATATACATAATGCATGATACATGTGGTGACTAAAGTCGGGTCGGCTCGTAGAGTACCCGTTGTCGGTGTCAAAACCGGCGGATCTCAGGTAGGGGGTCCCGAACTGTGCGTCTAAGGCGGATGGTAACAGGAGGCGGGGGACACAATGTTTACCCAGGTTCGGGCCCTGTCGATGGAGGTAATACCCTACTTCCTGCTTGATTGATCTTGATGATATGAGTATTACAAGAGTTGATCTACCATGAGATCGGAGAGGCTAAACCCTAGAAGCTAGCCTATGGTATGATTGTTTTTGTCCTACGGACTAAAACCCTCCGGTTTATATAGACACCGGATGTGCTAGGGTTACACAGAGTCGGTTACAAGGGAGGAGATCTACAAATCCGAATCGCCAAGCTTGCCTTCCATGCAAAGGAGAGTCCCAACCGGATTCGGGACGAAGTCTTCAATCCTGTATCTTCATAGTCCAACAGTCCGGCCAAAGTATATAGTCCGGCTGTCCGAGGACCCTCTAATCTAGGACTCCTCAGTAGCCCCTGAACCAGGCTTCAATGATGACGAGTCCGACGGGTAGATTATCTTCGGCATTGCAAGGCGGGTTCTCCTCCAAGTCCTGAGTACCTGTCGTAGCGAGTTGTGTCCGGCCTCCCATGAATGTTACACTCCTCGGCTTCTGTGCCTTAATGATGGCTATCTTCCATGTGTTGAGCGAATGCGAGAGGTCGGGGTATTTTTACATTTACCACCCTAACCAGGTATATGAATCATCTATTTAAACAGTCGGGGATCTTCAGATCCAGATCACACCACCTTCCCACAACGAGTATCCATCGGAGCGTGCCTGGAAAAATCCATCCCATCATGGCCGGCCACCGTAACTCCTCCTCTTGCCCCGGTAGCCCTAAGCCAGGTAGTTGGGAGAAGTGTTCTATTCCCCATAGCCAACTAGTGGAGTTGCAGACTCAGGGGTTTCTCCCTCCGGCGTACATGGTCCTCGTCCGAGCCGGACTAGCCACTTATAATGGCGGGGAGCAAGCGGAAAGCTTCCCCAACCCATCCACGGGGGAGCAGGTATGCCTCGTCCCTTAATTATTTAGGGGACTCGGATTTCCAATCCATCCATTCCTCCGCGAGCTCCTGGAGTTCTATGGCCTCCAGCTGCATAATTTTACTCCCGCCTCCATATTACACATCGCAGGCTACGTTGCCCTTTGCGAGCTGTTCCTGGGCTGCGAAGATCATTTCGAGCTATGGCATAGGCTATTCTGCCTCGTGCCTTGTACACAGAAGGGGTCAATATTTCAAGTGGGCGGAGCTGAAATATGGCGCATCGCCGGGACCGGATACCTGTTTGGTACTCCGAAGAATACATCCAGAGACTGGCCCTCGGAGTGGTTTCATATGGAGGACGTTCCCCTCCCAGACCCTATTCGGATGGGCCTTCCTGAGTTCAACAATGCCCCTTTGAAGAAACGCCATAGCTGGCGCCCTCGGAGCCCCCAAGAGGAAGATAACAGAGAGGTCCTTTACCCGATGAGCCGGATAAAGACACTGGCCGAATTAGGAGTGACAATAATTGAGGTTATGTCAGTATGTATAATGCGGGGGGTGCAACCACTTCAATATCGGGGATAACCCATGAAGCACTTCAATGGAGAAGACGATGCCACCCGCTGCGGCCGAAAAGGTCCGGACTCCGCCACCGCTCTGGCGAAAATACTGTCCGATTTATATAAGGGAGAGGAAGAGGAGTTCATCCGTATTAAGCCACGGGATGGATTCTCCATGTACAACCCCCCAAACTGGGTGAGCTGCTGCTTTTTACTCCAAACCTTCCTGCTTTCTTTGTCATAAATATTTACCTTGCCATTTCATAACAGGAACTACGAAAAGCTGTGAGGGAGATTCACAACCCATCTCCACAGCCAGAGGACCCTGATTGGGCCCTCGATCCCGGACTTGAAGAAGATCCGGACATATTCGTGGAGCTCATCGACAAGACGTTTTATCAGTTAAGCTACGACGGTGCCTTGGTGGCCATCACCGCCGATTATCCTGGAGCCCTCGGGACGCCATGCCGAACCCGCAATGACTCACCAACAAGGGGCACCGAAACCGGGTAGGCTTAAAAGGAAGGCGGTCAAGACTGAGATGCTGTCGCAGAGGTATGAAAAAGAACCCTACTCCATGGTTATTGTCTTTAAAATATAATAACGTCCGTGGTTAAAACCAGGAAAAATGCTCGCCGGACCGTATCCGGAGAGCCTGCCGGCCATGCCTCCACCAGTCGGGCTCCAGAGCCAGACTTGGTGGCAGATGCTAACGTGGGGACAATGCTGGATATTCCTCCTATCGAGGATGCGGATAGGATGTCCTCCACAAATTCCGAAGTGGAGAGTGCCATGAAGCACAGGCGTCGTCGGGCCATACTCCGTGACCTCGGTTTTTCTGAAGAGGCGTTTGATGCCTTCAACTCGGGGGACGCGTACACCCGAGCTGCTCAAAATGGTCTTGCCAGAGCCACGGACCAGTATGTAAAGGATATATGGGTAAGAAAATCTGATAATTATATATATACCAGTAGCCCCTAAGACTTGAAACAGTTGGCACAACTGATTTAAGGATCGTTATTTGCATAGGTTCTTACTGAGAAGAATACCCAGTTGTCTCAAGAGCTGGAGGAGTGCAAAGCCCAGCTACGGGCCGCAGTTGCCAAAATGAAGGAGTTCCAGAAGGCCCCATCTGGTAACCCTTGTTCCTATCGAAAAGAACGAGATGTACCAGTTAATATTTGGCTTGCATGCTAATCTAATCAATAGATTCTGCAGATGATCCCGGAGTGAATCCGGAGGAGAAACATACTCAACGACAGCTGAAGGCTGGCGAGTGCGTTCTTACACAAGTAAGGCTGTAGAAAAAACAATCTCCAAGATGCCAATACCCAGCTGGATGTTGAACTGCAGGATGTTCGGGCCCAGCTGGCTGACTCCGTAAAGGAGAATAAATGGCTTCGACGCGGCATTTTCAGTAGGTGGTTGAGCGAACTCCTATAGAGTTCGGCGAAGAAACTAGCTAATAGAGCTATATCTGTAGGTATGCTGACGGGCCGTCCCGGAGAGGAGATGCCCGGGTCTGTGGGAGATCTTTCGCGTGAGCTCTCACAACTACACGAACAAGTTCGGCAGGTGATGCAGGACCTTGCCCAGGCCTTGTGGGCGTCCACCTCCCTGCCAGGAGGCATGGGAGAGCTTGTAGAGACACTCAAGGGAGCGCGGTGACGCTTCTGATTATGGAAGATATCTGCCTGCCGACAAGGTGCAAGGGAAGCCTGGGCCATGGTGAAGACTCAATATACCAAGGCTGACCGGAACCATATGGCCGAGGTTGGACCTGTAAGGCCTGACGGGAAAGAGATCCCCGTCAGCTTGGTGTATGACCAGGTGAAATTAGCCGCAAAGTATTCCCAACAGGATTGTAGGCTAGACAGCCTGTTGGATGGTATAGAAGCAGAATTTAGTCAGTCTAAGTGACTCTGTACTTCAAGTGACATATATTGTCCCTAGCCGGATTGTAAATCATTTGTCATGGAGGACCTTTTCGCTTCGACCTCCGGACCTGACAGTCCGGAGTGTATTCGAATACCCGCTCAGTTATGTAAAAACCGGGGTACGCATGGAAACCAGGCGTAGGGGTCATAAGTGCTTGAACAGACAAGTACCCAACTAGTTATGTTATATTACATGGATAGTAAGAAACATCTTCCAGGGAGAATAGTTCCGTTAAGGATTCCTTTCCCTGGGTACGCATGCATTAATGTGCATGTCCGAACTGCGACAAGGGATGCAAGATATAAACATCTGGGGGTATGTATTCTAATAAGTAAAAAAAGTCATCCTTTGTTCGCCGACTGAATATTCTCTTAAGAACGCTAGCTTTCGGCTTCACCCAGTCTGAGGTACACGTCCGGCTGACCCGGCAGTAACAATCGTAGAGGTGCTCCCCTTATGCCCTAGCCGAATTAACGAGAACTTAGGGCATAAACACAAGAGCCAGGCAACATAGCTTGGCCAAAACTTAAGTCATATCGATGCATATAATGGCACAAAAAAGGTGTATGTGTAAAAATAACACATGTGCGGCAGGCATAGAGCCCGGATCATAATTATATTCAGCTTCTGTATAAGAAGCCCCCAGGCATAATGAGCGCCCTTAGCGTGTACAAATTGTGCAATAAAGACACAGTTTAACCTTTGAAGGCTGTGAAGAAAAGGAAGAACGACAGAAAAATATAGATAATATATATATATATATATATATATATATAATTGACGGAGGTAAGGAGACAAACACTGAGTCCGGCGCTAGGCGTAGAACCTTCGGAGTCTGGCCGCGTTCCATGGGTTTGGCTCGAGTCGATTGCCCGATGCATCCCGCAGACGGTACGCTCCACCGGTCAGAACTTTGTCAATAATGAAGGGACCTTCCCATTTGGGTTTGAGCTTGTCCTTTTTCTTCTCTGGTAGGCGTAGAACGAGTTCGCCAACATTATAAGTTTTGGCCCGTACTTCTCTGCTTTGATATCGTCGAGCCTGTTGCTTATAAAATGTGGATCGGGCTTTTGCCACATCAAGCACCTCCTCCAGGGTGTCCAAACTGTCCTGCCGATCTAGCTCGGCTTCTTTCTCTTCGTACATGCGCACGCGAGGTGAGTCATGAATGATGTCACATGGCAGTACCGCCTCTGCGCCGTACACCATAAAGAAAGGTGTGTATCCAGTAGTGCGATTTGGCGTGGTCCGCAGCCCCCATAGTACGGAGTCGAGTTCCTCGACCCAGTGCGTATCTGACTCCTTCAAGGACCGCACTAGTCTGGGTTTAATGCCGCTCATTATAAGACCATTTGCTCGTTCGACTTGACCGTTAGTTTGAGAGTGATATACGGATGCATAATCGAGCTTAATGCCCATTTTGCTACACCAAGTTTTTACTTCATCGGCTGTAAAGTTCGAGCCCTTATCGGTGATGATACCGTGGGGGACACCATAGCGGTGTACAACCCCAGATATGAAATCTATCACAGGTCCGGATTCGGCCATTTTAACTTCTTTGGCCTCTATCCATTTGGTGAATTTATCCGCCATGACCAATATGTACTTTTTCTTATGGCTTCCTCCTTTAAGGGGTCCGACCATATCAAGCCCCCAGACCACGAAGGGCCAAGTAATGGGGATTGTTTGGAGAGCGGTAGGTGGCATATGGCTTTGGTTTGCAAAGAGATGGCAACTGACACAATGTTGAACGAGGTCCTGTGTGTCTGCTCGAGCTGTCGGCCAGTAGAAACCTGTACGGAAGGCCTTACTTACAAGGGACCGAGCTGTGGCATGATGGCCGCCGAGTCCAGGATGAATTTCTGCCAAAATTTGCCATCCTTCCTCCCCGGAGATGCACCTTTGCAGTACTCCGGTAGCGCTTTTCTTATAAAGCTCTCCCTCGTGGACCTTGTAGGCTTTATACCGCCGCACAATGCAACGTGCCTCGTTTTGGTCCTCCGGGAGTTCTTGCCTATTTAGGTAAGCCAAGAAGGGTTCTGTCCACGGGGCAATACCAGCCATAATCACGTGGGCCAAAGGTGTTATCTCGGTGGCGGAGCCTCCGATTACATCAGAGTGTTCGGGGGCTGGTGTTGTGGCCGGATCCGGAATGTTGTTGCCGGTCTCCCCTTCCCACATGACGGATGGCTTAAACAACCTTTCCAGGAAAATATTAGGTGGGACAGGGTCGCGCTTAGCGCCGATTCGGGCGGGGATATCCGCCGCTTGATTGTTTTCTCGGACCACATGGTGGAATTCGAGCCCCTTGAATCGAGCTGACATTTTGAGGACGACATTGCGATAAGCTGCCATTTTTGGGTCCTTGGCATCAAAATCTCCATTTATCTGGGATATTGCGAGGTTCGAATCCCCACACACCTCTAGGTGTTGAATGCCCATGGAGACTGCCATTCGGAGACCATGCAACAGGGCCTCATATTCGGTTGTGTTGTTGGAGTCTGTGTATAATATTTGGAGTACGTATTGGACTGTATCTCCGGTTGGGGATGTCAGGACAACGCCTGCCCCCAGACCCGCCAGCATTTTAGAGCCGTCGAAGTGCATGATCCAATTGGAGTACGCGCCGTATTCTTTAGGGAGTTCGGCTTCTGTCCATTCGACGACGAAATCGGCCAGTACTTGTGACTTAATGGCTCGCCGTGGTTTGTATGATATGTCAAACAGGAGGAGCTCAATAGCCCGTTTAGCAATCCGGCCCGTGGCATCACGGTTGTTTATAATGTCGTTGAGTGGAACCTCGGAGGCCACCGTAATTGAACACTCTTGAAAGTAGTGTCGTAGTTTTTGGGATGCCATGAAGACCGCGTATGCTATCTTTTGATAATGTGGGTACCGGGATTTGCATGGAGTGAGGACAGTAGATACGTAGTATACCGGCTTTTGAAGTGGGAACTTATGTTCGTCCGTTTCTCGTTCGACGATGAGCACTGTGCCTACAACCTGGTGTGTTGCCGCTATACATAACAACATTGGTTCGCCGATATTTGGCGCGGCCAAGATTGGGTTGCTGGCCAAGGCAGCTTTTATTTCTTCCAATCCGGCCGTAGCCGCGTCCGTCCACTCGAAGTGTTCGGTGTGCCGAAGAAGGCGATAAAGAGGTAATGCCTTTTCTCCCAATTGGGAGATAAAGCGGCTTAAGGCAGCCACACATCCAGTTAATTTCTGGATTTGCTTGAGGTTTGTTGGGATAGCCAACTGTGATAGAGCTTGGATTTTAGCCGGATTCGCTTCAATTCCTCTGTTGGAAACGATGAAGCCCAAGAGCTTTCCGGTGGGTACACCAAAAACGCATTTTTCCGGATTGAGCTTAATGTCATATGCTCGGAGATTGTCGAACGTGAGCCTCAAGTCTTCTATCAAAGATTCGACGTGTCTGGTTTTAATTACCACATCGTCTACATATGCCTCAACTGTTTTGCCGATTTGTGCTTCTAGGCATGTTCGAATCATGCGTTGATAGGTCGCACCGGCGTTTTTGAGCCCGAAAGGCATGGTGTTGAAACAGAAGGGGCCGTATGGAGTAATGAATGCCATTGCGGCTTGATCGGGCTCCGCCATCTTGATTTGATGGTATCCGGAGTATGCGTCGAGGAAACACAACGAGTCGTGTCCCGCGGTAGCATCGATAATTTGATCGATGCGGGGGAGGGGGAAGGGATCCTTGGGGCAAGCCTTGTTAAGGTCCTTAAAATCGACACATAAGCGCCAGGATTTTTCCTTCTTTGGTACCGTAACCAGGTTTGCTAGCCAGTCCAGATGTTTTATTTCTCTAATGAATCTGGCCTCGAGTAACTTGGCTAGTTCTTCTCCCATGGCTTGTCGCTTGGGTTCGGAGAAACGCCGAAGAGTTTGCTTGACCGGCTTGTATCCCTTCAGAATGTTTAGGCTATGCTCGGCCAGCCTGCGTGGGATGCCTGGCATATCTGAAGGATGCCAGGCGAAGATGTCCCAATTCTCGCGTAAGAACTCCCGCAGTGCGGCGTCTGTTGTGGGGTTCAGCTGTGCCCCGATGGATGCTGTTTTTGAAGGGTTCGTTGGGTGGACCTGGAATTTGACTATTTCGTCCGCTGGTTTAAAAGAGGTGGACTTGGGTCTTTTGTCGAGTATCACGTCGTCCCTGTCCACTGTAGAGCGCAGCGCAGTTAGTTCTTCGGCCGCGAGGGCTTCGGATAACACTTCGAGAGCCAGTGCGGCGGTTTTGTTTTCGGCGCGGAGTGCTATGTCCGGATCACTAGCTAGAGTGATGATTCCATTGGGCCCGGGCATCTTGAGCTTCATGTACCCGTAATGGGGTATAGCTTGGAAGATCGTGAATGCCTCTCGCCCTAAAAGGGCGTGGTATCCGCTACTAAATGGGGCCACTTGGAATGTGATTTCTTCGGACCTGTAATTCTCCGGCGTGCCGAATACCACATCTAGTGTGATTTTTCCTGCACATCGTGCCTCCCGACTAGGGATGATTCCTCTGAAGGTCGTGCTGCTTTGCTCAATGTGGCTCTTGTCTATTTCCATTTTTCGAAGAGTCTCCTCATAGATGAGGTTTAATCCACTGCCACCGTCCATGAGTACTTTAGTAAGCCGGAAGCCGTCCACAATTGGACTAAGGACCAAAGCGGCTGGAGCTTGGGCTGTGCGGAATTGAGGTTCGTCACTGGCATTGAAGGTTCTGGCCGTGTCGTTCCATGGATTTATCATTGCAATGTGGCAAACTTCGCCGAGGCTGCGAAGTGCCCGCTTGCGCCTATTGTTTGAGGCAAAAGTCTCGAAGACTGTTAGTACTATATCGTTATTTTCCGTGGGAGGGTGCTCTGCGGTATTATTGACGAGGAGGTCCTCGCCGCTCCTGGCCACCTGCCAGAGTATCCAACATGCTCGAAGGCTGTGTGTTGGCATGGTATCCGATGTACTGTGAATTTTGCATGGCCCATTGAGCCATCCCTCCAATAAAGTTCTGCGCCCTATAGTGGGTTTTTGCTTCTTTGTAATTGCATTGGGTGACTTACGAGAGTACACCCTTTTAGTTCGGACAGAGGGTTTAGTTATAGCCGGAGGATCCCAGAATTTTGTTTGGGATTTCCAAGTGCTTTCTATCGCACAGTACTTCCGTACTATGGACGCCAAGTCAGCGAAGTGCGTTATATCACGGCGACTTATGGCATTGAGGATTCCCTTGTCCGTGCAATTTTTGCAAAAGAATGAAATTGCGTCTTCCTCGTGACAGTCCTTCGCCTTGCTTATTGCAAGGAGGAATCTGGCCCAATAGTGATGCACTGTCTCTTGGGGCTCTTGTCTAATATGGGAAATATCACTTATGAGAGGGTGGGTGGGTAGATTTAAGTCCAAACCCTGGCCCGGTCTGAGACCCAAAGGAGTTTCCGAGCTTGGTAGTTCGGGCTCTGGGACGTTGCCCAACGGTACTAGCCTCCTGTTCGATTCTAGGTTCGAAGCTTGGGCCATGTCCTCCCATAGAAGGGTATCCGGCTCGGAGAGCACGGGAATCCGGCCATAGTTTGTCCTCAAAATAGAGGAAGAATCGCTGCATCGCTCCTCCACCACCGCTATCTGATGGGTAACCGGTGGAGAGTTAATCTCCCTTTGGTCGGGTTTAAGCCCGATCCGATCATAGTCTGTAGCGACTCCCAAGGCGGCGATGCGATCCAAGAGTTCATTCAAAGAAGAGAGCTCCATTGGATCCATCTGCTCGGTGAATCCCAAGTCGACGTGGAGGCTGTTTTTGATGACCCGAGAAGTCATTGTCGGCGCGACGGCTGATGGGGCGGTCACGACGAAGCCGCCTAATTGGAGAGTTTGGCCTAAAGCCAGGGCTCCCCCAAAGGTAACGTTGTCCCTGACAACAAGGCGAGCCATCAGGCCTAACCATGACGACATAGTGGAACTCTCAATGAAAGCACCAATGTCGGTGTAAAAATTGGCGGATCTCGGGTAGGGGGTCCCGAACTGTGCGTCTAAGGCAGATGGTAACAGGAGGCAGGGGACACAATGTTTACCCAGGTTCGGGCCCTCTCGATGGAGGTAATACCCTACTTCCTGCTTGATTGATCTTGATGATATGAGTATTACAAGAGTTGATCTACCACGAGATCGGAGAGGCTAAACCCTACAAGCTAGCCTATGGTATGATTGTTTTTGTCCTACGGACTAAAATCCTCTGGTTTACATAGACTCCGGAGGGGCTAGGATTACACAGAGTCGGTTACAAGGGAGGAGATCTACATATCCGAATCGCCAAGCTTGCCTTCCATGCAAAGGAGAGTCCCAACCGGATACGGGACGAAGTCTTCAATCATGTATCTTCATAGTCCAACAGTCCGGCCAAAGTATATAGTCCGACTGTCCGAGGACCCCCTAATCCAGGACTCCCTCACCCGTGACTGATTCACGGATTGGGGGCTGAAAGGACCTTTGTCCCGACGGCCCTCTGGGTGGATCTTTGTGGCAGAGCGACATGGCAGGTTGAGACCACCCAGGAAAGAGGTGGGCCTGTCCTTGATCGGTGTTCGCGGTTACTTCAAAATAACATGCTTAACGAGATCTAGGTTCGACATCGTGGTATCAGCTGAAGCCTTCGTGACGTCAGCGACTGAGCGGCGCGCGCCGGATTGGACCATAAGCCTGCGCTTATATTAAGGGGGCTAGGTCTACTTCCGGCCGCGTACGCAATGTGCAGGTGTGCAATGGGCGATGGGCCCAGACCCCTGCCCCATAGGATTTAGACCGATGTGCTGACCTCTCTGTTGTGCCTAGGTGGGGCTGAGACGTGTTGATCTTCTGAGGCCAGGCATGACCCAAGAAAGTGTGTCCGGCCAAAGGGGGTCGAGCGTGTTGGGAAATGTGGTGCACCCTTGCAGGGAGGTTTATCTATTCGAATAGTCGTGTCCCTCGATAAAAGGACGACCCGGAGTTGTACCTTGACCTTATGACAACTAGAACCGGATACTTGATAAAACACACCCTTTCAAGTGCCAGAGACAACCCGGTGATCGCTCTCTAATAGTGCGACAAGGAGAGGATCGCCGGGTAGGATTATGCTATGCGATGCTACTTCGTGAACTTACCATCTACTATCTTCTATATGCTTCAAGATGGAGGCTGCCAGAAGCGTAGTCTTTGGTAGGACTAGCTATCCCCTCTTATTCTGGCATTCTGTAGTTCAGTCCACAGATACTACCCTTTTCATTGATACCAATGCATATGTAGTGTAGATCCTTGCTTGTGAGTACTTTGGATGATTACTCACGGTTGCTTTGCTACTTCTTTTTCCCCCTTTCTCGGTTATTGCGATCATATGATGGAGTCCAGGAGCTAGAGGATCCCGATGATGATTCTACGTGGAGTTCGACTTCAAGTAGTAGTTAGGAGGTCCCAGGCAGGAGGCCTTTCCTTTTCGATCATTGCTACTTTTGTGCTAGCCTTCTTAAGGCAAACTTGTTTAACTTATGTCTATACTAAGATATTATTGCTTCCGCTGACTCTTGTGTATTCGAGCCCTCGAGGCCCCTGGCTTGGAATATAAAGCATGTATTATTTTAATTTGTGTCTAGAGTTGTGTTGTGATATCGTCCTATGAGTCCTTGATCTTGATCGTACACATTTGCGTGTATGATTAGTGCACGGTCAAATCGAGGGCGTCACAAGTTGGTATCAGAGCCGACTGCCTGTAGGAATCCCCCTTCCATACTCTTTGGTTGAAGTCGAGTCTAGACATTGCAAAACTTTACTAACATGGCTGTGTGTCTTATGGGCCCATGTCGCCATTTGGGTGGTATTAGGATCTTTTACTCCTCGATCTTTACTCTGGGATTTCTGATCTCTCTTCTATTCAGATTAAATGGTTTGGCTAACTCTAACTCTAGGTTCTCGTAAATACTTTCTCCCGGGACCCTTTTCATTCTAGATGATGGCCGGCTTCACCAGAAGATTTCAAAGATACTCTCTGATATTATCTTGAGACTTTGTGCCCGTTGCTTTTGCAATTCCCTACCACCAAAATATCCCCATGGATAGATACATACACAAGTCGTTCTTACATTTATTCCCAGTTGATCTTGTTATTAGAAGATACCCCGAAATTCTCTTTATTGTTCCGAGAATTCTTTGTGCTTACTGCCTTGCAGTTGTTTGCTACCTGAATACCCATACGGATAATTTCTCGTACTTACCGAGTATCCGCTCATTCCGAGTTGTTCATGTGTTTCACAAAAGCCGTCGAAATACTATTCGGTCTTCCGAAACAGTAGCCTATTGCTCTTGAAATTCTTGCTTCCTTGCATTTTGGACAATCCAATAAGTCTGGTAATCTTATTGGCATCCTTTGTCATTATCATTTTGAGTCTGCTAATTTAATATGTTGCGAATGCCCGCAATCCTCAACCAGGTCCTAGAATTCATCCTTCCAGCTCAGACATCATTTTAAAGATGAGTTGGATCTCGACCAATCAAATGGCTATCGATTTTAACCCTAAGCCTACTCGACTTATCCATCATTAATCAGAGCGTTTGTTTCCAAGCCCTTAATTTGGAAATCATAACTCCATTGCATTTGAGCTAGTATTAGTCAGTTGTATCAATAATCTGATCTCCTTGCATTCTTTCTTCTTCTAGTTGAGTACCGATGCTCACATCATATCCCTTTGGACCACCAGATCATTTGTTAGATTTTATCCGACGACGTCCTCCATATTCAATAACCTTATGAGCCTTTCCTCGGATACATAATGCCTTTGGTAAATTGTATCCTCCGCTTTCTAGACCATGCTCTACTTTCGAGCTAGTATTAATTACTTCTAAAAGATTGTGGTATATGTTCCTGAGATACCCCGATGGGTTGAACCTATGCCTTTCTTAATCTGTGTGAACCCGAAAGTTTTCACAGGCCATACTTGATGCGGAGCATCCCAAGGTCATCCCCATGGACCTACCATCGTCTCACCAAGTGCCTAGCGGACCCATGACACGAGCACGTGCAAGAGCTCTCAAAACCGAGTTGACATCTCTCCTCTCACAAGTTCACTTCGATGCATAGGAGACATGGCTACTACCTCAAACAGAGACATTATGCATACTCAGGTATCAAGGAGTTAGCCATGAAGGAGCTAAGGAGCAAGGAGAATTAGAAGAGGAAGATGGACTTGAAGAAGAAGAGATCCGGAAAAAGCTACAGGCTCAGGACGACCGAACAAGACCGGACGTCCGACGATCTATAGGCTTCGAACGACTGACCAAGACCAGACATCCGACGACCTCCAGGCTCCGGACGTCCGACCTTATCTGGACGACCGACACACCTACACCCGAGCCAAAACTACGGAATTCTGAAGCCCTACGAATGACTGACACCTGGACGACCGACCCCGACCTGACGTCCGACCGAAGCACACCCGAGCCGATTCTACGGACGTCCGACGAGCACGGGACGTCCGGACCCTCATGAGCCTCCGGACGACCGGTGACTCCCGGATGTCCGGCGCCTGTGTGGTGTTATGTGTTAGGCCGCAGCCCATGTACCCCCCACTTCGTCCCCTTTTGCACTAAGACTATAAATAGACCTCCTATTCGTTCTATCTAGGGTTAGCATTGGTTTAGCTCATATTAGAGATAGAGCATTGCTCATCCACATCGGATCTACTCCACGAGAGAGACCGCGGCCCCTCTTCGGAGAAGATCCCTTTGGATTCAAGACCTCCTTGTGGAGAAGACCATCAAGACCTCCTCACCACTAGTAGAAAAAGGGTCAGACGTGAAGCACATTAGTGCCGGTTTGAATTAGAGCCGGCACTAATGTGTACATTAGTGCCGGTTCGTGGCGGCGATCAATAGTACCGGTTCGTGGCGAACCTTTAGTACCGGTTCATGCCATGAACCGGTACTAAAGAGGCTGTGTCAGCCTGCGGTCAGGCTATGGCCCCACCATCACCATTTAGTGCTGGTTCGTACCACGAACCGGTACTAATGAGGTTATGGCAAGCTGTTTTTAGTCCCACCTCGCCAAGAGAGAGGCAGTATGAGCGGTTTATAAGCCGTGAGTGCACAGACAATGACGAAGAGTTGCAATGCTCATCTACATGTTGATTAGCTTCAAGCCTTGCGGAATAGCATAGATTGCACTGTGCTATGTGCAGTGCAGTCTACACTATTCCGAAAGGCTTGAAGCAAATTAACCAGCATTGCACCTCTTTTTTATTTTTAATAACTTATTTAAACTCCGGACTTCTTTTGTGTTCAGTATGCAGCATTTAAAGCGACGTCATCAATTTCCAACATGTTCTGACATCATTTGTTGTTTTTCGGTCATTTACCTAATTGTTTAGAGAGCTAAATGACCGTGAAATTGAAAATCACTACAAAATGAATCCTGAAAATGTTGAAACTTGGCATGGTATCATCATATCACCCGCATAGCATGCGCGAAAGAGTAGAGAGGGTCACGGCAAAAACTGGACGCACTTCGTGTACAAACTGGACATACTCTTTCCGAGTATCAGGGTTTCGGACGAGAACTCATCTGTTACATGGCCACTTCAATGTTTTTTAAACTTATTTGAACTCCGGACTTCTTTTGTGTTTAGTATGCAGCATTTAAACCGACGTCATCAATTTCCAACATGTTCTGACATCATTTGTTGTTTTTCGGTCATTTACCTAATTGTTTAGAGAGCTAAATGACCGTGAAATTGAAAACCACTACAAAATGAATCCTGAAAATGTTGAAACTTGGCATGGTATCATCATATCACCCGCATAGCATGCGCGAAAGAGTAGAGAGGGTCACGGCAAAAACTGGACGCACTTCGTGTACAAACTGGACAAACTCTTTCCGAGTATCAGGGTTTCGGACGAGAACTCATCTGTTACATGGCCACTTCAATGTTTTTTAAACTTATTTGAACTCCGGACTTCTTTTGTGTTTAGTATGCAGCATTTAAAGCGACGTCATCAATTTCCAACATGTTCTGACATCATTTGTTGTTTTTCGGTCATTTACCTAATTGTTTAGAGAGCTAAATGACCGTGAAATTGAAAATCACTACAAAATGAATCCTGAAAATGTTGAAACTTGGCATGGTATCATCATATCACCCGCATAGCATGCGCGAAAGAGTAGAGAGGGTCACGACAAAAACTGGATGCACTTCGTGTACAAACTGGACAAACTCTTTCCGAGTATCAGGGTTTCGGAGTACGGAGTGGGTACTAATGTGCATCCCACCAATCAGGAAGAATCACACGGATCGTGTGTTTCTTTATAGCTCTTGCGAGTCGTTGGATCAAGGGTGTGTTTCTTCCTAGCTCATGTGAGTCGTTGGATCGAAACTACCACAATCACTTTGTGAGCCAGACGACCCTATATATAGCCCACCTCTCGCCTTCCCTGCATAAGTCTTTCAGTTCATCGACTACATACATCTACCAGTTCATCGACTGCATACATCTACCAGTTCATCGACTGAATACAAATCATTCGGATTCGCCATCATACGTCCAACCGTGCATTTGATATGCATATATATGCATCACGAGCAACGGTTGGGCTGTATGATGGCGATACCGATTGGTTTGTTCTAGATCCGACATAAAAGGTTTGATACAACTTCTTTTTTGTGACATAAGAGCTATCGATCTCTCCTCCTACCTATTTTAGTTACACAACTACCTATTTGTGCCAAATTTTCACTTTTGCTATTGCTCTTGCATCATAAGCATCCATGTTAACTGGACTTACAAGTAATGCAATTTAACCAAACTATCTTGTGATCCATGTTGATTAGCTTCAAGCCTGGCGGAATAGCATAGATTGCACTGAGCTATGTGCAGTGCAGTCTACACTATTCCGAAAGGCTTGAAGCAAATTAACCAGCATTGCACCTCTTTTTTATTTTTAATAACTTATTTAAACTTCGGACTTCTTTTGTGTTCAGTATGCAGCATTTAATGCGACGTCATCAATTTCCAACATGTTCTGACATCATTTGTTGTTTTTCGGTCATTTACCTAATTGTTTAGTATGCAGCATTCAATTTCCAAAAGAAAATAAATAATGCAGAAAAGAAAAAACTATATAAAAAACTACTCAAAAATAAATAGAAGAAAATAAGTAATGCAGAAAAGAAAAAACTATATAAAAAATTTGTTGGCACGCTGCCCAGTGGGCCTGCCAGACCTAGGGTGTGCAAATGCAGGCCCAGACGGGCCAGCAGGCTCACAGGGTAGCGTGCCCTAATTAATTAGGCCGAGAAGCCTGCTATATAGAGGAGTTCGAAGAGGTAGCCGCGGCTGGATTTATAAACCAGTGCGGCTGCCCTGCGCCGGGCGAGGTGGGACTAAACTTTGGGGTGGCAGCCCAAGGCCTTTAGTACCGGTTGGTGGTTCCAACCGGTACTAAAGGCCCCCCTTTAGTACCGGTTGGTGGCTCCAACCGGTACTAAAGGCCTTCGTTTCCCGCCGCTTGGCCTGGCGAAAATAGGCCTTTAGTACCGGTTGGAGCCACGAACCGGTACTAAAGGCCCATCCTATATATATAGCACTTACGAAAATTTCAGTTTCATCTCCCCACTTCGTCTCCAACCTCCGCCGCGCGCGCCGCTCGATCCCGTCGTCGCCGCCCGTCGCCCGTACCGTCGTCCATCGTCATCGTCGTTGTCCCCGCCGCCGCCCGTCGTCGTCGTCGTCTCGCGCTGCCGCCCCGAACACCGCCGCCGTCCGTCGTCATCGCCGCGGCCGTACGTCTCTCTCTCGCTCCCACACACACACATACACATACATACACACACATACACACACACACACCGGCGCCCCCGCCCCGTACGCCGGCGCCCCCGCTCGTACGTACGGGGCGGCAGCGTACAGGGCCGCACACACACACACATATACCACACACACACGCATACACACACATACACACATACGTACACACATATACGTATATATACACACACATGCATACACACACATACACACACACACATTTTTTTTTACTTATTTTCTGTTTTTTAGAAAAGTTAATTAGATGATCGAATGTTAGATTAATGTCGAATGTTAGATGAATTAGCTAGCTAGATAGAAAAATTGTCGAACTAGAGATTAGAACTAGTTGAATAATTAATATAACTAGTTTATTTTTAGTAAGAAAATTTAGGTATATGAGATTAGAACTAGTTGAATAATTAATATAACTAGTTTATTTTTAGTAAGAAAATTTAGGTATATGAGATTTGATGATCTATTAAAATATTATTTGTTAATGAGTTTTTCTGTTTATTTAATTTTTATATATTTTGAGTTTATATAAATGTTAGATTAATGTCGAATGTTAGATGAATTAGATAGAAAAGTTAAATATATAGTAATGTCAATTGAATATATAGTTAGATATATTAATGTCAAATGTTAGATGAATATATATTTGGCTAGATATAGGTGTTTAATGTTTCACCTATATGAACATAGGAAATGTCATCTGGCGATGAAAAAGATTTTATTATGTGCGAACACTGTGAATACGAGCGCGGCCTGTGCGACCAAAATTTCCTTGTTGATGGTAGGCGCTTCAGCATCAAGCTGGATGAGACATTCGAAGTTGATACAGTAAGTCACTTTGTCAATTATTATTTGAATGCAAAACTTATGCTTCATTTGCTTCAACTTATAATTTTAAATTTTCACTATTCTACTAGCGCATCCCCTGCCATGCAAGAATTTTTATCTTGAATAAGATAGGTTTTAGTGCTATAGATGATATGGAGGTAAAGAGAGTTTACTCGAAGACGGAGCATGGGTATACTTTCAACGTCAAATTATATAATGGAGACACATACACCCATTTTGAATGCAAAACTTGGCAAGCACTATGCAAGGCTTATGCATTTGAGCCTGATATGGTTATCACCTTTGATATTCGTCCGGAAGATGATATTGAAGGTAATATAGACATCTGGGTCGATGTGCAAACGCCTCCAGTTCTACCATTTGGTGAGTTTTTCTCAACCATGCATGCATATGTTTATGTCTTTCATACAGTTTATTCAAAAATAGTTGACAACTAATTTGTATTGTCAGCTTATTTCAGTTCAAGCAAACATGTCCGGCGCTTGGTAGACAGGACCTACTACTGCCCCGGGGCTCAACTAAACTGCGAGGAGATAAGTCATTATGTTTCATGGCTTGAGGATCTTAATATTGTCAAGACAATTTTTTTTCCTAAACTTAGAAATGTTAGTACTCAAAACGTGCGACCAATGGTGATTGTAGTCACATCTATAATCAAAAGATGGTAAGATTTTAAATATTTGTCCTTAATTAGTGCATCTTTTGCATACATTATTTTTGAAGCTAAACTTTCATTGCTTAGTATATTAATTACTATACGATGTTGTTCAAAAGGGACTTCCGATGACAGTTGTGCCTCAGTGGATCGAGACAAAAGGTCGCATGTCAATAGTTAGCTTACGACCAAGATTTCCTACATTGCACATGAGTGCATTCAGGATTTCTGAAAGCGAAGAATGCTTAATAGTGAAAGATTGGAGCAAAATTGTTAACGATCGCAGAGAAGTACTAGGGGGCAGTAAGGAGAAGCGCAACCCAAGATTAGGAGACAGATTCATCTGCATGCTCCAGTATGATGAATCAGGAGAGCTATACATGTTCTATGCTATTCTACCTGAGAGGGAGCAGCAGGATCAGTAGCTACTAGTTCATGCTCTTAATTAGTACTTGTCTCATGTCCGTGTCCTGAACTTCGATGTTGGTGATGATTATGTTGAACTTGATGATATCTTTGCTTCTGTTACAAAGTGAATGTTTCCTCTTTAAGCTAGCCAGCGTTGATGATGATTAGATAGCTAGCGGTAATGACTATGATGATTAAATAGTGGTAATTAGACGACTACGATGATTTTTAGCTAGCTAGAGTTTATTTATTTATTAATATGCGATGATGATGATGATGACGACTACAACTCATTATAACGTAAAACAATCCTAAATTAAATTGATAACACAAATTTAATTGAAAAATACAAAATAAAACAAAAACCCACAACCATTTAGTACCGGTTGGTGTTACCAACCGGTACTAAAGGGCTCCCGGCCCCCGGAGCTGGCTCGTGCCACGTGGTTCCCCTTTAGCACCGGTTCGTGCTGAACCGGTACTAAAGGGGGGGGAGCTTTAGTGCCGAAACTTTAGTGCCGGTTCCTGAACCGGCACTAAAGGGCCTTACGAACCGGTGCTATTGCCCGGTTCTGCACTAGTGCACGGAGAAGACCGGCTACCTTTGTATCGTCCTTAGTTGTCTGTGGATCATGTGATCTCTTATTTACTTGAGGATCTAGCATATGTGTGACTATTTCTTGTTGGTTTAGTGTTTCTCTCATGTTTCCCCTCGTGATTCCCCTCGTTTTCCCCCTCGCGTTCTTCGTGTTCTTCGCAGGATCTGCTCCTTTCGTGAAAGATCGGCCCTTAGGGTCCCTACCCTACATCATCTTGGTATCTAGAGCCACGTTGATCATGATTTTGGAGCCTCTCCGTTGTGTTTCTAGCCTAGTTTTTGTTGATTTTGTCCCTAATTCGAAAATTCCGCACAAAAATAGCCCCCAATTTTTTTGTGATTTGTTGGTGTGTTGAAATTTTGTTGGATTTGATCCGTGGATTTGCTTTGCCTTGAGTGGATCTACCTTCCCCCCCTTGTCTCCACCGTTTCCATCCACGAAATCGGCCGAATTTGACCATTTTTTGCCATCACCATCACGAACCCTAGCTGTTCTTCCCGTGCCCGAATTTTCGCCCAGGCACCGGACGTCCGACGACCGGACCATCCCGGACGTCTGACGATCCCTGACGAAACTGATTTTTTTCAGTTCAGTCACCACCACCACCCCACTTCCGCATAAGCACTACCACCACCTATACACCATCACCACTTCCGCATACCACCACCATTGCTTACCCGTTTCGCTGTCCGACACGTGTGGCCACTTCGAGATTTGAGAATTTGAGTTGCGGTTCCATGTCCTATTGTGTTTCGGCTATTTAGGTACGTTTCGGCGTCAACATCATCGCCGCTCATCTTCACCACGGACGCGTCATCAACAACGACCACCTCGACTACATCTTGGTATTCGTACCGCCATTTTGACACCATACCATAAGCAAGAAGCGGTAACCTCATTTTGGTATTGGATATATCATTCTTGCCATTACATTGATAGCCTTCATAGCCTTACTCCTTTGCGTAGCTTACCCATTGAGACTAGCTTTTGAGTATTGCCGGCAACGAGACTTGTGCACATTAGTGATCATACTTCCCATAGCATACATACATCATTGGTGCATATCTTGGTATCATCTCTTGTGTCACAAGGTTGTCATCGCATACACAATTGCTATCTTGGTTCATGAAGCATTGCATGAGAAAAGAGCTAAAACAACAAAGAGCCAAACAAGCTTTTAAGCAAAAGGGAAAGATAAGCAAAGAGCTTTTAAGCAAGAACCATAGCATCATACAACATTAAGATTGTCATACTAGATCATCTTGGATCATAGCATCGAAACACCATACATAGAGCATACTTGGGATAGAAGTCATTGCATTTTTGCCTAGTAGGTTGTGCACAAGTCTTGTATCCGCCTATTGTGCAATCATGCTAGCGTCTCTCTAGTGTTGTGCAACAAGATCATTTTTGTGGATTCCACATTTTGGCTCACCCTTGGTTGCACGACCCCACTTATCTTTTTGCGTGTGTGTTTCTGTGTATCGTATATTGCTTTGTCTACTTGTTGCATTGCAAACTTGCGAATCATTTCCAACATTATTGAAGCTCACTTAAAATTGCATCAAATTTTGTGCCACCATCCTAACCAAGCTCCACCATAAGATTTTACTTGTGGAGGTGTGAGAAACCGACAAGAATTGGTACCAATTGTGCTATTTCCTTGTTCCACATTGGAGTGATCATTGATCCACCTTCAACTTCGGTCAAGGTACATTTGGTATACGTTCTTCTCTTTATACCACTCACATTTTTCTCTTGGAATGATGGATAGGCCAAGTACTTCTACCAACCCACTCTTCATTGAGCACGATGACGAAATGAACTCCTACATCGCCAAGAGCCACCTCTTTGGTGCACAACATTCTTTGCATAAAGAGCAACAAGCAATGAGTGAACGCATCGACAACCTCGCCACCGACTTGCGACTCTTCGAGCAACGTACAAGGGACTACTTCGACCACAAGCTTGACGATCACAAGCAAGAGAACGACACAAGAATGGACGAGATTCATGCTTTGTTGCTCAACCGCTCTTGTTTCACTTCGTCCTCATCAAGACGGAGCCGCTCAATTCGACACTGTGACTTCACCCTCTCTGGCTCAAGTACACCAACATCGAACACACTTCGCCGTGCCGCGTGAAACGATCGTCAAGCAAGCCTCAATCCTCTATGCGACACCAAATCTCAAGAGCACCGACAACGTCAAACTCAAGAGGCTTTTGCGCTAGCACGAGAACGGCAACAACAACGCCAACATGAAGAGGAAGAGCGAGCGCGTCTACACCAAGATGCACAAGATGCCGAGGCACAACGCCAAGAACAACAACTCCGTGAAGCTCAAGCACTTGAGGCACAACGTGCACTGCAAGATTCAAGTCGAGCCATAGCCAACCGAGGCCGACAAGTTCGTGAACATGAAGAAGCACTTCGCGAAGAAGTTCACGAACGACGATATCAAGCTTGCGTGCAACGTCAAGCTCGACAAGTTCCCCCACAAGCTCGCCAAGAACATCAAGTTCACCAAGAGCATGACGACAATGGAAATCTTCCACAACAAGACCAACATGAGGTCGACAACCCTCCTTGCCAAGAGCACAACGAGTTTGACAATCATCAACAACATGGGCGTCATCATCCCCGACCCCAACACAATGAAGAGCAATGCTACGACAAGCTAAAGTTCACCATGCCCAAGTTCAATGGAAGCAACGATCCCTAAGAGTACCTTTCATGGGCATTGAAGGTCGACAAGATCTTCCGCTTGCACAACTATGAAGAAGAGAAGAAGATCGCGATGGCATCCGTTGAGTTCCAAGACTATGTCCTCATTTGGTGGGAACAAGTTATCGAGCGTCGCGAGGCAACAGGAGAACCACCCATCACTACTTGGGCGCAAATGAAGGATGTCATGTGAGCACGCTTCGTGCCTACCTACTACAACTGCGACCTCTTCAAGAAACTTCAACTACTCAAGCAAGGAACCAAGGTGACATCTCTCCTCTCACAAGTTCACTTCGATGCACAAGAGACATGGCTACTTCCTCAAACAGAGACATTATGCATACTCAGGTATCAAGGAGTTAGCCATGAAGGAGCTAAGGAGCAAGGAGAATTAGAAGAGGAAGATGGACGTGAAGAAAAAGAGATGCGGAATAAGCTACAGGCTCCGGACGACCGACCAAGATCGGACATCCGACGATCTACAGGCTCCGGACGACCGACCAAGACCGGACGTCCGATGACCTCCAGGCTCCGGACGTCCGACCTTATCCAGACGAACGACACACCTATACCCGAGCCAAAACTACGGAATTCCGAAGCCCTACGTACGACCGACGCACGGACGACCAACCTCTACCGGACGTCCGACCGAAGCTCACCCGAGCCGATTCTACGGACGTCCGACGAGCACGGGACGTCCGGACCCTCATGAGCCTCCGGACGACCAGTGACTCCCGGATGTCCGGCGCCTGTGTGTTGTTATGTGTTGGGCCGCAGCCCATGTACCCCCCACTTCGTCCCCTTTTGCACTAAGACTGTATATAGACCTCCTATTCCTTCTAGCTAGGGTTAGCATTGGTTTAGCTCATATTAGAGATAGAGCATTGCTCATCCACATCGGATCTACTCCATGAGAGAGACCGCGACCCCTCTTCGGAGAAGACCCCTTTGGATTCAAGACCTCCTTGCAGAGAAGACCATCAAGACCTCCTCACGGAGAAGACCGGCTACCTTTGTATCATCCTTAGTTGTCCGTGGATCGTGTGATCTCTTATGTACTCAAGGATCTAGCATATGTGAGAGTATTTCTTGTTGGTTTAGTGTTTCTCTCGTGTTTCCCCTCGTGATTCCCCTTGTTTTTCCCCTCGCGTTATTCGTGTTCTTCGCGGGATCCGCTCCTTTCGTGAAAGATCAGCCCTTAGGTTCCCTACCCTACATCAATACTCCTCTGTAAATTCCCCAGGTAGGATTCCACAATCAATTCATTTTTAATAAGAGTGAGAAGTAAATGAAAGGTTATGCATTGAGGAATTGGGAGTCCACCTTGAACTTTGTGTTCATGCCCATGGACACGATGTAGATCCTATCATGGAAGCTTCTTGTAATAATAACTATTTCCTTGATATAATATGTTTTGGTATCGGTGAATTGATCCTTTGTAATCGTGGTTCCGACCATGTTATCCTTTAAATACCATTTCTCGTGCAAGTTTAAGAACTTGTCTTCTGTAGAGAAATACCCCTGTCCAACCTCTACTTTGGTCTGTCGTCGAGTATTACCCCCCCCGGTATCTCGAGATTATCACGGAACTGCATAACTTCTTATGAGTTCTTCATCAAGTACTACATTCTCACTAATCCCAATTTTTTTCACGGGCTCTGAGTTATTAAACACACAAAGACACTGATAACTGATTCGAGTTTGCACCGCGATTAAACTGTCGGGGAACATAGTAATTTCAAAAAAATTCCTACGTACACGCAAGATCATGGTGATGCATAGCAACGAGAGGGAAGAGTATCGTCCACGTACGCTCGTAGACCATAAGCAGAAGCGTTATGAGAACGCGGTTGATGTAGTCAAATGTATTCACGATCCGACCGATCCAATTACTGAACGCGCGGCACTGCCGAGTTCAACACACGTTCAGCTCGATGAAGTCCCACGAACTCCGATCCAGCAAAGCTTCACGGGAGAGTTCCGTCAGCACGACGGCGTGTTGACGGTGATGATGTTGCTACCGACGCAGGGCTTCGCCTAAGCACCGCTATGATATAATCGAGGTGGATTATGGTGGAGGGGGGCACCGCACATAGCTAAGGGATCCATGATCAACTTGTGTGTCTAGAGGTGCCCCTGCCCCCCGTATATAAAGGAGCAAGGGGGGAGGCTGGCCGACCCTCTATGGCGTGCCAGGAGGAGGAGTCCTCCTCCTAGTAGGAGTAGGACTCCCCTCTTTCCTACTCCTACTAGGAGAGGGAAAGGAAGGGGGAGAGGGAGAAGGAAAAGGGGGCGTAGCCCCCCTCTCCTGGTCCAATTCGGACCAGAGGGGGAGGGGCGCGCGACCTACCCTAGGCCGGCCCTCTCTCTCCACTAAGTCCCATAAGGCCCATTATTTCTCCCGGGGGGGTTCCGGTAACCCTCTGGCACTCTGGTTTTCTCCGAAATCACCGGAACACTTCTGGTGTTCGAATATAGTCGTCCAATATATCGATCTTTATGTCTCTACCATTTTGAGACTCCTCGTCATGTCCATGATCATATCCTGGACTCCGAACTACCTTCGGTACATCAAAATACAAAAACTCATAATACCGATCGTCACCGAACATTAAGCGTGCGGACCCTACGGGTTCGAGAACTATGTAGACATGACCAAGACACGTCTCCGGTCAATAGCCAATAGCGGAACCTGGATGTTCATATTGGCTCCCACATATTCTACGAAGATCTTTATCGGTCAAACCGCATAACAGCATACGTTGTTCCCTTTGTCATCGGTATGTTACTTGTCCAAGATTCAATCGTCGGTATCTCAATACCTAGTTCAATCTCGTTACCGGCAAGTCTCTTTACTCGTTCTGTAATGCATCATCCCACAACTAACTCATTAGTTACAATGCTTGCAAGGCGTATAGTGATGTGTATTACCGTGGCCCAGAGATACCTGATACGTCTCCAACGTATCTATAATTTTTGATTGCTCCATGCTATATTATCTACTGTTTTGAATGTTTATGGGCTTTATTATACACTTTTATACCATTTTTGGGACTAACCTATTAACCCAGAGCCCAGTGCCAGTTTCTGTTTTTACCCTGTTTTAGGGTTTCGAAGAAAAGGAAAATCAAACAGAGTCCAATTGACCTGAAACTTCACGGAACTCATTTTTGGAAGGAAATAAGCCCAGAAGACTTGGAGTGCACGTCAGGGGCTCTACGAGGAGGTCACGAGGCAGGGGGCGCACCCACCCCCCTGGGCGTGCCCTCCACCCTCGTGAGCCCCTCGTGCCCCCCTAACGTACTTCTTCCGCCTATATATCTCCATATACCCTAAAAACATCCGGGGACACAATAGATCAGGAGTTCCGCCGCCAGAAGCCTCCGTAGCCACCGAAAGCCAATCTAGACCCGTTCCGGCACCTTGCCGGAGGGGGCAATCCTTCTCCGGTGGCCATCTTCATCATCCCGGTGCTCTCCATGATGAGGAGGGAGTAGTTCTCCCTCGGGGCTGAGGGTATGTACCAGTAGCTATGTGTTTGATCTCTCTCTCTCTCTCGTGTTCTTGATTTGGCACGATCTTGATGTATCACGAGCTTTGCTATTATAGTTGGATCTTATGTTTCTCCTCCCCCTCTTCTCTCTTGTAATGAATCGAGTTTCCCCTTTGAAGTAATCTTATCGATTGAGTCTTTAAAGATTTGAGAACACTTGATGTATGTCTTGCCGTGGATATCTGTGGTGACAATGGGATATCACGTGATTCACTTGATGTATGTTTTGGTGATCAACTTGCGGGTTCCGCCCATGAACCTATGCATAGGGGTTGGCACATGTTTTCGTCGTGATTCTCCGGTAGAAACTTTGGGGCACTCTTTGAGGTCCTATGTGTTGGTTGAATAGATGAATCTGAGATTGTGTGATGCATATCGTATGATCATACCCACGGATGCTTGAGGTGACATTGGAGTATCTAGGTGACATTAGGGTTTTGGTTGATTTGTGTCTTAAGGTGTTATTCTAGTATGAACTCTAGGGCTGTTTGTGACACCTATAGGAATAGCCCAACGGATTGATTGGAAAGAATAACTTTGAGGTGGTTTCGTACCCTACCATAATCTCTTCGTTCGTTGTCCGCTATTAGTGACTTTGGAGTGACTCTTTGTTGCATGTTGGGGGATAGTTATGTGATCCAATTATGATATCATTGTTGAGGGAACTTGCACTAGCGAAAGTATGAACCCTAGGGCTTATTTCCACGCATTGCAATACCGTTTACGCTCACTTTTATCATTAGTTACCTTGCTGTTTTTATAATTTCAGATTACAAATACCCATATCTACTATCCATATACCACTTGTATCACCATCTCTTCGCCGAACTAGTGCACCTATACAATTTACCATTGTATTGGGTGTGTTGGGGACACAAGAGACTCTTTGTTATTTGGTTGCAGGGTTTTTTGAGAGACACCATCTTCATCCTACGCCTCCTATGGATTGATAAACCTTAGGTCATCCACTTGAGGGAAATTTGCTACTGTCCTACAAACCTCTACACTTGGAGGCCCAACAACGTCTACAAGAAGAAGGTTGTATAGTAGACATCAAGCTCTTTTCTGGCGCCGTTGCCGGGGTGGTGAGTGCTTGAAGGTATATCTTTAGATCTTGCAATCGAGTCTTTTAGTTTCTTGATTTATCACTAGTTTAGTTTATAAAAGAAAATTAGAAAAAATGGAATTAAGTTTGCCTCATGCGCTTCATCTTTTTAATATCTTTCGTGAATATGATGGAAAGGATAATTGTGCTCAAGTGCTAGAAGAAGAAATCTATAAAATGTTTGGCACTAAATATTTGAATGATGAGCATGATTGCAATGTTGTTAGTACGAATTCTTTGAATATCCATGATGCTAATGATATGCAAAGCCACAAGCTTGGGGAATCTATGTTTGATGAAGATGATATTTTTTGTCCCCCAAGTTTTGATGAGCAAATTTATTATGATGAAAGCATGCCTCCTATCTATGATGATTATTGTGATGACATGTATGCTTTAAAGAATAATAATAACAATGAACCTTGTCATCTTGATCTTAATTTTCAATCACATGATAGTTATTTTGTTGAGTTTGCTCCCACTATTATTCATGAGAAGAATTTTGCTTATGTGGAGAGTAGTAAATTTTCTATGCTTGTAGATCATGAAAATAATGCTTTAAGTGCTGGTTATATTGTTGAATTCATTCATGATGCTACTGAAAATTATTATGAGGGAGGAACATATGCTTGTAGGAACTGTAATAATATCAAGTTTCCTCTCAATGTGCTTAAAGTTTTGAAGTTTTGCTTGCATTACCTTCCTATGCAAGTTGATTCTTGTTCCCATAAGTTGTTTGCTCAGAAAATCCCTATGCATAGGAAGTGGGTTAGACTTAAATGTGCTATTCATATTCTCTTGATGCTCTATTTATGTTTCAATTCTTATCCTTTATGTGAGCATCATTGAAATCATCATGCCTAGCTAGGGGCGTTAAATGATAGTGCTTGTTGGGAGGCAACCCAACTTTATTTTTGTTCCTTGATTTTTGTTCCTGTTTAGTAATAAATAATTCATCTAGCCTCTGTTTAGATGTGGTTTTATGATTTTAATTAGTGTTTGTGCCAAGTAGAACCTTTGGGAAGACTTGCGGAAAGTCTTGTTGATCATGCTGTAAAAAACAGAAACTTTAGTGCTCACGAGAATTGCTGCCATTTTTATTTTGAGAGTGATATTTAGTTAATGATTTTTTCAGATGATTAATATATAAATTCCTCAGGTCCAGCAATTTATTTGAGAATTTTATGTGCTCCATAAGTATACGTTTGATTCAGATTACTACAGACTGTTCTGTTTTTGACAGATTCTGTTTTTCATGTGTTGTTTAGTTATTTTGATGAATCTATGGCTAGTAAAATAGTTTATAAACCATAGAGAAGTTGGAATACAGTAGGTTTAACACCAATATAAATAAAGAATGAGTTCATTACAGTACCTAGAAGTGGTGGTTTATTTTCTTATACTAACGGAGCTTACGAGTTTTCTGTTAAGTTTTGTGTTGTGAAGTTTTCAAGTTTTGGATAAGGATTCGATGGACTATGGAATAAGGAGTGGAAAGAGCCTAAGCTTGGGATGCCCGAGGCACCCCAAGGTAATATTCAAGGATAGCCAAGAGCCTAAGTTTGGGGATGCCCCGGAAGGCATCCCCTCTTTCGTCTACTTCCATCGGTAACTTTACTTGGAGCTATATTTTTATTCACCACATGATATGTGTTTTGCTTGGAGCGTCAATTTATTTTGTTAGGATTTGCTTGCTGTTATTTAGAACAATGTTTTGCATCTTTTATTTCAATAAAAGTGGCATTGATAGCCTTTACTATGCCTATGTTACAAGTATGCATGTTGCTGTTTGAAAACAGAAAGTTTACCTCTGTTGCAATAATTCCCTAGAAAAGTCAGAATGCGATAAAATGTTGAAACCTTTTGCATATTAAGCTCTGATAAATTTACTACAGTGGGAATTTTCTTTCATAATTTTTGGAGTTAGGGAAGTATGGATGTTGCAGCATTCTTTACAGACTGTCCTGTTTAGGCAGATTGCTGTTATGTTTGCATTGTTTGCATATGTTTGCTTCTTTAATGATTCTATTTGAGGATAGGACTATTAAATATGTAGAGGCATTTAGTATGAAATGTTGAATAATAATTTTAGTGATTTTCTACAGTAGAGTATGATAAAGTTTTGTCAATGGTTTATACTAACTTATCTCACGAGTCCTTATTGAGTTTTGTGTGGATGAAGCTTTTGAGATTTAGGGACACCGTGATATGAGAGGAATTAAGGAGACACAAAAGCTCAAGCGTGGGGATGCCCAAGGCATCCCAAGATAATATTTCAAGAATTATCAAGCTTCTAAGCTTGGGGATGCCCTGGTTGGCATCCCACCTTTCTTCTTCAGCAACTATCGGTTAGTATCGGTTGATCCTAAGTTTTTGCTTCTTCACATGATGTTTTCTATTATTAGATGTCATTTTATTCTGATTTGCTTTCTGTTTGAATAAAATACCAAGTTCTGAAATTCTTAAATGTTAGAGAGTCTTCACATAGTTGCATAATTATTCAACTACTCATTGATCTTCACTTATATCTTTCGGAGTAGTTTGTCATTTGCTCTAGTGCTTCACTTATATCTTTTAGAGCATGATGGAAGTTTTAGTTTGAAGAAATAGATGAACTCTCGTGCTTCACTTAGATTATTTTGAGAGTCTTAAATAGCATGGTAATTTGCTTAAAATCCTAATATGCTAGGTATTCAAGAATAATAAAATTCTCTTATGAGTGTGTTCAATACTATGAGAAGTTTGATACTTGATAATTGTTTTGAGATATGGAGATGGTGATATTAGAGTCATTCTAGTTGAGTAGTTGTGAATTTGAGAAATACTTGTGTTAAAGTTTGTGATTCCTGTAGCATGCACGTATGGTGAACCGTTATGTGATGAAGTCAGAGCATGATTTATTTATTGATTGCCTTCCTTATGAGTGGCGGTCGGGGACGAGCGATGGTCTTTTCCTACCAATCTATCCCCCTAGGAGCATGCGCGTAGTACTTTGTTTCGATAACTAATAGATTTTTGCAATAAGTATGTGAGTTCTTTATGACTAATGTTGAGTCCATGGATTATACGCACTCTCACCCTTCCACCATTGCTAGCCTCTCTAGTACCGCGCAACTTTCGCCGGTGCCATAAACCCACCATATACCTTCCTCAAAACAGCCACCATACCTACCTATTATGGCATTTCCATAGCCATTCCGAGATATATTGCCATGCAACTTTCCACCATTCCGTTTATTATGACACACTCCATCATTGTCACATTGCTTAGCATGATCATGTAGTTGACATAGTATTTGTGGCAAAGCCACTGTTCATAATTCTTTCATACTTGTCACTCATGAGTCATTGCATATCCCGGTACACCGCCGTAGGCATTCATATAGAGTCATATCTTGTTCTAAGTATCGAGTTGTAATTCTTGAGTTGTAAGTAAATAAAAGTGTGATGATCATCATTATTAGAGCATTGTCCGAGTGAGGAAAGGATGATGGAGACTATGATTCCCCCACAAGTCGGGATGAGACTCTGGACGGAAAAAAAGAGGCCAAAGAAGCCCAAATGAAAAAAAGAGGCCATAAAAAAGAGAAGGCCCAAATAAAATAAAATAAATAAAATAAAAAAATGAGAGAAAAAGAGAGAAGGGGCAATGCTACTATCCTTTTACCACACTTGTGCTTCAAAGTAGCACCATGATCTTCATGATAAAGAGTCTCCTATGTTGTCACTTTCATATACTAGTGGGAATCTTTCATTATAGAACTTGGCTTGTATATTCCAATGATGGGCTTCCTCAAAATGCCCTAGGTCTTCGTGAGCAAGCAAGTTGGATGCACACCCACTTAGTTTCTTTTCGAGCTTTCATACACTTATAGCTCTAGTGCATCCGTTGCATGGCAATCCCTACTCACTCACATTGATATCTATTAAGGGGCATCTCCATAGCCCGTTGATACGCCTAGTTGATGTGAGACTATCTTCTCCCTTTTTGTCTTTTCCACAACCACCATTTTATTCCACCTATAGTGCTATGTCCATGGCTCATGCTCATGTATTGCGTGAAGACTGAAAAAGTTTGAGAACATCAAAAGTATGAAACAATTGATTGGCTTGTCATTGGGGTTGTGCATGATTTAAATATTTTGTGTGGTGAAGATGGAGCATAGCCAGACTATATGATTTTGTAGGGATAGCTCTCTTTGGCCATGTTATTTTGAGAAGACATAATTACTTAGTTAGTATGCTTGAAGTATCATCATTTTTATGACAATATGAACTTTTATCTTGAATCTTTCAGATCTGAATATTCATGCCACAATTAAGAAGAATTACATTGAAATTATGCCAAGTAGCACTCCGCATCAAAAATTCTATTTTTATCATTTACCTACTCGAGGACGAGTAGGAATTAAGCTTGGGGATGCTGATACGTCTCCAACGTATCTATAATTTTTGATTGCTCCATTCTATATTATCTACTGTTTTGAATGTTTATGGGCTTTATTATACACTTTTATAGCATTTTTGGGACTAACCTATTAACCCAGAGCCCAGTGCCACTTTCTGTTTTTACCCTGTTTTAGGGTTTCAAAGAAAAGGAAAATCAAACGGAGTCCAATTGACCTGAAACTTCACGGAACTCATTTTTGGAAGGAAAGAAGCCCAGAAGACTTGGAGTGCACGTCGGGGGCTCTACGAGGAGGTCACGAGGCAGGGGGGCGCGTCCACCCCCCTGGGCGCGCCCTCCACCCTCGTGAGCCCCTTGTGCCCCCCCTGACGTACTTCTTTCGCCTATATATCTCCATATACCCTAAAAACATCCGGGGACACAATAGATCGGGAGTTCCGCCACCAGAAGCCTCTGTAGCCACCGAAAGACAATCTAGACCCATTCCGGCACCCTGCCGGAGGGGGCAATCCTTCTCCGGTGGCCATCTTCATCATCTCGGTGCTCTTCATGACGAGGAGGGAGTAGTTCTCCCTCGGGGCTGAGGGTATGTACCAGTAGCTATGTGTTTGATCTCTCTCTCTCTCGTGTTCTTGATTTGGCACGATCTTGATGTATCACGAGCTTTGCTATTATAGTTGGATCTTATGTTTCTCCTCCCCCTCTTCTCTCTTGTAATGAATCGAGTTTCCCCTTTGAAGTAATCTTATCGGATTGAGTCTTTAAAGATTTGAGAACACTTGATGTATGTCTTGCCGTGGATATCTGTGGTGACAATGGGATATCACGTGATTCACTTGATGTATGTTTTGGTGATCAACTTGAGGGTTCCGCCCATGAACCTATGCATAGGGGTTGGCACATGTTTTCGTCGTGATTCTCCGGTAGAAACTTTGGGGCACTCTTTGAGGTCCTATGTGTTGGTTGAATAGATGAATCTGAGATTGTGTGATGAATATCGTATAATCATACCCACGGATACTTGAGGTGACATTGGAGTATCTAGGTGACATTAGGGTTTTGGTTGATTTGTGTCTTAAGGTGTTATTCTAGTACGAACTCTAGGGCTGTTTGTGACACCTATAGGAATAGCCCAACGGATTGATTGGAAAGAATAACTTTGAGGTGGTTTCGTACCCTACCATAATCTCTTCGTTCGTTGTCCGCTATTAGTGACTTTGGAGTGACTCTTTGTTGCATGTTGAGGGATAGTTATGTGATCCAATTATGATATTATTGTTGAGGGAACTTGCACTAGTGAAAGTATGAACCATAGGCCTTATTTCCACGCATTGCAATACCGTTTATGCTCACTTTTATCATTAGTTACCTTGCTGTTTTTATAATTTCAGATTACAAATACCCATATCTACTATCCATATACCACTTGTATCACCATCTCTTCGCCGAACTAGTGCACCTATACAATTTACCATTGTATTGGGTGTGTTGGGGACACAAGAGACTCTTTGTTATTTGGTTGCAGGGTTGTTTGAGAGAGACCATCTTCATCCTACGCCTCCTACGGATTGATAAACCTTAGGTCATCCATTTGAGGGAAATTTGCTACAGTCCTACAAACCTCTGCACTTGGAGGCCCAAAAACGTCTACAAGAAGAAGATTGTGTAGTAGACATCAATACCTCTTCGATAACCGGAGTGACAAATCCTAATCTTGATCTATGTCAATTCAACAAGTACCATCGGAGACACCTGTAGAGCACCTTTATAATCACCCACTTACATTGTGACGTTTGGTAGCACACAAAGTGTTCCTCGGGTAATCGGGAGTTACATAATCTCATAGTCATAGGAACATGTATAAGTCATGAAGAAAGCAATAGCAGTAAACTAAAATGATCAAGTGCTAAGCTGACGAAATAGGTCAAGTCAATCACATCATTCTCCTAATGATGTGATCCCGTTTATCAAATCAAAACTCATGTCTATGGTTAGGAAACATAACCATCTTTGATCAACGAGCTAGTCAAGTAGAGGCATACTAGTGACAACCTGTTTGTCTATGTATTCACACATGTATCATGTTTCCGGTTAATACAATTCTTGCATGAATAATAAACATTTATCATGATATAAGGAAATAAATAATAACTTTATTATTGCCTCTAGGGCATATTTCCTCCAGTCTCCCACTTGCACTAGAGTCAATAATCTAGATTACATAGTAATGACTCTAACACCCATGGAGTCTTGGTGCTGATCATGTTTTGCTCGTGAGAGAGGCTTAGTCAACGAGTCTGCAACAGATCCGTATGTATCTTGCAAATCTCTATATCTCCCACCTGGACTTGATCGTGGATGGAATTGACGTGTCTCTTGATCTTCTTGGTTCTCTTGTGAAATCTGGATTCCTTTGACAAGGCAATTGCACCAGTATTGTCACAAAAGATTTTCATTGGACCTGATGCACTAGGTATGACACCTAGATCGGATATGAACTCCTTCATCCAGACTCCTTCATTTGCTGCTTCCGAAGTAGCAATGTACTCCGCTTCACACGTAGATCCTGCCACAACGCTTTGTTTAGAACTGCTCCAACTGACAGCTCCACCGTTCAATATAAACACGTATCCGGTTTGCGATTTAGAATCGTCCGAATCAGTGTCAAAGCTTGCATCAACGTAACCATTTACGATGAGCTCTTTGTCACATCCATAAACGAGAAACATATCCTTAGTCCTTTTCAGGTATTTAAGGACGTTCTTGACCGCTGTCCAGTGATCCACACCTGGATTACTTTGGTACCTCCCTGCTAAACTGATAGCAAGGCACACATCAAGTCTGGTACACAACATTGCATACATGATAGAGCCTATGGCTGAAGCATAGGGAACATCTTCTATTTTCTCTCTATCTTCTGCAGTGGTCGGGCATTGAGTCTTACTCAACTTCACACCTTGTAACACAGGCAAGAATCCTTTGTTTGCCTGATCCATTTTGAACTTCTTCAAAACTTTGTCAAGGTATGTGCTTTGTGAGAGTCCAATTAAGCGTCTTGATCTATCTCTATAGATCTTGATGCCCAATATGTAAGCAGCTCCACCGAGGTCTTTCATTGAAAAACTCTTATTCAAGTATCCTTTTATGCTATCTAGAAATTCTATATCATTTCCAATTAACAATATTTCATCCACATATAATATAAGAAATGCTACAGAGCTCCCATTCACTTTCTTGTAAATACAGGCTTCTCTAAAAGTCTGTATAAAACCATATGCTTTGATCACACTATCAAAATGTTATTCCAACTCCGAGAGGCTTGCACCAGTCCATAAATGGAACGCTGGAGCTTGCACACTTTGTTAGCACCCTTTGGATCGATAAAACCTTCTGGTTGCATCATATATAACTCTTCTTACAGAAATCCATTCAGGAATGCAGTCTTTACATCCATTTGCCAAATTGTATAATCATAAAATGCGGCAATAGCTAACATGATTCGGACGGACTTAAGCATCGCTACGGGTGAGAAGGTCTCATCGTAGTCAACTCCTTGAACTTGTCGAAAACCTTTCGCAACAAGTCAAGCTTTGTAGATAGTAGCATTACCATCAGCATCTGTCTTCTTCTTGAAAATCCATTTATTCTCGATGGCTTGCCGATCAACGGGAAATTCAACCAAAGTCCACACTTTTTTCTCATACATGGATCCCATCTCAGATTTCATGGCCTCAAGACATTTTGTGGAATCTAGGATCATCATCGCTTCCTCATAGTTTGTAGGTTCGTCATGGTCTAGTAACATGACTTCCAGAACAGTATTACCGTACCACTCTGGTGCGGATCTTACTCTGGTTGACCTACGAGGTTCGGTAGTAACTTGATCTGAAGTTTCATGATCATCATCATTAGCTTCCTCACTAATTGGTGTAGGTGTCATAGAAACCGGTTTCTGTGATGAACTACTTTCCAATAAGGGAGTAGGTATAGTTACCTCATCAAGTTCTACTTTCCTCCCACTCACTTCTTTCGAGAGAAACTCCTTCTCTAGAAAGGATCCATTCATAGCAATAAAAGTCTTGCCTTCGGATCAATGATAGAAGGTGTACCCAACTGTCTCTTTTGGGTATCCTATGAAGACACATTTCTCTGATTTGGGTTCGAGCTTATCAGGTTGAAGCTTTTTCACATAAGCATCGCAGCCCCAAACTTTAAGAAACAACAACTTTGGTTTCTTGCCAAACCACAGTTCATAAGGAGTCGTCTCAACGGATTTAGATGGTGCCCTATTTAACGTGAATGCAGCCGTCTCTAAAGCATAACCCCAAAATTATAGCGGTAAATTAGTAAGAGACATCATAGATCGCACCATATCTAGTAAAGTATGATTACGACGTTCAGACACACCATTACGCTGTGGTGTTCCGGGTGGCGTGAGTTGTGAAACTACTCCGCATTGTTTCAAATGAAGACCAAACTCGTAACTCAAATATTCTCCTCCACGATCAGATCGTACAAACTTTATTTTCTTGTTACGATGATTTTCCACTTCACTCTGAAATTCTTCGAACTTTTCAAATGTTTCAGACTTATGTTTCATCAAGTAGATATACCCATATCTGCTCAAATCATCTGTGAAGGTGAGAAAATAAAGATACCCGCCGCGAGCCTAAATATTCATCGGACCACATACATCAGTATGATTTCCAACAAATCCGATGCTTGCTCCATAGTTCCGGAGAACGGTGTTTTAGTCATCTTACCCATGAGGCACGGTTCACAAGTACCAAGTGATTCATAATCAAGAGATTCCAAAAGTCCATCAGAATGGAGTTTCTTCATGCGCTTTATACCAATATGACCTAAACGGCAGTGCCACAAATAAGTTGCACTATCATTATAAACTCTGAATCTTTTAGCTTCAATACTATGAATATGTGTATCTCCACTATCGAGATACAAAAGGACTAGACCACTCTTTAAGGGTGCATGACCATAAAAGATATTACTCATATAAATAGCACAACCATTATTCTCTGATTTAAATGAATAATCGTCTCGCATCAAACAAGATCCAGATATAATGTTCATGCTTAACGCTGGCACCAAATAACAATTACTCAGGTCTAATACTAATCCCGAAGGTAGATGTAGAGGTAGCGTGCCGACTGCGATCACATCAACTTTGGAACTATTTCCCACGCGCATCGTCACCTCGTCCTTTGCCCATCTTCCCTTAATCCGTAGTCCCTGTTTCGAGATGCAAATATTAGCAACAGAACCAGTATCAAATACCCAGGCACTACTGCGAGAATTAGTAAGGTACACATCAATAACATGTATATCACATATACCTTTATTCACCTTGACATCCTTCTTATCCGCCAAATACTTGGGGTAGTTCCGCTTCTAGTGACCAGTCTGTTTGCAGTAGAAGCACTCAGTCTCAGGCTTAGGTCCAGACTTGGGTTTGTTCTCTTGAGCAGCAACTTGTTTGCCGTTCTTCTTGAAGTTCCCTTTGTTCTTCCCTTTACCTTTTTCTTGAAACTGGTGGTCTTGTTAACCATCAACACTTGATGCTCCTTCTTGATTTCTACCTCTGCAGCCTTTAGCATTGCGAAGAGCTCAGGAATTGTTTTATTCATCCCTTGCATGTTATAGTTCATCATGAAGCTCTTGTAGCTTGGTGGCAGTGATTGAAGAACTCTGTCAATTACACTATCAACAGGAAGATTAACTCCCATTTGAGTCAATTGGTTATGGTACCTAGACATTCTGAGTATATGTTCACTGACAGAACTATTCTCCTCCATCTTGCAGCTGTCGAACTTATTGGAGACTTCATATCTCTCAATCCGGGCATTTTCTTGAGATATTAACTTCAACTCCTGGAACATCTCATATGCTCCATGACGTTCAAAATGTCGTTGAAGTCCCGGTTCTAAGCCGTAAATCATGGCACACTGAACTATCAAGCAGTCATCAGCTTTGCTCTGCCAGACGTTCATAACATCTGGTGTTGCTCCTGCAGCAGGTTTGGCACTTAGCGGTGCTTCCAGGACGTAATTCTTCTGTGCAGCAATGAGGATAATCCTCAAGTTATAGACCCAGTCCGTGTAATTGCTACCATCATCTTTCAACTTTGCTTTCTCAAGGAACGCATTAAAATTCAACGGAACAACAGAACGGGCCATCTATCTACAACAACATAGACATGCAAAATACTATCAGGTACTAAGTTCATGATAAATTAATGTTCAGTTAATCAAATTATTAAAGAACTCCCACTTAGATAGACATCCCTCTAATCATCTAAGTGATCACGTGATCCATATCAACTAAACCATGTCCGATCATCACGTGAGATGGAGTAGTTTTCAATTGTGAACATCAATATGTTGATCATATCTTCTATATGATTCACGCTCGTCCTTTCGGTCTCGAGTGTTCCGAGGCCATATCTGCATATGCTAGGCTCGTCAAGTTTAACCCGAGTATTCTGCATGTGCAAAACTTGCCTACACCTGTTGTTTGTGAACATAGAGCTTATCACACCCGATCATCACGTGGTGTCTCGGCGCGACGAACTTTCGCAACGGTGCATACTCAGGGAGAACACTTGTACCTTGAAATTTAGTGAGAGATCATCTTAGAATGCTACCATCGAACTAAGCAAAATAAGATGCATAAAAGATAAACATCACATGCAATCAATATAAGTGATATGATATGGCCATCATCATCTTGTGCTTGTGATCTCCATCTCCGAAGCACCGTCATGATCACCATTGTCACCGGTGTGACACCTTGATCTCCATCGTAGCATCATTGTTGTCTCGCCAACTATCTCTTCTACGACTATCGCTACCACTTAGTGATAAAGTAAAGCAATTACAGGGCGATTGCATTGCATACAATAAAGCGACAACCATATGGCTCCTGCCAGTTGCCGATAACTCGGTTACAAAACATGATCATCTCATACAACAAAATATAGCATCATGTCTTGACCATATCACATCACAACATGCCCTGCAAAAGCAAGTTAGACGTCCTCTCCTTTGTTGTTGCAAGTTTTACGTGGCTGCTACGGGCTGAGCAAGAACCGTTCTTACCTACGCATCAAAACCACAATGATAGTTTGTCAAGTTAGTGCTGTTTTAACCTTCTCAAGGACCGAGCGTAGCCACACTCGATTCAACTAAAGTTGGAGAAACTGACACCCGCCACCCACCTGTGTGCAAAGCACGTCGGTAGAACTAGTCTCGCATCAGCGTACGCGTAATGTCGGTCCGGGCCGCTTCATCCAACAATACCGCTGAACCAAAGTGTGACATGCTGGTAAGAAGTATGACTTGTACGTCCACAACTCACTTGTGTTCTACTCGTGCATATAACATCTACGCATAAACCAGGCTCGGATGCCACTGTTGGGGAACGTAGTAATTTAAAAAAAATTCCTACGCACACGCAAGATCATGGTGATGCATAGCAACGAGAGGGAAGAGTATCGTCCACGTACCCTCGTAGACCGTAAGGGGAAGCGTTATGAGAATGCGGTTGATGTAGTCGAATGTCTTCACGATCCGACCGATCCAAGTACCGAACGCACGACACCTTCGAGTTCAGCACACGTTCAGCTCGATGACGTCCCACGAACTCTGATCCAGCAGAGCTTCACGGGAGAGTTCCGTCAGCACGACGGTGTGTTGATGGTGATGACGTTGCTACCGACGCAGGGCTTCGCCTAAGCACCGCTACGATATGATCGAGGTGGATTATGGTGGAGGGGGGCACCGCACACGGCTAAGGGATCAATGATGAACCTGTGTGTCTAGAGGTGCCCCCCTGCCCTCATATATAAAGGAGCAAGGGGGGAGGCCGGCCGGCCCTCTATGGTGTGCCAGGAGGAGGATTCCTCCTCCTAGTAGGAGTAGGACTCCCCTCTTTCCTACTCCTACTAGGAGGGGGAAAGGAAGAGGGAGAGAGAGAAGGAAAGGGCCCCCCTCTCCTAGTCCAATTCGGACCAGAGGGGGAGGGGCGCACGACCTTCCCTAGGCCAGCCCTCTCTCTCCACTAAGGCCCATAAGGCCCATTATTTCTCCCGAGGGGGGGGGGTTCGGTAACCCTCCGACACTCCGATTTTCTCCGAAATCACCCGGAACACTTCCGGTGTCCGAATATAGTCGTCCAATATATCGATCTTTATGTCTCGACCATTTAGAGACTCCTCGTCATGTCCGTGATCATATCCAGGACTCCGAACTACCTTCGGTACATCAGAATACAAAAACTCATAATATCAGTCATCACCAAACTTTAAGCGTGCAGACCCTACGGGTTCGAGAACTATGTAGACATGACCGAGACACGTCTCCGGTCAATAACCAATAGCAGAACCTGGATGTTCATATTGGCTCCCACATATTCTACGAAGATCTTTATCGGTCAAACCACATAACAACATACGTTGTTCCCTTTGTCATCGGTATGTTACTTGTCCGAGATTCGATCGTCGGTATCTCAATACCTAGTTCAATCTCGTTACCGGCAAGTCTCTTTACTCGTTATGTAATGCATCATCCCGCAACTAACTCATTAGTTACAATGCTTGCAAGGCTTATAGTGATGTGTATTACTGAGTGGGCCCAGAGATACCTCTTCGACAATCGGAGTGACAAATCCTAATCTTGATCTATGTCAACTCAACAAGTACCATCAGAGACACCTGTAGAGCACCTTTATAATCACCCAATTATGTTGTGACGTTTTGGTAGCACAGAAAGTGTTCCTCCGGTAATCGGGAGTTACATAATCTCATAGTCATAGGATCATGTATAAGTCATGAAGAAAGCAATAGCAGTAAACTAAAACGATCAAGTGCTAAGCTGACAAAATGGGTCAAGTCAATCATATCATTCTCCTAATGATGTGATCCCGTTTATCAAATGACAACTCATGTCTATGGTTAGGAAACATAACATCTTTGATCAACGAGCTAGTCAAGTAGAGGCATACTAGTGACAATCTGTTTGTCTATGTATTCACACATTTATCATGTTTCCGGTTAATACGATTCTAGCATGAATAATAAACATTTATCATGATATAAGGAAATAAATAATAACTCTATTATTGCCTCTAGGGCATATTTCCTTCATAAACAACCCTTGGTAACCTTCATTACCTACGAATTTGAACTCGATCACGTAAGTCCTACCCTGCTCGGCTATATCATTATCATGCTAAACTTTGAGTGTGCTACCTGGTCCTTAATCCCGGAGCACAACTTTCGATGATGAGCTAAGCTTACGTCGATCTTCCTCGTCATACCATTTCGCCTTGAACAACAATGCTTGATTTCGAGTTTGTGTCGTACCCATGATTTAAATAACCTTTCGCTTCATCATTCCTTTGACTGGATATCATCGCTGATTGATTACATCTTCATGAAATCTCTCGACAAAAGTGTCGTGATCATCATCAACCTTATGAGTTCTTCAAGGATATCAATTAAATTCATGATGAGAAATACCCTCCTTGCCCCTTGATGATTTGTGTTATCATCGACAACTTTATTGCCTTCCCTCCAACACAAACTTGATCGTGTTTTATGTAGTACCTTGAGTTCCATTATATCCAGCTTGTCATATGTTCTACCTTGGAGTATTACCATCTTTGATGTCAATATTGTCGAGGGAGTTTCACCACCTCTTAAGAAATTCTTGATGCAGTGATGCTTCTCGCCATCACCATTCTTTTCTTGGCCCCATGTCGAGTGAACTCTGTTGTGAGAATTTAATATCTCTAGCAACCCTATTGTTTCGAAGTGTATGGTCGATAGTTTCATTATCGAATCACCATTCTAACTTTGATCTTGCTACTTGATCCATAATTCCAGGTACATTTGCGATCAATTTTCAATTGTGTATGTTTTTATCGAGCATACATCATTATATCATTTGATCTGACAAATGTTATCTCCTTGTTCACATAATTGTGGAGATCTATCTTTTTGGATATCTCGATGAATTGTCGCTGAGTCCATCAACCACCTCCTCATCCTCTCCTTGGTTTAAGGATGAACTCTTGTTTCAGAACTCGCTTCCATAGTTCATTTCCTGAGAATCTTACCATGTCTTCTCGTCAATTTTTGTTGCACCTTTTCTTCTTAGGCATCCTGAGTCTGAGGTGTCCTGACACCAATCAGATCTGAAACTTAGTCAAATATGATGGTTGGGACATTTTCCAAGAGTCGTAGCATTGGTCTTTATATAACCCAGTAGGGTGATATCATGCGTAGGACACCTAGCCGGAGGCCCTATTGTAATAGTTTCCTTTTTAGCAAGGTTAATCATTCTTCCATGAGGAAATTGTAAGTCTTATTCTATGAGTTGTTCCTGATGGATCCTTTGTGTATCCAAAGTCGATCTTCACCTGATAACCATGTCAATGCTACCTCGAAGCATGTCTTTGGTACTCTGATTTTCAATAAGAACATTTGAAGCACAATGCTGAATTTTCTTTATCAATTATCCAACCGATGTATGGGTAATATCATGAGTTTCCTCACCCCTTTCCCTAGGTGGTTATCTATTTTCAGTCCTGTCATGATTATCCTGCTATGCTTGCTCTTGGGAAGGAGATACACCTAATACTCGTGTGTGCGCATTTCCTTTCCATTGTTCTGTTTAAATCTGATAACCATATTTTCCTTCCCATTTCTTTGTTTAACCTTTCTTTTGATCTATATGATCTAAGAAGTAATAATTCACTGCTTATAAAAACACCTCGATGTACAACTCTGTTAGTAAGACCCTGTTACTATTGTTGATGACCTTCCGATAGCCATCGATGGATGAGAACTTTGCATATTGGTCCACCTCGTTCAACGAGCAGGAAAATGGTTATCTTCGTCACTCGCCCTTGCTACCAATGTTTGTTGCCAACATGACTGATAGGTTAGTCTCTGACATACCTTGCTATCCTGACCGTGCAAGAAGTCAGCGCCCTTTCTACTTTTAACCCACATGGTGGTCCCATAAACCACAGTTCCACGGGATCAAAACCTAACTCTCATGCATACCCTTGTTGCTAAAGTTATTCCTCGCGCTTGATTTTGTATGTAATTCACGGTCCACCTTCCTAGTGATCAATTCTGCTATCAGACACAATACTTATTCCCGTAGCTTTGAACATCTTTCACACCCTGTTTCAGGCATCAAACGATTGCCTGCCCGCTCAAAACTTCCCATGATACTTCCTTACTTTGCTCATGATATTTTCTTAAGTTTCAATTTGAGAGTTACTTTCCGCCACCTTCCCCGATGTTATCTACCAGATAGTCAACCTTGTAGAGGTGCATTCTCCCAGAAACCCCCCTTATTCTTTCGCAAGTACGATGAAGTTCCCGAAGAAAGGATGCCGACTTCATTATGATGACTGGAAGCAGAGAAATGCATACATCAACGTAGTGGGTCGACCTCTTCAAGAAAAGCAACCAAGACCGAGAAGAACCGCTAGAATTTCGTAACCTAGTCTTTCCCCCTTACCCCACCCCTTAAATCCCGGGATGAGATTTCTTGTAGTGGAGGAGAATTGTGACGCCCGGGTCATTAAGCTACAATAACCTCCACTAATGATGCCATGTCACCATGATTACTGTTGTTAATCTCGTGGTGGTTCAATCCTGTTCAAATTCAGAATTCAAAATCAAGTCAAACGGCAAAAGTTTTCAAACTTTCAAACTAAAATGTTCAAAGTGTTGCAAATATTCCATTACTAAATATGGTGGTGAACCAACATTTTTCTAAAAGTGGATTAATGTCCTAAATTAAATAAAACAGTGGCTAAAAATAATTATTAAATTCTTTTAAATAATAAACAAATATAAAACTATTTTATTTAGGTGCCAAGCTATTTGTGGCAATGTCTTAATTAACAAAACTAATTTAGGGGCTAGTGTCATATATTTATAAAACTGAAAATAAAATAAAACTAAATAGAAACAAAAACATTAAATGAGAAAGGCAAAAATAGTGAACCCCCCTTCCTCCACCGGGCCTCGACCCAGCCGGCCCAATTGGCCACCCCACAGGCCAGCCCACCATGCCTTTTCTCCCACCTCTATACAAAGGCAGAGAGGCTATGGCGCTATGCACGCACACATGCCGTCCACATCGCTGATTGTCGCCGTGGCGACCATCCGGAGACCACTTGGAGGTTAAGTGCATCCCCGCGACCCCCTGACGAAACCCTAACCCTCACTTTCCCCTCCCTCACTCACTCTTGTCCAAATGGTCGCGGCCCGTCCGCCGCTCGTTATGGTCGTCGTCGTCACCGCGGCCACCGTGCTTCCCGGCTAATGAGAACATGTCCAGGAGGACCATCACCATCGACTCCGTCCATCCCGAGCACCAAATCGAGCGGAGCTGCCCCGTACACTCGCCATCGAGCTCATCCTCACCATGTACATCACCGGCCTCCATCGTCGATTGCCGCCGCTCCGGTCCGTCCCTGGCCACCTCGAGCTCGTCTTCGACACCGCAGTGAGCTCCTCCTCCATCCCCCTGCTAGCACCCATGATTCATTGCCGTATCCTCTGTCCCGAGCTCATCCGAGCTCGCACGTACACGTACGTACGTGTGTACCTACTGCTTTTGCTCCTGGCCACGCCCGCCTAGCCTTGCCCGCGCTCCCCGCGGACACGCCGCGTCCGCCCGGGCCGCGCCCTCCTCCTGGTAGCTGCTGCTGGTCGCTGCTGCGGCCTGCTCCCACCGCCGCTGCTGCCTACTGCTTGCTGCTCCACTGCTGCTCTGCTTTACGGCCGTCGCTGCTAACTGCCGCACTTGCCGCTACCGCGCCGTGCCTACTGCCATGTCGCTGCTTCTACGGCTCCAGCCGCTGCTTTTGCTCTGCTACTACGTCTCGCTGCACTAGCGCGCTCTGAGCGCCCGGCCACCCAACCACGGCGGCCCACGCCCGCTGAGACCGGCATGCGCGCCCCGCGCCGATAGCCCTTGCTCCGCATCCGCCCGCGTAGACACGCCGCTACCACCTCCCCTGCCCCTCCCGCTCGCGGGCACCAAGGCCCCGGTCGCGCCCGCTCCACCCCTTCCATCGTCCCGCGACCGTGCCCTTCCCCAGACCTCGCCGGGCCTTGCCCTCCTTGCCCTCCTTGCCCTGCTCCGACAGCCGCCGGCGCCCCGGCCTCGCCTCCCTTTGCTGCCGCTCTACCTACTGCTCCCCGCCCCGCCGCTCACTGTTGGCTGCCTCCATTTGCGTGCCCTCGCCGGCAGACGCGCCGCCTCCTTGTCTCGTCGTCCACCGCTGCGGCTTAGTCGCGCTGGCGCCCGCACCAACCACGACCCCCTCGTGGCCGCCCGTTAACCCGACGCCCGACGCCCGTTCACCCGCCCTGGTGGGCTGGGTGAATGAACAGATGGGCCCAGCCCCACAAAAAAGGAGGGGTTAAAAAATAAAGAAATAAAATTAATTAATTAATTAAATGATTAATTAACTTGATTAAATTTGTCTAAACTAAACTAATTACATTTAGTTAACCTAATTAGGTAACTAAACTAATTAGCTTTGTTAAATAAAACTGAGACAATGACGAATGGGTCCCACCTCCAGGGTTGACCTAGTCAACTTTTGGCCCTGCTGACATCACGCTGACATCATAATTGCATTTCTTTAATTAAATTAATCTATTAATTCCTGAAAACGATCAAATCCTTCTAAAATTAATGTAAACTAAAATGTAGCTCGGATGGAAAAACTTTGTACATGAAAGTTGCTCAGAACGACGAGACGAATCCAAATACGCAGTCCGTTTGTTCACCACACGTCCCTAGCATAGTGAACATGCAACAATCCACCTCCGGTTCATCTGTCCGAAAACACGAAACACCAGGGATACTTTTCTGGATGTTTCCCGCCTTCGCCGGTATCACCTCCTACTACGTTAGGGCACGCCTAGCACCGTTTGTTGTCATGTCATGCATCGTTATGCATCTGTTTGCATTGTATTCATTGTTTCTTCCCCCTCTTCTCTTCGGTAGACTATGAGACTGACGCCCCTGCTGGTGCCCCGATCGACTACGTTGTTGACGACCCCTACTTGCAAGAGCAACTAGGCAAGCCCCCCTTGCTCACCAGATACTGCATATTCTTCTATCTACTACTTGCATTAGAGTAGTGTAGAACGTTATTGCTTTCCGTTAATCCTATTATGATGCATAGCCTGTCCTTACTACTACTGTTATTAGCTTTACCTGTAATCCTAAATGCTTAGTATAGGATGCTATTATTCCATCAGTGGACCTACATTCTTATCCGTCTGCCATGCAATACTATCGGGCCGTGATCACTCGGGAGGTGATCACGGGTATATTACATATATACATAATACATGTGGTGACTAAAGTCGGGTCGGCTCGTAGTGTACCCGCGAGTGATTCACGGATTGGGGGCTGAAAGGACCTTTGTCCCGACGGCCCTCTGGGTGGATCTTTATGGCGGAGCAACATGGCAGGTTGAGACCACCTAGGAGAGAGATGAGCGTGCCCTTCATCGACGTTCGCGGTTACTTCAAAATAACATGCTTAACGAGATCTTGGTATTTGATCTAAGTCTGGCCACTGTCCTATACGCACTAACCAACTACGCGGGAACAGTTATGGGCACTCGACGTCGTGGTATCAGCTGAAGCCTTCATGACGTCAGCGACTAAGCGGCGCACGCCGGATTGGACCGTAAGCCTGCGCTTGTATTAATGGGGCTAGGTCTGCTTCCGGCCGCGTACGCAACGTGCAGGTGTGCAATGGGCGATGGGCCCAGACCCCTGCGCCATAGGATTTAGACCGGCGTGCTGACCTGTATGTTGTGCCTAGGTGTGGCTACGACGTGTTGATCTTCCGAGGCTGGGTATGACCCAAGAAAGTGTGTCCGGCCAAAGGGGATCGAGCATGTTGGGAAATGTGATGCACCCCTGCAGGGAAGTTTATCTATTCGAATAGCCGTGTCCCTCGGTAAAAACACGACCCGGAGTTGTACCTTTACCTTATGACAACTTGAATCGGATATTTATAAAACACACCCTTTCATGTGACAGAGACAACCCGGTGATCGCTCTCTAACAGGGCGACGAGGAGAGGATCGTCGGGTAGGATTATGCTATGCGATGCTACTTGGTGAACTTACCATCTACTCTCTTCTATATGCTTCAAGATGGAGGCTGCCAGAAGCCTAGTCTTCGATAGGACTAGCTATCCCCCTCTTATTCTGGCATTCTGCAGTTCAATCCACATATACTACCCTTTTCATTGATACCAATGCATATGTATTGTAGATCCTTGCTTGCGAGTACTTTGGATGAGTACTCACGGTTGCTTTGCTACTTCTTTTTCCCCTTTTCACGGTTATTGCGATCATATGATGGAGTCCAGGAGCCAGAGGATCCCGATGATGATTCTACGTGGAGTTCAACTTCGAGTGGTAGTTAGGAGGTCCCAGGTAGGAGGCCTTGCCTTTTCGATCATTGCTACTTTTGTGCTAGCCTTCTTAAGGCAAACTTGTTTAACTTATGTCTGTACTCAGATATTATTGCTTCCGCTGACTCTTGTGTATTCGAGCTCTCGAGGCCCCTGGCTTGTAATATAAAGCTTGTATTATTTTAATTTGTGTCTAGAGTTGTGTTGTGATATCGTCCCGTGAGTCCTTGATCTTGATCGTACACATTTGCGTGTATGATTAGTGTATGGCCAAATCAAGGGCATCACAATTTCAGTCATCAGCGACGCTCCATTGTCAAAATTTTGAACAATCGAGATGCAACCGTTTGAGTGGCTAAGTGGGCAATAGAACTTCTCCCTTTGGATATCAAGTTTGAAGCAAAAAAGGCAATTAAGTCCCAGGCAATTGCAGATTTTCTGGCTGAATGGATTGAGCAACAGCAGCCGACTCAAGTTCACTCAGAACACCGGACCATGTTCTTTGACGGGTCTAAGATGTTGAATGGTTCTGGTGCTGGAGTAGTTCTGGTGTCCCCAGGAGGCAACAAACTCAGTTATGTCCTTCAGATTCACTTTGATTCCTCCAACAATGAAGTTGAGTACGAATCACTTCTGTATGGGTTGTGTATGGCCATCTCACTCGATGTCCGTCTCTTGATGGTTTACGGCGACTCAGATTTGGTGGTTAATCAGGTAATGAAGGAATGGGATCTCAGGAGCCCTGCATGACCGGATACTACAATGCAGTGAGAAAATTAGAGAAGAAGTTTGAAGGGCTGGAGATCCACCACATACCCTGACTCAAGAATCAAGCAGCCGATGATCTAGCGAAAATAGGTTCCACTCGGAAGCCCATTCCCAGTAATGTGTTATTGGAGCATCTCCATACCCCATTAGTACAAGAAGATCCCTTTACATAAGGGCTCCAGCAACCGATGAGTTCAACCAACTCGACTGAAGTCGAAGTGCCAGCGGTTGTCGACCTTATCATGGAGGTTTTGGTAATCACCCTGACTGGACAGTGATGTATATTGCATATTTTCTCAAGAAAGAGCTTGCAGAGGATGAAGATGAGGCACGTCAGATCGTCCGTAGGTCCAAAGCCTTCACGGTAATAAGCGGACAACTTTTCAGGGAAAGTGTTACTGGCGGGCTCGGTGATGCATCTCTCTAGAAGAGGGTCGATTGATCTTGAATGAGATTCACTTGGGGACCTGTGGTCACCACGCGTCCTCTCGGACCATCGTGGCCAAAGCATACCGAGCAGGATTCTACTAGCCACGTGTAGCGACCCAACCTCATACGGTCAAGTCTGTGTGCTTAAGTGTCATCCCTGGATTGGTATTGCTGACACACAATACTCGAGGATTTATAACTGAGTTCAATCACACACTTATTACATTGAATGTTTCAAAAGAGAACTTACTACAATAATATGGCTGAAGGCCATCTAAATAAGATAACATCGGAAGCTTCGAAGGTAGAAGAGTCCATCCAGCTCCACGGCAAAACTTAGTGCATGACAACGACCTAGCGCACCTTACTCTTTGTCTGAAAATTCTGCAACATAATACATTGCAGCCTGTGTAGGTCAGCACATCTAATATGCTGGCAAGATAACACTATAGAGCAATGAACAAGTAACAACTATAACTACATGCATATATGGCTGGTGGAGGCTCTATGGTCATCAGTTGCATAAAGCTAGTTTTTACCTACAACAAAGGAATATATATTTTTTGAACTACAAGTTTGTTGAAAACATTGAGAAAGGTAACCCCATCTCAATCCCGAAATAATAATTAGTAACCCAACAAACTAATTAAGTAAAGTGATGAGATCAAATCGATAATTCAAGTACCAGATACTCAAAATGTCCATAACCTGGGACACGACTAATCATGATTAGTTTGTACACTCTGTAGAGGTTTGCACAATTTTCCGCCACAAGACGATCTCCTCCGTTGTATTTCTCGCACTGCATGATGTTTGAGAAAGGGATGACCGAGACATAGTCTTTCCGAAGAGGTCCCCTTAACCGATAGATAGGCCGGTACACCTACAATCCCCTACATCTGCTAGCCAATCATGGAAAGGTTTCCCACAACTTATTCAACTATGCCAGAGCCCATAATGCCATGTGGCTGCACACGGAAGTTTCTAGCATGAATAATCCTATGATCCCTTTGAGCCTGGGTGGAGAACCATAGGATGACCACACGGATGCCCCGGGATCTCCTTGGACAGCACTGGATTCCCCAGGTGCCCACAAACAATCCACCCAGATGTGTATTAAAGTAGTCACCTTAAGTTAAACCTTAGTTAACAATAATCTCTCACATCTTTCATGAATTCTCTCAAACCAAACCACGTCTACGAGCATAGCATAGCAGTATAAGCATAATGTAGTAACTCCCAGGGTTTGATACACGACAATAGGGTCTACCTCTTCAACTACTTCCCAATACCCACATGTTATCAAATCCTACTCATGCAATATTTGAGGTTTGAAACTAATGCATAAAAACTGGGTATTAGACGGGTATGATCAAAGTGTTACTTGCCTTGCTGACGATCGGAAAACCCTAGAGATTCGTAGTAGCAAGCCTCGCACTCTAGAAACTCTATCGTGAACAAAGAATAGCATACATAAGCACTCAAGCATAAGATGCAAAAGTAAAACTCAAATGAAAATATCCAAACTGAAAGTTCAAGTGAAGTTCTTCGATTTGCAAAAAGAATCAATCGAATCAGAGCTACGAAACTCAAACTACGATCAAAAGAAGTTCAAATTCAAATCTGCGTGAAACCAAATTTTAAATTGTCAAAACCATGTTCAAGTTGATTATCTGGATAGATAAGAACAAGACGAAGATTTTGGTGTTGGTTTCACTGGATTTGGATAAACGAGTAAAAAGTAACGAGGCTTTGAAGTTCAGGGACTAATCTGTGATAAATATATTCGTAGATAGGTCCCTGGCTGAAAATAAAACTAAAAAGAAAAATCTAACGAATGAACGTTCATAAACAGAGACTAACGAATGAATATGTCCGCTTTAAGAAACTAATGGGTCAACGTTCGCTAATTAGCGAACCGTAAAAATAAAACTGATCTAGAAAATAAACCAAACTTTATAAAAAGAAAAGCGGGTGGTTTTTAACAGTTTTTACCGGTTCAACAAAAGGAAACGGTGGCGGCTTCTTGCAGCGAGCGGTGGTAGCGGCGAGAGGCGGCGTCGGCGACAGGGTGGCGGGCGGTGTGGGGGGCGGCGATGAGGGGATCGGGAGGCGGCGGCAGCGGCACGCGGCGGCATCGGAGGTGCGGGCTGCGGCGGTGATGAGGGGGAGCGGGAGGGGCGGTGGCGGCTTATAAAGAGGGGCCCCAGTGGTCCTCAGCTTGCGCGAGGGGGCGGCAGGCCCACCCAGACTCCTCCTCGCCGTAGTCCGGCGTCCGCACGGACGAGGGAGGCGGCAGCGGTCGATTGGGCCTTAGCCCAGCTCGGCTGGGCCAGCCCAGGAAACTTTTTTTAAAATAAATTTCGCCGTGGAAGAAAAATCCTAATAAAAAATCCAAAAAATACCAAAAATAATTTTCACCTTCCAAACCTAATATATAGGACAAGATGAACATTTTTCTGGACTAAAAATGCAATTTTCAAAAATGCATGTTTTTCTCTAATTCAAATAAAATAGCAAATAAAATACAAATAAAAATAATTTGATTTTAAAATTTCTACTTCAATATTTCTTTTCTGTTTGAAGATGTCATTTTATCTTCTCTCATTTATTTTTATTATTGGAAATAATTGGAGAGAGAATATTAAAATCAAATTGATCCTTTCTTCAAATTTGAAAAAAAATTCAAATATGAAAATTTAGTGAAACCTCCAACTCTCTCCTTGGGTCCTTGAGTTGCTTAAGATTTCTAGGATCACAACCAAAATGAAAATAAAAATATGATATGCATATGATTATCTATGTATAACATCCAAATTGAAAATTGGGATGTTACAAACCTACCCCCCTTAAGATGAATCTCGCCCTCGAGATTCGGGTTGGCTGGTAGGTGTGGGTGGTCTTTCCGTAGGTCTTCTTCTTGCTCCCAGGTGGCTTCCTCCTCGGTATGGTGGCTCCACTGAACTTTGCAAAACTTGATCACCTTGCATCGTGTAACTCGGCTGGCAAACTCAAGAATCTTGAAGGGTTTCTCCTCGTAAGTAAGGTCATTCTCCAAATGAATTTCTTCCAGGGCACTGTATCTCTCAGAGGAATATCGGCCATCTCAGCATGGCACTTCTTCAACTGGGAAACGTGAAACACCTCATGAACTCCTGACAATCCTTCAGGTAACTCCAACTTGTAGGCCACTTCTCCCGTACGTTCCAAAACTCGATACGGTCCTACAAATCTTGGGGCTAATTTTCCTTTGACTCCAAATCGTTTAACTCCTTGCAGTGGTGACACACGAAGATATGCTCTGTCTCCGATTTCATAGACTACCTCCTTGTGTTTCGTATCAGCATAACTTTTCTGCCTGGACTGAGCTACCTTCAGTCTGCCACGAGTTAACTAAACCTTCTCTTCAGACTCCTTGATTAAATCAGGTCCAAACAACTGACGGTCTCTGACTTCATCCCACATCAATGGCGTCCTGCACCTCCTTCCATACAAAGCTTCGAAAGGGGCCATCTTCAAACTTGCTTCATAACTGTTGTTGTATGAGAACTCTGCGTAAGGCAAATTATCATCCCATCTAGATCCATAATCTAGAGCAGAAGCTCCCAACATGTCCTCCAGAATCTAGTTGACTCTTTCAGTCTGTCCATCTATCTGCAGATGAAAGGCTGTACTTAACTCTAACCTAGTACCCAAAGTCTGGTGCAGCTGATTCCAAAACTTTGAAGTAAACTGTGTTCCTCTATCTGATACGATGGTCCTCGGAACTCCATGCAGACATACGATCCTGGTCATATATATCTTAGCCAAGTTCGCACTCAGATAAGTGGTTTTCACGGGGATAAAGTGAGCCACTTTGGTTAAGCGATCTACTACTACCCAGATAGAATTATATCCTAATCGGGTCCTGGGTAATCTGGTGATGAAATCCATGCCAAGCTTATCCCACTTTGAAAGTGTGTTATATCGACTAGAGGGGGGTGAATAGGCGATTTTTATGAATTCTTCACTCAGGAATCTCAGGGTGAGGAAATTCCTGAGTGAAGAACTACTTGCAGCGGAATAAGTACTCAGAAGTAAACATAACAGAGCATGAGCATGGCCTTCCTGAAGAAATGAAAATAAGCATAGAGTATAGAAAGCGTAAACATGGGATAACACATGATAAGACAAACAGACTGAAGAAATTGAACTGAGGAAATAGAGAAAGTATTCAGCCAAAGTCTTTAAATAGATATGAACAAGCACACAACACAGAAATGAGGAAATGGAAGGGTTGAGGAAATGGAACCAGGTAGCTTGGTGAAGACAATGATTTGGTAGACCAGTTCCAACTGCTGTGACAGTTGTATGTCTGGTTAGGGCGGCTAGGTATTTAAACCTGAGGACACACAGTCCCGGACACCCAGTCCTGAACACGCAGCTCAGGACACTCAGTTCTCACCATATTCCCCTGGAGCTAAGGTCACACAGATCTCGCCCAATCACTCGTGGTAAGTCTTCAGGTGACTTCCAAACCATCACAGACTCGGTCACTCGGCGATCCGTAATTACCTCTTGGATGCTCAAGACCATGACGCCTAACCGTCTGGAAGATGCACAGTATTCAAAGGTAACAAGTGTCGGATCCATGCAGGATCAATCTCTTCAGTGATGCTCAATCACTTTGGGTTTGTAGGTGTTTGGGTTTGAGTTTTCCTCACTTGATGATTTTCACTCAAAGTCCTCGGAGGATGGGATGCTCTCAAATGACAAGTGTCAGTTTCTCTCAGAGCAGCCAACCAGCTAGTGCTTGTAGGGGGCGGCTATTTATAGCCTAGGGAGCAACCCGACATGATAAGACATAAATGCCCTTCAATGATATGACCGTTAGGTGGGTAGATATTTTGGGACAGTTGGCGCATAGCACAACACTGGTCGGAATTTTGAGTATCAAATTCCTTAGGGCTATCATGTTCCTCACTGTGTAGGCAATCCGCACTGGCGAATTCCTAACTCCTTAGTCAGAACAAATTCCTCAGAGACCAGAAGAACTTCATCTCTGTCACTGAAGAATATGACTGAACTGTATGAGATTTCCAATGGCTTCACTCGAAGGGATTGGTGGGTGTAGGATTTGAGTTGAGCATCACATGGAAATTTTTCCTTAGTATTTCCTCGACCCCTTTAACAGTACGGTGTTTCCTATGACTCAATAAAGAGAAAATGAAACTACGAAAACAAAAGTGTTCACGCTCCATGTTCCTTGAATGAATACCAAGTCTTCAAGGTCACACCAATTTCTTGACTTTCAAAATCTTCAGAAAGTCTTCAGAAATCCAAAGTCTTCAGTCGAAGAACTTCATTTTTAGGGGTCGACTTTCACTATAAATGTCAAACTCCTCATAGACTTATAGACCTGTGTACACTCACAAACGCATCAGTCCCTTAACCTATAAGTCTTCAATACACCAAAATCACTAAGGGGCACTAGATGCACTTACAATCTCCCCCTTTTTTGTGATTGATGACAATATAGGTTAAGTTTTCAACGGGGATAAACATATGAAGTGTAAATACTGGAATTGAGGAATTTGATTGCAAGATATAGAAGAACTCCCCCTGAAGATGTGCATAGTGAGGAATTTGCCTTTGAAGCAATGAACACTTTGAAGAGTAGAATCATGGAGATCTCCCCCTATATCTTGTAATCCATACACGCATTTAACATATAATATGAAGAATTTGAAATGCATGATGAAATATGGTGACTGATGTAATTCAACATGCGTGCATTAATATTAACAAGGAATAAGCATGCAGGAAAACACAGCAAAAGTATCAGGCCACCATAGAGTTTAAGATTACAACTCGATCCAGCAAAGTCCTCAAAATAACGAGAGTTGTAACTTAGAGAAAAAACGCCCATATAGGTAGACCCGCTTGAAGATTAACTCAAATTTCTCCCCCTTCATCATCGAATGACCAAAAGGGTTGAAAATGAGTACTAACGCCCTTGAAGAATATCAAGTTGATGGAGGAGCGCCAGCGTTGTTGGGGTCATTTGTCGTTGTAGGGCCTGCCGCAGTGTCATCCAAGTCTTCATACTCGTCGGTATTGCGTGATGAAGAATATGAGTTGGTCACTAAAGAAGGAACCTTGACCTTCTTGAATTTCTTCGGTGGAGGTGCAGACCAGTCAAAATCTTCCTTGAGACCCATTTTCTTCTAATCTTCTTCACCATACAGATGTGATAGGACAGCCCAGGTGCGACCGAAAACTTCATGGAGGTAGTAATGGTTTTTCTTCACTGCATTATGTGTAGCAGTCATGTTGTGAAGAATAGAACCAAACTGACGCTTAACCCATTTATGGTTTCGATCCACCTTCTGGTGAAGACTAAGAAGCAGCTCACGGTCAGTCATCACACATGAAGCTGTGGCTTGAGGAGTAGACTTGGATGCATTGGCAGCAGAATCATGAGTGGCAGAGTCATCATTGGTGGAGTAAGATGCAGCTTTGCGAAACTGACCATCCAATGGACGAATGCCTTTATCAATGACCAAAGGTGCCTTTTGCCCTTTTCATCAGCTGAGATATAAGTCTTCTTGAGGACTTCAATCGAGGGAGGTAGCTGAGGTGATTCTGAAAATCAGCCTTGTAGTTGAGTGAAGACCTTGTTCTGAGGAATCTCATAATCCAAGGAGCATAAGGCTTCAACTCAAACAGAGAGAGAGCAACATTGGCCAGAGTCCTCATGAAGAAATCATAACAATTGATAGGAATGCTATGAATGATGTTGAATAGCAGATTCTTCATGATGCCAACTATTTCCTCATCAGATGAGTCGTGGCCTTTGATGGGACTCATTATCCTCGTCAGAATGTGATAGACTGTTCTGGGCACATAGAGTAAGTCCTTTATGAGGAATTTGGTCCTTGGGGCTTGACCGGGCTTCAGAGGCTTCATTAACACTTGCTTGTAATGAGTAGTGAGTTCAGGTTCTTGGTACAGGCAGCGAGCTCCTTCACTGGGTGGACTGATGGGAAGGGTGTGAAGCAATTCAGAGGCCGGTGCCTTATAATGAATATTATCGGTCATCCAGTCCAAGACCCAGGTGTTGATGTCATCAGGATCACTGGTGATGTGCAGTGCCGCATAGAACTGAAGAGTGAGCTCTTCATTCCAATCAACAATGTCAGAGCAAAAGTTGAGGAGGCCTGCGTCATGAAGCACACCGAGCACAGGGGTGAAACAAGGCAATGATTCCATGTCCACAGGAGGAAAATGCTCATGGTAGAATATCTTGTCCTTGTTGAAAAGCAGTGAAGAATAGAAGTTGGCCTGTCTTGCAGTCCACAAACGCTTCCTCCTTAAACGAGCAGAGTCATATGGGTTGTAGTCAGTGAAGAATACATGCTCGCCAAAGAAGTCATCAGCCTTGAATTTTTGTTTCTTCGAGAAGGGATCCTTTGGCTTGGGGTGAGGAGGGTCGGTCAATTGCATCACAACCTCAGGGATCTCGATCTCAGGTTCCACAGGCTGAGGAATTTCAGGTACTTCTTTAGTGGCAGCCTAGGACTTCAATTCTTCATTTACATTTTCATCAGCACTAGTGGCTAGAATTTCTTCATGGATGGACGGGGTTGCACGAGGTTCTTCCGATCCCATTTGAACTTCAGTAGTCATTGGGGACCGAGGAATTTGTTGCAGAGGAGTGAACAAAGGAGAATTGGGGTGCTAACTTTCCCAAAAGTCATCATTCAGCACTGGCGTGGTGCATACAATGTCCACATCGACTTCTTCATGCATTTCTTCAACACCGGCCTCTTCAGCAGTGAACTGAGGCATGGGTGAGGAGACAATTGGTGTTGAAGGGATTGCATCCACTTCAATTTCTTCATCAAGCTATGCTGACGAAGCAGCTGAGGGAATGTCATCGTCTGATTCACATGGAATCACATATTCTTTATCAAAAGGAATAAGGTCCTTTGATGGCATGGTTGAGATAGGAACATCATCAATTGGGTTGTCAAATGAGCTTGTCAATGGCTTCATCTTCTTCGGGGCTGAAGAATCTGATGAAGTTGATGCCTCCCTTCACAGCTGCACGCTCTGCAGCCTTGGTCTTCTTCACATCCGATGCAGATGGAAGGATTGGTGTTGGTGTAGGTGCAGGAGGAACAGAGGAATTTGGTTGCTTTTCTTCAGGCGCAACTGATGTGGTTGCCCTAACGTCTTTAGTTTCTTCAGGCACAACACTAGTGGTTGCCCTGGCAATTTTTTCAGTGGATGGAATGCAGTCATCATCCCTGGAATTAGCATTTTCTTCAGTATCCTAATTGTCATCAGTGGTGCTGGCATTTTCTTCAGTATGCTGAGCAGATGCTTCAGCCTGGGGAATTTCCTCTTGCGTTGGGGCTGCAACATTTGAAGTGAATTGATCAGTGAGTTTCACAAAATGGACCTTGGCTCCAAGCCAATCAACACGGTATGCATCAAATTCATCAATGAGTTTCTTGATCTCAGATTGAATAGTGACAAGTTCTTCAGTTATCGTAGAGATAACATTTTTCTTCAGGAAACGCTACTTCTTGTACTGCGCTTTCTTGATCTGCCTGGCCTTCTCAAACTTCCATTTTTCTTCCTGAATGAAATGAGTCAACATATGACTTTGTCCAGGAGTCAACTTGAAGTCAGGCCTAGGAGTATTGGGGTCCTTGTGCCATAGATCAATGTACTCAAGGATCAACTTTGGATCCAAAAGTAGAGGCACACTTGTGCCCTTGGCTCTAGTGGCCTTGACCTGCCTGTCTCTGATGATTTCTGCAAGTTCATCATCATCAGCTTCATCTTCATCGGACGGCACTTGAAAAGCGACCTGCTTCTTTTGAAGACTTGGTCGAGAGCCTCGTCCAGCAGTTGCCTTGGTCTTCAACAGAGTGGGACTAGTTGAAGAATGCAGTGGTGCCGAGGAACTAGCAGATGCTCCTGAGGCAATAGAGACGCCTGTTGTCCTTTGGCACGTGGTGACATGCACAGGTGCAGAGGATTTGGTCGGAGCAGCTGAGGGCTTTGGAGTGGGAGCAGCATGAGGAGTTGGCCGTGCGGGCTTTGAAGAAACTGGCCGTGAGGGCATTGCTGAGGAACTTGGCCGTGAGGGCATTTGGGTTGAAGCACTTGGCTTATAAGCAGGCTTCTTTGGCACAGCCTTCTTGGGCTTACTTGCAGAGGCCTCAATAGTGGCAGCAGCGGCAGCAGAGTCTTCATTGAATTTCCTCACTGCTTCTCTTGCTTGTCTGGCCAACTTGGCCTGGCGCTAGGCCCATTCATCAGGATAATCCTCACCGCGCTTGAGGCTGGTAGGATCTTCTTCTTGGCCAGGTGCCAACGTAGGTCTTGGGCATGGAGGATTGAGAGCGAATTTCTTCATGTACTTGGGAGTAATATACCTGTACTCCCTCCACTCTTTTGCCCATCTCCTCTCAATCTTTTGAATGCGCACCTTGCGCTGATTTTTGTCCTCCTTACCAAACTTGGCCTCATCAGGAGTGCAATAGTCCTTGTATATATCATCAAGGATCTCAAAAGCAGTATTAACCTCAGGCCTCTTTCCTCCCTTCTGTGGCTTCCTTCCATCAACCATTTTCTTCAGATGAGGAATTTGAACAACGGAATTCTCTGAAGATGTATGCAACTTTTCTTCGAGGAACGCTGCAAATGAGTTAAGTTGATGAGAACCTAGTGATTCAGCATCTGACATGAGTACCTGTGAACAGAGTATAGTTGCGAGGAATATGGAGAGGTCATATGCGTTCTCAGAGGTTTTTCAAAAAGAACAAGTTTGAGGATTTTGACCAGATGAGTCTTGAAGAATTTCACTAAGCATTCTTAGTCTTAGGTTCTAGAGTTGTATAGATCAAAAATCCACACAATTGAGGAATCTTGAAGAAAAATATAGCTTAGAGAAATGAATCAAGAACAAATGACATGTGAGGTGTTCAGTGTGTGACGAATTTGAAGAATAAACACCTTTGAAGATTTTGTAGTTATCATTTGAATCAAAGAGGGCAACAAAAGTAACTTTTAATTACCCCGGATGACGAACTGAGAGGTGTAGATGTGAAGTTCGTCATTTCAGATCTTCCATGCCCTAACTTGGCAGAGGAAGACAGCTACGGCGGCGGCGGAGTGAAGAAATCCGCGGCCGGCGCGAGTACGACGGCGACGAGGTCGAGGCAGTGAAGCTCTTCCTCACCAGCGACGATGAAGTAGCAACGGTGCTAGGGTTTTAGAAGCTCGAGCTGGAGTGAGAATGAGCGGAATAAAAGTGAAGTGAGGAAGGGAAGGGGTATTTATAGCCACGGTGAAAAAATTGCTCGCCCGAAGAAATTGGACGAACGTGCCCCTGACCCTTCTCATTCGTTTGACATGTGTCACCCATGTACTAAGAAGTGGAGATCGTGTGAGATCGTGGGTGAATAGATAAGTGTTGTCGTGGGATGTGGAACGGTTTGAGCGGCAAAGCCAAAAATTTAGATAGGATAAGTTAAAAGTTCCGTTCGCAAATTCTTCAACTGACAAGGACAAAGTGAAGATTTTGAACGAGTTTCAAATAGAACGCACATGAAGAATTTGTGAATAGATTGGGTTGATTATAGCATAGAGGGGGAAGGGTCCGATCACATTCACATAGTAGAAAAGGCAATACGAAGAAATAGCTATAAGTGAATGCCGTAGAGGACATAAACTCACACACACACATATGTATATATATATATATAGCCAATGAAGAAAAATGACGGAAAAGGTGAAGAAAATGCAAAGTTGAAGAATTGGAACAACTGAAAAAACTCAAATTGAAGATTCTCTACATTTGGTGGTGGCATGACCCACCGTATAAGAATGATGATTTCAGACACCGCGTATAATTGTCATAGGGTTCTGAGAATCAAATTCTTCGTTAATTTATTCACACTTAGAGTGTTATTCTTCATTGATTGAAGAAAAATGTTTCTTCATGTGTTGCACATCTAAGTCATCAATTTGCATAAGTGTTAGGATGAGTGTCCTTTTCAAAGAACATTCGAAGCTTCTAGGATATTTAGCTCACACCACAACTTGCTAAATCTCTTCTCATCCAAGGTCTTAGTGAAGATATCGGCTAGCTGTTCTTCAGTCTTCACATGCTCAATAGAGATGTCGCCCTTCAACACATGATCACGAAGAAAATGATGATGAATCTGAATGTGCTTTGTCTTCAAGTGCTGAACTGGGTTATGAGCAATCTTGATGGCACTCTCATTGTCACAGTAGAGTGGCACATTCTTCACGTTGACGCCGTAGTCCTTGAGAGTTTGCTTCATCCATAGTAGTTGAGCACAACAAGAACTAGCAGCAATGTACTCAGCTTCAGCAGTAGACAGTGATACACAATTCTGTTTCTTCGAGGACCAACATACGAAGGATCGTCCGAGGAAATGGCATGTGCCAGATGTTGACTTGCGGTCCACACGATCACCAACATAGTCAGAATCTGAAAATCCAATGAGATCAAAAGCCGAGCCCTTGGGGTACCATAATCCAAGTGTTGGTGTGTGAGCTAGATATCGAAGAATATGCTTCACAGCCTTATGGTGTGATTCCTTCGGTGTAGCTTGAAATCGGGCACACATGCAAACACTAAGCATAATATCTGGCCTAGATGCACATAGGTACAATAAAGAACCAATCATGGAGCGGTATACCTTTTGATCGAAGTCAGTACCATTTTCATCAGTGCATAGATGGCCATTTGCGGGCATAGGGATTTTGACTCCTTTGCAATTTTGCATGCCGAATTTCGTCAGTACATCCTTGAGGTATTTCTCCTGAGATATGAATATGCCATTTCGCTGTTGACGAATCTGAAGACCTAAGAAGAATTTCAATTCTCCCATCATAGACATTTCATATTCCTCCCTCATCATATAACCAAATTCATCAGTATAACGTTGGTCAGTACAGCCAAAGATAATATCATCAACATATATTTGGCACACAAACAATTCACCATCATAAGATTTATTGAAAAGAGTTGGGTTAAGCGAACCGGGTTTGAAGCCTTTCTTCATGAGGAATTCCTTCAAAGTATCATACCACGCCTGTGGGGCCTGCTTGAGGCCATAGAGGGCCTTATTGAGTCTGAAGACTTTGTCAGGATGCTTTGGATCTTCAGAACCTGGGGGTTGAGCAACATATACTTCTTCCTCAAGCTTACCATTGAGGAATGCACTTTTCACATCCATTTGATATAAGATGATATCATGATGGTTAGCATAAGCAAGTAATATGCGAATAGCTTCAAGTCTAGCAACAGGTGCAAAAGTTTCATCGAAATCAATTCCTTCAACCTGTGTGTAGCCTTGAGCTACAAGCCGTGCCTTATTCCTCACCACAAGGCCATTTTCATCTTGCTTGTTGCGGTAGATCCACTTTGTGCCGATGATATTGTGCTTGCGTGGATCTGGACGTTTGACCAGTTCCCAGATGTTGTTGAGCTCGAATTGATGTAATTCCTCTTGCATAGCTTGAATCCACTCAAGCTCCAGAAATGCTTCATCTAGCTTAGTGGGCTCTGTGATAGAGACGAAAGCAAAGTGCCCACAAAAGTTAGATAAATGTGAAGCTCTTGAGCATGTGAGAGGACCTAGAATATTGAGGTTGCTGATGATTTTCTCAATTTGCACTTCATTTGCAACGCGAGGGTGAGCGGGTTTTCGTCGAGGAATTTGATCAGTATTTTCTTCAGCACCATTTTCTTCAGGTGCATCAGCATGACGTTCTTCATGTTCTGGAATGACTTCTTCAGCAGATTCTTCAGTAGGAATGACATCCTCAGTAGCCTTGAACTTAATAGATTCCTCAGGAGGTACTTCATCTGTCACAGGAGGTAGGTGCTCTCCTTGCGAGCCATCAGTCTCATCGAACTGCACATCTACAGTTTCAACAACCTTGTGATGGCAGGTGTGGAAGACTCTGTAGGTGTGCAAGTCCTTACCATAACTGAGCATAAAACCTTCATGTGCTTTTGGTACAAACTTAGAACTATGATGAGGATCTCTAATCCAACATTTAGCATCGAAGACTTTGAAATAACTCACATTGGGTTTCTTGTCAGTGAGAAGTTCATATGGTGTCTTCTTGAAGAATTTGTGAAGATATACCCTGTTGATGATGTGGCACATAGTATCAATTGCCTCAAGCCAGAAGCGAGGAGGCGTCTTGTACTCATCAAGCATAGTGCGGGCCATCTCAACAAGAGTCCTGTTCTTGCGCTCCATGACGCCATTTTGCTGAGGAGTATAAGGAGCAGATAACTCATGAGTAATACCAAGTTCATCAAGATAGTCATCAAGGCTAGTGTTCTTGAACTCAGTTCCATTATCACTTCTGATGTGCTTGATCTTCACACCAAACTTGGTTGAAGCCCTCGAGGAAAATCATTTGAAGTCTTCCTGCACTTAAGTTTTGTAAGTGATAATATGGACCCATGTATATCGAGAATAATCATCAACAATAACAAAGCCATATAAGGATGCAGCATTAGTAAATGTGGCATAGTGAGTAGGGCCAAAGAGATCCATGTGAAGCAATTCAAATGGTCGAGTAGTAGTCATGATAGTCTTTGCTGGATGCTTGGCCTTGGTCATCTTTCCAGCTTCACAGGCTCCGCATAAGTGATCCTTGAGGAATTTCACATTTTCAATGCCAATGACATGCTTATTCTTCGCGAGCATGTGTAGATTCCTCATGCCAGCATGACCAAGTCGTCGATGCCATAGCCAGCCTTCTGAAGCTTTTGCAAGTAGACATGTAGTAGGTTGTGGTCCTATAGAGAAATCAACAATATACAAATCTCCTCTCCTAAATCCTTCGAAGACTTTGGAATTGTCAGCTTCCATGATCACAACACAACGATACTTGCCAAAGACAACAACCATATCAAGATCACAATGCATTGAGACAGACATGAGGTTGAACCCTAAGGACTGGACAAGCATGACTTTGTCCATGTGTCGATCCTTTGAGATTGCAACCTTACCTAGACCCAATACCTTGCTTTTTCCTTTGTCAGCGTAGGTGATATGCTTCAGATGTGATAGAGATAAAGCAGAGTCCATCAATAAGCTCATGTCGCTAGTCATGTGATTTGTACATTCACTATCGAGGACCCACTCAGTGGCTTTGGGTTGATCATCCTACAGATGAATTAGTGCAACTTACGAACTTACTTCAGTAGTGAAGAATATGGTATCAATTTCATCAGATCAATTTCATCAGGCAATAGAACAGATAAAGCAGTATGAGGACGTGAGAAATGAAAATTCATTTCTTCATGAATAGCTTGCGTCCTTTCAAGCATATTCAGGTCTCCAGCAAATTATTCAGATGATTAAGTTTGTTTGGAGACCCGACCCTACATAAGAGGTTAGTTCTTTTTCTTCACCACCCACATCTAAAGAGGTGGCAAAGAGTTCATCTTTCTGCGAGCTCCATAAGAGAAGGGTGGCATAGATGCCAATCCACTTCATTTCACTTTAGAGTGGTTAGGGTAAGCATAAGAGTAAGCAGAGAAATTCTTCGAGGACTTATGAATATTATGATTTGAAGCATAATGCACATATTCATAATCCTTAGATCTTCCCTACGAAACAGACGGGTTAGCACGATGATGCTCATATGAGGACTTTGATCCATGTGAAGAGTTTGGTCCGTATGAGGAATTTGATCTGGGGTTCCTATTCTTCACATGTGGTGTCATGATGACATTCACCTGAAGATTTTCAAGGCACCTTTTGGGAACCCAGATTTTCTTCATAGGAGGACCGTTCCTACAGTTAGTGCCAACATATCTAGCAAATACTTCACCATTCTGTGTTTTGAACAGTTTATAATTGGAGTCAAATGACTCATCAAAAGAGTATGAAGAAGATTCACATGTAAAGCCATATAAAGTAGATGGATCCACTGAAGGTCCCTTTGCAGCAACCCATGAGGTTTTGGGATACTGCTCAGGTTTCCAGTAGGTCCCATCAGCATTAAGTTTCCTCTCAAAGGCAATACCCTCTTTCCTAGGGTTCCTGTTGAGTATCTACTTTTTAAGCACATCACAAAGAGCCTGATGCCCATTGAGGCTTTTGTACATGCCTGTCATATACAATTCCTTCAGCACTGCATCATTAGAGATACTAGCAATGTCCTTAGATGAGGAATTAGTGATAGCAGAGGCAGTTGAGGAATTTGCAGCAATGGAAGTATTTGAGCATTCAGGTGAAGAATTAGTAGTTTCACGTTCAATGCACTTCAAACATGGAGGAACAAATTCATCCTGAGTAGCGCTGATCTGTTGAGCAAGTAATGAATCACGCTCCTTCTGAAGATCTTCATAACTCACTCTTAACTGCTCAAGATCTTGCTTTCTTTGAATAAATTCATAAGAAAGCTTATCATGATCAGATAGGAGAGTGTTATGATGACCTTGAAGATTGTTAAACTTGGACTAAAGTCTCTGAAGATTTTCAGTCAAGATTTTAGTGCGATCCATTTCCTCGCCCAACATATCATCGCTTTTATCTAGCATATTTTGAACCTTTTCAAGAGCCTTTTGCAGTTTCACAGCAATCTTAGCAAGTTTAGAATAGCCGGGTTTGAGGTTTTCATCAGATTCATCCTCACTAGATTCAGAGGAGGGATATTTGAGTACCTTTGAGCCTTTTGCCATGAAGCAATAGGTGGGAGCGTAGTCCTCGTCATCGTCATCAGTAGTGTTGGGGAGGTCCATTTCTTCAGAGTTGAAGATAGACTTGCTGACGAACACAGTTGGAGGGCTAGGCTTGCCACACCAGAGTCTGATTCCTCAGATTCCTCCTCTTCCTCATTTTCCTCAGATTCAGCCTCAGAGTCCATTTCCTTGCCAATGAATGCTTGAGCCTTCTTGGAGCTGCTCTTCTTGTGAGATGAGGACCTTGAGGGTCTTGATGACGAGGACTTTGAAGATTTCTTCTTCTTCTTCTTTGAATCATCAGAACTATAATCCTTGTACTTCTTCTTCTTCTTCGATTCCTTTTCCCACTGAGGACAATCTTGAATGTAGTGTCCAGGTTTTTTGCATTTATTGTAGAGTCTCTTCTTGTAATCATGGGATGAGGAATCTGATCTCAAGTCACCACCTCTTGAGGATTTACCAAAACGACCATGTCTTGAGAACTTTTGGAACTTCCTCACGAGCATTGCTAGCTCCTGGATCAGTTCTTCGGGGTCACCAAGGCTGCTGTCAGAATCGTCACCATCAGATTCGGATACTACCTTAACCTTCAGAGCCCGTGATCTACCATAACTTGGTCTATAGAGATCTCTCTTCTCAGCAAGCTGGAACTCATCAGTGTTTAGTCTCTCAAGGATATTAGCGGGATCAAGTGACTTATAGTCTCGACGTTCTTGTATCATCAATGCCAAGGTATCAAATGAGGAGTCAAGCGATCTTAGCAATTTCTTCACCACCTCATGGTCGGTGATATCAGCGGCACCAAGTGCTTGAAGCTCATTTCAGATGTCAGTGAGGCGATCGAAGGTTTGCTGAACATTTTCATTGTCGAGTCATTTGAAGCAGTTGAAGAGATTTCGAAGAACGCCAACTCGAGAGTCACGCTGTGTTGAGACTCCCTCATTGACCTTGGACAGCCTGTCCCAGATAAGCTTAGCTGTCTCCAAAGCACACACTCTTCCATACTGCCCTTTGCTCAGATGGCCACATATGATATTCTTTGCTTGAGAGTCGAGTTGCTTGAATCTCTTCACATCAGCAGCGTTGATGGTGGGAGTGACAGAGGGAACACCATTCTCCACAACGTACCAGAGATCGTTATCAATTGCCTCAAGATGCATGCGCATCTTATTCTTCCAGTAGGGGTAGTCCGTCCCATCGAAGGTAGGACACCTAGTAGAAACCTTGATCATACCTGCGGTCGACATAACTAAAACTCCAGGTGGTTAAACCAAAATCATACATAACAAGGGAGTACCTTGCTCTGTACCAATTGAAAGTGCATTATATCGACTAGAGGGGGGTGAATAGGCGACTTTAATGAATTCTTCACTGAGGAATTTCAGGGTGAGGAAATTCCTGAGTGAAGAACTACTTGCAGCGGAATGAGTACTCAGAAGTAAACATAACAGAGCATGAGGATGGTCTTCATGAAGAAATGAAAACAAGCACAGAGTACAGAAAGCGTAAACACATGATAATACAGGATAAGACAAACAGACTGAAGAAAATTGAACTGAGGAAATAGAGAAAGTCTTCAGTCAAAGTCTTCAAACAGATATGAACAAGCACACAACACAGAAATGAGGAAATGGAAGGGTTGAGGAAATGGAACCAGGTAGCTTGGTGAAGACAATGATTTGGTAGACCAGTTCCAACTACTGTGGCAGTTGTACGTCTGGTTAGGGCGGCTAGGTATTTAAACCTGAGGACACACAGTCCCGGACACCCAGTCCTGAACATGTAACTCAGGACACTCAGTCCTCATCATATTACCCTTGAGCTAAGGTCACACAGACCTCGCCCAATCACTCGTGGCAAGTCTTCAGGTGACTTCCAAACCTTCACAGACTCGGTCACTCGGCGATCCACAATTTCCTCTTGGATGCTCTAGACCATGATGCCTAACCGTCTGAAAGATGCACAATCTTCAAAGGTAACAAGTGTCGGATCCATGCAGGATCAATCTCTTCAGTGATGCTCAATCACTTTGGGTTTGTAGGTGTTTGGGTTTGAGTTTTCCTCACTTGATGATTTTCACTCAAAGTCCTCGGAGGATGGGATGCTCTCAATTGACAAGTGTCAGTTTCTCTCGGGGCAACCAACCAGCTAGTGGTTGTATGGGGCGGCTATTTATAGCCTAGGGAGCAGCCCGACATGATAAGACATAAATGCCCTTCAATGATATGACCGTTAAGTGGGTAGATATTTTTGGACAGCTGGCGCATAGCACAACAATGGTCGGAATTTTGAGTATCAAATTCCTCAGGGCTACCATGTTCCTCACTGTGTAGGCAATCCGCACTGGCGAATTCCTAACTCCTCAGTCAGAACAAATTCCTCAGAGACCAGAAGAACTTCGTCTCTATCACTGAAGAATATGACTAAACTGTATGAGATTTCCAATGTGTAACATCCCAAATTTGCAATTTGGAATGTTATACACTAGATCATCATGCATAGCATATTTTCTTGCATTTTGGTCGATCCTAGAAATTTCACGCAACTCAAGGACCTTCGGAGAGAGTTGGAGATTTCGTTATTTTCATATTTGAGAGTTTTCTCAAATTTTGAAAAAAGAGGATCATTTGATTTATTTATTTCATCTTCAATTATTTTTTTCCCAATATCAAAATATGAGAGAGGGAATAATATGACTTTCCCAAATTTAGGAAAAATGAAGATTTAATGAATAAGTCAAATTTTGGTTTTGCCGGAGTTTATTCGCATTTTATTTGGATAGGGAAAAATGCATGTTTTCAAAAATTGCATTTTAGGCCCGGAGAAAAGTTCATTTTGTTCGACTCATTTTTAGGAGTCGGAGAAAATTTACTTTAGAGATTTTGGAGTTCGTTTAGTTTAGTTTTCTTTTGTTTTTCTGCGCGCGAATCCAGTTAAAAAAAGGACCAAGGCCAGCCCGGCCAAAGGCCCAGCCAGCCGGCCGCCTCCCCAGCCAGCGCGCGCGCCAGGCGCAGCGCCAGGCCGCCGCCTCCCTCGCTCTAGGCCGAGTCCCAGAGGGACTCTAGGCCGGTTAGCCCCCCTTTCCTTGTTTTGTTTTCCCTCTTTTGCTTGCCCCCTACCCCAAGTAATCCCCCCACCTATATAAATACACCCCAAACCCCCCCTCTCCTCACATCAATCCCAAGCCTCTCTCCTCCTTAGCCGCGCCCCACCCCGCGCCCCTCACCCGCCGCGCCAGCCCCGCCGCCTCTAGCCGCGCCGCCACCTGCGCCCAAGCCGCAGCCCCGCCGCCGCCCTTGCCCCGCCGCCGCCGGAGTTCCGCCTCGCTGGAGGTAGCCCCGTGCCGCGCCTCTTTTTCTTTTCCTCGGTTCGGTTTTTCTTAAAAGAACCGTTCCATTTCTTTTCCGTTTTCTTTCCGGTTTTTCTTCTCGGTTTCTTTTCTGAAAACCCTAGATCGGTTTTCATTCTTCTTTCGGACCGTTCGTCTCAACGAACGTGATCACCGATTATTCCCCGGTTAACGACGCCCGTTCGTTTAATCATTCTTCTTTTTCTTTTCGTCAGATATATTCCGCGATCATGATCTCAGATCCGATCTTCGTTCTAGTCTTTCTTCTCGCTCGTTTATTGGAATCTGGTGATTCAAGCGCCTGGAGTTTCGTTTCGAAACCGCCATTCCATCTAATCAACTTAAACAAGTTTTTGCCTCGGTAAAATTTGACCTAGTTTCAACTTGCTAGAACTGAGTTGTTTTCTTCCGCCGTTTGTTTTCTGTTTCTTTGTTCGGTTCGTTCTTTCTTTGCAACCGGAGTTCTTAAGTTGAACTTTCTGGTTTGTTCTCTTGTTCGAGTTTTACCTGTGCATTAAATGAGTACTTATTGTGTGCTTGTTGTTTGTCTGCGATAGATCACCCGGATTGCGCCGCTTGTTACTTCGAAACCCTAGGACTCGCGGATCATCAGCAAGGCAAGTAACACTTTGATCATACCTTTTCTACAACCCATGTTTTATTGCATTAGATCAATCCTCTCACATTGCATGATTAGGATCTAATTAAACTGTGGGATGGGAAGTAGATGAGGTAGTACCTATCACCTGTATTATTATGAAACCTTTGGGAGTTACTTCTACGTTTGCTTATTATGCCATGCTATGCTAGTAGACGTGGATTGGGTGAGTGATATCCATGACAGATGTGAGTTGATAATTTTAATGGTTTATCTAAGGTGGCAACTTAAACACACATCTGGGTGGATTGAGGCACCTGATGTCTATCAGGACTTGCCTGTTTTATTTTGGACCGCCACCCAGGCTCAAAGGGATCATAAGATCATTCATGCTAGAAACTTCTGTGTGCAGCCACATGCTACTATGGGCTCTGGCATAGTTGACTAAGTTGTACGAACTCTTACGGGGTGGACTAGCAGATGTAGGGGTTGTAGGTGGTACGGTCTACCCCACATGTAAGGTGCTAGAGCTTCTGAAAGACTATGTCTCGGTCATCCGTTTCTCAAACACCATGTAGTGCGAGAAAACAAACGGAGGCGATCGAGTCATGTGGGGAAAAGTGCGCAAACCTCTGCAGAGTGTACAAACTAATCATGATTAGCCGTATCCCTGGTTATGGACAACTTGAGTATCTAGTACTTGAATATCATGTGAATCTCAACATGTTACTCTAATTAATATTAATGGGTTTTAATTACTTAATTGGGATCGGAATGCTGTCAACCATTCTCGATGTTTAACAACTACCATGATAGTTAAATAAATTTATTCCTTTGTAGTAGGGAAAAACTGGCTTTACGCAAAACTGTAACCATAGAGCTTTCCACCAGCCATATATGCATGTAGTATAGTTGTTACATTCCATTACTCTCTATGTGTTACATTGCCAGCATATTCCATGTGCTGACCCGTTTTCGGGCTGCAACTTCTCATGTTGCAGACTTTTCAGACGACGAGTAAGGTGCTTTTAGGTCGTGGTTCTATACTCAGTGATGCTGTTGGACTTGATGGACCCATTTATCTTCCGAGTCTTCCGCTGTTATCGTTATTAGATGGCCTTAAGCCATATTTATTGTAATAAGTTCTCTTTGAGACAACGATGTAATAAGTGTGTGATTGCCACTCTGCTATAAATCCTTCGATGTACTGTGTGGTGTCAGCATTACTGATCCAGGGATGACACCTGAGCATAGAGCACTTGATCCATTCGGGTCGGGTCGCTACAGAGATGGTATCAGAGCACACGCTGACTGTAGGACACGACCACTAAGTTAAAGCCATAGATCACCATTCTGTTCTCATTTTCTAACTCCTCATCTTTTCTACTCTTTTAGGATGATGAACGCGAAGATTAAGTACGCTCAACCGGATGAAGGCACACCTTTTGGATTTCACTTGAAGGAAGTCACCAAGTACCTGAACATTGGACTACCAAGCTTCACCAGGACCTTCAATGCCACTCTGCCTGAAGAGGAGCGCTGGAAGATTCAAGCTCACGTTCCGGGAAGAACATTCGCGCCAATCACGAAGCCTATAGATAGTATTTTCCATGCACCAACCTGGAGTCTGGGAAGGAGCATGGCAGCTCATATCACCATGGGACGCATTGGAGAAGTTTACCAAGAAGACCTCAAGGACACTATCTACCAGATTTGCGGACGCCGAGATGAACAATGGGAGTTAGTCAGCACCAAGAAGGATAGATCCATTGCATCTTTCATCCAGGAGTTAAACCAGCACATTCGACGCCACGAGAACCAGATGTGCAATGATATGATAGAGTTGAATAATGCGAAGGCAAGGATCATCGAGCTAGAAGGAGAACTGAAGTCTACACGCAAGGACTACATGGACGAGATCGTAGCCCTAGCGAGACACAATGGCGATCTTAAGCAGGAGATTGAAGAACTCAAGAGGAAGTTAGCATCCAGGAAGGAAGACATGTACGTCGCATGTCCGGACAACTACATCATCATCGACGACACCGATTCGGATCCAAGTGAACCCGACTTTGAAGACGAAGCTGGAGCAGATATCATGGAGTCTTCCACCGCTTCAAATTTCTAGATGACCACAAAATAGTAGTAGTATTCCCCCATGTAAACATTATAGTTCGAGCACTTTTGCGATAGTTTTAGACCGATTGTAAGCCCTTGTTTGATTGAATGAAGTGATTTTGTGTGCATTTGCTCATGAGCATTGGGGTAATGTTTTCCCTTTAGACCTCACTCTATTCTTATTTCTCGTCTTTTCTAAACCCTCAGATGCCTCTGAGACGTGACAATGGATTCCCACCGGAGCTCACTCAGTTGATCCAGCAGCAGAATCAATTGATGCAGATGTTAGTCCAGAACCAGCAGAACAACAACAACAACAACCGACCACCACCACCACCTGTTGACCACTTAGCCCGTTTCCTTAGGCTGAATCCGCCGGTGTTTTCCAGTAGCACCGAGCCAATAGTAGCAGACGATTGGCTCCGCAAGATAGGAAGGGAGTTGACCACTGCAGGATGCACAGATGGTGAGAAAGTGAAGTTTGCCGCTCACCAGCTTGACGGACCCGCGGCAGCATGGTGGGAGAATTTCACAGCCACTTACCCAGTTGACACTGTCACATGGGATCAGTTTCAGCAAGCTTTCCACACTGCCCATGTTTCAGCAGGAGCTATGGCCATGAAGAAGCGTGAGTTTCGCAACTTACGCCAAGGAGGAAGGACAGTTGGCCAGTACGTTGACGATTTCAGCAAGCTAGCACGTTATGCCCCAGATGACGTTGCTACGGATGCAGCTAAGCAGGAGAAGTTTCTGGAAGGACTGAATGATGAACTAAGCATGAAGTTGATGGTAGCGAGTTTCAATAACTACCAGGAGTTGGTAGATCGTGCCATCATGATTGAAGGGAAGCAACAGCAGATTGAGAACCGCAAGAGGAAATATGGACAGGGGAAGTATAACTCTGGAGCCCACCAGAAGCCCCGTTTTGCCCCTAAACCGGGATTTCAGTTTCAGCACACCCATGGAGGAGGTAGTTCGCACAACCATAATGGCCACAGGAATGGTAATGGGAATGGAGGAAGCAACGGCCAGAACCGGACCACCCCATCGACCCCAACCAAGAGAGACCTGAGTCAAGTCACCTGTTTCAAGTGTTCCAAGACCGGACATTATGCCAATGAATGTCCTGAAGGCCAAAATGGAAATGGCAATGGAAGCTCTGGGAAAAAGCCGAACCCTTTCAATAGGGGGACAAGTGAACCACGTTAATGTGGAGGAGGTTGAAGATCAGCCCGATGCAGTAATCGGTAAGTTTTTGGTTAAGTCATTTACTGCACTCGTTCTTTTTGATACTGGAGCATCGCATTCATACATATCAAGGGGATTTGTGGATAAGTATAACCTACCAACCCAAGCCCTTAGGTCACCCATGTTAGTAACCTCGCCAGGAGCAGAGTACGTGGCAAGTTTATGGTGTGATCGGTTACCATTTAGGATTGGTAACTATGTTTTTCCCTCAGACCTAATAGTATTGGAATCTCAAGGATTGGATGTGATATTAGGCATGGATTGGTTATCAAAGTATAAGGGAATATTGAGTGTGCTAGTAAGTCAATTTTGCTTACCACACCAGGAGGGAGAAGGATCAAGTATGTATCCCGGCATGTACCAAAAAGGACACAAGTAAATTGCCTAACAGGAGTTGTGCAAGAAGAAGTACCAGTGGTAAAGGATTTTCCTGATGTATTTCCTGAGGAATTACCAGGCATGCCACCGGATAGAGACATTGAGTTTTTGATTGAGTTATTGCCAGGTACAGGCCCAATATCGAAGCAACCGTACCGGATGCCAGCAAAGGATTTGGTGGAAATTAAGAATCAGATTAAGGAGTTATTGGATAAAGGTTACATTCGCCCAAGTTCTTCGCCTTGGGGATCACCAATACTTCTAGTGGAAAAGAAGGATGGATCATTAAGGATGGTTGTAGATTATCGGGGACTGAATGAAGTAACCATCAAGAATAAGTACCCACTGCTAATGATTAATGATCTGTTTGATCGTTTGCAAGGAGCTAAAGTGTTTTCCAAGATCGATTTGCGATCAGGGTACCATCAATTGAAGATTCGGGAGCAGGACATACCTAAGACAACATTCACCACAAGATATGGACTGTATGAGTATACCGTTATGTCATTTGGATTGACTAACGCACCTGCCTATTTTATGAACCCGATGAACAAAGTGTTTATGGAGTTTTTGGATAAGTTCGTCGTAGTGTTCATTGATGACATCCTGGTTTATTCAAAGAATGAAGAGGAGCATAAGGAACATTTGCGTTTGGTTTTGGAGAAACTAAGGGAACATCAGTTATACGCCAAATTCAGCAAATGTGAGTTTTGGTTGAAGGAAGTTGGATTCCTCGGACACGTTATATCCGGAGAAGGTATAGCAGTTGACCCCACAAAGGTTGAGACCGTAACCGAATGGGAAGCACCAACAACAGTTGGAGAGATCTGGAGTTTTCTTGGACTCGCAGGATACTACCGGAGATTCATTGGGAACTTTTCAAAGATTGCAAAGCCTATGACTGAATTGTTGAAGAAGGATACTAAGTTCAATTGGACTGAGGAGTGTGAGGCTAGTTTCCAGGAGTTGAAGAAATGCTTGGTTACCTCACCAGTATTGATTTTACCAGATCAGACCAAGGATTATGAGGTGTATTGCGACGCTTCACGTCGAGGACTTGGAGCAGTGCTTATGCAGGAAGGGAGAGTTGTTTCGTATGCTTCACGGCAACTGAAGCCTCATGAGTTGAATTATTCCATGCATGATTTGGAGTTAGCAGCCGTAGTGCATGCATTGAAAACGTGGAGACATTTCCTCATTGGAAATCATTGTGAGGTGTACACGGATCACAAGAGTTTGAAGTACATTTTCACGCAGAAGGAGTTGAACCTCAGACAAAGGAGATGGTTGGAGCTCATCAAGGATTATGACATGAGATTGCATTACCATCCCGGAAAAGCTAATGTAGTAGCTGGCGCATTGAGCCGTAAGAGCCATGTCAACACCCTAGTGACGGGAGAAGTACCAAAGGAGTTAGCAGAAAACCTTCGTGAGCTATGTTTGGAAATAGTTCCGAGAGGCTATGTAGCAACATTGGAGATTCAGTCAACATTGATGGATAAGATCAGAGAAGCTCAGAAATCTGACAAGGAGATTGCTGCTATAAAAGAGAAATTGAGCGAAGGAAAAGCAAAGGGATTTCGTGAGGATGAGCACGATACCCTATGGTTTGAGGACCGTGTTTATGTGCCAAATGACCCGGAGATCAGGAAGTTGATTTTGCAAGAGGCACATGATTCACCGTATTCGATTCACCCAGGGAATACCAAGATGTATTTGGATTTGAAGGAAACATTCTGGTGGACCGGAATGAAGAAGGATATTGCAGCATATGTAGCAGTTTGTGACGTATGTCAGAGAGTAAAGGCAGAGCATCAGAAGCCAGCAGGATTGTTACAACCATTGCCGATACCCGAATGGAAGTGGGATACGATAGGCATGGATTTTATCACAGGACTGCCCAGGACAAAATCAGGCTATGACTCGATATGGGTAGTAGTTGATCGTTTGACGAAGGTAGCACATTTTATTCCAGTTAAGACCACTTACACCAGTGCTAAGTTGGCAAAGATATACATGACTAGGATCATTTGTTTGCATGGAGTTCCGAGGAGTATCGTATCAGATAGAGGAACCCAATTTACCTCAAAGTTTTGGAATCAGTTGCATGAAACTTTGGGCACCAGACTAGAGTTCAACACAGCTTTTCATCCGCAGACAGATGGACAGACCAAGAGAGTCAATCAGATTCTGGAAGATATGCTGAGAGCTTGTGCACTAGATTATGGATCTAGTTGGGACGATAACTTGCCGTATGCGGAGTTTTCTTATAACAACAGTTACCAAACCAGTTTGAAGATGGCACCTTTCGAAGCTTTATACGGAAGGAGGTGCAGGACACCGTTGTCATGGGACGAAGTTGGAGACCGTCAATTCTTTGGACCAGATTTGATTAAGGAGTCTGAACGGAAAGTTAAGTTGATTCGCGATAGGCTCAAGGTAGCCCAGTCCAGGAAGAAGAGCTACACAGATTCAAAACTCAAGGAGACAGTCTACGAAACCGGAGACAGAGTTTATCTCCGAGTATCCCCACTTCGAGGAGTTAAGCGCTTTGGAGTTAAGGGAAAGTTAGCACCACGTTTCGTTGGACCGTACAAGATCTTGCAACGTATGGGAGAAGTCGCTTATAAGTTGGAATTACCAAAGGGACTGTCAGGAGTTCATGATGTATTCCATGTTTCTCAGCTGAAGAAATGTCATGCCGAGATGGCGGAGGTACCGCTAAGAGATACAGTACCGCTTGAACCGATTCAGTTGGAGGACGACTTAACATATGAGGAGAAGCCAGTCAAGATTCTCGATTATGCCAGCAGAGTTACCCGCAGCAAGGTTATCAAGTTTTGCAAAGTTCAGTGGAACCACCACTCAGAGGATTAAGCCACCTGGGAAAGAGAAGAAGATTTGCTCAAGGACCACCCTCACCTATTTTCTAGCCAACCCGAATCTCGAGGGCGAGATTCATCTTAAGGGGGGTAGGTTTGTAACATCCCAAATTTGCAATTTGGAATGTTATACACTAGATCATCATGCATAGCATATTTTCTTGCATTTTGGTCAATCCTAGAAATTTCACGCAACTCAAGGACCTTCGGAGAGAGTTGGAGATTTCGTTATTTTCATATTTGAGAGTTTTCTCAAATTTTGAAAAAAAAGGATCATTTGATTTATTTATTTCATCTTCAATTATTTTTTTCCCAATATCAAAATATGAGAGAGGGAATAATATGACTTTCCCAAATTTAGGAAAAATGAAGATTTAATGAATAAGTCAAATTTTGGTTTTGCCGGAGTTTATTCGCATTTTATTTGGATATGGAAAAATGCGTGTTTTCAAAAATTGCATTTTAGGCCCGGAGAAAAGTTCATTTTGTTCGACTCATTTTTAGGAGTCGGAGAAAATTTACTTTAGAGATTTTGGAGTTCGTTTAGTTTAGTTTTCTTTTGTTTTTCTGCGCGCGAATCTATTTAAAAAAAGGACCAAGGCCAGCCAGGCCAAAGGCCTAGCCAGCCGGCCGCCTCCCCAGCCAGCGCGCGCGCCAGGCGCAGCGCCTGGCCGCCGCCTCCCTCGCTCTAGGCCGAGTCCCAGAGGGACTCTAGGCCGGTTAGCCCCCCCTTTCCTTATTTTGTTTTCCCTCTTTTGCTTGCCCCCTACCCCAAGTAATCCCCCCCACCTATATAAATACACCCCAAACCCCCCCTCTCCTCACATCAATCCCAAGCCCCTCTCCTCCTTAGCCGCGCCCCACTCCGCGCCCCTCACCCGCCGCGCCAGCCCCGCCGCCTCTAGCCGCGCCGCCACCCGCGCCCAAGCCGCAGCCCCGCCGCCGCCTAGCCGCCGCCGGAGTTCCGCCTCGCCGGATGTAGCCCCGCGCCGCGCCTCTTTTTCTTTTCCTTGGTTCAGTTTTTCTTAAAAGAACCGTTCCGTTTCTTTTCCGTTTTCTTTCCGGTTTTTCTTCTCGGTTTCTTTTCCGAAAACCCAAGATCGGTTTTCGTTCTTCTTTCGGACCGTTCGTCTCAACGAACGTGATCACCGATTATTCCCTGGTTAACAACGCCCGTTCGTTTAATCGTTCTTCTTTTTCTTTTCGTCGGATTTATTCCGCGATCGTGATCTCAGATCCGATCTTCGTTCTAGTCTTTCTTATCGCTCGTTTATCGAAATCAGGTGTTTCAAGCGCCTGGAGTTTTGTTTCGAAACCGCCGTTCCGTCTAATCAACTTAAACAAGTTTTTGCCCCGGTAAAATTTGACCTAGTTTCAACTTGCTAGAACCGAGTTGTTTTCTTCCGCCGTTTGTTTTCTATTTCTTTGTTCGATTCGTTCTTTCTTTGCAACCGGAGTTCTTAAGTTGAACTTTCTGGTTTGTTCTCTTGTTCGAGTTTTACCTGTGCATTAGATGAGTACGTATTGTGTGCTTGTTGTTTGTCTGCGATAGATCACCCGGATTGCGCTGCTTGTTACTTCGAAACCCTAGGACTCGCGGATCATCAGCAAGGCAAGTAACACTTTGATCATACCTTTTCTACAACGCATGTTTTATTGCATTAGGTCAATCCTCTCACATTGCATGATTAGGATCTAATTAAACTATGGGATGGGAAGTAGATGAGGTAGTACCTATCACCTGTATTATTATGAAACCTTTGGGAGTTACTTCTACATTTGCTTATTATGCCATGCTATGCTAGTAGACGTGGATTGGGTGAGTGATATCCATGACAGATGTGAGTTGATAATTTTAATGGTTTATCTAAGGTGGCAACTTAAACACACATCTGGGTGGATTGAGGCACCCGATGTCTATCAGGACTTGCCTGTTTTATTTTGGACCGCCACCTAGGCTCAAAGGGATCATAAGATCATTCATGCTAGAAACTTCCGTGTGCAGCCACATGCTACTATGGGCTCTGGCATAGTTGACTAAGTTGTGCGAACTCTTACGGGGTGGACTAGCAGATGTAGGGGTTGTAGGTGGTACGGTCTACCCCACATGTAAGGTGCTAGAGCTTCTGAAAGACTATGTCTCGGTCATCCGTTTCTCAAACACCATGTAGTGCGAGAAAACAAACGGAGGCGATCGAGTCATGTGGGGAAAAGTGCGCAAACCTCTGCAGAGTGTACAAACTAATCATGATTAGCCGTATCCCTGGTTATGGACAACTTGAGTATCTAGTACTTGAATATCATGTGAATCTCAACATGTTACTCTAATTAATATTAATGGGTTTTAATTACTTAATTGGGATCGGAATGCTGTCAACCATTCTCGATGTTTAACAACTACCATGATAGTTAAATAAATTTATTCCTTTGTAGTAGGGAAAAACTGGCTTTACGCAAAACTGTAACCATAGAGCTTTCCACCAGCCATATATGCATGTAGTATAGTTGTTACATTCCATTACTCTCTATGTGTTACATTGCCAGCATATTCCATGTGCTGACCCGTTTTCGGGCTGCAACTTCTCATGTTGCAGACTTTTCAGACGACGAGTAAGGTGCTTTTAGGTCGTGGTTCTATACTCAGTGATGCCGTTGGAGTTGATGGACCCATTTATCTTCCGAGTCTTCCGCTGTTATCGTTATTAGATGGCCTTAAGCCATATTTATTGTAATAAGTTCTCTTTGAGACAACGATGTAATAAGTGTGTGATTGCCACTCTGCTATAAATCCTTCGATGTACTGTGTGGTGTCAGCATTACTGATCCAGGGATGACACCTGAGCACAGAGCACTTGATCCATTCGGGTCGGGTCGCTACACAATGGCTTCACTCGAAGGGATTGGTGGGTGTAGGATTTGAGTTGAGCATCACATGGAAATTTTTCTTTAGTATTTCCTCGACCCCCTTTAACAGTACGGTGTTTCCTATGACTCAAGAAAGAGAAAATGGAACTACAAAAACAAAAGTCTTCACGCTCCATGTTCCTCGAATGAATACCAAGTCTTTAAGGTCACACCAATTTCTTCACTTTCAAAATCTTCAGAAAGTCTTCAGAAATCCAAAGTCTTCAGTCGAGGAACTTCATTTTTAGGTGTCGACTTTCACTGTAAATATCAAACTCCTCATAGACTTATAGACCTATGTACACTCACGAACGCATCACTCCCTTAACCCATAAGTCTTCAATACACCAAAATCACTAAGGGGCACTAGATGCACTTACACACTTCCATTCAGGTATCGACATAGGCTATAGTAATCCCGCTGGCTTCTGGTGTTCTTCCTTAACTCTCTGACATACATCACATACTGCTACATACTCGGCAATATCCTTCTTCATACCACTCCACCAGAAACGCTCCTTCAAATCCAACTACATCTTACTGTTTCCAGGGTGAATCGAGTATGGCGAGTTGTGAGCTTCCTATAATATTAGCTTCCTGATCGCCGCATCATTGGGCACATAAATGCGGTCCTCAAACCTTAAAGTTTCGTGTTCATCCTCATGAAAACTCTTGGCTTTTCCTTTACTCATCCTTTCCTTTATTTATGCAATCTCCTTATCAGTCTTTTCGGCTTCCCGTATTTTCCCAATAACGTGGACTGAACTTCCAAACTGCTACAAAACCTCTCGGAACTATCTCCAATCGAAGTTCCGTAAGATCTTTGGCTAACTCCCGTGGTAATCCTCCGGTTACTAGAGTATTTACATAACTCTTGCGGCTCAAAGCGTCTACTACAACATTGGCCTTTCCTGGATGATAATGCAGCTTCATATCGTAATCCTTTATGAGCTCCAACCATCTCCTCTGCCTGAGATTCAGCTCCTTGTGCATGAAGATATAGTTCAAACTCTTGTGATCCGTGTATACATCACAACGGTCCCCAATAAGAAAATGCCTCCAGGTCTTGAGCGCATGCACTACGGCTTCTAACTCCAAATCATGCGTGGCGTAATTCAATTCATGCAGTTGAAGCTGTCGGCATATGAAACAACTCTTCCGTCTTGCATAAGTACACCTCCAAGTCCCAGGTGAGAAGCGTCGCAATACACTTGAAAGTCTTTGCGTATATCCGGAAGAATTAGCACCGGGGCTGTAACTAAACGTTTCTTCAACTCCAGAAAACTGGCCTCACATTCCTCGGTCCATTTGAACTTGGTGTCCTTCTTCAACAACTCTGTCATGGGTTTCGCAATCTTGGAAAAATTCTCAATGAACCTCCTATAGTATGCTGCGAGTCTCAGAAACTGCGGATCTCTCCAACCGAGGTGGGTGCCAACCACTCAGTGACAGACCAAAACTTGGTAGGGTCTACTGCTATACCTTCTCCTAATATAACATATCCAAGAAATCCAACTTCTTTCAACCAAAATTCACACTTGCTGAACTTCGCATATAGCTGATGTTCTCCGAGCTTCTCGAGAACTAAGCACAACTATTCCTTGTGTTCCTCTTCATTCTTCGAGTACACCAATATGTCATCAATGAACACCACAACAAACTTATCCAAGAACTCCATGAACACCTTATTCATCATACTCATAAAATAGGCATGTGCGTTAGTCAATCCAAAAGACATGACCGTGTACTCATATAGCCCTTACCTTGTGTCATTGGTTCCTTGTGTTCCGTCCCGCACAACCAATTAGTGAAGCTACAGACCCAGGGATTCCTCCCTCCAGCGTATATGGTCCCGGTTCGAGCCGGGCTCGCCACCTATAATGGCAGGGAGCAAGCCGAGAGCTTTCCCGACCCCTCTAAGGGAGAGCGGGTATGCCTTGTCCCTTATTTGTTAAGGGGACTCAGATTCCCAATCCATCCGTTTCTCCGAGGGCTCCTGGAGTTCTACGGCCTCCAGTTGCACAACCTCACCCCTGCCTCCATACTGCACATCGCTGGTTATGTAGCCCTTTGCGAGCTGTTTCTGGGTTGCGAAGCTCATTTTGCGCTATGGAAGAAGTTGTTCTACCTTGTGCCCCGTACACAGAGGGGATCAATATATCAAGTGGGTGGAGCCAAAGTATGGCGCATCGCCGGGACCGGATACATACCTGGTACCCCGAAGAAGATGTCCGAGGACTGGCCTTCGGAGTGGTTTTATATGGAGGATGTTCCTCTCCCGGATCCTATCCGGATTGGTCTTCCTAAGTTCGACAACGCCCCTTTGAAGAAACGCCTAAGCTGGCGCCCACGGAGCCCACAGGAGGAAGATGATAGAGACGTATTTTATTTGATGGGCCGGGTAAAGTTGCTGGCCAAATCAGGACTGACCATAACTGAGGTTATGGAAATATGCATTATGCGGGGGTGCGGCCACTTCAATATCGAGGCCACCCCATGTGGCACTTCAACGGGGAAGATGATGCCACTCGCTGCGGGCGCAAGGGACCGGACTCAGTTGCTGCTCTAGCAAAAATTCTATCCAATCTGTATAAGGGGGAAGAAGAGGAGTTCCTCCACATCAAGCCGCGGGATGGATTCTCCATGAACAACCCTCGAAGCTGGGTGAGCTTCCGCTCTTTTTACTTCCATCCTACCCTTGTTTTCGTGATAAATATTTACCTTGTTGTTTCATCGCAGGAACTGCGTAAGGCGGTAGGGGAGATCAATAGCCCACCTCCACATCCGGAGGATCCTGAGCGGGTCCTCAACCCCGGCCTGAAAGAGGATCCGGACATATTCGTGGAGCTGATTGATAGGATTTTCTATCAGCTAAGCTGTGATGACGCCATGGTGGCCATTATAGCCGACTACCCTGGGCTACTCCCAGCCTCGCAGGTAAATGAGACCGGAGTCCCAACATTTGAAAAGGATTTCCTTTTATGCACTTCACCTACCGTATACAAACGGTGTTTTATAGGGAAGGCCCTCGAGACGCCATGCCGAGCCCGCGGTGACTCGCCAACAAGGGGTTTCAAAGCCGGACAGGCTAAAAAGGAAGGCGGTCCGGACAGAGACGCCGGCGCAGAGGTATGATGCAGCACCTCACTCCGTGGTTGTCGTCTTTAAAAACATAATAACACCCGTGTTTCCTAGAAGGAAGAATGCTCGTCGGACAATATCCGGAGAGGTCGCCGATCACGCCTCTACCAGTCGGGCTCCAGGGCCGGACACAGAGGCGGAAGCTAACACGAGGTACACGCCGGATGCTCCTTCTACAGAGGTTGCGGATAAGATATCCACTATGAATTCCGAAGTGGAGAGAGCCATGAATCACAGGCGTCGTCGAGCCGTACTTCGTGACGCTTGTTTCTCCCGAGAGGCGTTTGATGCATTCAACTCGGGAGGTGCCTACATCCGTGCTGCTCAAAATGGTCTAGCTAGAGCCACAGACCAGTATGTAAAGGATGTGAGGGTAAGAAAATTTGATGAGTATATATATCAGTAGCCCCTGAGACTTGAAACAGTTGGCACAACTGATTTACGGATCATTTATTGTGCAGGTTCTTACAGAGAAGAATACTCGACTGTCACAGGAGCTGGAGGAATGCAAGACCCAACTTCGGGCCGCCGTTGCTGCATTGAAGGAACCTGAAAAGTCCCCAGCTGGTAACATTTGTTTCAAAGAATGATAGGTACCATATAGTGTGCGGCATGGCTGCAGATCTAACAATAGATATTGCAGATGACTCCGGAGAGAATCCGGAGGACCAGCATGTCGTACGACAGCTAAAGGCTGGCGAACGCGTGCTGACTAAGGTCATGCCGGAGAAAAACAATCTCCAAGACGCCAATACCAAGCTGAGCGTGGAACTGAAAGATGTTCGAGCCCAGCTTGCAGACTTCGTGAAGGAGAATAAGCGGCTTCGACGCGGCATTTTCAGTAAGTGCTTGAACGAACCCTTAAAAGAGTGCGGCGGAGAAGCCGGCTAACAGAGTTATGTCTGCAGGTATGCTGACGGGTCGTCCCGCGGAGGAGATGCCCAGGTCTGCGGGTGATCCTCTACCCGAACTCGCACAACTGCACAAACAAGTTCAGCAGGTGATGCAAGGTATTGCCCAGGCCTTGTGGCCATCCGTCTCCCTGCCAGCAGGCATTGGAGAGCTTGTGGAGAATCTCAAGGGAGCACGGCGGCGCTTCCGATTATGGAAGATATCGTCCTGCCGTCAAGGTGCCAGGGAAGCCTGGGCCATGGTGAAGACGCGGTATACCAAGGCTGACCCAAACCACATGGCTGAGGTCGGACCTGTGGGGCCCGATGGGAAAGAGATCCCCGTTAGCTCAGTGTATGGGTAAGTAGAATTAGCCGCAAAGTATTCCCAACAGGATTATAGGCTAGACAGCCTGTTGGATGGTATATAAGAGGAATTTAATTAGTCTACATGACTATGTAATTGAAGTGACATGTATAATGCCTTCTAGCAGGATTGTAAATCATTTTTCATGGCCGACCTTTTCGCTTCAACCTCGGGACCCGATAGTCCGGAGTGTATCCAAATACCCGCTCAGTTATATAAGAACCAGGGTATGCGTGGAAACCAGGCGTAGGGGTCATTAGTGCTTGAACAGACAAGTACCCAACTAGTTATGTTATATTACATGGGTAGTAAGAAACATCTTCGAGGGAGAATAGTTCCGTTAAGGGTTCCTTTCCCTGGGTACGCATGCCCTAAAGTGCATGTCCGTACTGCGAGAGGAGACGCAGGCAAAAACATCTGGGGGCACATATGGAAAATAAATAAAAATCATCTTTTGTTCACCGACCGAATATTCCCTTAAGAACGCTAGCTTTCGGCTTCACCCAGTCTGAGGTACACATCCGGCTGACCCGGCAGTAACAATCGCAGAGGTGCTCCCCTTATGCCCTAGCCGAATTAACGGGAACGTAGGGCATAAATACAAGAGCCAGGCAACCCAGCTTGGCCAAAACTTAAGTCATATCGATGCATATAATGGCGAAGAAAAGGTACATGCGGAAGAATAACAGATGTGCGGGGCATGAAGCCCAGATAAATATTTAAGCTTCTGTGTAAGAAGCCCCCAGGTATAATGAGCGCGGTTAGCGCGTCAATAGTGTGCAAGCAAGTCACAAGTTGGCCCTTGAAGGCCTTGAGAAAGAATAAAAGAAAAGAAAGAGAAAAAAGACAGACAATGTATATGCAAAAAATGGACAGAGGAAGGAGACGAACATAGAGTCCGGCACTAGGCGTAGAATCTTCGGAGCCTGGCTGTGTTCCATGGGTTCGGCTCAAGTCGATTATTCAATGCATCCGACAGACGGTACGCTCCACCGGTCAGAACTTGGTCAATAATGAAGGGACCTTCCCATTTGGGCTCGAGCTTGGTATTTTTCTTCTCCGACAAGCTTAGAACTAGCTCGCAACGTTATAAGTTTTGGCCCGTACTTCTCTACTTTGGTATCTGCAAGCCTGTTGCTGATAGAATGCGGAACGGGCTTTTTCCACGTCGCGCTCCTCCTCTAGGGTGTCCAGACTGTCCTGCCGATCGAGCTCGGCTTCTCTTTCTTCGTACATGCGCACTCGAGGTGAGTCATGAATTATGTCGCAGGGCAGAACCGCCTCTGCACCGTACACCATAAAGAAGGGTGTGTATCCTGTAGTATGATTCGGCGTGGTCCACAACCCCCAGAGTACGGAGTCGAGCTCCTCTACCCAGTGCGTGTTAGACTCCTTTAAGGACCGCACTAATCTGGGTTTGATGCCGCTCATGATAAGACCATTTGCTCGCTCAACTTGGCCGGTAGTTTGTGGGTGATACACAGAAGCATAATCGAGCTTGATGCCCATGTTGCTGCACCAGAGTTTTACCTCGTTGGCCATGAAGTTCATGCCGTTGTCAGTGATGATGCCGTGGGGGACGCCATAACGGTGTACAAGCCCGGATATGAAGTCTATCACCGGTCCGGATTCGGCCGTTTTAACAGGTTTGGCTTCTATCCATTTGGTGAATTTATCCACCATGACCAGTAAGTATTTTTTCTTATGGGTCCCCCTTTAAGGGGTCCAACCATGTCAAGCCCCCAAACTGTGAAGGGCTAGGTAATGGGGATTGTTTGGAGGGCGGTGGGTGGCATGTGGCTTTGGTTTGCAAAAAGCTGGCAACCGACGCAGCGTTGGACCAAGTCCTGTGCATCTACCCAGGCCGTCGGCCAATAAAAACCTATATGGAAGGCCTTGCTTGCAAGGGCCCGGGCTGCGGCGTGGTGGCCGCCGAGTCTGGCGTGAATTTCTGCCAAAAGCTTCCGCCCTTCCTCTTCGGAGATGCACCTTTGAAGGACTCCGGTAGTGCTTTTTTTATACAGCTGTCCCTCGTGGACCCTATAGGCTTTAGATCGGCGCACTATGCAGCGTGCCTCATTTTGGTCCTCGGGAAGTTCCTGCCTAGTTAGGTAGGCCAGGAATGGTTCTGTCCACGGGGCGATGATGGCCATCATTACATGGGCTGAAGGTGTTATTTCAGTGGCAGAGCCTCCGATTATGTCAGAGTGTTCGGTATCGGGCATTTTGGCCGGGACCGGACTATTGTTACCGGTGTCCCCTTCCCATACCACGTATGGCTTAAACAACCTTTCCAAAAAGATGTTGGGGGGACCGCATCGCGTTTTGCGCTGATGCGGGCGAGGATATCCGCCGCCTGATTGTTTTCCCGAGCCACATGGTGAAATTCGAGCCCCTCGAACCGAGCTGACATCTTTAGGACGGCGTTGCGATAGGCTGCCATTTTCGGATCCTTGGCATCGAAGTCTCCATTTATTTGGGATATTGCGATGTTCGAATCCCCACGCACCTCCAGGCATTGAATGCCCATGGAAACTGCCATCTGAAGACCATGTAACAGGGTTTCGTATTCGGCTGCGTTGTTGGAGTCTGTATACAGTATCTGGAGTACGTATTGAACTGTATCTCTGGTTGGGGACGTCAGGATGACGCCAGCCCCCAGACCAGCCGGCATTTTGGAGCGTCGAAGTGCATGATCCAATTGGAGCATGCACCGTAGTCTTTAGGGAGTTCGGCTTCCGTCCATTCGGCAACAAAGTCGGCCAATACTTGCGATTTAATGGCTCGCCGGGGTTTGTATGTTATGTCAAATGGGAGGAGCTCAATGGCCCATTTGTCAATCCGGCCCGCGGCATCGCGGTTGTTTATAATATCATTAAGTGGCACTTCCGAGGCTAATGTAATTGAACACTCTTGAAAGTAGTGTCGCAGCTTCCGGGATGCCATGAATACAACATAGGCTATCTTTTGATAATGTGGGTACCATGATTTGCATGGAGTGAGGACAGTGGATACATAATATACCGTATTTTCAAGGGGGAATTTATGTCCGTCCATTTCTCGTTCGACAACGAGCACTGCGCTTACAACCTGATGAGTTGCCGCAATGTACAACAACATTGGTTCGCCGATGTTTGGCACGGCCAGGATTGGGTTGGTTGCCAGTATGGCTTTTATTTCTTCTAATCCGGCTGTGGCAGCGTCCGTCCACTCAAAGTGTTCAGTGCGCCGAAGGAGGGGATAAAGGAGTAATGCCTTTTCTCCTAAGCGGGAGATAAAGCGGCTTAGAGCCGCCACACATCCGGTTAATTTCAGGATTTGTTTGAGGTCCATTGGGTGGACTTGGAATTTGACTATTTTATCCGCTGGTTTAAAAGAGGTGGACTTGGATCTCTTGTCAAGTATCACGTCGTCCCTGTCCACTTTGGAGCGCAGCGCAGTTAATTCCTCGGCCGCAAGGGCTTCGGATAATGCCTCGAGGGCCAATGCGGCTGTTTTGTTTTCGGCGCGGAGTGCTGTGTCTAGATCACTAGCAAGAGTGATGATTCCGTTGGGCCCGGGCATTTTGAGCTTCATGTGCCCGTAATGGGGTATGGCTTGGAAGATCGTGAACGCCTCCCGCCCTAAAAGGGCGTGGTATCCGCTACTGAATGGGGCCACTTGGAATGTAATTTCTTCGGACCTATAGTTCTCCGGCATGCCGAATACCACATCTAGTGTGATTTTCCCAGCACAGCATGCTTCCCGACTGGGGATGATTCCTCTGAAGGTCGTGCTGCTTCGCTCAATGCGGTTCCAGTCTATTTCCATTTTTGGAAGAGTTTCCTCATATATGAGGTTTAATCCACTGCCGCCGTCCATGAGTACTTTGGTGAGTCGAAAGCCATCCACAATTGGACTGAGGACCAGTGCAGCTGGTGCTCGGGCTGTTCGGAATTTAGGTTTGTCACTGGCATTGAAGGTAATAGCCGTGTCACTCGATGGATTTATTGCTACCACGTGGCAGATTTTGGCAAGGCTGCGGAGTGTTCGCTTGCGCCTATTATCTGATGCGAAGGTCTCAAAGACTGTTAATACCGTATTTTTATCCATGGGACGGTGCTCCGTGGCATCTGGGATGAGAAGATCCTCACCACTTTTGGCAACCTGCCGGAGTATCCAACATGCTCTAAGGTTGTGTGTTGGTATGGTATCCTCTATACTATGAATTTTGCAGGGTCCGTTGAGCCATCCCTCCAATACGGTTCCACGCCCTGTAGAGGGTCTTTGCTTCTTTGTAATTAACTCGGGTGTCTTATGATAGTGCACCCTTTTACTTTGGACTGGGTGTATATTCGGAGCCGGATTATCCAAAAATTTCATTTCGCTTTTCCAGGCGCTTTCCATCGCACAGTACTTTCGTACTATGGACGCCAAGTCGGCGAAGCGTGATATGTCACGGTGACTTATGGCGTTAAGGATTCCCTTGTCCGTGCAATTATTGAAGAAAAATGAGACTGCGTCTTCCTCGCGACAGTCCTTAACTTTGTTCATCACAAGCGGGAATCTGGCCCAATAATGATGTACTATTTCCTGGGGCTCTTGCCTGATGTGGGAAAGATCGTTTATGTTTGGGTGGGTGGGTGGATTTGAGTCTGAACCCTTACCCGATCTGAGACCCAGGGGCCGAGGAGTTTCCAATCTTGGAAGTTTTGATTCCGGGATGTTGCCCGATAAGTCTGGCCCGCTGCCTGACTCTAGGTTTAGGGCTTGGGTGATGTCCTCCCGTAAACAGGTATCCGGCTCGGAGAGCTCAGGAATCCAGACATAGTTAGTCCTCAAGATAGAGGAAGAAATGCCGCATTATTCCTCCACCACCGCAATATGATGGGTGACCGGTGGAGAGATAATCTCCCTTTGATCGGGTTTAAGCCCAATCCGATCATAGTTCGTAGCGACTCCCAAGGTGGCGATGCAATCCAAGAGCTCGTTTAGGGAAGAGAGCTCCATTGGATCCATCTGCTCGGCAAATTCCGAGCCGACGTGGAGGCTATTTTCGATGACCCGAGAAGTCATCATCGGTGCAGCAGCCGAACGGGCGGTCATGATGAATCTGCCTAGCCGGAGAGTTTGACCGACAGCCAGGGCTCCCCCGGCGGTAATGTTGTTTTTAACAACGAGACGAGGCATCTTTCCTTACGGTGACGACAGAGTGGAACTCTCAATGAAAGCACCAATGTCGGTGTCAAAACCGGCGGATCTCGGTTAGGGGGTCCCGAACTATGCGTCTAGGCGGATGGTAACAGGAGACGGGGGACACGATGTTTTTACCCAAGTTCGGGCCCTCTCGATGGAGGTAAAACCCTACTCCTGCTTGATTGATCTTGATGATATGAGTATTAAAAGAGTTGATCTACCATGAGATCGAAGAGGCTAAACCCTAGAAGCTAGCCTATGGTATGATTGTTGTTCTCCCTACGGACTAAACCCTCCGGTTTATATAGACACCGGAGGGGGCTAGGGTTACACAGAGTCGGTTACAAGGAAGGAGATCTACATATCCGAATTGCCAAGCTTGCCTTCCACGCCAAGGGGAGTCCCATCCGGACACGGGACAAAGTCTTCAATCTTGTATCTTCATAGTCCGACAGTCCAGCCAAAGGATATAGTCCGGCCGTCCGGATACCCCCTAATCCAGGACTCCCTCATGCATGATACTATATATAGTATATTATACTCCCCACTATATAAGGTTGGCCATAGTGGCCGACGATGTCATGCACTCGGAAATAGCAACTATGCTGATGTGGCAAAGAATTAAATATATATAAAGAGGGTTAGAGTAACATATAGTAGGTAGCTACCGTATCATGTTAAATGCGATGCTAATTTGTGTCATGCATGGCAATAAATATGATCTATATATGATACTATACTCTATGTATTATACTATGCACTATAATTAATTGAAGGTAGTATCATACACTAGTACCATATGTATTGTATATTCATGATACTAGTATATGACACTCCCCACTATACTCATGATTTCTTATCGTGGAAAAAAATTGGAGGCGAAACGATGAACTCATGTTTTCATTCAAACAAAAATATGATGTTAGGTAATGTAAATGTTTTCAAAGATCACACGGTTCACTCACGAAATTCATGTTTCCACTAAACTGTGGCCGATGCACCCCCCACCCCTCTGCCACGCGCGCGATCTGAGTCGTGCGTTCTGATTGGCCATAACCCAAACCCCACGGATCATGCGTCTGCACCGTTGGATTCTCCTTGATCGAACGGCGATCCTCATCCCTTCCGACAACACATGTACATGTTTTCAAATAGCTCCTCCCAAAAAATGTTTTCAAATAGCACTCGATTCACACATGAAAGCCATGTGCCTACCAAACCGTGGCCGATGCCCCCCCCCCTCGCTGGGCGCATGATCTGAGTCATGCGTTCTGATTGGCCAGAACCCAAACCCCATGGATCATACGTCTGCACCATTGGATGCTCCCAGATCGAACGACAAGCCTCATCCCTTCCGACTGGAAATGCAGTCCGACTAGGAATTGATTTATATGCCAACATGCACGGTAAATGCCAAAAAATGTCTTACATATAGCACACGAGACCTGAAATGCGCCAGCAAATCAAACCCGTGGTAAAATTGTGATTGGTTTACGTGCGAAAAATTTAGAGGCGAAACGATGAACTCACGTCTTCATTTCAAAATTAGTACGTCTTCATTTGAAACGAAATTATTATGTTTGTGCACACAAGCGCTTAGAGGCAACCGTTTGCATAGGCCTTTCGCGCGCGCGGCGACCGGGGATATTTTTCACCCTTTTCACCTAGGCCGCCAACACCCCCCACCGTCTGCCTGAGTTTCACTCAAATAGTCCACCCAATCTCCTTCGCCAGCTCCCCCTCCCCCAGATCCACAGCAGAACCCTCTCCGGCACCGCCGTGCTCACCCCGGTCGTGTGCCCGCTCTTTGGCGTCAAGCCTACCTCCACTGTCGTTCCCAACACGCGACGTCCCACGCCTCGCCGTCTTCGTTTGCTCGCCAGCCACCCTCGAGCATATCGATGCAGTAACTCTCGCCTCTCTTGTGGTCCGGCCGGGTTTGCATTAAGAATCCTGTTAGTTACTGCTCTCCATCGCGGTGAGGCATATTTCCTCACAATCCCTCTTCCAATTTCGTTTCGTATGTGCCCAAATTGGCTATAAATAACGAAGAGCGTATATATGTTCATTATCTACCTTCCTTACTACATATAAGTTGTATTTGTTCCAATAAGTTACTGCAACACCCACAGTGTCTTGCTACAGTAACCTCACCCAAATGATTCCTTATCACCATGCTTTACTAAGCTAATTGTCACTTAACAAAATCAAAGCCATTTTCAAATTTAAAATATGTCAAATAAATTTTTTGTTCAATCAGTAAAATTAAAATGTTGCATTATTATATAATTTCCTATGATCAATTGTCATATTGAAACCAGCTTCATTTGGCTCACAGATAAATCCCTAGTAATATAATAAATGATCCATCAGCAAATATTTTGGCCTTTTCAAAAATAAAACAATTACTTATGCCTTTTCAAAAATTGTGAAGCTTTGTGTGTGGTCTAGGAATAATGTGTGTAATTTATGTGTGAGGTTTCATGTGCAACAAAAATATTTTACTAACTAAACAAAGTGGAAAACATAAGTAATTATAGAAAATAAAAAGAGACAAGGGTTAAAAAAACTAAAGCACTCACGTGCACTTTGGCCCACCTGCTACAGGGAGGCCCAGCCCAACTTACCCCTGTCTTCTTCCTCACTATTCACCACGGTCGCGCTGGATGCACGAGCCGCGTCCGTGGCCAGGATGGACACACACCGGCCATCGCGCGGTGTGTGGAGATGGATAAGGGCCCCTCTTCCTCCATAGAGAAACCCTAGTTTCATTCCCCTCTCCCTCCCACTCGCTCTCCTCGCTGGACACCTGTCACAGCCCTAGATTATTGCTTGTATTAGCTGCATCATAGAGCACTCATGCATCATGTCTAAATTTCTGAAACATGGAATTGAGGAAAGTTGAAGCCTCAAAAACTTAAATAAAAGCAGGGCAAAGAACCCTGGAAATCTCATTCTTTGTTTCCAAGATGTCCTTTTGCAATGCTTGAGAATTTTGGCAAGAGCTATATATCAAACTAGAATTTAGGAACATTTTTAAGGATTTATTTTTGGGACTCTGAATTTAAATCATTAGCTATTTGAATTTGAGTTATATTCATATAACTAGAATGTAATTTCAAATATCTTTGAAACATTTTATGTGCATTTGGAAATGTCCAATCTGCAACATAAAATTATTCAAAGGGGTTTTGTCACTGTTTTGAATTTTGAACAGTGGCAGAATATTAAACAAAAGAAAACATAACAAAAAAATAAGAGAAAGAGAGAATCTTACCTGCAAACCAGGCCTCGGAGAATCGGCCCAGCCCACCAGGGGCGCCGAGGTCTTCTTCGACCTCTGCCAGTAGGCTGAGGGCGTGTGCCCGTCGCACGCCGGCCACCTCCTACTTCTGCCGACGCCCTGGACGACTCTAGACGACGCCACGCACCCCCTGGAATCCCCTCGCTCCTCTTCCTCACTCTCTGCTCTCTCCCTCGCCCTCTAGTCCCTTCCCCGAGGTCACCGAATGCACACGAGGCCGCCGACGAGCACCGCCGCGGCCATAGCCGACCCCGCGCCTCTCCGCGTCGTCCCCGCCATCCGCCTCGACACCGTGAAGCTTTCCCCTTAACAAGCGCAAGCCCGGATGGCGTGCACCACCGACTACGCCGTCGTCATCGTCCTCGGCATCCGATGACCGCCGCCATCGATTCGTCGTCTCTGCCGCCTCCTCGACCCAGCTGAGCTTTGCCTCGACCCTACGGTGAGCTCCGCTGTTTTCCCCCTGCTCCCTAAGCTCGTTTTCATCCCCTAGCTAGCTGCCCCGTCGGACCCGAAAGCTCGTCGCTGTCATGCTTCATCACCGCCGCGGCAAGAGCCAGGTATGACCGTAATCGAGCACTTCAACATGCTTAGATGCCGTCAGGAGCCTAGAACACTCATCCGTTGCTCCTGCCATGCACTGTAGCGTCGTTTCCGCCGATGCCCGATATCCGGCCGCCGCCCCGGTGCTCTCCGTCATCGACTCCGGGCACCCCGTGACCTGCCGCTACCTCCGCTGGATGCACGGGAGCGTGGGCTTCCTCTTGGTGCCCTCGGCGCACCTAGCCACTGCCCCTAGTGCCACTCCAGCGAGCCACCGCCGCTCTGGGTCGTCACCGTCGTCTAACCGCCGGCGCAATCCGACGTGGCCGCGTGATTAGCGCTAATGACGCCTAACTAATCCCCTAGCTCACTGACACCTGGGCCCCACTTCCTAATTAACCTGGGTTTTATTTCTGTTTAGACTAAACTAATCCCACGAGCCCCACAGGTCAGTTTGACCTAGCCATGTCACACGTTGACCGACCCTACACGTCAGTATTGACTTGCTGACGTGTCTGTTGACCCGGACCCACGTGTCAGCGACACTAACCAGCACCGTGTCACTGACCAGTGGACCCCACTGGTCAGGTTTGACCCAGGGCAGCCCCGTTGACCTGCTGATGCCAGCATGACGCAATGCTGACGTAGTTAGTCATTTTCTGGATTTAAAATAATTCAGAAATTCCAGAAAACGCCCAAAACTTCTAAAAATCATAGAAATTAAACCGTAACTCCAAATGAAATAATTTATATATGAAAAAGTATCAGAAAAATATGAATAACCTGTTTATGCCATGTTCATGCATGTTTGAGAAAGCTAACATCACCAACTAGGACAATTCATGTTTATGGAATATATGGTATGTAGTTTTGGAGTTGGAATTTGCTATATGTTTGAATTCCACTTCAATTAATATGACTAACTGTTGCATTAGGTGAATTCAGTACCTTAACATTCCATGATCATACATCATGTTTGTTGCATTGTATTGATTGTGTTCCCTCTCGTTTGCCGGTGTTTGTCCCCTCTCAGTAGATGTGGTTTGGATGATGTGATCGATTACACCGATGAAGAGCTATATCATCTTCAGAAGTGCCAGGCAAGCAAAACCCCCTTGCTCATTCCGATACAATCCCACTCTCTCGCTCCTGCTCTCTTTTACTGCATTAGGATTACAACGATTCATCTGTTACCTGCTGCGGTAGTTGAACCCCTTATCCTCTGCATGACCTGTCATTGCCATAGTAAATAGATGAAACCCACTAGCATGAGTAGGAGTTGCTTGAGCCCTGATGTGCCTACTCATTCATCCTTGTTTGTCGTTCCTGCTACTGCTTAGAGTTGTGTCGGGTCTGATTCATCGAGGATGAATTGGAGGTGTGTGAACATGTCCTACTATTGAGAGCTAAGTGTGTGAACACGATTTGGTAATGGTATCAGTGAGAGGCCATGTAGGAGTACATGGTGGGTTGTCTCACTGAAACTGTCCTCAGGAACTGAGTTCTGTGTTTGTGATCCATGAAACAGCTACTACCACACGTTGGGCCCTGAAATATGACCCCGCTCAACTTATTAACCACCCTTGTCCTCTGTCCAGGAGTTGCAACTAGTTTCTGGTGTTTGTAGGATATGTGTTGGAGGCCCTGCGTAGCGCTGACCCTAGGGGTGGGCTATGATGCGGTAGATACACCATGGCACGGTGTACCGAGCGCCCATTTGGTGTCTCGGGAACCCTGCACACATCGTTTGGGGCTGTGAGTGAAATTCCGGCCGGATCTCCTCGCGGATGGAAGCCGAATAGGCGATAAACCTGGACTAGAGACTTGTGTGGTTAGTCAGGTCGTGGACTACACCCATGTCAGCTTTCGCTTGAAGTCTGCCGAGCACATGTCGTGTGCAGACGCTAAGTGGTGGAAAGATCTGTGAAGAAAGTACACCCCTGCAGGGTTATAAATGATCTATTTGAATAGCCGTGTCCGCAGTAAAGGACTTCTGGATTGCCTATAATAGTTCATAGACAAGTGAAAGTGGATACTCTAAAATGCACAAGATAAGCGTGAGTGCTATGGATGGCGTTCTCGTAGGGAGACGGGAGCGGATCCATAGTGGTGTATTAATATGGTGAATATGTGGACTCGTGTGCGCCACCTCAAAAGAGTTGCTTGCAGTCGTAGTTTAGGTTAGCCACTGAGTCAAAGCTGGCTTGCTGCAGTTAAACTCCACTACCCCTTTGTTGATACTGATGCATATGTACTTAGTTCTGATGTAAGTCTTGCTAGGTACATTTGTACTCACGTTTTCTTAATTTATGTTTTTGTAGAGAGACTTCAGTCTTGCTAGTAGTTTCACGTGGACTTCAACGCTTAGCTTGTTACCTCAGCTACGATCTTGTGCCCTCGGTAGGATCTGGTAGATTGTCAGGCTTCTCAGCCTTTTTCATTTGTAGATGTCTGTACCCAGACATGTTAAGCTTCCGCATGTGCTTTGACTTGTATGCTCTGAATGTTGGTTCATGAGACCCATGTTTGATATATCTCGCTCCTCGGAGCCTAATGAATAAATTGTTTGAGTCGTAGAGTCTTGTTGTGATGCCATGTTGTATTTACACATATCGAGCATATTGTGTGTATGATTTGAAATGCTTGGTATGTGTGGGATCCGACAACCTAGTTGTTTATCCTTGGTAGCCTCTCTTATGGGGAAATGTAGTCTTGTGCTTCCATGAGCCATAGTAGTCCGCTACAGCCCAGTTCACCGGAGTCCTGCTAGCCCAGCACTACTGCTCCGGAACACTTGACTAGACGGCATGTGATTCACTTTGTTCCTGTGTCCGTCCCTTCGGGGAAATGTCACGCGGTGACATCCGGAGTCCTGCCTAGCCTGCTACAGCCCGGTTCACCGGAGTCCTGTTAGCCCAGTGCTACAGCCCGGATTCGCACGCTGCTGACCGACATGCTCGATGTTGTTTCATGTATGCCTGTCCCCGTAAGTTAGTTCCACATTGGTTTCACGACTAGTCATGTCGGCCCGGGTTCTTTGTCATATGGATGCTAGCGACACTATCATATACATGAGCCAAAAGGCGCAAACGATCCCAGGCCAGGTAAGGTGGCACCCATGGGAATACCGTGCGTGAGGCCGCAAAGTGATATGATGTGTTACATGCTAGATCGGTGTGACTTAGAATCAGGGTCCTGACAGCTTTGGTATCAGAGCCTGACTGCCTGTAGGATTACCAAGCCAAACTGGTCGAAGTTGAGTCAATAAATTCTTTAGTTATGTAAGGGAATTGATTGTGGAAAGGAACGTAAGGCTCTTTTTACTCCTTTACCTTATGCCCTTCTGATCTGAGTCATCCTCTTCTCTTCTACGGGGATTAAGAACTAGGCCTTCTCATCTATCTATCAGGATGACGAGTTACTATTTTAGAGACTTATAGGATTGATGGATTTAAGCCCGGTTCAGTTTCTACTACTTCCGTGTGTTCATAGTTGGTCTCGGAACCTTGATAATGTGATGTTAAGTGGATATGCCACTATTTTGCAGGATAGCCCAAATCTTTTTCTGAGCATTTACAACCGTTATGCTGCCCGAGTCATCCCAGGTTCCTAGATAGTCTGATGCACTCGCAATCATTTCTCCATGTTCTTGATGTCCATTTGGGCCACATTAATCACACTAATCAGTGAGTTGAGGTACTCTGTTGCCTCGACATATATGTTGGAGCTATTATCATGAGCCTAGGTGTCAGGATCACCTAGTAATCTACCCTGTTTTGTGTTCCCTGTGTGATGATTCTGGCCATCATTCTTGAAATCATCCCGTGATTTTATTAGTTAGTAGGTATTCTATTCATGGGTTCTTGAACTCGAGATTCACCCTACTTCATGTTGTTGGTATTTGCTAGTTCCCTTGAGATATTAGTAACCTTTGCGATAATCCTCGAGGTCCGTGGTATATCTTTCTTCCAATACCATGAACCAAATATGGCAAAAGCCTTTGAACCAAAAGATCACAATAAGAGTGCTCTTAATGGGTTCTCCATTCAAGAATTGTGAATCTGCCAGTCCTACCTTTCTGCATGGGTTATCCGGAAGAAACCTGTTGAACTTCGTTCGACATGCTAAACCATGCATCCACAACTCAGAAAATCATATGTTCTTTTGGGTTGTCCCTCTTTAGTTATTTCCTGGCCCTCGTCTATCAATTGATAGTCAATAGTATGTGTGCATTCGTTCATTGATGCCTATTGCTCTTGTGGCCGTCAAGTCGTTCTATTCCGGAATGACTAGGAGAAACAAACTCCAGTACCTCATCCATATCCAGGATTGGGTCAAAGTAGTTGTATTCCGTGGAACAAAATGCCAACCCAGCTTTTGCTCTGTTCTACCTTGGAGTGTTACCATATTTATGTCAAGAATGCCATGAGAATTGCACCACCTCTTATGAATTCTTGACGCAGTGATACCTCTCGCTATCATTGTTCATTCCTCGGTCCCGTGTTGTTGTAACCAAAATGCCGACAAGTGAACTGTGATGTGTGAAATCGATACCCTAGCAACCTCGTTGCTTGGTAGTTAATGGATATTATTCTCATTCTTAGCGTGTGGTTATTGAATCATTATCCTAGGATTGATCGTGCTACCTACTCCTTATTTTATGTGCACTCTTCAATGAATGAGTTAGGATTTCAATCCCTTGCTTAATTGATCACATCATCTTGCCTCGTAAGCAAGGTTGTTCTTGAGCTTAATAACATATTGGTGGTTCATGATTTTTCCGAATATCTTCTCGGAAGTATTACTAGTTTGTCCCCTGACCCATACGTTGAGCCCGTGATCAAGTTGGTTTCTTGCAAACCATCTGTTCTCCAAGATTCTGTGTTGGATACTTGTGAACTAGTTCGATAAGCTAAACAATAACTTGGAGAGTTGGAAGATGGAAGCTTGTCCCACTTAGTTCATCTTCAAAGGGATATCCTTGTGTTTGTGTGGTTGTTGAAGAAAGATGATATCTTCACCGATTGGTACCTGTGATCAGTTGTTGGACCTATTGACTCATAAAAACTTTGATTTGAGCATGGGCTATCTTCAAATCAAATCAGAACCAATGATATTTGTAATGTTGTCTTACTCGTGGTTGATTCCTCGAGCATACACCATTACATCTTTTGGTCTGACCAATACTATCACATTGTTCACATAATAGTGGAAGTCCAGTGATATGGAAATTTCTGATGGGTTGTTGTTGAGCCCATCAGCGGCATTTTGTCTCCTCCATGATTCATGTTGAACATTGAGCTAGTGTTGGAAACTTGTAAAAATTTCTTCCTGCTAGCTCATGAAGCATATGTTTGGTATAAGAAGTGACTTCATTTGATTCACGTGCATTTGATGTAATTTGCTGCCGTGAGTTCAAGAAAGGTCGTTTTTGCTTCCTCTGGACTCATCCCAAGTCAGTCATGCATGTGAGAAGTATTCTGTGTTCTGTTAGACTGATCATCTTCATTCCATATGTATTCCCTAGCACACCAAGCCACTGATTGATCTGTTCAAGGATAAGAAGTTCATCGATAAGTATACAAGGACTTCGATATCCTCAATGATGGTTCCCCATCTAAACTCAGTAGTGTTTGTTGTAAGACTACTTTGTGGTCATGCTTGTCTTGGACAACGTGTTCCCATGTTGTAGTAGAACCAGCTCATGTTTTGGAGCTTGCTATCATAGTTCATCTCCTGAGAATCTCGCAATGCCATCTCGTCGAATTGTGTTGCAAACTTTCATTTTTCTTTCTAGACTCGATGAGTCTGGAATATCCTGACACCAACCAGATCTGAATTTCAGGCAGATGTGATGGTTGGAACGTTTCCCAAGAGCTATAATATTGGTCTCGCGGTAACCGGTGGACTGGATGTCATGGCCAACACACCAAATCGGAAGACCTATTATTGTAGTATCTTGCTTGAAGAAGTTGGCCACCTCCCCATAAGGATCTCATAGAATTTATTCCAGTAGTTGTTCCTTATGGATTTTTGTGTTCCGGAAGTCCAACCTTTTACTTGATGTTCTAGATACCAAACCATATCAATAAATGGGTTACGCTAGCACATCAAGGAGAACATTAGAAGCGGAGTGCTTAATGTCTCTCGGTCGATCATCAGGTTTTGTTTCCTTGGCCTCGCTAAGGTGAAATCTGAGAAGGTGTTATCCTCCTTTGCATCTGCATCGTCCATCACTATTCATCATGGTAGTATATTGTGTTGCCAGGATCCTTGACACGGTTATTCGTAAAACCTTGCTGAATATGGAAATGCTCAAGTTCTTGAGAGCACGTGCAAGCAACTGGGATTTATCGTCGGCATTAATTGGGATCCGCTCTCAGTTTCCTCGGTTATGCTATAACCTTGCCAATAGTGGAATCACTCTCTATTGTTGAGTTTCTCCCAGTTACTAGAATCATTCCCAGCATTAGCATTTTGTTCCTAGCTTGCACCGCCATTGTTCCATTCGACCATGGACTAACCTTCTCGGTAATTTCAGGTCGGGGTCATCTTCGAAAGTGGTCCTACCATGGCTCCCATCCATTTTCTATGATAAGCAAAAATCATCCATTGCGCTGTCTTCAACAAGCTAGTCCACATCATGCATCCTAGTCTGAGTATGCCACTCCTTCGAACTCTTCCAGACGATCGTTTGAGAATTGCCTTAGGCTGGTATAGAGAGTTTCAATGATCTTTGTATCAAAAGTAATTCTTTTTGCCACTTAAGGGAATAGTTCTACGAGTCACCTTCCCTAAGGTGCTCCGTTATGTAATCATGGCAATTATCCCCTCGCTACTTTGGAACCATGCACCATCTTACTACTGCGTGGAATTATTGCTTACCAATTTGAACACTTGACATCTATCTCTTCCTATCACCCTGATGTGTGTTTTGCGTCTCAGCTCAAGAGGTGGTCTATGTCTCATTCCGTGAGTTGTTTGTCAGTTGCTCGATCTTCGAGAAGATCAATTCTTCTAGAGTTTTTCATTTCTTCTAGTTGTCATGTTGGATGTAGTTCTCAAAGCAAGACGTCGAGATCAAGGTGATGCAATGAATCAACACCCTCGATAAAGACATCTGGATCGTGAAGATTGTGTTAGCTTGTGTCCCTCTGTCTTCTTACCTCACGACTTGAATTTCGGGACGAGATTCTTGTTTAGTGGGGGTGAGTTGTCACAGCCTTAGATTATTGCTTGTATTAGTTGCATCATAGAGCACTCATGCATCATGTCTAAATTTCTGAAACTTGGAATTAAGGAAAGTGGAAGCCTCAAAAACTTAAATAAAAGAAGGGCAAAGAACCCTGGAAATCTCATTCTTTGTTTCAAAGATGTCCTTTTGCAATGTTTTCGAATTTTGGCAAGAGCTATATACCAAACCAGAATTTAGGAACATTTTTAAGGATTTATTTTTGGGACTCTGAATTTAAATCATTAGCTATTTGAATTTGAGTTATATTCATATAACTAGAATATAATTTCAAATATCTTTGAAACATTTTATGTGCATTTGGAAATGTCCAATCTGCAACATAAAATTATTCAAAGGGGTTTTGTCACTGTTTTGAAATTGTTTTGAATTTTGAACAGTGGCAGAATATTAAACAAAAGAAAACATAACAGAAAAATAAGAGAAAGAGAGAATCTTACCTGCAAACCAGGCCTCGGAGAATCGGCCCAGCCCACCAGGGGCGCCGAGGTCTTCTTCCACCTCTGCCAGTAGGCAGAGGGCATGTGCCCGTCGCACGCCGGCCACCTCCTACTTCTGCCGACGCCCTGGACGACTCCAGACGACGCCACGCACCCCCTGGAATGCCCTCGCTCCTCTTCCTCACTCTCTGCTCTCTCCCTCGCCCTCTAGTCCCTTCCCCGAGCTCAGCGAACGCACCCGAGGCCACCGACGAGCACCGCCGCGGCCATAGCCGACCCTGCGCCTCTCCGCGTCGTCCCCGCCGTCCGCCTCGATGCTGTGAAGCTTTCCCCTCAACAAGCGCAAGCCCGGATGGCGTGCACCACCAACTACGCCGTCGTCATCGTCCTCGGCATCCGACGATCGCCGTCGTCGATTCGCCGTCTCTGCCGCCTCCTCGACCCAGCTGAGCTTCGCCTCGACCCTACGGTGAGCTCCGCCGTTTTTGCCCTGCTCCCTGAGCTCATTTTTGTCCCCAAGCTAGCTACCCCGTCAGACCCGAAAGCTCGCCGCCGTCATGCTTCATCACCGCCGCGGCGAGAGCTAGGTATGACCGCAACCGAGCACTTGAACATGCTCAGAACGCCGTTAGGAGCCTAGAACACTCATTCGTTGCTCATGCCATGCGTTGTAGCGTCGTTTACGCCAACGCCCGATCTCCGGCCGCCGCCCTGGTGCTCGCCGTCGTCGACTCCGGGCACCCTGTGACCTGCTGCTGCCTCCGCTGGATGCGCGGGAGCGTGGGCTTCCTCCTGGTGCCCTCAACGCACCTAGCCACTGCCCCTGGTGCCACTCCGGCGAGCCACCGCCGCTCGGGGTCGTCGCCGTTGTCTAACCGCCGGCGCAATCCGACGTGGTCGCATGATTAGCGCTAATGACGCCTAACTAATCCCCTAGCTCATTGACACCTGGGCCCCACTTCCTAATTAACTTGGGTTTTATTTCTGTTTAGACTAAACTAATCCCACGGGCCCCACAGGTCAGTTTGACCTGGCCATGTCACACGTTGACCGACCCTACACGTCAGTATTGACTTGCTGACTTGTCTGTTGACCCGGCCCCACCTGTCAGCGACACTAACCAACACTGTGTCATTGACCAGTGGACCCCACTAGTCAGGTTTGACCCCGGGCAGCCCTGTTGACCTGCTGACGCCAGCATGACGCAATGCTGACACAGTTAATCATTTTCTGGATTTAAAATAATTCAGAAATTCCAGAAAATGCCCAAAACTTCTAAAAATCATAGAAATTAAACCGTAACTCCAAATGAAATAATTTATATATGAAAAATTATCAGAAAACTATGAAGAATCTGTTTATGCCATGTTCATGCATGTTTGAGCAAGTTAACATCACCAACTAGGACAATTCATGTTTATGGAATATATGGTATGTAGTTTTGGAGTTGGAATTTGCTATATGTTTGAATTCCACTTCAATTAATATGACTAACTGTTGCATTAGGTGAATTCAGTACCTTAACATGCCATGATCATACATCATGTTTTTTGCATGGCATTGATTGTGTTCCCTCTCGTTTGCTAGTGTTTGTCCCCCCTCAGTAGACGTGGTTTTGACGATGTGGTCGATGACACCGATGAAGAGCTATATCATCTTTAGAAGTGCCAGGCAAGCAAAACCCCCTTGCTCATTCCGATACAATCCCACTCTCTCGCTCCTGCTCTCTTTTACTGCAATAGGACAACAACGATTCATTTGTTACTTGCGGGGTAGTTGAACCCCTTATCCTCTGCATGACCTGTCATTGCCACAGTAAATAGACGAAACCCACTAGCATGAGTAGGAGTTGTTTGAGCCCTGATGTGCCTACTCATTCATGCTTGTTTGTTGTGCCTGCTACTGCTTAGAGTTGTGTCGGGTCTGATTCATCGGGGATGAATCGGAGGTGTGTGAACATGTCCTACTATTGAGAGCTAAGTGTGTGAACACGATTTGGTAATGGTATCAGTGAGAGGCCATGTAGGAGTACATGGTGGGTTGTCTCACTGAAACCGTCCTCGGGAACTGAGTTCTGTGTTTGTGATCCATGAAACAGCTACTACCACACGTTGGGCCCTGAAATATGACCCCGATCGACTTATTAACCGCCCTTGTCCTCTGTCCAGGAGTTGCAACTAGTTTCTAGTGTTTGTAGGATATGTGTTGGAGGCCGTGCGTAGTGCTGACCCTAGGGGTGGGCTATGATGCGGTAGATACACCGTGGCACGGTGTACCGGGCGCCCGTTTGGTGTCTCGGAAACCCTGCACACATCGTTTGGGGCTGTGAGCGAAACTCTGGCCGGATCTCCTTGCGGATAGAACCCGAATAGGCGATAAACCTGGACTAGAGACTTGTGTGGTTTGTCAGGTCGTGGTGTACACCCATGTCGGCTTTCGCTTGAAGTCTGCCGAGCACATGTCGTGTGCAGACGCTAAGTGGTGGAAACATGTGTGAAGAAGTACACCCTTGCAGGGTTATAAATGATCTATTCGAATAGCCGTGTCCGCGGTAAAGGACTTCTGGGTTGCCTATAACAGTTCATAGACAAGTGAAAGTGGATACTCTAAAATGCGCAAGATAAGCGTGAGTGCTATGGATGGCTTCCTCGTAGGGAGACGAGAGCGGATCCATAGTGGTGTATTGATATGGTGAATATGTGGACTCGTGTGCGCCACCTCAAAAGAGTTGCTTGCAGTCGAAGTTCAGGTTAGCCACTGAGTCAAAGCTGGCTTGCTGCAGTTAAACTCCACTACCCCTTTGTTGATACCGATGCATATGTACTTATTTCTGATGTAAGTCTTGCTGGGTACATTTGTACTCATGTTTGCTTAATTTATGTTTTTGTAGAGAGACTTCAGTCTCGCTAGTAGTTTCACGTGGACTTCGACGCTTAGCTTGTTACCTCAGGTATGATCTTGTGCCCTCGGCAGGATCTGGTAGATAGTCAGGCTTCTCAGCCTTTTTTCATTTGTAGATGTCTGTACCCAGACATGTTAAGCTTCTGCATGTGCTTTGACTTGTATCCTCTGAATGTTGGGTCATGAGACCCATGTTTGATATATCTCGCTCCTCGGAGCCTAATGAATAAATTGTTTGAGTCGTAGAGACTTGTTGTGATGCCATGTTGTATTTACACATATCGAGCATATTGTGTGTATGATTTGAAATGCTTGGTATGTGTGGGATCCGACAACCTAGTTGTTTATCCTTGGTAGCCTCTCTTATGGGGAAATGTAGTCTTGTGCTTCCATGCGCCATAGTAATCCGCTACAGCCCGGTTCACCGGAGTCCTACTAGCCCAGCACTACTGCTCCGGAACACTTGACTGGCCGACATGTGATTCACTTCGTTCCTTTGTCTGTCCCTTCGGGGAAATGTCACAGGGTGACATCCGGAGTCCTACCTAGCCTGCTACAGCCCGGTTCACCGGAGTCATGTTTGCCCAGTGCTACAGCCTAGATTCATACGCTGCTGACCGACGTGCTCGATGTTGCTTCATGTATGCATGTCCCCGTAAGTTTGTGCCACTTTGGGTTCAGGACTAGTCATGTCAGCCCGGGTTCTTTGTCATATGGATGCTAGCGACACTATCATATACGTGAGCCAAAAGGCGCAAACGGTCCCGGGCCAGGTAAGGTGGCACCCGTGGGAATACCGTGCGTGAAGCCGCAAAGTGATATGATGTGTTACATGCTAGATCGGTGTGACTTAGAATCGGGGTCCTGACAACACCGCAGCCATGGCCGTCGCCGTCTACACCCTATCCACCGTCCCCTTCGCCTAGGACCGCGCGAGGGGCTCCGCTTCGGCTTCCTCGACTCCTACGCCAAGCCACGCGAGGCGGGACGGTCCCGAAACACAGCCCCGACCACTTCTTCCTCTGGACGCCGAGCTCGTCGCTGTCGTCTGCTCCGGCAAGTCCTCCCCGGGCCTTCTCAGCAACGTTGGTGAGGTTCCGTCCCTCCTCTGCCTTACCATAGCTCACCATACCAGCGCTGGTCGCCTCCCCCGTATACTCTCGAAGTCGCCATGGACGGAACTATGCTCCCCACGCTGCGGGTCCCGCGCAACCACAGCCTCCCTCACGCGCTCGCCCCGTACGCCCTCGCCGCGTCGGGGTTGTGCTCTCTGCGTGCCCCGCCGGCCCGCGCCTTCCCCTACCGTGTCCGCCGCTGTAACGCCCTCGATGCGTCTATATCTCCCACGTGTCGAAGCACGACTTAGAGGCATAACTGCATTGAAAGCAATGTTGCAAGTGAGGTAATCTTCGCAAACTACCCATGTAATACAATAGGGGAAAAGATACATAGTTGGCTTACAATCGCCACTTCACACAATTACATGAATAAGACATTACATCATCCAAATATAATCAAGGCCCGACTACGGAACCAAAATAAAAGAAGAACCCCAAATGCGACAAAGGTGCCCGATCAACCCCAACTGGGCTCCACTACTGATCAACTGGAAATCGAAACAACATAACGAACACGATCTTCATCGAGCTCCTCCTTGAGCTTGGTTGCGTCATCTGCACGGACTCATTGGCACCTGCAAGCTGGTTTTGGAAGTATCTGTGAACCACGGGGACTCAGCAATCTCGCACCCTCGCGATCAAGACTATTTAAGCTTATGGGTAAGGTAAAGGTATGAGGTGGAGCTGCAGCAAGCGACTAGCATATATGGTGGCTAACATACGCAAAAGAGAGCGAGAAGAGAAGGCAAAGCACAATTGAGAAACTATGATCAAGAAGTGATCCTAGAACAACCTACGTCAAGCATAACTCCAACACCGTGTTCACTTCCCGGACTCCGCCGGAAAGAGACCATCACGGTTACACACGTGGTTGGTTCATTTTAATTAAAGTCAACTTCAGGTTTTCTACAACCGGACATTAACAAATTCCCATCTGCCCATAACCGCGGGCACGGCTTGCGAAAGTTCAAATCCCTGCAGGGGAGTCCCAACTTAGCCCATGACAAGCTCTCACGGTCAACGAAGGAATAGACCTCCTCCCGAGACGTTCCGATCAGACTCGGTATCCCGGTTCTACAAGACACTTCAACAAGTTAAAACAAATCCAGCAACACCGCCTGAATGTGCCGACAAATCCTGATAGGAGCTGCACATATCTCTTTCTCAGGGCACACTCAGATGAGACTAGCTACGAGTAAAACCAACCCTCAAGTTTCCCCGAGGTGGCCCCGCAGGCAGCTCAGTTCGGACCAACACTCAGAGAAGCACTGGCCCGGGGGGGTTAGAATAAAGATGACCCTTGAGTCTGCAGAACCCAAGGGAAGGTGGTAGGTTGTTAGTGCAAATGGTAAAACCAATGTTGGGCATTGCTGGAGGAGTTTTATTCAAGGCGAACTGTCAAGGGGTTCCCATTATTACCCAACCGTGTAAGGAACGCAAAATCTGGGAACATAACACCGATATGACGGAAACTAGGGCGGCAAGAGTGGAACAAAACACCAGGCATAAGGCCGAGCCTTCCACCCTTTACCAAGTATAAAGATGCATTAATTAAATAAGATATATAGTGATATCCCAAACAAGTAAACATGTTCCAATAAGGAACAACATCTCCATGTTCCAACAAGGAACAAAACTTCAATCTTCACCTGCAACTAACAACGCTATAAGAGGGGCTGAGCAAAGCGGTAACATAGCCAATCAACGGTTTGCTAGGACAAGGTGGGTTAGAGGCTTGGTTCAACAATATGGGAGGCATGGTAAGCAAGTGGTAGGTATCGCAGCATAGGCATAGCAAAAGAGCGAGCAACTAGCAAGCAAATATAGAAGTGATTTTGAGGGTATGATCATCTTGCCTGAAATCCCGCAAGGAAGAAGAACGAGTCCATGAAGAAGACAAACGGTAGTAGACAAACGGGTCCTCACAAACGCGACGTAACCGGAACCAACCCGAAGAAGCAAACACCGGAAAAAAGCACACAACATAGTAAACAACCAACACATGGGCATGGTATGATATGCGGGACGCGGTATGCGATGCATATGCATGATTTGCAAGGGAATGAAAGAACCTGGCCTCAACTTGGAAATCCAAGTTTGCCACTGGAAAGATGAGATGAAATCGCTTGAAAACGATATAAAGATCGCCGGAATCAGAGTTACGGTTTGGAAATGGCAAGCAATTCAAATATGACACCGGTCTGCGATTTACAGCAAGTAGCTATCTAAATGCAACAAGATGTGCAAGCTACAGCACCCAAACATGGCAACAAAATACATGGAAGGGATCCATTCATGATGCTTAACAAAAGATGAACACTGAGCTACGGCCAATTCATCCATTAACAGGTTCAAACAAGCATGGCAAAAATGCATATGGCAAACAGATTTCAGACTTAGTGAAATTAACACTTGTCTGGAATTTCAGATCAGATAGCACTCTTTGGAGCATGAAAACTATATGCTACAGGACCTGAACGTGGCAAAGTAAAGCATGGCATTAAGCTACTCAAAGATCTTAGAAAAAGTCCCTTAGTGACCTTGAGCCAAAAGGGATCAGAAAATACAATTGCAAGCATGTGAACATGGCAAAAACATAATCAGATCACAGACTCAGTGAAAACTGGAGCATGCTGAAAACAGATATCAAGTAGGCATGTTTACGAGCTCGATGCACTCACTACAGAGCAAGTCATGACAATCTAAGCATACACCCATCAAGAATACACAAAATGTAAGCTAGACATGGCAAGAACAATAACATAGCATGCACGGATCAACTACAACATCCTCGGCAAAATCGCTAACAAGTAGACAATCTGCCCAGATTCACGAAATGACAAAAGTAGAGCTCGATTGATTCAAGCTATGGTGCTCTATAATTGCAAAAAAAGACATGGATGGATAGAGCACTACAACATTAACAAAACATCCTTACTGATCATCCCCAAAAGAGGCACGGATCACTAGGAAACAACATGAACATATGGCCATATGAGATAAACAGCTCAAGGACTTAGTGGAAATGCTAAGTCCCTGAAATCAGCATTACCAAGTGCCTCACTTTGCAAGCTTGTGCTAGTCACCACACACATCACAAAAATACATGGGTTGCACCTCTGGAGAGATGGCAAAACTCTTAACAAAACATATGTAGAGCTCACGGGCATAACATGCACACAACAATCATGGCAAAAATGACAAATATCTAAATGGAGCAGCAGATCTGACAATTATCTCAAGTAGCACTCTTCTAACAGCATTTCAGGCACCAAGATGAGCTCAAATGAAAATGATGCAATGGAATGAAATGATGTACTCTCTGAGACGAACATTTTGATATGCTATATGCCCAAAACGAAGCCACGGATGATGAGATACGATGCGATGAAATATGCAAAAAAATTACAGGGACTTGGTAGAATTCTCACCCCCTCGTGAGATCTAGGGTTTGTGCACGCGAACCGAGGCATGGAAGATCTCGCTGGAGTCAACAGGGCGGCAGCCGGATCTGGCCGGACTTGCGCCGGGAAGAGGAAGGAGGCTGTCGGGGAGGCGTGCGGCGGCGCGGAGGCGGAGGAGGTCCGGCGGGTCACGCCGGGCGGCGATGCGGCGGCGCACGGCGCGGCGACTGCGCCGGCGAAGGGCAGCGGTGGCTGGAGCAGCGACCACGGGCGGCGGGGCGGCGGCTTGTCGGGGCGGCGAGGACCCGGGCGCACGTCCCTGCGGGCGGCGGCGGAGGCGGATGGGCCCGGGGGCTCCCCGCGGGCCTCGGCGGGCCGCGGCGGGCCTGGGGGAGAGAGAAACGGCGGCGCTGACGTGGCGGCGGGGGATTCGCTGAGGAGGACGACGCGGACATGTCCGGCGCGGGAGCGGACGTGTCCGTCGGCGCGAGAAGGTGGGATCTAGGGTTTCGTCCGCGAAAATGGACGGGGAGGGCATATTTATAGGTAGAGGGAGCTAGGAGAGTCCAAATGAGGTGCGGTTTTCGGCCACGCGATCGTGATGGAATGACCGAGATGATGGAGGAGGTTTAGGTGGGTTTGGGGCCAAATTAGAAGGGTGTTGGGCTGAAACACACACGAGACCTTTTCGGTCCCTCGGTTAACCGTTGGAGCATCAAACGAAGTCCAAATGGTACGAAACTTGACAGGCGGTCTACCGGTAGTAAACCAAAGCCGCTTGGCAAGTCTCGGTCCAATCCGGAAATGTTTAACCCCCACACATGAGAAGGTAGAAATGACCACTGGAGGAGAACGGAGCTCCGGAATGCAAAACGGACAATGGGGAAAATGCTCGGATGCATGAGACGAACACGTATGCAAATGAAATGCACATGATGACATGATATGCAATGCAAAACACGCAAGCAATGACAAGGCAACAACAGCGAATAACTGGACGACACTTGGCACATTGGTCTCGGGGCGTTACAGCCGCGCCCCTGTCCGCTGTACTTACGCGCGCGCCACCTGCAGACCATGGACGCCCCTGCTAGGCTCGCTGCCGCCTATTGTTAGTACAGCTGCTGCCGCTGATGCCCAAGGCCGCCGCCACCGACGCGCCCTTGCCCGCGCACCCGTGCGTGGCCTCGCCATCGCCTTCTGCTGCCTGCAGCGCTGCTACCCGCTGATGCACCTGTTGCTGCATCCTACTACTATGTTGCTGCTCTGCTGAACCTAATATTACTACTAACTACTGTAGCCGCTACTATGGTTAGCTTTACAAATATCACATTGACTAACCCTCTAGACAACCACTAAACTACAGCAAAACAACTACTAACAGGCCAAAAACAAATATGAGTAGAAAGTATAGTTGACAAGCTTCATTTTATCCCACTGGTCCAAATCCTTTCGATGCGTGGATTAATTCCTACAAAAATCACAAAGTTCAATGTTCTGTTAACAGAAAAGCCGAAAACAACTTTATTTTCATAGCTACTTTAGAGCCGTTGATGATCAAGCAAATGAACTTTAATATGGATGAAAGGGATACTAACATGTAATTCGCAGAGAAATGCTCACAATTGATATAAGGCACAAAATCATAGGATGTACAAGACAATAGTTGTAGATTTTTGAAAACAGCTAAGTGATGTTTAAAACTTGCGAATTCTCAGACTTAGGAGAATTTCAGGGATTTTTCTGAGTATTGTTAAATCTTTAATAAATTCATATAAAATAATTCATAACTCGGATGAAAAAGTTTTATATATGAAAGTTTCTCAGAAAAATCCAACGAATTTGAATGCACGGTCCATTCAACTGTCACATGCCCCTAACATGCTGAACATGGAACCGTCCCCTCTCTTTCATCTGTCCGGAATTCGTCTAACGCCGGAAATTCATCCTCGGATGTTTATCCCCTCCGTCTGCAACATGTAGTACTACGTTAGGACAATCCTAGCTCTGCCTATTGTCATGTAATGCTTAGTGATGCATCTGTTTGCTCTGTATTTACTGTTTCTTCCACCTCTTCTCTCCGGTAGACCCCGAGACCGATGCCGCTCCTGTGATCGACTACAATGACGAAACTTCTTCCTTTTCAACAGAGCTTCCAGGCAAGCAAACCCCCCTTGAGCATACCGATATCGCCCATTCCTTTCCCTCTCATGCTTGCATTAGAACTGCTACTGCTTTCTGTATGGTCCTACTCTGATGCATAGCCTATTTTTGTTACCTGCTTTCATACCTTACCTGCTTATTCTAAACTGCTTAGTATAGGTTGGTTAGAGATCCATCAGTGACCCCCACCTTGTCCTAGTTGCCTCGCTTTATGTTTGATGACTCGATCAACATGATCGACGTCCAGGCCCCGACACCGCACATCACCCCCCTAGTTGTACGACTCTACAGAGTTACCATCGAGTGCCGAGGGTGGAACCTCTTACATCACTCCTGATGAGATCTCTGTAGTGTAGCTATACGGTCGAGGTCATCGAGGGTGATTTCCTCCTTAACCACTTCCGTTACGGCTTTGTTGTGCAACCCCTCAAGTGTGAACCTTGAGGGTGGATCCTCTTACGTTCACCTTGATGATAACATCGAGTGGAATTCACCGGGGATGATTCCTCGGGTTTTCCCCTTGGTGTTAGACACATAGTTACTATGGTTACTATGACTTTACATTGAACCATGTTACTAAAGACGGGTCGGCCCTGAGGGGTACCCGCGCGAGCTTAATAGCGAGTGATGTGGAGTCGGGTTGACCTAGAAGGTGCCCGCGAGATACTTACGAGGCGTGGCCGGGCATTCTTAGCCCTTGCTGCAAGTACTCGAGACGGGGCGAAGGGGTCACATCTTTCGTGAGTCTCTACTCGTGAATGCACTACCAACACACTAACGGTTTAGATATTTGATCCGAGAGGCCTCTGGCCTGATAGCACTAACCATCACATGGGCATAGTATGGGCGTTCTGCGTCGTATACATCAGCCGAAGCTTATTAGACGTCAGCAACTAAGAGGCGTGCGCCGGGTTGGACTGGTCAGCTCCTAGATTTTTAAGGAGGTAGCTAGGTCTACTCATTGGCCGCCCACGCAACATGCAGGAGTTCCCGGGGCGATGGCCCAAGACCCCTGGGGGCCTAGGTTTAGTCCCGCGTGCTGGCATCTCTATTAAGCCTAGGTCGGGTTGCGGCGTATTGTTTGGTCGAGGCCGGGCATGACTCAGGTAAGTGTGTCCGGCCGGAGTTAATCGAGCGTGGTGGGTAAGTTGGTGCACCCCTGCAGGGAAGAAAACATCTATCGATAGCCTGTCCTACGGTAACGGACACTTGGAGTTGTATCCCGATCGATACAACTAGAATTGGATACTTGAGATGAGAAATGGTTATGAGAAATGGATAGTATGGCTCTGGGATTGCTTTCTCGCAGGGAGTCGAGAAAGGATCTTTGGCCGAGGTTAATAACACTACTAATACTTTACATTATGTTGATCTGTACTCTTCTATATGATGCAAGATGCTTGAAGATGCTAGTCTTCGATAGGCTAGACTTTCCCCTTCTTTCCTGGCATTCTGCAGTTTAGTCCACAGATACAGCCCATTTTCCTTTGATACAGATGCATACTTAGTTTAGATCTGATGGAAGTCTTGCGAGTACTTTGGATGAGTACTCACGGTTGCTTTGCTACCTCTTTTTCCCCTATACCCGGTTGTTGCGACCAGATGACGGATCCCAGGAGCCAGACGACACCACTGATGGCTACTACAACTCCGAGGGTATCTACTACTACGTGATGGCCGCTAATGACCTGGAGTAGTTAGGAGGCTCCCAGGCAGGAGGCCTTGCCTTTTCGATCGTTGTTGCTTTTGTGCTAGCCTTCTTAAGGCAGACTTGTTTAACTTATGTCTGTACTCAAATATTGTTGCTTTCGCTGACTTTTGTGTTTTCGAGCTGATGTATTCGAGCCCTCAAGGCCCCTGGCTTGTAATATAAAGCTTGTATTATTTTAATTTGTGTCTAGAGTTGTGTTGTGATATCTTCCTGTGAGTCCTTGATCTTGATCATACACATTAGCGTGTATGATCAGTGTATGATTGAATCGAGGGCGTCACAAGTTGGTCTCAGAGCCGACTGCCTGTAGGTAGCGCCCTTTCCAACTCCTTGGCCGAAGTTAAGTCTAATCGTCCAAAACTGTTTTACTAACATGGCTGTGTGTCTTACGGGCCCACGTCACCATTGGGTGGTATTAGGATCTTTTATTCCTCGTCCTTACTCTGGGATTCTGATATCTCTTCTATTTGGGTTAAAGGACTTTACTGACTCTAACTCTAGGTTCTCGCAACTACTTCCCCCGGAGATCCCTTCATTCCAGATGATCGTCTGCTTCACCCGAAGACTTTGAAGATACTCTTCGTTGTTTTCCCGAGACCCTTGTATCCTTTGCCATTGCAATTCCCTACCTCCGATAAATCCGTATGGATAGCTACATACACTTGCCATCCATAGCTTCATTTCCAATTACTCTTGTTACTACAAGATACCCTGAAATACTTCGGATATTCCAAGAATCCTTTGTGTCTTCTTCCTTGCAGCTCCTTTTCCGCATGAATACATGTATGAATAATTCTTCACACTTACCGGGGATCCATTCATCCCCAGTTGTTCATGTGTTTCACAAATTCTTTGGAATACTATTTGATCTTCCGATAATCCTCAGTAACCTATTGCTCATGTTCTTCCTTATCGTCTTACATTATGGTTACTTCCATATGTCTACCAAAGTTCATTAGCATCCTTTGTCATCATAATTTTGAGCATTTGATTCGATATGTTTATGAATGCTTGCAATCATCAATCACAATTAGAATTCTTCCCTTCGGCTCAGACGTCACCCCGGACATGAGCCGTTGTTCGACAAATCAAACCTTGATTGATTAACGATCTATGTATATTCAACTTATCTTTGATCAAATCCTCTGCTTCTGATCCCCTGATTTGGTAATCGTAATTCCGCTACATTTAAGCTTTGAAATTATCTAGATATATCTATAATCTGATGCCTTTGCATTCCTTCTTCTTCTTCTGGTTGAGTATCGATACTCACATCAGATCCTTTACGGACCGCCAGATCCTTGGTTAGATTATTATCTGACAATGTCCTTCATATTCATTAACCTTGTGAGTTCTTCCCGGATACATAATGCCTTTGGTAAATTGTACCCTCTACTTTTGTCAACCTTGCTCTACCTTCGAGCTTGTGTTAATTATTCTTTAAGTTTGTGGTGTATGTTCCTAAGATGCCTCTATGGATTGAACCTATACCTTCCCTAATCCATGTGAACCTGAGAGTTCTCATGAGTCTTACTGTCGGTGTCAAACCCGGCAGATCCCGGGTAGGGGTTCCTGAACTGTGCGTCTAAGGACGATGGTAACAGGAGGCGGGGGACACGATGTTTACCCAGGTTCGGACCCTCTTGATGGAGGTAATACCCTACGTCCTGCTTGAATAATCTTGATGATATGAATATTACAAGAGTTGATCTACCACGAGATCGTAGAGGCTAAACCCTAGAAGCTAGCCTATGGTATGATTGTATCTTGTCCTACGGACTAAACCCTCCGGTTTATATAGACATCGGAGGGGGCTAGGGTTACACAAAGTCGGTTACAAGGGAGGAGATCTACATATCCGTATTTCCAAGCTTGCCTTCCACGCCAAGGAAAGTCCCATCCGGACACGGGACGAAGTCTTCAATCTTGCATCTTCATAGTCCAATAGTCCGGCCAAAGGATATAGTCCGGCTGTCTAGAGACCCCCTAATCCAGGACTCCCTCAATAGCCCCTGAACCAGGCTTCAATGATGATAAGTCCGGCGCACAGATTTGTCTTTGGCATTGCAAGGCGGGTTCTTCTTCCGAATACTCCATAGAAGATTTTGAACACAAGAATAGTGTCCGGCTCTGCAAATTAAGTTCCACATACCACCGTAGAGAGAATAATATTTCCACAAATCTAATCTGCTGACACGTTTAGCAACATGACATCATGCCATGGCCCGGTCTTTATTCGGACCGTTTTTTCTTTACCAGCACCGCACATATCGCGAGGCTGTTTTCTTGACACGTCTTGTCAAATCAGAGATCGTGTCCCCCTTATCACGGGATTCTCATCAGTACGGACGTGGGTAACCCAATCATGCCCATTGGCATGACTCCTCGATTTTAGGAAAGTCCCAAACGGCCACGAGGAGGACGCTTGATATTCACCCTCTTTATAAAGAGGCCAAGGCCTGTCCTTTTTTTTCCCTCTCGTACTTAATCGAATCCTTCCCCCATCTTGAGTTCCAACACCGAAGGCTCAGGTCAGGCGCTTCGGACCTTCAACTATGTCCGGATCCAACCTTCAAGGTCGGTGGATGACTTCCTCTATCACAGAGGAAGACATCAAGAAGCTGAGAGAGGCCAGGTATTTGACCCTCGAAATCTCGCACAGGCTGCCTGCTCGAGGGCAGGTCATTCCCACGCTCGAACCCAGCGAGAGCGTTGTATTCATCTCTCACTTCCTCCGAGGGCTAGGCCTCGCTCTGGATCCCTTCGTTAGGGGGCTCATGTTCTATTACAGGCTGGATTTCCATGACCAGGCCCCGGATTCCCTTCTTCACATCTCATCGTTCATCGTCGTGTGTGAGGCCTTTCTCCGCATTACCCCACACTTCGGCCTGTGGCTCAAGACTTTCAATGTGAAGCCGAAGATGATCGAGGGGCGACACGCAGAGTGCAAAGGTGCCGTGATAAGCAAAAGTGTTCCATGGCCAGAGGGTTCCTTCCCAGAGGTGTCTGGTTTATGGCAACGGGAGTGGTTTTATATCACAGCTCCCCGAAGTGCCAAGTGGGTAGTCGCCCCTGCCTTTCGCTCGGCCCCCCACCACAACTAACGTCATGGATCAACAAGGGGCTGAACTGGGGGCCAGAAAATGATGTGCCGATATTGCAGAGTCGCATCCGAGATCTCCTCGAGAGAGAAGTCAGCCTGGTCATGGTAATGCAAGTCATGCTAGTTCCTCGAGTCCCGCCTTGCAAACGTCGACCCCTCTGTATGTAGGAATTCAAACCGGAAGGACCGCGAACTATCCAGCACTTCCTCGGCATGACGCTCGAAGAGATGTACAAATTGTTCTTCAGACCACAAATAAAGTGTCTGGACACCACCGAGGATACGGGTCTGAGCTGTAATTGCCCAGATACCCAAGTACGTAATCCCATGGCCGAACACGCTGTCTTTTTATTTATCATAACATTATTCTGAAAAGTCGCTCCTTGACCAGGATTGGGTAACAAAGGCGAAGATGATCAGGTGTTGGGCCCCCCTTCCCGAAGGCTCAGCAAATCCGGTACTAGCCAGAGTGCTCAAGCCGGCGCCTTATCAGGCGCCCTCAGGGGAAGATAAAGGGGGGAGTAAAGAGGCTGAGAGCCGGCCTCACTCATTATTCATCCAAACTGGGGGAATTAGCACCTCCGCGAAGGAGGATAACCAGGGCGAAGAATCTGAAATTCCCTCACCCCAATGAAGGAAGAGGACCTCCTCTGAAGACTCGGAAACAAAGGTTTCCAAACGGGGGAAGAAATCTTCGCCAGAGGGTCCTCCTCAGAGGGTACTCTTGTCGCATAGTGCCCGCAAGGGGATCAGCCCTCTACCAAGCTGTAAGTAAACAAAAAGTACTTAATAGTAAAATATCCTACATTACCTCTGAAGACAATAACCGAAGCATATATCTTGTAGTTCGGATCGTAGCCCTTCTCGACAGAGTTCGTCTTCGGGGGATCTTCTTCCGGAGATGATGGAGAGCGAAACACCTCCCCCTGCCACCCCGCCTCATGAGGCGGGCAACCCTGAAGTGTCGTCGCGGAGGGTTTCTCCTGATCGACCAAGGCCAGAGGGTAATCCTTTGGCCACCTAAAGTCCTCAGTATTCAGCTCCTAAAGAGAGCAACCGAAAGAGTTGGAACCGTACAGTGTGTGGTCGGACGCATTGAAGGATCTTCTGGAGCAAGCGGCCATCTCAGAAGCGCATCGTACGCTAATGGGTACGGTGATTGAATGGATTTCATCCACCGAAAGCGGGTTGCATGAAGCTTTTATGAGTCTGCGGAAAGGCTTTGAGGTGCGTGAAATAGTGTATGTTTTTGACAGTACCGCACACGTTAGGTATGCCCTATGCAGATAGTAGCCCCTGATACTCTGGTTGCCGTCAAGAACGGCAGCAAACATAGGATCATAGTCCGAGTTAATAATCAGGCCGCCTTCATGTGCAGGTGGCTGAAGGTCCGGTGGCTAGCCGAACTGATGAATTTGCCGAGGTAAAGCGGCAACTTGATGCGGCATATGCCGACATCGTGCTTGTCAACTAGCGGCTTGACGAGGCACAGGGTATGTGATTTCTCCGGTGATCAACACATAGTAAGAGGAGCATGATGCCAGTATCTTTAATATGCTGTGACTGCAGATGGAGCTGCCACCGTGGAGACCCTTCGGGTGGAACTTGCCCGAGCCAAGGAACAAGCCAGGAATAGCGATGCGGCCGCTCTAAAGGCGGTCGAAGAGCTGAAGGCCGAACAGGCCGCGCATTGCCAAAGCAAGGAAAGAATAGCCAAGATGGCCGTTGAGTTGAAAGATGCCGCCGACCGTTATCAGCTTCTTGCAAAAGAAAACCGAGCGAAGGCGACAGACCTGGAGAAGGCCATGGTAGTAGCCAAGGAAGCCTGCTCCAAAATTAGAGTGGCGAAGGAGGAGCTGCGTCAAGCTGGAGATATCGCGGCTGGGAAGCCCTTTCTGTTGCGAACGAAGTTCGGAGATCCGAAGTATGCTCCTCTTGATCAACTATGGAGTTCTGCAGATTCATACGTGGATTTGGCAGCAAGTGCTACTGATGCGGCCGAGTACTTCAAGGATCAAAAAGATCGTGTAGTGGAAAAGTTGTTCTGGTCACAGTTCCATGTTCCAGTGCGTCTGCTGCTGTTGAATGAGCGAATGGCCGAGTGGGCCGAGCTCCATAGGTTGTCCGGACTTGCCATGAGGTCTGTTGTGGATCATCTGGGGCCGGAAGGGCCAGGGCCGAATAGTTATTTTAGTTTAGTGCAACAATTCTTTAGTGCTGTGCCGCACATCGATGCTATGAAGAGGTCGGCGTGCATAGAGGTTGCGCGGATGGCACTTCCCATGTCAAGACATACTAGGCAGAGATGGAGGCCACCACTATTGCGACCCAGAGTTCGGCCATGGGCCGAGTACCTGCCGAGCACTACTTCGAAAAAGTCCTTGAAGGCGCTCATTCAATAGAGGATCAGTGCTCGAAGAATATTATGTTCTAGTGACATGTATTCCCATTGTAAAAACAATGTTTTATTGAATTATAAAGGTTGTGTTTATACTTTTGCCTGAAAGTATTATGATGCCTCCTGTGCGGCCGTTTATGTATATATGTATATAACCTGAAAGTTTGCAGTCGTCGGCTTCAGCCCCCACGCATATAATGCGGGATGTTCGCAAAAAACGCGTATTCACACTTGAACCAATGTTTTGGTCCATTAAGGAGGTGGTAGCGCAACGAACGAGGCAATCAGACTATATTGCTTTAACACTTTCACTTAGCCATAGGAGTTTGACGGTGGGACTACTATAGCCCTAGTACTTCCGCGCTCGTCCGAATACGGGGCGCGTACGTACATGACCGGGAAACGGCCCTTCGTTAATGCGGAGGAATCCCGAAGATTCCGCTAAGTCATCGAATGGTTAACCAGTCTCGCGCTTTATCATGACAGTAAGTTTTCGGCTTTCTCTACTAAGGTGCTCATCCGGATGAACCAGGGCACAATCGCAGTAGTTCTCCCGGTGCCGCCTTAGCCGATAGAGCGTAATGTAAGGTAGCAAAACACGGGAGCCAGGCAAACCCAACATTTGACCAAAGACATGATTCGGAGTTGATGCATATAAGGCCAAACTCGCGACGCCGAACACTCCCTAAGGTATTCGGTCTTTATAACATATGCCGGGATGAACAATGCCCTTAATAATAAACCCCGAGTGTCCAGGTACGTGCAATATCCTGACATGGCCACATGCCAATAACGTCAGCATCCTTCTCGGTTGTATTGAGTATCCAGAGGATGTGAACAACAGGAGACAGTAAAAAAGGTTTAGACAGGGTGTTAATCTGAAAAGAAACCTTTGAGCGGGTCCCTGCTGCACGTCTGCGCCTGTGTCTCCGTTGTGTCGTGTCCTGGACGGGTGTAGCATGATTGTCATCCTAATTACACACGGGAAGCCCCTTGTACCATCTATGAGGGTTTAACCATCAAACCAATCTCATGTATATGTAGTGATGTGTCGGACTCGTCTAACCGTGTCCGTGGTCTTGACGACCTGTCATTTATTCACGTTGGTGAGGCCGTCTAGTGCTCGGCTATTAAAGCCGTTGCACATCCTTCCGCGCATAGAGAACACTCAATATTTCCACTAACTATGATGGTGCCACGTGGACCGGGCATCTTAAGCTTGAGAGAACCGTAATGTGGTACTGCATTAAAACGAGCGAAAGCCGCTCTTCCGAGTAGTGCTTGATAGCCACTTCGGAATGGAGCGATGTAGAAAGTTAACTTTTCGCTTCGGAAGTTGTCGGAAGAACCGAATACAACCTCTAGTAATAGAGAGCCCGTGCAGCGGGCCTCTGGGCCTGGTATTATTCCCTTGAAGGTAGTATTACTGCGGCTGATTTTTGTCGGATCTATCCCCATTTTGTGGACTGTGTCCTGATATATCAGATTTAGACCACTGCCGCCGTCCATAAGGACTCGTGTGAGATGGTATCCGTTTATTATTGGGTATGGCACCAAGGCAGCCAATCCTTCATGCCGGATGCTTGTCGGGTGATCCCTGCGATCGAAAGTGATTAGGCAGGCCAACCAGGGGGTGAACTTGGGGGTGACGGGCTCTACGGCGCGTATGTCTCGGAATGCATGTTTGCTTCTCCTCTTCATCACATGGATCATGTTTACTGTTTTAACCTCTGGTGGGAATTTTTTCTGTCCTCCAGTGCTTTGCTGGCGAGGTTCGTCCTCGTCTTTGCTTGGTATCTCCCCCCCTCGTGTTCGGAGTTTAGCTTACCGGTCTGCTTGAAGACCCAACATTCTCTGTGGGTGTGATTTGCAGGTTTATCGGGGGTGCCATGAATCTGACATAGTTTGTCTAGAATCTTGTTTAGGCTAGACGGTCCATCTCTGCTGCCTTTGAAAGGCTTTTTCCGCTGACCTGGTCGAGACCCCTGAATCTGGCGTTTACCGCCGTATTATCTGGGTTGTCTACTTTATTTTGACGCTTGATTTTACTGCGTCATGGTTTTCCATTGCCATCCCTGACTACGGATGTGTTTGGGTCGCTGGTGCTACTGCGGGTTAACCAGCTATCTTCGCCCGCGCAAAAGCGGGTCATGAGGCTTGTCCGGGCTGCCATTGTTCTCAGTTTTTCTTTGCCGAGGTGTCTGGCGAGCCATTCGTCTCGGACGCTGTGCTTGAAAGCTAATAAGGCTTCGGCGTCCGGACAGTCGATGATTTGGTTCTTCCTAGTGAGAAACCTGTCCCAAAGCTTTCGGGCTGACTCTCCGGGCTGTTGAATTATATGACTGTCAAGACCCTGATTCCAAGTCACATCGATCTAGCCGGTAACACCTCATATCACTTTGCAGCCTCACGCACGGTATTCCCACGGGTGTCGCCTTACCATGGCCCGGGACCATTTCCGCCTTTTGGCTCACGTATATGATAGTGTCGCTAGCACCCATATGACAGAGAACCCGGGCCGACATGGCTAGTCGTGAACCCAAAGCGGCACCAACCTATGGGGACAGGCATACATGAATCACATCGAGCATGTCGGTCAGCAGCGCGTGAATCCGGGCTGTAGCACTAGGCTAACAGGACTCCGGGGAAACCGGGCTATAGCAGGCTAGGCAGGACTCCGGATGTCACCGCGTGACATTTCCCCGAAGGGACAGACATAGGAACGAAGTGAAACACATGCCGGCCAGTCAAGCGTCCTCAGCAGTAGTGCTGGGCTAGCAGGACTCCGGTGAACCGGGCTGTAGCGGACTACTTTGGCTCATGGAAGCACTAGACTAGATTTCCCCATAAGAGAGGCTGCCAAGGATAAACAACTAGATTGTCGGATCCCACACATACCAAGCATTTCAATCATACACACAATATGCTCGATATGTGTAAATAAAACATGGCATCACAACATAACTCTACGACTCAAGTATTATTCATTAGGCTCCGAGGAGCGAGATATTACAAACATGGGTCTCATGACCCAACAATCATAGCATACAAATCAAAGCACATGCGGAAGCTTAACATGTCTGAGTACAGACATCTACAAATGAAAAAGGCTAAGAAGCCTGACTATCTACCAGATCCTGCCGAGGGCACAAGATCGTGGCTGAGGTATCAAGCTAAACGTCAAAGTCCACGCGAAACTACTAGCGAGACTGAAGTCTCTCTGCAAAACATAAATTAAGCAAACATGAGTACAAAAGTGCTCAGCAAGACTTACATCAGAACTAGCTACATATGCATCGGTATCAACAAAGGGGGGTGGTGGAGCTTAACTGCAGCAAGCCAGCTTTGACTTGGTGGCTATCTTAAACTATGACTGAAAGTAACTCTTTTGAGGTGGCGCACATGAGTCCACATATTCACCATATCAATATGCCACTATGGATCCGCTCCCTTCTCCCTACGAGAACGCCATCCATAGCACTCACGCTTATCTTGCGCATTTTACAGTATCCACTTCCACTTGTCTATGAACTGTTATAGGCAACCCAGAAGTCCTTTACCGTGGACGCGGCTATTCGAATAGTTTTATACCCTGCAGGGGTGTACCTCGTCACACATGTTTCCACCACTTAGTGTCTGCACACGACATGTGCTCGGCAGACTTCAAGCGAAAGCCGACGTGGGTGTAGACCACGACCTGACTAACCGCACAAGTCTCTAGTCCAGGTTTATCGCCTATTCGGGTTCCATCCGCAAGGAAATCTGGCTGGGGTGTCCTCAATGGCCCTAAACGATGTGTACAGGGTCCCGAGACGCCAAACGGGCGCCCGGCATACCCGGCCATGGTGTATCTACCGCATCATAGCCCACCCTAGGGTCAGCGCTACGCACGGCCGCCAACACATAACCTATAAACACCAAAAACTAGTTGCAACTCCTGGACAGAGGACGAGAGGGGTCATTAAGTCGAGCGGGGTCATATTTCAGGGCCCAATGTGTGGTAGTAGCTGTTTCATGGATCACAAACACAGAACTCAGTTCCTGAGGACGGCTTCAATGAAACAACCCACCATGTACTCCTACATGGCCTCTCATCGATACCTTTACCAAATCATGTTCACACACTTAGCTCTCAATAGTAGGACGTGTTCACACACCTCTGATTCATCCCCGATGAATCAGACCTGACACAACTCTATGCAATAGCAGGCATGACAAACAAGCATGAATGAGTAGGCACATCAGGGCTCAAACAACTCCTACTCATGCTAGTGGGTTTCATCTATTTACTGTGACAATGACAGGTCATGGAGAGGATAAGGGGTTCAACTACCGCAGCAAGTAACAGATGAATCGTTGTTGTCCTAGTGAAGTAAAAGAGAGCAGGAGCGAGAGAGTGGGATTGTATCGGAATGAGCAAGAGGGTTTTGCTTGCCCGGCACTTCTGAAGATAGTATAACTCTTCATCGGTGTCATCAATCTCATCGTCGAAACCACGTCTATCGAGAGGGGACAACTTCTGGCAATAAAGAAGGAAACACAATCAATGCAATGCAACAATATGATGCATGCTCATGACATGGCAATATGATGTTGATTGAACTAATGCAACTAGCAACCATATTAAATGAAGTTGGTTTGAACCCTAGGTTTAAATTCAAACCCCATATGTGCTTTCTTAAATGCCATTTAATTGAATTGTCCTGAACGGAGGATATAAGTTGCTCTAACATGCATGCAAATGCCATAAACATATTCTTTGGATTTTTCTGATCATTTTTCATATATAATTTATTTCATTCTGAGCTACGGTTGATTTTCTATGAATTTTAGAAGTTTATACTATTTTGTGGAATTTCTTGGTTATTAATAAATCCAGAAAATGTAATACCGCGTCAGCATTAGGTCATGCGGACATCAGCAGGTCAACAAGCGCGGTCCAGGTCAACCCTGACCTGTGGGTCCCGTTTGTCAGTAGTTAGTTAACTAACTAAATTTAGCTAGCGTTAAACTAATACTAATCCTAGTTTAGTTAGTGGCCTGGGGCCCACACGTCAGTGACCCAGGGGGTCAAACTGGGCCCACCTGGTCAATGGTCAGCGGGGGTCAAACCCACCGGCGACTCGACGCCGGCGAGGCCCGAGACGGTGGCGCGGCTCGGAAAACGCCCATAAGGCACGGGCGAGGCTGTTCTTGGGCTCGTTGGAGAGCTCTTGCAGGCGCGCGTATAGTGGTGGCGGAGGCCGGGCCTATGGTGGCCGGAGCCAACGATGGCGAGCAAGTCCGTGGCGGCCGGAGTTCGGTCAAGCTCGGGGTCGACGTTGCGGTGCACTGGAGGACTAGCTGATGGTGGTGTTGGGTTTCTGGGAGCATGCTAAACACGTAGCAGTGCTCGGACGCGAAGGTTGCTAGCCTATTCGCCGGGGACGACGAGCGTGGCGGCGGTGAGCTCTCGGGTCCGGTGGCTAGCATGCCTATAGCACGCAAATGAACATGGGAAAGGGGGGGAAGATGGCGGGGCTCACGGCGATCACGAAGAGGGGCTCAGCTTGCTCGGGGACGGCTTGGTGACGGCGAATCGACGTTGGTGGTGACAGGCTCCCGAGGTTGAAGATGGTGGCGATGATGACGCTACGGAGCGTCCCGGTTGGCTTGGCTCGATGGAGATGACGAGGAAGACGATGCGGAGCTCATGGGCACAACAGAGGGGCGAGGGAGTAACTGTGGCCGTGGTGGTTCTCGTCGGCGGTCTCGGGTGCGTACGGTCGGTCACGGGAGAGAGAGTCAGAGGAGGGGAAGAGAGAGATGCGAGTGGAACAGGGGGAGAAGGTCTCGGGCGTCTCCGTGGCGCATCCAGAAGAGCCGGGGCATCGCGGTGGAAGCAGGATCTGGCGCGCGCGGCGACCACACGCCCTCCTGCCCACTGGTAGGAGGTTGAAGACAGTAGGAGGGAGGAGGAGGAGGTGGGCTGGGCCGGCAGAAACTGGGCCAGACTACAGGGAGGCCAGGTGAGGTTACTCTCTCTCTCTCTTTCTAATTTAGTTTCTGTTTTCTATTTTTTTCTGCAATTGTTTTGACTTAATTAAAATGCTAAGACATTTCGAAAAATCATGAAACTAATCATGGCTACTGTTTATAATATATCCAACAGTAAACATTTTAGTTTATGATTATTTGAGCATTTAAAATATTTCATAACTTTTAAATGCCCAAATGCAAATAGAGTATGATTTAATTCAGAGCCCAAATATGTCATGGAAAAATGTGCATCACCTCTGGTTACTGTTTACAGCATTTTCCATAAATGATGAACATTTTTGAAAGCCATTTGGATTTGCTGAAAATATTTTAGGTTAACCTAGTGACTTCCTTTGATGCTAGGGGTTTAGGCAATCCCTATTCCAAGTTTCTTTGGAATTTAAACATGATGGCATGATGAACAAGCAAAGTCAAGCAGGGGCTGAACTGGGGCTGTGACAGCTCACCCCCACTAAACAAGAATCTCGTCCCGAGATTCAAGCGTAGGGTATGGTGAAGGGGGGAACACAAGCTAACATAATCTTCACGATCCAGGTTGCGCCTCATAAGGTTGTTGATTCGTTGGATACATTGATCTTGACATACTCGCTTTTGAGATCTTCATCCATGCGATGACAACAGAAAGAAACTCTACTAGGATTGATCTTCTCAAAGATCGAGCTATACAATATCACTCGCGGAATGAGATGTTGAAACATCTCGAGTTGAGACACAAAACATATCGAGAGGGACGGAAGAACAATGACATGGTTTGATTTGGTGGGCAACAATTCCACGCTTAGAAAGATGGTGGATGGTGTCAAGGTGGGGAGGAAATAATTGCCATGATCCCGTAACGGGGCACCTTGGGAAAGGTGACTCGTTGGACTGTTCCCTTAAGTGGCAAAAAGAATTACTTTTGATCCATAGATCATTGAAACTCTTCATACCAACTTAAGGAAAATTACAATTGATTGTTTGAAAGAGCTCGAAGAAATTGCATACTCGGACTAGGATGGATGATGTGGACTACCTTGTTGAAGACAATGCAATGGATGACTTTTGCTTATCACCGGAAATGGATGGGACCCATGACAGGACCACTCTTGAAGATGATCCTGGATAGCAACTACCGAGAAGGGCATCCCATGGGGAATTGGCACAATGGCGGTGCAAACTGGGAACAAAATGCAACAGTTGGGAAAATTCCAACCATCGTATCTGCCTGAGATTTAGATCTGGTTGGTGTCAGGATATTCCAGACTCAGCATGTCCAAAAGAAAGTTTGCAACACAAATCGATGAGATGACGTTGTGAGATTCTCGGGATATGAACTACGATAGCAGGCTCCAAAACATGAGCCGGTTCTGCTAAATACATGTGAGCATGTTTTCCAAGACAAGAATGACCACGTAGTAGTCTTATAATAAAAACACTATCCAGTTCTGGTTGGGAACCATCATTGGGATAACCAAGTCTTGTGCATATCCGTCCGGGCCCTTCAGGGTTAGCGCATGAACTTCTTTTCTTTGAACAAATCAATCAGTGGCTTGGTGTGCTAGGAAATACCGATGGGATGGAGGTAGCTAATCTCTCAAGCCATAGTATACTTCGCACGTGCATGACTGACTTGGGATGATTCCCGAGGAAGCAAAACTAACTTTCTCGAATTCATGACGGCAACTTGCACCTAATGCACGTGAACTTGGAGAAAGCCACTTCTTGCACCAAACATATACCTCATGAACGCAACATGAAGGCAATGGTTACAAAGTTCCCAATACTAGCTTAATGTTGAACGTGAATCATGGGGGAGAAAAAATGTTGCTGATGGGCTCAATAGCAACTCATCGGAGTTTCCATATCACTGGACTTCCACCATCATGTGAACACGGTGATAGCATTGGTCAGACCAAAAGATGTAATGGTGTATGCTCGAGGGATCAACCACGAGTAAGACAACATTACAAACATCGTTGGTTCTGATTTGACTTGACGATAGCCCATACTCAAGTCAAAGTTTTGACAAGACAATAAATCCAACAACTGATCATGAGGACCAATTGGTGAAGATATCATCTTTCTTCAACACACGCACACACAACAAGATATCCCTTAACATGAACTAGGTCAGACAAGCTTTTATCTTCCAACTCTCCAAGTTTTTGTTTAGCTTAACCAACTAGCTCAGGGGTATCCAACACCGATTCTTGGAGAAAAGGTGTGGCTACAAGAAACCAACTTGATCACGAACTCAACATAGCGGTCAGGTGACAACCTGGTAACACTTCCGAGAAGATATTCGGAAAATCACGAACCACCGATATGTTACTAAGCTTGAGAACAACCTTGCTTCTCAGGGCAAGATGATATGATCAAAAGAGTGAGGGATTGACACAATCCTAACTCATGGATCAAAGAGTGCACCAGAAATAAGGATTAGGTAGCACGATCAATCTTAGGATGATGATTTAGTAACCAACAAGCTAAGAATGAGAATGTTTTCCATTTACTACCAAGCAACGAGTTGCTCGGAGTATTGATTTCACACATCACAATTCACTTGTCGGCATTCCAGTTACAAAAACACGAGGACCGAGGAATGAATGATGATGGTGAGAAGTATCACTGCATCAAGAATTCATAAGAGATGGCGCAATTCCTATAATATCCTTGACATAAATATGGTAACACTTCAAGGTAGAACAGAGCAAAAGCTGTATTGGCATTTTGGTCCATGGAATACAACTACTTTGACCCAATCCTAGATATGGACGAGGTACTGGGGTTTGTTTCTCCTAGTCATTCTAGAATAGAATGGCTTGACGGACCACAAGAATAATAGGCATCGATGAACACCAATGCACAACTATTCCTGACTATCAAGTGATAGACTAGGGTCGGGATACAGCTGAGGAGGATCAACTCAAGGAACATATAACTTTCTGAGTTGTGGATGCATAGATTAGTATGTCGAATCAAGTTCAACATGTTTCTTCCGGATAACCCATGCAGAGAGGTAGGACTGGCAGAGTCACAATTATGAATGGAGAACTCCTCAAGAATACTCTGATTGTGATCTTTTGGTTCAAATAACTTCTACCATATTGGCTCATGGTATTGGAAGAACGATGTACCACTGACCTTGAGGACTATCGAAAGATTACTAATAACCTAAAGGAACGAGAAAACACTATCAACACGAGGTAAGTAGAGTAAATCTTGGGCTCAAGAACCCAGAAATAGAATACCTACTACTAAATGGCATCACGGGAAGCTTTCGAGAATGGTGGCCAGAATCATCACACTGGGAACACGAAACATGGCTAGATTACTATGTGACTCCCTAAAACACCTAGGGTCATAATAATAGCTCCAACATATATGTCGAGGTAGTAGAGTACCTCAACAGACCGTTAGTGTGCTTAATCTGGCCCAAAAGGACATCAGAAACGGGAAGAAGGGATTTGCAAATGCATCAGACTAGTTAGAGACCTGGGATGACTCGAATAGCATAACGGTTGTAAATGCTCAAAAGATTTGAGACATCCTGCAAAAAGGTGGCATAACCACTTAGCAACATCATATCAAGGTTCTGATTCAACTGACAACATACTAAAAGTAGTAGAAACTGAATTGAGGCCTGGAACCAACAATCCTATAAGTCTCTAACACAGTAACTCGTCATCCTAATTGATAGATGGGAAGGCCTAGTTCTTAATCCCTGTAGAAAGGAAGAGGATGACGCAGATCAGAAGGGCATAAGGTAAAGGAGTAAAAAGAGCCTTACGTTCCCTTCCATAATCAATTCCCTTACATAACTAAAGCATTTCTAGACACAACTTCGACCGGTTTGGCTTGGTAATCCTACAAGAAGTCAGGCTCTGATCCAACGCTGTCAGGACCCTGATTCCAAGTCACATCGATCTAGCCGGTAACACCTCATATCAGTTTGCGGCCTCACGCACGGTATTCCCACGGGTGTCGCCTTACCATGGCCCGTGACCGTTTGCGCCTTTTGGCTCACGTATATGATAGTGTCGCTAGCACCCATATGATAGAGAACCCGGGCTGACATGGATAGTCGTGAACCCAATGCGGCACCAACCTATGGGGACAGGCATACATGAATCACATCGATCATGTCGGTCAGCAGCGCGTGAATCCGGGCTATAGCACTGGGCTAACAGGAATCTGGGGAACCCGGGCTGTAGCAGGCTAGGTAGGACTCCGGATGTCACTGCGTGACATTTCCCCGAAGGGATAGACATAGGAACGAAGTGAAACACATGCCGGCCAGTCAAGCGTCCTCAGCAGTAGTGCTAGGCTAGCAGGACTCCGGTGAACCGGGCTGTAGCGGACTACTTTGGCTCATGGAAGCACTAGACTAGATTTCCCCATAAGAGAGGCTGCCAAGGATAAACAACTAGATTGTCGGATCCCACACATACCAAGCATTTCAATCATACACACAATATGCTCGATATGTGTAAATAAAACATGGCATCACAACATAACTCTACGACTCAAGTATTATTCATTAGGCTCCGAGGAGCGAGATATTACAAACATGGGTCTCATGACCCAACAATCATAGCATACAAATCAAAGCACATGCGGAAGCTTAACATGTCTGAGTACAGACATCTACAAATGAAAAAGGCTAAGAAGCCTGACTATCTACCAGATCCTGCCGAGGGCACAAGATCGTGGCTGAGGTATCAAGCTAAACGTCAAAGTCCACGCGAAACTACTAGCGAGACTGAAGTCTCTCTGCAAAACATAAATTAAGCAAACATGAGTACAAAAGTGCTCAGCAAGACTTACATCAGAACTAGCTACATATGCATCGGTATCAACAAAGGGGGGTGGTGGAGCTTAACTGCAGCAAGCCAGCTTTGACTTGGTGGCTATCTTAAACTATGACTGAAAGTAACTCTTTTGAGGTGGCGCACATGAGTCCACATATTCACCATATCAATACGCCACTATGGATCCGCTCCCTTCTCCCTACGAGAACGCCATCCATAGCACTCACGCTTATCTTGCGCATTTTACAGTATCCACTTCCACTTGTCTATGAACTGTTATAGGCAACCCAGAAGTCCTTTACCGTGGACGCGTCTATTCGAATAGTTTTATACCCTGCAGGGGTGTACCTCGTCACACATGTTTCCACCACTTAGTGTCTGCACACGACATGTGCTCGGCAGACTTCAAGCGAAAGCCGACGTGGGTGTAGACCACGACCTGACTAACCGCACAAGTCTCTAGTCCAGGTTTATCGCCTATTCGGGTTCCATCCGCAAGGAAATCTGGCTAGGGTGTCCTCAACGGCCCTAAACGATGTGTACAGGGTCCCGAGACGCCAAACGGGCGCCCGGCATACCCGGCCATGGTGTATCTACCGCATCATAGCCCACCCTAGGGTCAGCGCTACGCACGGCCGCCAACACATAACCTATAAACACCAAAAACTAGTTGCAACTCCTGGACAGAGGACGAGAGGGGTCATTAAGTCGAGCGGGGTCATATTTCAGGGCCCAATGTGTGGTAGTAGCTGTTTCATGGATCACAAACACAGAACTCAGTTCCTGAGGACGGCTTCAATGAAACAACCCACCATGTACTCCTACATGGCCTCTCATCGATACCTTTACCAAATCATGTTCACACACTTAGCTCTCAATAGTAGGACGTGTTCACACACCTCTGATTCATCCCCGATGAATCAGACCTGACACAACTCTATGCAATAGCAGGCATGACAAACAAGCATGAATGAGTAGGCACATCAGGGCTCAAACAACTCCTACTCATGCTAGTGGGTTTCATCTATTTACTGTGACAATGACAGGTCATGGAGAGGATAAGGGGTTCAACTACCGCAGCAAGTAACAGATGAATCGTTGTTGTCCTAGTGAAGTAAAAGAGAGCAGGAGCGAGAGAGTGGGATTGTATCGGAATGAGCAAGAGGGTTTTGCTTGCCCGGCACTTCTGAAGATAGTATAACTCTTCATCGGTGTCATCAATCTCATCGTCGAAACCACGTCTATCGAGAGGGGACAACTTCTGGCAATAAAGAAGGAAACACAATCAATGCAATGCAACAATATGATGCATGCTCATGACATGGCAATATGCTGTTGATTGAACTAATGCAACTAGCAACCATATTAAATGAAGTTGGTTTGAACCCTAGGTTTAAATTCAAACCCCATATGTGCTTTCTTAAATGCCATTTAATTGAATTGTCCTGAACGGAGGATATAAGTTGCTCTAACATGCATGCAAATGCCATAAACATATTCTTTGGATTTTTCTGATCATTTTTCATATATAATTTATTTCATTCTGAGCTACGGTTGATTTTCTATGAATTTTAGAAGTTTATACTATTTTCTGGAATTTCCTGGTTATTAATAAATCCAGAAAATGTAATACTGCATCAGCATTAGGTCATGTCGATGTTAGCAGGTCAACAAGCGCGGTCCAGGTCAACCCTGACCTGTGGGTCCTGTTTGTAAGTAGTTAGTTAACTAACTAAATTTAGCTAGCGTTAAACTAATACTAATCCTAGTTTAGTTAGTGGCCTGGGGCCCACACGTCAGTGGCCCAGGGGGTCAAACCGGGCCCACCCGGTCAATGGTCAGCGGGGGTCAAACCCACCGGCTACTCGACGCCGGCGAGGCCCAAGACGGTGGCGTGGCTCGGAAAACGCCCACTGGGCACAGGCGAGGCTGTTCTTGGGCTCGTTGGAGAGCTCTTGCAGGCGCGCATCTAGTGGTGGTGGAGGCCGGGCCTATGGTGGCCGAAGCCAACAACGGCGAGCAAGTCCGCGGCGGCCGGAGTTCGGTCAAGCTCGGGGTCGACGTTGCGGTGCACGGGAGGACTAGCTGATGGTGGTGTTGGGTTTCTAGAAGCATGCTAAACACGTAGCAGTTCTCGGACGCGAAGGTTGCTAGCCTATTCACTGGCGACGACGAGCGCGGCGGCGGTGAGCTCTCGGGTCCGGTGGCTAGCACGCCTATAGCACGCAAATGAACATGGGAGAGAGGGGAAAGATGGCGGGGCTCACGGCGATCACGAAGAGGGGCTCAGCTTGCTCGGGGACGGCTTGGCGATGGCGAATCGACGTCGGCGGTAACCGGCTCCCGAGGTTGAAGATGGTGGCGATGATGACGCTACGGAGCATCCCGGTTGGCTTGCCACAACAGAGGGGCGATGGAGTAACTATGGCCGTGGTGGTTCTCGTCGGCGGTATCGGGTGTGTACGGTTGGTCACAGGAGAGAGAGTCAGAGGAGGGGGAAGAGAGAGCTGCGACGGGAACAGGGGAGAAGGTCTCGGGCGTCTCCGTGGCGCATCCATAAGAGCCGAGGCGTCGCGGTGGAAGCAGGAGCTGGCGCGCGCGCGACGACCACACGCCCTCCTGCTCACTGGCAGGAGGTTGAAGACAGTAGGAGGGAGGAGGAGGTGGGCTGGGCCGACAGAAACTGGGCCAGACTACAGGGAGGCCAGGTGAGGTTACTCTCCCTCTCTTTCTAATTTAGTTTCTGTTTTCTATTTTTTGCAATTGTTTTGACTTAATTAAAATGCTAAGACATTTCCAAAAATCATGAAACTAATCATGGCTACTTTTTATAATATATCCAACAGTAAACATTTTAGTTTATGATTATTTGAGCATTTAAAATATTTTATAGCTTTTAAATGCCCAAATGCAAATAGAGTATGATTTAATTCAGAGCCCAAATATATCATGGAAAAATGTGCATCACCTCTGGTTCCTGTTTACAACATTTTCCATTAATGATGAACATTTTTGAAAGCCATTTGGATTTACTGAAAATATTTTAGTTGAACCTAGTGACTTCCTTTGGTGCTAGGGCTTTAGGCAATCCCTATTTCAAGTTTCTTTGGAATTTAAACATGATGGCATGATGAACAAGCAAAGTCAAGCAAGGGCTGAACTGGGGCTGTGCCAATGACTTAAATCGTCTGCATCCGGAGGTCGGACATAGGTCCCTTGAAAATTAGCCCGAAAAGCATCCTCGAGCTCCTCCCAAATTCCAATTGAGTTTTCGGCAAGGCTTTTCAGCCAGTGTCGAGCTGGTCCTTTAAGCTTGAGGGGCAAGTACTTGATGGCGTGGAGATCGTCTCCGCGAGCCATATGGATATGGAGGATAAAGTCCTCAATCCAGACCCCAGGGTCTGTGGTCCCGTCGTACGCCTCTATGCTCACTGGTTTGAATCCTTCTGGAAATTCGTGGTCCAGCACCTCATCGGTGAAACATAGGGGGTATGCGGCACCCCTGTATTTGGATGCATCATGGCGTTCGGACGGTTGTAGTATTCGGTTTTGATTTTGTGCCGGAGCGCTCTTCCTAGATCCATAGATGGATCTGGTCATACTGGATTTTTGGCGCAAGTCCTTGCGTAGATCGTGTGTTGACTTATGTGCGGCCTTGTTAGCTGCTCTATCGCGGTCGCAAGGTGGTTGATCCGGACGGTTGGCCATTTTATTTTTCGGCTATGTGGGCTCTAAGGCCTCATCATCGAATTCAGGTAATAGCTTGCGCTTTGGATAGATCTTTGTGTGGTAACTTCCAACATACTTTTCTTTGTTGTCGAGCACTTTGTTCCACCTGCTGTTAAGCGTATTTTGTGAGGCCTTAAGCCTTTGCTTCTGCCTCTTCAGACTCCTCGATGTGGCAATAAGCCTTCTGCGGAGGTACTCTTGCTCCAAGTGCGTTTCCGGGATGATGTGTGCATCTTCATCCGGACTGTTTTTCTCCCTAGAGGGGGTTTGATGAGGTTTATCCTCGGCGTCGCCGTGTTCGGACATCGGATTCATACTATGCTCGTCGTTTGCAGTTTCATCATGCTCTGCCGCTGGGTCAATGTGGTCGTCGTTTCCTCCGGAGTCAACTGGAGTGTTATTTTCTCTTGCGCTGTTATCGCTGTTTTTGCCGACGCAGGATTTTGAGCGGCGCCTACGCCGACGCTTTGATTGCTTCTCGAGGGAGCTATTCTTCGCTGCATCCTGCCATTCTTCGTCATTGTTTTCTTTGGGTGTATCCACCATGTATATGTCATGTGGTGAAGTGGTTGTCCAACGCCCTGTGGGCACTGGTTCCTGTTCTTCTCCTGCATCGTTGTCCATGCCGTCGATGTCTTCGGAGTCGAAATCGAGCATGTCGGTTAAATCATCGACATAGGCTACTAAGTGGGTGGTGGGTGGGCAGCGAATTTCTTCGTCATCCGCATCCCATTCTAGCCGGGCATAGTTCGGCCAAGGAACTTCTGACAAGGAGAGAGACCTTAATGAATTTAGCACGTCGCCGAAAGGTGAGTGCTAAAAGATATCCGCGGAGGTGAACTCCATGATCGGCGCCCAATCGGATTCGATAGGCACGGACGCAGGCGGCTCGGAGTTCGTGGTCGGGGACAAATCCAGTAGTTCGGCAACACGGCTCTCGTAAGGGGTGAAGTCAGTACTCGGATCCATCACCACTGAGAGTGCGGCCACCATGGCGGGGTCTATCCCCCCGTCCTCGGATGGTGCAATTTGCTCCGGATTGAGGGCCGGATAAAACGCCCTCGATGTGGCTATATCTCCCACGTGTCGAAGCATGACTTAGAGGCATAACCGCATTGAAAGCAATGTCGCAAGTGAGGTAATCTTCGCAAACAACCCATGTAATACAATAAGGGAAAAGATACATAGTTGGCTTACACTCGCCACTTCACACAATTACATGAATTAAAGCATTACATCAATCAGATACAACCAAGGTCCGACTACGGAACCAAAATAAAAGAAGACTACCCCAAATGCTACACAGATCCCCGATCGACCCAACTGGGCTCCACTACTGATCAACTAGAAAACGGAACAACATAAAGAACAAGATCTTCATCGAGCTCCTCCTTGAGCTTGGTTGCGTCATCCGCACAGTTCAACGACACCTGCAAGCTGATTTTGGAAGTAACTGTGAGTCACGGGGACTCAGCAATCTCACACCCTCACGATCAAGACTATTTAAGCTTATGGGTAAGGTAAAAGGTATGAGGTGGAGCTGCAGCAAGCGACTAGCTTATATGGTGGCTAACCTATTCGCAAAAGAGAGCGAGAAGAGAAGGCAAAATCATGGTCGAACAACTATGATCAAGAAGTCATCCTAGAACAACCTACGTGAAGCATAACTCCAACACCGTGTTCACTTCCCGGACACCGCCGGAAAGAGACCATCACAGTAACACACACGATTGATGTATTTTAATTAAGGTCAACTCCAGGTTTTCTACAACCGGACATTAACAAATTCCCATCTGCCCATAACCGCGGGCACGGCTTTCGAAAGTTCAAATCCCTGCAGGGGTGTCCCAACTTAGCCCATCACAAGCTCTCATGGTTAACGAAGGATATTCCTTCTAGAGGGAAGACCCGATCAGACTCGGAATCCCGATTACAAGACATTTCAACAATGGTAAAACAAGACCAGCAAAGCCACCCGAATGTGCCAAAAAAACCTGATAGGAGCTGCACATATCTCGTTCTCAGGGCACGCCGGACTGTCCAAACTTCCGGTAGGCCAGCCCAGAGTTGCCCCTGGTGGCCACCGGCGGCTGACAAGGTGGACCAACACTCAGAGGAGCACTGGCCCCGGGGGGGTTAAAATAATGATGACCCTCGAGAGCGCGACTCCCAAGGGAAAAGAAAAGGCTAGGTGGCAAATGGTAAAACAAAGGTTGGGCTTTGCTGGAGGAGTTTTATTCAAAGCGAACTGTCAAGGGGTTCCCATTATAACCCAACCGCGTAAGGAACGCAAAATCCGGGAACATAACACCGATATGACGGAAACTAGGGCGGCAAGAGTGGAACAAAACACCAGGCATAAGGCCGAGCCTTCCACCCTTTACCAAGTATATAGATGCATTAATTAAATAAGAGATATTGTGATATCCCAACCAAATAGACATGTTCCAACAAGGAACAACATCTCCATGTTCCAACAAGGAACAAACTTCAATCTTCACCTGCAACTAACAACGCTATAAGAGGGGCTGAGCAAAGCGGTAACATAGACAAACAACGGTTTGCTAGGACAAGGTGGGTTAGAGGCTTGGCTTAACAATATGGGAGGCATGATAAGCAAGTGGTAGGTATCGCAGCATAGGCATAGCAAAAGAGCGAGCGTCTAGCAAGCAAATATATAAGTGATTTCGAGGGTATGGTCATCTTGCCTGAAATCCCGCAAGGAAGAAGAACGAGTCCATGAAGAACACAAACGGATGTAGTCGAACGGGTTCTCATGAACGCGACATTACCGGAACCAACCCGAAGAAGCAAGCACCGGAAAGAAGCACACAACATAGTAAACAACCAACACATGAACATGGTATGATATGCGGGATGCGGTATGTGATGCATATGCAAGATTTGACAAGGAATGATTAAACCTTCCCTCAACTTGGAAAACCAAGAGTGCCACTGGAAAGGTGAGGTGATTTTGGTTGAAATCGATATAAAGATCACCGGAATCGGATGCACGGTTTGGAAAAGGCAAGAAAAACAAATATGGCACCGGTCTGCGATAAACAGCAAGTAGCCATCTAAATGCATCATGATAAATATGCTACAGCACTCAAACATGACAAAAAAATACATGGCAGGGATCCACTCATGATGCTTGACAAAAGATGAACACTGAGCTATGGCTAATTCATCCAATAACAGGTTCAAACAAGCATGGCAAAAGTGCAAACGATAACAGGTTTCAGACTTAGTGAAATTAACACAAGCCTGGAATTTATCATCAGAAAGCACACTTTAGAGCATGAAAACTACATGCTACAGGAACTTAACATGGCAAGGCAAGGCATGGCATGAAGCTAATCAAAGCACTTAACAAAAGTCCCTTAGTGACCTTGAGCCAAAAGGGATCAGAAAATACAATTGCAAGCATGTGAACATAGCAAAAACACAAACAGATTCAGTCTTTGTGAAAAACTGGAGCATGCAAATCAGTTAACGAGTCGACATGTTTACGAGCTCGATGCACTCACTACAGAGCATGGCATGACAAACTAAGCATACACCCATCAATAATACATGGCATAGAAGCTAGACATGGCAAGAACAACAACATAGCATGCACGGATCAATAGCAACATCCTCAGGAAAATCGCTAAACATGTCAACAATCTGCCAGGATTCACGATATAGCAAAAGTAGAGCTCGATTGACTCACATAAATGCAAACAAAGACATGGATGGATATAGCACCACAATGTTAACAAATCATCCTTACTGATCATCCTCAAAAGAGGCACGGATCACTAGGAAACAACATGAACATATGGCATAACGACAAAATCAGGACAAGGACTTAGTGAAATTCTAAGTCCCTGAAATCAGCATTACCGATTATGCTACTTTGCAAGCTTGTGCTAGTCACCACAAACACCAAAAAAATACATGACAAGCACCTCTGTATAGATGGCATGACATATAACAAAACACATGTAGAGCTTAGGGTCATATGATGCACACATTAAACATGGCAAAAATGACAAATATCTATTTGATGAAACAGATCTGACGAATTACTCACATAGCCCTCTTCCAATAGCATTTCGGGCATCAAGATGAGCTCAAATGAAAATGATGCAGTGAGGTGAAATGACGCACTCGTCGAGACGAACATTATGATATGCTACAAGTGCGAAACGGAGCTACGATGAGAGAGTTATGACATGCGGAAAATTGCAAAAAGATTAGGGGAAAACGGGGACTTAGAAGAAATAGACCTCACCCAGATCTAGGGTTTGGGCAGCGCACGAACCGAGGCGGCGGCGGATCTCGCCGGATCCGCGCCGGAGAAGGCAGGGGCGGCGGCGAGAGCTCCGGGCGGAGGAGGAGCTCGCCGGATCCGGGGCTGAGGCAGAGGGACTCGGCCGGAGGAGGGGTGGGCGCGGCTCCGGTGAGGACAGGGCGGCGCGGGCGTGCTGACCACGGCAGGCGAGGCGGCGGCCGGACGAAGCGACGTGGGAGCGTCGGTGAGGCTGACCGGCGGTGGCGCGGCATGGTCCCGCGGCGAGGTGGCGACCGGAACGCACATCGGGGCCGCGGGAGGCGAGGGAGCGCGCCTGGTCGACGACAGCGACGCGCGGGCCGCGCGGGCCTGCTGCGGGCCGGACGGCGGCGGCGAGTGGAGCGGCCACATGGCAGGTGCTGACTGGCGGCGGACGGTGGCGCGATTACGTCCGGTCCGGGACGGACATGTCCGGCGCGCGGAGGGGAATTTTTAGTGTTTCGGGACCCGAGATTTGGACGGGGTGCACATATTTATAGGTAGAGGGAGCTAGGAGAGTCCAAATGAGGTGCGGTTTTCGGCCACGCGATCGTGATCGAACGACCGAGGTGATAGAGGAGGTTTAGGAGGGTTTTGGGCCAAATTGGAAGGGTGTTGGGCTGCAACACACACGAGGCCTTTTCGGTCCCTTGGTTAACCATTGGAGTATCAAACGAAGTCCAAATGGCACGAAACTTGACAGGCGGTCTACCGGTAGTAATCCAAGGCCGCATGGAAAGTCTCGGTCCAATCCGAAAACGTTTAACACCCGCACACGAAAAGAGGTAGAAAGGGACACCAGGTGACATAGGAGCACCGGATTGCAAAATGGACAACGGGGAAAATGCTCGGATGCATGAGACGAACATGTATGCAAATGAAATGCACATGATGCCATGATATGCAATGCATGACACGCAAGCAATGACAAGGCAACAACAGCGAATAACTGGAGGGCACCTGACACATCGGTCACGGGGCGTTACAACACTCCACCACTACGAGAGGACCTCGTCCCGAGATCTAGAATGGCACCGGAGGGAAAAACGGAAGCGAAAGAGAAGAGGTAAAACTAAGTTGCTTCTTTGATAGACGAGTGAGACCAAAGAACCTTGCAAAGGTTAAGCCATATCGAGAAAAGAATACAATAGAGATAAATGAAGTTGAAAGCACTCCGTTAGCAAAGAGGAACAAGGAAGAACAACTTTGGGCAGCACTCCGGTTGAGAAGGGATGCAAGGCTTGATAAGATGAAAAGAACTTGAGCCAAAAGGCACACCTCCGGTTAAATGGATAAGCACGAAAAGAACATGATCTTGACAAGAACAAGAAGAAGATTTGAAGAGAGAAGCAACACAATGCCTCCGGGAGAAAGAAATAGAAGATAGATAATTGAAATAAAAGTATGGAGAAGAAAATGCCAACTTCTACCACAAAAGAGTTTGAAAAGGCATCTTTAGGAGAAGGGTCGAATGGAGTTGTTGGAACACCAACAACGAAAAGAATACGCTTGATATGGTCTTATGGAAAACATCTCAAATTTTGAGGTGACAACCAGCCACTTACGGGAAAAGAATTGGATTTATATGAACGAGGAGACGAGAAACTTATTTCACCGGGAGGATAAAGAAGAACTTGGGTCCTTTATAAGCACCATGGATAGCAACAATCCTCAGGGAAGGCTTTAGGTGAAATATACCCAAAGATAACTCCGAAGAAGAGGTTGATGGATTTAAAATACCTCATTCTTAACAACATGTGGAACATGAAACATGAACTCAAATTATCAAGAATGACATAATACCACCTGCAATGATACGGAAGAAAGAATTACACTCCGGATAGCAAGAACAAGAAAAACTTGAGCTCCCCTGAAAAGAATCTTGACGAACACTTCGAGAAGGAATTAAATCCTTGATGAACCATCATGAAGAACCTTCATGAAGAACTCCGGCAACAAAAGAAAAATGATCAAACGGAAGGAAAGAGAGGTCGAAAAACACAAGGTGAAACCTTGTAATGCTTTAGATGTATCTCCGAGATGATATAATTGCGAGAGCTTGGAACTCCGGAAAAGAAAGATGAGATATTGAAACCAAGAATTTGATGAGCCTCCAGAATAGGGAATTGAGTTCACTCGATGAAACAAGAATAAGAATTACATTATGCGTATCCTTCACCAATTTAATTGATGAGAAGCAACGGATTTGGCATACTACTTATTCTCGTGGAAAGGATTAAGATAGATATAGCATCAACTTGAGAATGCCTTCAACAAAACACCGGTGGAATCGAAACAACGAACGAATTGATATGATAACGAAAGAAGAGGAATCTTGCACGAACCACCGCAAGAATTGGAGATGAATGAAATAAAGGGATGAATCACCGGGTAAGAATTGACAAATGAACGAAGATACATGAGAGAATTTAGATCCATGAGAACGAAGGGATCACGAACTGATTAGAGATCACTTGAATGATGCACCGGTAAGATTTGAAGAACAACTGTTGAAAGCTGAGGATGTATAACCTGTATTGATGGCCTTCGGATAAAAGAAATGGAAAACAACTCATGAAATGCTCCGGATGGGTGAAAAGAATTCTCACAATCGAAAACAATTTTTGAGAGGATGGCATTAAGATAGAATCACGAATCTCTGAGAGAGCGGATAAAATATGGAGGGAAAACTCTTCTTCGGTCTTCAAAATCTGAGAATAACGATGAGAAACAACACCATGAATCGTTTAGACACTCCGGAAGAATCAAAAACGAAGAGGTTGAGCCAACGAAGAAAAGAATTTGAAATGTCTTAGAGAAAGGCAATTGACTGATGACAATTCATTCTTATGTCAATTTTGAAATGAATTTGAGAATAACTCTGGTAAAATTAGAAGAGTCAGGTAAGATCCTGGAAAAAGACCTGTGGGTTAGGTCCCACTCAAAAGAAACACCGTTGAAAAGATTACTTGAAAAGGAGAATGCACCGGTTGAATTAAATGACTTGAATGAGATAACATCCTCGACAGAGCTTGAACGAATGTAGAGTGGAAACATGAATCTTTGAGATATCTCCAGCACTCCGGAACAATTAAATAGCGAGAAGTGAATTATTATGAGGTGCACCGGCATAAGAAAAGCATTGAAACGAGGAAAAGATATGATCGACAAAGCTTGAATTGAATCCACCGGAGAAGAAAAAGAATGAATAATGATGAACTTGAGGCTCCGTTAGTATCTTCATGAGCATCACCGGATAAGAAAATTGACGGAAAAGGAATGGAGAGGCTTCCCATCAATAAAGGATACTTGAATAAGAAATCTGAGTCCCTAAAGAAAACAAGGGAGGGAGGGCGGGAAAAACAAAGGCAACTTGGGATGGATGAAATGAACACCGTTGAGAAAGCTGAGATTGAATCTTGCCGATATTGAAAATGAACGGATCCGCTTGAAGAGAAACACACTGGTTGAAAAGGATTGTCATGACAATGTCGATTATCATGAAGGATTAGTACTCCCGTAGGAATACGAGAACACCACTTATAAAAGGTATGGAATCAACATTTGACTTCGAAGTAACTCGAATACCACAACTCAAAACAAAACAAAGGATTGGCTTGCAGAATAAGCCGGAACAAACATATGATAGAGATTTCGTCCAAAGTTTTCATGGTGGGACCTACACGGGCTCGATTGTATAGCACCATCATGTACAAGGCAGTGCACATGACATACGAAGCGTCCCCGAGTCAGCATAGCCAAGGACTCTTTAAGACACAACGAGACCACTGTAAAACCAACCGTGAATAGGCGGACCACTAGACGTCGAACCCCAATTTCATATCATATATCCGTCGGAAAGATATCCTAAGAGCTACTTGAATTTCCACTTATAAACTCCTGAAATTTTCCGGTTATGCAATCGGGTGTTGGGGATACAGGGGAAGCATAATATCTCACCCAAAACTAACAAATCCTACATCCAGCTGTATCCATCCTTCAACACATAACCAAGAAACCTTCGGAAATCGTCTACCTCAACCTTCGAAAAGCATCCGTTATACAAGTTATGGCGATACTCCCAAACTCCCGCCCCAGTACTGGGTGGCATCGAGGTCATCTCACCAACAACTGCATAAAAGAGATTTTCGATGTCGGCGAAACCAAACTCAGGTATTCCAGAACTGCAACGATAAAATTGTGACAACAACACCTCAGAGCTCAACTCCCCGGGACACTGCCACAACCCCTAAATGATAGGAGGCACCAAGAACAATGTTCTCGCCACAAAACCATCAGAACGATTCTAATATACCCGCATGATCCTAAATTTTTTTTAGTGAAATTTGAGAAGAGAAGAGTCAAAACTCTACGTCAGGATGGCTCACCAGAGCGACGAAGGGACTGAGGAGTAAAAATAAGTACTAACTCTCCGATATATATAATTCCTAAATGACTCAAAACATTTCTAGACTCAATAACGCCAGCGATTCGATCAAGCAGGGGGATCCTAAAGTCGGGGTAGGCTCTGATACCAACTTGAAACGCCCTCGATGTGGCTATATCTCCCACGTGTCGAAGCACGACTTAGAGGCATAACCGCATTGAAAGCAATGTCGCAAGTGAGGTAATCTTCGCAAACAACCCATGTAATACAATAAGGGAAAAGATACATAGTTGGCTTACACTCGCCACTTCACACAATTACATGAATTAAAGCATTACATCAATCAGATACAATCAAGGTACGACTACGGAACCAAAATAAAAGAAGACAACCCCAAATGCTACACAGATCTCCGATCGACCCAACTGGGCTCCACTAATGATCAACTGGAAAACGGAACAACATAAAGAACAAGATCTTCATCGAGCTCCTCCTTGAGCTTGGTTGCGTCATCCGCACGGTTCAACGACACCTGCAAGCTGGTTTTGGAAGTAACTGTGAGTCAGGGGACTCGGCAATCTCACACCCTCGCGATCAAGACTATTTAAGCTTATGGGTAAGGTAAAAGGTATGAGGTGGAGCTGCAGCAAGTGACTAGCTTATATGGTGGCTAACCTATTCGCAAAAGAGAGCGAGAAGAGAAGGCGAAAGCACGATCGAACAACTGTGATCAAGAAGTGATCCTAGAACAACCTACGTCAAGCATAACTCCAACACCGTGTTCACTTCCCGGACACCGCCGGAAAGAGACCATCATGGTAACACACATGGTTGATGTATTTTAATTAAGGTCAACTTCAGATTTTCTACAACCGGACATTAACAAATTCCCATCTGCCCATAACCGCAGGCACGGCTTTCGAAAGTTCAAATCCCTGCAGGGGTGTCCCAACTTAGCCCATCACAAGCTCTCATGGTCAATGAAGGATATTCCTTCTAGCGGGAAGACCCGATCAGACTCGGAATCCCGGTTACAAGACATTTCGACAATGGTAAAACAAGACCAGCAAAGCCACCCGAATGTGCCGACAAAACCTGATAGGAGCTGCACATATCTCGTTCTCAAGGCACGTCGGACTGTCCAAACTTCCGGTAGGCCAGCCCAGAGTTGCCCCTGGTGGCCACCGGCGGCTGACAAGGTGGACCAACACTCAGAGGAGCACTGGCCCCGGGAGGGTTAAAATAATGATGACCCTTGAGAGCGCGATTCCCAAGGGAAAAGAAAAGGCTAGGTGGCAAATGGTAAAACAAAGGTTGGGCTTTGCTGGAGGAGTTTTATTCAAAGCGAACTGTCAAGGGGTTCCCATTATAACCCAACCGCATAAGGAACGCAAAATCCGGGAACATAACACCGATATGACGGAAACTAGGGCGGCAAGAGTGGAACAAAACACCAGGCATAAGGACGAGCCTTCCACCCTTTACCAAGTATATAGATGCATTAATTAAATAAGAGATATTGTGATATCCCAACCAAATAGACATGTTCCAACAAGGAACAACACCTCCATGTTCCAACAAGGAACAAACTTCAATCTTCACCTGCAACTAACAACGCTATAAGAGGGGCTGAGCAAAGCGGTAACATAGACAAACAACGGTTTGCTAGGACAAGGTGGGTTAGAGGCTTGGCTTAACAATATGGGAGGCATGATAAGAAAGTGGTAGGTATCGCAGCATAGGCATAGCAAAAGAGCGAGCGTCTAGCAAGCAAATATATAAGTGATTTCGAGGGTATGGTCATCTTGCCTGAAATCCCGCAAGGAAGAAGAACGAGTCCATGAAGAAGACAAACGGACGTAGTCGAACGGGTTCTCATGAACGCGACGTTACCGGAACCAACCCGAAGAAGCAAACACCGGAAAGAAGCACACAACATAGTAAACAACCAACACATGAACACGGTATGATATGCGGGATGCGGTATGTGATGCATATGCAAGATTTGACAAGGAATGATTAAACATTCCCTCAACTTGGAAAACCAAGAGTGCCACTGGAAAGGTGAGGTGATTTCGGTTGAAATCGATATAAAGATCACCGGAATCGGATGCACGGTTTGGAAAAGGCAAGAAAAACAAATATGGCACCGGTCTGCGATAAACAGCAAGTAGCCATCTAAATGCATCATGATAAATATGCTACAGCACTCAAACATGACAAAAAATACATGGCAGGGATCCACTCATGATGCTTGACAAAAGATGAACACTGAGCTACGGCTAATTCATCCAATAACAGGTTCAAACAAGCATGGCAAAAGTGCAAACGATGACAGGTTTAAGACTTAGTGAAATTAACACAAGCCTGGAATTTATCATCAGAAAGCACACTTTAGAGCATGAAAACTACATGCTACAGGAACTTAACATGGCAAGGCAAGGCATGGCATGAAGCTAATCAAAGCACTTAACAAAAGTCCCTTAGTGACCTTGAGCCAAAAGGGATCAGAAAATACAATTGCAAGCATGTGAACAGAGCAAAAACATAAACAGATTCAGACTTTGTGAAAAACTGGGGCATGCAAATTAGTTAACGAGTCGGCATGTTTACGAGCTCGATGCACTCACTACAGAGCATGGCATGACAAACTAAGAATACACCCATCAAGAATACATGGCATAGAAGCTAGACGTGGAAAGAACAACAACATAGCATGCACGGATCAATAGCAACATCCTCGGCAAAATCGCTAAACATGTCAACAATCTTCCAGGATTCATGATATTGCAAAAGTAGAACTCGATTGACTCAAGCTATGGTGCTCCATAAATACAAACAAAGACATGTATGGATAGAGCACCACAATGTTAACAAATCATCTTTACTGATCATCCTCAAAAAAGGCACGGATCACTAGGAAACAACATGAACATATGGCATAACGACAAAATCAGGACAAGGACTTAGTGAAATTCTAAGTCCCTGAAATCAGCATTACCGATTACGCTACTTTGCAAGCTTCTTCTAGTCACCACAAACACCACAAAAATACATGGCAAGCACCTCTGTAATATGGCATGGCATATAACAAAACACATGTAGAGCTCAGGGTCATATAATGCACACATTAAACATGGAAAAAATGACAAATATCTATTTGATGAAACATATCTGACAAATTACTCACATGGCCCTCTTCCAACAGCATTTCGGGCATCAAGATTAGCTCAAATGAAAATGATGCAATGAGATGAAATGATGTACTCGCCGAGACAAACATTTTGATATGCTACACGCGCGAAACAGAGCTACGACGAGAGAGTTATGACATGCGGAAAAATGCAAAAAGATTAGGGGAAAACGGGGACTTAGAAGAAATAGACCTCACCCAGATCTAGGGGTTGGGCAGCGCACGAACCGAGGCGGCGGCGGATCTCGCCGGATCCGCGCCGGAGAAGGCAGGCGCGGCGGCGAGAGCTCCGGGCAGAGGAGGAGCTCGCCGGATCCGGGGCTGGGGTAGAGGGACCCGGCCGGAGGAGGGGTGGGCGCGGCGCCGGTGAGGACAGGGCGGCGCGGGCGTGCTGACGACAGTAGGCGAGGCGGCGGCCGGACGGAGCGATGCGGGAGCATCGGTGAGGCTGACCGGCGGTGGCGCGGCGTTGTCCCGCGGCGAGGCGGCGGCCGGAACACACACCGGGCGGCGGGAGGCGCGGGAGCGCGCCCGGTCGGTGGCGGCGACGCGCGGGCTGCGCGGGCCTGCTGCGGGCCGGGCGGGCCGGACGGCGGCGGCAGGTGGAGCGGCCACGTGGCAGGCGCTGACTGGCGGCGGACGGCGGCGCGATTACGTCCGGTCCGGGACGGACATGTCCGGCGCGCGGAGGGGAATTTTTAGGGTTTCGGGACCCGAGATTTGGACGGGGTGCACATATTTATAGGTAGAGGGAGCTAGGAGAGTCCAAATGAGGTGCGGTTTTTGGACACGCGATCGTGATTGAACGGCCGAGATGGTGGAGGAGGTTTAGGAGGGTTTTGGGCCAAATTGGAAGGGTGTTGGGCTGCAACACACATGAGGCCTTTTCGGTCCCTCGGTTAACCGTTGGAGTATCAAACGAAGTCCAAATGGCACGAAACATGACAGGCGGTCTACCGGTAGTAAACCAAGGCCGCATGGCAAGTCTCGGTCCAATCCGAAAATGTTTAACACCCGCACACGAAAAGAGGTAGAAAGGGACACCGGATGACATAGGAGCGCCAGATTGCAAAACGGACAACGGGGAAAATGCTCGGATGCATGAGACGAACATGTATGCAAATGAAATGCACATGATGCCATGATATGCAATGCATGACACGCAAGCAATGACAAGGCAAAAACAGCGAATAACTGGAGGGCACCTGGCACATCGGTCACGGGGCGTTACACCGGAGTAGTTGCAGGTGTGATATCCCGAACACTATCCGATGGCACAGTTATGTCATGCTCATCGTGATTATGCAGCGCACCTGACATGGGCTCGAATCTGTCGAAGATCAAGTCTCCGCAGATGTCGGTAGTGTAGTTTAAGTTTCCGACCCTGACCTGATGGCCAGGGGCATAGCTCTCGATCTGCTCCAGCTGGCCAAGTGAGTTGGCCCGCAGTGCGAAGCCGCAGAATACGAAGATCTGTCCGGGGAGGAAAACCTCACCCTGTACCACATCGTTACCGAAGATTGAAGGAGCCATCAAGGCTTACGGTGATGACACAATGGAACTCTCATTGAAAGCACCAATGTCAGTGTCAAAATCGGCGGATCTCGGGTAGGGGGTCCCGAACTATGCGTCTAAGGCAGATGGTAACAGGAGGCGGGGGACACGATGTTTACACAGGTTCAGGCCCTCTTGATGGAGGTAATACCCTACGTCTTGCTTGATTGATCTTGATGATATGAGTATTACAAGAGTTGATCTACCACGAGATCGTAGAGGCTAAACCCTAGAAGCTAGCCTATGGTATGATTGTATGTTGTCCTACGGACTAAATCCTCCGGTTTATATAGACACTGGAGGGGGCTAGGGTTACACAGAGTCAGTTACAAGGGAGGAGATCTACATATCCGTATTGCCAAGCTTGCCTTCCACGCTAAGGAAAGTCCCATCCGGACACGGGATGAAGTCTTCAATCTTGCATCTTCATAGTCCAAAAGTCCGGCCAAAGGATATAGTCCGGCTGTCCGGAGACCCCCTAATCTAGGACTCCCTCACTTACTCTTCTGGTACTTCGCCAGATAAATCTTCTGCACTACAATTTCTTCGAAAACGAGGAGTGAATGAAAATTTATGCATTGAAGAAGTGGGAGTCGACCTTGAACTTTGTGTTCATGCCCATGGACCCGATGTGGAATTATCATGGAAGCTTCTTGTGATAATAATAATCCCCTTGTTATAAGTTCATCTGGTATCTATGTTTGGTCCTTTGCAACCATGGTCCTAACCATGATTGTTCTTCCTTGATCCCATTTCATGGACAAGATAAAGCACTTGTCTTCTGCAAACCAATATGCCTGCCCAACTTCTATCATGATTTACCCTCGAGTGTTACCCCTTGGTATCTCGAGAATATCACAGTAACTACATAACTTCTTATGAGTTCTTCATCGAACTACTATTGATCACCAATTCCAATATCCCCGGGTTCTGAGTGGTTGGTCAGTCGAGGACACTGATAGTTGAAGCAAGTCCGCACTATGATTCGACAACTACTAGTAATCTTCATTGCTTATGAGTTTGTGCTCGATCATGTCATTCCTAGTCTATTGGCTACACCATCATCGTCATGCTAAAGCTTGACCGTGCTACCTATGTCCTTCATCCCTGGAACACACTCTCGACAGTGCGCTAAGCTACATCAAGTTTTCAACATCATATTGTTTGTCTTGAAAGGCAGCTCTGACTCTGAGATTGCATATTATTTGTGGGTCAAATAACCTTTTGCTTCACCATCCCTTTTGCTCGATGTCATCGATGATCGATTACATCTTCAAGAAACCTCACGACAAATGTGTCGTGATCATCATCAACTTTCTAAACTCTCCTAGGATATCAATCGAATTCATGATGAGAAATACCATCCTAGCCCCTCAATGATTTGTGTTATCATCGACAACATTCTTTCCTTCCCCCAACACAAACTTGTTCGTATAATTTTGGAAATACATCCTTTTTGACATGTCGATGGATTGCTGCTGAACCCATCGGCCACATCCTCATCTTTTTCCTGATAAAATTGCATGAGTTGTTCTAGAAAATTCCCAATGGATCATTTGTGTTCTCAAGGTCTGATCCTTACCTGATGACCTTGTCAATGCTATCTTGAAGCATGTATGTGGTACTCCGATCTTCAATAAGAACATTTGAAGCACAATGCTATATTTTCTTTATCAATTATCCTAACACTGTTGTATGGTTAATGTCATGAAATTCCTCTCCCCTCACCTAAATGGTTTTCTACTTTCTATCATGTCATGGGTATCATGCTTTGCTTGTCCTTGAGAAGGATATACCCCTGAAATATGTGTTTAAACACATTTTCCTTTCCATTTTTCTGTTTAATCTGATAATTGTATCTTCCTTTCCATTGTTTTGTTTAACCATTCTTATGATCTATATGATATAAGCAGTAATATTTCCCTGCTTATGTAAACACCTCGATGTACAACTCTGTCAGTAAAGCACTGTTACTATTGTTGATGACATTCCGGTAACCACTGATGGACGAGAACTTTGCCTATTGGTCCGCCTCATTTGAACGAGCAAGAAAATGGTTCTCTTCGTCCCTCGCCCTTGGTACCAACGTTGTTGCCAACATAACTGACAGGTTGTCCTCTGCCATGCCTTGCTATCATCCGTGCAAGATGTCAGTGCCTTTCCTCCCTTTAACCCACATGGTGAGCCCATAACCCACAATTCCTTAGGATCGAAACCTGACTCTCCTGTACACCATTGTTTCCAAAGTTATTTATCACACTGGCTTCGACTGTAATTCACGAGCCACCTTCCTAGAGATGATCTACTCTAGTATCTAATGCAATAATTATTTTTGTTGCTCTGAACCCCTTTCACCTTTTGATTAGGCATCGAATGATTGATTGCCCACTCGAAACTTCTCATGGTACCTTCTTACTTTGCTCTCAATACTTCTTAAGTTTCAATTCGAGAGTTATTTTCTTCCACCTCCCCTGGTGTTATCTACCAGGTGATCAACCTTATCGAGGAACGTTCTTTCGAAGTTACCCCTTGTCCTTCTTAAGTACGATGAAGACCCCGAAGAGAAGATAATGACTTCATCATGATGGCCTAAAATAGAGGAATGAAGACATCAATGTAATGGATCGACCTCTTCAAGAAGAGCAACAAGGACTGAGAAGATCCGTTAGAATTTAGTAACCAAACTTTCCCCTTACTCCACCTCTTAAATCTCGGGACGAGATTCTTGTAGTGGAGGAGATTTGCAACACCCCCAGTGTCATACTACAATAACCTCACCCTAATGATTCCTTGTCAGCATGATTTACTAAGCTAATTGTCACTTAACTAAATCAAAGCCATTTTCAAATTTAAAATATGTCAAATAAATTGTTTGTTCAATCAGTAAAACTAAAATGTTGCATTATTATATAATTTCCTATGCTCAATTGTCATATTGAAACCAACTTCATTTGGCTCACAGATAAATTCCTAGTAATATAGTAAATGATGCATCAGCAAATATTTTGACCTTTTCAAAAATAAAACAATTACTTATGCCTTTCAAAAATTGTGAAGCTTTGTGTGTGGTCTAGGAATAATATGTGTAATTTATGTGTGAGGTTTCATGTGCAACAAAAATATTTTACTAACTAAACAAAGTGGAAAACATAAGTAATCATAGAAAACAAAAGGAGATAAGGGTTAAAAAAACTAAAGCACTCACGTGCACTTTGGCCCACCTGCTACAGGAAGGCCCAGCCCAACTTACCCCTGTCTTCTTCCTCACTATTCACCACAGTCGCGCTTGATGCACGAGCCGCGTTTGTGGCCAGGATGGACACACGCCGGCCATCCCGCGGCGCGTGGAGATGGATAAGGGCCCCTCTTCCTCCATAGAGAAACCCTAGTTTCATTCCCCTCTCCCTCCCACTCGCTCTCCTCGCTGGACACCGCCGCCATGGCCGTCGCCATCTATGCGCTATCCGACGTCCCCTTCGCCTAGGACCGCACCAGGGGCTCCGCTTCCGCTTCCTCGACTCCTACGCCAAGCCACGTGAGCCGGGACGGTCCCGAAACACAGTCCTGACCACTTCTTCTTCTGGACGTCGAGCTCATCACCATCGTCCGCTCCGGCAAGTCCTCCCCGGGCCTTCTCAGCAACGTTGGTGAGGTTCCGTCCCTCCTCCGCCTTGCCATAGCTCACCGTACCAGCACTGGTCGCCTCCCCCATATACTCTCATAGCCGCCATGGACGGAGATATGCTCCCCATGCTGCCGGTCCCGCGCGACCACAGCCTCCCTCGCGCGCTCGCCCCATACGCCCTCGCCGCGTCGGGGTTGTGCTCTCCGCGCGCCCCGCCGGCCCGCGCCTTCCCCAACTGCGTTCGTCGAGCCCTGTCCGCCGTACTTACGCGTGCGCCACCTACAGACCATGGCCGCCCCCTGCTAGGCTCGCTGCCACCTGCTGTTAGTACAGCTGCTGCCGCTGATGCCCAAGGCCGCCGCCACCGACGCGCCCTTGCCCGGGCGCCCGTGCGTGGCCTCGCCATCGCGTACTACTACCCATAGTGCTGCTACCCATTGAAGCACCTGCTGCTACATCCTACTACTACGCTGCTGCTCTGCTGAACCTACTATTACTACTAACTACTATAGCTGCTACTATGGTTAGCTTTACAAATATCACATTGACTAACCCTATAGACAACCACTAAACTGCAGCAAAACAACTACTAGCATGCCAGAAACAAATATGAGTAGAAAGTATAGTTGACAAGCTTCATTTTATCCCACTGGACCAAATCCTTTCGATGTGTGGATTAATTCCTACGAAAATCACAAAGTTCAATGTTCTGTTAACAGAAAAGCCGAAAACTGCTTTATTTTCATAGCTACTTTAGAGCCGTTGATGATCAAACAAATGAACTTTAATATGGATGAAAGGGATACTAACATGTAGATTGGAGAGAAGTGCTCACAATTGATATAAGGCACAAAATCATAGGATGTACAGAACAATAGTTGTAGCTTTTCAAAAATAGCTTAGTGATGTTTAAAACTAGCAAATTCTCAGACTTAGCAGAATTTCAGGGATTTTTCTATGAAAGTTGCTCGGAAAAATCCAACGAATCCGAATGCGCGGTCCATTCAACTGTCACATGCCCCTAACATGCTGAACATGGAACCGTCAAACCTCTTTCATATGTCCGGAATTCGTCTAACGCCGGGAATTCTGTCAGGACCCCGATACCAAGTCACATCGACCTAGCCGGTAACACCCCATATCACTTTGCGGCCTCACGCATGGTATTCCCACGGGTGTCGCCTTACCATGGCCCGGGACCGTTTGCGCCTTTTGGCTCACATATATGATAGTGTCGCTAGCATCCATATGACAGAGAACCCGGGATGACATGGCTAGTCCTGAACCCAAAGCGGCACCAACCTATGGGGACAGGCATACATGAATCACATCGAGCATGTCGGTCAGCAGCGTGTGAATCCGGGCTGTAGCACTGGGCTAACAGGACTCCGGGAACCCGGGCTATAGCAGGCTAGGAAGGACTCCGGATGTCACCGCGTGACATTTCCCTGAAGGGACAGAGACATGAACGAAGTGAAACACATGCCGGCCAGTCAAGTGTCCTGAGCAATAGTGCTGGGCTAGCAGGACTCCGGTGAACTGGGCTGTAGCGGACTACTATGGCTCATGGAAGCACTAGACTACATTTCCCCATAAGAGAGGCTACCAAGGATAAACAACTAGATTGTCGGATCCCACACATACCAAGCATTTCAATCATACACACAATATGCTCGATATGTGTAAATACAACATGGCATCACAACATAAATCTACGACTCAAGTATTTATTCATTAGGCTCCGAGGAGCGAGATATTACAAACATGGGTCTCATGACCCAACAATCATAGCATACAAATCAAAGCACATGCGGAAGCTTAACATGTCTGAGTACAGACATCTACAAATGAAAAAGGCTAAGAAGCCTGACTATCTACCAGATCCTGCCAAGCGCACAAGATTGTAGCTGAGGTATCAAGCTAAAAGTCAAAGTCCACGTGGAACTACTAGCGAGACTGAAGTCTCTCTGCAAAACATAAATTAAGAAAACGTGATTACAAATGTACCCAGCAACACTTACATCAGAACTAACTACATATGCACCGGTATCAACAAAGGGGTAGTGGAGTTTAACTGCAGCAAGCCAGCTTTGACTCAGTGGCTAACCTGAACTACAACTGCAAGCAACTCTTTTGAGGTGGCGCACACGAGTCCACATATTCACCATATCAATAAACCACTATGGATCCGCTCCCGTCTCCCTACGAGAAAGCCATCCATAGCACTCACGCTTATCTTGCACATTTTAGAGTATCCACTTTCACTTGTCTATGAACTGTATACGCAACCAAGTAGTCCTTTACCGCGGACGCGGCTATTCGAATAGATGATGTTAACCCTGCAGGGGTGTACTTCTTCATACACGCTCTCACCACTTACCTTCGTTTACACGACATGTACTCGGGAACCTTCAAGCGGAAGCCCAACGAGGGTGTCGGCCACGGCCTACCTAAACACTCAAGTCTCTAGTCCAGGTTTATCGCCTATCCAGGTTCCATCCGCAGGGAGTCCGGCCGAGGTTTCCACATACGACCCCGAACGATGTGTACAGGGTTCCGAGACACCAAACGGGCGCCCGGCATGCCCGGCCACGGTGTATCTACCGCATCATAGCCCACCCCTGGGGTCAGTGCTACGCACGGCCGCCAACACATATCCTACAAACACCAGAAACTAGTTGCAACTCCTGGACACATATCCTTGGCCGAACTATGCCCGGCTAGAATGGGATGCGGACGACGAAGAAATTCGCTGCCCACCCACCACCCACTTAGTAGCCTCTGTCGATGATTTAACCGACATGCTCGATTTCGACTCTGAAGACATCGACGGCATGGACAACGATGCAGGAGAAGAACGGGAACCAGTGCCCACAGGGCGCTGGACAACCACTTCACCACATGACATATACATGGTGGATACACCCAAAGAAAACAATGATGAAGAACGACAGGATGAAGCGAAGAATAGCTCCCTCGAGAAGCAATCAAAGTGTCGGTTGCCGCCGCCTTGAAGCAATCAAAGCTCATGTGGTTAAGAAGCCGAGAGGGTCAATTAAGGATCCCAATGCATGGTAGTAACTGGTTCTTAAGTCACACATACAGATCTCGGTGCTTAAGGACGGTTTCAATGAAACAACCCACCATGTACTCCTACATGGCCTCTCATCGATACCTTTACCAAATCGTGTTCAACACACTTAGCTCACACACGGTAGGACATGTTCACAACTTTCCAATTCATCCCCGATGAATCAGACCTGACACAACTCTAAGCAATAGCAGGCATGACAAACAAGCATGAATGAGTAGGCACATCAGGGCTCAAACAACTCCTAGACATGCTAGTGGGTTTCATCTATTTACTGTGGCACTGACAGGTCATGCAGAGGATAAGGGGTTCAACTACCGCAGCATGTAACAGATGAATCGTTATTGTCCTAATGCAATAAAAGAGAGATGGAGCGAGAGAGTGGGATTGTATCGTAATGAACAAGGGGGGTTTTGCTTGCATGGCACTTCTGAAGATAGTATATCTTTTCATCGGTGTCATCGAACTTATCGCCGAAACAACGTCTACTAAGGAGGGACAAATACCGGCAACAGAGAGGAAACACAATCAATGCAATGCCACAATATGATGCATGATCATGACATGTCAATATGCTATGGTTTGAGCTAATGCAACTAGAAACCAGATTAAATTAAGTTGGTTTGAACTAAGGGTTCAAATTCAAACTCCATATGTGCTTATTTAAATGCCAATTATGCAAATTGCCATATACAGCTACCTTAGGTTGTTTAATCATGCATGCAAATGCCATAAACAGATTCCTTGAATTTTCCTGATCATTTTTCATATATAATTTATTTCATTCTGAGCTACGGTTGATTTTATATGATTTTTAGAAGTTTTAACTGTTTTCTAGAATTTTCTGAATTATTTAAAAATCCAGAAAATCACTTACTACGTCAGCATGACATTGGGGTGATGTCAGCAGGTCAAAGGCGCCAGCCCAGGTCAAACCTGACGGCTGGGACCCACATGTTAGTGTAACAACTAACTAACAAAGTTAGTTAGTGTTACGTTAGCACTAACCTAGGTTAATTAGGGCCTAGGCCCACTGGTCAGTGGCTAAACTAACTGTCAGGGTTAGTTAGCACTAGTCTAAATCTAACTAAAGATTAACAGAGACGGGCCCGCACGTTAGTGACCCTGGGGGGTCAAACAAGGTCAACCCCAAGTCAGCGGGGTCAAACCCATCGGCGACTCAACGCCGGCGAGGCCTGAGACGACGGCGCGGCTCGGAAAACGCCCATAGGGCACGGACGAGGCCGTTCTTGGGACCGTTGGAAAGATCTTGCAGGCGCGCGTCGAGTGGTGGTGGAGGCCGGGCCTATGGTGGCCGGAGCCGACGACGGCGAGCTCCAAGGCGGCGGCCGGAGTTCGGCCGACGACGGGTTCGGTGCTACGGTGTGCAAACAAGCGCAGCGTGGCGCTGGGAAGACTCTACGCGCGGCGGTGAGCATGTTGGGCGCACGCCCGGGACCAAATGGTCACCGGAGCGTCACTGGCGATGAGCGCAGGCGGCGGCGCGTGCGGGTGAACGCGGGGCAGCAGCTACGGCGTGCGAGAGAGGGAGCAGAGAAGGGAAGCAGGGGTAGGAGCTCACTGCGGGGTCGGAGACGGTCTCAGTGAGCTCGGGGAGGCGAAGACGATGGAAAATCGATGGCGGCGATCCTCGGTGGCCGAGGAGGGGAACGGCGGAGCTGGCGGCATCCAGGGCTTCCGGCGCCTTCCGTCTTGGTGAGGAGGAAGAGGGGGACGAGGCGGGGCTTCTTGGCATGTCTGCGAGGCGAGGGGAGCACGGTGGTCGTGGCAAACGGCGTCGATGGCGATGGCAGCGCTCGGCTGTGGGGAGGAGAGCGAGACAGAGGAGGGGAAAACTCGGGGGAGAGTGAGGGAGGTCCAGGGGGTGCGTGGCGTCTCCCAAAGGCATCCAGGAACCAAGGGGGGCGGCAAGCAGGAGGTGGCCGGGGCGCGTGGCCGGCGCGCGGCGACCACGCGCACGGCGTCCGACTGGCGGGAGCTGGACGACGACTGGCAGCGCCAGGTGGTGGGCTGGGCCGCTTCTGCCATGTAAGGCCCAGGTGAGGTGCACAGGTAACCTCTCTCTCTCTCTCTCCTTTTATTTCTGTTGTCTATTTTCTGTCGGTTTGTTTTGATTTAGTAGGGGTACTAAAAAAATTTATTTGCTTCTGTAAATTATTGTATGGACTAGAGATATTATTCTAGAGCCCCACAATAATTTCCAAAATTATTGGGCATGTATTTCTTTTATAACAGAAATAAAGCCAATTCAAATACATTATGATTTAATTCAAATGCCCAAAATAAATATTTCTGTGACTCCAAAAATATTGGTTTGAATTTTACCTCCTACCAATATTTTCTCAGAGTAACAGGAACATTTCCTTGGACTCATTTGATGAGAATTAAATGTTGATTATTTTTGAACTGGTTTCTGAGGGTTTCAACAAACCTCAATTCAACTTTCAGAAATTTTGGCCATGATGCATGAGTGGAGATGCAACTATTCCACTCAGGTATTCTAGGGCTGTGACAACTCACCCCTACTAAACAAGAATCTCGTCCTGAGATTCAAGACGTGAGGTAAGAAGACAGAGGGGGCACAAGACCAACACAATCTTCGCAATCCAGGTTGCACCTCATAAGGTTGTTGATTCGTTGCATACGTTGATCTTGACATCCTCGCTTTTGAAATCTTCATTCACGCGATGACGACAGAAAGAAACTATACTAGGATTGATCTTCTTGAAGATCGAGCTATACAAAATCAACTCGCAGAATGAGATGTTGAAACATCTCGAGTTGAGACATAGAACACATCGAGAGGGATGGAAGAACAACGACGGGGTTTGATTTGGTGGGCAACAATTCCACGCTTAGAAAGATGGTGGGTGGTGTCAAGGTGGTGAGGAAATAATTGCCATGATCCCGTAATGGGGCACCTTGGGAAAGGTGACTTGTTGGACTATTCCCTTAAGTGGCAAAAAGAATTACTTTTGATCCATAGATCATTGAAACTCTTCATACCATCTTAAGGCAATTTATAATTGATCGTTTGAAAGAGCTCGAAGGAATGGCATACTCGGACTAGGATGGATGATGTGGACTACCTTGTTGAAGACAACGCAATGGATGACTTTGCTTATCACCGGAAATGAATGGGACCCATGACAGGAACACTTTTGAAGATGATCCTGGACAGCAACTTTTGAGAAGGACAACCCATGGAAAATTGGCACGATGGGGTGCAAGCTGGGAACAAAATGCAAATGTTGGGAATGTTCCAACCATCATATCAGCCCGAGATTCAGATCTGGTTGGAAACAGGATATTTCAGACAACATGTCCGGAAAAGAAAGTTTGCAACACAAACCGACAAGATGGAGTTGCGAGATTCTCGGGGAATGAACTAAGATAGCAAGATCCAAAACATGAGCTGGTTCTGCTACATACATGTGAACACACTGTCCCATACAAGCATAACCACGTAGTAGTCTTATAATAAAACACTAACGAGTTCAGGTGGGGCACCATCAACGAGGATATCGAAGCCTTGTGCATGAACTAGTATTTGCACAACAACTCCTTTTCCTCGAACAAATCAATCAGTGGCTTGGTGTGCTAGGAATACATATAGAATGAAGGTTGCAAGTCTCCAAACCATAGAATACTTCGCACATATGCATGACTGACTTGGGATGGTCCCGAAGGAAACAAAAATAAACTTTCTTGAATTCACAACGGCAACTTACATCAAATGCACGTGAATTAGAGGAAGTCACTCCTTTCATCCGAACGTATACCTCATGAGCGGACCATGAAGGAAATGCTTACAAAGTTTCCAATACTAGTGTAATGTTCAACATTAATCACGGGGGAGACACAATGCTGCTGATGGGCTCAACAGCAACTCATCGGAACTTCCTTATCACTGGACTTCCACCATCATGTAAACACGGTGATAGCATTGGTCAGACCAAAAGATGTAATGGTGTATGCTCAAGGGATCAACGACGAGTAAGACAACATTACGAACATCACTGGTTCTGATTTGACCTGACAATAGCCCATACTCAAGTCAAAGTTTTGACAAGGCAATAGATCCAACAACTGATCATGAGGACCAGTCGATGGAGATATCATCTTTCTTCAACACACACACACAAAAAGATATCCCTTAACATGAACTAAGTCAGACAAGCTTTTATCTTCCAACTCTCCAAGTTGTTGTCTAGCTCAACCAACTAGCTCAGGGATATCCAACACAGATTCTTGGAGAAGGGGTGATTTATAAGAAGACCAACTTGATCACGAACTCAACATAGCGGTCAGGTGACAACCAGGTAATACTTCCGAGAAGATCTTCGGAAAATCACAAACCACTGATATGACTCTAAGCTCAAGAACAATCTTGCTTTTCAAGGCAAGATGATATGATCGAAAGAGTGAGGGATTGACACAATCCCAACTCATGGATCGAAGAGTGCACCAGAAATAAGGACTAGGTAGCACAATCAATCTTAGGATGATGATTTAATAATCAACACTCTAAGAATGAGAATATTGTCCATTTACTACAAAGCAATGAGTTGCTCGGAGTATTGATTTCACACATCACAATTCACTTGTCAGCATTTTGGTTACAACAACACGGGACCGAGGAATGAATAATGATGGCGAGAAGTATCACTGCGTCAAGAATTCATAAGAGGTGGTGCAATTCTCATGACATTCTTGACATAAAGATGGTAACACTCCATGGTAGAACAGAGCAAAAGCTGGATTGGCATTTTGATCTGCGAAATACAACTACTTTGACCAGTCCAAGAAATGGATGAGGTGCTGGAGTTTTTTTTCCTAGTCATACCGGAATAGAATGGCTTGATGGACCACAAAGATAATAGACATCAATATCACAAATGCTCAACTACCCCTGTCTATCAATTGATAGACGAGGGCCAGAAAATAACTAAAGAGGGACAACACAAAAGAACATATGATTTTTGAGTTGTGGGTGCGTAGATTAGCATGTTGAACGAGTTCAACATAATTCTTCCGGATAACCCATGCAGAAAGGTAGAACTAGCAGAATCACAATTATGAATGGAGAACTCCTCAAGAGTACTCTAATTGTGATCTTTTGATCCAACAAACTTCTGCCATAAGTGGTTCATAGTATTTGGAAGAAGGAAATACCACAGACCTCGAGGACTAATGCAAAGGTTACTAATAACCTAAAGGAACAAGCAAACACTATCAACATGAAGTAAGTAGGGTGAATCTCGGGTTCAAAACCCAGAAATAGAAGGCCTACTAACTAAATGGCATCACGAGATGCTTTCGAGGTTGGTGGCCAGAATCATCACACCGGGAACACAAAACACGACTAGATTACTAGGTGACTCCCTAAAACACCTAGGGTCATAATAATAGCTCCAACATATATACCGAGGCAATAGAGTACCTCAACGCACCGGTTAGTGTGCTTATTCTGACCAAAAGGACATCGGGAACGGAAATAAAGGATTTGCAAATGCATCAAACTATTTAGTAACCTGGGATGACTCGGCCAGCATAATGGTTGTAAATGCTCAAAAAGAATTGAGACATCCTGCAAAATGGTGGCATAACCACTCAACATCATCATATCAAGGTTCTGGTTCAATTGACAACATACTAAAAGTAGTAGAAACTGAATTGAGGCCTAGAACCAGCAATCCTATAAGTCTCTATCGTAGTAACTCGTTATCCTAATAGATAGATGAGAAGGCCTAGTTCTTAATCCTCGTAGAAGAGAAGAGGATGACTCAGATCAGAAGAGCATAAGGTAAAGGAGTAAAAATAGCCTTACGTTCCCTTCCACAATGATTTCCCCTACATATAACTAAAGCATTTCTAGACTCAACTTTGACCAGTTGGCTTGGTAATCCTACAGGCAGTCAGGCTCTGATACCAAAGTTGTCAGGACCCCGATTCCAAGTCACATCGATCTAGCCGGTAACACCTCATATCACTTTGCGACCTCACACACGATATTCCCACGGGTGTCGCCTTACCATGGCCCAGGACCGTTTGCGCCATTTGGCTCACGTATATGATAGTGTCGCTAGCATCCATATGACAGAGAACGCGGGCCGACATGTCTAGTCGTGAACCCAAAGCGGCACCAACCTACGGGGACAGGTATACATGAATCACATCGAGCATGTCGGTCAGCAGCGTGTGAATCCGGGCTGTAGGACTGGGCTAACAGGACTCCGGGAACCCGGGCTGTAGCAGGCTAGGTAGGACTCCGGATGTCACCGTGTGACATTTCCCCGAAGGGACAGAGACATGAACGAAGTGAAACACATGCCGGCCAGTCAAGTGTCCTGAGCAGTAGTGTTGGGCTAGCAGGACTCCGGTGAACCGGGCCGTAGGTGACTACTATGGCTCATGGAAGCACTAGACTACATTTCCCCATAAGAGAGGCTGCCAAGGATAAACAACTAGATTGTCGGGTCCCACACATACCAAGCATTTCAATCATACACACAATATGCTCGATATGTGTAAATACAACATGGCATCACAACATAACTCTACGACTCAAGTATTTATTCATTAGGATCCAACGACCGAGATATTACAAACATGGTTCTCATGACCCAACAATCATAGCATACAAATCAAAGCACATGCGGAAGCTTAACATGTCTGAGTACAGACATCTACAAATGAAAAAGGCTAAGAAGCCTGACTATCTACCAAATCATGCCGAGGGCACAAGATCGTAGCTGAGGTATCAAGCTAAAAGTCGAAGTCCACGTGGAACTACTAGCGAGACTGAATTCTCTCTGCAAAACATATATTAAGCAAATGTGAGTACAAATGTACCCAGCAAGACTTACATCAGAACTAACTACATATGCATCGGTATCAACAAAGGGGTAGTGGAGTTTAACTGCAGCAAGCCAGCTTTGACTCAGTGGCTAACCTGAACTACGACTGAAGCAACTCTTTTGAGGTGGCGCACACAAGTCAACATATTCACCATATCAATACACCACTATGGATCCGCTCCCGTCTCCCTACGAGAACGCCATCCATATCACTCACGCTTATCTTGCGCATTTTAGAGTATCCACTTTCACTTGTCTATGAACTGTATAGGCAACCAAGTAGTCCGTTACCGCAGACGCGGCTATTCTAATAGATGATGTTAACCCTGCAGGGGTGTACTTCTTCATACACGCTCTCACCACTTACCGTCGTTTACACGACATGTACTCGGCAACCTTCAAGCGGAAGCCCAACGAGGGTGTCGGCCACGGCCTACCTAAACACTCAAGTCTCTAGTCCAGGTTTATCACCTATCCAGGTTCCATCCGCAGGGAGTCTGGCCGAGGTTTCCACATACGGCCCCGAACGATGTGTACAGGGTTCCGAGACACCAAACGGGCGCCCGGCATGCCCGACCATGGTGTATCTACCACATCATAACCCACCCCTGGGGTCACCGCTACGCACGGCCGCCAACACATATCCTACAAACACCAGAAACTAGTTGCAACTCCTGGACAGAGGACTAGGGTGGTTAAGAAGCCGAGAGGGTCAATTAAGGATCCCAATGCATGGTAGTAACTGGTTCTTGAATCACACATACAGATCTCGATGCTTAAGGACGGTTCCAATGAAACAACCCACCATGTACTCCTATATGGCCTCTCATTGATACCTTTACCAAATCGTGTTCAACACACTTAGCTCACACACGGTAGGACATGTTCACAACTTTCCAATTCATCCCCGATGAATCAGACCTGACACAACTCTAAGCAATAGCAAGCATGACAAACAAGCATGAATGAGTAGGCACATCAGGGCTCAAACAACTCCTACTCATGCTAGTGGGTTTCATCTATTTACTGTGGCAATGACATGTCATGCAGAGGATAAGGGGTTCAACTACCGCAGCAAGTAATAGATGAATCGTTTTTGTCCTAATGCAGTAAAAGAGAGAAGGAGCGAGAGAGTGGGATTGTATCGGAATGAACAAGGGGGTTTTTGCTTGCCTGGCACTTTTGAAGATAGTATATCTCTTCATCGGTGTCATCGAACTTATCGCCGGAACAACGTCTACTGAGGAAGGACAAATACCGGCAACAGAGAGGAAACACAATCAATGCAATGCCACAATATGATGCATGATCATGACATGTCAATATGCTATGGTTTGAGTTAATGCAACTAGAAACCAGATTAAATTAAGTTGGTTTGAACTAAGGGTTCAAATTCAAACTCCATATGTGCTTATTTAAATGCCAATTATGCAAATTGCCATATACAGCTACCTTAGGTTGTTTAATCATGCATGCAAATGCCATAAACAGATTCCTTGAATTTTCCTGATCATTTTTCATATATAATTTATTTCATTCTGAGCTACGGTTGATTTTATATGATTTTTAGAAGTTTTAACTGTTTTCTAGAATTTTCTGAATTATTTAAAAATCCAGAAAATCACTTACTACGTCAGCATGACATTGGGGTGATGTCAGCAGGTCAAAGGCGCCAGCCCAGGTCAAACCTGACAGCTGGGACCCACATGTCAGTGTAAGAACTAACTAACAAAGTTAGTTAGTGTTACGTTAGCACTAACCTAGGTTAATTAGGGCCTGGGCCCACTGTTCAGTGTCTAACTAACTGTCAGGGTTAGTTAGCACTAATCTAAATCTAACTAAATATTAACAGAGACGGGCCCGCACGTCAGTGACCCTGGGGGGTCAAACAAGGTTAACCCCAAGTCAGCGGGGTCAAACCCACCGGTGACTCAACGCCGACGAGGCCCGAGACGGCGGCGCGGCTCGAAAAACGCTCACATGGCATGGACGAGGCCGTTCTTGGGCCCGTTGGAAAGCTCTTGCAGGCGCACGTCGAGTGGTGGTGGAGGCCGGGCCTATGGTGGCCGGAGCCGACGACGGCGATCTCCAAGGCGGCGGCCAGAGTTCGGCCGATGACGGGTTCGGTGCTAGGGTGTACAAACGAGCGCAGCGTGGCACTAGGAAGACTCTACGCGTGTCGGTGAGCATGTTGGGCACACGCCCGGGACCAAATGGTCACCGGAGCGTCACCGGCGACGAGCGCAGGCGGCGGTGCGTGCGGGTGAATGCGGGGCAGCAGCTACGGCATGCGAGAGAGGGATCAGAGAAGGGAAGCAGGGGCAGGAGCTCACTGCGGGGTCGGAGACGGTCTCAGCGAGCTCGGGGAGGCAGAGACGGCGGCAAATTGACGGCGGTGATCCTTGGTGGCCGAGGAGGGGAACGGCGGAGCTGGTGGCATCCAGGGCTTCCGGCGCCTTCCGTCTTGGTGAGGAGGAAGAGGGGGACGTGGCAGGGCTTCTTGGCATGTCTGCGTGGCGAGGGGAGCACGGTGGCCGTGGCAAACGGCGTCGATGGCGACGGCAGCACTCGGCTGTGGGGAGGAGAGCGAGACAGGGGAGGGGGAAAACTCGGGGGAGAGTGAGGGAGGTCCATGGGGTGCGTGGAGTCTCCCAGAGGCGTCCAGGCGCCAAGGGGGAGTGGCAAGCAGGAGGAGGCCGGCGCGCGGCGACCACGCAGGCGGCGTCCGACTGGCGGGTGCTGGACGACGACTGGCAGCGCCAGGTGGTGGGCTAGGCCGCTTCTGCCATGTAAGGCCTAGGTGAGGTGCACAGGTAACCTCTCTCTCCTTTTATTTCTGTTTTCTATTTTCTGTTGGTTTGTTTTGATTTAGTAGGCGTACTAAAAAAATTATTTGCTTCTGTAAATTATTGTATGGACTAGAGATAATATTCTAGAGCCCCACAATAATTTCCAAAATCATTGGGCATGTATTTCTTTTATAACAGAAATAAAGCCAATTCAAATACATTATGATTTAATTCAAATGCCCAAAATAAATATTTCTGTGACTCCAAAAATATTGGTTTGAATTTTACTTCCTACCAATATTTTCTCAGAGTAACAGGAACATTTCCTTGGACTCATTTGATGATAATTAAATGTTGATTATTTTTGAACTGGTTTCTGAGGGTTTCAACAAACCTCAATTCAACTTTCAGAAATTTTGGCCATGATGCATGAGTGGAGATGCAACTATTCCACTCAGGTATTCTAGGGCTATGACAAATTCATCCTCGGATGTTTATCCCCTCCATCTGCAACGTGTAGTACTACGTTAGGACAACCCTAGCTCTACCTATCGTCATGTAATGCTTAGTGATGCATCTGTTTGCTCTGTATTTACTGTTTCTTCCCCCTCTTCTCTCCGGTAGATCCAGAGACCGATGCCGCCACTATGATCGACTACAACGACGACACTTCTTCCTTTTCAACAGAGCTTCTAGGCAAGCAAACCCCCCTTGAGCATTCCGATATCGCCCATTTCTTTCCCTCATGCTTGCATTAGAACTGCTATTGCTTTCTATATGGTCCTACTCTGATGCATAGCCTGTTTTTGTTACCTGCTTTTATACCTTACCTTCTTATTCTAAACTTCTTAGTATAGGTTGGTTAGAGATCCATCAGTGACCCCCACCTTGTCCCAGTTGCCTCGCTTTATGTTTGATGACTCGATCAACGTGATCGACGTCCAGGCCCCGACACCGCACATCAACCCCCCTAGTTGTATGACTTTGCAGAGTTACCATAGAGTGTCGAGGGTGGAACCTCTTACATCACTCCTGATGAGATCTCTATAGTGTAGCTATACGGTCGAGGTCATCGAGGGTGATTTCCTCCTTAACCACTTCCGTTATGGCTCTATCGTGCAACCCCTCAAGTGTGAACCCCGAGGGTGGATCCTCTTATGTTCACCTTGATGATAACATCGAGTGGAATTCTCCGGGTGTGATTCCTCGGGTTTTCCCCTTGGTGTTAGACACACAGTTACTATGGTTACTATGACTTTACACTGAAGCATGTTACTAAAGACGGGTCGGCCCTAAGGGGTACCCGCGCGAGCTTCATAGCGAGTGATGTCGAGTCAGGTTGACCTGGAAGGTGCCCGCGAGATACTTACGAGGCATGGCCGGGTATTGTTAGCCCTTGCCGCAAGTACTCGAGACGGGGCGATGGGGTCACATCTTTCGTGAGTCTCTGCTCGTGACCGCACTACCAACGCGCTAACGGTTTAGATATTTGATCCGAGGGGCCTCTGGCCTGATAGCACTAACCATCACGTGGGCATAGTATGGGCGTTCTGCGTCGTATACATCAGCCAAAGTTTATTAGACATCAGCGACTGAGCGGCGCACGTCGGGTTAGACTGGTAAGCTCCTGCCTTTTTAAGGAGGTAGCTAGGTCTGCTCACCGGCCGCCCACGCAACATGCAGGAGTTCCCGCGGCGATGGCCCAAGACCGCTGGGGGCATAGATTTACTCCGGCGTGCTGGCCTCTCTATTAAGCCTAGGTCGGGTTGCGGCCTATTGTTTGGTCGAGGTTGGGCATGACTCAGGAAAGTGTGTCCGGCCAGAGTTAATCGAGCGTGGTGGGTAAGTTGGTGCACCCCTGCAGGGAAGAAAACATCTATCGATAGCCTGTCCTACAGTAACGGACACTTGGAGTTGTATCCCGATCGATACAACTAGAATTGGATACTTGAGATGAGAAATGGTTATGAGAAATGGATAGTATGGCTCTGGGATTGCTTTCTCGCAGGGAGTCGAGAAAGGATCGCTAGCCGAGGTTGATAACACTACTACTACTTTACATTATGTTGATATGTACTCTTCTATATGCTGCAAGATGCTTGAAGATGCTAGTCTTTGATAGGCTAGGCTTTCCCCTTCTTTCGTGGCATTCTGCAGTTTAGTCCACAGATACAACCCATTTTCCTTTGATACAGATGCATACTTAGTTTAGATCTGATGTAAGTCTTGCAAGTACTTTGGATGAGTACTCGCGGTTGCTTTGCTACCTCTTTTCCCCTATACCCGGTTTTTGCGACCAGATGACGGATCCGAGGAGCTAGAGGACACCACTGATGGCTACTATGATCCTGAGGGTGTCTACTACTACGTGATGGCTGCTGACGACCTAGAGTATTTAGGAGGCTCCCAGGCAGGAGGCCTTGCCTTTTCGATCGTTGTTGCTTTTGTCCTAGCCTTCTTAAGGCGGACTTGTTTAACTTATGTATGTACTCAGATATTGTTGCTTCCACTGACTTTTGTGTTTTCGAGCTGATGTATTCGAGCCCTCGAGGCCCCTGGCTTGTAATATAAAGCTTGTATTATTTTAATTTGTGTCTAGGGTTGTGTTGTGATATCTTCCCGTGAGTCCTTGATGTTGATCGTACACATTTGCGTGTATGATCAGTGTACGATTGAATCGAGGGCGTCATGGTTACTGCCCATTTACAGATCACGGGTGCCCGAGTCACACAAACTTAACAAATTAGCTGTACATTTTCTAAATTATTGCATGGCATGTTTAGAAAGCTTGATACCAAGTTGTTAGTTTTATGCTTATCCTCCTTTCCTGAGTTTCGCATGTGTTCTCTGTAGATGCCGAGTAGTAGTGACAGCACTCATTCAGGCCATGTATCCTCATCTGATTTGGACAACCCTAGGTCTTCAGCAGATTGTGAGGGATCAAGTAGTCTTGAACGAGATAGAGCTACAGCAATTACCCTTCCGGTCAGGACATGGAGGAACGCTCCAAGGAAGCCCACACACCAGCCTAAAGGTGTATATGAAGTAACCGAGATTGATTTAAAGTCCTGGGCTCCAACTAAACTAGACAAAGCACACATGAGGTGCAGGAGTGTGTGTGGATTCGTTGGCAGGGCAAGGCTCAACATTAATCTGCCGGGCTTTCAGAAGGCTGACACAGAAACACAGCAAAGGATAGTCCAGGAGATCATGGATCACTTCAACGTTTCAGAGCAGTGGAGAATGCAGGTGGAACACGCTACACTAAAGAAGGCTAGGGATGCTTGGAGAAACTGGAAGCACATGTTGTACAAGAAGTACTTGAGCGAAGGCAAGGACCCAATCCCTGCATACCCCCAAACTATGAAGGCAGACTGGGCAGAATTCAAAAGGGTCAGGGCAACTCCAGAGTTTGCTGCGAAGAGTTTTAAGCAATCGGAACTTCAGAAGAAGAACATACACCCCCACCGTATGGGTGTGGCAGGATACTATGGCATGAAACTGATATGGGAACATGAGGATAAAGAAGCAGTAGCGGCGGGTGGAATACGACCTTTAGTGAAATCAAGGGCGAACGTGCCAGAGACGGCACGTGCAAAGAGGCGTGATGACGGAACTTATTACTTTGAAAAATCACATGACGCCAAATTGTATGAAGTACTGGTAGAGGCTTCCAAGATCCCTGGAAGGTTCTATAGGAACTCAGGGCCATGTGACATTCTGTCTATTGCTCTGGACACAAAAGAGCCCCCTAGCCATGCAAGGGGTATAGGTGTTAATGTCCCGCACAAGAGGGCTTTCACACTCAGCAAAGAAGAGAGGTTGAGCATGAAAGAAGCGAGTGAAATGAAGCAGAATGCATTGTTTGAAAAGTTGAAGAAGGTGATTTATCCGGCTGTTCGAAAGGATGTTGAGGAGTCAATGATGATGCAGAAGACTCTAACACTGACAGATAGCCAGCAGATGGGAGGGGAGGTGGGCATGGATGATGCTGCTTATTGTGCGACCATGCTGCACAAGAGTAGATGTGCATCAACTGACCCCAGCGACACTGAGACTGCAGCTGCTCGTGATGATGCTATATCTAATCTATCTGGAATGAAAGACAGACGGAAGGGCGTGCTTACACATTATGAAGGTACATTAAAATGTGCAATAGCCTGCGTTTGCCCACCCTTCTTGGAAGATGGCCTCTTCTTGGACAATGTGCCATTAAAGCCGGGCTGTGTGGAGTGCTACGTGACTGAATTAAAGCCTGGATTCAATGAATTTGCCCTGAAGAATGTCCTGGGAGACTTCAATGAGCAAAGGACCTTGGGAGAAACATTGTTACATCACATCCAATGGCCACGAAAGGAAATAGAGTTCATCGGTGAGATTCCTGAAGCCCCGCCAAGAGCAACCACTATCGCCCCTCAACCGGTGACGCTCTCCTTGCCAAAGCAGCTCTCGCGGGCTGATGCATCAACCTGTGATCCGCCGGCCTGACTTTGTGGCGTACAGGCCATGTCATCCTCCGCCCCAAAGCATCCAGTGGCAAGGCCTACAACTGTTGATGATGCACCACCGGTTCAGATGTCAACCGCTGAAGCGGCCGGGGGAGACCCAGCTACAGCACATGCTCAGTAGACCAACCTGGTGGAACAGACTGCTAAGCAGTCTGATGCTTCGGAACTGCCTGCTAAGCAGTCTGTAGGTCCATAACCGACTGCTCATCAGTCCGTCGGTCCGCAGGTGCGTGATGAGCATAACAATGCGTCAGCACTTCCTACTCAGCAAACCAACGCGTTGGCACGGCCTCGTCAGCACACCGACAAGTTGGCACCACCTGCACAGAAACCCGACATAGATTCAACGCATGGTCAGCAGTCCGATGCCTCTGCTCCTACAGCCCAGCAGTCCGTCACAGCAGCACCGCCAGCTCAGCAGTCTGGCATAGATAAACCATATGCTAAGAAGTTCGTCCAAGCTTCACCGTCTGCTCAGCAAACTACCTTGCAGGCAACCACACGTTCTACCAGAAATGCCTCAAGTACCAAGAAGGAAGTGGCCAAAAAGGCTACAACCACGACCACGAGGAAGCGCAGCGGGAGAGTGAAGAGGAAAGAGAATGATTGCCTCTTAATTAAAACACTCATCGCAAAGAACCAAATTAATAGCAGCTTGTTCGAATCGGGGAGTATTATTATTTCTGACGCCATGGATGATGAAGAAGTAGAATTGTTGCTTGCTAAAAGGAAAGCAGACGTACTTGAAGCACGCAATTACGTCCATGGCCAGCCATTTCTTGTTGGCGAATACTTTGATGAGTGCAGCTCCAATTGTCTTGAGTTACATGAATTTTGCATGGATCAAATGTCAGCAGGTTATCATGCTTTGCTAGTCCACTACAATAGAGATCATTTTCGACACGATGCTGGTTCCATCCATGTGAGTTTCGAGGACTTACATCTCTTCTTCAACTTCAACGTGCTCGATGCCACTCTTGTTAGATGCCTGATTTTGTAAGTACTTAACAAACTCTGATCAACTTCTCCATACAATGATGTAAATGATAAACAGCGAACTGCATTTTATTCCTCTCAGGGGATTAAACGCGCGGAGAAGAATAAGGGAGAGTGTGTATTTCATAGATCCTGCATTAGCAAATGGCACAACATTAGATGGTAAGGACCGATGGGACTGGGCCGTTAACACGGTCCTCTGTATCTTCGAAAACACGTCCCATGCACAATCATTTCTCTGGCCATATCATGAATGGTAAGTCAAGTAAACAACCACACATACACTGATTGTCTTTCAGATTTCGACATCATTCGTAAGTTCATGTCTTTCTTAATTTGTAGCAATCACTGGATATTGGTATTCATTGTTCCAAACAAGAACACAGTTTACTACATCGATTCTCTCAGAGAGTCAACAAACGCTCAGGATTTGACGCATGTTCAGCAATTCTTGTATAGGTATTGAATTCTATGATGTTGAAATTAATTTGCATTCATATTTGGTTCAATAATTGATGTTGTCAAAATTCATCATCATTTGCAGTGTGCTCGCATTGTGGAAAACTAAACCAGGGAACCTGTTCAAGACGCAACAACCCATGCAGCACGAGATCGTTTCTCCGGTAATACACTGAAATCCGTTTTTCGGAAAATTTATCCAACAGTCTACAAATACCTTTCCTTACGCTAGTCAAATGTTCAAGCTTCTAAATCAACCTCTTTCTATTTTTCCAAAGAAAAAATAATACATCTAACACGGGTTGTTGTTCCTAACAGGACAAATACATGACTAATTTTGTACAAAAATTCCAGTGTCCTCAGCAAGAAGCAAGGACCAAACTTTGTGGATACTATGTTTGCAGACACATGATCTCCATCTGCAAATCTGCTGATAGTTGTGACGATCCTCACGAATTAGTACCAGTAAGTCTTATCTTAATTAATATCTTCTACTCCACTCATATGGCACATTCTGATCTTAAAAATACTGCAGCTCATCTTAAAACCAAGGACCCCTGAACCGCTCCCGGCTGGTGAATTGCAGATGGTTCAGAGATTTATCAGCGACTTCTTCCTAGATCACTACATCAATCCCACTGGTGATAATGAAGATTTCAGCATGCCTTCTCCTGAAAGATTGAGTAAGAGTTAGCCGCTAAACATATAACGCATGGATCCATTGTTTTCCATCTGATGAGGTCTTCGTATTTTGTACACTATGATTAATTATGTAATGCATATATGTGTGGACAAATCATTGGAATTTAGCTACCATATGTTCAATTGCAATTGTTGTGAAATCTGATGAATGTTCTTCCTGTGGACACTATTTGTTCAATTGAATATTGTGGCGAATTTTCTTTTTGCGCGCCGATTCAAAATGGGATATTTTTGTTTATTTGTTCAATTGAATATTGTGGCGAATTTGCTTTTTGCGTGCCGATTCAAAATGGGATATTTTTGTTTTAGCCTGGCAATTGCTCCGCACACGCTTCAACTAAATGAGTGTGTATGACCCACATCGGAAAGCATACGTCAATCGTAGTGGAACCGTTGGTGATACACAATAGATCACAAACGATTTGCAGCGCTACTATGTATGCATAGGTTCTCCGGAACCGTTTGTGATATCGCGTTATCGCACACGAGAACTGGGAGTAAACCGTGCCCAATGCAAAATACAATCCCAGTCGTATTTTTTTCAGGAAACGTGTGGGATCCCAAACGAAAAGCACACGTCACTCTTGCGGTGACCATCAGTGATACCTAACAAATCACAAACGGTCTGCAGCACTTGTATGTGTGCGAAGGGGCTCCTGAACCGTTTGTGATAGAACATTATCGCGGATGGTAATTGTTGGAAAACGTGTGTGATGGAGTCTAGCATGGCAAACGGGTTACGCAGAAAACTCGTGTGCAATAGGGCACAAATCGCACACAGTTCATATGTTGGCCCATGTGCCTTACATACTATTTCCCAAACGGTTTGTTATGACAGACTGTATGGTTTCACTGCGTCTTTAGAAACGCTTAATCACCGATACCACACGTGCAAAAGAATTTACTGTGTGCTGCATCGCACACGATTACATTTTGGAAGGCCTCTGGATCACTGTTCCATATCCCCAACGGTTTCTGGGTCGTGTGGGAAGGACCCCCTATCACACACACTCACTTGGCGATGGTTCCAAAGGCCGTCGCGGAAAGGGGTTAAAACCAGTTTGTTTAGGATCGACACGCACCAGTGTAAACTACTCATGCTTCACCGGAAGGGCAATAGAGTTGATGTAGAAGCCCTCCGTGATCGAATCTCCTTCCGACAGGGTGCCGGAAAAGGTCCCTGGATGAGATCTCGCGGGGCAAGAAGGTTGTGGCAATGGAAAAGTGTTTTTGTGGCTCCCTCTGGTGGTCTGGGAATATATGTGAATATATAGGCAAAAGAATTATGTCGGGGGGTCACGAAGGGCCCACAAGGGTAGGGGCGCACCCTACCCCCCTGATACGACTCCAATGCATATACTTTTCCTAACACTTTTCCTCTTGTTTTGGACTCTAATTTGCATGATTTGAATGAGAGTAACCCTGGACTGACGCTGTTTTCAGCAGAACTACCATGGTGTTGTTTTTTTGCAGAAATAAAAGTTCTCGAAATGGAACAAACTTTGCGAGGAATTTTTATACAATAAACAAGAATTTATGGAGCCAAGACCTACCGGAGAGGGGCACCTGGGTGGGCACAACCCACCAGGGCGCGCCCCCTCTCCTGGCGTGCCCAGGTGGGTTGTCCCCACCTGGTGGCCCCGCAGACCCTGAAACCGACGCTATAAAATTCTATTTTTCCAAAAAAAATCAGGGAGAAAGAATTATCGCGATCCACGAGACGGAGCCGCCGTCACCTCCTGTTCTTCATCATGAGGCCAGATCTGGAGTCCATTTGGGGCTTCGGAGAGGGGGATCTTTATTCTTCGTCATCACCAACCCTTCTCCATCGCCAATTCCATGATGCTCCCCACCGGGAGTGAGTAATTCCTTCATAGGCTCGCTGGTCAGTGAGGAGTTGGATGAGATTCATCATGTAATCGAGTTGGTTTTGTTAGGGCTTGATCCCTAGTACCCATTATGTTCTAAGATTGATGTTGCTATGACTTTGCCATGCTTAATGCTTGTCACTTTGGGCCCGGGTGCCATGATTTTAGATCTGAACCGTTTATGTTATCACCATTATATCCATGTTCTAGATCCGATCTTGCAAGTTATAGACACCTACTACGTGTTATGATCCGGCAACCCCGGAGTGACAATAGTCGGGACCACTCCCGGTGATGACCGTAGTATGAGCAGTTCATGTATTCACTGTGTGTTAATGCTTTGTTATGGTTCTCTATTAAAAGGAGACCTTAATATCCCTTAGTTTCCAATAGGACCCCGCTGCCATGGGAGGGTAGGACAAAAGATGCCATGCAAGTTCTTTCCATAAGAACGTATGACTATTTACGAAATACATGCCTACATTATATTGATGAATTGGAGCTAGTGCCGTATCGCCTTAGGTTATAACTGTCTCATGATGAATATCATCCAACAAGTCACCGATCCAATGCCTACGAATTTATCCTATATTGTTCTTGCTAAGTTACTACTGCTATCATCAATGTTACACTTGTTACAAAACTACGGCAATCATTGTTACCGTTACCATTGCTACTACTACTATTATCAAAACTATCATATTACTTTGCTACTGATCACATTGCTGTAGATAATTAATCTCCAGGTGTGGCTGAATTGACAACTCAGCTGCTAATACCTTCAAATATTCTTTGGATCCCAATGTGTCGAATCTATAAATTTGGGTTGAATACTCTACCCTCGAAAACTGTTGCGATCCCCTATACTTGTGGGTTATCAAGACCTTTTTCTGGCGCCGTTGCCGGGGAGCATAGCTATATTTGTTGATTCACTTGGGATTATTATCATATTATCACTATGAAGAATCTGAAGGATGCTAAGACTAAGATTTTTCCCTCAAAGACGAGGGAAGGTAAGGAACTGCTGATGCGACCCCATCTTCGAAGAAGAGGGAGTTCAAGGGGAGGTCCGATCTTCACGGCGTAGGATCGATAAATGGGGATAACTAGCTGCAAGCAGCCGAAAAATAGAAAATAAGAGATTATGACCAGACGAGGAGGATGCTCACCGGAGCTTGCAATCCGAACATCCGTCGGTCCACAACCCGCAATACTACCCCACACAACCACGCTCAAGTCATGGAATGCGGGATAGGTGCAATCCGCAAGGGAAACCACGAACTCTAACCCACACAACACGATCTAATTGTGGAGCACAAATTAGGAGCAATTTCTCAAGGAATTACGAGAATAAGGATAACAAGAGCTCTCCAATCTCAGGAGGAGTCTATGTCTTTGGTCTTTGATAGAAATGGCAAAAGTCCCCAACGAAGGGAAGAGCTAGCCTATTTATGATCGGGACAACCCCCTAGATAGGTGTGAAGAGAACTAGCTTCTAGAACCAGCTTAGGTGTGAAGGTGAACCAGTTTTGTATGACTAAATGGCTTCAAGACTTAATGAGGTAGCTTGTGGAAAACTCTCGTTGCAGGTGGATGGCGGTTCCCGACCAAACATTGTTCATTGGGGTCGAACAATGTTTCCTTTAGCAGAAAACTCGAGTTCTGGAAATCTTTCGCAAGTTGGGATATCCAAACTCGTGCAAAATATTGTTTCGTCAGAATCAGAACAATGTTTCTTCAGCAGACAACTCATTCTTCATGAATTCCTAACTTTGTTTCCTCGCCATAAAACATTGGTTTGCACGGACTGAAATGTGTTTGGCCTTCTTCGATATCACACCTGAGTTCAACCAACAACAAAGGAGGTGAAGGCACAACCATGTTTTCAAGGTCAAATGATAGACTTAAGTTAGTGTTCACCTGATCATGTATTTGCATTGCGCGACTTCTTGTCATTGGACCGTTGATGGTTGGTGGTGTGGTGCCCATGGTTGGGATGTCCTCATCATCCTCCCCCTCTTGAGAAGGAGTCGTCCTCGACTCTAAAGGCCCAAAGTATGGGGAAAGATCGGAGACATTAAAGGTTGGGCTAACACCATATTCTTTTGGAAGATCGATCTTGTAAGCATTGTTGTTGCTTCTCTCGAGCAACGCAAATGGTCCATTGCTGCATGGCTGCAACTTGCACTTGTGTTGCTCTGGAAAACGGTCCTTCCAAAGGTGTACCCATACCAAATCGCCTTGCTCGAACACCAGCTTCTTCCTGGTCTTGTTTACCCGCTTCGCATATTGTTCAGTCATTTTCCCAATGTTCTCCTTTGTGTGGGCATGAAGTTTCTTGACGAAATCAGCATGCTTACTTGCATCAAGGCTTGTTCATTCATGTAGTGGCAAAGGCAAAAGATCGATGGGAGTAATAGGTTTGAAGCCATAAACAAGTTCAAATGGGCAAAATTTAGTGGTCGAATGTACTGCCCTGTTATACGCGAACTCCACATGAGGTAGGCACTCTTCCCACATCTTCAAATTCTTCTTGAGGACTGCTCGCGGCATTATGGACAACGTCCGGTTGACAACTTCAGTCTGTCCGTCAGTTTGTGGGTGGCATGTCGTGGAAAATAGGAGCTTGGTGCCAAGTTTTCCCCACAAGGTCTTCCAAAAGTAGCTCAGAAATTTGGTGTCACGGTCTGACACAATCGTGCGTGGTACTCCATGTAGCCGCACAACTTCCCTGAAAAACAGATCAACAATGTGTGAAGCATCATCGCTCTTATGACATGGGATAAAGTGTGCCATTTTTCTAAAAACGATCAACTACCACAAACACCGAGTCACTCCCCCTCTTAGTACGTGGTAAACCAAGAACAAAATGCATAGAAATATCTTCCCACGGAGTATTCGGAATAGATAGAGGAGTATATAAACCATGAGGATTCAAGCGGGACTTAGCTTTGTGACAAATCTCACATCTCATCACGTAGCGTTCAACGCCATGTCTCATTCGCGGCCAAAAGAAGTGATCAACGAGCACACTTTCAGTTTTCTTGGCTCCAAAATTCCCCATGAGACCACCAGCGTGAGCCTCCTACAAGAGCAACAAACGAACAGAACAATCTGTGTTACACAACTTGTTAGCTTGAAATATAAATCCATCATGCAAGTGAAACTTCTCCCATCCCTTTCCCTTGTTACACTTTGAAAATGGTCCAGCAAAGTATGAGTCATTAGCATACAATTCTTTGATGCTTTCTAAACCAAGGATTTTAACATCAAGTTGAGAAAGTAAAATGTGACGCCTAGACAATGCGTCGGCAACAACATTATCCTTCCCTTTCTTGTACTTGATAATATAAGGAAAAGACTCTATGAACTCACTTCATTTTTCATGTCTACGGTTCAGTTTAAGTTGGCCCTTAAGATGTTTTAAAGATTCATGGTCAAAATGTATTACAAACTCTTTTGGCCACAAGTAATGTTGCCATGTTTCCAAAGATCGAACAAGTGCATACAATTCTTTATCATAGACGGAATAATTAAGAGTTGGACCATTAAGCTTCTCACTAAAATAGGCGATGGGTTTACCTTCTTGCATTAGTACTCCACAAATGCCAACACCACTTGCATCACATTCGATCTCAAATGTCTTACCAAAACCAGGAAGTGAAAGCAATGGGGTTGATGTCAATCTCATCTTCAGTTCTTGGAAGGGATTGTCTTGGGCATCACCCCATTGGAATGGAGTGTCTTTCTTCATTAACTCATTCATGGGTGCAGCAATGGTGCTGAAATCCTTAACGGACCGGCGGTAGAAACCTGCAAGTCCGAGGAAGCTACGTACTTGGCTCACATTTTGTGGAGGAATCCACTCACGAATAGCCTTGATCTTCTCTTCATCGACCTCCACGCCTTTTGCCGAAACAACAAAGCCAAGAAACACAACTTTGTGTGTGCAAAATGTGCACTTTTCCACGTTAGCGTACAAAATTTTTCCACGTTAGCGTACAAAATTTCCTCTCATAGGACAGCAAGCACACATTTTATATGTCCAACATGGTCCTCCAAAGTTTTGCTATAAATCAATATGTCATCAAAGTAAACCACTACAAACTTGCCAATGAAGGATCTAAGCACATGATTCATCAATCTCATGAAAGTACTAGGTGCATTTGTTAATCCAAAAGGCATAACCAACCATTCATACAAGCCAAATTTTGTCTTAAATGCAGTTTTCCATTCGTCACCCTCTTTCATTCTTATTTGGTGGTAACCACTTCACAAATCAATTTTGGAAAATATGGTGGAGCCACAAAGTTCATCAAGCATGTCATCGAGCCTAGGAATAGGGTGTCGATATCTCACAGTTATGTTGTCAATGGATCTACAATCAGTGCACATGTGCATGGTACCATATTTCTTGGGAACTAAAAGAATGGTAACAACACAAGGAGAAAGGCTTTCCCTTACATATCCTTTGTTAAGAAGATCTTCGACTTGCCTCTAAATTTCCTGCTTCTCCTCGGGGTTTGCTCAGTACGGTGGTCGGTTTGGTAGTGGAGCGCCCGGAAACAAGTCGATTTGGTGCTCAATGCCCCACTTTGGTGGCAAACCAGGTGGTACCTACTTGGGAAACACATCCTCACACTCCTGCAAAAGATCAAAGACAACACTAGGAAGAGTTGAGGGTAAGTCGTTAGCGGCCAACAAAGTTTCCTTATACATGAGTACAAAGAACGGAGTATTAGGCTCTCTCAATGCCCGCATATCCCTTTTCCTAGCCATCATAACTAATCCCTGTTTTTCCCGGGGCTTGGTCATATTTGGCTGTGGAGCTTTTGGCTGTGGAAACACTCCCTCACTATGTTGGTAGCTCACTCGTTGTGTATGATCACTCTCTCCCTTTTTATTTCCTTTTCTTTTCTTCTCATGAAGATAGACTTCCTCGAGTGTCATGGGTAGCCAAGTGAACTTTTCTCCTCTATGGACAAAACATAAGCGATTCGCACGCCCGATGATTTGCACATCATGGTCATGCAACCACGGTCGCCCAAGAAGCAAGTGAGAAGCATGCATCGGCACCACATCACACTCAACATTATCTTGATATGTCCCTACTAAAATTGGTATTTGCACGCTGCTAATCACCTTAATTGCGCCATAATCATTCAGCCATTGCATGCGGTATGGGTGTGGGTGACGTTTTGTTTGCAATTGAAGCTTCTCGACCGTCTCCGTGCTTGCAATATTGTTGCAGCTACCACTGTCAACAATCACTCGACATATCTTTGAGTTGATAAGGCAACGGGTGTGGAAACGATTATGTCATTGCCCCTTTTCCTCCTCCACAACCTAGGCATTAAGTGAATGATATACAACCAAAGCTTCTCCATCAAGTTCCTCATGAGATAAAATAGTTCCTCCTACTTACCAACCTTGCTCCTCTTCCACTTCATCATTGCCACCTTCAGGGTCACTTTTCAGACTCCCATTCACCTCGTTCATTGATGATCATAGTTCTTTTGCTTGGACATTCTGAAGAAATATGACCTCTTCCTTTGCACTTGTGGCATTGAATGTTGTTGCTGCGTGTAGAACTATTTTCTGGAGGTGGAGCAGAGGATACTCCTGCTGTAGCTGATGATCTCTTATCTTGATTGGGAATAGTAGGTGAGGAAGCCATCAAGGCATGTGGGTGTCTAGGTGGTGCGCCCTCAAACTGAGAACGATATGGTTGTTGTGCTCGCTGCCATGAGCGTGTGGTGGTGCGGCCTTGGAAAGCACGAGTATGACCATTATGCATATTCTTCTTCTCAACTCTTATATCTTGTTGTACCACATCTTGTAATGTATCATAAGGAAACATCTCCACAAAATCTAATATTTCATCATTCAGCCCATGTAAAAATCTTGCCATCTTCACCTCATCACTTTCACGGGTTCTTGTCTGAATTAGCAGCACCTCCATCTCTTTATAGTACTCCTCAACAGTGCAGGAACCTTGAGTGAGCCCCTTCAACTGCTTGTACAATTGCCTCTCATTGGAACAAAACGGCGCCTCATGACTTGCTTCATCAAAGTCCAGCTGCGGATATGATTATTGCCTGACATCAACCGATCGTCTTATAGCTGATTCCACCATGTAAGAGCATAACCAGAGAATTCCATAACGGCAAGATCAACTCTCTTGGCTTCAGAAAAACCATGGATGCAAAAGATTTGATCACACTTCTCTTCCCACTCAATATATGCATCTGGATCCTCTTTTCCTGTGAATGATGGCACATGTAGCTTCACTCTCGCTTGGTTGTCACGGTCATCCTGATCACGACGGTCATAATGATGACCATTGCGACCAAAAATAGCACCACGGCGAGGCAGAGAGTAGGGTTCATAGTCCCCCATGCCTTCATCTTCGTCACCGTGCTCAGAGAGATCTTCAAGGAAGATGGCGTCACCATCATGTGCCACTCATCACCGATGATCAGCAACAAACCCGCGGGGGTCATGGCCTTGCCCGCGAGCTTCTCCTCCATGCAGCCCACCCTCACGGGGGGCACCAAAGTCGCCATGCCTCCGTTCAGCACCAACAGCAGGGGCACCATGGGCAGCAGCTCCTGCCGCTCGTCCACGACCAACATGGCGATCGTTGTATTCTTGACGTTGTCGGTTGTCGGCGGCCAGCGAGGCAGCGGGGCTGTGTTGATGTTGATCCCCATTACCTGCAATAGGAAGATGACCACCGAACATCCTTCGCATAGCTGCAACCATACTCTCCTCAATCATATCAAGAAGTGCTGCGCGAGTTTTTGGGAGATCATCTTCCACATGTTGATGTCCATGTACACTCGAGTTGGATCCGGACATGTTAAATCTTGGAAACAAGTGGACAAAAGAAAAATATATGCGGAAAACACTCAGCTCACCTTCTTGCTTACCCAAATTCTAATGATTCCTTGGCGGCTGTGCGGAAGTAGCAAATCAGGAGTGGACAAGCGAATGAAAGGAAGGAAGCTGACGGTTTCTAGGTGGATCTATGTGGGGTAAAAAGGGAGGGCTAGTGCTGAGATCCAAAGGCTTGCAGCTCAAACATGGTGCAAGGATCTACAAATTTTTCTTGTTCATTTGGTTTGCATCGTTTGGATCTCAGCAAACAAAGGCTTGGTTTTTTTGTGGTTTTTTTGGCTTTGGACTCTAGGACGGGGAAAAACTAAACTAAAAAGGATAGATCTAGCTGAAAGGATACAGATCCTACCGTGTAAACCTTGCTCTAAATACTAGATGATGCGACCCCATCTTCGAAGAAGAGGGAGTTCAAGGGGAGGTCCGATCTTCACGGCGTAGGATCGATAAATGGGGGTAACTAGCTACAAGTAGCCGAAAATGGAAAATAAGAGATTATGACCCGACGAGGAGGATGCTCACTGGAGCTTGCAATCCGAACATTCGCCGATCCACAACCCGCAATACTACCCCACACAACGACGCTCAAGTCGTGGAGCACGGGATAGGTGCAATCCGCAAGGGAAACCACGAACTCTAACCCACACAACACGATCTAGTCGTGGAGCACGAATTAGGAGCAATTTCTCAAGGAATCGCGAGAATAAGGATAACAAGAGCTCTCCAATCTTAGGAGGAGTCTATGTCTTTCATCTTTGATAGAAATGGCAAAAGTCCCCAACGAAGGGAAGAGCTAGCCTATTTATGATCGGGACAACCCCTCTGGATAGGTGTGAAAGAGAACTAGCTTCTAGAACCTGCTTAGGTGTGAAAGTGAACCAGCTTTGTTTGACTAAATGGCTTCAAGACTTAATGAGGTAGCTTCTGGAAAACTCGTTGGAGGTGGATGGCAGTTCCCAACCAAACATTGTTCATTGGGGTCGAACAATGTTTCCTTCAGCGGAAAACTCGAGTTCTGGAAATCTTTCGCAAGTTGGGATATCCAAACTTGTGCAAAACATTGTTTCATCAGAATCGGAACAATGTTTCTTCAGCAGACAACTCATTCTTCATGAATTCCTAACTTTGTTTCCTCGCCATAAAACATTGTTTTGCACGGACTGAAATGTGTTTGGCCTTCTTCGATATCACACCTGAGTTCAACCAACAACAAAGGAGGTGAAGGCACAACCATGTTTTCAAGGTCGAATGATAGACTTAAGTTAGCGTTCACCTGATCATGTATTTGCATTGCGCGACTTCTTGTCATTGGACCATTGATGGTTGGTGTGGTGCCCATGGTTGGGATGTCCTCATCAACTGCCATCCAATTTTGCTTTAGATTCACCTTCTGTTATAAATAAACTTGCAACACCACCACATGCTATTAATTCTAATATGTCACAAGTTATTGATGATGCTACTTTTGCTATGGATAATGCTTATGATGATGCTAGTACCTTGCTTGATAATGATGATGTACCACTTGGTGAATTTCTTGATAAACAAATTGCTAGAGTAGTACAACATGATGTTGTTGAATCTAATGATGAGCTTGAAACTGAATCTCCTGAAACACCTGCTAGAACTAGCCTTCCTAGATATGAATTGCCTAAGGTACCGAAAGGTTATGTTATGAATGAGGAGACAACTAGAGATATTCTTGCTTGTAGGGATAGAGATGATCTAGAGAAATTATTATCCAAGTATAAGAAAAATCTCTGAATGCTAGAATGAAATGTGATCCTAAGTTTGCTACTTCACCTATCTTTATTGATGATTAGGATTATGAATTCTCTGTCGACCCAAAGTTAATTACTTTGGTTGAATCTGATCCTTTCCATGGTTATGAAACTTGAACTGTTGTGACACATATTACTAAGTTGAATGACATAGCCATCCTTTTTACTCATGATGAGAAGACTCGTTATTACTTTATTCTCAAATTTTTCCAGTTCTCATTAAAGGGTGATGTTAAAGCTTGGTACAACACTCTTGCTCCTGGTTGTGTGCGTAGTCCCCAGGATATGATTTATTACTTCTCTGGAAAATATTTCCCTGCTCATAAGAAACAAGCTGCTTTACAGGAAATATTTAGCTTTGTTCAAATTAAAGAAGAGAGTCTCCCACAAGCTTGGGGGAGGCTTTGCCAATTACTTAATACTTTCCATGACCATCCTCTTAAGAAAAATGAAATACTTGATATATTCTATAATGGACTAACCGATGCTTCCAGCGATTTCCTAGATAGTTGTGTGGGTTGTGTCTTCAGGGAACAAACTGTTGGTCAAGCTGAAGAATTATTGAATAACATATTAAAAAAATATGATGATTGGACTCTTCCTGAACAACTGGTTAAACCCACTCTGAAAAATAGGGGTATATTATATCTCTGTCCAAAAGATATGCAAGAGGCAAAGAAATCTACTCCCTCTGTCCGGAAATACTTGTCGCAGAAATGGATGAAAATGGATGTATTTAGAACTAAAATACGTCTACATACATCCATTTCTCCGACAATTATTTCTGGGCGGAGGGAGCATGAAGGGAAAAAGGTATTAAAGCTGAGGATGTTAAAAATTTACCTCCTATTGAAGAAATACATGGGATTAATACACCACCACCTCCTAAGGTGGTAGAGGTAAATTCTCTTGTGAAGTTCAATGATAATGATAATCCTCACAATATGCACCCTAGCCAATGCCTTTATGAGTTTGAAAACTACATTAGGAAACAAGATCACTTCAATGCAAATGTTATGAAACAATTGAAATACAGTTCTGATATGATTGCTCGCTTGAGTGACTTGTTATTTAGAATCTCAAATGATGTTAGAGGTGTTGGAAATCATGCTTCTATGGTTCAAACTCAGTTAGAACAAGTTGCTAAATCACAAAGAGAGTTGCTTGATGAAATGAATCATAATATACATGACTTTGCTGTTAGAGTTGCAACTAGAGGAGGTAAAATGACTCAGGAACCACTTTATCCTAAGGGACAGCCAAAAAGAATTGAAGAGGAATCACAAAGGAACAACACCAATGCATCTAGTTCTTCTAAAAATAAAAAGAAGAAGAAAATTGATAGGACGTTGCATGCTCCTAATGAACCTGAAATAGAAAAACTTCCTAATAATGATAATGAAACTTCTATCTCTGATGCTGAAACTCAGTCTGGTAATGAACATTCACCTAGTGATAATGAAAAAGATAGTGTTGGTGTTCATGAAGACTCTCAACCAAATAATAAAGAACCAGAAAATGATGTTGAGATAGAACCACCAACTGATCTTGATAACCCACAACCTAAGAATAAAAGGTATGATAAAAAAGACTTCATTGCTAGAAAACATGGTAAAGAAAGAGAACCGTGGGTTCAAAACCCAATGCCCTTTCCACCTAAGTCAACTAAAAAGAATGATGATGAAGAATTTGAACGCTTTCCTGAAATGTTGAGGCCAGTCTTTTTGCGTACTCGCTTGACTGATATCTTGAAAATGCCTCCTTATGCAAAGTACATGAAAGACGGCATCACTAATAAGAGAAAAATACCGGAAGCTAAGATCTCCACTATGCTTGCTAATTGTACTTTTAAAGATGGGGTTCCTACAAAACTTGGAGATCCGGGAATACCAACTATACCTTGTTCCATCAAAAAGATTTTTTTGAAAACTGCTTTATGTGATTTAGGAGCTGGTGTTAGTGTTATGCCTTAATCTTTATATAAAATAATTGATCTGAATAAGCTCACACCTACTGAAATATCTTTGCAAATGACTGACAAATCAACTGCCATACCTATCGGTATCTGTGAGGATGTGCCCGTTGTGGTTGCCAATGTTACTATTTTGACTGACTTTGTTATACTTGAGATGCCCGAGGACGACAACATGTAGAGTATCCTTGGTAGACCCTTCTTGAATACTGCAGGGGCTATTATTGATTGCAATAAAATCAAAGTCACTTTTCATATCAATGGTAATGAGCATACGGTGCATTTTCCAAAGAAACAATTCCAAGTGAATGGTATTAATGTTATTGAAAAATCTCCGACAATCACTATTGGGAGTTTTCAAATACCTCTACCTACTGTCAAAAAGAAATATGAAATGCTTATTGTCGAGGACATTCATATCCCTATTGAGGTAACTTAGTGATTTATGAAAGTTCTTCGGTTTCATGCTAATCGAAAGTGGTTGTTAATAAGACCTGATCATCCTTATTAATGGATCATTTTTGAGCGGCATGAAGTTGATGAATTTAGTAAGCACTCCTTTTGTCCCTATTTTTTGTTTTTTGTTTTTATTAGTTAAATAAAATAAAATGTCATGTTTTGTCTTTTTCTGATTTTCCCATGCAATAAAAAATGACCCAAAAATAAAAGTTCTCAGAATGCTCTGGAAATTTAATATGATTTTTCTGAATATTTCTGAATTTCTGGTGCAAATAATATCAGAGGGAGGTGCACCAGGTGGGCACAACCCACCTGGGCACGCCAGGACCCCCAGGCGCGCCCTAGTGGGTTGTGGTCCCCATGTGGGCCCCTCACTTATCTCTTTACACCACATCATCACTCACCTCCAGAAAAAAAATTCTCCGTTGCTCTCTCTCTTGTGTTCTTGCTCTCAAACCCGCGGATTTCGATCTCTTTGATCGAAGCTCCGTTTCTGAAACTGTTTCGAGGGATTGTTGCTTGGTATGTGACTCCACCGTTTGTCCAGTTAGTTTTTGTTTTAGTGGTTTATATTTTGAATAATTAGCTACTCTTGGTGATGATGTAGATGAGCTTGCATGTTGAATTCTTAGAGTTCCAAGTAGTTTGAATGCTTGCTATGGCCTCTATGTATCCCTATGAGTAGTTGCTATCAATCTTGCAAAGTTTTGTTCAGAAAAATTTGTGGGCTAATAAATTTCAAAAAAATTGTTCATATGAAAAGCATGAATATCTTTAGGAAGTTTGGTTCCAAGAAGAACTCCAAGGGTGTTATTGGGGAGTCATCTGACAGTGATCTCCATCCTCGGAGGTTGACGGAAGTACGGCCGTGCGAATGGCCGCACACCCCATTCATAGAAGAGGCTAGAATCCTCCGGGAGTTCACACAATATGCTGCTAATGCCGGCCTCACCGACTTCATCACAGCTGAATGCGAACAATATCATCTCCTCACAAACTCCTTTGTTCAAACCTTTACCTTCCTTCCTAGGAATAATCCTCCTGAAGTGCGGTTTGAGAGAGGGGTGTCTTCTATCACTGCCGCTGGCTTGCATTTTCCTGCTGTTCACTACTTTGCTCTTTTCATTGCAAAATGCTTGCTTGCTAGAGAGAAGGTGGGTGCGCTCAGCTCACCAGACCTTGCTGTTTTGCATCGTGCATTAGAGGGCGACAACACTTATAGCTTGGGAGCTATTGTGGCACGCCGCCTCCACATTAATAAGTCCAAGGGTAAAATACATGGTGGGATTTTCGCTACTCGTTTGGCGGCCCACTTCAATGTTGAGATACGCCTTCATGATTACCCTTGACCAAGGTTTACCTAGATCGTGCAGCCATGGAACACCAGCATTTTATTGCACGAGATTACCCTGACATCCCTATTCCTTATAACTTGGTTTTTAGCAATGAAACACGTGATATTATCCCATTGCCTACTCCTTCTTTGTTTGATCCTGTTGCCAGGGGCAGATATAGGATTATGCCTGCAGACATCATCGCCTACCGGAACGATCAGGCTACTACAGAGGAGGAAGAAGAGCCTCAGCAGTGGGACCAGTGGATGCCCGCTCCCCAGTACCCCAACTACTATCCAGGCTTCTGATTGATTACCAAGCTAGGCGAAAAGCCTAAGCTTGGGGGAGTACGTGTTTCCCACCGACATTACATTCATGTTCACTTATTTAATCTATCGGTGTTCACACTTTTTCATTGTATCATCCATGTTTAGATTTATTTTTCTTACCTTCTTCTTGTGTGTTTGTAAAACCTTAGAAAACCCCAAAAAATTAGTTGTAGTTAATTTACTTTCTTTGCATGCTTAGTTGTAAAAAAAGAAAACCCAAAAAGATTTCCTTGTTCTTCTTTTGCTTGTTGGGAGCTTTCCCGTGTAAATAGTTTTTCTCGTTTTTGCTTTTCCCTTTTATTTGCTTGTTCAAGAAAACCAAAAAACTCCAAAAATATTTTAGTGTGTTTCTTTGAACTTCTTTCCTTTCTATTCGAGTTGTATCAAGGAGAAGACCATGATGAAAATGTTGAGTGGCTCTCGTATGAATAATTGTTGATCTAATAAAGAGCACATTTTACCTTGCTTGTTGGGAGCTTTCCCTGTTGAATAAAATGTTTTGCAGATTCCATCTTAGTCCACGGCACTCTTGCACTATTATTATTTTCATATTGTTCGGTCGTGCAAGTGAAAGGCAATAATGACGATATTCGATGAACTGGCCGTGGCAGAGAGAAACGGGTATGAACTTGACTTGTTCTGTTTGTGTAAATATGTTTAACCTAGTATCCATGCTTCAGCCCATTATGATTAAACATGTTTGCAATGACAATTAGATATTATAGTTTATCATGCCATGAATAAGTAGCTAGGAGTGGATAATGATTTATCTTGGATATCAACATTGCGTTAAAATGATTGTGATGTAGTATGATGATATGGTATCCTCCTCTAAATGTTCGAGTGGCTTGACTTGGCACATGTTCATGCATGTAGTTGAATCAAAACCAACATAGCCTCTATGATATTTATGTTCATGGTGTTCATATCCTACTCATGCTAGTGCCCAATGTTACTTATGCATAATGCATGTTCATGACCGTTGTTGCTCTCTAGTTGGCCGCTTCTCAATCTAATTGCTACCCTTCGCCTGTACTAAGTGGGAATTTTGCTTGTACATCAAAAACCTTGAACCCAAAAGTTATTCCAGATGAGTCCACCATACCTACCTATATGCGGTATTACCCTGCTGTCCTAAGTAAATTTGCATGTGCCACCTCTAAAAACTTCTAAAAACATATCCTTTTTGTGCGCCTAGATCTTTCATGGAACGACAGGAGGTGGTCCGTATCTTCCATGCTAAGCGGGTTATTCTCAGGTCGAGTGTTTATTCACTCGCCATCGCACGAGAAAAGGGCGATAATAGGGATTCCTAGTCCCGAAATCAAAAATGCAAATAACTAAACAAAACTCCCCCGGGACTATTGTTGGTATGGACGGCACCCGTTGTTTCGGACAAGCCATGGAGTGTGATTGTTGGTGGAGGGGGAGCAAAACTTTACTTTTATCGCTTGGGAACCGCCACTAGCATGCTTAGCATGGAAGATATTGATAACTGATAGTCATGAAGTAAATGAGAAGGGTGCATGGCTCAAAATATCATTTACCTCTATTTTAAAAACTTGAGCTCTGGCACTTCTGCAAATCACTGCTTCCCTCTGCGGAGGGACTATCTATTTACTTTTATGTTGTGTCATCACCTTCTAAAACAAGCGCTAGAACCTGAGAGCACTGCTTTCATGACTTATGCATTGTGTGTGGCTAATGTTGGGTGCATCATGACTAGATCTTTTCTACCATGAATTACAATGTTTAGTCGCCGCTTGAACTTTGGAGGTGCTCTACATTTATGTTTTTGGTCTCAAAAATGGCTAGCGAGATACCACTATTGTCATATTATATCATGGTTGTTTTGACAACGTGTTGCCGTTTGAGATACCTTATTATTGCTCGCTAGCTGATTATGTCATTGATATGAGTTAATATAATATTTTAAGAGTTATTGACGACATGGTTAGTTATAATGTTGGCTGAAAACCTGGGTGTTGTTTAAGCTTATTTATGCAAACAAGAGCAAAAGAGTTCGTAAAAGTTTTTCTTTTTCACTTTCAGTTTATCAACTGAATTGCTTGAGGACAAGCAAGGGATTAAGCTTGGGGATTTGATACGTCTCCAACGTATCTACTTTTCCTAATGCTTTTCCTCTTGTTTTGGACTCTAATTTGCATGATTTGAATGAAACTAACCCCGGACTGACGCTGTTTTCAGCAGAACTGCCATGGTGTTGTTTTTGTGCAGAAATAAAAGTTCTCGGAATGGAACGAAACTTTGCGAGGAATTTTTATACAATAAAAAAGAATTTCTGGAGCCAAGGCCTGCCGGAGAGGGGCACCTAGGTGGGCAAAACCCACCAAGGCGCGCCCCCCTCTCCTAGCGCGCCCAGGTGGGTTGTCCCCACCTGGTGGCCCCGCAGACCCTGAAACCGACGCTATAAAATCCTATTTTTCCAGAAAAAATCAGGGGGAAAGAATTATCGCGATCCACGAGGCCAGATCTGGAGTCCATTTGGGGCTCCGGAGAGGGGGATCTTTGTTCTTCGTCATCACCAACCCTTCTCCATCGCCAATTCCATGATGCTCCCCACCGGGAGTGAGTAATTCCTTCATAGGCTCGCTGGTCGGTGAGGAGTTGGATGAGATTCATCATGTAATCGAGTTGGTTTTGTTAGGGCTTGATCCGTAGTATCCATTATGTTTTAAGATTGATGTTGCTATGACTTTGCCATGCTTAATGCTTGTCACTTTGGGCCCAGGTGCCATGATTTCAGATCTGAACCGTTTATGTTATCAACATTATATCCATGTTCTAGATCCGATCTTGCAAGTTATAGTCACCTACTACGTGTTATGATCCGGCAACCCCGGAGTGACAATAGTTGGGACTACTCCCGGTGATGACCGTAGTTTGAGGAGTTCATGTATTCACCGTGTGTTAATGCTTTGTTCCAGTTCTCTATTAAAAGGAGGCCTTAATATCCCTTAGTTTCCAATAGGACCCCGCTACCACGGGAGGGTAGAACAAAAGATGCCATGCAAGTTCTTTCCATAAGCACGTATGACTATTTACGGAATACATGCCTACATTATATTGATGAACTGGAGCTAGTGCCATATCGCCCTAGGTTATAACTGTCTCATGATGAATATCATCCAACAAGTCACTGATCCAATGCCTACGAATTTATCCTATATTGTTCTTGCTAAGTTAATACAGTTATCATCACTGTTACACTTGTTACAAAACTACTGCTATCACTTTTACCGTTACCAGTGCTACTGCTACTATTATCAAAACTATCATATTACTTTGCTACTGATCACATTGTTGTAGATAATTAATCTCCAGGTGTGGCTGAATTGACAACTCAGCTACTAATACCTTCAAATATTTTTGGCTCCCCTTGTGTTGAATCTATAAATTTGGGTTGAATACTCTACCCTTGAAAACTGTTGCGATCCCCTATACTTGTGGGTTATCACCCCCTGGGTGCGCCCTCCATCCCTGTGGCCACCTCTTGGCTCTTCTGAATTGATCTCCAAGTCTCTGGTGTGTCTTCTGGTCCAAGAAAAATCATCGCGAAGGTTTCATTTCGTTTGGACTCCGTTTGGTATTCCTTTTCTGCCAAACTCAAAAACAAGGAAAAACAGAAACTTGCACTGGGCTCTAGGTTAATAAGTTAGTCCCAAAAATTATATAAAATAGCATATTAATGCATATAAAACATCCAAAACAGATAATATAATAGCATGGAACAATAAAAAATTATTGATACATTGGAAACGTATCACCCCACTTCACAAACATTTGTCGTTTTATTCGCCCTCTTTTTCGTTCGCTGTTTTCTTGTCAGATCTGTTCTTGTGTGCAATTTTTTATCACTTTTTGTCATTATGGATAGTTCTCCTCCTATTGCGTGCACTCCCGAGAATGAGGTTCTTAACTCTAAGCAAAGGGGAGGAGAGAATTTAAAGGATGCTTGGTATAGGATTTGCAATGCTCATAATAGATCTATTCCTAAGCAATCTACCGTTGTTCTTCTTCGTTGTTTTTTTGTGGGAATCATCACTTGGTATAGATTCGTCCTAGATACGATTACCGGTGGAAATTTCTTGATGTGTCCCTCTATTGATGCTTTTAATGCTATTGGAAATTTAGTGGGAGCACCACCTCTTACGGTTAATGAAACAACTTTAACTCTCGAGCATGTTATGGAAAGGCTAGATGCTATTGAATAGAAAATGCTCACTGAAGAAATATTGAAAAGTTAGATAAAAGGATGCACAATCTTTCTAATAGAATCGGGTCAAAAACGGGAGACGCTCTTAAAGTACTAAAAGAAAAAGAACTCGTCTTCAACAAAAGAATAGAGGAGAGCCCTGCTAGAATTGATAAACCAGAAGAAATTTTTAGTAATCTAAGCATGCCTTTTTCCTCCGCTAAAACTATTGAAAAAACCCAGTAAAAATTAGCAAGATTACTCAAGCCACTAAAAACAAGGGTGCAATCTCTAATAGTAACAAACAAGATCTTAAAATGATTAGTATTCATCCGTATTTTGTTGAAGTTATAAGAGATCCCTTTGGTAAGAATGAATTCCTCAATTTTATGCCTAGAAGCTTTGCTATTTTACTTGCTAAATCTTCAAATAAATCTGATTGTATGATTGAGGAGTTGGGAAATAAAGATGACAATACTTGAATCTTTGCATTATGCCTAGCTAGGGGCGTAAAACGATAGCGCTTGTTGGGAGGCAACCCAATGAATAAATTTTATTTTTGCCTTTTTATTTCTATTCTTGAGTGTTAGAACAATTATGCTACTATTATGATTGTGTTTTTTATGTTTTAATTAGTGTTTGTGCCAAGCAAAGCCTTTGGGATCATGTTCAGTGATAGTTGCTTTGATCTTGTTGGAAAACAGAACTTTGTGCGCCAGTCACAGAATTACTAAAGAAGCGTGATAAAATTCTGAATTTTTTACACAAGATTGATATACAAATTGCATACGTTGTCCTAATTTTTCAGAATTTTGGAAGTTACAAAATTATTTGAAGTTTTCATATTGCTACAGACTGTTTTGTTTTTGACAGATTCTGTTTTCTTTGTGTTGTGTGCTTATTTTGATGAATCTATGGACTCTATCGGGGGGTTTGAGCCATAGCAAAGTTGGAATATAGTAGATATAGGCAAAAATAAAATATAAATGGGTTTGCAACAGTACTTATAGTAGTGATTTGCTTTGTTATACTAACGGATCTCACGAAGGTTTTGTTGAGTTTTGTGTGATTGAAGTTTTCAAGTTTTGGGCGAGATCACGTTGGATGAAGGAATAAGGAGTAAGTAGAGCCTAAGCTTGTGTATGCCCATGGCATCCCAAGCCATTATCTAAAGATAACCAAGCAACTAAGCTTGGGGATGCCCAAGTGGCATCCCCTCTTTCTTCTAACGACCATCGGTATTTTACTTGGACCTATATTTTTATTCATCACATATCAGGAGTTTTGCTTGGAGTGTCTTGTATGATATGAGTCTTTGCTTGTTTCTCTTTTTGTTTTTAGTCAAGTATCCTTGCTAGACACACCCTTTTGAGAGAGCCAAAATTATGCTATGACTTGTTAGAATTGCTCTCTATGCTTCACTTAAACCTTTATGATCTATGGAATTGCTCTAGTGCTTCACTTATATCTTTTTGAGCACGGTGTGCTTTAGTATTTTTGAATAAATGTTCTCATGCTTCACTTAGATTTATTTGAGAGTTAGTAAAAAATAAGAAATTCTCTCATGCTTCGCTTAAATTATTTTGAGAGAAGAAAATTTTTATGCTCATATTATTCACTTAGATTTGTTTGACCTTTCAAAAGCAACATATGAAATTAGTCCCAAAGTGATAGATATTCAAGAGGGATATAATAAATACTTTCATGAAGAACATTGGACAAAATAAACTTGATTCCTTGTAATAGTTTTGCGATATGATGATATAATATGTGAGTCATGTTGATGAGTAATTATGCGTTAGTAAGAATATTGGTGTTAAGGTTTGTGATTCCCTATGCAAGCACGAAAGTAAATAGTTATGCAATGAAATTATATCCTACTTGTGGTGCATTATTCGGTGTTAGTTATGCTTAAAGCTCGCTTATGAGATTTTTCATTTCATGGTTGGATGCTTCTCAATCTTTTTCCATCCTTCATTTGCACTAAGTATGATCACTACTTGTGCATCCAACTTCCTATGATATATCTAGCATGGAAAGTATTGGAAACTACTCGATCATTTTCGTTGACAGGAAAAGCATGCCACCCAAAATGTTTTATCTCTATCTTTTTTGCTTTGAGCTCTGGCACCTCTACAAATCCCTACTTCCCTCTACGAAGGGCCTTTCTATTTACTTTATGCAATTTTTATTTTGAATCTCCATCTTCTCTTATAAAACACCAACTAAGGGGCATTATGATCATACTTGAGCATTGGGTGTACCTAATATGCGAGTGTGTTTCATGAATGGGTCAATGATTGAGCATAATAGGCTAGGGATAACTTGCTTTAGTATTGATATTTTGAAAGACATGGTTGCTTGTTGATATGCTTGAGTATTGAAATCTTCATGTCAAAACTAGACTATTACTTTCAATCATATAAAAAGTCCAAATGTCCATGCTACAAAGAAAACAATATGTGATGAACATGTTAGGCAACATTCCACATCAAAAAATTTGTTCTTGTCATTTACCTACTCGAGGACGAGAAGGAATTAAGCTTGGGGATGCTAATACGTCTCCAATGTATCTATAGTTTTTGATTGTTCTGTTATATTATCATTCTTGGATGTTTTACAATCATTTTATAGCAACTTTATATCATTTTTTGGGACTAACCTATTGACATAGTGCCTAGTGCCACTTGTTGTTTTTTGCTTGTTTTTTACTTCGTAGAAAATCAATAGAAAACGGAGTCCAAACGCATCGGAACTTTTTGGAGATTTTTTTGGACCAGAAGACAGAGGTTGGGCCAAGGAAGTGCCAGAGGGGGGCTCCGAGGGGAGCACAACCCAGCTGGGCGTGCCTGGGGGGCCCAGGCGCGCCCTGGTGGGTTGCGCCCACCTCGACCGCCTCCCGCACCACCTCTTTGCTCTATAAATACCCCAATATTCCAGAAACCCTAGGGGAGATGACAAAAATCAATTCCAGCCGCTGCAAGTTCCAGAAAGCATAGATCCAATCTAGACACCATCACGGAGGGGTTCATCATACTCATTGGTGCCTCTCCAATTATGTGTGAGTAGTTTATTGTAGACCTACGGATCAGTAGTTAGTAGCTAGATGGATTCCTCTCTCTCTCTCTCTCTAGCTCTCTCTCTCTCTCTCTTTTGATTCTCAATACAATGGTCTCTTGGAGATTGATACGTCTCCAACGTATCTAATTTTTTTTATTGTTCCATGTTGTTATATTATCAATCTTGGATGTTTTATAATCATTTTATAGTCATTTTACATAATTTTTTGTACTAACCTATTGACATAGTGCCAAGTACCAGTTGTTGTTTTTCCCATGTTTTTTACATTGCAGAAAATCAATATCAAGCAGATTCCAAATGCCACAAAACTTTACGGAGATTTTTTATGGACCAGAAGGAACATAATGGGCCCTGGATACCCCTGGGGGGTGCTCCGAGGGGAACACAACCCACCAGGGCATGCTAGGATGCCCAGGCGCGCCCTGGTGGGTTGTGCCCACCTTGGGTGCCCCCCGGACCACCTCTTTGCTCTATAAATACCCCAATATTCCCAAAACCCTAGGGGAGTCGACGAAATATTGATCCAGCCACTGCAGAGTCCAGAACCACCAGATCCAATCTAGACACCATCTCAGATGGGGTTCACCACCTCCATTGGTGCCTCTCCGATGATGCGTGAGTAGTTCTTGTAGACCTTCGGGTCCGTAGTTAGTAGCTAGATGGGTTCCTCTCTCTCTCTCTTGATTCTCAATATAATGGTCTCTTGGAGATCCATATGATGTAACTCTTTTGCGGTGTGTTTGTTGGGATCCGATGAACTTTGAGTTTATGATTAGATCTATCTCTTTTTATATCCATGAAAGTATTTGAGTTTCTTTGATCTCTTTTATGCATGATTGCTTATAGCCTCGTATTTCTTCTCTGATATTTGGGTTTCGTTTGGCCAACTTGATCTATTTATCTTGCAATGGGAAGAGGTGCTTTGTAGTGGGTTCGATCTTATGGTGCTTGATCCTAGTGACAGAAGGGGAACCGACACGTATTTATCGTTGCTACTAAGGATAAAACGATGGGGTCTATCTCTACATATATAGATCTTGTATACATCATGACATCGTTCTTATTGCATTACTCCATTTCTCTATGAACTTAATACACTAGATGCATGTTGGATAGTGGTCGATGTGTGGAGTAATAGTAGTAGATGTAGGCAGGAGTCGGTCTACTAATCTTGGACGTGATGCCTATGTAATGATCATTGCTTGGATATCGTCATGAGTATTTGAAGTTCTATCAATTGCCCAACAATAATTTGTTCACCCACCGCTTGCTATTTTTCTCGAGAGAAGCCACTAGTGAAACCTACGGCCCCCGTCTCTTTCTCATATTATTTGCCTTTGCGATCTACTTTTCCTTTGCTTTTATTTTCAGATCTATTAATACAAAAATACAAAAATACTTTGCTGCACTTTATTTTATTTACGATCTATTTATTCAATCTATTACAACTTTCCCCCGTCCATGCACCAATTTCTGGCACCGTTACCCGAAAGGGATTGACAACCCCTTTAACACGTCGGGTTGCGAGTATTTGTTATTTGTGTGCAGGGGTTGTTTACGTTGTGTTGCTTGGTTCTCCTACTGGTTCGATAACCTTGGTTTCATATCTGAGGGAAATACCTACCGCCGATGTGCTGCATTATCCCTTCCTCTTTGGGGAAATACTGACGTAGCTTCAAGCGACATCAAAAGGAATTTTTGGCGCCGTTGCCGAGGAGGATCTTCAACATATACTAGGTTCCTAATCACAAATCTCATCTCCTTGCAATTTACATTATTTGCCATTTGCCTCTCGTTTTCCTCTCCCCCACTTCACAAAAATTTGCCGTTGTATTCGCCCCTCTTTTTCGTTCGCCGTTTTCTTGTCAGATCTATCCTTTGCTTGCAATCATGAGTGATTTCGGTATGGCCCCAACAGATGATGGCCTAACTCCTAAGATTGGACGTACGGGCAATCTGGATGCTAAAACTTTTATTTTGGGGCAAGGGAACGTTATGGGAAAAGAATGTATCCAAGAATTTTTCAGTTGTGTTGGGAATCTAAGTCTTGATGATGCTCCTATACTTAAAACTACTAGATCTTATGCAGATGCTATTTCAGCACTAGTTCTGAAACTTGAAATTAAATTTATTCGTACACATCCTACTTTGCAAAGACTGTTTTTTGAGCTTCCCGTTATAAAGAATCCTAGGGCTAAAAAGTTGGCAACCCTCGTTCTTATGAATGAATTTGACTACATAATACGGGAAGCTAGGGAAATCTTTGATTTTTATGGTATGAATCGTGAAAAGCCTGTAATAGATGAAATTCTTTACAATAATGATTATGCGTTAAGACATTTGCTTGGGGACAATAAGATCTTTGATGAGAACCTTGAAAAGGAAGTCACAATCCTAGATGTAATTCAACAAGTTTTTAATAATGTTAATCAACATTATTCTTGGATTGTTGCCGGAAATCAACGTGGTTATGATAATGGGAAACTTAATAATGCTAAGGTTTCTATGGATAATACGTTTTATGTTGTTTTTTCAAAAACCTCTTGACGAGAACACCTCTAAGGGAATTAAGAACAAAGATGACAAAACTTAGATCCTTGCTTTATGCCTAGCTAAGGGCGTAAAACTATAGCGCTTGTTGGGAGGCAACCCAATGAATAAAAATTATTTTTTCTATTTGCTTCCTGTTTTTGAGTTTTAGCACAATTATGCTACTGTTATGATTGTGTTTTTTATGTTTTAATTAGTGTTTGTGCCAAGTAAAGCCTTTAGGGTCTTCTTGGGTGATAGTTGTTTGATCTTGCTGAAAAAACAGAAACTTTTGCGCTCACAAAAATAATTCTCAATTTTTACCAGAGAGCGATAAAATACCCATTCCACTTGCAGTAGATCAATATACAAATTTCTCATGTCATCCTGATTTTTCAGAATTTTTGGAGTTACAGAAGTATTCAAAATAGTCAGATTGCTACAGACTGTTCTGTTTTGACAGATTCTGTTTTCTTTGCGTTGTGTGCTTATTTTGATGGCTCTATGGTTTTCTTTGATGAATTTTTGCCATAGAAAAGTTGGAATACAATAGATATAATGCAAGAACAAAATATGAATTGGTTTGATACGGCACCTATAGTAGTGATTTATTATTTTCTTATACTAACGGATCTCACGAAGGTTTTGTTGAGTTTTGTGTGAATGAAGTTTTCAAGTTTTGGGTTATCTTACGATGGATGAAGGAATAAGGAGTAGAAGAGCCTATGCTTGGGGACGCCCCGGCATCCCAAGCTATTATCCAAAAATGAGCAACCAACTAAGCTTGGGGATGCCCCCGAGTGGCATCCCCTCTTTCTTCTAACGACCATCGGTATTTTACTCGAAGTTATATTTTTATTCGTCACATACTATGTGTTTTGCTTGGAGCGTCTTGTATGATATGAGTCTTTGCTTGTTTTATTTTGTGTTTTAATTATTGATCCCTTGCTGGATACACCTATTTGGTTGAGCCAAAATTATGTCATGACTTGTTAGAATTGCTCTCTTTGCTTCACTTAAATCTTTTATGAGCCATGGACTTCCTCTAGTGCTTCACTTATCTCTTTTTAGCACAGTGCGCTTAGTATTTTTAAAGAAATGCGCTCTTTCTTCACTTAGATTTATTTGAGATTTAGTAAAATTTTCAAGAAATTCTCTCTTGATTCACTTAAATTAACTTGAGAGAAAGAAATATTATGCTCATGATTTTCACTTATATTTGTTTGAGCTTATGAAAAGCAACCCATTAAAATTAGTCCCAAAGTGATAGATATCCAAGAAGGATATAATAAAAACTTTCATGAAGATCATTGGACAAAATAAACTTGATTCTTAGTAATAGTTTTGAGATATGATGATGTGATATGTGAGTCATCTTGATGAGTAATTATGCTTTAGTAAGAATATTGGTGTTAAGGTTTGTGATTCCCTATGCAAGCACGAAAGTCAATAGTCATGCAATGAAATTATATCCTACTTGTGGTGCATTATTCAGTGTTAATTATGTGTAATGCTTGCTTACGAGATTGTCCGTTTCTTGGTTGGTCGCTTCTCAATCTTTTGCTAGCCTTCATTTTGCACTAAGTATGATCTCTACTTGTGCATCCAAAATTCTTTAAATCAGTTTTGCCACATGAGTCCACTATATCTACCTATATGCGGTATTCTTTTGCCATTATGAGAAAATTTGCATGTGCCATCTCTAATTTTCAAAATAAACTTCTCTTTTGTGTGTTCATTTCGCTCGCGGAGCGGTGAGGGGTGGCTAATATTTTCCATGCTATATGTGTTATTCTCACGATGAGTGTTTATTCACTTGTCATTGCACGAGAGTAAGGCAAAGGTATTAGGGATGCCCAGTCCTGAAATAAAAAAATGAATTTACTTTATGTTGTCAAATAATAAATTCCTTGGAAAGTGTTTGTATGGAGGGCAACCGTGGATACGGCTAGCCATGAAAAATGAAAGTATGGTGGAAAAGGAATAAACTTTAGTTTCTGTTTGGGAACCGCCTATGATCTATCTAAGCATGGAAACTATTGGGAACTCTAAGTCATTTTCGTTGGTGGGATGGATACACCTCCCAAAATGTTTTTATCTCTAAGTTTTTCTCTTTGAGCTCTCGTGTAACATCCCAATTTCCAATTTGGATGTTAATCATTAGGTCATCATATGCATCCATAAATTGTGAATTTTGAATTTTTTTATTTGGAATTTTGATCCTAGAAACCTTAAGCAACTCAAGGACCAATTGAGAGAGTTGGAGGTTCTCAGAAAAATCCATTTTTGAATTTTTCAAAATTGGCAAATTGGATCAAAGTGATTATTTATTTGAAATTATTTTCCAATAAAACAATGAGAGAAGATAATATGACTTCTTCAAAATAGCTAGGAAATAATGGAAATTTAATTTTGAACAAAAAATATATTTATTTGATTTTTATTTGCAACTTTATTCGGTTTCATTTTTATTAAATTAGGGAAAAGTTACATTTTTTACTTTGCATTTAGTCGACAAAAATGTTCACGTTGTCCCAAATATTAGGAGGGGATGGTGAAAATTGTTTCTGGAATTTTAAATATTTTATTTTATTTGGATTTTTTTCTTCGCGGCGTTATTTAAAAAACTGCGTCAAAACTGGGCTGGCCCAGCTAGCGCCGAGCCACGGCCCAGCAGCGCCGCCTTCCTCGCGACCGACTCCCGTTGGAGTCCAGCCGCCGCACGCCGCGCCGCCTCGCGAGTCCGGCTCGGACTCCCCCTCGCCGCGCCTTGCCCCCTCCTCCAAGAACCCTCCTCAGCCCCCGTTAAAAGCCGAGGCCCTCGGCCCCTCCTCCTCGTCAGCCGCAGCCGCCACCGCCTCCTGCAAGCCGCCGCCGCCGCCTGCCGCGCCGCCTCCGGCTGCTACCGCATTGTCGCGCCACCCCGCGTCGCCTCGCCCCGCCGCCCCACACCGTCCCGCCTTGCCATTGCCGCCGCTGGAGCCCGCTGCCGCCGTCGACGTCGAAGCCGCCGACGACGAGCCACTGTGGACCGGTATAAACCGAACCCCGATCCAGTTTTTTTTCGGTTTTTCTTTTAACCCGGTTTTATTTTTTTGGTTAATTTATTTAGCGGACGTTCGTCCGTTAGTGTTCGGTAGCAAACAATTTCGTTCGTTAGGTTTCTGTAGTGAACGTTCGTTCGATAGATTTCTCTTTTTCTGTTTATTTTTGGCCAGGGACCTATCCATAATTATTTTTTCTTCACAAATTAGTCCCTGATCTTCAATCGATCACATCTTTTTGCCCGTCTATCCAAATCCAACGAAACCAACGCCAATTTCTTCGTTATGATCTCCTCTATTCAGATAATGAGCTTAAACATGTTTTTGAAAAAAAATAAAATTTGGTTTCAAATAGATTTGAATTTGAACTTCTTTTATCGTAACTTGAGTTTTGTATCTCCGATTTGATTGATTATTTTTCCAAATCGAAGCTCTTCACTTGCACTTTCTGTTTAGATCCTTTTATTTGGTTTTACCTTTGTATCTTGTGCTTGAGTGCTAACGTATGCTATTGTTTGTCTATGATAGAGTATCCGGAGTGAGAAGCTTGCTACTACGAATCTCTAGGGTTTTTCGATCGTCAGCAAGGCAAGTTACACTTTGATCATACCCCTTTATTACCCAGCTTTTATGCATTAGTTTCAACCCTCAAAGATTGCATGAGTAGGATTGGGAACATGTGGTTGTTGCTATGTAGTTCATGAGGTAGGAACCTTTTACCTTTTGATCACCCCGGGAATATACGTTATGCTCATACTGCTTAGCCATGCTGGTAGATGGGGATTGGTATGTGAGATTCATGCAAGATGTGAGAGTTAATAACTAGGGGAAATTTAAGGTGGCTACTTTAATACACATCTAGGTGGATTGGTTGCGGGCACCTGGAGCAATCCAGTGTTTTCCTAGGATATCCCGGAGTACCCGTGTGATCATCCTATGGAATTCCACCGAGGCTCAAAGGGATCATAATATTATTCATGCTCAAAAACTTCCGTGTGCAGCCACAAGCCATTATGGGCTCTGGCATAGTTGAGTAAGTTGTTTGACCTCTTTTGGTGGTAGGCTAGCAGATGTAGGGAAAAGTAGGTGGTACTGTCTACCCAGAGTAAAGAGTTAATGCTTCAGAAAGACTGTCTCGATCTTCCGATCATGGATGCGGTCGAGTCTTGTGGGGAAAAGTGCGCAAACCTCTGCAGAGTGTATAAACTAATCATGGTTAGCCATGTCCCCGGTTATGGACATCTTGAGTATCTGGTATTTGAATTATTGATTTGATCTCATCACTTTACTTAATGAATTTTTTGGGTTATTAATATTATTTTGGGAATTGAGTTGGGGGAACCTTCTCAATAATGGCATAAAATTAGCTTTATGCAAATATTAAACTTAGAGCCTCCACGAGCCAAATATTCATGTAGTGGTAACTTTTATTCATTCATTATTCTTTATAGTGTGATCTTGCCAGCATATTCCATGTGCTGACCTACACGGCTGCAACGTATCATGATGCAGAATTTTCAGACGAAGAGTAAGGTGCGATAGGTCATTGTCATGCACTCAGTTTTGTCATGGAGTTGGATGGACTCATTTACCTTCGATGCTTCCGCACGTTATTTAGATGGCCTTTAGCCATATTATTGTAATAAGTACTCTTTATGAGACACTCGATGTAATAAGTGTGTGACTGAGCTTTGTTATAATTCCTCGAGTACTGTGTGTGTCAGCAATACCGATCCAGGGATGACACTTAAGCACAGAGACTACGGTCCATTGGGATCGGGTCGCTACAAGATGGTATTAGAGCACACGTTGACTGTAGGATGCGACCACTAGGAAAAGCCACATGGATACTCTTCTCTACTCATTTCTAAGTCTTCTCTATTCTACACTATGATGACACCAGATGACGACACCCCTTTCGGACGACACTTGAAGGAAGTCACTAGGTACCTGAACATCGGCATACCAAGCTTCACCGGAACCTTCACTGCCACTTTACCAGAAGAGGAGCACTGGACGATTCAAGTTCGTGTTCCAGTTAGGACATTTGCACCAATTACCGAGCCCATTGAGTTTTCCTTTGACGCACCAACCTGGAGTTTAGGAAAGAGCATGGTCGTCCACATGGCCATTGGACGCATAGGCGAGGTGTACAACAAGGATCTTAAGGACACCACCTACCAGATATGCGGACGCCGAGATGAGGAATGGGAGATGATTCGCACCAAGAGGGATAAATCTATTGCAACTTACATACAAGAGTTGAACCAGCACATTCGTCGTAATGAGAACTAGATGTGTGCTAACATGATAGATACGAAGAAGGTGTTGACCCGGAATATGGAGCTAGAAGAGGAACTCAAGGCTACATGTGATGGATATGAAGAAGAAATTGTTGTACTACTGGAGCAGAATGAAGACCTGAAGAGGAAGCTAGGTCTACCCGTGGTGAAGCCCGAGCCTGGAGTGGACATTCGTTTTGAAGACTACATCATACTAGAAGACACTGACACCGAACCCGACCCTGACAGTGATGATGATTATGAAGACGAAGTTGGAGCGGATATTATGGAGTCTTCCACCGATCAAAATTTCTAGTCGACCACCATATCGCTATTAGTATTCTTCCAAGTAGTTAGAAAGCATTGTGAGATCTTGTAATAGTAGCTTAGGTCAATTGTATGAACCTTGTTTGAATTGAGTGGTGTGAATTGAATATGTTTGTCTCATGTGCATATGGGTAGTGAAATATCCCTTTAGACCTTATTCTATTCTGTTCTCACCCCTCTAAACCTATCAGATGCCTCCGAGACGTGACCCCGGATTCGTTTTCCCGCCGGAGCTCACTCAGTTGATTCAACAACAGAATGCCTTGATGCAGTTGCTAATCCAGAACCAAGGCAACAACTGTTGGGGAACGTAGTAATTTCAAAAATATTTCTACGCACACGCAAGATCATGGTGATGCATAGCAATGAGAGGGAAGAGTATCGTCCACGTACCCTCATAGACCGTAAGCGGAAGCGTTATGAGAACGAGGTTGATGTATTCAAACGTCTTCACTATCCGACCGATCCAAGTACCGAACGCACGGCACCTCCCAGTTCAGCACACGTTCAGCTTGATGGCGTCCCATGAACTCTGATCCAGTAGAGCTTCACGGGAGAGTTCCGTCAACACGACGGCGTGTTGACAGTGATGATGTTGCTACCGACGCAGAGCTTCGCCTAAGCACCGCTATGATATGATCAAGGTGGATTGTGGTGGAGGGGGGCACTGCACACGGCTAAGGGATCAATGATCAACTTGTGTGTATAGAGGTGCCCCCCTGCCCCCGTATATAAAGGAGTAAGGGGGGAGGCCGGCCGGCCCTCTATGGTGCGCTAGGAGGAGCAGTCCTCCTCCTAGTAGGAGTAGGACTCCCCTCTTTCCTACTCCTACTAGGAGGGGGAAAGGAAGGGGGAGAGGGAGAAGGAAAGGGGGGCTCCGCCCCCCCCCCCTCTCCTAGTCCAATTCGGACCAGAGGGGGAGGGGCGCGCGGCCTGCCCTAGGCCAGCCGTCTCTCTCTCTCCACTAAGTCCCATAAGGCCCATTTTTTCTCCTGAGGGGTTCCGGTAACCCTCCAGCACTCCGGTTTTCTCTGAAATCACCCGGAACACTTCGGTGTCTGAATATAGTCATCCAATATATCGATCTTTACGTATCGACCATTTCAAGACTCCTCGTCATGTCTGTGATCATATCCAGGACTCTGAACTACCTTCGGTACATCAAAACACAAAAACTCATAAAACCGATCATCACCGAACTTTAAGCGTGCGGACCCTATAGGTTTGAGAACTATGTAGACATGACCGAGACACGTCTCCGTTCAATAACCAATAGCGAAACCTAGATGTTCATATTGGCTCCCACATATTCTACGAAGATCTTTATCGGTCAAACCGCATAACATCATACGTTGTTCCCTTTGTCATTGGTATGTTACTTGTCCGAGATTCAATCGTCGATATCTCAATACCTAGTTCAATCTCGTTACCGGCAAGTCTCTTCACTCGTTCTGTAATGCATCATCCCGCAACTAACTCGTTATTTACAATGCTTGCAAGGCTTATAGTGATGTGTATTACCGAGTGGGCCAAGAGATACCTCTCCGACAATCGGAGTGACAAACCCTAATCTTGATCTATGTCAACTCAACAAGTACCATCGGAGACACCTATAGAGCACCTTTATAAGCACCCAGTCACGTTGTGATGTTTGGTAGCACACAAAGTGTTCCTCCGGTAATCGGGAGTTACATAATCTCATAGTCATAGGAACATGTATAAGTCATGAAGAAAGCAATAGCAGTAAACTAAAACGATCAAGTGCTAAGCTGACAAAATGGGTCAAGTCAATCGTATCATTCTCCTAATGATGTGATCCCGTTTATCAAATGACAACTCATGTCTATGGTTAGGAAACATAACCATCTTTGATCAACGAGCTAGTTAATTAGAGGCATACTAGTGACAATCTGTTTGCCTATGTATTCACACATGTATCATGTTTCCGGTTAATACAATTCTAGCATGAACAAGAAACATTTATCATGACATTAGGAAATAAATAATAACTTTATTATTGCCTCTAGGGCATATTTCCTTCAGTCTCCCACTTGCACTAGAGTCAATAATCTAGATTACATAGTAATGATTCTAACACCCATGGAGTCTTGGTGCTGATCACATTTTGCTCATGAGAGAGGCTTAGTCAACGGGTCTGCAACATCCAGATCCGTATGTGTCTTGCAAATCTCTATGTATCCCACCTAGACTTGATCGCAGATGGAATTGAAGCGTCTCTTGATGTGCTTGGTTCTCTTGTGAAATCTGGATTCCTTTGCCAAGGCAATTGCACCAGTATTGTCACAAAAGATTTTCATTGGACCCGATGCACTAGGTATGACACCTAGATCGGATATGAACTCCTTCATCCAGACTCCTTCATTTGCTGCTTCTGAAGCAGCAATGTACTCCGCTTCACACGTAGATCCTGCCACGACGCTTTGTTTAGAACTGCTCCAACTAACAGCTCCACCGTTCAATATAAACACGTATCCAGTTTGCGATTTAGAATCGTCTGGATCAGTGTCAAAGCTTGCATCAACGTAACTATTTACGATGAGCTCTTTGTCACCTCCATAAACGGAAACATATCCTTAGTCATTTTCAGGTATTTTAGGATGTTCTTGACCGCTGTCCAGTGATCCACTCCTGGATTACTTTGGTACCTTCCTGCTAAACTGATAGCGAGGCACACATCAGGTCCGGTACACAGCATTGCATACATGATAGAGCCTATGGATGAAGCATAGGGAACATCTTTCATTTTCTCTCTATCTTCTGCAATGGTCGGGCATTGAGTCTTACTCAACTTCACAGCTTGTAACACAAGCAAGAACCCTTTCTTTGCCTAATCCATTTTGAAATTCTTCAAAACTTTGTCAAGGTATGTGCTTTGTGAAAGTCCAATTAATCGTCTTGATCTATTTCTATAGATCTTGATGCCCAATATGTAAGCATCTTCACCGAGGTCTTTCATTGAAAAACTCTTATTCAAGTATCCTTTTATGCTATCTAGAAATTCTATATCATTTCGAATTAACAATATGTCATCCACATATAATATTAGAAATGCTACAGAGCTCCCACTCACTTTCTTGTAAATACAGGCTTCTCCAAAAGTCTGTATAAAACCATATGCTTTGATCACACTATCAAAACGTTTATTCCAACTTCAAGAGGCTTGCACCAGTCCATAAATGGATCGCTGGAGCTTGCACACTTTGTTAGCGCCCTTTGGATCGATAAAACCTTCAGGTAGCATCATATACAACTCTTCTTCCAGAAATCCATTCAGGAATGCAGTCTTTACATCCATTTGCCAAATTTCATAATCATAAAATGTGGCAATAGCTAACATGATTCGGATGGACTTAAGCATCGCTACGGGTGAGAAGGTCTCATCGTAGTCAAGTCCTTGAACTTGTCGAAAACCTTTCGCAACAAGTCGAGCTTTGTAGATAGTAACATTACCATCAGCGTATGTCTTCTTCTTGAAAATCCATTTATTCTCGATGGCTTGTCGATCATCGGGCAAGTCAACCAAAGTCCACACTTTGTTCCCATACATGGATCCCATCTCAGATTTCATGCCCTCAAGCCATTTTGCGGAATCTGGGCTCATCATCGCTTACTCATAGTTTGTAGGTTTGTCATGGTCTAGTAACATGACTTCCAGAACAGGATTACCATACCACTTTGGTGCGGATCTTACTCTGGTTGACCTACGAGGTTCGGTAGTAACTTGATCTGAAGTTTCATGATCATCATCATTAGCTTCCTCACTAATTGGTGTAGGTGTCACAGAAACCGGTTTCTGTGATGAACTACTTACCAATAAGGGAGCAGGTACAGTCACATCATCAAGTTCTACTTTCCTCCCACTCACTTCTTTCGAGAGAAACTCCTTCTCTAGAAAGGATCCATTCTTAGCAACAAAAGTCTTTCCTTAGGATCTGTGATAGAAGGTGTGCCCAACTGTCTCTTTTGGGTATCCTATGAAGACACATTTCTCCGATTTGGGTTCGAGCTTATCAGGTTGAAGCTTTTTCACATAAACATCGCAGCCCAAAACTTTAAGAAACGACAACTTTGGTTTCTTGCCAAACCATAGTTCATAAGGAGTCGTCTCAACGGATTTAGATGGTGCCCTATTTAACGTGAATGCAGCCGTCCCTAAAGCATAACCCCAAAATGATAGCGGTAAATCAGTAAGAGACATCATAGATCGCACCATATCTAGTAAAGTACGATTACGACGTTCGGACACACCATTAAGCTGTGAGTTGCGAAACTATTCTGCATTGTTTCAAATGAAGACCAAACTTGTAACTCAAATATTCTCCTCCACGATCAGATCGTAGAAACTTTATTTTCTTTTTACAATGATTTTCCACTTCACTCTGAATTTTTTTGAACTTTTCAAATGTTTCAGACTTATGTTTCATCAAGTAGATATACCCATATCTGCTCAAATCATCCGCAAAGGTGAGAAAATAACGATACCCGCCGCGAGCCTCAATATTCATCAGACCACATACATCAGTATGTATGATTTCCAACAAATTTGTTGCTCGCTCCGTAGTTCCGGAGAATGACATTTTAGTCATCTTGCCCATGAGGCACGGTTCACATGTACCAAGTGATTCATAATCAAGTGATTCTAAAAGTCCACCAGAATGGAGTTTCTTCATGCGCTTTATACCAATATGACCTAAACGGCAGTGCCACAAATAAGTTGCACTATCATTATCAACTCTGCATCTTTTAGCTTCAATACTATGAATATGTGTATCTCCACTATCGAGATTCAAAAAGAATAGACCACTCTTTAAGGGTGCATGACCATAAAAGATATTACTCATATAAATAGAACAGCCATTATTCTCTGATTTAAATGAATAACTGTCTCACATCAAACAAGATCCAGATATAATGTTCATGCTTAACGCTGGCACCAAATAACAATTATTCAGGTCTAATACTAATCCCGAAGGTAGATGTAGAGGTAGTGTGCCGACTGCGATCACATCGACTTTGGAACCATTTCCCACGCGCATCATTCCCTCATCCTTTGCCAATCTTCGCTTAATTAGTAGTCCCTGTTTCGAGTTGCAAATATTAGCAACAGAACCAGTATCAAATACCAGGCACTACTGCGAGAATTACTAAGGTAGACATCAATAACATGTATATCACATATACCTTTGTTCACCTTGCCATCCTTCTTATCCGCCAAATACTTGGGGCAGTTCCGCTTGAAGTGACCAGTCTGTTTGTAGTAGAAGCACTCAATTTCAGGCTTAGGTCCAGACTTGGGTTTCTTCTCTTGAGCAGCAACTTGTTTGCCGTTCTTCTTGAAGTTCCCTTTCTTCTTCCTTTTACCCTTTATCTTGAAACTGGTGGTCTTGTTAACCATCAACACTTGATGCTCCTTCTTTATTTCTACCTCCACGGCATTACGAAGAGCTCGAGAATTGTTTTATTCATCCCTTGCATGTTATAGTTCATTAGGAAGCTCTTGTAGCTTGGTGGCAGTGATTGAAGAACTCTGTCAATGACACTATGAACAGGAAGATTAACTCCTAGTTGAGTCAGGTGGTTATGGAACCTAGACATTCTGAGTATATGTTCACAGACAGAACTATTCTCCTCCATCTTGCAGCTATAGAACTTATTGGAGACTTCATATCTCTTAATCCGGGCATTTTCTTGAAATATTAACTTCAACTCGTGGAACATCTCATATGCTCCATGACATTCAAAACATCGTTGAAGTCATGGTTCTAAGCCGTAAAGCATGGTACACTGAACTATCGATTAGTCATTAGCTTTGCTCTGCCAGACGTTCATAACATCTGGTGTTGCTCCTGCAGCAGGTTTGGCACTTAGCGGTGCTTCTAGGACGTAATTCTTGTGTGCAACAATGAGGACAATCCTCAAGTTACGGACCCAGTCCGTATAATTTCTACCATCATCTTTCAACTTTGCTTTCTCAAGGAACGCATTAAAATTCAACGGAACAACAGCACGGGCCATCTATCTACAACAACGTAGACATGCAAAATACTATCAGGTACTAAGTTCATGATAAATTAAGGTTCAGTTAATCAAATTATTAAAGAACTCCCACTTAGATAGACATCCCTCTAATCATCTAAGTGATCACGTGATCCATATCAACTAAACCATGTCCGATCATCATGTGAGATGGAGTAGTTTTCAATGGTGAACATCAATATGTTGATCATATCTTCTATATGATTCACGCTCGACCTTTCGGTCTCTAGTGTTCCGAGGCCATGTCTGCATATGCTAGGCTCGTCAAGTTTAACCCGAGTATTCTGCATGTGCAAAACTGGCTTACACTTGTTGTATGTGAACGTAGAGCTTATCACACCCGATCATCACGTGGTGTCTCAGCACGACGAACTTTCGCAACGGTGCATACTCAGGGAGAACACTTGTACCTTGAAATTTAGTGAGAGATCATCTTATAATGCTACCATCGATCTAAGCAAAATAAGATGCATAAAAGATAAACATCACATGCAATCAATATAAGTGATATGATATGGCCATCATCATCTTGTGCTTGTGATCTCCATATCCGAAGCACCGTCATGATCACCATTGTCACCGGCGTGACACCTTGATCTCCATCGTAGCATCATTGTCATCTCACCAACTATTGCTTCTACGACTATCGCTACCGCTTAGTGATAAAGTAAAGCAATTACAGGGCGATTGCATTGCATACAATAAAGCGACAACCATATGGCTCCTGCCAGTTGCCGATAACTCGGTTACAAAACTTGATCATCTCATACAACAAAATATAGCATCATGTCTTGACCATATCACATCACAACATGCCCTGCAAAAAAAAGTTAGACATCCTCTACTTTGTTGTTGCAAGTTTTGCGTGGCTGCTAGGGCTGAGCAAGAACCGTTCTTACCTACGCATCAAAACCACAACGATAGTTTGTCAAGTTAGTGCTATTTTAACTTTCTCAAGGACCGGGCGTAGCCACACTCGGTTCAACTAAAGTTGGAGAAACTAACACCCGCCAGCCACCTGTGTGCAAAGCACGTCGGCAGAACCAGTCTCACGTAAGCGTACGCGTAATGTCGGTCCGGGCCGCTTCATCCAACAATACCGCCGAACCAAAGTATGACATGATGGTAAGCAGTATGACTTGTATCGCCCACAACTCACTTGTGTTCTACTGGTGCATATAACATCTACGCATAAACCTGGCTCGGATGCCACTGTTGGGGAACATAGTAATTTCAAAAATATTCCTATGCACACGCAAGATCATGGTGATGCATAGCAATGAGAGGGAAGAGTATCATCCACATACCCTCGTAGACCGTAAGCGGAAGCGTTATGAGAACACGGTTGATGTAGTCGAACGTCTTCACTATCTGACTGATCCAAGTACCGAACGCACGGCACCTCCGAGTTTAGCACACGTTCAGCTCGATGACGTCCCACGAACTCCGATCCAGCAGAGCTTCACGGGAGAGTTCCGTTAGCAGACGGCGTGTTGACGGTGATGATGTTGCTACCAATGCAGGGCTTCGCCTAAGCACCGCTACGATATGATCGAGGTGGATTATGGTGGGGGGCACCGCACATGGCTAAGGGATCAATGATCAACTTGTGTGTATAGAGGTGCCCCATGCCCCTGTATATAAAGGAGCAATGGGGGAGGCCGGTCGGACCTCTATGGTGCGCCAGGAGGAGGAGGAGTCCTCCTTCTAGTAGGAGTGGGACTCCCCTCTTTCCTACTCCTACTAGGAGGGGGGAGGAAGGGGGAGTGGGAGAAGGAAAGGGGGGCGCCCCCCCCCTCTCCTAGTCCAATTCGGACCAGAAGGGGAGGGGCGCGCGGCCTGCCCTAGGCCAGCCATCTCTCTCTCACTAAGGCCCATAAGGCCCATTATTTATCCCGGGGGGGTTCCGGTAACCCTCCGGCACTCTAGTTTTCTCCAAAATCACCCGAAACACTTGTGTCCGAATATAGTCGTCCAATATATCGATCTTTATGTTTAGGCCATTTAGAGACTCCTCGTCATGTCCGTGATCATATCCGGGACTCTGAACTACCTTCGGTACATCAAAACATAAAAACTCATAATACCGATCGTCACCGAACTTTAAGCGTGCGAACCCTATGGGTTCGAGAACTATGTAGACATGACCGAGACACGTCTCCGGTCAATAACCAATAGCGGAACCTGGATGTTCATATTGGCTCCCACATATTCTACGAAGATCTTTATTGGTCAAACCGCATAACAGCATACGTTGTTCCCTTTGTCATCGGTATGTTACTTGTCCGAGATTCGATCATCGGTATCTCAATACCTAGTTCAACCTCCTTATCGGCAAGTCTCTTTACTCATTCTGTAATGCATCATCCCGCAACTAACTCATTGGTTACAATGCTTGCAAGGCTTATAGTGATGTGTATTACCGAGTGGGCCTAGAGATACCTCTCCGACAATCGGAGTGACAAATCCTAATCTTGATCTATGTCAACTCAACAAGTACCATCGGAGACACCTGTAGAGCACCTTTATAATCACACAGTTACGTTGTGACGTTTGGTAGCACACAAAGTGTTCCTCCAGTAATCGGGAGTTACATAATCCCATAGTCATAGGAACATGCATAAGTCATGAAGAAAGCAATAGTAGTAAACTAAAACAATCAACTGCTAAGCTGATGAAATGGGTCAAGTCAATCACATCATTCTCCTAATGATGTGATCCCGTTTATCAAATGACAACTCATGTCTATGGTTAGGAAACATAACCATCTTTGATCAACGAGCTAGTCAAGTAGAGGCATACTAGTGACAATCTGTTTGTCTATGTATCCACACATGTATCATGTTTCCGGTTAATACAATTCTAGCATGAATAATAAACATTTATCATGATATAAGGAAATAAATAATAACTTTATTATTGCCTCTAGGGCATATTTCCTTCAACAACAACAACAACAACCCACCCCACCCCCAATTGACAATTTAGCCCGTTTTCTAAGGTTGAATCCGCCGGTGTTCTCTAGCAGCACCGAGCCAATTGTTTCTAATGACTTGCTCCGCAAAATTGGAAGGGAGCTCACCACCATAGGTTGCACAGATGTTGAGAAGGTGCTCTTTGCCGCACATCAATTGGATGGACCCGCAGCCTAATGGTGGGAGAACTACACTGCCACTTTCCCCATGGCCAATGTTACTTGGGATTAGTTTCAACAAGCTTTCCATACTGCACACGTCTCAGCTGGAGCCATGAGTATGAAGAAGCATGAGTTCGCAACTTATGCCAGGGGAATTGTACCGTGGCGCAGTACGTGGATGAGTTCAGCAAGTTAGCACGCTACGCCCCAGATGATGTGGCCACCAATGCCGCGAAGTAGGAGAAGTTTCTTGAAGGACTGAATGATAGCTAAGTATGCAGTTGATGGTGGCAACATTCACCAACTAGTAGGAGTTGGTAGATAGGGCCCTCATGATTGAAGGCAAGCAGCAGCAGATAGAGAACCGCAAACAGAAGTATGGACAGGGGAAGTACAACTCTGGAGCTCAGCAGAAACCCCGTTATTCCCCATACTCGGGAGGACACACCCATCATACCCATGGAGGACATAACCATGGAGGCTGTCGGTGTCAAAACTGGCGGATCTCGGGTAGGGGGTCCCGAACTGTGCGCCTAAGGCGGATGGTAACAGGAAGCAGGGGACACGATGTTTACCCAGGTTCGGGCCCTCTTGATGGAGGTAATACCCTACATCCTGCTTGATTGTTCTTGATGAGATGAGTATTACAAGAGTTGATCTACCACGAGATCGTAGAGGCTAAACCCTAGAAGCTAGCCTATGGTATGATTGTATGTTGTCCTACGGACTAAACCCTCCAGTTTATATAGACACCGTAGGGGGCTAGGGTTACACAGAGTCGGTTACATCGGAGGAGATCTACACATCCGTATTGCCTATCTTGCCTTCCATGCCAAGGAAAGTCCCATCCGGACACGGGACGAAGTCTTCAATCTTGTATCTTCATAGTCCAACAGTCCGGCCAAAGGATATAGTACGGCTGTCCGAAGACCCCCTAATCCAGGACTCCCTCAGTAGCCCCTGAACTAGGCTTCAATGATGATGAGTCTAGCGCGTAGTATTGTCTTCGGCATTGCAGGGCGGGTTCTTCTCCAAATACTTCATGGAAGATTTTTGAACACGAGGATAGTGTCCGGTTCTGCAAAACAAGTTCCACACCCCACCGTAGAGAGAATAATATTTCCATAAATCTAATATGCTGACACGTTTTGGTAGCACAACATCACATCACGGCCCGGTCCTGATCTGAACCGTTTTTCTCAACCTGTGCTGCACATATTGCGAGGCGGTTCTTCTGCCACGTCTTGTCAAAGCAGAGATCGTGTCTCCCTTATTACGGGATTCTCATCAATACGGACATGGGTAACCCAACCGTGCCTGTTGGTATGACTCCTAGATCTTAGGCAAGTCCAAAACGGCCACGAGGAGGACGCTTGATATTCACCCTCTTTATAAAGAGGATGAGGCCTTTTCTTTTTTCCCTCTTGTGCTCAATCGAATCCTTCCCCCGCCTCGAGTTATAGCACCCAAAGCTCAGGTCAGGCGCTTCGGACCTTCAACTATGTCCAGATCCAACCTTCATGGTCGGTGGATGCCTTCCTCTGTCACAGAGGAGGACATCAAGAAGCTGAGAGAGGCTAGATATCTGACCGCCGAAATTTCACATAGCCTACCTGCCCAAGGGCAGGTCATCCCTACTCCTGAACCCACCGAGAGTGTCATGTTCATCTCCCACTTCCTCCGAGGACTAGGCCTCACTCTGGATCCCTTTGTTAGGGGTCTTATGTTCTATTATGGGCTGGATTTCCATGATCTGGCCCTGGATTCCCTTCTTCACATCTCATCATTTATTGTCGTATGTGAGGCCTTCCTCCGCATTACCCCTCACTTCGGCATGTGGCTCAAGACCTTCTATGTGAAGCCGAAGATGATCGAGGGGCAGCACGCAGAGTGCGGAGGTGCCTTAATAAGCAAAATCGCTGATGCTCCATGGACAGAGGGTTCCTTCCCAGAGGTGTCCAGATTGTGGCAGCGGGAGTGGTTTTACATCACAGCTCCCCGAAGTGCCAAGTGGGTAGCCGCCCCCACCTTTCACTCGGGCCCCCCATCGCAACTGATGTCATGGATCAGCAAGGGGCTGAGCTGGGGTCTAGCAAAGGACATGCCAATATTGCAAAGCCGTATCCGAGATCTCTTTGAGAGAGATTTCAGTATGGTTATGGTAATGCAAGTTATGCTAGTTCGTCGAGTCCAGCCTTGCAAAAGTCGGCCCCTCCGAATGTGGGAATTCAACCCGGAAGGACCACGAGCTATTCAGCATTTCCTCGGCATGACGCTCGAAGAGATGTACAAATCGTTCTTCGGACCCCAAATAGAGTGTCCGGACACCACCGAGGATGTGGGTTTGAGCTGCAACCGCCCTGCTACCCAAGTAAGTAATCCCATGGCCGAACCCGCTGTCCTTTTGTTTATCATGGCATCATTCTAAAGAGTCGCTCTTTGACCAGGACTGGATAACAAAGGCGAAGATGATCAGGTGTTCGGCCCCCCTTCCTGAGGGCTTGGACAATCTGGTACTGGACAAGATGCTCGAGTCGGCGCCTTATCTAGTGCCCACAAAGGAAGATGAAGGGGGGAATAAAGAGGGCGAAAGCGGGCCTCACTCGCTACTCATTCCAACCGGTGGAATGAGCACCTCCGCGAGGGAGGATATCCAGGGGAAGAATATGACATTCTCTCTCCCCGGGGAAGGAAGAGGACTACCTCTGAAGATCCAGAAACTAAGGTTTCCAAACGGGAGAAGAAATCTTCACTAGAGGGTCCTGCCTCGGAGGGTATTCTTGCCGCACAATGTCCGCGCGGGGATCAACCCTCTACCGAGCTATAAGTAATCAAAAAGTACTTAATAGTGAAAATATCCTACCTTACTTCCGAAGACAATAACCGATGCTTATAAATTGTAGTCCGGATCGTAGCCCTTCTCGACAGAGTTCGTCTTCGGGGGATCTTCTTCCGGAGATGATGGAGAGCGAAACACCTCCCCCTGACACCCCGCCTTATGAGGCGGGCGACCTTGAAGTGTCGTCGCGGAGGGTATCTCCGGATCCGCCAAGGCCAGAGGATAACCCTTTGGCTACCCGGAATCCCCAGTATCCGGCTCCTAAGGAGAGCGGCAGCAAGAGTCCGGAACCATACAGTGTGCGGTCAGACGCACTGAAGGATCTTCTAGGGCAAGCGGCCATCTCTGAAGCACATCATACGCTGATGGGTACGGTAATTGAAAGGATTTCATCCGTTGAAAACAGATTGCATGAAGCCTTTATGAGTCTGCTGAAGGGCTTTGAGGTACATGAAATAGTGTATGTTTTTGATAGTACCACACACGTTAGGTGTGCCCTATGCAGATAGTAGCCCCTGAGACTCTGGTTTTCGTCGAGAACGGCGGCAACCCGAGGATCATATTCCGAGGTAATAACCCGACTGCCTTTATGTGCAGGCGGCTGAGGCTCCGGTGGCTAGCTGAACTGATGGGTTTACCGAGCTAAAGCGGCAACTTGATGCGGCCGATGCCGATATCGTGCTTGTCAACCGGCGGCTTGACGAGGCATAGGGTAAGTGATTTCTCTGGTGATCGTCACATAATAAGAGGAGCATGATGCCACTATCTTTAATATGTTGTGACTGCAGATGGAGCTACCACCATGGAGACCCTTCGGGCGGAGCTTGCCCAAGCCAAGGAACAAGCAAGGAGTAGCAATGCGGCCGCTCTAAAGGTGGCCGAAGAGTTGAGGGCCGAACAGGCCGCGCATTGCGAGAGCAAGGAAAGAATGGCCAAAATGGTTGTAGAGTTAAAAGATGCCGCTGGCCATTACCAGCTTCTTGAAGAAGAAAGCCGAGCGAGGGCGACAGACCTGGAGAAGGCCCTGGTAGCTGCCAAGGAAGCCCGCTCCAAAATTAGAGCGACGAAGGAGGAGCTGCATCAAGCTGCAGATATCGTGTCTGGGAAGCCCTTCTTGTTGCGGACTAAATTTGGAGATCCGAAGTATGCTCCTGTTGACTGACTATGGAGTTTTGCGGACACCTACGTGGATTTGGCTGCAAGTGCTGCTGATGCGGCCGAGTACTTCAGGGATCAGAAAGATCACGAAGTGGAAAAGCTGTTATGGTCACAGTTTCATGCTCCAGTCCGTCCGCTGTTGTTGAATGAGCGAATGGCCGAGTGGGCCGAGCTCCATAGGTTGTCCAGACTTGCCATGAGGTCCATTGTGGATCATCTGTGGTCGGGAGGGCCAAGGCCGAATAGCTATTTTAGTTTAGTGCAACAATTAATTGGTGTTATGACACGCATCGATGCTATGAAGAGATCGGCGTGCATAGAGGGTGCGCGGATGGCCTTTGCCCGTGTCAAGACATACTGGGCGGAGATGGAGGCCACCACTGTTGCGACACAGGGTTCGGTCGTAGGCCGAGTGGCTGCCGAGCACTACTTTGAAGAAGTTCTTGAAGGTGCTCGTTCGATAGAGGCTCAGTGCTCGAAGAATATTATGTTCTAGTCACATGTGCTTCCATTGTAAAAACAATGTTTTATTGAGTTATCAAGGCTGTATTTATACTTTTGCTCGAAAGTACTATGATGCCTCATGTGCGGCCGTTTATGTATATATGTATATAACCTGAAAGTTTGCAGTCGTCGGCTTCCGCCCCCACGCATATAATGCGGGGGTGTTCGCAGAAAACGCGAATCCACACTTGATCCAATGTCTTGGTCCATTAAGGAGGTGGTAGCACAACAAACGAGGCAATCGGACTATATTGCTTTAACACTTTCACCTAGCCATAGGAGTTTGACGGTGGGGGCTACTATATAGCCCCTAGTACTTCTGCGCTCGTCCAAATACGGGGCGCGTACATACATGACTGAGAAACGGCCCTTCATTAATGCGGAGGACCCGAAGATTCCGCTGAGTCATTGAGTGGTTGACCAGTCTCTCGCTATATCATGATAGTCAGTTTTCGGCTTTCTCTACTGAGGTGCTCATCCGGATGAACCAGGGCACAATCGCAGTAGTTCTCCCAGTGCTACCTTAGCCGATATAACGGAACGTAAGGTACCAAAACGTGGGAGCCGGGCAAACCCAACATTTGACCAAAGAGATGATTCGGAGCTGATGCATATAGGGACAAACTCGCGACGCCGAACACTCCCTAAGGTGTTAGGTCTTTATAACATATACCGGGCTAAACAATGCCCTTAATAATAAATACCATGTGTCTAGGTACGTGCAATATCCTGACGTGGCCACATGCCAATAACGTCAGCATCCTTCTCGGTTGTGTGGAGTATCCGGAGGATGTGAGCAACAAGAGACAGTAAAAAAGGTTTACGTAGGGTCTTAATCTAAAAAGAAACCATTGGGCGGGTCCCTGCTGCACGTCTGCGCCTGTATCTCCATTGTGCCGTGTCCTGGACGGGTGTAGCACGATTGTCATCTGTAAAAGGGAAGAACTTAGGTGAAAGTTGTCGTGCCAAAAAAAAGAGTTGGTTATTATCAATGAACTATCAAAATTCAAGAGAAGTCAAGTTGAGCCGGGCTGGCCCTGATTACACGCGGGAAGCCCCTGGTATCGTCTATGAGGGTTTGATCATCAAACCAATCTCATGTATATGTGGTGGAGCGCCGGACTCGTCTAACCGTGTCCGTGGTCTTGACGACCTGTCATTTTTTCTGGTTGGTGAGGCCGTCTAGTTCGCGGTTGTTAAAGCCACCCCATCCTCTTCCGCACGTAAAAAACATTCGGTATTTCCGCTAACTGTGATGATGCCACGTGGACCGGGCATCTTAAGATTGAGAAAAGCATAATGCGGTATTGCATTAAAACGAGCGGAAGCCGTTCTTCCGAGTAGTGCTTGATAACCACTTCAGAATGGAGCGATGTGGAAAGTTAACCTTTCGCTTCGGAAGTTATCGGGAGAACCGAATACAACCTCTAGCGGTAGAGAGCCCGTACAGCGGGCCTCTTGGCCTGGTATTACTCCCTTGAAGGTAGTATTACTGTGGCTTATTTGTGTCGGGTCTATCCCCATTTTGCGGACCGTGTCCTCATATATCAGATTTAGATCATTGCTGCTGTGCATGAGGACTCGTGTGAAATGGTACCCATTTATTATTGGGTCTAACACCAAGGCCGCCAGTCCTTCGTGTCGGATACTTGTCGCGTGATCCCTACGATCAAAAGTGATCGGGCAGGCCAACCAGGGGTTGAACCTAGGGGTGACGGGCTCTATGGCGCGTGTGTCTCGGAGTGCATGCTTGCTTCTCCTCTTCGTCATATGGATCACGTTTACCGTTTTAACCTCTGGTGGGAACTTTTTCTGTCCTCCGATGCTTTGCTGGCGAGGTTCATCCTCATCTTCGCTTGGTGTCTCTTCCCCTTTGTGTTCGGCGTTTAGCTTATCGGCCTGCTTGAAGACCCAACATTCTCTGTGGGTGTGATTTGCAGGTTTGTCGGGGGTGCCGTGGATCTGACATAGCTTGTCAAGAATCTTGTTTAGGCCGGATGGTCCTTCTCTGCTGCCTTTGAAAGGCTTTTTCCGCTGACCTGGTTGAGAGCCCCTGAATCCGGCGTTTACCACCGTATTATCTGGGCTACCTTCTTTATTTTGACGCTTGTTTTTGTTGCGTCATGGTTTTCCATTGCCATCCCTGGCTTCGGATGTGCTTGGGTCGCTGGTGCTGCTATGGGCCAACCCGCTATCTTCGCCCGTGCAAAAGCGGGTCATCAGGCTTGTTAGGGCTGCCATTGTTCTCAGTTTTTCTTGGCCGAGGTGTCTGGTGAGCCATTCGTCTCGGACACTGTGTTTAAAAGCTGCTAAGGCTTCGGCGTCCGGACAGTCGACGATTTGGTTCTTCGTGGTGAGGAACCTGTTCCAAAGCTTTCGGGTGGACTCTCCGGACTGTTGGATTATATGACTTAAATCATCTGCATCCGGAGGTCGGACCTAAGTCCCTTGAAAATTAGCCCGAAAAGCGTCCTCGAGCTCCTCCCAACATCCAATTGAGTTTTCGGGGAGGCTTTTCAGCCAGTGCCGAGCTGGCCCTTTAAGCTTGAGGGGCAAGTATTTAATGGCATGGAGATCGTCTCCACGAGCCATATGAATATGGAGGATAAAGTCCTCGATCCAGACTCCAGGGTATGTGGTCTCGTCATACGCCTCTATGTTCATTGGTTTGAATCCTTCTGTGAATTCATGATCCAGCACCTCATTGGTGAAACATAGGGGGTGTGCGGCACCCCTGTATTGGGATATGCCATGGTGTTCGGACGGTTGTAGTATTCGGTTTTGATTTTGTGGCGGAGCGCGCTTCCTAGATCCATAGATGGATCTGGTCGCGCCGGATTTTTGGCGCAAGTTCTCACGTAGATCGTGTGTTGACTTATGTGTGACTTTGTTAGCCGCTCTATCGCGGTCACAAGGTGGTGGATCCGGCCTGTTGGCCGTATCATTTTTCGGCTGTGTGGGCTCTAAGGCCTCATCGTCGAATTCAGGTAATAGCTTGCGCTTTGGATAGCTATTTGTGTGGTAACTTCCACCATACTTTGTTTCGTTGTCGAGCACTTTGTTCCACCTGCTGTTGAGCATATCTTGTGCGGCCTTAAGCCTTTGCTTCTACTTCTTCAGGCTCCTTGCTGTGGCAATAAGCCTTCTGCGGAGGTTCTCTTACTCCATGTGCGTTTCTGGGATGATGTGTGCATCTCTGTCCGGACTGTTTTCCTCCCCAGACAGGGTTTGATGAGGTTTATCCTTGGCGTCGCCGTGTTCGGACGCCGGATCCATACTATGTTCGCCGTTTGCATCTTGATCGTGATCTGCCACCGGGGCGGTGCAGTCGTCATTTCTTCTCGCGTCGACTGGACTGTTATTTCCTCTTGCGTTCTTATCGTTGTTTTTGCTATGGCGGGACTTAGAGCGGTGCCGCTGACGTCGGCGCTTGGGTTGCTTGGAGGGGGCATCCTCCGCTGTCTCTTTGCCATTGCCCTCTTTGGGTGTATCCACCATGTATATGTCATGTGATGAAGTGGTTGTCCGGCGCCCTGTGGGCGCTGGTTCCTATTCGTCTCATGCATCTTCGTTCATGCCGTCGATGTCTTCGGAGTCGAAGTTAAGCATGTCGGTTAAGTCGTCGACAGTGGCTACCAAGTGGGTGGTGGGTGGGCAGCGAATTTCTTCGTTGTCCGCATCCCATTCTAGCTGAACATAGTTCGGCCAAGGTTCTCCTGACAGGGACAGAGACCTTAATGTATTTAGCAGATCACCGAAAGGCGAGTACTGAAAGATATCCATGGAGATGAATTCCATGATCGGCGCCCAGTCGGGTTCGGCGGGCACGGATGTAAGCGGCTCGGAGTCCGTGGCCGGAGATGAATCCAGTGGTTCAGCGACATGGCTCTCGTAAGGGGTAAAGTCAGCATCCGGCTCTATCGCCGCTGAGAGTGCGACCTCCGTGGCGGGGTCTATACCTCCGCTCTCGGATGGCGCGATTTGCTCCGGATTGACAGCCGGAGTAGTTGCAGATGCGATCTCTCGAATACTGTCCGACGATAGAGTTATGTCATGCTCGTCGTGACAGTGCGGCGCACCTGACACAGGCTCGAATCCGTCGAAGATCAAGTCTCCGCGGATATCGGCAGTGTAGTTCAAGTTTCCGAATCTGACCTGATGGCCAGGGGCGTAGCTCTCAGTCTGCTCCAGATGGCCAAGCGAATTGGCCCGCAGTGAGGAGTCGCCGAATACAAGGATCTGTCCGGGGAGGAAAACCTTACCCTGGACCGCATCGCTACCGATGATCGAAGGAGCAATCAAGACTTATGGTGGCGACAAAGTGGAACTCCCAATGAATGCACCAATGTCGGTATCAAAACCGGCGGATCTCGGGTAGGGGGTCCCAAACTGTGCATCTAAGGCGGATGGTAACAGGAAGCAGGGGACACGATGTTTACCCAGGTTCGGGCCCTCTTGATGGAGGTAATACCCTATGTCCTGCTTGATTGTTCTTGATGATATGAGTATTACAAGAGTTGATCTACCACGAGATCATAGAGGCTAAACCCTAGAAGCTAGCCTATGGTATGATTGTATGTTGTCCTACGGACTAAACCCTCCGGTTTATATAGACACCGGAGGGGGCTAGGGTTACACAGAGTCGGTTACATGGGAGGAGATCTACACATCCGTATTGCCTACCTTGCCTTCCACGCCAAGGAAAGTCCCATCCGGACACGGGACGAAGTCTTCAATCTTGTATCTTCATAGTCCAACAGTCCGGCCAAAGGATATAATCCGGCTGTCCGGAGACCCCCTAATCCAGGACTCCCTCAGAGGCCATTGTCACAGTGGAGGAAATTCACACAACCATAGTGGCCCTATGAATGGTAATGGGAATGGAGGAAACAACACTCAGAGCCGTTCCAACCCTGCTACACCCGCCAACAAGGATCTAAGTCACATTACTTGTTTCAAGTGTGAGAAGACTAGACACTACGCCATCGAGTGTCCTGAAGCAAAGAATGGAAATGGCAATAGAAGCTCATGGAAGAATCCAAATCCCTTCACCAAAGGTTAGGGAACCATGTCAACGTGGAGGAAGTTGAAGAGCAGCTTGACGCGATTATTGGTAAGTTTTTGATTAAGTCTTTTACAACCCTTGTTCTTTTAGATACTGGTGCATCACATTCATACATATCAAGGGGATTTGTGGACAAGTTTGAATTGCCAACCTTATCCCTTAGGTCACCCATGTTAGTGAGCTCACAAGGAGTAGAATATATGGCTAGCCGATGGTGTCATCAGTTGCCCTTGACCATTGGTAAGCATGTTTTCCCCTCAGACCTCATTATTTTGGAATCACAAGGATTGGATATAATACTAGGCATGGATTGGCTATCAAAGTATGGAGGAAACATTAATTGTGCTAGTAAGTCAATTCTTCTCACCACCCCAGAGGGGAAACGGATCAATTATGTGTCTAGGCATGCGCCAAGGAGGACCCAAGTAAATTCACTCTCTAGAGTTGTTCAAGAGGAAGTACCAGTTGTGAAGGATTATCCCGATGTATTCCCAGAGGAATTACTAGGCATGCCACCAGACCGAGACATAGAGTTTTTGATCAAGTTGTTGCCAGGCACCGGACCAATATCTAAGAGACCATATCGGATGCCCGCAAATGTTCTGGAGGAGATTAAGAAGCAGATTAACGAGTTATTGGAGAAAGGTTATATTCGACCAAGTTCGTCACCGTGGGGAGCCCTAGTGCTCTTAGTTGAGAAGAAGGATGGATCCTTGAGAATGGTTGTTGATTATCATGCATTGAATGAGGTGATGATCAAGAACAAATACCCTCTACCGATGATCAATGACTTGTTTGACCAGCTGCAGGGAGCTAAAGTATTCTCCAAGATCGATCTTTGATCTGGATATCACCAGCTGAAGATCCGAGAACAGGATATACCCAAGACAGCTTTTACCACAAGGTATGGGCTATATGAGTACACGGTCATGTCTTTCGGTTTGACTAATGCCCCTGCCTACTTTATGAGTATGATGAATAAGGTGTTAATGGAGTTCTTGGATAAGTTTGTTGTGGTGTTCATTGATGATATATTGGTGTACTCGAAGAATGAAGAGGAACACAAGGAACATTTGTGCTTGGTTCTCAACAAGCTTAGGGAACATCAGCTATATGCCAAGTTCAGCAAATGTGAATTTTGGTTGAAGGAAGTCGGATTTCTCGGACATGTTATATCTAGAGAAGGTATAGCAGTAGACCCTTCAAAGGTTCAGTCTGTCACCGAGTGGTTGGCACCCACCTCAGTTGGAGAGATACGCAGTTTCCTTGGACTAGCGGGATATTATCAGAGATTCATTGAGAATTTTTCCAAGATTGCTAAGCCCATGACGGAGTTATTGAAGAAGGACACTAAGTTCAAATGGGCCCAAGAGTGTGAGGCCAGTTTTCAGGAGATGAAGAAACGTTTGGTTACAACCCCAATGCTAATCCTTCCTAATATACACAAAGATTTCCATGTCTATTGTGACACATCTCGTCAGGGACTTGGAGGCGTTCTTATGCAAGAAGGAAGAGTTGTTTCATATGCCTCGCGATAGCTTCGACCTCATGAGTTGAACTATGCCACTCATGATTTGGAGTTAGCAGCCATAGTGCATGCGCTCAAGACCTGGAGACATTTTCTTATTGGGAATCGTTGTGATGTTTACACGGATCATAAGAGTTTGAAGTACATCTTCACACAGAAGGAGTTAAACCTCAGGCAGAGGAGATGGCTGGAGCTCATAAAGGATTATGACATGAAACTGCACTATCACCTAGGAAAGGCCAATGTTGTAGCAGACGCGTTGAGCCGCAAGAGTTATGTTAATACCCTCATAACCGGAGGATTACCTCGGGAATTAGCCGACGATCTTAGAGAACTTCGAATGGAGATAGTTCCGAGAGGTTTTGTTGCAGCGTTGGAAGTTCAGTCCATGTTGTTGGGAAAGATTCGAGAAGCTCAGAAGACTGATAAGGAGATTGCGGAGATAAAGGAAAAGATGAGTAAAGGAAAGGCCAAAGGTTTTCGTGAGGATGAACACGAAACTTTATGGTTTGAGGATGATATCTATGTGCCAAATGATCCAGAGATCAGGAAGTTAATTCTTCAGGAAGCTCATGACTCACCATACTCGATTCACCCAGGCAACACCGTGATGTATTTGGATTTGAAGGAATGTTTCTGGTGGACATGTATGAAGAAGGATATTGCCGAGTATGTAGCAGTATGTGACGTATGTCAGAGAGTTAAGGCAGAGCATCAGAAGCCAGCAGGATTACTTCATCCTTTGCCGATACCTAAATGGAATTGGGATAAGCTTGGCATGGATTTCATCACCGGACTACCCAGAACACGATCAAAATATGACTCCATCTGGGTAGTAGTTGATCGCTTGACCAAAGTGGCCCATTTTATCCCCGTGAAAACCACGTATACAAGCACGAAGCTAGCTAGGATACATATGACCAGCATCGTATGTCTGCATGGAGTTCCGAGGACCATCGTATCAGATAGAGGAACACAGTTTGCCTTTAAGTTTTGGAATCAGTTACACCACACTTTGGGTACTAGGCTAGAGTTCAGTACAACCTTTCATCCAAAGACAGATGGACAGACCGAGAGAGTCAACCAGATTCTGGAGGACATGTTGAGAGCTTGTGCGCTAGATTATGGATCTAGTTGGGATGACAATTTGCCTTACACGGAGTTCTCGTACAACAACAACTACCAAGCTAGTTTGAAAATGGCCCCTTCGAATCCTTGTATGGAAGAAGGTGCAGGACACCATTTGATGTGGGATGAAGTTGGAGACCGACAATTGTTTAGGACAGATTTAATCAAAGAGTCTGAAGAGAAGGTCAAGTTGATTCGTGTAGACTCAAGGTAGCTCAGTCTAGGCAGAAGAGTTATGCCGATACTAAACGCAAGGAGGTAGCCTATGAAGTCGGAGACAGAGCATATCTTCGTGTGTCGCCACTTAGAGGAGTTAAACGATTTGGAGTCAAAGGAAAGTTAGCACCACAATTTGTAGGACCTTGCCGAGTTTTGGAATGTATGGGTGAAGTTGCCTACAAGTTGGAGTTACCCGAAGGTTTGTCAGGAATTCATGATGTGTTTCACATTTCCCAGTTGAAGAAGTGCCATGTAGAGATGGTCGATATTCCTCTGAGAGATACAGTACCCCTGAAAGCAATTCAGTTGGAGAGTGACCTAACCTACGAGGAGAAACCCGACAAGATTCTCGAATTCGCCAACCGAGTTACACACAGCAAGGTCATCAAGTTCTGTAAAGTTTAGTGGAGCCACCATACCGAGGAAGAAGCCACCTGGGAAGATCTCCGGAAATACCACCCACACCTTTTTGCTAGCCAATATGAATCTCGAGGGCGAGATTCATCGTAAGGGGGCTAGGTTTGTAACATCCCAATTTTCAATTTGGATGTTAATCATTAGGTCATCATATGCATCCATAAATTGTGCATTTTGAATTAGTTTTATTTGGACTTTTGATCCTAGAAACCTTAAGGAACTCAAGGACCAATTGAGAGAGTTGGAGGTTTTCACAAAAAATCCATTTTTGAATTTTTAAAAATTGGCAAATTGGATCAAAGTGATTTTTATTCGAAATTATTTTCCAATAAAACAATGAGAGAAGATAATATGACATCTTCAAAACAGCTAGGAAATTATGGAAATTTAATTTCGAATAAAAATATATATTTTTGATTTTTATTTGCAATTTTATTGGTTTCATTTTTATTAAATTAGGGAAAAAGTTGTTGGGGAACGTAGTAATTTCAAAAAAATTCCTACGCACACACAAGATCATGGTGATGCAAAGCAACGAGAGAGGAGAGTGTTTGTCTACGTACCCTCGTAGATCAGCAACGGAAGCGTTAGCACAATACGGTTGATGTAGTCATACATCTTCACGATCCGACCGATCAAGTACCGAACGCACGGCACCTCCGAGTTCAGCACACGTTCAGCCCGATGACGTCCCTCGAACTCCGATCCAGCCGAGTGTTGAGGGAGAGTTTCGTTAGCACGACGGTGTGGTGACGATGTTGATGTTCTACCGACGTAGGGCTTCGCCTAAGCACCGCTACGATATGATCGAGGTGGATTATGGTGGAGGGGGGCACCGCACACGGCTAAGAGATCAAGAGATCAATTGTTGTGTCTTTGGGGTGCCCCCTTGCCCCCGTATATAAAGGAGTGGAGGAGGGGGAGGGCCGGCCCTCTCTATGGCGCGCCCTAGGGGAGTCCTACTCCCACCGGGAGTAGGATTCCCCCTTTCCTAGTAGAACTAGGAGCCCTTCCAAGTATTAGGAGTAGGAGGGAAGGAAAGGGAAGGGAAAAGGAGAAGGATATTTTCTTGAAATATTTAACTTCAACTCCTAGAACATCTCATATGGTCCATGACGTTCAAATCGTCTTTGAAGTCCCGATTCTAAGCCGTTAAGCATGGTGCACTAAACTATCAAGTAGTCATCATATTGAGCTAGCCAAACATTCATAACGTCTGCATCTGCTCCTGCAATAGGTCTGTCACCTAGCGGTGCATCAAGGACATAATTCTTCTGTGCAGCAATGAGGTTAATCCTCAGATCACGGATCCAATCCGCATCATTGCTACTAACATTTTTCAACATAATTTTTCTCTAGGAACACAATAAACTGGAAGCAACATCACGAGCTATTGATCTACAACATAGATATGCTAATACTATCAGGACTAAGTTCATGATAAATTAAAGTTCAAGTAATCATATTACTTAAGAACTCCCACTTAGACAGACATCCCTCTAATTTTCTAAGTGATCACGTGATCCATATCAACTAAACAATGTCCGATCATCACGTGAGATGGAGTAGTTTCAATGGTGAACATCACTATGTTGATCATATCTACTATATGATTCACGCTCGACCTTTCGGTCTCCAGTGTTCTGAGGCCATATCTGCATATGCTAGGCTCGTCAAGTTTAACCCGAGTATTCTGCGTGTGCAAACTGGCTTGCACCCGTTGTAGATGGACGTAGAGCTTATCACACCCGATCATCACGTGGTGTCTGGGCACGGCGAACTTTGGCAACGGTGCATACTCAGGGAGAACACTTTTATCTTTAAATTTAGTGAGAGATCATCTTATAATGCTACCGTCAATTAAAGCAAGATAAGATGCATAAAATATAAACATCACATGCAATCATAATATGTGACATGATATGGCCATCATCATCTTGTGCCTTTGATCTCCATCTCCAAAACATCGTCATGATTTCCATCATCACCAGCATGACACCATGATCTCCATCATCTTGATCTATATCAATGTGTTGTCATATGGTTGTCTCGCCAACAATTGCTCTTGCAACCATTGCTATCGCATAGCGATAAAGTAAAGTAATTATTTGGCGCTTGCATCTTATGCAATAGAGAGATAACCATGAGTCTTTTGCCAGTTGCCGATAACTTCAACAAAACATGATCACCTTATACAACAACTTATATCTCATCATGTCGTGACCATATCACATGACAACATGCCCAGCAAAAACAAGTTAGACGTCCCCTACTTTGTTGTTGCAAGTTTTACATGGCTACTACGGGCTTAGCAAGAACCGTTCTTACCTACGCATCGAAACCACAACGATAGTTTGTCAAGTTGGTGTCGTTTTAATCTTCTCAAGGACCGGGTGTAGCCACACTCGGTTCAACTAAAGTTGGAGAAACTGACACCCACTAGTCACCTGTGTGCATAGCACGGCGGTAAAACCAGTCTCGCGTAAGCGTACGCGTAATGTCGGTCCGGGCCACTTCATCCAACAATACCGCCGAACCAAAGTATGACATGCTGGTAAGCAGTATGACTTATATCGCCCACAACTCACTTGTGTTCTACTCGTGCATATTATATCAACGCATAAAACCAGGCTGGTAATTCAAAAATTTCCTACGCACACGCAAGATCATGGTGATGCATAGCAACGAGAGAGGAGAGTGATGTCTATGTATGATCGAGGTGGATTATGGTGGAGGGGGGCACCGCACACGGCTAAGAGATCAAGAGATCAATTGTTGTGTCTTTGGGGTGCCCCCTTGCCCCCGTATATAAAGGAGTGGAGGAGGGGGAGGGCCGGCCCTCTCTATGGCGCGCCCTAGGGGAGTCCTACTCCCACCGGGAGTAGGATTCCCCCTTTCCTAGTAGAACTAGGAGCCCTTCCAAGTATTAGGAGTAGGAGGGAAGGAAAGGGAAGGGAAAAGGAGAAGGAAGGAAGGGGGCGCCCCCCTCCCTAGTCCAATTCGGACCAGCACATGGGGAGGGGTGCGGCCACCCTTTGAGGCCTTTCTCTCCTTTCCCGTATGGCCCATTAAGGCCAAATACGAATTCCTGTAACTCCCCGGTACTCCCGAAAATACCCGAATCACTCGGAACCTTTCTGATGTCCGAATATAGTCGTCCAATATATTGATCTTTACGTCTCGACCATTTCGAGACTCCTCGTCATGTCCCCGATCTCATCCGGGACTCCGAACTCCTTCAGTACATCAAAACACATAAACTCATAATATAATCGTCATCGAACTTTAAGCGTGCGGACCCTACGGGTTCGAGAACTATGTAGACATGACCGAGACACATCTCCGGTCAATAACCAATAGCGGAACCTGGATGCTCATATTGGCTCCTACATATTCTACGAAGATCTTTATCGGTCAGACCGCATAACAACATACGTTGTTCCCTTTGTCATCGGTATGTTACTTGCCCGAGATTCGATCGTCGGCATCTCAATACCTAGTTCAATCTCGTTACCGGCAAGTCTCTTCACTCGTTCCGTAATACATCATCTCGCAACTAACTCATTAGTTGCAATACTTGCAAGGCTTAGGTGATGTGCATTACCGAGAGGGCCCAGAGATACCTCTCCGACAATCGGAGTGACAAATCCTAATCTCGAAATACGCCAACCCAACAAGTACCTTCGGAGACACCTGTAGAGCACCTTTATAATCACCCAGTTAGGTTGTGACGTTTGGTAGCACACAAAGTGTTCCTCCGGTAAACGGGAGTTGTGTAATCTCATAGTCATAGGAACATGTATAAGTCATGAAGAAAGCAATAGCAACAAACTAAACGATCAAGTGTTAAGCTAACGGAATGGGTCAAGTCAATCACATCATTCTCCTAATGATGTGATCCCGTTAATCAAATGACAACTCATGTCTATGGCTAGGAAACATAACCATCTTTGATAAACGAGCTAGTCAAGTAGAGGCATACTAGTGACACTCTGTTTGTCTATGTATTCATACATGTACTAAGTTTTTGGTTAATACAATTCTAGCATGAATAATAAACATTTATCATGATATAAGGAAATAAATAATAACTTTATTATTGCCTCTAGGGCATATTTCCTTCAAAAGTTGCATTTTTAAAATTTGCGTTTAGTCCAGAAAAATGTTCATGTTGTCCCAAATATTAGGAGGGGATGGTGAAAAGTGTTTCTGGAATTTTAGGGTTTTTATTTTATTTTATTTGGATTTTTTTCTTCGCGGCGTTATTTAAAAAAAAGTCTCCGCCGAAACTAGGCCGGCCCAGCAGCGCCGCCTTCCCCGAGACCGACTCCCGCTGGAGTCGGGCCGCCGCACACCGCGCCGCCTTGCGTGTCCGGCTCGGACTCCCCCTCGCCGCACATTGCCCCCTCCTCCAAGCACCCTCCCCGACCCCCTTTAAAAGTGGAGGCCCCCGGCCCCTCCTCCACATCAGCTGCAACCGCTGCCTCCTGCAGCCGCCGCCGCCTCCTGTAAGTCACCACCGCCTGCCGCGCCGCCTCCCGCCGTTGTCGCATTGTCGCACCGCACCGCCGCGCCACCCCGCGCCGCCTCGCCCCGCCGCCCCACGCCTCCCGCCTCGACCTCACCATTGCCGCCACCGGAGCCCACTGCCGCCATCAACACCGAAGCCTCCGCCGACGACGAACCGCCATGGGCCGGTATAAATCGAACCTTGATCCGTTTTTTCGGTTTTTCTTTTAACCCGGTTTTATTTTTTTGGTTAGTTTATTTAGCGGACGTTCGTCCGTTAGTCTTTGATAGCGAACAATTTCGTTCGTTAGGTTTCTGTAGCGAACCTTCGTTCGATAGATTTCTCTTTTCTGTTTATTTTCGGCCAGGGACCTATCCATAATTATTTTTTCTTCACAAATTAGTCCCTGATCTTCAATCGATCACATCTTTTTGCTCGTCTATCCAAATCCAACGAAATCAACGCCAATTTCTTCATTACGATCTCCTTTGTTCAGATAATCAACTTAAACATGCTTTGAAAATTTAAAATTTGGTTTCAAACAAATTTGAATTTGAACTTCTTTTATCGTAACTCGAGTTTCATATCTCCAATTTGATTGATTCTTTTTGCAAATCGAAGCTCTTCACTTGCACTTTCTGTTTAGATCCTTTTATTTTTGTTTACCTTTCCATCTTGTGCTTGAGTGCTTATGTATGCTATTGTTTGTCTATGATAGAGTATCCAGTGTGTGAAGCTTGCTACTACGAATCTCTAGGGTTTTCCATCATCAGCAAGGCAAGTTGCACTTTGATCATACCCCTTTATTACCCAGTTTTATGCATTAGTTTCAACCCTCAAAGATTGCATGAGTAGGATTCGGAACATGTGGTTGCTGCTATGTAGTTCATGAGGTAGGAACCTATTACCTTTTGATCACCCCGGGAATATACGTTATGCTCATACTGCTTAGCCATGCTCGTAGACGGGGATTGGTATGTGAGATTCATGCAAGAAGTGAGAGTTAATAACTAAGGGAAATTTAAGGTGGCTACTTTAATACACGTTTGGATGGATTGGTTGCGGGCACCTAGAGCAATCCAATGTTGTCCTAGGATATCCCGGAGTACCCATGTGATCATCCTATGGAATGCCCCCCAGGCTCAAAAGGATCATAATATTATTCATGCTCAGAAACTTCTGTGTGCAGCTGTTGGGGAACGCAGTAATTTCAAAAAAATTCCTACGCACACACAGGATCATGGTGATGTATAGCAACGAGAGGGGAGAGTGTGTCTACGTACCCTCATAGACCGAATGCGGAAGCATTAGCACAACGCGGTTGATGTAGTCGTACGTCTTCATGATCCGACCGATCCAAGTACAGAACGCATGACACCTCCGAGTTCTGCACACGTTCAACTCGATGACGTCCCGCGAGCTCCGATCCAGCAAAACGTCACAGGAGAGTTTCGTCAGCACGACAGCGTGGTGACGGTGATCATGATGCTACCGACGCAGGGCTTCGCCTAAGCACCGCTACGATACGATCGAGGTGGATTATGGTGGAGGGGGGCACAGCACACGGCTAAGAGATCAATCATCAATTGTTGTGTCTATGGGGTCCCCCTGCCTGTATATAAAGGAGCAAGGAGGAGGAGGAGGCGGCCGGCCAAGGAGGGCGCGCCAAGGGGGAAGTCCTACTACCACTAGGAGTAGGACTCCTCCTTTTCCTATTAGGAGTAGGAGAGGGGAAGGAAAGGGAGAGGAGGAGAAGGAAAGAGGGGGCCGACCCCCCTTGCCCGAAACCAATTCGGTTTGGGCCTTGGGGGCGCACCTCACACTCCCCTTGCTTCCCTCTATTTCCACTAAGGCCTATGTAGGCCCATTAAGCCCCGGGGGGGGGGGGTCCGGTAACCCCCGGTACTCTGATATATGTCTGAAACCTTTCGGAACCTTTCCGGTGTCCGAACATAGTCATCCAATATATCGATCTTTACGTCTTGACCATTTCGAGACTCCTCGTTATGTCAGTGGTCACATCCGGGACTCCAAACTACCTTCGGTACATCAAAACACAAAACTCATAATACCAATCGTCACCGAACTTTAAGCGTGCAGACCCTACGGGTTCGAGAACTATGTAGACATGACTGAGACACGTCTCCGGTCAATAACCAATAGCGGAACCTGGATGCTCATATTGGCTCCCACATATTCTACGAAGCTCTTTATCGGTCAAACTGCATAAAAACATACGTTGTTCCCTTTGTCATCGGTATGTTACTTGCCCGAGATTTGATCATCGGTATCTCAATACCTAGTTCAATCTCGTTACCGGCAAGTCTCTTTACTCATTCCGTAATACATCATCCCGCAACTAACTCATTAGTTACAATGCTTGTAAGGCTTATAGTGATGTGCATTACCGAGTGGGCCCAGAGATACCTCTTCGACAATTGGAGTGACAAATCCTAATCTCGAAATATGCCAACTCAACAAGTACCTTCGGAGACACCTGTAGAGAACCTTTATAATCACCCAGTTACGTTGTGACGTTTGGTAGCACACAAAGTGTTCCTCTGGTAAACGGGAGTTGCATAATCTCATAGTCATAGGAACATGTATAGGTCATGAAGAAATCAATAGCAACAAACTAAACGATCAAGTGCTAAGTTAACGGAATGGGTCAAGTCAATCACATCATTCTCCTAATGATGTGATCCCTTTAATCAAATGACAACTCATGTATATGGCTAGGAAACATAACCATCTTTGATAAATGAGCTAGTCAAGTAGAGGCATACTAGTGACACTCTGTTTGTCATGTATTCACACATGTACTAAGTTTCTGGTTAATAAAATTCTAGCAATAATAATAATCATTTAAAATGATATAAGGATATATATAATAACTTTATTATTGCCTCTAGGGCATATTTCCTTCAGTCTGCCACTTGCACTAGAGTCAATAATATAGTTCACATCTTTATGTGATTAGTTCACATCTCCATGTGACTAATACCCAAAGGGTTTACTAGAGTCAATAATCTAGTTCACATCGCTATGTGATTAATACCCAAAGAGTGATCATGTTTTGCTTGAGAGAGAAGTTTAGTCTACGGGTCTGCAACATTCAGATCCGTATGTATTTCACAAATTTCTATGTCTACAATGCTATGCACGGAGCTACTCTAGCTAATTGCTCCCACTTTCAATATGTATCCAGAGCGAGACTTAGAGTCATCTAGATTGATGTAAAAAGCTTGCATCGACGTAACTCTTTACAACGAACTCTTTTATCACCTCCATAACCGAGAAATATTTCCTTAGTCCTCTAAGGATAATTTTGACCGTTGTCCAGTGATCTACTCCTAGATCAGCATTGTACTCCTTTGCTAGAATCATGCTAAGGTATACAATAGGACTGGTACACAGCATAGCATACTTTATAGAACCTATGACTGAGGCATAGGGAATGACTTTTCATTCTCTTTCTATTTTCTGTTGTGGTTGGGTTTTGAGTCTTTACTCAACTTCACACCTTGCAACACAGGCAAGAACTCCTTCTTTGACTGTTCCATTTTGAACTACTTCAAAATCTTGTCAAGGTATGTACTCATTGAAAAATCTTATCAAGCGTCTTGATCTATTTCTATAGATCTTGATGCTCAATGTGTAAGCAGCTTCACCGAGGTATTTTCTTTGAAAAACTCCTTTCAAACACTCCTTTATGCTTTCCATAAAATTCTACATTATTGCCAATCAACAAAATGTCATTCACATATACTTATCAGAAAGGATGTAGTGCTCCCACTCACTTTCTTGTAAATACAGGCTTCACCGCAAGTCTGTATAAAACCATATGCTTTGATCACTTTATCAAAGCATACATTCCAACTCCGAGATGCTTGCACCAGTCCATAGATGGATTGCTGGAGCTTGCACACTTTGTTAGAACTTTTAGGATCGACAAAACCTTCTGGTTGCATCATATACAACTCTTCTTTAAGAAATCCATTAAGGAATGCAGTTTTGACATCCATTTACCAGATTTCATAAAATGCGGCAACTGCTAACATGATTCGGGCAGACTTTCAAGCATCGCTACGAGTGAGAAAATCTCATCATAGTCAACATCTTGAACTTTGTCGAAAACCTTTTTGCGACAATTCGAGCTTTGCAGATAGTAACACTACTATCAGCATCTATCTTCCTCTTTAAAGATCCATTTATTCTTAATGACTCACCGATCATCGGGCAAGTCAATCAAAGTCCATACTTTGTTCTCATACATGGATCCCATCTCAGATTTCATGGCCTCAAGCCATTTTGCGGAATCTAGGCCCATCATCGCTTCCTCATAGTTCGTAGGTTCATCACGGTCAAGTAACATGACATCCAGAACAGGATTACTGTACCACTCTGGTGCAGATCTCACTCTGGTTGACCTACAAGGTTCGGTAGTAACTTGATCTGAAGTTACATGATCATCATTAGCTTCCTCACTAATTGGTGTAGGAGTCACAGGAACAGATTTCTATGATGAACTTTCCAATAAGGGAGCAGGTACAGTTACCTCATCAAGTTCTACTTTCCTCCCACTCACTTCTTTCGAGAGAAACTCCTTCTCTAGAAACGATCCATTCTTAGCAACGAATGTCTTGCCTTCAGATCTGTGATAGAAGGTGTACCCAACTGTCTCCTTTGGGTATTCGTATGAAGACGTATTTCCCCGATTTGGGTTTGATCTTATCAGGATGAAACTTTTTCACATAAGCATCGCAACCCCAAACTTTAAGAAACGACAACTTTGGTTTCTTGCCAAACCATAGTTCATATGGCGTCATCTCAACGGATTTAGATGGTGCCCTATTTAACGTGAATGCAGCTGTCTCTAATGCATAACCCCAAAATGATAGTGGTAAATCGATAAGAGACATCATAGATTGCACCATATCTAATAAAGTAGGGTTACGATGTTCGGACACACCATTACACTGTGGTGTTCCAGTTGGCGTGAGTTGCGAAACTATTCCGCATTTGTTTCAAATGAATACCAAACTCATAACTCAAATATTCTCCTCCATGATCAGATCGTTGAAACTTTATTTTCTTGTTACGATGATTTTCCACTTCACTCTGAAATTGTTTGAACTTTTCAAATGTTTTAGATTTATGTTTCATCAAGAAGATATACCATATCTTACTCAAATCACTTGTGAAGGTCAGAAAATAACGATACCTACCGCAAGCCTCAACACTCATCGGACTGCATACATTAGTATTGTAACGCCCCGGACACACCCGCCGATGGTCGTTACTCCTGGCGGGATCTAGACTGGCCCCACAGATCAATACTAGTGTTTTCTGCGCACTTTGTCCTCACTCATGTGCACCCGAAAGTAACTTCCCGGTCGGTCACCCATCCTGACACTACTCCAAGCTGAGCACGCTTAACTTTGGAGTTCTGTCCAAATAGGCTACCGGAAAAGAAGGAATTCCTTATTGATATGAGTAGTCTATCATCCCTAATAAGCCAGGCTATCACATACACCCCCACTCAGAGGAACCAACGTCCTCGTCGGGCCACAGGAACGTTCCCTCTTGGCACAACTGTCTGTGCATCCAGTCCGGTACATGTGCCATGCCGTGTGCCACGACGGGTCACAAACGTCATGAACAACATGACCGCGCACCTATCCGCAACCATCCGTGTAACCGCGAGGGTCGGCTCTGATACCAACTTGTAACGCCCCGAACACACCCGCCGGTGGTCGTTACTCCTGGCGGGATCTAGACTAGCCCCACAGATCAATACTAGTCTTTTCTGCGCACTTTGTCCTCACTCATGCGCACCCGGGAGCAACTTCCCAGCCGGTCACCCATCCTGACACTACTCCAAGCTGAGCACACTTAACTTTGGAGTTCTGTCCGAATGGGCTACCGGAAAAGAAGGAATTCCTTATTGATATGAGTAGTCTATCATCCCTAATAAGCCAGGCTATCACAAGTATGTATTATTTCCAACAAGTATGTTGCTTGCTCTATTGTTTTGGAGAACGGAGTCTTAGTCATCTTTCCCATGAGGCATGTTTCGCAAGCATCAACTGATTCATAATCAGGTGATTTTAAAAGCCCATCAACATGGATTTTCTTCATGCGCTTTACACCAATGTGACCTAAACGGCAGTGCCACAAATAAGATGCACTATCATTATTAACTTTGCATCTTTTGGCTTCAATATTATGAATATGTGTATCACTACGATCGAGATTCAATAAATAGTTCACCTTGGGTGTATGACCACTGAAGGTTTTATTCATGTAAACAGAACAACAATTATTCTCTGACTTTAAATGAATAACCGTATTGCAATAAACATGATCAAATCATATTCATGCTTAACGCAAACACCAAATAACATTTATTTAGGTTCAACACTAATCCCGAAAGTATAGGGAGTGTGTGATGATGATCATATCAATCTTGGAACCACTTCCAACACACATCGTCATTTCACCATTAACTATTCTCTGTTCATTCTGCAACTCCTGTTTCGAGTTACTAATCTCAGCAACTGAACTAGTATCAAATACTGAGGGGTTGCTATAAACACTAGTAAAGTACACATCAATAACCTGTATATCAAATATAACTTTGTTCACTTCGCCATCCTTCTTATCCGCCAAATAATTGGGGCAGTTCTGCTTCCAGTGACCAATCCCTTTGTAGTAGAAGCACTTAGTCTCAGGTTTAGGTCTAGACTTGGGCTTCTTCACTTGAGCAGCAACTTGCTTACCGTTCTTCTTGAAGTTCCCCTTCTTCCCTTTGCCCTTATCTTGAAACTAGTGGTCATGTCAACAATCAACACTTGATGCTTTTCTTCATTTCTACCTTCGTTGATTTCAGCATCACGAAGAGCTTGGGAATCATTTCCATTATCCCTTGCATATTATAGTTCATCACGAAGTTCCAGTAACTTGGTGATAGTGACTAGAGAATTCTGTCAATCACTATCTTATCTGGAAGATTAACTCTCACTTGATTCAAGTGATTGTAGTACTCAGACATTCTGAGCACATGCTCATTAGCTGAGCTATTCTCCTCCATCTTGTAGGCAAAGTGCTTGTCAAAGGTCTCATACCTTTCGACATGGGCATAAGTCTGAAATACTAATTTTAACTCTTGGAACATCTGATATGTTCTGTGGCGTTCAAAACGTCTTTGAAGCCCCGATTCTAAGCCGTAAAGCATGGTGCACTAAACTATCAAGTAGTCACCATATCGAGCTCGCCAAACGTTCATAACATCTGCATCTGCTCCTACAATCGGTCTGTCACCTAGCGGTGCATCAGGGACATAATTCTTCTGTGCAGTAATGAGGATAATCCTCAGATCACGGATCCAATCCGCATCATTGCTACTAACATTTTCAACTTAGTTTTTCTCTAGGAACATATCAAAATAAATGGGGAGCTACATCGCGAGCTATTGATCTACAACATAGTTATGCAAATACTATTAGGACTAAGTTCATGATAAATTAAAGTTCAATTAATCATATTACTTAAGAACTCCCACTTAGATAGACATCCCTCTAGTCATCTAAATGATCACGTGATCCAAATCAACTAAACCATGTCCGATCATCACGTGAGATGGAGTAGTTTTCAATGGTGAACATCATTATGTTGATCATATCTACTATATGATTCACGCTTGACCTTTCGGTCTCCAGTGTTCTGAGGCCATATCTGCATATGCTAGGCTCGTCAAGTTTAACCCGAGTATTCAAAACTGGCTTGCACCCGTTGTATGTGAACGTAGAGCTTATCACACCCGATCATCACGTGGTGTCTCAGCACGATGAACTGTCGCAACGGTGCATACTCAGGGAGAACACTTATACCTTAAAATTTAGAGAGAGATCATCTTATAAAGCTACCATCAAACTAAGAAAAATAAGATGAATAAAATATAAACATCACATGCAATCAAAATATGTGACATGATATGGCCATCATCATCTTGTGCTTTTGATCTCCATCTCCAAAGTACTGGCATGATCTTCATTGTTACCGGCATGACACCATGATCTCCATCATCTTGATCTCTATCAACGTGTAGTCACATGGTCGTCTCGCCAACTATTGCTCTTGCAGATATTGCTATCGCATAGCGATAAAGTAAAGAAATTATTTGGCGCTTGCATCTTATGCAATAAAGAGACAACCATAAGGCTTCTGCCAGTTGCCGATGACTTCAACAAAACATGATCAAATCATACAACAACTTATATCTCATCACATCTTGACCATATCACATCACAACATGCCCTGCAAAAACAAGTTAGATGTCCTCTACTTTGTTGTTGCAAGTTTTACGTGGCTGCTACAGGCTGAGCAAGAACCGTACTTACCTACGCATCAAAAACCACAATGCAGTATAGTGATTGCTTTTTGATCTTCAGAAAGAACCCTGTTCATTGAATCCGACTCAACTAAAGATGGAGAAACAGACACCCACTAGCCACCTATGTGCAAAGCACGGCGGTAGAACCAGTCTCGCGTAAGCGTATGCGTAATGTCGGTCTGGGCTGCTTCATCCAACAATACTGCCGAATCAAGAATCAACTAGTGACGGCAAGCAATATGTATATACTCACGCCCACAACTCTTTTGTGTTCTACTCGTGCATATAACATCTACGCATAAACCTGGCTCTGATACCACTGTTGGGGAACGTAGTAATTTCAAAAAATTCCCTACGCACACACAGGATCATGGTGATGTATAGCAATGAGAGGGGAGAGTGTGTCTACGTACCCTCATAGACCGAATGCGGAAGCGTTAGCACAACGCGGTTGATGTAGTCATGCGTCTTCACGATCCGACCGATCCAAGTACCGAATGCACGGCACCTCCGAGTTTTGCACACGTTCAACTCGATGACGTCCCGCGAGCTCCGATCCAGCAAAGCTTCATAGGAGAGTTTCGTCAGCACGGCGGCGTGGTGACAGTGACGATGATGCTACCGACGCAGGGCTTCGCCTAAGCACCGCTACGATATGATTGAGGTGGATTATTGAAAGCACAAGTGCTCCCTAAGTGGTTTTGATAATTGATGACAACATATCTCTTGTTGGACTAACACTTCTATCTAGCATGTTTCAGATAAGTTCAACAATGGAATGGCATGGACTAAAGGTTGTGGGAACTCCTTAGATGCTAAGGACAAAGGATTGGCTAAAGCTTCAAGCTCAAGACTCTTCATTTTACATTTTAGTGATCCAAGATCACATTGAGTCCATAGGAAAAGCCAATACTATCAAGGAGGGATGAGGTGTTGCTTAATGAGCCTCTTGCTTCATGTGCTTGATGATATGCTCCAAAATCCTCAACTACTTTCCCATATCCACATATGACCTAAACCCTAAGCCAAACTCGGTCCTACCGATTCTTCCTATCCGGCGCCACCGAGTTTCACTTGTCATTAGCCACTACCAAACCCTAGCAATTCGGTTCTACCGATAAGGATCTCGGTCTCACCGAGATGGGATTGCAAACTCTCTGTTACCTATTGTAATATTCTCGGTCTCACCGAGATATGCAATCGGTCCCACCGAGATTGCAATGTAAACTCAGTGTTTCCCCTTTGTAACTTTTCGGTCTCACCGAGTTCCACTCGGTCCCACCGGAAGAGCAAATCGGTCCCACCGAGTTTGCCTGACCAACTCTCTGGTTAGCTAATTACCAAACTCGGTCTCACCGAGTTTGTGTGATCGGTCTCACCGAGATTACGTTATGCCCAAACCCTAACCGAATCGGTCCTACCGAGTTGCATGTCAGTCCCACCGAAATTCCTAACGGTCACTAGGTTTACTACTTCGGTCAGACCGAGTTTATTTATTCGGTCCCACCGAGATTGGAAAACTGTGTAACGGTTGGATTTTGTGTGGAGGCTATATATACCCCTCCACCTCCTTCTCATTCAATGAGAGAGCCATCAGAACACACACATCATTCCAACTCATTTGTTCTGAGAGAGAACCACCTACTCATGTGTTGAGACCAAGACATTCCATTCCTACCACATGAATCTTGATCTCTAGCCTTCCCAAGTTGCTTTCCACTCAAATCTTCTTTCCACCAAATCCAAATCCTATGAGAGAGAGTTGAGTGTTGGGGAGACTATCATTTGAAGCACAAGAGCAAGGAGTTCATTACCTACACACCATTTGTTACTTCTTGGAGAGTGGTGTCTCCTAGATTGGCTAGGTGTCACTTGGGAGCCTCCGACAAGATTGTGGAGTTGAACCAAGGAGTTTGTAAGGGCAAGGAGATCGCCTACTTCGTGAAGATCTACCGCTAGTGAGGCAAGTCCTTCGTGGGCGATGGCCATGGTGGGATAGACAAGGTTGCTTCTTCGTGGACCCTTTGTGGGTGGTTGCTTCTTCGTGGACCCTTCGTGGGTGGAGCCCTTCGTGGACTCGCGCAACCGTTTCCCTTGGGTGGAGCCCTGTGTGGACTCGCGCAACCGTTACCCTTCGTGGGTTGAAGTCTCCATCAACGTGGATGTAGGATAGCACCACCTATCCGAACCACAGGAAAAACATCCGTGTCTCCAATTGCGTTTGATCTTTCCAAACCCTTCCCTTTACATTCTTGCGAGTTGCATGCTTTATATTCCGCTGCTCATATACTCTTTGCATGCTTGCTTGATATGTATTGTGTGTGTTGAAATTGTGCCTAAACTCCACTTAAACCGAAAAAGATTAAAAATTGCAACTTTAGCACCTAGTGTCTAATCACCCCCCCTTTAGACACATCTACTTCTAGATCCTACAAGTGGTATCAGAGCATTGGTCTCCATTGCCTTGGTTTAATCACCATTGGAGGAAGATGGATGTGTCTACTCTAGGGAGTCTTAGACATAGAGTGCCTATTCTTGATGGAAAGTATTTTCATGAGTGGAAAAATGAGATGCTTGTAATTTTCAATCAATATCATTTGAACAAGTATATTGCTAGCCCTTGTGCACCCCATATTGATCCCTTGCATCCTACCCTAGATGAAGATATTGACATGATTCGCAATCTTAGAACTATTGAGCTCATCATTAGAGGATTGCCCAAAAATCTGATTGCTTGTTTGCCTACTCAAGATTGTGCCTATACTATATGGAAATTTCTTGAGGAACGATTTCCAAATCATTCCTTGAAAACTTTGGATGAAATTCTCCATAAATCCATTGCCTTGAGTAAGATGAACTCTAGTGATCCTAGTTTTGGTAAATGTCTTCTTGAACTTGCCAATCTTAAGCATGCTAAAGGAGATGTTGGAATCATTAATGATATCATACTCAAAGCTATAAGAATTCATAAAAGTAACCACTTTGATCATTTATCTAATGAATTACCCTCTCTAGGAAATGATGAGTCACAAGATCATGATGAACATGAATATTATGATGATGATGACAGTGACTCCGATCTTGATGCTGCAATGAGACATTTTGGTCTTATGGCAAATCTTCGGGGATATGAATCAGGAGGAAAGGAATGGGTTCTTGATAGTGGATGCACTGATCATATGACCGGAGACGAAGAGATGTTTCGTGAGCTTGCTGAAAACAACGGCCCTCGAAAATATGTCACCTTTGGTGATAATTCAAAGGGTAAAGTGGTTGGCCTTGGTAAGGTGGCCATCTCAAATGATAGTTCCATTCAAAATGTCATGCTCGTTGAATCTCTTGGCTATAACTTACTTTCAGTATCTAGACTTGCTGATTTCGGTTTGAACATTCTATTTACTAAGGTAGATTGCCCAGTATTTCGTCGAGACAATCATAAAACGGTCTTTACGGGTATGCGTAGAGGTGATCTTTACATTGTCGATTTCTCTAAAAAGGCACAACCTAAAACCTGCTTTGTTGCTAAATCCTCAAAAGGCTGGTTGTGGCATAGACGACTAGGTCACGTTGGCATGAGAAACCTTGACAAGCTTATTAAAGGAAATCATATCCTTGGAGTTAACGATGTGATATTTGATAAGGATAGACTTTGCAGTGCTTGTCAAGCAGGTAAATAGGTTGGAGGAAGACATCCCGTGAAGAACATCATGACCACAAGGAGGCCACTCGAGCTGCTTCACATGGATCTTTTTGGTCCCAATGCCTACAAGAGTCTCGGTGGAAATTCTTTTGGTCTAGTTATAGTTGATGATTTTTCAAGATTTACGTGGGTGTTCTTTCTTAATGACAAATCGCAGGTCTAGAAGATCTTCAGAAACTTTGCTAGGAAAGCCTAAGATCAGTTTGATGTGAAGATCAAGAAGGTTCGGAGTGACAACGGAACGGAGTTCAAGAATGCAAATGTGGACACCTTTCTTGACGAAGAAGGGATTTCACACGAGTTCTCGGCTACATACACACCTCAACAAAATGGAGTTGTTGAGAGGAAGAACCGGACGCTCATCGAAATGGCAAGAACAATGCTTCTTGATGAATACAAGACGCCAAAGCACTTTTGGGCAGAAGCGGTTGAGACAGCTTGTCACGCAACAAATCGCTTATATCTTCACAAGCTACTCGGCAAGACGGCATACGAGCTCCTCACCGGTAACAAGCCTCAAGTTGGATACTTTCGAGTATTTGGCTCAAAGTGCTACATTCTTGATAAGCATCGTCGTTCAAAGTTTGCTCCTAAATCTCATGAAGGTTTTCTACTTGGTTATGGCTCAAACTCTCACACTTACCGTGTCTACAACAATTTCACCCGAAAGGTTGAAGAGACGGTAGATGTGAAGTTTGATGAATCTAATGGCTCGCAAGTAGAGCAATTGCCAATTGATGTAGGAGACAAAGACCCTTTAGAAGCAATTCAAGATTTGTCCATTGGCAAAATTCGTCCAACGGAGGTGAAGGAGAGTACTTCATCCGTCCAAGTGGAAGCTTCTACTTCATGACAAGGTGAACCAAGAATCGACACAGAAGCATCCACAAGTGGGCCACACCAAGATGAAGAAAACGAGGAAGTACGTCAAGATGAACATCAACAACCTCCTTCTCCACCACGACAAGAGAACGACGACGTCAACAATGAAGAAGGCCAAGAAGAAGAATAAGATGAAGAAGATGCTCCACAAAGACCCAAGCAAAAGCTCTCACGAGTCCGAGCAAGAATTGCCAAAGATCATCCCGTCGAGCAAATCCTCAATGATATACAAACCGGGAGAATCACTCGCTCAAAAACTCGTTTAGCTAACTTTTGTGAAAACTATTCATTCATCTCTAGTATTGAACCAATGAAGGTTGAAGAAGCATTGGAAGATCCGGATTGGATAAACGCTATGCATGAAGAGCTACATAACTTTGAGAGAAACCAAGTTTGGACATTGGTTGAGAAGCCCGACAACAACCACAACATCATTGGTACCAAATGGGTGTTTCACAACAAGCAAGATGAAGATGGACAAGTGGTCCGCAACAAAGCACGTCTCGTCGCCCAAGGATACACACAAGTCGAAGGTATGGACTATGGTGAGACGTATGCTCCCGTTGCTAGACTTGAGTCCATTCGCATCTTACTTGCCTATGCTAATCACCATAATATCACCTTGTACCAAATGGACATTAAAAGTGCTTTTCTAAATGGAGAAATAGAGGAGGAAGTTTATGTCAAACAACCTCCCGGCTTTGTCAATCCTAAGAAACCAAATCATGTTTACAAACTTCACAAAGCTCTTTATGGTCTTAAACAAGCTCCTAGAGCATGGTATAAATGCTTGACCAAGTTCCTTACTACAAGTGGTTTTGAAATTGGTAAAATTGATTCTACTCTTTTTACTAAAAGGGTTAATGGAGAACTATTTGTATGCCAAATTTATGTTGATGACATCATATTTGGTTCAACTAACTCTCTCTTTAGTGAAAAGTTTGGAAAGCTAATGTCAGAGAAGTTTGAGATGTCTATGATGAGTGAACTCAAATTCTTTCTCGGGTTGCAAATCAAGCAAACTAAGGAAGGTACATTTGTCTCTCAAACAAAGTACACCAAGGACTTATTCAAGAAGTTCAATATACAAGAATGCAAAGGTATGTCTACACCCATGCCCACTAGTGGACATAATGATTTGACCAAAGATGGTGAACCTGTTGATCAAAAGGTTTATCGCTCTATGATTGGTTCATTGTTATACCTATGTGCTTCACGTCCCGATATTATGCTAAGTGTGTGCAGGTGTGCTCGATATCAAGCTGCTCCTAAAGATTGTCATCTTAAGGCTGTGAAAAGGATAGTGAGATATTTAATCCATACACCAAATTTTGGCATTTGGTATCCTAAGAGGTCTTCTTTTGATCTTGTTGGCTACTCCGACTCAGATTATGCCGGAGACAAGGTTGATAGAAAGTCCACTTCGGGTACTTGTCAATTTCTTGGTAGATCTCTTGTGTCTTGGTCTTCCAAGAAACAAAACTCGGTATCCTTATCCACCGCCGAAGCGGAATACATTGCCGCTGGTTCATGTTGCGCTCAATTACTTTGGATGACCCAAACTCTTAAAGATTATGGGATTTATGTGAGACATGTTCCACTGCTTTGTGACAATGAAAGTGCTATCAAAATTGGTCATAATCCTGTACAACATTCTTGAACTAAGCATATTGAAGTTCGTCATCATTTCATTCGGGATCACGTTGCTAAGGGTGACATCAATCTTAAGCATGTTCGCACCGATAAGCAATTAGCGGATATATTCACTAAACCGCTTGATGAGAAAGTGTTTTGCAGGTTGAGGGGAGAATTGAACATCATTGATGCCTCGAACTTGGAGTAGAAACTTCATTGGATACATGCAAGACATGAGCTTATGACTAATCCATGATATATCTCTTATGATAACTATCTTATGTCTTGGATATATTTGCACCTTGCATGTTGTCTAACCCATGTAGGTGCTTGGTTGAATCTAATTCCATGAGATTGCGACTCACTCATATCTTGAGCAATCTCTACATCACCAAGACTCTACACAATAGTGGTTGAAGACAAGGAAGCACAAAACCATTCAAACATATCCTTTGACAAATTCTATGTTAAGCTTCATGATTGTCATTTTTGGATACACTAGTGCTCTTCCTTGCAAGAACTAACCCATGTAGGTAGATGAACTCAAACTCCAAGTGGTGCTCCCAACTCTTGATGAACTACATCAACCCTGAGCACCCACACAAGTTCAACTACATGAGCAAGAACCACATCACAACCCAAGGTATGTCATTCCATCTTAGAGAAGCTTTACTTCAAGACATGAGTCAAAGCAACTCAACAAGATGTGAACACATCAAGATGCTTAAACGAAAAATGGTAACCCTATTTTGAGCTTAAACGATGAGTATGACCTATGATCAAGTGTCCTCACTTGACTCCTAAGTCAATATACTCTAACATAGGTGACTATGTCACCGCCCAATTCTAGATGAAGTTCTCTTTTGTCCTTTTCTGAGTTATTGCATTTGTTCCTTGCATATTTGTTTCCTTCTCTCTCAAAAACAAAAAAAACTTCATCTAGAAACTTTCACTTTTTCCTGTTTGTTTTTGTTCTGCATATTTCTGCATCAAATTCCTTGCAAATCTTTGTGAGATCTTACTTGACTAGTGAGCTGAGGTGACAAGTGTTTTTTTTCTCTGTGTAAACTCGGTTTCACCGACTTGCAAATTTCGGTCCAACCGAATCTTTTCGGTACCACCGAAATGTGCCACTCGGTGCCACCGACTTTGCAATCAGAAAAACAGTTTGCCACTTGTTCTACATTTCTTATGATCCAGCTCCACTCAATGAATCTTGTCCTCCACAAGCATCACAATTTTATCCTCTACTTTGTGCCGAATCTCAAGGACCAAACCCATTCGACGGATTCCAGGAAAAACCTTCTTGGAAATTGATGTCAAAGGGGGAGAGAGAGATCACATCAAAGCTTGTAGGAAAGAGAGATCACACCAAGAGAGAAAAAGTATTAAGGGGGAGAGAAAGTCTCAAGGATCCCGGATGTTGTTAAGGGGGAGAGAGAGATCTCCAGGGAGAGAAAAATACTCAAGGATCCCAGATGCTTGATGTTCAAGAGGAGAGATGCCACATGTCTTTTTGGGGGAAAGACATGCTCATATGAACTCATTTGAATTAAGTTCTATTCAGCTCTGATTTTCTGTTTCCTATCTTCTCCCAATATCCCATGTAAGATTCAGGGGGAGCAAGACACCTAAGGGAAAAGAAATCAGCCAAATTCATTGCATATCTTTATTTTTGGGGACATGTTGAATCCAATGATATCACTCTCTACATGTCATCCCAGTCTTAGCATTCTTGTGGTTTCTTTTGTTTGCTCTGGCTAGTGGACGTACCTGTGTTATCTAACCTTGTTTGCAGGTTCATTCCATCCTAAGCCAACTCGAGACCACAAGGTAAGTATATGCATCAAAATCATGAGTATGAGGAGTTCTTGCTTATGTACATACTGTTTGCAAGAAGGACTCATGAGCATGAAGGTATTTTCCTTAATAATATTTTGCTCTGATGCATATGGCCAAGATACATGTAACACATTGCCTACTCTGTCATGATTATGCTCTCGCATGCCTCTATATTTCATATCTACATGAGTGCATACATGTAGGGGGAGCCTATGCTTGCTACATGTTCTTCCAAAGCTTTACTTGCTGTTCTGTATATCTTTATCTAAAGCTTTGATGTATGTTGCCATCAATTACCAAAAAGGGGGAGATTAAAATCACAAGTGCTCCCTAAGTGGTTTTGATAATTAATGACAACATATCTCTTGTTGGACTAACACTTCTATCTAGCATGTTTCAGATAAGTTCAACAATGGAGTGGCATGGACTAAAGGTTGTGGGAACTCCTTAGATGCTAAGGACAAAGGATTGGCTAAAGCTTCAAGCTCAAGACTCTTCATTTTACATTTTAGTGATCCAAGATCACATTGAGTCCATAGGAAAAGCCAATACTATCAAGGAGGGATGAGGTGTTGCTTAATGAGCCTCTTGCTTCATGTGCTTGATGATATGCTCCAAAATCCTCAACTACTTTCCCATATCCACATATGACCTAAACCCTAAGCCAAACTCGGTCCTACCGATTCTTCCTATCCGGCGCCACCGAGTTTCACTTGTCATTAGCCACTACCAAACCCTAGCAATTTGGTTCTACCGATAAGGATCTCAGTCTCACCGAGATGGGATTGCAAAATCTCTGTTACCTATTGTAATATTCTCGGTCTCACCGAGATATGCAATCGGTCCCACCGAGATTGCAATGTAAACTCAGTGTTTCCCCTTTGTAACTTTTCGGTCTCACCGAGTTCCACTCGGTCCCACCGGAAGAGCAAATCGGTCCCACCGAGTTTGCCTGACCAACTCTCTGGTTAGCTAATTACCAAACTCGGTCTCACCGAGTTTGTGTGATCGGTCTCACCGAGATTACGTTATGCCCAAACCCTAACCGAATCGGTCCTACCGAGTTGCATGTCAGTCCCACCGAAATTCCTAACGGTCACTAGGTTTACTACTTCGGTCAGACCGAGTTTATTTATTCGGTCCCACCGAGATTGGAAAACTGTGTAACGGTTGGATTTTGTGTGGAGGCTATATATACCCCTCCACCTCCTTCTCATTCAATGAGAGAGCCATCAGAACACACACATCATTCCAACTCATTTGTTCTGAGAGAGAACCACCTACTCATGTGTTGAGACCAAGACATTCCATTCCTACCACATGAATCTTGATCTCTAGCCTTCCCAAGTTGCTTTCCACTCAAATCTTCTTTCCACCAAATCCAAATCCTATGAGAGAGAGTTGAGTGTTGGGGAGACTATCATTTGAAGCACAAGAGCAAGGAGTTCATTACCTACACACCATTTGTTACTTCTTGGAGAGTGGTGTCTCCTAGATTGGCTAGGTGTCACTTGGGAGCCTCCGACAAGATTGTGGAGTTGAACCAAGGAGCTTGTAAGGGCAAGGAGATCGCCTACTTCGTGAAGATCTACCGCTAGTGAGGCAAGTCCTTCGTGGGCGATGGCCATGGTGGGATAGACAAGGTTGCTTCTTCGTGGACCCTTTGTGGGTGGTTGCTTCTTCGTGGACCCTTCATGGGTGGAGCCCTTCGTGGACTCGCGCAACCGTTTCCCTTGGGTGGAGCCCTGTGTGGACTCGCGCAACCGTTACCCTTCGTGGGTTGAAGTCTCCATCAACGTGGATGTAGGATAGCACCACCTATCCGAACCACGGGAAAAACATCCGTGTCTCCAATTGCGTTTGATCTTTCCAAACCCTTCCCTTTACATTCTTGCAAGTTGCATGCTTTACATTCCGCTGCTCATATACTCTTTGCATGCTTGCTTGATATGTATTGTGTGTGTTGAAATTGTGCCTAAACTCCACTTAAACCGAAAAAGATTAAAAATTGCAACTTTAGCACCTAGTGTCTAATCACCCCCCCTTTAGACACATCTACTTCTAGATCCTACAATTATGGTGGAGGGGGGCACTCCACACGGCTGAGAGATCAATGATCAATTGTTGTGTCTATGGGGTGCCCCCCTGCCCCCGTATATAAAGGAGCAAGGAGGAGGAGGTGGCCGGCCAAGGAGGGCGCGCCAAGCGGGAAGTCCTACCCCCACTAGGAGTAGGACTCCTCCTTTTCCTATTAGGAGTAGGAGACGGGAAGGAAAGGGAGAGGAGGATAAGGAAAGAGGGGGCCGGCCCCTTGCCCTAAACCAATTCGGTTTAGGCCTTGGGGGGCACCCCACACTCCCCTTGCTTCCCACTATTTCCACTAAGGCCCATGTAGGCCCATTAAGCCCCCCTCCGCCCCCCCGAGGGGGGGGGTTCAGGTAACCCCCGATACTCCGATATATGTTTGAAACCTTTCGGAACCTTTCCGGTGTCCGAACATAGTCGTCCAATATATCAATCTTTACATCTCGACCATTTTGAGACTTCTCATTGTGTCCGTGATCACATCCGGGACTCCGAACTACCTTCGGTACATCAAAACACAAAACCCATAATACCGATCGTCACCGAACTTTAAGCGTGCGGACCCTACAGGTTCGAGAACTATGTAGACATGACCGAGACACGTCTTCGGTCAATAACCAATAGCGGAACCTGGATGCTCATATTGGCTCCCACATATTCTACGAAGATCTTTATCGGTCAAACCGCATAACAACATACGTTGTTCCCTTTGTCATCGGTATGTTACTTGCCCGAGATTCGATCGTCGGTATCTCAATACCTAGTTCAATCTCGTTACCGGCAAGTCTCTTTACTCGTTCTGTAATACATCATACCGCAACTAACTAATTAGTTACAATGCTTGCAAGGCTTATAGTGATGTGCATTACCGAGTGGGCCCAGAGATACCTCTCCGACAATCGGAGTGACAAATCCTAATCTTGAAATACGCCAACTCAACAAGTACGTTCGGAGACACCTGTAGAGCACCTTTGTAATCACCCAGTTACGTTGTGACGTTTGGTAGCACACAAAGTGTTCCTCCGGTAAACGGGAGTTGCATAATCTCATAGTCACAGGAACATGTATAAGTCATGAAGAAAGCAATAGCAACAAACTAAACGATCAAGTGCTAAGCTAACGGAATGGGTCAAGTCAATCACATCATTCTCCTAATGATGTGATCCCGTTAATCAAATGACAACTCATGTCTATGGCTAGGAAACATAACCATCTTTGATAAACGAGCTAGTCAAGTAGAGGCATACTAGTGACACTCTGTTTGTCTATGTATTCATACATGTACTAAGTTTTTGGTTAATACAATTCTAGCACGAATAATAAACATTTATCATGATATAAAGAAATATATAATAACTTTATTATTGCCTCTAGGGCATATTTCCTTCAGCAGCCACAAACCATTATGGGCTCTGGCATAGTTGATTAAGTTGTGTGACCTCTTTTGGTGGTAGGCTAGCAGATGTAGGGGAAAGTAGGTGGTACTGTCTACCTAGAGTAAATAGTTAATGCTTTAGAAAGACTATGTCTCGATCTTCCGATCATGGATGCGGTCGAGTCTTGTGGGGAAAAGTGTGCAAACCTCTGCAGAGTGTATAAACTAATTATGGTTAGCCGTGTCCCCGGTTATGGACATCTTGAGTATCTGGTATTTGAATTATTGATTTGATCTCATCAATTTACTTAATGAACTTTTTTGGTTATTAATATTATTATGGGAATTGAGTTGGGGGAACCTTCTCAATAATGGCATAAAATTGGTAGTTAAATAAAATCTATCCCTTTGTTGTAGGGAAAAAATAGCTTTATGAAAATATTAAACTTAGAGCCTCCACCAGCCAAATATGCATGTAGTGGCAGCTTTTATTCATTCATTATTCTTTATAGTGTGATCTTGCCAGCATATTCCATGTGCTGACCTACACGGCTGCAACGTATCATGTTGCAAAATTTTCAGATGAAGAGTAAGGTGCAATAGGTCGTTGCCATGCACTCAGTTTTGCCGTGGAGTTGGATGGACTCATTTACCTTCGATGCTTCCGCATGTTATTTAGATGGCCTTCAGCCATATTATTCTAATAAGTACTCTTTATGAGACAATTGATGTAATAAGTGTGTGATTGAACTCTTATAATTCCTCGTGTACTCTGTGTGTCAGCAATACCGATCCAGGGATGGCACTTAAGCACAGAGACTACGGTCCATTGGGATCGGGTCGCTACATCTGGCACCTCTACAAATCCCTACTTCCCTCTACGAAGGGCCTTTCTTTTACTTTATGCAATTTCTATTTTTGAATTTGAGTCTCCATCTTCTCTTATAAAAGCACCAACTAGGAGGCAATATGATCGTACTTAAGTATTGGGTGTAGCTAATATGCGAGTGTGTCTCATGAATGGATCAATGGTTGAGCATGATGGGCTAGGGATAACTTATTTTAGCGTTGATATTTTTAAAGACATGGTTTCTTGTTGATATGCTTGAGTATTTAAATTATCATGTCAAAACTAGACTATTGTTTTGAACAATATAAAAGTCCAAATGTCCATGCTATAAAGAAAAGAATATGATATGACATGTTAGGCAGCATTCCACATCAAAAATTCTGTTTTTATCACTTCCCTACTCGAGGACGAGTAGGAGTTAAGCTTGGGGATGCTGATCCGTCTCCAACGTATCTATAATTTTTGATTGTTCCATGTTGTTATATTATAAATCTTGGATGTTTTATAATCATTTTATAGTCATTTTATATCATTTTTTGGTACTAACCTATTGACATAGTGACAAGTGCCAGTTGCTGTTCTATTCCATGTTTTTTACATTGCAGAAAATCAATATCAAACGGAGTCCAAATGCCATGAAACTTCACGAAGATTTTTTATGGACCAGAAGGAACATAATGGGCCCTGGCTGCGCCTGGGGGTGCTCCAAGGAGAGGACAAACCACGAGAGCGCGCCAGGAGGCCCAGGCGCGCCCTAGTGGGTTGTGCCCACCTAGGGTGCCCCTCGGACCGCCTCTTTGCTCTATAAACAAATATTCCCAAAACCCTAGGGGAGTCGACGAAATATTGATCTAGCTGCCGCAGAGTCCAGAACCACCAGATCCAATCTAGACACCATCTCGGATGGGGTTCACCACCTCCATTGGTGTCCCTCCGATGATGCGTGAGTAGTTCTTGTAGACCTTCGGGTCCGTAGGTAGTAGCTAGATGGCTTCCTCTCTCTCTCTCTGTCTCTCTTGATTCTCAATACAATGGTCTCTTGCATATCAATATGATGTAACTCTTTTGCGGTGTGTTTGTTGGGATCCGATGAACTTTGAGTTTTTGATCACATCTATCTATTTTTATATCCATGAAAGTATTTGAGTTTCTTTGATCTCTTTTATGCATGATTGCTTATAGCCTCGTATTTCTTCTCCGATATTTGGGTTTTGTTTGGCCAACTTGATCTATTTATCTTGCAAAGGGAAGAGGTGCTTTGTAGTGGGTTCGATCTTACAGTGCTTGATCCCAGTGATAGAAGGGTAACTGACACGTATGTATCGTTGCTACTAAGGATAAACGATGGGGTCTATATCTACATAGATAGATCTTTTCTACATCATGTCATCGTTCTTATTGCATTACTCTGTTTCTTACACTAGATGCGTGCTGGATAGCGGTCGATGTGTGGATTAATAGTAGTAGATGCAGGCAGGAGTCGGTCTACTAATATTGGTCATGATGCCTATGTAATGATCATTGCCTAGATATCGTCATGAGTATTCGAAGTTCTATCAATTGCCCAACAGTAATTTGTTCACCCATTGTTTGCTATTTTTTTCGAGAGAAGCCACTAGTGAAACCTACGGCCCCTGGGTCTCTTTCTCATATTATTTGCCTTTGCGATCTACTTTTCCTTTACTTTTATTTTTAGATCTATTAATCCAAAAATACAAAAATACTTTGTTGTACTTTATTTTATTTGCGATATATTTGTTCAATCTATTAAAACTTTCTCCCATCCACGCACCAATTTCTGGCACCGTTACCCGAAAGGGATTGACAACCCCTTTAACACATCGGGTTGCGAGTATTTGTTATTTGTGTGCAGGGGCTGTTTACGCTGTGTTGCTTGGTTCTCCTACTGTTTCGATAACCTTGGTTTCATATCTAAGGGAAATACCTACCGCCGATGTGTTGCATCATCCCTTCCTCTTTGGGGAAATACCGAGGTAGCTTCAAGCGACATCAAAAGGAATTTCTGGCGCCGTTGCCGGGGAGGATCTTCAACATATACCAGGTTCGTAATCACAAATCTCATCTCCTAGAAATTTACATTATTTGCTGTTGCCATGAGGGATTGACAACCCCTCTTTTACGTCGGGTTGCAAGTATTTGTTCTTTGTGTGTAGGTACCGTTCATGTAGTGTTGCGTGGTTCTCCTACTGGTTTGATGTAACGCCCTCGATGCGGCTATATCTCCCACGTGTCGAAGCACGACTTAGAGGCATAACCACATTGAAAGCAATGTCGCAAGTGAGGTAATCTTCACACAACCCATGTAATACATAAGGGAAAAAGATACATAGTTGGCTTACAATCGCCACTTCACACAATACATGAATAAAGCACTACATCAACCAGATACAATCAAGGTCCGACTACGGAACCAAAATAAAAGAAGACTGCCACAAAAGCTACAAAGATCCCCGATCGACCCCAACTGGGCTCCACTACTGATCAACTGGAAACGGAACAACACAAAGGACAAGATCTTCATCGAGCTCCTCCTGAGCTTGGTTGCGTCACCTACTCGGTACATCGGCACCTGCAAACTGGTTTTGGAAGTATCTGTGAGTCACGGGGACTCAGCAATCTCACGCCCTCGCGATCAAGACTATTTAAGCTTATGGGTAAGGTAAAGGTGTGAGGTGGAGCTGCAGCAAGCGACTAGCATATATGGTGGCTAAACATACGCAAATGAGAGCGAGAAGAGAAGGCAAGGCACAGGCGATAAAACTATGATCAAGAAGTGATCCTAGAACAACCTACGTCAAGCATAACTCCAACACCATGTTCACTTCCCGGACTCCACCGAGAAGAGACCATCACGGTAACACACGCGGTTGATGTATTTTAATTAAGATCAACTTCAGGTTATCTGCAACCAGACATTAACAAATTCCCATCTGCCCATAACCGCGGGCATGGCTTTCGAAAGTTCAAAACCCTGCAGGGGTGTCCCAACTTAGCCCATCACAATCTCTCACGGTCAACGAAGGATATTCCTTCTAGCAAGAAGATCCGATCAGACTCGGAATCCTGGTTACAAGACATCTCGACAATGGTAAAACAAGTCCAGCAACACCGCCCGAATGTGCCGACAAATCCCAATAGGAGCTGCACATATCTCGTTCTTAGGGCACACTCAGATGAGCAATCCATACAACTAAAACCAGCCCTCGAGTTTCCCCGAGGTGGCGCTGCAAGAGGCTCTAGTTTGGACCAACACTCAGAGGAGCACTGGCCCGAGGGGGTAAAATAATGATGACCCTCAGGAGCGCGACTCCCAAGGGAAAAAGAGGCTAGGTGGTGAATGGTAAAACCAATGTTGGGCATTGCTGGAGGAGTTTTATTCAAAGCGAACTGTCAAGGGGTTCCCATTATAACCCAACCGCGTAAGGAACGCAAAATCCGGGAACATAACACCAATATGACGGAAACTAGGGCGGCAAGAGTGGAACAAAACACCAGGCATAAGACCGAGCCTTCCACCCTTTACCAAGTATATAGATGCATTAATTAAATAAGAGGTATGGTGATATCCCAAAAAGTAAACATGTTCCAACAAGGAACAACATCTCCATGTTCCAACAAGGAACAAACTTCAATCTTCACCTGGAACTAACAACGCTATAAGAGGGGGCTGAGCAAAGCGGTAACATAGCCAAACAATGGTTTGCTAGGACAAGGTGGGCTAGAGGCTTGGTTTAACAATATGGGAGGCATGATAAGAAAGTGGTAGGTATCGCAGCATAGGCATAGCAAAAGAGCGAGCAACTAGCAAGCAAAGATAGAAGTGATTTCGAGGGTATGGTCATCTTGTCTGAGATCCCGCAAGGAAGAAGAACGAGTCCATGAAGAAGACAAACGGACGTAGACGAACGGGTCCTCACAAACGCGACGTTACCAGAACCAACCGAAGAAGCAACACCGGAAAGAAGCACACAACATAGTAAACAACCAACACACGAACATGGTATGATATGCAGGATGTGGTATGTGATGCATATGCATGATTTGGAAAGAAATGATTGAACCTGGCCTCAACTTGGAAATCCAAGAGTGCCACTGAAAAGGTGAGGTGATTTCGGTTGAAATCGATATAAAGATCACCGGAATCAGATGCACGGTTTGGAAATGGCAAGCAAAACAAACATGGCACCGGTCTGCGATAATCAGCAAGTGACCAACTAAATGCATCAAGATAAATATGCTACATCACTCTAACATGACAACAAAATATATGACAGGGATCCACTCATGAAGCCTGACAAAAGATGAACACTGAGCTACGGCTAATTCATCTACTAACAGGTTCAAACAAGCATGGCAAAAGTGCAAATGATAACATGTTTCAGACTTAGTGAAATTAACACAAGTCTGGAATTTATCATCAGGAAGCACACTTTAGAGCATGAAAACTATATGCTACAGGAACTTAACATGGCAAAGCAAGGCATGACATGACATGAAGCTACTCAAAGCACTTAACAAAAGTCTCTTAGTGACCTTGAGCCAAAAGGGAGCAGAAAATACAATTGCAAGCATGTGAACATGGCAAAAACATAAACAGATCTCAGACTTGGAGAAAAAACTAGAGCATGCAAATCAGTTAACGAGTAGGCATGTTTACGAGCTCGATGCACTCACTACAGAGCATGGCATGAAAAACTAAGCATACACCCGTCAAGAATACATAGCATAGAAGCTAGACATGGCAAGAACAACAACATAGCATGCACGGATCAATAGCAACATCCTTGGCAAAATCGCTAAACATGTCAACAATCTGCCAGGATTCACGATATAGCAAAAGTAGAGCTTGATTGACTCAAGCTAGGGTGCTCCATAAATGCAAACAAAGACATGGATGGATAGAGTACCACAATTGTAACAAAACATCATTACTGATCATCATCAAAAGAGGCACGGATCACTAGGAAACAACATGAACATATGGCATATCAACAAAATCAGGACAAGAACTTAGAGAAATTCTAAGTCCCTGAAATCAGCATTACCGATTACGCTACTTTGCAAGCTTGTGCTAGTCACCAAAAATATCAAAAAAATACATGGAAATCACCACTGTAAAGACGGCATGGCATATAACAAAACACATGTAGAGCTCAGGATCATAGCATGCACACATTAATCATGGCAAAAATGACAAAAATGTCATTTGCTGAAACAAATCTGACAAATTCATCACATAGCCCTCTTCCAATAGCATTTTGGGAATCAAGATGAACTCAAATCAAAATGATGCAATGAGATGAAATGATGTACTCGTCGAGAAGAACATTTTGATATGCTACACGCACGAATCGGAGCTACGGATGCAGAGTTACGACGCGATGAAATATGCAAAAAGATTAGGGTTTTGGGGGAAGAAGTCAACCGAGGTGGATCTGGATCTGGATCCAGATCGGGCGCAAAAACCGAGGCCGCCGGAATTCCTGTAGATGCCGGAGTAGACGACGGAGAAGGAGGGCGTCGAGGTGGAGCGAGGTGCTGGCGAGGTCCGGCCGGCCGGTGCCAGATCCGGGCACGGCAGCGGCGGTGGTTGCGCCGGCGACGAGGACGCGGGTCGCCGACTGGCGGTGGCGTGCAGGGCGGCGACGCGGCTCAGGCGTGCGCGGCGGCCGAAGGCAAGGGGCGTCGCCGGTGGAGGGCGTGCGGCGGCGCGGCGATCCGGCGATGGCCGGCAAAGGGTGCGGCGGCGGCGCACGCAGATCCCGCGAGGCGGCGGGGAGCCGGGCGCGGTCGGGCGTGCCTGTTCTGCGGCGACGGAACTGGGCCCGCGCGGTCTCCGGATGGGCTCGGCGGGCCGGCGGCGGCAGGGAGGAAAGAGAAGGGCGGCGGTGAACAGGTGGCAGCGCGCGATTGGGCGCGGGACGAGGCGGACATGTCCGGGCGAGAGGGTGGGCGTGTCCGTCGGCGGGAGGAGGAGGAAGAAGCTAGGGTTGGACCGCGAAATTTCGGAGGGGGAGGTGTTTATATAGGTAGAGGGAGCTAGGAGAGTCCAAATGAGGTGCGGTTTTCGGCCACGCGATCATGATCGAACGCTCTAGATGATGGAGAGGTCTTAGGTGGGTTTTGGGCCACTTTGGAGGGGTGTTGGGCTGCAACACACACGAGGCCTTTTCGGTCCCTCGTTTAACCGTTGGAGTATCAAACGAAGTCCAAATGGCACGAAACTTGATAGGCGGTCTACTGGTAGTAAACCAAAGCCGCATGACAAGTCTCGGTCCAATCCGAAAACGTTTAATACCCGCACACGAAAAGAGGTAGAAAGGGACACTGGGTGACATAGGAGCGCCGGATTGCAAAACGGACAACGGGGAAAATGCTCGGATGCATGAGACGAACATGTATGCAAATGAAATGCACATGATGACATGATATGCAATGCATGGCACGCAAGCAATGACAAGGCAACAACAGTGAATAACTGGAAGACACGTGGCACATCGGTCTCGGGGCATTACAACACTCCACCACTACGAGAGGATCTCGTCCCGAGATCTAGAATGGCACCAGAGGGACAAATGGAAGAGAAAGAGAAGAGGTGAAATTAAGTTGCTCCTTTGACAAACGAGTGAAACCAAAGAACCTTGAAAAGGTTAAGCCATTTCGAGAAAAGAATACAATGGAGGTGAATGAACTTGAAAACACTCCGTTAGAAAAGAGGAACAAGGAAGAACAAATTCGGGCAGCACTCCGGTTGAAAAGAGATGCAAGGCTTGATAAGGCGAAAAGAACTTGAGCAAAAAGGACAGAACACTCCGGTTAAATGGGTAAGCAAAAGAAAGAAGCATGATCTTGACAAAACAAAATGATGGGTTGGAAAGAGCAACATCGCAATGCCTCCGGAAGAGGGAAATAGAAGATAGATCATTGAGATAAAAGAATGTAGAAGAAAATGCCAATTTCCGCTACAAAGGAGCTGGAAAAGGTATCCTTAGGAGAAGAGTCGAACGGAGTTGTTGGAAAACCAACAACGAAATGGATAAGCTTGATATGGTCTTATGGAATACATCTCAAATTATGAGGTGACAACCTGCCACTCACGGGAAAAAGAATTGGATTGGTAAGAACACGGAGACGAGAAGCTATCTCACCGGGAGGATAAAAGAAGAACTTGGGTCATTTATGAGCACCATAATAGCAACAATCCTTAGGGAAGGCTTTAGGTGAAATATAACCCAAGATAACTTCAAAGAAGAGATTGATGGATTTAAAATACCTCATTCCTAACAACATGTGAATCATGAAACATGAACCCAAATTATCAAGAATGACATAATACCACCTCCAATAATATGGTAGAAAGGATTGCACTCCGGATTGCAAGATGAAGAATACTTGAGCTCCTTAGAAAAGAATCTCGATGACAACTTCGAGAAGGAAATAAATCCTTTATGAACCCTCATGTAGAACCTCCATGATGATCTCCGGTAAGAAAAGAATGATCAAACGAAAGAAAAGAGAGGTCGAAAACACAAGGTGAATCCTTGCAATGATTTAGATGGATCTCCGTGACAATTACTCCGGGAAAGAAAGACGAGCACTTGAAACCAAGAATTTAATCATCATGAACAAACTCCGGAAGAAAAGATTAACATATGGATGAAACAAGAATAAGAATTACATTATGCTTATCCTTCACCAATTCAAATTGATGACAAGCAATGGAATTGGCATACTACTTATTCTCGTAGAAAGGATTAAGATAGATATTGCGCAAACTTGAGGAAGGTCTTCAACGAACCACCGGAAGGATTGAAAACAACGAATAAATTGATATGATAACAAATGACGAGGACTATTGAACGAACCACCGTAAGAAATAAAAATGAACGAAGAGAAGATAAAGAAACACCGGGAAGAATTAGCAAATGAATGAAGATGCTTGAGAGAATTTAGATACAAGTGAAACGAAGGGATACAAGTGAAACGAATGGATCACGAACTGATTAGAGAATATTGAATGATGCACCGGTAAGATTTGGAGAATGAGAGCTGAAAGCTGGAATGAATAATCATGAATTGATGGCCTTCAAATAAACAAACTGAAAAGACTCCTGAATTACTCCGGATGGGTGAAAAGAATTCTCATAAACAAAACAATTATGAGGGGATGGCAACAAGCTAGAATCACAAATATAGAAGAGAATGGAGCAGGATTGAGAGAAAATCTTCTTCGGTCTTCAAATTTTTGAATAACGACGAGAAATACCACCATGAATTGATTAGACACCCCGGAAGAATCAAAAGCGAAGAGGTTGAGCCAACGATGAAAAAAAATTGAAAGATCTTGGAGAAATACATATGACCGACGATGAATCATTCTTACGTCAAACTTGTAAAAAGAATTTAGGATAGCTCCGGAAAAATTAGAAGAGTCAGGTCAGATCCTGGGAAAAAAAACCTGTGGGTTAGGGCCCACTCAAAAGAAACACCGTAGAATGATTACTTGAAAGAGAGATTGCACCGGTTGAATTAACTGACTTGAATGAGATAACATCCTCGAAAGAGCTGGAATGAAAGCAGAGTGGAAACACGAATCTTTGAGATATCTTGAGCACTCCGGAACAAATGGATAGCGGGAGGTGAATAATTAAGAAGTGCACCGACAAGAGAAAACATTTGGAACAAGGAAAAGATATGATTGAAAAGGCTTGACTTGAATCCACCGGAGAAGGAAATGAGTGAAGAGTGACGAACTTGAAGCTCCGTTAGAATCTTCATGAGACTCACCGGATAAGGATATTGACGGAAAAAGAATGAAAAGGCCTCACATCAATAAGATGGTTACTTGATTAAGAAATATGAGTCCTTGAAGAAACAAGGGTGGGAGGGCGGGTAAAACAAAAGAAAAATTGGGCCAGATGAAACGAACACCGTTGAGAAAGCTGAGGTTGAATCTTGCAAATGTTGAAAATGAACGGATCCACTTGAACAGAGACACACCGGTTGAAAAGGATTGCCATGACAATCTCGATGATCAAGAAGGATTAGTATTCACATGGGAACATGAGAACACCATTTCGAAAAGGTATGTAATAAACACTTGAGTTCGAAGCAACTCGAATACCACAACTCAAAAACAAAAGAAAGGATTGGCTTGCAAAATAAGCCGGAACAAACATATGATAGAGATTTCGTCCAAAGTTTTCGTGGTGGGGCCTACACGGGCTCGATCGTACAGCACCGTCATGTACAAGGCAGTGCACATGACATACGAAGCGTCCCCGAGTCGGCATAGCCAAGGACTCTTTAAGACACAACAAGACCACTGTAAAACCAACCGTGAATAGGCGGACCACTAGATGTTGAACCCCAATTTCATATCATACATATGTCGGAAAGATATCCTAAGAGCTACTTGAATTCCCACTTATAAACTCCCGAAAATTTCCGGTTATGCAATCAGGTGTTGGGGATACAGGGGAAGCATAATATCTCACCCAAACTAACAAATCCTACATCCAGCTGTATCCATCCTTCAACACATAACCAAGAAACCTTCGGAAATCATCTACCTCAACCTTCGAAAAGCATCTGTTATACGAGTTATGGCAATACTCCCGAACTCCCGCCCCAGTACTAGGTGGCGTCGAGGTTATCTCACCAACAACTGCATAAAAGAGATTTTCGATGTCGGCGAAACTAAACTCAGGTATTCCAGAACTGCAACGATAAAATTGTGACGACAACACCTCGGAGCTCAACTCCCCGGGACACTGCCACAACCCCTAAATGACAGGAGGCACCAAGAACAATGTTCTCGTCACAAAACCATCGGAACGATTCCAAGATACCCGCGTGATCCTAAATTTTTTTAGTGAAATTTGAGAAGAGAAGAGTCAAAACTCTACGTCCGGATGCCTCACCAGAGCGACGAAGGGACTGAGGAGTAAAAAGAAGTCCTAACTCTCCGATATATATAATCCTAGCTGACTCAAAACATTTTTCTAGACTTGACAACGCCAACGATTGTGTCAAGCAGGGGGCTCCTAAGGTCGGGGAAGGCTCTGATACCAACTTGTAACGCCCTCGATGCGGCTATATCTCCCACGTGTCGAAGCACGACTTAGAGGCATAACCGCATTGAAAGCAATGTCGCAAGTGAGGTAATCTTCACACAACCCATGTAATACATAAGGGAAAAAGATACATAGTTGGTTTACAATCTCCACTTCACACAATTACATGAATAAAGCACTACATCAACCAGATACAATCAAGGTCCGACTACGGAACCAAAATAAAAGAAGACTACCACAAAAGCTACATAGATCCCCGATCGACCCCAACTGGGCTCCACTACTGATCAACTGGAAACGGAACAACACAAAGGACAAGATCTTCATCGAGCTCCTCCTGAGCTTGGTTGCGTCACCTGCTCGGTACATCGGCACGTGCAAACTGGTTTTGGAAGTATCTGTGAGTCACGGGGACTCAGCAATCTCACACCCTCGCGATCAAGAATATTTAAGCTTATGGGTAAGGTAAAGGTGTGAGGTGGAGCTGCAGCAAGCGACTAGCATATATGGTGGCTAAACATACGCAAATGAGAGCGAGAAGAGAAGGCAAGGCACGGGCGATAAAACTATGATCAAGAAGTGATCCTAGAACAACCTACGTCAAGCATAACTCCAACACCGTGTTCACTTCCCGGACTCCGCCGAGAAGAGACCATCACGGTAACACACGCGGTTGATGTATTTTAATTAAGATCAACTTCAGGTTATCTACAACCAGACATTAACAAATTCCCATCTGCCCATAACCGCGGGCATGACTTTCGAAAGTTCAAAACCCTGCAGGGGTGTCCCAACTTAGCCCATCACAAGCTCTCACGGTCAACAAAGGATATTCCTTCTAGCGGGAAGACCCAATCAGACTCGGAATCCCGGTTACAAGACATCTCGACAATGGTAAAACAAGTCCAGCAACACCGCCGAATGTGCCGACAAATCCCGATAGGAGCTGCACATATCTCGTTCTCAGGGCACACTCAGATGAGCAATCCGTACAACTAAAACAAGCCCTCGAGTTTCCCCGAGGTGGCGCTGCAAGGGGCTCTACTTTGGACCAACAATCAGAGGAGCACTGGCCCGGGGGGTAAATTAATGATGACCCTTAGGAGCGCGACTCCCAAGGGAAAAAGAGGCTAGGTGGCGAATGGTAAAACCAATGTTGGGCATTGCTGGAGGAGTTTTATTCAAAGCGAACTGTCAAGGGGTTCCCATTATAACCCAACCGCGTAAGGAACGCAAAATCCGGGAACATAACACCGATATGACGGAAACTAGGGCAGCAAGAGTGGAACAAAACACCAGGCATAAGGCCGAGCCTTCCACCCTTGTAACACCCCGGATGTAATTTACCTTATATGTATCCCAACTCTAGCCGTTTCCGGCCTAAGTTATTTTATTTTCCTCGGGTTCGGGTTTTGTCTCCATGTGTTGTTGTCTTTGTCATGCATCTCATATCATGTCATCATGTGCATTGCATTTGCATACGTGTTCGTCTCATGCATCCGAGCATTTTCCCCGTTGTCCGTTTTGCATTCCGGCGCTCCTATCTCCTCTGGTGGTCCTTTCTACCTCTTTTCGTGTGTGGGGGTTAAACATTTCCGGATTGGACCGAGACTTGCCATGCAGCCTTGGTTTACTACCGATAGACCGCCTGTCAAGTTTCGTGCCATTTGGACTTCGTTTGATACTTCAACGGTTAACCGAGGGACCGAGAAGGCCTCATTTGTGTTGCAGCCCAACACCCCTCCAATTTGGCCCAAAACCCACCAAAGACCCTTCCATCACCTAGAGATTTCGATCACGATCGCGTGGCCGAAAACCGCACTCCATTTGGAGCTTCCTAGCTCCCTCTACCTCTATAAATAGATCACTCCCGAAAATATCGGATCTTCCCCTACCCTAAACCCTAATTTTCCCTCATCCGCGCACCGGATGTGTCCGGTCCGTGCCGGACGACGTCCGCCGCTACCGCCGCCCAACCACGTGCCGTCAAGTGTCACCGCCGCCTCCTCCCGCCGCCGGCCCGGAGGAGCCCGATTCGGGCCCTCCCGAGCCCATCGCACCGCCCGCGCCCATCTGCCTCCACCCGCGGGACCGCGCCGTCCGCGCTGGCCTTCCGCTCGCCGCCGACGCCCTTCGCCGCCCCACCGCCGTCCAGCCGCGCGCCCCGGCGCCGCCCCAGTCCGCCGCCTCGCCGCTCCTCGAACGCCGCACGCCCCGCCTTCCTCCACCACGCCGGCGACCCCAGCTCTGGCGACCTCATCAAGTCCGAAGGCCTCCCTCAAGTCCGGCGACGAGCCACTGTTCCGGCGAACCCCGGCACTCTCCTCGGGAAGCGTGCTGGATCTGAGATCTAGCGGAGATGGTTGACTTTTATCCCGTAACCCTAGTTTTTTTGCGTTTTTCATCATGTCGTAACTCCGCATCCGCAGCTCCGATTTGCGCGTGTAGCATATCAAAATGTTCGTCTCAAAGAGCACATCATTTCATATCATTGCATCATTTTCATTTGAGCTCATTTTGATGCCCGAAATGCTATTGGAAAAGGGCTATGTGATAAATTTGCCAGATCTGTTTCATCAAATAGATATTTGTCATTTTTGCCATGATTAATGTGTGCATGATATGCTCCTAGGCTCTGCATGAGTTTTGTTATATGCCATGCCATCTTTACAGAGGTGCTTACCATGTATTTTTGTGATATGTGTGGTGACTAGCACAAGCTTGCAAAGTAGCGTACTCGGTAATGCTGATTTCAGGGACTTAGAATTTCACTAAGTCCTTGTCCTGATTTTGTCGGTATGCCATATGTTCATGTTGTTTCCTAGTGATCTGTGCCTCTTTTGAGGATGATCAGTAAGGATACTTTGTTAACATTGTGGTGCTATATCCATCCATTTCTTTGTTTGCATTTATGGAGCACCCTACCTTGAGTCAATGGAGCTCTACTTTTGCTATATCGTGAATCCTGGCAGATTGTTGACTCGTTAGCGATTTTGCCGAGGATGTCGCTATTGATCCGTGCATGCTATGTTGTTGTTCTTGCCATGTCTAGCTTCTATGATATGTATTCTTGATGGGTGTATGCTTAGCTTGTCATGTCATGCTCTGTAGTGAGTGCATCGAGCTCGTGAACATGCCTACTCGTTAACTGATTTGCATGCTCCAGTTTTTCACTAAGTCTGAGATATGTTTATGTTTTTGCCATGCTCACATGCTTGCAATTGTATTTTCTGATTCCTTTTGGCTCAAGGTCACCAAGGTACTTTTGTTAAGTGCTTTGAGTATCTTCATGCCATGCCTTGCTTTGCCATGTTAAGTTCCTGTAGCATGTAGTTTTTATGCTCTAAAGTGTGCTTCCTGATGTTAAATTCCAGACTTGTGTTAATTTCACTAAGTCTGAAACATGTTATCGTTTGCACTTTTGCCATGCTTGTTTGAACCTGTTAATGGATGAATTAGCCGTAGCTCAGTGTTCATCTTTTGTCAAGAATCATGAATGGATCCCTGCCATGTATTTTTTTGTCATTTTTGAGTGTTGTAGCATATTTATCTTAATGCATTTAGATGGCTACTTGCTGATTATCGCAGACCGATGCCATATTTGTTTTACTTGCCATTTCCAAACCGTGCATCCGATTCTGGTGATCTTTATATCGATTTCAACCTAAATCACCTCACCTTTCCAGTGGCAGTCTTGGATTTCCAAGTTGAGGCCAGGTTCAATCATTCCTTGTCAAATCTTGCATATGCATCACATATCGCATGCCGCATAGCATACCATGTTTGCATCATGTTGTTTGAGCATTGCACGTGGTTGATTGTGTTCCTTTTGCTTGTTTGTCTTGTTTGGGTAGAGCCGGGAGACGAGTTCGCGAACGAGGAGCCCGTTGAGTTTTCTTACGAGGATCAAGTCAACTCTGACAACTTTGCAGGCAAGATGATCATACCCTCGAAATCACTTCTATCTTTGCTTGCTATATGCTCGCTCTTTTGCTATGCCTATGCTACGATACCTACCACTTGCTTATCATGCCTCCCAAATTGCCATGTCAAACCTCTAACCCACCATGTCCTAGCAAACCGTTGATTGGCTATGTTACCGCTTTGCTCAGCCCCTCTTATAGTGTTGCTAGTTGCAGGTGAAGATTGGAGATCGTTCCTTGTTGGAACATTGTTTATTGTTGGGATATCACTATATTATCTTGTTATCTTAATGCATCTATATACCTGGTAAAGGGTGGAAGGCTCGGCCTTTTGCCTAGTGTTTTGTTCCACTCTTGACGCCCTAGTTTCCGTCATATCGGTGTTATGTTCCTGGATTTTGCGTTCCTTACGCGGTTGGGATATAATGGGAACCCCTTGACAGTTCGCCTTGAATAAAACTCCTCTAGCAATGCCCAACCTTGGTTTTACCATTTTCCACCTAGCCTCTTTTTCCCTTGGGTTTCCGGAGCCCGAGGGTCATCTTATTTAACCCCCCCCCCCCCGGGGCCAGTGCTCCTCTGAGTGTTGGTCCAAACAGAGCCACTTACAGCGCCACCTCGGGGAAACTTGAGGGTTGGTTTTAGTTGTATGTAGTGTTCATCTGAGTGTGCCCTGAGAACGAGATATGTGCAGCTCCTATCGGGATTTGTCGGCACATTCGGGTGGTGTTGCTGGACTTGTTTTACCATTGTCGAGGATGTCTTGTAAAACCGGGATGCCGAGTCTGATCGGAATGTCTCGGGAGAAGGAACATCCTTCGTTGATCGTGAGAGCTTGTGATGGGCTAAGTTGGGACACCCCTACAGGGATTTGAACTTTCGAAAGCCGTGCCCGCGGTTATGGGCAGATGGGAATTTGTTAATGTCCGGTTGTAGATAACTTGAAACTTAACTTAATTAAAATGAATCAACCGCGTGTGTTACCGTGATGGTCTCTTCTCGGCGGAGTCCGGGAAGTGAACACGGTGTTGGAGTAATGCTTGACGTAGGTTGCTATAGGATCACTTCTTGATCATAGTTCTTCGTTCGTGCTTTGCCTTCTCTTCTCGCTCTCTTTTGCGAACAGGTTATCCACCATTTATGCTAGTCGCTTGCCGCAGCTCCACATATTACCTTGCCTTACCTATAAGCTTAAATAGTCTTGATCGTGAGGGTGCAAGATTGCTGAGTCCCCGTGACTCACAGTTTACTTCCAAAACTAGATGCAGGGACTGATGATACCGTTCCAGACGATGCGCTTGAGCTCAAGTGGGAGTTCGACGAAGACTCTCGCCGTTACTATGTGTCTTTCCCAGATGATCAGTAGTGGTGCCCAGTTGGGGCGATCGGGGACTTTGTCGCATGTGGAGGTTGATCTATTATTTTGGTACCGTAGTCGGACCATGAGTGTATTGGATGATTGTAATGTTATTCATGTATTTGTGTGACATGGCGAGTGTAAGCCAACTATGTATCCTTTCCCCTTTTATATAAATTTACATGGGTTGTTGTGAAGATTACCTTACTTGCGACATTGCTTTCAATGCGGTTATGCCTCTAAGTCATGCTTCGACACGTAGGAGATATAGCCGCATCGAGGGTGTCACAACCCTTTACCAAGTATATAGATGCATTAATTAAATAAGAGGTATGGTGATATCCCAACAAGTAAACATGTTCCAACAAGGAACAACATCTCCATGTTCCAACAAGGAACAAACTTCAATCTTCACCTGCAACTAACAACGCTATAAGAGGGGGCTAAGCAAAGCGGTAACATAGCCAAACAACGGTTTGCTAGGACAAGGTGGGTTAGGGGCTTGGTTTAACAATATGGGAGGCATGATAAGCAAGTGGTAGGTATCGCAGCATAGGCATAGCAAAAGAGCGAGAAACTAGCAAGCAAAGATAGAAGTGATTTCGAGGGTATGGTCATCTTGCCTGAGATCCCGCAAGGAAGAAGAATGAGTCCATGAAGAAGACAAACATACGTAGACGAACGGGTCCTCACAAACACGACGTTACCGGAACCAACCGAAGAAGCAACACCGGAAAGAAGCACACAACATAGTAAACAACCAACACATGAACATGGTATGATATGCGGGATGTGGTATGTGATGCATATGCATGATTTGGAAAGAAATGATTGAACCTGGCCTCAACATGGAAATCCAAGAGTGCCATTGGAAAGGTGAGGTGATTTTGGTTGAAATCGATATAAAGATCACCGGAATCGGATGCACGGTTTGGAAATGTCAAGCAAAACAAATATGGCACCGGTCTGCGATAATCAGCAAATGACCAACTAAATGCATCAAGATAAATATGCTACAGCACTCTAACATGACAACAAAATACATGACAGGGATCCACTCATGAAGCCTGACAAAAGATGAACACTGAGCTACGGTTAATTCATCCATTAACAGGATCAAACAAGCATGGCAAAAGTGCAAATGATAACATGTTTCAGACTTAGTGAAATTAACACAAGTCTGGAATTTATCATCAGGAAGCACACTTTAGAGCATGAAAACTATATGCTACAGGAACTTAACATGACAAAGCAAGGCATGACATGAAGCTACTCAAAGCACTTAACAAAAGTCCCTTAGTGACCTTGAGCCAAAAGGGAGCAGAAAATACAATTGCAAGCATGTGAACATGGCAAAAACATAAACAGATCTCAGACTTGGAGAAAAAACTGGAGCATGCAAATCAGTTAACGAGTAGGCATGTTTACGAGCTCGATGCACTCACTACAGAGCATAGCATGACAAACTAAGAATACACCCGCCAAGAATACATAGCATAGAAGCTAGACATGGCAAGAACAACAACATAGCATGCACGGATCAATAGCAACATCCTCGGCAAAATCGATAAACATGTCAACAATCTGCCAGGATTCACGATATAGCAAAAGTAGAGCTCGGTTGACTCAAGCTAGGGTGCTCCATAAATGCAAACAAAGAAATGGATGGATAGAGCACCACAATGTTAACAAAACATCCTTACCAATGGATGGATAGAATGCCGACACAATGATGATGTAGTCTTCCGGGCTAATCTCCTTGGGTTCTTCGTCTTCATCTACTGGTGTCGGGCCTCCCATAAATATTCCTAGCTTCATAGTTAGGTCGGCATTCTTGTCCACCAATACTTCAATTTCTTCTTCATAATCTTCACGTGTAACCTTGAGTTCTTCCTCCAGTTCCTTGATTCTAGTTTTAGCCTTCTTCAGATCTATCATGTCGACGCACATCTGATTCTCCTGTCGTCGAATGTGCTGGTTTAACTCCTGAATAAAAGTTGCAATTGATCTATCTTTCCTGGTGCTGATCATCTCCCAGTGTTCATATCGGCGCCCACAAATCTGGTAGATAGTATCCTTAAGATCCTTGCGGTAAAATTCTCCAATGCGTCCCATGGCGATGTGAGCTGCCATGCTCTTTCCTAGACTCCAAGTTGGTGCATCAAAAGAAAACTCTATGGGCTCAGTGACTTGCGTGAACGTCCTTCCTGGAATTTGAACTTGAATCATCCAGCGCTCTTCTTCAGGTAAGGTGGCGTTGTAGGTTCCCGTGAAGCTTGGTACTCCTATGTTCAGGTATCTAGTGACTTCCTTAAAGTGGCGTCCAAAGGGTGTATCTTCATCTGGTTGTGTGAACTTGTTCCTTGCATCCGTCATCCTAAAGAGTAGAAAAGATGAGAAGTCGGAAGAGAGGAGAGTGAGTAGTGATCTAGGTCTTTAGCTTAGTGGTCGTGTCCTACAGTCAGTGTGTGCTCTGATACCATCTCTGTAGCGACCAGACCTCAAACAGTCTGATCTCTGTGCTCCGGTGTCATCCCTGGATCAGTAATGCTGACACCACACAGTACTCGGAGGATTTATAGCAGAGTAGCAATCACACACTTATTACATCGAGTGTCTCAAAAGAGAACTTATTACAATAAATATGGCTTAAGGCCATCTAATAACGATAACAGCGGAAGGCTTGGAAGATAAGTGAGTCCATCAACTCCAATGGCATCACTGAGTATAGAACCACGACCTAAAAACTCCTTAATCGTCGTCTAAAAAGTCTACAACATTAACGTTGCAGCCTGAAAACGGGCCAGCACATGGAATATGCTGGCAAGGTAACACACAGAAAGTAATGGAATGCAACAGCTATACTATATGCATATTTGGCTGGTGGAAAGCTCTATGGTTACAGTTTTTGCGTAAAGCCAATTTTTCCCTACTTCAAAGGAATAAAATTTAATTACTATCATGGTGGTTGTTAAACATTGAGAATGGTTGACAGCATTCTCAATCCCAATTAAATAACATCATTAAAACCCAACAAAATTAATTTTAGAGTAACATGTTGAGATTCACATGATAATTCAGGTACTAGATACTCAAGATGTCCATAACCGGGGACACGGCTAACCATGATTAGTTTGTTACACTCTACAGAGGTTTGCGCACTTTTCCCCACAAGACTCGATCGCCTCCGTTTGGTTTCTCGCACTACAGGGTGTTTGAGAAACGGATGACCGAGACATAGTCTTTCAGAAGCGCTAGCACCTTACGATCGGGTAGACCGTACCACCTACATCCCCTACATCTGCTAGTCTACCACTGTAAGAGTTCGCACAACTTAGTCAACTATGCCAGAGCCCATAATGGCTTGTGGCTGCACACGGAAGTTTCTAGCATGAATAATCTCATGATCCCTTTGAGCCTGGGTGGCGGTCCAAAAGAAAAACAGGCAAGTCCTGGAAACCCCAGGTGCCTCAATCCACCCAGATGTGTATTAGGTTGCCACCTTAGATAAACCATTAATTAACAATCTCACATCTGTCATGGATATCACTCACCCAATCCACGTCTACTAGCATAGCATGGCATAATAAGCAAACGTAGAAGTAACTCCCAAAGGTTTGATAATAAACAGGTAATAGGTACTACCTCATCTACTTCCCATCCCACAATTTAATTAGATCCTAATCATGCAACGTGTGAGGATTGATCTAATGCAATAAAACTGGGTTGTAGAAAAGGTATGATCAAAGTGTTACTTGCCTTGCTGATGATCCGCGAAACCTAGAGATTCGAAGTAACAGGCGGCGCACTCCGGGTATTCTATCGCAGACAAACAACAAGCATACAATAAGTACTCATCTAATGCACAGGTAAAACTCAAATAGAAGATCTAACCAGAAAGTTCAACTTAAGAACCCTGGTTTGCAAAAGAATCAAATCGAACGAAGCAAAAGAAATCAGACGGCGAAAGAAAACAACTTCGTTCTAGTAATCTGGATCTAGGGAAAATTTTACAGTAGCAAAAACATGTTTAAGTTGATTATTCGGAAAGAGGGTTTCGAGACGAAACTCCAAGCGCTTGAATCGCCTGATTCCGACAAACGAGCGAAAAGTTATACCGAAACGAAAATCGGATCAGAAATCGCAATCAGAAAATAACAGCGGAAAAATCCGATGAAAAAGAAAAACGACGAACAATTTTTTTTAAACAGCACGGAAAACGAGGCGGTGGCGAACCTCGGGCGGCGTGCAACTCCGGCGGCGGCGGCGGCGGGCGGCGGCGGCTGGGGCTGGGGCGCGCTAGGGTTAGGGTGGCGGTGGGCTGGCTCGGCTCGGGCCTCGGGCGCGCCTTATAAAGGCCCCGGCCAGGCGGAGTCCTGGCCGAGTACGGCCCAAAGTCGGTTCCGTGTTTTTTTTAATAATTCCGCTCGGAAGAAAAATAAAAAGAAATACTAAACGGACTCCAAAAATCACGAAATAAATTTTCCCGGGTTTCTAAAATCAAGCCCGATAAAGTGAACATTTATCTGGGCCCAAACTACAACTTTGAAAAACACGCATTTTTCCTAAATTCAAATAAAAATACCGAAAAACTCCGAAATAAATCTTATTTGATTTTTTTATTAAATCCTCAATATTTCTATATTTTGGGAAAGTCATTTTATTCCCTCTCTATATTTTTTGTAATAGAAATAATTGATGATAAAATAAATAAAATCAAATGATCCTGTTTACATAATTTTGAGAAAACTCAAATATGTAAATAACGAAATCCCCAACTCTCTTCGTGGGTCCTTGAGTTGCTTAGGATTTTCTAGGATCAAAACCCAAAAGCAAAATAAAATATGATATGCATGATGATCTAATGTATAACATTCCAAATTGAAAATTTGGGATGTTACAAACCTACCCCCCTTAAGATGAATCTCGCCCTCGAGATTCGGGTTGGCTAGAAAATAGGTGAGGGTGGTCTTTGAGCAAATCTTCCTCTCGCTCCCAGGTGGCTTCATCCTCCGTGTGGTGGCTCCACTGAACTTTGCAAAACTTGATAACCTTGCTACGATTAACTCGGCTGGCAAACTCAAGAATCTTGACTGGTTTCTCCTCATAGGTCAAATTGTTATCCAACTGAATTGCTTCCAATGGCACTGTGTCTCTCAAAGGTATGTCAGCCATCTCCGCGTGACACTTCTTCAACTGAGAAACATGAAACACATCATGAACTCCTGTTAATCCTTCTGGCAATTCCAACTTGTAAGCCACTTCTCCCATACGCTCCAAAACTCGATATGGTCCTACAAATCGTGGCGCTAACTTCCCCTTAACTCCAAAGCGCTTAATCCCTCGAAGTGGGGATACTCGAAGATAAGCTCTATCTCCGACTTCGTAAACTGTCTCCTTGCGTTTAGAATCTGCGTAGCTCTTCTGCCTGGACTGGGCTACCTTGAGCCTATCGCGAATCAACTTCACCTTCTGTTCAGACTCCTTAATCAAATCTGGTCCAAACAACTGGCGGTCTCCAACTTCGTCCCATGACAACGGTGTCCTGCACCTCCTTCCGTACAAAGCCTCGAAAGGGGCCATCTTCAAACTGGTCTGATAGCTATTATTGTAAGAGAACTCTGCATATGGCAAATTATCGTCCCAACTAGATCCATAATCTAGCGCACAAGCTCTCAGCATATCCTCCAAAATCTGATTGACTCTCTCAGTCTGTCCATCTGTCTGCGGATGAAAAGCTGTACTAAATTCTAACCTAGTACCCAAAGTCTCATGCAACTGCTTCCAGAACTTTGAGGTAAACTGGGTTCCTCTATCTGATACGATGCTCCTCGGAACTCCATGCAAACATACGATCCTGGTCATGTATATCTTTGCCAACCTAGCACTGGTGTAAGTGGTCTTTACTGGGATGAAATGAGCTACCTTCGTCAATCGATCAACTACGACCCAAATTGAGTCATAGCCTGAACGAGTCCTTGGTAATCCCGTGATAAAATCCATGCCTAGCTTATCCCATTTCCATCCGGGTATCGGCAATGGTTGCAACAATCCTGCTGGCTTCTGATGCTCTGCCTTTACTCTCTGACATACGTCACAAACTGCTACATACTCTGCAATATCCTTATTCATTCCGGTCCACCAGAAAATATCCTTCAAATCCAAATACATCTTGGTATTTCCTGGGTGAATCGAATACGGTGAATCATGTGCCTCTTGCAGAATCAACTTTCTGATCTCCGGGTCATTGGGCACGTAAACACGGTCTTCAAACCATAGGGTGCCGTGCTCATCCTCACGAAATCCTTTAGCTTTTCCCTTGCTCAGTTTCTCCTTTATAGCGGCAATCTCTTTGTCTATTTTCTGAGCTTCTATGATTCTATCCATCAAAGTTGACTGAATTTCCAATGTTGCTACATAGCCTCTCGGAACTATCTCCAAACATAGCTCACGAAGATTTTCTGCTAACTCCTTGGGTATTTCTCCCGTCATTAACATATTGACATGGCTCTTGCGGCTTAATGCATCAGCTACTACATTAGCTTTTCCGGGATGGTAATGTAATTTCATATCATAATCCTTGATGAGCTCCAACCATCTCCTTTGTCTGAGGTTCAACTCCTTCTGCGTGAAAATGTACTTCAGACTCTTATGATCCGTGTACACCTCACAATGATTTTCAATGAGGAAATGTCTCCATGTCTTCAATGCATGCACTACGGCTGCTAACTCCAAATCATGCGTAGCATAATTCAATTCGTGAGGCTTCAGTTGTCGTGAAGCATACGAAACAACTCTCCCTTCCTGCATAAGCACTGCTCCAAGTCCTCGACATGAAGCGTCACAATACACCTCATAGTCCTTGGTTTGATCTGGCAAAATCAACACTGGTGAGGTAACCAAACGTTTCTTCAATTCCTGGAAACTTGCCTCACACTCATCAGTCCATTTGAACTTAGTATCCTTCTTCAACAACTCCGTCATAGGCTTCGCGATCTTTGAGAAATTCTCAATAAACCTCCGGTAGTATCCTGCGAGTCCAAGAAAACTCCGGATCTCTCCAACGGTAGTTGGGGCTTCCCACTTGGTCACGGTTTCAACTTTAGCGGGATCTACTGCTATACCTTCTCCAGATATAACATGTTCGAGGAATCCTACTTCCTTCAACCAAAATTCACATTTGTTGAACTTGGCATATAATTGATGTTCTCTAAGCTTTCCAAGTACCAAACGCAAATGCTCCTTATGCTCCTCTTCATTCTTCGAATATACCAGGATATCAGCAATGAACACTACGATGAACTTATCCAAAAACTCCATAAACACTTTGTTCATCATGTTCATAAAATAGGCAGGCGCATTAGTCAGTCCAAATGACATAACGGTATACTCATACAGCCCATACCTGGTGGTAAAAGCTGTCTTCGGAATATCCTGTTCTCGAATCTTCAACTGATGGTATCCTGATCGCAAATCGATCTTGGAAAACACTTTAGCTCCTTGCAATCGATCAAACAGATCATTGATCATTGGTAGCGGGTACTTGTTCTTGATTGTTACTTCATTCAATCCTCGATAGTCAACAACCATCCTTAACGATCCATCCTTCTTCTCTACTAGAAGTACTGGTGATCCCCAAGGCGAAGAACTTGGGCGAATGTAACCTTTATCCAGTAACTCCTTAATCTGCTTCTTAATTTCCACCAAATCTTTTGCTGGCATCCTATATGGTCTCTTCGATATTGGCCCAGTGCCTGGCAAAAGCTCAATCAAAAACTCAATGTCTCTATCCGGTGGCATGCCTGGCAACTCTTCGGGAAATACATCAGGAAAATACTTCACCACTGGTACTTCCTCCTGCACAACTCCTGATAAGGAATTTACTAGTGTCCTCTTTGGTACATGCCGGGATACATACTTGATCCTTCTCCCTTCTGGTGTGGTAAGCAAAATTGACTTACTAGCACACTCAATATTCCCTTCATACTTTGATAACCAATCCATGCCTAATATCACATCCAATCCTTGAGATTCCAATACTATTAGGTCAGAGGGAAAAACATAGTTACCAATCCTTAATGGTAACCGATCACACCATAGGCTAGCCACATACTCTGCTCCTGGCGAGGTTACTAACATGGGTGACCTAAGGGCTTGGATTGGTAGGTTATACTTATCCACAAATCCCCTTGATATGTATGAATGCGATGCACCAGTATCAAAAAGAACGAGTGCAGTAAATGACTTAACCAAAAACTTACCTATTACTGCATCGGGCTGAGCTTCAACCTCCTCCACGCTAACGTGGTTCACCTGTCCCCTGTTGAAAGGGTTCGGCTTCTTCCCAGAACTTCCATTGCCATTTTGGCCTTCAGGACATTCATTTGCATAATGTCCTGGCTTCGAACACTTATAGCAAGTGACGTGGCTCAAGTCCTTCTTGGCTGGGGTGGATGGGGTGTTGCGGTTCTGTCCGTTGCTTCCTCCATTCCCATTACCATTCTTGGTGCCATTGTGATTGTGCGAGCTACCTACTCCATGGGTATGCTAAAAATGTCCTCCTGGTCTAGGGGTAAAACGAGGCTTCTGCTGAGCTCCTGAATTATACTTTCCTTGTCCATACTTCCTCTTGCGGTTCTCAATTTGTTGCTGCTTCCCTTCAATCATAAGCGCATGATCTACCAACTCCTGGTAGTTGTTGAAGGTGGCTACCATCAACTGCATACTCAACTCATCATTCAATCCTTCCAGGAATTTCTCCTGCTTAGCTGCACCTGTAGCAACGTCATCTGGGGCATATCGTGCTAGCTTACTAAACTCCTCCACATACTGGCCAACTGTCCGTCCTCCTTGGCGCAAGTTACGAAACTCACGCTTCTTCATGGCCATTGCTCCTGCTGAAACATGGGCAGTACGAAAAGCCTGCTGAAACTGGTCCCATGTGACAGTGTCGACTGGGAAGGTGGCTGTGAAATTCTCCCACCAGGATGCTGCGGGTCCTTCTAACTGATGTGCGGCAAACTTAACCTTCTCCACATCTGTGCATCCTGCTGTGGTCAACTCCCTAGCTATCTTGCGGAGCCAATCATCTGCTACTATCGGCTCGGTGCTACTGGAAAACACCGGCGGATTCAGCCTAAGAAAACGGGCTAAGTGGTCAACAGGTGGTGGTGGTGGTGGTGGGGTGTTGTTGTTGTTCCCTTGATTCTGATTCTGAACTAGCAACTGCATCAAGGTGTTCTGCTGCTGGATCAACTGGGTGAGCTCCGGCGGAAAGGCAAATCCGGGGTCACGTCTCGGAGGCATCTGAGGGTTTTAGAAAAGACGAGATATAAGAATAGAGGGGGTCTAAAGGGAAAACACTACCCATATGCACATGAGGCAAAAACAAACAATTCACTTCAATCAATCAAACAAGGACATACAATCGATCTAGCTATCGCAAAAGTGCTCGGACTACTATATTTACATGGTGGACTACTACTACTGATGAGGTGGTCTACTAGAAATATTCTACGGTTGTAGACTCCATGATATCTGCTCCTGCTTCATCCACATAGTCATCATCGCTATTATCTTGTTCCGATTCGGTGCCGTCAATGATGATGTAGTCTTCCGGGCTAATCTCCTTGGGTTCTTCGTCTTCATCTACTAGTGTCGGGCCTCCCATAATTATTCCTAGCTTCATAGTTAGGTCGGCATTCTTATCCACCAATACTTCAATTTCTTCTTCATAATCTTCACGTGTAACCTTGAGTTCTTCCTCCAGTTCCTTGATTCTAGTTTTAGCCTTCTTCAGATCTATCATGTCAGCGCACATCTGATTCTCCTGTCGTCGAATGTGCTGGTTTAACTCTTGAATAAAAGTTGCAATTGATCTATCTTTCCTGGTGCTGATCATCTCCCAGTGTTCATCTCGGCGCCCACAAATCTGGTAGATAGTATCCTTAAGATCCTTGCGGTAAAATTCTCCAATGCGTCCCATGGCGATGTGAGCTGCCATGCTCTTTCCTAGACTCCAAGTTGGTGCATCAAAAGAAAACTCTATGGGCTCGGTGACTGGCATGAACGTCCTTCCTGGAACTTGAACTTGAATCATCCAGCGCTCTTCTTCAGGTAAGGTGGCGTTGTAGGTTCCCGTGAAGCTTGGTACTCCTATGTTCAGGTATCTAGTGACTTCCTTCAAGTGGCGTACAAAGGATGTATCTTCATCTGGTTGTGTGAACTTGTTCCTTGCATCCGCCATCCTAAAGAGTAGAAAAGATGAGAAGTCGGAAGAGAGGAGAGTGAGTAGTGATCTAGGTCTTTAGCTTAGTGGTCGTGTCCTACAGTCAGCGTGTGCTCTGATACCATCTCTGTAGCGACCAGACCTCAAACAGTCTGATCTCTGTGCTCCGGTGTCATCCCTGGATCAGTAATGCTGACACCACACAGTACTCGGAGGATTTATAGCAGAGTAGCAATCACACACTTATTACATCGAGTGTCTCAAAAGAGAACTTATTACAATAAATATGGCTTAAGGCCATCTAATAACGATAACAGCGGAAGGCTTGGAAGATAAGTGAGTCCATCAACTCCAACGGCATCACTGAGTATAGAACCACGACCTAAAAACTCCTTAATCGTCGTCTGAAAAGTCTGCAACATTAACGTTGCAGCCCGAAAACGGGTCAGCACATGGAATATGCTGGCAAGGTAACACATAGAAAGTAATGGAATGCAACAGCTATACTATATGCATATTTGGCTGGTGGAAAGCTCTATGGTTACAGTTTTTGCGTAAAGCCAATTTTTCCCTGCTTCAAAGGAATAAAATTTAATTACTATCATGGTGGTTGTTAAACATTGAGAATGGTTGACAGCATTCTCAATCCCAATTAAATAACATCATTAAAACCCAACAAAATTAATTTTAGAGTAACATGTTGAGATTCACATGATAATTCAGGTACTAGATACTCAAGATGTCCATAACCGGGGACACGGCTAACCATGATTAGTTTGTTACACTCTGCAGAGGTTTGCGCACTTTTCCCCACAAGACTCGATCGCCTCCGTTTGGTTTCTCGCACTACAGGGTGTTTGAGAAACGGATGACCGAGACATAGTCTTTTAGAAGCGCTAGCACCTTACGATCGGGTAGACCGTACCACCTACATCCCCTACATCTGCTAGTCTACCACTGTAAGAGTTCGCACAACTTAGTCAACTATGCCAGAGCCCATAATGGCTTGTGGCTGCACACGGAAGTTTCTAGCATGAATAATCTCATGATCCCTTTGAGCCTGGGTGGCGGTCCAAAAGAAAAACAGGCAAGTCCTGGAAACCCCAGGTGCCTCAATCCACCCAGATGTGTATTAGATTGCCACCTTAGATAAACCATTAATTAACAATCTCACATCTGTCATGGATATCACTCACCCAATCCACGTCTACTAGCATAGCATGGCATAATAAGCAAACGTAGAAGTAACTCCCAAAGGTTTGATAATAAACAGGTAATAGGTACTACCTCATCTACTTCCCATCCCACAATTTAATTAGATCCTAATCATGCAACGTGTGAGGATTGATCTAATGCAATAAAACTGGGTTGTAGAAAAGGTATGATCAAAGTGTTACTTGCCTTGCTGATGATCCGCGAAACCTAGAGATTCGAAGTAACAGGCGGCGCACTCCGGGTATTCTATCGCAGACAAACAACAAGCATACAATAAGTACTCATCTAATGCACAGGTAAAACTCAAATAGAAGATCTAACCAGAAAGTTCAACTTAAGAACCCTGGTTTGCAAAAGAATCAAATTGAACGAAGCAAAAGAAATCAAACGGCGAAAGAAAACAACTTCGTTCTAGTAATCTGGATCTAGGGCAAATTTTACAGTAGCAAAAACATGTTTAAGTCGATTATTCGGAAAGAGGGTTTCGAGACGAAACTCCAGGCGCTTGAATCGCCTGATTCCGACAAACGAGCGAAAAGTTATACCAAAACGAAAATCGGATCAGAAATCGCGATCAGAAAATAACCGCGGAAAAATCCGATGAAAAAGAAAAACGTCGAACAAATTTTTTTTAAATAGCATGGAAAACGAGGCGGCGCCGAACCTCGGGCGGCGCGCAACTCCGGCGGCGGCGGCGGCTGGGGCTGGGGCGCGCTAGGGTTAGGGCGGCGGTGGGCTGGCTCGGCTCGGGCCTCGGGCGCGCCTTATAAAGGCCCCGGCCAGGCGGAGTCCTGGCCGAGTACGGCCCAAAGTCGGTTCCGCGTTTTTTTTAATAATTCCGCTCGGAAGAAAAATAAAAAGAAATACTAAACGGACTCCAAAAATCACGAAATAAATTTTTCCGGGTTTCTAAAATCAAGCCCGATAAAGTGAACATTTATCTGGGCCCAAACTACAACTTTGAAAAACACGCATTTTTCCTAAATTCAAATAAAAATACCGAAAAACTCCGAAATAAATCTTATTTGATTTTTTTATTAAATCCTCAATATTTCTATATTTTGGGAAAGTCATTTTATTCCCTCTCTCATATTTTTTGTAATAGAAATAATTGATGATAAAATAAATAAAATCAAATGATCCTGTTTACATAATTTTGAGAAAACTCAAATATGTAAATAATGAAATCCCCAACTCTCTCCGTGGGTCCTTGAGTTGCTTAGGATTTTCTAGGATCAAAACCCAAAAGCAAAATAAAATATGATATGCATGATGATCTAATGTATAACATTCGAAATTGAAAATTTGGGATGTTACAATATCCTTATTCCACTAAGGATAATTTTGACCAATGTCCAGTGATCTACTCCTAGATCACTATTGTACTCCTTTGCCAAACTCAGGGCAGGGTATACAATAGGTCTGGTACACAGCATGGCTTACTTTATAGAACCTATGGCTGAGGCATAGGGAATGACCTTCATTCTCTCTCTATCTTCTGCCGTGGTCGGGTTTTGAGTCTTACTCAACTTCACAGCTTGTAACATAGGCAAGAACTCCTTTTGACTATTCCATTTTGAACTACTTCAAAATCTTGTCAAGGTATGTACTCATTGAAAAAACTTATTTTGTTAGTATCTTTAGGATTGACAAAACCTTCTGGTTGCATCATATACAACTCTTCTTTAATAAATCCATTAAGGAATGCAGTTTTGTTTATCCATTTGCCAGATTTCATAAAATGCGGCAATTGCTAACATGATTCGGACAAACTTAAGCATAGATACGAGTGAGAAACTCTCATCGTAGTCCACACCTTGAACTTGTCGAAAACCTTTTTGCGACAATTCTAGCTTTGTAGATAGTAACACTACTATTAGCGTCTGTCTTCCTCTTGAAGATCCATTTAATCTCAATGGCTCGCCAATCAATGGGCAAGTCAATTAAAGTCCATACTTTGTTCTCATACATGGATCTCATCTCAGATTTCATGGCCTCAAGCCATTTCGCGGAATCTGGGCTCATCATCGCTTCCTCATAGTTCGTAGGCTCGTCATGGTCAAGTAACATGACCTCCAGAACAGGATTACCGTACCACTCTCGTGCGGATCTCACTCTGGTTTACCTACGAGGTTTGGTAGGAACTTGATCTGAAGTTACATGATCATCATCATTAGCTTCCTCACTAATTGGTGTAGTAGTCACAGGAACATATTTCTGTGATGAACTACTTTCCAACCAGGGAGCAGGTACAGTTACCTCATCAAGTTCTACTTTCCTCCCACTCACTTCTTTCGAGAGAAACTCCTTCTCTAGAAAGGATCCATTCTCAGCAACGAATATCTTGCCTTCGGATCTGTGATAGAAGGTGTACCCAACATTTTCTTTTGGGTATCCTATGAAGACGCACTTCTCCGATTTGGGTTTGAGCTTATCAAGTTGAAACTTTTTCACATAAGCATTGCAACCTCAAACTTTAAGAAACGACAGCTTAGGTTTCTTGCCAAACCATAGTTCATACGGTGTCGTCTCAACGGATTTAGATGGTGCCCTCTTTAATGTGAATGCAGTGGTCTCTAATGTATAACCCCAAAACGATAGTGGTAGATCGGTAAGAGACATCATAGATCGCACCATATCTAATAAAGTACGGTTATGACGGTCGGACACACCATTACACTGTGGTGTTCCAGGTGGCGTGAGTAGTGAAACTATTTCACATTGTTTTAACTGAAGGCCAAACTCTTAACTCAAATATTTTACCTCTGCGATCATATCGTAGAAACTTTTATTTTCTTGTTACAATGATTCTCCACTTCACTCTGAAATTCTTTGAACTTTTCAAATGTTTCAGACTTGTGTTTCATTAAGTAGATATACCCATATCTGCTCAAATCATCTGTGAAGGTCAGAAAATAACGATACTTGCCGTGAGCCTTAACACTCATCGGACCGCATACATTAGTATGTATTATTTCCAATAAGTCAGTTGCTCGCTCCATTGTTCCGGAGAACGGAGTCTTAGTCATCTTGCCCATGAGGCATGGTTCGCAAGCATCAAGTGATTCATAATCAAGTGATTCCAAAAGTCCATCGGCATGGAGTTTCTTCATGCGCTTTACACCAATATGACCTAAACGGCAGTGCCACAAATAAGTTGCACTATCATTATTAACTTTGCATCTTTTGGTTTCAATATTATGAATATGTGTATCACTACGATCGAGATCCAACGGACCATTTTCATTGGGTGTGTAACCATATAAGGTTTTATTCATGTAAACAGAACAACAATTTATTCTCTTACTTAAATGAATAACCGTATTGCAATAAACATGATCAAATCATATTCATGCTCAACGCAAACACCAAATAACACTTATTTAGGTTCAACACTAATCCCGAAAGTATAGGAAGTGTGCGATGATGATCATATCAATCTTGGAACCACTTCCAACACACATCGTCACTTCACCCTTAACTAGTCTCTGTTCATTCTGCAACTCCCGTTTCGAGTTACTACTCTTAGCAACTGAACCAGTATAAAATACCGAGGGGTTGCTACGAACACTAGTAAAATACACATCAATAATCTGTATATCAAATATACATTTGTTCACTTTGCCATCCTTCTTATCCGCCAAATACTTGGGATAGTTCCGTTTCCAATGACCAGTCCCTTTGTAGTAGAAGCACTTAGTCTCAGGCTTAGGACCAGACTTGGGCTTCTTCACTTGAGCAGCAACTTGCTTGCCGTTCTTCTTGAAGTTCCCCTTCTTCCCTTTGCCCTTTTCTTGAAACTAGTGGTCTTGTCTACCATCAACACTTGATATTTTTCTTGATTTCTACCTTCGTTGATTTCAGCATTACGAAGAGCTTGGGAATCTTTTTCGTCATCCCTTGCATACTATAGTTCATCACGAAGTTCTAGTAACTTGGTGATGGTGACTAGAGAACTCTGTCAATCACTATCTTATCTGTAAGATTAACTCCCACTTGATTCAAGCGATTGTAGTACCCAGACAATCTGAGCATATGCTCACTGCTTGAACTATTCTCCTCCATATTTTAGCTATAGAACTTGTTGGAGACTTCATATCTCTCAACTCGGGTATTTTCTTGAAATATTTAACTTCAACTCCTAGAACATCTCATATGGTCCATGACGTTCAAATCGTCTTTGAAGTCCCGATTCTAAGCCGTTAAGCATGGTGCACTAAACTATCAAGTAGTCATCATATTGAGCTAGCCAAACATTCATAACGTCTGCATCTGCTCCTGCAATAGGTCTGTCACCTAGCGGTGCATCAAGGACATAATTCTTCTGTGCAGCAATGAGGTTAATCCTCAGATCACGGATCCAATCCGCATCATTGCTACTAACATTTTTCAACATAATTTTTCTCTAGGAACACAATAAATTGGAAGCAACATCGCGAGCTATTGATCTACAACATAGATATGCTAATACTATCAGGACTAAGTTCATGATAAATTAAAGTTCAAGTAATCATATTACTTAAGAACTCCCACTTAGACAGACATCCCTCTAATCTTCTAAGTGATCACGTGATCCATATCAACTAAACAATGTCCGATCATCACGTGAGATGGAGTAGTTTCAATGGTGAACATCACTATGTTGATCATATCTACTATATGATTCACGCTCGACCTTTCGGTCTCCAGTGTTCTGAGGCCATATCTGCATATGCTAGGCTCGTCAAGTTTAACCCGAGTATTCTGCGTGTGCAAACTGGCTTGCACCCGTTGTAGATGGATGTAGAGCTTATCACACCCGATCATCACGTGGTGTCTGGGCACGGCGAACTTTGGCAACGGTGCATACTCAGGGAGAACACTTTTATCTTTAAATTTAGTGAGAGATCATCTTATAATGCTACCGTCAATTAAAGCAAGATAAGATGCATAAAATATAAACATCACATGCAATCATAATATGTGACATGATATGGCCATCATCATCTTGTGCCTTTGATCTCCATCTCCAAAACATCGTCATGATTTCCATCATCACCAGCATGACACCATGATCTCCATCATCTTGATCTATATCAATGTGTTGTCATATGGTTGTCTCGCCAACAATTGCTCTTGCAACCATTGCTATCGCATAGCGATAAAGTAAAGTAATTATTTGGCGCTTGCATCTTATGCAATAGAGAGATAACCATGAGGCTTTTGCCAGTTGCCGATAACTTCAACAAAACATGATCACCTTATACAACAACTTATATCTCATCACGTCTTGACCATATCACATCACAACATGCCCTGCAAAAACAAGTTAGACATCCTCTACTTTGTTGTTGCAAGTTTTACGTGGCTGCTATGGGCTGAACAAGAACCGTTCTTACCTACGCATCAAAACCACAACGATAGTTTGTCAAGTTGGTGTTGTTTTAACCTTCGCAAGGACCAGGCGTAGCCACACTCGGTTCAACTAAAGTTGGAGAAACTGACACCCGCTAGTCACCTGTGTGCATAGCACGGCGGTAAAACCAGTCTCGCGTAAGCGTACGCGTAATGTCGGTCCGGGCCGCTTCATCCAACAATACCGCCGAACCAAAGTATGACATGCTGGTAAGCAGTATGACTTATATCGCCCACAACTCACTTGTGTTCTACTCGTGCATATTACATAACGCATAAAACCAGGCTCGGATGCCACTGTTGGGAAACATAGTAATTCAAAAATTTCCTACGCACACGCAAGATCATGGTGATGCATAGCAATGAGAGAGGAGAGTGCTGTCTACGTACCCTCGTAGACCGAAAGCGGAAGCGTTAGCACAACGCGGTTGATGTAGTCGTACGTCTTCACGGCCCGACCGATCAAGCACCGAAACTACGTCACCTCCGAGTTCTAGCACACGTTCAGCTCGATGACGATCCCCAGACTCCGATCCAGCAGAATGTCGGGGAAGAGTTCCGTCAGCACGACGGCGTGGTGACGATCTTGATGTTCTACCGTCGCAGGGCTTCGCCTAAGCACCGCTACAATATTATCGAGGATTATGGTGGAAGGGGGCACCGCACATAGCTAAGAGATCAATGATCAATTGTTGTGTCTTTGGGGTGCCCCCCTGCACCCGTATATAAAGGAGCAAGGGAGGAGGAGGCCGGCCCTAGGAGGGGGCGCACCAAGTATGGAGTCCTACTAGGACTCCCTAGTCCTAGTAGGATTCCACCTCCCATATGGAATAGGAAAAGAGGAAGGGAAAAGGAGAAGGAAGGAAGGGGGTACCCCCCTTCCCTAGTCCAATTTGGACCAGACCAAGGGGAGGGGTGCGGCCACCCTTGAGGCCCTTTTCCTTCTTTCCCGTATGGCCCAATAAGGCCCAATACGTATTCCCGTAACTCTCCGGTACTCCAAAAAATACTCGAATCACTCAGAACCTTTCTGATGTCCGAATATAGTCGTCCAATATATCGATCTTTACGTCTCGACCATTTCGAGACTCCTCGTCATGTCCCCGATCTCATCCGATACTCCGAACTCCTTCGGTACATCAAAACTCATAAACTCATAATATAACTGTCGTCGAAACCTTAAGCGTGCGGATCCTACGGGTTCGAGAACAATGTAGACATGATCGAGACACGTCTCCGGTCAATAACCAATAGCGGAACCTGGATGCTCATATTGGCTCCCACATATTATACGAAGATTGTTATCGGTCAGACCGCATAACAACATACGTTGTTCCCTTTGTCATCGGTATGTTACTTGCCTGAGATTCGATCGTCGGTATCTCAATACCTAGTTCAATCTCGTTACCGGCAAGTCTCTTTACTCGTTCCGTAATACATCATCCTGCAACTAACTCATTAGTTGCAATGCTTGCAAGGCTTAAGTGATGTGCATTACCGAGAGGGCCCAGAGATACCTCTCCGACAATCGGAGTGACAAATCCTAATCTCGAAATACGCCAACCCAACAAGTACCTTCGGAGACACCTGTAGAGCACCTTTATAATCACCCAGTTACGTTGTGACGTTTGGTGGCACACAAAGTGTTCCTCCGGTAAACGGGAGTTGCATAATCTCATAGTCATAGGAACATGTATAAGTCATGAAGAAAGCAATAGCAACAAACTAAACGATCAAGTGCTATGCTAACGGAATGAGTCAAGTCAATCACATCATTCTCCTAATGATGTGATCCCGTTAATCAAATGACAACTCATGTCTATGGTTAGGAAACATAACCATCTTTGATCAACGAGCTAGTGAAGTAGAGGCATGCTAGTGACACTCTGTTTGTTTATATATTCACACATGTATTATATTTCCGGTTAATACAATTCTAGCATGAATAATAAACATTTATCATGATATAAGGAAATAAATAATAACTTTATTATTGCCTCTAGGGCATATTTCCTTCAAGTGGTACCTCCCGCGCCGCCGCACCGCAGACCCCTGCCCTGCTTGTCGGCGAGCCACCACCTAGTTCCTCCGCCGCCGAACAAAGAGCACGCCACTGCGCTGTGGGGCCCCGCGCACATCCCCGCGCCACTGCTCGACTGGGCGTCTCGCGCCAGCCGCGGAGCACGAGCGGAGGGAAAGAAGAGGCCACGTCGCCGCCACCGCCGATCGAGCTTCGTCCGACGGCGTCCCTGGGCGGCGGCGAGGGGGAAGGGCAGAGGAGGGAGGGTCAGAGGCGCGGCGTTTAGGGTTCCCCGGTCGCTCGCGAGAGCGACACGGCATGGGAGAACAAAAAGAAACTAACTTAGCCCATATATGAGTTGGATATAAGGTTGCGCGGGCGTATCGGGACCATGCGCCATGTAGGTGCAGCCTATCCCGGACTTTATTTTTTATAATTTTTTTAGTCTTCATTCCACCAATCACAACATGTGTTCAAATAATTTTTTGTCTCTTCATTTCACCAATCACACCCATCTATCCAAACAATTTTTAATTAAAAAGACATGACTTTGTGGGCAACGACACATCATGGTTGTACTATATGCTCTTCTTGCAAGGCTCCCAAGGAGGACCTAGCGTAGCTAGGCCTTTTTTTTGCTTTGCTCACCACCAACCAAAAGATCAACTTAAAAGAAAACCAAAAGAAAAGATTTGGGGAACAAATCCCCAGATTCGGAAACAGAGGAAGACGAATCAATCGGAGAGGAGTGGCATGCACACACGTCACCGCCTCGGGGAGCCCACATCGCCGCTGCTTCTCCAGCTACATCTTCTTCCTCACCCCCGGTAACCCACGCACGCCCGTCCTTCTCCCCCTCTCCTCGGAGCACCTTCGCTTTCCCATTATCGGGGAACATTCTTCTCTCTCTCTCTCTCTCTCTCTCTCTCTCTCTCTCTCTTCCAAGAAGTCGGGGAGGATCTCATCTCCCCCCTTTGACCTATGAATTAGTTAGTTTCGTCTTGCCCAGATCCTGGTGGAGCGGCAAGCCTGCAGCAATCCGTGGGCAAACATGAGTGGGTTGAAAAAGAAGTTATTTTCTCTTTAGCAAGTGAGTGGCTCAAGACTGTTGATTTTTTCTAGTACTGTATTGGGATTTAGTCCTGTTAATTAATTCGCATAGTTTGCACTAGTGATTTTTTTTTTGAGTTGAAGCACTAGTGATATTCTGGTTGGGACTTGAGAGCAAACACCTTTATTGCACAAGTATATTCTGACTGCGCCATGGGTCCTGAACTCCTGATACTGCCAAAGGAAGCTCCTTTCTGTTCTTGTTGCTATCTTTTCCCTAAACAACCTGTAAATACTATCTGGAAGAACAACTGAGTTTCCATGTGGTTAGGAAGTGCTAATTTTGCTTCAGAAGGTCCAAGAACTGTTTGGTAGCTTGCCAGATCACTCGTGTGTGCATAGGCTTTCCATCAAAAGACTCTTGATGTTGTTAAGTTTGTTGTCGACCCACTTAGCTACGTCCTTAAGTTCGTTATGTATGTGGGCGTCGGTTATAAATACAATACCATGTTCGTCATTGCTTATCTTCTGCTTCCTGAGCTGAGCATTATATTGCTTCATGTTAGTAGTAGTACCTGATGAAATATGCATTGGTTGTAGCAGGAACCAGAACTAAATCATATAGTTGTCTTATGGCACGCGTCTGATGGCCAACACTACAATGGGAAGTACCACTCGATCATGCGATGCGTACCTGCTGTTCAATGGCGAAACACTGCTTCCAAATGGTGTTCGTGCTTTCCTTTGTACTGTTGCCCTAGCGTACTGTTTTATTGGTTTATCCGCGATCACTGCCCGGTTCTTCAAGTCGATGGAGAGCATCACAAACCACTCTCGGGAGGTAGTTACAATTGATACAGAAACAAATACGCCTATCGTGAAGCATGAGAAGGTTTGGAACTACACTATAGCGGACATTGCTCTGCTTGCTTTTGGTACCAGCTTTCCCCAGATCTCCCTCGCAACAATCGATGCAATCCGTAATCTCGGTCAACTGACAGCAGGAGGTATAGTTAACTGATTGACGTAAATATTTTTACACAAATCTTATTTAATTGTATCTAATTTGGTAGTACTTCTGTTGCAGGTTTAGGTCCAGGTACACTTGTGGGTTCTGCTGCGTTCGATCTGTTCCCGATCCATGCTGTCTGTGTGGTTATGCCAAGGGCAGGCTCTATGAAAAAGATTTCCGATTTAGGTGTTTGGTTAGTTGAGCTGTTTTGGTCATTCTGGGCATACATCTGGCTGTATATTATTTTAGAGGTAAAGTCATATTCTCTTGTAGTGCTATCTAACTGTAATTACTGAGTACAGTTGGTAATAATGAACACTTTGCACTTATGTGTAGGTGTGGACACCTAATGTGATCACCCTCTGGGAGGCCCTGCTAACAGTTTTGCAGTATGGATTACTTCTGGTTCATGCGTATGCGCAGGATAAGCGGTGGCCATATGTGTCAATCCCTTTGTATGGTTCTAGTCCTCAAGATATTTCTCTTACCTAAATTGCATGTCACCAATTGGTCATTGAGAAATTAATTATGCATTTATTTTTTCTGATGTTTGCAATTTGATGTGTTGCAATCAGGGTCAGAGGTGAGAGACCTGAAGATTGGGTTCCAGCAGAAGATACTTCACTTCACCATGACAAAAATTGTGATGAAAATAGTGACATACTACCCAGCGAGAATGATGATGTTGTGGATATATTCTCCTTTCATTCTTACAGCAATGCAGGTAAACAGTTTCTGAACGTTGGGTACTGTTTCCTCTAATGAACCTATATTCTTTGTATGTAACCAGAAGAGCCAGAGTTTATACACATTCACATGTGTAGTCCAATAAATGATTAAGTGCCTATCACTAGTTAACTTATCCAGTCTCCATCAGATTTCCTATTTCTGTTTGAAACTACATGGGAGTTAATTTGTGAATTACAACTCTAGCACTCATGTGACATTTTGCAATTACACTAATTTGTCTGTACTACAAAATACATTTGTTCTTCACGGGGATGTTTGATGGTACTTGTAGTTTATGCAGATTAACTATCCATTAATATACCGAAAAAGGCTACTGCCCCGCTGTATATATAAAGCAAAGGTCAACATCACCTGGTACAAATGCACGCCGCCACCACACACACCCAAGGCAGGATACATAGGCGCTGAGCACAGCAACACCACCCCTAGCACTACCACCACGAAGAGATGAAGCCGCATACGACGAACCGTGGACTCCAAGGCAGCGCCTTCAGGAAGGATATGGCACCGGAGCGCCGCCATCGCCCGATCCGAGGATCAGAGTTTCCCCTGGAGCCGCACGACGGGCAGTGAGAGCCGCGACGACGCCTTCAAGAAGGGAACGAGCTTTGCGTCGCCGGTCCGTCCAAAGATACAGGTTTTCACCCCGGCCAACACTTATGAACGCAACACCCCGGCTACCACGCCACCCACACGGCCATGGCCATCGGGCAGCACCAAGCCACGGGATCTGCCCAAGAGCACCGCGCTGCCACCGCCCTGGCATCCAAGACCTTCACACCACCTCACTCGAGACCCGCCGCTACCACAACCAAAGAGACTGGCGGAAAGGTCCCTCCTTTCGCACCCCTGGGCGACCCCCAGCGTCGAGACCCAATAGGCCGACCAGCACTGGCATCCATTGACCCGTCCTGCAGCCCCGAGCGCAAGACGAGCTCGGTCCTGCAGCACCGTGAGGGGGACGATGTCAGTCCTGCTGCACCGTGCGCGAGACGAGCTCGGTCCTGCTGCACCGGGCGCGAGACAAGCAATGGACCGCAGCTGGGAGAGGGCCAGCCCTTCGATGGAAGTAGCGCCCGGGCGACGAGGAGATGGGGCGAAGGTCGAAACGGTCCGATCACAGACGAGCCAACGCCGGAGAAGTCGGCCGCCGCTGCAGGCAGATCCGCCGAGTCACCGTGAAGCCGCCACGACACCGGGAGGCCACCATGCGCCGGACCTCCCCACGCCGCCCACGGCCGAAGCAACGGCCACACCCAACCGCTACCCTACCCGCGTCGCCCGGCGAGCTCCAAGCGCCGGAGCCGCCGGGCACGCACCACCAGATCGGCCCCGCGCCATCACCGGGCCGGCGGATCGGAACCAGCCCCCAGCAGCCGGCCGCACCACCCGGACCTGTGCGCACCACCAATACCATCCGGGAGGACGGATCCATGCCGCCCTCGCCCGCGCCTCGACGGAAGAAGCCCGACGGATCTGGCCGAAGCCCAGCCGCCGCCACCGCCACCGCCAGCCACCGCGCCGCCTGATGCCCAGCTACGCCCGCCACCGCAGCAGCGCGCCGCCACGCTGCGTCGCCAGCGCCGCGTCCCAGCTGGAAGGAGCAGCCCCGCGCCGGCCCCCTCCTGCGAGGAATCAAAAATGCCCTGCCGCCGCCGCCGCCTGGCGGGCTTTGCCCGGCCGAGCCCTGTGGCGGCGGCGGGGGAGGGGGAAGGAGAGCTGGGGGACCCTGGTGGCGGCGGGCTAGGGTTTCCTCCCGGCCGCCGCGCAGGGGCGACATGGGATGGAGGGGAGGGAGATACTTGCCTCTCTGGCTTCTTTTCTTGAATCCATCCATTAATATTTCTCCGCTGTTCATGGCTAAAAATGTTTTGTTAAACAACTCAAAAGTAATTCTTTGTATGGTTGGACACCCGCAGGGTATCATCATGTTCCGGAAAAGGATATAGAAGAGTCGTCCAAAACAATGCTTGTAGTAAAGAACACACAAGAGGATACTTACTGGCTTTCCGTTTGGCGGCAACAATTTGTGGATGCTGTAATGGTAATTTAATTTACAGTTATTTTGTATCCCATAGTTTCAAGTTTGTTGATGCTGCTCCTTGTTTACATTTACCTTGTATCTCGTGTCAAAATACTTATTTTGGTTATTATATTAATGTAGCTGAACTTGTCCTATTTATTTGTCTGTCCAATGAGCGCATGACAAGCATGTGAAGCATGTTCTAGACTTTTGGCTGCCTACAATTGATAAGTTTACTGCTAGGTACCTATCCAGTGGAACTATACATACATAAAGTGCTTGGCAAAACTTACACTGTTCAGAGAACTTTATCAATTACTTATCATGCTGAAATTGATTGCGCGTACACCTCCTGCATCCTCTGCTATTTCCGGTGTACCAATATGGGTTATCTTTATTTTAATAGTTTCCAATATGTGTGCTTTGACACACCTAGAACGTACTTATTGTTTCAGTCATCAGAGTATACACTGAAAGCTGACTTAAAACAGAAGAAGTACGTTTTCTGTCTCAGAACTTCTAGAATATTAAGTGATTTGTTAATATATGCAGCTGGAGAGTCCCGAGCTAAAGAAAATGGATTCTGTCTGCCTGAGATTTATCTTAATATGTTGGAACTCAATCATCGCACCTTGGAAATTGTTGTTTGCTCTTGTGCCCCCGTATCAAATCGCACATGGATGGATTGCTTTTATTTTCTCTCTGATCTTCATAAGTGGTATTGCCTATGGGGTCACCAAGATTACAGACCAGATAAGCTGTGTCACAGGTTGTAACCTGCTCTTGCATATGTCTGATTTTCATCTGCTCACCTAGATGTAACTGCCTGTATGCTGATGGAAAATCTACCTTTCTGTGTAGGACTAAACCCATATGTTATAGCATTCACAGCGCTGGCTGCTGGAACCTCATGGCCGGATCTAGTCGCTAGCAAGATTGCTGCCGAGCGTCAAGTTACTGCAGACTCTGCAATTGCCAACATCACTTGCAGGTTCGTTTGTACACACATCCTCTTGAACCAGTTCGAGGCATGAAGTTTTTTATTGTTGTTAATTCCTCAGGCTGGAGCGGAGTGGGACTGATTAGTTTCTTTGCTGCAGCAATTCAGTGAACATATACGTTGGCATTGGTGTTCCGTGGTCGATCAACACAGTGTACAATTTCTTTGCCTACCAGGAACCACTGTACATAGACAATGCTGCTGGTCTCAGCTTCTCACTTATGGTCTTCTTCGCAACATCTTTTGGTTGTATCACAGTTTTGGTTCTCCGCCGCATAGTATTTGGTGCTGAGCTTGGGGGCCCTAGGCTGTGGGCTTGGGCAACATCGGCTTATTTCATGGTCCTTTGGGTTGTTTTTGTTCTACTTTCTTCTTTAAGAGTTTCTGGGGTAATATAGACTTTTATAGGAGCAAAATATGGTTCTGCCTGGTAAAAAATGGTTAAAATATTAATTCCCATTTCATATGCTCTGGGTATTTATTCAAGACACATAGCCAACCAAAGTTAGTCGTTTGATTAGGTATTGTAGATACATACTCTATTATTCATTCAAGCCGAACATCTCATGTGCTCTATTCATATGATGGGTGCATGTTTTTCAATAGTAAAAGGAGTACAGTACTCCTTGTAAATGTTATCTCTTTTGATTCTAGACCCGATGACATCTTGAAACAATATTAAATGCAATTAATCTTACAAATATAATTAATTGAACAATAATCTTCGTCATGGATTGCTCTCTCTCTCTCTCTAATTAATTGAACAATAATATTCATCATGGATTGCTCTCTCTCTCTCTCTAATTAATTGAACAATAATATTCATCATGGATTGCGCTCTCTCTCTCTCTCTCTAAACCTATCTGCATATCAAACATATAAATCCCGCTGTGCTACCCGCTCACCTGGGGCATCTGCAGCGCGCGCATGATCTGCCTCGCTGGCTGGATTTTACAGTGCTGTCAAAAATCTCGCCGTTAGTTTCTCTGTACATTACTCTTTCATGCTACAACAGATGACATGTGAGGCTCCTTTCCTCACGGCCGGCTGTACATTGCTCTTTCATGCTACAACAGGCTCCTTTCCTCACGGCCGGCTGTACATTGCTCTTTCATGCTACAACAGATGACATGTGGGGCTCCTTTCCTCACGGCCCGTTTTGCAGTTACAACGAGAAGAAATCTTGGGGTCCCTTATGTTGTGTGCGCGGTCAAAGCAGGTGAAAACCTAGCTGCCAATCCCCTTCCGTCCTCGATCCCCACACCCCATGCCTTGTATCTCCTCTCCTGCTCACAACCGCCGCTGCCGTGCCCCTTCTGCTCCTTCTCCTCTGCCCAACGCTGCCTCTCCTCCTCTTCTTCGACCGGATCCCCCTGCATGCCGGTTTCTTCTCGAGGAGAAGAGTCACATCTGTTGGGGAACAGAGAAGATGGCGCAACAAAGTTGAGGAGTAGCATGCTCGTGCACCGCGACTCATGTCCTTCCTCCACCTGTGCCCTCGCCTTGCCATATCCTATGCGCCACCGTGCCTTCACATCACCTCAACTTCCTCCTTTGGTACCCTGCTGCAGCCAACCCGGTAGAGGGGTGTCAACATCGGCAAGGCTTCAGTGGCCGCCTCCTCTCCTCTCTCCAATCGCGACTGATAGACCTCGGACCTTGCCGACAGATCCCAAGGAAGGCAGCCATCAGCGGTGGTTTCCCATGTCTCAGCAGCACGGGGGAGCCGGTGTCCTTGGCCAGAGTTGCATCTACTTGCGGGCGACCTCACCGTGACTAGCACATCTACAGGTATGCTAGCTCTTCCTCTTCTCTTCTTTGGTCAATTTTGATTTGATCCATAGAGTGCCCGGAGTTTTAGGATTAGTCATTGCTTGTATCTGTTGTGCGTGACATGACCTTCTAATTACTGAATTACTTATCATTGTTCTATCATAGAGGAGACATGCTGAATAATGGTAGTATGTGTGTGATGTATCTACTCTATTTTTCCCCTTCTTCACTTTAAGAATTATTTATGTGCTAGCTGCAGATTAGGAGGTACAAAGGTGTAACACCCTGGTAGTTAAGCTACAGTAACCACATACTAATAGTGTCGTGTCATCGCAATTAATTTTCTAAACCTCACTTTGATCTAAACCAAATTTAAATTCAATTTTTAAAATAAAGTCAAGTATTTCCCTCAGGTTTTGATAACCAAGGTATCAATCCAGTAGGAGGCTACGCGCGCGTCCCTCGCACCTGCACAAAAAAAATAAATCCTCGCAACCAACACGATAAGGGGTTGTCAATCCCTACACGGTCACTTACGAGAGTGAGATCTGATAGATATGATAAGATAATATTTTTGGTATTTTTATGATAAAGAGAAATAAAAGATGCAAAGTAAAATAAATGGCAAAGGAAATAACTAAGTATTGGAAGATTAATATGATAGAAGATAAACCCGGGGGCCATAGGTTTCACTGTTGGCTTCTCTCAAGAGCATAAGTATTTTACGGTGGGTGAACAAATTATTGTTGAGCAATTGACAGAATTACTGTTGAGCAATTGACAGAATTGAGCATAGTTATGAGAATATCTAGGTATGATCATGTATATAGGAATCACGTTCAAGACAAGTAGACCGACTCCTGCCTGCATCTACTACTATTACTCCACACATCGACCGTTATCCAGCATGCATCTAGAGTATTAAGTTCATAAGAACAGAGTAACGCCTTAAGCAAGATGACATGATGTAGAGGGATAAATTCATGCAAGATGACATGATCTTGTTATCCTCGATGCCAACAATACAATACATGCCTTGCTGCCCCTACTGTCACTGGGAAAGGACACCGCAAGATTGAACCCAAAGCTAAGCACTTCTCCCATTGCAAGAAAGATCAATCTAGTAGGCCAAACCAAACTGATAATTTAAAGAGACTTGCAAAGATAACCAATCATACATAAAAGAATTCAGAGAAGATTCAAATATTGTTCGTAGATAAACTTGATCATAAACCCACAATTCATCGGTCTCAACAAAGACACCGCAAAAGAAGATTACATCGAATAGATCTCCACAAGAGAGGGGGAGAACTTTGTATTGAGATCCAAAGAGAGAGAGAAGAAGCCATCTAGCTAATAACTATGGACCCGAAGGTCTGAGGTAAAATACTCACACTTCATCGGAGAGGCTATGATGTTGATGTAGAAGCCCTCCGTGATCGATGCCCCCTCCGGCGGAGCTCCGGAACAGGCCCCAAGATGGGATCTCATGGATACAGAAAGTTATGGCGGTGGAATTAGGGTTTTGGCTCCGTATTTGATCGTTTGGGGGTACGTAGGTATATATAGGAGGAAGGAGTACGTCGGTGGAGCAACAGGGGGCCCACGAGGGTGGAGGGCGCGCCTGGGGGGGTAGGCGCGCCCCCTACCTCGTGGCTTCCCTGTTGGTTGCTTGACGTAGGGTCCAAGTCTCCTGGATCTTGTTCATTTCAAAAATCACGTTCCCGAAGATTTCATTCCGTTTGGACTCCGTTTGATATTCCTTTTCTTTGAAACCCTAAAATAGGCAAAAAAAACAACAATTCTGGGTTGGGCCTCCGGTTAGTAGGTTAGTCCCAAAAATAATGTAAAAGTGTATAATAAAGCTCAATAATGTCCAAAACAGAAGATAATATAGCATGGAGCAATAAAAAATTATAGATACGTTGGAGACGTATCATAGTGCGCGGTGGAGGCTGGATGAACAAGAGCCCGTGGATGAACAATCGCAGGTGGAGGCTGGAGAGGTCGACGGTGGATGAACAGTAGCCCGTGGAGGCTGGAGGGGGTCGACGATGGAGATGAACAGTATCCCGTGGAGTCCTGTTTTGCGGTACGCCACACCCCTCCCGATCAACAGGACCTTGTTTCCACCGTAGGAGGTTCGTTTCCTCCGTTTTGCGGTACGCCAGACCCCTCCCGATGAACAGGATCCCGTTTCGAACGTGGTCGGTCGAACACAAGGCCATTTCCTCCATTCTGCGGTACGCCAGGCCGCGTTTCCATCGGTTGTTCCGTCCAAGCCCTCCCGATGAACACGACAACGCATTCTGTTCTGACCCAGCCGGTTGACTCCCCATGAACACGACGATGACGCAGTTTCTCCGTTCCGACCCAGCCATGTACACGAGCCTTGGCCGTACGTATGCGCGAGTAGGCATTTGAGACCCCGCCCGTATGTACGTACGTGACTGTATTTTTTTCTTGCACACTGTCCGCTGTACGTACGTGTACATGCTATGTGCGCGCCTCTACTATGACACGTGCGCGCCTCTACATCGACCAGTATGTACGTACACGTTCGCGACCAAAATGACAACGCTACATACGCTTTGACCAGGTGGGTCCCCACTATCAGGCACTTCCTTGCCTGTGAAGAATAATTATTTTGCGCATAAACCAGGTGGGTCCCAGTGGGAGGAATCATTATTTTGCACGTAATAAGGAGGCACTTCCTTGCTGCGGCCGTGGACCTAGCTGTCAGCCTCTCCATGTACAGTCCACGTCCGATGGAAGACGTTCCTTGACCATGTTGACCATGCCGCGCCGAGAGCACGAGGGAGGTGGACGACGGTGAGGCCTAGGAAGGGGACGACGCGGAGCCGAGGAAAACGCGGAAGTGGATGCCCACGCGTAGAGGAGTATGTGGGTTCACTAGTTCGCTGCGGTGTGAAGCTGCCGTCGCCGCAGAATAACAGGGGGTGTGGGTGAGTAGAGGGATGCCCTGGCTAGCGGTGGGAGTATTAGGGGGCGGTGAGGCCTCCGTGGCATCGCAGCCGGCCACAGGAGGCAGGAGCATGAGGCACGACCGGCGCTGGTTTGGGCGGCTGGAGCAAGAAGACCAGAGGTTGAAGAAGCACTACGGCCGTTGGATGGACATCATACGGTCACTGGAGCTAGAATCGTTCATATTGACTAAGTTGACAAAGCCCTCCGTCCCCGTCAACTTAGTTGGCCCACAAGTCAGCCTCCCATTATTGTGGGCCCCAGCTAGCAGGGGGGTATTCATTTTTTGTGCGTAATAAGGAGGCACTTCCTTGCGTGCGAAGATATAGCTGATGGGTCCGACCTGTCAGCGGTGGGAACGTTTTTTTTCGCGAAATACAGAGGCCCTTCCGGTGGGTCCCAGCTGTTAGGTGGAGGAATCATTATTTTGCGCGTAATAAGGAGGCATTTCCTTGTGTGCATCCGTGGACCCAGCTGTCAGCCTCTCCACGTACAGTCTACTTCTGATGGTGTCGTTCATTGACCACGTTAACCACTCCGCGCCGAGCGCATTCAAGGTGGTGGACGACGGCGAGGCCCCGGACAACAACGAGCTGGAGATGGGAAGACGCGGGAGTAGAGTCGCAGACGGAGAGGTGTACGAGGGTTAACTGGTTCTGGTGCGGTGTGGTTCGGCAGTCGGTGGAGAAGAACAGGAGATGTGGAGGGGTGGAGGGATGGCCTGGCCAACAGTGGGAGTAGTAGGGGGCGGTGAGGCCGCCGCGGCATCGCAGCCGGCCACGGGAGGCAGGAGCACGAGGCACGACCAGCGATGGTTTGGGCGGCTAGAGCAAGAAGACCAGAGGTTGAAGAAGCACTACGGCCGTTGGATGGACATCATACGGTCACTGGAGCTAGAATCGTTCATATTGACTAAGTTGACAAAGCCCTCCGTCCTCGTCAACTTAGTTGGCCCACAAGTCAGCTTCCCACTATTGTGGGTCCCAGCTAGCAGGGAAGTAGTCATTTTTTGTGCATAATAAGGAGGCACTTCCTTGCGTGCGAAGATATAGCTGGTGGGTCCGAGCTGTCAGCGGCGGTAACGTTGTTTTCGCGAAATACAAAGGCCCTTTCGGTGGGTCCCAGATGTCAGGTTGAGGAATCATTATTTTGCGTGTAATAAGGAGGCATTTCCTTGCGTGCGACCATGGACCCAGCTGTCAGCCTTTCCACGTACAGTCCACTTCAGATGCATGTCGATCGTTGACCATGTTAACCAGGCCGCGCCGAGAGCACCAGGGCGGTGGACGACGGCGAGGCTTAGGAAGGGAACGACACGGAGGCAGGGAAGACTGGCAGTTGTTTCCCACGCGGAGGGGAGTATGACTGTACGAGGGTTTACTGGTTCGTCTGCCGTCGCCGGAGAATAACAGCAGGTGTGGGTGAGCTTTGGGATAGCTAGGCCAGCGATGGGAGTACGGTGGGGCGGTGAGGCCTGCGCAGCAGCACAGCGGGCCGCGGGAAGGAAGGAGCAAGCAATCCCGCCGGCGCTTGTTTGAGCGGCTGGAGCAGGAAGAGTAGAGATTGAGGAAGCACGACGGTCGTTGGATGGACATCCAACAGTCACTGCTTGTGCGTCAACCTTGTTTTAGGAAAGCCCAAATCTGTGGAAAATAGCATACAACCCATCTGCCATTATTTCTAATAATTTACAGCCCATTTGCTTATTCTTAAGGGTTTTTTAGAGCCCATATTCTTTTTGTTAGCATTAGAACCCATATTGTGGCCATAGTTAAAAAATTGTATGAAATTTTGCATATTTCGGTGTGGTCCGAACTGTTTTTAATACTGAAATTTCGTTTCACATTCAAACTAATTTTAAAAATAAATGTATATCAATATATAATCCAACAAATTGTCCATGCATAAAAATAAATGCAATTTAAAATCTTGAAATGAAAAAAAGAAATTTGAAACTAATTGCTGGTTTGATTTGTTTTAAAAATGTACAGCCCATTTCTCATTACTGATAGACCATTTTCTCGGCCAGCCGAATGAAGCTCTCCTCGTCTTGAAAGATTTGCAGCCCAATAGGCCTGACAAAGCGACTTACTTGGCAAATCACAAAAAAACTGGGCTGTAGCCGTGGACCCAGCTGTCAGCCTCTCCACGTACAGTACTCTTCCGATGGAAGTCGGTCGTTGACCACATTGACGACGCCACGCCGAGAGCACCAAGGCGGTGGACGACGCGGAGCCAGGGAAGACGCAACAGTGGATGCCCACGCAGAGAGGAGTACGAGGGTTCACTGGTTCGGCTGGGCGTGAGGCTGCCGTCGCCGCAGAATAACAGGGGGTGTGGGTGAGTAGAGGGATGCCCTGGCCAGCGGTGGGAGTAGTAGGGGCGGTGAGGCCTCCGCGGCATCACAACTAGCCACGAGAGGCAGGAGCACGCAGCATGACCGGCGCTGCTTTGGGCGGCTGGAGCAAGAAGACGAGAGATTGAAGAAGAATGCCGGCCGTTGGATGTAAATCCAACGCCTTCTTAGGCTTCGACCTACAAGAGGCAGGAGCACGCGGCACGACCGACGCTGGTTTGGGCGGCTGGAGCAAGAAGACCGGAGGTTGAAGAAGCACTACGGCCGTTGGATGAACATCATGCGGTAACTGGAGCTAGAATCGTTCATATTGAGTAAGTTGACAAAGCCCTCCATCCCCATTAACTTGGTAGGCCCACAAGTCAGCCTCTGACTATGTTGGGTTCTAGCTGGCAGGGGGAGTATTCATTTTTGTGTGCATAATAAGGAGGCACTTCCTTGCGTGCGAAGATAGCTAGTGGGTCCGACCTGTCAGCGGGGGGCACGCTTTTTTCACGAAATACAGAGGCCCTTCCGGTGGATCCCAGATGGCAGGTGGAGGAATCAAAGACTTGAGAAGGCGTACAAAACAAGCTAGTGTACCAGTAAAGAGACGTTGCTGAGTTTTAGAAAAAAAGAGAGACGTGCTCCTGTAGCTGGTTCGAATTCAAACCTAGACTATGAATATATATGGTGCTATGCTACTCTGCAAGTAATGAAACTGACATATCCAACGTTCGCTTCTCCTCTTCTCTACTTACTCTGCCTAGCATCAAAAGCTCTGGCCGCAGCAACCATGTCCGATGGCTGCTTGTCCACCTGCTCTTCAACAGGCAACAACAAAATATGCGCCAAGTCGCCACCCGTACCATCGCCTGTGGGTCTCATCACACCCCCGCCGGCACGCGCACCGCAGCCGGTTGCTCATCGCAACCCGCTGCCGCTGGTGTGGTGCCACTGCTGCAAATCACGCAGAGTCATCCGTCGCGTCTCAACCACAATCCTCAAACCTGGCCGAGTCTTCTACAAATGCCCAAATCATGGGGTAATAACATGTTTAAGTGTTGTTCTGCTGCTTTCAGTTGCTGATTTTTTTAATAGTTTGGCTGATGATCTTCCAATTTGATTCGTACAGAAAAGGGAAGATTCGTATGATTTGTATTTCTAGGAAGTTGCTGATGTGGGAAGTGCAACTACGTTGATTATTTGGTTAGCCGAGGAATCCAAATACCAGCAGGTTGGGGTGTTGGACAAGTAATTGAAGGAACGGCAGAAGAGCAAGATGCAGAGCAGAAGGTTAAAGATGCAGTTCCTCTTATCATGGCCAAGCAACAGCTGCTGAACGGCCTTGACAGCAATGAGGAGATGAAAGAGCTTGTGAAGATAATGGGAAAAATCGATGTGCTCTGTAGGATGATTGTCTCTTTATTTGCAGTGTATGTAGCACTCGTGATGTATTCAGTGGCTATGACATGAGCACTTTGTTGAAACTAGTAATGAATGAAACCTATGTAGCAGGCTGGGCGTAGTGTTGTGAACATCTAATGATTTCTATTAACGGAAATCAGGGGGTATCCCCTTTTGCTCATAAATAAATAAATAGCAGAGGCCCTTTTGGTAATAAATAAGTAAATTAGCAGAGGCCCTGTCGGGTCAGCTTTGTTCTCATTCGAAGACGTCGAGCAAATTGTAGTCCAACAGCAAACTATGTCATCAAATTCAAGTTTCACAGCCAAATATGAGTACAACTAAACAACAATGTCATCATGTTTTAGTCGTCATACAATCACCAAACACAAATCAGCATACCTAACAAGTGATGTTCTCACAGAAAAATACTAAACAACATGTTCATCAGGTTTCAATTGTCATAGAAAACACAATTTCACATAGTAGATAAAAAACATCTTCTGACAGGCAAATACGACAAAAGCAATGTAATCATCATCTGCAACAGCAGCGTCAACATCTTTGCCATGTGTATCAGTCTGAATCGTAATTCCCCACGGTGTCATCTTCTTCTTTGTCCTCAACGTCCTCGAACGTTGGCTTCTTCTTGATCAACTCTTGTATGTCCACAGCACGACAGACAATCTTTTCACCGGTGTCATTGACGTGATGGTTCTCAAAGATATTAGGAACATCTATGTTATCTTGTACATCAGGAGCAGTGTAAGCATCATCTTGTTGTGCAACTTCATTAAATGAATTCCTCTGCTCAAACCTTTGCAATACTCTTTAGTCATCACTACGTGCAAATGTGTCTTCCAAGAAAAATATCTGTGTTGCTTGATTTGCCAAAATAAAAGGATCGTTGCTCTCGTACGCCGCCTTGACATTGATGGATTTGAAATAATCATCAGCTTTGCATTTTGCGATCTTGGAAAACAGGTTATACCAACGACAGCACAACAGAACCACACACCGATGATCCTCGAAGCTGGAGATATACTGCAACTGAACAATGTCTGTTATGTTAGCATACATTTCAGTTGTCTCTTTGTCATACGTATCCGTGCTCATGATGGCACTGTTTTGTGTCTTCCTGCCTTCGTCTCGTGCAAGGGTGTTGTAGCGCACATCTCCAACAACGCAAGATTCATAATGTCTTACCTGAGTATCAGGACCCATTGCTAGTGAGTAAAGGGCATCATCAACTGCCTGCCCATCCTCCCGCATCTTCTTAACCTATGGTTAGAAAATAGCCAAGCCGATCATCTTATGTACTCAATATATTAAAAAAACTGACAGTGCAATTCAAAAGCTTACATGGCTCTTGAACCATTTCGCAAATCCTGCCATAACCAGTTTGTCAATGTTTCTTGGATTTTGCAGCAATAACTCCTTTTTCTAGATGCTGCACAACATAGTGATCACGTAAAACATCTAAATATATAAGAATGTGCTACAAGTTTAGTAGATTACGATGTATAAGCTGCAGTACTTAGCACTTACTTGATATAAGGTAGTATCTCAGGACAGTTATTCAACACATACCAAACCATTTTGTCCAAATCTTTAGGTTTGTCCTCTTGTCGACTCTTCCCTGTAGCTCGAACATAATAATCGAAAACATTGAGCCCGGGATTGTCTTCATCCACCTCTTTGCTAAGCTGATCAGCTGTTTCAATGTATTTTGAGCAGAATGTCAACACTTCTGTAGCAATGTAGGCCTCTGCAATGGAACCCTCGGGTCTAGCTCTATTCCTAACATAGCCCTTGAAAGTGCCTAGCCGCCTTTCAATAGGGTACATCCAGTCATATTGTACTGGACCTCTAAGTAGTGCCTCATCAAGTAGATGAACAGCCAAATGCACCATCACATCAAAGAAGGCTGGAGGATATATCTTCTCAAGGTCGCATAGGATAGTTGGTATCTTGTCTCTAAGATGCTCCAAAGCATATATCCTGATATTTCTACTGCAGAGTTCCTTGAAGAATTGTCCCAACTCTGCAACTGCTATGTATAAGTTAGGGCGGCCCAATCCTCTAAGGATAACAAGTAAAACCCTTTGAAGTAGGACGTGGCAGTCATGAGTTTTCAACCCTTGTACCTTGTTTCCATCTGCACTGACTCTCCTTTCAGGGTTGGAAGCAAATCCATGTGGGAATCCCACACGTGACATGACCTCGCAGAATTCTTTTCTTTTTACCTTGTCCAAGACGTACACAGCTGGTGCCATATCCTGTGGTTTACCTTCATCTTGCACCTGCAAATCCTGTCTGATACCCAGGTGTGTCAAATCAATCCTAGATTTTAAGGTATCTTTCGTCTTGCCTTCAATATTAAGAAGTGTGCCAATAATGTTGTCACATATATTTTTCTCGATGTGCATCACATCAAGATTATGCCGCAGATCCAAATCTTTCCAATACTCCAAGTCCCACAAAGTGGACCTACGGGTAAACAATAATCTCTCTTCTGCCCTGCCACGCTTCCTTTTCCCGCTACCATTACCAGGATGGTTTCTTGGTGTAATATGCCTGACCTTCTCTAATTCCACTTGCAACTCATCGGCGGTGAGCCTCTTTGGCGCATCACGGTTTTCATGCTTTGCATTGAACACATGTCTTCGGTATTTTCTAGGATGCAGCTTGTCCTTGGCAAGGAAACGGTGGTGTCCAATGTAATAGATCTTGCTAAGTATTGCATATGACACCGGATTCCTGTCACAGCAAACACATGCATTGTAACCATGTGTCGTTTGCCCTAACATAGTGCCCAAAGCCGGATAATCATGGATGCACCAAATTATAACAGTACGCAGAAAGAAATCAGCTGGTGGGCTGCTATATAGGTCTCGAGTGAGAACACCCCTCCATAGCTGTTGAAGTTCCTCCACAAGAGGCTCCATGAACAAATCAAAATCCTTTCCAGGACTTTTTGGACCTGGGATGAGCAAGGCCATCATGTAGTTTGATTCTTTGGTGCAGACATTTGGAGGCATGTTGTAAGGGATAACAAGCACTGGCCACATGCTATATGTGGCGCTCTGGTGGCCAAATGGGTTAAATCCATCTAAAGCTAAGCTAAGTCTAATGTTTCTCTGGTCAGCAGCAAACTTTTCATGTTTTTGATTGAAGCTTTTCCACTCACTACCATGTGATGGATGGCTCATTACATTCTGATCTCTGTACTCCTGGTTCCTAGAATGCCACAGTACATCCTCTCTTGTTTCAGCATCATGAAACAACCTCTGCAATCTTGGTGTAATTGGAAAATGTCTCAGAACATTATGAGGAATCCTCTCCACAGCATCGCCATCTTTCCATCTTGATGATTTGCATTTCGGGCATTCACTTAAGTTGGCATAACCCTTCCGGAACAGAAAATAATTATTCTTACAAACATGGATCATATCATATCCAATTCCAACTGCACGAAGGAAATTCTTCATTTTACTGTAGGTGTGTGGCAGCTCAGACGCATCTGGGAAACCTTTGCTGAAAGCAGCCAACATCGCATCGAATGATTTATTAGTCATCCGCCCAGATGTCTTCACCTAAAGAAAGGTGACCATAGCTGAGAATACTGGCAGCTTATTTCCTGGGGTGACAGCCACGTTGCATTGTTCCAACATGCGGGCCCACCATTTTTCTTCTACAGGTGAAAGTTCATGGAATGCACGAGCATTTTGTAGAATTGTTTCAATGTTGGTCAAACTCACTGGCTCCTCCACCACCACCTCCTCCTCCTCTTCCACCTGAGCATCAGGCAGATCAAGATGGTGATCTGCTGCTTCCACGTAGTCAATAACATTGACGTTCATAGCTTCACCATGATGAACCCACCTAGTATATGTGACCGACATCCCATACAAGTGTAGATGATTTTTCACTGTTGACTGGGGTCTTGTAACTGAATACATACAACTGCTACACGGGCAGAGCACATCTGATTTCGGACCACCGTACTCAGCTCTGATAAAGTTCTTGAAGTTTTCAACCCCCTCGACATATGAAGCGGCGATTCTTTGAGCAGAAGTTATCCAAGTCATGTCCATCTGTTAGACATACAAATTAGTTCTTCTACTAGATATTACAGGAAAAACATATATGCATTTTTATGAAGTCCAGAAAAAATACCTAGGTCGATGTCTAAAGCTATGGCAAGATATTTGGACGAGCAGATCTAAGTAACAAAATATATGTAAAGCTAATTCAACAAACAGATTTGAGTGCTAAATTATGGCAGGCTGTTTCAGCAGTCAATGAGGCAGAGCACACATCCATCAAACTATTGAAGGCCATCGCAGCAACAAAGATCGAGTATAAAACAGTGTAGAGCTATTTCACCTAACAGATTGGCTACTAGACCATGGAAATCTATGTCACAATAAATATATGGCAGGATATTTTAGCAACTAATCAGCCTTGGCGTGCCATCTCAGCTAAGCAGATTGAGTGCAGAACAGGGCAAGGAAGCTTCTTAAGCAGAGCATATTGACTGTAAACTACTTCGGCAAACAGTGAGATTAACAACGTCTATCAGCTAACATTCAACGCTACACTGACATGCACGGGGCCTCAGTCTAGAATGCGTGTACCGTGGGAGAAGCTGACCACCGTGCGTCTGCACATGAACGTCGCCAGCGGTGGCCGTGCTGACCACCATGCGCCTCCACAAGAACGTCGCCAGCGATGGCGACGCGGCTAGAGGACGGCAGTCTACGAGAGCGTACTGTGGGAGCGAGAGGATCACCGTGCGTCCCCCTTAACGAACCGCGGCGCCGATGTATCGGCGCGGCGGGGAGGGTGGCTTTGGCGGAGCGAATGGAGTGGAGGGGGACGGGGGGTGGGGGGGTGGGGGGGTTGGGGAATATTATTGGCTAGTTGGCCGAAGGGCGGTTGAATCTAGGATTTGGGGGGAATTTTTGGGTGGGGGAGGATTTTCGCACGGTGGGCGGGGGGAGTTTGGTGCATGGTCGGTTTCTACAAGTGCGGTCCCACCTGTCAGTGAAGAGGCAAGCCGAAGCGCATTCCGTTTGCGTGAGCCGTGTGCAGGACCGAACGTGTGTGGGGTGCAATGCGACCGTGACAGGTGTGCTGTGAGTGTACCTCCTTTTTTCCTTTTAAACTAGGTGCTTCGCCCCCTCAAAAAAACTTGTTGCTTCGTGTGATCCATCGATACTACTACTAGTAATCCGGTAATCCCGACTAAAACGGCACGGCCGGATCTTTTCCCGCGTGATATGCTGGGAGGTTGGCTTAGTTGGGTTTTTAGGACGAGTAATGCTACACCTACGTAATCCTAGTTACGTAATTAACGTAATGTGAAACGTGTGAGCTGTTCATTGTAGATTGGGGGGAGGGAGGGGCCCACCACCATGAAAATCAAGGGAGGAGAGAGAGAGGCAATTTACGTTAACCCTTTCATAGGTTCCCGTAGATGTAGAAAGATGTGAAATGCGTGAATGTGTAGTGGACATACTATTGGAGTGCCTAAGATAAATTGTGTATGTATAGACCTTATGTGTTTATTGTAATTCGCATGTTAGCTTTGTCTCGGTTCAATAAAAAGCAGAGTTGGTGATGATGGTGTGCCTGTCATCCTGCAATATAGGCCGTTTGATTTATATCTAACAGATAGGAAGGAAACTATGACAATTTACCTGCACTCCTCTCCACATTCGCAGATAAGGCCTTCCCTTGTTCATCCTTTTCTCCCATAAGATCTTGATCTTCCGTGCAACGCACGGGCATCTTGCTAGTACTCCTACAATATACTATATTATTGTGAAAGTTCATATACACCGGCCGAGATTAATGCAAACACGACAGATTTTCATTACATTTTGAACTTTTATAGGACAGAAAAATAAAAGAAACCCGACCCTAAACCTATTCTACAGCGGCGACCGACGTCCTCCATCTGCGATCTCTATGTATGGGGGCGGGGTTCAAGACCCATGAAGTGAAGGTGCGGTCTCTGGCGAGGAAGAGTAGAACACGGGATACAGACCGGCCAGTTGGCACACCATGCCCTGCCGCCTCCCATGCCCTACTCATCCTCAGAGGAGTCCCCGACCTCGGCGGTGCCGGACGTTGGACGGCGGCAAGTAGGACGCATGGCTGACGGTGCTCCCATTGTCGGCCGCCAGCGTGGCCACCGCTTGCGCGGTCGCGTCCGCGTTCGGCTACGCCGCTATTGCACCGCGAGAGGCGACTTGAGCGAGGGCAGTGACCTCGAGCTTCATCCCTGAAGACAAGCTCTCCCGTAGAGCATTCACGCTTGCGGTCATGGCGGATGTGGTGCCAGGTAGGAGGACGATGCACTATGGTGTGGATGTTAGCTGGGCGTGGCCGCTTTAAGTAGCGCATTCCAGTGAGGCCAAGCGTCCTGGTGCGTCATTAACTCGCCGGAGTTGGTTCCTCGGGCACTGAGCCTCTTAATGACGGCATACGGATGGACGGCATGAATGCGGGCAGCTGGCACCGGCTGGGAATGCACCACACGACGGCACGAGGGACGAGGGTTTTTGGTGTGCCAGGGTAGTTAGCTGCGGTCGTGGCAACATTGGAGGTGCCCTTTGCTCACATGCGATCGACGCATGTCATTGAAAAAGCAAGATGACCCGGCATGGTCTCAGGTCCTGAGGATGCAGTTGGCCGCGCTACACCACTCCGCAGACGCGTCCCGGCGCCCCGTGCATCCTTGACGAGCTGGGTGTTGGGGTGTGTTTGGATTGTGGCCAAAGTGCACCTTACCAAAATTTTGGTCATGACCCAAAGATTGGTCTTTGTTTGGATGGTTGCCATTTTTTTGGCATGCCAATGAACTCTAGCCAACTCTAGTTCATTTTTCTTGCCAATGTCGGCCAAATCATGGGCAACCAAAACCTCAACCAAAATTTTGGCTACCCAATGCTTTGATGGGGCAACCTTGGGCACAAACCAAACATACTGTTGGTCGTGCCACAACACTAACGCCACCCTCGACACACTGAAACCGACCGTGTCTAGCGACGATGAGCGTGTCGCTCACCGCGGTCGCCGTGTCCAGAGGCGGTGCTGGAGCTGCGCCACGTTGTTGTCCCCTGCGACCCACATGAACGGTTGCCGGTGGTGAGGAGGTCGTGGGCCAGCTCCTCCATTGGACTAGTTTGCGCTACGTCGTCCCGACAGGTGTGCCCCACATGTCAGTTTCCCTGTTTTCCCGGCCATATTCGAGCGTCAGTGCTCCGCGTTGCGCATTAGGCCTTTCACTATGTAGGCCAAGTGAGACAACTTATTGTTTATTTGAGCCGTTCAAGTATAATCATGTGGCATTTTCTTATTTCTCATTCCTCTCCAGCCCTCTTCTCCATCGATCATGTCGCCCTCCAGTCGAGTCCATCCTCCCGCATGCCTCATTTGAACATTCCGCCGAGTATCATTCACATGTGGGCCTAGACCATGCTTGTATTTAAAATGTTTTGTAATTTGTCCGACATGCATACAAACAAACGGTTCATTTAAAGTTTCACTTTGCCTCCACTACGTGTCGCTTCGTGTCTTAGTTTTGACATCCCATTCGGTTCATGCCCCGACACATGTTGACGAGATCGATTGATGTTCAGACATCAATTGTGTGTCGTGCAAGGAGATAAAGCTTTTGTCCGTTTCTATGATAGAAATGACCCGGGGGGGTCTGTGGGGATCAGAGGGAGTATATTGTACGTTCATAAGTGAAACGAACGTATTGTACCCACCCTAGTCCTCTTTCAATCGATCTCCGGACCCCGAGATGAAATCAAGAGAGAACGAGTGGGGGCATGTGTGATACCTAAGGCGGATTCAAAATTTTGAACCGGTGATCATAGCATCCGCAAATCATATATAAAGGGTATTCAATGTTCATTTTGTTTCTGAACGTACAATATACTCCCTCCTATCCTTTCTAGTTTACATATAAGTTTTATGTGTAGTCAAAGAATATCTACTTTGATAAAAAAGTATCAACATTCAACAACGCCCAATCAATATTGTTAGATTTGTGCGTACTCCTAGATTTGTACTCGAGATGGTTTCCAATTTGTTTTCAACCACGTGAATGTGCTTGTTCTCGCGCATGCTCTTCCTACTAGGATTTCGCCACGTATAGCCAGTCTAATAGTAACTTTTTTAAGCTCCCTGTCCAATAGTACTAGTGGAGTACTGACAACATCTGTACTAGAGTATGCAGTGCTCATAGTAGTACTCCCTCCTTCCATTTATATAGGGCCTATGTGGAGGAGAGAGATGTGAAAAAGTAAGGGGAGTGAGCTCTCATGCAAGAGCCTAGCTATATACACATTCTTAGTTAAATATAATAAATATGAATAAAGAGATGGAGAGGAGATGGAAAAAGTACTAATACAATAGCCAACCTTAATTTTTTTTGTGGGAAATAGCCAACCTCATAACCCACACTACTGTATGAGTGCGTATAATAGATGATGGCTATAGATGACAGGGCAGTTCCTTATAGCCATCGACTGGCTATATTATTAACAATGCTCTAATGTGTTTTTCAAAACCGCATTTGACTATTCACAAGATTAATAGTACATGAGATGTATACTGTGAAAATTATATCATTGGAAGGTCCTTCACATACGAATTTGACCGTATGCTTTGTGTAAGTTGCATGTCATATATTATTACTCTAACATTTGGTCAAAGTTAGCCTCGAAAAATGCATTAGGCCCTGTATAGTAAGTGGAAGGAGGGAGTAGTAGTGGAAGTGCATCCTCTGACGTAGGTATCCCTGCCTTACCCTCCCTTTCGGTCACTTACTGGCAGACCCCATGCTTGCTAGGCCCCACATGTCAGTTACTCAATGGGTTCGGCCACGTCAGGGGATCCTCATCCGTAGTATACTCCCTCTGTTTTTATTTACTCCGCATAGAATGGAGGGAGTGGTAGTATAAATGACGCGGGCGGGGGAGGGGGAGGGACGTTGGTTTGTTCTCAACTACGGTCCCACAAGCGAGTGAAAATGCAAGACGAAGCACGTTCCATTCGGTGAGCGACGTGGAGGGTCCAGCGTGCCGGGCTGCAACGCGAACGCGACAAGAGCGATGTACAGTCAAAACCGATTGACCGGTCCTCACAGGAACCACTATTCACACCAGAACCATCGCTGCTCAGCCTACGCCAGCCACTGCCCTAAAACCACACCTAATCTCCAGCCCCTTCCACACCTTTCGATCCCCTAGCCCGCATCAAGTGTCCCCTAGTTTGCCGAAAAGCCATGGTGCGCCGCAAGATCACGTACTACAAGATGCTGACGCCGGAGCGTCGCGCAGAAATCGCGGCGGCGGTCGGCGCCACAGACCTTCGTTCCCAAGCTCGCTTTGCGGCAGGCTAATCCCCGAGTTCTCTGGAGCCAAGATACGAGGAGGAGGAAGCCGATCCAATGTTCATGGCGGAGGTCACGACGCAGAAGGCCCCCGATGGGTATGAGACGATGGACGTCGACTTCGTGCCGGCGTCCGAGTCCCGCATGGTGCAGGCGGACCAGCGGTTCAACCTGGCGATACTAAAGGAGGACCGGGAGGCAGAGGCTCAACTCGACGCGGAGTGCGCTCATGCCGCTGGCATCGAGGCTCTCCTGCAGGTAGAACCGGATGTCATGGATGTGAACCGGGCGGCGGAGGCTCAACTTGAGGCGGAGCGCGCGGATGCCGCTGCCATCGAGGCCCTCCTGCAGGCGGAACTGGACGTCCTGGACTTGAACCGGGCGGCAGAGGCTCAACTCGACACGGAGCGTGCGGATGCCGCTCTCATCGAGGCCCTCCTGCAGGTGGATATGGACGTCCTGGACTTGAACCGGGCGGCGGAGGCTCGACACGACGCGGAGCGCGCGGATGCCACTACCATCAAGGCCCTCCTGCAGGCGGAACCGGACGTCCTCGACTTGAATCGGGCGGTGCTCTCGTCCGTGCAAAGCGCCCGCACGCTCCACGTGAACGAGTAGCTGGAGGCCAAGGACAACCACGGTGCGGAGACACACGTCGGCAGCTACGGCTGGTTCGTGCCGGCACACAAAGACGACGAGGCTGTCTCGTGCCGGCAGTTTTTCTTTATGTTGTTGTTTTTATGGATCTTTTGCTGTGTAAAAACATATATTGTTATGCAAGTCACCTGACTTGGGTCAGTCTACCATTTCAGGCGGTTGGATGAATATCCTACGTCTCCTAACCCTTCTTCATCACCTCTTCTTCTTCCGCAATAGACCACCGCACGGGCCGTACGGATACTCCCCAACATGCGATTGGATAAACATACTCTATAAATGAAACTTATGTGTCAGCGGTAGGATGGCTGAGTTTGGTTTGTTCACATGTGACATCATGTGTTAGTGAGGGTGCGTTCCTTTGGTTGGGTTTGCGGCATGCAAGAGCGACTGTGTGAGGGTGCGGTGCGTCCGCGGCATGCAAGAGCGACCGTGTGAGGGTGCGGTGTGACCGCGACAGCCGTGCGCAAGTGTACCTCCTTTTCATTTTGAAAACTTCAGGCAAGCTTGGCAAAAATGTGTGGCGAAGTATGGCAATGCAAGGCCTAGACCCAAAGAGGATAAGTACGTACTACGTACTAGGAGTACTAGTGTTAAAAAAGAAAGGTGGGGTTTTCCTTCGCGGGATTAATCGATACAAATCCTCGTTTCATGTGTCTATTAATGCGAATTTTTTCTCCAAAGCCCAAAGAGCTAACCATCTCACTCCTCATCGCTTGATTAATGCAGCGCCATGCAAACCAACCTTCTCACTTCTGCATGCATGCAGGGGATATTAATGTCCTTGGTTGCTAGTACGAGGCAAACCCCATCAATTTTGCCTCGATTAGTGTTAGTGTCCTTTTGCAAATTGTAATTTTGATATACTGGCCTTGTGTACAAAAAAATGGAGGTAGTAACTATATTTGACTTCCTTCCCCATTGCGGTGACGTCGATGATATCTCAAAAGTTGTGGTTTGGCGAAGTGCGTTCGACGGAGAACACCATTGAGGGAGACCACGGTAAGTCGTTCACAAGTGTCGCCTGCAAGCCGAGACAACTGCCTTATTTGCATCCAGGAAGTCCATTGAACCAAAGGACGCGTAAATGTACTAGTACTACTCATACACAATAGCGTCGTCCGTCCAGCTTAGTGCGGTAAGATGGTTTCTCGAACAAGACGATGGAGAAATGGAGTCAGCAAAGAGTGAAATGATGGTTGCTTTGTCCATGCTTTGTGATTTGACGCCTCACTGCTTTGTAATTTGTGATAGAAGGGACAGGGGAGTAGACTCTATGCTCTATACTATACATGCATCCAAGCACGGGAGAAAGAGGAGAGACGTTGCATTTTTCTATTCCTTCAATCAATCAATCAATCAGGGAGCTTCGTTTCCATCCTTTTGGCTTTGGCAACACTGTCCACAATGGTTCCCATTATGCCAAACGCTATTTTCACATTTGGCTACACATTGTGGATGCCCTTAACCGTACCATTTGGTTTTGCTCCTCTGTGCTATCTATACAAATCTCAATTATATTGATCTAAAAAATTATAGAATCAAGATTAGTAAAAAGGAGGTGATTTTGCCGCACGGATGGCGGGGGAGGTTTCTTAACTTTAGAGGACGTTGTCCTGGTGGTTTGCTAACATGCGGTCCCACGTGTTAGTGCTTTACCAAGCCGATCCGCATCCCACATGAGGCAGAACAACGGCAGAAGCAACACGTGGTTAACTTGAAGAAGATGAGGGAGAAGCGGATTCAGCAGCGAGTGAAATGATGGTTGCTTCGTCCCTCCAACTTCTTTTTTTTTAACATTACTACTTCGTCCCTCCAACTTAACTGTGGGAAAGGTGCAGATTTGTGATTTGACGCCTCATTGCTCATTACTACACCGGCGCCATGACTGGGTGCTTCACCCCGGCTGCTTTGCACTGTATTCCGGTATGGCATGTGGACCCGGTAGCTTGATGTCCCACATGTCGGCGAAAGGGACTAGAATATTTATGAAAGCGAGTGCTCCACTCTTACGACGGAGGAGTACACGACATGATGGCACAGTGAACTGTCACTTGTACTGTATAGTACTATAGTTTTGTTGTTTCGCACGATCCATCGATACAAACCCGATTAAACAGGAAAGGGCGGGATTTTTCACGCGCGGTATTTGATACTGGCCATACATTTCAAAGGCAATTTTAATGTATGCAAACTAAATAATTAAGTAACAATATGATATCTAGTAAAACTAAAAACATATATGATTTATTGTGTTAGAGTGTAGTAGTAGTGCTGTATTGCATAGTTGTTAGATGTAACATGTGAGAACATGTAGAGATGTAGTTTTGGAGGGCCTACAGAGAGAAAAGCGTAATACGTTCACCGAACTTCAGAATAAGCTGATTACGGTCACTATATACGTTTTGCGGTGATTATACGGTCACTTGCTCACCGTTCAACATCGGATTGCACTCTGTTGACCGGCCAATTAGTCTGCGTGGCACCATGTTGACTAGTTAAATTGACCACGTTCCTTGTGGGTCCCACCTGTCAGTTCGCATAGGGAAAAGGTCAGATAAACACAAATTTACGCAGGCGCGACAAGACTCCAACCCATGCGCGGGAATCACCTAGTTGTGTATGTGTCTGTCAGGGCCTGATGTGTGCGCATGCACGTATAAGTTGAGCACTTGAGCATGAGAGTTTGTGTTGGTCGTGTGGTGTACTGGTGTGTGCATGCATGCGTGCGTGTGAGTGTTTCGTGCGTGCGTGGCTGCGTGTGTACGTGTGAGTGTTGCGTGCATGCGTGGGTGCATGTGTTCGTGTGAGTGTTGCGTGCATGCAGTTCGTGTGCATGCGTGCGTGTGTGTATAATCACCACACCAGCTTCTGTGTGTTAAAACAGACGGCTCAGCATACCAATACAAGGCCACCTTGTCCGCTGTGCCCGCGGTCATGACTTCAAACCACCGTCCAATATTTTTTTGTCGTTTGTTTTCATTCTTACTAGCAAGATGCCCATGCGTTGCACGTAACATCAAGATGCATTTGTATGACTAGTTTATCTTGTGAGAGAAAAGGATGAACGAGGGAAGGCCTTATTTGCAAATGTGGAGAGGTGTGTGGGTACCTTTTTCCAAAATTGTCATAGTTTCTTTCCTATCCGTCAGATATAAATCGGACGACCTATATTGTAGGATGGCAGGCACACCATCATCACCAACTCTGTTTTCTATAAGAGTGTATTTTATATTTTATAAGAGTGTAGATGTAGAGTAGACACAAGCCGACAGGTGGGCCCGATGGTAGTGAGATAATGTGATGCAACACTAGAGGTGCCACGTGGAGCGTTTAACTGGTCAACTAGTCGTGTCTTGAGCAAATACAGAGTTGTATGGTGAGCCCGTGACTGTATAATAACCACAAAACATAAATGGTGACCGTAATGAGTGGATTCTGAAGTCCAATGTACGTATCGTGCTTTCGCTTCAAATACAATGATCGTCACTGTATATATCGCGAGAGAAAGATGAAACATGCATGAATGTGCTGGGGCTTTGTGTGCATACGTGAAAGGGGCGTAAAGGGGGGGGGTATGCGATGGAGAGAGAGATGCTCTTCATTTCTCTTTATTATGACTAACTTTATATATAGTATAAAAATATACAAATTCACAGTGCGGAATAAATATCATTGTGGGCACCATGCAATGCAAATTAGCGTTCATACTCCTCCATATAACTTTGCAATGTTGTATATATGTAGAAATTCTAAAATAATTTTTTGGCCACACTTTATTCAAAAGGAATGTTGTATGTGAAATAAACGTGAAGAGATGGCTTTTTAGATCAATGGGGTACGTGATGTAACATGTGTGAATGTGTAGTTTATGCATTTGGCAGGGCCTAGAGAGGTATGTGTGTGTATTACGTATTCGAGAGAGGCATGGATAGAGGGGCCGGGGGCGTGGGAGAGATAGCATGAGAAATGAGAGTGGTCTAGAGAGAGAGAGACGAATATGACGTCACGGCGAGAGATTCCCTTGAGTGTGTATATGCAAGGGGGAGTGGATAGAGGCACCAGGAGAATATTTTTTTGTGTGTGGTGTCTGGGTTGGTATGTGTGGGTGTGAGAACATAACGAGACGTGGGGGCAGAGGGTGTGTCACCGCGTGAGGTCCGGTGGGTCAAGGTGAGGCCCTTCGTTCGGTTCCGTCCTGCGCCACATTGGTCGCCCCGTGACGCATTTAGGGAGACCCATGGATGACTAGTCGTACAAGACAAATATAGCATAATTGTGAAGGACTCTGTGTCCACTGACAAAGTCGGCTAGGATTTGTAACCCTAGGTTCTCGGACTAAGGTAACCCCTTTATCTCTGATATTACTATTCATCCAACCTAACTTTAAGGGGCATCCCAGGTCAAAAAAAACTTTAAGGGGCATCCTACAGAATGCTCTGCTAGAATCATACTCGTCGATTAGGAAGAGAGGTGTGAGACAATGTGTGAGAAACAGGCCTAAAGATAATGTGCGTATAGGAGACACGTAGGCTGGTCTATGTATATAGAAAGGGTCGATGGGGATTGTGCGTGTGTATGCTTGCGAGAGGAAGAGTGCTTGTGATAAAGGTTAGTGAAAACAGTCGTAAATGGTTACGAGAGGGAGGGACGGTTATATCGAGAGCATGTGTGTGTGAAAGACACCTCAGGAGAGAGTGTGTGAGCATGTGTGAGAGACCACCGATGGAGAGTGAAACTACACACAAAAAACTGATGTACACATTGATTAAAGATATAAATTGTATCCAAATATTAGGATGGGATCATGATATTTGCAATTCGCGTAAGGAACGGTCATTGATCCATCAGACATCTAGATTCTACCGAAATTGAGCATGTCTATGTTATTATTCGACACAATTGATCCATATGTATGCATGGAGTGCCATGGCATTTTAATTCGAAAAAATTAAAAAATGACCAGAAACGCATGAAACCTTGCTTGATGTAATGCCATGCCACCAAGAAAATGTGGTAAAAAATTGGCATGTTTGACGAAAGTTTGGACACACACCCCTCACAAACCGGAGCAACTCACTAGAAGACTCGTGGTTCCAAGAGGGAACAATGCATGTTTGATGATGTACGAGAGATAGCTTCCTCTTACGGCCTTCAAATTTTGTCTACGTTTAACATGCACTACTACAACTGTAATGTGAAAATTAGGAAAATTCTTGGGGTCATTTGACCTTTTAAAGACATTTAAGTGATTTTCTTGCCATTTAATGACCGTAATTCAAATTTGAACTACATCTACATGCAACGGCTAACCATAATGGTTTGAAAAATCATATTTGTGTACTTGTGTGCGAGTTAATTCCATCTGCAGTAAATTAGAATGAATTTTCAAACATATTGGTCTCACGACATGGACACATGCATATGTATGCATGGAGTGCCATGGCATTTTAATTCCAAAAAATTAAAAAATGATCAGAAAAACATGAAACCTTGCTTGATGTAAAGTCATGCCACCAAGATGATGTGGTAAAAAAATTGGCATGTGTGACAAAAGTTTGGACACACACCCCTCACAAACCGGAGCAACTCACTAGAAGGCTCGTGCTTCCGAGAGGGAACAATGCATGTTTGATAATGAACAGGTGATAGCTTCCTCATACGGCCTTCAATTTTTTTTCTACATTTAACGTGCACTACTACAACTGTACTGTGAAAATTTGGAAAATTCTAGCAGACATTTGACCTTTTAAAGACATTTAAGTGATTTTCTAGCCATTTAATGACCGTAATTCAAATTTGAACTACATCTACATGCAACAGCTAAAATTCATATTTGTGTACTTGTGTGCGAGTTAATTCCATGTGCAGTAAAATAGAAGGAATTTTCAAACATGCATGGAGTGCCATGGCATTTTAATTCCAAAAAATTAAAAAATGAACAGAAAAACATGAAACCTTGCTTGATGCAATGTCATGCCACCAAGTTGACGTGGTAAAAAATTGGCCTGTTTCACAAAAGTTTGGACACACACCCCTCACAAACCAGAGCAACTCACTAGAAAGTTCGTGGTTCTGAGAGGGAACAATGCATGTTGGATGACGAACGGGAGATAGCTTCCTCTTACGACCTTCAATTTTTTTTCTATGTTTAACATGCACTAATACAAATGTCATGTGAAAATTTGGAAAATACGAGGGGTCATTTGACCTTTTAAAGACATTTAAGTGATTTTGTAGCCATTTAATGACTGTAATTCAAATTTGAACTACATCTACATGCAACGGCTAACCATAATGGTTTGAAAAATCATTTTTTGCGTACTTGTGTGCGAGTTAAAAAATCATGAAACGATGTAAATATCTTTTGTTCAAAAAAGAAAATGTAAAGATTTGGCAAGACAACCGGCCCGCACATGATTGGCACTCTATCTCGCGGCTTGAGGTTTGGTAGGTGAGTGGTGGGGATCATTAATCAGACACGGTTCTGTATTGTAAACCGTCAGCTATTATGTTCACACACGGATTTTGCTACAGGGATCGTGTGTAATTCAAACTACAATACTCGCAAATTCTGGTGACCGGCATGTGTACTGTTCCTGTCGATCTAGATTCCGGCCGCCAATCAATACTGCCTTGCTCACATTGTCCCGCCTGCGTTCTCATCTACATCCTCCCCTCTCTCACCCTCTCTCTCTCTCTCTCAAATCTCTGCCATGGTGCCGCCGGTCTTCCCACACGCCAACGAGGAGTCACCGCCCCCCAAGGAAGCTCACTCGAATAGCAGCGACGAGGACCCCTACGCGCCGCCGGACGAGGTTGCGCCGAACCCCTCAACTTTGGATTGGTTTTGGGGCCAGTACAAACTTTGTCTGTGGAAGTCGCTGCCGCTGGCTGAGAAAGCCAGGCAAGTGGCATTCAAGATGGAGATGGCGGAGGAGGAAGCCAGGTACCAGGCGGCCTATGAAGCCCGTGATGTCGCCTGGGAAAAGGAGGCGGCCGAGCTTTGGGGGCGGGCGCGTCGTCGTGCGGAGGAGGTGTATGAAGACGAGTACTCGCGAGGAAGGTCGTAGGTGTTGGGCGCCTCATTGCTGCATGGAGGTGGGCCAGTAAGCTCCAATGTTCCACCGACGAGGAGCTCCGGTGGGCGCCCAACGAAATGACAAGATCGTTCGCGCACGTCCGCCATCAAGAGGCAGATCGGTAGGTCAAGCGCTATGATGCGGAGGAGGCAGAGTACTGCCTCCGCACTGGGAAGACACCGCACACCAGGGAGCTGCTGGCGAGGGGTTGTCGGAATACTGGCCCCAGTAGGGATTATTAGTTTTAGTATTGTTCATTTTCAGTTTTATGCATTGTACCTAGTAGTTAACTATCATCACATATATGTGATGATATTATATATATATATTCTGTGATGAACTAATGAACAATTAATATATATATATATATATTATGAATTCCATTTTCTATCTGTTTTTGTATACTAACTTGAATCTAGCTATTATCATCCACATATACAGAATGGAAAGCGTATATACACACATTGAAATAGAACATATAAGAATGGAAAACGGAGTACACACATTGAAACAGAGGGATAAACAGAGCAATACTATGATTGCTATGGATACATAGCTATCCACATTGAAATGACTCAACAAAATAAAATGCGTCCATGAGACCATGACCAGCAGCCCTTGCCTACGGTAGCTCTTGGCTCTGCCTAAACTCGTGCAGGCATTCGTCCAAGCGGTCGACAAGCTCGCAGTACATCTGGAGCACGATCTCGAGCTCCAAGTTGGCTATTTCATCGGAGATCACCAGCTCAAGGATGCGACGGCCATGTTCCTCTACTGTTCCCAGGTGGACACCTGGGCCAAGGAGGCGGTCGAGCTTATGGACCAGCGCATTGGCATCCAGCGGGCCGCGGACAAGGCGAATGGCGCGACCCATGCGAATGGTGTGGCGGTATCCGGTGCAAGTACGGCGCGGCCGGCCTCTGGTGCAAGTACGGCGCTGAGGGCCTCTGCCCACACCTGGCGAGGAATGGGGGTACTGACGGGACGTGTCCCCAGCTGCGATGTTGGGTCGATAGCAACCAAGAGCCGATGGATCCGCTCTTGTTGTGCGGCGCGCCGCGCCTCTCGCTCTGCGGTGCTCCAACGGTCTTGCCGTGCGGCGAGCCGCAGCCTATCGGCGCAGATGCGCCTAGCTTGCTCTGCGGCGCGCCATCGATCATGTTGTGCGGTGAGCTGCATCCTGTCGGCGCTGACATGCATATCTTAATCCGTGGCACTCAAGCGCCATGCGCCAAAGGTCTGCTCAACCCTGGCGATGACACGCATCACGGTGTCATCCATCGCGTTGTCGGGGAGCTCCTCAGCCTCGATGGGCCGTGGCGCCTGCTCGTTTTCCTTGTCGACGAGGTTGATGGAAGAGGCGACACTTTGGTGGGTTGGCATGCTTGGAAAAGGTGTATGTGCTACAGGCTGCGCTTGTCGCCTCCATGCGTCGCGTGCTACCTAGGTTTATGCGCAATATCACTGGGTGGCGGGAAACAAGTGAGGAAATGGAGGGAAACGGTGGCGTGTTCATAAAATGCCATCAATTAATGGAAACTTAGCATAGAAGGAACATCGGGCTAGCACAAGAAGTAGATGATGATCAGATGAACACAGACCACACTAGGGAACCCATCGGTGATGAATTCATCAATCGCAAATGGTTGAATACTAGCAAGCATTTTCCCACAACACACACGGCTTATTCCATCACAAATAGGTCGGATGGATCAACTATATGCCATGTATCACACATTGTCAAAAAGTAATGCGGTAGACCTTATTTAACATGTGTTAAAAAATATAAATAAATAAATAACAAGGACCACGAGGCCAATGGCCAATAGATGTTGTGTAGACAGAGCATATCACATACGTCTTATTAGAAGCAATCGTCTGTGTTATTATTTGTCTTCGCACACATTTTTTATTACAGACCTATTTGCCGCGTATCACACACATCTTGATATATTGAACCATTTCGGTTCTCTTGTCTCAACACAAATAGTTCATCCAAGTGAACCCCATGCCGTATATCGCACACACCTTAATCTGGCTGACCGTTTCTTTTGTGTTGCCTAATCACAAATAGTTCATTTGAGTGAACCGTATGCTGCATATCGCACACACCTTCATCTGGTAGCCCGTTTCTTTTGTTCCTCCTCATCGCAAATAGTTAATTGAACTGAATCGTATGCCCTGCATCGCACACGCAACTAAAATCTAAACCGTGTTTGATGCATCCTCCATCGCAAACGGTTTGCACCTTTTTTGACGGGTTTTTTACACCACCATTTGCGATTATTTTATCGCACACAGTTTCGTCGAATGGTCTCTGATCATAATGTCACGTTAGCAGCATCCTGCAGTAGTGCTACTATCTTAGAGTCAAGTCCATATTTAGTGCTAAACTTGTGAAAAGCATCGGTATTCATAAAAGATTTGACACAATCATAGTCAAGCTTAATACCTGACTCCTTACCTTCATCAAGTTCCAAATCTTCAGAGTTGCATTTAATTCTTTCTAAAAGATCCTACTTGAATTCAATAGTCTTCTTCATAAAAGAACCAGTACAAGAAGTATCGAGCATGGATTGATCATCACGAGCATAAAAATTCGGAATGATAATTTCTCTCGAGAGCTCATGATTGGGGCATGAATATAACATTGACTTAAGCCTCCCCCAGGCTAGAGCGATACTTTCTCCTTCACGAGGCAAAAAATTATATATATAATTTCGATCATGATGAACTAGATGCATAGGATAATTTTTTTGATGAAATTCCAATTTCAATCGATTCAGTTCCAAGATCCAATATCATCGCACAGCCAATACCATGTCAATGCTTTTCCCTTCATAGATAAAGGGGAAAACTTCTTCTTAACTTCATCTCCAGGTAAACCTACAAGCTTAAATAATCCACAAATTTCATCCACATGGATCAAGTGCATACCAGGATGTTCTGTTTCATCTCCTGCATAAGGATTAGCTAGCAGTTGTTCTATCATACCCGAAGGAATTTCATAACAAATATTTTCAGTATGTGCAGTAGGTTGAGGGGCACCTCTTTGTGTTTCTGGTCGAGGTGAAGATACCCCGAACAAACCCATCAAAGGATGGCTTTCCATTGTAACAAGTGACAATAAATTTCAGCACGTAGTATAAATTTTTCCATACTGATTTCCACTTACCAAGAGAACTTCACCCCCCGGCAACGACGCCAGAAAAGAGTCTTGATGACCAACAAGTATGGGGTATCAATCATAGTCCTTTCGATAAGTAAGAGGGTGGAACCCAACGAGGAGCAGAAGGAAATGACAAGTGGTTTTCACCATGGTAATTTCTGCAAGCACTGAAATTGTCGGTAACAGGTAGTTTGATAGCAAGATAATTTGTAACAAACAAGGAATGGTAACGGTAAATAAAATGCATAAAGGTAGCTTAATCCTTTTTGTAGTAAAGTACAGTCCAAAACGGTCTCTTATAATAAGCAAAGCATTCTTGAGGGCACACGGGAATTTCATCTAGTCACTTCCATCATGTTGGTTTGATTCACGTTCGCTACTTTGGTAATTTTATATGTGGGTGGACCAGTGTTTGGGTGTTGTTCTTACTTGACAAACCTCCCACTTATGATTAACCCCCTCGCAAGAATCCACAACTATGAGAAAATTACTAAGATAAAATCTAACCATAGGATTAAACATTTGGATCCAAATCGGTCCCTTACGAAGTAGCACATAAACTGGGGTTTAAGCATCTGTCGCTCTAGAAACCCATCATATAATAACTACTCCACAATGCATTCCCTTAGGCCCAAAGATGGTGAAGTTCCATGTAGTCGACGTTCACATGACACCACTAAGGGAATCACAACATACATATCATCAAAATATCGAACACATATCAAATTCATGTGATTACTTGCAACATGACTTCTCCCGTGACCTCAAGAACAAAAGTAACTAATCAAAAATGATATTCATTCTCAAGATCATATGGGTATTAAATAGCATAATGGATCCGAACATATAATCTTCCACCAAATAAACCATATAGTAATCAACTACATGACGTACTCAACACTACTAGTCACCCACAGGTACCAATTTGAGGTTCCGGTACAAAGAATGAACACAAGAGATGAACTAGGGTTTGAGATGAGATGGTGATGTTGAATATGTTGATGGAGATTGGCCTCCCAAATATGAGAGGGTTGTCGATGATGACAATGTCTTCGATTTCCCCCTCCGGGAGGGAAGTTCCCCCAGCGGAATCACTCCACCGGAGGGCAAAAGTGCTCCTGCCCAAGTTCCGCCTCGAGACGGTGGCGCTCCATCCCAAAAGTCCTTTCCTTATTTATTTTTCTAGGTCAAAATGACTTATATACCAGAAGATGGGCACCGGAGGTGGGCTGGGCTGCCCACCACCCACCAGGGCACGCCTGGGGGGCTGGCGCGCCCTGGTGTCTCATGGGCACCTGGCAGCCCCTTCTGGTAACTCTTTTCTCCAGTATTTTTTATTTATTCCAAAATAAATCTCCATAAAATTTCAGCTCATTTGGAGATGTCACTACCGCAGGATGGTCCAAATGCGACAGTCGAATCAGAGACCCTTCGATGAAACTGTGTGTGATGCATCAATCACAAACGGTGATGTAATAAAACCGTCAAAAAAGATGCAAAACATTTGCGATCGCGGTGACATCAAACATGGTTCATATTGGAGTTGTGTGTGCTATTCAGGCAAACGGTTAATCCAGAAGAACTGTTTGCGATGAGGCAAAACAACATAAATGGGCAGCCAGATGAGGGTGTTTGCGATATACGGCATACAGTTCACTTGGATGAATTGTGTGTCATTAGGCAACACAATAGAAATGGTTTAACTGAACAAGATGTGTGTGATACGAGGCAAACAGGTCCGTAACCAGGAATGTGTGTGTCGGTGCAACAAACCCTGGGTCTGTTGACCAACTGTGCACATGCACAAGATCAAGATTGAAGCACCAGCTCAAGGAAGTGATTGAAGGACCAAGAGGTTTGGAGAACCAACATGTAGTTAAGGAGAACCAAGGCTGAGCCTAAGGAGTAGGATATCGGCAAGAGAAGGGCCTCCCTTCCGGGGAGGCGAGCCCGGCAAGGGCCGAGACCACCACCAGAAGCAAAGCAACCAAGGCTCCCTGGCAGGGCCTGCCGGGGCTCGCGGGGCAGAACCACCCCACCAACCACTCAAGCACGACCCACATCGTCAATCAGTGTGGTGTCAAGCCGCAAGATGGTTAAGTGACGGCCATTCGCCACATGGCGGCCATTTCCTACAAAGAAGCCTACATATGACACCCGTCCTGCGACGTGTCAAGAGAACAGGAGCAGAGCTGGCAAGATAGCCCGGCAGGCCTTGCCGGACGCCCAGTGATGTGGCACTAAGTGGTGCATTTAATGCACCCTGTCAGCCCATGGAGTTAGGTATGATAGCATTGTTTGCTATCATATCAGTGAATAATGACCACTTTGCCACTGTGGTGACCCCTTATTCTATAGAAGGAGGCCCATGGCACTCGTATGAGGGGTTAGAAGGTTGGAAAGTTGACAACCCAAGCCACCACATAAATGTAGTTTCCGCGGGCAAATCTTGTCGGGCAAGTGTACTACGCACCACCACATCCATTCCTCCATCAATCCACTAAAGAAGGAGTAGTGTCTTATGCCTCACGGTGGCCTGAACCTGGGTAAATCGATTGGCTGCTCTCTACCGCGCAGTCGTGCGCTGATCTGCTCTTTGTGCAACGTGTCATCCCCCTGCCAAACCAGCAAAGGGCCACCAGGTCCCATAGGTGGCCGCGGAAATCCCGTGACATCTTTGGCGCGCCCGGTAGGGGAGCACTTGCGTGAACCTGAAAGTGCACGCTGCGCGTCATCTTCATCGCCATCTTCATCTTCGACAGCGCCATCGACCATGGCGCCCAAGAAGAAATCTGGCACCTCATCCCATCCTTCCACCTCAAAGGCTTCCCCGCCGGTGGCCTCCAAAGCTGCGGGGAAGACGGGAGCTCACGAGGATGTGGACGCTGCTGGGCGCGCAGTTGGAGCGGGTGGCACTGTTACCGCTGCCCCACGGCCGACACGGGGGCCATAGCTATCGGAGGAGAAAAACATCAGCAACGTCTCGACGGTCGAGCTTCGCATGGTACAGGCGAGGGGGCCACTCCGTCCGTGCCCCCTCCTCTAACCGATGAGCACAGCCGCAACAACAGTGTTCGGTCCAAGGCGAGCCATCGCCCTCCGATCGCACCCATCGCGGGAACGGCCGCGGCGCATGTGCCTCCTCCCGGACGAGCCAGCCAGGCTGCTGCGCTCGACGGAGCTGCTGATCTTCGAGCACCACCGATGCGTGACCCCACTGCCCCGATGGTCGTTCCACCGCAGCGTGGGCGCGGTGCCGTCGCCGTCACCGTTGGCACCACCCGGAGCCAGGCGACGGTGCGGTCGACGTCATCGACATCCATGCCACGCATGGTGATAACCCACAAGTATAGGGGATCGCAACAGTTTTCGAGGGTAGAGTATTCAACCCAAATTTATTGATTCGACACAAGGGGAGCCAAAGAATATTCTCAAGTATTAGCAACAGAGTTGTCAATTCAACCTCACATGGAAACTTAATATCTGCAGCAAAGTATTTAGTAGCAAAGTAATATGATAGTAGTGGTAACAGTGGTAAAAGTAACAGTAGCAGTTTTGGTTTTATAGTGATTGTAACAGTAGCAACGGAAAAGTAAATAAGCGAAGAACAATATATGAAAAGCTTGTAGGCATTGGATCAGTGATGGAGAATTATGTCGGATGCGGTCAATCATGCAACAGTTATAACATAGGGTGACACAGAACTAGCTCCAGTTCATCAATGTAATGTAGGCATGTATTCCGAATATAGTCATACGTGCTTATGGAAAAGAACTTGCATGACATCTTTTGTCCTATCCTCTCGTGGCAGCGGGGTCCTATTGGAAACTAAGGGATATTAAGGCCTCCTTTTAATAGAGTACCAGACCAAAGCATTAACACATAGTGAATACATGAACTCCTCAAACTACGGTCATCACTGGTAAGTATCCCGATTATTGTCACTTCGGGGTTAACGGATCATAACACATAATAGGTGACTATTGATACGTCCATTTTGCATCATGCTTTTATGTCGATATTTATTGCATTATGGGCTGTTATTACACATTATGTCACAATACTTATGCCTATTCTCTCTTATTTTACAAGGTTTACATAGAGAGGGAGAATGCCGGCAGCTGGGATTCTGGGCTGGAAAAGGAGAAAATATTAGAGACCTATTCTGCACAGCTCCAAAAGTCCTGAAACTTCACGGAAGGCATTTTCAGAATATGTAAAAAATACCAAGCGCAAGAAGTTCACCAGGGGGGCACACCCTGCCCACGAGGGTGGGGGGCGCGCCCCCTACCTCGTGGCCCCCCTGGTGGCCCTCCGATGTCCATCTTCTGCTATATGAAGTCTTTCGATGAGAAAAAAAATCAGAAGCCATCTCCTCGGACGAAACTCCACCGCCACGAGGTAGAACCTTGGCGGAACCAATCTAGGGCTCCGACAGAGCTGTTCTGCCAGGGAAACTTCCCTCCGGGAGGGGGAATCATCGCCATCGTCATCACCAACGCTACTCTCATCAGGAGAGGGCAATCTCCATCAACATCCTCATCAGCACCATCTCCTCTCAAAACCCTAGTTCATCTCTTGTATCCAATTCTTGTCTTCAAGTCCGGGATTGGTGCTAGTAGGTTGCTAGTAGTGTTAATTACTCCTTGTAGTTGATGCTAGTTGGTTTATTTGGTGCAAGATCATATGTTCAGATCCTATATGCATATTAATACCCCTTTGATTATGAACATGATTATGCTTTGTGAGTAGTTACATTTGTTCCTGAGGACATGGGAGAAGTCTTGCTATTAGTAGTCATGTGAATTTGGTATTCATTCGATATTTTGATGAGATGTATGTTGTCTCTCCTCTAGTGGTGTTATGTGAACGTCGACTACATAACACTTCACCATTATTTGGGCCTAGAGGAAGGCATTGGGAAGTAATAAGTAGATGATGGGTTGCTAGAGTGACAGAAGATTAAACCCTAGTTTATGGTTGCTTCGTAAGGGGTTGATTTCGATCCATATGTTTCATGCTATGGTTAGGTTTACCTTAATACTTTTGTTGTAGTTGCAGATGCTAGCAATAGAGGTTAATCATAAGTGGGATGCTTGTCCAAGTAAGGATAGTACCCAAGCGCCGGTCCACCCACATACCAAATTATCAAAGTACCAAATGTGAATCATATGAACGTGATGAAAACTACCTTGACGATATTCCCATGTGTCGTCGGGAGCGCTTTTCTCTATATAAGAGTTTGTCCAGGCTTGTCCTTTTCTACAAAAAGGATTGGGCCACCTTGCTGCACTTTATTTACTTTTGTTACTTGTTGCTAGTTACAAATTATCCTATCACAAAACTATCTGTTACCAATTATTTCAGTACTTGCAGAGAATACCTTCCTGGAAACAGCTTATTATTTCCTTCTGCTCCTCGTTGGGTTCGACATTCTTACTTATCGAAAGGACTACGATAGATCCCCTATACTTGTGGGTCATCAAGACTCTTTTCTGGCGCCGTTACCGGGGAGTGAAGCGCCTTTGGTAGGTGGAATTTGGTAAGGAAAAATTTATATAGTGTGCTGAAATTTACTGTCACTTGTTACTATGGAAAGTAATCCTCTGAGGGGCTTGTTCGGGGTATGTTCACCCCGACCAGTAGAGCAAAGAGTTTCTCCTCAACCTACTGAACCTACTGAAAATGAAAATGTCTGCTTCTAAATTCCTTCGGGTATGATAGAAAAACTGCTCGCTAGTCCTTTTGTAGGAGATGGAACAAAGCATCCCGATGAGCACTTAATATATGTGGATGAAGTTTGTGGATTATTTAAGCTTGCAGGTATACCCAGAGATGTTGTTAAGAAGAAGGTCTTCCCTTTATCTTTGAAGGGAGATGCATCGACATGGTATAGGCTATGTGATGACACGGGGTCATGGAATTACCAACGATTGAAATTGGAATTTCATTAGAAGTTTTATCATATGCATCTTGTTCATTGTGATCGCAATTATATATATAATTTTTGGCCTCACGAAGGAGAAAGCATCGCTCATGCTTGGGGGAGGCTTAAATCAATGTTATATTCATGCCCCCAATCATGAGCTCTCAAGAGAAATGATTATTCAAAAAATTTATGCTCGGCTTTCTGATAGCAATCGCACCATGCTTGATACTTCTTATGCTGGCTCTTTTATGATGAAGACTATTGAATTCAAATGGGATTTATTGGAAAGAATTAAATGCAACTCTGAAGATTGGGACCTCGACAAAGGTAAGGAGTCAGGCATGACACCTAGGTTTGATTGTGTTAAATCTTTTATGGATACCGATGTTTTCCGTAAATTTATCACTAAATATGGACTTGACTCTGAGATAGTAGCTTATTTCTGTGAATCTTTTGCTACTTATGTTGATCTCCCCAAGGAGAAGTGGTTTAAATATCATCCTCCCATAGAAGTAAAAGTATCTGCACCTATTAAAGTAGAAGAAAAGACTATCACTGATAATGATCCTATTATTCCTACTTCTTATGTTGAGAAACCACCTTTCCTTGTCAGGATAAAGGATCATGCTAAAGCTTCAACTATGGTTCATAAAAGCAATATTAAATCTTATACACCTTCTGAGCAAATTAAAGTTGAACCTGATATTGCTATTGTTAAAGATCTCTTGTCTGATAATATTGATGGGCATGTTATTCATTTCCTTGATGAGACTGCTAGAATTGCTAAACCTTGTGCTAAAGATAAAAACAGACCTGTGGTAGGCGTGCCTGTTATTTCTGTTAAAATAGGAGATCACTGTTATCATGGCTTATGTGATATGGGTGCTAGTGCTAGTGCAATACCTTACGCCTTATACAAAGAATTTATGCATGATATTGCACCTGCTGAGATAGAAGATATTGATGTCACAATTAAGCTTGCCAATAGAGATACTATTTCACCAATGGAAATTGTTAGAGATGTTGAAGTCTTGTGTGGGAAAACTAAATATCCTGCTGATGTCTTGTTCTTGGTTCCCCACAAGATAGCTTTTGTCCCATTATATTTGGTAGACCCTTCTTAAACACTGTTAATGCTAAGATAGATTGCAAAAACGATGTTGTTATCATCGGTTTAGATGATATGTCTCATGAATTTAATTTCTCTAAATTTAGTAGACAACACCGTGAAAAGAATTACCTAGTAATGATGAAATTATTGGTCTTGCTTCTATTGCCGTACCTCCTAGTGATCCTTTAGAACAATATTTGCTAGACCATGAAAATGATATGTTTATGAATGAAAGAAGGGAAATAGATGAAGTATTCTTTAAATAGAGACCCATTCTAAAACACAATTTGCCTGTTGAAATCCTAGGGGATCCTCCTCCACCCCAAGGGTGATCCCGTGTTTGAGCTTAAACCATTGCCTGATACTCTTAAATATGCTTATCTTGATGAGAAAAAGATATATCCTGTTATTATTAGTGCTGACCTTTCAGAGCATGAGGAAGAGAGATTATTGAAAACTCTGAAGAAGCACCGTGCTACTATTGGGTATACTCTTGATGATCTTAAGGGCATTAGTCCCACTCTATGTCAACATAAAATAAATTTGGAAGAAGATGCTAAACCAGTTCGTGATCATCAACGACGGCTGAATCCTAAAAATGAAGGAAGTGGTAAGAAAGGAAATACTAAAGCTCCTTGAGGCAGGTATAATTTATCCCGTTGCTGATAGTCAGTGGGTAAGTCCTGTCCATTGTGTCCCTAAGAAGGGAGGTATTACTGTTGTTCCCAAAGATAAAGATGAACTGATTCCTCAAAGAATTATTACAGGTTATAGGATGGTAATTGATTTCCGCAAATTAAATAAGGCCACTAAAAAGGATCATTACCCCTTACCTTTTATCGATCAAATGCTAGAAAGATTATCCAAACATACACATTTTTGCTTTCTAGATGGTTATTCTGGTTTCTCTCAAATACCTCTGTCAGCCAAAGATCAATCAAAGACTACTTTTATTTGCCCTTTTGGTACTTTTTCTTATAGACGTATGCCTTTTGGTTTATGTAATGCACCTGCTACCTTTCAAAGATGCATGATGGCTATATTCTCTAACTTTTGTGAAAAGATTTGTGAGGTTTTCATGGACGATTTCTCCATCTATGGATCTTCTTTTGATGATTGCTTGAGCAACCTTGATCGAGTTTTGCAGAGATGTGAAGAAACTAATCTTGTCTTGAATTGGGAAAAGTGTCGCTTCATGGTTAATGAAGGTATTGTCTTGGGGCATAAAGTTTCTGAAAGAGGTATTGAAGTTGATAAAGCCAAGGTTGATGCTATTGAAAAGATGCCATGCCCCAAGGACATCAAAGGTATAAGAAGTTTCCTTGGTCACGCCGGATTTTATAGGAGGTTCATTAAGGACTTCTCAAAAATTTCTCGGCCTCTGACTAATTTATTACAAAAAGATATACCATTTGTTTTTGATGATGATTGTGTAGAAACATTTGAAATACTTAAGAAAGCATTGATCTCTGCACCTATTGTTTAGCCACCTGATTGGAATTTACCCTTTGAAATTATGTGTGATGCTAGTGATTATGTTGTAGGTGCTATTCTAGGGCAAAGAGTTGATAAGAAATTAAACGCTATTCAATATTCTAGTAAAATCCTAGACAATGCTCAAAGAAATTATGCTACTACTGAAAAAGAATTCTTAGCAGTTGTATTTGCTTGTGATAAGTTCAGACCTTATATTGTTGATTCTAAAGTAACTATTCACACTGATCATGCTGCTATTAAATATCTTATGGAAAATAAAGATTCTAAACCTAGACTTATTAGATGGGTTCTCTTGCTACAAGAATTTGACTTACATATTGTTGATAGAAAGGGAGATGAGAACCATGTTGCAGACAACTTGTCTAGGTTAGAAAATGTGCTTGATGACCCACTTCCTTTTGATGATAGCTTTCCTAATGAGCAATTAAGTGTCATAAATGCTTCTCATACTGCTCCATGGTATGGTGATTATGCTAATTACATTGTTTCTAAGTTTATACCACCTAGTTTCACATACCAGCACAAGAAAAAGTTCTTCTATGATTTGAGGCATTACTTTTGGGATGACCCACATCTTTATAAAGGAGTAGGTGGTGTTATTAGACGTTGTGTACCTGAGCATGAACAGGAATAGATCCTACGCAAGTGTCACTCCGAAGCTTATGGAGGACACCATGCTGGAGATAGAACTGCACATAAGGTATTGCAATCTGGTTTTTATTGGCCTACTCTCTTCAAGGATGCCCGTAAGTTTGTCTTATCTTGTGATGAATGTCAAAGAATTGGTAATATTAGTAGACGTCAAGAAATGCCCATGAACTATTCACTCGTTATTGAACCATTTGATGTTTGGGACTTTGACTATATGGGACCTTTTCCTTCCTCTAATGGATATACACATATTTTAGTTGTTGTTGATTACGTTACTAAGTGGCTAGAAGCTATTCCAACTAGTAGTGTTGATCATAACACTTCTATTAAAATGCTTAAAGAAGTTATTTTTCCAAGATTTGGAGTCCCTAGATATTTAATGATTGATGGAGTTTCACATTTTATTCATGGTGCTTTCCGTAAAATGCTTGCTAAGTATGATGTTAATCATAGAATTGCATCCCCTTATCACCCTCAGTCTAGTGGTCAAGTAGAATTGAGTAATAGAGAGCTCAAATTAATTTTGCAAAAGACTGTTAATAGATCTAGAAAGAATTGGTCCAAGAAACTTGATGATGCATTATGGGCCTATAGAACTGCATATAAAAATCCTATGGGTATGTCTCCGTATAAAATGGTTTATGGAAAAGCATGTCACTTACCTCTCGAACTAGAACACAAGGCATATTGGGCTATTAAAGAGCTCAATTATGATTTTAAACTTGCCGGTGAGAAGAGGTTATTTGATATTAGCTACCTCGATGAATGGAGAACCCAAGCCTACTAAAATTCCAAGTTGTTTAAAGAAAAAGTTAAAAGATGGCATGATAAAAGGATACAAAAGCGTGAGTTTAATGTAGGTGATTATGTATTGCTATACAACTCTTGTTTAAGATTTTTTGCAGGAAAACTTCTCTCTAAATGGGAAGGTCCTTACGTTATCGAGGAGGTCTATCGTTCCGATGCCATAAAAATCGACAACTTCCAAGGCACAAATCCGAAGGTGGTGAACGATCAAAGAATCAAACATTATATCTCTAGTAATCCCATAAATGTTGAAACCAATGTTATTGAAACCGTAACCCTGGAGGAATACATAAGGGACACTTTCCGGAACGTTTCAAACTCCGAAAAGGAATAGGTATGTGGTACGGTAAGTAAACCGACTCCAAAACAGTTTTAAGGCAATATTTCTCCATTTTGGAATATTTAGAAAAATAGAAAAATAAGAAGCAGTCCGGGAAGGACATGAGGCCCATACCAGGTACTCAATTCTTATTTGTTGGTGAAGAAGGTGATGGTTTTGTTGATGGCGTAGGCTTGTTCCTTAATTTGCACTTGAGGACAGAATTTTGGTCCCTTAGGTCCTCGATCTCCTGTTCCAGGCTCAATATCTTTTTGCATAGTTCCTACCTGTTTTCCTCCAAGAGGCGAAAAGGGATAAACTCGATCTTAGGTTTCTTTACTCTATCCGGGAGGCTTGACTTTTTGAACTCCACATGCATGTCCCCAGGTTGAGGTAGTGGGACTTCATCTTCATCTGAGCTCGTCTCCTCCTTTCCCTTGGGTTCATAGTCCTCTTCTTTTTCCGTAGTCCAACCACAATGCTCCACATCCCCATAGACCTTAGGATCTGCAAGGTAATCAGCCACATAGCTTTCTCCTTCCTAATCCTAGGACGACATGTTGCTCTGTCCGCAGCAGGACAGCTCAAAACAAATACAAGAGATATTTGCATGATACGAGAGTCAAAACCTCCAGGAAATTATATAATGAATTTTTACCAACCAAAATACGTAACATGTAAGAAAACGGAGTCCGGAGAGCGCACGAGGTGCCCACGAGGTAGGGGGCGCGCCTAGTAGGGTAGGGCGTGCCCTCCACCCTCGTGGAGGCCTCGTGTCCTTCCCGGATTGCTTCTTATTTTCTATTTTTCTAAATATTCCAAAGCGGAGAAATATTGCCTTAAATACTGTTTTGGAGTCGGTTTACTTACTGTACCACATACATATTCCTTTTCGGAGTCAGAAACGTTTCGGAAAGTGTCCCTTATGTATTCCTCCGGGGTTACGGTTTCGATAACATTGGTTTCAACATTTATGGGATTACCAGAGATATAATGTTTGATTCTTTGACCGTTCACCACCTTCGGATTTGTGCCTTCGAAGTTGTTGATTTTTATGTCACCGGAATGATAGACCTCCTCGATAACGTAAGGACCTTCCCATTTAGAGAGAAGTTTTCCTGCAAAAAATCTTAAACGAGAGTTGTATAGCAATACATAATCACCTACATTAAACTCACGCTTTTGTATCCTTTTATCATGCCATCTTTTAACTTTTTGTTAAAACAACTTGGCATTTTCATAGGCCTGGGTTCTCCATTCATTGAGTGAGCTAATATCAAATAACCTCTTCTCACTGGCAAGTTTAAAATCATAATTGAGTTCTTTAATAGCCCAATATGCCTTGTGTTCTAGTTCGAGAGGTAAGTGACATGCTTTTCCATAAACCATTTTATACGGAGACATACCCATAGGATTTTTATATGCAGTTCTATAGGCCCATAATGCATCATCAAATTTCTTGGACCAATTCTTTCTAGATCTATTAACAGTCTTTTGCAAAATTAATTTGAGCTCTCTATTACTCAATTCTACTTGACCACTAGACTGAGGGTGATAAGGGGGTGCAATTCTATGATTAACATCATACTTAGCAAGCATTTTACGGAAAGCACCATGAATAAAATGTGAACCACCATCAGTCATTAAATATCCAGGGACTCCAAAGCTTGGAAAAATAACTTTTTTAAGCATTTTAATAGAAGTGTTATGATCAGCACTACTAGTTGGAATAGCTTCTACCCACTTAGTAACGTAATCAACAGCAACTAAAATATTTGTATATCCATTAGAGGAAGGAAAATGTCCCATATAGTCAAAGCCCCAAACATCAAATGGTTCAATAACGAGTGAATAGTTCATAGGCATTTCTTGATGTCTACTAATATTACAAATTCTTTGACATTCATCACAAGATATGACAAACTTACGAGCATCCTTGAAGAGAGTAGGCCAATAAAAACCAGATTGCAATACCTTATGTGCAGTTCTATCTCCAGCATGGTGTCCTCCATAAGCTTCGGAGTGACACTTGCGTAGGATCTGTTCCTATTCATGCTCAGGTACACAACGTCTAATAACACCATCTACTCCTTCTTTATAAAGATGTGGGTCATCCCAAAAGTAATGCCTCAAATCATAGAAGAACTTTTTCTTTTGCTGGTATGTGAAACTAGGTGGTATAAACTTAGCAACAACGTAATTAGCATAATCAGCATACCATGGAGCAGTATGAGAAGCATTTATGACATTTAATTGCTCATCAGGAATGCTATCATCAATAGGAAGTGGGTCATCAAGCACATTTTCTAACCTAGACAAGTTGTCTGCAACGGGGTTCTCAGCTCCCTTTCTATCAACAATATGTAGGTCAAATTCTTGTAGCAAGAGAACCCATCTAATAAGTCTAGGTTTAGCATCTTTCTTTTCCATTAGATATTTAATAGCAGCATGATCAGTGTGAATAGTTACTTTAGAATCAACAATATAAGGTCTGAACTTATCACAAGCAAATACAACTGCTAAGAATTCTTCTTCAGTAGTAGCATAATTTCTTTAAGCATTATCTAGGGTTTTACTAGCATATTGAATAACGTTTAATTTCTTATCAACTCTTTGCCCTAGAACAACACCTACAACATAATCACTAGCATCACACATAATTTCAAAGGGTAAATTCCAATCAGGCGGCTGAACAATAGGTGTAGAGATCAATGCTTTCTTAAGAATTGCAAATGCTTCTACACAATCATCATCAAAGACAAATGGTATATCTTTTTGTAATAAATTAGTCAGAGGCCGAGAAATTTTTGAGAAGTCCTTAATGAACCTCCTATAAAATCCGGTGTGACCAAGGAAACTTCTTATACCTTTGATGTCCTTGGGGCATGGCATCTTTTCAATAGCATCAACCTTGGCTTTATCAACTTCAATACCTCTTTCAGAAACTTTATGCCCCAAGACAATACCTTCATTAACCATAAAGTGGCACTTTTCCCAATTCAAGACAAGATTAGTTTCTTCACATCTCTACAAAACTTGATCAAGGTTCCTCAAGCAATCATCAAAAGAAGATCCATAGACGGAGAAATCGTCCATGAAAACCTCACAAATCTTTTCACAAAAGTCAGAGAATATAGCCATCATGCATCTTTGAAAGGTAGCAGCTGCATTACATAAACCAAAAGCCATACGTCTATAAGCAAAAGTACCAAAAGGGCAAGTAAAAGTAGTCTTTGATTGATCTTTGGCTGACACAGGTATTTGAGAGAAACCAGAATAACCATCTAGAAAGCAAAAATGTGTATGTTTGGATAATCTTTCTAGCATTTGATCGATAAAAGGTAAGGGGTAATGATCCTTTTTAGTGGCCTTATTTAATTTGCGGAAATCAATTACCATCCTATAACCTGTAATAATTCTTTGAGGAATCAGTTCATCTTTATCTTTGGGAATGACAGTAATACCTCCCTTCTTAGGGACACAATGGACAGGACTTACCCACTGACTATCAGCAACGGGATAAATTATACCTGCCTCAAGGAGCTTTAGTATTTCCTTTCTTACCACTTCCTTCATTTTTAGGATTCAGCCGTCGTTGATGATCACGAACTGGTTTAGCATCTTCTTCCAAATTTATTTTATGTTGACATAGAGTGGGACTAATGCCCTTAAGATCATCAAGAGTATACCCAATAGCAGCACGGTGCTTCTTTGGAGTTTTCAATAATCTCTCTTCCTCATGCTCTGAAAGGTTAGCACTAATAATAACAGGATATATCTTTTTCTCATCAAGATAAGCATATTTAAGAGTATCAGGCAACGGTTTAAGCTCAAACACAGGATCACCCTTGGGTGGAGGAGGATCCCCTAGGATTTCAATAGGCAAATTGTGTTTCAGAATAGGTTCCTGTTTAAAGAATACTTCATCTATTTCCCTTCTTTCATTCATAAACATATCGTTTTTCATGGTCTAGCAAATATTGTTCTAAAGGACCACTAGGAGGTACGGAAATAGAAGCAAGACCGATAATTTCATCCTTACTAGGTAATTCTTCTTCACGGTGTTGTCTACTAAATTTAGAGAATTCGTGAGACATATCATCTAAACCGATAGTAACAACATCCTTTTTGCAATCTATCTTAGCATTAACAGTGTTTAAGAAGGGTCTACCAAATATAATGGGACAAAAGCTATCTTGTGGGGAACCAAGAACAAGAAAATCAGCAGGATATTTAGTTTTTCCACACAAGACTTCAACATCTCTAACAATTCCCATTGGTGAAATAGTATCTCTATTGGCAAGTTTAATTGTGACATCAATATCTTCTATCTCAGCAGATGCAATATCATGCATAATTTCTTTGTATAAGGCGTAAGGTATTGCACTAGCACTAGCACCCATATCACATAAGCCATGATAATAATGATCTCCTATTTTAACAGAAATAACAGGCATGCCTACCACAGGTCTGTTTTTACCTTTAGCACAAGGTTTAGCAATTCTAGAAGTCTCATCAAGGAAATAAATAACATTCCCATCAATATTATCAGCAAGAGATCTTTAACAATAGTAATATCAGGTTCAACTTTAATTTGCTCAGAAGGTGTATAAATTTTAATACTGCTTTTACGAACCATAGTTGAAGCTTTAGCATGATCCTTTATTCTGACAGGGAAAGGTGGTTTCTCAACATAAGAAGTAGGAACAATAGGATAATTATAAATGATAGTCTTTTCTACAACTTTAATAGGTGCATCTACTTTTACTTCTATGGGAGGATGATATTTAAACCACTTCTCCTTGGGGAGATCAACATAAGTAGCAAAAGATTCACAGAAAGAAGCTACTATTTCAGAGTCAAGTCCATATTTAGTGCTAAACTTACGAAAAACATCGGTATCCATAAAAGATTTAACACAATCAAACCTAGGTGTCATACCTGACTCCTTACCTTTGTCGAGGTCCCAATCTTCAGAGTTGCGTTTAATTCTTTCCAATAAATCCCATTTGAATTCAATAGTCTTCATCATAAAAGAGCCGGCACAAGAAGTATCAAGCATGGTGCGATTGCTATCAGAAAGTCGAGCATAAAAAAATTGAATAATCATTTCTCTTGAGAGCTCATGATTGGGGCATGAATATAACATTGATTTAAGCCTCCCCCAAGCTTGAGCAATGCTTTCTCCTTCGCGAGGCTAAAAATTATATATATAATTGCGATCACGATGAACAAGATGCATAGGATAAAACTTCTGATGAAATTCCAATTTCAATCATTTGTAGTTCCATGACCATGTATCATCACATAGCCTATACCATGTCAATGCATATCCCTTCAAAGATAAAGGGGATACCTTCTTCTTAACAACACCCCGGGGTGCACCTGCGAGCTTAAATAATCCAAAAACTTCATCCACATATATTAGATGCTCATCAGGATGCTTTGTTCCATGTCCTACAAAAGGATTAGCTAGCAGTTTTTCTATCATACCCGAAGGAATTTCAAAGAAGACATTTTCATTTTCAGTAGGTTCAGAAGGTTGAGGAGCAACTCTTTGCTCTACTAGTTGGGCTGAAGATACCCCGAACAAGCCCCTCAGAGGATTACTTTCCACAGGAACAAGTGACAGTAAATTTCAGCACACTATATAAATTTTTCCTTACCAAATTCCACCTACCAAAGGCGCTTCACTCCCCGGCAATGGCGCCAGAAAAGAGTCTCGATGACCCACAAGTATAGGGGATCTATCATAGTCCTTTCGATAAGTAAGAGTGTCGAACCCAACGAGGAGCAGAAGGAAATGATAAGCGGTTTCCAGCAAGGTATTCTCTGCAAGTACTGAAATAAGTGGTAACAGATAGTTTTGTGATAGGATAATTTGTAACGAGCAACAAGTAACAAAAGTAAATAAAGTGAAGCAAGGTGGCCCAATCCTTTTTGTAGCAAAGGACGAGCCTGGACAAACTCTTATATAGAGAAAAGCGCTCCTGAGGACACATGGGAATATCGTCAAGCTAGTTTTCATCACGTTCGTATGATTCGCGTTCGGTACTTTGATAATTTGGTATGTGGGTGGACCGGTGCTTGGGTACTGTCCTTACTTGGACAAGCATCCCACTTATGATTAACCTCTATTGCAAGCATCCGCAACTACAACAAAAGTATTAAGGTAAACCTAACCAGAGCATGAAACATATGGATCCAAATCAGCCCCTTATGAAGCAACGCATAAACTAGGGTTTAAGCTTCTGTCACTCTAGGCCCAAATCATGGTGAAGTGTTATGTAGTCGACGTTCACATAACACCACTAGAGGAGAGATAACATATATCTCATCAAAATATCGAACGAATACCAAATTCACATGACTACTAATAGCAAGACTTCTCCCATGTCCTCAGGAACAAACGTAACTACTCACAAAGCATATTCATGTTCATACTCAAAAGGGTATTAATATGCATATAGGATCTGAACATATGATCTTCCACCAATTAAACCAACTAGCATCAACTACATGGAGTAATTAACACTACTAGCAACCTACTAGCACCAATCCCGGACTTGCAGACAAGAATTGGATACAAGAGATGAACTAGGGTTTTGAGAGGAGATGGTGCTGATGAAGATGTTGATGGAGATTGCCCTCTCCCGATGAGAGGAGCGTTGGTGATGATGATGGCGATGATTTCCCCCTCCCTGAGGGAAGTTTCCCCGGTAGAAAAGCTTTGCCGGAGCCCTAGATTAGTTTCCCTAAGGTTCCGCCTCGTGGCGGCGGAGTTTCGTCCGAGGAGATGGCTTATGATTTTTTCCTCATCGAAAGACTTCATATAACAGAAGATGGACATTGAAGGGCCACTAGGGGGCCCACAAGGTAGGGGGCGCGCCCAGGTGGGTAGGGCACGCCCCCCACCCTCGTGGGCAGGGTGTGGCCCCCCTGGTGAACTTCTTGCACTCAGTATTTTTTATATATTCTAAAAACGTCTTCCGTGAAGTTTCAGGACTTTTGGAGCTGTGCAGAATAGGTCTCTAATATTTGCTCCTTTTCAAGCCCAGAATCCCAGCTATCGGCATTCTCCCTATTTATGTAAACCTTGTAAAATAAGAGAGAATAGGCATAAGTATTGTGACATAATGTGTAATAACAGCCCATAATGCAATAAATATCGATATAAAAGCATGATGCAAAATGGACGTATCAGACGTATCAATTCCCCCAAGCTTAAAGCTTTGCTTGTCCTCAAGCAATTCAGTTGATAAACTGAAAGTGATAAAGAAAAACTTTTACAAACTCTGTTTGCTCTTGTTGTTGTAAATATGTAAAGCCAGCATTCAAGTTTTCAGCAAAGATTATGAACTAACCATATTCACAATAACATTTAGGTCTCATGTTTACTCATATCAATGACATAATCAACTAGCGAGCAATAATAATAAATCTCGGATGACAACACTTTATCAAAACAATCATAATATGATATAACAAGATGGTATCTCGCTAGCCCTTTTTGAGACCGCAAAACATAAATGCAGAGCACCTTTAAAGATCAAGGACTGACTAGACATTGTAATTCATGGTAAAAGAGACCCAGTCAAGTCATACTCAATGCAAACTAACAGTAATACATGCAAATGACAGCGGCGCTCTCCAACTGGTGCTTTTTAATAAGAGGATGATGACTCAACATAAAAGTAAATAGATAGGCCCTTCGCAGAGGGAAGCAGGGATTTGTAGAGGTGCCAAAGCTCAATTTTGAAATAGAGATGAATAATATTTTGAGTGGTATACTTCCATTGTCAGCATAGAAACCGAGAGATCTCGATATCTTCCATGCTACACACATTATAGGCGATTCCCAAGCAGAATGGTAAAGTTTATACTCCCCCACCACCAACAAGCATCATTCCATGGCTTGCCGAAACAACGGGTGCCTCCAACTAACAACAGTCCTGGGGGAGTTTTGTTTGCAATTATTTGGATTTGATTTGAGCATGGGACTGGGCATCCCAGTGACTAGCCATTTTCTTGTGAGTGAGGAGCGGAGTCCACTCCTCTTGAGAATAACCAGCCTAGCATGGAGGATACAAACAACCCTAGTTGATACATGAGCTATTCGAGCATACAAAACAGAATGTTTATTTGAAGGTTTAGAGTTTGGCACATACAAATTTACTTGGAACGGCAGGTAGATACTGTATATAGGTAGGTATGGTGGACTCATATGGAATAACTTTGGGGTTTATGGAATTGGATGCACAAGCAGTATTCCCGCTTAGTACAAGTGAAGGCTAGAAAGAGACTGCGAAGCGACCAGCTAGAGAGCGACAACAGTCATGAACATGCATTAAAATTAATCAACACCGAATGCAAGCATGAGTAGGATATAATTCACCATGAACATAAATATCATAGGGGCTATGTTGATTTTGTTTCAACTACATGCGTGAACATGTGCCAAGTCAAGCCATTTGAATCGTTCAAAGGAGGATACCACCCTATCATACCACATCACAACCATTTTAATAGCATGTTGGCACGCAAGGTAAACCATTATAAACTCCTAGCTAATTAAGCATGGCATAAGCAACTATAATCTCTAATTGTCATTGCAAACATGTTTCATTCATAATAGGCTGAATCAGGAATGATGAACTAATCATATTTACAAAAATAAGAGAGGTCGAGTTCATACCAGCTTTTCTCATCTCAAATAGTTCATCATATATCATCATTATTTCCTTTCACTTGCACGGCCGAATAGTGTGGATAATAATAATAGTGCACGTGCATTGGACTAAGTTGGAACCTGCAAGCATTCAATACATGGGAGAAGACAAGGTAATATGGGCTCTTTGTTAGATCAACAATAATACATATAAGAGCCACTCAACATTTTCATTATGGTCTTCTCCTCTCGACCCCCAAAGGAAAGAAAAGAAACAAAACAATTTACACGGGAAAGCTCCCAACAAGCAAAAGAAGAACGAGAAATCTTTTTGGGTTTTCTTTTTAATTACTACTACTACAGGCATGGAAACTAAACTAACTAAAAGCTACAACTAATTTTTTGGGTTTTTCTGAAGGTTTTTCAAACACACAAGAGAAAGCGAGAAAATGAAAATAAACTAGCATGGATGATACAATGAAAAAGTATGAGCACCGACAACTGGCATGAGTGTGTGAACATGAATGTAATGTCGGTGGGAGATATGTACTCCCCCAAGCTAAGGCTTTTGGCCTAAGTTGGTCTATGCCCATGGATGGCCTGGTGGATATCCGAAGTTGAAGCTGGGTTCGTACTGAGATGCATCAGCTACTGCCTGAAGTGCTGCAGCCTTGAGGCGAGCTGCCTCCGTCCTCCTCTCGTACTCATCCGCCTCCTCCCTAGTTATAACATATCTCCTTTTTGCCTGAAAGTCAAAGAAAGCAGGAGCAGGGAGAGCGACGTGATAGGTGTGTCGTCTGTCAAAGATTAGTCCGTACTGGAGGGACTGATTGTTCCTCTCAACGAACTGATGACGAACCATAGCATCATAATCTAAATAAGCAGGAGGCAACTCAATATCATATCCACATATGGGTATCTCAAGAAAATCAGCTAAACGGGTTGCATAAATTCCACCAAAGAAATCTCCATTAATTTTGTTATTATGCATCCTACGTGCAACAATGGCCCCCAAGTTATATTGTCTATCTCCTAATACAACACTCTTGAGAACACTAAGATCTGGAACACACATGTGGCATGCCTCATCCTTACCATTTATTCATCTACCTATAAAGAGAGCAAAATAATGTATAGCAGGAAAATGAATGCTCCATATGGTAGCTTGCGTGATTTCCCTAGATTCCCCCACAGTGATACTAGCGAGAAAATCTTTATATTCGGATTTACGAGGTTCACTAACATTACCCCACTATGGGAGTTTACAAGCAGTATTAAAATCTTCTAAGTCCATGGTATAAGATTTATCATAAAGGTCAAACATGACAGTTTGAGAATTGCGTGATGATGTAAATTCAAACCTTCTCACAAAGGAATCAGTGAGGTAGTAGTACTGACGGCACTTATCTGCCTCGAAGCTCTCAAGATCAGCATTACGCACATATGCGTCAAATTCCTCCTTGATTCCTGCTCGAACCATGAAGTCCTCTGACGGCCATTCACAAGGCCGCACTTGAGCCTCCCTTGGTAGTTCATTGTCCGGATCGCGTATTGTGGGTCTGGGTCCTTGCTTCCTTGAGGAACCACCTTGGTACATTTTCCTAAACATATTTCTTCCTCTGAAAAATTTCCGAAACTTTTAGTGACTCAAAATAAAAATGAACCAAACTCAACAAAATTGATAGCAACTACTCCTACAAGTGCCTAGAGGCTATATCATGCATTAAAACTACTTTTGACCACATAAATTTGACATGCAAGCTCAAGAACAAGGTCACCTAAGCAGAAAATAATTTCAATAAATAAATAACTAGAACAAAAACTAATTGGACCATTGGAGGAGTCACATACCAAAGAACAATCCCCCAAGGCAGTTTTGTGAGAGGAGCTTTGAGCAAGGAGATCAAAATGGCAGCAAGATGAGCAAGAACTCGGGCTTGAGCTGGCTAGTGATTTTTTCTGGAGCAAGACGAAGTGTGTGGGTGCAAGGATAAGTGGAGAGGACCCACGTGGGGTCCACGAGGCAGGGGGAACCTCGTGGGCATGTGGCTGCTCCCCCTGTTGTGTCCTCAGTGCCAGATATTCTCAAATATTCTAAAAAATAATATTTAATTTTCAGGGCATTTGGAGAACTTTTATTTTTGGGGTATTTTTTATTGCATGAGTAATTCGGAAAACAGACGGAAAATACTATTTTTGCTTTATTTAATATAAATAACAGAAAGTAAAAAGAGGGTACAGAGAGTTGTGCTTTCTAACTTCATCCATCTCATGCTCATCAAAAGGAATCCACTAACAAGGTTGATCAGGTCTTGTTAACAAACTCATTTCGAATAACATGAAACCGGAGAAATTTCAAATAACACTAGGTTACCTCAACGGGGACATGCACATCCCCAACAATAAGAATATCATATTTCTTCTTGACAGTAGGAAGAGGAAATTTGAAACCTCCAATAGTGATTATTGAAATTTTTCCAATAGAATGGATACTATGGACTTGGGGTTGTTTCCTCGGAAAGTGCACCGTATGCTCATTACCATTAACATGAAAAGTGGCATTGCCTTTGTTGCAATCAATAACAGCCCCTGCAGTATTCAAAAAGGGTCTTCCAAGAATAATAGACATACTATCGTCCTTGGGAATATCAAGAATAACAAAGCCCGTTGAAATAGTAACGTTTGCAACCACCACAGGCACATCCTCACAAATACCGACAGGTATAGCAATTGATTTATCAGCCATTTGCAAAGATATTTCAGTAGGTGTCAACTTATTCAAATCAAGTCTACGATATAAAGAGAGAGGCATAACACGAACACCGGCTCCAAGATCACATAAAGTAGTTTTAACATAGTTTCTTTTAATAGAGCATGGTATAGTTGGTACTCCGGGATCTCCAAGTTTCTTTGTATTCCACCCTTCAAAGTATAATTAGCAAGCATGGTGGAAGTTTCAGCTTCCGGTATCTTTGTTTTATTAGTAACAATTTCCTTCATGTATTTAGCATAAGGGTTCATTTTAAGCATATCAGTCAAACGCATACGCAAAAAGATAGGTCTAATCATTTCAGCAAAGCGCTCAAAATCCTCATCATCCTTTTTCTTGGATGGTTTAGGAGGAAAAGGCATGGGTTTCTGAACCCATGGTTCTCTTTCTTTATCGTGTTTCCTAGCAACGAAGTCTCTCTTATCATAATGCTGATTCTTTGATTGTGGGTTATCAAGATCAACAGCAGGTTCAATCTCTACATCATTACCATTGCTAGGTTGAGCATCAATATGAACATCATCATTAACATTATCACTAGGTTCATGTTCATTACCACATTGTGTTTCAGCATCAGAAATAGAAATATCATTGGGATTCTCAGGTGTGTCAACAACAGGTTCACTAGAAGCATGCAAAGTCCTATCATTTTTATTTTTCTTCTTCTTAGAAGGACTAGGTGCATCAATATTAGTTCTCTGAGAATCTTGCTCAATTCTCTTTGGGTGGCCCTTAGGATACAAAGGTTCCTGAGTCATTTTACCCCCTCTAGTCATAACTATAATAGCATTATCATTTTTCTTATTATTTAATTCATTGAGCAAATCATTCTGAGCTTTAAGTACTTGTTCTACTTGAGTGGTAACCATAGAAGCATGTGTACTAATAAGTTTAAGTTCACCTTTAACTCTAGACATATAATCACTCAAGTGTTCAAGCATATCAGCATTGTGTTTCAATTGTCTTCCAACATAAGCATTGAAATTTTCTTGTTTGACCATAAAGTCATCAAACTCATCCAAGCATTGGCTAGCAAACTTAGTAAATGGAATTTCACATTTATCAAATCTATAGAGAGAATTTACCTTTAATACCAGTGTCAGGTTATCAAGACCATGTATTTCTTTAATAGGCGGTAAATGCTTAACATCTTCAGCTTTAAAACCTTTTTCTTTCATAGATTTTTTTGCCTCTTGCATATCTTCAGGACTGAGAAATAGCATACCCCTTTTCTTAAGAGTTGGCTTAGGAGTTGGTTCAGGAAGTGTCCAATTATTTTCATTAGTCAACATATTATTCAATAACAATTCAGCTTGATCAACAGTTCTTTCCCTGAAAACACAACTAGCGCAACTATCCAGGTAGTCTCTGGAAGCATCGGTTAGTCCATTATAAAAGATATCAAGTATTTCATTTTTCTTGAGAGGATGATTAGGAAAAGCATTAAGTAATTTGAGAAGCCTCCCCCAAGCTTGTGGGAGACTCTCTTCTTTAATTTGCACAAAATTATATATTTCCCTTAAGGCAGTTTGTTTCTTATGAGCGGGGAAATATTTAGCAGAGAAGTAATAAATCATATCCTGGGGACTATGCACACAACCAGGATCAAGATAATTAAACCATGTCTTAGCATCACCCTTTAATGAGAATGGAAACAACTTAAGGATAAAGTAATAGCGACTTTTCTCATCATCTGTAAATAGGGTGGCTATATCATTTAATTTAGTAAAATGTGCCACAACAGTTTCAGATTCATAGCCATAAAAAGGATCAGATTCAACCAAAGTAATTAACTCAGGATCGACAGAGAAATCATAATCCTTATCAGTAATAGAGATAGGTGAAGTAGCAAAAGCAGGGTCATATTTCATTCTAGCATTCAAAGACTTTTCTTTGAGCTTAGCTAATAATTTCTTAAGATCAGATCTATCATTGCAAGCTAAGTCTCTAGCAGTTTCTTCATCCATAACATAACCCTCGGGCACAACAGGCAATTCATATCTAGGGGGAGAATCTTCATCGTCACTTTCATCAATATTATCAGTTTCAGTAATTTCATTCTCTCTAACCCTAGCAAGTTTTCATCAAGAAGTTCACCTAGTGGCACAGTATTATCAAGCATAGAAGTAGTTTCATCATAAGTATCATGCAAAGCAGAAGTGGCATCATCAATAATATGCAACATATCAGAATAAATAGCAGGTGTAGGTGTCGCAAGTTTACTCAAAACAGAAGGTGAATCAAGTGCAGAGCTAGATGGCAGTTCCTTACCTCCCCTCGTAGTTGAGGGAAAAATCTTGGTTCTTTGATCTTTCAAGTTCTTCGTAGTGACCAGCAGATATAAATCCCAAGTGACTCAAAGAATAGGGCTATGCTCCCCGACAACGGTGCCATAAAATAGTCTTGATAACCCACAAGTATAGGGGATCGCAATAGTTTTCGAGGGTAGAGTATTCAACCCAAATTTATTGATTTGACACAAGGGGAGCCAAAGAATATTCTAAAGTATTAGCAGCTAAGTTGTCAATTCAACCACACCTGGAAACTTAATATCTGTAGCGAAGTATTTAGTAGCAAAGTAATATGATAGTAGTGGTAACAGTGGTAAAAGTAACGGTAGCAGTTTTGGTTTTATAGTGATTGTAACAGTAGCAATGGAAAAGTAAATAAGCGAAGAACAATATATAAAAAGCTCATAGGCATTGAATCGGTGATGGAGAATTATGTGGATGCGGTCAATCATGCAACAGTTACAACATAGGGTGACACAGAACTAGCTCCAGTTCATCAATGTAATGTAGGCATGTATTTCGAATATAGTCATACGTGCTTATGGAGAAGAACTTGCATGACATATTTTGTCCTACCCTCCCGTGGCAGCAGGGTCCTATTGGAAACTAAGGGATATTAAGGCCTCCTTTTAATAGAGTACCGGACCAAAGCATTAACACATAGTGAATACATGAGCTCCTCAAACTACGGTCATCACCGGTAAGTATCCCGATTATTGTCACTTCGGGGTTAATGGATCATAACACATAATAGGTGACTATAGACTTGCAAGATAGGATCAAGAACTCACATATATTCATGAAAACATAATAGGCTCAGATCTAAAATCATGGCACTCGGGCCCTAGTGACAAGCATTAAGCATAGCAAAGTCATAGCAACATCAATCTCAGAACATAGTGGATACTAGGGATCAAACCCTAACAAAACTAACTCGATTACATGATAAATCTCATCCAACCCATCACCGTCCAGTAAGCCTACGATGTTATTACTCACGCATGGCGGTGAGCATCATGAAATTGGTGATGGAGGAAGGTCGATGATGGCGATGGCGATGGATTCCCCTCTACGGAGCCCCGAACGGACTCCAGATCAGTCCTCCTGAGAGAGTTTAGGGCTTGGCGGCGGCTCCGTATCGTAAAATGCAATGAATCCTTCTCTTTGATTTTTTTCTTCCCGAAAGTGAATATATGGAGTCAAGGTGGACGTCGGTGGATCATCAGGGGGCCCACGAGGCAGGGGGCGCGCCCAGGGGGTAGGCGCGCCCCCACCCTCGTGGACAGGGTGTGGGCCTCCTGACGTGGATTCTTCTTCCAGTATTTTTTACATATTCCAAAATAATCTCCGTTGATTTTCAGGTCATTCCGAGAACTTTTATTTCTACACAAAAATAACACCATGGCAATTCTGCTGAAGATAGCATCAGTCCGGGTTAGTTCCATTCAAATCATGCAAGTTAGAGTCCAAAGGGCAAATGTGTTTGGAAAAGTAGATACGACGGAGACGTATCACACGGCCACGGAGGCCATGGCGCGAGCTCAGTTATTACTAAGGCTCCCACCAGTAGCCAAGCAGATGGATGAGTGGCGCACCACCATCGAAAGCCCGATCGGTTTTGCCGAAGCTGGGGGCTCATGGCGAGCTAGCCCACTGCAACCTCCCCAAGCAACAGCCACCGCCCGCGCCAGTAGCCGTACGAAGGGGGGCGTCCCCATGGTTCAGTCCCTACCACGGCAGCCGGCGAGGACGCGGAAGAATCAAGACCCCGACGACGCCTCGATGGCCTCTTCTGACCCTCGAGCACGTCCAGGCCAACATCGAACCCCGGAAGACAGGTAACGGGAGGACGCGTGCGTCGTCGCCGAACGGCGCTGCAACGATCCCTGCCAGGCCGACGGGTGCGACAGCCTCAACGTCGACGAGCCTGCGCTCGGTGTTGGCGGGTGCCTACCCTTCGAGGTTGGCTGCCCTGCCTTTACACGGGAGATGCGGAAAGTCCGTTGGCCATTCGTTCGCACGTTCAAGCCAGGGATACCTGAGAAGTACGATGGGAGGCTGAACCCGGCAGAGTTCCTAAGCATCTACACCAATGCTGTTCAGGCTGTCGAGGGAAGAGATGAGAAGGTGTTCGCCAACTACTTCCCTTTGGCCCTCAAGTCCAATGTGAGGTCTTGGTTGATGCACCTGCCGGAGAACTCCATTTCGTCATGGGCAGACCTGTGCCATGAGTTCATCGGTGCCTTCACCGGTGGCCACCAAGAGCCCGGTAGGCCCAGCGACCTGCAGCTTCTCCAGCAGAAGGAAGGAGAAACCCTCCGTAAGTATTTGCAGAGATTCAGTAGAGTTCATAGAAATATTCCAAATATCCATACGGCAGCTGTTATAGCAGCTTTCTAGTCTAATGTGCGCAACCGCCGCATTCGTTCCAAAATGAACATGCGGTTGCCCAAGACTATGAAAGAACTATATACACTAGTGGATAAATGTGCCCGGATGGAAGAAGGAAGGAAGCTGCCCTGAGAGGAAGATTGCATTAATGTTGATTCAGAGGATGAGGATGAATCAACCAGTCAGAGGAAGGGCAAGAAGCATAGTAAGAAGCCAAGAGATAAGTCAGTGATGACTGTGGAAGGTTCAGGCACACCTAGTACCAGCAAGAAGGCCAAGGCTGAGACCCCCGGCAAGGAAGCCACCGCGTGCCTTGCCTACCGAGAGGCCGCTGCCACGGAAAAAGTTGGGAAAGGTGATGGGTCGTACTGCAAGATCCATCGGACCAAGGGCCACGACCTTCAGGAGTGTTATCAGGTTGAGCAGCTTGTCAAGAGACAGAGGGCAGAGTATGATAAGCGCGATAAGGAGAAAGGTCAGAATGCTGCTGGCGGTAAGGGCCGAGGCGGTGAAGCAAATCGCCCGGCAAGCCCTTTCGGAGCCAAGAATGGCCCGCTAGGGGCCAAGAGAAGGAGACCTGTGATGATGTCAGTGATGGAGGGGATGAAGAGGAAACTAGTGAGCAGGAATTTCAGAAGGCCACTAACGCTCTATGCATTGATGGAGGTGCATCTTTGCACACCTCTCATCGCTGACTCAAGCGATGGGCAAGAGAGGTCAATGTTGTGGAACCAGCGCCAGAGGCCCGGAAGCCACTCAAGTGGCCCCGCACGCCCATCATCTTTGATGAGGAGGATCACCCTTGCCGCACCATGATGGTAGGGTGCTTGCCGTTGTTGGTCTCCCCGACAATTTGCAACCTCAAGGTCACAAAGATGTTAGTGGATGGCGGGGCCGGGTTGAATCTGATTTCCCCAGCAGTTATCAACAAGCTTCAGATAGGAGAAGAGGAGCTAGAGGCCGCCGACACGTTTCAAGGGGTTAACCCTGGCAGGAGTCATCCTAAGGGGAAGATCACGTTGCCGGTGACGTTTGGGGGAGAGTTGAACTTTCGGACTGAGAAGATTGTGTTTGATGTGGTTGATCTCCCCCTGTCGTACAATGGGATTCTTGGACGACCAGCCCTGGTCAAGTTCATGGCAGCATCCCACTATGCTTACAACACCCTGAAAATGCCTGGGCCACTGGGAGTCCTCACTATCCCGTCAGATGAGAAGGACGCAATTATCTGTGTGCACAAGATGTATCAGGATGCAGTCGCAACAAAGGCCGTGGTGGCAGCAGTTCCCGCCAAGTAAAGAAGAGAGACTGTAGGACCTCCGGCAAGGAGTCCGGGAAGCGTGCCCCCTCCGAGTGCACGGCACCCGCTGACGATGTGTTGGAGTGTTCCAACAGCAAGAGATCCAAGGTTGTTGCACCTCGAGTGAAGAAGGTCCCGGTAGGGCTGGCTGGCGTTGATGGTACTTTCACTATCAGCGCCACCCTCGATGACAAATAGGAGAGCACGCTCATTGCCTTCCTGCGGGCGAATATCGATGTGTTTGCTTGGCAACCATCTGATATCCCCGGTGTTCCCAGGGAGGTAATTGAGCACCACCTTGCTGTCTGCCCACATGCCCAACCCGTCAAGCAGAAAGTACGGAAGCAGCCCTTGGAGAGGCAGCAGTTTATTGCTGAAGAGATCAGGAAGTTGGAAGCAGCTGGTTTGGTCAGAGGAGTACTGCATCCTACATGGTTGGCAAATCCAATAGTGGTCCGGAAAGCTAATGGGAACTGGAGGCTTTGTATTGACTTCACAGACCTCAACAGAGCTTGCCCGAAGGACCCATTTACCTTGCCACGCATCGATTAGATCATGGACTCTACTTCGGGATGTGATTTGCTCTCCTTTTTGGATCCATACTCAGGATATCATCAGATCTTCATGTCCACGGAAGATGAAGAAAAGACATCATTCATCACTCCATGTGGTACGTACTGCTTTGTCCGCATGCCGTTCGGATTAAAGAGTGTCGGGTCCACTTTTGCTAGAGCAGTCTAGATTGGTTTTGAGCCACAATTACACAGAAATATAGAAGCCTATATAGGTGATATCATGGTCAAGACCAAGGATAAGGCCACCCTTATCCAGGATTTGGAGGAAACATTTTCTAATCTGCCCAAGATCAATCTGAAGCTTAATCTGGAGAAGTGTGTGTTTGGTGTTCCCACCGGCAAGCTACTTGGGTTCTTCGTGTCCCATCGGGGTATCGAAGCCAACCCTGACAAGATCAAGGCCATTGAGCAGATCCAAGCGCCAAGGACAGTTAAGGATGTGAGGCGCTTCATGGGATGCGTTGCCGCACTGAGCAGATTCATCTCCAAATCTGTCGAGCATGCCCTACCGTTCTTCAAGGTTTTGAAGAAGGCAGGACCTATGAAGTGGACCCTGAAAGCAGATGCAGCTCTGCAAGAGTTGAAAGCCTACCTATCGTCTGTGCCTACCTTGGTTGCACCCAGACCCCAAGAACCCTTGTTGTTATACTTGGCGGCAACCAATCAACTGGTCAGTGCAGCTTTGGTAGCGCAGCGAGAGGTGGATGAAGCAAAAAGTGGCCAGGCCACGGCAGAGTCTGAAAGGGGTCAGGACAGCAGTGAGCACGACAACGAGAGCAACCCCAAGGACGCGGCAAGGAAGAAAGTGGTGCAGCGCCCAGTGTACTTCGTCAGCTCCTTATTACTGGGGGCTAGATTGAGGTACTCTGGCATGCAAAAGTTGATCTTTGGTCTCATTATGGCCTCAAGGAAACTACGCCACTACTTCCAAGCCCATGAGATCATGGTTGTCACTCGTTTCCTGTCGCAGAGGATACTCCGAAACCCTAAGGCAACTAGCAGAATAGTGGAATGGGCTTTGGAGTTATCCAGCTTTGGTTTGAAGTTTGAGAGCACTTCAAGCATTCAGAGCAGGGCATTGGCGGAGTTTATTGTGGAATGGACGCCAACCCCTGATGAGGAAAGGACAGAGGCAACTCTCCCCGGTAAGGAATCCCCCCAAGAATGGATTATTTATTTTGATGGTGTTTTTTTTCCTACAAGGAGCAGGGGCTGGCATGCTTCTTGTTGCCCCCTCTGGGGAGCACTTGAAGTACGTCGTCTAGATGCACTTTGCCCGGGAAGAAGCCACCAACAATACAGCAGAGTATGAAGGACTCCTTGCCGGGCTCAGGATTGCAAAAAAATTGGGAATTAAGAAGCTAATCATTTGAGGAGATTCACAACTTGTGGTGAGACAAGTAAACAAGGATTACCAAAGCCCATTGATGGAAGCATACGTTGAGGAAGTAAGGAGATTGGAGGAGCACTTTGACGGGCTGCAAACAGAGCATGCCCCCCATGCGGAAAACAGCATAGCTGATCACCTGTTAAAGTATGCTGCGCAGAAGCTTCCTGTGGAACCAGGAACTTTTGTTCTCCATCTCTCTCAACCCTCCATATCACCAGCCACAATGGCCCGGAAAAGGAGAAAGATGGACTACGGTAAGCCTATCCCAGCAGAGCCATGCGCCCCCGGCAGAGACCCTGCCAGAAACAACTCCTCACAGCCTGCCGGACCACCCCCTCCAGCCGGGCCTATGGACCCCGCGAACGAGGCTGGTGCTCCCGCAGCCGAGGATGTGCCGCTAGTCCTTGTTGCCGAGCCTTAGGCTCCCACTTGGGCAAGGCACATTGTCCGCTTCCTCCAAACCGAAGAACTCCCTGGCAATCATGATGAAGCTGAAAGAGTAGTCCGGAGGGCCAGTATGTATCAGTTTGTCCATGACACTCTGTACAGAAGAAGGGCCAACGGTGTGAAATTGAAGTGTGCTTGCCGGGAGGATGGAAAGGAACTGTTGGCTGAGATTCACACAGAAATGTACGGCTCACACATTGGATCAAGGGCATTAGTTGGGAAAGCATTCCGACAAGGATTCTATTGGCCCATAGCCCTCCAAGATGAAGGTGAGCTCGTCACGAAATGTGAACCTGTCAGTTCCATTACAAGAGAACACACCTGCCTGCCCAAGCCCTTTAGACAATCCCTCTATCATGGAAATTTTCGGTCTGGGGGCTCGATATCCTCGGCCCCTTCCCCCGAGCAATCGGGGGCTTTGAATTGTTGTTCGTTGCCATCGACAAGTTTACAAAGTGGCCGGAAGTGACTGTTGTGAGAAAGGTGACTGCTCAGTCAGCTATCAAGTTCATGAAAGAATTGGTGTGCAGTTTTGGAGTTCCGGCAAGGATCATCACAGACAACGGCACCCAGTTCACAAGCCACGCCTTCATGCAATATGTTTGTACCCTTGGATGCAAAATCTCATTCGCTTATGTGGCACACCCCCGGAGCAACGGACAAGCTGAGAGGGTGAACGCTGAAGTGCTTCATGGACTCAAGACAAGAACTTTTGATACACTACAGAAGCACGGCAGGCGGTGGATCGAGGAGCTGCTGGTAGTTCTCTGGTCCCTCAGAACGACACCTAATCGAGCTACCGGGCAGACTCCCTTCTCCCTGGTCTACGGGGCAGAAGCAGTTATCCCCACGGAACTCATTTACAGGTCTCCTCAAGTGCTTGCCTACGATGAAGTAGCACAAGATCAGCACCAGCGTGACGATGTTGTGCTACTTGAGGAGAACCGTCTCATGGCTGCTACGCGTGCTGCACGCTACCAGCAAGCCATGCGTCGCTATCATAGCTGCAGGGTTCACGCTCGGTATTTTGAGGAAGGTGACCTTGTCCTTAGGCGCGTTCAGTCTGCCAAGGGTACAAACAAGTTATCACCAAAGTGGGAAGGCCCTTACCGGGTGGTACGAGTCACCAGACCTGGCACAGTCCGTCTAGAGACCGGAGATGGCACATAGTTGCAAAACTCATAGAATATTCAGCATCTCCGTAAGTTCTACCCGTAAGGCGCGGAGCCCGGCAGCCACCCATTGTACATGACCTTGCTGAAGTTGCATGTAACCCCCTGTACAAGCCGGGGCGATGACCCCGTGTGAGATAAAATAAAGAAGCGCTGTAGGGGGGCAACTAAGATTGCATGCATGCACAAGCACATTCAGATCATTGCATACACATTTCATGAGCATTTGCATATGCATATAGATAGGACTGCATCCTGCATTCATTCTCATCTACATGGAGTTGTGGGTTCCTGCCGTGAACTTGACTTTGACAAGGGACGAGAAGATTGCACAACACCATGGTCCCCGGCAAGCCAAACAGATAAGTTCGCCTGTTGTCCGTTAGTGTTCTGTAAGCTATAATTTGTGCATAGAGAAACCTCGCCGCTCTCTTGAAACTAGGGTGCTACCATCCTTGGCTCGAACGCTGCTTCGGCCTGGATGGTCGCAGTGACCCTTGATGGAAAGGGAGTGAGCGGGGGGCTGGCGCCTCGGTCTGTTCCCCGACAGATATGATTCTCCGACAGACGAAAAAGGTGCCGGCAGGATATCCTGTCGGGAAAACTTGTTTAACTACAATAAAGAGGCACTCCACCTCTGCATGGATCTATACATGCACGAGTTCTCGGCAAGGTTTATCTCTTTCATTAATATGTGAATACAAGTACAAGCATTACAGAACACAAAGATGGACTCGAGAGATTACATGATTTGAGTTAAAATTTGGCAAGTACCAAACGATTTAAGATTGAAAAGAGATAAAAACCCAAAAACTCATATTTTCCTTTCTCTGCTCCTTTTCCCAGGGAATCAAAGCAAGAGGGAAAGGAGAATAAAAGGAGCATTGGGGGAGGGGCGGTGACGAAGGGATCAGCAGAGCGGTCGTCTGCCGCGATCCGCAGGTGGCGTGCCCCAGGAGCTGCGCAAGGTGATGAGCAAGGCCCGTCGCCCTTCCCCTAAACAAAGAGAAGAAAGGGAAAAAGGGGGAAGGGACAAAGACGGTAGTGGCATCACCCACAACGGGCATGCAATGCTACCATCGCCTCAACAGGCTCGACAGAGCGCTCCTCATCGACATCAGCCTCAAGACCTCCGGGAGGGGCAATGCTGGGATTACAAATGATCTCCAGCCCCTCCTCCCGGACAAACATTGGAGAGAACAAAGTATTCGCCGCCCAAGGACCAGGCTCACTCCCCAAGCATCAACACCAGCGTGAGGATGCCTCGAAAAAGGGCCCGGGGGCTGGCCCCAGGCTTCCTTCTCAAGCATGACCAGCAGAGATCGAAGATGAGGAGAGGAGGACCACGGAAATGGATGACTCCGCCCTCCTCCGCTCCTCCCCTTTTATAGGCCGAGCGGGGAGGGCAGTGGCTCCATCCACGGGAGATCACCGCCCTCCTCCACCAATTCAAGGAAGGCGGGCCCTTTCCCAAGATACTTTCCCATGACATGTGCCTCCATTACCTACCCCATGTGGTGCATGCTGCATACATGGCTAAGGATAAGGGCGTGCTGTGGGAAGAGTAAATTGGCAGTTTCAACCACGTGCGTTGAAGTCATTCACGGGCCATTACTGGAGCAACCCCACCACTATTGCTTTATGTTGCACACGGGAAAACCGGAAACTGGTCCAGAATCAAGACCGAAGAAGCATCAACGGAAGACTCAAGGGGTAAACCCCTTCAGCAACCTTGCATGTGCACTATTAGGCCCTACTGTTGGGGAACGTAGTATTTCAAATTTTTCCTATGATCACGCAAGATCTATCTAGGAGAAGCATAGCAACGAGCGGGGAGAGTGTGTCCACGTACCCTCGTAGACCAAAATAGGAAGCGTTTAGTAACGCGGTTGATGTAGTCGAACGTCTTCGCGCTCCAACCGATCCAAGCACCGAACGTACAGCACCTCCGCGTTCAGCACACATTTAGCTCGATGACGTCCCTCAAGCTCTTGATACAATTGCGGACGAGGGAGAGTTCTGTCAGCACGACGGCCTGATGACTGAAAGTGCGTTATATCGACTAGAGGGGGGGTGAATAGGCGATTTTTATGAAATTCTTCACTGAGGAATTTGCCGGTGAGGAAATTCCTTAGCGAAGAACTACTAGCAGCGGAATAAGTACTCAAAAGTAAACATAACAGAATACAAGCATAGTCATCATGATGAAATGAAGACAGGCACAGAGTACAGGAAGCGCAATCACAGGATAACACAGGATGAAGACAAACAGACTGAAGAAATTGAACTGAGGAAATTGAGAAAGTCTTCAGTCAAAGTCTTCAAACACAGATACGAACAAACACACAGCATAGTTATGAGGAAATGAAAGAGTTGAGGAAATAGAACCAGTAAGCTTGGTGAAGACAATGATTTGGTAGACCAGTTCCAACTGCTGCTCAGTTGTACGTCTGGTTGGAGCGGCTGAGTATTTAAACTCGAGGACACACAGTCCCGGACACCCAGTCAAGGACACTTAGTCCAAGAAACCCAGTCCTCACCGTATTCTCCTTGAACTAAGGTCACACAGAACTCGTCCAATCACTCGTGGTAAGTCTTCAGGCGACTTCCAAACCTTCACAAACTTGGTCACTCGGCGATCCACAATTCCTCTTGGATGCTCTAGACCATGACGCCTAACTGTCTGGAAGAAGCACAATCTTCAAAGGTAACAAGCGTCGGATCCACTCAGGATCAATCTCTTCAGTGATGCTCAATCACTTGGGGTTTGTAGGTGTTTGGGTTTTGGGTTTTTGGTTTTTCCTCACTTGATGATTTTCGCTCAAAGTCCTCAGAGGATGGGTTGCTCTCAAATGACAAGTGTCAGTTTCTCTCGGAGCAGCCAACCAGCTAGTGGTTGTAGGGGCGGCTATTTATAGCCTAGGGAGCAGCCCGACATGATAAGACATAAATGCCCTTCAATGATATGACCGTTAGGTGGATAGATATTTTGGGACAGCTGGCGCATAGCACAGCAACGGTCGGAATTTTGAGTAGCAAAATCCTCAGGGCTATCATGTTCCTCACTGTGTAGGCAATCCGCACTGGCGAATTCCTAACTCCTTAGTCAGGACAAATTCCTCAGAGACCAGAAGAACTTCATCTCTGTCACTGAAGAAATTGACTGAACTGTATGAGATTTCCAATGGCTTCACTCGAAGGGATTGGTAGGTGTAGGATTTTGAATTGAGCATCACATGGAAATTTTTCCTTAGTATTTCCTCGACCCCCTTTAACAGTACAGTGTTTCCTATGACTCAAGAAAGAGAAAAACAAAACTATGAAAACGAAAGTCTTCAAGCTTCATATTCCTCACGTGAATATCAAGTCTTCACGGACACACCGATTTCTTCACTTTCAAAGTCTTCATGAAAGTCTTCAGAAATACCAAAATCTTCAGTCGAAGATATTCATTTTTAGGGGTTGACTTTTCCTGTAAATATCAAACTCCTCATAGACTTATAGACCTGTGTACACTCGCAAACGCATTAGTCCCTTAACCTATAAGTGTTCAATACACCAAAATCACTAAGAGGCACTAGATGCACTTACAATCTCCCCCTTTTTGGTGATTGATGACAATATAGGTTAAGTTTTCAACGGGGATAAGCATATGAAGTGTAACTACTGATATTGAGGAATTTGATTGCAAGATATAGAAGAACTCCCCCTGAAGATGTGCATAGTGAGGAATTTGCCTTTGAAGCAATGCACACTTGAAGAGTTGAATCACGGGGATCTCCACCTATATCTTGTAATTCATACACGCATTTAACATATAATATGAAGAATTTGAAATGCATGATGAAATACGGTGCCTGATGAAATTCAGCATGCGTGCAATAATATTAACGAGGAATAAGCATGCAGAATAGTGCATCAAAAGTATCATAGCACAGTGCATCAAAAGTATCAGAGCACCATCGGGTTTAATATTACAACTCGATCCAATAAAGTTTTAGAAGAACCAGAGTTGTAACTTAGCAAATAAAAAACGCCCATATAGTAGACCCGCTTGAAGACTAACTCATATTTCTCCCCCTTTGTCATCGAATGACCAAAAGGATCGACAATGAGGACTAACGCCCCTGAAGATAATCATGTTGATGAAGGAGCGCCAGTGTTGTTGGGGTCGTTTGTTGATGTAGGGCCTGCCACAGTGTCGTCCAAATCTTCATGTTCATCACTGTCGCGCGATGAAGAAAATGAGCTAGCCACCAGAGAAGGAACTTGGACCTTCTTGAATTTCTTCGGTGGAGGTGCAGACCAGTCAAAATCTTCTTTGAGACCCATGTTCTTCAGATCTTCTTCACCATATAGATGTGACAGGATTGCCCAGGTGCGACCGAAGACTTGATGGAGGTAGTAGTGGTTTTTCTTCACTGCATTGTGTGTGGCAATCATGTTGTGAAGAAGTGAATCAAACTGACGCTTAACCCATTTGTGATTTCGATCCACCTTCTGGTGAAGACTAAGAAGAAGTTCACAGTCAGTCATCACGCGCGGAGCAGTGGCTTGAGGAGTGGACTTAGGTGCATTGGCAGAGTCATGTGTGGCAGAGTCATCATTGGTGGAATAAGATGCAGCTTTGCGAAACTGAGCATCCAATGGACGAATGCCTTCATCAATTACAGCTGGTGCCTTGCCCTTTCCATCAACGGAGGAATGTGCCTGCTTGAGGACTTCAATTGGGGGCAAGTAGCTGAGGTGATTCTGGAAATCAGCTTTGTAGTTGAGTGAAGACCTTGTCCTGAGGAATCTCATAATCCAAGGTGCATAAGGCTTCAGCTCAAACGGAGACAGTGCAACATTGGCCATATTGCTCATGAAGAAATCGTGATAATTGACAGGAATGCCATGAACGATGTTGAATACCAGATTCTTCATGATGCCAACAATTTCCTCATCAGATGAGTCGTGGCCTTTGATGGGACTGATTGTCCTTGTAAGAATACGACAGACAGTTCTGGGCACGCACAGCAATTCCTTCACGGGGAATTTGGTTCGTGGTGCCTGACCTGGTTTCAAAGGCTTCATAATCACCTGCATGTAATGATGTGTGAGCTCATGTTCACTGTAGATGCAGCGAGCTTCTTCAAGGGGAGGACTGAGTGGTAGAGCACGAAGCAATTCAGAGGCTGGTGTAGTGTAGTGAGTGTTTTCAGACATCCACTCCAGCACCCATGAATTCACATCTTCAGCATCTCCGGTGATGTGCAGCGTTGCATAGAATTGAAGAATCAGTTCTTCATTCCAATCGCAGATGTCAGAGAAAAAGTTGAGCAGTCCAGCGTCGTGAAGAACACTGAGGACTGGTGCGAAGCACGAGAGAGATTCCATATGCATGTGAGGAATATGCTCATGGTAGATGATTTTCTCCTTGTTGAACAGCACTGAGGAATAGAAATTTGCTTGACTGGCAGTCCAGAAACGCCTCTTCCTAATGCGAGAACAGTCATATGGGTTGTAATCTTTGAAAAATATGTGCTCGCCGAAGAAATCATCAGCCTTGAACTTTTGCTTGCGTGAGAAAGGATCCTTTGGCTTCGGTAGAGGAGTGTCAGTGAGTTGCATCACGACCTCAGGAATCTCAATCGCAGGTTCTTCAGGCTGAGGAATTTCTGGTTCCTCCTCAATGGTAGTCTGCGTCGTTGGTTGTTCAGCAGCAGCAGTTTCTTTAGCGCTAGTGGTTGGAATTTCCTCATGGACAGATGCAGTGGGATGAGTTTCTTTAGAGCCCATGTGAACAGTTTGTGTGGGGGACTAAGGAATTTGCTGTAGAGGGGTGAACATTGGAGAGTTTGGATGCTGACTTTCCTAGAATTCATCACTGATTACGGGTGTGGAGCAGCCAATGTCCACATCTTCATCTTCCATTTCTTCAACGCCAGCCTCTTCAGCTGTGAACTGAGGCATAGGCGAGGAGATGATAGGTGTTGAAGGGATCGCATCCACTTCAATTTCTTCATCCAACGGTTCAGACGAAGCAGCAAAAAGAGTTTCTTCATCAGATCCGCTGGGGATCACATATTCTTCATCAAAAGGAACAAGGTCCTTTGATGGCCTGGTTGAGATGGGAACAACATCAATCGGATTTGCAAACGAACTTGTCATAGGCTTCATTTTCTTCGGAGCTGAATAATCTGAAGCAGCCGATGCTTTCCTTTTCTTCACTGCAGCACGCTCTGCAGCCTTGGTCTTCTTCACATCTGATGCAGATGGAAGGATTGGAGTTGAAGTTGGTGCAGGAGCAACTGAGGAATCTGGTTGACTTTCTTCAGGCACAACTGATGCAGTAGCCCTGAGTTCTTCAGTTTCTTCAGGCACAACACTAGTGGGTGCCCTGGCAATTTCTTCAGCGGCTGGAATGCAGTCATCAGCCCTGGAACTCACATTATCTTCAGTAGCCTAATTATCATCAGCGGTGCTGGCATTTTCTTCAGTAGGCTGAGCAGATGCTTTAGCCTGAGGAATTTCCTGTTGCGTTGGGGCTGCAACATTGGAAATGAAGTTATTCGCAAGTTTCACAAAACGAACCTTGGCTCCAAGCCAATCAGAGCGATATGTGTCAAAGTTATCACTGAGTTTCTTAATCTCAGTCTGAATAGTGACAAGTTCTTCAGTTGTCATAGAGACAACATTTTTCTTCAGATAGCACTCTTTCTTATACTGCGCTTTCTTGATCTGCCTGGCCTTCTCAAATTTCCACTTTTCTTCTTGAATGAAGTGGGTCAGCATGTGACTCTGGCCAGGAGTCAGCTTGAAGTCAGGCAAGGGAGTGTTGGGGTCCTTGTGCCAATCATCAATGTAGTCGAGTATCAGCTTGGGATCCAAAAGCAGTGGCACTTCTGATCCTTTGGCTCTAGCAGCCCTGACTTGCCTGTCTCTGATGATTTCTGCAAGTTCATCATCATCAGCTTCGTCTTCATCAGACGGCACTTGGAAAGCGACTTGCTTCTTTTGAGGACTTGGGCGAGGACCTCGTCCAGCAGTGGCCTTTGTCTTCAGCAGTGAGGGGCCAGCTGAGGAACTTGGTACAGCTAAGGAACTAGCTGAGACACCTGAGGCAATGGAGATGCCGGCAGTCCTTTGGCATGAAGTGAGATGCACAGGTGCTGAGGATTTGGTCTGAACAGCTGAAGGCTTTGGCGGAGGAGCTGAGGACTTTGGAGGAACAGGAGCAGTATGAGGAATTGGCCATGAGGGCTTTGATGATTCTGGCCGTGAGGGCATTGCTGAGGAACTTGGCCTGCGTGCAGGCTTCTTAGACATAGCCTTCTTTGGCTTGACAGCAGAGGCCTCAGCAGAGGCAGCAGCAGCGGCAGAGTCTTCATTGAATTTCCTCACTGCTTCTCTAGCTTGCTTAGCCAACTTGGTTTGGCGCTTGGCCCATTCATCAGGATAGTCCTCACCGCGTTTGAGGCTGGTGGGATCTGCTATTTGTCCAGGTGCCAATGGAGCTCTTGGGCATGGAGGATTGAGTGCGAATTTCTTCATGTACTTAGGAGTGACATATCTGTACTCCCTCCATTCTTTTGCCCATCTCCTCTCTATCCTCTGTTTGCGCACTTTGCGCTCATTCTTGGTTTCCTCAGTAGGTGTGCAGTACCCAGCATATATGTCATCAGGGATTTCAAACGTTGTATTTACCTCAGGCCTCTTTCCTCCCTTCTGTGGCCTTTTACCATCAGCCATTTACTTTAGTTGAGGAATTTGCACAATCGAATTCTTTGAAGAAGTATGCAACTTTTCTTCGAGGAACGCTGCAAATGAGTTAAGTTGATGAGAACCTAGTGATTCAGCAGCTGACATGTGTACCCTGGATGAAGAACACGACGAACTGGAGTGAGGAGATGTGAAGTTCGTCTGTGCAGATCTTCCACGCCCTAACTTGGCGGAGGAAGACGGCTATGGCGGCGGCGGAGTGAAGATTTCCGCGGTCGGCGCGAGTACGTCGGTGACGAGGTCGAGACAGTGAAGCTCTTCCTCACCAGTGGCGATGAAGTAGCGGCGGCGCTAAGGTTTGAGAAGCTCGAGCTGGAGAGAGAGGTCGAGCGGAGTAAAAGAAGTGAGGAAGGGAAGGAGGGGTATTTATAGCCACGATGAAAAACTGCTCGCCCGAAGAAATTGGACGAACATGCCCCTGACCCTTCTCATTCGCATGACATGTGTCACCCACGTAGTGAGAGGTGGAGACCATGTTAGATCGTGGGTGAGTGGATAAGTGTATCGTGGGATGCGGAACGGTTTGAGCGGCAAAGCCAAAAATTTAGATAAGATAGGTTTTAAAGTTCCGCTCGCAATTTCTTCAGCTGACAAGGACACGGTGAAGATTTTGAACGAGTTTCAAATAGAACGCACATGAAGAATTTGTGAACAGATTGGGTTGAGTAAAGCATAGAGGGGAAGGGTCCGATCACATTCACTTGGCAGAAAACCAACTTGAAGAAATAGCAATAAGTGAATGCTGTAGAGGACATACACTCATATATATATAGCCAATGAAGAAAAATGACGGAACCAGTGAAGACTATGCAAAGTTGAAGAAAATGAATAATTGAGGAATTTCAACTTTTGGTGGTGGCATGACCCACCGTATAAGAATGATGATTTTAGACACCGCGTACAATTATCGTAGGGTTCTGAGAATCAAATTCTTCGTTAATTTCTTCACACTAAGAGTGTTATTCTTCATTGATTGAAGAAAAACATTTCTTCATGTGTTGCACATCGAAGTCATCAATTTTGCATAAGTGTTAGGATGAGTGTCCTTTTCAAAGAACATTCGAAGATTCTAGGATATTTAGCTCACACCGCAACTTGCTAAATCTCTTCTCATCCAAGGGCTTTGTGAAGATATCGGCTAGCTGTTCTTCAGTCTTCACATGCTCAATAGAAATGTCGCCCTTCAACACATGATCACGAAGAAAATGATGACGAAGCTGAATGTGCTTTGTCTTCGAGTGCTGAACTGGGTTGTGAGCAATCTTGATGGCACTCTCATTGTCACAGAAGAGAGGCACATTCTTCATGTTGACGCCGTAGTCCTTGAGAGTTTGCTTCATCCATAGCAATTGGGCACAGCAAGAACCAGCGGCAATGTACTCAGCTTCAGCAGTAGATAGTGATACACAGTTCTATTTCTTCGAGGACCAACAGACCAAAGATCGTCCAAGGAAATGACATGTACCAGATGTTGACTTGCGATCCACACGATCACCAACATAGTCAGAGTCAGAATATCCAACAAGATCAAAAACCGAGCCCTTGGGGTACCATAATCCAAGTGTTGGTGTGTGAGCTAGATATCGAAGAATATGCTTCACAGCCTTGTGGTGTGATTCCTTCGGTGTATCTTGAAATCGGGCACACATGCAAACACTAAGCATTATATCTGGCCTAGATGCACATAAGTACAATAAGGAACCTATCATGGAGCGGTATACCTTATGATCGAAGTCAATACCATTTTCATCAGTGCACAGATGGCCATTTGTGGGCATGGGAATTTTGACGCCTTTGCAATCTTGCATGCCGAATTTCCTCAGTACATCCTTGAGGTATTTCTCCTGAGATATGAATATGCCATTGTGTTGTTGACGAATTTGAAGATCTAAGAAGAATTTCAACTCTCCCATCCTAGACATTTGATATTCTTCACTCATCATATAGGCAAATTCATCACTATAACGTTGGTCAGTACAGCCAAAGATAATATCATCAACATATATTTTGCACACAAACAATTCACCATCATAAGATTTAGTGAAAAGAGTAGGGTCGAGTGAACCGGGTTTGAAGCCTTTCTTCATGAGGAGTTCCTTCAAGGTATCATACCAAGCCCGTGGGGCCTGCTTGAGGCCATAGAGGGCCTTGTTAAGTCTGAAGACTTTGTCAGGATTCTTTGGATCTTCAAAACCTGGGGGTTGAGCAACATATACTTCTTCCTCAAGCTTACCATTGAGGAATGCACTTTTCACATCCATTTGATATAAAGTGATATCATGATGGTTAGCATAAGCAAGTAATATGCGAATAGCCTCAAGTCTAGCAGCAGGTGCAAAAGTTTCATCGAAATCAATTCCTTCAACCTGTGTGTAGCCTTGAGCTACAAGCCGTGCCTTATTCCTCACCACAAGGCCATTTTCATCTTGCTTGTTGCGGTAGATCCACTTTGTGCTGATGATATTGTGCTTGTGAGGATCTGGACGTTTGACCAGTTCCCAGACATTGTTGAGCTCGAACTGATGTAATTCTTCTTGCATGGCCTGCATCCACTCAGGCTCCAGAAATGCTTCATCTACCTTAGTGGGCTCTGGCGCTTTGATGTCATTGATGATCTTTTCAACTTGCACTTCTTTTGCAATGCGAGGATGAGCTGGTTGTCGTTGAAGAGTTTGATCAGCGTTTTCTTCAGCACCATTTTCTTCAGCATTTTCTTCAGGTGCATTAGCTCGACGTTCTTCATGTTCTGGAATGAATTCCTCAGCAGATTCTTCAGTAGGAATGACATCCTCAGTAGCCTTGAACTTGATAGTTTCCTCAGGTGCTGGTTCATCTATCACAGTAGGTAGGTGCTCTCTTTACGAGCCATTAGTTTCATCGAACCGCACATCTACAGTTTCAACAACTTTGTGAAGAACGTTGTTGAAGACTCTGTAGGTGTGCGAGTCCTTTCCGTAACCAAGCATAAAACTTGCATGTGCTTTCAGTGCAAATTTTGAGTTGTGTTGAGGATCTCTAATCCAACATTTAGCACTGAAGACTTTGAAATAACTTACATTGGGTTTCTTATCAGTGAGGAGTTCATAGGCAGTCTTTTTGAAGAATTTGTGAAGATATACTCTGTTGATGATGTGGCACACAGTATCAATTGCCTCAGTCTAGAAACGACGAGGCGTTTTGTATTCATCAAGCATAGTGCGAGCCATCTTAGCAAGAGTCCTGTTCTTGCGCTCCACGACACCATTCTGCTGAGGAGTGTAGGGAGCAGATAACTCATGAGTAATACCAAGTTCATCAAGATAGTCATCGAGACCAGAATTCTTGAACTCAGTGACATTGTCACTTCTGATGTGCTTGATCTTCACACCAAAGTTGGTTGAAGCCCTCGAGGAAAATCGTTTGAAGACTTCCTACACTTCATGTTTGTAAGTAACAAGGTGTACCCATGTATAGCGAGAATAATCATCAACAATAACAAAGCCATATTGAGATGCTTCATTTGAAATAGCAGAATAATGATTAGGACCAAAGAGATCCATGTGAAGCAATTCAAACGGGCGAGTGGTGGTCATGATAGTCTTTGCTGGATGCTTGGCCTTCATCATCTTCCCAGCTTCATAGGCTCCGCATAGGTGATCCTTGAAGAATTTGACATTCTCGATGCCAATGACATGCTTCTTCTTCGCAAGCGTGTGCAAATTCCTCATGCTTGCATGACCAAGTCGTCGATGCCAGAGCCAGCCTTCTGAAGCTTTTGCAAGTAAGCACACGGCTGGTTGTGGTCCTGTAGAGAAATCAACAATATACAGGTCTCCTCTCCTAAAGCCTTCGAAGACTTTGGAATTGTCAGCTTCCATAACCACAACACAACGGTACTTGCCAAAGACAACAACCATATCAAGATCACAAAGCATTGAGACAGACATAAGGTTGTATCCTAAGGACTCAACAAGCATGACTCTGTCCATGTGTCGATCCTTTGTAATCACAACCTTACCTAGACCCAATACCTGACTTTTGCCTTTGTCAGCAAAAATGATATGCTTCAGATGCGACTGAGATAATGGAGCATCCATCAATAAATTATTGTCACCAGTCATGTGGTTTGTACATCCACTATCAAGGATCCACTCAGTGGCTTTGGGTTGATCATCCTGCAGATGAATTAGTGCAGCTTACAAACTCATATACTTCATCGGTGAAGAATATGACATCAATTCATCAGATCAATTTCATCAAGTAAAAGAACTGATAAAGCAATATGAGGACATGAGAAATGAAAGTTCGTTTCTTCATGATTAGCCTGCGTCCTATCAGGCATGCTCAAGTCTCCAGCAAATTCTTCAAACGATTACGTGCGTCTGGAGACCTGACCCTGCAGAAGAGATTAGTTCGTTTTCTTCACCACCCACATCTGAAGGGGTGGCAAAGAGTTCATCATTCTGCGAGCTCCATACGAAAAGGATGGCATAGAAGCCAGTCCATTTCGTCTCACATAAGAGGGGTTAGAGTAAGCATAAGAGTATGCAGAGAAATTCTTCGAGGACTTATGGACATAATGATTTGAAGAATAATGCACATATCCATAATCCTTAGATCTTCCCTGCGAAACAGACGGGTTAGCATGATGATGTTCATATGAGGACTCTGCTCCATATGAGGAATTTGGTCCATATGAAGAATTTGGTCCATATGAAGAATTTGATCTGGGGTTCCTATTCTTCACAGGTGGCGTCATGATGACATTCACCTGAAGATTTTCAAGGCATCTTTTGGGAACCCAGATTTTCTTCATAGGGGAGCCATTCCTGCAGTTAGTGCCAACATATCTAGAAAATACTTCACCATTCTAATTTTTGAATAGCTTATAGTTGGAGTTAATTGACTCATCATCAGAATGAGGAGATTCACATGCAAATCCAAATAAGTTAGATGGATCAACTGGAGGTCCCTTTGCAGCAACCCATGTAGTTTTGGGGTACTGCTCAGGCTTCCAATATGTACCATCAGCATTGAGTTTCCTCTCAAAGGCGATACCCTCTTTCCTAGGGTTCCTGTTGAGGATCTGCTTTTTAAGCACATCACAAAGAGCCTGATGCCCTTTGAGGCTTTTGTACATGCCTGTCGTGTACAATTCCTTCAGCCCTGCATCGTAAGTGACACTAGCAATGTCCTCAGATGAGGAATTAGTGATAGCAGAGGCATGTGAAGAATTTGAAACATTAGCAGCATTTGAACATTCAGGTGAAGAATTAGCAGATTCACGTTCAATGCACTTCAAGCATGGAGGAACAAATTATTCCTGAGAAGCGCTGATTTGTTGAGCAAGTAATGAATCGTGCTCCTTCTGAAGATCTTCATAACTCACTCTTAGCTTTTCAAGATCTTGCTTTCTTTGAAGAAATTCATAAGAAAGCTTCTCATGATCGGACAAGAGAGTGTTATGTTGATCTTGAAGGGTGTCATACTTAGTATGAAGTCTCTGAAGACTTTCAGCCAAAGCTTTTGACTGATCCATTTCCTCACCCAACATATCATCGCTCTTGTTTAGCATATAGTGAGATTTTTCTAAAGCTCTTTGATGTTTAGTAGCAAGGGAAGCAAGTTTAACATAGCTGGGTCCAAATTCATCACCAGATTCATCATCACTGGACTCGGATAGGTAGCATTCAGTTACCTCAGCATCTTTTGCCATAAGGCATGATGCAGAAGATGATGATTCTGGTTCGAATGTCATCGTTTTGAGAGATTCCTTGAAGTCCTCAAACCAAGGATCATGACAGGTTCGATGACCTTCATAGACCTCAGAGAGACAGTCCCAGATGAGCTTCGCATGATCGAGATGCATGATATTCCTGAACTGATTTTGTGACAGACTGGAGTAGATGACATCCTTCGCCGTGAGGTTGAGAAGAGTATACTTGCGAATGTCATCAGCATCCGCCATCTTGCATAGATCAGTCAGGCCAATCTCAGTGACGGTCCACAACTCACTGTTCATCGCCATGAGGCGTTTCTTCATCATGGCCTTCCACTTGGGATACTCGTGCCCGTCAAAGATGGGGCATGTCACCTTCGTCATACCAGCGGTCGACATAACTAAAACTCCAGGCGGTTAAACCAAAATCACACAGAACAAGGGAGTACCTTGCTCTGATACCAATTGAAAGTGCGTTATATCGACTAGAGGGGGGGTGAACAGGCGATTTTTATGAAATTCTTCACTGAGGAATTTGCCGGTAAGGAAATTCCTTAACGAAGAACTACTAGCAGCAGAATAAGTACTCAAAAGTAAACATAACAGGATACAAGCATAGTCATCATGATGAAATGAAGACAGGCACAGAGTACAGGAAGCGTAATCATAGGATAACACAGGATGAAGACAAACAGACTGAAGAAATTGAACTGAGGAAATGGAGGAAGTCTTTAGTCAAAGTCTTCAAACATAGATATGAACAAACACACAACACAGTTATGAGGAAATGAAAGAGTTGAGGAAATAGAACCAGTAAGCTTGGTGAAGACAATGATTTGGTAGACCAGTTCCAACTGCTGTCTCAGTTGTACGTCTGGTTGGAGCGGCTGAGTATTTAAACTCGAGGACACACAGTCCCGGACACCCAGTCAAGGACACTTAGTCCAAGAAACCCAGTCCTCACCGTATTCTCCTTGAACTAAGGTCACACAGACCTCATCCAATCACTCATGGTAAGTCTTCAGGCGACTTCCAAACCTTCACAAACTTGGTCACTCGGCGATCCACAATTCCTCTTGGATGCTCTAGACCATGGCGCCTAACCGTTTGGAAGAAGCATAGTCTTCAAAGGTAACAAGCGTCGGATCCACTCAGGATCAATCTCTTCAGTGATGCTCAATCACTTGGGGTTTGTAGGTGTTTGGGTTTTGGGTTTTTCCTCACTTGATGATTTTCGCTCAAAGTCCTCAGAGGATGGGTTGCTCTCAAATGACAAGTGTCAGTTTCTCTCGGAGCAGCCAACCAGCTAGTGGTTGTAGGGGGCGGCTATTTATAGCCTAGGGAACAGCCCGACATGATAAGACATAAATGCCCTTCAATGATATGACCATTAGGTGGATAGATATTTTGGGACAGATGGCGCATAGCACAGCAACGGTCGGAATTTTGAGTAGCAAAATCCTCGGGCTATCATGTTCCTCACTGTAGGCAATCCGCACTGGCGAATTCCTAACTCCTCAGTCAGGACAAATTCCTCAGAGACCAGAAGAACTTCGTCTCTGTCACTGAAGAAAATTGACTGAACTGTATGAGATTTCCAATGGCTTCACTCGAAGGGATTGGTAGGTGTAGGATTTTGAGTTGAGCATCACATGGAAATTTTTGCTTAGTATTTCCTCGACCCCCTTTAACAGTACAGTGTTTCCTATGACTCAAGAAAGAGAAAAACAAAACTATGAAAACGAAAGTCTTCAAGCTTCATATTCCTCGCGTGAATATCAAGTCTTCACGAACACACCAATTTCTTCACTTTCAAAGTCTTCATGAAAGTCTTCAAAAATACCAAAATCTTCAGTCGAAGATATTCATTTTTAGGGGTCGACTTTTCCTATAAATATCAAACTCCTCATAGACTTATAGACCTGTGTACACTCACAAACGCATTAGTCCCTTAACCTATAAGTCTTCAATACACCAAAATCACTAAGAGGCACTAGATGCACTTACAATGACGGTGATGATGAAGTTACTGGTACAGGGCTTCGCCTAAGCACTACGGCGATATGACCGAGGTGTGTAACTGTGGAGGGGGGCACCGCACACAGCTATGAGAAGACTTGGTGTGCCTTTGCGGTGCCCCCTCCCATGTATATAAAGGGGGGAGGAGAGGTAGCCAGCCCTAGGGGGCACGCCATGGGGGGAGTCCTACTTGGACTCCCAGTCCAAGTAGGATTCGCCCCCCACCCCTTTCCTATTCCAAGTAGGAGAAGAAGGGAAGGAGGAAGAGGAGAGAAGGAAGGAGGGGAGCGCCGCCCCTCCCCTTGTCCAATTCGGACTAGACAAGGGGAGGGCGCCACCTCCTGGTCACCCCTCTCTCTTCTCCACTAAGGCCCATGGTGGCCCATTAACCTCCCGGGGGGTTCCGGTAACCGCAGGTACTCTGAAACTTATCCGAAACGACCCGAACCATTCCGGTGTCCGAATTTAGCCTTCCAATATATGAATCTTTATGTATCGACCATTTCGAGACCCCTCTTCATGTCCGTGATCTCATCCGCGACTCCGAACAAACTTCGGTTCATCAAAACACGAAACTCATAATACAAATCGTCATCGAATGTTAAGCATGCGGACCCTACGGGTTCGAGAACTATATAGACATGACTGAGACATATCTCCGGTCAATAACCAATAGCGGAACCTGGATGCTCGTATTGGCTCCTACATATTCTACAAAGATATTTATCGGTCAAACCGCATAACAACATATGTTGTTCCCTTTGTCATCGCTATGTTACTTGCCCGAGATTCGATCGTCGGTATCATCATACCTAGTTCAATCTCGTCACCGGCAAGTCTCTTTACTTGTTCTGTAATGCATCATCCCGTGACTAACTCATTAGTCACATTGCTTTCAAGGCTCATTGTAACATCCCGGATGTGATTTCCCCAATATGTACTCCAACTCTTGCCGTTTCCGGCCTTAAGTTATTTTATTTTCTCGGGTTTGGGTTTTTGTCTCCGTGTGTTGTTCTTGTTGTCATGCATCTCATATCATGTCATCATGTGCATTGCATTTGCATACGTGTTCATCTCATGCATTCGAGCATTTTCCCTGTTGTCCGTTTTGCATTCCGGCGCTTCGTTCTCCTCCGGTGGTCATTTCTACCTTTCTTTCGTGTGTGGGGATTAAAAATTTCCGGATTGGACCGAGACTTGCCAAGCGGCCTCGTTTTACTACCGGTAGACCGCCTGTCAAGTTTCGTACCATTTGGACTTCGTTTGATACTCCAACAGTTAACCGAGGGACCGAAAAGGCCTCGTGTGTGTTGCAGCCCAACACCCCTCCAAGTTGGCCCAAAACCCACCAAGACCCTCTCCATCATCTAGAGCGTTCGATCACGATCGCGTGGCCGAAAACCGCACCTCATTTGGACTCTCCTAGCTCCCTCTACCTCTATATAAAGACCCCTCCTCCAAATTCGCGGATCCCCTCTCCGAAACCCTAGATCCGTCCACCGCCGCCGCCGGACGTGTCCGGACGGAGCCGGACAACGTCCGCCCACCACCGCCGCCCAACCACGTTCCGCCACGTGTCCCTGGGCCGGTCCCCACTTCCCCGCCATGCCCGCGGCCCGCCGAAGCCTGGGGAGGGCCCCCGCGGCCCAGACGCCCGCGCCACCGCCCGCCTTCGTCTCCCTCCCGTGCGGCCGAGCACGCCAGCCACCGCCGCCATTTCTGGCCGCCACCAAGCTCCTCCACGCCGGCGAGCTCGGCGCCCGGTGACCCCGACCATCCACCGGCCTCGCCCCGCCGCCACGTCGGCCCCGGCGACCGCCCGCACCCCGCCGCCTCTCCACCGGCCACGCCGGCTCCGGTGAGCGCCGCCCGCCGCCATCCACCGCCCCGGCAAGCCGGCCGACGACTTCTCCGGCGAACCTTGGGAAACGTGCCCGGATCTCAGATCTGGATTCCAAACCCTAGGGTTGACCTTTTTCTCCTAAGTCTGCAAATTATTTGCTCATGTTCATCATGTCGTAACTCCTCATCCATAGCTCCGTTTTGGGCATATAGCATATCAAAATGTTCGTCTCAGAGGGAACATCATTTCGTTCCATTGCATAATTTTCATTTGAGTTCATCTTGATGCCCGAAATGCTGTTGGAAGAGTGCTACTTGAGTTAATTGTCAGATCTGCTGCTCCATTTAGATATTTGTCATTTTTGCCATGATTATTGTGTGCATGATATGCCCATGAGCTCTACATATGTTTTGTTAAGGGTTTTGCCATCTTTCCAAAGGTGCAACCCATGTATTTTTGTGATGTGTGTGGTGACTAGCACAAGCTTGCAAAGTGAGGCACTTGGTAATGCTGATTTCAGGGACTTAGCATTTCCACTAAGTCCTTGAGCTGTTTATCTCATATGGCCATATGTTCTTATTGTTTCCTAGTGATCCGTGCCTCTTTTGAGGATGATCAGTAAGGATGATTTGTTAATCTTATAGTGCTCTATCCATCCATGTCTTTGTTTGCAATTATGGAGCACCCTAGCTTGAGTCAATCGAGCTCTACTTTTGCTATTTCATGAATCTGGGCAGATTGTCTACTTGTTAGCGATTTTGCCGATGATGTTGTAGTTGATCCGTGCATGCCATGATATTGTTATTACCATGTCTAGCTTTTATTTTGTGTATTCTTGATGGGTGTATTCCTAGCTTGTCATGACTTGCTCTGTAGTGAGTGCATCGAGCTCGTAAACATGCCTACTTGATATCTGTTTCAGCATGCTCCAGTTTTCACAAAGTCTGTGATCTGATTATGTTTTTGCCATGTTCACATGCTTGCAATTGTTTTTTATGATCCCTTTTGGCTCAAGGTCACTAACGGACTTTTGTTAATCTCTTTGAGTAGCTCCATGCCATGCTTTACTTTGCCATGTTCAGGTCTTGTAGCATATAGTTTTCATGCTCCGAAGAGTGCTATCTGATCTGAAATTCCAGACAAGTGTTAATTTCACTAAGTCTGAGATTTGTTTGTCAAATGCATTTTTGCCATGCTTGTTTGAACCTGTTAATGGATGAATTGGCCGTAGCTCAGTGCTAGACTTTTGTTAAGAATCTTGAATGCATCCCTGCCATGTATTTTGTTGTCATGTTTGGGTGCTGTAGCATGTTCATCTTGTCGCATTTAGATGGCTACTTGCTGTAAATCGCAAAACGTGGTCATATTTGAATTGCTTGTTATTTCCAAACCGTAACTCCGATTCCGGTGTTCTTTATATCGTTTTCAAGCGATTTTATCTCATCTTTCCAGTGGCATGCTTGGATTTCCAACTTGAGGCCAGGTTCATGCATCCCTTGTCAAATCTTGCATATGCATCCCGCATCGCATCCCGCATAGCATACCATATTTGCATCATATTGTTGAGCCTTGCACGTGGTTGATTATGTCCTTGTTGCTTGTTTGTCTTGTTTGGGTAGAGCCAGGAGACGAGTTTGCTAATGAGGAGCCCGTTGAGTTTGCTTTCGAGGATCCAGTCAACTCTGACAACTTTGCAGGCAAGATGATCATACCCTCGAAATCACTACTATCTTTGCTTTGCTAGATGCTCGCTCTTTTGCTATGCCAACGCTACGATGCCTACCACTTGCTTTCAAGCCTCCCAAATTGCCATGTTCAGCCTCTAACCCACCATGTCCTAGCAAACCGTTGTTTGGCTATGTTACCGCTTTGCTCAGCCCCTCTTATAGCGTTGCTAGTTGCAGGTGAAGATTGGAGACCGTTCCTTGTTGGAACATTATTTACTTGTTGGGATATCATTATATTATCTTGTTATCTTAATGCATCTATATACTTGGTAAAGGGTGGAAGGCTCGGCCTCTCGCCTAGTGTTTTGTTCCACTCTTGCCGCCCTAGTTTCCGTCATATCGGTGTTATGTTCCCGGATTTTGCGTTCCTTACGCGGTTGGGTTATAATGGGAACCCCTTGATAGTTCACCTTGATTAAAGCTTTTCCAGCAATGCCCAACCTTCATTTTACCATTTGCCACCTAGCCTCTTTTTCCCTTGGGTTTCCGGAGCCCGAGGGTCATCTTATTTAAACCCCCTCGGGTCAGTGCTCCTCTGAGTGTCGGTCCACCTGTCAGCTGCCGGTGGCCACCAAGGGCAACTCTGGGCTGGCCTACCCGTACCTAGGACAATCTGAGTGTGCCCTGAGAAAGAGATATGTGCAGCTCCTATCGGGATTTGTCGGCACATTCGGGCGGTGTTGCTGGATTTGTTTTAACCTGTCGAAGTGTCTTGAAGAACCGAGGTACCGAGTCTGATCGGAACGTCTCGGGAGGAGGTCTATTCCTTCGTTGACCGCGAGAGCTTGTCATGGGCTAAGTTGGGACTCCCCTGCAGGGATTTGAACTTTCGAAAGCCGTGCCCGCGGTTATGGGCAGATGGGAATTTGTTAATGCCCGGTTGTAGATAACTTTAACCTTAACTTAATTAAAATGAATCAACCGTGTGAGTTACCGTGACGGCCTCTTCTCGGCGGAGTCCGGGAAGTGGACACGGTGTTGGAGTAATATTTGCGCAGGCTGTTCTCTAGTTTCTCGCTCGCGCTTTGCCTCCTCTTCTCGCTCTCTTTTTTGAACAGGATAGCCACCATATATGCTAGTCGCTTGCTGCAGCTCCACATAATTACCTTGCCTTACCTTTAAGCTTAAATAGTCTTGATCGCGAGGGTGCGAGATTGCTGAGTCCCTGTGGCTCACCGTTTACTTCCAAACCAGATGCAGGGCCTGATGATTTCGCTCCAAGTGATGCGCTTGAGCTCAAGTGGGTGTTCGACGAGGACTCTCAATGATACTACGTGTCTTTCCCTGATGATCAGTAGTGGTGCCCAGTTGGGGGTGATCGGGACCGTGTCGCATGTTGGTTTATCTTTTATTTTGGCGCCGTAGTCGGGCCATGAGTGTTTGGATGATGTAATGTTATTTATGTACCTTGATTGACGTGGTGAGTGTAAGCCAACTATGTTATCTCCCCTTTATTATTTATATTACATGGGATGTTGTGAAGATTGCCTAACTTGCGACATTGCTTTCAATACGGTTATGCCTCTAAGTCGTGCCTCGACACGTGGGAGATATAGCCGCATCGAGGGCGTTACACTCATAGTGATGTGCATTACCGAGAGGGGCCAGAGATACCTCTCCGATACACGGAGTGACAAATCCTAATCTTGATCTATGCCAACTCAACAAACACCATTGGAGACACATCTAGAGCATCTTTATAATCACCCAGTTACGTTGTGATGTTTGATAGCACACAAGGTGTTCCTCCGGTATTCGGGAGTTGCATAATCTCATAGTCTGAGGAACATGTATAAGTCATGAAGAAAGCAATAGCAAAAAAACTAAACGATCATTATGCTAAGCTAACTGATGGGTCTTATCCGTCACATCATTCTCAAATGATGTGATCCCGTTCATCAAATGAAAACACATGTCTATGGCTAGGAAACTTAACCATCTTTGATTAACGAGCTAGTTAAGTAGAGGCATACTAGGGACACTCTGTTTGTTTATGTATCCACACATGTACTAAGTTTCCGGTTAATACAATTCTAGCATGAATAATAAACATTTACCATGATATAAGGAAATATAATTAACAACTTTATTATTTCCTCTAGGGCATATTTCCTCCAGTCTCCCACTTGCACTAGAGTCGATAATCTAGATTACATAGTAATGATTCTAACACCCATGGAGTCTTGGTGCTGATCATGTTTTGCTCGTGAGAGAGGCTTAGTCAATGGATCTGCAACATTTAGATCGGTATGTATCTTGTAAATCTCTATGTCTCCCTCCTTGACTTGATCGCGGATGGAATTGAAGCGTCTCTTGATGTGCTTGGTTCTCTTGTGAAATCTGGATTCCTTTGCCAAGGCAATTGCACCAGTATTGTCACAAAAGATAATCATTGGATCCGATGCGCTAGGTATTACACCTAGATCGGATATAAACTTCTTCATCCAGACTCCTTCATTTGCTGCTTCCGAAGCAGCTATCTACTCCGCTTCACATGTAGATACCGCCATGACGCTCTGCTTGGAACAGCACCAACTGACAGCTCCATCATTTAATATAAATATGTATCCGGTTTGCGACTTAGAGTCATCCGGATCAGTGTCAAGGCTTGCATCGGCGTAACCATTTACGATGAGCTCTTTGTCACCTCCATAAACGAGAAACATATCCTTAGTCCTTTTCAGGTATTTCAGGATGTTCTTGACCGATGTCCAGTGATCCACTCCTGGATTACTTTGGTACCTCCCTGCTAAACTAATAGCAAGGCACACATCAAGTCTGGTACACAACATTTGCATACATGATAGAACCTATGGCTGAGGCATAGGGAATGACTTTTGTTTTCTCTCTATCTTCTGCAGTGGTCGGGCATTGAGTCTGACTCAACTTCACACCTTGTAACATAGGCAAGAACCCTTTCTTTGACTGATCCATTTTGAACTTCTTCAAAACTTTATCAAGGTATGTGCTTTCTGAAAGTCCAATTAAGCATCTTGATCTATCTCTATAGATCTTGATGCCCAATATATACGCATCTTCACCGAGGTCTTTCATTGAAAAATTCTTATTCAAGTATCCTTTTATGTCATTCAAAAATTCATATCATTTCCGATCAACAATATGTCATCCAGATATTATATCAGAAATGCTATAGAGCTCCCACTCACTTTCTTGTAAATATAGGCTTCTCCAAAAGTCTGTATAAAACCATATGCTTTGATCACACTATCAAAGAGTATATTCCAACTCCGAGAGGCTTGCACCAGTCCATAAATGGATTGCTGGAGCTTGCACACTTTGTTAGCACCTTTTGGATCGACAAAACCTTTTGGTTGCATCATATACAACTCTTCTTGAAGATATCCATTAAGGAATGCAGTTTTGACATCCATTTGCCAAATTTCATAATCATAAAATGCGGCAATTGCTAACATGATTCGGACAGACTTAAGCATCGCTACGGGTGAGAAGGTCCCATTGTAGTCAACTCCTTGAACTTGTCGAAAACCTTCACAACAAGTCGACCTTTGTAGACAGTAACGTTACCGTCAGCGTCAATCTTCTTCTTGAAGATCCATTTATTCTCTATTTCTTGCCGATCATCGGGAAAGTCAACCAAAGTCCACACTTTGTTCTCATACATGGATCACATCTCAGATTGCATGGCCTCAAGCCATTTCGCGAAATCTGGGCTCATCATCGCTTCCTCATAGTTCGTAGGTTCATCATGGTCAAGTAACATGACCTCCAGAACAGGATTACCGTACCACTATGGTGCAGATCTTACTCTTATTGACCTATGAGGTTCGGTAGTAAATTGATCAAAAGTTTCATGATCATCATCATTAGCTTCCTTACTAATTGGTGTAAGAATCACTGGAACTAATTTCTGTGATGAACTACTTTCTGATAAGGGAGAAGGTACAATTACCTCATCAAGTTCTACTTTCCTCCCACTCACATCTTTCGAGAGAAACTCCTCTAGAAAGGATCCATTCTTAGCAAAGAATATTTTACCTTCGGATCTGTGATAGAAGGTGTACCCAACAGTCTCCTTTAGGTATCCTATGAAGACACATTTCTCCGATTTTGGTTCGAGCTTATCAGGTTGAAGTTTTTTCACATAAGCATCGCAGCCCCAAACTTTAAGAAACGACAACTTGGGTTTCTTGCCAAACCACAGTTCATATGGTGTCGTCTCAATGGATTTTGATGGTGCCCTATTTAATGTGGATGCAACCGTCTCTAAAGCATAACCCCAAAATGATAGCTGTAAATCAGTAAGAGACATCATAGATCGCACCATATCTAATAAAGTGTTGTTATGACGTTCGGACACACCATTACGCCGTGCTGTTCCAGGTGGCGTGAGTTGCAAAACTATTCCACATTGTTTCAAATGAAGACCAAACTCATAACTTAAATATTCACCTCCACGATTAGATCGTAGAAACTTTATTTTCTTGTTATGATGATTTTCCACTTCACTCTGAAATTCTTTGAACTTTTCAAATGTTTCAGACTTATGTTTCATTAAGTAGATATACCCATATCTGCTCAAATCATCTGTGAAGGTCAGAAAATAACGATACCCGCTACGAGCATCAACACTCATCAGGCCACATACATCAGTATGTATTATTTCCAATAAGTCTGTTGCTCGCTCCATTGTTCCGGAGAACGGAGTCTTAGTCATATTACCCATGAGGCATGGTTCGCAAGCATCAAGTGATTCATAATCAAGTGATTACAAAAGCCCATCAACATGGAGTTTCTTCATACGCTTTACACCAATATGACCTAAACGGCAGTGCCACAAATAAGTTGCACTACCATTATCAAACTTGTATCTTTTGGCTTCAATACTATGAATATGTGTATCACTGCTATCGAGATTCAATAAAAATAGACCACTCATCGAGGGTGCATGACCATAAAAGATATTACTCATATAAATAGAACAACCATTATTCTCTGATTTAAATGAATAACCGTCTCGCATCAAACAAGATCCAGATATATTGTTCATGCTTAACGCTGGCACCAAATAACAATTATTTAGGTCTAAAACTAATCCCGAAGGTAGATGTAGAGGTAGCGTGTCGACGGCGATCACATCGACTTTGGAACCATTTCCCATGCGCATCGTCACCTCATCCTTAGCCAATCTTCGTTTAATCTGTAGCCCCTATTTTGAGTTGCAAATATGAGCAACAGAACCAGTATCAAATACCCAGGCACTACTACGAGCATTAGTAAGGTACACATCAATAACATGTATATCAAATATACCTTTCACTTTGCCATCCTTCTTATCCGCCAAATACTTGGGGCGGTTTTGCTTCCAGTGACTAGTCCCTTTGCAGTAGAAGCACTCAGTCTCAGGCTTAGGTCCAGAGTTGGGCTTCTTCACTTGAGCAGCAACTTGCTTGCCATTCTTCTTGAATTTCCCCTTCTTCCCTTTGCCCTTCTTGTTGAAACTAGTGGTCTTGTTGACCATCAACACTTTATGCTCCTTCTTGATTTGTACCTCCGTAGCCTTTAGCATTGCGAAGAGATCGGGAATTGTCTTATCCATTCCTTGCATATTATAGTTCATCACGAAGCTTTTGTAGCTTGGTGGCAGTGATTGAAGAACTCTGTTAATGACACTATCATCAGGAAGATTAACTCCCAATTGAGTCAAGTGGTTGTGGTACCCAAACATTCTGAGTATATGTTCACTGACAAAACTATTCTCCTCCATTTTGCAGCCGTAGAACTTATTGGAGACTTCATATCTCTCAATCCGGGCATTTGCTTGAAATATTAACTTCAACTCCTGGAACATCTCATATGCTCCATGACGTTCCAAACGTCGTTGAAGTCCCGATTCTAAGACGTAAAGCATGGCACACTGAATTATCGAGTAGTCATCAGCTGTGCTCTGCCAGACATTCATAACATCTGGTGTCGCTCCTGTAGTGGGCTTTGCACCTAGTGGTGCTTCCAGGACGTAATTCTTCTGTGCAGCAGTGAGGATAATCCTCAAGTTACGGACCCAGTCCATGTAGTTGCTACCATCATCTTTCAACTTGGCTTTCTCTAGGAACGCACTAAAATTCAAAGGAACAGTAGCACGGGCCATTTATCTACAACAACATAGACATGCAAATACTATCAGGTACTAAGTTCATGATAAATTAAAGTTCAATTAATCATATTACTTAAGAAATCCCACTTAGATAGACATCCCTCTAGTCATCTAAATGATCACGTGATCCATATCAACTAAACCATGTCCAATCATCACGTGAGATGGAGAAGTTTTCAATGGTGAACATCACTATGTTGATCATATCTACTATATGATTCACGCTCGACCTTTTGGTCTCAGTGTTCTGAGGCCATATCTGCATATGCTAGGCTCGTCAAGTTTAACCTGAGTATTCTGCTTGTGCAAAACTGGCTTGCACCCGTTGTATGTGAACATAGAGCTTATCACACCCGATCATCACGTGGTGTCTTGGCATGACGAACTGCGGCAACGGTGCATACTCAAGGAGAACACTTGTACCTTGAAATTTAGTGAGAGATCATCTTATAATGCTACCACCGTACTAAGCAAAATAAGATGCATAAAAGATAAACATCACATGCAATCAAAATAAGTGATATGATATGGCCATCACCATCTTGTGCCTTTGATCTCCATCTCCAAAGCACCGTCATGATCACCATCATCACCGGCTTGACACCTTGATCTCCATCGTAGCATCGTTTTCGTCTCGCCAACTATTGCTTCTCCGACTATCGCTACCGCTTAGTGGTAAAGTAAAGCAATTAAATGGTGATTGCATTTCATACAATAAAGCGACAACCATATTGCTCCTGCCAGTTGCCGATAACTGTTACAAAACATGATCATCTCATACAACAATTTATATATCATCATGTCTTGACCATATCACATCACAACATGCCCTACAAAAACAAGTTAGACGTCCTCTACTTTGTTGTTGCAAGTTTTACGTGGCTGCTACGGGCTACTAGCAAGAACTATTCTTACCTACGCATCAAGACCACAACGATTTTTTGTCAAGTGTGATGTTTTAACCTTCAACAAGGATCGGGCGTAGTCAAAGTCGATACAACTAAAGCTGGAGAAATAGACACCCGCTAGTCACCTGTGTGCGAAGCACGTCGGTAGAACCAGTCTCATGAACGTGGTCATGTAATGTCGGTTCGGGCCCCTTCATCAAACAATACCGCCGAATCAAAGTAAGATGTTGCTGGTAAGCAGTATGACTATTATCTCCCACAACTCATTGTGTTCTACTCGTGCATATAACATCTACGCATAGACCTGGCTCGAATGCCACTGTTGGGGAACGTAGTATTTCAAAATTTTCCTACGATCACGCAAGATCTATCTAGGATAAGCCTAGAAACGAGCGGGGAGAGTGTGTCCACGTACCCTCGTAGACCGAAAGCGGAAGCGTTTAGTAACGCGGTTGATGTAGTCGAACGTCTTCGCGATCCAACCTATCCAAGCACCGAACGTACATCACCTTCGCGTTCAGCACACGTTCAGCTCGATGACGTCCCTCAAGCTCTTGATATAGTTGAGGCCGAGGGAGAGTTCCATCAACATGAAGGCGTGATCACGGTGATGATGAAGTTACCCGCGCAGGGCTTTGCCTAACCACTACGACGATATGACCGAGGTGTGTAAATGTGGAGGGAGGCACCGCACACGGCTAAGGGAAGAGTTGGTGTGCCTTTGGGGTGCCCCCTCCCACGTATATAAAGGGGGGGATAGGTAGCCGGCCCTAGGGGGCGCCATGGGGGGAGTCCTACTTGGACTCCCGGTCCAAGTAGGATTCGCCCACCCCTCCCCCCCCCCTCCGTTCTTATTCCAAGTAGGAGAATAAGGGAACGAGGAAGAGGAGAGAAGGAAGGAGGGGGGCGCCGCCCCTCCCCTTGTCCAATTCGGACTAGACAAGGGGCAGGCGCCACCTCCTGGCCGGCCCTCTCTCTTCTCCACTAAGGCCCATGGTGGCCCATTAACCTCTCGGGGGGTTCCGGTAACCCCCGGTACTCCAAAACGACCCGAACCATTCCAGTGTCCGAATGTAGCCTTCCAATATATGAATCTTTATGTATCAACCATTTCAAGACTCATCGTCATGTCCTTGATCTCATTCGGGACTCCGAACCAACTTTGGTTCAACCAAACACGAAACTCATAATACAAATCGTCATCAAATGTTAAGCGTGCGGACCCTACGGGTTCGAGAACTATGTAGACATGACCGAGGCATATCTCCGGTCAATAACCAATAGCAGACCCTGGATGCTCATATTGGCTCCTACATATTCTACGAAGATCTTTATCGGTCAAACCGCATAACAACATACGTTGTTCCCTTTGTCATCAGTATGTTACTTGCCCGAGATTTGATCATCGGTATCATCATACCTAGTTCAATCTCGTCACCGGCAAGTCTCTTTACTCGTTCTGTAATGCATCATCCCGTGACTAACTCATTAGTCACATTGCTTGCAAGGCTCATAGTGATGTGGATTACCGAGAGGGCCCAGAGATACCTCTCCGATACACGGAGTGACAAATCCTAATCTTGATCTATGCCAACTCAACAAACACCATTGGAGACACCTATAGAGCATCTTTATAATCACCCAGTTACGTTGTGACGTTTGATATCACACAAGGTGTTCCTCCGGTATTCATGAGTTGCATAATCTCATAGTCTGAGGAATATGTATAAGTCATGAAGAAAGCAATAGCAGAGAAACTAATTGATCATTATGCTAAGCTAACAGATGGGTCTTGTCCATCACATCATTCTCTAATGATGTGATCCCGTTCATCAAATGACAACACATGTCTATGGCTAGGAAACTTAACCATCTTTGATTAACAAGCTAGTTAAGTAGAGGCATACTAGGGACACTTTGTTTGTCTATGTATCCACAAATGTACTAAGTTTCCGGTTAATACAATTCTAGCATGAATAATAAACATTTATCATGATATAAGGAAATATAAATAACAACTTTATTGTTGCCTCTAGGGCATATTTCCTTCACCTACCCCGACGTCGCTCAACAGCGCGTTCGGGGCAGGCCCGGGGGGCTTCTCCCGGTGCAACAAACCCTGGGTCTGTTGACCAACTATGCACAGGCACAAGATCAAGATTGAAGCACCAGCTCAAGGCAGTGATTGAAGGACCATGAGGTTTGGAGAACCAACATGCAGTTCAGGAGAACCAAGGCTGAGCCTAAGGAGCAGGATATCGGCAAGAGAAGGGCCTTCCTTGCCGGGCAGGTGAGCCCGGCATGGGGTAAGGCCATCACCAGAAGCAAAGCAACCAAGGCTTCCCGGCAAGGCCTGCCGGGGCTCGCGGGAGCAGAACCGCCCCACCAACCACTCAAGCATGACCCACATCGTCAATCAGTGCGGTGTCAAGCCGCAAGATGGTTAAGTGGCAGCCATTCGCCACATGGCGACCATTTCCTACAGAGAAGCCTACAGATGACACCCGTCATGGGACGTGTCAAGAGAACAGGAGCGGAGCAGGAAAGATAGCCCGGTAGGCCTTGCCAGGCGCCCAGTGATGTGACACTAAGCGGTGCATTTAATGCACCCTGTCAGCCTGCAGAGTTAGCTATGATAGCACTGTTTGCTATCATATCAGTGAATAATGACCACTTTGCCACTGTGGTGCCCCCTTAATCTATAAAAGGAGGCCCATGGCACTTGTAGGAGGGGTTAGAAAGTTGGAAAGTTGACAACCCCAAGCCACCAGATACATGTAGTCGCCACGGGCAAATATTGCCGGGCAAGTGTACTATGCGCCACCACATCCATTCCTCCATTAATCCACTAAAGTAGGAGTAGGGTCTTACACCTCACGGCGGCCCAAACCTGGGTAAATCGATTGTGTGCTCTCTACCATGCGGTCGTGAGCTGGTCTGCTCTTTGTGCAACGCGCGATCCCCCTGCCGAACCAGCAAGGGGCTACCCGGTCCCATAGGTGGCCGCGGAAATCCCGCGATAGTGTGCGAAGACCAATAATAACACAAACGATTGCTGCTAACAAGTCGTGTGATTTGCTCTGTGAGGGAGTCCTGGATTAGGGGGTCTCCGGACAGCCGGACTATCTCCATTGGCCGGAGTGTTAGACTATGAAGATACAAGATTGAAGACTTCGTCTCGTGTCCAGATGGGACTCTACTTGGTGTGGAAGGCAAGCTAGGCAATACGTATATGGATATCTCCTCCTTTGTAACTGACCTTGTGTAACCCTAACCCTCTCCGGTGTCTATATAAACCGAAGGGTTTTAGTCCGTAGGACAACAATCACAACATACAACCATACCATAGGCTAGCTCCTAGGGTTTAGCCTCTCTGATCTCGTGGTAGATCTACTCTTGTAACACCCATATCATCAATATTAATCAAGCAGGACGTAGGGTTTTACCTCCATCAAGAGGGCCCGAACCTGGGTAAAACTTCGTGTCCCTTGGCTCCTGTTACCATCCGGCCTAGACGCACAGTTCGGGACCCCCTACCCAAGATCCGCCGGTTTTGACACCAACATTGGTGCTTTCATTGAGAGTTCCTCTATGTCGTCGCCGTCAGGCTTGATGGCTCCTACTATCATAGTGATGCGGTCCAGGGTGAGACTTTTCTCCCCGGACAGATCTTCGTATTCAACGGCTTTGCACTGCGGGCTAATTCGCTTGGCCATCTGGAGCAGATTGAAAGCTACGCCCCTGGCCATCGGGTCAGATTTGGAAGTTTGAATTACACGGACAACATCCGTGGGGACTTGATCTTCGACGGATTAGGGCCACAGCCGGGCGCGCCGCACTGTCGCGATGGGTATGACCTAGCTCTGCCACCGGACGGTACCCCAGAGGCCGCGCCCGCATCAGCTCCAACCCTTAGCTCGGAGCAAGCTGCGCAAATCAAGGACGGGTGGCTAGACACCGCCTCAGGGTCTGCAGTCGCGATGGCGATCGAGCCAAACACCAGCATAATCCTCTGTGCAGCCCGTGACTCCAAGGTGCCGGACTCTCTTCCGGACCCCGAACCATCCGCGCCCCTGCCAATCGAATCCGATTGGGCGCCGATCATGGAATTCACTGTCGCGGATATCTTTCAGCACTCGCCCTTCTGCGACATTCTGAATTCACTAAGGTCTCTCTCTTTGTCAGGAGAGCCCTGGCCGGATTATGGCCAACAGGATTGGGATGCGGATGACGAAGAAATACGACGGCCACCCACCACCCACTTTGTAGCCACTGTCGATGATTTAACCGACATGTTCGACTTCGACTCCGAAGACATCGACGGTATGGACGACGATGTAGGAGACAAACATGAACCAGCACCTATAGGGCACTGGAAATCCACCTCGTCGTATGATATATACATGGTGGATACACCCAATGAAGGCAACGGCGACGAGATAGCGGAGGATGACCACTCCAAGAAGCAACCCAAGCGCCGACATCAGCGGTGCCGCTCTATGTCCCGCCAAAGCAAAAGTGGTGATACCGGCACAGGAGATAATAACACTCCGGATAGTGCCGAAGACAACAACAATCCCCTCCAGCAAGATTTAGAGCAGGTGGATGAAGGAGCCAGCTCTCCTGAGAGAGCAGCTGGCGGAGAGGAGGAGGATGACAATTACATCCCCCCCCTCCGAAGACGAGGCAAGCCTCGGCGACGATGAATTCTCCGTACCAGAGGATCCCGTTGAACAAGAGCGCTTCAAGCGCAGGCTTATGGCCACGGCAAATAGCTTGAAGAAAAAGCAGCAACAGCTTCAAGCTGATCAAGATCTGCTAGCTGACAAATGGACTGAAGTCCTTGCGGCCGAGGAATATAAACTCGAGCGTCCCTCCAAGAGTTACCCAAGGCGCAGGTTACTACCCCGACTGGAGGAAGAAGCGTATGATACGGCTGATCGGCCACCTCGTGGTCGCGATAGAGAGGCATTCCAGCCAAAAGGTCAGCCTCCACCCCAACGCCATCCAAATAAAAAGGCATGGGGAGATATGCCAGACTTGCGAGACATATTGGAGGACAAAGCAAAGCATTCAAGATCGATCTACGGATCACGTGGGCGCACCACTCTATGGGACGGTAAACGTCACACCGGATACAGTAAAAGCAAATCCGGCCAGGCCGAACACAGCGGGCAGGACCCATATGAGCTGCGTCGCGATATAGCCCAATACAGAGGCACCGCACACCCTTTATGCTTCACAGACGAAGTAATGGAACATCAATTCCCAGAAGGTTTCAAACCTGTAAATATTGAATCATACGACGGCACAACAGATCCCGCAGTATGGATTGAGGACTTCCTCCTCCACATCCACATGGACCGTGGTGATGACTTACATGCCATCAAGTACCTCCCATTAAAACTCAAAGGACCAGCGCGACATTGGCTTAATAGCTTGCCAGTGGACTCCATTAGCTGTTGGGAAGATCTGGAAGACGCATTCCTCGACAACTTTCAGGGCACTTATGTGCGACCACCAGACGCCGATGACTTGAGCCACATAATTCAGCAGCCAGAAGAGTCAGTCAGGCAATTCTGGACTCGGTTTCTCACAAAGAAAAATCAAATCGTCGACTGTCTGGATGTGGAGGCCTTAGCGGATTTCAAGCACAACATCCGAGACGAGTGGCTAGCCCGGCACCTTGGTCAGGAAAAGCCGAAATCTATGGCAGCTCTCACGACGCTCATGACCCGCTTTTGTGCGGGAGAAGACAGCTGGTTGGCTCGCAGTAATAACATATCAAAGAACCATGGTACCTCAGATACCAAGGACGGCAATAGCAGGTCACGTCGCAACAAGCATAAGCGCCGCATTAACAGCGAAAGTACTGAGGATATGGTAGTCAATGCCGGATTCAAAGGCTCTAAACCCGGTCAGCGGAAAAAACCATTCAAACAAAGTACGCCGGGTCCGTCCAGCTTGGACCGTATACTCGATCGCTCATGTCAAATACACAGCACCCCAGACAAGCCAGCCAATCACACCAATAGGGATTGTTGGGTGTTCAAGCAGGCCGGCAAGTTAATTGCCGAAAACAAGGACAAGGGGCCGCATAGCGATGACGATTAAGAACCCCGACAACCGCACACTGGAGGACAGAAGGGGTTTCACCCACAAGTGCGGACGATGAACATGATATACGCAACCCACATCCCCAAGAGGGAGCGGAAGCGTGCGCTCAGGGACGTATATGCGTTGGAGCCAGTCGCCCCAAAGTTCAACCCTTGGTCCTCCTGTCCGATCACCTTCGATCGCAGGGACCACCCCACTAGTATCCATCATGGCGGATTCGCCGCACTGGTCCTAGACCCAATCATCGACAGATTTCACATCACTTGAGTCCTTATGGATGGCGGCAGCAGCCTGAACCTGCTTTATCAGGACACAGTGCGCAAAATGGGTATAGACCCCTCAAGGATCAAACCCACAAAAACGACCTTTAAAGGTGTCATTCCAGGCATAGAGGCCCACTGCACAGGCTCAATTACACTGGAAGTGGTCTTTGGATCCCCGGATAACTTCCGAAGTGAAGAGTTAATCTTCGATATAGTCTCGTTCCGCAGTGGTTATCACGCGCTGCTCGGACGAACCGCATTCGCTAGATTCAATGCGGTACCACATTATGCATACCTCAGGCTCAAGATGCCAGGACCTCGCGGAGTTATTACAGTCAATGGAAACACAGAGCGCTCTCTTCGAACAGAGGAGCACACCGCGGCCCTTGCAGCAGAAGCGCAAAGCAGCCTCTCAAGGCAATCTACCAGTTCGGCGTTTCAAAGCCCGGACACCTTCAAGCGCGCTTGGGGCAATCGGCAGACAGACTGCCTAGCGCGATCTGAGCTCGCGTAGCAATACGGTGGCCACCCCAATCCCAGCCCAACGGTGTTATTTGTGCCGCGCGTACATAATTACGCATTAAAAATACCATGGGCACAGGTGGGGAGCGGGGGCACAACTGCGGCACGCCCCAAAACGCGGCCTAAACCGCACTAGGGGCTTCTCGTTTGGTTATTTTTCTTTTTCTTTGAGGACTTTAATCTCTGGAAACACTGTCCGGCAGCTCTATTGTCCAACACATGATACATCAACCAAGGAGGCAGACAACTACGTTATACAACGGAATTCCCGGGTTGATTACAGATTTCATATCATTCCTCAGCTCGCCCTTGGAAGGCACATAGTCCTACTCTTTTGCTTATTGTACTATCCGTATCACTCTGCTTTAATGCAATTTTTTAATATACAATGCATGACATTACCACTATTATTGCATTTTTGTTATATATATATATATATCTACGTGTTCATTAATGACGCCTTGCAACCGTACACTCTGGTATGACCAATGCACCAGGGGCTCACGTACCCACAATATGGTGTGAAAAGTCCGAACACTTTCACAAGTGCGGCACCCCGAACTTATAGCATTATATGCATCAGCTCCGAATCATGTCTTTGGTCAAATGTTGGGTTTGCCCGGCTCCTATGTTTTGGTACCTTACGTTCTGCTCTATCGGCTAAGGTAGCGCTAGGAGAACTACTGCGATTGTGCCCCGGTTCTGCCGGGCCGAGCACCTCAGTAGAGAAAGCTAAAACTGACTTTCATCATAAGGCGAGAGACTGGTCGTTGTTCGGCGAAGTTTTTTGAGTCCCTAAAGACTTATGCCGCTTAGGGCGAGGGGCCGGCTCCGTCCGGCTTACAGGCGTGTATCGCGCCCCGAATTCGGCCTTCCGAATACCAGGGGCTTCGCCGAAATTTGAAATTATAGAATTCTATGGCTAAGTGAGAGTGATAAAGCATTATTAGTCCGGTTGCCTTGTTCGTTGTGCTGAGCACCTCCCTCGAAGGACCCAAACATGGGAACAAGAGTGCTCAGGTTTATCCCGAACACCCCAGCACTAGTGTCATGGGGGCAGAAGCCGAGGACTAGCCATCTCTTAGATTGGATAAACAGCCAAACAGAAGGTGATATTTTAAATTCTAACAAGCGTTGCATAGAGAACATAATACAAGTTTTCATACATACAGGACAACACGAGCAAGTCTCATTCAAATATTAAATTTTGCAAACACTCATCCACGATAAGACGGGCACTCGGCAGAACACTCTCGTAGTACATCTCGGGGTGGCGGTGCTCCTTGCCCTCCGGTGGCCCCTCCTTGATCAGCTTCACGGCGTCTAGCTTGACCCACTGCATTTTTACACGGGCAAAAGCCCGGCGTACACCTTCTATGCAGACGGATCACTTGACGACCTCCAGCCAAGGGCAGGCATCCACAAGCCGCCTCACCAGGCCGAAGAAGCTATTCGGAAGGGCGTCGCTAGGCCACAACCGGACTATGAAGCCCTTCATGGCCTGATCGGCCACCTTATGTAGCTCGGCCATCTGCTTCAGCTGGTCGCTCATTGGCACTGGATGTTCGGCCTCAGCACATTGAGACCAGAACAGCTTCTCAGTCGAGCTTCCATCCTCGGCCTGGTAGAATAGTGCGGCATCGGACACACTGCGGGGCAAATCTGCGAATGCTCCTGAAGAGCTCTGGATTCGGGTAAGTAATCAGTAATTCACCTTTACATGCTTGCTTTGCATATAGAAAGCCTTACCCGTCGTTATCTTTTTCATCACGTCGATCTCCTGAAGGGCCTTCTGGGCCTCAGCCTTGGCACTCTTCGCGCTCTCACGGGCCGCGGCAAGCTCAGACTCTCGCGTCTTCAAGTCAAGCTCCAATGCCTCGTGCTTCGTCACGAGAGCCTGGAGCTCTTGCTGCACCTCGCCCACCCGAGCCTCGTGCCTCTCTCGCTCGGTGAGCTCCTTGGCCGCTGTATCTTCGGCCTTGGTCAGCGCTTGCTTCAGGGTCGCCACCTCGGTCGTGGCCCCTGGCAAAACATACAATGATCCTGTCATTTTGCAATCGCGTCCTTTTTTATATACAGATATCTATAGACGGGGTATTACTTACCTTCGTTATCCTCGAGCTGCCTCTTGACAAGGCCGAGCTCTTTCTTGGACCCATCGAGGTCCTGCTTCAGTACGGTGACCTCCGCAGTTAGTGCGGCGGACACCAGCAGAGAAGCCTGCATATGCATATTGACATACTTATATTAGACTCCTGCGATATTATTTGATCCTCTGTTCGGCTTTTCTTTGCGAACGCCGAACAAAGCATCAGGGGCTACTATCTATGCGGTAATACTTCTCCTACATTTTAAAACACTTACCTCGAAGCCTGTTAAAAGGCTAGTACAGGCTTCAATCAATCCGCTCTTGGCGGACTGAACCTTCTAGATCACCGCACTCATGATAGTGTGGTGCTCCTCCTTGATGGAAGCACTATGAAGCGCTTCCAACAGATTGTCCGGCGCCTCTGGATGGACAGAGGTCACCGGCACAGGCGTCTCACCCCTCTTAGAAGGAGACCTCCTGCCCGAGCCCAGAACCGCTGGAGGTTCCGGTGCGGTGTTCGGCTGAGGGCCAAACTCGGAGCTCTCAGGGGCCCCTTCCCCTCTGCTCCCGGAGTCCGGAAGGTCGCCTTGAGGTGCCTCCAGGACTGTCTCCCCTCGATCCGCTGCCTCTTGAGACAACACCTCAGCGTCGTCGTCGGGATGAGGGGAGGTGGCAGTCGGGACTGGATCGCTATCCATGTCCGACAAACCCAGGGAGCCGTCCGATGATACCTCGATGTTGGCTCATGGCGGCCTGCGTAATTATGTTCGGCGATTAGGGAAAGCAATGCGACAAAGGAATCCTATGGGTTACTTTGGTATCAGAATACTTACGATCTCCCCTGGGGCTTGGCCCTGGGCAACCACTCGTCTTCACTTTCATCGGCGGCGGTGGAGCTGTCCGGAAGGAGAGTCCTTCCCTTCTTGGACCCTCCGGCCTCCCCAGTTGGGGCGGCCTTCCTTTTCTTGTCTCCCCCAGTCAGTGGGGGAGCCTCTTCTTCCTCTTCCTTGTCTTCGGGGGAAGAGTGCGCCGTAGAGTCATCGGACGGTGAGTCCGACGACGCCTGGCGTCGGGAACTCTTTCGAGCTCCCTTGGCCTTCTTGGTCTTCTCCGGCACCTTGTAAGGGGCCAGAGTCAACATCTTCACCAGAAGGGCGTCTGCAGGGCCTTCGGGCAAGGGAGCCGAACAGTCGATTTGTCCGGCCATCTTCTGCTAGTCCTGTTAACGACACGGGAGTTTAGATCCCGCATAGAGTCAATCTATATAGAAAACAAGTATCCTGTAAAAGGCAAAACAGCTTACCACACTGGCTTGGCGCTTCATGCTGAATCCGCGATCCTCAGTAATGGGGGGAGGGACCGCGGCGCCCTTGAACAGCACCCTCCAGGCATCTTCATGAGTCATGTCGAAGAGCCTGTTCAGAGTTCGGTGCTGCACCGGGTTGAACTCCCACAAGGTGAACTCCCGTTGTTGGCACGGGAGTATCCGACGGATGAGCATAACCTGGACTATGTTGACGAGCTTGAGCTTCTTGTCCACCATGTTTTGAATACATGTCTGGAGTCCGGTCAGCTCTTTTGAATTACCCCAGGATAGACCCTTCTCTTTCTAGGAGGTGAGCCGCATGGGGATGCCAGATCGGAACTCGGGGGCCGCTACCCATGTGGGGTCGCGCGGCTCGGTGATATAGAACCACCCCGATTGCCACCCCTTTATGGTATCCACGAAGGAGCCCTTGAGCCATGTGATGTTGGGCATCTTGCCCACCATGGCGCCTCCGCACTCCGCCTGGCAGCCGCTCACTACCTTCGGCTTGACATTGAAGGTCTTCAGCCATAAGCCGAAGTGGGACTTGATGCGGAGGAAGGCCTCGCACACGACGATAAATGCCGAGATGTTGAGGATGAAGTTCGGGGCCAGATCATGGAAATCCAGGTCGTAATAAAACATGAGCCCCCGGACAAAGAGATGGAGAGGGAATCCCAGTCCGTGGAGGAAATGGGTGAGGAATACCACCCTCTCATGGGGCTTGGGGGTGGGGATGAGCTGTCCCTCATCTAGGAGCCCGTGCGCGATGTCGTCGGGCAGGTATCCGGCTCTCCTCAATTTCTTGACGTCTCCCTCCGTGACGGAGGAGACCATCCACTTGCCTCCCGCTCCGAACATGGTTGGAGAAGGTTGAGATGGAAGTGAGAGCTTGGGCTCTAGAGATCGAGTGTGCAGGAGCGGATGAGCAGAGGAGGAAGAAGGCGTGGATAGAAAGGTGAATCCTTATCCCTTTATATGGGCGGACAAAATTAAGCATCCCCACTTGCCTGGTAAAACTCGCTTATCCCCCAAGCGCCGCAATTGATGGCGCGGTTGGGTTACCCACGCCCATATTGATGAGAATCCCGTAATAAGGGGACACGATCTCTGCTTTGGCAAGACGTGTCAAAAAACTGCCTCGCGTTATGTGCGGGGCTGGTTAAAAGAAACGGTTCGAATAATCACCGGGCCATGACGTAACGTCATGTTGCCGAAACAAGCTAGCAAATTAGATCTGCGAAAACATTATTCTCTCTATGATGGAATGTGGAACTTATTTTGCAGGGTCGGACACTATCCTCGTATTCAAATTCTTCTGTGACGTATTCGGAGAAGGAACCCGCCTTGCAATGCCCAAGACAACTGTGCGCCAGACTTATCGTCATTGAAGCCTGGTTCAGGGGCTACTGAGGGAGTCCTGGATTAGGGGGTCTCCGGACAGCCGTACTATCTCCATTGGCCGGACTGTTAGACTATGAAGGTACAAGATTGAAGACTTCGTCTCGTGTCCGGATGGGACTCTACTTGGCGTGGAAGGCAAGCTAGGCAATACGTATATGGATATCTCCTCCTTTGTAACCAACCTTGTGTAACCCTAACCCTCTCCGGTGTCTATATAAACCGAAGGGTTTTAGTCCGTAGGACAACAATCACAACATACAATCATACCATAGGCTAGCTTCTAGGGTTTAGCCTCTCTGATCTCGTGGTAGATCTACTCTTGTAACACCCATATCTCAATATTAATCAAGCATGACGTAGGGTTTTACCTCCATCAGGCCCGAACCTGGGTAAAACTTCATGTCTCTTGCCTCCTGTTACCACCCGGCCTAGACGCACAGTTCGGGACCCCCTACCCGTGATCCGCCGGTTTTGACACCAACAGTCTGTCTACAGAAGAATAACACACACACACACACACACACACACACACATATATATATAGAGAGAGAGAGAGTAGCACTATTCTGATCCCGGGATTAGAATAGTTATTTGGATCACGCGCGTCTATATAGGGGGCGATCAGATGTTCCCGAGATCGTAATAGACAGAAACACAGGAACTGACCGGCCCACCATACACTCCCGAACGGCCCGTCATCTAACCCACGAACTTCTCCTCCCCCACATCAACCAATCCACCCACCGTCGTGGCCAGCCTCCGTCCCACGCCGGGCCGACCTACCTCCGGCCGCCATGGCCAGCCGCGCCCAGCCTCCTCCCGCCGACGCGGCGAACCTTCCTCCCCCGCTACGGCCAACCACTGTCCCGCCGCCACGCCGAGCCTCCTCCCGTCACCGTAGCCGGCCTCCATCCCATGCCTGCGCCGACCTACCTCCAGCCGCTGCGGCCAGCCTCCTCCCACCGATGCGACCAGCCTTCCTCCCCTGGATCCCCACGTGCCGTTGGGAACCCTGCACCCCCACACACCGCTCCACCATCCACCGGCGTTGCTCGCTGCCAAAGGTGAACACCATCCAGGTGCTCGTTCATCGCCCCTACTTCTTGTATCCCACCGCCCCCTTCCCGGATCCCGCCACCGTGCTCCGCCGCGACCCACCTGCCCCGTGTACCTTTCTGCCACTACCACATGTTTCCTCCCTGCTCCGGCTGGCTCGAATTCAAGGACGGCGTGGGTCGCGGCCCCGCATCCCTGCATCGCCACCGCTGCCGCGCAACCACGGCACGCACTGCACTAGCACGCGCTTCCCCCCTCTTCCATCTATGGTCGCACCGCCTGTGACTGCCTGTGAAGTTCGGCATGGCCAGCCGATTCAGTTTGATTTGTGTGTGCTCACTGCGTAGGTCGCTATCCCTCAATCCTACCAAGTTGCAGCATCAACCACCTTCCCTCTGACCTGTGTGCCCGTGTGATGTCGACCTTCTCCTTCATTGATTTACCTATATTTCTCTTACACTTGCTTCCTGGGCGTATGTGCAGTCTGGTTTACATGGACGATGGTGCAAAATTGGGCCTCTTAGGAGATGGGACGGCGCTCTTCACCGTGATTGGCACAAGGAATATCCAAAGCAGCCTAATAAAAGTTGTATAGTCTAAATGCCTCTCTAGTTCATGAAATCCCTCTGCTGCCAGCGTTAACTGCCATTAATTTTTACTGCTCCCTTCTGCAGAAGAAATGGACGGGGTGTTTAACGTTGCTGCCGCGGATGTAGGCATCTGCTCGACAAATTGCATCATGTATCTCCCCCTAACCTGTAGCCACTCCACCATGGATTGCAGCTATGCGGTGCGGGTGCTCAATTTGACTACATATTTTGCTATAATTTCTGAAGTGTTTCTGTGTTGGTGCTATGAGGTGAATTGTGGCAGTTTCGACATTGACTACAGTTAACTTATAGTGGAAAACACCTTGTTTGTAGTGTATGTGTTCCACTGAGAAAGTAAAAGCATTGGGTTCAGTCTGAAAAAGTACAGTAGTTCATTCACCATATTGTGTTACCTCTGAACCAGAGAGTAAATCACACAAATGTAGCTCCTTTACTCTGCATGTGCAAACTTGATCGGCTTATTTTGCTCTATTATTGTTTGTTTCTAGACAAGTAACACACCCAGTCTGCTTCCTTTTGAGACTAATCAACTTCTTTTGATAATTCTTGGACAGGTTTGTCATACATTTCAACATTGATGGCTTTTGTGCTATTCTACTTGAGAAACATGATCTTTGGGGAACTTTGCTAGTAGTAGACACAAGGTGTGCTTTTAAATACCTATAGAGCATCATATCATTTATATTTGTTTGAAACGTTATGCATATCTGTTATGGCCGCAAAAATACGCATGGATGACTGGCAGAAGTTCCTAAAGAGTTGTCATATTATTCTTCGAAGTTTAGATAATTGTATTTTGGGTCGTTGGAACCAGATGGCTCAAGCTTGTAAAAAGGATATTCAGAAGTTCAAAGTAGACTTAAACAGAAGTTCAAAAATAAAAAAGTAGTGTTATGTGCTGCTGCGTTCATGCTAGGTCTTATGTCTTGCATGTGTGCGTGCACTCACTGTGTGGGTGCTTCGTGTGTGTGTGTGTGTCGTACTCTTTATGTCCCTGTTCTTCTTCACAAAAGGTTAACCGTTCCCAAAAGCATTTTCCAAGGCCACAATTTTCTTGTGTTACGATCAAATTTTCTGTGTGAGTAATTAGTATGGCTGTAGTCCAATGTGTTGATTTTTAGCAGGCCAAAATTTGTGTTCATTGATCAAATTTGTAGAAATGGAAGGCAGTTGGCTGCAACTCCTTCCGTTATGACCTTGTAGTCCAATTTTCTCATTTCTAAAAACACCTAGAGGTTCAATTTTAAATAATGGAGAAGTCCAACTTTTATTAGAAAGTTGGGAAGGTGAAACTAAAAATATAGTGCAGTTTAAAAAAAATTTAAAAAGAAAATTTTTCCCATTTCTAATAAACCTAGAAGTTCAATTAAAATACCAGAGCGGTTCAATATTTATAATAAAATTTGGATTTCTTCAGTTCCTAGAAAATAAAAACCAAGAAGTTCAAATTAAGATAACATGGAAGTTCGATGGTTATATGCCATGAAGAAAAACAAAGCTTCAACTATAACAGTGTTAACTTGGGAAGTTCAAATTTGATAAAAATAGAGAGTTCGAAGAAAATGTTATCATTGTACTAAAAACTTCCCATGAATTTTCCCATTATTGAAAAATGAATACCAAAAAGTTCAAATTAAAATAACAAATCCGTTCAATATATGTAATAGAAAACATTTTTCATGGTTTTAAATAACACTCAAAAGGTCAAATTAAAATAACATAGCAGTTCAAAAATATTTTATAAAAAAGATTTTCTTTGTTTCTATGAAAAACCTAGAAGTTCAAATTTATAAAATGAAGTGGGTCTATGTTTTTACCAAAAAAAATCCTTGTTACCAAATAATAAATCCAAGACGTTCACCTTAAAGAAACGGAGGGTCTGATGTATACAAAAAAAATCAGATTCTTCTCATTTCATGAAGAAGTAAGTATGAAGTTCAATTTGAAAAACTAAAGTATAAAGGATTTTCAACGTTTGTAAATAAAAAAGTCTCGAAGTTCAAATTAGAATAATAGAGCGGTTCGATTTTACTAAAAACTAGGTTTATTCCCATTACTAAAAAAACAAGAAGTCCAAATTTTAAAAATCGTGAGGTTCGGTGTGAATAAAATACTCAGATTTTTTCTCGTTACAAAAAAATAAAATGAAGAAGTTCAAATTTAAATAAAGAAACAACTAAAAAATTAAATAGAATATGAAAAGTGCAATATTACATTGGATTAAAAAATATAGGTTAAAAAACTTATGAGGATGTTGATATTATAAAAATGTGGAAGTTGGAAAACAATTGAGCAAGAAATTTTTGTTGCTAGAAGTTCAAGTGCTCGGCCCAAGAAAGTTCAAAATTTAACTCAGATTTTTCCTCGTTATTAAAGAATGGAAACAAGAAATTCAAAAATAAAATAACAACAAGTTCAACTTTTAAAAATAGAGCGCTTCAAAATTTCATAAAAAGGATTAAAGAAATAAACCAAGATGTCCATATTAAAAAGATGGAGAAGTTCGATGATTATAGAAAACTCAGATTTTCCTCGTTATTAAAGAATGGAAACAAGAAGTTAAAAAATAAAAAACAAGAAGTTCAACTTTTAAAAATAGAGCGCTTCAAAATTTCATAAAAAAGATTAAGAAATAAAACCTAGAAGTCTATATTAAAAATATGGGGAAGTTCGATGATTATAGATAACTGAGATTTTTCCTCGTTATTAAAGAATAGAAACAAGAAGTTCAAAAATAAAATAACAAGAAGTTCAAATTTTAAAAATAGAGTGCTTCAATATTCATAAAAAGGATTAAGAAAATCAGATTAAAATTCATAAAAAAACTCAGATATATTCACGTAACCGAGAGAAGTTCAGATTGATAACTGCCAGAAGTTCACGTACTACACGGTGTGCATTTTGTATTAAAAAGGAATAAAAAGCAAAGGCTAAAAGTTTTGTTGTTATAAGTTCAAGTCCTCCGTCGGAGAAAGTTAAAAAATTATTGTGAGAGAGGTTTGTACAAAAGGAATATCATTTGTGTAACACTGACGAATGGATGAGAAAATTACAAATGAAAATACGTCACAAAAGTTCAACGTGAAAACAGCAGGAAGTTCAACTACTATAGAAAATAAATTTCAGATGAAAAAGTTTTAAAATCATTGCGAGTATGAAAAAATGATCAACACGAGAAAGTTGTGTGTTTATAGCAGCTTTCCACCGGTATATCACTTGCTCAATTCCGGTGAGTGGATGGAGAGCTACGGCAAAAAAGCACATGAAAAACAAAGTGAAGCTCAAGTAGACATGCCGAGAAGTTCAAGTCTCATGCGGTGCATTTTCGAAGAATCTGTTTTGCGATAAAGGCAGAACGAATGATCCCGCTATTTTTGAAATTACTTGAAACGGCTAGGCATCAGAGAAAACCATCAACATGAAAAAGTTATGCATTTTCCGTAGTTTTTCAACGGTATATTATTTGACCCATTCCGATAAAGTTTGTAGAAATTACTGTGAAAATATGTTTTTAGCCATTTTTCAAAATTGACTTAAAACAGTAAGGAATTGGGAGAAACAATGTATACCAAAAAGTTTCGCATTTCCTCAAGCTTTCCAACGCCATATCATTTGCTGCATTCGGATGTACGGTTAAAAATTAGCTCGAAAATACGAACTCGGTTGAACTTGTACCGTTTTCTAAATTACTCTTAAACCGTTCAAAATTAGAAAAAACTTTCAACATGAAAAAGTAGCACATTTTTATAAGCTTTCCAATGTCGTATCACATGACCGATGGTGTACTCAAGGTCGAAGCCGACCACTTGGTACTTGTCCTCGGCAAGCAACTGCTCCATAGTTTGGATGGAGCTCTCCACCGAGACCGGCTAGTTCGTGTACACCACCGAGAGGGCCTTCCCCCTCACGTGGGTGTCCACTACGTGATGAGTGGTGAACTACCGCCGTTGTCGTCGTCGGCCGCTGAGAGCGTCATTGGAGCCACGGGGAGTGTCATTGGAACCGCTGGATGTCCTCTCTGTATGTGTCATCGTGGGTGTGCTTATTGTGTCATGTGGTGCGAGAGATGAAGGTAAATGGTCGCGGGAATAAATGGGGGCCGGGCGGCCTAGATTCTCGGCGTGTCCAGATGGCAGTTTTTGCAGCGGGTAACTGCATCGTGGCACCGCGCCCAGTGCAACCGCATGCACACAGACGTGTGTGATCGTGCGCCGGTCCCAAACACCGACAGCGCACATGGAGGGGCGTGGGCAGAGCTCCCAAAGGGACGCGAGAGCAGAGCGCGCGTGGCGGGACGAGAGCAAAGCGTGGCGTGGCCACCTCAACCACAAGCAACCACACGCATAGAGCAGTTGAACACGCAGAAAATGGTCATATATAAACCGGCCGACAGTTTCGTCGCTGCATAGAGAGCAGTTGTGTGGTACTACCGCCGTCTTGTTCTATTAGTCTCCTTTATATTTTGTGCCATATTTTGACCTTAAATTTAACCAACAAAATGTTAATGCAAGTTACAAAAATTATATAATTGGAAACTATGTTCAAATATGAATCCAACAATATAATCTCTGGCGACATGCATTCGTATTTTATTAGTTAAATCTATAGTCAAAATTTAGCACAGAAATACATAGATGACTTATAAATTAGGACGGGGTAGTAGGTGATTTAATCGCAAACGTTTTTTATTAATCGTATGTGTACGTGTCCTTTCGTCCTCCTCTCGCACGTCTTTTCACCCTGCTGCCGCAAACGGCTTAGAGCGCAAGCTTGAGCAGCGCGCGGGGGCGTTCTTTTGGCCAAACGGTGGTGAGCCCATTCCCACACAACCACGCAATTTCCCGCGCAAGCTTCCCGCCCGAGTCGACGAAATCCCCCAAAATCCCAATGCTTACCGACCTGCTATATAAACCCTCACGGTCGGCAAGTCCTACGTCGCATTTTCCCCTCCCTCCCTGTAACTTATCTCGTCTGCTTCTCCCACAATAGCCAATGGCATAGGTCCGTCGTCGTCGCTCAGCCACTCCGCCGTCATCAAAGGACAACTCCAGCTGGGAGGCCACATCGCGACGGCGGCGCAGTCCCCATCGTAGTGTAGTGCGTGTGGCGTCCCTGTTGGGTGTGCGCGGAACACCCACCACATGCTCTGCCGCCGCTGCCCGTCGGCAGCTGTTGCTGGCTAAGTTGCCGCCACCCCACCGTATGCTGCCTTGGCCACCACACCACCATCGAAAGCCAGGCCCTCGCCCGCTCCGTCGTCGTGGCCCAAAGGCGGGAGGTGGCCGTCGTGGCCGCCACTCCACTGCCGGCCACCGTGGCCATCACCCGCTCTACCGCCGTGGCCCGAAGGCGAGAGGTGGTGGTCATGGCCGCCACCCCATCATCGGCCGTCGTGGCCGCCAGCCCACCGTCAGCCGTCGGGATCATCACCCGCTCCGCCAGAGCCGCCCGAAGGCAGGAGGCGGAGGTGCAGGCCCGCACGTGCGTCAGCGACCTTGCGCGCTACATCAAGTTCTTGCGGGAGGAGGATGAGCGCCTCATCGAGCACGCAAAGAGCCTTACCATCGCCGTGGCCGCAGCACACGCCGCCGCAGATGCGAGGAATCACGAGATCTATGAGGAGAACCACCACTTCAAGAGGGATCATCTAGAGCGACAGAGGGCATTCGAGGTGAGCGTCGTTGAAGGTGCAGCAGCGGCAGGCACCGTATTGTTGTTGTTCAGCTCGTCGGTAGGCTCCTCCTCCTCTGCCTCTTATTGAGCACGCTCGGGAGAGGAGAGGCTGCCGGAAGTAGTACAAAGCACCTCCGTAGTAGTAGTATTTAGGGGCTATTTGTTCAGTTCATCTGACTATAGATGTGGTGAAACTGTACAACGTACTTAAAATTAGCTAGTATATATAGTTGAACTAGGTATTTCAGTACGTTGTTGGCAACAATTGGGGAAAAGTTTGGTTGGTTCAGCTGTCGAGTTGAACTGTTTGTATAAAGAACGACTGCTTAATCTATGAATGAAATCTATGTTTAATTACTGAATTTTAGTTGCAAAAATTAGATAGTGCTAGTGATTTTAGCTGCATATTTTGACAAATCTCAGTGTTACAAGGTTAACAAATGGCAATGTTACTAGATCAACAAATGTCAATCTTTCCAGTTTGACAAATGGCAATATACCCAATATGAAATATGCAAATCTTACCAATTTTTCTGTATGTGGTTGCACACGGGTCATCCAAAACAACCATTTGCGTTGAAGGGTTGCACAAATCCTGCTCGGCACATTTTCTCTTGGCTTAGCACCGAAGTCTGGCTTTGCATACCGTATTCAACCTGAACCGTTTGTGTTGAAGAGATGCACAAATCCTACACTGTGAATTTTCCCTTAACTTATTAGGGAAGACCATAGCTCTCACTTTGCATACGGGTGTTATATCTAAAACGTTTGCGATCAAGAGCTGCACAAATCCTGCTCGGCACATTTTTCCTTGGCTTCCTGAGGAAGTTGTCGGTTTGCATACAGGTGTTCTAACTAAAACATTTGTGATGAGTGTTTTATATTTAAAAACCATTGACATCTTTTTTAAAGAAAACTGTTTGATAAGTCTGTACATTAAGAGAGAAAAATGCAAGTTCGTTCAAACCATGTCTTTCATTCAGCCACACTGCGAATTTATATTCATATGATCGAGATACAGTATTAAACTAGAAAAAACTATTTCCAGCGGCGGCGGAGGCAGCGTGCCGCGCCGGCTTTGTCGTTGTCGTCCTCCGGGACACCGTTGTTGACGTCTTCAAGGCAGCACAGAATGTTCTTCACTTGGAAATCAAACATCATGTTGTCACGCGATCGATGGGCGGGGTGCGGGAGGACGGCAACTGGCGGCGCTGTGAGGTAGCGGTCGACAGCGATGTCACATGCCGCTCAGGGGGGCACATGCACGGGGCGCGGTGGGTGCAGGCAAATGCACGGGGACCGGCGTCGTGGTGGGTGGAGGGGCGCGCACGGGCACGGGCATGGGCGCTGGCGCTGGCATGTACACGAGCTCGCGCAGGTCCGCGAAGACCTCGCTGACGCCCGCGGTTTCTAGCTCTGTGATGGTGCTCGGTGAGCATGTCAATGCTACGGGGATGGTCGCTGGCGCAGGCGCGGGGGCAGTAACCTCCGGCTCGGAGTCGACTTCACCAAACTTCAAGACTAGTGGCAGATGATCCTTCTGCGCCATGGCATTGCTGGAAGTCTGTGGGAGGGAGGGGAATGGGAGGCGAACAGTAAGGCCGCCCGCATTAAACAGCGGCTCGGCGCCATTAATGGAGAGGATGTGAGCAAGGCGTTCAGCCATGAAAGTCAAAGGGCTCGTTTCCCAGTGAGCCTGTGCAGCGTACAGCTCGCACACTTCCCGGTGAGCCTGCGCATTGGAGGACAGCTTGCATGCCTCTCGGTCAGCCTGTGCACCGGACTACGCTCGCACGCCTCCTGTTCAGTCAAGGAGTTGTCTGCATGGCACCTCCTATAGCCATGAAAAGCCAGACACGTGGCGTCATATGAATGGTTAACATAATGCACACGATTTAAATTATACAAATGTTTGAGATGTTAAAGTGGCAGCTATTTGTTTCAAAATGCCTTTGTTGGCCATTATTCGAGTGCGCCTTCTCTCAAAATGGACATGGAAAATAGCACAGCATGTCGGGTGCCATTCCATGATAGCATTGCCAAGTTCCATGAATTTCAGACGATTTTTGGATTTACTAGAATTTAAAAACAAAGTATCTCAATATTTTGCTGGCAATCAACAGGGCCTTGGTATTTGAAATTCATTCCCATTTCTTGCATGGGACCTAAGCATGCACCCAAGGACACACATTTGATATGTCAACCCATTTTTGTGTACTGGAGCATGTGCATGTAGTTCAAATTTGAATTATGCACATAAAATGTCTAGAAAACCCAGTTAATGAATAAAAATGTCCAAGCGAACCCTGAAAAATCCTAGAAATTTACACAACACTCCTGTCATTCTATGTTGACACTAGAAATTTTGAAAGCAATAAGAGGCAACGGATATCGTTTAGTCCTCAAAGGTGGCACATTCCCTACCGAAATCATGAGGCTTGTTGTGAGAAGCTCTGGTTTGTGAGAAGCTTATACCCAAACCTGCCTCAAATGGGACAATTTATTTACCACCGCATGTTGATGCCGCTCCATGATAGCATGTCAAGTTTCATGAACTTCAGACGAGTTTTGGATTTACTAGAATTTAAAAGCCATGTATCTCAATGTTTGCTGCCGAGCAACGGTGGCAGGGTGTTTGACATTCATTTCCATTTTTTGCATGGGACCTAAGCATGTAACCAAGGACAAAAATTTGATTTTTCAACCAATTTACATGCACTAGAGCATGTGCCTATATTTCAAATTTGAATTATGCACATAAATGCATAGAAAACTCAGTTAATGTATAAAAATGTCCAAACAAACCCCGAAAAATCCCTAAAATTAACACAACACTCATGTTGTTCTATGTTGACACTAGAAAAAAAATCAAGAAGAGGCAACGGACATTGTTTCGTCCAGAAAGGTGAAACGTTCCCTACCCTCACTACAAGAATGTTGTTGATCCATGATGACCACAAACCTTCACAGATCACTGCAAAACTGTCACAGACGTCCATCGACGATGTTTTTGAAAACCATCATGTATTCCCTGTCATAGATTGGTCTTCGTGATGGAGGGCCGAAATCATCACAGATTATGCTGACCCATGGCATTCCTTGGCCGCCATGGATCAACACTGAGCCCGTCCAGTTCGGGTCGGGCCTGGGCCTGGCCTGAGCCTTTGTGACGAATCAACCCGTCACATAATTTCATGATGTGGCATGTACATGGACATGACCGCCTACAAGCCCATGTAGTGGCTGGCCCAATTGGAATTTTGGCCTCCTATTTTCAGCCCAATCCGATCTGTTAGCCTATTTCTTTCAGTCCAGTTTGTTAGCCCATTTCTAAAGGTTTAGCCCATTACATTTTTCCTTTGGTCCAGCCCGTTAGCAACTTCACTTTATTCAGCCCATTGTATCCTTTCAACTAGTATCCAATTGCTGGGCCTGATTACTTCAATCTTTGTTTGCTAGCCAATTTCAGCCCAGCATTTTTTAGACAACCAATTTCGGCCCAGTTATAGTGCATCACCCAACCAAAGCTTCAATTCATTGAGGCAATTATTTTTAACACAATACACAATTTTAGGCCTGCTTATTCAGCTTGGTTAGCAAACCAAATTCAGCCCAGTTCTAGTCCATCATCAATCCATCTCAAAACAGTTAAATATTAAGTAAAATATTGCTTCTAAACCATCCCACAATATTATATACGAACAACAATATAGATTCTGATCGAGCAATAGATCACAGTACATATAAATTAAGTTCTAACATCAGATCACACATGTTCTAATCCAACATAAATATGAAACTACATTCACTCCAGTGCCACATTCATATCCATAAACCAAATGCATGTAGTTTGCAGCAGTAAAAGCATTACCAGATATATCCCAACAAAAGCATGGCAGCAGCAAAAGATCACACATTGCCATCGCCTTACAACAATATCATGTTTCAATGACCATGCCTTACCATATAGCTGAACTCGATCACCTCTCCTTAGCAAAAGGTCAAATTTTGCGTCGATCTCGGCTTGCTTCTTCATGTACTCCTCTTCTTGTCTGACCCATGCTGCTTCTGATTCCACTACCTTCTTAGTGAAGGTGTTGACAACCTCCAAAAGCTCTGCATTCCCTTTCTTCTCCGCTGTCAGTTGTGCTTCAAGGTTGGCATCACTGCTTCTCTCACGCACATGCTGGATCCCCACGTGCTGAAGAAACCCAGGCTTCTTGATGTGCTGAGTGAGCACGTCAGATACAACCTTAGTCACAGAGATAGGTAGTTGTCCATCTTTAGTAGGTTGAGAGACCTTCTCTTCCATTTGAGTCTAGCAATGCAAGCAACAAACAAACATGGTTATGAGGTTATGAGACAGCTTTGCCACAAAAGATAAAGACAAGGGAAAAGTATGTTTTTCATCCTTCAACTCTTTCAAAAATATAGAAATGGCCCCTCAACTCTAAAACCACTAAAGGCTGTGTTTGATAGCAAGGTATTGTAAAAAACAAGGTATTGGAAAACTTCAGTAATTTAGTCCATAGATACTGTTGAATAACTAGATTGAGCTCAAAACATGACTTGTATTCATCCTCTCAGGGGTAGCATATATAAGAGAGTACATATGTGAGAGGGAGAGAAGATACAACACACGCACACACTAACAAACTACCAGACGATCCTATTTCTGTGGATGGATAGGAGCGGCTGACTCGTGCATGGCCCATGCAAGGGCGGTGCCGGATGGATAACGCGCATGACCAGCTAATCTGGCGCAAGACCAGCTCAGCTGGTGAGTCTCAGTCTAACAGCCCCCCGCAATCTCAATGTGGGCTTGCCGAACATTGAGACTGGACCGGAACTGGGTGAAAGTAGCAGTAGGTAGGCCCTTCGTGAAGATGTCCGCGTACTGAGAGGTGGTAGGGACGTGAAGCACACGAATTTCCCCAAGAGAAACTTTGTCCCGCATGAAATGAATGTCGATCTCAATGTGTTTCGTGCGTCGATGCTGCACTGGATTAGCGAACATGTACACAGCAGAAACATTATCACAATACACCACCGTGGACTTGGTGATCGGCTGATGGAGCTCCTTCAACAACTGGCGTAACCAAGCGGTCTCTGCAACGACATGGGCAACGGCCCAGTACTTTGCCTCAGCGCTCGACCTAGAAACAGTAAGTTGTCGTTTCGATGACCAAGATATCAAATTATCCACAAGAAAAACACAAAAACCAGAGGTGGAGCATCGTTTGTCGGGGCAGCCGGCCCAGTTTGCGTCGGAATATTGTAAGAGAGTGGACGGTGGGGAAGGGGTGATGTGGAGGTTGAAGTCTAGGGTGCCCTTGAGATAACGGATGATGCGTTTGACGAGGTTATAATGGGAGGAGCAAGGGGCATGCATGAAAAGGCAGGCCTGCTGAACGACGTAGGACAGGTCAGGATGAGTGATAGTCATGTACTGGAGTGCACCGGTTAAGCTACGGTAAATGGTGGGGTTCTCTAGGAGATCGCCGTCTGAGATGGATAGCTTGGCGCCATAGTCAATGGGGGTGCGAACAGGATGACAATCAGTCATGCCGGCACGCTCAATGATATCTAAAGCATACCGTCGCTGTGAGAGGTGTAGCCTTAACTCGCTCCTCCACCGGGCTACACCTCTATGCCGTGGGGAGTTCTCTATGACTGACCTCGACCCACAGAGAAGAGAGATGATGTAGTTGAGAAAAGTTGTCGAGGATGCCGTAAGAATAATATCGTCGACGTAAAGAAGAAGATAGGCCATGTGGTTCGTGGATTTGTAAATAAAAAGCGACGTGTCGCATTTGGAGGTGATGAATCCCATGGACATGGCGAACGCGGCAAAGTGAGTGAACCACGCACGTGGAGCCTGCTTAAGGCCGTAGAGAGATTTCCGAAGGAGACTGACGTGGGAGGGTGCAACGGGGTCTTCAAACCCAAGGGGCTGCTAGCAGTAGACATTATCAGTAAGATGGCCATGTAGAAAAGCGTTCTTGACATCTAACTGGTGGATGGGCCAGGAGTGAGAGGTAGCGAGATAGAGAACAACTCGAATAGTGCTGGGTTTGACCACGAGAGAAAAGGTCTCGTCGTAATCGATCCCCTCGGTCTGAGAAAACCCACGGACTACCCAACGCGCCTTATAACGAGCGAATGTACCATTAGAGTTGTATTTGTGCCAAAAAAACCATTTCCCATTGATGACGGGAGGGCCGAGGAACAAGCGACCAAGTCTCGTTTTGAAGGAGAGCTTGGTACTCGTCGCTCATGGCACCAGCCCAGTGCGGATCAGCGAGGGCGGCGCGATGGGTATGGGGAAGTGGAGAGGCACCCCGTAGTTTAGCAAGGAAGTTAAGTCGCCGGGAGGGTAAGTAAAAACCAGACTTGGCACGAGTACGCATGCCGTGAGGGTTAGCAGGTGGTGCAACGGCGGCGGCACGCTAGGGAAGAGGTCGAGGGGTAGGAAGACTGCCGGAGGAAGTGGACGGAGGGCTGCGATCGGTGGAGGAAGATGTCAGAGAGTCGGTCGAAGCTGGTGTTGTGGCAGCATGGACGTCGAACGAAACGGCTGCCGTTGCAGCATTGTCGACGGGCGACACGGCTGCCGTGGCAGCGTTGGCTACGGTGGCTGGGGTGTTGGCGACCAGCGGGATGATCGCAGGAACCGCGGGGTTCGGCAATAGGGTAGGGCCATCGTGATGGGCTGGATGGTGAAAGTCCATCGCCGGGGAGGCCGCCAGGGTGCTGGAAAAAAGGAAGACGAACTCATCAAACACAACATGCCATGATGTGTAGACTTTGTTTGTGGAGCGGTCAAGACAACGGTACCCCTTGTGGTCAAAAGGGTAGCCGATGAAGACACAAGCCACGGAGCGTGCGGCAAGTTTGTGTGGCGCAGTGGCCTCCGTGTTGGGACAGCATAAGCATCCGAAGACACGAAGATGAGAATAAGAGGACGGTGAGCGGTGGAGGACCTCGTGCGGCGTGGTGAGGGATACCTTCTTGGTGGGCGCAGGTTAAGGAGCAAGGTGGCGGTGGTGAGAGCAACAGCCCAGTAGCGAGGAGGCATCAATGCTTGAAGTAAGAGCGTGCAGACAACGTCGTTAGTCGAATGAATAGCACACTCAGCTTTACCGTTCTGAGGGGAGGTGTATGGGCAAGAGAATCGCATAACCGTAACAAAGGGGAGAAGGAAGTCGCGATTTTCGGCACTGTCAAACTCACGTCCGTTATCACATTGGAGAGTACGGATGGTACGACCAAAGTGTGTACGGACAAAGGCATGAAAGTGACGAAATATGGCTAGAATGTTAGATTTTTGTTTGAGTGGGAAAGTCCAGCGGTAGCATGAGAAATCATCAATAATGAGAAGGTAATATTTGTTGCCAGAGACACTAGATAAAGGCGCAGTCCAGACGTCACAATGCAAAAGCTCAAATGGAGCAGCGGTGGAACTAGTGGAGCTAGAAAATGGTAAGCTGACATGTTTTCCGGTCTGGCAAGCAGGACACAAACGACCATCTGAAACATTTTTATTACAATGATCTAAATGCTTATTTGGATGAAAAACGGCATCTCCGGGGTGCCCCAAATGCCGATGCCAGAGGTCGGTGAGGCGTGAGACGGTGACGGCGTAGGCGGTGGGAGCAGCCGGAGGGAAGATGTCATATAGCTCACCGCTACTGTTGCATCAAAGAAGTTCCTCCTTGGTTGGATAATCCTTCACAAAGAGGCCGTAAGGATCAAATTCCACGGAACAATTATTATCGATAGTGAGACGACGAACAGATAATAAGTTTTTGATGAGATTAGGAGCAACAAGTATATTATTGAGATAGAGAGGCCGGTTGGGGTTTGGAAGGGAAGCAGAGCCGACGTGACTAATATGCATGGTGCTACCATTACCAACAAAAACAGGGGGATAATTTGATATAGGAGCAATGGACGAGAGCTTACCGGGATCAGCAGCGAGGTGAGTGGAGGCACCGGAATCAGCAACCCGGCCGCCGCTAGGGGACTGCAAGGACAGGTTGTGGAGGGCGCCCATCAACGCGGCGTGGTCGACAAGGGAGTCCGCCGTGGGCGGTGGAGGCAGGTACTGCTGCTGCTGGGGCGGCGGGAGGTACTGCTGCTGTTGGGGATGTGGAGGAAACGATGGCTGCGGGTAGAACCCCGACGGGTGCAGCTGCAGAGGAGAGCCACCGAAGGGGTTTCCATACGCGGGTGGGAGGTACTACTGCTGCGGGGCGCCGAAGGCCGTGTGCTCCATGTGCACCTGCGGACGCAGACCAAGGAGGCCCGAGAGTGGACGCGGTGGCGGCGGGAGTTGCATGGGGTAGGCATACACATGCCCAGTCCAGGGGTTGACGGGGTTGGATGCCCCCTGGTACCCGCTGTTGTTGGTGTAGCGGCGCCGCTTGTTGGCGCCCTGGTTCGGGGAGGGAGTGTCGGGCTTGGCGCCTCCGCCTTGCTGCTTGGTGGCGCTGCCGGAGGGGCCCCCCGATGACGGAGCAGGGGGCGGCCATGGGCCGCGAGAGCGGTGTGTGTTGGAAATATGCCCTAGAGGCAATAATAAATTGGTTATTATTATATTTCATTGTTCATGATAATCGTTTATTATCTATGCTATAATTGTATTGATAGGAAACTCAGATACATGTGTGGATACATAGACAACACCATGTCCCTAGTAAGCCTCTAGTTGACTAGCTCGTTGATCAATAGATGGTTACGGTTTCCTAACCATGGACATTGGATGTCGTTGATAACGGGATCACATCATTAGGAGAATGATGTGATGGACAAGACCCAATCCTAAGCATAGCACTAGATCGTGTAGTTCGTATGCTATAGCTTTTCTAATGTCAAGTATCATTTCCTTAGACCATGAGATTGTGCAACTCCCGGATACCGTAGGAATGCTTTGGGTGTACCAAACGTCACAACGTAACTGGGTGACTATAAAGGTGCACTACAGGTATCTCCGAAAGTGTCTGTTGGGTTGGCATGAATCGAGACTGGGATTTGTCACTCCGTGTAAGCGGAGAGGTATCTCTGGGCCCACTCGGTAGGACATCATCATATGCGCAATGTGACTAAAGAGTTGATCACAGGATGATGTGTTACAGAACGAGTAAAGAGACTTGCCGGTAACGAGATTGAACTAGGTATTGGATTCCGACGATCGAATCTCGGGCAAGTAACATACCGATAGACAAAGGGAATTGTATACGGGGTTGATTGAGTCCTTGACATCGTGGTTCATCCGATGAGATCATCGTGGAACATGTGGGAGCCATCATGGGTATCCAGATCCCGCTGTTGGTTATTGACCGGAGAACGTCTCGGTCATGTCTGCATGTCTCCCGAACCCGTAGGGTCTACACACTTAAGGTTCGATGACGCTAGGGTTATAAAGGAAGCTTGTATGTGGTTACCGAATGTTGTTCGGAGTCCCGGATGAGATCCCGGACGTCACGAGGAGTTCCGGAATGGTCCGGAGGTAAAGATTTATATATAGGAAGTCCTGTTTCGGCCATCGGGACAAGTTTCGGGGTCATCGGTATTGTACCGGGACCACCGGAAGGGTCCCGGGGGCCCACCGGGTGGGGCCACCTGCCCCGGGGGCCACATGGGCTGTAGGGGGTGCGCCTTGGCCTACATGGGCCAAGGGCACCAGCCCCAAGAGGCCCATGCGCCTGGGGAAACCCTAAAGGAAGAGTCCCAGCAGGGGAAGGCACCTCCTAGGTGCCTTGGGGGGGGGAGGACTCCTCCCCTGGCCGCCGCCCCCTAGGAGATTGGATCTCCTAGGGCTGGCGCACCCCCCCCTTGGGATCCCTATATATAGTGGGGTAGGAGGGCCTTTTGAGACACACCTTTTTCCTTTGGTGCAGCCCCTCCCTCTCTCCCAAGTTCTTCTCCTCTCCCGTGGTGCTTGGCGAAGCCCTGCAGGATTGCCACGCTCCTCCACCACCACCACGCCGTTGTGCTGCTGTTGGATGGAGTCTTCCTCAAACCTCTCCCTCTCTCCTTGCTGGATCAAGGCATGGGAGACGTCACCGGGCTGTACGTGTGTTGAACGCGGAGGTGCCCTGCGTTCGGCACTTGATCATCGGTGATTTGAATCACGATGAGTACGACTCCATCAACCCCGTTCACTTGAATGCTTCCGCTTAGCGATCTACAAGGGTATGTAGATGCACTCTCCTTCCCCTCGTTGCTAGTCTCTCCATAGATAGATCTTGGTGACACGTAGGAAAATTTTGAATTTCTGCTACGTTCCCCAACAGTGGCATCATGAGCTAGGTCTATTGCGTAGATTCTATGCACGAGTAGAACACAAAGTAGTTGTGGGCGTTGATTTTGTTCAATATGCTTGCCATTACTAGTCTTATCTTGATTCGGCGGCATCGTGGGATGAAGCGGCCCGGACCAACCTTACACGTACTCTTACGTGAGACTGGTTCCACCGACTGACATGCACTAGTTGCATAAGGTGGCTAGCGGGTGTCTGTCTCTCCCACTTTAGTCGGATCGGATTCGATGAAAAGGGTCCTTATGAAGGGTAAATAGAAATTGGCATATCACGTTGTGGTCTTTGCGTAGGTAAGAAACGTTCTTGCTAGAAACCCATAGCAGCCACGTAAAACATGCAAACAACAATTAGAGGACGTCTAACTTGTTTTTGCAGGGTATGCTATGTGATGTGATATGGCCAAAAGGATGTGATGAATGATATATGTGATGTATGAGATTGATCATGTTCTTGTCAAGGGAATCACGACTTGCATGTTGTTGGCGAGACAAATTCATGAAGACACGATGATGGAGATCATGATGATGGAGATCATGGTGTCATGCCGGTGACAAGATGATCATGGAGCCCCGAAGATGGAGATCGAAGGAGCTATATGATATTGGCCATACCATGTCACTACTATATAATTGCATGTGATGTTTATTATTTTTATGCATCTTGTTTACTTAGAACGATGGTAGTAAATAAGATGATCCCTCATTAAAATTTCAAGAAGTGTTCTCCCCTAACCGTGCACCGTTGCTACAGTTCGTCGTTTCGAAGCACGCCGTGATGATCGGGTGTGATAGATCCTTACGTTCACATACAACGGGTGTAAGACAGTTTTACACATGCAAAACACTTAGGGTTAACTTGACGAGCCTAGCATGTACAGACATGGCCTCGGAACACAAGAGACCGAAAGGTCGAGCATGAGTCGTATGGTAGATACAATCAACATGAAGATGTTCACCGATGATGACTAGTCCGTCTCATGTGATGATCGGACACGGCCTAGTTGACTCGGATCATGTAATCACTTAGATGACTAGAGGGATGTCTATCTGAGTGGGAGTTCATGAGATGAACTTAATTATCCTGAACATAGTCAAAAGGTCTTTGCAAATTATGTTGTAGCTCGCGCTTTAGTTCTACTGTTTAGATATGTTCCTAGAGAAAATTTAGTTGAAAGTTAATAGTAGCAATTATGCGGACTAGGTCCGTAAACTGAGGATTGTCCTCATTGCTTTATAAAAGGCTTATGTCCTTAATGCACCGCTCAGTGTGCTGAACCTCGAACGTTGTCTGTGGATGTTGCGAACATCTGACATACACGTTTTGATAACTACGTGATAGTTTAGTTAAACGGTTTAGAGTTGAGGCACCGAAGACGTTTTTGAAACGTCGCGAAACATATGAGATGTTTCGAGGGCTGAAATTGGGATTTCAGGCTCGTGCCCACATCAAAAGTTATAAGACCTCCGACGATTTTCTTAGCCTACAAACTAAGGAGAAAAGCTCAATTGTTGAACTTGTGCTCAGATTGTCTGAGTACAACAATCATTTGAATCGAGTGGGAGTTAATCTTCCAGATAAGATAGTGATGTTTCTCCGAAGTCATTACCACCAAGCTGCTAGAGCTTCGTGATGAACTATAATATATCAGGGACATATATGATGATCCTTGAGATATTCGCGATGTTTGACACCACGAAAGTAGAAATCAAGAAGAAGCATCAATTGTTGATGGTTGGTGAAACCACTAGTTTCAAGAAGGGCAAGGGCAAGAAGGAATACTTCATGAAACAACAAATCAGTTGCTGCTCTAGTGAAGAAACCCAAGGTTGAACCCAAACCCGAGACTAAGTGCTTCTGTAATAAGGGGAACAACCACTGGAGCAGAATTACCCTAGATACTTGGTAGATGAGAAGGCTGGCAAGGTCGATAGAAGTATATTGGATATACATTGTGTTGATGTGTACTTTACTAGTACTCCTAGTAGCACCAGGGTATTAGATACCGGTTCGGTTGCTAAGTGTTAGTAACTCGAAATAAAAGCTACGAAATAAACGGAGACTAGCTAAAGGTGAGCTGACGATATGTGTTGGAAGTGTTTCCAATGTTGATATGATCAAGCATCGCACGCTCCTTCTACCATCGAGATTGGTGTTTGCGTTGAGCATAGACGTGATTGGATTATGTCTATCACAATACGGTTATTCATTTAAGGAGAATAATGGTTACTCTGTTTATTTGAATAATACCTTCAATGGTCTTGCACCTATAATGAATGGTTTATTGAATCTCGATCGTAGTGATACACATGTTCATGCCAAAAGATATAAGATAGTACCACCTACTTGTGGCACTGCCACGTAAGTCATATCGGTATAAAACGCATGAAGAAGCTCCATGTTGATGGATCTTTGGGCTCACTCGTTTTTGAAAAGTTTGGGACATGCGAACCATGTCTATTGGTATATATGCATGAAGAAACTCCATGCAAATGGACCGTTTTGGACTCACTTGATTTTGAATCACTTGAGGCATGCAAATCATACCACATGGGCAAGATGACTGAAAGCCTCGGTTTCAGTAAAATGGAACTAGAAAGCAAATTGTTGGAAGTAATACATTTTGATGTGTGCAGTCCAATGAGTGCTGAGGCATGTAGTGGATATCGTTATGCTCTTTCTTCACAGATGATTTGAGTAGATGTTGAGTACATTTACTTGATGAATCACGAGTCTGAATTATTGAAAGGTTCAAGTAATTTCAGTGTGAAGTTGAAAGATCGTCGTGACAAGAGGATTAAAAGATCTATGATATGATCATAGAGATGAATATCTGAATTACGAGTTTGGCACAGAATTAAGACATTGTGGAAATTGTTTCACAACTAATACAGCCTGGAACACCATAGTGTGATGGTGTGTCCGAACATCATAACTGCACCCTATTGGATATGATGCATACCATGATGTCTCTTATCGAATTACCACGATAGTTTATGGGTTAGGCATTAGAGACAACCACATTCACTTTAAAAGGGGCACCACATAATTCCGATGAGATGACACCGTATGAACTATGGTTTAGAGAAACCTAAGCTGTCATTTCTTAAAAGTTTGGGACTACGACGCTTATGTGAAAAAGTTTCAGGCTGATAAGCTCGAACCCAAAGCGGATAAATGCATCTTCATAGGACACCCAAAACAGTTGGGTATGCCTCCTGTCTCAGATCCAAAAGCAATAAGGGATTGTTTCTAGAATCGGGTCCTTTCTCGAGGAAAAGTTTCTCTCGAAAGAATTGAGTGGGAGGATGATGGAGACTTGATAAGGTTGTTGAACCATCTCTTCAACCAGTGTATAGCAGGGCACAAAGAGTTGTTCCTGTGGCACCTACACCAATTGAAGTGGAAGCTTATGATAGTGATCATGAGACTTCAGATCAAGTCACTACCAAACCTCGTAGGATGACAAGGATGCGTACTACTTCAGAGTGGTACGTAATCCTGTCTTGGAAGTCATGTTGCTAGACAACAATGAACCTACGAGCTATGGAGAAGTGATGGTGGGCCCGGATTCCGATAAATGGCTTGAGGCCATATAATCCGAGAGAGGATCCATGTATGAAAACAAAGTGTAGACTTTGGAAGAACTACTTGATGGTTGTAAGGCTGTTGAGTACAGATGGATTTTAAAAGGAAGACGGACAATGATGGTATGTATCACCATTAAGAAAGCTCGACTTGTCGTTAAGATGTTTTCCGGCAAGTTCAAGGAGTTGACTACGGCGAGATTTTCTCACTCGTAGCGATGCTAAGAGTCTGTTGGAATTATATTAGCAGTCACTGCATTATTTATGAAATCTTGCAGTTTCCTCGACGATTTTTCTTGAGGAAAGGTTGTATGTGATACAACCGAAAGGTTTTGTCAATCCTGAAAAGATGCTAATAGTATGCAAAGCTCCAGCAATCCTTCTGAGGACTGGAGTAAGCATCTCGGAGTTGGAATGTATGCTTTGATGAGATGATCAAAGATTTTGGGTGTATACAAAGTTTATGAGAAACTGGTATTTCCAAAGAAGTGAGTGGGAGCACTATAGAATTTCTGATGAATATATGTTGTTGACATATTTTTGATCAGAAATGACATAGAATTTCTGGAAATCAAATAGGGTTATTTGGAAAGTGTTTTTCAATGGAAAGCCTGGATTAAGCTGCTTGAACATTGAGCATCAAGATCTATAAGGATAGATCAAAAACGCTTAATGGTACTTTCAAATGAGCACATGCCTTGACGTGATCTTGACGGTGTTCAAGATGGATCAGTCAAAGAAGGAGTTCTTGCCTGAGTTGTAAGGTATGAAGTTAAGACTTAAAGCTCGACCGCGGCAGAATAGAGAGAAAGAACGAAGGTCGTCCCCTATGCTTAAGACATAGGCTCTACAGTATGCTATGTTGTGTACCGCACCTGGAGTGTGCCTTGCCATGAGTCAGTCAAGGGGTACCAGAGTGATCCAAGAATGGATCACAGGACAGCAGTCAAAGTTATCCTTAGTAACTAGTGGACTAAGGAATTTTCTCGATTATGGAGGTGGTAAAAGAGTTCATCGTAAAGGGTTACGCCGATGCAAACTTTGACACTAATCCAGATTATTCTGAGTAGTAAACTGGATTCGTATAGTAGAACAGTTATTTGGAATAAGCTCCAAATAGAACGTGGTAGCTACATCTAGGAGATGACATAGAGATTTGTAAAGCACACACGGATCTGAAAGGTTCAGACCCGTTGACTAAAACCTCTCTCACAAGCAACATGATCAAACCCAGAACTCATTGAGTGTTAATCACATAATGATGTGAACTAGATTATTGACTCTAGTAAACTCTTTGGGTGTTAGTCACATGGGGATGTGACCTTGAGTGTTAATCACATGGCGATGTGAACTAGATTATTGACTCTAGTGCAAGTGGGAGACTGTTGGAAATATGCCCTAGAGGCAATAATAAATTGGTTATTATTATATTTCATTGTTCATGATAATCGTTTATTATCTATGCTATAATTGTATTGATAGGAAACTCAGATACATGTGTGGATACATAGACAACACCATGTCCCTAGTAAGCCTCTAGTTGACTAGCTCGTTGATCAATAGATGGTTACGGTTTCCTAACCATGGACATTGGATATCGTTGATAACGGGATCACATCATTAGGAGAATGATGTGATGGACAAGACCCAATCCTAAGCATAGCACTAGATCGTGTAGTTCGTATGCTATAGCTTTTCTAATGTCAAGTATCATTTCCTTAGACCATGAGATTGTGCAATTCCCGGATACCGTAGGAATGCTTTGGGTGTACCAAACGTCACAACGTAACTGGGTGACTATAAAGGTGCACTACAGGTATCTCCGAAAGTGTCTGTTGGGTTGGCACGAATCGAGACTGGGATTTGTCACTCCGTGTAAGCGGAGAGGTATCTCTGGGCCCACTCGGTAGGACCTCATCATATGCGCAATGTGACTAAAGAGTTGATCACGGGATGATGTGTTACGGAACGAGTAAAGAGACTTGCCGGTAACGAGATTGAACTAGGTATTGGATTCCGACGATCGAATCTCGGGCAAGTAACATACCGATAGACAAAGGGAATTGTATACGGGATTGATTGAGTCCTTGACATCGTGGTTCATCCGATGAGATCATTGTGGAACATGTGGGAGCCATCATGGGTATCCAGATCCCGCTGTTGGTTATTGACCGGAGAACGTCTCGGTCATGTCTACATGTCTCCCGAACCTGTAGGGTCTACACACTTAAGGTTCGATGACGCTAGGGTTATAAAGGAAGCTTGTATGTGGTTACCGAATGTTGTTCGGAGTCCCGGATGAGATCCCGGACGTCACGAGGAGTTCCGGAATGGTCCGGAGGTAAAGATTTATATATAGGAAGTCCTGTTTTGGCCATCGGGACAAGTTTCGGGGTCATCGGTATTGTACCGGGACCACCGGAAGGGTCCCGGGGGCCCACCGGGTGGGGCCACCTGCCCCGGGGGCCACATGGGCTGTAGGGGGTGCGCCTTGGCCTACATGGGCCAAGGGCACCAGCCCCAAGAGGCCCATGCGCCTGGGGAAACCCTAAAGGAAGAGTCCCAGCAGGGGAAGGCACCTCCTAGGTGCCTTGGGGGGGGGAGGACTCCTCCCCTGGCCGCCGCCCCCTAGGAGATTGGATCTCCTAGGGCTGGCGCACCCCCACCCCTTGGGATCCCTATATATAGTGGGGTAGGAGGGCCTTTTGAGACACACCTTTTGCCTTTGGTGCAGCCCCTCCCTCTCTCCCAAGTTCTTCTCCTCTCCCGTGGTGCTTGGCGAAGCCCTGCAGGATTGCCACGCTCCTCCACCACCACCACGCCGTTGTGCTGCTGTTGGATGGAGTCTTCCTCAAACCTCTCCCTCTCTCCTTGCTGGATCAAGGCATGGGAGACGTCACCGAGCTGTACGTGTGTTGAACGCAGAGGTGCCGTGCGTTCGGCACTTGATCATCGGTGATTTGAATCACGACGAGTACGACTCCATCAACCCCGTTCACTTGAATGCTTCCGCTTAGCGATCTACAAGGGTATGTAGATGCACTCTCCTTCCCCTCGTTGCTAGTCTCTCCATAGATAGATCTTGGTGACACGTAGGAAAATTTTGAATTTCTGCTACGTTCCCCAACAGTGTGATGACCGACCGGGAAGGCGCCACTGGAGGTCATCTCGTCGTGGAGGAACATGCTGACAGCCTGCTCGAAGGGCACGGGGTTCGTCGACTTCTCGATGATGGCAGCCGTCATCCCGTGGCGATCCCGGTTGATGCCACGAAGAAGCTGGATCACCAGCTCGTCATCGTCGACCGGCTTGTTTGACGTTGCGGAGGGCGTCCGCGACCGCCTTGAGCCGGGCGCAGAAGACGGGGATGGTGGAGTCGTATTGCTTCACGGCATAGAGCTCCGTCTTGAGATGAAACTGCCGGGAGCGCTGGTTGTTGAGGAAGAGCGCTTCCAGCTTGGTCCAGAGCTCGAAGGTCGTGGCTTTCCGGTTCTGAACGAAGCCAAGAAGTTCAGTACTCGTGGTGTTATAGAACCAGGTTTTTACCGCTTTGTTGACGATGCTCCACGTCGGATCGTCATGATAGTTGGACAAGTCCGGCGAGACGTGAGCGTTCACGTCGTACTGATCGAAGGCCTCTTCCATCAGCCCACGCCAGATAGAGTAGTTCTTCCCCTGGATGTCGAGGACGACGCGAACGCGAAGGAAGATATTGGCGCCCTCGACGCGTTCGGCATGGAGCTGTGCCGCCGTCTTGAAGTGAGGGAGAGGAGCGGCGGCAAGGAGAGGAAGTGTGGAGGGGGCAACCTGCAGAGGGGGGTGGCCGAAAGTGGGGGAGTAGGTGGCGAAGAGGTTGCTTGTGGAGTGGACGGGGCAACGGCGGTGGCCGCGGCGGCGCCGCCGTCAGAGGTCTCCTTGGCCATGGCGGAAGCGGGTTTAGATCGAAACTGATACTATGTTGAATAATTAGATTGAGCTCAAAACATGACTTGTATTCATCCTCTCAGGGGTAGCATATATAAGAGAGTACATATATGAGAGGGAGAGAAGATACAAACACACGCACACACTAACAAACTACTCCTTCCGTTCAGAATTACTTGTCGCAGAAATGAATGTATTTAGATATATTTTAGTTCTAAATACATCCATATTTAAGACAAGTAATTCCGAACGGAGAGAGTACCAGACGATCCTATTTCTGTGGATGGATAGGAGCGGCTGACTGGTGCATCGCCCGGGCGGTGTCAGATGGATAACGCGCATGACCAGCTCGGCTGGTGAGTCTCAGTCTAACAGGTACAAAATATCACAGTTTTGACATAATATATTATTTCTGGTGTATTTGGAATGATGTGGACCTGTTTGGGTAGAGCCTGTGTGTGCCAACGTTTAGCTAGCTAGCTGCTTGAATCATTTGCTAGCTAGCTAGACGTTGTAAACTGATGACCGGCCATGCACAAAGCACCTACATGGACAAGCTACGTTCGTGCACTAACGGAGCGCCCAAACTGAGCGTAACATGCCATGGGCAGTCGAGCTCCAGCGCGAAGCAAAGACCCGGCGCTCCGCACCACGGCCGGTGCCGGCAGCGCACCATGCGATGAAGCTGCGCGTGGACCGAAACGGCCTGGTCTTCATCCGCATCACCCGGATAGAGAGCGCGGTTGAAACAGACAAATCTATGAGCATTTTCAGCCGTTCGGCCCTTTTGGATGCCGAAAAAACGCTGTCTAGGACCGAATAGGCGTTTGCTTTTGGCATGGGGGCGATTGCGTTTCCAGTCGTCGCCCCAGATCGTCCCCAAAATCACGCAAACTCGACGATTTGATACGAATCTGGTACAAACTCGACAATTTTTTCATTGAAATTTGTACAAAAGCATAGAAAACAGACAAACTACGCCTAGAACTACATCTAGCCTTGCCACGCCGCGGCCGTCGCCCGCCTTCTACATGCCGAGAAGCCTGTAGAACCGGGTATAGTCGCCGCAGCCGCCACCGTCATCGTTGTCATCGCCGCCCTGCGCCCCGCTGGAGCCGCCGCCGTCCCTACTACACCCCTGCCCAGGGTCGCCAACGCATGGGGGGTTGGACGGCCAGTGCTCGTCCTCGTGGTCGCTGTCGAGGACGACGACGCCGCCCTCGCGTCCACGTCGCTGGGCCTTGATCTCCGCGTATGCCCGGCGCTGGCGGAGCACCTGCTCGCGGACGTAGTCCACCTTCGCCCACTTGAGGTTGGTTTCGTCGGCGGCGGCATCAATGAAGGCTGACCGGCGCGGCAGCGCGGCATCCTTGGTATTGATTTCCGCGGAAACCGAGACGATAAGGACGACAAAGCGGCGTGTCGCTGACTTGGCGGGCCCAATCCCGTTCGCGCCAAAAACGCTTTCCCCGACGCCCCCAGGCGCCCCCCAACGTGCCGGGTTCAGCCTGGGACCGATGGCGCCAGTTTTGGACCAAACCGGCGAAAACAGACTCCTGGGACGCGACTGAGCCGTTTTTCGGGCGCCGGCGCCAAAAAATGGCCTGGAAGACTATTGGGGATACTCTAAGCAGCTAGCTCCTCACCCGCGACAGTGGCATCCTCCCCTGTTCGCTCTGCACTGCACTGCTACCGGCGTCGATCATCGAATCATCAGCCAGCCCAAACTGCAGCAACAACTCGGCGGCTTGGGAACGAGGCAAAGACAATGACGTGCTTGTTCTTTCCGTGTGCTCTGTTTTAAAAAATGAGGTTGGGGGCTTTTATTTTATACAGAGAAAATACCGTGTTTTGAGAAATACTGTGGTATTAATACTACAGTTTTTAGTAGTTGTCCAACATCTCACTGTAATAAAAACTTTGGTAATCTTAAAAACTGTAGTATTCTCAAATTACTTAGAAAATACTAAGCTATCAAAATTTTAGTACCTCATCTTTAAAAACTGGATAAGTTTGGTCTTGGCAAAGTGAGCGTGCGTGAGCGCAAGCTAACCAGTACACCGGACACAATTATATGTTCCACAATGAGGCAACTGTTATTTATAGTATACATAGACAAAACAATTTTTCTTTATTCCTAATTCAAACTGAAGAAAAGGATGTTGTATATTTTATTTCCTTTGTTTTTTCTTAATTAATTAGTAGGTTGACATGTGCGTTTATTATAGGCAAAATAATGCAATTGTTCTTACTCATCATTTGGGTACAAGCCTTCATAACTGGTGCAGCTTCAGTGTCCATGTGAAACTTTACCTACACAGAAGGGAAAACATGTGTAAGAATCAGAATATGGGTGTAGAGTTTAAGTACATAAATAAAAATAAAAGAAGAGACGTGTGCATATTTGTCCATGCAGAAATCTTGTGTTAGCAAACATAGTTGTCCTATCTTCTGCTGCTTTTCTTAAATTCTTTACATTTCGATAAGATCCAGAAAATGGATCAGGTTACTATCAAAAGATAGCAGAATAGAAAAAGAAAAGCAGCATCCTGGTGCAAAAGCAACTACAAATTCAGAAGTTCCGGCGATCATCTCGGCCAAGGCTGCCGCATCTAAATGCTAACAGCTGGACTATAAGAGCAACGATAGTAATCTGCCCTGAAGAGCAAACAAATCTTCAGCAAAACATAATTATCTTAAATCATTACTGGTTTACTTTTGTGATAATCCTCTCGCGAATGTAGCATACATGACTATAATTTGTACTCCCTTTGTAAACTAATATAAGACGTTTTGGATCACTAAGTAATGAACTAAAACATCTTATATTAGTTTACAGAGGTAGTATAAATTTAAGCCCACTATTTCTCTGAAAGTGTTTAACAGTCTATGCAAATAACAGTGGAAGGTGCAAGACTAATGAGAATTGGGCGAAGGTTTGTCAGTTCATGCTATATTTGACTTGCATTTTCTAATTGATAGATTGCTAACCATGGAAGAGGGGAAAGGCCTAAACTGTGTATTACACCAACTTTGCCAACAAAATCTTGGAAGATCCCAGTGTTGTCCTTTTTCTTGTAATCCTTCCAGCACTGAAGCACAGGCACATGGTTTCTGACAACGATATTGCATTCAGTTGCAAACTTTGCAGCAAGAAGAGGCAACTTCGGCCTTATCTTTCCTTCCGGAATAATGAGTGGCATTTTGGCCCTCCGGGCTCGGCTGATCCTATTGAGACCTTCCCCCATACCCCCCCCCCCCCCCTTCCCATTGCTCCTCTACTAAGTGCACATCTACAAATAAGAAAAATCAGCAGGAACTAAGGCTCAGAAAATAGCCAAGACAATATGTTAGTGGTCGGATAGCAGCAAAAATCAAAGAGCAAAATGGTAGTGATAAGAGGAGTTGATGATCTATGCACCAGTACATGATCTCACAAGCTTAAAGAGCTCACAGTATAGCAGATAAACAAATGAATAATGGAGTTCACAGTATAGTAGATAACCAAATGAAGAATGGTAGGTTACATTTTTCAGAAGCATAAACAACTATGTGCAAGTAATATTTTTTATCAGTTTATTTTGGTGTTCAACAAAAGAAAAGAAACTACAGATTGTTGTATGGCATGCAGAGGCAAAACTTAGCAGATACTACATATCGAAAACAATAGCTAAGCCACCTCTATTTGGAAGAAGTGCCCACAACAGTATTACATAGCAGTACCCGCAATGATATATTATGTTACATACCATAACCATGACTTGAAGGATATCAAGAATGAATGTTAACAAAATTAAGCATTTGATTGAATTGCTAAATTAAGAATCTACACAGAAAGATGCAGTCTACAAGATCTGCAATTAGGATTTAGATTAAGCATATATGATTGAATTGCTGAATTCAGATTCTAAAATTTTATCTCATTGTTAAATGTAGATTACAGTCAGTACAATAACAACTGAAGAGGCTGGTTGTCATCACCTTCCTGGTTCACCATCTGGTTGTGCTCATCAGGGTGGGCAACAAAGATCACTTCCATTGGCCATAGAGGTGTCATCATGATGGACAAGGTCATCATCTTCTAGAAAAGGCAGGAAGCAAGAGTGCATTCATCATATAATAAAATCTAATAGACAAGGCTCACTATTTTGAAAAGGACACGACTAACATCCTACCAGTTGGACTTTAAGGAACAGATCCGCACGATCGAGTCAATCTCCTTCGATCCACTTCTCCCGCTTCATTCCTCTCCCCTTCTCCCGTTTTTTTTTCTGGCATGGTAAAAAAAGTATAGTAGATAAACAAATGAATAATGGAGTTCACAGTATAGTAGATAACCAAATGAAGAATGGTAGGTTACATTTTTCAGAAGCATAAACAACTATGTGCAAGTAATATTTTTTATCAGTTTATTTTGGTGTTCAACAAAAGAAAAGAAACTACAGATTGTTGTATGGCATGCAGAGGCAAAACTTAGCAGATACTACATATCGAAAACAATAGCTAAGCCACCTCTATTCGGAAGAAGTGCCCACAACAGTATTACATAGCAGTACCCGCAATGATATATTATGTTACATACCATAACCATGACTTGAAGGATATCAAGAATGAATGTTAACAAAATTAAGCATTTGATTGAATTGCTAAATTAAGAATCTACACAGAAAGATGCAGTCTACAAGATCTGCAATTAGGATTTAGATTAAGCATATATGATTGAATTGCTGAATTCAGATTCTAAAATTTTATCTCATTGTTAAATGTAGATTACAGTCAGTACAATAACAACTGAAGAGGCTGGTTGTCATCACCTTCCTGGTTCACCATCTGGTTGTGCTCATCGGGGTGGGCAACAAGATCACTTCCATTGGCCATAGAGGTGTCATCATGATGGACAAGGTCATCATCTTCTAGAAAAGGCAGGAAGCAAGAGTGCATTCATCATATAATAAAATCTAATAGACAAGGCTCACTATTTTGAAAAGGACACGACTAACATCCTACCAGTCGGACTTTAAGGAACAGATCCGCACGATCGAGTCAATCTCCTTCGATCCACTTCTCCCGCTTCATTCCTCTCCCCTTCTCCCGTTTTTTTTTCTGGCATGGTAAAAAAAGTAAAAAAAGACATACGAGGTGGGATCTCATTGTTAAATGTAGATTACAGTCAGTACAATAACAACTGAAGAGGCTGGTTGTCATCACCTTCCTGGTTCACCATCTGGTTGTGCTCATCGGGGTGGGCAACAAGATCACTTCCATTGGCCATAGAGGTGTCATCATGATGGACAAGGTCATCATCTTCTAGAAAAGGCAGGAAGCAAGAGTGCATTCATCATATAATAAAATCTAATAGACAAGGCTCACTATTTTGAAAAGGACACGACTAACATCCTACCAGTCGGACTTTAAGGAACAGATCCGCACGATCGAGTCAATCTCCTTCGATCCACTTCTCCCGCTTCATTCCTCTCCCCTTCTCCCGTTTTTTTTTTCTGGCATGGTAAAAAAAGTAAAAAAAAGACATACGAGGTGGGATCTCATTGTTAAATGTAGATTACAGTCAGTACAATAACAACTGAAGAGGCTGGTTGTCATCACCTTCCTGGTTCACCATCTGGTTGTGCTCATCGGGGTGGGCAACAAGATCACTTCCATTGGCCATAGAGGTGTCATCATGATGGACAAGGTCATCATCTTCTAGAAAAGGCAGGAAGCAAGAGTGCATTCATCATATAATAAAATCTAATAGACAAGGCTCACTATTTTGAAAAGGACACGACTAACATCCTACCAGTCGGACTTTAAGGAACAGATCCGCACGATCGAGTCAATCTCCTTCGATCCACTTCTCCCGCTTCATTCCTCTCCCCTTCTCCCGTTTTTTTTCTGGCATGGTAAAAAAAGTAAAAAAAGACATACGAGGTGGGACTTGAACCCACTACCTATGGTTCTCCATAGTTTTTCGTAACCAGCTGACCTAGCTTAAATTCTAGCTATAATGAGGTTGGATAATATTTATACATGTACGTGACGCGACCATGAGAAACCATTTTCTTTCTTTTCTTTTTTAGCGATTTTTTCTTCCCTTTTGTACTGTCTTTTGTTTTGTTTTTCTAGATAGTCAGCTGCTTTGTTAGTATATACAACATAGTGGTAACTTTTTTTTTCTGAAGTTCATTATGGCAACTTTAACCTAAAAAAAGTTGTTGACATACCTCGGTAATTTATGTGTAATAACATGATAATTTTTGCACCATAGACCTGGTAATTATGTGCAACACAAACCTGACAACTTGAGCACAAACACCGAGGTAAAATTTAACCCCAGGTAAAAAAATTCTTGTAACACACTTCCATAACTTTCTTCGTAAAGAGCATGGTAATTTATAAGCTCCGAACCTAATAACTCACACACAAACGTCACGATAACTTTTCACCTAGAGAAAAAAAATTGTTGTAACACACCCCAATAACTTTTTCGTAAAAAGCATGGTAATTTATACGCCACGAACCTGATAACTCGTGGACAAAAGACCACATAAGTTATCGAGGGTATATTTTCAAACAACTTGCTCCCCATGGTCAAAGTTATCACGGTGTTTGTACATGAGTTATCAAGTCCACGGTGCGTACAGAATTATTGGGGGGGGGGGGGGGTTAGGTTTTCGAACAACTTCCTCCCCTCACACCACCCCCGGATCAACGTTGCCGTGGTATTTATGCGTAAGTTATTATGTATACGTTGCCTACAATACCACACTATTTACACGGAAGTTATCAGTGATGTTTTTAAACAGCTCCTCCACGGGTCAAAGTTATCACGGCGTCTGCGCATCAGTTATCAGGGTTGTGGTGTGTAAAAAATCATGCTATTTACGCAGAAGGTGTAGGGGGATGTCTTCAACTTTTTATCCTGGGTCAAAGTTATCACTGTGTTTGTGCATGAGTTATGAGATTTATGGTGTGTAAATTATCATGTTATTTACGCATAAGCTGTAGGGGATGTCTTCAACTTTTTCTACTGGGTCAAAGTTATCACCGTGTTTGTGAATGGGTTATCAGGTTTATGGTGTGTAAATTATCATGCTATTTAGCAGAAGTTGTAAGGGATGTCTTCAACTTTTTCTACTGGGTCAAAGTTATCACCGTGTTTGTGCATGAGTTATCAGGTTTATGGTGTGTAAATTATCATGCTATTTATGCGTAAGTTATTGAAGGGTGTATTATCCCACATGTAGCCGATAACTACAAAAATTAATCATGTTGATAACTATATTACATCTAGCCCGATAATTGCATAGTAACCAGGTCGGTAACTATAATACATCTAGTCCGATAACTACAAAATAACCTTATTGGTTACTATTACACATAGTAACTATGTTGTGAGATGGTGCATCTTGGCAATCTTCAAAATTTTGGTCCAGGAGAGGACGGCCGGTGGACACTCCCAATCTACTCAACTCCTCCCAAATCAAGTACAAGCTGAAGCATTGTTTTCAGATTTGATTGAACATTGTTTTCCTTGATCTAAGTTTATTTCTTACGAATCCTCATCATCACCTGATTACATAAAAATAAAAATAAAAATAAAAAATTTCCTGAGTCAAAGTAACCGTGGTATTTGTACGTAGTTTGTTATGACTACGTCAATTAAATTACCATGCGATTTACATCGAAATTACCGAGGGTATGTTTCAGCAATTTTGCCCCCTCGCCAAAGTTATGAGGATCGAGGCACATAAGTTATTAGATCCGCGGTGTGTGAGTTATCATGCTAATCACACAACAGTTACTGGGGAATACTTCATCACCCCCCCCCTCGGCAAAGTTATCAGGACCGAGGCACATAATTTATGAGATCTGAAGTGTGTGCGTTACCATGTTATTCACACAACAGTTACCAGGGGATAATTCATCACCCCCCCCCCCCCCCGGGGCCAAAGTTATCAGGACTGAGGCACATAAGTTATCAGATCTATGGTGTGTGATAGTGTGATAGTTATTGTGCTATTCACACAACAGTTATCGGGGGATACTTCATCACCCCCACCCCCACCCCCCGCCAAAGTTATCAGGAACGAGGCACCTAAGTTATCAGATCTACGGTGTGTGAGTTATCATGCTATTCACACAACAGTTACCAAGGGATACTTCATCACCACCCCCCCTCTGGCCAAAGTTATTAGGACCGAGGCACATAAGTTATCAGATCTGTGGTGTGTGAGTTATCATGCTATTCACACAACAGTTACCAGGGGATACTTCATCACCCCCCGGTGCCGCCAAAATTATCAAGACCGAGGTACATAAGTGTTCTCAGGGTGTCTCAAACTATAACATACAAAAAATACTGAAATTAATCTATAAGTATACACTAGTAGAAAGCAAGACATTAATCCCGGTTCCTAAGGGCCTTTAGTCCCGATTCTGCAACCGGGAGTAAACAATCGGGACTAAGGGCCCCACTTTTAGTCCCGGTTGTGTTACGAACCGGGACTAAAGGAGCTTCACGTGGCCGCTGTGGGGTGCCCAGGTAGGAGGACCTTTAGTCTTGGTTGATAACACCGACCGGGACTAAAAGGCAGCCACGCATCAGCAACTGCCAGGCACTGGGATTTTTTTGTTTTTTTAAGGAGGGGTTTAGGGTTTGGGTAGGGATGTCAGTTTTACCCATGGGTATGGGTACCCGCGGGTACCCTACCCGAAAATAGTGAGAATGGGTAAGACTTCTTACTACTTCATATCCATGGGTAATGGGTATCCATACCCGCAAAATGCATGGGTAGGGTATGCGTATGAAATTATACCCATGGGTATCCCAATGGATACCCAGAAAAATTAATAAATAAAGTAAACCCTATAATAGCTAGGTAAACCTACGGTGATTGGCATTGCAAGTTTGCAAACTTGTTTTTTTAAGTTAGTTTGTAATGGAGATTAAGACATTTGTGTGTCAATCCACATTGTGAAACTTTGATGTAAGTGCAAACCGGATTGTGATGGCGGAGTACCTAAATTTAGTTTTGGGCCCTTTTCTTGGCTTACCTTTATCATGCCAATGTCAGATACTATACCCATTGGGTATAATATACCCGATGGGTATGGGCATGCGTACCAATTTGTGCCCATGGATATTGAAATGGGTGGGTATAGAAAAAAGATTTGGGTATGGGTTTGGGCAGAAAAAAGTCGTACCCGCCCATACCCTACCCATTGCCATCCCTAGGTTTGGGAGGGTTTAGGGGTTTCATACCGAACGTTTGGAAATTAGTTGATGTTATCGTGTTGTTTGTATGTAAGTTATCAGCTCTCTTGTGTATGTATTATCATGCTACTTACACACAAGCTTTTTTTTTGAAATGGAGGCGTACCCCCGGCCTCTGCATCATGATGATGCATGCAGCCATCTTACTAACCATCCAGAATCGTCATAAAAGTCTTACAGCTCACAAAACGGAGCAGAAAAGAGTATCAAAAAAAGGAAAAGTACAAGGGAACCACGCCAACCGGCACAATGAAGATAAAAAGGACAGCTCTCTAGACTCCTATCCTGTTATGCGAGCGCCATCCGAACCGGTTGAAGATAACCCGAGCTACCATCTCCCATTGGTTGCACCCAGTAACCAAAGGCTCCCTGGAGTCCATAGGAGTGAGTAAGGACCACGTACGGATCCAAGCTGTAACTCTGAAGATAACCTGCAAAAAAGTTAAAGTGTGTTGTCTGTTAAAAATCATATCATTCCTGCAGTTCCATATAGCCCATAATAGCGCACATATTCCAATCCGAATATGAGCCGCAGTAATCTGTTCCACCCCAGCTAACCACGTCCCAAACAAAGACGCAATATCAACTGGAGGATTAATATTAAAAGCTATATGAATCGTTCTCCAAAGTAACTTGGCAAGTGGGCATTCAAGAAATAAGTCTTGTATTGTTTCGTCATGATCACAAAAACAACACCGCGAAGAACCTACCCATCGCCTCTTAATTAAGTTGTCCTTTGTGAGTATCACTTGCTTGTGAACAAACCACATGAATATTTTAATACGCAAAGGAATCTTAACTTTCCAAATGTGCAGCGACCGTGATACGGGACCAGAGTTAATGAGATCCATATAAAAAGATTTCACCGTAAACCTCCTGTTCGTGGTTAATTTCCATTGTATTGAATCCGGCTGATCGGATAGTTGAACTTCTATCAATCTCCGAACCAGGTGCATCCAGGCGGTCCATCTCTCACCAACTAACACTCGTCTGAATTGGATGTTCAAGGGAATTGTTTGAAGGACGGTACCCACGTAATCCTCCTTACGTTGCACAATATTATAGAGTGTAGGATATTGGATGGCCAAGGGCGTCTCTCCTAGCCATGTGTCTTCCCAAAATCTTGTTGACATGCCATTGCCAACCAAGAATTTGACCCTACGAAAGAACAGGTCCTTCGTGCGCATAAGTCCCTTCCAGAACGGCGAATCAGTCGGTCTCATGGTAACCTGGGCTAGCGTTTTCGAATGAAGATATTTATTACGCAAGATTTGAGACCACATACCCTCCGGCTCAGTCTCTAGTCTGTAAAGCCATTTGCTCATAAGACATTTGTTCTTGATTTCTAAGTTTTCAATGCCGAGACCTCCTTGGTCTTTAGGTCGGTAAATGATATCCCATCGCGAGAGATGGTATTTCCGCTTGGCCTCATCAGACTGCCAAAAGAAGAGTGATCTAAAGAAATCAAGACGCTTGCGAACTCCTTTCGGAACTTCGAAGAACGACAGAAGGAACATCGGCATACTAGTCAGTACTGAGTTAATCAGGACTAGCCGACCTCCATATGACATAAGCTTACCCTTCCAGCATAGTTTTTTTCAATTCGTTCTTCAATACATTTCCAATCTTTATTGGAGAGTTTACGGTGATGGATCGGTATACCCAAGTAATTGAATGGTAAGGCACCTGACTCGCACCCAAACAGTTGTCTGTATTTATGTTCCTCGTCTTTGGCCTTCCCAAAGCAGAACACCTCGCTCTTATGGAAATTGATTTTTAATCTAGACAATTGTTCGAAGAGACATAAGATAAGTTTCATATTACGTGCCTTAGCCATATCATGTTCCATGAAGAGAATAGTGTCATCAGCATATTGTAGAATGGAAACCCCTCCATCGACAAGATGAGGAACTAGACCCTCTACGTGGCCATGCTGCTTGGCCCTGCGAATAATGACGGCCAGCATATCTGCCACAATATTGAACAGAAGAGGAGACATGGAATCCCCTTGTCGTAACCCCTTATGTGTCTAGAAATAGTGACCGATGTCGTCGTTCACCTTGATTCCTACACTACCTTTCTGGACTTGGGTATCAACTTGCTTCCTCCAATTTTCAATAAAACCCTTCATGCGCATTGCCTGTTGAACAAAAGGCCATTTTACTTTATCGCACGCCTTCTCAAAGTCAACTTCGAAAATAACCCCATCTAGTTTCTTCGAGTGGATCTCATGAAGCGTTTCATGTAGAACGATCACCCCTTCCAGTATGTGTCGTCCCGGCATGAACGTTGTCTGGCTCGGTTGGATTACCGAATGAGCAATTTGTGTCAATCTATTAGTTCCTACCTTTGTGAATATTTTGAAACTCACATTTAGCAGGCAAATGGGGCGGAATTGTTCGATCCGAACAGCCTCATCTTTCTTAGGTAACAACGTGATCGTCCCAAAGTTAAGATGAAACAACTCCAAATGCCCGTCAAAAAAATCATGAAACATAGGCATAAGATCATCTTTAATAATATGCCAACATTTCTTATAGAATTCAGCAGGAAATCCATCTGGTCCCGATGCTTTATTCGACTTCATTTGGGAAATTTCCTGATAAACCTCTTTTTCAGTAAACGGTGCAGAAAGAACATCATTCTCTGCTGCCTGTAATTGAGGTATATCATCAATCACAGATTCGTCCAGGGACACCGTAGATGAATTAGGGGGACCAAAAAGTTTTTTATAATAGTTAGAGATGTATGCCTTCAGATTTTCATGTCCCACTATTGTCCCCTCGTCCTGTTCAAGCTGTATGATTTTTTTCTTCCTATGTTTGCCATTTGCAACCATATGAAAAAATTGTGTATTGTCATCCCCTTGGACAACCCTCATTGTTTTCGCACGCAATGCCCACTTCAGCTCCTCTTCTCTCAAGAGGGCCCGTAGACCTTGCTCAGCCTGGGACTTCGTGCATTGCTCATGAACAGAGAGAAGAGTGACCTCTGCCTTTAAGTCTAATGCCTCAATCAATTGAGTAAGACACTCTTTTTCTTGTTTATAGATCCCACTCTCATTTCTGGCCCAACCGCGCAGAAATTGTCGGAGATGTCTAATTTTATTTTGCCATCACTCAACATGAGTCCTTCCACTAACCGGCTTAGCCCATTCTCGTGCAATCATCTCCATAAAGCCTTCTCGCTCAAACCAACTGTGCTCGAAGGAAAAGATATTTTTAGTTGCCACAGGTGTAGCCTACCCCGAGTCTAGAAGAAGTGGTGTGTGATCCGAGATCGCTCTCTGCGTCGCATGAACCGACGCCAACGGATATTTTTGTTCCCACTCCACACTAGCAAGAACCCTATCCAACTTTTCATAAGTCAGAATAGGTAACGAGTTGGCCCATGTAAATTGTCTACCGGTGAGCTCAATTTCTCTCAAATTGAGACTCTCGATAATCATGTTAAACATCATGGACCATCGTCCATCAAAATTGTCATTGTTCTTTTCATCTCTTCTCCTAATTATATTAAAAATCCCCCCAACTAGTATAGGCAGATTTTCATCTCCACAAATCCGCACCAGATCGGCCAAAAAGTCAGGTTTGAGTTCAGGTTGTGCTGCCCCATAGACCGCTACTAGGGACCATCGAACCCCGTCTAGTTTCGATCGTACCCTGAATTTGACCGAAAAATCTCTGTGAACCACATTAAGCACCTCTAAAGTCTCACACCGTACTCCTAGTAAAATCCCACCGGATCGGCCTCTAGGAGGTAAGATGTGCCAATCAAAATCTATACCACTGGAGAGAGTTTGAAGGAACTGTGGTGTGAAATTATCTCGTCCAGTCTCCAAAAGTGCGATAAAGTCTAAGTGTTGTTCTATCGTTGTTTTTGCTAAGAATCTTTGTTTAGCCAAGTCTGCTAGACCTGTGCTATTCTGGAAAATTCCTTTCATAAGTCATCATGAAATATTTTTTATGCTTAACTCTGGCACTTCTGCGTACCGCCGACTGAGGGTAAATTTTCCTCTTCCAGGGTCGTTTGGGCTTATCCTCAACTCCCTGCGGGATAGAAGGATCGGTGGCCACAGGATCTCCCCCCCATCGGGAGAGGCTCAACCGTGTCTATAATCTCCAAATCCTCCTCATCCTCCTCCTCCGCGGTAGGCAAAAGGTTATTACAAATATTTGCGAGATCAGCTATGCCTAAATTATTCATATCATTGTCACTCATTGGTTTGATAGATGCAAGATTTCTAATAATTTCGGAAGCCCTCTCTGCTTCTAAGTTAAAATATCATTAATGGATTTGACGACCTCGGTTTCATTTGACCCCAAAGAAATTCCTAAGTCGTTTGCCTTATGTACTATTTCATTTTCTGAGAAGTGCAAACGTGAACAACTTTTATCAAAAGACGCACCTGTAGTAGCCTCGACATCACGAAGCATGGCGGCCCTCTTGGCCCGCGCTAGCTGCAGATCATTCGCATCCGGCTGTCCCTGGACCCGATTGCTAACACACCTGCCAGCCGATATCGGATCCGCAATCCCACCGAAGGTGATTAGCTCCTCTGTGGTCCTCTCCTAAGGAGTAAAATCCCGACTCCACACCCATCCCCTATCGTTGGTGAAGAAGGGAAGGGCATGGACGAGTGGATCTCAGCTGAAGGGGATAGGGGGAAGAAGACCGGAGAGCCACCTGCTCACTAGTCCCTCTCCCCCTCCCCCCCCCCCCGGAGCCACTCAGTGCCTGACCGCAATGTACGGCAAAGTCCTGTGGGGGGGGGGGGTTACGACGCGGGACTCCTTCCCGCACCTCACCCCCAGCTCCTCGCTCTGCATGGCGATACCCTGCAAGGGGGTTACAGCACGGGTGTCCTTCCCGCACCTCACCCCCCTCTCTTCAGGGGTCACCGCCGCCGTGATGGGAGAGGAGCCATGGACCTCCTGTCTAGGCGCCCCTCCCAAAGAAGACTGGCATGCCTTCACGATGGGAGGAGAGGCACGGACCACCTGTCCAGGTGCCCCTCCCGAAGAGGACTGGCCGGGCGGCCCACTCGCAGCTACCTCATGAACGACAACCAGCCCGGCCGGAGAGAATCCATCATTACATCGCTACAGTCAACGTGTCTCTCTAGTGCAGCCGTCGTCTCGTAGGTCAGACTCAGGACCGAAGGCAACTCAAGTTCCGCCGGGTCGTCAGCCTCAACTCTGGTGCTCCATAACCGACTAGGAGCTGAACTCGACTCAAACGAACCAAAACGAAGAGTGGTCGGAGTAGTGGACGGTGGCGCCTGTTTGGCAGAACTATCTGCCTTATTTGGTTGCGCATTGGGTCCCTTTCCCGACTCCTATTGAGAATTGTCAGTACCCTTATCCTGATTCCCGGGCGCTCCGCCCCCCCTCAGTTGTGTCCATATCCTGAGGCTCATCCCCATCCTGGGAGATCGGAGTATCCTCAATCTCAAGCTCTAAAATATAAGTCACTCCAGCATATGTCCATCTAACCAAATCCGGAATGTGCTCAACACTCGCAACACTGACTAGCAACCGCGCAGCCCCTTGTGCACGAGTAAAGGGCATGTCCACTTTTTCAGTCTTGCCAATCATCCCACCCAAGCTCCAAGCAATCAGAAAATGCTTCATCAATTTTGGTGGAGCACCAAAGAAACGTACCCACACCTTGTCTAGAGGTATACCGTCCGGTTCCTCCTCCTTCCACTCATCAAAAGCAATAATAGTGTTGGTGCTTGGGACTCTACACATGCCCCACTTGAGAAAATGCATCTGATCCTCTTTAGTGGGAAAATCCACCTTATAAGACTATCCCTCTAACTTTTCCAAATGCCATGGATGGTTACCTGGGAGGGGCGCTCGAGAATCCACTTAAACACAAGCTATCATGGTATGTTGTCCAACAAGTTTTTTTTCGTTAAAAATTATCAAGGTGTTTGTATGTGAGTTATCAGCTATGTTATTTATATATTACCATGCATGCTACATACACACAAGTTATCACGATATGTTTTTAACAACTTTTTTCCTTTTCAAAAGGTTATCATGATATTTGTATGTGAGCTATCAGCTCTATTATGCGTATATTATCATAATGGGTGTGTTTCAAAAACTTTTCCCTGGGTAAAAATTACCATTGATTTTTTTGTGGGTGTAGAATTACCTCATAGAAATCTCCACCATGAGTGCAAAAAAATACCTCATAAAAATCCCCACTTGTAAATGGGATGGCTCGGAGAAAGTAGGAATATTCTTTGATCATTACATAAGTACAAAAATAACCTAGCCCATACCTAATCAAAACATGGAGTTGGTCCAGATGGTTACTTAGTGGAATCTTAAAACATGCATCCTCCCAGGTCAAAGGAACGAATCTTACCAGCAGCTCTCTTTTTTATAGCGACAATGTTGCGATTTTAATGCAACAAAATTAGTGCCGGTAGATCATAATCAATCATGATTTAATGCGAGTGAAATTGAAAGCCTGCGATTTTAATGCCGGGAAATTAGCGCCGCGAGATCCGGATTAGACCGAAATTGAAGCCGCGGGATTCAATCAGTTGCAATTTTAATGCCAGCGAAATTAGGGCCGCAAGATCGGGATTGGACGAAGATCAGATAGTTCGGATCTGTTGCAAAATTACAGTCGGCAGGAAAATAGTTTCAGAAAAACATATAAATCTTCAATACTGGTTATTTATAACATATGCAACATGAAATTAATTAGAAAACTATTACTACCATGAGGAAATAGTAGACATCTAGCTATTCCACAAAAACAGGTGTAATTTTATGGACATTCATGGCTAATCCATGTCAAAAGAGAGGATCATGAGCACGGTAAGATATTAAAATGAGAAAAGTGCAATGAAACCAAATTAAGGTTTAGATTAAGCATATATGATTGAATTTCTGGATTCAAATTCCAAAATTTCATCTCATGGCTAATCTCTATGGTTTTTTAAGAAGTGTAGATAAAAGTCAGTTCGGTAGCAACTGAATAGGCTGATTTTCATCACCTTTCTCATTCATCATATGGTTGTCCTCGTCAGGCTGGGTACTGAGATCACTTCCATTGGCCATACAGTTGTTGGCATCATGATGGACAGGGTCATCATCTTCTAAAGGAGGCAGCGAGTGAGAGTGCATTGATCATACAATAAAAACTAATAGATATGGCCCACTATTATTTATAGCATATGCAACATGAAATTACTTATCAAGGTTAATTTCCTGCCTTCATAGAGTGAACATCAGTATTCAAGTGAATCCATTTAGTTTGGTTAATTTCATTGATCCTAAAAATGGTCAAGATATTAAAAAATGGTAGTAGAACTTGCCTTCAACACCATGTTGTGTGTGGTCATCAAAGTTGCAAGCAACTCCTTGTCGTGGAGTGCATAAGCGACAGGAGTGGTCGGACATTTAGGGTCTGACATCCCTTCTGTTTGAGTACTTGCATCAGCTTCTTGTAATAGTTATTTCTTTGACCTTGTAGTTCTAGTAATAGTTGGCAAGTCCGCATGAACTCTCTTAGTTGGTCGAGGCTTAATTCCACCAGGACCATCAACAGGTCTTTTCACACTAGTTTTTTGGCAAGCCTTTTACATCCCTTGAGGCCCCGATAGGAATAAAAACATGGATCAATCAACAAAGCATGAAAAATATATGTCGCATTACCAAACAAGCAACATATGAATTTCAGGTACAGAAATTTTCATAAAATGGTAGCACACAAAACTTCAAAGGAAGAAATTTTTGAAAAACCATGACACCACTTGTGCCGAGCACAAGAATTCAGAGAAAACGGTAGGGCTGAACACAAAATTTTAGAGTCCAGCTTGTTGCATCATGAAACTAGATGTAAGTGGTTTTTAAAATTGCACCACAACACCAGACTATATATCATATATCAGTTTAGCATAGTGACTATTGATTTCAGCGCCCCCTCCTTTCTTATCCTAGCTTCAGCATTGTGCTCAACAGTTCTTAATAACAGATTACTAATTTTTCATGGTGAGTTTACATCTATATGAAACCCAAAGTTACACTTTGTCATTCCAGGGACGAATCCAGGGGGCCCAACGATTTTTATCAGATCTACTCTGTACCATACAGAACTACATCATTATAATAGCAGAAACTACAAACAGAAATAATAAATAGTGAATATTAGTATCCTATAAGACAATATTTTGCATTGTTTATCCCCTCACGCAGTAAATTGATGTGAATTGCTTTACTCATTTGATAGTATGTGACAACTTTCCATGGAAATTAAATTGTTCAGAGCAGACACATATTCTGTACCTTCATGAAGATTTAGTTTTTCAACTAGGTTATATTCGCATGATTATTTTTCGATGAGCGTCCACACTACAGGAAAAATCTTGCCACCCCCCATGTTAGAATCCTGACTCCATCCTGTTTGTCACACAAGGCCATCAAACACAAGAACTCTTTTATCAGCCACCTCAAATTACACATACATGTGTACAAACAACAGATAGGCAACCATGAGGAGGGTTAAGGACCATACCATCTCGCGCATCTAGGGTTTGGTGGAGGCGGACGGGAAGGGGGAGGGGAGACGTAGCCAGACTGGATGCGGAAGGAAGATGTGGAGGTGCAGCGTTGGCCGGTAGTGGAGACGCGAGGTGGGGTCGTGACCGGCAATGGAGGTGGAGTCACGGCCGTCGGATGGTGGCGGGAGGAAGCGGCTTGGTCAAGGGATCGGTGAAGGCTAAGACTAGTCACAGTGGGGAGTAACTTAGAGTAGTAACATGCATATGTTACTAGTCTATATTACTACCTCCACAATGGATAGTAACATATACGTTGTGTCATGCATCACTTCATTTATTATGTTGTAGACTCATCTTTTCTTGATATGTGTGATGTTACAGTAACTAGCTATGTTACCACATGTCTCTCTTTCTTCATTAATTACTTGCCACATCATCTTTTTTGCCTAGATAAATGTGATGTTACCACCTATGTTACTCCCACTATGGCTAGTCTAAGGGTGACGGGAGGAAGTAGCCGGCTGTTTAGGCGGAAGGGCCCCTGCGGTGGAGGTGGAGCCATGGCCGGCGCTGGATGTGGAAGGGGGGGGGGTTTGAGCGATATGCGGGGTCGGGGTGGGTGGTCGGGTGGGGTTATGGAGTTTAGATGTGTCAATTACTAACATGCCCTTCGTATAGAGTAGCTGGGTATCTCTTCTGCATGGGCAATAGGGTCAATTCACGTCGGTGCTTTTTTGGCTTGGCGCTGTTACATCGAAAATTGGACGTGTGCGCGGGTTTTCTTGCCGCCAACCATATTTAGAATGCTCTAGAAGGTATATTACACCAAACACACTATATTTGATATTCTTATAGTATGTTTTAAGTAAATACCCTATTTTTATCAAAATATAAAATGTTTTTTGACACATTTTTTATACAAAAGGAGTAATTACTACTCTAGTAGCTATTAAGGGGGATGTGATAACCTCAAATTTTATGGCTCTTGTGTATGAATAGTCAAATAAGACGAATACCAACTTGGTTACACCTCAACCCCTGCTTAATTACCCCTTCGCACACTAAAGTCACCATGTTGCGACTTGATTACCCCTCAATGTTGGTTTGATTACCCTTAGTGTCGGTTTGATTAACCTCAACACACTATATCGCTACTTTGTTACCCCTTAGCACACCAGATCCCGACTTGTTTACCCCTCGATGCTGACTCGATTACCCCTCAACACCAGCTTTGATTACCCTTGACACATCAGACCATGGCTTGATTAACCCTCGGCATTAGCTCACTCCTTGGTGTTGGCTTGATTACCCCTCAACACACTAGATCAAGAATTGATTAGCTCTCAACACACTAGATTAATAGGACGACACTAGGCAGACTTGCTAAGGAGGAACATTGAAGGTAGTAATTGGAGCGAGGCATCTCACACTCAGATGTTGAATGAAGGATAGGTGATTGGTGCTAACCATCAATCGAGCAATAGGGGGTCATGCCACACGCTCCTCGCTGCACACATGAGACTAGTATGATCTTGAGGTCCTCAACTCTTGTGGCAATGCCAACTATGTGGATCTGAATAACCGAAGAGATGAAAGCTAGCTTGATTACTCCTTGACACACAAGATAGCGGTAAGGGAGAGATCATCGGATGGTCACCTTACAACCGCATCGAAGACGTCGATGATTGACTCCGAGAGGGAGAAAGAGGAGGAAAACCATTTGTTGCCCCATAAGAGCCCCCTCCCCTCCCCACCATGATTGGTGACTGTGATCTGTTGTAGTCATCATTGCTCGTCAATTATTCCGTATAATCTAATACTAAGACAAAGGAGGTCTCGAGGGCTTATATTGATTTCAATACTTGTTGATCGGTATGTTAAAGGATGACACCTAGTATACTCACCAAGGAACACAGAAGTTAGTAAGGGGATCGGGGCCTTCCATGCTCGGAGGTTGAACGAGGGATATGTGATCACCGTCAGGCCATTGATCCACTTGTGAATGACAACCACATATAGACCTATCAAGTTCATTGACTAGGTAGCCTTCTCTTCCAATTACCTATATCCATCCTTGTGGAAGATAACAGTGATCATCGAATGATTATCAGAATGCCACCATGTGCCCATGCACCCTAGAGACTAAGATATGCACCCTTCCTCGCGGCCTCTCTCATATTTCTTTCGTTCGAATCATCTCTTTATCTAACCGACATACTCCAACGGGTCAATGCTAGATGAGTACACACATCGGGCACGTCGAAGCATGCCTTTCATCCTAGTACCCTCCAGTGCAATGGCACACACATAAGGGTTTGTTTTTACCCAAACACTAAGAGAAACAACAAATTTACTTAAAGCTCACTAGGCTCCTCAAGGAAGAGGGAAAACCATGAACAGTGCAACTTAGAGGAAGGTAAATTTTCGTGTAAAAAAATTAAGAAATAAACCAAGCATATGCGTGAGATTACATATATATGGTCTCTGCGTAATTTTTGGCGGACCGCGCGCTCAAAATTTCAAGGGCGGTGATAGGCGCCGGCGCACCGGCCGAACGGTTGGGCCGATCATATGCCAGCCGCCCAATTCGCACGTTCTTGGCTGCTTGATTTCGCCAGTTGTCCCGCCCCCCGCGCCGTCTTCATTCTCCCAACACCACGAGCCCGCGAGATCCCCTCCCGAAAAAATCCCCCGCTCTGGGTCTCCCGCACCACAGGCCACCCGTTGATACGTCTCCAACGTATCTATAATTTTTGATTGTTCCATGCTATTATATTATCAACCTTGGATGTTTTATATGCATTTATATGCTATTTTATATGATTTTTGGGACTAACCTATTAACCTAGAGCCCAGTGCCAGTTTCTGTTTTTTCCTTCTTTTAGAGTATCGCAGAAAAGGAAAAATCAAACGGAGTCCAATTGACCTGAAACTTCACGGAACTTATTTTTGGACCAGAAGAAGCCCACGGAGTATCGGAGTTGGACCAGGAGAGTCTCGGGCTTCCCACGAGTGTGGGGGGTGCGCCCACCACCCCTGGGCGCGTCCCCCTGCCTCGTGGACAGCCCGAAGGTCCACCGACGTACTTCTTCCTCCCATATATACCCATATACCCTAAAAACTTCGAGGAGAACAATAGATCGGGAGTTCCGCCACCAGAAGCCTTCGTAGCCACCGAAAACCAATCTAGACCCGTTCTGGCACCCTGCCGGAGGGGGAATCCCTCTCCGGTGGCCATCTTCATCATCCCGGTGCTTTCCATGATGAGGAGGGAGTAGTTCTCCCTCGGGGCTGAGGGTATGTACCAGTAACTATGTGTTTGATCTCTCTCTCTCTCTCGTGTTCTTGAGGTGGTACGATCTTGATGTATCGCGAGCTTTGCTATTATAGTTGGATCTTATAATGTTTCTCCCCTCTACTCTCTTGTAATGGATTGAGTTTTCCCTTTGAAGTTATCTTATCGGATTGAGTCTTTAAGGATTTGAGAACACTTGATGTATGTCTTGCGCGGGATACCCGTGGTGACAATGGGGTATTCTATTGATCCACTTGATGTATGTTTTGGTACCGGAACAAAGCATTAAGACATAGTGAATACATGAACTCCTCAAACTACGGTCATCACCGGTAAGTATCCTGATTATTGTCACTTCGGGGTTAACGGATCATAACACATAATAGGTGACTATAGACTTGCAAGATAGGACCTAGAACTCTCATATATTGATGAAAACATAATAGGTTCAGATCTGAAATCATGGCACTCGGGCCCTAGTGACAAGCATTAAGCATAGCAAAGTCATAGCAACATCAATCTCAGAACATAGTGGACACTAGGGATCAAACCCTAACAAAACTAACTCGATTACATGATAGATCCCATCCAACCCATCACCGCCCAACAAGCCTATGATGGAATTACTCACGCACGGCGGTGAGCATCATGAAATTGGTGATGGAGGATGGTTGATGATGACGATGGCGACAGATTCCCCTCTCCAGAGCCCCGAACGGACTCCAGATCAGCCCTCCCGAGAGGTTTTAGGGCTTGGCGGCGGCTCCGTATCGTAAAACATGATGAATTCTTCTCTCTGTTTTTTCTCTCCCTGAAACACAATATATAGAGTTGGAGTTGGAGTCGGAGGAGCTCCAGGGGGCCCACGAGGTAGGGGGCGTGCCCTAGGGGGGCAAGCGCGCCCCCCACCCTCGTGGACAGGTGGTGGGCCCCTGGCCTTCATCTTTTGTAGGTATTTTTTATATTTTCCAAAAAGTTGCTCCGTGAAGTTTCAGGTCATTCCGAGAACTTTTGTTTCTACACATAAATAACACCATGGTAATTCTGCTGAAAACAGCGTCAGTCCGGGTTAGTTCCATTCAAATCATGCAAGTTAGAGTCCAAAACAAGGGCAAAAGTGTTTGGAAAAGTAGATACATTGGAGACGTATCAACTCCCCCAAGCTTAAACCTTTGCTTGTCATCAAGCAATTTAGTTGACAAACTGAAAGTGACAAAGAAAAACTTTTACAAACTCTGTTTTCTCTTGTTGTTGTAAATATGTAAAGCCAGCATTCAAGTTTCCAGCAAAGATTATAACTAACCACATTCACAATAACGCTTAGGTCTCAAATTTACTCATATCAATGGCATAATCAACTAGCGAGCAATAATAATAAATCTCGGATGACAACACTTTCTCAAAAACAATCATAATATGATATAACAAGATGGTATCTCGCTAGCCCTTTCTGAGACCGCAAAACATAAATGTAGAGCACCTTTAAAGATCAAGGACCGAATAGACATTGTAATTCATGGTAAAAGAGATCCAGTCAAGTCATACCCAATGTAAACTAACAATAATGAATGCAAATGACAGCAGTGCTCTCCATCTGGTGCTTTTTAATAAGAGGATGATGACTCAGCATAAAAGTAAATAGATAGGCCCTTCGCAGAGGGAAGCAGGGATTTGTAGAGGTGCCAGAGCTCGGTTTTGAAATAGAGATGAATAATATTTTGAGCGGTATACTTTCATTGTCAACATAACAACCAAGAGATGGCAATATCTTCCATGCTACACACATTATAGGCGGTTGCCAAATAGAATGGTAATGTTTATACTCCCCCTTCCACCAACAAGCATCAATCCATGGCTTGCTCGAAACAACGAGTGCCTCCAACTAACAAGACCCCCAGGGGGAGTTTTGTTTGCAATTATTTTGATTTAGTTTGCATAAAGCATGGGACTGGGCATCCCGATGACCAGCCATTTTTCTCGTGAGTGAGGAGCGGAGTCCACTCCTCTTGAGAATAACCCGCCTAACATGGAAGATACGGACAGCCCTAGTTGATACATGAGCTATTCGAGCATACAAAACAGGATATTTATTTGAAGGTTTAGAGTTTGGCACATACAAATTTACTTGGAACGGCAGGTAGATACCGTATATAGGTAGGTATGGTGTACTCATATGGAATAACTTTGGGGTTTATGGAGTTCGATGCACAAGCAGTATTCCCGCTTAGTATAGGTGAAGGCTAGCAAAAGACTGGGAAGCGACCAGCTAGAGAGTGACAACAGTCATGAACATGCATTAAAATTAATCAACACCGAATGCAAGCATGAGTAGGATATAATCCACCATGAACATAAATATCATGAAGGCTATGTTGATTTTGTTTCAACTACATGCGTGAACATGCGCCGAGTCAAGTCACTTAAATCATTCAGAGGAGGATACCACCCTATCATACCACATCATAACCATTTCAATAGCATGTTGGCACTCAAGGTAAACCATTATAACTCATAGCTAATCAAGCATGGCACAGGAACTATGATCTCTAGTTGTCATTGCAAACATGTTTATTCATAATAGGCCGAATCAGGAACGATGAACTAATCATATTTACAAAAACAAAAGAGGTCGAGTTCATACCAGCCTTTCTCATCTCAGTCAGTCCATCATATATCGTCATAATTGCCTTTCACTTGAACGACTGAACGATGTGAATAATAATAATTGTGCATGTGCATTGGACTAAGCTGGAATCTGCAAGCATTCAATAAACAGGAGAAGACAAGGCAATATGGGATCTTTTGTCATATCAACAATTATGCATATAAGAGCCACTTCAACAATTTAATCATGGTCTTCTCCTATCGACCCCCAAAGAAAAGAAAAGAAATAAAACTATTTACACGGGAGAGCTCCCAACAAGTAAAAGAAGAACAGGAAATCTTTTGGGGTTTTCTTTTTAATTACTACTACAAGCATGGAAAGTAAACTAATTAAAAGCTACAACTAATTTTTTTGGGTTTTTCTTAAGGTTTATTAAACACACAAAAAGAAAGCATAAAAAAGGAAAGTAAATTAGCATGGATGATACAATGAAAAAGTATGAGCACCGACATCTACAATGAGTGTGTGAACATAAATGTAATGTCAGTGAGAAATACATATTCCCCCAAGCTTAGGCTTTTGGCCTAAGTTGGTCTATGGCCACGACTGGCCTGGCGGATATCCATAATAAAAGTTGGGGTCATACTCAGATGCAGCGGCTATCGCCTCCTGAGCTGAAGCGTGGCGACGAGCGGCCTCTGCCCTCCTCTCGTACTCATATGCCTCCTCTCTGGTAATAACATGTCTTCCTTTTGTCTGATAATCAAAGAAGGCAGGAGCAGGGAGAGTAATATGGACAGCACGGTGTCTGTCAAAGATTAGTCGATACTGGAGAGGTGATTCATTCCTCTCGACAAACTGGTGGTGAACCATAGCATTAAAGTCTAGGTAAGCAGGGGTAATTCAATATCATCTTCGCGTATGGCTACACCAAGAAAATTAGCTATGCGGGTTGCATAAATTCCTCCAAAGAAATCTCCATTAAATCTATTAAGATGCAACCTACGTGCAACAATGGCTCCCAAATTATAAGATTTATCTCCAAACACAGCACTCCTAAGAATACTGAGGTCAGGGACACACATGTGACATGCCTCATCTTTACCATTAATGCATCTACCTATGAAGAGAGCAAAATAATGTATAGCAGGAAAGTGAATGCTCCCTATAGTGGCTTGTATTATATCTCTAGATTCTCCCACAGTTATACTAGCAAGAAAATCTCTAAATTCAGATTTGCGAGGATCCCTGATACTACCCCATTGTGGAAGTTTGCAAGCAGTGGTAAAATCCTCTAAGTCCATAGTGTAAGAGTTTTCATAAAGATCAAACAGGACAGTTGGAGAATTACGTGAAGATGAAAATTCAAACCTCCTCACAAAGGAACTAGTGAGATGATGATACTGGCTGCACTTTTCTTCCTCGAAGCTCACCAGACCGGCGTTACGCAAACATGCATTAAATTCTTCTTTAATTCCCGCTCGATCCATAAAATTTTCTGAAGGCCATTCACAAGGACGCACTGGAGCATCTCTTGGTGGCTCTTCATCAGCATCACGCATTGCAAGCCTGGGTCCTTGCTTCCCTGAAGAACCACCTTGGAACATTTTCCTAAGCATATTTCTTCCTCTGAAAAAATCTGAAATTTTTTAGTAACTTCAAAATAAAAGTAAACCAAACTCAATAATATTGATAGCAACTACTCCTACAAGTGCCTAGGGCCTATATCATGCATCAAAACTACTTTTAACCATATAAATTTGACATGCAAGCTCAAGAACAGGGTCACCTAAGCAGCAAAAATTTGCAATGAATAAAGCACTAGAACAAAAACTAATTGGACCAATGGAGGAGTCACGTACCAAGGAACAATCTCCCCAAGCAGTTTTGTGAGAGGTGCTTTGAGCAAGGAGATCGAAAATGGCAGCAAAATAAGCTAGAACTCATGCTTGAGCTGGATATTCGTGTTTGGGGGAGGAAGAAGGAGTGTGTGGGTGAAAGGATAAGTGGAGGAGGGCCACCGTGGGCCCACGAGGCAGGGGGGCGCGCCCTCCACCCTTGTGGCCAGGTGGATGACCCCCCTGTTGTGTTCTCAGTGCCAAATATTCTCAAATATTCTAGAAAAAATCATATTTAAATTTCAGGGCATTTGGAGAACTTTTATTTTTGGGGTATTTTTATATTGCACAGACAATTCAGATAACAGACAGAAAAATACTATTTTTATTTTATTTAATATAAATAACAGAAAGTAAAAGTGGGGTACAGAAGGTTGTGCCTTCTAGTTTCATCCATCTCATGATCATCAAGAGGAATCCACTAACAAGGTTGATCAAGTCTTGTTAACGAACTCATTCCGAATAACATGGAACCGGAGAAATTTCTAATAACACTATGTTACCTCAACGGGGATATGCACATCCCCAATAATAAGAATATCATATTTCTTCTTGACAGTAGGAAGGGAAAATTCAAAACCTCCAAATATAATCAATGGAATTTTTCCAATAGAGTTGATACTATGAACTTGAGGTTGTTTCCTCGGAAAGTGTACCGTGTGCTCATTACCATTAACATGAAAAGTGACATTGCCTTTAGTGCAATCAATAACAGCCCCTGCAGTATTCAAAAAGGGTCTTCCAAGAATAATAGACATACTATCGTCCTCGGGGATATCAAGAATAACAAAGTCCATTAAAATAGTAACGTTTGCAACTACAACAGGCACATCCTCTCAAATACCGACAGGTATAGCAGTTGATTTATCAGCCATTTGCAAAGATATTTCAGTAGGTGTCAACTTATTCAAATCAAGTCTACGATATAAAGAGAGAGGCATAACACTAACACCGGCTCCAAAATCACATAAAGCAGTTTTAACATAGTTTCTTTTAATGGAGCATGGTATAGTTGGTACACCGGGATCTCCAAGTTTCTTTGGTATGCCACCCTTAAAAGTATAATTAGCAAGCATGGTGGAAATTTCAGCTTCCGGTATCTTTCTCTTATTTGTAACAATATCTTTCATATACTTAGCATAAGGATTCATTTTGAGCATATCAGTTAATCGCATACGTAAAAAGATAGGTCTAATCATTTCAGCAAAGCGTTCAAAATCCTCATCATCCTTTTTCTTGGATGGTTTGGGAGGAAAAGGCATGGGTTTCTAAACCCATGGTTCTCTTTCTTTACCATGTTTTCTAGCAACAAAGTATTTCTTATCATAACGTTGATTCTTTGATTGTGGGTTATCAAGATCAACAGCAGGTTCAATTTCTACATCATTATAATTGCTAGGTTGAGCATCATCATGAACATTATCATTAACATTATCACTAGTTTCAGATTCATTACCAGATTGTGTTTCAGCATCATAAGTAGAAATATCATTTGGATTCTCAGGTGTTTCAGTAATAGGTTCATTAGAAGCATGCAAAGTCCTATCATTTTTCTTTTTCTTCCTTTTAGAAGGACTAGGTGCATCTATATTATTTCTCTGAGAATCTTGCTAAATTTTCTTAGGGTGGCCTTCAGGATACAAAGGTTCCTGAGTCATTCTACCACCTCTAGTCATTACTCTAACAGCATTATCATTATCCTTACTATTCAATTCATTGAGCAAATCATTTTGAGCTTTAAGTACTTGTTCTACTTGAGTGGTAACCATAGAAGCATGTTTACTAATAAGTTTAAGTTCACCTTTGACATTAGCCATATAATCACCCAAGTGTTCAAGCATATTTGAATTGTATTTCAATTGTCTACCAAAATAAGCATTAAAATCTTCTTGCTTAACCATAAATTTATCAAACTCATCTAAGCATGGGCTAGCAAACTTAGTAAATGGGATTTCAGCTTTATCATATCTATAGAGAGAATTTACCTTTACTACCTGTGTCGGGTTATCAAGACCATGAGTTTCTTCAATAGGTGAAGGATTAAGATCATATGTTTCTTCAACAGGCGGTAAATTAAGAGCATGTATTTCTTCAATAGGAGGTAAGTTCTTAACATCTTCAGCTTTAATACCTTTTTCTTTCATAGATTTCTTTGCCTCTTGCATATCTTCAGGACTGAGAAATAGAATACCCCTCTTCTTCGGAGTTGGTTTGGAAAAGGCTCAGGAATTGGCTCCGGAGGTGTCCAAATATTTTCATTTGTCAACATATTATTCAATAGAATTTCAGCTTCATCCGGTGTTCTTTCCCTGAAAACAAATCCAGCACAACTATCCAGGTAATCTCTGGAGGCATCGGTTAGTCCATTATAAAAGATATCAAGTATTTCATTTTTCTTAAGAGGATGATCAGGCAAAGCATTAAGTAATTGGAGAAGCCTCCCCCAAGCTTGTGGGAGACTCTCTTCTTCAATTTGCGCAAAATTATTTATATCCCTTAAAGCAGCTTGTTTCTTATGAACAGGGAAATATTTAGCAGAGAAGTAATAAATCATATCCTGGGGACTACGCACACAACCAGGATCAAGAGAATTAAACCATATCTTAGCATCACCCTTTAATGAGAACGGAAATATTTTAAGGATATAAAAGTAGCAAGTTCTCTCATCTTTAGTGAACAGGGTGGCAATATCATTTAATTTAGTAAGATGTGCCACAAGAGTTTCAGATTCATAGCCATGAAAAGGATCAGATTCAACCAAAGTAATTATATCAGGATCAACAGAGAATTCATAATCCTTATCGGTAACACAGATAGGTGAAGTAGCAAAAGCAGGGTCAGGTTTCATTCTAGCATTTAGAGATTGTTGATTCCATTTAGCTAATAACCTCTTGAGTTCGTATCTATATTTGCAAGCTAAAATAGCTAAAGAAGCTTCTTTATCAAAAACATAACCCTTAGGAATAACAGGCAAGTCTTCATCATCAATTTCATCAGTATTATGAGATTCAATATTTTCAATCTCTCTAGCCCTAGCAAGTTGTTCGTCAAGAAATTCACCAAGTGGCACAGTAGTATCAAGCATAGAAGTAGTTTCATCATAAGTATCATGTATAGCAGAAGTGGCATCATCAATAACATGCGACATATCAGAACGAATAGCAGAAGCAGGTTTAAGTGTCGCAAGCTTACTCATAACAGAAGGTGAATCAAGTGCAGAGCTAGATGGCAGTTCCTTACCTCCCCTCGTAGTTGAGGGATAAATCTTGGTTCTTGGATCTTTCAAGTTCTTCATAATGATAAGCAGATATAAATCCCAAGTGACTCAAAGAATAGAGCTATGCTCCCCGGCAACGGCGCCAGAAAATAGTCTTGATGACCCACAAGTATAGGGGATCGCAACAATTTTCGAGGGTAGAGTATTCAACCCAAATTTATTGATTCGACACAAGGGGATCCAAATAATATTCTCAAGTATTAGCAGCTGAGTTGTCAATTCAACCGCACCTGGAAACTTAGTATCTGCAGCAAAGTGTTTAGTAGCAAAGTAATATGATAGTAGTGGCAATGATAATAAAAGGTAACAGTAGTAAAAGTAATGTTTTTGGTATTTTGTAGTGATGATAGCAATAGCAACGGAAAAGTAAATAAGCGAAGAACAATATATGGAAAGCTCGTAGGCAATGGATCGTTGATGGAGAATTATGCCGGATGCGGTTCATCATGTAACAGTCATAACCTAGGGTGACACAGAACTAGCTCCAGTTCATCAATGTAATGTAGGCATGTATTCCGAATATAGTCATACGTGCTTATGGAAAAGAACTTGCATAACATCTTTTGTCCTACCCTCCCGCGGCAGCGGGGTCCTTACGGAAACTAAGGGATATTAAGGCCTCCTTTTAATAGAGTACTGGAACAAAGCATTAACACATAGTGAATACATGAACTCCTCAAACTACGGTCATCACCAGTAAGTATCCCGATTATTGTCACTTCGGGGTTAACGGATCATAACACATAATAGGTGACTATATACTTGCAAGATAGGATCTAGAACTCTCATATATTGATGAAAACATAATAGGTTCAGATCTGAAATCATGGCACTCGGGCTCTAGTGACAAGCATTAAGCATAGCAAAGTCATAGCAACATCAATCTCAGAACATAGTGGACACTAGGGATCAAACCCTAACAAAACTAACTCGATTACATGATAGATCCCATCCAACCCATCACCATCCAGCAAGCCTACGATGGAATTACTCACGCACGGCGGTGAGCATCATGAAATTGGTGATGGAGGATGGTTGATGATGATGATGGCGACGGATTCCCCTCTCCGGAGCCCCGAACGGACTCCAGATCAGCCCTCTCGAGAGGTTTTAGGGCTTGGCGGCAGCTCCGTATCGTAAAACGTGATGAATTCTTCTCTCTGGTTTTTTTCTCCCCGAAACACAATATATAGAGTTGGAGTTGGAGTCGGAGGAGCTCCAGGGGGCCCACGAGGTAGGGGGCATGCCTTAGGGGGGCAGGCGCGCCCCCCACCCTCGTGGACAGGTGGTGGGCCCCCTGGCCTTCATCTTTTGCAGCTATTTTTATATTTTCCAAAAAGTTGCTCCGTGAAGTTTCAGGTCATTCCGAGAACTTTTGTTTATGCACATAAATAACTCCATGGTAATTCTGCTGAAAACGGCGTCAGTCCGGGTTAGTTCCATTCAAATCTTGCAAGTTAGAGCCCAAAACAAGGGCAAAAGTGTTTGGAAAAATAGATACGACGGAGACGTATCAGAACACTTGATGTATGTCTTGCGTGGGATACCCGTGGTGACAATGGGGTATTCTATTGATCCACTTGATGTATGTTTTGGTGATCAACGTGCGGGTTCCGCCCATGAACCTATGCATTGGGGTTGGCACACGTTTTCGTCTTGACTCTCCGGTAGAAACTTTGGGGCACTCTTTGATGTTCTATGTGTTGGTTGAATAGATGAATCTGAGATTGTGTGATGCATATCGTATAATCATACCCACGAATACTTGAGGTGACATTGGAGTATCTAGGTGACATTAGGGTTTTGGTTGATTTGTGTCTTAAGGTGTTATTCTAGTACGAACTCTAGGGCTGTTTGTGACACTTATAGGAATAGCCCAACGGATTGATTGGAAAGAATAACTTTGAGGTGGTTTCGTACCCTACCATAATCTCTTCGTTTCTTCTCCGCTATTAGTGACTTTGGAGTGACTCTTTGTTGCATGTTGAGGGATAGTTATGTGATCCAATTATGTTATTATTGTTGAGAGAATTTGCACTAGTGAAAGTATGAACCCTAGGCCTTGTTTCCTAGCATTGCAATACCGTTTGTGCTCACTTTTATCATTAGTTACACTACAGGAATCAGCTAATTTGCCGTCCGCCAAGGCGGACGACAAAGGCACGGACGGCGGACGGCAAAGGCCTTTGCCGTCTGCCGCGGATGGCAAAATGCACCGACAAAGAAAGGATCGGTAAAGAGCTTCTTTGCCGTCTGCTTTCGGAAGCGGACGGCAAAGGGAACTTTGCCATCCACGGCGGACGGCAAAGAAACCCGATGGCAATAAATGCATAATCATCATGATCACTATCATCAATGACGTGCTCATAGGGTTCAGCGGCATCAAAATGTGGAAGACCACCTTGACGTAATCGGTCAAGCATTGACAGGTCATGCGCAGTAGTAACCTCTTCTTGTTCCGGCTCTTCTTGTTCCTCCTCTGGGGTGATGCCAGATTCACTGTCGCTGTCTACTTCAATGTTTTGGGGTGAAGTATATCGATTCTTGAAACGTTTTTTCGAAAGACGTGTCTCTTGGAAGAATTCTCCTTCATATGTGTCTGGGTTAATGTGAGGTTCATAATCCTCTTCCTTTGGGGGAGATAGTCTAGCACGTGGCGGCACTTCATAAACGACATCCCAACCTTTCAGATTTGGATTAGTTTGGCAGGCCCACGGTAGATAGAATACTTGGGTCGCCTGTTTAGCCGTAATATAGACATCAGGAACATCTAAATGGGTGCTTTGTTTGATTTCAACTAGCCCTATATGTTCATGAGTCCTTATAGTCTCCTTCGGCTGAAACCAATAACATTTGAAGAGTACGACATTCGGTGGGTTGTCACCATAGAATAGAAGTTCATAAATTGCTTCAACTCTCCCATAATACTCGGTACCTCCTTCGCCGATAGCAGATACACAACAATTTGTAGACTTTTGGTCGGCCATAGATAGCTCTTTGCCATAGGTAGGAAAGCGATACCCGTTGATGTCGTATTTGTCAAATGAACGGACCATATAGTCAAAACCATTAGCGACTTGTCTCAATTCGGCGTCCATAGACTCTGAATTAGCCTACAAGTTTAATACGAAAGGATTGTTGCATTAGGCAGAAATTAGCGAATGAAATGAAATGGTCTAATAGAAATTGCCGTTTGTTTGAACCAAGAGATGAAACCGGGATAGCCGCCTCCTTGCTTTGCGAGAAGCTCATACTCTTCGACGAAATCCTTTTGGATTACCGCTCCATACGAGAATATGGCGACGTATCGACTGTATGAAATATCTAGGAATAAGAGCAGTTCAAAGGAAATAGAAGTTGCGAAACAATGTACCGAGAACTTACTCGATGTATGTCCACACTTCTGTCAGGTTGTTGAAGATATACAACGTAATGGTCCGCCGTTCTTCGTTATCCAAAGATATTGGTTTCGAACCACTGGCTGGTGCGAGATTCCCTTTGAATAGGCTGAGGTTGGATCCACCCTTTTGAGGTTCGTCAGCATTGTACCGAGGTTTAGGATTATGCAAATGACGATTTTTGGCTTTGTAGTGTGCTGTCACGAAGTTTGCCGCCTCCTCAATGATGAATGCCTCAGCCATCGATGCTTCAATTCTACATTTATTTTTGCATTTTTGTCGAAGCGTCTTATGCATCCTCTCAGTTGGGTAGCACCAACGATTTTGCACGGGCCCCCCAATCTTGCCTCGGTCGGGAGATGCAAAATCAAATGCTGCATTGGATTAAAGAAGCCCGGTGGAAAGATCTTCTCTAACTTGCAGATCAACTCCGGCGCAAACTCTTCCATTTCTTCTAGCACGTCAGGTGATAGTTCTTTCGCACAAAGAACACAGAAGAAATAGCTGAGTTCTGCCGGTACTAGCCATTCATCCTCAGGGATGAAGCCACGCAACATCACCAGCATTACCCGCTCAATCCATATGTGCCAATCATGACTCTTGAGACCAAATAACTTCAATTTATCAAGATTCGCTCCCCTCTTTAGATTCGCTGCATACCCATCGGGGAACATCAACTGCTGTTGCACCCACAAGATAATTTCCCTCATAGCTGGCCTTCCAATATTGAACCATGCCTTTGGCTTCGTCCAGTTCTGCTTTCCTTTCGATTCTTTCATGTTTTGTAATGGCCTATCACATAGCGCCTCCAGATCGACTCTAGCCTTAGTATTATCCTTTGACTTCCCATCTATGCCGGACAATGTACCAAAAAGTGCCTCGGCGATATTCTTCTCAGTGTGCATCACGTCGATGTTATGTGGGCAAAGGAGGTCTTTGAAGTAAGGCAGATCCCATAAGCATGTCTTGTGAGTCCAAGCGTGTTTAGAATTATACCCCTTGAAGTACCCTAGATGCTCTGAATCTGGCTCGAGAGCATTTAACTGATCCAGGGTCCGTTGGCCTGTCAACGCAGGTGGTGCAGAGTTTTTGACAACTCTACCTTTGATGAAGTTCTTCTTGTCTTTCCTGAACTTATGGCGAGGATCCAGGAACTATCTATGCATGTCGAAGCAAGAAAACTTGCGACCAACCTGAAGCCAATGAAACTCAAGAGCTCCCTTGCATGTGGGGCACGGGAAGCTTCCATGCAGACACCAGCCAATGAATAGCGCATACGCTGCCAAGTCATGCGTCGAGTACATGTACCAAACACGCATTATGAAGTTCCGTTTGCTATAGGCGTCGTATGTCTTGAACCCATTATCCTAGGCTTCTTGCAATTCTTCCTTAAGCGGCTGCATGTACACATTCATATTTTCCCCGGATAGTTGGGCCCTGGAATTATCAACGTCAGGAAAATGTTCTTTCTTTGCATAATCTGTCCAGGGGGAGATTTAGTGGAAAGACAAATACGGGCCAGCAACTGTATTGGGTTGCCGTCAGACCAAACACACTGAACCAATCCGTGCTTACGCCGACTCGAGGATGCCTCGGATCTGCCGCTTTGTCATCATGTAATTCATCAAACTTCTTCCACGCAACACCATCCGATGTGTGTACCATCATCAGATTCCCATCTGCATCTAGTTCGGTTCTTTTGCCCGTTTTGTGCCATGTCATCTGTCTGGCCGTCTCTTCAACCACGAAAAGACGTTGAAGTCTTGGTACGATTGGCATATACCGAAGAACACTAACGGGGATTTTGGTCTGCGTCTTGTCACCCATATCGTTGTCTACCACAGCATACCTGGAAGACTTGCAAATGGGACAATAGTTCAAGTTCGCATATTCAAGCCTAAATAAGGCACATCCTTTCTCACATGCATGTATCTTCTCATAGGGCATCTTCAGTGCACGGAGGATTTTGTCCGACTGGTATAGGTTTGCAGGCATTACATGGCCTTTGGGTAGAAAGCGTCCAAATACTGTCATAATTGCGTCGTAGCATTCTCTGCCCAAGTTGAACTGAGCCTTCAGAGCCATTACTTGTGAGATGGCATCCAATTGACAAAGCTCAGTGTGCTCGTGGAGCGGACGTTTTGAAGACTCCAACATTTCATTGAAGGCCTTTGCAGATTCCTACATCTCCTCGTCCGAATCCCAAGCATCATCCAAGTCTTGCACCATGTTTTCCATCCCGGTACCATGCTCGTCGGTGCGAGGACGAACCACCTCAGCTCGGTCACGTTGGGCAGACTCACCATGAAATGTCCACACCGTATAATTGGGCGTAAAACCACTCTTCTGCAGGTGTTTACCCATTTTAGCCTCTGTCCTCTTTTCCCAATTGTCGCACCGGGGACAGGGGCACCAGGTTTTCCTCTGGCCATTTGCAAATGCGGCTTGCACAAACGCCTTGGTTTTTGTGAACCATTCAGTGCTCCATTTGTTCTGACCAGTGTGACCGGTGTACATCCACGCACGATCACTCATCTTGACTTACAGAGCTACTGGACACACAACAAATATATATATATATATATATATAGGAAAATGGTTGTGTACTCCTGGGAGTACGTACTCTCGCTCCTCATATACCACATAGATGAATCTTTTATAGCTTATTATTATTTTTAATATACTTCATTAATAATTACTAGATACCCTAAAATGGATTTCATGAAAAAAATCATGTGTGCCTCATATTTTCAAAGGTTTACATATATACTGATTTGTTTGTACGTGAAAAAGGTATATTGCAAAAAGTAGGTCGTAAATGATACTTTTTTTCAACAAAACTTGTATTGAGGTATCTTAGAATATTTAATGAAGTATATTGAGAATGATAAGGTGTATAATCAATGCATATACGAGGTATATTGAAGATGGGAGTACATACTCCCAAGAGTACAGAAAATGAGTCCTATATATATATATATAATTCACCATGTATATATTCATCAGTTGATCTAGTTTGTCAATTTTATTACGTCCATGCAACCTACACTCTAATAGGTAATGATAGGTCCTAATCCCACCAGAGTATGTGTAGATTGGGTTCCTTTTCCCATGCTATGCTCCGGATCCGACGCAAAATTTCGGCAGCACCTCCCCGCTATTCTCCTGATACATGTCTCTGCAATAAACAGAGAGGATGTGTACCCAGAGAACAACAGGGGAGACACTGACGAAATTTATGCGTCGGATCCAAAGCAAAGCATATGGGAAAATAAACCCAATCTACACATACTCGGGCTGTCCATGGATAGCATTGGACAATTCGAAAGAATCACGGTTATAAATATGCAAATGCATGCATATTTATAGATGTAACCCTTTCGAACGGGAGACGCATAGTGGTTACGCATACTAATGATTGACACCTATAGCTAGCAAGTTTCATCGGCACGAAGACCGGAACAGAGCAAATGAAGGGGGAGGAGGAGATGTCATTTGTGCTCACCAACGAACGCAGGGGCGGAGCTCGTCGAACGCACGGGGAGGTCGTCAAACACCACACCCTCGCAGCGACGAAACAACTGCACATTTGAATCCACCCGATAAACACAAATATGTATGATGTTTTGCATAACAAAATCAAAAAATATACGACCTAACTCATAATTCACAAATATATGACCCCGCTGGCCTCTGGAAGGCCAAAGAGCACCTTCTACATATTATTCTCTTCTTCTTCTTCTCCCCTCCTCTTCTTCTCCTACACCTACACTTGCTTCTTCTTCTTCTTCTTCTCCCCTCTTCTTCTTCTTCTTCTTCCCCTTCTTCTTCTTCTTCTTCTTCTTCTTCTTCTTCTTCTTTTTTCATCTTTTTTCTACTTCTTTTAATTATATGACTAATTATCTAAAACCCATGCACTAAATCTAACACTAACACATATACTAGCACTAAACCTAACACTAACAATTAAACAACAAAAAAGGAAAAAAATAACTCACCGGACCACGGGGGCGGCGGCGATGCTGGGGTGGTGGGGCGGCGGGCTGGTGGGGCGACGACACGGGGTGGGGGCGGCTGGTGGGGGTGGCGGCATGGTGTGGGGGCGGCGGCGAGTGGCGGGGCGGCGGCAGGGGGTGGGGGCGGCGGCGGGCGGCTGGTAGGGGTGTCGGCGGCACGGGGTGGGGGCGGCTGGTGGGGGTGGCGGCGGGTGGCGGGGGCGGCGGCACGGGGTGGGGGCGGCGGCAGGGGGTGGGGGCGGCGGCGGGCGGTGGGGGCGGCAGCGGGCGGCGGGGGCGGCGGCGTGGTGGCTCGGGGAGGAGAGGGGAGAGAAAGAGAGATGGATCCAGGGCAGGGTGGGTCTCTCCGTTAGGTAGGTTAGGTCTTTGCCGTCCGCCAAACCTTTGTCGTCAGCTTTTTTGCTGACGGCAAAGAGGGGGCCGTTAAGTTTGGATTAATCAGCCCGTTAGTGGGGACCACCACCCTCTTTGCCGTCTGCTAGCTGACAGCAAAGATTCTTTGCCGTCCGCTAGCTGACGACAAAGAGTAGGCAGATGGCAAAGACCGTTCTGTGCCATCAGCCAGTTCATTGTCGTTCATTTTCTGCAAGCGGACGGCAAAGACCATCTTTGCCGTCAGCTAGCGGACAACAAAGACTTGGCAGACGGAAAATTAGCTAATTCCAGTAGTGTTACCTTGCTCTTTTTATATTTTCAGATTACAAAACCTTTATCTACTATCCATATACTACTTGTATCACCATCTCTTCGCCGAACTAGTGCACCTATACAATTTACCATTGTACTGGGTGTGTTGGGGACACAAGAGACTCTTTATTATTCGGTTGCAGGGTTGCTTGAGAGAGACCATCTTCATCCTACGCCTCCTACGGATTGATAAACCTTAGGTCATCCACTTAAGGGAAATTTGCTACTGTCCTACAAACCTCTGCACTTGGAGGCCCAACAACGTCTACAAGAAGAAGGTTGTGTAGTAGACATCAGGCTTTTTTCTGGCACCGTTGCCGAGGAGGTTAGCGCTTGAAGGTATATCTTTAGATCTTGCAATCGAATCTTTTTGTTTCTTGTTTTAGCACTAGTTTAGTTTATAAAATAAAACTACAAAAAATTATGGAATTGAGTTTGCGTCATACACTTCATCTTTTTTATATCTTCCGTGAGTATGATGGAAAGGAAAATTGTGCCAAAGTGTTAGAAGAAGAATGCATTAAAATGTTTGGCACTAAATATTTGAATGATGAGCATGATTGCAATGTTGTTAGTATGAATTCCTTGAATATCCATGATGCTAATGATATGCAAAGCCACAAACTTGGGGAAGCTATGTTTGATGAAGATGATATTTTTTGTCCCCCAAGTTTTGATGAGCAAATTTATTGTGATGAAAGCATCCCTCCTATATATGATGATTATTGTTATGACACGTATGCTATAAAGAATAATGATATCCATGAAATTTTTCATCATGATTTTAACTTTCAATTGGATTATGCCTCACATGATAGTTATTTTGTTGAGATTGCTCCGACTACTATTCATGAGAAGAAGTTTGCTTATGTGGAGAGTAACAAAAATTCTATGCTTGTAGATCATGAAAAGAATGCTTTAGGTGCTGGTTATATTATTGAATTCAATCATGATCGTACTGAAAATTATTATGAGGGAGGAAAATATGCTTGTAGGAATTGCAATAATATCAAGTTTCCTCTCTATGTGCTTAAAATCTTGAAGTTATGCTTGTTTTGCTTTCCTATGCAAATTGATTCTTGTTCCCACAAGTTGTTTTCTCACAAAATCCCTATGCATAGGATGTGATAGTCATATTCTTCATGATGCTCTCTTTATGTTTCAATTCTTATCTTTTATGTGAGCATCATTGAAATCATCATGCCTAGCTAGGGGCGTTAAACGATAGCGCTTGTTGGGAGGCAACCCAACTTTATTTTTGTTCCTTGCTTCTTGCTCCTGTTTAGTAATAAATAATTTATCTAGCCTCTGTTATGATTGAGTTTTCATGTTTCAATTAGTGTTTGTGGCAAGTAGAACCGTTGGGAAGACTTGGGGAAAGTCTTGTTGATCTTACTGTAAAAAATAGAAACTTTAGCGCTCACGAGAATTGCTGCCATTTTTTATTGGAGAGTGCTATTTAGTTAATTATTTTTGAAGATGATTAATAGATAAATTCCTCACATCCAGCAATTTATTTTACAATTTTTGGGGTTCGAGAAGTTTGCGTTAGTTACAGATTACTACCGACTGTTCTGTTTTTGACAGATTCTGTTTTTTCATGTGTTGTTTACTTATTTTGATGAATCTATGGCTAGTAAAATAGTTTATAAACCATAGAGAAGTTGGAATACAGTAGGTTTACCACCAATATAAATAAAGAATGAGTTCATTACAGTACCTTGAAGTGGTGTTTTGTTTTCTTTCGCTAACGGAGCTTACGAGTTTTCTGCTAAGTTTTGTGTTGTGAAGTTTTCAAGTTTTGGGTAAAGATTCGATGGACTATGGAATAAGGAGTAGCAAGAGCTTAAGCTTCCGTGGCAACCGTTGTATCTCCGATGGCGACAACTGGAGCTCACCGGCGTGCTCACCGGTGTGCTCGCCGGTGTGCTCACCGGTGTGCTCGCCGGCGCTTGATACGTCCATTTTGCATCATGCTTTTATATCGATATTTATTGCATTATGGGATGTTATTACACATTATTTCACAATATTTATGCCTATTCTTTCTTATTTTACAAGGTTTACATAAAGAGAGAGAATGTTGGCAGCTGGGATTCTGGGCTGAAAAAGGAGCAAATATTAGAGACCTATTCTGCACAGCTCCAAAAGTCCTGAAACTTCGCGGAAGTCATTTTCAGAATATATAAAAAAATACTGAGCGCAAGAAGTTCCAGAGGGGGGCCACACCCTGCCCACGAGGGTGGGGGGCATGCCCCCTGCCTCGTGGGCCCCCTGGTGGCCCTCCGATGCCCATCTTATGCTATATGGAGTCTTTCGATGAGGAAAAAATCATAAGCAAGCTTCCGGGACGAGACTCCACCGCCAAGAGGCGGAACCTTGGTGGAACCAATCTAGGGCTCTGGCGGAGCTGTTCTGCCGGGGAAACTTCCCTTCGGGAGGGGGAAATCATCGCCATCGTCATCACCAACGATCCTCTCATCGGGAGGGGTCAATTTCCATCAACATCTTCACCAGCACCATCTCCTCTCAAACCCTAGTTCATCTCTTGTATCCAATTCTTGTCTCCAAGTCTGGGATTGGTACCTGTGGGTTGCTATTAGTGTTAATTACTCCTTGTAGTTGATGCTAGTTGGTTTATTTGGTGGAAGATCATATGTTCAGATCCTATATGCATATTAATACCCCTCTGATTATGAACATGAATATGCTTTGTGAGTAGTTATGTTTGTTCCTGAGGACATGGGAGAAGTCTTGCTATTAGTAGTCATGTGAATTTGGTATTCGTTCGATATTTTGATGAGATGTATGTTGTCTCTCCTCTAGTGGTGTTATGTGAATGTCGACTACATGACACTTCACCATTATTTGGGCCTAGAGGAAGGCATTGGGAAGTATTAAGTAGATGATGGGTTTCTAGAGTGACAGAAGCTTAAACCCTAGTTTATGTGTTGCTTCGTAAGGGGCTGATTTGGATACATATGTTTCATGCTATGGTTAGGTTTACCTTAATACTTTTGTTGTAGTTGTGGATGCTCGGAATAGAGGTTAATAATAAGTGGGATGCTTGTCCAAGTAAGGATAGTACCCAAGCATTGGTCCACCCACATATCAGATTATCAAAGTACCGAACGCGAATCATATGAACGTGATGAAACCTAACTTGACGATAATTCCCATGTGTCCTCGGGAGCGCTTTTCTCTATATAAGAATTTGTCCAGGCTTGTCCTTGCTACAAAAAGGATTGGGCCACCTTGCTGCACTCTATTTACTTTTGTTACTTGTTGCTCGTTACAAATTATCTTATCACAAAACTATCTGTTACCTATAATTTTAGTGCTTGCAGAGAATACCTTGCTGAAAACCGCTTATCATTTCCTTCTAATCCTCGTTGGGTTCGACACTCTTACTTATCGAAAGGACTACGGTAGATCCCCTATACTTGTGGGTCATCAAGACTCTTTTCTGGCGCCGTTGCCGGGGAGTGAAGAGCCTTTGGTAGGTGGAATTTGGTAAGGAAAAATTTATATAGTGTGCTGAAATTTACTGTCACTTGTTACTATGGAAAGTAATCCTATGAGGGGCTTGTTCGGGGTATCTTCACCCCGACCAGTAGAGCAAAGAGTTGCTCCTCAACCTATTAAACCTACTGAAAATGAAAATGTCTACTTTGAGATTCCTTCGGGTATGATAGAAAAACTGCTAGCTATCCTTTTGCAGGAGACGGTACAATGCATCCTGATGAGCACCTAATATATGTGGATGAAGTTTGTGGATTATTTAAGCTTGCAGGTGTGCTCAATGATGTTATTAAGAAGAAGGTCTCCCCTTTATCTTTGAAGGGAGATGCATTGATATGATATAGGCTATGTGATGATATGGGATCATGGAACTACAAACGATTGAAATTGGAATTTCATCAGAAGTTTTATCCTATGCATCTTTATCATCGTGATCGCAATTATATATATATATAATTTTTGGCCTCACGAAGGAGAAAGCATCGCTCAAGCTTGGGGGAGGCTTAAATCAATGTTATATTCATGCCCAAATCATGAGCTTCCAAGAGAAATAATTATTCAAAAAATTTATGCTCGGCTTTCTGATAATAATCACACCATGCTTGATACTTCTTGTGCTGCCTCTTTTATGATGAAGACTATTGAATTCAAATGCGATTTATTGGAAAGAATTAAACGCAGCTCTGAAGATTGGGACCTCGACAAAGGTAAGGGGTCAGGTATGACACCTATGTTTGATTGTGTTAAATCTTTTATGGATACCGATGTTTTCCATAAATTTAGCACTAAATATGGACTTGACTCTGAAATAGTAGCTTCTTTCTGTGAATCTTTTGCTACTCATGTTGATCTCCCTAGTGAGAAGTGGTTTAAATATCATCCTCCCATAGAAGTAAAAGTAGCTGCACCTATTAAAGTTGAAGAAAAGACTGTCACTTATAATGATCCTATTGTTCCTACTGCTTATGTTGAAAAACCACCTTTTCCTGTTAGGATAAAAGATCATGCTAAAGCTTCAACTGTGGTTCGTAAGAGCAATATTAGAACTTATATACCTCCTGAGCAAGTTAAAGTAGAACCTAATATTGCTATTGTTAAGGATCTCTTGTCGATTATATTGATGGGCATGTTATTCATTTCTGTAATGAGACTGCTAGAATTGCTAAAACTTGTGCTAAAGATAAACATATACCCGTGGTAGGCATGCTTGTTATTTCTGTTAAAATAGGAGATCATTGTTATCATGGCTTATGTGATATGGGTGCCAGTGCTAGTGCTATACCTCATGACTTATACAAAGAAATTATGCATGATATTGCACCTGCTGAGATAGAAGATATTGATGTCACAATTAAACTTGCCAATAGAGATACTATTTCACCAATTGGAATTGTTAGAGATGTTGAAGTATTGTGTGGGAAAACTAAATATCCTGCTGATTTTCTTGTTCCTGGTTCCCCACAAGATAGCTTTTGTCCCATTATATTTGGTAGACCCTTCTTGAACACAGTTAATGCTAAGATAGATTGCGAAAAGGATGTTGTTACTGTTGGTTTAGGTGATATGTCTCATGAATTTAATTTTTCTAAATTCCGTAGACAACACCATGAAGAGGAATTGCCTAGTAAAGATGAAATTATTGGTCTTGCTTCTATTGTCGTGCCTCCTAGTGATCCTTTAGAACAGTATTTGCTAGACCATGAAAATGATATGTTTATGAATGAAAGAAGGGAAATAGATGAAGTATTCTTTAAACAGGAACCCATCCTGAAACACAATTTGCCTGTCGAAATCCCAGGGGATCCTCCTCCACCCAAGGGTTATCCTGTGTTTGAGCTCAAACCGTTACATGATACTCTTAAATATGCTTATCTTGATGAGAAAAAGATATATCCTATTATTATTAGTGCTAACCTTTCAGAGCATGAAGAAGAGAGATTATTGAAAACTCTGAAGAAGCACCGTGCTGCTATTGGATATACTCTCGATGATCTTAAGGGCATTAGTCCCACACTATGTCAACACAATTTTTTTTGGAGAAAGATGCCAAACCAGTTCGTGATCACCAACGACGGCTGAATCCTAAGATGAAAGAAGTGGTAAGAAAGGAAATACTAAAGCTCCTTGAGGCAGGTATAATTTATCCCATTGCTGATAGTCAGTGGGTAAGTCCTGTCCATTGTGTCCCTAAAAAGGGAGGTATTACTGTCGTTCCTAATGATAAAGATGAATTGATTCCGAAAAGAATTATTACAGGCTATAGGATGGTAATTGATTTCCGCAAATTAAATAAGGCTACTAAAAAGGATCATTACCCCTTACCTTTTATTGATCAAATGCTAGAAAGATTATCCAAACATACACATTTTTGCTTTCTAGATGGTTATTCTGGTTTTTCTCAAATACCTGTGTCAGCTGATGATCAATCTAAGACCACTTTTACTTGCCCGTTCAGTACTTTTGCTTATAGACGTATGCCTTTTGGTTTATGTAATGCACCCGCTACCTTCCAAACATGCATGATGGCTATATTCTCTGACTTTTGTGAAAATATTTGTGAGGTTTTCATGGACGATTTCTCCGTCTATGGATCCTCTTTTGATGATTGCTTAAGCAACCTTGATCGAGTTTTACAGACATGTGAAGAAACTAACCTTGTCTTGAATTGGGAGAAGTGCCACTTTATGGTTAATGAAGGTATTGTCTTGGGGCATAAAGTTTCTTAAAGAGGTATTGAAGTTGATAAAGCTAAGGTTGATGCTATTGAAAAGATGCCATATCCCAAGGACATCAAAGGTATAAGAAGTTTCCTTGGTCACGCCGGTTTTTATAGGAGGTTCATTAAGGACTTCTGAAAAATTTCTCGGCCTCTGACTAATTTATTACAAAAAGATATACCATTTGTTTTTGATGATGATTGCGTAGAAGAATTTGAAATACTTAAGAAAGCATTGATCTCTGCACCTATTGTTCAGCCACCGGATTGGAATTTACCTTTTGAAATTATGTGTGATGCTAGTGATTATGCTGTAGGTGTTGTTCTAGGGCAAAGAGTAGATAAGAAACTAAATGTTATTCAATATGCTAGTAAAACTCTAGACAATGCTCAGAGAAATTATGCTACTACTGAAAAAGAATTCTTAGCAGTTGTATTTGCTTGTGATGAGTTTAGACCTTATATTGTTGATTCTAAAGTAACTATTCACACTGATCATGCTGCTATTAAATATCTTATGGAAAAGAAAGATGCTAAACCTAGACTTATTAGATGGGTTCTCTTGCTACAAGAATTTGATTTGCATATTATTGATAGAAAGGGAGCTGAGAACCCAGTTGTAGACAACTTGTCTAGGTTAGTAAATGTTCTTGATGACCCACTACCTATTGATGATAGCTTTCCTGATGAACAATTAAATGTCATAAATGCTTCTCATACTGCTCCATGGTATGCTGATTATACTAATTACATTGTTGCTAAATTTATACCACCTAGTTTCACATACCAGCAAAAGAAAAAGTTTTTCTATGATTTAAGACATTACTTCTGGGATGATCCACATCTTTATAAAGAAGGAGTAGATGGTGTTATTAGACGTTGTGTACCTGAGCATGAACAGGAACAGATCCTACGCAAGTGTCACTCCGAGGCTCAAGCTCACAGTTGGCCGAACTAAAAGGTTTTATCTTTCTGAAAAATTTCCTCTACTTAGTAAGGGGCAGTGAAGGCAAGCACTCTTAAGGCCTTCCAGTTTCCTCTAATCCAATGGCATCACATTGATGCTTTCATTTTGAGTCAGTCATGCTAGCTGAACAAAAAACTTAATTTTGTGTTCCTTATACCTAATTGTGCCTTCACAATTCTTGTGATGGTTGCTTGTGAATGTTTGTTTGATAATCTCTGTATATGATTTGAAATTGATGTAAGATGTGTGTTGCTACAGTTTTCTGAAGTAACTATGCAACTTCAGGGTGAGTGAAAGTGCAATCATGCTGTTAATCATATTTTGATGTTGATGACAACCTGCATGCTGGGACTAATCATGTTTATCAAGTATATCTCAGGATTATGTCGCAAGGGCTGTGTGTGGATCATGATTACGGACATAAACATATATACATATATCACTCAAGAGCAGAGACACAAGACAAAGACAGAAAGCTTTGGCTCCTTTTTCGGTTTGTTCTTGAGTATAGGGATCCCAAGGGGATCCTTGGATTTCGTGAAAGAACTTGCTCAAACACACAAAATTCCCTCACATATCATCTCAAAATTCTTCCTCTAAACTTATGCACAAATATTGGTGGACTCTAAGATAATGGGTTCAACTATCACCAGATGACCGAAAGTCTACGAACGTCCGGCCTCTCTCAGCCAACCGGGCTTCCGGCTCTCCCCGGTTGTCCGGTGCATCTCCACAGAATCGATATTAGCGGATGTCCGATCCCACCGGATGTTCGGTCACCGGACGTCCGCTCACCTCCGGAAATCTGGTGCACTTCAACAGAATACTTATTAGCGGATTTCCGACCACACCGGACATCCGGACTTCGGACGACCGGCGCCTTCCGGACGTCCGCTCACTGTGATACTCATACCCCGTCTGTGCCCCTGGTAGATGCTCTAGCGACCGGACGACCGGAGGCCCTGCCGGACGTCCGGTCCAATCTGAGTCACCGGTCGTCCGGTACCCACCGGACGTCCATCAGCCCGTATGCACTAAGTGGCTCAACGGTCTGTTTTGCACTCACACTATATATAGCCTTCTCCCTCCCACAGGATAGGGTTGACCATTCACTTTGAGCTTGCTAAGAACACATTTCACTCTCTCTCTCACTCCTCCACACCAAATCTTAGATCCCCAAGGGATTTGAGAGCACTTGAGAGAAGTTGTCCGATCAAGTGATAGATCCACTCCTTCCCCACCTTTGCACCAAAGGAATTTGTGATTTGAGCAAGTGTTGAGCTTTTCTCCATAGTTCTTGTTACTCTTGGAGGTTGGAGACTCCTAGGCTGTAGGAGTCATTTGGAGAGGAATCAACCATTGTGATTACCCCCGGAAAGTTTGTGAAGGTTCGGAGACCACCCCAAGGTCTACCACTAGTGGTTGAGAAACGCCTTCATGGTGTTGTCTCAAAGGGAGAATAGGGTGAGCCTTTGTGGCGTTGGTGTACCTTCGTGGTAACATCCACCTCTCTAACGGTGACGTAGCTTCCCTCCAAGGAAGTGAACATCGGCATATATCCTCGTCTCCCGGAGTTGCGGTTATTCCCAACCCTAACTCTCTACTTGTGGTTACTTGTCTCTTAGCACTTATATCATATTCTTACTTACTTACATACTTGTGTTACTTGGTTATCTTGCTTAGCTCTTACCATCACTTGCAATTGTTAGGCTCACTTTCATATTCCACACTATTGCCTAAAATTGCTAAGTAATAATTAAAATTTGTAATTGTGCCTATTCACCCCCCTCTAGGTCCATCTCGATCCTTTCAGTGAGGCACTTTTTTGTTTAGAAGTTGATATATTTGTAGTAAACTTACTGCTATTGACATGTGTGAACTTATTTCTACTGGAAATCATTTCAGTAAATTAGTATCTCATAGTGCCAATCAAGGCATTATTTCTGCTGCATGCCCAAGTATTTCTACATATTGTTCTGATGATATAGGCTACTTATTGTTGGTTCATTGTAGGTCTCTTGAAGCTTTAAATAAATGTTTACATTTGTTCTTACATAACACTAAATGGAGTAGATGACCGATCTTCATGCTCTGTTTTGGGGCTTTTGTCGCTCTTCTCTGAAATCACTACCTCTTTTTTATTTGCAGGTTCTTGATTGGATTACATATTTTGGGCACTTCACTGGTGCCATCTTCCTTGAGGTGAGAGTTGATGTATGTGGTGACGTGCATGTGATATTGTTGTGTGTGCCAAGTTTCATATACCATTACCAGACTGCCGCAAGAGGGAAGGAATATTAGTGAAGGATTTCTCTATTGTAAGATTTCTACATTCCTCAGTTATTGTCTATCCAAGCAAGAATAGTCCTCCTGTCATTATGTATGGTGCTTACTCTTTTAGCCCTTCAGAAGTTTCTGAAACAACACATACATTTACAAATATTTCAGACTTTTTAAAAATCATTTACTAATATGATGTGGGTTATTCACCTGCTTTGACATAACGATTAGCATGTCTCAACGTTTCATCATTAATTATACTGAGCATCATCTCTAAAAGTATAGAAGGTGCCCAAACATGTCAGAAGCATGATTCTGTGGTGCCGGGCATCGATATTCGGGCTATCTTGCTTGGCATTAACATTTTTTATGTTTAATATACTTCTGCACACACCAGACAAGTAATGGAAATAGGAAAGCTTATATTAGTGAAAGATTGTCTGCTGATAAAATATTTACCGTTTCACCTTTAATCGAGATAACTTCTGCAACCTTCACTTTAGTGAACTCTTCCTAAAGTTTATAGTTCAGTGTACCTGCTTTCTAGATATGGTAATTTGAAAAGACTGCTGCTGTTGCCACTTTTCTCGCATCCCTTTTTTACATGGTATCATATGTTATTTATGCGTTTATGTGCCTTCCTCACTGGCAATACAGTAAAGCACTGTAACTTTGTTTTTTGGGATGCTACAGAATGACATATTGTCTTGAACATTCTACAAGGAAGTTGCTCCTGATGCCTGTAGAACTCTTTTGAACCGAATAAATCATGCTATGTCTGCTCTGAGGTATTTTGGAGTGTCTTAAGATACCATGTTCTTATATGTTATTCCTCTCTTTTTGTATCTGACATGAAAATGAAACTGAATGCATCAGACCCCTCTTCTACTGGATGTTAACACTAAGGCCACGCAGCTTAGGGAGGTCATCGACAAGATTATAAGAAGCAAACTTGGAATGATCCTACCGTTGGTAATGATTGGCTCTACGCTTGTTTTTAAGGATGGTGATGGCATAGAGGAAGATGAGGCTGCAAACTATGCTTTAAACCTTGAGAATGTACTATCCTGATAGACTCATAATGTTCCTTGTTCAAGGCAAGGGCCAATGGAACAATGCACCGCAATGCCATTTTTCTCATTTTTAGACTGTCCTTGTGTTTCCATATTGTCGATTACAATGTATTTATTGCCAACTTAGTGTTGATCAACTATTACAGGTCTTGACTGAACTGCTAGCTCCAGTATTAATGGCACAAAGGATTTCTGGCAGGAGTTGTCATGCAGCATTAACATCAAGCACAGGTTCATCTGTGTTTTCCATATATTGATGCTTTGCTAAAAAAATATTTGGCTTCTTATGGGCCAGTAATGTCTTCTAAAACTATACCGTTGGTAATGATTGGCTCTACGCTTGTTTTTAAGGATGGTGATGGCTTAGAGGAAGACAAGGCTGCAAACTATGCTTTAAACCTTGAGAATTTACTATCCTGATAGACTCATAATGTTCCTTGTTCAAGGCAAGGGCCAATGGAACAATGCACCCCAATGCCATTTTTCTCATTTTTAGACTGCCCTTGTGTTTCCATATTGTCGATTACAATATATTTATTGCCAGCTTAGTGTTGATCAACTATTACAGGTCTTGACTGAACTGCTAGCTCCAGTATTAATGGCACAAAGGATTTTCGGCAGGAATTGTCATGCAGCATTAACATCAAGCACAGGTTCATCTGTGTTTTCCATATATTGATGCTTTGCTAAAAAAATATTTGGCTTCTTATGGGCCAGTAATGTCTTCTAAAACTATACCTCAGCTTGATGTTTGCAGGAAATAGTTTTTTTTGGTTCCCCTTGCCTTCCAACAGCCTTTATAGAATATTAGTAGTTATGATGACTCTTGCACAATAAAAAACTAGGTGGTCATAGATGATTCTAGTTACTTACTAGCTTATAATACACATTAAAAAACTTTATATACAATTTTGCTAATTAAAATTAGCAGATGATTTCCCAATGTCCCATAGTAGTAGCATGATACTGAAACTACTGTTGTTTTATAAAATGTTTTCACATACAGATTAGTTTTATCATGTGTTTTTTTCACACGTTCCATGGTAATATCATACCTCAAATACATTGGTAGGTCGCTTTGTTGTAGAGGCAAACGGAACACTGCATTTCTGTCCTATCCACATTTTCACTTCAGCACTCTGTCAATGACTAGAGCTTTAGTTCTTCTATGATCCATGCAGGGAAGAGTTTGACGAGGAGAAAGAGCCTGACAGAATGGTTTTATCTAGATGGTCTGCTTCGGTGGAGGAACAGATTAACAGTAAGGGGGAGAAAAATCGACAGCTTCTTCATCATGTGCACATGCCACTGATGACATTACTGAGGATCTATCGACTAAACCTGGGATGAAGTGCAAGTTGGGTGAACTGTTGTAAACAAAAGAAAACTGTGATGCATCCAGTAGTGCTTAGGTGTTTTGGTCTAGCAACTCTAGTTGATACGTGGTCTAATGCTATAGCTGATTGTATATGCTGATTCAAGTGTTCTAGCAATTTAGAAACTTAAGCTAGCCTTTCTTTGAATTTATGACCGCTATGTATGATGAATTTTTGCCGATTGATGAATTATTTGAGCTATGGCTGATATTGATCCAGATTTGGCGTTTTGTTACCTTGGTTGTGATTTGTAAATGCCACGTGTCATCCATCAGGGTGGGTCTCACATGCTAACCCGTGAGACCTAGTCTCATATAATTCTTTTCTGGTTGTGATTGTTAGTTACAGCGTGTTCCTATTCTACATAAATTGTTCATGTGAATCCATATTTATATATTTCAAATTCTGGATGAAATTGATCGAAAATAGGTCAACAAGCTTTACATAATCGAATACTTAGATGGCATGGTGTATAAACTCACTACTCATTAGTGAAAGCAAATTCTCTTATTTTTCTAATGATTTAATTGCTAATAAATATCGTAAAAGCCTAGCTTTGAGCACATAGTGTTGGTCTGTTTTTTCTTTTGACGGGTTAGAGCATATCTGCTGCATGATGGAATCTCCATCGCACCAGAGTTGCCAGTGAGCCGGCCCATTTAACATGTTGTAGCGATTGCCCCATTTGGCATGACTATAGCAACGGTTTTTTATTTTAAAAAATTTCAAAATTTAATGAAAAGCGAATATTTTTGAAAGCACAAACAGTTTATAAAATTTCTGAACATTATTTGAAAAACACAAATATTTTCTTAAAATGGGAACATTTATTTAAAACGTGAACGAGTTTGAAACATTTACGAACATTTTATAATTTGTATATTTTTTACTGGGAACATTTTTTGAAAATGCGAACAACTTTGTAATTTTCCGAACAATTTCTGATTTGATGAACCTTTTTTAAAATTGGCAAAAAAATTAAGCACGAATATTTTTTGATATTTTGAAAAACAAATTGTGAAATAATTAAAATATACAAATATTTTCTAATACTCGGAACATTTTATGGACATTTTATAAAACACAATTTTTTTCAAAAATACAAATATTTTTTAAAACTGGGAACATTTTATGAAAATGTGAACACGTTTTGAACATTTCCAACCATTGTATTCTATATTTTTCAAGACTAGAAATATTATTTTAAAATTCCAAACATTTTTTTAAAAATGCAAACAACTTTTGAAAATTTCAAAACAATTTTTTATTTTATGAATTTATTTTTGAAATGGGATGCTTTTAAAATTTGCAAACTATTTTTAAAGCACGATTTTTAAAAAAAATTGGAACAAAAAATTGTGAACAAATTTGAAAAAACAGATTTTTTTTCTTCAGATTTGGAACAAAAATTGAAAAGACAAAGAATTTTTCAAAAAAACCTGAAATAGTATTTTTGGATATTGAGTTGCATGATTTGTGGGTGCGTGAACATGGGCCAAGCTATAGGGCCCCCTAAGCACATAAAAAGAATAACATTGGGCTGGTGGGTCCAATAGCAACAGTCATGTCAAAGAGGAGTGACCCACGTTATCATGACGGCTGGGGTCTAATGCGAGCCGATCGTTCGAGTCCTATATGATAACCTGAGATCTCTGCATCCCATATCAACTTGACAGGTTGGGCCCGAATCATTTCAATAATGTGGACTATCTTGAGCATGGCACATTAGGGGTAAACATCAATGACTTGTTCAAAATTGGAGTAAAAAAAGAACAAAAACCCGCTGGTAAATCCATGATGATTTACATGTTAGGATTATGACGGCGAGACAAGGTTTGTCATAAAATCATCACCTGTTTTGAAGGGTCGTCGTCCTCTTGATGATCCATGATGGATTTGGGCTACCTGTCACCGATGGAGTACCATTGATGACGGTTTCTGAAACCATCACTAGAAATCCATCATAGATTAACAGGTTTCTTGTAGTGCATAACCATGAGGCTTGTTGTGAGAAGTTTTGGTTTGTGAGAAGCTTATACCCCAACCTGTCCCAAATGGGAATTTTTTTTTACCATGACATGTTGATGACGTTCTATGCTAGCATGTCAAGTTTCATAAATTTCAGACGTGCTTTCGATTTACTAGAATTTAAAAACCATGTATCTCAATGTTAGCGGCCACGCGGCAGTGGCAAGGTGTTTGACATTCATTCTCATTTCTTGCATGGGACTTAAGCATGTAACCAAGGACACAAATTTCAATTATGAACCCATTTATATGCACTGGAGCATGTGCATGTAGTTCAAATTTGAATTATGCACATAAATGCATAGAAAACTCAGTTAATGTATAAAAATGTCCAAGCGAACCCCGAAAAATTCAAAAAATTGACACAACACTCTTGTTGTTCTATGTTGACAAAAAAAATTAAAGTAAGAAGGGGCAACAAATATCGTTTCGTCCCCCAAGGTGGCACGTTCCCTACCGAAACCATCAGGCTTGTTGTGAGAGAATCTCTGGTTTGCGAGAAGCTTATACCCAAACCTGCCCCAAATAGTAAAATATTTTTACCACAACATGTCGATGCCATTCCATGATATGATGGCAAGTTTCATGAATTTCGGACTACTAAAATTTTAAAACCATGTATCTCAATGTTAGCGGCCGAGCGACAGTGTCAAGGTGTTTGATATTCATTCTCATTTCTTGCATGTGACCTAAGCTTGCAACCAAGGACACATATTTGATTTTCCAACCTGGTTTTATGCACTGGAGTATGTGCATGTAGTTCAATTTTGAATTATGCACATAAATGCCTAGAAAACTCAGTAATGTATAAAAATGTCCAAACGATCCCCAAAAATTCCAAAATTTAACATGACACTCTTGTTATTCTATGTTGACACCAGGTAAAAATTGAAAGTAAGAAGAGGCGACGAATATCATTTTGTCCACAAAGGTGAAATGTTTCCCGAACGAAACAATGAGGCTTCTTATGAGAAGCTCTGATTTGTGAGAAACTTATACCATAACCTGCCCCAAATGGGACAATATTTTTACCCCAACATTTTGATGCATTCCATGATAGCATGCCAAGGTTCATGAATTTCAGACGGGTTTGGATTTACTAGAATTACAAAAGCAAGTACCTCAACGTTTGTCGGAGAGGCACGGTGTCATGGTGTTTGAAATTCATCCCAATTTCTTGCATGGGACATAAGCATAAACCCATGGACACATATATGATTTTACAACCCATGTTGGTGCACCGGAGCATGTGCATCTAGTTTAATTTTGAATTGTGCACCTGAAATGGCTAGAAAACCAAGTTAATGTATAAAATGTCCAAACGAACCCTGAATAACTTCAATTTTTTTACGACACACATATAGTTGCATGTTCACTGCAGATAAAAGTTCTAGCAATTCAAACACCCTCCATTGCCTGTGTGACCTCATTATGTAATTCAAATCAAGATGAAAACTCAAGTAGATCACACACAGTTTTAGTATCACCAACCATGTGAGATGCAGTACAAAATATCTTGTAGCAGCATCAGAGTATAGTACGCCTATGGCTTACGCAAGAAGGTGAGTCGGCTACAGTCCACAGCTGGCGTGTCAAGCACACTAGCTCTGTAACACCCCGGGTGACATGCTACAGTAAACTCCTTTTAATGATGCCACATCATCATAATTAAAATTTGCTAATCATCACTTTGTCCCCAAACCGACCTCAAATTCAAATTTAAAATAAAGTCAAATTATTAATTCCTCAAATAGGAAAAAAACTAAAATGTTCATATTATTCTAAAACTTCCACCAACCAGTATGATGTAGAATCCAACATCATTTGGCTCACAGATAAATCCCTAGGAAATTATAAATGGTCCAAAATAACAAAATTAACATTCTCAAAAATAAACAAATGGTTATATATTTCCAAATGCCCTCAAACTTTGGGTGCTTCTTCAAAGTATTGCATTTGATTTATGTGCCAAGTCTCGATGCGAACAAAAGTCTTTTACTACAGAAATAAAATGCAAAACAGAAACAAATAGACAGAAATATGATTTTTAAAGAAAGAAAGATAAAAGTAAGGACGCTGATCTGGTGAAAGTGTTAGCCCATCCAGCACCATAGCCGGCCCAACCCGACTTCCCCGTCCTCATCTTCTTTCTCTGTTCACCGGGACACCGTGGCAGGCATCCGGCGGCGCCACGGCCGCGCCTGGCTACGTGTCGGCCATCCGGCTACCCCTGGACTCCAACAAGACGCCGCGCCTCCCTCCCTCGAACCCTAGCGCTCTCAATCCCCCTCCTCTCGTCCCTCTCCTCCCCACAGCGCGCACCCGCCGCTATCATCGCCACAGGCTGCCTCCCCGCGCGCTCCCCGGCCACCCTGCGCCCTAGGGCCATGCTCGTTTGCTCCAACGTACTCCGCTGTTTCACCCACGGCAAGGAACTGGGGCCGGAGCCCCCTGCCTCGCCGGATCCGTGTCGTCCTCGACCTTGCACCCGCCGGAGACCTCCATCGAATTCGTTGTCACCGGGCCTCCCCTGAGCTCGTTATGCACCTCTACAGGGCCCCTGTGAGCTGCCGCCTCCTCCCCATCTGTCATTCTCTTAATTTCGTCGCCGTAGACGCTGCTGCCCACCTGGCCCGAGCCCTTTCCTCCCGCACGTGCACTGCCTGCCTAACTGTGACCACCGTCGACCGCGCGCGTGCCTCGAGCACGCCTGCTGCGCGAGGCCGCGCTCCTGTAGCCCCTACTCTGCCCGCTGCCTCAAGAATGTACCAAGTTGTGTGACTTTTCCAACACTAATAATAATGATTTTATTAGTACTCCAATTGCTCCCGCCACTAGTGCGGAATCTTATGAAATTAATGCCGCTTTGTTGAATTTGTTATGAAAGAACAATTTTCCGTTCTTCCTAGTGAAGATGCTGTTGGGGAACACGGTATTTCAAAATTTTCCTACGATCAGGCAAGATCTATATAGGAGATGCATAGCAACGAGAGGGGGAGAGTATGTCTACGTACCCTCATAGACCGAAGCGGAAGCATTATGAAACACGGTTGATGCAGTCGAATGTCTTCACGATCCAACCGATCAAGTACCGAACGCACAGCACCTCCGCGATCTGCACACGTTCAGCTCAGTGACGTACCTCATACTCTTGATCCAGATGAGGCCGAGGGAGAGTTCCGTCAGCACGACGGCGTGTTGACGGTGATGATGAAGTTACCGACGCAGGGCTTCGCCTAAGCACTACAATGATATGACCGAGGTGGAATTCTATGGAGGGGGGCACCGCACACGGCTAAACAATCAACTTGTGTGTCTATGGGGTGCCTCCCTCCCCCGTATATAAAGGAGGGGAGGAGGAGGAGGGCCGGCCTCAAGGGGGGCGCCCAAGGGGGGATTCCTACTCCTAGTAGGAGTAGGTTTCCCCCCTTTCCTAGTCCAAGTAGGAGAAGAAGGAAGGAGAGGAGAGGGAGAAGGAAAGACGGGGGCGCCGCCCCCTCCCTAGTCCAATTCGGACAAGCCCATGGGGGGTGGCCTCCCCATGTGGCCCTTCTCTCCTTTCCACTAAGGCCCATGAAGGCCCAATACTTCCCCCGGCGAATTCCCGTAACTCTCCGGTACTCCGAAAAATGCCCGAACCACTCAGAACCTTTCCGATGTCCGAATATGGCCTTCCAATATATCAATTTTTACATCTCGACCATTTTGAGACTCCTCGCCATGTCCGTGATCTCATCCGGGACTCTGAACAAACTTCAATACATCAAATCACATAACTCATAATACGTATCATCATCGAACGTTAAGCGTGCGGACCTTACGGGTTCGGGAACTATGTAGACGTGACCGAGACATATCTCCGGTCAATAACCAATAGTGGAACCTGGATGCTCATATTGGCTCCTACATATTCTATGAAGATCTTTATCGGTCAAACCGCACGACAACATACGTTGTTCCCTTTGTCATTGGTATGTTACTTGCCCGAGATTTGATCGTCGGTATCATCATACCTAGTTCAATCTTATCACCGGCAAATCTCTTTACTTGTTTTGTAATGCATCATCCCGCAACTAACTCATTAGTCACATTGCTTGGAAGGCTTATAGTGATGTGCATTACCGAGAGGGCCCAGAGATACCTGTCCGACAATCGGAGTGACAATTCCTAATCTCGATCTATGACAACTCAACAAACACCATCGGAGACACCTGTAGAGCATCTTTATAATCAACCAGTTACGTTGGGATGTTTGATAGCACACCAAGTGTTCCTCCGGTATTCGGGAGTTGCATAATCTCATAGTTACAGGAACATGTATAAGTCATGAAGAAAGCAATAGTAATAAACTAAATGATCATAGTGCTAAGCTAACAGATGGGTCTTGTCCATCACATCATTCTCTAATGAGGTGATCCCATTCTTCAAATGACAACACATGTCTATGGTCAAGAAACATGACCATCTTTAATTAACGGGCAAGTCAAGTAGAGGCATACCAGGGACACTTTGTTTGTCTATGTATTCACACATGTACTAAGTTTTCGGTTAATATAATTCTAGCATGAATAATAAACATTTATCATGATATAAGGAAGTATAAATAACAACTTTATTATTGCCTCTAGGGCATATTTTCTTTAATCTCCCACTTGCACTAGAGTCAATAATCTAGTTTACACTATCATGCGATTTCACACCAATAGTTCACATCTTTATGTGATTAGTTCACATCTGCATGTGACTAATACCCAAAGGGTTTACTAGAGTCAATAATCTAGTTCACATCGCTATGTGATTAACACCCAAAGAGTGACCATGTTTTGCTTGTGAGAGAAGTTTAGTCTACGGGTCTGCAACATTCAGATCCGTATGTATTTTGCAAATGGGACAATTGCATCTTTGCCCCTAGTTGGTTCCCACCCCTGGGTTTTGCCCTTACTTTTCGGGCATGCTCAGTTTTGCCCTTAGTTTTTCCCCTCCGTTAGCTCGAATGCCCTTCTGTCACAGCTCCGCTTGGTCAGCGCCGTTTGACCATGACGGCTCGACGTTTTGGACACCGGTTGCCCCTGGGCCTTCCTTACAGGTGGGTCCACACACATTAGACAGTGTAGTTGCCATTTCCCCTCCCTCTGTCTTATCCCAACCCCGAACCCTAGATCGGCGACGACAAAGGCGACCCAAACCCTAGCACTCGGCGGCGACGCAGGCTCCCACAGAAACTGTGGCCTCGATGTCGTGAAGTCCTCATCACCGGATCTACATCGCGCGGCGGTGATGGTGGAGACACGCTCTTCGCGCGGCGGTGGTGGCGGCGGCGACGATGCCATGAGGAGTGGCTGCACGGCAGATTCAAGGCAGGAGATCCCGGCAGGGTAAGTTTCCAGATCCAGTACTTACTCATCTGTTACCATGATTAGAAAGGTGCATTCCATGACTTCGGTTTTGTTCACAATCGTAGGATGGATCCATCACGTGCGTTCTTTCTGACAATTAGAATGGAGACCACTCTTTTAGCAAAGGGTGGTAGTAAGGGACAGTATGCAAGCTTCAGTTTCCCTCTAGTGGTGGACTGCACAAGCTCTTTCAATGATTTTAGGTCTGCAATCTATAGGAAATATCCTTGGGGTATGCATGATGCAGTTGAGTTCAGATTCTGGGATGTAGAGAAAGCTACTTGGAATCCTCTACAGTGTGATGATGAGTTAGGTGTAATGTTTGCTACATATGCTGATTCCAAAACTACAAATGTTGAAACTACTGTAATTCAGAGATGTAGAGCGGAAGCAGCAACTATAGTAGCAAAGCCCCCTGCCTCTAAAGCAACATCTAAAACATATGTTGCAGGAAGTACTTCTAGGAGCAGGTCAGCACCCCCTAGTAGTACTTGCAATCCACCTGCAACTCCTACTGCAAATGTACCAAGGCAACCTGGCTGCAAAGACACTGAAATTCCTTTAGAGCCTATGATTGAGGAGGCTGAGCCTGATGATGTGCTAGGCTCAGATGAGGAGGATGAGAGGATGTTTCCAGATCTTGTGTAGAAGACAAATGAAGAGATAGATGAGGATTTTATTCCTGCTGAGTTTTCAGATACAGATTCAGAGGAGGAACAAGAGAACATTGACATGGGACATTTTGAGAATGATGATGAGGACAGGCCTGAGATGATGTATGACAGGGAAAATCCTAGTTTAGCTGAAGGAGTTGTTTTTCCTTCTGCTGTTGACTGCAGGAATGCAGTTGCCACATTCTTAATTCAACATGAAGTAGAGTACAAAATAGAGAAGAGTGATCCATCAAGGTTCACTGTTTATTGTGCATTTTCAAGGTGTAGATGGAGGCTACATGCCTCTTTAATGAGAAATAGTACTTTGTTTCAGGTAGTAACAGTACTAACTAACTAATCTCATTGACAGTATCTTGCATATTTAGTTTGCATATTCAGTTTCATTGAGCCACACAGTTTGCCTTAATGTTTTGCTTTGTTTCAATTTACAGATTAAAGTAAATCCCTATGAGCACCACTGCCCAAGTGTGAACAGAACTGAGAGGCTCAGAGCAGCCAAGAGGAGGTGGATAGCTGATGCTGTGCAAAATTGGGTCAGAGAAAACTCCAACATTGGTCCTGGTGAGTTGGTAACTAATTTGAAGAAAAAATATGGTATAGAATTGCCATACATGAGAGTGTTTTATGGTAAACAAATGGCAATTGACAACTTGTATGGTAAATATGAGGATAGTTTTTAGCTTTTGTACACATTCAAAGCTGAGGTTGAGAGGGCTTCTCCAGGTAGTGTAGTAGAAATTGACACACACAAAGTTCCTTTCCAGCTAAGAGGAAAGAGGTATGAGAAGCAGTGTTTTAGGAGAGTTTTTGTCAGTTTCAAAGCTTGCTGGCAGGGATTTTTAGCTGGATGTAGGCCCTACCTTGCTGTTGATGCTACTGCAGTAAATGGTAGGTTCAGAGGTCAGTTGGTTGCTGCATGTGCAATTGATGCACATAACTGGATTTTTCCAGTTGCATATGGTGTTTTGGAGGCTGAGTCTAAAGAGAGCTGGGGTTGGTTTTTCCAAAATTTGAAGAAGGTGATAGGTCATCCTGAAGGACTAGTAATTCATACTGATGCATGCAAGGGTCTTGAGACAGCTGTAGATGACATTTACCTTGGGGTAGAGCACAGAGAGTGCATGAGACATCTGGCTCAGAATTTTTCTAAGAAATTCAGGGGGAAGTTCTATGACCAGCATTTGTGGCCTTGTTCATTGACTTATAGCATTAAGAAGCACAACTATCACCTGAGACAGTTGTTCACAAAACCCAAGGTGCATGCTTATCTGGAAGAGCACCACACAAAAATCTGGGCGAGGGCACAATTCAATGATATCTGCAAGGTTGACTATGTCAATAACAACCTTGCAGAATCATTCAATTCCAAAATTAAAAAGTTCAAGGGTCTCCACATTGTGGACTTGTTGGATAAGATCAGGCAGTACTTAATGCAAAAATTTGGCCTTAGGAATAGCATAGAACTACAAAAATTCAATGGGCATATCATAATTCCCAGAGTTATGAAGATTTTGATGGCAAGATCCAAAGGCTTGGACATGGCTTTAGTTAGGAGAAGTCCAACTGAAGCAGAGGTGACTGCTATATACAAGGAGAAGAGGGAGTGGAGATACCCTATGGATGTAGAGAAAAGAACATGCAGTTGCAGAAAGTGGCAAGTTATAGGCCAGCCATGCATACATGGTCTATTCTTCATAACATCATTGAGAGGGGAAGTGTCGGTGTCAAAACCGGCGGATCTCGGGTAGGGGGTCCCGAACTGTGCGTCTAGGCCGGATGGTAACAGGAGACAAGGGACACGAAGTTTTACCCAGGTTCGGGCCCTCTCGATGGAGGTAAAACCCTACGTCCTGCTTGATTAATATTGATGATATGGGTAGTACAAGAGTAGATCTACCACGAGATCGAAGAGGCTAAACCCTAGAAGCTAGCCTATGGTATGATTGTTGATGTGTATGCTGTCCTACGGACTAAAACCCTCCGGTTTATATATACACCGGGTAGGGTTAGGGTTACATAGAGTCGGTTATAATGGTAGGAGATCTGCATATCCGTATCGCCAAGCTTGCCTTCCACGCCAAGGAAAGTCCTTCTCGGACACAGGACGAAGTCTTCAATCTTGTATCTTCATAATCCAGGAGTCCGGCTGAAGGTATAGTCCGGCCATCCGGACACCCCCTAATCCAGGACTCCCTCAGTAGCCCCTGAACCAGGCTTCAATGACGGCGAGTTCGGCGCGCATATTGTCTTTGGCATTGCAAGGCGGGTTCCTCCTCCAAGTACTTCATTAGAAGATTTTGAACACAAAGATAGTGTCCGGTTCTGAAAAATAAGTTTTCACATATTTCCATAGAGAGAATGATATTTACACAAATCTAATCTGCTGACGTATTCCATAGCGTGACATCACACCACGGCCAAGCTTTTATTCGAACCGTTTTACTGTCCCATCTCAGCGCGTTATGCGAGGCGATTTCCTTGGCACGTCTTGTTAAAGCAGAGATCGTGTCCCCTTATTCCGGGATTCTCATCAATACGGGCGTGGGTAACCCAACCGCGCCATCGATTATGGCGCTTGGAGATAAGCGAGTTTTACCAGGCTGGTGGGGACATGTAGCTGCGTCCACCCATATAAGGGGATAAAGATCCACCTTTTCACCTACGCCTTCTTCCTCCTTCGCCTATCCATTCTTGCGCACTCGAGCTCCAGCGCCCAAGTCCGCACTCCCCACCTCAATCTTCTCCAGCCATGTCCGGAGCGGGAGGCAAGTGGATGGTCTCCTCCGTCACGGAGGGACACATCAAAAAGCTGAGGAAGGCCGGATACCTGTCTAACGACATCGCGTACCGGCTCCCCGAGAAGGGGCAGCTCATCCCCACCCCTAGGCCCCATGAGAGGGTGGTGTTTCTCCCCCATTTCCTCTGCGGACTGGGCTTCCCTCTCCACCCATTTGTCCAGGGGCTCATGTTCTACTACAGCCTGGATTTCCACGATCTGGCCCCGAACTTCGTCCTCAACATCTCGGCGTTTATCGTCGTGTGCGAGGCCTTCCTCCGCATCCGCCCCCATTTCGGGCTCTGGCTCAAGACTTTCAACGTCAAGCCGAAGGTGGTGCACGGCAGCCAGGCGGAGTGCGGAGGCGCCATGGTGGGCAAGATGGCCAATGTCCTATGGCTCGAGGGCTCCTTTGTGGAGACCCTGAAGGGGTGGCAATCGGGGTGGTTTTACATCACCGAGCCGCGCGACGCCGAATGGGTCACACCCCCTGAGTTCCGGTCCGGACCCCCAATGCGGCTCACGTCCTGGAAAGAGACGGGCCAGTCGTGGGGTAAAAAGGAGAGTTGACCGGACTCCAAACATGCGTCAAAACCCTGGCGGACAAGAAGCTCAAACTCGTCAACGTAGTCTAGGTTATGCTCATCCGCTTGATCCTCCCGTGCCAACGACGGGCTTTCAACCTGTGGGAGTTCGACCCGGCGCGGCCCAAACTCTGAGCAGGCTCTTCGACACGATGTACGAAGATGTCTGGAAGGTGCTTTTCAAGGGCGCCGAGGCTCCCGCATCCGCTACTGAGGATCGCGGATTCAGTGTGCAGCGTCACGCGCTCGCGGTAAGCTGTTTTTTCCTTTTACAGGGTATCAGTTTTCCATAGTTTGACTCTATGCTGGATCTAAGCTCCCTTTCCTCTGACAGGATTGGCAGGTGACGTCCGGACAGATCAACTGTCCGGCCCCTCTGCCCGAAGGCCCAGCGGACGCTCGCTTGGCGAGGCTGCTGGTTCCGGCACCCTATGTGGTGCCGGAGAAGAAGGTCAAGAAGAAGGCCGCGGGGACTCGAAAGAGTGCCCGACGCCCGGAGGTGTCGGATTTATCATCCGACGAATCCAAGACGCACTCCTCCTGTGAAGATGAGGAGGAGGAAGAAGAAGAGACCCCTCCCCCTACCGCGGGGGAAGGGAAGAAAAGAAAGGCCGCCTCAACTGGGGAGGCCGAAGGGTCCAAGAAGGGGAAAACCCTTCCTCCGGAATGCTCCACCGACGCCGACAGCGGCGGAGAGGAGTGGGCGCCTAGGGCCAAGCCCCTGGCCAAATCGTAATATCCGGATACCAGAGTAATTCATAATATTCGTTTATTGCACAGCTTTCCCTCATGTCGAACATGTTTATGCAGCCCACCCAAAGACCGGCTTGACGCGTCGTCGAGCGGCTCACTGGACTCGTCGGATGTGAACTCACTTCCGACGGCTTCCTCCCCCCGCCCTACGGACGACACCGAAGTGTTGTCCCAACAGGTTCCAAGCCGGGAGGAGGTGGTCCTGGAGACGCCGCAAGGCGACCTCCCGGACTCCAGGAGTAAAGGGGATGAAACCTCCCAGGGCTCCAAGTCTGGCTCGAGGCCGGACACCGCTCCAGAACCTTCAAAGGTTCTAGAGTCCGGCGGGGGACCTCCTTCCAAGAGGAGCAAGTCCACCGTGCTGGCGGCCTCCGTCCAACTGAAGGCGCCGGACAATATGCTGGAGGCGCTCCAAGGCGCCTCCATCGACGAGGAGCACCGCGCTATTATGAGTGCGGTGGTCCAGAAGGTTCAGTCCGCAAAAAACGGACTGACTGAAGCTTGTACTAGCCTTTTGACAGGCTTCGAGGTAAGTAAAGAAAGTGTAAATAATAGTACCGCATAGACAGTAGCCCCTGATGCTCTGTTTGGCGTTCGGGAAGAAAAGCCGAATAGAGGATCAAATAGAATTCACAGGAGTCTAACAAAAATGAGTCAATATGCATGTGCAGGCTACCCTGCTTGCGTCTGGTGCACTGACTGCGGAAGTGGACACGCTAAAGCAGGACCTCGAAAGGTCCGAGCAAGAGCTCGAGCGTGCCAAGAAGCAGCTCGAGGACAATGAAGGTAAGAAATACCTTGTTAAAAATATATATATAAAAAAGGTGCAATTGCAAAAAATGACAGGATTATCATGGCTATTGTAGGGGCCACGTCTGAGGTGGCGACCCTTAAGCAAGCGCTGGACGAGGCCGAGAAGAAGTCGGCCTCGGAGCGCACCGAGCGGGAGAAGTATTAGGCCGAGGTTGGCAAGGTGCGGCAAGAGCTCCAGGCTCTCATGGAAAAACATGAGAGTTTGGAGCGTGACTCGAAGACGCAAGCGTCCGAGCTTGCGGTGGCTATTGAAAATGCCAAATCTACCAAGGCCGAATCCCAGAAGACCCTCCAGGAGTTGGATGAGGTGAAGAAGATAGCGGCGGGTAAGGCATTCTTTATGCAAAGCAAACACATAAACGTGAGTTACCTGTTACTTACCCGAATCCGGAGCTCTCCAGGAGCGTTCGCAGATCTTCCCCGGAGTGTATCCGATGCCGCCGCATTCTATTGAGCCGAGGAGGGCAGCTCGACGGAGAAGGTGTTCTGGTCTCAGTACGCCGAGGCCGGACACCCCGTGCCCCTAAGCGACCAGCTGAAGCAACTGGTTGAGCTCCACAAGGCGGCGGAACAGGCCATGAAGGCCCTTGTAGTTCGGCTGTGGCCCGGAGAGGCTCAGCCTGGGAGCTATTTCGGGCTGGTGCGGTGGCTGGTGGAGGCCTGTCCAAGGCTCGAAGTCATCAAGCGCTCCGTCTGCATTGAAGGTGCCCGTAGGGCCATTGCCCGTGCGAAGGTGCACTGGGGCAAGCTGGATGCTGAGAAGCTTGTGAAGGATGGGCCACCGCCGGGGAAGGAGCATCGCAAGCCCGAGAGTTACTATAAGGATGTTCTGAAGGGTGCCCGCCTTGTGGCAGATGAATGTTCTATGGATGTAATTTTTTAGTAAAACTCGCTCGTTTTGTCCTGTGCGCTGAAAACTTGTTCATATGCGCTAAGCAATGCTGTTTGAATTTAAAATATTACCTTCTGTGCGGCTGTTTATCAATTCTGAGAGATGGCGAGTCGTCGGCTTCTGCCCCCGTGCCGCTAGTGCTGGGGTGTTCGGGGATAAAACTGAGCGCTCTTTTTCCCATGTTTGGGTCCTTCGAGGGAGGCGCTCAGCCCAACGAACAAGGCAATCGGACTATAATGCGTGAACACTCTCACTTAGCCATAGAATTCTATAATTTTAAATGTCGGCAAAGCCCCTGGTATTCGGAAGACCGAGTTCGGGGCGCTATCCACGCCTTGGCCGGACAGAGCCGGCTCCTCGCCCTAAGCGGCATAAGTCGTTAGGGACTCGAAAAACCTCTCGAACAGCGACCAGCTCTCGCTTCATCATGACAGTCAGTTTTAGCTTTCTCCATTGAGGTGCTCGACCCAGCTCAACCGGGGCACAATCGCAGTGGTTCTCCTAGTGCTACCTTAGCCGATATAGCGGAACGTAAGGCACCAAAACATAGGAGCCGGGCAAACCCAACTATTGACCCAAGACATGATTCGGAGCCGATGCATATAATGCTATAAGTTCGGGGTGCCGCACTTGTTAAAGTGTTCGGACTTCTCACACCATATTGAGGGGTATTAAAGCCCCTGGCGTATTTTGGCCGTACCAACGTGTACGGGTGCAACATGTCGTTAAGGAACATATAAAAAAAGGTAATGCAGAAATAGACGAAAGTTATGCATTGTTTATTAAAAAGGGCTACGATCAAAGCAGAACGATACAAATAATGCGATAAGTGGGAGGTTGGACTAGTTAACATGTCCGTTCCAGGGGCAAGCTGCGGAATAGTATGCGGAACGGGTATACTGCTCGTGATAGAGACCACCTGGGAGTTCCGTAGTGCGGCGTGGCTTGTATGCTTCCCTGGTTCTTGCATCGTTTTGTGCGACAATTGAACTGCCGAATAGGCCTTCCGAAGGATGAAGTCCTGAAAGTAAGAGAAAATTAAAAAATCGGCAGCCCCTAGTACGGTTTAAGCCGTGTTTTGGGCGTGCCGTGATGGTGCCCCTCCCCCTGTGCCCATGGTATCTCTAGAGCGTAGTTATGTACGCGAAGTACTGGCGTCGCCTTTTTGCGAGGGTTGGGGTTGGGGCCGCATTGCTACGCCTGCTCGGATCATGCCAGGCGGTCTTGTTGTAGGTTACTCCGGGCGCGCTTGACGGTGTCCGGTCGTTTAGTGGCCAGACGGGAGAACTGCCTGGAGAGGCTGCTTTGAACTTCCGCTGCAAGGGCCGCCGTGTGCTCCTCCATTCGGAGGGAGCGTTCGGTGTTTCCATTGACCGTAATTACTCCTCGAGGGCCTGGCATCTTGAGCTTAAGGTATGCGTAATGCGGTACCTCATTAAACTTAGCAAACGCGGTTCGCCCGAGCAGTGCGTGATAGCCACTGCGAAACGGGACTATGTCGAAGATTAACTCCTCGCTTCGGAAATTATCCGGAGATCCGAAGACCACTTCAAGTGTGACTGAGCCTGTACAGTTGTCCTCTACACCTGGTATTACGCCTTTAAAGGTCGTTTTGGTGGGCTTAATCCTCGAGGGATCTATGCCCATTTTCCTCACTTTATCCTGGTAAAGCAGGTTCAGGCTGCTACCGCCGTCCATAAGGACTCTAGTGAGATGAAATCCGTCAATAATTGGGTCTAGAACCAATGCGGCGAATCCGCCATGACGGATGCTAGTGGGATGGTCCCTTCGATCAAAGGTGATCGGGCAGGAGGACCATGGGTTAAACTTTGGGGCGACTGGCTCTACCGCGTATACATCCCTTAACGCACGCTTCCGCTCCCTTTTGGGGACGTGGGTTGCGTATATCATGTTCATCGTCCGCACTTGTGGGGGAAAACCCTTATGTCCATTGTTGTTCGGCGGCCAGGGCTCCTCGTCGTCATTGCTATGCAGCCCCTTGTCTTCATTTTCGGCGTTTAACTTGCCTGCCTGCTTGAACACCCAACAATCCCTATTGGTGTGATTGGCTGGCTTTTCCGGGGTGCCATGTATCTGGCACGAGCGGTCGAGTATTCGGTCCAAACTGGACGGGCCCCTAGGATTCCTTTTGAATGCCTTTTTCCGCTGACCGGATTTAGAGCCTCTGAATCCGGCATTAACTGCTATATCCTCAGTATTGTCGCTGTTAATGTGGCGCTTCTGCTTGTTGCGACGCGACTTGCCACTGCTGTCCCTGGTGTCCAGTTACCGGGGTTCTTGGTCATATTGTTGCTACGAGCAAGCCAACTGTCTTCTCCCGCGCAAAAGCGGGTCATGAGTGTCGTGAGTGCTGCCATAGATTTCGGCTTTTCCTGTCCAAGGTGCCGGGCCAGCCACTCGTCACGGATATTGTGTTTGAAGGCTGCTAGGGCCTCCGCGTCCGGACGGTCGACTATTTGATTTTTCTTTGTCAGGAACCGTGTCCAGAATTGCCTGGCCGATTCCTCTGGCTGCGGAATTACGTGACTTAGGTCATCAGTGTCTGGGGGTCGCACGTAAGTGCCCTGAAAATTGTCGAGGAATGCGGCTTCCAGGTCCTCCCAACAACTGATTGATCCTGTTGGCAAGCTGTTAAGCCAATGCTGAGCTGGTCCTTTAAGCTTGAGTGGGAGGTATTTGATGGCGTGAAAATCATCGCCGCGGGCCATGTGGATATGAAGGAGATAATCCTCGATCCATACCGCAGGATCCGTTGTGCCATCATATGATTCGATGTTTATGGGTTTGAAACCCTCGGGGATTTGATGATCCATTATTTCGTCTGTAAAGCAAAGTGGGTGTGCGACGCCTCTATACTGGGCTCTATCGTGACGTAGCTCCAATGAGCCTTGTCTATTGTGTTTGGCCCCGCCGAATTTGTGGCCGGCGTGACGGTTACCGTCTCGAGCCGTGGGGCGCCCACGCGATCCGTAGATCGATCTTTTTTGCCTTGCCTTGTCCTCCAGCATGTCTCGTAAGTCCGGCGCGTATTCACGTGCCTTGGTACGGGGTGCGGCTTGAGTGGAGGGTCGAGAGGCCTCTCTGTCGCGACCACGAGGTGGCCGGTCGGCCGCATCAAGTGCTTCCTCCTCTAATTGGGGTAGCAACCTGCGCTTTGGGTAGCTCTTGGAGGGGCGTTCGAGTTTATGCTCTTCGGCCGCAAGGACTTCAGTCCATCTGTCGACTAGCAAATCTTGATCAGCCCTAACCTTTTGCTGTTTTTTCTTGAGGCTTCTTGTCGTGGCCATAAGCCTGCGTTGAAAACGCTTTTGCTCGATGGGATCCTCTGGCACGACGAATTCGTCATCATCGAGGCTTGCCTCGTCTTCGGAGGGAGGCATATAATTATCGTCCTCGACCTCTCTATCTGCCGCTCTCTCGTGAGGTCTGGTTTCTCCATCCTCCTGTGCTAAATCTTGTTGGAGGGGGTTTTCTTCGGTGCTTTCCGGAGTATTATTATCTCCCGTGCTGGAATCGCCGCGTTTGTTTTGGCGGGATTTTGAGCGGCGCCGTTGACGCCGGCGCTTAGGCTGTTTCTTGGAGGGGTCATCCTCCGCTGTTCCATCGCCATCTCCCTCTTTTGGGGTGTCCACCATGTATATGTCATATGACGAGGTGGCTTTCCAGGGCCTAGTAGGCGCTGGTTCTTCATCATCTCCTTCATCGGCGTCCATACCGTTGATATCTTCGGAGTCGAAGTCAAGCATGTCGGTTAAGTCGTCGACAATGGCTACAAAGTGGGTGGTGGGTGGGATTTGAATTTCTTCACCGTTCGTATCCCAACCTTGCTGACCGTAGTCCGGCCAGGGTTCTCCAGATAAAGAGAGACTTTAGTGACTTCAGAATATCGCCGAAAGGCGAGTGCTGAAAGATGTCCGCGGCAGTGAACTCCATGATCGGCGCCCAATCGGATTCAATTGGCAGGGGCGCGGAGGGTTCGGAGTCCGGAGAGGAGTCCGTCTCCTTGGAGTCACGAGTCTCGCAGAGTACAGGGCTGGTGCTTGGCTCAATCGCCGTTGGGGTCGCAGCCCCCGAGGTGGCGTCCAACAGCCCGTCCTCGATCGGCGCAGTTGGCTCCGAATTAAGGGTCGGAGCCGATGCGGGTGCGGCCTCCAGGGCACTGTTCGGCGGCAGAGCTAGATCATGCTCGTCGTGACAGTGCGGCGCGCTTGGCAGTGGCTCGAATCCGTCAAAGATCAAGTCTCCGCGGATGTCAGCCGTGTAGTTTAAACTTCCAAATCTGACCTGACGGCCAGGGGCGTAGCTTTCGATCTGCTCCAGACGGCCAAGTGAACTGGCCCGCAGTGTGAAGCCGCCGAAGACGAAGATCTATCCGGGGAGGAAGGTCTCACCCTGGACTGCATCGCTATCGATGATCGTAGGAGCCATCGAGCCTGACAGCGACGACACAGAGGAACTCTCAATGAAAGCACCAATGTCGGTGTCAAAACCGGCGGATCTCGGGTAGGGGGTCCCGAACTATGTGTCTAGGCCGGATGGTAACAGGAGACAAGGGACACGAAGTTTTACCCAGGTTCGGGCCCTCTCGATGGAGGTAAAACCCTACGTCCTGCTTGATTAATATTGATGATATGGGTAGTACAAGAGTAGATCTACCACGAGATCAAAGAGGCTAAACCCTAGAAGCTAGCCTATGGTATGATTGTTGATGTGTATGCTGTCCTACGGACTGAAACCCTCCGGTTTATATAGACACCGGGTAGGGTTAGGGTTACATAGAGTCGGTTACAATGGTAGGAGATCTGCATATCCGTATCGCCAAGCTTGCCTTCCACGCCAAGGAAAGTCCCTCCCGGACACGGGACGAAGTCTTCAATCTTGTATCTTCATAATCTAGGAGTCCGGCTGAAGGTACAGTCCGGCCATCCGGACACCCCCTAATCCAGGACTCCCTTAGGAAGCTGAAGAAATAGACCAGTATGTTCACAAGTACTTCTTAGTTGAAATGTTTAAAAAAACATATGCTGAGAACCTGCCCGCACTTGAAGGAAAACAGCAGTGGGATATTGTAGACCCTGGTTTCAAACTAAGTCCACCTGTACAGAACAAAGCTGCACCTGGCAGGCCAAGGAAGACAAGAATTAAGCCAGCAAGTGAAGGAAAAGGACTTGGTCCTAGGAAGAGAAAATGCAAGAGGTGTGGTGGCTTGGGTCACTTACTGAAAACCTGCAAAAAAGCCATTGATCCAGCATTTGGTGAAGAAGATGCACACTGGGGAGCTGACAATGCTGAAGAAGACCCTCATAACCAAAATGCAGACCTACATGATGAACAACAAGAAGGAGAGGAGCCATACAGTGAAGATGAAGCTCCAGTGCAGCCTGCAGGTGCAGATGATGCTCTAGTGCAGCCTGCAGGTGAAGATGAAGCTCCAGTGCAGCCTGCAGGTGCAGATGATGCTCCAGTAGAGCCCCATAATGAAACAAATGAGGCAGCAACACAAGCTTCCATAGTTGCAGATGAAGTTCAAAGGTAATATTTTTCCTCTTTGATTTATTTATGTGCCATATTTATGTGCTTTTACCTGCAAATATCTCTTCTACTGTTACTAACCAACTATTTCTTCCCTATTTGTTAGCACACCAAGTAAGAACTACAAGAAGGCAGCAGAGAGAGAAGCATCTCCAATGGCTATCAGCAAGAAGAGGAAGCTTAACACTTCTACAAGTCCAGAAGAAGAACCTTGCTCAATTACTGGCAGCAATGTAGATGCAAGAGTTGCTGCATGTGAAGAGCAAGTTCTCCCTCCAGTTGTTCCCCAAATCCCTGTGAAACTGACTAGGAGCAGGGCTAGGGAGATGACAATCCCAGCTAGCAACACAAGGAGCAAGAAGGAAAAATCTGGAAAATGAGTACTAATGTGTTGTGCAAGTTTGAAACTGTTAGATTGTTGTAATGTGTTCTTTTGGTTGCAGCAAGATTGGTTCTGAATTATGTTCTTTTGGTTGTTGAAGAATATCAAATGCTACTTGTGAACTATGTCTAGTTGCAGCAAGATTGGTTGTGAACTATGTTCTTTTGGTTGTTGAAGAATATCAAATGCTACTTATGTTCCAGCAAGATTCATGTTTGATCTTTCTTTTCACAATACATGCATTTGGCAAATTGTTGCGTCCATAAAGCTTCATAACATAACATAACAACTGCTAGGTTCATACAACTTCACATGTTCATTACAGCTTCATAACATAGCAAGTGCATTTGAGCTACATAGATCATAAACTAATGTGCATTCTGTGCACAGACAGCCATTGAGATTGCTAGAAAACAAATGAAAATGCTAGCAAACAACATTGTCCCTATGCGCATCATTTCTTTCATTTTCTTCAACTCCTTGTTCAATGCATGATTCTTCTTCGCAAGATCAATTGATCTCTTCTCCAGGTGGTGACTTTTGATCCAGCTATGTTCGATCACTTCGTGCAGTTCTTCAAAGGCAAGACCAACACGTTCTGGAGGTGGCGGGTCAACCCAAACTGCCCATTCACATTCATCTGGCAACTGAATCAAGAATACTGATTAAAATTATCCTTGAAAGTTAAATAAGAAAATGGAAACAAAAATGCAATGCAAATGAAATCATACATCCAGAGGGCAACCCAAAAAACGACGTCCAGTGCTTGCGCCTCCCCAGGCGACACGACGAGCCGGGATTAGCCAGTGCCCCGGACAACGATGCTTCGAGCACGACTCCAAGCCACAGTATGTCGAGTCTGCCAAGTAGAACTTGGAGCTGTGCTGAATAATTCCTACCCCATCCACCTAAATCAGGCCAAGATCCAGAAATTAATCCCCAAATCTAGCAAACCCTAGAAAAAAGCAGGGGACCAGATGAGCTATCAAACCTGTTCGGCTGCCCGCGATGAGTTCTCCGACGAGATGGCCGACGTCGCCATGGTCCTTCCCACCTCTCCCCACACCACGATGTCACACCTCTCTTCCCAGCCGCTTCTCTGTTTTCTTGTGCAGCGGGAGCTAGAAGATGACTAAACGGGTGGGGGTATCAAACCCAGGGGCAAATGTGTCCAAAACGTCGAGCCGTCACGGTCAAACAGCGCTAACCAAGCGGAGCTGTGACAGAAGGGCATTCGAGCTGACAGAGGGGAAAAACTAAGGGCAAAACTGAGCATGCCCGAAAAGTAAGGGCAAAACCCGGGGGTGGGAACCAACTAGGGGCAAGAATGGAATTGGCCCTTTGCAAATTTCTATGTCTACAATACTCTGCACAGAGCTACTCTAGCTAATTGCTCCCACTTTCAATATGTATCTAGATCGGTGTCAAAATCTTTGCATCGACGTAACTCTTTACGACGAACTCTTTTATTACCTCCATAATCGACAAATATTTCCTTAGTCCTCTAAGGATAATTTTCACCGTTGTCTAGTGATCTACTCCTAGATCACTATTGTACTCCCTTTGCCAAAATCACGCTAAGGTATACAATAGGTCTGGTACAGAGCATAGCATACTTTATAGAACCTATGACTGAGACATAGGGAATGACTTTTCATTATCTTTCTATTTTCTGCTGTGGTCGGGTTTTGAGTCTTTACTCAACTTCACATCTTGCAACATAGGAAGAACTCCTTCTTTGACTATTCTATTTTGAACTTCTTCAAAATCTTATCAAGGTATGTACTCATTGAAAAATTTATCAAGCGTCTTGATCTATCTCTATAGATCTTGATGCCCAATATGTAAGCAGCTTCACCGAGGTCTTTCATTGAAAAATTCTTATTCAAGTATCCTTTTATGCTATCCAGAAATTCAGTATCATTTCCGATCAACAATATGTCATCCACATATAATATCAAAAATGCAACAGAGCTCCCACTCACTTTCTTGTAAATACAGGCTTCACCGCAAGTCTGTATAAAACTATAAGCTTTGATCAAATTATCAAAGCGTATATTCCAACTCTGAGATGCTTGCATATTTTGGCATCAATATTATGAATATGTGTATTACTACGATCGAGATTCAATAAACCATTTATATTAAGTGTATGACCATAGAAGGTTTTATTCATGTAAACATAACAACAATTATTCTTTGACTTAAATAAATAATTTTATTGCAATAAACATGATCCAATCATATTCATGCTCAATGCAAACACCAAATAACATTTATTTTAGGTTCAACACTAATCCCGAAGGTAAAAGGAGTGTGCGATGGTGATCTTATCAACCTTGGAATCATTTCCAACACACATCGTCACCTTGCCCTTAAGTAGTCTCTGTTCATTTTGCAACTCCAGTTTCTAGTTACTAATCTTAGCAACTGAATCGGTATCAAATACCCTGGGGTTACTATGAACACTAGTAAAGTACACATCAATAACATGTATATCAAATATAATTTTGTTCACTTTGTCATCCTTCTTGTCTGCCATTTTTTTGGGGTAGTTCCGCTTCCAGTGACCATTCCCTTTGAAGTATAAGCACTTAGTTTCAGGCTTAGGTCTAGCTTTGGGCTTCTTCACGGGAGTGACAACTTGCTTGCCTTTCCTCTTGAAGTTCCCTTTCTTTCCCTTGCCCTTTTACTTGAAACTAGTGGTCTTGTCAACCATCAACACTTGATGCTTTTCTTGATTTCTACCTTCGCCAATTTCAGCATCGCGAAGTGCTCCGGAATCGTTTTACATCATCCCTTGCATATTATAGTTCATCACTAAGTTCCAGTAACTTGGTGATAGTGACTAGAGAACTCTGTCAATCACTATCTTATCTGGAAGATTAATTCCCACTTGATTCAAGCAATTGTAGTACCCAGACAATCTGAGCACATGCTCACTGGTTGAGCTATTCTCCTCCATCTTGTAGGCAAAGTACTGTTAGAGGTCTCATACCTCTCAACACGGGCATGAGTCTAAAATACTAATTTCAACTTTTGGAACATCTTTTATGCTCCGTGGCATTCAAAACATTTTTGAAGTCCCGGTTCTAAGCCGTAAAGCATGGCGCACTAAACTATCAAGTAGTCATCATACCGAGCTTGCCAAACGTTCATAACGTCTGCCTCTGCTCCTGCAATAGGTCCGTCACCTAGCGGTGCATCAAGGACATAATTCTTCTGTGTAGCAATGAGGATAATCCTCAGATCACGGAGCTAGTCCGCATCATTGCTACTAACATCTTTCAACATAGTTTTCTGTAGGAACATATCATAAATAAAACAGGGAAGCTATACGCGAGCAATTGATCTACAACATAGATATGCAAATACTATCAGGACTAAGTTCATGATAAATTTAAGTTCAATTAATCATATTACTTAAGAACTCCCACTTAGATCGACATCCCTCTAGTCATATAAGTGATCATGTGATCCATATCAACTAAACGATGTCCGATCATCACGTGAGATGGAGTAGTTTTCAATGGTGAACATCACTATGTTTTTTTGACTGAACACTGTGAGGCAACAGCCCCACAGCCTTTTATTAAAACTTGGCCCAAAAAACAAGTACAAAGGAGTTCAAAGGTAAGACTAACTAAGAGACAGGAAACCTACCTATACCTGTACAAATATACAAATATACAACAGCATGTGACACATGATTAAGGCAAAGCATGAATCCAGTCCAGGAGAGATTGCTTGACCGAGGCCTTCATCCTATAAGAGTGCAGAGTAATGTCATGGATGAATTTGGCTTTCCATCTGCCAAAGGTTGGCCTAATATTCCTGAAGATCTTGTCATTCCTCGTGATCCAAATACTCCAGGCAGCAAGGTAAACTACTTCAAAGAAGAAGGGGTGGTTGAAGCTTCTCTTGGCAGCCAGGATGCATTCACGAGGAGCTAGCCCAGCATACCAGTTAATCTGCAGATAATTCCAAACTCTGGTGCTGAAAGAGCATTGGAAAAAAAGATGGTCTCTGTCTTCATGCAAATGGGCCACACACAGTGGGCATAAATTATCATCCTCCTCTGACCTCCAATGTCTTCTAAGAAACATATCCCTCGTATTGAGCCTATCATTAAGCATGGGCCAGGCAAAAACTTTTATTTTCATAACACACTTGCTCTTCCATATCCATTTACAGGGATCATCGCCAGGTAGGTGAGCATGGGCCATAATGTAAAAACTCTTGGCAGAGTATTGACCATTACCAAGTGTCCAAGACCAGGTATCAGGTTCAAGAGGCCTCCTTTGCAGGGTTGATAGATTAGAATTTAGAGACACCAGTTCATCCATGGCTTCCTGGGATAATGGTAATTGGAAGTAGGTTGAGATATCAAAATCCTCAATGAAGTTTCTGACCGAGATCTTATCATCCAGTGTGAATGAAAACAACCTAGGAAATCTCTCTTTAATTGGTTGGTGGCTTCCACCTAAGATCCATGTATCATGCCAAAAGAGAGAGCTGTTTCCATCATTGATTGTAATAATACAGTGATTTCTATAAATGTCATTTAATTTCATGATATCTCTCCACCAAAAGGATCCACACTGAACTGTTGCATGAGGGACCACTCCATTATAGTAAGTGTCCCAGATCAAGGAAACCCATGGTATATCAGCCTTGTTGTAAAACTTGTGTAGGTGTTTGGTGAGCAGGGCCTTATTCTGGAGTGCAAGGTTTATTATACCCATGCCTCCCTTATCTTTTGGTTTACAAACCATTGGCCAGGCAGCTAAGGATTGTTTAGGTGTATCAGAGTTCCCCCTCCATAAACATTGCCTCATAATTCTCTCAAGCTGATTAATGATAGCAGCTGGCAAGCTAAGACTGCAAAGGAAATATATTGGCAAGGAGGTAAGAACATACACTAGCAGTTGTAGTCTAGCCCCCTGGGAGAGGAGGGAGGAGTTAGCAGAGAGTCTTCTTTCCACTCTGTCTACCACAGGCACTAGGTCTTGCACCCTTGGCTTTGTGGTGCCCACAGGTAAACCTAGATAGGTGAAAGGAAGAGACCCAACCTGACATCCAAATATTGCAGCCAATCTATTAGTTTCTTCCTGTGAGACATTAATTGGCAGAATGCAAGACTTCTGAAAGTTGACTTTCAAACCAGTTGATTTGGAGAAGGCCAGCAGCATTTGCTTGAGAGCTAGAAGTTGAACTTCATCAGCTTGGGTGATTAACAAGGTGTCATCTGCATACTGGACTATTGGAAAATCTGGGTCATTAGAAGGAATGGGGAGATTAAGTAGTCCCTGTTGCAGCATTTGGTTGACCACAGATTGGAGAAGGTCAGCAGCAATGACAAACAGAAGAGGAGAAAGAGGATCCCCCCTGCCTAACACCACGTTTGCAAACAAATTGTTTGCCAGGCACACCATTCAATAAGATAGAAGAAGATCCAGATGACAATAGTTCCTTGATCCATCCAATCCATTTTGCATCAAATCCCTTATATTTCAACATCAGCAGAATTAGGTCATGTTCAACAGTATCAAATGCCTTAGCAAAATCCAACTTGATGATAAGGATGGGTCTTTTGGACTCGTGACACTGATGTATGAACATCACTATGTTGATCATATCTACTATATGATTCACGCTCGACCTTTCGGTCTCAGTGTTCCGAGGCCATATATGCATATACTAGGCTCGTCAAGTTTAACCTGAGTATTCTGCATGTGCAAAACTGGCTTGCAACCGTTGTATGTGAACGTAGAGCTTATCACACCCGATCATCACATGGTGTCTCAGCACGAAGAACTGTCGCAACGGTGCATACTCAGGGAGAACACTTATACCTAGAAATTTTAGGAAGGGATCATCTCATAATGCTACCGTCGTACTAAGCAAAAAAAGATGCATAAAAGATAAACATCATATGCAATCAAAATATGTGACATGATATGGCCATCATCATCTTGCGCCTTTGATCTCGATCTCCAAAGTACCATCATGATCTCTATCGTCACCGGCATGACACCATGATCTCCATCATCTTGATCTTTATCAACGTGTCATCACATGGTTGTCTCGCCAACTATTGCTTTTGCAACTATTGCTATCACATAGAGATAAAGTAAAGCAATTATATGGCGCTTGCATCTTATGCAATAAAGAGACAACCATAAGGCTCCTGCCAGTTGCCGATAACTTTAACAAAACATGATCAATGCATACAACAATTTATATCTCATCACATCTTGACCATATCACATCACAACATACCCTGCAAAAACAAGTTAGGCGTCCTCTACTTTGTTGTTGCAAGTTTTACGTCGCTGCTACGGGCTTCTAGCGAGAACCGTTCTTACCTACGCATCAAAACCACAACATGGTATAGTGATTGTTTTTTGATCTTCAGAAAGAACCCTGTTCATTGAATCCGATTCAACTAAAGTTGGAGAAATAGACACCCGCCAGTCACTTGTGTGCAAAGCACGTCGGTAGAACCAGTCTCATGAACGCGGTCATGTAATGTCGGTCCGGGCTGCTTCATCCAACAATACTGTCGAATCAAGAAACAACTAGTGACGGCAAGCAATATGTATATACCCACGCCCACAACTCCTTTGTGTTCTACTCATGCATATAACATCAACGCATAGACCTGGCTCGGATGCCACTGTTGGGGAACGCAGTATTTCAAAATTTTCCTACGATCATGCAAGATCTATCTAGGAGATGCATAGCAACGAGAGGGGGAGAGTATGTCTACGTACCCTCATAGACCTAAAGCGGTAGCATTATGAAACGCGGTTGATGTAGTCGAACGTCTTCGCGATCCAACCGATCAAGTACCGAACGCACAACACCTCTGTGATCTGCACACGTTCAGCTCGATGACGTCCCTCGTACTCTTGATCTAGCTAAGCTCGGGGGAGAGTTTCGTCAGCACGATGGCGTGTTGACGGTGATGATGAATTTACCGACGCAGGGCTTCGCCTAAGCACTACAACGATTTGACCAAGGTGGAATTCTGTGGAGGGGGCACCACACACGGCTAAACAATCAACTTGTGTGTCTATAGGGTGCCTCCCTCCCCCATATATAAAGGAGGGGAGGAGGAGGGCCGGCCTCAAGGGGCGCGCCCAAGGGGGGATTCCTACTCCTAGTAGGAGTACGTTTCCCCTCTTTCCTAGTCCAAGTAGGAGAAGAAGGAATGAGAGGAGAGGGAGAAGGAAAGAGGGGGGCGCCGCCCCCTCCCTAGCCCAATTCGGACAAGCCCATGGGGGGTGGGCCGGCCTCCCATTGTGGCCCTTCTTTCCTTTCCACTAAGGCCCATGAAGGCCCAATACTCCCCCCTGCGAATTCTCGTAACTCTGCGATACTCTGAAAAATACCCAAACCACTCGAAACCTTTCCAATGTCCGAATATAGCCTTCCAATATAACGATTTGTTACATCTCGACCATTTCGAGACTCCTCGTCATGTCCGTGATCTCATCCGGGACTCCGAACAAACTTCGGTACATCAAATCACATAACTCATAATACATATCATCATCAAACGTTAAGCGTGCGGACCCTACGGGTTCGAGAACTATGTAGACATGACCGAGACATATCTCCGGTCAATAACCAATAGCGGAACCTGGATGCTCATATTGGCTCCTACATATTCTACAAAGATCTTTGTCGGTCAAATCGCACAACAACATACATTGTTCCCTTTGTCATCGGTATGTTACTTGCCCGAGATTTGATCGTCGGTATCATCATACCTAGTTCAATCTCGTCACCGGCAAGTCTCTTTACTCGTTCTGTAATGCATCATCGTGCAACTAACTCATTAGTCACATTGCTTGCAAGGCTTATAGTGATGTGCATTACCGAGAGGGCCCAGAGATACCTCTCCGACAATCGGAGTGACAAATCCTAATCTCGATCCATGCCAACTCAACAAACACTATCGGAGACACCTATAGAGCATCTTTATAATCACCCACTTACGTTGTGACGTTTGATAGCACACTAAGTGTTTCTCCGGTATTCGGGAGTTGCATAATCTCATAGTTATAGGAACATGTATAAGTCATGAAGAAAGCAATATCAATAAACTAAACGATCATAGTGCTAAGCTAACGGATGGGTCTTGCCCATCACATCATTCTCTAATGATGTGATCCCGTTCATCAAATGACAACACATGTCTATGGTCAGGAAACATAACCATCTTTGATTAACGAGCTAGTCAAGTAGAGGCATACTAGGGATACTTTGTTTGTCTATGTATTCTCACATGTACCAAGTTTCCGGTTAATACAATTCTAGCATGAATAATAAACATTTATCATGATATAAGGAAATATAAATAACAACTTTATTATTGCCCCTAGGGCATATTTCCTTCAATCTCCCACTTGCACTAGAGTCAATAATCTAGTTTACATTGTCATGCGATTTCACACCAATAGTTCACATATTTTTGTGATTAGTTCACATCTTCATGTGACTAATACCCAAAGGGTTTACTAGAGTCAACAATCTAGTTCACATTGCTATGTGATTAACACCCAAAGAGTGATCATGTTCTGCTTGTGAGAGAAGTGTAGTCTACGAGTCTACAACATTCAGATCCATACGTATTTTGCAAATTTCTATGTCTACAATACTATGCACAGAGCTACTCTAGCTAATTGCTCCCACTTTCAATATGTATCTAGATCGAGGCTTAGAGTCAACTAGATCGGTGTCAAAAGATTGCATCGACATAACTCTTTACGATGAACTCTTTTATTGCCTCCATAATCGAGAAATATTTCCTTAGTCCTCTAAGGATAATTTTGACCGTTGTCCAGTGATCTACTCCTAGATCACTATTGTACCCCCTTTGCCAAAATCATGCTAAGGTATACAATAGGTCTAGTACACAACATAGCATACTTTATAGAACCTATGACTGAGGCATAGGGAATGAATTTTCATTCTCTTTCTATTTTCTGCCGTGGTCCGGTTTTGTGTCTTTACTCAACTTCACATCTTGCAACACAGGCAAGAACTCCTTCTTTGACTGTTCTATTTTGAACTTCTTCAAAATCTTATCTAGGTATGTACTCATTGAAAAATTTATCAAGCGTCTTGATCTATCTCTATAGATCCTGATGCCCAATATGTAAGAAGCTTCACCGAGGTCTTTCATTGAAAAATTCTTATTCAAGTATCCTTTTATACTATCCAGAAATTCAGTATCATTTCTGATCAACAATATGTCATCCACATATGATATCAGAAATGCTACAGAGCTCCCACTCACTTTCTTGTAAATACAGACTTCACCGCAAGCCTATATAAAACTATATGCTTTGATCAACTTATCAAAACGTATATTCCAACTCCGAGATGCTTGCACCAGTCCATAGATGGATCGCTGGAGCTTGCACATTTTGTTAGCACCTTTAGGATTGATAAAACCTTCTGGTTGCATCATATACAACTCTTCTTTAAAAAATCCATTAAGGAATGTAGTTTTGATATCCATTTGTCAGATTTCGTAAAATGTGGCAATTTGCTAACATGATTCGGACAGACTTAAGCATCGCTACGAATGAGAAAATCTCATCGTAGTCAACACCTTGAACTTGTCAAAAACTGTTTTTCAACAATTCGAGCTTTGTACATAGTAACACTACTATTAGCGTCCGTCTTCCTCTTGAAGATCCATTTATTCTCTATGGCTTGCCGATCATTGGGAAAGTCCACCAAAGTCCATACTTTGTTCGCATACATGGATCCCATCTCAGATTTCATGGCCTCAAGCCATCTTGTGGAATCTGGGCTCATCATCGCTTCCTCATAGTTTGTAAGTCCATCACGGTCAAGTAACATGACTTCCAGTACACGCTTACTGTACAACTCTGGTGCCGATCATGCTCTGGTTGACCTACGAAGTTCTGTAGTAACTTGATCCGAAGTTTCATGATCATCATCATTAACTTCCTCTCTAGTTGGTGTAGGCATCACTAGAATTGATTTATTTGATGCACTACTTTCTAATTCGGGGGAAGGTACAATTACCTCATGAAGTTCTACTTTCCTCCCACTAACTTCTTTTGAGAGAAACTCCTTCTCTAGAAAGGATCCACTCTTAGCAACAAAGATCTTGCCTTCGGATCTGTGATAGAAGGTGTACCCAACAATTTCTTTTGGGTATCCTATGAAGACTCACTTCTCTGATTTGGGTTTGAGCTTATCAGGCTGAAACTTTTTCACATAAGCATCGCAACCCCAAACTTTAAGAAATGACAACTTAGGTTTCTTGCTAAACCACAGTTCATATGGTGTCATCTCAATGGATTTTTAGATGGTTCCCTATTTAACGTGAATGCAGCTGTCTCTAATGCATATCCCCAAAACGATAGTGGTAAATCGGTAAGAGACATCATAGATCGCACCATATCTAATAAAGTATGGTTATGATGTTCGGACACACTATTACGCTGTGGTGTTCTAGGTGGCGTGAGTTGCGAAACTATTCTGCATTGTTTCAAATGAAGACAAAACTCGTAACTCAAATATTCACCTCCACGATATCGTATAAACTTTATTTTCTTGTTATGATGATTTTCCACTTTCACACTGAAATTCTCTGAACTTTTCAAATGTTTCAGACTTTTGTTTCATTAAGTAGATATACTCATATCTGCTCAAATCATCTGTGAAAGTCAAAAAATAACGATACCCGACGCGAGCCTCAACACTCATCGGACCGCATACATCGGTATGTATTATTTCCAATAAGTCAGTGGCTCGCTCCATTGTTCCGGAGAACGGAGTCTTAGTCATCTGACCATGAGGCATGGTTCGCAAACATCAAATGATTCATAATCAAGTGATTCCAAAAGCCATCCGCATGGAGTTTCTTCATGCGCTTTATACCAATATGACCTAAACGGCAGTGCCACAAGTATGTTTCACTATCATTATCAACTTTGCATCTTTTGGCATCAATATTATGAATATGTGTATCACTACAATCGAGATTCAATAAACCATTTAGATTAAGTGTATGACCATAGAAGGTTTTATTCATGTAAACATAACAACAATTATTCTTTGACTTAAATGAATAACTGTATTGCAATAAACATGATCCAATCATATTCATGCTAAACGCAAACACCAAATAACATTTATTTTAGGTTCAACACTAATCCCAAAGGTAAAAGGAGTGTGTGATGGTGATATTATCAACCTTGGAATCATTTGCAACACACATCGTCACCTTGCCCTTAACTAGTCTCTGTTCATTTTGCAACTCTTGTTTCGAGTTACTAATCTTAGCAACTGAATCGGTATCAAATACCCTAGGGTTACTATGAACACTAGTAAAGTACACATCAATAACATGTATATCAAATATACTTTTGTTCACTTTGTCATCCTTCTTATCCGCCAAGTATTTGGGGTAGTTCCGCTTCTAGTGACCATCCCCTTTGCAGTAGGAGCACTCAGTTTCAGGCTTAGGTCTAGCTTTGGGCTTCTTCACGGGAGTGACAACTTGCTTGCCATTCCTCTTGAAGTTCCCTTTCTTTCCCTTGCCCTTTTACTTGAAACTAGTGGTCTTGTCAACCATCAACACTTGATGCTTTTCTTGATTTCTACCTTCGCCAATTTCAGCATCGTGAAGAGCTCGGGAATCGTTTTATGTCATCCCTTGCATATTATAGTTCATCACTAAGTTCCAGTAACTTCGTGACAGTGACTAGAGAAATCTGTAAATCACTATCTTATCTGGAAGATTAACTCCCACTTGATTCAAGCAATTGTACTATCCAGACAATCTGAGCACATGCTCACTGGTTGAGCTATTCTCCTCCATCTTGTAGGAAAAGTACTGTCAGAGGTCTCATACCTCTCAACACGGGCATGCGTCTGAAATACTAATTTCAAATTTTGGAACATCTTATATGCTCCATGGTGTTCAAAATGTTTTTGAAGTCCAGGTTCTAAGCGGTAAAGCATGGCGCACTAAACTATCAAGTAGTCATCATACCGAGCTTGCCAAACGTTCATAATGTCTGCCTCTGCTCCTGCAATAGGTCCGTCACCTAGCGGTGCATCAAGGACATAATTCTTCTATGCAGCAATGAGGATAATCCTCAGATCACGGAGCTGGTCCACATCATTGCTACTAACATCTTTCAACATAGTTTTCTCTAGGAACATATCATAAATAAAACGGGGAAGCTATACGCGAGCAATTGATCTACAACATAGATATGCAAATACTATCAGGACTAAGTTCATGATAAATTTAAGTTCAATTAATCATATTACTTAAGAACTCCCACTTAGATAGACATCCCTCTAGTTATCTAAGTGATCTTGTGATCCATATCAACTAAACCATGTCCGATCATCACGTGAGATGGAGTAGTTTTCAATGGTGAACATCACTATGTTGATCATATCTACTATATGATTCATGCTCGACCTATCGCTCTCAGTGTTCCGAGGCCATATATGCATATTTTAGGCTCGTCAAGTTTCACCTGCGTATTCTGCATGTGCAAAACTGGCTTGCACCCGTTGTATGTGAACGTAGAGCTTATCACACCCGATCATCACGTGGTGTCTCAGCATGAAGAACTGTCGCAACGGTGCATACTCAGGGAGAACACGTATACCTTGAAATGTTAGTAAGGGATCATCTCATAATGCTACCGTCGTACTAAGATAAATAAGATGCATAAAATATAAACATCACATGCAATCAAAATATGTGACATGATATGGCCATAATCATCTTGCGCCTTTGATCTCCATCTCCAAAGTACCATCATGATCTCTATCGTCACCGGCATGACACCATGATCTCCATCATCTTGATCTTTATCAATGTGTCATCACATGGTTGTCTCGCCAACTATTGCTTTTGCAACTATTGCTATCGCATAGGGATAAAGTAAAGCAATTATATGGCGCTTGCATCTTATGCAATAAAGAGACAACCATAAGGCTCCTGCCAGTTGCCAATAACTTCAAGAAAACATGATCATCGCATACAACAATTTATATCTCATCAGTCTTGACCATATCACATCACAACATACCCTGCAAAAAAAGTTAGACGTCCTCTACTTTGTTGTTGCAAGTTCTACGTCGCTGCTACGGGCTTCTAGAAAGAACCGTTCTTACCTACGTATCAAAACCACAACGTGGTATAGTGATTGATTTTTGATCTTCAGAAAGAACCCTGTTCATTGATTCCGATTCAACTAAAGTTGGAGAAATAGACAACCGCCAGCCACCTGTGTGCAAAGCACGTCGGTAGAACCAGTCTCATGAACACGGTCATGTAATGTTGGTCCAGGCCGCTTCATCCAACAATACCGCCGAATCAAGAAACAACTAGTGACGACAAGCAATATGTATATACCCACGCCGCAAGTCCTTTGTGTTCTACTCGTGCATATAACATCTACGCATAGACCTGGCTCGGATGCCACTGTTGGGGAACGCAGTATTTCAAAATTTTCCTACGATCACGCAAGATCTATCTAGGAGATGCATAGCAACGAGAGGGGGAGAGTATGTCTACGTACCCTCATAGACCGAAAGTGGAAGCATTATGAAACGCGGTTAATGTAGTCGAACGTCTTCTCGATCCAACCGATCAAGTACCGAACGCATGGCACCTCCGTGATCTGCACACGTTCAGCTCGGTGACGTCCCTCGTACTCTTGATCCAACTGAGGCCGAGGGAGAGTTTTGTCAGCACGACGGCATGTTGATGGTGATGATGAAGTTACCGACGCAGGGCTTCGCCTAAGCACTACAACGTTATGACCGAGGTGGAATTCTGGGGAGGGGGCACTGCACACAGCTAAACAATCAACTTGTGTGTCTATGGGGTGCCTCCCTCCCCCGTATATAAAGGAGGGGAGGAGGAGGGCTGACCTCAAGGGACGCGCCCAAGGGGGGATTCCTACTCCTAGTAGGAGTAGGTTTCCCCCCTTTCCTAGTCCAAGTAGGAGAAGAAGGAAGGAGAGGAGAGGGAGAAGGAAAGACGGGGGCGCCGCCCCCTCCCTAGTCCAATTCAGATAAGCCCGTGGGGGGGGGGGCTCCCCTTGTGGCCCTTCTCTCCTTTCCACTAAGGCCCATGAAGGCCCAATACTTCCTCCGGCGAATTCCCGTAACTCTATGGTACTCCGAAAAATACCCGAACCACTCAGAACCTTTCCGATGTCCGAATATAGCCTTCCAATATATCGATTTTTACGTCTCGACCATGTGAGACTCCTCGCCATGTCCGTGGTCTCAACCGGGACTCCAAACAAACTTTGGTACATCAAATCACATAACTCATAATACATATCGTCATCGAATGTTAAGCGTGCGGACCCTACGGGTTCGAGAACTATGTAGACATGACCGAGACATATCTCCGGTCAATAACCAATAGTGGAACTTGGATGCTCATATTGGCTCCTACATATTCTACGAAGATCTTTATCGGTCAAACCGCACAACAATATACGTTGTTCCCTTTGTCATCGGTATGTTACTTGCCCGAGATTTGATCTTCGATATCATCATACCTAGTTCAATCTTTTCACCGGCAAGTCTCTTTACTCGTTCTGTAATGCATCATCCCGCAACTAACTCTTTAGTCACATTGCTTGCAAGGCTTATAGTGATGTGCATTACCGAGAGGGCCCAGAGATACCTCTCCGACAACCGGAGTGACAAATCCTAATCTCGATCTATGCCAACTCAACAAACACCGAGACACCTGTAGAGCATCTTTATAATCACCCAGTTATGTTGTGACATTTGATAGCACACTAAGTGTTCCTCCGGTATTCGGGAGTTGCATGATCTCATAGTTATAGGAACATGTATAAGTCATGAAGAAAGCAATAGCAATAAACTAAGCGATCATAGTGCTAAGCTAAAGGATGGGTCTTGTCCATCACATCATTCTCTAATGATGTGATCCCGTTCATCAAATGACAACACATGTCTATGGTCAGGAAACATAACCATCTTTGATTAATGAGCTGGTCAAGTAGAGGCATACTAGGGACACTTTGTTTGTCTATGTATTCACACATGTACTAAGTTTCTGGTTAATACAATTCTAGCATGAATAATAAACATTTATCATGATATGAGGAAATATAAGTAACAACTTTATTATTGCCTCTAGGGCATATTTCCTTCAGTTGCCGTATCCCATCTAAAAACTTTTGTTGAGTTGTGTGATATGCAAAAGAAAAAGGATGTGGATAATGGTATTGTTAAATTGAAGCTATTTCCGTTCTCACTACGAGATCGTGTTAAAACTTGGTTTTCATCTTTGCCCCGAAATAATATTCATTCATTGAATAAGTGCAAAGATTCTTTTATTTCCAAGTATTTTCCTCCCGCTAAGATCATCTCCCTTAGGAACGATATAATGAATTTTAAGAAACTTCATCATGAACATGTTGCCCAATCTTAGGAGAGGATGAAATTGTGATAAGAAATTGCCCTAATCATGGTTTATGTTTATGGATGATCATACAAAATTTTTATGCCGGATTGAATCTTGCATCTAGAAATCTTTTAGACTCCTCCATGGGAGGTAATTTTATGGAAATTACATTATGAGAAGCTACCAAACTCCAAGATAATATTATGGAAAGTTACTCTCAAAGGAATACCGAAAGATCTTCCGTTAGTAAAAAAGTGCATGCGATTGAGGAAATTAATACTTTGAGTGGAAAGATGGATGAACTTATGAAATTGTTTGCTAGTAAGAGTGCTCCTATTGATCCTAATGATATGCCTTTGTCCACTTTGATTGAGAATAATAATGAATCTATGGATGTGAATTTTGTTGGGAAACGTTGGATGGAAAACAAAAAATATATACGCACACGTGATACGTCTCCAACGTATCTATAATTTTTGATTGTTCCATGCTATTATATTATCAACCTTGGATGTTTTATATGCATTTATATGCTATTTTATATGATTTTTGGGACTAACCTATTAACCTAGAGCCCAATGCCAGTTTCTGTTTTTTCCTTGTTTTAGAATATCGCAGAAAAGGAAAATCAAACGGAGTCCAATTGACCTGAAACTTCACGAAACTTATTTTCGGATCAGAAGAAGCCTAGAAGACTTGGAGGCCACATAAGGGAAGCTTCGAGGAGGCCACGAGGTAGGGGGGCACGCCCTCCACCCTGGTGGGCCCCTCGTGGCCCCCCTGATGTATTTCTTCTGCATATATATTTCCATATACCCTAAAAACATCCGGGAGCACAATAGATCGGGAGTTCCGCCGCCAGAAGCCTCAGTAGCCACCGAAAGTCAATCTAGACCCGTTCCGGCACCCTGCCGGAGGGGGCAATCCTTCTCCGGTGGCCATCTTCATCATCCTGGTGCTCTCCATGACGAGGAGGGAGTAGTTCTCCCTCGGGGCTGAGGGTATGTACCAGTAGCTATGTGTTTGATCTCTCTCTCTCTCTCGTGTTCTTGAGGTGATACGATCTTGATGTATCACGAGCTTTGCTATTATAGTTGGATCTTATGTTTCTCACCCCCCTCTACTCTCTTGTAATGGATTGAGTTTCCCCTTTGAAGTTATCTTATCGGATTGAGTCTTTAAAGATTTGAGAACACTTGATGTATGTCTTGCCGTGTGTATCTGTGGTGACAATGGGATATCACGTGATTCAGTTGATGTATGTTTTGGTGATCAACTTGCGGGTTCCGCCCATGAACCTATGCATAGGGGTTGGCACACGTTTTCGTCGTGATTCTCCGGTAGAAACTTTGGGGCACTCTTTGAGGTTCTATGTGTTGGTTGAATAGATGAATCTGAGATTGTGTGATGCATATCGTATAATCATACCCACGGATACTTGAGGTGACATTGGAGTATCTAGGTGACATTAGGGTTTTGGTTGATTTGTGTCTTAAGGTGTTATTCTAGTACGAACTCTAGGGCTGTTTGTGACACTTATAGGAATAGCCCAACGGATTGACTGGAAAGAATAACTTTGAGGTGGTTTCGTACCCTACCATAATCTCTTTGTTTGTTCTCCGCTAGTAGTGACTTTGGAGTGACTCTTTGTTGCATGTTGAGGGATAGTTATGTGATCCAATTATGATATTATTGTTGAGAGGACTTGCACTAGTGAAAGTATGAACCCTAGGCCTTGTTTCCTATCATTGCAATACCGTTTACGCTCACTTTTATGATTAGTTACCTTGCTGTTTTTATATTTTCAGATTACAAAAACCTTTATCTACCATCCATATACCACTTGTATCACCATCTCTTCGCCGAACTAGTGCATCTATACAATTTACCATTGTATTGGGTGTGTTGGGGACACAAGAGACTCTCTGTTATTTGGTTGCAGGGTTGTTTGAGAGAGACCATCTTCATCCTACGCCTCCCACGGATTGATAAACCTTAGGTCATCCACTTGAGGGAAATTTGCTACTGTTCTACAAACCTTTGCACTTGGAGACCCAACAACGTCTACAAGAAGAAGGTTGTGTAGTAGACATCAACACGCTGAAAGGATCGATATAGTTGACTAGAGGGGGGGGGTGAATAGGCAACTAACAATTTCTAGCTTTTCTTTACCAATTCAAACTTTGCATCAAAGTAGGTTGTCTAGATATGCAACTAGGTGAGCAACCTATATGATGCAACAAGAACAAGTACACAAGCAAGCAAGGGATATAACACAAATAAGCTTGCACAAGTAAAGGCACTAGATAACCAAGAGTGGAGCCGGTGAAGACAAGGATGTGTTACCGAAGTTCCTTCCTTTTGAGGGGAAGTACATCTCCGTTGGAGCGGTGTGGAGGCACAATGCTCCCCAAGAAGCCACTAGGGCCACCGTATTCTCCTCACACCCTCACACAATGCGAGATGCCGTGATTCCACTATTGGTGCCCTTGGAGGCGGCGACCGGACCTTTACAAACAAGATTGGGGCAATCTCCACAACTTAATTGGAGGCTCCCAACGACACCACAAAGCTTCACCACAATGGAATATGGCTCCGCGGTGACCTCAACAGTCTAGGGTGCTCAAACACCCAAGAGTAACAAGATCCACAAGGGATGAGTGGGGGAATCAAATTTCTCTTGGTGGAAGTGTAGATCTAGGCCTTCTCAACCAATACCTAAAGAATCAACAAGTTTGATTGGCTAGGGAGAGAGATCGGGCGAAAATGGAGCTTGGAGCAACAATGGAGCTTGGGGATGGAAGAGGTAGTCAACTCGGAGAAGAAGACGCCCCTTATATAGTGGAAGAACAAATCCAACCGTTATCCACCAACTCAGCCTGCGAAGCACGGTACTACCATGCCGAGGACGCGGTACTACTGCAAGGCACTGCGGTAGTACCGCCCATGCAACAATATCTAGACTAGCCCTGAAGCTATGAGGCAGAGGGCGGTAGAACCATTGGCGCGGTACTACCGCTCCCCCTTGCGGTACTACCGCAAGGCAGGGATAGCCTAGATTTGGGAAGGCACGGTCGTATAAAAATACATCCATGGCAACTTCCACTGAGTTGGGATCTATGCAAAAATCCGACATGGTAGTACCATAAGCCAGGAGTGGTACTACCGCGCGGGGCGCGGATGTAAAAAATTACATCCGCCCCTACTGCCGCGCATGCTGCTGAGCCTGGCCAGAGCGCACGGTACTACCGCACCCCTAGCGCGGTACTACCGCGTAGGGCGTGGATGTAAAAATTACATCCGCCCCAACTACCGCAAAAGCTGCAGCGCCTGGTCTGATACCACAATACTACCGCTCCAAGGAAGCAGTACTACCGTGGGCACTTGTGGTACTACCGCGCCAGAGGCCAGTACTACCGCAAGGGCCTGCAGTACTACCGCTCCTAGGAGCAGTACTACCGCATGCCCAAGTTCAGCAATCATGACATTTTGCATAGACATGAAAAGACGAAGGATGCCCCTAAGTGCCAAAGGAAAGGTGGTGCAAAAGGAGAAGACGTGTATGTGATGATTCCACCCAAACCTTTCCAAAGCGGACCCCTCTTAATAGTATGACTTTCCTACGACTCAAAACCACTGAAAAGAAACGTAGAGAAACGCTGTCTTCAATAGTCTTTGGGGGGCACCAAATTGCCTTGTGCCTAGTCATGATATATCTGAAATACTCAATGCACACGATTAATCCACAAAAGCATTATCATCAATCACGAAAACAACTAAGGGATAAAAATGCCCTTACAATCTCCCCCTTTTTGGTAGATTGATGATAATACGAGATTTGCACAAAGGGAGATAACATAGAACATGAGCAAACCCCACATCTCTAAAATATAGATGGGCTCCCCCTAGATGTGTGCTATCTAGATAAGTGCTTTGGACTGCACGGCACACATACTAGGATCAACACTCCCCCTATATTTTATAGACAAGGCATATCTTGCAACAATAAAGCTAACACTAAGCAAGATAATAACTAAGAGCATAAAGTAAAGATCACAAGATAGCATTGGCTCAATAAGGTACGCTAGAGTACATATGTCTTACACCATATGAAAGAAAAGTCTCACAAGCACAAACCAAACCAAAGAAAACGAGGTTCAACGGAACGAAAGCAAAGCAAAAGACGAAACACAACATACAACTCACAAATCCTACACTCTCTCCCCTTTGGCATCGAGACACCAAAAAGGCAGAGAGGACACCTACGACACAAGTGGTGGCTCAAGAAGATGTGATCACTCGTCACGGTCCTCGTCAGACTCGACAACGGGGATGGTCTCCTCCTTGTCCTCCTCAGAATCAGTCCACTTGTAGCCCTGCTTCGCCATCCAGTCAGCCTCTGGCGTGATGACCTTCTCAGACCCGCTGGATATCTCCTCGCCAAACATCCTCAAGATCCTCTTGTCGCGGCGGCGACTCTCCTTCTGAGCAACATGAGACTGGTACTGCCCCTTGGCCTGCATGCAGAACAGAGCCTTCATCTTGTTCTTCGGCTTCTTAGCCCAAGAGGGCTCAGAAGATGAAGGCGAGTAGCCAGCAGAGCTGTCCTCAGTAGCGTCCTCCTCCTCAAGCTCATCCTCATCCACATCTATCTAAGCAGCCGCTGCCTCAGCACGGGTAGTAGTGTTGGCCCACTGGGTCTTGACCTAGAGCTTGATGGGCTCATGACGGGTCCAGTCAGGGGCAAGAAACTACTCATCGGGAAAGGGCTTCTCCCAAGTCTTTGAGATCAATAGAAATAGGTAAGGTCCATAGATGGGTACCTTACGGTTGAACACCGCAAACCGAAGCTCGCACCACATGATATGTGAGACATCAAGTGGTTGCGACTGAGAGTGGCGCGCCTCCTCACAAATGAGCATCATATCCACAAGATAGGCATGCACCTTGTCCTTGTCACCAATGCGTGGAAAGAGGGAGTTGTAGAAGATGCGATACATGATGTCAAGGAAGGAGTTCAGCACCCACACCTTCTTACCACTAGGAAGCAACTTCTCAACATAGTAGGGCTGAAGCTTGTTCTCGCTGGCTGAGTCGGAATTGGCATGAGGGCGAACACCAACGGGCGTGTTGAGCCCCTCATCAGGAACCCGAAGCAAATCGATGAAGTCCTTGCATGTAGCAGTCATCCGCTCTCCGTTGGTCATCCATGTCATGGTCCGTTCCTCATTAGGATGGAAGTGGACCGTGGCAAAGAACTGGGCCACAATCTCAGGGTCATAATCGAGATGGAAAGAGATCACATCCTCAATGCCAAACTACTCCACCAGATCTAGAGCCTCACCAAAGTAGGCACTATGTTTATCTTGCCTCATATGATGCATGTCGATCCAGTGCACGTCCACATATATGTTCTGCTTGGCCATGATCACATCCAGATAAATGAGATACTGCTGCTTAGTCCAGAACAGACCATTCCCTCTGAAGTTGGCACGAGGATTCACATAGGGGTTAATCTTCCTTCGAGTGACAAACTCCACAAGAGGTATCTCATCCATGCCCATTGTGGGCTCCTTGAGCTTGGTGGCGGTGGTCTTGGTCCTGCGTTGGGGGGCATTGGAGCCCTCTGGAGCTTCGTCTTGGTTGCGTAGACGCTTGGAGCTCGTGTCACGGCTGGGATTGGAACAGCGAGCAGGTGCACCGGAGCCACCACCTAAGACACAAAACACAAAAACACGCACGAGAAGCGAGAAGGATCAATGCAAAGACCACAACAAAATAGGAGAAACAAGTAGAACTCGCACTTGGTAATTGCCACTTAGGAGATTTGACTACAACAGTAGTACCGCATGGCTGCGCGGTACTAAAATTTTAGTGCTGCTCCTAGCCACGGTAGTACCGCGCTAGGGTGGCATGGTAATACCGTGTCTCGGAGTGGCAGTAGAATTTTAGTTCTGCGCCTCGCGCGGTAGTACCGCTCCTGAGCACGGTGTCATATCCGAATCCTCAACTGGATCTGAGCACAACTTTGACAACAAAGCGATACTATGGTTGATCAAATCTACCACGGGGCAACATATCAAGTACCATCTCTATGCATTACTACTCTCCTATAATCCTACTCTTGTAAAGATTTGGCCTAAAATCTCAAGAACAACATGCATCTCCCCAAAAACCTAGAAACAAAAGAACGAACCAAGGAGAGAGGGATTTGGGGAGAAACCTTGTTCCATGGAAAGAGGAAGTAGTGGGGAACGATCCCACCGGACGGAACCCGAGGAGAGCGACCAGAGACGGAGATCCGGCGACGGTCTCCGGCGCCGTTCTTGGGCAGGAGAGAGAGAGACGGCATGGGGAGAAAGAGTGAATGGGTATGGGGGAGTTCAAACTCCCCCTGCCCGCTCTTAACCCCCATGCGCTCTCGACTGCGCGGTAGTACCGCCTGGGCGGAAGTACCGCACCGAGGGCAGTAGTACCGCTCCCCCCAGGCGGCAGTAAAAAATTACTGCCGTGCTGGGTGCGGTAGTACCATGCGCAGCTCCTGCGGTAGTACCGTGGCAATCCGCGGTAGTACCATGTGCCCAAGAAAATGCATGTTTCAAAACAGAAAAGACCAAAGGGCCTTTGCAAAGCAACCTTCAAGCGATCGGACGCACCAAAACGGTGACACACGAGACAACACACACAAGCTTGGCATGAAGAAAGAGAGACAAGAGACAACAAGGACTAAACATGCAACACAACCTCTCCAAAGAGAGGGCGGTGGCCGGAGCCACCTATGTTTGAGTCAATTGGTCTGGCACCGCGAAGAATTATCCTTGGGCCCATGTCCAAAACTCGTCTTTGAAGCACAAGTACCCTCAACAATGGCTAATTTGAAAGAGTTGATCAATCTATGCATAATGGGGGGAGGAAGAGTTCATTGAGAGAACAACACTCCCCCTATATCCATGCCTACACCTAAACAAGATAACAAGTTGAGTATGGTGGGGTGTGCAAGGGTTCAAGCAACATTGCTCGAATCAATGATATTTAGCTCATGCCTTAACTCGCGAAATCTTGCTTCATCCAAGGGCTTCGTGAAGATATCTGCAAGGTTATCAAGAGTGTTGACATAGTTGAGCTCGATCTCCCCTCGCCTAATATAATCTCGGATGAAGTGACACCGAATCTCAATACGCTTCGTCTTGAAGTGTTGCACTGGGTTGATAGAAATCTTTATGGCACTTTCATTGTCACACCAAAGAGGCCCTTTGTCAAAAATGACACCGTAATCCTTTAAAGTTTGCCTCATCCATAGAAGTTGTGCACAACAACTGCAGGCCGCCACATACTCCGCTTCGGTGGACGAGAGAGATACACAACTTTGCTTCTTAGAAGACCAACTCACCAAAGAGCAACCAAGAAATTGGCACCCTCCGGAAGTGGACTTCCTATCCACTTTGTCTCCTGCCCAATCAGAGTCCAAATATCCTACAAGCTTGAAGTTTGCTCCTCTTGGGTACCATAAGCCAAAGTTTGAGGTATGAGCCAAATATCAAAAGATTCGTTTGACCGCCACAAAGTGACTTTCCTTGGGTGCGGCTTGAAACCGTGCACAAATTCCCACACTCAACATGATATCCGGTCTAGATGCACAAAGGTAAAGCAAGGAGCCAATCATGGAGAGATATACGTTTTGATCCATCGCTTTACCATTGGGATCTATGTCAAGTTGGCATTTGACGGGCATTGGAGTGGAAGCCGGCTTGACATCACTTAGCTTGAATCTCTTGAGCATGTCTTGAGTATATTTGTCTTGGTTGATGAAGGTTCCTTCTCTTCTTTGCTTGACTTCGAACCCGAGAAAGAACTTCAACTCTCCCATCGAAGACATCTTGAACTTTGAGGTCATAAGAGCGGCAAATTCCTTGTTGAAAGCTTTGTTAGGGGAGCCAAAGACAATATCATCAACATATAGTTGGCACACAAACAAATCCCCTTTGACCTTCTTAGTAAAAAGAGTGGGGTCTATTTTCCCAACTTCAAATCCAAGATCTTGCAACAACTCGGTAAGGTGGTCATACCACGCACGTGGGGCTTGTTTAAGGCCATAGAGTGCCTTATCGAGTTGATACACATGATCGGGAAAGTAGGGATCCTCAAACCCAGGGGGTTGCTTGACATACACCAACTCATTAATAGGACCATTAAGAAAAGCACTCTTCACATCCATTTGTTGCAACTTAAAGTTATGATGAGAATCATAAGCAATCAACAAATGAATGGATTCAAGGCGAGCAACGGGAGCAAAGGTTTCACCATAGTCGATACCCTGGACTTGGGAGTACCCTTGTGCTACCAATCTTGACTTGTTGCGAACGATGGTCCCATGAGCATCTTGCTTGTTCTTGAATATCCACTTGGTTCCAATGACAATATGGTTCCCAGTTGGCCTTGACACCAATCTCCACACATTGTTGTACTCGAAGTTGTTGAGTTCTTCATGCATGGCATTGAGCCAATCCGGATCTTCGAGCGCCTCATAGACCTTCTGGGGTTCAACACAAGAGACAAACACATGATGTCCAGAATAGTTTGCCAATTGTCTACGAGTGCTTACCCCCTTTTGAATGCTTCCAATCACATTCTTCATGAGATGACCCTTGGTAGAGAGCTTGGATGCAATCTTGGCGGCACGATGCTCCAATTCCTCCTCGGGGGTGAGTGGAGTGATGACCCACAAGTATAGGGGATCTATCGTAGTCCTTTCAATAAGTAAGAGTGTCGAACCCAACGAGGATCAGAAGGAAACGATAAGCGGTTTTCAGTAAGGTATTCTCTGCAAGCACTGAAATTATCGGTAACAGATAGTTTTGTGATAAGGTAATTTGTAACGAGTAGCAAGTAATCAAAGTAAATAAGGTGCAGAAAGATGGCCCAATCCTTTTTGTAGCAAAGGACAAGCCTGGACGAACTCTTATATGAAGTAAAGCGCTCCCTAGGACCCATGGGAATTATCGTCAAGCTAGTTTTCATCATGTTCATATGATTCATGTTCGGTACTTTGATAATCTGATATGTGGGTGGACCGGTGCTTGGGTACTGCCCTTACTTGGACAAGCATCCCACTTATGATTAACCCCCATTGCAAGCATTCGCAACTACAACAGAAGTATTAAGGTAAACCTAACCATAGCATGAAACATATGGATCCAAATCAGCCCCTTACGAAGCAACACATAAACTAGGGTTTAAGCTTCTGTCACTCTAGCAACCCATCATCCACTTATTACTTCCCAATGCTTCCCTCTAGGCCCAAACAATGGTGAAGTGTCATGTAGTCGACGTTCACATGACACCACTAGAGGGATGACAACATACATCTCATCAAAATAACGAACGAATACCAAATTCACACGACTACTAATAGCAAGACTTCTCCCATGTCCTCGGGAACAAACGTAACTACTCACAAAGCATATTCATGTTCATAATCAGAGGGGTATTAATATGCATAATGGATCTGAACATATGATCTTCCACCAAGTAAACCAACTAGCATCAACTACAAGGAGTAATCAACACTACTAGCAACCCACAGGTACCAATCTGAGGTTTGGATAAAAAGATTGGATACAAGAGATGAACTAGGGTTTGAGATGAGATGGTGCTGGTGAAGATGTTGATGGAGATTGACCCCCTCCCGATGAGAGGATCGTTGGTGATGATGATGGTGATGATTTCCCCCTCCTGGAGGGAAGTTTCCCCGGCGGAACAGCTCCGCCTAAGCCCTAGATTGGTTCCGCCAAGGTTCCGCCTCGTGGCGGCGGAGTCTCGTCCCGAAAGCTTGCTTATGATTTTTTCCTTGATGAAAGACTCCATATAGTAGAAGATGGGCATCGAAGGGCCACCAGGGGGCCCACGAGGCAGGGGGGCGCGCTCCCCACCCTCGTGGCTGGTGGGTGGCCCCCTCTAGTACTTCTTGCGCTCAGTATTTTTTATATATTCTGGAAATAACTTCTGTGAAGTTTCAGGACTTTTGGAGCTGTGCAGAATAGGTCTCTAATATTTGCTCCTTTTCCAGCCCAGAATCCTAGCTGCCGGCATTCTCCCTCTTCATGTAAACCTTGTAAAATAAGAGAGAATAGGCATAAGTATTGTGACATAATGTGTAATAACAGCCCATAATGCAATAAATATCGATATAAAAGCATGATGCAAAATGGACGTATCAACTCCCCCAAGCTTAGAACTCGCTTATCCTCAAGCGAAAGCCGAAATCGAAAAATATGTCCACATGTTTAGAGATAGAGGTGTCGATAAAAATAAAATACGAACATGAGGGCATCATGATCATTCTTAGAGCAACAACATATATATATATATATTGTCATATGATCTCTTATGCTAAAGTAACAATTCAATAACAATTTCAAGTATGAATCATAAACTTCATTGAGAACCAACAAACTCTAATCTCAGTCATTGAGGCAATCGCAATTTATCATAACATAGGAAAGAGTCAATATAAGAGCTTTTCAGCAAGTCCACATACTCAACCATCTTTTAGTCTTTCACAATTGCTAACACTCACGCAATATTTATGGGTATGAAGTTTTGATCGGACATAGAGAAAGATAGGGCCTTATAGTTTTGCCTCCCAACATTTTACCTCAAGGGTAATGTCAACAATAATAGTTCATGAAGACTCACATCCAATTAGCTATATATATATATCAGGATCTTTCCAACATATTGTGCTTGCCAAAGGATAAAATGTAAAAAAGGAAAGATGAAGATCACCATGACTCTTATGTAAGGTAGAAGATAAAAGTAAAAGATAGGCCCTTCGCAGAGGGAAGCAGAGGTTGTCATGCGCTTTTATGGTTGGATGCACAAAATATTAATGTGAAAGAACGTCACTTTATAATGCCACTTGTCATATGGACCTTTATTATGTAGTCCGTCGCTTTTATTTCTTCCATATCACAAGATCGTATGAAGCTTATTTTCTTCGCACTAATAAGTCATACCTATTTAGAGAGCAATTTTTATTGCTTGCACGAATGACAACTTACTTGAAGGATCTTACTCAATCCATAGGTAGATATGGTGGACTCTCATGGCAAAACTGGGTTTAGGGATATTTGGAAGCACAAGTAGTATCTCTACTTGGTTCAAAGAAATTGGCTAGCATGAGAGGGAAAGGCAAGCTCAACATGTTGGACGATCCATGACAATATAATTTATCTCAGATGTAAGAAAACATAACCCATTACGTTGTCTTCCTTGTCCAACGTCAACTCTTAGCATGTCATACTTTAATGAGTGCTCACAATCATAAAAGATGTCCAAGATAGTATATTTATATGTGAACCTCTCTTTCTTTATTAATTCCTATTCATTGCAACGATGACCAAAACTATGTTTGTAAACTCTCAACAACTTTTATTCATCATACTCTTTATATGTGAGCTCATTACTCTCCATAAGATCCATATGATCACTTTATTTATTTTTATGTCTTCTCTTTTATTTTATTCCCTCAAGATCATAGCAAAATCATCAAGCCCTTGACTCAACACTAATCTTTATTATATATAGCTCACGGACTCGATTACATAGAAGGATCATAAAGCAAAACTCACAACTAGATCATACTAAAACTTTATTCTACTAGATAAAGATATTATCAAAAGGATCAAACTATGAAAAACGGTAAAGATAAAATGTGTGATGGTGATACGATACCGGGGCACTCCCCCAAGCTTGGCAGTTCCCAAGGGGAGTGCCCATACCCGTGTGATTATGCCTCCTTCGGGGGTGGTGATGTGATATCCTTGGTGATGATGCCCTTCAGGATACGATTCTCTTCCTCGAGCTTATTGACTTGCTGCTTGAGGTTTATTATTTCTTTACGGAGCTTGCCAGTGATGGCTAAAGCTCCTTTCACCCAAGGATGTTGCATAGCTGCGGGAGAACAAGTAACACTCTTTTTCATATTTTCATAAGAAAGAAATCTGACATTGGAAGGGATGACCGAGTTTGGAATAGCTGAGCTCTGTAGTTCCCCCATCGTGATTCCTGCTCGGAAACGAGAAGTAACACTACAAAAAATGACACATCCGTGACATTTTGGGCCGAACGAATTTTTTTCTGTCATACATATGACACTTCTATGATGATAATTGTGACAAAACCCGGCATCATAATAGATGAGGTGGGCTCCTACTTCTATGACAAACAATCATGACAGAAAATGGGCTTTTCTTCCTGGGTGGGCCGGAGACGCAGCTGCATGACATTCTTTGGGCCGTCCATGACGGAAAAAATCATGGTAGAAGCGAGGGGGAGGAAAATTTCGGGGAGTTCCCGGTTACAGTGGGAGGTCGGGGGCCAAGCGATGCGCGTTTCTCTCGTACACATACGTGCGTGTGTGCGAGGCGTTGGATCTAACTGAACCCGAGCGAGGCGTTGGGCTCTAACTGAACCCGCGCGATTGCACTGCAGGCTACGCGCTACTGAACCCGAGCGATCGATCGATGGCTGTTAACTGAACCCGATCGAGCGATTCCTTCGCTACTGCTGCTAACTGAAGCCGATCGATGCTGCCTCTGGGATGAACAGTGAGCGTTGCGCGGGGGGGGGGGGGGGGGTTGGATGAACAGTGAGCGGTGGCGTTGCCTCTGGATGAACAGGACCCCATGGTGTGGTGGAGGGCTGGATGAACAGTAGACAGTGGAGGGGTGCCCGTGGAGGGGTGGTTGAACAGGACCCCGTGGTGTGGAGGGCTGGATGAACAGTAGACGGTGGAGGGGTGCCCGTGGAGGGGTAGTTGAACAGTAGCCGATGGAGTAGCATGTGGTGGAGGCTAGATGAACAGGAGCCCGTGGAGGCTGGAGGAGGTCGACGGTAGCCCGTGGAGGCTGGAGGAGGTCGACGGTGGAGATGAACAGTATCCCGTGGAGTCCTGTTTTGCGGTACGCCACACCCCTCCCAATGAATAGGACCCCCGTTTCGACCGTAGGGCTCCAACACAAGTCCGTTTCGTCTGCTTTGCGGTACGCCACACCCCTCCCGATCAATAGGACCCCCATTTCGACCGTAGGAGGTCCGTTTCATCGGTTTTGCGGTAGTCCACACCCCTCCCGATCAACAGGACCCCCGTTTCGACCGTAGGAGGTCCGTTTCCTCCGTTTTGTGGTACGCCAGACCCCTCCCGATCAACAGGACCCCGTTTTGAACGTAGGAGGTCTGTTTCCTCCGTTATGCGGTATGCCAGGCCTCGTTTCCATCGCCTGTTCCGTCCAAGCCCTCCCGATGAACACGACCACGCATTCCGTTCCGACAAAGCCGGTTGGCTCCCACGCGTTCCGTTGCCTCCCAATGAACATGACGCATTTCATTGCCTCCCCATGAACACGACGCATTCCGTTGCCTCCCCATGAACATGACGATGACACTGTTTCTTCATTCCGACCCAGCCATGTACACGAGCCCTGGCCGTACGTATGCGCGAGTAGGCGTTCGAGACCCTGCCCGTATGTACACATACGTGGCCGTATTTTCTTTCTTACACCCTGGCCGTTGGACGTACATGTACATGCTACATGCGCGCCTCTACTACGACACGTACGCGCCTCTACTACGACACGTGCGCGCCTCTACATCCACCAGTATATATGTACGTACACGTTCGCGACCAGAATGACAAATCTACGTACGCTTCGACCAGGTGGGTCCCGACTGTCAGGCACTTCCTTGCCTGCGAGGATGTAGCTGGTGGGTCCCAACAGTCAGGGGGCAAACCGTTTTTTTTGCCCGGACGCACTTCCTTTCATGCGAAGATGTAGCAGGTGGGTCCCAGCAGTCAGGGGCAAACGTTTTTTTGGGAAATACGGTGGCCCGTCCGGTGGGTCCCTGCTGTCAGGTGGAGGAATAATTATTTTGCATGTAATAAGGAGGCACTTCCTTGCTGCAGCCGTGGACCCAGCTGTCAGCCTCTCCACGTATAGTCCACGTCCGATGGAAGCCGTTCCTTGACCATGTTGACCACGCCGCGCCGAGAGCACCAGGGCGGTGGACGACGTCGAGGCCTAGGAAGGGGATGATGCGGAGTCGGGGAAGACGCGGCAGTGGATGCCCACACGTAGAGGAGTACGAGGGTTCACTGGTTCACTGCGGTGTGAGGCTGCCATTGCCGCAGAATAACAGGGGGTGTGGGTGAGTAGAGGGATGCCCTGGCCAGCGGTGGGAGTAGTAGGGGGCGGTGAGGCCTCCGCCGCATCGCAGCCAGCCATGGGAGACAGGAGCATGAGGCACGACCGGCGCTGGTTTGGGCGACTGGAGCAAGAAGACCAGAGGTTGAAGAAGCACTACGGCCGTTGGATGGACATCATACGGTCACTGGAGCTAGAATCATGCATATTGACTAAGTTGACAAAGCCCTCCGTCCCCGTCAACTTAGTAGGTCCACAAGTCAGCCTGCCACTATACTAGGTCCCAGCTAACAAGGGGAGTATTCAATTTTTGTGCATAATAAGGAGGCACTTCCTTGCGTGCGAAGATATAGCTGGTGGGTCTGAGCTGTCAGCGGCGGTAACGTTTTTTTCGCAAAATACAGTGGCCCTTTCGGTGGGTCCCTGATGTTAGGTGGAGGAATCATTATTTTGCGTGTAATAAGGAGGCATTTCCTTGCGTGCGGCCGTGGACCCAGCTGTCGGCCTCTCCACGTACAGTCCACTTCAGATGCATGTCGGTCGTTGACCACGTTGACCAGGCCGCGCCGAGAGCACTAGGGCGATGGACGACGGTGAGGCCTAGGAAGGGAATGACATGGAGGCAGGGAAGACTCGGCAGTTGTTTCCCACGCGGAGGGGAGTACGACTGTACGAGGGTTTACTGGTTCGTCTGCCGTCGCCGGAGAATAACAGCAGGTGTGGGTGAGTAGAGGGATGGCTAGGCCAGCGATGGGAGTACGTTGGGGCGGTGAGGCCTGCGCGGCAGCACAGCCGACCACGGGGAGGAGGGAGCAGGCAGTCCCGCCGACGCTTGTTTGAGGCGCTGGAGCAGGAAGAGCAGAGATTGAAGAAGCACGACGGCCGTTCGATGGACATCCAACAGTCACTGCTTGTGCGTCAACCTTTTTTTAGGAAAGCCTCTAATCTGTGGAAAATAGCATACAGCCCATCTGCCATTATTTCTAATAATTTACAGCCCATTTGCTAATTCTTAAGGTTTTTTGGAGCCCATATTCTTTTTGTTAGCATTACAGCACATATTGTGGCCACGGTTAAAAAAATACACGAAAATTTGCATATTTTGGTGCGGTCCGAACTGTTTTTAATCCCAAAATTTCGACTCATATTCAAACTGATTTTAAAAATAAATGTATATCAATATAAAATCCAACAAATTCTCCACGCATAAAAATTAATGTAATTTAAAATCTCGAAATGAAAAAAAGATATTTGAAACTAATTGCCGGTTTGATGTGTTTTAAAAATGTACAACCCATTTCTCATTACTGATAGGCCATTTTCTCGGCCAGCCAAATGAAGCTCTCCTCATCTTGAAAGATTTGGAGCGCAACAGGCCCGACAAAGCGACTTACTTGGAAAATCACAAAAAAAAACTGGGCTGTGGCCGTGGACCCAGCTGTCAGCCTCTCCACGTACAGTACTCTTCCGATGGAAGTTGGTCGTTGACCACATTGACCACGCCGCACCGAGAGCACCAAGGCGGTGGACGATGGCGAGGCCTAAGAAGGGGACGATGCGGAGCCGGGGAAGACGCGGCAGTGGATGCCCACGCGAAGAGGAGTACGAGGGTTCACTAGTTCGGCTGCGGCGTGAGGCTGCCGTCGCCGCAGAATAACAGGGGGTGTGGGTGAGTAGAGGGATACCCTGGGCTAGCGGTGGGAGTAGTAGGGGGCGGTGAGGCCTCCGCGGCATCACAGCCAGCCACGAGAGGCAGGAGCACGCAGCACGACCGGCGCTACTTTGGGCGGCTGGAGCAAGAAGACGAGAAATTGAAGAAGAATGCCGGCCGTTGGATGTAAATCCAACGCCTTCTTAGGCTTTGACCTACTGGCCCACATGTCAGCCAATCCATTTGTTTTTTTAGTCCATCTGGTGGGCTGGGTGAAACAATGATGTAGCATCTATGCAGCCCGTTTAAATCTCATTTGCATTTTTCTCGAAATCCGCGGACTTGTTGGGCTGGGTGAAAATATCATGTTGGGCTAGACGGAGAAATGTTATAAAAACATAAACACATGATTGCACGTCAGTAAAATCTTTGCAAGCTTATGTACGCAATCACTAGGAGTTAACTTGCCAAGTTATATATAAACAATTATTATTATTATTATTTTGTAAGAACTTTCAACTTACGAAATAAAATATCATTTTAATTTGATGAGTTAATAGTACGTGGGGTATTATTATTTTTTAGGCTAGACGTGGGACAGTTGAGTTGGTTCTAGGGGAAAGTACTGGGAGAAAACTCAGTTTACATCGAAAAAGAAAGTGGGAGAAAATTCAGAGACCTGCTGGGTCCACCTGAGGAGGGGAATATGTTGGGAGGAAGGAGATTCAAAGCACGGCAGCCGAGTGAACTAGTTTTTTGTAACGCCCCGAGACCGATGTGCCAGGTGTCCTCCAGTTATTCTCTGTTGTTGCCTTGTCTTTGCTCGCGTGTCATGCATTTCATATCATGTCATCATTTGCATTGCATCTTCATGTTTTCAAAACTTGCATCCGTCCCGGTCTCCTCGTTCCTTCTGTTGTCCGTTCTGAGCCCAGACACACTTGCACGCGCCCGAGGCATGTTCGAAATAGTATTTTATAAGTGGCTAGAAAATGTTCTCGGAATGGGATGAAAGTTCGCGTGTGGTCTTTTTATAGTGTAGATAGACTGTCTGTCAAGTTTCATCGCATTCGGAGTTCGTTTGTCAGCCCAACCGTTAAACTATAGCGGCATTATAGTCGGTCTAACGTCGGACGTTTTCGGTCTCCAAAAACTGTTGCCGGGCTTTCCCTCTCTTTCCTCTCTAGACCGTCTACACAGCCCACTACCTACCGTCAGGTCCAACCTAACCTCTCTTGTCAGCCCGCGGCCCTCCTCGCGCGTGTCCGAAAGCTGCCCCGGACCCGAACCGGACTTTCGTCACTGTTGTGTCCAGATCATCCCCAAACATCTACAAAACGTCTCCGTTTTGTTAATTGGACTCCCTAGCTATTTTATTCGCGACCGTCCGATTAAGATCGGAGGGACCTAATGCCCCTAAACTAAGCCTTTTTGCTATATATAGATCAAACTCTAGCCTAACCCTAAAATCTAGGAGATGTGTCCCGTCGCCCGCCGCCGCTTTCCAAATCCCCCTCGGGATCTTCCCCTGCCAATCCACCCAACCAGCGCCCGAGCCTCCACCTCTCGATCCTCTCCAGATCCATCCACCAACCAGCGCGCCTCCTACCCCGAGCTCCTTTTGTGCTCCTCCCATGGCGCCCTCGTCCTGAGCACCTTGACCCCTCCGCTACGTCCTCGCCAACCGTTGGGGCAGGCCAATAGCTCCACCACGCCCGCCCCATCAGTCCTTCCTTCACCTGCCTCCTTCTGCTTTCTCCTCTGCTCCTCACTTCCCCTCTCTGTCCCTCACAGGAACACCCAGCCGGAGCCCCTGCAACCTCACGCCGCGAGCTCCTCGACGCCGGCGTGCCCCATCTCGGCCCAGAGCCGGTGGACCTCGAGTCCCTTGACCGGTTCCCTCCTACCTCGTCGCCGGACCCACGGCATGGCCGCCGCCATGTTCATCGGGACGCCGCTGCTTCCCATCGCCCGGATTGAGATGCTCCAGCCGCGCCAAGTCTGTCTCCAGCTGCGCCAAGTCCGTCTCCAGCTGCGCCAAGTCCGTCTCCAGCTGCGCCAAGTCCGTCTCCAGCTGCGCCAAGTCCGTCTCCAGCCGCGCCAGAGCCGCTCCTTCTCCTGCCCCGCGAGCCTGCCAGCAGCCGCCGCCGTTGTCTCTGCCTTGCGCCGCCTCCTCTGTTCTACTCTTGTTCGAGCGGGGAGCACGAGCACTGGTGCGTATGGGCTGCCCCCTTCGCATCGCCTCAAGGCCCAGTTCACCCCGGTCCAGATCCGCAGCGCCAGTCAGGCCGATGTGAGACGCCCTCCAGATCCCCTCTTCCTGTTGGGCCAACAGGATTTGGCCCAGTATCTATTTCTTTGAGGCTCTACGAATTTAGCTATTATCCCAGGTTCTGCTGTTTTACAGAAAAGGCCTTGTGGATCATGCATATAATAACTCACAATTGGTGCATCGGATTAAAATGAATTTATATGAAACTTGTTTAGAATTTTGTCTAGTTTAATAATATGCAACTTCATCTATGTTTAAAATGTTTAAGATGTTGTTTGTTTAAATTTGCTTAAATAACTTGCTAAAATGCTTTAATTCATAACTAAATAACCGTAACTCGGAATTTAATAAACTTTATATGCAAATGGGGTAGAATTTTGCCTAGTTTAACATGGTGGCATCATCTTGCATGTTTAATAACTATAAAATATGGTTTAGGACAGAACAGTACCACAACCAAATTATGCACATGAGGATTCTTCCGGACTTGTTGTTTTGTTGTTCCGGCCTCATTTAAACTTGCTTAGATAGGTAGTTTTCTTTTGCTTCACCCTCTTGCCATGCTTAAAAACATTTAATATTGTTGGGTACATAAAAGAGATTGAACTAAATAACTTGAATGTGATTTCGTCAATATGCAACGGAGTTGCATACTGAGCTCCACTTAATTTGTAGGACTGTTTGTGCACTTTGCCATTCCATGCTTCATTAAACCGGACATGCATCATACTTGGTTGTGCATCATGCCATGCTTATGTCATGGTTGTTTGCTATGTTGTTTGCTTCTTTCTGGTGTGCTTCTTCGGGTTGGTTCTGATAACGTCGTGTTTGTAAGGATCCGTTCGACTACATCCATTTGTCATCTTCATGGACTCGTTCTTCTTCCTTGCGGGATCTCAGGCAAGATGACCATACCCTCGAAATCACTTCTATCTTTGATTGCTAGTTGCTCGCTCTTTTGCTATGCCTATGCTGCGATACCTACCACTTGCTTATCATGCCCCCATATTGTTAAGCCAAGCCTCTAACCCACCTTGTCCTAGCTAACTGTTCTTTGGCTATGTTACCGCTTGCTCAACCCTTATTATAGCGTTGTTAGTTGCAGGTGAAGATTGGAACATGTTCTCTGTTGGAACATGGATATTTTGTTGGGATATCACAATATCTCTTATTTAATTAATGCATCTATATACTTGGTAAAGGGTGGAAGGCTCGGCCTTATGCCTGGTGTTTTGTTCCACTCTTGCCGCCCTAGTTTCCGTCATATCGGCGTTATGTTCCCGGATTTTGCGTTCCTTACGCGGTTGGGCTATAATGGGAACCCCTTGACAGTTCGCCTTGAATAAAACTCCTCCAGCAATGCCCAACCTTGGTTTTACCATTTGCCACCTAGCATTTTCTTTCCCTTGGGTTCTGCAGACTCAAGGGTCATCATTATTTTAACCCCCCCTCGGGCCAGTGCTCCTCTGAGTGTTGGTCCAACCTGTCAGCCGCCGGTGGCCACCAGGGGCAACTCTGGGCTGGCCTACCGGAAGTTTGGACAATCTGAGTATGCCCTGAGAACGAGATATGTGCAGCTCCTATCGGGATTTGTCAGCACATTCGGGCGGTGTTGCTGGACTTCTTTTACCATTGTCGAGGATGTCTTGTAACCTGGATGCCGAGTCCGATCGGATTATCTTGGGAGAAGGAATATCCTTCGTTGACCGTGAGAGCTTGTGATGGGCTAAGTGGGGACACCCCTGCAGGGTTTTGAACTTTCGAAAGCCGTGCTCGCGGTTATGGGCAGATGGGAATTTGTTAATGTCCGGTTGTAGAAAACTTGAAGTTGATCTTAATTAAGATACATCAACCGCGTGTGTAACCGTGATGGTCTCTTCTCGGCGGAGTCCGGGAAGTGAACACGATGCTGGAGTTATGCTTGACGTAGGTTGTTCTAGGATCACTTCTTGATCATAGTTTTATCGATCGTGCCTTGCCTTCTCTTCTCGCTCTCTTTTGCGTATGTTATCCACCATATATGCTAGTCGCTTGCTGCAGCTCCACATCATACCTTTACCTTTCCCATAAGCTTAAATAGCTTGATCGCGAGGGTGTAAGATTGCTGAGTCCCCATGACTCATAGATACTCCAAAACCAGTTTGCAGGTGCCGATATTACCGAGAAGGTGACGCAACCAAGCTCAAGGAGGAGCTCGATGAAGATCTTGTCCTTTATGTTGTTTCATTCTAGTCGATCAGTAGTGGAGCCCAGTTGGGGTCGATCAGGGATCTGTGTAGCTTTTGGGATAGTCTTCTTTTATTTTGGCTCCGTAGTCGGGCCCTGATTGCATTTGGATGATGTAATGCTTTATTCATGTATTTGTGTGAAGTGGCGATTGTAAGCCAACTATGTATCTCTTTCCCTTATGTATTACATGGGTTGTGTGAATTTTACCTCACTTGCGACATTGCTTTCAATGCGGTTATGCCTCTAAGTCGTGCTTCGACACGTGGGAGATATAGCCGCATCGAGGGCGTTACAAGTTGGTATCAGAGCCTTCCCCGACCTTAGGAGCCCCCCTGCTTGATCGAATTAGCTGACGTTGTTGAGTCTAGAAAAAAAGTTTTGAGTCATTTAGGATTATATATATCGGAGAGTTTAGGAATTCTTTTTACTCCCCAGTCCCTTCGTCGCTCTGGTGAGACATCCTGACGTAGAGTTTTGACTCTTCTCTTCTCAAATTTCACTAATTTTTTTAGGATCACGCGAGTATCTTGGAATCGTTCCGATGGATTTGTGACGAGAACATTGTTCTTGGTGCCTCCTGACATTTAGGGGTTGTGGCAGTGTCCCGGGGAGTTGAGCTCCGAGGTGTTGTCGTCACAATTTTATCGTTGCAGTTCTGGAATACCTGAGTTTAGTTTCACCGACATCGAAAATCTCTTTTATGCAGTTGTTGGTGAGATAACCTCGACGCCACCCAGTACTGGGGCGGGAGTTCGGGAGTATTGCCATAACTCGTATAACGGATGCTTTTCGAAGGTTGAGGTAGACGATTTCCGAAGGTTTCTTGGTTATGTGTTGAAGGATGGATACAGCTGGATGTAGGATTTGCTAGATTTGGGTGAGATATTATGCTTCCCCTGTATCCCCAACACCTGATTGCATAACCGGAAAATTTCAGGAGTTTATAAGTGGGAATTCAAGTAGCTCCTAGGATATCTTTCCGATAGATGTATGATACGAAATTGGGGTTCGACGTCTAGTGGTCCACCTATTCACGGTCGGTTTTACAGTGGTCTCGTTGTGTCTTAAAGAGTCCTTGGCTATGCCAACTCGGGGACGCTTCGTATGTCATGTGCACTGCCTTGTACATGATGGTGCTGTACGATCGAGCCCGTGTAGGCCCCACCACGAAAACTTCGGACGAAATCTCTATCATATGTTTGTTCTGGCTTTTTCTGCAAGCCAATCCTTTGTTTTGTTTTCAGTTGTGGTATTCGAGTTGCTTCGAAGTCAAATGTTGATTCCATCCCTTATCTAAGTGGTGTTTTCATATTCCTATGTGAATACTAATCCTTCTTGATCATCGAGATTGTCTTGCCAATCCTTTTCAACCGGTGTGTCTCTCTTCAAGTGGATCCGATCACTTCAACATTCGCAAGATCAATTATCAGTTCTTCTCAACGGTGTTTGTTTCATCCATACCAAGTTGTCTTTGTTTTCCCACCCTCCCACCCTTTTTATTCAAGGACTCGGATTTCTTTATCAAGTATCCATCTTATGGATGTGAAGTCTCTTCTTTCTTTCCTTTCAATGTTCTTACCCGGTGATTTTCATGAAGGTCCTAAAGGAACCTCAAGTTCATCATCCTTCATTCTTTTTCTTCTCCGGTGGAACCAATTTAAGCTTTCGGTGTTGATCATATTCTTTTCCGTATTTCAATGCTTTCTCACGCCGGTGCAAATTCTTAATTGTTCACCTCTCGCTATTAATTGTTCTGTAGTGGTCATAATATCTAGAAGATTCGTGTTTCCACTCTGCTTTCATTCAAACTCTTTCGAGGATGTTATCTCTTTCAAGTCATTTAATTCAACCGATGCAATATCTTTCAAGTAATTATTTCAATGGTGTTTCTTTTGAGTGGGTCCTCACCCACAGGTATTTTCCCAGGATCTTACCTGACTCTTCTAATTTTTCCGGAGCTATCCTAAATTCATTTCAAAGATTGGCGTAAGAATGTATTATCATCAGTCTTATGTTTTTCTCCAAGATCTGTCGAATTCTTTTCATCGTTGGCTCAACCTCTTAGTTTTGATTCTTCCGGAGTGTCTAAATAATTCACGATGGTGTTTCTCGTCGTAATTCTCAGATTTTGAAGACCGAAGAAGAATTTTCTCTCAATCTTGTCCATTCTCTCGATGATTCGTGATTCTAGTTTGTTGCCATCCTCTCATAATTGTTTTCAATTGTGAAAATTCTTTTCACCCATCCGAAGCAACTCAAGATTCTTCTCAGTTTGTTATCCGGAGTCCATCAATTCTGGATTATTCATGTCAGCTTCCAGTTATCATTCTCAAATCTTACCGGTGCATCATTCAAATATTCTCTAATCAATTCTTGATCTCTTCATTCTCATGTATCTAAATCCTAGCAAACATTTTCGTTCACTTACTAATTCTTCCCGGTGTTTCTTTATCTTTTCTTCGTTGTTTTAATTCTTACAGTGGTTCGTGCAAGATTCCTCTTCTTTCGTTATCTTATCAATTTATTCATTGTTCCAATCCTACCGGTGGTTCATTGAAGATGTTCTCAAGTTTGCGCTATATCTCGCTTAATCCTTTCTACGAGAATAAGTAGTATGCCTATTCCATTGCTTGTCATCAATTTGAATTGGTGAAGGATATGCATAATGTAATTATTATTGTTGTTTCTTCCAAGTGATTCAATTCCTTATTCTGGAGGTTCATTGAAAAATTCTTGGTTTCTTTTGCTCATCTTTCTTTTCCGGGATACCAAGTTTTCCACTTTGTCTTGTCGCGAAGCTCCATTTAAATCATCGCAAGGCTTCACCTTGTGTTTTTCAACTCCTCGTTTTTTTCTCGTTATCCTTTTGTTACCGGAGTTCTTCATGAAGGTTCTACATGATGGTTCATCAAGGATTTAATTCCTTCTCGAAGTGTTCATCGAGATTCTTTTCTAAGGAGCTTAAGTTTCTTCATCTTGCAATCCGAGTGCAATTCTTTCTTCCATATCATTGGAGGTGGTATTATGTCATTCTTGATAATTTGAGTTCATGTTTCATGATTCACATGTTGTTAAGAATGAGTTACTTTAAATCCATCAATCTCTTCTTTGGAGTTATCTTGGGTGATAGTTCACCTAAAGCCTTCCCTAAGGATTGTTGCTGTTTATGGTGCTCATAAATGACCCAAGTTCTTCTTTTATCCTTCCGGTGAATAAGTTTCTCGTCTTCTTGTTCATATAAATCCAATCTTTTCCGTGAGTGGCAAGTTGTCACCTCATAATGTTGATATGCCTTCTATAAGCCCACTTCAAGCTTGTCCTTCCGTTGTTGGTGTTCCAACAATTCCGTTCGACCTTTCTGCTAAAGATGCCTTTTCTAACTCTTTTGTGTCAGAAGTTGGTTTTTTTCTTCTCCATTCTCCTATTTCAATTATCTATCTTCTATTCTTTTGTTCCGGAGGCATTGTCATGTTGCTATTTTCAACCCCATCATCTCTATCAGGAGTGTTGTGTCCTCTGCTCAAATTCTTTTCATCTTATAAAGTTTCTTATCATTTTTTTTTCAACCGGAGTGTTGCCCGAATTTGGTCTTCCTTGATCCCCTTCCCTACCAGAGTGTTTTCAACTTTGTTCATCTCCGTTGTCTTTCTTTTCTAAAAATGGCTCAACCTTTCAAGGTTCTTTGGTTTCACTCATTGGTCAAAGAAGCAACTTAGTTTTACCTCTTCTCTTTCTTTTCCGTTTTCCCTCCGGTGCCATTCTAGATCTCGGGACGAGATCCTCTTGTAGTGGTGGAGTGTTGTAACGCCCCGAGACCAATGTGCCAGGTGTCCTCCAGTTATTCGCTATTGTTGCCTTGTCTTTGCTCGCATGTCATGCATTTCATATCATGTCATCATGTGCATTGCATCTTCATGTTTTCAAAACTTGCATCCGTCCCGGTCTCCTCGTTCCTTCCGTTGTCCGTTCTGAGCCTAGACACACTTGCACGCGCCCGAGGCATGTCCGAAATAGTATTTTATAAGTGGCCGGAAAATGTTCTCATAATGGGATGAAAGTTGGCATGTGGTTTTTTATAGTGTAGATAGACCGTCTGTCAAGTTTCATCGCATTCGGAGTTCGTTTGTCAGCCCAACCGTTAAACTATAGCGGCATTATAGTCGGTCTAACGTCAGACGTTTTCGGTCTCCGAAAACTGTTGCCGGGCTTTCCCTCTCTTTCCTCTCTAGACCGTCTACACAGCCCACTACCTACCGTCAGGTCCAACCTAACCTCTCTTGTCAGCCTGCGGCCCTCCTCGCGCGTGTCCGAAAGCTGCCCCGGACCCGAACCGGACTTTCGTCACTGTTGTGTCCAGATCATCCCCAAACATGTACAAAACGTCTCCGTTTTGTTAATTGGACTCCCTAGCTATTTTATTCGCGACCGTCCGATTAAGATCGGAGGGACCTAATGCCCCTAAACTTAGCCTTTTTGCTATATATAGATCAAACTCTAGTCTAACCCTACAATCTAGGAGATGTGTCCCGTCGCCCGCCGCCGCTTTCCAAATCCCCCTCGGGATCTTCCCCTGCCGATCCACCCAACTAGCACCCGAGCCTGCACCTCTCGATCCTCTCCAGATCCATCCACCAACCAGCGCGCCTCCTACCCCGAGCTCCTCTTGTGCTCGTCCCATGGCGCCCTCGTCCCGAGCACCTTGACCCCTCCGCTACGTCCTCGCGACCCGTTGGGGATGGCCAATAGCTCCACCACGCCCGCCCCATCTCTCCTTCCTTCACCTGCCTCCTTTTGCTTTCTCCTCTGCTCCTCACTTCCCCTCTCTGTCCCTCACGGGAACACCCAGCCGGAGCCCCTGCAACCTCACGCCACGAGCTCCTCGACGCCGGCGTGCCCCATCTCGGCCCAGAGCCGGTGGACCTCGAGTCCCTGGACCGGTTCCCTCCTACCTCGTTGCCGGACCCATGGCATGGCCGCCACCATGTTCATCAGGACGCCGCTGCTTCCCATCGCCCGGATCGAGACGCTCCAGCCGTGCCAAGTCCGTCTCCAGCTGCGCCAAGTCCGTCTCCAGCCGCGCCGGAGCCGCTCCTTCTCCCGCCCCGCGAGCCTGCCAGCAGCCGCCGCTATTGTCTCTGCCTTGCGCCGCCTCTTCTGTTCTACTCTTGTTCGAGCGAGGAGCACGAGCGCTGGTGCGTATGGGCTGCCCCGTTCGCATCGCCTCAAGGCCCAGTTCACCCCAGTCCAGATCCGCAGCGCCAGTCGGGCCGATGTGAGCCGCCCTCCAAATCCCCTCTTCCTATTGGGCCAACAGGATTTGGCCCAGTATCTATTTTTTTAGGCTCTGCGAATTTAGCTATTATCCCAGGTTCTGCTGTTTTACAGAAAAGCCCTTGTGGATCATGCATATAATAACTCATAATTGGTGCATCGGATTAAAATGAATTTTATATGAAACTTGTTTAGAATTTTGTCTAGTTTAATAATATGCAAATTTCATCTATGTTTAAAATGTTTAAGATGTTGTTTGTTTAAATTTTCTTAAATAACTTGCTAAAATGCTTTAATTCATAACTAAATAACCGTAACTCGGAATTTAATAAACTTTATATGCAAATGGGGTAGAATTTTGCCTAGTTTAACATGGTGGCATCATCTTGCATGTTTAATAACTATAAAATATGGTTTAGGAAATAACAGTACCACAACCAAATTATGCACATGTGGATTCTTCTGGACTTGTTGTTTTGTTGTTCCGGCCTCATTTAAACTTGCCTAGATAGGTAGTTTTCTTTTGCTTCACCCTCTTGCCATGCTTAACAACATTTAATATTGTTGGGTACATAAAAGAGATCAAACTAAATAACTTGAATGTGGTTTCGTCAATATGCAACGGAGTTGCATACTGAGCTCCACTTAATTTGTAGGACTATTTGTGCACTTTGCCATGCCATGCTTCATTAAACCGGACATGCATCATACTTGGTTGTGCATCATGTCATGCTTATGTCGTGGTTGTTTACTATGTTGTTTGCTTCTTTTTGGTGTGCTTCTTCGGGTTGGTTCCGATAACGTCGTGTTTGTAAGGATCGGTTCGACTACATCCGTTTGTGATCTTCATGGACTCGTTCTTCTTCCTTGCGGGATCTCAGGCAAGATCACCATACCCTCGAAATCACTTCTATCTTTGCTTGCTAGTTGCTCGCTCTTTTGCTATGCCTATGCTTCGATACCTACCACTTGATTATCATGCCCCCATATTGTTAAGCCAAGCCTCTAACCCACGTTGTCCTAGCAAACCGTTGTTTGGCTATGTTACCGCTTGCTCAGCCCTTCTTATAGCATTGTTAGTTACAGGTGAAGATTGGAACTTGTTCTATGTTGGAACATGGATATTTTGTTGGGATATCACAATATCTCTTATTTAATTAATGCATCTATATACTTGGTAAAGGTTGGAAGGCTCGGCCTTATGCCTGGTGTTTTGTTCCACTCTTGCCACCCTAGTTTCCGTCATATCGGCGTTATGTTCCCAGATTTTGTGTTCCTTATGCGGTTGGGCTATAATGGGAACCCCTTGATAGTTCGCCTTGAATAAAACTCCTCCAGCAATGCCCAACCTTGGTTTTACCATTTGCCACCTAGCATTTTCTTTCCCTTGGGTTCTGCAGACTCAAGGGTCATCATTATTTTAACCCCCCCTCGGGCCAGTGCTCCTCTGAGTGTTGGTCCAACCTGTCAGCCGCCGGTGGCCACCAGGGGCAACTCTGGGCTGGCCTACCGGAAGTTTGGACAATCTGAGTATGCCCTGAGAACGAGATATGTGCAGCTCCTATCGGGATTTGTCGGCACATTCGGGCGGTGTTGCTGGACTTCTTTTACCATTGTCGAGGATGTCTTGTAACCTGGATGCTGAGTCCGATCGGATTATCTTGGGAGAAGGAATATCCTTCGTTGACCGTGAGAGCTTGTGATGGGCTAAGTGGGGACACCCCTGCAGGGTTTTGAACTTTCGAAAGCCGTGCCCACAGTTATGGGCAGATGGGAATTTGTTAATGTCCGGTTGTAGAAAACCTGAAGTTGATCTTAATTAAAATACATCAACCGCGTGTGTAACCGTGATGGTCTCTTCTCGGCGGAGTTCGGGAAGTGAACACGGTGTTGGAGTTATGCTTGACGTAGGTTGTTCTGGGATCACTTCTTGATCATAGTTTTATTGATCGTGCCTTGCCTTCTCTTGTTGCTCTCTTTTGCGTATGTTATCCACCATATATGCTAGTAGCTTGCTGCAGCTCCACATCATACCTTTACCTTTCCCATAAGCTTAAATAGTCTTGATCGCGAGGGTGTAAGATTGATGTGTCCCCGTGACTCACAGATACTCCAAAACCAGTTTGCAGGTGCCGATATTACCGAGCAGGTGACTTAACCAAGCTCAAGGAGGAGCTCGATGAAGATCTTGTCCTTTATGTTGTTTTGTTCTAGTCGATCAGTAGTGGAGCCCAGTTGGGGTCGATCGGGGATCTGTGTAGCTTTTGGGTTAGTCTTATTTTATTTTGGCTCCGTAGTCGGTCCCTGATTGCATTTGGATGATGTAATGCTTTATTCATGTATTTGTGTGAAGTGGCAATTGTAAGCCAACTATGTATCTCTTTCCCTTATGTATTACATGGGTTTTGTGAAGATTACCTCACTTGCGACATTGCTTTCAATGCGGTTATGCCTCTAAGTCGTGCTTCGACACGTGGGAGATATAGACGCATCGAGGGCGTTACATTTTTTTATGGACAAGTGAACTAGTTTACATACATAAGCAAATAGCCACTAAAAAAGGAATCAGGTTAATGGGTTCTTAAAAGAAATATTTTGGACAAAACAGATAATTACGACACATAGGCTAATGCATGAAACACTCAGATGATAAAGATGCTTATAAACAGATAAAGTACAACATCTAGATCTTCCTGGCACGCTTGATCATGACGCTGCAGCTGTCCGTGTACTCGTCGGTTACGGGAAGCATACACGCCCTCATGTCCAAGATCTGCCTGTACATGTCATAGCATGCGTATGCGTCCTTGGCCGCGTAGGTTATGTAGGCTAGATTCAGAGGTACCTCCCACGTGTTCAGGTCGTCTTCTTTCATGTTGGCGTATCAGGGGGCGATGATGGTCTCAGCGAGGTCAACCACGGAGTCCTTCTCCTTCCCGTTGCTGATGATCTTGTATTGCTTCTGGATGTCGACAAGCTTGTTGCACCAGATGGCCGAATCATCGCGTTCTTCCTTCTCTCCACCGTAGCGAAGGTGCAGTCGGCGCTGCCGATGAAACGGGCGAATGCTCCAGAACCTGGTGCAGCCATAGGACTGAGGCGAGGCAGATCTTCACCGAGTCCGTATCATTGGTGTACATCACATTCAACTTCATGCAGCCATAGGACTAAATGGCGAACTCAAAGGGGAACTCCTTGCTGAAGTCCATATCCAGCAGGCTCACCCCTCGGATCGCCATTGGAGTCTCTTTGAGTGAACGAGTGTGTAGGCGGCGGCAGCAGTTCGTTTTTCAGCTCTTGGGGAACTGGATTGAACAGTAAGCTGAGTGTGTACAGGCGAGAACAGTTACTACCCCTCCCTCGTCCGCTGCACGCCCCGCAGAAGATGCACCCTCGCCACACGTCAGTTCACGATCGGGTCTGTATTGATACTGTAATAACAGGAGTTAGTGGTCACTTTACTTAAATTTAACTAGCTTTAATAGAAATTTATACTTAAAACAAGCAATGCATTCGCTCGTTCCATCAGTGCCACAGGATCAACATGCACAACAATTAGAATTATTGTTCTCAGGACGCACACGATCAACACATTTGTCGCACTTTCACAAATTTAATACTACCAAGTTTGAACTGTTTGTTATGGTTGTTGACCTCTGCATCATCATGCCGTGTTTCCCATCTTGCAAGATTCAGAACCAACAAATAAGATCCAAATAATAAGTACAACAAAGATGCCCACACATCTCATTGATTCCCAGCTTGCAAGATTCAGAACCAACAAATAGGATCCAAATAATAAGTACAACAAACATGCCTACACATCTCATTGATTTCCAGCTCGCAAGATTCAGAACCAACAAATAAGATTCAAATAATAAGTACAACAAAGATGCCTACACATCTCACTGATTCCCAGCTTGCAAGATTCAGAACCAACCCATTAGAGCCTTTTGATAAAGTGAATATCGGGATTAAATCCATCTTGGCTAGCCATGTCATACAATCGAAGAACTTGGCGAATGCTCTTGACCGTCACAACATTTGTAGTTGAGTATTCCTGTTTGCACAGCATGTTTGCACATCACAAACAAGGAGACGGGATAGCATGATTTCGCTTTAATCGTGGCCTCCTTGAACTCAACCTCCAGCCCTACTTGGATGAGGTCTGCCTGGAGTTCCATGATTCAATTCATGCGCCTTTTTCTGCAGTTCACCTAAAATGAAGCAAAGATTGCATCATTCAGCTAGCAAGAAGTACTTGCTCTTGTGAGATGGCAGGTTCTTCTTTAGTAGTTGCACTAAAATTGAGGAACATTAAGGTTGGCTGTCCGGCTCATGTAAGGTGCAACTATAATTTTCTTATCCTTTTGTGCAGTTCCACTAAAATAAAGTGCCATTGTGGTGACAGTGACGGCTCCATCTTGCCAAGGCTAATAAAATGTTGCACGAGATTACCAGCAGAACTTGACAGAGATTTTGGAAACTCCAATCACCATTTTGTGCAGTTCCACCAAAATTGAGAGATGTTGCCCATGTGACATTTTAGTCAAACTGCAGAAGACACTCATTCCAAAAAAAGTGTTTTGTGCAGTTCACCAAAAGGTCACAATAGCAACAAGGTGAAATGGATATCCCTATGTGCACAAAAAGATAGAAAGTAAACAGTTGTTGGTCAATAAGAATATACGAAACATATAAAAAATGAAAAGAAGCATCTTAATTATGTTCATGGCAATCACGCAAGGACAGTAGAAATTTTAAAACGTCAGCAATGCTTCATGTTACCAGAAGCATTACGATCAACAATGAGATTCCTCAAATATGGGATTACTTTAATGGTCGCATTGCTTGTTTATCAGACACAGTAAATCAACAGCAGCTAAAGAGTTGGTTTAAGGGCATGGGACCATGGGGACACCAGGACACTCAACAGCGTAAATGAGCAACTTACTTATCATACTAGGGAAAACAGCAGGAGTGCCATTTGTAGCATAGTTTAATTGCATCTTATCATTCGAGGCATTAGATTAACAATAACACTGGTTAGACATGTCCCTAAGGTAACAGTGTGATCGCTTCATTTTACATGCGCCCTTACATTAACAACAACAGAAGGTTGGTATAAGGACATGCGACAGTGGACGCATCAGCATAATGTACCTACAAGGAGTGAGAGAGTCCTGGATTAGGGGGTCTCCGGATAGCCGGACTATATCCTTTGACCGGACTGTTGGACTATGAAGATACAAGATTGAAGACTTCGTCTTGTGTCCGGATGGGACTCAACTTGGTGTGGAAGGCAAGCTAGGAAGTACGGATATGGATATCTCCTCCTTTGTAACTGACCTTGTGTAACCCTAACCCCTTCCGGTGTCTATATAAACCGGAGGGTTTTAGTCCGTAGGACAACAGACAATCATACCATAGGCTAGCTTCTAGGGTTTAGCCTCTCCGATCTCGTGGTAGATCAACTCTTGTAATACCCATATCATCAAGAATATATCAAGCAGGACATAGGGTTTTACCTCCATCAAGAGGGCCCGAACCCTGGGTAAAACATCGTGTCCCCTGCCTCCTGTTACCATCCGCCTTAGACGCACAGTTCGGGACCCCCTACCCGAGAACCGCCGGTTTTGACACCGACATTGGTGCTTTCATTGAGAGTTCCTCTGTGTCGTCGCCGTTAGGCTTGATGGCTCCTACTATCATCGATAGCGATGCAGTCCAGGGTGAGACTTTTCTCCCCGGATAGATCTTTGTGTTCAGCGGCTTCGCACTGCGGGCCAACTCGCTTGGACATCTGGAGAAGATCGAAAGTTACGCCCTTGGCCACCAGGTCAGGTTTGGAAGCTTAAACTACACGGCTGACATCCGCGGAGACTTGATCTTCGACGGATTCGAGCCCCTGCCTTGTGCGCCACGCGGTCACGATGAGTATGCTTTAGCTCTACCATCGGACAGTGTTCAAGAAATCGCACCGGTAGCCGCTCCGACCCTTAATTTGGAGCCAGTTGCGCCATCCATGAACCGGTGGATAGACCCCGCCACGGAGGCCGTATCCTCGGCGGCGATCGAGTCGAATATCGACCTTACCCTTCATGAGAGCCGTGTTGCCAAACTGTCGGATCCTTCTCCGGCCACGGACTCCGAACCGCCTGCGCCCGTTCCTGTCGAATCCGATTGGGCGCCGATCATGGAGTTTACCTCTGTGGATATTTTTCAGCACTCGCCCTTCGGCGACATACTGAACTCATTAAGGTCTCTCTCCTTGTCAGGAGGGTCCTGGCCGAACTATGTCCGGCAGGATTGGGATGCAGATGACAAAGAAATTCACCGCCCACCCACCACCCACTTAGTAGCCACTGTCGATGACTTAACCGACATGCTCGACTTCGCCTTCGAAGACATTGACGGTATGGACAATGATGCAGGAGACGAACAGGAACCACTGCCCACAGGGCACTGGACGCCCACTTCATCACATGACGTATACATGGTGGACACGCCCAAAGAAAACAACGACGAGGAACGCAAGGACGCAGCAAAGGGTTGTTCCCTCGAGAATCAGTCAAAGCGGCGGCGTAAACATCGCTCCAAATCCCGCCTCGGCAGAAATAACGATCATATAGACCTAGCGATAGAGCAGGGTGAACCATCGCCCGACCAGGGCAACACGAGGAATCAAACCGAACAACCCGACTCCGTCGAAGATAACAGTCCGGACGACACCACAAATGACAGGCGCCAGGAGCAACATAACGCGCACCAAAGGCTTGTTGCCACGGCGAGGAGCCTGAAAAAACAGAAGCAAAAGCTCAAGGCTGCACAAGACACACTCAAAATCAAATGGAGTGAAGTACTCAACACTGCAGCGAAGTACGACAGTAATCGCCACACCAAGAGCTATCCGAAGCGAAATTTGCTACCTGAATTTGATGAGGAGGCCTTAGATCCTCCACAATTAAAAAATAAAATGGCCATCCGGTCAGATAGACGACCTCATAGCCAACATAAAGCGGCAGACAACATCGCACATAAACCAGTACACGATCCGCGTAAGGGCTCGCATCAAAAGGACGGCGCAACCAGATCCATCTATGGACCACGCAAGCGCGCTCCAACATACAATGCAACACAACAAACATCCGAACACCACGGCACACCCAAATACAGGGGTGTCGCACACCCTCTATGTTTCACCGACGAGGTGCTGGATCATGAATTTCCAGAGGGATTCAAACCCGTAAACATAGAGGCGTATGACGGAACAACAGATCCTGGGGTCTGGATTGAGGACTACATCCTCCATATCCATATGGCTCGAGGAGATGACCTCCACGCCATCAAGTACTTACCCCTCAAGCTCAAAGGGCCAGCTCGGCACCGGCTTAAAAGCCTCCTCGAAAAGTCCATCGGCAGCTGGAAAGAGCTCGAAGACGCCTTTCGGGCAAATTTTCAAGGGACATATGTCCGACCACCGGATGCAGACGATTTAATTCATATAACTCAACAGCCCGGTGAGTCAGCCCGAAAACTTTGGAACAGGTTCCTCACTAAAAAGAACCAAATAGTCGACTGTCCGGATGCCAAAGCCTTAGCAGCTTTCAAGCATAGCGTTCGAGACGAATGGCTTGCCAGACACCTCGGTCAAGAAAAGCCGAGAACAATGGCAGCATTAACAAGCCTCATGACCCGTTTTTGCGCGTGCGAGGACAACTGGTTAGCCCGATGCAGCACCAGCGACCCAAGTACATCCGAAGTCAGGGATGGAAACGGGAAATCACGACGCAGGAAGAATAAGCACCGGAATAAAGAAGACAGCCCGAAGAGCACGGTGGTAAATGCCGGATTTAGAAGCTCTCGGCCAGGCCAGCAGAAGCCACCCTCCAAAGGCAACAAAGACGAACTGTCCACCCTAAACAAAATTCTGGACCAAATATGTCAGATCCATAACACCCCTGATAAACCTGCAAATCATACCCACAGAGAATGTTGGGTCTTCAAACAGTCCGGCAAGCTCAACGCCAAACACAAGGGGCAGGATACACCAAGTGAAGACGAGGAAGAGCCTCGCAAGCAAAGCACAAGGGAACAGAATAAATTCCCACCAGAAGTCAAAACAGTCAATGTGTTACACATGATAAAAGGGAGAAACAAAGCGGCACCTCTAGAGAAACATGCCCCAGGGCCTATCACCGCGGAGCTCCGCCACTGGACATCCCAACCGATCACCTTTGACCATCGGGATTACTCGGCAAGTATCCGGCATGCAGGATGGGCCGCCTTGGTATTAGATCCAATAATTGACGGATACCACTTCACACGAGTCCTGATGGACGGTGGCAGCAGTTTAAATCTGATATATCAGGACACAGTCCGAAAAATGGGGATAGACCCAACAAAAATTTGCCGCAGCAATGCTACCTTTAAAGGAGTAACGCCAGGCCAAGGGGCTCCCTGCTACTAGAGGTTATATTCGGCTTCCCCAATAACTTCCGCAGCGAAAATTTAACTTTCCACGTTGCTCCATTCCAAAGTGGCTATCAAGAACTACTCGGACGCGAAGCTTTCTCTCGCTTTAACGCAATACTGCATTACGCTTCCCTCAAGCTCAAGATGCCCGGTCCACACGGCATCATTACAGTAAATGGAAATATTGAGCGCTCCTTGCGCGCCAAAGACGGTGCGGCCGCCTTGGCCGCCGCACACTAAACGGCCTCACCAACTCAAGCATTTGACAGGTCGTTAAGACCACGGACGCGGTTAGACGAGTCCGACGCAGCTATACGTAATTAATACAGGTTTGATGGCTATACCCCTATTACAATACAAGGGGCTCAACACGCGCACAAAAGTGGCAATAAGACTCACCTTTACTCAATTTCAACTATATATTGTTTATTTAATATAACTTACATTTTGCACGGCAATTAAGTTCCTCTCTTTTTCAGATGACCATCGTGCTACACCCGTCCAGGATACGGCACAATGGAGACACAGGCGCAGACATGCAGCAGGGACCCGTTCCAAGGATTCTTTGTAGATTAAGACCCTGCGTAAACCTTTTTTACTGTCTCTTGTTGATTTACATCCCTCGGTTTCTCAGTACAATCGAGAAGGATGCTGACGTCTTGGCATGTGGCCACGCCAGAATAATGCACGTACCTGGACACCAGGGGCTTATTACAAAGGGTACTGTTTAGACCCGGTTTACACCATAAAGACCGAATACCTTAGGGAGTGTTCGGCGTCGTGAGTTTGGCCTTATATGCATCATCTCCGAATCATGTCTTTGGTCAAATGTTGGGTTTACCCGGCTCCTATGTTTTGCTGCCTTACGTTCCGCTCTATCGGCTAAGGCGGCACCAGGAGAACTACTGCGATTGTGCCCTGGTTCATCCGGATGAGCACCTTAGTAGAGAAAGCCGAAAACTGACTGTCATGATATAGCGTGAGACTGGTCAACCACTCGATGACCTATTGCAATCTTCGGGATTCCTCCGCATTAACGAAGGACCGTTTCCCGGCCAGGCATGTATGCACCCCGAATCTGGATGAGTGCGGAGCCACCAGGGGCTATATAGTAGCCCCACTGTCAAACTCCTATGGCTAAGTGAAAGTGTTAAAGCATTATAGTCTGGTTGCCTAGTTCGCTGCGCTATCACCTCCTTAATAGGACCAAGACGTTGGATTAAGTGTGAATACACGTCTTCTGCGACACCCCCGCATTATATGCGTGGGGGCTGAAGCCGACGACTGCAATCTTTCAGGTTATATGCATATATACATAAACAGCTGCACAGGAGGCATCACAATACTTTTGGGCAAAAGTATAAATACAACCTTGATAAATTCAATAAAACGTTGTTTTTACAATAGGAATACATATCACTCAAACATAACATTCTTCGAGCACTGGGCCTCTATCGAACGAGCGCCCTCAAGAACTTCTTCAAAATAGTGCTCGGCAGCCACTCGGCCTATGGCCGAACCCTGCGCCGCGACAGTGGTGGCATCCATCTCCGCCCAGTATGTTTTGACACGGGCAAGGGCCATCCGCGAGCCTTCTATGCACGCCGACCTCTTCATCGCATTAATGCATGGCACCGCACCAAGGAACTACTGCACCAAGCTAAAATAGTTGTTCGGCTTTGGCCTTTCCGGCCACAGATGATCCACGACAGACCTCATGGCGAGTCCAGACAATCTATTGAGTTCGGCCCATTCGGCAAGCTGATCAGTCAATGGAAGCGGATGCTCTGGAACATTAAATTGCGACCAGAACAGCTTGTCCACTTCACGATCTATTTGATCTCGGAAGTATTCAGCCGCATCGACAGCGCTCGCCGCTAAGTCCAGATATGCGTCGGCCAAACTCCAGAGCCGATCCAGAGGGGCATACCGCGGATCGCCGAACTTCCTCCGCAGCATAAAGGGCTTCCCAGCCACAATGTCCCCGGCTTTGCGCAGTTCCTCCTTCGCTCTCATTGCAGAGCGGGTGTCTTTGCTCGCCATTGTGGCCTTTTCAAGGTCCGTAGCCTTCGCCCGGTTTTCTTCTTCAAGAAACTGGCAGCGGTCGGCAGTGTCTTTTAACTTCACAACCATTTTGGCCATTTTCTCTTTGCTCTTGCTATGAGCAGCCTTCTCGGCTCTCAACTCTTCGGCTGCCTTCAAAGCGGCCGCATTACCACTCCTTGCTTGCTCCTTGGCTCGGGCAAGCTCCGCCCGCAGGGCCTCCACGGTGGCAGCTCCATCTGCAGTCACAACATATTAAAGATACTGGCATCACGCTGCTCTTACTATGTGACATCCACTATAAATATCACCTCATCAAGCCGCTTGTTAACAAGCTCGATGTTGGCATCCTCCGCATCCAGTCGCCGCTTTAGTTCGGCAACCCCATCAGTCCGACTAGCCACCAGAGCTTCAGACACCTACACATAAAGGCGGTCTGGTTATTACCTAGGACTATGATCCTCTATTCGCCGCTGTTCTCGATGACAACCAGAGTCTCAGGGGCTACTATCTACACAGGGCACACCTAAAATGTGCGGTACCATCACAAATGTATATCATTTCACGTACCTCAAAGCCCGTCAGAAGACTCATAAAGGCTTCATGCAACCCGTTTTTGGCGGACGAAATCCTTTCAATCACCATACACATTAATGTACGGTGCTCTTCTGAAATAGTCGCTCGCTCTAGCAGACCCTTCAGTACGTCTGACCGCATACCAGATGGTGTCGGACTCTTTTGATTGCTCTCTTCAAGAGTTGGATATTGAGGGCTTCGGGTGACCATGGGATTACCTTCTGGCCTTGCCAGATCTGGAGAAACTCTCCGTGATGACACTTCAAGGTCGCCCGCTTCTTGAGCCGAGGAGTCCAGGGGAGGCGTTTCGCTCTCCATCATCTCCGGAAGAAGATCCCCCGAAGACGAGCTCTGCTGAGAAGGGCTCAGATCCGAACTGCAAGATAAATACTTCGGTTATCTTCCTCAGAAGTAAGGTAGTATATCTTCACTATTAAGTACATTTTGATTACTTATAGCTCGTTAGAGGGCTGATCCCCGCACGGACTTTGTGCGGCAAGAGCACCCTCCGAGGCGGGACCCTCAGAGGTAGTCCTCTTCCTCCCCCGGGGCGAGGGAATGTCAGATTCCTTCCCTTGGTTATCCTCCCTCACGGAGGCGCTTGTTCCCTCGGTTGGAATAGGTAGCCGTGGAGGCCCTCTTTCGCCCTCTTTATTCCCCCTTCATCTTCCTTTGAGGGCACCGGGCAAGGTGCTAGGTTGAGCATCTTTTCCAGCACCGGATTGTCCAAGCCTTCGAGAAGAGGGGCCGAACACCGGATCATCTTCACTTTTGTTATCCAGTCCTGGTCAAAAAGCGATTCCTCAGAATGACGTCGTGATAAATGAAAGACAGTGTGTTCGACTAGAGGATTACTTACTTGGGCCGCGGTGCGGTTGCTGCTCAGGCCCACGTCCTCGGAGGTGTCTAGACACTCTATTTGGGGTCCGAAGAACGACTTGTACATCTCCTCGTACGTCAGGTTGAGGAAATTCTGAATAGCGCGCAGTCCTTCTGGGTTGAATTCCCACAAGCGGAGGGGCCGACGTTTGCAAGGCTGGACTTGACGAACCAGCATGACTTGCACTACCATAACCAAACTAAAATCTCCCTCGAAGAGATCTCGGATGCGGCTCTGCAGTATGGGCACATCCTTGGCTGGACCCCAGCTCAGCCCCCTGTTGATCCATGACATCAGTTGTGGTGGAGGGCCCGAGCGAAAGGTGGGGGAAGCTACCCACTTGGCACTTCTGGGAGCGGTGACGTAGAACCACTCCCGTTGCCATAATCCGGACACCTCTGGAAAGGAACCCTCTGGACACGGAGCTCCAGGGATCTTGCTTATTAATGCCCCTCCGCACGCTGCATGCTGCCCCTCAACCATCTTCGGCTTCACATCAAAGGTCTTGAGCCACAGGCCGAAGTGAGGGGTAATGCGGAGGAAGGCCTCACATACGACAATAAATGCCGAGATGTGGAGAAAGGAATCCGGGGCTAGATCGTGGAAATCAAGCCCGTAATAGAACATCAAACCCCTAAAGAAGGGATCTAGAGTGAGGCCTAGTCCTCGGAGGAAGTGGGAGATGAACACGACGTCTTCATTGGGTTCATTGAGTTCCCTCAGGCAGGCAGTCGATGCGAAACTTCGGCGGTAAGGTATCTTGCCTCCCTCAACTTCTTAATATCCTCTTCCGTGACGGAAGAAGGCATCCACCGGCCTTGGAGGCTGGATCCGGACATGATTGGAGATCCGAAGCACCTGACCTGGGCTTTGGGTGTTAGAACTCGAGGCGGGGGAAAGATTCGATTGAGCACGGGAGGGAAAAAGTAAAAGCCTTGTGCCTTTATAAAGAGGGTGAATATCAAGCGTCCTCCTCGTAGCCGTTTGGGACTTGTCTAAAATCTAGGAGTCCTAGGCGTGGTTGGGTTACCCACAACCGTATTGATGAGAATCCCGTAATAAGGGGGATACGATCTCTGCTTTGACAAGACGTGTCAAGAAACTGCCTCGCGTTAGGGCTAGTTAAAGAAAAACGGTTCGAATAATCACCGAGCCATGGCATGATGTCATGTTGCCAAAACGTGTCAGCAGATTAGATTTGTGGAAATATTATTCTCTCTGCGGTGGTATGTGGAACTTATTTTGCAGGTTCGGACACTATCCTTTTATTCGAACTCTTCTGTGGTGTATCCGGAGGAGGAACCCGTCTTGCAATGCCGAAGACAACACTGCGCGCCAGACTCATCGTCATGGAAGCCTGGTTCAGGGGCTACTGAGGGAGTCCTGGATTAGGGGTTCTCCGGACAGCCGGACTATATCCTTTGACCGGACTGTTGGACTATGAAGATACAAGATTGAAGACTTCGTCTCATGTCCGGATTGGGACTCTACTTGGCATGGAAGGCAAGCTAGGCAGTACGGATATGGATATCTCCTCCTTTGTAACCGACCTTGTGTAACCCTAACCCCTTCCGGTGTCTATATAAACCGGAGGGTTTTAGTCCATAGGACAACAGACAATCATACCATAGGCTAGCTTCTAGGGTTTAGCCTCTCCGATCTCGTGGTAGATCAACTCTTGTAATACCCATATCATCAAGAATATATCAAGCAGGACGTAGGGTTTTACCTCCATCAAGAGGGCCCAAACCTGGGTAAAACATCGTGTCCCCTGCCTCCTGTTACCATCCGCCTTAGACGCACAGTTCGGGACCCCCTACCCGAGATCCACCGGTTTTGACACCGACAAGGAGGCATAAAGTGGTGATGCCGAGTTTGTTCATGCTATGTGAGGGCAGCAAACCTAATCCTGGAGACCTTGTACTATGTGAGGGCAGCAAATCTAATCCTAGAGACCTTTTACTATGTGAGGGCAGCAAATCTAATCCTGGAGACCTTTTACTATGTGAGGGCAGCAAATCTAATCCTGAGACCTTTTACTATGTGAGGGCAGCAAATCTAATCCTGAGACCTTTTACTATGTGAGGGCAGCAAATCTAATCCTGGAGACCTTTTACTATGTGATGGCAGCAAATCTAATCCTGGACATACTCTGTTCACTTGTCCACCAGCCGCCACTTTCTATCCTTTTTTCAACCAATAATAGATATGTTCCTTATCCAGTTTGTACTGAGTTTTCCCATTATTTCCGTTTTCAACCAAGAGACCGGTTGGGTATCCGGTCTCCACTACTTTCACCATATTATTTCCTCTTTGAATCAAGTCCTAGATTCATGATACAACTTTCCCCCCTTTCTTCGTTGTTTGAACAAAGCCCTAGATTCGAATGCATGAAGTAGCTTTACCTCTAATAATACTAAAAATTTAGGTGGCTTTGGAAGAGCTGATGGGAGTAGAAAAAGATGCACATGCAGACACGTGGGGAGCTGGGGCAGTAGAGCAAGGCCGCTTTCGAAGAACTTATACCTGAGGGTTGCCGGGATGTCGGTGGCGGCAGGTCGGATCTGCGGACAATACGGCAGGGAGGAAGAAGGGTCGGAGGACCTCCCGACCCAGCGCTGTGTCAGAGAGAACGGCACAGGCAGAGGATCGGGCCCCTCCGGCAGCTGTGGGTTTCCTTCCTCGGCGGCGATGACCGCGTGAATGATGCCTGCGGTCGCCAGCACCGTCTGGAAATGCTACGCGGTGCGGGGCCGCAGGCCGGCGCCTTGGATGATTTGGCACAGCCGACTGCCGCTCGCGTCCATCGCCTCCATAGGTGCTTGTGGCTTCTGGTCACTTGGTCTTGGATTGGAGTGAGCAGTGTTGCGCAGAGACTTGGGAGTAGATGGATTGGAGTGGTGGGTCTATACTAGCAAGTAGTTGTACGTACTAGTACAATAGTGGGCTCACATAGCAATTTTGTCTCATGCAAGAGCCTGGCTATATGCGTGCTCCAATGTTCGCAACTGCAACGTTCGGTTTGCGCTTGGCTCTTCGCCTCTTCGAGAAGACGAACAATGATGTTACTACTACTGCTTCTACAGTGTCGAATCCACTGCTGCATGTCCGTCCACCGCGAGCGGGTCAGATAGCTTGTTGTAGAAGTACAACTAAGCAAAAGCATGTCCTTGTTTGCGAGCAACCGCGCGCATGGGTGAGGGGGAAGGCGTGTAGTAAAAAATCAAGCTTCTCCTCGTTGTACGAGTTGACGCGACACATCATAGCACTGGCCCCACATGATTGCCTCTAAACTTGGCTGAAAGACCCGCAGTGTACAATATATTTGCTGCAACCTCTAACATTTACCCACCACAAATTAAAATATATGTGGCCATATGCATCATTCTGATGCAGATGCCGGGGAGTCCCCCCTTTTCGAAAAAACAAAATAAAATATATATTCCTGTCTTGACCAGATGAGCGTGCAAACTACAATCACTAGTGTGTCAGGTAGGGCCAGAAGACTATTTTAATTTTTTTTAAACTTCGAGACGGCCACATAGCATGGAACCGACCCCAACGATTTTAAGCTTACATGCATGGTACACGCTATCCTAGACTACTATACACATGAAACTGCCACACAAGCGTCCGGGCTACGCTTGGCTCTTCGCCTCTTCGGGAAGTTGAACAATGATGGGGTACTACTACACTGGAGGAGTACTACAGTATGCTTCTGGCCATCTAACACCGATTAAACTGCTGCATGTCCACCGCGTGCGGGAGGGAGAGCGTGTAGCAAAAGCTTCTCCTAGTCTTGCCAGCCACCACGCTCATGGGCAAGGGAGGGATGCTCCTGCCTTTGCGTGTATGACAGGTGGGCCCGACAGGAGTGTGGCCAACCTGTCATACAGCCAAAGGCAGTGCAGTTAAGTCCACGAGGGAGAGGATAATCAAACTTCTCGTTGATGTATGAGTTGACGCGACACATCAAAGCACTGCACTCGATATATTTCAATAATTTGTGTTTACCGATGCATTAATTACAACGCATGCATGCCGTGACCCTCCTTTTGATACTCTACTTGCATGTGTTGATTTAATGCACCTTGAAGTTGTATAAAATATGTGACGGTAAAGCTTTGTAATACCCCGGCCCAAGTCAAGAGATGGTTGTGCACGAGGAGGGCGAGATCATGCAGACCAAACAGGACCCGACGATGGAGCTCTCTAAGGTCTCGATGGACCTCACCGTGCTCCACTGCCCCTTGTGCCTCCGCCCCTTGACGCCTCCAGTGTATGAGGTTTGAATACACCTCGTCCGTTCGACTGATTGAGCAAGGTGCAGGTTTCTTGATTGATGTGCTGTTCGATTGATTTTTGCAGTGCAAGGGAGGGCACCTGGCCTGCGCGGACTGCTGCGTCGAGCGCCCCGGGAACCAGTGGCAGTGCCAGAAGTGCGAGCGCGGCAGTGGCTTCGACGTGTGGAACACGGCGGTGGACTCCGTCCTTTCGTCAGTGAGGGTGGAGTGCCGGCATGAAGGCTGTGGGCTCTACGTCACTTACCACAAGCTCGCCGATCGCCAGAGCATGTGTCCGCTCACGCCCTGCAAATGCCCCGTGCCCGTCTATGGCTATGCAGGCCCGCCGCCAGTGCTCTACCACCACATCAGCACCGCGCATCCCATGCCCGTGCACAGGATCCAATACGGCAAGGTGCTCCAGCTGCAAGTGCCACTGTCGGAGCCACGACTCTTGCTGTTCGCGGAGGAGGACTGCCGTGCATTTTTCTTGGTCGGCGGCGTGCTCGACATCGGCGCGCCTATCGCCGTGTCGGTCGTCTGCATCAGAGTGGGGGCGTCCCCACTGCTACACTACGTGGCCAAGCTGTGGGCGAACGGCCCGCTGGGGGAGCCCAAAGGCACGACCGACGCCGTCAAGGTGGAAATGGAGGTGACAAGCAGCAAGTATCCCAGCGACGTCGACGTGCAGGAGCTGACCTTCTTGACAGTTCGGCCCAAGCTGCTGGCCGGGGCTAAGCTTGTGTCCCTCCACATTCAGATTGACAAGCTCACGTCCTAAATGTTTCTACAGTGCCTTCTATTTAACTTAGTAATATGCTAATATAGGGATTACCTTGGTCTACTTTAGCTTAAGAAATGGAGGGTTTTGGTGGCGATACGGCAATTACTTCGACATCAGATCCGTAATTTCCAACAATCGAATGGATATTTTGGGGCTGTTTGGTTTTAGGACTAGCATTGGAATACTTTGCCACACATTTTTGCCAAACTTGACTAAGGTTAGTTCATCAAAATAAGAGCCATAAGTTGGCAAGCCTAAGGGAATCTTGCCACACTTTTTGTGTGTATGCCATGTGGGGTCCAAGTGTGGCTTGCCTAAGGTGTGGCTTGAACCAAACACTCACCTAAGTTGGTCAAACTTGCCTAACCTTAGGTGTTGCAATCTTTGGCAAAGTTAGTCACAAACCAAACAGCCCCTTTGTGTCTGTTGGATATAAAGTTCCTTTGGGTAAGAAGCACTACTTGTCATCAAAATGGATAAAAGGAGATGTATGTAGACGTATTTTAGTTCTAGATACGTCCCTTTTTATCCATTTTGATGACAAGCACTCCCTCCGTTCCACTACATGCCTTCCATTTGTCAAAAATATAGATGTATCTAGACATGTTTTAGTATATAGGTACATCCATGATAGAGCCAATCAGATGGTTGAGAACACTACAATTCGTAGCTACAGATGCGTGTGTGACTCCCAGATGCAGAGGCCGGGGGTCATCATCCTCCTTTTCGAGAAAAAACAGATGCGTGTGTGAGAGGACGAGTGCGTGTGTGCACCTCTTCTCTTCCTGTATAACGTACTACTAAAGTCAGAGTACAAGTTTCTGTGGGTGGCACGATGGTGCGTGCGAGAAGTCCCGAGAGATAGGTTTAATGTGTCTGAAAAAAAGACTAGCCTAGAGCTCACCACGCCGCGATTCCTGTCGAACGCCCCATTAACCATAAGATATGTATACGACGGTGCCAGTTATTGCATGTACACAACAGTACTCCCTCCTTTCCGGTTTATAGGGCTTAATTCAAAAATCTCACCAACCAAGATGGTGAGTGGTGGAATATGTTTTGTAGTTTGCAAAAGCACCTAATTAATGCTCTTGTTTTTCTCAAAAAATTATGTTTATCAATGCATTAATTGCAATGCATGCATGCATAAAGTACATGCATTGGTCAATTTTCTCTTAATACTTGCATGCAATGATTTAATGCACCTTGGAATCTGAACATGTGTTGGGGAACAACCAAATTGAGCCTTATAAAATGGAAAAAGTAAATTTTGAATTGCAAATTACTCCACGCTATATTGAATTGCAAACCTGTTCACACCGATCACAACCTAAACGGTTTCACACTTAGGAGCGTATTAGTACCACGCTATATTGAATTGCAAACCTGTTCACACCGATCACAACCTAAATGGTTTCCCACTTAGGAGCGTATTAGTACCATGCTACTCCCTCCGTCCGGGTTTATTAGGCCTAAAGACAATTTCTCTTAGACCAAGACACATAGTAATTTGCTCACATTAATTCTTTCATTTCACTCCCAATGCACTCTCTCACATGCATGCAGCCAATGAAAAAGTACACATGAAGTATATTAATTTTTCAGCCATGGCACCAACAACAATGGCTTTCAATGCAACCAATGAAATGGTTGCATGCATGCACCTTTCCAAAGCGGGGCCTTACAAAAGGGGAGTATATTGAATTGCAAACCTGTTCACACCGATCACAACCTAAACGGTTTCCCACTTAGGAGCGTATTAGTACTCGATTATAAATACTAGTATGCCAAGATGACCGCACATTCCTCCTCAACTCCTCATCCACAAAAACAAACAAGTCATTCAGCATCCTTCCCTTGCGTCTGCCATGGCCAGCGTGAGTTCTGGGTCGAGAGATTGCCACCAGGGAGAGGCAAGCATGGAAGCAGAAGCACGAGAGATGTCCCGCCTAGCTGTGAGAGCAGCCGACATCTCTCGCCGCGCGGAAGTAACAGCACAGAGGTCCCGCCGCGCCGCTAAAGCAGCACGGAGGTCCCGCCGCGCCGTCGATGCAGCAGACTGGTCCGGCCGCGCTGCGGAAGCAGCAGAGATGTCCCGCCGCGCCACGAATGCAGCAGAGATGTACCACCACGCCGCGGCGGCCTGGGAAAATTTCTCGCGGGCAGGCGACGACTGTTACAGGCGCATGCATGCGATCGTCCATAGCCAGATGGATCAGATCTCCGGCTGGGCGAGGTTGCAGGACGACATGAAAGCCTCGTTTGAACAGGCTACCGGTGTCAACCGGCAACTAAGGGAGGGCAATGAGAGGCTCCGGGCCGAGCGCGACCTGCTGAGGGAGAAGATCGTCCAAAGTGCAGACCAGCAGGAGGAGACCAGTGCCTTGTTGAAGAGGACCGGCGTCATCGTCAAGAAACTTATGGGCGACAATGACACGCTCCGCAACGAGCGCCAAAGGCTGGTGGAGGAATCCGTGGATGTTCTCAAGCAGCGTCTTGAGGACACGAAAGAGCTCATCACCGCTCGCTGCGGAGACTAGTTTCCTGGTTTCTTTTGATGTAATAATCGGTTTAGGATGTGGATTGTGTCATCGGTTTTGAAATGTTGGGTTCTAGCACGGATGTTTGGCCTTTGTTGGCCTCTTGGGATGTTGCGATTTCAATCTGGTAGCTTTTAGTCCTTCATGTTAGGCTGGAGTTGTGCTGAACTTCTTGTGATTTGTGGTGGTTTTCAGTAATGAAAATCGAAAGGGGCAAGCCCTTCTTTGATCAAAAATAAAAATTAATCGTCCTTATATATTCATCAGTCTTGCTATAAGTCGCAGTAGATGCTATATAGGTCCGTCGGATCTTACATCAAGATCCGTGCTTTCAGATTTTTTTTCTCTCATAAATCTCAGTCGAGTGAGACATAGCCACACCATTAAACAGAGGCTCGGACGCCATTAATGGAGACCTTGGGAGAGAGGTGGATGGCAGATGGAGGTCAAAGGGCTCTCCTCCCGATAAGCACGCACAGGGGTCTGATCGCACGCCTCCCGTACTCAAATAGCTACCCTGCACGGCGCCTCCTAGCTAATAAAAAATGGGGACGCGTGGCAGCACGTAAATGGTACTAGTAAGTAGAACGCCCATGGTTTCAATAATACCTATGTTTCCGATTGTAACGTGACAACACTTGTTCCAAAATGACTTTGTTGATTGTTAATGTGTGCGCCTTCGCAAATCGGACTACAAATTTACCACAACATGTTGGTGCCATGTCATGGCACCAAGCCAAGTTTCATTATTTTCATGCATGTTTTGGATTTACAGGAATTAAAAAACTAAGTTTCTCAACGTTTCCAACCCAGCCACGACGCCCAGAGTTTTGAATTTCATTCCCATTTCTTGCATGAAACCTAGAAATTTACCCGAGGACACACATGTGATTTTTCAACCAACTTTGGTGCACTGGAACATGTGCTTGTATTTCAAATTTGAATTATGCACACAAAAGTGACATGTTCCCTCCTAGAACCACAAGCCTTCTTGAGAGAAGCTCCGATTTGCAAGAAGCTTATACCAAAATTTGTTCCTATTCGGCCAATTTTTTTACCACGGCATGGTACTACCATGACATGACACCATGCCAAGTTTCACGATTTTAAAACCAAGTTTCTCAATGTTCTCGACCGAGCCACGATGCCCAGATGTTTGAATTTTATTCTCATTTTTTGCATGGGACCTACTCCCTCCTTCCATCTATATAGGGCCTAATGTGTTTTTCAAGACAGCCTTTGACTATTGACAAGATTAATAGCACATGAGATGTATACTATGAAAATTATATTATGGGAAGCTCCTTTGACATACAAATTTGAAGGTATATTATTGCTCTAACATTTGCTCAAAGTTAGCCTCGAAAAACGCATTAGGACCTATATAGATGGAAGGATTGAGTAGAAATTCACCCGAGGACACAAATGTGTTTTTTCAACCAACTTTGGTGCACGAGAGCATGTGCTTGTACTTCAAATTTGAATTATGCACATTAAATGACCAAAAACTCAATTAATGTGTAAATAAGGCCAATCGAAGCCGGAATAATTCCAAAATTTAACAGGGCACTCATGTAGTTCTATGTTGCCTTTGTAAATAAACTCAAGGGGGACAACGTATATCGTTTCGCACTCAAAGGTGGCATGTTCCCTCTCAGAACCACGAGCCTTCTTGAGAGAAGCTTCGGTTTGCAAGAAGCTTATACCAAAATCTGTTCCTATTCGACCAATTTTTTTACCCCAACATGGTAGTACCATGACATGACATCCATGCCAAGTTTCATGATTTTCGGACGTGTTTTGGATTTACAAGAATTTTAAAACCAAGTTTCTCAATGTTCTCGGCCGAGCCACGATGCCCATATGTTTTAATTTTATTCTCATTTCTTGCATGGGACCTAGAAATTCACCCGAGGACACAAATGTGATTTTTCAACCAACTCTGGTGCACGAGAGCATTTGCTTGTAGTTCAAATTTGACTTATGCACATTAAATGACCAGAAACTCAATTAATGTACAAAAATGACAAACGAACCCAGAATAATTCCAAAATTTAACAGGGCACTAATGTAGTTCTATGTTGCCTTTGTTAAGAAACTCAAGGGGGGCAGCGTATATCGTTTCACACTCAAAGGTGGCACGTTCCCTCTTAGAACCACGAGCTTCCAAATCGGCCCAATTTTTTACCACAACATGTTAGTGCCATGACATGACACCATGCCAAGTTTCATGATTTCCAGGCGAGTTTTGGATTTACATGAATTTAAAATCAAAGTTTCTCGATGTTCTCGGCCGAGTCATGACGCCCAGATGTTTGAATTCCATTCTCATTTCTTCCATCGGACCTAGAAACCAAGGACACACATGTCATTTTTCAACCCACTTTGGTGCACCGGAGCATGTGCATGCAATTCATATTTAGATTATGCACATTAAAAGTCTAGAAACTCAATTAATGTATAAAAAGGCCAAATGAACCCGAAATAATTCCAAAATTTAACAGGGCACTCATATAGTTCTATGTTGCCTCTGTAAATAAAATCAGGGGGGAGGCAATGTATATCGTTTCGGACACAAAGGTGACACGTTCCCTCTCGGAACCACGAGGCTTGTTGAGAGAATCTCCGGTTTTGCAAGAGGCTTATACCAAAACTTGTCCCAATTCAGCCAAAAATTATACGTATGAAAACAGGGATTAGATTATCCCAAACATCTCGCTACCTAGACCAATAATGTACTATGATTTGAATTCAACATAAAATGGATACGAATATTTGAATTGGAGAGCGTATGGTACATGTAGTTCATAGTGAAATATAATTGCTGCTATATGTATGTTTTTTGTTATCAAGATAATATTTAAATTATTGTATAACTTGACAACATTCGTATTCAAATAAGGAAAATTGATTCAAATTTAGTCCATATGGTAGACGACAATATATATGTTCACATGGTGGAGTAAAATGTTCATATATGATGGAAGATCAAAATGTACGACTACATCAATTATAAACCGCAAGGTCACCTAACGATATATTCGGATTTAACATAACGTGGATTCAAAAATTGAAATTAGAGATCATGGCATATGTAATCATATAAAAAGGGACATTACTCTTTCTTTGGTGGGAATTGATTTGTTTTTTGTTGTTGTTGAGGGAAGTGTGAATCGATTTGGTACGGTGCAAGGTAATCTTGTTCTCCTGATTCTTTTTACATTTTTCTTGTAGTTTTTTCAATGGCATCTATAGCAATATAGTAAAAGGGGACATGACTCTCTTGTTTCTTGTATGAATTGTTTTTTTACACGTTAAGTTTGTTCTGCCGAACAAGGAATCCGCACCTTGTTATCCCCAAATTTTCAAGCTCGAGTATCCTTTGTCTCACCTGCTTTGAAACTCCCGCTTCTTCAACCCGCGCTGCGCCTTGTTATCCCGAAATTTGGACGCGCGCTAGAACTCCCTCCTCATCCGAAATCGCTCCCGCAGCCCAGACACGCGAAATCCCCCTTCTACCCCTCAGCCAGAAATGAAGCTCCACGTCGCGGTGTCAAAACCGGTGGGGGTACGCTAGTAACTTACCCTACATTTCGGACAAGCGCGTCCCTAAGCTTGGCCCCCCCTCCCCCTTCGCCCCACATTCGTACACCGAGTCCGCCAAAACCCGCGAAACCCCACGCTCCTCCGTCGGCCTCCCGACCGCCGCCCCGCCGGAGACTCTTCCCCGACTACGTCGTCCACCGCAACAGCTCACTGTCCCTCATCCACCGCACCGGATGAGGATCCGTTGTCGATCTCGTCGTCCCGCCAGATCAGCCGCCCCGTCCTCCACCTCCAAGGAGCTGCCCCGACGTTCGCCTTGTCTATCGCGCCACCTTAATCCCCACAGCACCGTCTTGACCTGCCCCACCGGAACCACATCACCCTCACCAATTCCTTCGATGAAGCCGAGGCCAACTCGGCGCCACCAAGGAGGTTCTGCACTCACCGCTGCATTTTATCTTTTATTCGATCTCATGGGGCTGCCGGTGCTCGATACCGAGCAGACATGGCGTGTCTCCATCGATGGCGCCATCGCTGGCCACATCATCCATGGCGTCTCTCCCCCATGTCGTTGCTTCCTCGGCGGCGACTTCCACAACAGCACTAGCTGCAGCTGCTCCGGCTCTTGCTCGCGCTGCGGCTCTGTTCTTGCTGTCGGTCGCGCTGCTGCACTGCTCCTGCTTTCGTTTGTGCTGCTGCTCTTCTCTTGCTCTCGCTTGCGCTGCTGCTGTTGCTGCTGCACGACCTCCGGCAGCTACAGGAGTTGCTACTTTAGCACTCGCTCGCGGTGCTACTACATGACTTTCTCTCTGCTAGTGCGTTCCCTGCTCGAGCGTCTGCTGATTTAGATCACTGCTTCTCTGCTACTAGTGCTCGAACGCCCTAAACATCTATTGCAATCCTCTGTTACTAGTTCAATCAGTTTCGATAGTAAAATTCAGTTTCGACTGTGAAGTTCATTTTCTTTAGTTAAGTTCAGAGTGAACAGTACTTATAGCATCTCTCGGAGCGGCCGTGGCGCGGCTAATGCGTTTTACATCTAGCACTTTTTGGTGATGTATTTTACATCATCTATTGCAGATGATATTAGGGTCCCACTTCAGATTAACGTTGTCTGTCTTGTCATGCTTCAGCCTCGTCGCCGTACACCTTAGCGGAGCTGCTCCAACGACGAAACTGTCCATCACAGCAGAGCAGCACCCTCGGCGCCGTTTCTAGAGGCCTCGGATCTTCTTCCCCGCCTCCGACAGTCACACCAGCATCATCACCATCCTCCACGTCCAACCCAATGATGCTGAGGTCCACAAGGCTATGCCAAAGAGGTTGTACACTCGTCGCATCACTTTGTTTCTCCATTCCTCTGTTCTTCCAATTCATGTGAGCCAAACACCCAGGTTGACTGAAATCCTATGTTTCCAAATGCTCTGTTTTGCACACTGTTCAAGATATCTTCCGATATTCCGATAAATCGGGCGATTTATCGCTTACCTGTGTCTGACTGATAAGATAAATCGCCCGATAAATTAGCCGACATGGCGATAAATCGGTCGATATGCCGATAAACTGGTCGATTTACCCCTTATCATGGGTCGGCTGATAAGTTCCTGATAAGCGATATCCCCAACAATGGTTTTGCATGTGCATTCCTATCCTATTCCTGTGTTTTTCCTGTCCCTGCGTTTATAGAATAATCCAATTCTAAGGAGCCCTTACAGATTTATTTCATTTTCAGATAGGCATCAAAGAAAACTCTGTGTGTTATGTCCTGCTCCTGCCGTGCCGTCATCCACCCCACCTGAGGTGCACCATCGACAGAAGCGCTCACTGTAGCAGAGATCCCCCCTGCAGACTTCCTTTTGCCGCCTCAGATCATCTTCCCCATTGCCGGCAGCCATGCCAACTGCATTACCATCATCGACTGAGCAGATGAACCTAAGGACTACACAGTTCCGGAAGAGAGGTCGCATATTTGCTTACGTTATACATCGGTTATTATTACCTGCTACTTTATCGTTCAATCTTGAGTTTTGAATTGCCCATGGGTCTCATATTGAGCCAGCAATGAATAGTATATGTCTACTATCTGGTTCATCTGGGGTCTTCTATGTGGTTCATGTTGGGTGGGCAACAAACAATAGATGATCCATTGTCTATCTTTTTAAACTGAAGCTATAATCTACCTGCTATCATTAGTTTTGGATCCATCCACTCGTTTGCTACCATCAGTCTTGATTTTTGCATGCACTCCTTAGGCCTTACAAAATCTAACTATTTTTTTATTATGCATGTCAGATATTGTACACAATCATACTGAACATGTAGAGAAAAAGAGAAGACCGTTGCGTGCGAATATAATGTCATGCAGACTGTAACATCCCAAAATTCTAAAATTTTGGAATGTTATATTAAATAAATAGTTATGCTTGTTTGTTTGATTGTGGTGTGGTTGCTTGTGTGAAATTGAGTGAAATTTGATACTTTTTGAAAGTTGAATGAGAGTGAATGAAATGACTTTCCCAAAACTTTCACTTTGCATTTTGATCCCCATGAATTCAAATTAATTTCATCACAAAACCCTAGAGTGAAGATGATATGACTTCTTCCATTTAAATAAATGAAAAGAGTTTTGAAAAGATTTGAATTCCATCCAAAAATATTTCAAATTCGAAACTTTATGCAACTCAATGATTTTCATGAGAGATGATAAAATGACTTCTTCAATTATATGAAATATGAGTTGGAAGTTACAAAGAATCCAATTTAAAGTCATTTGGAAGTATTTTGGAACTCCCTTCCAATTTGGAATTATTTGGAACCTTATTTTAATTTTTTTCTCCTAAAAACAAATAAATGGAAATAAGGGTAAAATAATTCCCTTCAATGGGAAATTAGGAGAAAATAAATTTGAAATCATTTTGGTATTTTAAAAATGATTTTTGTGGGGTTTTAATGCAACAGTAGCACTATTTGCTTTATTTGAATTTTTGTAGATTTTATTTGCCTCTTAAAATGTGTTCATGTTTTAGAAATTATTTTTCTGAAACTTTTGATATATAATATGCCTATATAATAGTTTTTTTATTGCTCTTTATTTCAGTTTTCCTTCTCTATTTTCAAAAAAAAAAACTGGGCGAAGCCCAGCCACACTAGGCCCGGCCCCCTCCACGACCCAACAGGTCGTCTTCCTCCTACAATCGTTCCTGCACCTACAGGAGTAGAACGCACGCACGACCCCACCCCGCGCCCCCCTCCCTTCCCTCATTCCCCTTCCCCAAGAATCCTCTGAATGGATCTACCTCCTTCCCCTACACCTCCTTCTCCAAGTAAAAGGCCATTAATGCCCCGGATTTTCTCGCCGGAGATCCGCACTTGCCTTTTTTTTGCTCGCCATGGCTGCACGCATTTGGACACCCCCTCGCCCTATAAATACCTCCCTCATGTTGCCCTCTTTCCCCTCGCCCAAAGCACTCTCCTATGGGAGCTTATCCCCCTCCCTATCCCGCATAATTTCTCATCGGAGTTCATAAACTCCGGCGGCTTCTCCATCGCCGCCCGAGGCTCGGTTGGTACTTCCTCAGCCTCCCCTGAGGTTGCTGAGATCTCCTATGCACCATCCCGTGCTCTCCGTCCTCTAGGAGCCCCTACAACCTCGGATTCGATCTTCTTCCCCAACTCCGGCGACTACTCCGGTGAGATTAAAGAAATCCCGTAATTTCTTCTTTTCAGAAAAGTAGCGATCTTAGAAAATTCATATCTATTTGTATACATATCCAAATTGAGTGATTCCAATTGTGTTAGATCAAAAATTTTGTAAAGTTTCTATAGGTAAATAGTTTTTAGGTTTGACTATTTAAATTTGAACTTGATCAATTTCTCTTATATCCTTGTATTTGATCTAACTTTAGTTTAGAAATAGATTTTTGATTGATTCTTTTTGCTACTGCTTTGTTATTATTTTGTTTATCCAGTAGCATATAGTTATTTATTTTTAGTTTATTTTAGGTTTTTTGCAAAAACAATACTGTTTTGCTTATGTAGTTGTTTTAGTCATATAATTAATGTTTTTAATTATTTTTAGTTAATTCTTTTTGTATATTTTTACATGTTGTCATATGTTTCTGTTAGACTACAATAGATAAATTTTTGTAGTTATTTATTAGTGTTTAGCTACTGTTTTGGTATTTGTTTGTTTAGTTCATAGTGATAGTTGATACAAATAGTTTTATTAGTTTTAATGTATTTCTTTTTGCCACTTCAATATATGTTGTTATTGGTTCTGTTATTTAGAAGTAAAATAAGTTTTCATAAATTATTTTAGTATTGTTTACTATTGTCTTATTGTTTTCTAGTTGTTATAGTTGTTCTAGTGTTAACTAGATAGTTATAATAGTTTTTATACTAGTTCTTTTTGCTAGTAAATGCTTTAGTAAATTATTTTGTTGTTGTTTTATTAGAATTATATTTTCCATGCTGTATGAAAGTTATTAGAGTAATTTAGTTTTAATAAGAAAGTATTGACTGTTATTGTGTGAGTTGGTTTCTCCCTTGTTTTCGTGAAGTTTTCTTTGGAATTCTATTTGGTTTTATTGGACTTCATTATTGTTTTATTTATGGCTTTTTGATTTTTATTTTGATTGCTAGTATTGTTTGCTAAGATTATTGCTTATGTGAGTATAATGTTTGACTATATAGATTTTCTCGGAGTGACGAATAGTTTATCAAAGATTCCGAGAGCGTTATTATCTTCATCAAGTAATACCAGGCAAGTTCACTTTGACCATGTTTTCCATACCTATGTTTTATTTGCCTGTAGTAGCACCCTTTCAAAAATCCCTCCAGTAGTGTTATTTAATCTTGTAGTTGAGTAGAATGCATGAGGTAGAAACCCATCTCCCTGTTAACAAGCCCGGGACGTTATATAGTTTTAATGCTACACTATAGTAGACGAGGTTTGGTATGAGTGCACAAGAGTGGTGTGAAGAAGGAGGACTCTACATCAATGGCGACAACTTCATGATGGCATCGGCAAGGACTGCATCTTCAGGACTCCAAGGCCTCAAGATTTCGGGACTCGAGACAAGAATTCAATACACACTACTAGGTGAAGGACAGTTGACGGGCACTGATGTCTACTACACAACCTTCTTCTTGTAGACATTGTTGGGCCTCCAAGTGCAGAGGTTTGTAGGACAGTAGCAAATTTCCCTCAAGTGGATGACCTAAGGTTTATCAATCCATAGGAGGCGTAGGATGAAGATGGTCTCTCTCAAGCAACCCTGCAACCAAATAACAAAGAGTCTCTTGTGTCCCCAACACACCCAATACAATGGTAAATTGTATAGGTGCACTAGTTCGGCGAAGAGATGGTGATACAAGTGGTATATGGATAGTAGATAAAGGTTTTTGTAAATCTTAAAATATAAAAACAGCAAGGTAACTAATGATAAAAGTGAGCACAAACGGTATTGCAATGCGTTGAAACAAGGCCTAGGGTTCATACTTTCACTAGTGCAAGTGCCCTCAACAATAATAACATAATTGGATCACATAACTATCCCTCAACATGCAACAAAGAGTCACTCCAAAGTAACTAATAGCGAAGAACAAACGAAGAGATTATGGTAGGGTACGAAACCACCTCAAAGTTTTTTATTTCCAATCAATTCGTTGGGCTATTCCTATAAGTGTCACAAACAGCCCTAGAGTTTGTACTAGAATAACACCTTAAGACACAAATCAACCGAAACCCTAATGTCACCTAGATACTCCAATGTCACATCAAGTATCCATGGGTATGATTATACGATATGCATCACACAATCTCAGATTCATCTATTCAACCAACACATAGAACCTCAAAGAGTGCCCCAAAGTTTCTATCGGAGAATCACGACGAAAACATGTGCCAACCCCTATGCATAGGTTCATGGGCGGAACCCGCAAGTTGATCACCAAAACATACATCAAGTGAATCACGTGGTATCCCATTGTCACCACAGATACGCACGACAAGACATACATCAAGTGTTCTCAAATCTTTAAAGACTCAATCCGATAAGATTACTTCAAGGGGAAAACTCAATCCATTACAAGATAGTAGAGGGGGGAAGAAAAATCATAGGATCCAAATATAATAGCAAATCACGTGATACATCAAGATCGTACCACCTCAAGAACACGAGAGAGAGAGAGATCAAACACATAGCTACTGGTACATACTCTCAGCCCCGAGGGAGAACTACTCCCTCCTCATCATGGAGAGCACCGGGATGATGAAGATGGCCACCGGAGAAGGATTCCCCCCTCCGGCAAGGTGCCGGAACGGGTCTAGATTGGCTTTCGGTGGCTACGGAGGCTTTTGGCGGTGGAACTCCCGATCTATTGTGCTCTCAGATGTTTTTAGGGTATTGGAGATATATAGGCGAAAGAAGTACGTCAGGGGAGCAATGAGGGACCCACGAGGGTGGAGGGCGCGCCCTAGGGGGTGGGCGCGCCCCCCTACCTCGTGGCCTCCTCGAAGCTTCCCTTACGTGCACTTCAAGTCTTCTGGGCTTCTTTCCTTCAAAAAATGAGTTCCGTGAAGTTTCAGGTCAATTGGACTCCGTTTGATTTTCCTTTTCTTCGAAACCCTAAAACAAGGTAAAAACAGAAACTGGCACTGGGCTCTGGGTTAATAGGTTAGTCCCAAAAATGATATAAAAGTGTATAATAAAGCCCATAAACATCCAAAACAGTAGATAATATAGCATGGAGCAATCAAAAATTATAGATACGTTGGAGACGTATCAGCATCCCCAAGCTTAATTCCTGCTCGTCCTCGAGTAGGTAAATGATAAAAACAGAATTTTTGATGCGGAGTGCTACTTGGCATAATTTCAATGTAATTCTTCTTCATTGTGGCATGAATATTCAGATCCGAAAGATTCAAGAGAAAAGTTCATATTGACATAAAAATAATAATACTTAAAGCATACTTACTAAGCAATCATGTCTTCTCAAAATAACTTGGCCAAAGAAAGCTATCCCTACAAAATCATATAGTCTGGCTATGCTCTATCTTCACCACACAAAATAGTTAAATCATGCACAACCCCAATGACAAGCCAAGCAATTGTTTCATACTTTTGATGTTCTGAAACTTTTTCAATCTTCACACAATACATGAGCGTGAGCCATGGACATAGCACTATAGGTGGAATAGAATGGTGGTTGTGGCGAAGAAAAAATAGGGAGAAGATAGTCTCACATCAACTAGGCGTATCAACGTGCTATGGAGATGCCCATCAATAGATATCAATGTGAGTGAGTAGGGATTGCACGCAACGGATGCACTAAATCTATAAATATACGAAAGCTCAACAAAAGACACTAGTGGGTGTGCATCCAACTTGCTTGCTCACGAAGACCTAGGGCATTTTGAGGAAGCCCATCATTGGAATATAAAAGCCAAGTTCTATAATGAAAATTTCCCACTATTATATGAAGGTGACAACATAGGAGACTCTCTATCATGAAGATCATGGTGCTACTTTGAAGCACAAGTGTGGTAAAAGGATAGTAGCATTGCCCCTTCTCTCTTTTTCTTTCATTTTTTATTTTTTTATTTGGGCCTTCTCTTTTTTATGGCCTCTTTTCTCATTTTTTTAATTGGGCTTCTTTGGCCTCTTTTATTTATTTTCGTCCGGAGTCTCATCCCGACTTGTGGGGGAATCATAGTCTCCATCACCCTTTCCTCACTGGGACAATGCTCTAATAATGATGACCATCACACTTTTATTTACTTACAAATCATGAATTACAACTCGATACTTAGAACAAGATATGACTCTATATGAATGCCTCCGGCGGTGTACAGGGATATGCAATGATGCATGAGTGACATGTATGAAAGAATTATGAACGGTGGCTTTGCCACAAATACGATGCCGACTACATGATCATGCATAGCAATATGACAATGATGGAGCGTGTCATATAAACGGAACGGTGGAAAGTTGCATGGCAATATATCTCGGAATGGCTATGGAAATGCCATAATAGGTAGGTATGGTGGCTGTTTTGAGGAAGATATATGGTGGGTTTATGGTACCGGCTAAAGTTGCGCGGTACTAGAGAGGCTAGCAATGGTGGAAGGGTGAGAGTGCGTATAATCCATGGACTCAACATTAGTCATAAAGAACTCACATACTTATTGCAAAAATCTATTAGTTATCGAAACAAAGTACTACGCGCATGCTCCTAGGGGGATAGATTGGTAGGAAAAGACCATCGCTCATCCCCGACCGCCACTCATAAGGAAGGCAATCAATAAATAAATCATGCTTCGACTTCATCGCATAATGGTTCACCATACGTGCATGCTACTGGAATCACAAACTTTAGAACAAGTATTTATCAAATTCACAACTACTCAACTAGCATACTCTAATATTACCACCTTCATATCTCAAAACAATCATCAAGTATCAAACTTCTCATAGTATTCAATGCACTTTATATGAAAGTTTTTATTATATCCCTCTTGGATGCCATCATATTAGGACTAAATTCATAACCAAAGCAAATTACCATGATGTTTAGGACTCTCAAAATAATATAAGTGAAGCATGAGAGTTCATCTATTTCTATAAAATAAAACCACCACCGTGCTCTAAAAGGATATGAGTGAAGCACTAGAGCAAATGACAAACTACTCCGAAAGATATAAGTGAAGATCAATGAGTAGTCGAATAATTATGCAACTATGTGAAGACTCTCTAACATTTAATAATTTCAGATCTTGGTATTTTATTCATGCAGCAAGAAAATCCTAACAAAATAAATTGATGCTCCAAGCAAAACACATATCATGTGGTAAATAAAAATATAGCTCCAAGTAAAGTTACCGATGAACGAAGACGAAAGAGGGGATGCCTTCCGGGGAATCCCCAAGCTTAGGCTTTTGGTTGTCCTTGAATATTACCTTGAGGTGCCTTGGGCATCCCCAATCTTAGGCTCTTGCCACTCCTTATTCCATAGTCCATCGAACCTTTACCCAAAACTTGAAAACTTCAAAACACAAAACTTAACAGAAAACTCGTAAGCTCCGGTAGCGAAAGAAAACAAAACACCACTTCAAGGTACTGTAATGAACTCATAATTTATTTATATTGGTGTTAAAACTACTGTATTCCAACTTATCTATTGTTTATAAACTCTTTTACTAGCCATAGATTCATCAAAATAAGCAAACAACACACGAAAAACAAAATCTGTCAAAAACAGAACAGTCTGTAGTAATTTGTAGCTACCGCAAGATCTGGAAACGAGAAAATTCTAAAATAAATTTATGGATGTGAGGAATTTATCTATTAATCATCTGCAAAAAGAATTAACTAAATAGCACTCTCCAAATAAAAATGGCAGCAATTCTCGTGAGCACTAAAGTTTCTGTTTTTTACAGCATGATCAACAAGACTTTCCCCAAGTCTTCCCAACGGTTCTACTTGGCACAAACACTAATTAAAACATAAAAAACTCAATCATAAAAGAGGATAGATAAATTATTTATTACTAAACAGGAGCAAAAATCATGTAACAAAAATAAAAATTGGGTTGCCTCCCAACAAGCGCTATCGTTTAACGCCCCTAGCTAGGCATGATGATTTCAATGATGCTCACATTAAGGATAAGAATTGAAACATAAAGAGAGCATCATGAAGAATATGACTAGCACATTTAAGTCTAACCCACTTCATATTCATAGGGATTTTGTGAGCAAACAACTTGTGGGAACAAGAATCAACTTGCATAGGAGGTAAAACAAGCATAACTTTAAAACTTTAAGCACACAGAGAGGAAACTTGATATTATTGCAATTCCTACAAGCATATATTCCTCCCTCATAATAATTTTCAGTAGAATCATGAATGAATTCAACATTATAACCATCACCTAAAGCATTCTTTTCATGATCTACAAGCATAGAAAATTTACTACTCTCCACATAAGCGAAATTCTTCTCATGAATAATAGTGGGAGCAAACTCAACAAAATAATTATCATGTGAGGCATAATCCAATTGAAAACTAAAATCATGATGACAAGTTTCGTGGATATCATTATTTTTTATAGCATACAAGTCATCACAATAATCATCATAGATAGCAATTTTGTTCTCATAATCAATTGGAACCTCTTCCAGAATAGTGGATTCATCACAAAATAAAGTCATGACCTCTCCAAATCCTCTTTCATAAATATAATCATCATAAATAGGAGGCATGCTTTCATCATAATAAATTTTCTCATCAAAACTTGGGGGACAAAAAATATCATCTTCATCAAACATAGCTTCCCCAAGCTTGTGGCTTTGCATATCATTAGCATCATGGATATTCAAGGAATTCATAATAACAACATTGCAATCATGCTCATCATTCAAATATTTAGTGCCAAACATTCTAATGCATTCTTCTTCTAGCACTTGAGCACAATTTTCCTTCCCATCATACTCACGAAAGATATTAAAAAGATGAAGCGTATGAGACAAACTCAATTCCATTTTTTTGTAGTTTTCTTTTATAAACTAGACTAGTGCTAAAACAAGAAACAAAAAGATTCGATTGCAAGATCTAAAGATATACCTTCAAGCGCTAACCTCCCCGGCAACGGCGCCAGAAAAGAGCTTGATGTCTACTACACAACCTTCTTCCTGTAGACGTTGTTGGGACTCCAAGTGCAGAGGTTTGTAGGACAGTAGCAAATTTCCATCAAGTGGATGACCTAAGGTTTATCAATCCGTAGGAGGCGTAGGATGAAGATGGTCTCTCTCAAGCAACCCTGCAACCAAATAACAAAGAGCCTCTTGTATCCCCAACACACCCAATACAATGGTAAATTGTATAGGTGCATAGTTTGGCGAAGAGATGGTGATACAACTGGTATATGGATAGTAGATAAATGTTTTTGTAATCTCAAAATATAAAAACAGCAAGGTAACTAATGATAAAAGTGAGCAGAAACGGTATTGCAATGCGTTGAAACAAGGCCTAGGGTTCATACTTTCGCTAGTGCAAGTTCCCTCAACAATAATAACATAATTGGATCACATAACTATCCCTCAACATGCAACAAACAGTCACACCAAAGTAACTAATAGCGGAGAACAAACGAAGAGATTATGGTAGGGTACGAAACCACCTCAAAGTTATTCTTTCCAATCAATCCGTTGGGCTATTCCTATAAGTGTCACAAACAGCCCTAGAGTTTGTACTAGAATAACACCTTAAGACACAAATCAACCAAAACCCTAACGTCACCTAGATACTCCAATGTCACCTCAAGTATCCATGGGTATGATTATACGATATGCATCACACAATCTCAGATTCATCTATTCAACCAACACATAGAACCTCAAAGAGTGCCCCAAAGTTTCTACCGGAGAATCACGACGAAAACGTGTGCCAACCCCTATGCATAGGTTCATGGGTGGAACCCGCAAGTTTATCACCAAAACATACATCAAGTGAATCACATGGTATCCCATTGTCACCACAGATACACACGGCAAGACATACATCAAGTGTTCTGAAATCTTTAAAGACTCAATCCGATAAGAATACTTCAAGGGGAAAACTCAATCCATTACAAGAGAGTAGAGAGGGGAAGAAACATCATAGGATCCAAATATAATAGCAAAGCTCGCGATACATCAAGATCGTACCACCTCAAGAACACGAGAGAGAGAGATCAAACACATAGCTACTGGTACATACCCTCAGCCCCGAGGAAGAACTACTCCCTCCTCGTCATGGAGAGCACCGAGATGATGAAGATGGCCACCGGAGAAGGATTCCCCCCTCCGGCAGGGTGCCAGAATGGGTCTAGATTGGCTTTCAGTGGCTACGGAGGCTTCTGGCGGCAGAACTCCTGATCTATTGTGCTCTCAGATGTTTTTAGGGTATACGGAGATATATAGGTGGAAGAAGTACGTCAGGGGAGCCACGAGGGGGCCACGAGGGTGGAGGGCGCGCCCTAGGGGGGTGGGCGCGCCCCCCTACCTTGTGGCCTCCTCGAAGCTTCCCTTACGTGCACTTCAAGTCTTCTGGGATTCTTTCCTTCCAAAAATGAGTTCCGTGAAGTTTCAGGTCAATTGGACTCTGTTTGATTTTCCTTTTCTTCGAAACCCTAAAACAAGGTAAAAACAGAAACTGGCACTAGGCTCTGGGTTAATATGTTAGTCCCAAAAATGATATAAAAGTGTATAATAAAGCCCATAAGAATCCAAAATAGTAGATAATATAGCATGGAGAAATCAAAAATTATAGATACGTTGGAGACATATCAGGCACCCTGGAGGAACCAGTGGATGGCTGGGATGCATGGAGAAGCGCCATGACATCTTGCGGAAAGCTTCACCCATACTCAAAGAGACGGAAGAATACTTCATGCCCGGAAGCTTACCTATGCAACTGCAAGTCACTATGGGCTCTGGCTTGGTTGACCCTAGTGGTGACTCTGGCTGGGACGGTGCTAGCAGATGTAGAACTACGGTAGGATTGGATGAGCACCGGACAGTGGTCAGGGGAACTCTTCGGAAGACCATGTTTCGGCCGTCTTGTTCTCAAACAACATGAAATGCGAGAATGTAAAAAGAGGGATCGAATCTTGCGGGTAAAGTGTACAAAGCTCTGCAGAGGGTTAAAACCTAACCGATTAGCCGTGTCCCCGGTTACGGACAAATTGAGCCTCTGGACTTGGATCTATCTCGGAACTCTCAACACCGGACTGATAATTTAATTGTGGGCAACTTATGATTATTTGGGTATGAGACATCGGTTGGCAGAACTATGTCATGATAGAAAACTCCGTAGTACAGACTCCTGATATTCCTTTGTTGTAGGGAAAATAAAACCAGCTTTTACACAAAAACATCAGACATAGAGCCACAAAACCATATTGCATATAGAATAGTATTATCATCTTCTTTCTCATGTTGTGATCTTGCCGGTACATTCAATGTACTGACCTACACGGCTGCAACGTCTCATGTTGCAGATATATTTACTTCCACGAGTAAGAGTATGGTACAGGGTTACGGTCTACACTCAACTTGCCGATGGCGCTGATGGGACTCCACACCCGATTGTTTGTTTCCGCTGAGAATTATGAGGTATATATCAGTTTTACGTTATTTATGCATGTGATTGCACTTTGATATATACATTGATGTACTGTGTGTGCCATCATACCGATCCAGGGATGGCACAGATACAAAGAGGCTTGACCGTCTGAGGTCGGGTCGCTACAGATATGGTATCAGAGCACATGTTGGTTGTAGGACGTGACCCTACGAAATGACTTAGTAATATGAAGACCCCAATAGGAATGACCTTTGTTTTGTACTACTCCCGGAACACCTGATTTCTTTTACTGAACCTTCCTTATTTCAAACTATAGATGGAGAGCTACGTTCTGAACAAAAGAGAACACTACGAGAAGGTTCTTGGAGGCCCCTTCCTTGTGGAGCTAGTCAGGCTGCTGAAGCTACTAATACCTGAGATCAAGGCAACTAAGAGGACGTCTAGATCATGGGGAGTCAAGACCCAAGTTTTTGGCCGTAAAGAAGACCCCGAGACTACAGATATCAGCTTTGGAACTATAAACGGTGACTGTGATATGGGCATCAACATTGCCGTCCATGATGCTATTGCACGCTTATGCTATCGTCATCATGCTGCACTAAACCCACAATTCTTTGGATGGATTTGATGGCAGAAGTTTGATGGAGCAACTATTGCCTTGACGGAAGCGCAAAAGATGAAGTTTTCCCCACTATTAGTGTACAATCAGGATCTAGAACAATACGTCAAGAATCTTCAGATGGACCTCCTGGAAGCCCTGTTTGACAATGAAGCACTACGAGAAGAGGTCAAGACTCAGAGACTGAAGGTCAACAAGCTGGAGGAGGAGAACCTCGAGATCTCGAGAATACGTTAGGAACTGAAAAACAACAGGACCATGTCTCATGCAAAGGACGTTGAGATCCAGAAGCTCAAGGAACAACTTCAGGACATACATGGTCGTCACAAGAAACTCTGAGTCAACAGGGAAAGTCTAGCAGAAGAATTGGAGGAGATCAAGTCCACACACAAGAAGCCCCAGTGGGGACAATGACCAAGTTCATGATAAATTAGCTTAGTAGTAGCACACCATGAGAGAAATAAAGATGAACTCTTTCTCGATTTAAGTATCTGATCATACCAACTTATGTGGGTGGCGATACTGTCGAATTGATTGAATAAATGAATGCTTGGTTGCTATTATTTTCTGTGTTTATTGAATGGTTGGATAGATGCGATATTCGTAGGCTTGTTATTTCAACCTTGAGAGACGTAAGTTACTGAAGAATGGTAGAAGGACTTCATATGGGAAAAGCATCTTGAATTGGAAACTCCCGAGCACTGAAGACCAGAAGAAATGAAGACGTAGAAACGAAACCATAGTAGAACGGTCCATTACAAACGGTACTTTTTTCTTTTGATCTAGGATTTGTTTGTTGATGGGTGGGTATTTGCTTTCTCTTTCTATCTCAACCAGACCCCGAAACCTCGAACCATGGACCACCGAACACCAAACTTCTCCAGAGATAATTAAAATTTCCCATGGAGATACATTCTTTGTTCTGAGTACCCCTCTTATCCTACACATGCAGATGACAACCCTTTATGAGTCTTTCCTTAAGGGCCCGGAAACGATCATGGCCCTGACAAGTGATCATGATTACCCGAAGATCCTGAAGGACATGATGAAGCATATTCACCTTGAAGGAGAAGCAGTCTACAAAGGCTACCCCTTCATGAAAAAGGGAGTGGAACTTTGGTATGTGGAGGTACACCTCCACCGTATGAAAGGAGTTTGCCCAAAGAAGATGGGGTAGTACTTTTTCATCTCACGTGTACCACAAGCAACTTTCTTCAACGCTGTTCGTGAAGCAGCCATGGAAGCCATACGCCAGATGGGAGAAATACTTGAAGCAAGACTCCGTTATACTCAGGAATACCTAAGAGAAGTGCATGCGAAGATGATGGAGATGCAGCTCAAGGCCACCACGATGAAACAGAAGATTGAAGATTTCAATTTGCATGTCGCACAATTCCAGTGGGACTGAAGAATCCTCAAGGAGGAAAAATGAATAAAGTTGGAAGTAATGCCTGACCATACCAAATCATGTGGGTGGCAGCATTTGTAATAAAGTACTTTTTTTAATTTGGATTTACGAAAATTGGTTAAGGATGTAATAAAAGATTTGATATGAAAATAATATGATTTATGGATAAACTATTGCATTTTTTGGTGTGGTAGTACTCCGTAAAGCCACAAGATCAATTAAGAAAGAAATGTGTTATTCATGACGGTCCATAGAAGGGAGCTGGACCAAATAAGTTGGAGTTGTGTATGATCGTCACCACAAGGGTATGAAGGAAGAAGTACTATTGGATTTAAAGGAGATGTAATGTTGGAATATGGAATGATAATCCTCGAATAGATGAGTTAAAATTGTACAAGAGTTGAAGTGGGCCATAACCCACAGGCCCAGGAGTTAATAAGAAGCAAGCACACTCTTGCTGAAGAAAGATATTTCGGAAGAAAACTCTGAGTTAATCAGCCGACATTTTTAGGAGGATACGAAAACTTGAGAGTTGTGAAGAAACGTTAGATGTCTTATTCAGCTTGCAGAAACAATGGATTTATTTGAACTCAGTTCGACGACAAGAGAAATTCTATAATGCTTGTGAGTATGGCCAAGTGTTAGAATACGTGATTCGATGTCTGCATATGTAGTAATGCTTCAAGTATGGGATGGATTGGCCCCCATACTGGAGACTTCTATCATGAACTATCATATGTTGATGGAAAATCAGAGAGCCTTGAAAACCTTAGAAGAGTGTCGACACGTCAAGCCATAAGACCATAGAATGGTAGAACGATGGAACCCTTTGCAGGCAACCGTTGCCAATCGTAGGATATACGGTGAGATTCAACCCCGACCATTTTTTTCTGCTGGAGAAACCACAAATTGTTGACCACCAGGAGATTCCGATAGTTTCTTAGTATTGACGACAGGCATGTCGCATATGAAGACCCACTCTTCGGAAGAACCTCACCAGGATTGAGAGGACACAAGATTTTGAGAAAAGGGTCATGCCCCGACCGGGAGAGCACCAGTGAAAGAGTTATTCCGGAGAATATGAGAAGACCGACACCTTCAACCGAAAGGATGGAGTACATGAATTTTGTCAGAACCATAGCATTGCTTTCAAGTGTGGTAGCACCCCAGACCTCCCTGGTCGATGGATTTGTTGGAAGACTTCCAAATCGTAACCTTTTCTTGCTAGCCTCTTCGAATCTCGAGGACGAGATTCATTTTAAGTGTGGTAGGTTTGTAACATCCCAAAATTCTAAATTTTGGAATGTTATATTAAAAAAAATATTTATGCTTGTTTGTTTGATTGTGGTGTGGTTGCTTGTGTGAAATTGAGTGAAATTTGATACTTTTTGAAAGTTGAATGAGAGGGAATGAAATGACTTTCCAAAAATTTCACTTTGCATTTTGATCCCCATGAATTCAAATTCATTTCATCACAAAACCCTAGAGTGAAGATGATATGACTTCTTCCATTTGAATAAATGAAAAGGGTTTTGAAAAGATTTGAATTCCATCCAAAAATATTTCAAATTCGAAACTTTATGCAACTCAATGATTTTCACGAGAGAAGATAAAATGACTTCTTCAATTATATGAAATATGAGTTGGAAGTTACAAAGAATCCAATTTGAAGTCATTTGGAAGTATTTTGAAACTCCCTTCCAATTTGGAATTATTTGGATTTTTATTTTAATTTTTTTTCTCCTAAAAACAAATAAATGGAAATAAGGGTAAAACAATTCCCTTCAATGGAAAATTAGGAGAAAATAAATTTTAAATCATTTTGGTATTTTAAAAATGATTTTTGTGGGGGTTTTAATGCAACAGTATCACTATTTGCTTTATTTGAATTTTGGTAGATTTTATTTGCCTCTGAAAATGTGTTCATGTTTTAGAAATTATTTTTCTGAAACTTTTGATATATAATATTCCTATATAATAGTTTTTTGTTGCTCTTTATTTCAGTTTTCCTTCTCTATTTTCAAAAAAACTGGGCGAAGCCCAGCCGCACTAGGCCCGGCCCCCTCCACGACCCAACAGGTCGTCTTCCTCCTACAATCGTTCTTGCACCTACAGGAGCAGAACGCACGCACGCACCCCACCCCGCACCCCACTCCCTTCCCTCCTTCCCCTTCCCCAAGAATCCTCTGAATGGATCCACCTCCTTCCCATACACCTCCTTCTCCAAGTAAAAGGCCATTAATGCCCCGGATTTTCTCGCCGGAGATCCGCACTTGCCTTTTTCTTGCTCGCCATGGCTGCACGCATTTGGACACCCCCTTGCCCTATAAATACCTCCCTCGTGTTGCCCTCTTTCCCCTCGCCCAAAGCCCTATCCTACGGGAGCTTATCCCCCTCCCTATCCCGCATAATTTCTCATCGGAGTTCATAAACTCCGGCGGCTTCTCCATCGCCGCACGAGGCTCGGTTGGTACTTCCTCAGCCTCCCCTGAGGTTGCTGAGATCTCCTCTGCACCGTCCCGTGCTCTCCTTCCTCTAGGAGCCCCTACAACCTCGGATTCGATCTTCTTCCCCAACTCCGGCGACTACTCCGGTGAGATCAAAGAAATCCCGTAATTTCTTCTTTTCAGAAAAGTAGCGATCTTAGAAAATTCATATCTATTAGTATACATATCCAAATTGAGTGATTCCAATTGTGTTAGATCACAAATTTTGTAAAGTTTCTATAGGTAAATAGTTTTTAGGTTTGACTATTTAAATTTGAACTTGATCAATTTCTCTTATATCCTTATATTTGATCTAACTTTAGTTTAGAAATAGATTTTTGATTGATTCTTTTTGCTACTGCTTTGTTATTATTTTGTTTATCCAGTAGCATATAGTTATTTATTTTTAGTTTATTTTAGGTTTGTTGCAAAAACAATACTGTTTTGCTTATGTAGTTGTTTTAGTCATATAATTAATGTTTTTAATTATTTTTAGTTAATTCTTTTTGTAGATTTTTACATGTTGTCATATGTTTCTGTTAGACTACAGTAGATAAATTTTTGTAGTTATTTATTAGTGTTTAGCTACTGTTTTGGTATTTGTTTGTTTAGTTCATAGTGATAGTTGATACAAATATTTTTATTAGTTTTAATGTATTTCTTTTTGCCACTTCAATATATGTTGTTATTGCTTCTGTTATTTAGAAGTAAAATAAGTTTTCATAAATTATTTTAGTATTGTTTACTATTGTCTTATTGTTTTCTAGTTGTTATAGTTGTTCTAGTGTTAACTAGATAGTTATAATAGTTTTTATACTAGTTCTTTTTGCTAGTAAATGCTTTAGTAAATTATTTTGTTGTTGTTTTATTAGAATTATATTTTCCATGCTGTATGAAAGTTATTAGAGTAATTTAGTTTTAATAAGAAAGTATTGACTGTTATTGTGTGAGTTGGTTTCTCCCTTGTTTTCGTGAAGTTTTCTTTGGAATTCTATTTGGTTTTATTGGACTTCATTATTGTTTTATTTATGGCTTTTTGATTTTTATTTTGATTGCTAGTATTGTTTGCTAAGATTATTGCTTATGTGAGTATAATGTTTGACTATATAGATTTTCTCGGAGTGACGAATAGTTTATCAAAGATTCCGAGAGCATTATTATCTTCATCAAGTAATACCAGGCAAGTTCACTTTGACCATGTTTTCCACACCTATGTTTTATTTGCATGTAGTAGCACCCTTTCAACAATCCCTCTAGGAGTGTTATTTAATCTTGTAGTTGAGTAGAATGCATGAGGTAGAAACCCATCTCCCTGTTACCAAGCCCGGGACGTTATATAGTTTTAATGCTACGCTTGAGTAGACGAGGTTTGGTATGAGTGCACGAGAGTGGTGTGAAGGAGGACTCTACGTCAATGGCGACAACTTCATGATGGCATCGTCAAGGACTGCGCCTTCAGGACTCCAAGGCCTCAAGATTTCGAGACTCGAGACAAGAATTCAATACACACTACTGGGTGAAGGACGGTTGATGGGCACCCTGGAGGAACCAGTGGATGGCGGGGATGCATGGAGAAGCGCCATGACATCTTGCGGAAAGCTTCACCCAGACTCAAAGAGACGGAAGAATACTTCATGCCCGGAAGCTTACCTATGCAACCGCAAGTCACTATGGGCTCTGGCTTGGTTGACCCTAGTGGTGACTCTGGCTGGGACGGTGCTAGCAGATGTAGAACTACGGTAGGATTGGATGAGCACCGGACAGTGGTCAGGGGAACTCTTCGGAAGACCATGTTTCGGTCGTCTTGTTCTCAAACAACCTGAAGTGTGAGAATGTAAAAAGAGGGATCGAATCTTGCGGGTAAAGTGTACAAAGCTCTGCAGAGGGTTAAAACCTAACCGATTAGCCGTGTCCCCGGTTACGGACAAATTGAGCCTCTGGACTTGGATCTATCTCGGAACTCTCAACACCGGACTGATAATTTAATTGTGGGGAACTTATGATGATTTGGGTATGAGACATCGGTTGGCAGAACTATGTCATGATAGAAAACTCCGTAGTACAGACTCCTGATATTCCTTTGTTGTAGGGAAAATAAAACCAGCTTTTACGCAAAAACATCAGACACAGAGCCACAAAACCATATTGCATATAGAATAGTATTATCATCTTCTTTCTCATGTTGTGATCTTGCCAGTACATTCAATGTACTGACCTACACGGCTGCAACGTCTCATGTTGCAGATATTTTTACTTCCGACGAGTAAGAGTACGATATAGGGTTACAGTCTACATCAACTTGCTGATGGCGCTGATGGGACTCCACACCCGATTGTTTGTTTTTGCTGAGACTTATGAGGTATATATCAGTTTTACGTTATTTATACATGTGATTGCACTTTGATATATACATTGATGTACTGTGTGTGCTAGCATACCGATCCCGGGATGGCACAGATACACAGAGGCTTGACCGTCTGAGGTCGGGTCGCTACAGATATGGTATCAGAGCACATGTTGGCTGTAGGACGTGACCCTACGAAATGACTTAGTAATATGAAGACCCCAATAGGAATGGCCTTTGTTTTGTACTACTCTCGTAACACCTGATTTCTTTTACTGAACCTTCCTTATTTCAAACTATAGATGGAGAGCTACGTTCTGAACAAAAGAGAACACTACGAGAAGGTTCTTGGAGGCCCCTTCCTTGTGGAGCTAGTCAGGCTGCTAAAGCTACCGATACTTGAGATCAAGGCAACTAAGAGGATGTCTAGATCATGGGGAGTCAAGACCCAAGTTTTTGGCCATAAAGAAGACCCCAAGACTACAGACATCAGCTTTCGAACTATAAACGGTGACTATGATATGGGCATCAACACTGCCTTCCATGATGCTATTGCACGCTTATGCTATCATCATCGTGCTGCACTAAACCCACACTTCTTTGGATGGATTGGATGGCAGAAGTTTGATGGAGCAACTATTGCCTTGACGGAAGCGCAAAAGATGAAGTTCTCCCCACTATTAGTGTACAATCAGGATCTAGAACAATACGTCAAGAATCTTCAGATGGACCTCCTGGAAGCCCTGTTTGACAATGAAGCACTACGAGAAGAGGTCAAGACTCAGAGACTGAAGGTAAACAAGCTAGAGGAGGAGAACCTCGAGATCCCGAGAATACGTCCGGAAATGAAAAACAAAAGGACCATGTCTCACGCAAAGGACGTTGAGATCCAGAAGCTCAAGGAACAACTTCAGTACATACATGGTCGTCACAAGAAACTCCGCGTCGACAGGGAAAGTCTAGCAGAAGAATTGGAGGAGATCAAGTCCACACAGAAGAAGCCCCAGTGGGGACAATGACCAAGTTCCCGATAAATTAGCTTAGTAATAGCCCATCATGAGAGAAATAAAGATGAACGCCTTCTCGATTTAAGTATCCGACCATACCAACTTATGTGGGTGGCGATACTGTCGAATTGATTGAATAAATGAATGCTTGGTTGCTATTATTTTCTGTGTTTATTGAATGGTTGGATAGATGCGATATTCGTAGGCTTGTTATTTCAACCTTGAGAGATGTAAGTTACGGAAGAATGGTAGAAGGCCTTCATATGGGAAAAGCATCAGGAATTGGAAACTCTCGAGCATTGAAGACCTGAAGAAATGAAGACGTAGAAACGAAACCATAGTAGAACAGTCCATTACAAATGGTACTTTTTTCTTTTGAGATAGGATTTTTTTGTTGATGGGTGGGTATTTGCTTTCTCTTTCTATCTCAACCAGACCCCGAAACCTCGAACCCATGGACCGCCGAACACCAAACTTCTCCGGAGACAATTAAAATTTCCCCATGGAGATACATTCTTTGTTCTGAGTACCCCTCTTATCCTACACATGCAGATGACAACCCTTTATGAGTCTTTCCTTAAGGGCCCGGAAATGATCATGACCCTGACAAGTGATCATGATTACCCAAAGATCCTGAAGGACATGATGAAGCATATTCACTGTTGTAGTCCTGGATTAGGGGTTCTCGGACAGCCAGACTATATCCTTTGGCCGGACTGTTGGACTATGAAGATACAAGATTGAAGACTTCGTCCCGTGTCCAGATGGGACTCTCCTTGGCATGGAAGACAAGCTTGGCAATACGGATATGTATATCTCCTCCTTTGTAACCGACCTTGTGTAACCCTAGCCCTCTCTGGTGTCTATATAAACCGGAGGGTTTTAGTCCATAGGACAACACACAATCATACCATAGGCTAGCTTCTAGGGTTTAGCCTCTTTGATCTCGTGGTAGATCTACTCTTGTACTACCCATATCATCAATATTAATCAAGCAGGATGTAGGGTTTTACCTCCATCAAGAGGGCCCGAACCTGGGTAAAACTTCGTGTCCCCTCCCTCCTGTTACCATCCGCCTAGACGCACAGTTCGGGACCCCCTACCCGAGATCCGCCGGTTTTGACACCGACATTGGTGCTTTCATTGAGAGTTCTTCTGTGTCATCGCCGTTAGGCCTGATGGCCCCTTCTATCATCGATAGTGATGCAGTCCAGGGTGAGACTTTTCTCCTCGGACAGATCTTTGTGTTCGGCGACTTCGCACTGCGGGCCAACTCGCTTGGCCATCTGGAGTAGATCAAAAGTTATGCCCCTTGCCACTAGGTCAGGTTTGGAAGCTTAAACTACACGGCCGATATCCGCGGAGACTTGATCTTCGACGGATTCAAGCCTCTGCCTTGTGCGTCTCGTGGTCACGATGGGTACGATTTAGCTCTACCATCAGACAGTGTCCGAGGGATCGCACCGGCAGCCGCTCCGACCCTCGGTTCGGAGCCGGTTGCACCGTCCATGGACGGGTGGATGGACCCCGCCACGGAGGCCTTACCCTCAGCGGCGATCGATACGAACATCGACCTTACCCTTCATGAGAGTCGTGTTGCTAAACCGCCGGATTCTTCTCTGGCCATGGACTCCGAACCGCCTGCGCCCGTTCCTACTGAATCCGATTGGGCGCCGATCATGGAGTTTACCTCCACGGATATTTTTCAGTGCTTGCCCCTTGGCGACATACTGAACTCATTAAGGTCTCTCTCCTTGTCAGGAGGATCCTGGCCGAACTATGTCCGGCAGGATTGGGGTGCGGATGACGAAGAAATTCGCCTCCCACCCACCACCCACTTAGTAGCCACTGTCGATGACTTAACCGACATGCTCGACCTCGACTCCGAAGACACCGACGGTATGGACGACGATGCAGGAGACGAACAGGAACCGCTTCCCACAGGGCACTGGACGGCCACTTCATCACATGACGTATACATGGTGGACACACCAAAAGAAAACGACGACGAGGAACGGAAGGACGCAATGAGGGGTTGTCCCCTCGAGAAACAGTCAAAGCGGCGGCATAAGCGCCGCTCCAAATCCCGCCTTGGCAGAAACAACGATCATATGGACCCAGCTTTAGAGCAAGGTGAACCATCGCCGGACCACGGCAACACGGAGAATCAAACCGAACAACCTGACTCTGTCAAAGACAATAGTCCGGATGACATCACACCGGACAGACACCTGGAGCAACAGAATGCTCGTCAAAGGCTTGTTGCCACCGCGAGGAGTCTAAAAAAGCAGAAGCAAAGACTCAAGGCTGCACAAGACACACTCAGAATCAGATGGAACAAAGTACTCAACGCAGCAGCGAAGTACGGCGAAATCGCCCCACCAAGAGCTACCCGAAGCGGAAGTTGCTACCTGAATTCGATGAGGAGGCCTTAGATCCCCCGCAACCAAAAATCAAAAGGGCCACCTGGCCGGATAGACGTCCTCACAGCCAACATAGAGCGGCGAACAACGCCGCACATAAGCCAATACGCGATCCACGCGAGGGCTCGCATCAAAAGGATGGCGCAACCAGATCCATCTATGGACCACGCAAGCGTGCTCCAGCATACGATTGCAACACAACAAACATCCGAACAACACGGTACACCCAGATACAGGGGTGCCGCACACCCCCTATGTTTCACCGATGAGGTGCTGGACCATGAATTTCCAGAGGGATTCAAACCCGTAAACATAGAGGCATACGACGGAACAACAGACCCTGGGGTCTGGATTGAGGACTATAATCTCCATATCCATATGGCTCGAGGAGATGATCTCCACGCCATAAAGTACTTACCCCTCAAGCTCAAAGGGCCAGCTCGGCACTGGCTTAAAAGCCTCCCCAAAAACTCCATTGGAAGCTGGGAAGAGCTTGAAGACGCCTTTCGGGTAAATTTTCAAGGGACTTATGTCCGACCTCCGGATGCAGATGATTTAAGTCATATAACTCAACAGCCCGGAGAGTCAGCCCGAAAGCTTTGGAACAGGTTTCTTACTAAAAAGAACCAAATAGTCGACTGTCCGGACGCCGAAGCCTTGGCATCTTTTAAGCATAGCGTCCGCGACGAATGGCTGGCCAGACACGTCGGCCAAGAAAAGCCGAGAACAATGGCAACATTAACAAGCCTCATGACCCGCTTTTGCACGGGTGAGGACAGCTGGCTAGCCATATGCAGCACCAGCGACCCAAGTAGATCCGAAGTTAGAAATGAAAACGGGAAATCACGACGCAGCAAAAATAATAAGCGTCGGAATAAAGAAGACAGCCCGAAGAGCACGGCGGTAAACGACGGATTCAGAAGCTCTCGGCCAGGTCAGCAAAAGCCGCCCTGTAAAGGTGCCAGAGATGAACTGTCCAGCCTCAACAAAATTCTGGACCAAATATGTCAGATCCATAGCACCCCTGGTAAACCCGCTAATCATACCCACATAGAATGTTGGGTCTTCAAGCAGTCCGGCAAGCTCAACGCGTACACAAGGGGGAGGATACACCAAGCGAAGACGAGGATGAGCCTCTCAAGCAAGACACTGGGGAACGAAAGAAATTTCCACCAGAAGTCAAAACAGTAAACATGGTACACGTGATCAAGGGGAGAAACAAAGCGGCACTCCCAGATAAATATGCCCAAGGGCCTATCACAGCGGAGTCCTACCACTGGTCGTCTCAAGCGATCACTTTTGACCATCGGGATTACTTAGCAAGTATCCGGCGTGCAGGATGGGCTGCCTTGGTATTAGACCCAATAATTGATGGATACCACTTCACACGAGTCCTGATGGACGGTGGTAGCAGTCTAAACCTGATATATGAGGACACAATCCGCAAAATGGGGATAGACCCAACGAAAATTTGCCTCAGCAATACTACCGTTAAAGGAGTAACGCCAGGCCCAGGGGCTCATTGCACGGGCTCCCTACTACTAGAAGTTATATTCGGCTTCCCCGATAACTTCCGTAGCGAAAATTTAACCTTCCACATTGCTCCATTCCAAAGTGGTTATCAAGCACTACTTGGACGCGAAGCTTTCGCTCGCTTTAATGCAATACCGCATTACGCTTCCCTCACGCTTAAGATGCCCGGTCCACGTGGCATCATTACAGTAAATGGAAATATTGAGCGATCCCTGTGCGCCGAAGAGGGTGCGGCCGCCTCGGCAGCCGCACACTAAAATGGCCTCACCAACTAAAGTATTCAATAGGTCATCAAGACCACGGACACGGTTAGACGAGTCCGGCGCAGCTATATGTAATTCGTACAGGTTTGATGGCCACACCCCTATCACAAACACAAGGGGCTCAATGCGTGCAGACAAGTGGCAATTTTTACTCATCTTGAAATTTACATGGTTCCTTTTAAACCTACCTTTTTGCGCGACAACTTTTCACCTAGGTTCCTCTCTTTTATAGATGACCACCGTGCTACACCCGTCCAGGATACGGCACAATGAAGACACAGGCGCAGACGTGCAGCAGGGACCCGTCCCAAGGATTCTTTCTAGATTAAGACCCTGCGTCAACCTTTTTTACTGTCTCTTGTTGATACACATCCCTCGGATTCTCAGTACAATTGAGAAGGATGCTGGTGTCTTGGCATGTGGCCACGTCAGAATAATGCACGTACCTGGACACCAGGGGCTTCTTACAAAGGGCACTGTTTAGGCCCGGTTTATACCATAAAGACCGAATACCTTAGGGAGTGTTCGGCGTCGCGAGTTTGGCCTTATATGCATCAGCTCCGAATCATGTCTTTGGTTAAAATGTTGGGTTTGCCCGGCTCCTATGTTTTGGTACCTTACATTCCCCTCTATCGGCTAAGGTAGCACTAGGAGAACTACTGCGATTGTGCCCCGGGTCATCCGGACGAGCACCTCAGTAGAGAAAGCCGAAAACTGACTGTCATGATATAGCGTGAGACTGGTCAACCACTCGATGACCTCTCAGAATGTTAGAATTCCTCTGCCTTAACGAAGGGCCGTTTCCCGGCCAGGCATGTACGTGCCCCGAATTCGGGAGAGTGCGGAGCCACCAGGGGCTATATAGTAGCCCCACCGTCAAACTCTTATGGCTAAGTGAAAGTGTTAAAGCATTATAGTCCAGTTGCCTCGTTTGCTGCGCTATCACCTCCTTAATAGGGCCAAGACGTTGGGTTAAGTGTGAACACACGTCTTCTGCGAACACCTCTGCATTATATGCGTGGGGGCTGAAGCCGACGACTGCAATCTTTCAGGTTATACACATGTATACATAAACGGCCGCACAGGAGGCATCATATTACTTTCAGGCAAAAGTGTAAACACGGCCTTAATAAATTTCATAAAAACATTGTGTTCACTATGGGAATACATGTCACTCAAACACAATATTCTTAGAGCACTGGGCCTCTATCAAACGAGCACCCTCAAGAACCTCTTCGAAATAGTGCTCGGCAGCCACTCGGCCTATGGCCAAACCCTGCGCTGCGACAGTGGTAGCATCCATCTCCGCCCAGTATGCTTTAACACGGGCAAGGTCCATCCGCGAGCCTTCTATGCACGCCGACCTCTTCATCGCATTGATGCACGACACCGCACCAAGGAACTGATGCACTAAGCTGAAATAGCTGTTCGGCTTTGGCTTTTCCGGCCACAGCTGATCCATGACAGACCTCATGGCGAGTCCGGACAACCTATTGAGTTCGGCCCATTCGGCTAGCTGATCAGTCAATGGAAGCAGATGCTTTGGAACGTTAAATTGCGACCAGAACAGCTTGTCCACTTCACGATCTGTTTGATCTTGGAAGTATTTGGCCGCATCGACAGCGCTCGCTGCCAAGTCCATATATGCGTCTGCCGAACTCCACAGCCGATCCAGAGGGGCATACCGTGGATCTCCGAACTTCCTCCGCAGCATGAAGGGCTTCCCAGCCGCAATATCCCCGGCTTCATGCAGCTCCTCCTTCTTCGCTCTCATAGCAGAGCGGGTGTCTTTGGTCGTCATCGTGGCCTTTTCAAGGTCCGTCGCCTTCACTCGGTTTTCTTCTTCAAGAAACTGGCAACGGTCGGCAGTGTCTTTTAACTTTACAGCCATCTTGGCCATTTTCTCTTTGCTCTCGCAATGCGCGGCCTTCTCGGCACTCAACTCTTCGGCCGCCTTCAAAGCAGCCGCACTACTACTCCTCGCTTGTTCTTTGGCTCGGGCAAGTTCCGCCCGAAGGGTCTCCACGGTGGCAGCTCCGTCTGCAGTCACAACATATTAAAGATACTGGCATCATGCTGCTCTTACTATGTGACATTCACCAGAAAGCATTACTTACCCTGTGCCTCGTCAAGCCGCTTGTTAACAAGCTCGATGTCGGTATCTGCCACATCCAGTTGCCACTTTAGTTCGGCAAACTCATTAGTCCGGCTAGCCACCGGAGCTTCCACCACCTGCACATAAAGGCGGTTTGGTTACTACCTGGGACTACGATCCTCTATTCGCCGCCATTCTCGACGACAACCAGAGTCTCAGGGGCTACTATCTACACAGGGCACACCCAAAAATGTGTGGTACTATCAAAAAGTATCACGTACCTCAAAGCCTGTCAGTAGACTCATAAAGGCTTCATGCAATATGCTTTCGGCGGACGAAGTTCTTTCCATCACCGTACCCATTATCGTGTGGTGTTCTTCTAAGATGGCCGCTCGCTCCAACAGCTCCCTCAATACGTCTGACCCCATACCAGACAGTACCGGACTCTTTTGTTTGCTCTCTTCAAGAGCTGGACGCTGAGGACTTCGGCTGACTATAGGATTATCTTTTGGCCTAACCGGATCCGGAGAGGCCCTCCGTGATGACACTTCAAGGTCGCTCGCTTCTTGAGCGGGGGAGTCCGGGGGAGGCGTTTCGCTCTCCATCATCTCCGGAAGAAGATCCCCCGAAGACGAGCTCTACTGAGAAGGGCTAAGATCCGAACTGCAAGATAAATGCTTCGGTTATTTTCCTCAGAAGTAAAGTAGTATATCTTCACTATTAAAGTACTTTTTGATTACTTACAGCTCGTTAGAGGGCAGATCCATGCGCGGACTTTGTGCGGCAAGGGCACCCTCCGAGGCATGACCCTTTGGTGGAGAATTCTTCTCCCGTTTGGAAACCTTGGTTTCTGGATCTTCAGGGGTAGTCCTCTTCCTTCCCCGGGGTGAGAGAATGTCAGATTCCTCCCCTTGGTTATCCTCCCTCACGGAGGTGCCCATTCCCTCAGTCGGAATGGGTAGCGGTGGAGGCCCGCTTTCGCCCCCTTTATTCCCCCTTTATCTTCCTGTGAGGGCTCCGGGCAAGGTGCTAGCTCGAGCATCTTTTCCAGCACCGGATTCTCCAAGCCTTCCAGAAGGGGGGCCGAACACCGCATCATCTTCGCCTTTGTTATCTAGTCCTGGTCAAAGAGCGATTTCTCATAATGGCATCATGATAAATGAAAGATGGTGTGTTTGGCTAGAGGATTACTTACTTGGTCGGCGGTGCGGTTGCTGCTCAGGCCCACGTCCTCGGTAGTGTCCGGACACTCTATCTGGGGTCCGAAGAATGATTTATACATCTCCTCGTGCGTCAGGCTGAGGAAATTCTGAACAGCGCGCAGTCCTTCTGGGTTGAACTCCCACATGCGGAGGGGCCGGCGTTTGCATGGCTGGATTCGTCGAACTAGCATGACTTGCATTACCATAATCAAACTAAAATCTCCTTCGAAGAGATCTCGAATGTGGCTCTGCAGTACAGGCACGTCCTTGGCTGGACCCCATCTCAGCCCTCTGCTAATCCATGACATCAGTTGTGGTGGAGGGCCTAAGCGGAAAGCAGGGGCAGCCGCCCACTTGGCACTTCTGGGAGCTGTGATGTAAAACCACTCCTGTTGCCATAATCCGGACACCTCTGGAATGGAACCCTTTGGCCATGGAGCTCCAGCGATCTTGCTTATTAATGCGCCTCCGCACGCTACATGCTGCCCCTCGACCATCTTCGGCTTCACATCAAAGGTCTTGAGCCATAGGCCGAAGTGAGGGGTAATGCGGAGGAAGGCCTCACATACGACAATAAATGTCGAGATATGGAGAAAGGAGCCTGGGGCTAGATCGTGGAAATCTAGCCCGCAATAAAACATCAACCCCCTAACGAAGGGATCCAGAGTGAGGCCTAGACCTCGGTGGAAGTGGGAGATGAACACGATGTCTTCCTTGGGTTCAGGAGTAGGGACGACCTGCCCCCGGGCAGGCAGCCGATGCGAAACCTCGGCGGTCAGGTTCTGGCCTCCCTCAACTTCTTGATGTCTTCTTCCGTAACAGAGGAGGGCATCCATCGGCCTTGAAGGCTAGATCCGGACATGATTGATGGTCCGGAGCACCTGACCTGGGCTTTGGGTGTTAGAACTCGAGGCGGGGGAAGGATTCTATTGAGCACGGGAGGGAAAAAAGTAAAAGCCTTGTCCATTTATAAAGATGGTGAATATCAAGCGTCCTCTCCGTAGCCGTTTGGGACTTGCCTATAATCTAGGAGTCCTAGACACGGTTGGGTTACCCACGACCGTATTGATGAGAATCCCGTAATTAGGGGAACACGATCTCTGCTTTGACAAGACGTGTCAAAAAACTGCCTTGCGTTATGTGCGGGGCTAGTTAAAGGAATGGTTCGAATAATTACCGGGCCATGGCACAATGTCGTGTTGCCAAAACGTGTCAGCAGATTAGATTTGTGGAAATATTATTCTCTCCATGGTGGTATGTGGAACTTATTTTGCAGAGCCGGACACTATCCTTGTATTCAAATTCTTCTGTGGTGTATTCGGAGGAGGAATCCGCCTTGCAATGCCGAAGACAATACTGCGCATCAGACTCATCGTCATTAAAGCCTAGTTCAGGGGCTACTGTGGGAGTCCTGGATTAGGGGGTCTCCGGACAGCCGGACTATATCCTTTGGCCAGACTGTTGGACTATGAAGATACAAGATTGAAGACTTCGTCCCGTGTCCGAATGGGACTCTCCTTGGCGTGGAAGGCAAGCTTGGCAATACGGATATGTACATCTCCTCCTTTGTAACCGACCTTGTGTAACCCTAGCCCTCTCCGGTGTCTATATAAACTGGAGGGTTTTAGTCCATAGGACAACACACAATCATACCATAGGCTAGCTTCTAGGGTTTAGCCTCTCTGATCTCGTGGTAGATCTACTCTTGTACTACCCATATCATCAATATTAATCAAGCAGGACGTAGGGTTTTACCTCCATCAAGAGGGCCCGAACCTGGGTAAAACTTCATGTCCCCTGCCTCCTGTTAGCATCCACCTAGACGCACAGTTCGGGACCCCCTACCCGAGATCCGCCAGTTTTGACACCGACATTCACCTTGAAGGAGATGCAGTCTACAAGGCTACCCCTTCATGCAAAAGGGAGTGGAACTTTTTTATGTGGAGGTACACCTCCACCGTGTGAAAGGAGTTTGCCCAAAGAAGATGGGGCATTACTTTTTCATCTCACGTGTACCACAAGCAACTTTCTTCGACGCTGTTCGTGAAGCAGCCATGAAAGCCATATGCCAGATCGGAGAAATACTTGAAGCAAGACTCCGTTATACTCAGGAATACCTAAGAGAAGTTGTCGGTGTCAAAACCGGCGGATCTCGGGTAGGGGGTCCTATTGGGGATATTACTACTGGAGGAAAACCGGCCTTGTGTAGCCAGGTTAACTCCTTGAAGATTAGAAGCCTATGAAGATGCAAGGATGATGGCGCTTTACGAAGGCCCAAGGCCCAAGGGCGGGTTAAAGTCTATAAATGTAAACCGGCCTAGTCATGTAACTTGTATGGTAAGATAGGAAGGATAGAGACCGAACCAGACACGTTTATGATCCGGCTTTGGGACTCTATAGCCCGGCGGGCGTCAACCTATGTATATAAAGGGACAACCCGGCAGCGGTTTAGGGACAGACAACAACTCGAGAGCCAGACAAAGCGGATTTGCTCCCTGGCCTTCGAAACCCTAGCAATACCAATCACAACTAGACGTAGGCTTTTACCTTCCTTGAAGGGGCCGAACTAGTATAAAACTCCACGTGTCCCCTTGTCCGGTTTAACCCCTTTAAGCTAACCCGTAGCGATGGCTCCACGACTAAGTCCTTTCACAAGGACATCTGCCGTGACAAACCCACGACAGTTGGTGCCCACCGTGGGGCTATCACACGATGGTTTCGAGTTCTTGAAGGGTAACTTTGATGGACATAAGGGATACGCTGTGGGCCGGATGACGAAGAGTCGTCGCGGCAAGCTCTACATCGACAATGCAGGATGGGGTCCCGAGGCTGATTCAATCGAGTACGGGTACCGGGTCCCCTTCGGTGGGATTCACGTCTTCATCGGCAAGATCGACGAACCGGCCCCTGAGCCGGACATCTGCACCGACATCATCGAAACGGATCGGTGTGCAAGTTCTTCGTCGGTTCAGCCCGTGGCCAAGCATGTTTTCGTAGGTCTCATCCATGGAGCGAGATACGAGGACGGCCCGGTGTCTGGTGGAGAGACCGTGGTCTGTTCTGATGACGAGTCTTCTGGAGAGACCGAATCGCTTTACCAGTTGCAGGACGGCCGGATTGATGGAGGATCCGAGGGCAACAGTATTCCGGATTCCCCTGATCTGCCAAACCGGGCCGCCATTTTCATGGCCGGCACACAATCAGCGCCTCATTCATCGGCCGCCGCAGCAATACTCTCCGGTTCAACAACGGCAACACCGGCAGGGGTAGGAAGCTCACTGCCTCTAGCCCAAGTCCTATCCGATTTATTCGACGCTTTGGCAATGTTGATGGCCGCGGAGGTAGATGCAGCAGCCAGGGATCAGCACAATGCAGAGATTGCAAAGGTGAAAGATCAGATAGCTCAGGCTAAAGCGGACCTGGCGACAGAGAACGCAAGGATGGCTACAGAGCGGGTTGAATTGGAAGCACAGGCCTACCGGATTAGGCTGGATCAGAATGCTTCAGAGGAAGTCATGAGAAGAAGGTACCGATCGCGTCTCCCATCGGGTTATGAGCCGCAGAATCTCTTCAACAATTCAGGAGCAGGAGCTGGTCACCAACCCATACTAAACCGGGGGGAGGCACCGGGAACAAGAGCGCCGGTTCAACCGCGCATGATGGACCCGCCTCGCTAGAACAAGTTGTACCACAATATGTACCAACACCTCCCGGGCATTATTCCAACCCGTTGGACAATATTGTGGCCGCCGCTTCACACCTGGCATCCCTCCCAACAGACGGCGAGTCACCAGTTGCGGTTGGAGCACGTCGGGCTAGGGATCTCCTTCAAACATCACTAAATCAAACTTCAAAGATGGTTGACAGATAAGAATCTTAAAATGTCAAATACCGTTTTTCATGGCATGGTGCCTGGTAAGTCTGCATTTCCTATTGTCAAGATAGCCTTAGAGGTGGCTTTTGGAGATGATTATGATTCAAGGTCAGAAACATTGACATTTGAGGTGGTAAAAATCAAAAGTCCGTACCACGCCCTGTTTGGGCGGCCGGCTTATGCTAAATTCATGGCAAGGCCATGTTATGTTTATTTACAGCTAAAAATGCCAGGTCATAAGGGGACTATCACAGTACATGGAAGCAGAAAGATCGCTTTGGAATGTGAGGAAGGTGATGCGGCTTATGCTGAGTCGGTTTGTGCCACGGAGGAGCTGAAATTCTATAAGGAGCAAGTTGATCCGGCAGACATGACTTCTTTGAAAAAGCCAACTATGGAACACGATCCGGCATTGAAGTTTAAATCGGCCACAGATACTAAGATGGTTGACTTTGTTCCTGGCGATTCATCCAAACAGTTCAGCATCAGCGCTAACCTGGATCCCAAATAGGAAAGCACGCTCATCGAGTTCATCCGTGAGAATCGGGACATCTTTGCATGGAAACCTTCTGAGATGCCAGGTGTACCAAGGGAACTCACCGAGCACACACTCAACATTGATCCTAAGTTTAAACCGGTCCGGCAGTTTCTCTGCCGTTTCAATGAAGAAAGGCATAAGGCTATCGGTGAAGAGGTAGCCCGTCTATTGGCCACAGGGTTTATTGTAGAGGTCTTTCATCCAGAGTGGTTGGCTAATCCAGTGCTAGTTCTTAAGAAAAGCGGCACTTGGCGTATGTGTGTGGATTACACAGATTTAAACAAAGCTTGCCATGCAGACCCCTTTGCTCCCCCTCGCATTGATCAGATAATTGATGCGACGACAGGTTGTGACCGTTTGTGTTTTCTGGATGCTTATTCTGGTTATCATCAGATCAAGATGGCAGTTAAGGACCAGGAGAAGATAGCTTTTATAACTCCCTTTGGAGCCTTCTGCTATGTGTCCATGCCATTTGGACTCAAGAGTGCCCAGGCAACTTACCAGCGATGTGTTCAAAATTGCCTTCATAAGCAAATTGGGCGCAATGTTCATGCATATGTGGATGATATTGTGGTAATATCCAGAAAGGAGGAGACATTGATAGATGATTTGAGAGAAACCTTTGACAATCTCCGAGTTTACAAGATGATGCTCAATCCGAAGAAGTGTGTCTTTGGTGTCCCGGCAAGCAAGCTCTTGGGTTTTCTGGTGTCAAACAGAGGGATTGAAGCTAATCCGGAAAAGATTGCAGCAATTACATCCTTGGCTAAACCGGCGTGTATCAACGATGTTCAACGTCTGGCCGGCCGGATTACAGCCTTGAGCCGGTTTATCAGTCGCCTTGGAGAGAAGGCCATCCCTTCATATCAGATGCTCAAGAAAACAGATAACTTTGTCTGGAGCGAGGCAGCTGATAAAGCGTTCAAGGATCTGAAGAGGCAGCTAGCTGAACCGCCCGTGCTTGCAGCGTCGATCGATAAAGAGCTGTTATTACTATATGTGGCTGCTAATGCCCGGGCTGTTAGCGTAGCTATTGTGGTAGAGCGCAAGGAGCTTGGCAAGGAATATCCAGTTCAACAGCCGGTTTATTATATCAGCGAGGTGCTCATTGAGTCAAAGCAGAGGTATCCGCATTGGCAGAAGCTGGTGTATGGGGTGTTTATGGCAAGCCGGAAGCTTAAACATTATTTTCAGGGCCATCCCATCACAGTGGTCAGTTCAGCTCCTCTAGGCGATATCATTCAAAACAGAGAAGCAACTGGCCAGATTGCCAAGTCGGCTATTGAGCTTGGACCTCATGGGCTCAAATATATACCCCGCATAGTGATCAAATCCCAGGCACTCGTGGACTTCATCAATGATTGGACGGAGTTTCAGGCACCTGAAGAGGAACCAGATAATACATATTGGACTATTCATTTTGATGGGTCCAGACAGTTGGAGGGCTCGGGGGCTGGAGTCATACTAACTTCCCCATGAGGTGACAAGTTTTGTTATGTCCTCCATTTATTGTTCCCTACTAACAATGCAGCTGAATATGAGGCTTTTCTCCACGGTCTTCGGATGGCTAAGGAGATGAATTTGAGCCGGGTTAAGTGCTTTGGCGATTCAGATCTAGTGGCTCAGCAGGTGTCTGGCACTTGGGATTCTAAGGACCCACTCATGGCTGCGTATCGGCGAGAGGTGGATACAGTGGCTGGTCACTTTAAGGGTTATCAGGTGGACCATATGGACCGGCGGAAGAATGAAGCGGCGGACGCTTTAAGTCATCTTGGTTCCCAGCGTAAACCGGTCCCGCCAAATGTCTTTCTTGATTTATTGCATAATCCGTCAGTCAAGGTGCCAACCGAAGAAGATTTGGCCATTCCTGATCCGGAGGCTCAATTGGTGGCAGCTTTACATGCCATACCAGATTGGAAAATCCCATATCTGGCTTACATGAACCGGGGCGAGTTACCAGGTGATGAAACATTGGCTCGACAGATAATCTGGCGTTCCAAATCCATGACCATACTCAACGGGGAGTTACATCGCTATAGTGTTTCAGGAGCAATTCAGCGTTGTGTTTCTCCTCAAGAGGGTTGTGAGATTTTGCGAGAAATCCATGAAGGGGATTGCGGTCACCACGCCGGTTCAAAGTCTTTGGTTGCTAAAGCTTTTTGCCACGGTTTTTACTGGTTGACAGCGCATGCTGATGCGGAGGATTTAGTCAAGAGATGTGACGGTTGTCAAAAATTCGCCCGCCGTGCCCACATTCCGGCCCAAGAGTTGAGGATGATTCCAATAACTTGGCCATTTATGACTTGGGGGCTTGATATGGTTGGACCCTTCAAGCGATCCAAGGACAAAAAGACCCACCTGTTACTAGCAGTTGATAAATTCACCAAATGGGTGGAAGCAGAGCCAATCAGCAAGTGTGATGCAGCCACGGCGGTTCAATTCATCAAAAAGGTGATATTCTGGTTTGGTTTTCCACACAGCATTATAACTGATAATGCTACTAACCTGTCAAAAGGGGAGATGGAAGAATTTTGTCAACGTGAGCACATCCGGCTCGATCTAGCATCGGTGGCTCACCCCTAGTCTAATGGTCAAGCAGAGAGAGAAAATCAAGAAATTCTACGAGGTATCAAACCCAGGCGTATGCTTCCTTTAAAGCGGACACCGGGTTGTTGGGTTGAGGAGCTACGTTCTGTGTTATGGAGCATCAACACCACACCCAATAGGTCTACGGGTTACACACCTTTCTTCATGGTTTATGGAGCGAAGGCAGTTCTTCCTAGTGACATCCGTCACGACTCGCCCCGTGTGACAGCCTATGTTGAAGATGATAATGAGAAGGCACGTCAAGATTCTCTAGACCTGCTGGATGAAGAGCGTGATCTTGCAGCAGCACGATCGGCGATTTATCAACAAGATCTCCGACGCTATCACAGCCGTCGGGTTAAAACCAGAACCTTTCAAGAAGGCGATTTGATGCTCCGGCTCATCCAGGATCAGACTGATATGCACAAGTTATCCCCACCTTGGGAAGGACCCTTTGTGGTCAGCAAAAATCTACACAACGGGTCTTACTACCTCATTGATGTTCGGGAGCATAAATACTCACGTCAATCGGAGGAGGAGACCAAGCGGCCATGGAACATAGCTCTCCTTCGGCCTTACTATACTTGAAGCCATAGGCTCTTCATCTGTACATATTTATGACAGTGTATATATCATATAATAAACCGGAGCCTCCGTTATAAGCGGGGTATCTGTTCTTTTTACATCCTGTGTGTGCTTATACGAGTTTATTGACAAAGCGGAGTTTTTTTTGTTAAGCCGGTCTTAGCAGTTGCACGGATATAAAGAAAATCACTAGGGGGCTTGGTCATATTTGAACTATAGCTACACCTCTTGATCGGTTTTGAAACCACGAAGGGATATCACTAGGGGGCTTGGTTGTTATCACACCATAGCTGCACCTCTTGATAGGCATTTAAGCCATAAAAGAAAAAATATGTGGATCCAAAGAGAGTGTTGCACAAAGCACAGACTCAAACATGGACACACACTAAGCACAGCTCACAAAGTTACTTGGGGGCTCTTTTTGCAAAGCAACAAAGAGTTTGAAAGGACCCATGTAATTGGCAATCAAGCCATGGCTTGGAAGCCTGGTGTATTCACCTAAAACCCCGGGTTAACCTGCCTTCATCAAGTAAGCCACTCCTGTCCAGGTAATCCTGGTATGACCCATTGAACGTTTGACATGTCAATCTTTTATAGACCCTGAACTTGTCAAAGTTAAAATGATGATTGGTTAATTGGAGGCCCATCTTAAAAGGCTTTGTTAAATGGTTTAACTCAGAGGCCTGGCAGCCCATGAAAAGCCTCGATTTGGAGCCTGGCAGCTCGTAAAAAGCCTTGCATATTTCCTTTTTTAGTTTTATTTGTTGAAGTTCATAAGTATTTTTTGATAAACCGGCATCCTTGACCCGGCTTGCTTTTCAACTGCAAGTTGTTGGCACATGATCGATTATAAACCGGTGTTTATTGACCCGGTCTGGTTTGACTAAATCACCAGTGTTATAAAGAAAACGTGGTAGCTATCCCGGTCCGGTTTAGTATATAGACCGGCATTACAAAGATGGGGTTATCAACGTTCTGGATTGGTATTAACACCTTTGTCGTATACACCGTTGGTCAACCAATGAGGTATTTTATGTATATTGCTTTTTGTACAAACACTTCGATTATTTCATCTATGTACTGTACACTTCCTGGACATTATGACCCGTCTAGCGGTAAACTGCTAGATACTTTTAAGTTGTTGTACCCAGGAACACAATTCATCATGGGTTATGCATAAATATATCCCAAAAGGTGGCACAAGTTGTCATGAGGCATTACAAAACATGCTCGATGGCATGGCAGATAACGAAGTTTTGGCTATCCTATTACAAGAAGCTTTCAAAGCGGCTCCAATGGCATAATTGTTTTTCACAAGATCGGCACACAGTAGCCAGTAAACCAGCGACCGGTTTAGGACGCTTTGTTTGGACGGTTTGATGGTTGAGGGTCAGTTGGTGTGGGCACTTCTTCATCCCTCCCCAGACGCTGGAAATCAACCGTCGACCAATCGATTCTAGTTAAAGCTTGAAATACTGCTTCCTCATGGATAAGATTGGAGGGGTTAATATCAGGAGCATAAGTGTGCTTACGAATCGGAGGCACAAGTTCTTCAACTTCATGGATGTCGGCCGGCTCTCTTTTCCCTTCAGCGTCATAAACCGGTTGAAAATGGGACAAGTATGTATCATCGGCCAGTTTGCTGGCTACTGGCCGCATCTGTTTGGTCAGCCGCCGGAGGTCATCGTTGTCAAAGTTTGAACCGTCTTCCTTTACACCTGGATATCCTTTAATGATATCATCCGCTTCAAGGTCTGGAATCCAGGCTTTGGCTCGAATAAGTGTGATTAAAGCTCCTGACCTGGCAGCTGCCTTCTTCAATTCGGCAATACGGGCTGGTAACATGGCCAACTTCTCAAGTGTTTCTTTAATTAAAGTTGGGGCCGGTTTGTTGTAAGCTGTCGTACAAATAGCCCGCTGAGACCCAGAGTACAGTTGTTCAACCAATGTATATGCCGCTTTGAGCTTCATCCGCATGTCTGTACCAAGATGAGCGATCCGAGTACCTGCCAAAGATTTTTATCAATGTGTTGGTCAGTGATAAGGTTCATTGACTTGCGCAAAACACATAAGCAGACACTTACCAAAGATAGCACACGTCATAGCATTGATTTGCCATTTCAAACCAGCTAGTTCATCTACAACTGGTTCCAGGGCTGCCTCAGTGTCTTCAGCTCTTTTGGTTAAACCGGATTTTTCGGTTTCCCAGTTAGCCCGATCCTTGTTGAAAGATTCCTTCAGCCTCTCCATTACAGCCAGGGCTTGGGTCAGCTCCTCTTTGGCTTTTGCAGCCTCTGCTTGTTGTGACTTCACATTTTCTTGCAAGTCAGAGTTTCGAGCATCTTTGCTTCTCAGTTCAGCCTGCAACGTTGAAGGCATATTAAACAACAAGTCATATATGTTCTAAGTACAAAGCGTATAACAAGTTATGCACTTCATACTTGGGGGCTAATGCATGTTCGCTCTAAAGTGCTGCATTTTATACAAGTCTCCAGAACAATACAAGCATTATCCTGGACACTTGGGGGCTAATCTGCGCCTGTTCTAAAGTGGATGCATGGATTAAAACCCGGATTAACTTGCCTAGTTAAACCGGCCTTTGGGGGCTATGCTACACAAGGTTATCTAATTGCTAAAAGATGAGTCTTGGTTACAAAGACCCGGTTTATGATTAACATCATAAAATGGCCCTTGGGGGCTATTTGGGATATTGTCTCGGCTATGAATCAGTAAACAAAGGGAGACGAATTTACCTCATATCGCTCTTTCATCAAGTTCACCAAACCAGCTTCATAGTCCCAGTTTGAGTGCAGATGGTTCAAGAAGCCAGAGTGAAGCTCTTCAGCGTTGAAATGAGCATATCTTGATAAATCGCTGCTCCACTTGCCTTTTTCCTTAGCAGCTTGCTCTTCTTTGGCACTATGTTGGGCTAAGATGATGGGATGGCCAGGAGAGCTATGGCCCATTCCAGTAATGATAACATCGCCTCCTTGACCTTCAGTATGTTTGGCTGGTGATAATGGAGTATTAGCATTTCTCACCGGACTAGCTCGGTTTGGCTCTGCCGGTTCAACGTCAGGTGCAGCAGGTTCAGCATCAGTTGGTTCATCGGTGTTTTGGCCTTGAAGGGGCGGTTCACCAGAGGTAGCTTCAGGATGAAGGCCCTCCGGTTCACAAGTTTGTTCCGGTTCACCTCTGGGTTCTTCTTCAAAAGTGGTCGGGTCTTCGGGCGGATTGGTGACCCAAGATTTCTTGCTGGGTCTGGCTTTGGCCCTGTAAACAAAAATATAAAGGGATTAATATCTTATTTAAGTTCTATGATGCATTAAAGGAAAAGGTTTTACAACTTACCCGGCCACAGTTTTCAGAGGAGGGGGTTGAGTTGTTGTTGACTCGCCAGATGATGAGGCAGGTGTCACCTGATAATTTGAATCAGATGGATTAAGAGGTTGTCTGAAATAACCTGCCTTGGGGTAAGAATGGTCAGGAGAAGGGGAGACCTCAGACCGGCGCTTCCGAACCGGGGTATCAGGTAAACCGGCTGAAGTAACCTGTTAGCCACTGTGTCGGGTTGTCCGGCGAGCTTCATGCTGCTGAGTCTTCAAAATAAATGTTGGATCAAAGTGAGCAAGAGGATGAGAAAAGCTTACTTTCCGGACTGCTTGGCGGGTTTTTTGTGTTGGCATAGAGTCCGAACCGGAGGAAAGGGTAATTACCTCTACATCATTAGCTAGACTAGCTTCTGCGTCCTCCTGAGGAAGATCATTGTTAATGAGATGCATGAAAAGAGAGCCAAGTGAGTCAAGTTCTACCTCAACTTCTGGATCATCGGTGTCATCGTCAAGCTCCATGTTGATCCGGTCAGTCGTTTTCCGTTTTGACGTTCGTTTGACGGCTTTGGTTTTTGGGCGAGATGGTTTGACCGCTTTGTCCCCGGTTGGTTTTACCGCTTTTTCTACGGTTTTCCGTTTCCAGAAGGGGTCATCACCCTATACAAACATACATAGAAGAAGGATTACAGGTTGCACAAGATAAAAATATTAAAGATGAAAAGGAAGTATAATGCTTACAGCAGGCGGTTTGTTCTTGGCATAGAAGGGACTCAAACCGGTTTGACTACAGGCCAGTTCCGATTCATTCAGAATTTTCTTTACACCTTCAGTGACTTCTTCATCAGATAATTGAAGGTTGCAATGGCGTTGAGGGTCATCAACCTCACCGGTATATTCACACATTAAACCGGGACGCTGGCTTAGAGGCAAGATGCTCCAAGATATCCAACAGCGCACGAAATCCACACTTGTTAACCCATTTGCCATAAAGTCCCGGAGTTTTGCGAGTTGAGGGGCATATTTCGCCCTTTCGGCGGAGCTCAAGCATTGCGGCATCGGATGGGTATTGGAAAGCCGGTGATCACGAAAGCCTGGAAGGGGATTTTCGTCTTCGGGCGAAGTGTCTCTGCAATAAAACCAAGTTTGGTCCCATTCCTTAGGGTGGCTATGATGTTTGGCATGAGGAAATTCAACTTCTTTCCACTTTTGAATCGAGACACCACCAAGTTCTGTGTTCGGGCCATTTACAAACTCTGTGCGTCGGTTTAAGTGAAAGAAATCCTGGAACAGTTCTGCAGTTGGTTCTTCCTGTAAATATGCTTCACAGAAGACCTGGAAGTTGCATAGGTGGGATACTGAATTTGGCCCAATATCTTGGGGATGGAGTTGGAAATTGGCAAGCACATCCCGGTAAAACTTTGATCCTGGCGGTTTGAAGCCACGGCTTATGTGGTCAACAAAGACCACCACCTTGCCCTGCCTTAGGGTCGAAGGATTTTCTGTTCCTGGAACTCGCCATTTAATTTCAGTTTTCTTACGCAAGGAGCCGGTGCTAACCATCTCATTCAGCTGAGTTCCAGTGACCCGGGAACGAGCCCAGTTGCAAGCAGTGAATTGTTTGGCCATTGCGAAACAAACAAGCTGAAAATGAAAGGTCGGTTTTTAAATCACGCATGATGATATGCAAGATACAATGGAGTAAGAAACATACTGATATGCGAAATGGCATAAACCGGAGACCAATGCAATAAGGGAAAAAGGTAATACCAGGACAGGGTACTCAGACACTGTTAAATCAGAGTATAACTATGAAGGCAAAGGGCTCCTCTGGTTTATCAGAGGGCTAATGGTACAGATTGATTATGCAAAGTTAAACCGCTTATGTTTTTGTGAGGAGAAACAGATTTCATAGAGTTATATAAATTTTTTGGATCTAAGGTAAGACAGAAAAGCAAAATATTTCGACCTAAAAAGGGTAAGACCCGAAACAGTTATGAAGGAATACAATAGTTCTTTGCGCATAAGGATTTGTGAGGGTAACAGAAGATTAATCACGGCAAGGGATATGATAAGTACGAAGTATTCATCTATAGGCCAAGGAAGAACAGCACCGAAAGCTCCGATGAACTTCAAGAACCGCGAAGAGCAGGGAAATCCTAATGGATCTAGAAATGAAGGGGGGAAGGACTTACTGCGGTTGTGGAAGCAGCGGAGGGGTGCTGTGGAATTCTAGTGCGAACAGGTCGATGCAGCGGCCGACGGTGAAGCAAAGGCGAGGCTGGACGATGACGGCGGCACTCAGGTGTGGAGACGTCGCAAGGAAGAAGAAGGGAGGAAAGGATAGCGGAAGGAAAATAAAGGGGTCCTCTGCCCTTATTTATAAGGCGAAGCGATGAAACGGCAAGTGCGGGAATCGAGGAGCCCAAAAATGGATAAGTTAATAAAGGTGTCGCCTCGGTGACTGAATACACATTAAATGAAGGTAATCTTCGACATCAACGGATGGATGACGTCAGGGCGGTTTATCATAATCTTGAAGTATGACGTCACGGCGGTTTACAACATCAAGGTGAAGATATGAGGGAAGAATTTTTCTAACTGTAGAAGATTGACATGAACAAGTTCAAACCAATCTGGGGCCTAATGTTGGGGATATTACTACTGGAGGTAAACCGGCCTTGTGTAGTCGGGTTAACTCCTTGAAGATTAGAAGCCTATGAAGATGCAAGGATGATGGCGCTTTACGAAGGCCCAAGGCCCAAGGGCGGGTTAAAGTCTATAAATGTAAACCGACCTAGTCATGTAACTTGTCTGGTAAGATAGGAAGGATGAGACCGAACCGGACACGTTTATGATACGGCGTCGGGACTCTGTAGCCCGGCGGGCGTCAACCTATGTATATAAAGGGACGACCCGGCAGCGGTTTAGGGACAGACCACAACTCGAGAGCCAAACAAAGCGGATTCGCTCCCTGGCCTTCGAAACCCTAGCAATACCAATCACAACTAGAAGTAGGCTTTTACCTTCCTTGAAGGGGCCGAACTAGTATAAAACTCCACGTGTCCCCTTGTCCGGTTTAACCCCTTTAAGCTAACCCGTAGCGATGGCTCCACGACTAAGTCCTTTCACAAGGACATCTGCCGTGACAAACCCACGACAGGTCCCGAACTATGCGTCTAAGGCGGATGGTAACAGGAGGCAGGGGACACGATGTTTTACCCAGGTTCGGGCCCTCTTGATGGAGGTAAAACCCTACGTCCTGCTTGATTATTCTTGATAATATGAGTAGCACAAGAGTTGATCTACCACGAGATCGAAGAGGCTAAACCCTAGAAGCTAGCCTATGGTATGATTGTATGCTGTCCTATGGACTAAAACCCTTCGGTTTATATAGACACCAGAGGAGGCTAGGGTTACATAAGGTCGGTTACAAAGGAGGAGATATACATATCCGTATTGCCTAGCTTGCCTTCAATGGCAAGTAGAGTCCCATCCGGACACGGGACGAAGTCTTCAATCTCGTATCTTCATAGTCCAACAGTCCGGCCAAAAGATATGGTCCGGCTGTCCAGAGACCCCCTAATCCAGGACTCCCTCAATAGCCCCTGAACCAGGATTCAATGACGATGAGTCCGGCGTGCAGTGTTGTCTTCGGCATTGAAAGGCGGGTTCCTCCTCCGAATAGACCATAAAAGAGTTTGAATACAAGGATAGTGTCCGACCCTGCAAAATAAGTTCCACATACCACCGTAGAGGGAATAATATTTCCACAAATCTAATCTGCTGACACATTTTGGCAGCATGACATCATACCATGGCCCGGTAATTATTCGAACCGTTTTTCTTTAACCAGCCCCACACATAACGCGAGGCGGTTTCTTGACACGTCTTGTCAAAGCAGAGATCATGTTCCCCTTATTACGGGATTCTCATCAATAGGGGTGTGGGTAACCCAACCATGCCACCAATTACGTCGCTTGGGGGATAAGCGAGTTTTACCACGCTGGTGGGGGCGCATAGTTTCGTCCCCCCTTATAAATGGATAAGGTCTCACCTTTTTCTACCCACGCCTTCTTCCTCCTTACTCATCCATTCTCGCGCACTCGAGCTCCAGCGCCCAAGTCCGCATCCTTCTCATCAACTCTCTCCAACCATGTCCGGAGCGGGAGGCAAGTGGATGGCCTCCTCCGTCACGGAGGGACACATCAAAAATCTACGTGGAGCCGGATACTTAGCCACGGATATCGCGCACCGGCTGCCAGCCGCGGGGCAGATCGTCCCTACCCCGGAACCTCATGAAAGGGTGGTTTTTCTCCCCCATTTCATCCGCGGATTGGGGTTTCCCCTCCATCCATTTGTCCGTGGCCTCGTGTTCTATTATGGGCTGGACTTTCATGATCTGGCCCCGAATTTTATCCTCAACATCTCGGCGTTCATCTCGTGTGCGATGCTTTCCTCTGCATCCGGCCCCACTTTGGCCTGTGGCTGAAGACCTTCAATATCAAGCCGAAGGTGGTGGGCGGCCAACAAGCGGAATGCGGTGGAGCCATGGTGGGCAAAATGCCCAACGTTATATGGCTCGAGGGCTCCATCATGGAGACCATAAAGGGGTGGCAATCGGGGTGGTTCTACATCACCGAGCCGCGTGACACCAACTGGGTGGCGGCCCCCGAGTTTCGATCCGGAATCCCCACGCGGCTCACTTCCTGGAAGGAGAAGGGCCTGTCTTGGCGTTCATCGGTGGAGCTGGACGGACTCCAGAAATGTATCCCGAACATGATAAGCAAGAAACTTAAGCTTGTCAACATAGTCCAGGTCATGCTCTTCCGCCGGATCCTCTTGTGTCAACAACAGGATTTCAACTTATGGGAGTTCGACCCGGCCCAGCACCAGACTTTAAGCGAGCTCTTTGACACGACGCATAAGGACGTCTGGAGGGTGCTATTCAAGGGCGCCGAGATCCCTCCTTCTCTTACTGAGGACCGCGGGCTAAGCGTGAAGCGCCTTGCGAATCCGGTAAGTTCTGTACATCTGGTAGGGTGTTTATTTCCCATAGCTTAACCATGTGCGGGCTGTGAGTTCCCATGCCTTTGACAGGACTGGTTGGAGACATCGGAGTAGATTAACTGTCCGGCCTCTCTGCCTGAAGACACTGCGGACGCTCTCCTGACGGAGATGCGGACTCTGGCTCCTTATGAGGTGCCGGAGAAGACCAAGAAGAAGGCCAAGGGAACCCGAAAGAGTTCCCAGCGCCAGGTGGTATCAGACTCATCGTCTGATAACACCGAGACACACTCCTCCCATGAAAACGAGGAGAAGGAAGATGAACATTCTCCCCCTCCAGCCGGGGGAGACAAGAAAAGGAAGGCTGCCACAACCGGGGAGGCCGAAGGGTCCAAGAAGGGAAGGACTCTCCTTTCAGACTGCTCCACCACCGCCGCCGATGGCGAAGACGAGTGGCTGCTCAGGGCCAAGCCCCTGGCGAAGTCGTAGATATTCGGATACCAGAGTAACTCATAGAATACCTTTGTCGCACTTCTTCTCCTAATGTCGAATATGATTATGCAGTCCGCCCCAAGCCCATATCGATTCATCATCGTCGGACGGTTCCTTGGACTCGTCGGACATGAATAGTGACACACTTCCAACCGACTCCTCCCCTTGCCCTACGGACAATGTCGAGGTATTGTCTCAAGGGGCACCGAGCCAGGGGAGATAGTCCCGGAGGCGCCTCAAGGCGACCTTCCGGACTCCAGGAGCAAAGGGAGCAAGGCTCCCGGGGACTCCAAGTTCGGCTCTCAGCCGAACACCGCGCCGGAACCTCCAGTGGTTCCGGACTCGGGCAGGCAGCCCCCTTCCAAAAGGGGCAAGCCGCCCGTGCCGGTGACCTCTGTCCATCCAGAGGCACCGGACAACCTGCTAGGAGCGCTTCGCGGCGCTTCCATCGATGAAGAGCACCGCACTATTATGAGTGCGGTGATTAGGAAGGTTCAGCCCGCCAAGAGCGGACTGACTGAAGCCTGTGCCAGCCTTCTAACAGGCTTTGAGGTAAGTATTTAAAATATAGGAAAAATATTACCGCATAGACAGTAGCCCCTGATGCTCTGTTTGGTGTTCACAAAGAAAAGCCGAATAGAGGATCAAATAATATCTGCAGGAGTAATATAAGTATGTCTGTATGCGTATGCAGGCTTCGCTGCTGACCTCTGCCGCACTGACTGCGGAGGTCGCCGCACTGAAGCAGGACCTCGAGGGGTCCGAGAAAGAGCTCGGTCTTGCCAAGAGGCGGCTCGAGGAGAACAAAGGTAAGTAATACCTTGTCTATATAAAAAAGAAAATGTGGTTGCGAAATGACAGGATCATCATGAATGTGCCAGGGGCCATGACTGAAGTGGCGACCCTGAAGCAAGCGTTGTCCGAGGCCGAAGACAAAGCGGCCAAGGAGCGCACCAAGCGGGAAAAGCAAGAGGTACAGGTGGGCGAGGTGCAGCAAGAGCTCCAGGCTCTCGTGGAGAAGCACGAGGCTTTGGAGCTTGACTCGAAGATGCGAGAGTCCGAGCTTGCCGCGGCCCTCAAGAGCACAAACAATGCCAAGGCCGAAGCCCAAAAGGCCCTCCAGGAAATTGAGGCGATGAGGAATATAGCAGCGGGTAAGGCATTCAATATGCAAAGAAAGCATGTGAAAGTAAATTACTTGTTACTTACCAGAGTCCGGAGCTCTCTAGGAGCATTCGCAGATTTGCCCCGCAGCGTGTCGGATGCCGCGAAGTATTACCAGGCCGAGTAGGGAAGCTCGACGGAGAAGTTGTTCTAGTCTCAGTATACTGGGACCGAACACCCAGTGCCTATGAGCGACCAGCTGAAGCAACTGGTCGACCTGCACAAGGCGGCCGAACAGGCCATGAGGGGCTTTATAGTCCGGATGTGGCCTGGCGACTCCCTTCCCAATAGCTACTTTAGCCTGGTGAGGCGGCTTGTGGATGCCTGCCCACGGCTGGAAGTCATCAAGCGGTCCGTCTGTATCGAAGGTGCCCGCCGGGCTTTTGCCCGTGCAAAGGTGCACTGGGCCAAGATGGACGCCGAGAAGCTGGTGAAGGAGGGGCCGCCGCAGGGCAAGGAGCATCGCCACCCCCAAAATGTATTATGAGGGTGTCCTGAAGGGTGCCCGTCTTGTGGTGGACGAGTGTGCGAAGGATGTAATTTTTGAATGAACTTGCTCGTGTGATCCTGTATTATGAAAACTTGTTCATATGCGCTATGCAACGCTTGTTTGAATTTAAAATATTACCTTCTGTGTGGCTGTTTATCAAATCTGAGAGATGGCCAGTCGTCGGCTTCTGCCCCCATGCCACGAGTGCTGGGGTGTTCGGGATAAATCTGAGCACTCTTTTTCCCATTGTTGGGTCCTTCGAGGGAGGTGCTCAGCACAACGAACAAGGCAATCAGACTATAATGCTTTATCACTCTCACTTAGCCATAGATTTCTACAATTTTAAATTTTGGCGAAGCCCCAAGTATTCAAAAGGCCGAATTCGGGGCGCTATACATGCCTTAAGCCGGACAAAGCCGACTCCTCGCTCTAAGCGGCATAAGTCTTTAGGGACTCGAGACCTCTCGAACAGCGACCAGCTCTCGCCTTATCATGACAGACAGTTTTAGCTTTCTCTACTGAGGTGCTTAGCCCAGCTGAACCGGGGCACAATCGTAGTAGTTCTCCTAGTTCTACCTTAGCCGATATAGCGGAATGTAAGGTACCAAAACATGGGAGCCGGGCAAACCCAACTATTGACCCAAGACATGATTCGGAGCTGATGTATATAATGCTATAAGTTCGGGGTGCCGCACTGTCAAAAGTGTTCGGACTTCTCACGCCGTATTATGGGGTATGCTTAAGCCCCTGGCATATTGGTCGTACCAGAGTGTACGGGTGCTAAATGTCATGACTGAACATATATATATATATGTATATATATAAGAATAGAGAATGCGATGATAGTCTAGTGCTATGCATTGTTTATTCAAAAAGGTGCGTCGAAGCAGAATGATACAAGTATTGCGATAAGCAAAAAAGTAGGACTATTTGACATGTCCCCTCCAAGGGCAAGCTGAGGAATGGTATTTAAAGCAGGTATTACACTCGTTATCAGAGACCACCTGGGAATTCCTTGATACGACGTAGCTTTCTGCCTCCTTGGTTGTTGTATCGTGTGTCCGGCAATCATACTGCCGGACAGGGTTTCTAGAGATTAAAGTCCTGAAAGAGAGAAAAATAACAAAGCGGGAAGCCCCTAGTGCGCTTGAGCCGCGTCTTGGGGCGTGCCGTAGTCATGCCCCCTCCCCACCTGTGCCCATGGTATTTTCAATGCGTAATTGTGTATGCGTGGCACGGATTTCGCCGTTTGGCTAGGACTGGGGCGGGGGCCGCATTGCTATGCGAGCTTGGAACGTGCCAGGCGGTCTTGTTGCCGATTACTCCGACGCGCTTGAAGGTGTCTGGGTCTTTAATCGCCGAACTGGTGGATTGCCTTAAGAGGCTGCTTTGCGCTTCTGCTGCGAGGGCCGCAGTGTGCTCCTCCGTGCGGAGAGAGCGCTATGTGTTTCCATTGACTGTTATGACCCCCTGAGGTCCTGGCATCTTGAGCTTGAGGTATGCATAATGCGGTACTGCATTGAATCTCGCAAATGCAGTTCGCCCGAGCAGTGCATGATAGCCACTGCGGAACGGGACTATATCGAAGATTAACTCCTCGCTTCGGAAGTTATCCGGGGATCCGAAGACCACTTCCAATGTGACTGAGCCTATGCAATGGGCCTCTACACCTGGTATGACGCCTTTGAAGGTCGTTTTTGTGGGTTTGATCCTTGAGGGGTCTATACCCATTTTGTGCACTGTGTCCTGATAAAGCAGGTTCAGGCTGCTGTCGCCATCCATAAGGACTAGAGTGAGGTGAAATCCGTCAATGATTGGGTCTAGGACCAATGCGGCGAATCCGCCATGATGGATACTAGTGTGGTGGTCCCTGCGATCGAAGGTGATCGGACAAGAGGACCATGGGTTGAACTTTGGGGCGACTGGCTCCAACGCATATACGTCCCTTAGCGCACGCTTCCGCTCCCTCTTGGGGATATGGGTTGCATATATCATGTTCACCGTTCGCACTTGTGGGGGGGGAACCTCTTCTGTCCTCCGGTGTTCGGCTGCCGGGGCTCCTCATCATCATCGCTGTGTGACCCCTTATTTTTGTTTTTGGCATTTAACTTGCCGGCCTGCTTGAACACCCAACAATTCCTGTTGGTGTGGTTGGCTGGCTTGTCGGGGGTGCCGTGTATTTGACACGAGCGATTGAGTATACGGTCCAAACTGGACGGGCTCGGAGTGCTTCTTTTGAATGGCTTTTTCTGTGACCGGGTTTAGAGCCTTTGAATCCGGCATTGACTGTCGTATCCTTGATATTGTCGCTGTTAATGCGGCGCTTGTGTTTGTTGCGACGTGACCTGCCATTGCTATCCTTGGTATCCGAAATACCATGGTTCTTTGATATGTTATTGCTGCGAGCCAGCCAGCTGTCTTCTCCCGTGCAAAAGCGGGTCATGAGTGTCGTGAGGGCTACCATAGATTTTGGCTTTTCCTGGCCAAGGTGTCGGGCGAGCCACTCGTCGTGGATGTTGTGCTTAAAAGCTACTAGGGCCTCTACATCCAGACAGTCGACGATTTGATTTTTCTTTGTCAGGAACCATGTCCAGAATTGCCTGGCCGATTCCTCTGGCTATTGAATTATGTGGCTCAAGTCATCGGCATCTGGTGGTCGCACATAAGTGCCCTGGAAGTTGTCAAGGAATGCGGCTTCCAGATCTTCCCAACAGACAATGGATTCTGCTGGCAGGCTATTGAGCCAATGCTGAGCTGGTCCTTTGAGTTTGAGTGGGAGGTATTTGATGGCATGTAGATCGTCACCGCGGGCCATGTGGATGTGCAGGAGGAAGTCCTCGATCCATACCGCAGGATCTGTTGTGCCATCGTATGATTCGATGTTTACGGGTTTGAAACCCTCTGGGATTTGGTGATCCATTACTTCGTCTGTGAAGCATAGGGGGTGTGCGGCGCCTCTGTACTGGGCTATGTCGCGACGCAGCTCAAATGAGTCGTGTCCGCTGTGTTCGACCCGGCCGGACTTACTTTTACTGTATCCCACGTGACGGTTATCGTCTCGCGTAGTGGCGCGCCCTCGTGATCCGTAGATAGATCTTGCATGTTTTGCTTTGTCCTCCAATATGTCTCACAGGTCTGACATATTTCCCCATGCCTTGACATTTTTATTTGAGTGACGTCGGGGTGCGGGCTGAGCTTTTGGCTGAAATGCATCTCTGTCGCGGCCACGAGGTGGCCGATCAGCCGCGTCATACGCTGGAGATGTAGGTTTTGGTGCTTCCTCCTCCAGTCGGGGTAGCAACCTGCGCTTTGGGTAACTCTTGGAGGGACGTTCGAGTTTATATTCCTCGGCCGCAAGGACATTAGTCCATCTGTCAGCTAGCAAATCTTGATCAGCTTGAAGCTCCTGTTGCTTTTTCTTAAGGCTATTTGCCGTGGCTATAAGCCGGCGCTTGAAGCGCTCTTGTTCGACGGGATCCTCAAGCACGACGAATTCGTCATCGTCGATGCTTGCCTCGTCTTCGGAGGGAGGCATGTAATTATCATCCTCCGCCTCTCCATCTGTCGCTCTCTCGGGAGGGCTGGCTTCTCCATCCTCCTGCTCTACATCTTGTTGGAGGGGATTTTTATTATCTTCGGCACTGTCTGGAGTGCTATTATCTCCTGTGCCGGTATCACCGCTTTTTCCTTGGCAAGACATAGAGCGGCGCCGCTGACGTCGACGCTTGGGTTGCTTCTTGGAGGGGTCATCCTCCGTTGTCCCGTCGCCATTGCCTTCTTTGGGTGTGTCCACCATATATATGTCATATGACGAGGTGGCTGTCCAGTGCCCTGTGGGCAGTGGTTCTTGTTCGCCTCCTGCATCTTCGTCCATACCGTCGATGTCTTCGGAGTCGAAGTCGAGCATGTCGGTCAAATCGTCAACAGTGGCTACTAAGTGGGTGGTGGGTGGGCGGCGAACTTCCTCATCCGCATCCCAATCCTGTCGTACATAGTTCGGCCCGGACTCTCCTGACAGGGAGAGAGACCTTAATGAGTTCAGTATGTCGCCGAAGGGCGAGTGCTGAAAGATATCCGCCGAGGTGAACTCCATGATCGGCGCCTAGTCGGATTCGATAGGCACGGGCGCAGGCGGTTCGCAGTCCGTGGCCGGGGAAGAATCTGGTAGTTCGGCGTCACGACTCCCGTGAAGGGTAAGGTCGATACTCGGCTCGATCGCCGCTGAGAATACGGCCTCTGTGGCGCGGTCTATCCACCCGTCCATGGATGGCGCAATTGGCTCCGAATTGAGGGTCGGAGCGGTTGCCGGTGTGGTCTCCCGAACACTGTCCGATGGTAGAGCTAAATCATGCTCATCGTGACCGTGCGGCGCACTCGGCAGGGGCTCGAATCCGTCGAAGATCAAGTCCCCGCGGATGTCGGTCGTGTAGTTTAAGCTTCCAAACCTGACCTGGTGGCCAGGGGTGTAACTCTCGAACTGCTCCAGATGGCCAAGTGAGTTGGCCCGCAGTACGAAGCCACTGAATACAAAGATCTGTCCGGGAAGGAAAGTCTCACCCTAGACTGCATCGCTATCGATGATCGAAGGAGCCATCAAGCCTAACGGTGACGACACAGAGGAACTCTCAATGAAAGCACCAATGTCGGTGTCAAAGCGGCGGATCTCGGGTAGGGGGTCCCGAACTGTGCGTCTAAGGCGGATGGTAACATGAGGCAGGGGACACGATGTTTTACCCAGGTTCAGGCCCTCTTGATGGAGGTAAAACCCTACATCTTGCTTGATTATTCTTGATAATATGAGTAGTACAAGAGTTGATCTACCACAAGATCGAAGAGGCTAAACCCTAGAAGCTAGCCTATGGTATGATTGTATGTTGTCCTACGGACTAAAACCCTCCGGTTTATATAGACACCGGAGGAGGCTAGGGTTACATAAGGTCGGTTACAAAGGAGGAGATATACATATCTGTATTGCCTAGCTTTCCTTCCACGCCAAGTAGAGTCCCATCCGGACACGGGACGAAGTCTTCAATCTCGTATCTTCATAGTCCAACAGTCCGGCCAAAAGATATAGTCCGGCTGTCCAGAGACCCCCTAATCCAGGGCTCCCTCAGAAGTGCATGCAGAGATGATGGAGATGAAGCTCAAGGCCACCACGATGAAACAGAAGATTGAAGATTTCAAGGTGCATGTCGCACAATTCCAGTGGGACTGAAGAATCCTCAAGGAGGAAAAATGAATAAAGTTGGAAGTAATGCCTGACCATACCAAATCATGTGGGTGGCAGCATTTGTAATAAAGTACTTTTTTTAATTTGGATTTACGAAAATTGGTTAAGGATGTAATAAAAGATTTGATATGAAAATAATATGATTTATGGATAAACTATTGCATTTTTTGGTGTGGTAGTACTCCGTAAAGCCACAAGATCAATTAAGAAAGAAATGTGTTATTCATGACGGTCCATAGAAGGGAGCTGGACCAAATAAGTTGGAGTTGTGTATGATCGTCACCACAAGGGTATGAAGGAAGAAGTACTATTGGATTTAAAGGAGATGTAATGTTGGAATATGGAATGATAATCCTCGAATAGATGAGTTAAAATTGTACAAGAGTTGAAGTGGGCCATAACCCACAGGCCCAGGAGTTAATAAGAAGCAAGCACACTCTTGCTGAAGAAAGATATTTCGGAAGAAAACTCTGAGTTAATCAGCCGACATTTTTAGGAGGATACGAAAACCCGGGAGTTGTGAAGAAACGTTAGATGTCTTATTCAGCTTGCAGAAACAATGGATTTATTTGAACTCAGTTCATCGACAAGAGAAATTCTACAATGCTTGTGAGTATGCCCAAGTGTTAGAATACGTGATTCAATGTCTGCATATGTAGTAATGGTTCAAGTACGGGATGGATTGGCCCCCATACCGGAGACTTCTATCATGAACTATCATATGTTGATGGAAAATCAGAGAGCCTTGAAAACCTTAGAAGAGTGTCGACACGTCAAGCCATAAGACCATAGAATGGTAGAACGATGGAACCCTTTGCAGGCAATCATTGCCAATCATAGGATATATGGTGAGATTCAACCCCGACCATTTTTTCTGCTGGATAAGCCATAAATTGTTGACCACCAGGAGATTCTGATAGTTTCTTAGTATTGACGACAGACATGTCACATATGAAGACCCACTCTTCGGAAGAACCTCACCAGGATTGAGAGGACACAAGATTTTTGAGAAAAGGGGCATGCCCCGATCGGGAGAGCACCAGTGAAAGAGTTATTCCGGAGAATATGAGAAGACCGACACCGTCAACCGAAAGGATGGAGTACATGAATTTTGTCAGAACCATAGCATTGCTTTCAAGTGTGGTAGCACCCCAGACCTCTCTAGTCGATGGATTTGCTGGAAGACCTCCAAACCCTAACCTTTTCTTGCTAGCCTCTTCGAATCTCGAGGACGAGATTCATTTTAAGTGTGGTAGGTTTGTAACATCCCAACATTCTAAATTTTGGAATGTTATATTAAATAAATATTTATGCTTGTTTGTTTGATTGTGGTGTGGTTGCTTGTGTGAAATTGAGTGAAATTTGATACTTTTTGAAAGTTGAATGAGAGGGAATGAAATGACTTTCCCAAAACTTTCACTTTGCATTTTGATCCCCATGAATTCAAATTCATTTCATCACAAAACCCTAGAGTGAAGATGATATGAGTTCTTCCATTTAAATAAATGAAAAGGGTTTTGAAAAGATTTGAATACCATCCAAAAATATTTCAAATTCGAAACTTTATGCAACTCAATGATTTTCACGAGAGAAGATAAAATGACTTCTTCAATTATATGAAATATGAGTTGGAAGTTACAAAGAATCCAATTTAAAGTCATTTGGAAGTATTTTGAAACTCCCTTCCAATTTGGAATTATTTGGATTTTTATTTTAATTTTTTCTCCTAAAAACAAATAAATGGAAATAAGGGTAAAACAATTCCCTTCAATGGAAAGTTAGGAGAAAATAAATTTGAAATCGTTTTGGTATTTTAAAAATGATTTTTATGGGATTTTAATGCAACAGTAGCACTATTTGCTTTATTTGAATCTTTGTAGATTTTATTTGCCTCTGAAAATCTTTTCATGTTTTAGAAATTATTTTTCTGAAACTTCTTATATATAATATGCCTATACAATAGTTTTTTTATTGCTCTTTATTTCAGTTTTCCTTCTCTATTTTCAAAAAAAACTGGGCGAAGCCCAGCCGCACTAGGCCCGGCCCCCTCCACGACCCACCAAGTCGTCTTCCTCCTACAATCGTTCCTGCACCTACAGGAGCAGAACGCACGCACGCACCCCACCGCGCGCCCCACTCCCTTCCCTCCTTCCCCTTCCCCAAGAATCCTCTGAATGGATCCACCACCTTCCCCTACACCTCCTTCTCCAAGTAAAAGGCCATTAATGCCCCGGATTTTCTCGCCGGAGATCCGCACTTGCCTTTTTTTTGCTCGCCATGGCTGCACGCATTTGTACACCCCCTCGCCCTATAAATACCTCCCTCGTGTTGCCCTCTTTCCCCTCGCCCAAAGCCCTCTCCTATGGGAGCTTATCCCCCTCCCTATCCCGCATAATTTCTCATCGGAGTTCATAAACTCCGGCGGCTTCTCCATCGCCGCCCGAGGCTCGGTTGGTACTTCCTCAGCCTCCCCTGAGGTTGTTGAGATCTCCTCTGCACCTTCCCATGCTCTCCTTCCTCTAGGAGCCCCTACAACGTCAGATTTGATCTTCTTCCCCAACTCCGGCGACTACTCCGGTGAGATCAAAGAAATCCCGTAATTTCTTCTTTTCAGAAAAGTAGCGATCTTAGAAAATTCATATCTATTAGTATACATATCCAAATTGAGTGATTCCAATTGCGTTAGATCACAAATTTTGTAAAGTTTATGAATAGGTCAATATTTTTTAGGTTGGACTATTTAAATTTGAACTTGATCAATTTCTCTTAAATCCTTGTATTTGATCAAACTTGAGTTTAGAAATAGATTTTTGATTGATTCTTTTTGCTACTTCTTTGTTATTGTTTTGTTTATCCAGTAGCATATAGTTATTTATTTTTAGTTCGTTTTGAATTAGGTTTGTTGCAAAAACAGTACTGTTTTGCTTATGTAGTTGTTTTAGTCATATAATTAGTGTTTTTAATTATTTTTAGTTTATTCTTTTTTGTAGATTTTTACATGTTGTCATATGTTTTTGTTAGACTACGGTAGATAAATTTTTGTAGTTATTTATTAGTGTTTAGCTACTGTTTTAGTATTTGTTTGTTTAGATCATAGTGATAGTTGATACAAATAGTTGTATTAGTTTTAATATATTTCTTTTTGCCACTTGAATATATGTTGTTATTGGTTCTGTTATTTAGAAGTAAAATAAGTTTTCATAAATTATTTTAGTATTGTTTACTATTGTCTTAGTGTTTTCTAGTTGTTATAGTTGTTCTAGTGTTAACTAGATAGTTATAATAGTTTTTATACTAGTTCTTTTTGCTAGTAAATGCTTTAGTAAATTATTTTGTTGTTGTTTTATTAGAATTATATTTTCCATGCTCTATAAAAGTTATTAGAGTAATTTAGTTTTACTAAGAATGTATTGACTGTTATTGTGTGAGTTGGTTTCTCCCTTGTTTTCGTGAAGTTTTCTTTGGAATTCTATTTGGTTTTCTTGGACTTCATTATTGTTTTATTTATGGCTTTTTTATTTTTATTTTGATTGCTAGTATTGTTTGCTAAGATTATTGCTTATGTGAGTATAATGTTTGACTATATAGATTTTCTCAGAGTGACGAATAGTTTATCAAAGATTCCGAGAGCGTTATTATCTTCATCAAGTAATACCAGGCAAGTTCACTTTGACCATGTTTTCCATACCTATGTTTTATTTGCATGTAGTAGCAACCTTTCAACAATCCCTCCAGTAGTGTTATTTAATCTTGTAGTTGAGTAGAATGCATGAGGTAGAAACCCATCTCTCTGTTACCAAGCCCGGGACGTTATATAGTTTTAATGCTACGCTATAGTAGACGAGGTTTGGTATGAGTGCACAAGAGTGGTGTGAAGAAGGAGGACTCTACGTCAATGGCGAAAACTTCATGATGGCATCGGCAAGGACTGCATCTTCAGGACTCCAAGGCCTCAAGATTTCGAGACATGAGACAAGAATTCAATACACACTACTGGGTGAAGGACGGTTGACGGGCACCCTGGAGGAACCAGTGGATGGCCGAGATGCATGGAGAAGCGCCATGACATCTTGCGGAAAGCTTCACCCAGACTCAAAGAGATGGAAGAATACTTCATGCCTGGAAGCTTACCTGTGCAACCGCAAGTCACTATGGGCTCTGGCTTGTTTGACCCTAGTGGTGACTCTGGCTTGGACGGTGCTAGCAGATGTAGAACTACGGTAGGATTGGATGAGCACCGGACAATGGTCAGGGGAACTCTTCGGAAGACCATGTTTCGGTAATCTTGTTCTCAAACAACCTGAAGTGCGAGAATGTAAAAAGAGGGATCGAATCTTGCGGGTAAAGTGTACAAACCTCTATAGAGGGTTAAAACCTAATCGATTAGCCGTGTCCCCTGTTACAGATAAATTGAGCCTCTGGACTTGGATCTATCTCGGAACTCTCAACACCGGACTGATAATTTAATTGTGGGCAACTTATGATGATTTGGGTATGAGACATCGGTTGGCAGAACTATGTCATGATAGAAAACTCCGTAGTACAGACTCCTGATATTCCTTTGTTGTAGGGAAAATAAAACCAGCTTTTACGCAAAAACATCAGACACAAAGCCACAAAACCATATTGCATATAGAATAGTATTATCATCTTCTTTCTCATGTTGTGATCTTGCCGGTACATTCCATGTACTAACCTACACGGCTGCAACGTCTCATGTTGCAGATATTTTTACTTCCGACGAGTAAGAGTACGGTACAGGGTTACAGTCTACAGTCAACTTGCCGATGGCGCTGATGGGACTCCACACCCGATTGTTTGTTTCCGCTGAGACTTATGAGGTATATATCAGTTTTACGTTATTTATACATGTGATTGCACTTTGATATATACATTGATGTACTGTGTGTGCCAGCATACCGATCCAGGGATGGCACAGATACATAGAGGCTTGATCGTTTGAGGTCGGGTCGCTACACAGACACCACTCCATGGTGGGCGAAGTGCCCCCCCCCCTCCTGCATTTCCAGATTGTATTCTAGAGGAAGATAACTATTCAGATGGAGATTTAGAAGGAGCCAACCATGCCTTTTTACCACCTGAGGTGTTTGCTCTAACCTGGCATGCTGATGTTGGTCATATCATGCAGATGGCGCCTTGCATTGCTTACATTATACATCTTATATGTCATCGGCTTAGTTTATATTTGCTTTGTGTGAATGCCACTTGTTTGGTTTCTATATCATACTCCCACCATTCCTAAATATTTGTCTTTTTAGATATTTCAACAAGTGACTACATACGGAACAAAATGAGTGAATATGCACTCTAAAATATGTCTATATACGTCCGTATGTGGTAGTCCATTTGAAATCTCTAAAAAGACAAATATTACGTGAATCATGCAATGCCATCCTGTTTAGCCAGTCATTGTATATGTGAATTGTATCGTGCCATATTTTTTCCATAATGTATTCCATTTGTCAACAATGTTTATACATTTATCTACTCTTCCTGTGCATCAGCCATTTGAGTCGGTCATGGGAAAATCTGAAGTGAAAACATGGTCTTCTGAGCAATCAGTGCTACCTGTCGATGCAGATTTCTTGCTGGTTACAGATAGCTCCTCAGAGGAGGATTCAGAGAGAGATGATCAGTCATATCCCCCCCCAGGTGCATGCTCTAACTTGGCTGGGTTATATTGCTCATATCATGCATATGGTGTCTTGCATGCCATGCCATCTGCTTAGATTAGACATGCTTTGTGTGAATGCCTCATGTTTGCTTTCTATATCAGATATGTGAATTATGCAATGTCATGTTTTTCAGCCAGTTATCATATATGTGAATTATGCACCGCCATGGAGCCAGGCATCATATATGTGAATTATCTCATGCCATCTTTTTTTCATTACGTATTCCATTTGTCGACAATCTGTGTATATTGAACTACTCTTCATGTGTATCAGCCATTTGAGCCAGTTATGGAAAAATCTGGAGTGAAAACAAGGTCTTCAGAGCAGGCAATGGTACCTGTTGAAGCATATATCTTGATGGTTACAGGGAGCTCCTCAGAGGAGGATTCAGAGACAGATGACCAGTCCTATATCCCACCTGAGGTGTATGCTCTAAGTTGCAATGTTTATATTTCTCATATGATGCATATGGTGTATTGCATTGCTTAGTTTAGACATCATATGCACAATATTGAATTCTATCTGCTTAGTTTAGAGATCATACATGCGAGTGCCAGCTGCTTAGTATATGAATCAATTATGTCAATTATATCATGCCATCCTGTATACTTAGACAACATGTATGTGAATTATTTCATCCCAACCTATTTTAGAAAGACATCATATAGTTTTGTCATGTCATCCTGTTTAGGTACTCATCATATGTTGAATTATGCCATTATATCCTGTTAAGTTATCCTTCATATATCTGAAACTATGTCATGCTATCATGTTTAGTTAGGCATCATATATGTGAAATTGTGTCATGTTGTCATGTTTGGTTAGACAACATATATGTGAATTACCACATATGTCTATCATACAATGTATGTACGTTCAATTTCTTTTCTTGTTTATCAGCCATTTGAATTGGAGGGGGTGATGGCAGTATCTAAGGGAGCAAAAACCCGTTCTTCACAAAAGACAGTGCTACCCGTCGATGCAGATAAAACCATGGTTGTACTGGCCCACAAACTAGCCCCACCACACATAATCGAGACTCTTACATAGGGCCTCATATGGGCCGAAAGACGTCATGGGCCATACATGGGCCAGAAGTGAAAACAGGCTAGAATCATATTGGATGGCCCAAATGACGCTACTGGGCCTAATTCGGATAGGGCATAACGGGCCTTGGGTTAGCGGGCTGTAAATGGGCTATATGCGAACAGGCCGTTAACAGGCTTTCCATGGGCCGGCCCGCCACCTTTTGACCAAGTCATACGGGCCGGCCTTTTCACAGGAATGGGCCTCTGTTGGGCCGTGCCACGTGTCGATGTATCATAGGCGCCTTCTGTCCAATGAGTGGATGACATCTGTCCCAACGATGAGCCAACACGTGTTTCCTCCAGCCAATGATGATTTTACACGTGGAAAATCCCCATTGGTCAGGGCTGTTAACGGGTTATCGGATCCAAAACCCGACCCGATAGCTTAACGGCGTTCCGTTACGGTGGATGCCACGTGTCGGTCACCCTTGACGAAAGCACTTCTGTGATGCGCGATTTATCGTCATGGAAGTGCACACTTCCGTGATGATAATTTTGGTAATGTCATGGAACACTTCTACGACAGCACAGGTATGACTATCTTGATTCTATCATAAAACCGTCATGGATGTACATGCATGACAAAAAACGCGACCTACTGTGACAAACACGTATCATCACGAAAGTGTATTTTTTTGTAGTGTAACTTCTTGGTCCTCCTCCATGGCATCTATCCTTTTGAAGTCAGCTTCCATATCTTCCTCCGTTGAGGGCCCAAAGTGATAGGCATTGCTGTTTGCCCCTGGACCTGGTGTCGGATGAGACACCCGACTCTCCCCGATTGACTCTTGAGAAGACATCTTGCGCTAATTTGCGGCAGAAACAGCTCGAAACAAGAACATGAGATTTTTGCATGATACGGTGGTCAAAACCTTTGGGAGATTATATAATGAATTTTTACCGACTAAAAGAAGTATCGTGCAAGAAAACGGAGTCCGGAGAGCACACGAGGTGCCCACAAGGCAGGGGGCGCGCCCAGGGGGTAGGGCGCGCCCTCCACCCTCGTGGAAGCCTCGTGTCCTTTCCGGTCTGCTTCTTATTTTCCTATTTTTCTATTCCAAAACGGAGAAAAACTGCCATTAGAATTGTTTTGGAGTCGGTTTACTTACAGTAGCACATACCTATTCCTTTTCAGAGTCTGAAACATTCTGGAAAGTGTCCCTTATGTATTCCTCCGGGGTTACGGTTTCAATAATATTGGTTTCAACATTTATAGGATTACCTGAGATATAATTTTTGATTCTTTGACCGTTCACCACCTTCCGATTTGTGCCTTCGAAGTTGTTGACTTTTATGGCACCGAAATGATATACCTCCTCGATAACGTAAGGACCTTCCCATTTAGAGAGAAGTTTTCCAGCAAAAAATCTTAAACGAGAGTTGTATAACAATACATAATCACCTACATTAAACTCACGCTTTTGTATCCTTTTGTCATGCCATCTTTTAACATTTTCTTTAAACAGCTTGGCATTTTCACAAGCCTGGGTTCTCCATTCATCAAGTGAGATAATGTCAAATAGCCTCTTCTCACCGACAAGTTTGAAATCATAATTGAGCTCTTTAATAGCCCAATATGCCTTATATTCTAATTCAAGAGGTAAGTGACATGCTTTACCATAAACCATTTTATACGGAGACAAACCCATAGTTTTTTTGTATGCAGTTCTATAGGACCATAATGCATCACCAAGTTTCTTGGACCAATTCTTTCTAGATCTATTAATAGTCTTTTGAAAAATTAATTTGAGCTCTCTATTACTCAATTCTACTTGACCACTAGACTGTGGGTGATAAGGAGATGCAATTCTATGATTAACGTCATACTTAGCAAGCATTTTACGGAAGGCACCATGAATAAAATGTGAACCACCATTAGTCATTAAATATCTAGGGACTCCAAACCTCGGGAAAATAACTTCTTTAAGCATCTTAATAGAGGTGTTATGATTAGCACTACTAGTTGGAATAGCTTCTACCCACTTAGTAACGTAATCAACAGCGACTAAAATATGTGTATACCCATTAGAGGAAGGAAAAGGTCCCATATAAGCAAAGCCCCAAACATCAAATGGTTCAATAAGAAGTGAATAATCCATAGGCATTTCTTGACGTCTACTAATATTACCAATTCTTTGACATTCATCACAAGACAAGACAAACTTACGAGCATCCTTGAAGAGAGTAGGCCAATAAAAACCGGATTGCAATACCTTTGTTGGGGAACGTTGCAGAAAACAAAAAATTTCCTACGGTTTCACCAAGATCCATCTAGGAGTTCATCTAGCAACGAGTGATCGGATGCATCTACATACCTTTGTAGATCGCGAGCGGAAGCGTTCAAAGAACGGGGATGAGGGAGTCGTACTCGACGTGATTCGAATCACCGAAGATCCTAGCACCGAACGGACGGCACCTCCGCGTTCAACACACGTACGGAACAGCCACGTCTCCTTCTTCTTGATCCAGCAAGGGGGAAGGAGAGGTTGAGGGAGATGGCACCAGCAGCAGCACGACGGTGTGGTGATGATGGAGCTGCAGTACTCCGTCAGGGCTTCGCCAAGCGCTATGGAGGAGGAGGAGGTGTTGGAGAGGGAGAAGCAGGCAACCAAAGGCATGGGGTGAGAAGTCCTCCTTCCCCCACTATATATAGGAGGGCCAAGGGGGGGTGCCGGCCCTAGGAGATCCAATCTCCTAGGGGGTGCGTCCAAGGGGAGGTTTCCCTCCCCCCCAAGGCACCTAGGAGGTGCCTTCCCCTCCTAGGACTCTTCCTCCTTGAAACCCTAGGCGCATGGGCCTCTTGGGGCTGGTGCCCTTGGCCCATGTAGGCCAAGGCGCACCCCTACAGCCCATGTGGCCCCCCGGGACAGGTTGCCCCACCCAGTGGGCCCCCGGGACCCTTTCGGTGGTCCCAGTACAATACCGATAACCCCGAAACTTGTCCCGATGGCCGAAATAGTACTTCCTATATATAATTCTTTACCTCCGAACCATTCCGGAACTCCTCGTGATGTCCGGGATCTCATCCGGGACTCCGAACAACATTCGGGTTACTGCATATACATATCCCTACAACCCTAGCATCACCGAACCTTAAGTGTGTAGACCCTACGGGTTCGGGAGACATGTAGACATGACCGAGATCGCTCTCCGGTCAATAACCAACAGCGGGATCTGGATACCCATGTTGGCTCCCACATGCTCCTCGATGATCTCATCGGATGAACCACTATGTCGAGGATTCAAACAACCCCGTATACAATTCCCTTTGTCAATCAGTATGTTACTTGCTCGAGATCCGATCGTCGGTATCCCAATACCTCGTTCAATCTCATTACCAGCAAGTCACTTTACTCTTACCGTAATGCATGATCCCTTGACCAAACACTTGGTCACTTTGAGCTCATTATGATGATGCATTACTGAGTGGGCCTAGTGATACCTCTCCGTCATATGGAATGACAAATCCCCGTCTTGATCCATGTCAACCCAACAGACACTTTCGGAGATACCCGTAGTATACCTTTATAGTCACCCAGTTACGTTGTGACGTTTGGCACACCCAAAGCACTCCTACGGTATCCGGGAGTTACACGATCTCATGGTCTAAGGAAAAGATACTTGACATTGGAAAACTCTAGCAAACGAACTATACGATCTTGTGCTATGTTTAGGATTGGGTCTTGTCCATCACATCATTCTCCCAATGATGTGATCTCGTTATCAATGACATCCAATGTCCATAGTCAGGAAACCATGACTATCTGTTGATCAACGAGCTAGTCAACTAGAGGCTTACTAGGGACATGTTGGTGTCTATTATTCACACGTGTATTACGATTTCCGGATAATATAGTTATAGCATGAATAAAGACAATTATCATGAACAAAGAAATATAATAATAATACTTTTATTATTGCCTCTAGGGCATATTTCCAACAGTCTCCCACTTGCACTAGAGTCAATAATCTAGTTACATTGTGATGAATCGAACACCCATGGAATTCTGGTGTTGATCATGTTTTGCTCTAGGGAGAGGTTTAGTCAACGGATCTACTACTTTCAAGTCCGTATGTACCTTACAAATCTCTATGTCTCCATCTTGAACATTTTCACGAATGGAGTTGAAGCGACGCTTGATGTGCCTTGTCTTCTTGTGAAACCTGGGCTCCTTTGCAAGTGCAATAGCTCCAGTGTTGTCACAGAAGAGCTTGATCGGCCCCGACGCATTGGGTATGACTCCTAGGTCGGTGATGAACTCCTTCACCCAAATTGCTTCATGCGCTACCTCCGAGGCTGCCATGTACTCCGCTTCACATGTAGATCCCGCCACTACGCTCTGCTTGCAACTGCACCAGCTTACTGCCCCACCATTCAAAATATACATGTATCCGGTTTGTGACTTAGAGTCATCCAGATCTGTGTCGAAGCTAGCGTCGACGTAACCCTTTACGACGAGCTCTTCGTCACCTCCATAAACGAGAAACATTTCCTTAGTCCTTTTCAGGTACTTCAGGATATTCTTGACCGCTATCCGGTGTTCCTTGCCGGGATTACTTTGGTACCTTCCTACCAAACTTACGGCAAGGTTTACATCAGGTCTGGTACACAGCATGGCATACATAATAGAACCTATGGCTGAGGCATAGGGGATGACACTCATTTCTTCTATATCTTCTGCCGTGGTCGGACATTGAGCCGAGCTCAATTTCACACCTTGTAACACAGGCAAGAACCCCTTCTTAGAATGATCCATATTGAATTTCTTCAATATCTTATCAAGGTATGTGCTTTGTGAAAGACCTATGAGGCGTCTTGATCTATCTCTATAGATCTTGATGCCTAATATATAAGCAGCTTCACCAAGGTCCTTCATTGAAAAACTCTTATTCAAGTAGGCCTTGATGCTGTCCAAGAGTTCTATATCATTTCCCATCAAAAGTATGTCATCTACATATAATATGAGAAATGCTACAGAGCTCCCACTCACTTTCTTGTAAACGCAGGCTTCTCCATAAGTCTGCGCAAACCCAAACGCTTTGATCATCTCATCAAAGCGAATGTTCCAACTCCGAGATGCTTGCACCAGCCCATAAATCGAGCGTTGGAGCTTGCACACCTTGTCAGCATTCTTAGGATCGACAAAACCTTCCGGTTGCATCATATAAAATTCTTCCTTAAGGAAACCATTAAGGAATGCCGTTTTGACGTCCATCTGCCATATCTCATAATCATAAAATGCGGCAATTGCTAACATGATTCGGACGGACTTCAGCTTCACTACCAGTGAGAAAGTCTCATCGTAGTCAACCCCTTGAACTTGTCGATAACCCTTAGCGACAAGCCGAGCTATATAGATGGTCACATTACCATCCGCGTCTGTCTTCTTCTTAAAGATCCATTTATTTTCTATGGCTCGACGTTCAACGGGCAAGTCAGTCAAAGTCCATACTTCGTTTTCATACATGGATCCTATCTCGGATTTCATGGCTTCTAGCCATTTGTCGGAATCCGGGCCCGCCATCGCTTCTTCATAGTTCGAAGGTTCACCGTTGTCTAACAACATGATTTCCAAGACAGGGTTGCCGTACCACTCTGGTGCGGAACGTGTCCTTGTGGACCTTCGAATTTCAGTAGGAGCTTGATCAGAAGTATCTTGATCATCATCAATAACTTCCTCTCTTGTCGGTGCAGGCACCTCAGGAACATTTTCTTGAGTTGTGCCATTTTCCGGTTCAAGAGGTAACACTTCATCAAGTTCTACTTTCCTCCCACTTACTTCTTTCGAGAGAAACTCTTTCTCTAGAAAGGATCCATTCTTGGCAACAAAGATCTTGCCTTCGGATCTGAGGTAGAAGATATACCCAATAGTTTCTTTAGGGTATCCTATGAAGACGCATTTTTCCGATTTGGGTTCGAGCTTTTCAGGTTGAAGTTTCCTGACATAAGCATCGCATCCCCAAACTTTTAGAAACGACAGCTTAGGTTTCTTCCCAAACCATAATTCAAACGGTGTCGTCTCAACGGATTTCGACGGTGCCCTATTTAAAGTGAATGCGGCAGTCTCTAAAGCATAGCCCCAAAAATATAGCGGTAAATCGGCAAGAGACATCATAGATCGCACCATATCTAATAGAGTGCGATTACGACGTTCGGACACACCATTACGCTGAGGTGTTCCAGGCGGCGTGAGTTGTGAAACTATTCCACATTTTCTTAAGTGTGTGCCAAACTCGTGACTCAAGTATTCTCCTCCACGATCTGATCATAGAAACTTGATTTTTCCTGTCACGTTGATTCTCAACTTCACTCTAAAATTCCTTGAACTTTTCAAAGGTCTCAGACTTGTGTTTCATTAAGTAGACATACCCATATCTACTCAAGTCATCAGTGAGGGTGAGAACATAATGATAGCCACCGCGAGCCTCAACACTCATTGGACCGCACACATCAGTATGTATGATTTCCAATAAGTTGGTTGCTCGCTCCATTGTTCCTGAGAATGGAGTCTTGGTCATTTTACCCATGAGGCATGGTTCGCACGTGTCAAATGATTCATAATCAAGAGACTCTAAAAGTCCATCAGCATGGAGCTTCTTCATGCGTTTGACACCTATGTGACCAAGGCGGCAGTGCCACAAGTATGTGGGACTATCATTATCAATCTTACATCTTTTGGTACTTACACTATGAATATGTGTAGCATTACGCTCGAGATTCATAAAGAATAAACCATTCACCATCGGAGCATGACCATAAAACATATCTCTCATATAAATAGAACAACCATTATTCTCGGATTTAAATGAGTAGCCATCTCGAATTAAACGAGATCCTGATACAATGTTCATGCTCAAACTTGGCACTAAATAACAATTATTGAGGTTCAAAACTAATCCCGTAGGTAAATGTAGAGGTAGCGTGCCGACGGCGATCACATCAACCTTGGAACCATTCCCGACGCGCATCGTCACCTCGTCCTTCGCCATTCTCCGTTTATTCCGCAGCTCCTGCTGTGAGTTACAAATGTGAGCAACCGCACCGGTATCAAATACCCAGGAGCTACTACGAGTACTGGTAAGGTACACATCAATTACATGTATATCACATATACCTTTCGTTTTGCCGGCCTTCTTGTCCGCTAAGTATTTGGGGCAGTTCCGCTTCCAGTGACCACTTTCCTTGCAATAAAAGCACTCAGTCTCGGGCTTGGGTCCATTCTTTGGTTTCTTCCCGGCAGCTTGCTTGTCGGGCGCGGCAACTCCCTTGCCATCCTTCTTGAAGTTCTTTTTACCCTTGCCCTTCTTGAACTTAGTGGTTTTATTGACCATCAACACTTGATGTTCCTTCTTGACTTCTACCTCTGCTGATTTCAGCATAGCAAATACTTCAGGAATGGTCTTTTCCATCCCCTGCATATTGAAGTTCATCACAAAGCTCTTGTAGCTTGGTGGAAGCGACTGGAGGATTCTGTCAATGACCGCATCATCCGGGAGATTAACTCCCAGCTGAGTCAAGCGGTTATGTAACCCAGACATAGTGAGTATGTGCTCACTGACAGAACTATTTTCCTCCATCTTACAGCTGAAGAATTTGTCGGAGACTTCATATCTCTCGACCCAGGCATGAGATTGGAAAACCATTTTCAGCTCTTCGAACATCTCATATGCTCCGTGTCTCTCAAAACGCTTTTGGAGCCCCGGCTCTAAGCTGTAAAGCATGCCGCACTGAACGAGGGAGTAGTCATCGGTACGTGCCTGCCAAGCGTTCATAACATCTTGTTCTGCAGGGAGAACAGGTGCATCACCTAGCGGTGCTTATAGGACATAATCTTTCTTGGCAGCTATGAGGATGATCCTCAGGTTCTGGACCCAGTCCGTGTAGTTGCTGCCATCATCTTTCAGCTTGGTTTTCTCTAGGAACGCGTTGAAGTTGAGGACTACGTTGGCCATTTGAACTACAAGACATATTGTAAATATTTTAGACTAAGTTCATGATAATTAAGTTCATCTAATCAAATTATAATGAACTCCCACTTAGATAGACATCCCTCTTCTAGTCATCTAAGTATAACATGATCCGAGTTGGCTAGGCCGTGTCCGATCTTCACGTGAGACGGACTAGTCAACGTCGGTGAACATCTTCATGTTGATCGTATCTTCTATACGACTCATGCTCGACCTTTCGGTCTTCTGTGTTCCGAGGCCATGTCTATGCACATGCTAGGCTCGTCAAGTCAACCTAAGTGTATTCGTGTGTAAATCTGTCTTACACCCGTTGTATGTGAACGTAAGGATCTATTACACCCGATCATCACGTGGTGCTTCGAAACGATGAACTTTAGCAACGGTGCACAGTTAGGGAGAACACTTTTGTTGAAATTATTATGAGGGATCATCTTATTTACTATCGTCGTTCTAAGCAAACAAGATGCAAAACATGATAAACATCACATGCAATCAAATAATAATAGTGACATGATATGGCCATTATCACATAGCTCCTTTGATCTCCATCTTGGGGCTCCATGATCATCTTGTTACCGTCATACTCATCGACATGTAAGTTGTGATTCCTTTTACAATAGCATGAACATCTCATACATCACATATAGATCATTCATCATTCATCACAACTTTGGCCATATCATATCACAAAGCACTTGCTGCAAAAACAAGTTAGACGTCCTCTAATTGTTGTTGCAAGTTTTACGTGGCTGAAGTAGGGTTCTAGCAAGAACGTTTTCTTACCTACGTGAAAGCCACAACGTGATTTGTCAACTTCTATTTACCCTTCATAAGGACCCTTTTCATCGAATCCGCTCCAACTAAAGTGGGAGAGACAGACACCCGCCAGCCACCTTATGCAACTTGTGCATGTTAGTCGGTGGAACCGGTCTCACGTAAGCGTACGTGTAAGGTTGGTCCGGGCCGCTTCATCCCACAATACCATTGAAGCAAGATAAGACTAGTAACGGCAAGAAAGTTGACAACATCTACGCCCACAACAAGTTGTGTTCTACTCGCGCAAGAAGAACTACGCATAGACCTAGCTCATGATGCCACTGTTGGGGAACGTTGCAGAAAACAAAAAATTTCCTACGGTTTCAACAAGATCCATCTAGGAGTTCATCTAGCAATGAGTGATCGGATGCATCTACATACCTTTATAGATCGCGAGCGGAAGCGTTCAAAGAACGGGGATGAGGGAGTCGTACTCGACGTGATTCGGATCACCGAAGATCCTAGCACCGAACGGACGGCACCTCCGCGTTCAACACACGTACGGAACAGCCACGTCTCCTTCTTCTTGATCCAGCAAGGGGAAGGAGAGTTTGAGGGAGATGGCACCAGCAGCAGCACGACGGCGTGGTGATGATGGAGCTGCAGTACTCCGTCAGGGCTTCGCCAAGCGCTATGGAGGAGGAGGAGGTGTTGGAGAGGGAGAAGGAGGCAACCAAAGGCGTGGGGTGAGAAGTCCTCATTCCCCCACTATATATAGGAGGGCCAAGGGGGGCGCCGGCCCTAGGAGATCCAATCTCCTAGGGGGTGCGGCCAAGGGGAGGTTTCCCTCCCCCCCCCCAAGGCACCTAGGAGGTGCCTTCCCCTCCTAGGACTCTTCCTCCTTGAAACCCTAGGCGCATGGGCCTCTTGGGGCTGGCGACCTTGGCCCATGTAGGCCAAGGAGCACCCCTACAGCCCATGTGGCCCCCCGGGACAGGTTGCCCCACCCGGTGGGCCCCCGGGACCCTTCCGGTGGTCCCGGTACAATACCGATAACCCCGAAACTTGTCCCGATGGCCGAAATAGTACTTCCTGTATATAATTCTTTACCTCCGAACCATTCCGGAACTCCTCGTGACGTCCGGGATCTCATCCGGGACTCCGAACAACATTTGGGTTACTGCATATACATATCCCTACAACCCTAGCGTCACCGAACCTTAACTGTGTAGACCCTACGGGTTCGGGAGACATGTAGACATGACCGAGATCGCTCTCCGGTCAATAACCAACAGCGGGATCTGGATACCCATGTTGGCTCCCACATGCTCCTCGATGATCTCATCGGATGAACCACGATGTCGAGGATTCAAACAACCCCGTATACAATTCCCTTTGTCAATCGGTATGTTACTTGCTCGAGATCCGATCGTCGGTATCCCAATACCTCGTTCAATCTCGTTACCAGCAAGTCACTTTACTCTTACCGTAATGCATGATCCCGTGACCAAACACTTGGTCACTTTGAGCTCATTATGATGATGCATTACTGAGTGGGCCCAGTGATACCTCTCCGTCATACGGAGTGACAAATCCCCGTCTTGATCCATGTCAACCCAACAGACACTTTCGGAGATACCCGTAGTATACCTTTATAGTCACCCAGTTACGTTGTGACGTTTGGCACACCCAAAGCACTCCTACGGTATCCGGGAGTTACACGATCTCATGGTCTAAGGAAAAGATACTTGACATTGGAAAACTCTAGCAAACGAACTATACGATCTTGTGCTATGTTTAGGATTGGGTCTTGTCCATCACATCATTCTCCCAATGATGTGATCTCGTTATCAATGACATCCAATGTCCATAGTCAGGAAACCATGACTATCTGTTGATCAACGAGCTAGTCAACTAGAGGCTTACTAGGGACATGTTGGTGTCTATTATTCACACGTGTATTACGATTTTCGGATAATACAGTTATAGCATGAATAAAGACAATTATCATGAACAAAGAAATATAATAATAATACTTTTATTATTGCCTCTAGGGCATATTTCCAACAACCTTATGTGCAGTTCTATCTCCAGCATGGTGTCCTCCATAAGCCTCGGAGTGACACTTTCGTAGGATCTGTTCCTGTTCATGCTCACGTACACAACGTCTAATAATACCATCTACTCCTTCTTTATAAAGATGTGGGTCATCCCAAAAGTAATGTCTCAAATCATAGAATAACTTTTTCTTTTGCTGGTATGTGAAAATAGCTGGTATAAATTTGGCAACAATATAATTAGCATAATCAGCATACCATGGAGCAGTACGAGAAGCATTTATGACATTTAATTGTTCATCAGGAAAGCTATCATCAATAGGTAGTGGGTCATCAAGAACATTCTCTAACCTAGACAAGTTGTCCGCAACGGGGTTCTCAGCTCCCTTTCTATCAATAATATGCAAATCAAATTCTTGTACCAAGACAACCCATCTAATAAGTCTAGGTTTAGCATCTTTCTTTTCCATAAGGTATTTAATAGCAGCATGATCAGTGTGAATAGTTACTTTAGAATCAACAATATAAGGTCTGAACTTATCACAAGCAAAAACAACTACTAAAAATTCTTTTTCAGTAGTAGCATAATTTCTCTGGGCATTGTCTAGAGTTTTACTAGAATATTGAATAACATTTAATTTCTTATCAACTCTTTGCCCTAGAACAGCACCTACAGCACAATCACTAGCATCACACATAATTTCAAAGGGTAAATTCCAATCAGGTGGCTGAACAATAGGTGCAGAAATCAATGCTTTCTTAAGTATTTCAAATGCTTCTACACAATCATCATCAAAGACAAAAGGAATATCTTTTTGTAATAGATTAGTCAGAGGCCAAGAAATTTTTGAGAAGTCCTTAATGAACCTCCTATAGAAACCGGCGTGATCGAGGAAGCTTCTTATACCTTTAATGTCCTTGGGACATGGCATCTTTTCAATAGCATCAACTTTAGCCTTGTCAACCTCAATACCTCTTTCAGAGATTTTATGCCCCAAGACAATACCTTCATTAACCATAAAGTGGCATTTCTCCCAATTCAAAACAAGATTAGTTTCTTCACATCTCTGCAAAACTCGATCAAGGTTGCTCAAGCAATCATCAAAAGAGGATCCATAAACGAAGAAATCATCCATGAAAACCTCACATATCTTTTCACAAAAGTCAGAAAATATAGCCATCATGCATCTTTGAAAGGTAGCAGGTGCATTACATAAACCAAAAGGCATACGTCTATAAGCAAAAGTACCGAAAGAGCAAGTAAAAGTGGTCTTTGCTTGATCATCAGCTGACATGGGTATTTGAGAGAAACCAGAGTAACCATCTAGAAAGAAAAAATGTGTATGTTTGGATAATCTTTCTAGCATTTGATCAATAAAAGGTAAGGGGTAATGATATTTTTTAGTAGCCTTATTTAATCTGCGGAAATCAATTACCGTCCTATAACCTGTAATAATTCTTTGCGGAATCAATTCATCTTTATCATTAGGAACAATAGTAATACCTCCCTTCTTAGGGACACAATGGATAGGACTTACCCACTGGCTATCAGCAACGGGATAAATTATACCTGCCTCAAGGAGCTTTAATATTTCCTTTCTTACCACTTCTTTCATCTTAGGATTCAGCCGTCGTTGGTGATCAATAACTGGTTTGGCGTCTTTCTCCAAATTTATTTTGTGTTGACATAGAGTGGGACTAATGCCCTTAAGATCATCAAGAGTATATCGAATAGAAGCACGGTGCTTCTTCAGAGTTTTCTATAATTTTTCTTCTTCATGCTCTAAAAGGTTAGCACTAATAATAACAGGATATATCTTCTTTTCATCAAGATAAGCATATTTAAGAGTATGAGGTAATGGTTTAAGCTCAAACACGGGATCACCCTTGGGTGGAGGAGGATCCCCTAAGATTTCAACAGGCAAATTGTGTTTCAGAATAGGTCCTTGTTTAAATAATACTTCATCTATTTCCCTTCTTTCATTCATAAACTTATCATTTTCATGGTCCAACAAATATTGTTCTAAAGGATCATTAGGAGGCACAGCAATAGAAGCAAGACCAATAATTTCATCTTTACTAGGCAATTCTTCATCACAGGGTTGTCTACGGAATTTAGAAAAATTAAACTCATGAGACATATCATCCAAACCAATAGTAACAACATCCTTCTTGCAATCTATCTTAGCATTAATAGTATTCAAGAAGGGTCTACCAAATATAATGGGACAAAAGCTATCTTGAGGGGAACCAAGAACAAGAAAATCAGCAGGATATTTTGTTTTACCACATAAGACTTCAACATCTCTAACAATCCCAACTGGTGAAATAGTGTCCCTATTGGCAAGCTTAATTGTGACATCAATCTCTTCTATCTCAGCAGGTGCAATATCATGCATAATATCTTTGTATAAGGAATGAGGTATTGCACTTGCACTAGCACCCATATCACATAAGCCATGATAGCAATGATCTCCTATTTTAACAAAAATAACACGCATGCCTACAGCAGGTCTATGTTTATTTTTAGTATCAGGCCTAGCAATTCTAGCAGCTTCATCACAGAAGTAAATAACATGCCCATCAATATTATCAGCCAAGAGATCTTTAACCATAGCAATATTAGGTTCAACTTTAACTTGCTTAGTGGGTTTGTGTGTCCTAATATTACTTTTGTTGACTACAGTTGAAACTTTAGCATGATCCTTTATTCTAACAGGGAAAGGTGGTTTCTCAACATAAGTAGCAGGAACAATAGGATCATTATAAGTGATAGTCTTTTCTTCAACTTTAACTAGTGCAACTACTTTTGTTTCAATGGGAGGATTATATTTAAACCACTTCTCCTTAGGGATATCAACATGAGTAGCAAAGGATTCATAGAAAGAAGCTACTATCTCAGAGTCAAGTCCATATTTAGTGCTAAATTTACGGAAAACATCGGTATCCATAAAAGATTTAACACAATCAAACTTAGGTGTTATAACTGACTCCTTACCTTCGTCGAGATCCCAATCTTCAGAGTTGCATTTAATTCTCTCCAATAAATTCCATTTGAATTCAATAGTATTCATCATAAAGGAACCAGTACAAGAAGTATCGAGCATGGAGCGATTGTTGTCAGAAAGCCGAGCATAAAAATTTTGAATAATCATTTCTCTCGAGAGCTCATGATTGGGGCATGAATATAGCATTGTCTTAAGCCTCCCCCAAGCTTGAGCGATGCATTCTCCTTCCCGAGGCCAAAAATTATATATATAATTACAATCATGATGAACAAGATGCATAGGATAAAACTTCTGGTGAAATTTCAATTTCAATCGCTTATAGTCCCATGATCCCATATCATCACATAGCCTATACCATGTCAATGCATCTCCCTTCAAAGATAAAGGGGAGACCTCTTCTTGATAACATCATCGGGCATACCTGCAAGCTTAAATAATCCACAAACTTCATCCACATAGATTAAGTGTAAGTCGAGATGCAATGTTCCATCTCCTGCGAAAGGATTAGCTAGCAGTTTCTCTATCATACCCGAAGGAATTTTGAAGTAAACATTTTCATTTTCAGTAGGCCCAGTAGGTTGGAGAAACTATTTGCTCTACCGGTCGGGGTGAAGATACCCCGAACAAGCCCCTCAAAGGATTACGTTCCATAGTAACAAGTGACAGTAAATTTCAGCACACTATATAAATGTTTCCTTACCAAATTCCACCTACCAAAGGCGCTTCACTCCCCGCCAATGGCGCCAGAAAAGAGTCTTGATGACCCATAAGTATAGGGGATCTATCGTAGTACTTTCGATAAGTAAGAGTGTCGAACCCAACGAGGAGCAGAAGGAAATGATAAGCGGTTTTCAGTAAGGTATTCTCTGCAAGCATTGAAATTATCGGTAACAGATAGTTTTGTGATAAGGTAATTTGTAACGAGTATCAAGTAATAAAAGTAAATAAGGTGCAGCAAGATGGCCCAATCCTTTTTGTAGCAAAGGACAAGCCTGGACAAACTCTTATATGAAGTAAAGCGCTCCTGAGGACACATGGGAATTATCATCAAGCTAGTTTTCATCACGTTCATACGATTCGCATTTGGTACTTTGATAATCTGATATGTGGGTGGACCGGTGCTTGGGTACTGCCCTTACTTGGACAAGCATCCCACTTATGATTAACCTCCATTGCAAGCATCTGCAACTACAATAGAAGTATTAATGTAAACCTAACCTTAACATGAAACATATGGATCCAAATCAGCCCCTTACGAAGCAACGCATAAACTAGGGTTTAAGCTTCTGTCACTCTAGCAACCCATCATCTACTTATTACTTCCCAATGCCTCCCTCTAGGCCCAAACAATGGTGAAGTGTCATGTAGTCGACGTTCACATGACACCACTAGAGGGATGACAACATACATCTCATCAAAATATCGAACGAATACCAAATTCACATGACTACTAATAGCAAGACTTCTCCCATGTCCTCAGGAACAAACGTAACTACTCACAAAGCATATTCATGTTCATAATAAGAGGGGTATTAATATGCATAATGGATCTGAACATATGATCTTCCACCAAGTAAACCAACTAGCATCAACTACAAGGAGTAATCAACACTACTAGCAACCCACAGGTACCAATCTGAGGTTTGGATACAAAGATTGGATACAAGAGATGAACTAGGGTTTGAGATGAGATGGTGCTGGTGAAGATGTTGATGGAGATTGACCCCCTCCCGGTGAGAGGATCGTTGGTGATGACGATGGTGATGATTTCCCCCTCCCGGAGGGAAGTGTCCCCGGCAGAACAGCTCCGCCGGAGCCCTAGATTGGTTTCGCCAAGGTTCTGCCTCGTGGCGGTGGAGTCTCGTCCCAAAACCTTGCTTATGATTTTTTTCCTCGACAAAAGACTCCATATAGCAGAAGATGGGCATCGGAGGGCCACCAGGGGCCCACAAGGCAGGGGGCGCCCCCCACCCTCGTGGCTGGTGGGTGGCCCCCTCTGGTACTTCTTGCGCTCAGTATTTTTTATATATTTTGGAAATAACTTCCATGAAGTTTCAGGACTTTTGGAGCTGTGCAGAATATGTCTCTAATATTTTCTCCTTTTCTAGCCCAGAATCCCAGCTGCCAGCATTCTCCCTCTTCATGCAAACCTTGTAAAATAAGAGAGAATAGGCATAAGTATTGTGACATAATGTGTAATAACAGCCCATAATGCAATAAATATCGATATAAAAGCATGACGCAAAATGGATGTATCATTGAGGAGCGGTCACTTGATCATCCTGAGCGCTGTCTTGAGCTTGTTCTTGATCTTGAGCTTGCTCTTGATCTTGAACTTGCTCGGAGGAGAGAACTTGACCTTGGGCATCACTTGATGATTCATCACCGTCTTGAGATTGATCTTGCCCTTGGTCTTGTTCATGATGTTGAGGGCCTTCACTTTGTTCTTCGGAAGCGTGTGGGCCTTGGGTTGGTGATGGCTCCACATGAGTGGAGCATTGTCCTTCTCCTTCGGCCACAAGGGGTTCCTCAATGGGTAGGATAAAACCAACTCCCATTCTTCTTATGGCTTGGGGAGGAATTTCATCACCTACATCACAAGTGCCACTTTGCTCCACTTGGGAGCCGTTATTCTCATCAAACTCCACATTACACGTCTCCTCAATAAGTCCCGTGGATTTATTGAGGACACAGTAAGCATGAGAGTTTGTAGCATAACCAACAAATATGCCCTCTTAAGCTCTAGCCTCAAATTTAGACAAACGAACACCTTTCTTGAGAATGAAGCACTTACACCCGAACACCCGAAAGTACTTGAGCTTGGGCTTGTTACCGTTGAGTATCTCATATGGATTCTTGTTCACTCCTTATTGTCAAGATCTTTCCTTGTGTTGACGTTGGGCTTCATTTGCAAAGTCAATGATGGTTTGTTGGGTCTCGCTCTTCCACTTGAAGAAATATGCCCAAGTGTATCTGGAATAATCATCCACAATCACCAAGCAATACTTTCTACCCCCAAGGCTATCAAAGGGTGGAGGCCCAAAGAGATCCAAGTGAAGAATCTCCAAAGGCCTCTTCGAGTAAATGATGGTCGTGGGAGGGTGAGCCTTTTCATGTAGCTTTCCTTCAATACAAGCACTGCAAGCACGATCTTTAGCAAAAGTAACATATGTTAGTCCACGGACATGGTCCCCCTTGAGAAGACTTTGAAAAGATCTCATATTGACATGGGATAAACGGTGATGCCAAAGCCATCCCACGTCAACTTTAGCCATTAGGCATGTCGCGGTTATCGTGGTTCTAAGTCCGACAGTAGTGTAGGGGGGTAAGTATGGAGAGGCAAGATCTTAGCTATGGAGAAGTTGTAAGCATGCAAGGTTTACGAGTTCAGGCCCTTCTCGGAGGAAGTAATAGCCCTACGTCTCGGAGCCCGGAGGCGGTCGACTGGATTATGCGTGTATGAATTACAGGGGTGCGAACCCTTGTCTCGGAGGAGGGGGTGGCTTATATAGAGTGCGCCAGGACCCCAGCCAGCCCACGTTACAAAGGGTTCAATGTACATTAAGGCAGGGCATTACTGGTAACGCTAGTAATAAAGTGCTATGATGACCATAAAAGCTACTTAATAGCCGACCGTTAGCATGCGGAGTGCCTTTAGGTCTCCTGACTGTCGAGTGGCTTGGTCTTGGTCGAGTGGTTGCTTCTTGGTCGAGTATCTTTGAGTCTATCGAGTGGAACACCTCCAAGTCGATTGAAAGATGATTTCTTCTGGAGATGTCCTTGGGTAGGTCAGTTTGGACAGGTCCATGCCCCTACCCTAGGTACATAGCTTCATCATTAGCCCCCGAACGGATCGAGGTTTGAGTGGGAAAGGGATTGAGCACTTCTCCGGCTCATTTTTCATGCCATGAGCATTTCTTGTTTCGGATCAATGAACCTGAGCGATGGCAGCGACTTCCTTTCCAGTCGCCTTGATCCATTCTTAGGTTTTTGTCGAGTGAGTTTCTTTACTTGAAAGGCTTCGAGTGACGGTGCGGAGGAGACCTTTGGTCTGACAAGTTGTTCCGCTGCCCGCAGATTTTGTGGGATCCGAATTTTGGGAAGCCCGCGGGACGAGGGAGGTCGCAGTAATCGGATGGGATAGAGCGGAGCCGCCTCAATCCCCGCGCCACCTTTTTCGCCATGTATCGCGTGCGCGATTGTTACGGGATTTGACAGAACCGCCCGGGCCTACCAGTCAGCCACTCGGAAGCGGCCTCATATAAGGCGTTGGACCGGGGTCTCCCGAACAGTGCGTCCCCATTATCTCTTCTCCTCTTCACGCTCCTCTGCTGCGCTCACTCTCGCCCTCGCGCCATCGTTCCATACGCGTCTCGTCAGCAACGATGGGGAAGGAGAAGACGGCGGCTCTGGAGCGGGCAAAGAAGGCGACGGCGAGGTCGAAGGGGAAGGCGACCAGTCGGGGCGGATCCTCCTCGCGAACTGGCCTGCCGAAGGGCTGGATCCAGGGCGACTGGATCCACTCGAGGATCACCCAAGAAGACCTCGACGACCTGGTCGAGGGAGGGCTGATCCCCTATGACTCGGCGCGGCTTCCGGGGAAGGAATCCGAGCCGCAACCCCGGGAGGGTGAGCGCGTTCTTCTTGCCACCCATGTCGACCGTGGATTTTCCTTGCCTCCTCACCCTTTCTTTCAAGGATTTCTGAACTTCTTTGGGGTACAACTCCACCATTTTACTCCCAACACAATCGTTTATCTCGCCGCTTTCATTTCTTTGTGTGAGAATTTCCTGGGTTGCCGTCCTCACTGGGGTCTTTTCAAGCATATTTTCACTTGTCGCTCCCAAACAGTGAAAAAGGCTAATCCGAGTGACGAGAGGACCCAAGTGATCCAGATGTGTGGGGGTCTTGGTATCCAGATGAGAGGGAAAAGCTCCTTTCTGGCCATGATTCTTCCCGACTCAGTTCGCGGATGGCAGTCGACCTAGTTTTACTGTAAAGACCAGTCGACGCCAGGGCAGTCGACTGGCCTCCCTCCCTTTACCATGGACCGAGTGAGGAAACCATCCCCTTTGAAGGTGCTCCCGGAGGAGAAAGCGCAGGTGAGGGTGCTGGTCGAGCGAGTGGTCCAGCTTATCCGTGACGGGGTCACCGGTATGGATCTCTTGGAGGTCTTCCTCCAGCGGCGCATCCATCCTCTTCAAGCCCGAGACCATCCGATGTGGATGTATTCGGGTCTTGAAGACTCCACTCGGATTCACCCAGAGGAGGTCGATGACGACACACTGGAGAAGTGGCTGTCGGGCATTACCGGAAACAAGGATAACCCCAGGGGAGCCAGGAGAGTTCCCCCATTCGACCAGTCTCATGCACCAGAGAAGGTCTGATTCTGAGTTTTTGCTTGTAATCTGAATTCACTCACGCAGCTGCCTATACTGCGTCGACTGACTTTGTTCTCCCTGCTTTCTTTCAGGCCATTATTGAAATGTATTCAATGCCCAACGGAGAGCAAGAGCAAGCTCTGGAAGGCCAGGTGAGTGGTGGCGACAGTGGCGAGTGGACTTCCGACGATGAAGGGGATGGAGGAAGCAACGACTCAAGCGATGGAGAAGAAGTCGGGTCGCCCCCTCGCAGGGAGAGGCGATCCAAGCTTGGCCAAGAACGACCGAGCGCCCGCGAAAAGGCAACTGCTCAGGCTGGTCAGTCTTCAAAGCGTCCTCGGATCTCTTCACCAACCCCGACTGAGAAGGCGCCAAAGCACCCCAAAGTTGCAGAGCCGAAGACTCGGAAGGCGTTGCCAAAGATCAAGATTGATATCCCCGTCGCTTCCGCGTGAGTGTCTCTCTTTGTATTCACTCGATGCTCCGCGCTGTTTGTTTTTCTTGTTTTAACTGGACGAACTTTGGAACTATCAGCGCTGCCACTTCCGGGACCTCAGCTTACAGGGACGATGATGAGGTGATGGAGGATGCGGTCACTTCTAATCTGGGTATGATTTCTGCCATACTGTCTTTGTTCGGTCAATTCAACTGCAATGTGCATCATGGGTGACGTGATTTTGGCAATTGAACTTTGCACAGCTCCCAACATTATTGACCTCCCCGATGATGATGAAGAGCCCGAGAGGTCTTTGGCAAGGAAGAATAGGCAAGCTCCTGCAAGCGAGGCGCTACAGTCGACGCCGAGGGCGGAACCAGTCGTTCAAGACACTGGCGACGCCAATTGGGGTTCTGTTACCTTCGCCGTGCCACTGTCGAGTGCCTTGCCTTTTTTGTCGACTGCTCAGGCCCCTGTCAACCCACCTTCAGTTTTTGCGACCCATCATGTCCCAGAAGACGAAGTGAATGCTGCCAGGGAAGCGATACGCCAGGCGGGCGTCATGATGGAGAAGATGAAGATGGTGCGGGACGCCAGTCAGGCTGCCTACGACGCCAGATCGGCTCTCCAAAGCAACATTCAGGTTAGTTGGTCGCCGCTTGTTCTGTTAGGATATGATATCTGGAGACTCTTTCCGAAAATCTTTGCGTTAGTACGCCCACTGGGTGCATTAGTTGAACTTTGAATTAGTGGGGGCACGCTGAGTGCACCCACTGGGTGTAGTCCCCGAGACTACGGTGGACTGCGGGCAGTCGACTGTAGTCTTTGTATTTTGTCGAGTGTAAATCGAACTGATATTTTGTCTCTTCCACTCGGTCTAGTCGAGTGGGGTCAGAACCGGTGGGGGCTCGCCAAGTGCACCCACTGGGTGTAGTCCCCGAGACCGCGGTCGACTGCTGGCAGTCGACTATGGTCTAAGTTCTTTCTCTCTTCTTCTCTTTTTTTTCTCCCTGCACTCGACTCCGGCGGGCCAGTCGAGTGGGATCAGAACCGGTGGGGGCACGCAAAGTGCACCCACTGGGTGTAGTCCCCGAGGCTATGGTGGACTGCGGGCAGTCGACCGTAGCCTTAGTACTTATTGACTTTGTTGTTTTTCGCTGTAAATATAACTTCTCCCCTTTGATTTCAGAAATCTTGTGATCTTGGAACTCGCTTTGCTGACTTGGAGAAACAGCAGATCCAACTAAACCTTGACTTGGAGCTGGCCAAGACAGAGCTACAAAGGGTCAAGGACGACGCCACTGGTAAAACGAATTTGTTGACTGGTCTGTCTTAGGCTTGAGTACCCTTCTGCTCTTTCTGAATCAGGCATCATTTCTTTGTAGAAAAACTGAGAGAAGCTCTGGCGAAGAAGGATCAGGATTTGGATGCTGCTCGAAAGGAGGCTGACGACAGAACCGCTCTAGCTGAACAGAAACTGGCTTCGGTCGGCCAGTTAGAAGAAGAGAATACCAGGCTGAAATCTGCTTTGAATGATGCCAACAAGGAGTGCTCGCGCTGGAAGAAGGAGAATCTCATCCTGGGCGAGAAGATGGAAAGCATTTCTCGCAGGAGGGACAATCTGGAGAGCTATCTGAGGAGCCTTGCCAAGAAGTTGTTCATCAAGCTTGAAGGTGCACATTTTGTTCTGACTAATTTTTTTATGTCGACTCAGTGTACGAAAATTGACTTATCCTCGTGAATGCAGAGTTTTGCCAGAACTTCGAGGAGGAGACTGGACGGATTGAGCCAGGTTTGGAACCAATCAATTCTCCCGTAAAAGTTGAAACTACCATGAATCTGCTCCGACTGGAATCCCGCATCGACGGTGTCGTGGACTACTTGGCTCGACTGAAGTTCGCCATGTCGCGGATCGACCCGGCACTTTGGCCAGAGACCACGCCCCAGAATGATCTCGAGTCCCTGATGACTCGACTTAACGAAATCCCTGATCGAGTGCAGGAGTGGAAGAAATCTGCTGCCCGGTGTGGAGCTGATGTGGCCCTATCTCTGGTTCGCGTCCATCGCAAGGAGGTGCGTCAAGATAAGCTAGCGGCAATCAAGGTCGCCAACACCCAGAAGCATGACTTCCGATCTTTTATGGAGACTTTCATCGCTGCAGCCACTCGGATCGCTGACGGCGTCGACCTAGACGAGTTCGTCCAGCCTGCTAGTCCTCCTCCCGCGGAGTGAACAAACTTTTATGCCTCACCTTGAATTTGCCTCGGGATGCCGAGTGGTTTTTGTAACCGTTAAACTCTTTCGGGCTGAAAGCCCGAGCACTTCTATCTGTGGTCCGGAACCTTTAGGGTTTATCTGAACTTGGTTTGTCGTTAAATATCTTCATGAATCCCCCGTCAAGTGGGAATCGTTCTTCATTCGAGACAACTTTTGTATTTGTGGTGCAGCTCCGAAGGAGAAGGTGGTAGTCGACCTGCATCTTGCTACTGCAGAGCGGGACGGAGCGCACATTGTATTTGTGGCGAAGCTCTCAAGGAAAAGGTGGCAGTCGACCTGCACCTCATTACTGCAGAGTAGGATGGAGCGCACATTGTATTTGTGGCAAAGCCCTCACGGAGAAGGTGGCAGTCGACCTGCACCTTGTCTTCCTTGAGGATTCAGATGTGTTTCGTACTTAGGCGAGTACTGGACTGCAGCTAAGCCTCCAAGTGGGAGGCTGGCTCACCACTCGGTAGGATTTTCATATACTTAGGCGAGTACTGGACTGCAGCTAAGCCCCCGAGTGGGAGGATTGCTCTTCACTCGGTAGGATTTTTTCAAACTTAGGCGAGTGCCGGACTGTAGCTAAGTCTCCAAGTGAGAGAACTTAGGCGAGTACTCGACTGCAGCTAAGCCCCCGAGTGGGAGGATTGCTCTCCACTCGGTAGGATTTTTTCAAACTTAGGCGAGTGCCGGACTGCAGCTAAGTCTCCAAGTGAGAGAATCTTAGGCGAGTACTCTGCAGCTAAGCCTCCGAGTGGGAGGATTGCTCTCCACTCGGTAGGATTTTTTCGAACTTAGGCGAGTGCCGGTCTGTAGCTAAGTCTCCAAGTGAGAGAACTTAGGCGAGTATTGGACTGCAGCTAAGCCCCCGAGTGGGAGGATTGCTCCCCACTCGGTAGGATTTTTTCAAACTTAGGCGAGTGCCAGACTGCAGCTAAGTCTCCAAGTGAGAGAACTTAGGCGAGTACTGGACTGCAGCTAAGCCCCCCGAGTGGGAGGATTGCTCTCCACTCGGTAGGATTTTTTCAAACTTAGGCGAGTGCCGGACTGCAGCTAAGTCTCCAAGTGAGAGAACTTAGGCGAGTACTGGACTGCAGCTAAGCCCCCGAGTGGGAGGATTGCTCTCCTCTCGGTAGGATTTTTTCAAACTTAGGCGAGTGCCGGACTGTAGCTAAGTCTCCAAGTGAGAGAACTTAGGCGAGTACTGGACTGCAGCTAAGCCCCCCGAGTGGGAAGATTGCTCTCCACTCGGTAGGATTTTTTCAAACTTAGGCGAGTGCCGTACTGCAGCTAAGTCTCCAAGTGAGAGAACTTAGGCGAGTACTGGACTGCAACTAAGCCCCCGAGTGGGAGGATTGCTCTCCACTCGGTAGGATTTTTTCAAACTTAGGCGAGTGCCGGACTGCAGCTAAGTCTCCAAGTGAGAGAACTTAGGCGAGACTACAGCTAAGCCTCCGAGTGGGAGGGTTGCTCTCCACTCGGTAGGATTTTTTAAATACTTGGGCGAAACGCAGCTAAGCCCCCGAGTGGGAGGCTGGCTCGCCACTCGGTAGGAAATTGTTTTTACAAACTTAGGCGAAGCGGATTCGCAGCTAAGCCACCCACTGGGGGATTTCTCACGCAAACAAAAACAATTATAATCAATGGGAAAATTATAACGCTCTTGTCTTTGATAAATAAACTACAGGAGTTTTTCTTATTACATCTCATCCGAGTGAGAATTCAAGTATAAAAGGGGCGGAGGAGCTCCGCATTCCAGGCTTGCGGCTCATCAATCTGGCGATCGACATTGTAGAGGTGGTATGCTCCATTGTGGAGGACTCTGGTGACTATGAAGGGGCCTTCCCAAGTAGGAGCGAGCTTGTGTGGTTTCTGCTGATCCACTCGGAGGACTAAGTCTCCTTCTTGGAAGGCTCGACTCTTCATGTTTCTGGCATGGAATCGACACAAGTCTTGCTGATAGATGGTCGATCGGATCATGGCCATTTCTCTTTCTTCTTCCAGGAGGTCGACTGCGTCCTGCCGGGCTTGTTCTGCTTCATCGTCAGAGTAGAGCTCGACTCGGGGAGCGTTGTGAAGCAGGTCACTCGGCAAGACTGCCTCGGCTCTGTATACCAGAAAGAATGGGGTTCTTCCGGTCGATCGGTTCGGGGTTGTCCTCAATCCCCAGAGGACTGATGGAAGCTCGTCGACCCATGCACCTGTTGCATGCTTGAGATCACGCATCAATCGGGGTTTCAGTCCTTTGAGAATTAGGCCGTTTGCCCTTTCTGCTTGCCCATTCGGCTGGGGGTGAGCGACCGAAGCATAGTCGACCCGAGTGCCCTGAGAGGCGCAAAAGGCCCTGAATTTGTCGGAATCGAAGTTTGACCCATTGTCAGTGATGATGCTGTGCGGAACTCCATATCTGAATATCAACTCTCTAATGAAACTGATAGCAGTGCAAGCATCAAGATTCTTGATAGGCTTGGCTTCAATCCATTTGGTGAACTTGTCGACTGCTACCAGTACATGAGTGAAGCCGCTCCTACCCGTTCTCAGTGGTCCAACCATGTCCAGCCCCCAAACAGCGAAGGGCCGGACGAGTGGAATGGTTTTCAGGGCTGACGCGGGCTTGTGCGACATATTGGAGTAATACTGACATCCTTCACATTTGTCGACTATCTCTTTTTCCATTTCATTAGCTCTTGGCCAGTAGAATCCCGCTCGGTATGTTTTTGCCACAATGGTCCAAGAGGACGCATGATGACCACAGGTTCCCGAGTGGATATCATCAAGGATCATCTGACCTTCTTCTGGTGTAATACACTTCTGGCTGACCCCAGTCGCGCTTTCTCTATATAACTGTCCCTTATGACTGTAAAGGCCTTGGATCGACGGACGATCTGTCGAGCCTATTCTTCGTCCTCTGGGAGTTCTTTCCTTAGGATTTACGCGATGTACGGTACTGTCTAGACGGGAGTGATGACCAAGACTTCCATGATCAGGTCGACCACAGCTGGAATTTCAACTTCAGTCGGATCCGTGGCACTTTTTGGCTGCGGGGCCTCTTCAGTGAAGGGATCCTCCTAAACTGATGGTGTGTGGATGTGTTCCAAAAACACATTGCTGGGAATGGCTTCTCTTTTGGAACCTATTTTTGCCAGATCATCAGCTGCTTGATTTTTTAGTCGGGGTATGTGATGAAGCTCTAACCCCTCGATTTTCTTCTCCAGCTTTCTCACTGCATTGCAATAACCAGTCATGGCTGGACTTCTGATGTCCCATTCCTTCATCACCTGATTAACCACCAAATCTGAGTCGCCATAGACCATGAGGCGACGGACGCCGAGTGAAATGGCCATGCGCAGCCCATATAAAAGTGCTTCGTATTCTGCCTCGTTATTGGAGGAATCAAAGTGGATTTGAAGAACATATCTGAGTTTATCTCCTCTGGGGGAGACCAACACCACTCCGGCACCGGAACCATTCAGCATCTTGGAGCCGTCGAAGAACATGGTCCAATGCTCCGAGTGAACCTGAGTCGGCAGTTGCTGTTCAATCCACTCGGCGACGAAATCTGCGATTGCTTGGGACTTGATAGCTTTCTTTGCCTCAAACTTGATATCTAGAGGAAGGAGTTGAATCGCCCATTTTGCCACTCGACCAGTTGCATCCCTGTTATGCAGGATCTCTGACAATGGATCGTCGTTGATGACTGTAATGGAATGATCAAAGAAGTAGTGAGCAACTTTCTTTGTGGTCATATAAATCCCATATACAAGCTTCTGATAATGAGGATATCTTTGCTTCGATGGGGTCAAGACTTCAGAAATATAATATACTGGGCGCTGAACTTTGAAGGTTTTTCCTTCTTCTTCCCGCTCGACCGTAAGTACCGTACTAACGACTTGTCCTGTGGCTGCAATGTAAAGCAGCAAAGGCTCCTTGCTGATTGGGGCAGCAAGCACCGGCTGGGTGGAGAGCAGAGCTTTGAGCTCTGCAAACGCTGCATCAGCTTCAGGAGTCCACTCGAACTTGTCGGACTTTCATCAATCGGTAAAGAGGCAATGCCTTTTCACCGAGACGAGATATGAATCGACTTAGGGCGGCCAAGCAACCAGTAAGCTTCTGGACGTCGTGCACTCGCACAGGACTTTTCATTCGGAGTATAGTATCGACTTTTTCTGGATTGGCGTCGATTCCCCGTTCAGAAACGAGAAAACCGAGTAATTTTCCGCCAGGAACTCCGAATGTGCACTTTGATGGATTAAGCTTGATATCATACCTCCTGAGGTTGGCAAAGGTTTCAGCAAGGTCAGTCAGCAGGTCGGAACCTTTCTGTGACTTGACCACAATATCATCCATGTACGCCTCCACATTCCGACTGATTTGAGTGAGCAAACACTTCTGAATCATCCTCATGAATGTGGCTTCGGCATTCTTGAGGTCGAACGGCATGGTAACATAACAGAAGCAGCCGAATGGAGTGATGAAGGTTGTTTTGATCTCGCCAGGTCCATACAGACGGATCTGATGGTACCTGGAATAGGCGTCTAAAAAAGACAGTCGCTCACATCCTGCAGTCGAGTCGACTATCTGATCGATGTGGGGGAGAGGAAAATGATCTTTTGGGCAGGCCCGATTGATATGTTTAAAGTCAATGCACATGCGAAGTGACTTGTCCTTCTTGGGGACCATAACAACGTTGGCGAGCCACTCGGAGTGGTAGATTTCTCGGATGAACTCCGCTGCTAAGAGACGAACCACCTCCTTGCCAATGGCCTTTCTCTTTTGGACGGCGGACCGTCGGAGATGTTCCTTGACAGGTTTTACTTTTGAGTCGACTCTTAGGCGGTGCTCAGCCAGCTCCCTGGGAACACCCGGCATGTCAGAAGGCTTCCATGCGAAAATGTCCTAGTTCTCACGGAGGAACTGGATGAGCGCTTCTTCCTATTTGGAGTCGAGTGCTGTCGAGATATGAGTTGGAGCAGCGCTGGGGTCGGTCGGATGGATGTGAGCTGTCTTCGTATCGACAGTCGACTGAAAAGCTGATTCTGTAGCGGGCTTCTTGGCTTGCAACAAATCACTCGGGTCTGCAGTCTTCTGGTATTCCTGTAACTTGACCACTGCCATCTGAGCATCGGCGATCTTCGAACCTTTCTGAAAACATTCTTCCGCTTTCTTCCGATTGCCCGTAATAGTGATCACACCATTGGGGCCAGGCATCTTCAATTTGAGATACACATAACATGGTCGGGCCATGAAGCGTGCATAAGCCGGCCTGCCCAAAATAGCATGGTAGGCACTCTGGAAGTCTACAACTTCAAATGTCAACTTTTCTTTGCGGTAATTCTTGGAATCACCGAAAACCACATCAAGAGCAATCTGGCCGAGTGATTCAGCCTTCTTCCCAGGAATGACTCCATGGAAACTCATGTTGCTGGCACTGAGTCTGGACAACAGAATGCCCATCCCTTTCAACGTCTCAGCATATAATATGTTCAAACCATTGCCACCATCCATCAGGACTTTGGTCAGTCGAGTGCGTTCAACAACTGGGTCAACCACCAAAGCTTGCCTCCCAGGGGTGGCGATGTGCGTTGGGTGATCGGACCGGTCGAATGTTATGGCAGTCTGAGACCACTTCAGATAACTGGGTGTCGCCGGAGTGACCATATTCACCTCTCGGTTGATAACTTTCAGTCGACTTTTGCTTTCAACATCAGCAAAAATCATCAGAGTGGAATTAACCTGAGGGTATCCGTCGTCACTATCTTCCTTGTCCTCAACTTTGTCCGACTCCTTTTCCTTATCTTTGGGCTGCTTGCCCTGGAACTGCTGGATCAAGAGTCGACACTGTCGAGTGGTATGTTTCGGGTAAATGAAATTACCCTCTTCATCTTTCTTTGTGTGGATGTGACACGGCAAATCCAACACATCATTTCCGTCCTGGTCTTTAACTTTCTTGGGGTTCCAAGGTCCTTTGGGTTTCCCCTTAAATTTTCCTTGAGTCACAGCCAAGGCTTCCCCAGGAGCAGCTGGCTCGGCTTTCCGCTTCTGTTTCCGATTGGAACTTCCTCCGGCTTCTTGAGCGACTGGCTTGAGCTTGCCACTCCTGAGTCGATCCTCATCTTCACCATTAGCGTACTTGGTGGAAATCTCCATCATCCGATTCAGAGACATATCTCCGGTTCGACCGAACTTCAGATTCAGTTCTCTGTACTTAACGCCTTCTTTGAAGGCGCAAACTGCTTGGTGGTCGGGCACATTCTCAACTGTGTGATGCAACGTGATCCACCTCTGGATGTAGTCCCTCAAAGTTTCATTCGGCTTCTGCACGCAAGACCGTAGTTCCGTCAGCCCTGCCGGTCGTTTGCATGTTCCTTCAAATGTGGTGACAAACACTCGGGTGAGATCTTCCCAAGTGTAAATGCTGCTGGGTGCTAACTGATTCAGCCACGCTTTGGCCGAGCCCTCCAACATGAGAGGCAGATGCTTCATGGCCACTTCATCATTGCTGCCGCCAATCTGGACGGCCACTCGGTAGTCTTCAAGCCAAGTATCGGGTTTGGACTCACCAGTGAACTTACTGACTCCAGTCGCCAACCTGAAGTTGGGAGGAATCACAGCGGCCCTGATGGCTCTGCTAAAGCACTCTGGCCCCGAAACGTGTACTCTGCCGCTGGTAGGTGCATCTCTGTCATGACCTTCTCGGTGAGCTCTGTTCCTGTCGACCAAAGCTTGAACGAGAATGGATCTCACATCAAAGCCTGGTTCCCTGGGGTCGACTGGAATCCTTGGCCCAACACTATGAGGGCGCCTGTCATCTTGCCGTCAAGGCGCATACGACCCGCTCCTCGGGGGAGGGGTGGGCACTCGACGTCGATCATCACGATCGAATCGGTGATCATACTGCTCACGGTTCCCGTACTGATTACGTCGGTCTCCACGTCCCTCACGCCTCGGGGGCGATCTCGGGCTATGGGCCGACTGGACTGTGTCTACAGCAATGGATCTGCTATGAATCCTGTTCCGCGACTGAGAAACAGCGGAATTCTGGTCTCCTGCTGCCCGGAGTAACGCTCTGATCTGCAGCAAGCCTCTGCCAGCCTCCGACTGGGAAGGCTGAATTGACTCTGCTATACGGGTTGCAGCTGCTAAATTCTGAATCGGAGTTCGGTATACCTGCGGGGGCGGAAAGAGCTGACGTCGACTGGATTCTGGAACCCGTTGTAGTGCACGCTTGTCGAGTGCTCGCTGGAGGTTCTCCAGTCGAGTGCGCTCGGCCAAGTTTGCCAGGCGCGTGTCTTCCAAGGCACGAGCCTCGGGGGTTTCTCCAACGGTAGGAGTGTGCAGTGCATCCATGTTCCGGCGGCGAAGTTCTTCTCTCTGCAGCGACGTGAGAGGCTCGGGAAGATATTCCTCATGGGGACGCGACGGGTCGCCTCCACCCGCACCTCCGTCGGTGCGGGGAAAACCGGGAGGACTGGGCGGTCCATCGACCATCAGAACCTCCGCCGCCGGATCGCTGTTGTCGCACTCGGACGCGGTCTCTGCGGAGCCAGGCGACAGGTCGAACAGGCCGTAGAGGGATTCGTCGGGCTCGATCGCCGCGACTTGAGGGGTGGCCGACTGGCGTGCCACTGCGTGTCTCACCCACCGCTGAAGTCTCGACCGACCAGAGCGCTTGCGCCGACGGGAAACAGGGAGGGAGGACAACACAGGGGCCGACCGGTAGGGGGTCGACGGTTGCCGCAGGAGAACGCCGCGGACGCACGCGCTAAAGTGCGTTGCCCCGCGGACAGGGAGTGCGTCCACGTCGAGCGGAGCCTCCTGAAGCCAAGCGGAGTCATCAGCTATGAACGTGAGCACGCCGAGACGGATCTCGCGGCCCTCCACCAAAACTCCGCCGAAAACCATGATGATTCGGGTCGGAAAAGATCGCAACTCCTCCAACAAAACGCTAAAACACCTGCCCCATGGTGGGCGCCAACTGTCGTGGTTCTAAGTCCGACAGTAGTGTAGGGGGGTAAGTATGGAGAGGCAAGATCTTAGCTATGGAGAAGTTGTAAGAACGCAAGGTTTATGAGTTCAGGCCCTTCTCGGAGGAAGTAATAGCCCTACGTCTCGGAGCCCGGAGGCGGTCGACTGGATTATGCGTGTATGAATTACAGGGGTGCGAACCCTTGTCTCGGAGGAGGGGGTGGCTTATATAGAGTGCGCCAGGACCCCAGCCAGCCCATGTTACAAAGGGTTCAATGTACATTAAGGCAGGGTGTTACTGGTAACGCTAGTAATAAAGTGCTATGATGACCATAAAAGCTACTTAATAGCTGACCGTTAGCATGCGGAGTGCCTTTAGGTCTCCTGACTGTCGAGTGGCTTGGTCTTGGTCGAGTGGTTGCTTCTTGGTCGAGTATCTTTGAGTCTATCGAGTGGAACACCTCCAAGTCGATTGAAAGATGATTTCTTCTGGAGATGTCCTTGGGTAGGTCATTTTGGACAGGTCCATGCCCCTACCCTAGGTACATAGCTTCATCAGCGGTTTTAGTAGGTCGCTCCGAAAAGTTAATCACATAGAGACCATTCTCGACATGCCCAACAAAGGCTACTTTAAGGATCTTGCTCCACAAGAGGGCCACGGTATCAACATCAAAGAAAGTGGCAAAGCCCATGAGTGCGAGTTGACGAATGGAAAGTAAATTGTATGCAAGGGACTCAACAAGCATGACCTTCTCGATCATGAGATCATGAGAAATGACAACGTTGCCAAGTCCAAGTACCTTAGAGGACGAGGCAGCACCCCACTTGACATTGGTGGGCATAGATGGAATCTTGTGAACGTCCACCACCAAGTCCTTGCTTTCGGTCATATGATTAGTGGCTCCACTATCGAGCAACCATGATCCCCCACCGGAAGCAAACACCTACAAGAGATCAATGCTTGGTTTTAGGTACCCATTTTGTAATGGGTCCTTTGAGGTTAGTAACAAGGGTCTTAGGAACCCAAATAGACCATTCAATGTACTCATAGGAGGAACCAACAAATTTGGCATAAACATGTCCATCACTAGCACGACATAACACATAAGAAGGGTTAAAGTTGCCGGCTTTGTTGGGAGGGGTAGCATTGCCCTTCTTGGCATCACTACGCTTCACAATGTTCTTCTTCTTCTACTTGGAAGCACCCTCTCCCTCCTTCACAAAAGTTTGCTTGAGAGGGGGAGGTCGTTTGGCCTTGTCTTCCTTCTTCTTGTTCTTGGACTTGGGTGTGAACCCAATCCCTTCCTTGTCCACAACCTCCTTTTGATTTCTCAAAAGGTCGTTGAGGTTCTTCTCACCTTGTATGCATGACACAAGGCCTTTCTCAAGTTGCTTCTTCAACATTGCATTCTCCTCAACAAGATGCACATGCTCACAACAAGGGTTAGTAGCATTTGCATTATCAATTAAAACCATGTGAGGAAAAGTGGCTTTCTCCTTCGTTAGCTTCACTTGGAGTTGATCATGAGACTCCTTGAGGCTAGCATGAACACCTTTCAAGGCCTTGTGAGCCTGGTCAAGTATATCAAACTCCTCTTGAGTTTAGCAAGATCAACCCCAAGCTTGGCCTTCTCGGAGTTTAGCACACGAGATACAACAAGTGCGTGATCAAGATCTTTCTTTATTTTAGCATGGTCGTCGTTGTATGACTCCTCAAGAGCCAAACGAAAACCTCGCTCTTCCTCAAGAGCATTGGAAAGATCTGAAATCTCATCGGCATAGTCACGACGCTTCACAATGGCTTCACCAAGTTGTTCCAAGAGAGCAACGAAGTGCTTCTTGGATCTGAAACCTCGCTCTTCCTCAAGAGCATGGTATCTTCGTGAGCCTCGATCATGTCATTGGCTTCACCAAGTTGTTCCAAGAGAGCAACGAAGTGCTTCTTGAATTTACCCTTGAGTTTACTCATAAAAGACTCAAATTCATTCTCCTCCATGTTGGACCCCTCATGTTCATCAATGCAATCCATCAAAGAAGGATTATTGATGATGGTAGTTTTGATGTTGGGGGTTACCTTGTTGGTGGCTTTAGCCATGAGGCACTTGGCGGTGATGTTCTCATTGGGTGAGTCGAAGAGAGACACTCGTGGAGTTGTCGCAATGGCAACGGAGGCCATGGCAACCGACTCACCGTCTTCATCATCATCATCATCCTCATGGTAATCTTCTTGAGCCACCAACCCTTTGGGAGGAGTCTTATTGGTGAAGTTGCTCCTATTGGGAAAAGACTTGGCATTGTCCTTTCGGATGAGTTTGCCACCATTGTCTTCCCTCTTCTCATAAGGACATTCCGCAACAAAGTGGCTCACATTGCCACAATTATAGTAAGTCCTCACTCGTTGCTTGACCTTCGCGCCACTTGAGTTGTTCTTGTTGAAGTTGGGCCTTGTGTTCTTCTTGCTCCAAAATTGCCTTGAAGCAAGAGCCATGTGTTCATGATAAGCATACTTTGTATCTTCGGGGTTGCTCTCCTCTTCTTCCTCTTCGTCCTCTTCTTCCACACTAGCCTTGGCCTTCAAGGCAAGATTGGGCTTCTTAGCTCTTTGAGAACGTAACACCGCATTGTCGGCGGTCTTGTCCAAGATACTCATAGCCACAAACTCATCCAACACTTCACTTGAGGACAAACTGTGAAAGTCCGGCCGTTGATGAATGACGGAGGACATGGCCTTGTGGTAAGGCATCATGGCCTTGAGGAATTTGCGCTTGATCCAATTTTCATCCATATCCTTGCTCCCATGATCTCGGAGTGAGACCGCGAGAGTAGTTAATCTCCGTTAGAGCTCACGAGGGTCTTCATCTTCTTTCATTGCAAACTCATTGGCTTCATCTTGCGCTACTTAATAGTTGGAGCGTTGAATGCTTGTGCTTCCCCTATAGAGGGAAATAACATGCCGCTAAGCATCCTTGTCCACGGTGAAGGGTCGGAGATGAGCAAGATCTTCGGGTGGAATTGCATGTTGGATGATGAAGAGAGCATTCTCATTGAATTGATTATCCGTGGCTTCTCTAGGGGTGAAGTTTCTTCGGTCATGCGGATAAAAACCTTCTTCAATGATTCTCCAAAGATTAGTATTAACATGGTTCAAATGACGCTTAAAGCGATAAACCCAAGAATCAAAGTCCTCATGTTTCACAATCTTAGGGGGAGGACCGGCATGATTCAAATGAGTGGAAGGAATCGGTCCACCATAAGTAAGTGGAGGTTCCACATGGGAAAAGATGTCGTTGCCAATTTTACCACTAGAAGAATGAGCCTTTTCACTAGTAGCTTCCCCCTTGTCGGAGTTAGCCTCCGTCACCTTGTTAGTGGGATCACCCACTTTCATCGGTGCGGTAGATAGTTTAAGCCCTTCTAAGAATTTATTAAACATGCTTTCAACCTCGGTCGTCATGGAGGTTTTCAATGTGTCCAAAGCCACATTGAATTCCTCACGAGAGACCGTGGTTCCCCCCATTGGCCGTAGATGAGACCGGATTCACACCGGAGTGCTCCTCCACACCGTCTACGGTGTCAACCATACTCTTCGGACGGCAAAGTCCTTAATAAAGAGACGAGGCTCTGATACCAATTGAAAGGATCGATATAGTTGACTAGAGGGGGGGTGAATAGGCAACTAACAATTTTTAGCTTTTCTTTACCAATTCAAACTTTGCATCAAAGTAGGTTGTCTAGATATGCAACTAGGTGAGCAACCTATATGATGCAACAAGAACAAGTACACAAGCAAGCAAGGGATATAACACAAATAAGCTTGCACAAGTAAAGGCACAAGATAACCAAGAGTGGAGCCGGTGAAGCCGAGGATGTGTTACCGAAGTTCCTTCCTTTTGAGGGGAAGTACGTCTCTGTTGGAGTGGTGTGGAGGCACAATGCTCCCCAAGAAGACACTAGGGCCACCGTATTCTCCTCACGCCCTCACACAATGCGATATGCCGTGATTCCACTATTGGTGCCCTTGGAGGCGGCGATCGGACCTTTACAAACAAGGTTGGGGCAATCTCCACAACTTAATTGGAGGCTCCCAACGACACCACAAAGCTTCACCACAATGGAATATGGTTCCACGGTGACCTCAACAGTCTAGGGTGCTCAAACACCCAAGAGTAACAAGATCCGCAAGGGATGAGTGGGGGAAATCAAATTTCTCTTGGTGGAAGTGTAGATCTAGGCCTTCTCAGCCAATCCCTAAAGAATCAACAAGTTCGATTGGCTAGGGAGAGAGATCGGGTGAAAATGGAGCTTGGAGCAACAATGGAGCTTGGGGATGGAAGAGGTAGTCAACTCAGAGAAGAAGACACCCCTTATATAGTGGAGGAACAAATCCAACCGTTATCCACCAACTCAGCCTGCGAAGCACGGTACTACCACGCCAGGGACGCGGTACTACCGCAAGGGCACACGGTACTACCGCAAGGCACTGCGGTAGTACCGCCCATGCAGCAGTATCTAGACTAGCCCTGAAGCTGTGAGGCAGAGGGCGGTAGAACCATTGGCGCGGTACTACCGCTCCCCCTTGCGGTACTACCGCAAGGCAGGGATAGCCTAGATTTGGGAAGGCACGGTCATATAAAAATACATCCGTGGCAACTTCTGCCGAGTTGGGATCTATGCAAAAATCTGACACGGTAGTACTGTAAGCCAGGAGCGGTACTACCGCGCGGGGCGCAGATGTAAAAAATTACATCCGCCCCTACTGCCGTGCATGCTGCTGAGCCTGGCCAGAGCGCACGGTACTACCGCGCCCCTGGCGCGGTACTACCGCGTAGGGCGCGGATGTAAAAAATTACATCCGCCCCTACTACCGCAAAAGCTGCAGCGCCTGGTCTGAGACCACAGTACTACCGCTCCAAGGAAGCGGTACTACCGTGGGCACTTGCGGTACTACCGCGCTAGAGGCCGATACTACCGCAAGGGCCTGCGGTATTACCACTCCTAGGAGCAGTACTACCGCATGCCCAAGTTCAGCAATCACGACATTTTGCATAGACACGAAAAGACGGAGGATGCTCCAAAGTGCCAAAGGAAAGGTGGTGCAAAAGGAGAAGACGTGTACGTGATGATTCCACCCGAACCTTTCCAAAGCGGACCCCCTCTTAATAGTACGGCTTTCCTACGACTCAAAACCATTGAAAAGAAACATAGAGAAACGCCGTCTTCAATAGTCTTCGGGGGGCACCAAATTGTCTTGTGCCTAGTCATGATATATCTGAAATACTCAATGCACACGATTAGTCCGCAAAAGCATTGTCATCAATCACCAAAACAACTAAGGGATAAAAATGCCCTTACACACACAATGATGTATCCATGGAGATGCATAGTAATGAGGGGGAGAGTGTGTCTACGTACCCTCATAGACTGTAAGCGGAAGCGTTTCTCAACACGGTTGATGTAGTCGAACTTCTTCATGCTTCAACCGATCAAGTACCGAACGCACGGCACCTCCGCGTTCTGCACACGTTCAGCTCGGTGACGTCCCTCACCTTCTTGATCCAGCAAGACGTCGAGGTAGTGGATGAGCCCCGTCAGCACGACGGCGTGGTGACGGTGATGGTGAAGTGATTCTCGCAGGGCTTCGCCTAAGCACTACGAAAATATGACCAAGGCTGTAACGGTGGAGGGGGGAACCGCACATGGCTAGGCAATTGTATGGTGTGTGCTAGCCCCCCCCCCACACACACACACACATATATATAGGTGGGAGGGGAGGGGAGAGGCCAAGAGGCGCCCCAAGTAGGACCGAATCCTACTTGGGTTCCTCCTAGGCCGGCCGCCCCCTTCCTTATTTATCGGAGGGGGAAGGAAAGAGGAGGGGGGAGAAAGCAAAGGGGGAGGCCGAATCCCCCCTTTCTTTCTCTTCCCCCTTTCCTTCTCCCTTCGGTTCGGCCCATATGGGGGGAACACCAGCCCCTGGTGGCTGGTGCGTTTCCCCTCTTGGCCCATTAGGCCCATATCTTTTGTCGGGGGGTGCCGAAACCCCTTCCGGTGACCCGGTAAGTACCCGGTACCCTCGAAACACTTCTGGTGTCTGAATACTATTGTACTATATATGAATCTTTACCTCTCGACCATTTCGAGACTCCTCTTCATGTCCATGATCTTATCCGGGGCTCCGAACAACATTCGGCCACCAAATCACATAACTCATATAATACAATATCATCATCGAACGTTAAGCGTGCGGACCCTATGGGTTCGAGAACTATGTAGACATGACCGAGACACCTCTCCGGTCAATAACCAATAGCGGAACCTAGATACCCATATTGGCTCCTACATATTCTATGAAGATCTTTATTGGTCGAACCGTTATGACAACATACGTTATTCCCTTTGTCTATCGGTATGTTACTTGCCCGAGATTCGATCGTCGGTATCTTCATACCTAGTTCAATCTCGTTACCGGCAAGTCTCTTTACTCGTTTCATAATACATCATCCTACAACTAACTCATTAGTCACTTTGCTTGCAAGTCTTCTTATGATGTGTATTACCGAGAGGGCCTAGAGATACCTCTCCGATACTCGGAGTGACAAATCCTAATATCGATCTATGCCAACTCAAAAAACACCTTAGGAGATACCTGTAGAGCATCTTTATATCACCCAGTTAAGTTGTGACGTTTGATAGCACACAAGGTATTCCTCTGGTATCCGGGAGTTGCATAATCTCATAGTCGAAGGAATATGTATTTGACATGAAGAAAGCAATAGCAATAAAACTGAACGATCATAATGGTAAGCTAATGGATGGGTCTTGTCCATCACATCATTCTGCTAATGATGTGATCCTGTTATCAAATGAAAACTCACGTCCATGGTTAGGAAACCTTAACCATCTTTGATCAACGAGCTAGTCAAGTAGAGGCTCACTAGGGACACGGTGTTTGTTTATATACTCACACATGTATTTAGGTTTCCGATCAATACAATTGTAGCATGAATAATAAACCTTTATCATGAATAAGGAAATATAAAATAAAAAATTTATTATTGCCACTAGGGCATATTTCCTTCAAATTTTGTTGGTAGGAACAATTTTGGTAATAACACTTATAGAGGTAATTTTAACCCTAGGCCATTCCCTAGTAATTACACTAATAATTATGGTAATTCCTACAACAATTCTTATGGAAATTATAATAAAATACCCTCTGATCTTGAGAATAATATTAAATATTTCATTAATTCTCAAAAGAATTTCAATGCTATGGTAGAAGAAAAATTGCTTAAGATTGATGATTTGGCTAGGAACGTTGATAGAATTTCTCTTGAGATTGATTCTTTAAAGATTAGATCTATGCCACCTAAGATTGATATTAATGAATCTCTAAAAGCTATTAAAAATTTCTATGGATGAATGTAAATAAAGAACCGCTAGGATGCATGCTATGATATGTACTAGAATAGATGTTTCTTATGCGCTAAGTGTTAGTAGTGTTGGGGAACGTAGTAATTTCAAAAAATTTCCTCCGCACACGCAAGATCATGTGATGAATAGCAACGAGAGGGGGAGAGTGCGGTCTACGTACCTTGTAGATCGACAACGGAAGCATTTGGTTGATGTAGTCGTACGTCTCCACGGCCCGACCGATCAAGCACCGAAACTACGGCACTTCCGAGTTCTAGCACACGTTCAGCTCGATGACGATCCCCGGACTCCGATCCAGCAAAGTGTCGGGGAAGAGTTCCGTCAGCGCGACGGCGTGGTGACGATCTTGATGTACTACTGCAGCAGGGCTTCGCCTAAGCACCGCTACAATATTATCGAGGACTATGGTGGCAGGGGGCGCCGCACATAGCTAAGAATATGATCACGTGGATCAACTTGTGTCTATGGGGTGCCCCTTGCCTCAGTATATAAAGGATGGAGGAGGAGGAGGCCGGCCAAGGCAATTGGTGCGGCCAGGATGTGGAGTCCTACTAGGACTCCAAGTCCTAGTAGGAGTCCACCAAGAGGGGAGGAAGGGAGAAGGAAGTGGAGGAGAAGGAGAGGTGGCCAGCCCCCTTTTCCCTAGTCCAATTCGGACTAGAGGGGAGGGGGGCGCAGCAGCCCCTTGGCCCTTTCTCCTCTTCCCACTAAAGCCCATCAAGGCCCATTGCTTCTCCCGTAACTACCCGGTACTCCGAAAAATACCCGAATCACTCGGAACCTTTCCGATGTCCGAATATAGTCGTCCAATATATCGATCTTTACGTCTCGACCATTTCGAGACTCCTCGTCATGTCCCCGATCTCATCCGGGACTCCGAAATCCTTCGGTACATCAAAACTCATAAACTCATAATATAACTGTCATCGAAACCTTAAGCGTGCAGACCCTACGGGTTCGAGAACAATGTAGACATGACCGAGACACGTCTCCGGTCAATAACCAATAGCGGGACCTGGATGCCCATATTGGATCCTACATATTCTACGAAGATCTTTATCGGTCAGACCGCATAACAACATACGTTGTTCCCTTTGTCATCGGTATGTTACTTGCCCGAGATTCGATCGTCGGTATCCAATACCTAGTTCAATCTCGTTACCGGCAAGTCTCTTTACTCATTCTGTAATACATCATCCCGCAACTAACTCATTAGTTGCAATGCTTGCAAGGCTTAAGTGATGTGCATTACCGAGAGGGCCCAGAGATACCTCTCCGACAATCGGAGTGACAAATCCTAATCTCGAAATACGCCAACCCAACATGTACCTTTGGAGACACCTGTAGAGCTCCTTTATAATCACCCAGTTACGTTATGATGTTTGGTAGCACACAAAGTGTTCCTCCGGAAAACGGGAGTTGCATAATCTCATAGTCATAGGAACATGTATAAGTCATGAAGAAAGCAATAGCAACATACTAAACGATCGGGTGCTAAGCTAATGGAATGGGTCATGTCAATCAGATCATTCACCTAATGATGTGATCCCATTAATCAAATGACAACTCATGTCTATGGTTAGGAAACATAACCATCTTTGATCAACGAGCTAGTCAAGTAGAGGCATACTAGTGACACTCTGTTTGTCTATGTATTCACACATGTATTATGTTTCCGGTTAATACAATTCTAGCATGAATAATAAACATTTATCATGAAATAAGGAAATAAATAATAACTTTATTATTGCCTCTAGGGCATATTTCCTTCAGTCTCCCACTTGCACTAGAGTCAATAATCTAGTTCATATCGCCATGTGATTTAACAGCAATAGTTCACATCACCATGTGATTAACACCCATAGTTCAAATCGATATGTGATCAACACCCAAAGGGTTTACTAGAGTCAGTAATCTAGTTCACATCGCTATGTGATTAACACCCAAAGAGTACTAAGGTGTGATCATGTTTTGCTTGTGAGATAATTTTAGTCAACGGGTCTGTCACATTCAGATCCGTAAGTATTTTGCGAATTTCTATGTCAACAATGTTCTGCACGGAGCTACTCTAGCTTATTGCTCCCACTTTCAATATGTATCTAGATCGAGACTTAGAGTCATCCAGATCTGTGTCAAAACTTGCATCGACGTAACTTTTTACGACGAACCTTTTTGTCACCTCCATAATTGAGAAATATTTCCTTATTCCACTAAGGATAATTTTGACCGCTGTCCAGTGATCTACTCTTAGATCACTATTGTACTCCCTTGCTTAACACAGTGTAGGGTATACAATATATCTGGTACATAGCATGGCATACTTTATAGAACCTATGGCTGAGGCATAGGGAATGACTTTCATTCTATTTCTATCTTCTGCCGTGGTCGGGCTTTGAGTCTTACTCAATTTCACACCTTGCAACACAGGCAAGAACCTTTTTCTTTGACTGTTCCATTTTGAACTACTTCAAAATCTTGTCAAGGTATGTACTCATTGAAAAAACTTATCAAGCGTCTTGATCTATCTCTATAGATCTTGATACTCAATATGTAAGCAGCTTCACCGAGGTCTTTCTTTGAAAAATTCCTTTCAAACATTCCTTTATGCTTTGCAGAATAATTCTACATTATCTCCGATCAACAATATGTCTTTCACATATACTTTATCAGAAATGTTGTAGTGCTCCCACTCACTTACAGGCTTCACCGCAAGTCTGTATAAAACTATATGCTTTGATCAACTTATCAAAGCGTATATTCCAACTCCGAGATGTTTGCACCAGTCCATAGATGGATCGCTGGAGCTTGCACATTTTGTTAGCACCTTTAAGATTGACAAAACCTTCTGGTTGCATCATATACAACTCTTACTTTAAGAAATCCATTAAGGATTGCAGTTTTGTTATCCATTTGCCAGATTTCATAAAATGCGGCAATTGCTAACATGATTTGGACAGACTTTTAAGCATCGATACGAGTGAGAAAATCTCATCGTAGTCAACACCTTGAACTTTGTCGAAAACCTTTTGCGACAATTCTAGCTTTATAGATAGTAACACTACTATCAGCGTCTGTCTTCCTCTTGAAGATCCATTTATTTTCTATGGCTTGCCGATCATCTGGCAAGTCAACCAAAGTCCATACTTTGTTTTTATACATGGATCTCATCTCAGATTTCATGGCCTCAAGCCATTTTGCGAAATCTGGGCTCACCATCGCTTCTTCATAGTTCGCAAGTTCGTCATGGTCTAGTAACATGACTTCCAGAACAGGATTACCATACCACTCTGGTGTGGATCTCACTCTGGTTTACCTATGAGATTCGGTAGTAACTTGATCTGAAGTTACATGATCATTATCATTAGCTTCCTCACTAATTGGTGTAGGTGTCACAGAAACAGTTTTCTGTGATGCACTACTTTCCAATAAGGGAGCAGGTACAGTTACCTTGTCAAGTTCTACTTTCCTCCCACTCACTTCTTTCGAGAGAAACTCCTTCTCTAGAACGTTTCCGAACTTAGCAACAAAAGTCTTGCCTTCGGATCTGTGATAGAAGGTGTATCCAACAGTCTCCTTTGGATATCCTATGAAGACACATTTCTCCGATTTTGGGTTCGAGCTTATCAGGTTGAAGCTTTTTCACATAAGCATCGCAGCCCCAAACTTTTAGAAACGACAACTTTGGTTTCTTGCCAAACCATAGTTCATAAGGCGTCATCTCAACAGATTTTGATGGTGCCCTATTTAATGTGAATGCAGTTGTCTTTAATGCATAACCCCAAAACGATAGTGATAGATCGGTAAGAGACATCATAGATCGCACCATATCTAATAAAGTACGATTACGATGTTCGGACACACCATTATGCTGTGGTGTTCCAGGTGGCGTGAGTAGTGAAACTATTTCACATTGTTTTAACTGAAGACCAAACTCGTAACTCAAATATTTGTCTCTGCGATCAGATCGTAGAAACTTTATTTTCTTGTCATGATGATTTTCCACTTCACTCTGAAATTCTTTTCAAATGTTTCAGACTTATGTTTCATCAAGTAGATATACCCATATCTGCTCAAATCATCTGTGAAGTTCAGAAAATAACGATACTTGCCGTGAGCCTTAACACTCATCGGACCGCATACATCAGTATGTATTATTTCTAATAAGTCAGTTGCTCGCTCCGGAGAATGGAGTCTTAGTCATCTTGCCCATGAGGCATGGTTCGCAAGCATCAAGTGATTCCAAAATCCCATCAGCATGGAGTTTCTTCATGCGCTTTACACCAATATGACCTAAACGGCAGTGCTACAAATAAGTTGCACTATCATTATTAACTTTGCATCTTTTGGTTTCAATATTATGATTATGTGTATCACTACAATCGAGATCCAACGAATTATTTTCATTGGGTGTGTAACCATATAAGGTTTTATTCATGTAAACAGAACAACAATTTATTCTCTTACTTAAATGAATAACCGTATTACAATAAACATGATCAAATCATATTCATGCTCAACGCAAACACCAAATAACACTTATTCAGGTTCAACACTAATCCCGAAAGTATAGGGAGTGTGCAATGATGATCATATCAATCTTGGAACTACTTCCAACACACATCGTCACTTCACCCTTAACTAGTCTCTGTTTATTCTGCAACTCCCGTTTCGAGTTACTAATCTTAGCAACTGAACTAGTATCAAATACTGAGGGGTTGCTATAAACACTAGTAAAGTACACATTAATAACATGTATATCAAATATACTTATGTTCACTTTGCCATCCTTCTTATCTGCCAATCACTTGGGGTAGTTCCGCTTCCAGTGACCAGTCCCTTTGCAGTAGAAACACTTAGTCTCAGGCTTAGGACCAGACTTGGGCTTCTTCACTTGAGCAGCAACTTGCTTGCTGTTCTTCTTGAAGTTCCCCTTCTTCCCTCTGCACTTTTCTTGAAACTAGTGGTCTTGTCTACCATCAACACTTGATGTTTTTCTCGATTTCTACCTTCGTCAATTTCCGCATTACGAAGAGCTTGGGAATCGTTTCCGTTATCCCTTGCATATCATAGTTCATCACGAAGTTCTACTAACTTGGTGATGGTGACTAGAGAATTCTGTCAATCACTATCTTATCTGGAAGACTAACTCCCACTTGATTCAAGCGATTGTAGCACTCAGACAATCTGAGCACATGCTCACTAGTTGAGCGATTCTCCTCCATCTTTTAGCTATAGAACTTGTTGGAGACTTCATATCTCTCAACTCGGGTATTTGCTTGAAATATTAACTTCAACTCCTGGAACATCTCATATGCTCCATGACGTTCAAAACGTCTTTGAAGTCCCGATTCTAAGTCATTAAGCATGGTGCACTAAACTATCAAGTAGTCATCATATTGAGCTAGCCAAACGTTCATAACGTCTGCATCTGCTCCTGCAATAGGTCCGTCACCTAGCGGTGCATCAAGGACATAATTCTTCTGTCCAGCAATGAGGATAAACCTCAGATCACGGATCCAATCCGCATCATTGCTACTAACATCTTTCAACACAATTTTCTCTAGGAACATATCAAAATAAACACAGGGAAGCAACAACGCGAGCTATTGATGTACAACATAATTTGCAAAATACTACCAGGACTAAGTTCATGATAAATTTAAGTTCAAATAATCATATTACTTAAGAACTCCCACTTAGATAGACATCCCTCTAATCCTCTAAGTGATTACGTGATCCAAATCAACTAAACCATGTCCGATCATCACGTGAGATGGAGTAGTTTCATTGGTGAACATCACTATGTTGATCATATCTGCTATATGATTCACGCTCGACCTTTCGGTCTCCGTGTTCCGAGGCCATATCTGTATATGCTTGGCTCGTCAAGTATAACCTGAGTATTCTGCGTGTGCAACTGTTTTGCACCCGTTGTATTTGAACGTAGATCCTATCACACCCGATCATCACGTGGTGTCTCAGCACGAAGAACTTTCGCAACGGTGCATACTCAGGGAGAACACTTCTTGATAATTAGTGAGAGATCATCTTATAATGCTACCGTCAACCAAAGCAAGATAAGATGCATAAAAGATAAACATCACATGCAATCAATATAAGTGATATGATATGGCCACCATCATCTTGTGCTTGTGATCTCCATCTTCGAAGCACCGTCATGATCACCATCGTCACCGGCGCGACACCTTGATCTCCATCGTAGCATCGTTGTCGTCTCGCCAATCTTATGCTTCCACGACTATCGCTACTGCTTAGTGATAAAGTAAAGCATTACAGCGCGATTGCATTGCATACAATAAAGCGACAACCATATGGCTCCTGCCAGTTGCCGATAACTCGGTTACAAAACATGATCATCTCATACAATAAAATTTAGCATCATGTCTTGACCATATCACATCACAACATGCCCTGCAAAAACAAGTTAGACGTCATCTACTTTGTTGTTGCAAGTTTTACGTGGCTGCTACGGGCTTAAGCAAGAACCAATCTTACCTACGCATCAAAACCACAACGATAGTTTGTCAAGTTGGTGCTGTTTTAACCTTCGCAAGGACCGGGCGTAGCCACACTCGGTTCAACTAAAGTTGGAGAAACTGTCACCCGCAAGCCACCTATGTGCAAAGCACGTCGGGAGAACCGGTCTCGCGTAAGCGTACGCATAATGTCGGTCCAGGCCGCTTCGTCCAACAATACCGCCAAACCAAAGTATGACATGCTGGTAAGCAGTATGACTTATATCGCCCACAACTCACTTGTGTTCTACTCGTGCATATAACATCAACACATAAAACCTAGGCTCGGATGCCACTGTTGGGGAACGTAGTAATTTCAAAAAAATTCCTACGCACATGCAAGATCATGTGATGCATAGCAACGAGAGGGGGAGAGTGTGATCTACGTACCTTGTAGATCGACAACGGAAGCGTTTGGTTGATGTAGTCGTACGTCTCCACGGCCCGACCGATCAAGCACCGAAACTACGGCACCTCCGAGTTCTAGCACACGTTCAGCTCGATGACGATCCCCGGACTCCGATCCAGCAAAGTGTCGGGGAAGAGTTCCGTTAGCGCGACGGCGTGGTGACGATCTTGATGTACTACTGCAGCAGGGCTTCGCCTAAGCACCGCTACAATATTATCGAGGACTATGGTGGCAGCGGGCGCCGCACACGGCTAAGAATATGATCACGTGGATCAACTTGTGTCTATGGGGTGCCCCTTGCCTCAGTATATAAAGGATGGAGGAGGAGGAGGCCGGCCAAGGCAATTGGTGCGCCCAGGATGTGGAGTCCTACTAGGACTCCAAGTCCTAGTAGGAGTCCACCAAGAGGGGAGGAAGGGAGAAGGAAGTGGAGGAGAAGGAGAGGTGGCCGGCCCCCTTTTCCCTAGTCCAATTCGGACCAGAGGGGAGGGGGCGCAGCAGCCCCTTGGCCCTTTCTCCTCTTCCCACTAAAGCCCATCAAGGCCCATTGCTTCTCCCGTAACTACCCGGTACTCCGAAAAATACCCGAATCACTTGGAACCTTTCCAATGTCCAAATATAGTCGTCCAATATATCGATCTTTACGTCTCGACCATTTCGAGACTCCTCGTCATGTCCCTGATCTCATCCGGGACTCCGAACTCCTTCGGTACATCAAAACTCATAAACTCATAATATAACTGTCATCGAAACCTTAAGCGTGCGGACCCTACGGGTTCGAGAACAATGTAGACATGACCGAGACACGTCTCCGGTCAATAACCAATAGCGGGACCTGGATGCCCATATTGGCTCCTACATATTCTACGAAGATCTTTATCGGTCAGACCGCATAACAACATACGTTGTTCCCTTTGTCATCGGTATGTTACTTGCCCGAGATTCGATCGTCGGTATCCAATACCTAGTTCAATCTCGTTACCAGCAAGTCTCTTTACTCGTTCTATAATACATCATCCCGCAACTAACTCATTAGTTGCAATGCTTGCAAGGCTTAAGTGATGTGCATTACCGAGAGGGCCCAAAGATACCTCTCCGACAATCGGAGTGACAAATCCTAATCTCGAAATACGCCAACCCAACATGTACCTTTGGAGACACCTGTAGAGCTCCTTTATAATCACCCAGTTACGTTGTGACGTTTGGTAGCACACAAAGTGTTCCTCCGAAAAACGGGAGTTGCATAATCTCATAGTCATAGGAACATGTATAAGTCATGAAGAAAGCAATAGCAACATACTAAACAATCGGGTGCTAAGCTAATGGAATGGGTCATGTCAATCAGATCATTCACCTAATGATGTGATCCCGTTAATCAAATGACAACTCATGTCTATGGTTAGGAAACATAACCATCTTTGATCAACGAGCTAGTCAAGTAGAGGCATACTAGTGACACTCTGTTTGTCTATGTATTCACACATGTATTATGTTTCCGGTTAATACAATTCTAGCATGAATAATAAACATTTATCATGAAATAAGGAAATAAATAATAACTTTATTATTGGCTCTAGGGCATATTTCCTTCAAGTAGTAGGTACCGAAGTGATCCCAGAGTGGCGCACTGGGCAGCTGTTAAAAATATCCTTAAGTACCTCAAAAGAACAAAGTACATGCTCCTTGTCTAGGGAGGATATGAATAATTCATTGTAAATGGTTACACCGATGCTAGCTTTATGATTGATATAGATGACTATAAATCTCAACCGGGATATGTTTTCACCCTTAATGGTGGTGCGGTGGTTTGGAAAAGTTTCAAACAGAACACTGTTGCAGATTCTATGACAGAAGCAGAGTATATTGCGGCTTTAGAAGCTTCAAAGGAGGCGGTCTGGATCAAGAAGTTTCTTGAAGAAGTTGGTGTGGTCCCAAGTGCGATGAACCTGATGGCACTCTATTGTGATAATAGTGGTGTTGTTGCTCAAGCAAAGAAACCAAGATCCCACATGAAGACTAGACACATCGAGCGCAAGTATCACATTATCCGATAGTATGTCAAGAAGGGTTTTGTGAAGGTTCTAAAGGTTCACGCGGATTTGAATGTGTCAGACCAGATGACAAAGGCTCTACCACGAGCAAATGATTAGCAACACCAGATAGCCATAGGTGTTAGAGAAACTATGTAACTAGATTATTGACTCTATGCAAGTGGGAGACTGTTGGAAATATGCCTTAGAGGAAATAATATTGTATTATTATATTTCTATTTTCATAATTAAGAGTTTATATTCTATGTTATGACTTCTGTGATCCCGAAATATGTGTTTCAGTGGAAAACTCATATGCCCGTGTGGAATGATAAACGGTAAAGATTAGGTTCCTGGTCTTGCCTCTAAGACTGGCTCAAGTGTTGTTGGTGATCATGTTTTCCAGATCTTAGGATATCATTAAGTGTAGTGATAGTCCTAAAACAACATTGAGAGTATGACGTTAGAAGGGCGATTATATTGAATCGACCCAAGCTTGTTTGATATAATTTGAGATAATATTGCTTGAAATCAATTGTTATAACATGGAGTGTTAAACAATAGTTTTGGTTCCTTACACCATGAGAGTATCATAGTCACTTCTTACCATACGGTGGACTTTGGGGTTGCTCAAATGTCATATGTAACATGGTGGTCATAACGACAACTTACAGGTTCATCGGTAACTTTGACAAGGAACTAGATACCTCAAGAGTGGAATTTGCTCCTCCAAGATGGAGAGATATTCTTAGGGCCCTCCCGGTGTGACGGCATCTATCATCGTCTAGCCAGACAAAGGTGACTATGTCACGGGAATGCTAAAATATATCAACGAGAAAGAAGAACAAAACAGGTAACAAGGATAATGGTATGCTGAGCATGTGTATGAGTCAAGAGGATACCGATACACCTCGGGTTTTGTAAAGTGTTGCGAAGCAAAGGGAATATCACAGGATAACCAAAGGTTCACTCAAATGTCATTCGTGTATCCATAGGGAGCGATATGGATGTCCACGGTTCCGCTATCAGTCATTGAACGAAGAGGTTTCATTCATGTCTATGTTTTACCAAACCTACATGGTCACAAGTTTAAGGTAATCATGATCTAGTGAGTGTTAGTAGGACTGGAATAACGAGGATTTATTTGTGGGATTGTTTCATTAATATTCGAAATAGTTTCGAGAGGAACCGTAAGCGTTTCGGGGTCACCAGAAGGGTTTTGGAGTTTATCGTACAATACCGGGTATTTCCGATACATAATATATAGGTGGAAACAATTTCCGGTGATATTAAATTAATAATAAAAGGCTCTAGTAATTTTTAGGATGCTTTTATACTTAATTTAATATCAACGGGCATTAAAAGGCCAAGTGGTGGAAGGAGAATTGGGCCACATAGGCCCAATAGGGGAAGGCGCCCCCCTTTTCCTTGGAGGGGAGGCCGAATTGGACTAGGGGAGGCTTTCCCCTTCCCCTATGGCTGGCGCACCAAGGAGGGATTCCTTCTCTCCTTGTGTGGTGCCCCTTCTCCCCCTCAAATTGTATATACTAGAGGCTTTGACGCTATTTGGATACACAAGTTTTGGAGCCTCCTCTAGTTCTCTAGTTCTAGTTGGTCCTAGTTCATCAATTAGAGCTAGATCTAGATCCTCTAATCCTCATAATTAGAATCCCAATGTGGTTCTATTCTCCTTCCTCTAATTCTCTGGCGACGACTAGCTCTGAACGGCGAAGCGCTATTGTATCGTGAAAACCGCTTGCAACTCGCAGAGAGGACGCGCTTTCAGTCTTCCATTCGAGGGGCTGTTTGTGGGCGGTTCGCGGGGTCGTTCATCTATGGTTTGATGGACTCCAAGTATGATCTACACCTACTCGTCTACTTCCGCTGCAACTCGGAGTCGATAATGATCTAATCCAAACCGCTAATGCATCTTCATATTATTCCTGGGTGATCGTAGGGTAATTTTTTTGGTTTCTACTATGTTTCCCAACACCATATAATTCATGCAAATTACCACTTCCTATTTAACTCTCAAAAAGATAAAAGTGAATTAAGAAAGTGCAAATAATTTCTATAAAACATATTATCGTGCTCAAACAAATATAAGTGAAGAACAAGAGCAATTGCCTCCACTCAAAAAGATATAAGTGAAGTACAGATGAGCATTCCATAAATATAGGATGAATGTGTGTCTCTCATAATAGGTGTGATCGAGAAACAATGATTTGCAAATATCAACAAGCAAAATAAAGAAATATGAATGCCGCTCCAAGAAAAACACATATCATGTGAAGAATAAAAAATATAGCTCCAAGTAAGATATACCTATAGTTTTAAAGACGAAAGATGGGATGCCATCCAAGGCATCCCCAAGCTTAGATGCTTGAGTGTTTCTTATATATTACCTTGGTGTGCCTTGGGAATCCCCAAGCTTAGGCTCTTGCTGCTCCTTATTCTTCTCATATCTCCATCTCACCTAGAACTTGGAAACTTCATTCACACAACACTTAACGAAACTTCTTGAGTAGGTTAGTATAATAAAAATAAATCATTCACTTAGGTGCTGCTAAGTCAACATTTATAATTATTACCTATTGATGTCTACTGTATTCTATCATTTCCACAATTTATATCCCCTAGTATAAGCCATAGTAACTTTAAAACAAGCAAACAAAACAAAATCGGTCAAAAACAGAATGGTATTTAAATACCTAATTTTTCATCATAGTCTGTAAGTCTATTTTTTTTAACAATTAGGACAAGACAGATAATTTGTAAATTGGTAATGTGTAAAAATTTCAGGATTTTATCATGTCCTAGCAAGGAACAAAAAATCATATACTAGACACAAAAGTTTATGTTTCTACACAGAACCAAAACAATCGTTCACATCACTCTAAAGGTTTAACTTGGCATGTTATTGAAATAAAATATACAACCATGATTACTACAGTAGCAATAATCATATTGACACACTGAAAGCAAAATAGAATGAAGAATAACTATTAAGTTGCCTCCCAACAAGCGCTATTGTTTAATGCCCCTAGCTAGGCATAACGCAATCTATCAAGTATTATCATCTTTCTTGAATTACTTTATAACAATATCATCGTAAATTTCCCTCAAGAGATCCCTCTTTTCAGCAGCAAATTTTCTAGCGGGTAAGCTCAAATAATAAAAGGGACTATACTTAGTAATTTTAACATTCATAAACTCAAACTCTTGTGGGATTGGATCATCTCCATGAAAACCTTCATACATAATGGTACATTCATCATCTATAGGAAGTCTAGAGGCATATTTAAACCGATCTTCGGTAAATACATCCTCAATCCCTCTGCAATCCATTCAAATTTATCGTTAGTGCTTTTAAATAAATTTTGAGCCAAAACTTAATGGGGAACTCTTTTCCTAGGATTTGCTACAAAGCATGATAATCTTTAGATTTCATTCTACGCATAACATCTTGATCATGGAGGGTTTCTTCTATAGGAGGATATTCATTATTATTATTTGTAAAAAGCAAAGATGTCCCTAGCTTCTTGTATTATAAAATAAATTCATTCATAAGGATAATGGTAGCTAACTTTTTAGATCTAGGATCATGAATATTGGGGAGCTCAAGAAACAATCTTTGTAAAGCGATGGATATGAAAAAAAAAACTTTCGGGTTTGACTACAAGCATAGCAATAGCATCCACATAATTATTAGTTTTCTTAAGAACATATCCTCCACTTCACGATATGACTCCCATACAAGTAAAGAATTATTGAATAACACTTTTTCCAATAACATTCCCGCTTCCTATACGACAATATTTTTGTTTTAAAAACTCAAAGGAGGTTCATTAACATGAGGATCATTATTAAAGTTAGGTATCTTAAGTGCTTCCTCATGATTTTCGCTAGGATTATCTTCACTAGCACTTTCAACATCAACTTCTTCAAGAGTAGACATAGTGGCGACACAAGCAGAGATAGCAACTCAAGATTTTGTTTATTATTTTGGATTTTTTGGCAAACCAAAAAGAAGGCAAATAAAAGGCAAAAGACAACTAGACAAGAAAATAAAAACAAGAAAAAATAGGGTGTTTATGCAAAGGCACCTGATTTGGTAGATGGTAACCTCTCTGGCAACGGCACCAGAAATTCTTCTACTACTCATGATGGAGTTGTTGGATTTTCGCAAAGAGAAAGGGAGATGTAGCACATCAGCAGAAAGTATTTCCCTTAAGTAACAACCAAAGTTTATCGAACCACTAGGAGGAACCAAGCTAGCAACGTTAGCAGCAACTGCACACAAATAAACAAATTGCTTACACCCAACAAGGCAAGAGGGCTGCAATCCCCTTGTTCTTGCTAGCTACAAGAATAAAAGCAAATAGTGATAAGGCAAAGCGGCAAGAAGTTAAAGAATATAAAAGAGCAATTGTAGGAACTTTTGTATTGATGAAAAATAGACCCGGGACCATATGTTCACTAGAGGCATCTCTCTCGAAAGGATGTATAGGCATGATAGACAAATTAATGTTGGGCAATTGACAGAATAACACAAATTATAACTATGATCATTCATGGTATAATCTCATATAGGAAAATTATAACTATGATCATTCATGGTATAATCTCATATAGGCATTCACCAGTGATAAGTAGACCGCAATCCAACTACATCCACTACTATTACTCGTGTTTGGACTTCCGTAGATATGGATTTCCTGAAAAACCAGAAACATGCAAAAAAAAGAACTGGCACTCAACACTAAATTAATAGATTAGTCCAGAAAAATAATATAAAATAACATATAAAGCATACAAAAGTGATAATATAATAGCATTTAAAAATTAAAATATAAATACATTTGAGACGCATCATGGTCCTATGACTCAAACAAGAGAAAGAAGAACAACGAAACAAATCATATGTATTTGCTTTGCCTTCAATGTTCTCGACTGCAGTCATTCTTCTTCAGACAAACCGAACGGAAATTGCTTTGCATCAACAATATTTTTGAGGGGTCAACTTCTTCACACAAACTTCACGGTATGGTTTCTTCTCGAAACATATCTCTTTCTTCTCTCCAATGTAGATATTTCTCAGCAAAGTTCGAAGTTCATGAAAGAACATAGCATTCTTCTCGATGCGCCATGGACTATTTTCTCTTTATGTGCACTAGGAAACAAACCAGTCCCTTACTGTTTTTTACAACAATCTAGGAGGCGGCGGAGTCTCGAGTCTCAAGTGGACCAGTGTGTTTCCATGTCTTACTCTTTCTTGCCAATGACCACATCTTCACTTTATGGGTCTCCTCTCCACCAGACATAGGCACCGGCCACCCGGCAAGGGCACGCAGGGTAACAACAAGGACTTGGAGATTGGGCGCCAATGTAGATTTAGACTAGGTTTAGGTCCGCTCACTTTAGTTTAATGAAATATGTCGAAAATATAATGAATGTGCTTCGGTTTAGATGAAACTCACCGGGTTTGCATGTAATTCGTCCGATTTAAAATATATATGGACATAGTTGGATGGTCGACGCCTGTATCACTGTCCGTGGATCCGTTCATGCGCGTCCGCGGACAGATACGTGTCTAGTGTCCATTTTAAGGGTCAGCGTTTTAGATACCCTTATTTCTGAACTGTACTTTCATGAATATAAATATGTATGGTGAATTTTTAATTATCATTTGCCGTTTCGGAACTAAACTTCAGAAGATGACTTTGCTTTGATCTACATATATAGGATGTTTATTTTTCTTACTACAAGAAACATATATAGGATGTTAGGGCATCTTCAATGTTGACCTACAAACCGGACATCGCACCCGTCGGGGGACAGGGGTACTAGTCCATGGACACTGATGTTGGAGCCGGACATCCAAAGTTATCCACATACATTTCAAGCCGGGCTTTAATAAACCGGACAAACTACATGCAAACTAGATGATTTTCAGGGCATATTCATTACATTTCGGACAATTTTCATTATGAAAAAAAGAGCAGACCTAAACCTAGCCTATGACAGCGCCCGTTCTCCAAGTCCTTGTTGTAACCTTTGGGCGCCCGCATCCTCCATCTGCTATCTTCATGAGCGGCGGGGATAAGACCCATCGAAGTGAGCCTACGCCTGCTCAATCATCAAGCCAGCATGCACTAACATGGGCTGCAATGGGGAGTCCTCGTCGGGGCCAGTTTCCATCATGACGCCCTCTATCCACCTAGCACGACAGCTCTGTCAGCCGGCCGCAAGGGCTGCCACCTCGTGCTTATGCTGGGTCAAGAGGCTCTCCTACAGCGTGTTCCCGCTCGCGGTCATGGCAGACGTGGTGCACGGGAGAAAGATGGCGGGCGGATGGGTTGTGGTGTGCTGTGAGCCAGGTGTGCCCACCTTAAAAATAGTGGATGTCGGCGATTGGCGAGGCCAAGCATCCAGGTGCGTCAATGCGCGGGCGACGGAGTTGGTTTCTCGGCTTACGAGCTTGTTTAATGGCCGCAGACAGAGGGGCGGTCATTGAATCGGCGTGGTAAATATCCATCCCGTCCCATCTGGTAAACGTCTCTCCGACATTGAACAAGCACGAACACCAGGGACGCGGCACATGCGATGTCCTCGGCCGGCGAGCCGCTTCGTTGTTGGCGCCAGTAAGAGGTCATGTTCGCTGTGGGTCAGTGTCAATACATTGTGGCCGCTCTAGAGCGGCATGAATGTGGGTAGCCGACTTCGGGTGAGAAATGGCATAGGCAAAGGAGGTGTTTTGGGATGGAACGACGCAGTCAGAAGCGGGCGTGGCAGCGGCCCCCTAGTTTGTTTCCCATTTACGAGAAAAATCACATTAGGATCGGCCGACAGACCGATACAGGCCCTCGTTGGATGGCAAAACACGTCTAGGCCGTGCGGTGTTTTTGAGTGGAACGGCGTAGTCAAAAGTGGGCATGGCAGTGCCCCCTAATTTGTTTCCGATTTATGAGAAAAATCACATTGAGATCGTCCGACAGACCGATACAGGCCCTCATTGGATGGCAAAACACGTGTGAACGGTGCGACACGGGGTCAGCGTTGGAGATGCCCTTAGTCGGCTAGAATAGGACACCTAAACAAAATAAGGGTATTAGTTCAGTGTAATATATACTCCCTCCGTCATCCCATGATATAAGAGCGTACAGAAATATCAACTCCGGTAAAGACTAACCAAGAGGAATCTTGTGCTACTTTTTGTGAATGCCTAAGCACTCTGATGACAATACACAACACCTATTGCGTCCATGCAGAGAATAATGAAGCCCCAACAGGTTTATTTTTCTTCTTGACATCAAAGAGATTCCTCCAAAAGTGTACATGAAAAGGCCAGCATGACCAGCTCAACATCAACATCGGAACATGTATTTATCAGCTGTTCAGCAACAGGTGGCAGTTGAAGATTGCACAGTTGGCAACCTAGCATGACCCCATTGGAGTACAGCATGGCAGCAAGGACAAGCTAATCGTAATGAATGAGCCCGGGAGAGGACAAATGGAGCCATCAGCATGAAATTAACAACTCATCTGACAGCAAATTATTTAACTAGGGAGACGTCTGGCTCTACATTCATAGCCAGGCTGACAAACTCCAAGAAAACATGTGATACTGTTTATCAGATTTACTAATTCTCACTGGGAGATAAAATATACAGAGGTAATCTAAACGGTTGGATAATTTATAACCAAAGGACAACTGTTGTGCACACAAGCCCTACCAAAAAGATAATTTCTTACTGATTGAATGAAGAAATGTAGCTGTACAAGCAAGCACATAGCTGTCCACAACCCCACTTGATTCTTCCTCATGATCATTATGCATCTTGTGGTGTACCCTGATATGATTCTTCTTGACACATTTATTGGGAAAAAAATAGAAAAAATATGGTGGTGAAGGTTTAATGTTTCTGAATTGTACAAGGACTGCAACAAGAAAAGCGAAGTATGAACACAAGAATATATATGTGACTATGCCACATCGAGTGCACTGTAACTAGGAAGGGAGAAGCAAATTGAAGAATTTGAGGATGGTGCATACAGTTCCGAGCAAGGCTCAGGCAAGACCGATTCCGAGTATCCAGAAACATTGGAACAAGACCAGGGACTAGAATGGAGCGAATCAGTTATCGAGAAACTGAGATTGGAAAGGCAAATCGCAGTAAATGGATCACTGTCAATTCCTAATAAAATTCCTGCAACCGAGATGTTTGTTCCCACCATATTCTTTAAGGTGATTTGATCAATCACCGGAAGCTCAGACGGATCAAAATCATCATCTGGATGGCTTGATAAATTACCTATGAATTCAATGGCCACACGGATACCATCCATTTCTACATCTGAGATGATCACTTCCTTTATGTAACCTCCACGACCAGGGGTGGTCTTCAAAGAGAACCCTTTATCAGAACCATGTATCCTTAGGTGGTCAGCATGAATACCTGAGATCCCACCGGACATCTCACTGCCAAATGCAAGTGCAGCACCAGATGACGCTTGAAGATCCACTCTGCTGATATGAATGTCCGAGGTTGGCCTTCCGATAGAAATGCCGTACTTGTCCAACCCACTTTTCACTGAGATGGCTTCATGACTGACACTAATGGTGCTGTCTTCGATGCAGACATTCAAACATGAATCTGGATAAGGAATGTTCCATTAGTAAAAGAAGTAAAAGTTGCTTCTCATTGTTATGGAGTGGAGACAGAATGATGCAGTTGAAATAGTAAGTAAAACTCCTTGTCATGTCTATCGAAATCTACATACGCAAAAAAAGTTGGAAGACAACAGTTCAACACCACTTAAAGTTAGCTAAAACAATGGTTTGAAATCCATAGCATGTTGCATAGGGCCTTTTAAGTATACCCATGTTTCTTAATACAATGATTCGAGTTAACTAGCTTTTTATTGCACATGGCAACCACAAATACCACAGAAAGAAAGAGGTGTGTCAGTTGAATTCCCTCGAAAAACTTCTAGTAGTTCACCTGTTGTGTCAGCATTAGTCTCCTAAATATTAGTGTGAAATAACAACTCAAAATAAATTCAAATGGATTTGCTATCTTAAAATTATGGCTTGCCTCATTTGTGAACCCTAATCTTAAAATGGTAGTACTACTGTGCAAAATACATATGATTAATCACCAAACAATGTGTGAAGACGAGATGGTGCTCCACACTAGAAGCAATCATACCTGGAACTATGCCATCAGTGAGTGGAGCATCCAACAAAGTCTTAATTGTGACGTTATGAACCTTTACATTGCTGGAAAACAAACAAAACAGTAAGAGTTAGTATATGCTCAAATAACACTCACGGAATCACACCTCGTGCATGAAGATCATTAATGCTAATGCACCTGCAGTACACTGGATGTATGCTCCAGGCTGGTGAGTTCAAAAATGTCAAGTTTGATATCACAATTTCTTCAGAATACAGAAACTCCACGAGATGAGGGCGGCTATGATTTAGTTCATGAGAGCGAAGCCAATCCCACCATACTAAGCCCTGGCCATCGATAAGTCCATTATTCCCTGCGACAAGTGGACCAAGCACGCAACAGTTGTCAAAACTAGAAAAACGAATGTGACATAGTCAAAGCCCGTACATATAACAAGAAAATTACCAGTAATAACAACATCTGTTAAATTGTATCCATTTATTAAGCTACGATGTCTAGGACCTGGAAGGTCTAGTCCCTGGCCATAAGATGGCAAAGGTTCCACAATTGGCCATTGCGATGACTCCTATAGTGAGGGGACAAATAGATGAATATGGTTAGTACTAAAAAGGTGGAGAAATATTCAAATATGAAGAACAAATTGTTTTCGACGACTCAAAACACATATAATTAAGTACAGCTATAAATGTTTGTCTTCCTTCGAATTACATACAAGAAACAAAAATAGCCGCGTGGCACACAAGGAATTTATATACAACCGACAAGCAATCGCAATCTTTGTGGGAGCATCAGAGCAGCATGCCCATGCTCTGTTCATGCATAATTAAAAAGAGCAGCTTGACTTCAAAACAATGCAAAAGAAAATTGTCTCTTATTAGTCACAGTCCTCACATCAAACAGGTAAGTTTCACCTTCCAAACACTCGCTGTCTATGGTAAAGCAGAAGGAAACAACTAAAAATACCAGCCAACTTGAACCCTGCTGATCGGGTATTTGCATAGAATTTCCTCTGCCGTCTAGCGTGCCAACAAAGAGCACAATCGAACTACATTGGCGTTTCCCGGATAAATCCATAACCTATGACCTCACATTGCACATGTCAAAATCAATACTTCATCAGGTATATCCACCAATCATGTCCAAAGAAACTAAGATGAACTGATTGGAGATGCCTATCCTAATCACTAGCAATTCAATGCAAATGCAGCTGAAAAGGATATGTATACCTCCGTGCCGACGATGATGGCATCTTTCTCGAGGAAGAGGGTGAGGTGGCTGGTGAGGTTGAAGCTGCCGGTGAGCCATCGACCCTTGGGGACGTACAGCTGCGCGCCGCCCTTGTCGGCGAAGGACCGGGCGTAGAAGACGGCGTTTTGGAAGGGCAGGGTGTTCAGGGTCCTACCATCCCCTACGGCGCCGAACTCGGTAATGGTGACGCTGTGCGGCCGCGACTCCGGGGGCACCTGCTCCCCCCATTGCCGCCGCACATGGCCGTGGACTGAGCCGAGAACGACGGCCAGGACCCATGACAGGACCACCTGAAGACGCCACTGCCATGAACACAGCAAGAAATTAGCATTTCTTACACATCAAAACATCGCTCTTCCAGATCAGTGCTCCAAACTCTGTTCCGAGAACACACACATACTCGCGAGACACATCAAGAAGCACGAGAAATCGCGTCTTTGCTCGGAAGACCTCAGGGGAACGATCAGGAAGCGAGGAAAGGATACGCCATTCCCCAGGCAGAGATCCGAGACTGGGAACGGATCACACGGGAGACACACAAATCAAGCACCAAAACGAGAATCCAAGAGCGACACATGACACATCACGGAGCAGCAAGGAAAGAGCAACACAGACAGGAAGAATCCAGCACTCGAGCGAACGATCGAAAATCACGGGAGAAAACGTACTTACTAGCCTCTTCATTAGTGCCACCTCCGCCCCTCTTCCGCCGCGAGAGAGGGGGAGACGAAGCAACGGCAGCGGAATCCAAAGCAGCGGCGAGGAACAGCGGCGGTGGATGCAGTCAACAAGGTAGCCTGAAGAATAAAGCGTTTCCCGGCTAAAATTCGTTGGGATTCAGGAGAGCGGCGGCGGCGGCCAAGGGGGGAGGAGTCCGGCTGCTGCTGCTGCAGCACGACAGGAGAAGCGAAGGAGGGGAGGAGGTTTTGCTAGTACCAGTAGCAAAGCACCTTGGGCTGGCCAAGTCTTTGTATCTCCTCTGATTTTTTGGTATATAATATATTACTGTATTATTATTATTATTATTATTATTATTATTATTATTAGGAGAAACTTTCAATATATTCTGTATGTGGTACAGAGAATATTAGATAACTATATCTGTGGACCAACTAGCGACGACTACAAATACTAGAGCGAACCAAAGACGATGGAAAGCGTAGATCGGAACGATCAAACCTGTAGACACATGACCGAAGACGAGATCCAAACACATCAACCAAAGGCCCTGTACCTAGCCAAACTGCAGTACGCTGCTGCTCACTACTACGACGAACATGAACAATACAACATTCTCTATCCTCCAGCTTCCGCTTGATCTCCTGACCCAAGAAAGAATTTCTTGATCTATAAGGTTCTTTATTGTTTAGCGAGTATAGCCTCGTGGGGTAAAAAAAGTATATGGCCCCCAAACAATCAGATTCAAGAGATAACTCCATTGCAAGGATGACGAGACTTCTTTAGATATTGCATATAGTTCAGTTTAGAAAGCGTCCTTGCAAGAAAGAAGGTGCTTACATGAAGTGAACATTATTTCACCATTCGAGCTTCTCAAAATTATTCTCATTGCTGCAGATCTATCCACTAACTTAGGGGTGTTTGGTTGGGCTTTTATTTGGCCTTTTCACTTTGGCTTATAAGCAAAAAAAAACCTAAGCTTATATTTTTCTCAAAAGCACCTTATAAGCTAAAAAAGCCAAAGTAAAAAAGGCAAGTCAACCAAACACCCTTATAAAAAGGAGCCATCACTATTCAACTTTACATAACTATGCTATAAAGGAAACCAAAGCAAAGCCTGAGTATTTTTCTGAACGGGAAGGATCGATATGTGAAGGTCATCATCCGAGAGCATGGCTTTACCCTTCACTAGGTCATATCATGGCGCCTGTGAGATGTGTAGAATGGAAGCTACATAGGTACACATAAACCTTTGTGAGACGTTCAATGGAGGTGCGGGTTTTGCATAAACTATTTAAGCGTACCAAATGTGCCACAACAACATAAATAGCTTCAGTCATTGAGCCTCTCAGTTCACACATGATATGAAGGATACAATTTGTGCTAGTATTTCTTATATGCGCCACATCAGAAAGAGACCAGTATTCAGCGATAGCCTTTCACAACGAAACAAAAGGCAACAACACAGGGCATGAAAGAACTTTCGTGTTCGCCATCACATATAGGGAAGGAGGCCGGAAGCTCCATAATTCTAGAGTGCTTCAAAAAATGAGTTGGAAGAGAGTTTGTTTCCAGCCGCCAAATAAAGATATTTACCTTTGAAGGTGCGACACTTCCCCAAGAAAACTTCCATCAAGGACGATCCCCATTTGGTGATGAACTACAAGAATAGTGTTCCACTTAATTCTGTTCCTCGAGAGCCATCTGATAAGCACTACGGATGGTAAATTTTCTAGACTTCTCCCCAACCCACGCTAGCTAGGAAATTATCCTAGTTTTGAGAGCATGGTCGGATCTTCAAGATCTCATGAGCATCCAAAGAAATATATTGACGTACTAAATTTTCATCCCATGCACCATTCACATCCATAAGTCCAAAGACCCATGATAACTGACATCTTCCTTTTGGGAAGACAACCTTGCAAGAATGGTTACGAGGAATCCAGTTGTCTCTCCAATTTTAACCTTTGTACCATTGTTGATGCTTCAAGTTAAACCCTTTTTCAACAAGTCCAAACCTGAGAGATCCCCTATCATGAAGAAGATGGATTCCCCATAAAAACTGTATCATCAAGCTTTCCAATGGGATAATATTTTGCACGCGGTACTCTGGCACATAAACTATCCTGGAACATCAGCAATCTCCATGCAAGACAAGCTAGTAAAGCTTGATTAAAATGCCTAAATTCTTGGAAGCCGATCCCCGTCGACTCTTTGGCTTCAATAAATGGTCCCAAGATTTCCATTGAGCCTCTTACCTTTTTTTAGATGCCCACCAATAATTCCTAATCATCTCATTTAGGTTATCATATAAACCTAACGACAATTTGAACACATTCATGATGTACATCGGAATTGACTAAGCAAAAGACTTTATTAACACTTCTTTACTACCTTGAGATAAACTACCCCATAACAACATTCTTTTAGTGAATTTCTTTTGAAATTTTGGGAACTTCCCTTTCAACATACTGAAGGAAATATGCCCTAGCACTACTAGGGAAAAAGCCTAGCAGCAGCGTGGGTTTTAGTCCTATCAGTAGCGTGGGCTGGAGCACTACTAGTACGGCGCTACAGCTAAAGGTTAGCAGTAGCGTGGGTTAACCCATGCTACTGCTATATCGACTTAGTAGTAGCGTTTTTTCCAAACAGCGCTACTGGTAATTACTAGTAGCGCTTCTTCCGGCACGCGCTACTACTATTATTTCGTATTTTATTTCTTTTTTATTTCATGTTTTATTCATACACCTTTATACAAATTTTCATACAGCAGCAATTTAGAGATTGTTTTTACATCATAATGAGTTATTACATCATTGGATGAAAGAATCGTGCACTAGTTTCAAGTGGATGGGCATCCACTTGAAACTAATCTGCGGTTCTTTCACCCAATGATATAATAAATATCATCGTCGTCGTCATCATCATCATCATCATCATCATCATCATCATCATATCATTAACAACTTATCATCATAATACATCATTGTCATATAACACCTCCTCATGATCATCGTTTTCATCAATGAGACATCACATAGCAAGTTGGTCACTAGTCATAATCACAACTACTCCTCATTATCAACTCTAACACATTGTACCACATAATAAATATTGTACCTCATAGGACCTACTACATTCTCTTAGGACCTACTATATTCTCTTAGGTAAAATAGCATAAAACAAGATAACCCCTGACTCTCCATTATGGAGAATGGAGATTACCCTGTCGCTAATTCTTACCTTTCGCACAATGTTGCTTCCAAGTAGCTCCTTACGATTGTCCATACATTTTTTCCATCATGTGATTTTCATGTCTCCACCTCTTTTAGAAATCCGATATGGGCAGGTGAGATTCGTAGGACGACCTGGCTGTATGTTCAAAACATTAAGGCGACCTTTCTGATACATCAGATGAGGCACACAATCATCCGGGATTTTTGGTTGAAAAACTTAGTAATAACTTCGTAGTTAGCAATGTAGTTAAGTTTTAAAAGAATTTATGCAAAAGATGCACGGATGTCATAATAGTAAAAAATCTTACCATGGCATCTCCATGGATGTTACCGTAGTTCAACACGTGCACTAGTGGCACGTATTGACCATAATGTGGAGGAGTTTTATTATAGATATTGTAATTCTCAAGATCAATACAAAATGCGACCAGATGATTTTTCTTCTGATAAGTTAACTCAGAGCCATCGGTGTAGTAGGTTCTGTCTACCATGTTCCGCACATTGTTTGAACAATTAAAATAAGTTGTCAATGAAAATAAGTTATCAACTATTTTGAAATGAACAATATAAATTAGTTAATAACTATATTTGAGAAACTCACATAACGATAGAATTGGAAGTGTATCAACAAGGACCCAAATGTCCAAATTGTCTTAGTCGATGTCAGGATCACCAAGATCCATGGTGACAAACATACCCTCTTGAAAATCATACATCTTGCAAAGTGCTTCCCAACCCGGGCAACCAAAATGGGATACGCTCTTAGAATTGTATAGATTTACCTCAAAATCCATACCATGATGGGTCCTTAGGTTAATTTTCTTTGTTTCATTCCTCTCATGATCTTCAAAACCCATTCTCTCCAAGACCTAGCGTCTTGCATGGCATGGGATAAGCTAGTTGAATTGTAAAAGACGAAAATTACATGTTGAAGTAGTAGAAGTCGAGCTTAATTACGAAAAAAACACTTTGCGTTGTAGCTTACCGTATCACAATCGAAGGCCTCCTCGAGCTTAATGCTGAAGCGCCGATCTTCGTCCAGGTGAGGCCTGTCGCAGAAACCCCGGTCGTCGTGGCACCAGGAGCACTCCCTGGAGAGACTTTCGTCGTCCGAGTACGACATTTCCTATGTTCATAATTCAAATATTAAACTTGTACAATTAAATATATGTACTATAAAAATTAAATTAGATCATTATTATTCATCACGGGTTGACTATTGGTCTGTCGAGTCTATATGGTGGAGACTCTCCCTCACTGATTCCTCTCTGACATTTGCGACCGTCAGTGATGGTCGTTACTCCTTCTTTCTCTAGTGCATAACAAAGGTCTAGCACAAGGAAAAGAAGGAGAAACGACCCCCACGACAACAGTCGGGATTCTTCGTCCTCTCTCATTTATGGTGGATACACTCCCTCACTGATTTTTCGACCTTCGGTGATGAAGCCTCGGCAGACTTAATGTCAACCCGAAATGTCGTTTAATTATTTTTCTAGAAAATCCAGGCCACTCGATATTTCCTACATATTATAGCACAAGTCATGCCAAAATTCACGAAAATTTTTGGCATGACCTTTTGCTAAAATAGGACATATCGAGCGCCTGAAATTTGCCGAAAGGGAAATTAATCAACACTCCGGCAAAACATAGGCCACTCGAAGGTGTAACCTGAACATGACCGGCCCCTTGGGCAACCACATACCCTATTTTAGCAACACAAGATATACATGTTTTTATCTACATCATATCTTATAGGACTCATATTGACATGGAGATTTGGCTGGTCCCACCTCGAGGTCGGAGGAGGTCGGTGACGGGGACGACGGCGGGGATGATGGAGGGGCTCCTTGATTTCTGCAAAAACAAAAACCCTATAAATAAAACCCTAGCGAACGACATCGATGCGGGAATAATTGCTTAAACTAAAAAAATAACAACAAATGTGACATGTTCAACTAGTTCTATTAATTCAAATAGTTCTTACTGAATATAAACTTACTATAAATAGAAATAAACTAAAAACAAACTAGTTCAACTAGTTATATTAATTTTCTTACTAAAAATACATTAGTTCTATTAATTCAACTAGTTCAACTAGTTTATTAATTTACTTACTAAACTAGTTCAACTAAAACTAAACTAGTTAAACTAGTTTATTAATTTACTTACTAATTATTTTAAACACCTACTAAAAATAGTAAAAAAAACTACATTATACAATAGTAAAAAACATCTACTATTAACCATACTGCCGTAGTTAACTAGTACCATCATTACTACTAATTAACATCTACTACTACTAAAAATCATTATCTATGAACCCTAAATTAATATCTACTACTACTAAAAATATCTACTAACTAAGCAAAGAGAGAGGGGGTGGGGGAGGGGTGGGGGGCTTATAGAGAGGGGAGAGACGATGGCGGGGAGGTGCTCGGCGACGGAGGTAGGGGCGGCGAGGGCGGGCTTGGGATCGGGAGGCGGCGGTCCTGGGCGGGCTCGGGAGGCGGCGGTGAGGTCGAGGGCGGCGGCGGTGAGGTCAAGGGCGGCGACGGTGAGGTCAAGAGCGGCGGCGGGCGGCGGCGGTGAGGGCAGGCTCGGGCTCGGGTGGTGGCGACAGAGGAGTAGGAAAACATGGGGGGAAAGGAGGACTTAGCAAATTTTTGAGCCCGCGGGTGGTTAAGTCGAACTAGCAGTAGCGCTCTTAAGGAAATGCGCTATAACTAATTTAGCTATAGCGCGTTTTAGAAAAAAACGCTACTGCTAAAGGAAGCATTTATTTCTTTTATTTATCCCAATATCAGTAGCGCTTTATTCTGAAAAATTGCTATAAGTCTAAGCATGTAAAAACATCAAAAATATACATTGGTCATCATTGATCTTTTTGTGTAGAATCTAAATAGTCAACATGAATCTTCACCGTACCTGTATAGGCACAGGCGAAGATTCATATTGCAGCCACAAATCCTACACATATAGTTCAATGAAGACCAAGTGCTCGAAATAGTTTGAGAAGTAACATATTTAAGGTGGTAAACACCTTGTTCGCCTAGCAGGATGGGACTAAACTTAATTAGTTGCGGTGATAATTAGCAGCAGCGAGTTTTGAAGAAAAACGCTGCTACTGAGTACTTTAGCAGTAGCGCGTCCAGGAGAAGGGCGCTACTACTATATCTAGCCTGGAGGCAACGCCCTGGCAATTATAGTAGTAGCGCTTGTTTCACCTAGAGCGCTACTGCTATCGGGATGTTAGTAGCGCGGTTGCCTGGAGCTCGCTACTGCTAATTAGCAATAACGTTTGTTTTTAAACAACGCTGCTGCTAAGATTCTGTTGCTACCTCTTGAGCACTGCGTTGGTTTTCCCTTGAAGAGGAAAGGGTGATGCAGTAAAGTAGCGTAAGTATTTCCCTTAGTTTTTGAGAACCAAGGTATCAATCCAGTAGGAGATCACACTCGAGTCCCACGCACCTACACAAAAAAATAAGAACCTCACAACCAACGCGATAAAGGGGTTGTCAATCCCTTCACGGTCACTTACGAGAGTGAGATCTAATAGATATGATAAGATAATATTTTTGGTATTTTTATGATAAAGAGAAATAAAGATGCAAAGTAAAATAAACGGCAATAGAAATAGTTGTGTGTTGGAAGATTAATATGATGGAAGATAGACCTGAGGGCCATAGATTTCACTAGTGGCTTCTCTCAAGAGCATAAGTATTACGGTGGGTAAGCGAATTACTATCGAGCAATTGATAGAATTGAGCATAGTTATGAGAATATCTAGGTATGATCATGTATATAGGCATCACGTCCGTGACAAGTAGACCGAAACGATTCTGCATCTACTACTATTACTCCACACATTGACCGCTATCCAGCATGCATCTAGAGTATTAAGTTCATAAGAACAGAGTAATGCTTTAAGCAAGATGACATGATGTAGAGGGATAAACTCATGCAATATGATATAAACCCCATCTTTTTATCCTCGATGACAACAGTACAATACGTGCCATTTCCCCTACCGTCACTGGGATCGAGCACCGCAAGATTGAACCCAAAGCTAAGCACTTCTCCCATTGTAAGAAAGATCAATCTAGTAGGCCAGACCAAACTGATAATTCGAAGAGACTTGCAAAGATAAACCAATCATACATAAAAGAATTTAGAGAAGAATCAAATATTGTTCATAGATAAACTTGATCATAAACCCACAATTCATCGGATCTCGACAAACACACCGCAAAAGAAGATTACATCGAATAGATCTCCAAGAAGATTGTGGAGAACTTTGTATTGAGATTCAAAGAGAGAGAAGAAGCCATCTAGCTACTAGTTATGGACCCGAAGGTCTGAAGTAAACTACTCACACATCACCGGAGAGGCCATGGAGTTGATGTAGAGGCCCTCCGTGATCAATACCCCCTCCGACGGAGCTCCGAAAAAGGCCCCAAGATGGGATCTCTCGGGCACAGAAGGTTGCGGCGGTGGAATTAGGTTTTCGTGGTGCTCCTGGATGTTTGTGGGGTACATGGACTTATATAGGAGGAAGAAGTAGGTCGGTGGAGCAACGAGGGGCCCACGAGGGTGGAGGGCGCGCCCAGGGGGGTAGGTGCGCCCCCTGCCTCGTGGCCTCCTCGATTGTTTCTTGACGCCCACTCCAAGTCTCCTGGATCACGTTTGTTGAGAAAATCACGTTCCTGAAGGTTTCATTCCGTTTGGACTTCGTTTGATATTCCTTTTCCGCGAAACACTGAAATAGGCAAAAAGATAGCAATTTGGGCTGGGCCTCCGATTAATAGGTTAGTCCCAAAAATAATATAAAAGTGTAAAATAAAGCCCATTAACATCCAAAACAGATAATATAATAGCATGGAGCAATCAAAAATTATAGATACGTTGGAGATGTATCAAGCATCCCCAAGCTTAATTCCTGCTCATCCTCGAGTAGGTAAATGATAAAAAAGAATTTTTGATGTGGAATGCCTTCTAACATATTTCTCAATGTAATTTTTCTTTATTGTGGCATGAATGTTCAAATCTGAAAGATTCAAGATAAAAGTTTAATATTGACATAAAAATAATAATACTTCAAGTATACTAACTAAGCAATCATGTCTTCTCAAAATAACATGGCCAAAGAAAGTTATCCCTACAAAATCATATAGTCTGGCTATGCTCTATCTTCACCACACAAAATATTTAAATCATGCACAACCCCGATGAAAAGCCAAGCAATTGTTTCATACTTTTGATGTTCTCAAACTTTTTCAATCTTCACGCAATATATGAGCGTGAGCCATGGACATAGCACTATATGTGGAATAGAATGGTGGTTGTGGAGAAGACAAAAAAGGAGAAGATAGTCTCACATCAACTAGGCGTATCAACGGGCTATGGATATGCCCATCAATAGATATCAATGTGAGTGAGTAGGGATTGCCATGCAATGGATGCACTAGAGCTATAAGTATATGAAAGCTCAACAAAAGAAACTAAGTGGGTGTGCATCCAACTTGCTTACTCATGAAGACCTAGGCATTTTGAGGAAGCCCATCATTGGAATATACAAGCCAAGTTCTATAATGAAAATTCCCACTAGTATATGAAAGTGATATCATAAGAGACTCTCTATCATGAAGATTATGGTGGTACTTTGAAGCACAAGTGTGGAAAAAGGATAGTAGCATTGTCCCTTATCTCTTTCTCTCTCATTGTTTTGGGCTTTCTCCTTTTTTATGGCCTTTCTCTTTTTTTTCATCCGGAGTCTCATCCCGACTTGTGGGGGAATCATAGTCTCCATCATCCTTTCCTCACTGGGACAATGCTCTAATAATGATGATCATCACACTTTAATTTACTTACAACTCAAGAATTACAACTCAATACTTAGAACAAAATATGACTCTATGTGAATGCCTCCGGCGGTGTACCGGGATGTGCAATGATGCATGAGTGACATGTATGAAGAATTATGAATGGTGGCTTTGTCACAAATACGATGTCAACTACACGATCATGCAAGCAATATGACAATTATGAAGCGTGTCATAATAACAGAATGGTGGAAAGTTGCATGGCAATATATCTCGGAATGGATATGGAAATGCCATAATAGGTAGGTATGGTGGCTATTTTGAGGAAGGTATATGGTGGGTTTATGGTACCGGCGAAAGGTGCGCGGTATTAGAGAGGCTAGAAATGGTGGAAGGATGAGAGTGCGTATAATCCATGTACTCAACATTAGTCATAAAGAACTCATATACTTGTTGCAAAAATCTACTCCCTCCGTCCCAAAATATAAGAACCTTTCTAACACTAGCATAGTGTCAAAAACGTTCTTATATTCTGGGACAGAGGAAGTACAATTTATCAAAGCAAAGTATTACGCGCATGCTCCTAGAGGGATAGATTGGTAGGAAAAGACCATCGCTCGTCCCCGACCGCCACTCATAAGGAAGACAATCAATAAATAAATCATGCTTCGACTTCATCACATAACGGTTCACCATACGTGAATGCTATGGGAATCACAAACTTCAACACAAGTATTTCTCAAATTCATAACCACTCAACTAGCATGACTCTAATATCACCATCTTCATATCTCAAAACAATTGTCAAGCATCAAACTTCTCATAGTATTCAACGCACTTCTATAAAAGTTTTTATATTATTCCTAAAAACAAATTTCCATGTTGTTCTAAAGGACTCTCAAAATAATATAAGTGAAGCATGAGAGATTAATTATTTCTATAAAATAAAACCATTGTCGTGCTCTAAAAGATATAAGTGAAGCACTAGAGCAAAAACTATATAGCTCAAAAGATATAAGTGAAGCACATAGAGTATTTTAATAAATTTCAAATCATGTGAGTCTCTCTCAAAAGGTGTGTACAGAAAGGATGATTGTGTTAAACTAAAAAGCAAAGACTCAAATCATACAAGACGCTCCAAGCAAAACACATATCATGTGGTGAATAAAAATATAGCTCCAAGTAAAGTTACCGATGGACGAAGACGAAAGAGGGGATGCCTTCCGGGGCATCCCCAAGCTTAGGCTTTTTGGTGTCCTTGAATTTTACCTTGGGGTGCCATGGGCATCCCCAAGCTTAGGCTCTTTCCACTCCTTGTTCCATAATCCATCAAATCTTTACCCAAAACATGAAAACTTCACAACACAAAACTCAAAATAGAAAATCTCGTGAGCTCTGTTAGCGAAAGAAAACAAAACACCACTTCAAGGTAGTGTAATGAACTCATTCTTGTTTTATATTGGTGTTAAACCTACTGTATTCAAACTTCTCTATGGTTTATAAACTCTTTTACTAGCCATAGATTCATCAAAATAAGCAAACAACACACGAAAAACAGAATCTGTCAAAAACAGAACAGTCTGTAGTAATCTGTAGCTAACGCAAACTTCTGGAACCCCAAAAATTCTAAAATAAATTTCTGGACGTGAGGAATTTATCTATTAATCATCTTCAAAAATAATTAACTAAATAGCACTTTCCAAATAAAAATGGCAGCAATTCTCGTGAACGCTAAAGTTTCTGTTTTTTACAGCAAGATCAAAAAGACTTTCCCCAAGTCTTCCCAATGGTTCTACTTGGCACAAACACTAATTAAACACAAAAAACATAACCAAAACAGAGGATAGATAAATTATTTATTACTAAACAGGAGCAAAAAGCAAGTAATAAAAATAAAATTGGGTTGCCTCCCAACAAGCGCTATCATTTAACGCCCCTAGCTAGGCATAAAAGCAAGGATAGATCTAGGTATTGCCATCTTTGGTAGGCAATACATAAGTGGCTCTCATAATAGATTCATATGGTAATTTAATTTTCTTTCTAGGGAAGTGTTTCATGCCTTTCCTTAATGGAAATTGGAATCTAATATTCCCTTCCTTCATATCAATAATTGCATCTGAAAGTGCTTGTGATCGACTAGAGGGGGGGGTGAATAAGAGATTTTTATGAAAGTCTTCAAAACATGGAAGTTTCGAAGACAAACGATAGAGATAAACCTATTACCATGCAGTGGAAGGTAGACTACACTAAGCAAGCCATAGTCAAGTATTCAATGAAGTGAAAGCACAACGACTAATAGCAGCTAGGCAGTATAAATCAGGTAGGAAGATAGTATGAAGCCAATCAGAACAAGCAGTCACTCAGTGAAGACAAAGGATAATGAAAAAAAGCAATGACTTCACAAGGACCAACTGTAAATAAAGAGATGGGAAGGATAGAACCAGTGACTCGTTGAAGACAATGATTTGTTGGACCAGTTCCAGTTGCTGTGACAACTGTACGTCTGGTTAGGCTGAGATTCAACTCAGAAGACCGTGTCTTCACCTTATTCCCCTTGAGCTAAGGACACCCAGTCCTCACCCAATCACTCTGGTAAGTCTTCAAGGTAGACTTCCAAACCTTCACAGACTTCGTTCACCGGCAATCCACAATGACCCTTGGATGCTCAAAACATGACGCCTAACCGGCTGGAGGATTCACAGTCCTCAAGTGTAATAAGTCTTCAGATCACACAGACAGGAAGACTTCAGTGATGCCTAACACTCTTTGGCTCTGGGTGTTTAGGGCTTTGTCCTCGCAAGGAATTCTCTCTCAAAGGCTTCGAGGTGGGTTGCTCTCAAACGAGAAAAGCCGTACACTAACTCTGAGCAGCCAACCGTTTATGGTTGTAGGGGGTGGGCTATTTATAGCCACTAGGCAACCCGACCTGATTTGTCCGAAATGACCCTGGGTCACTAAGGAACTGACACGTGTTCCAACGGTCAGATTTCAAACACACACGACAACTTTACTTGGGCTACAAGGAAAGCTGACTTATCCAACTCTGAATAAGATTTGCTCTCATAGTCTTCACTCGAAGATATAGGATTTTGGTTAAGCATCACTTCAGTCATTTTGACTGGTTCTCTTGGACCCCACTTAACAGTACGGTGGTTCCTATGACTCAACAAAGAAGAAAAAGAACGACGAAACAACTAAGTCTTCGCGCTCCATAGTCTTCACGCGATGTCTTCTCTTGTCATAGTCGTCAATGTGAATGTCTTCACATACCACTTTTGACTTCAATGTCTTCATACATTTTTAGGGGTCATCTCTGGTAGGAAAACCGAATCAATGAGGGACTTCTACCTGTGTTATCCTGCAATTCTCAAAAACACATTAGTCCCTCAACCAGGTTTGTCATCAATACTCCAAAACCAACTAGGGGTGGCACTAGACGCACTTACAATCTCCCCCTTTTTGGTGATTGATGACAAACTGGTTGAAGTTTTCAATGGGGAATAAATTATGTGAAATTGTAAAGGATAGGATATTGTCTTCATAAGTTGCAAAGGCTCCCCCTGAAGATGTGCATATAAGTACTTTGCTCTTGGAATGCAAATGCACATGGAAGGTTGTACTTGTGGAGATCCTCTTCAACCTATGATGACAATTCATCATGCATGATATGATGTAACGAAGATAATAACATGCATAATGGAAAATGGACGCCTGCAAAATGACCTAAATGCGGAATTTATCATCGCACATGCGGAATTTATCATCGCATCACAGAATAGCAAATAAGTAGCAGACGACCATCGAGTTTAAGTGTTACAACTCAAAGAACCAAATGTATCGAAAAGCAAGAGTTGTAAACACTTGGCAAAAGTAGCAAAAAGTAAAGCAACCACCCATATGGACCCGCTTGAAGACTATCAACTCATACACTTCTCCCCCTTTTGTCAGTAAGGACCAAAAAGGTTTGAAGACATAGAGCGCCTACTCGTTCCCTGAAAGTGCGTTATATCGACTAGAGGGGGGGTGAATAGGCGATTTTTATGAAAGTCTTCAGAACATGGGAGTTTTGAAGACAAACGATAAAATTAAACCTATTACCATGCAGCGGAAGATAGACTACACTAGGCAAACCATAGTCAAGTATTCAATGAAGTGAAAGCACAAAGACTAATAGCAGCTAGGTAGTAAGGATCAGGTAGGAAGATATTGTGAAGCCAAATAGAACACAAAGTCACTCAGTGAAGACAAATGATAGAGCAAACATACAATGACTTCACAAGGAGTAACAGTAAGTAAAGTGAAGTGAAGATGAAACCAGTGACTCGTTGAAGACAATGATTTGCTTGGACCAGTTCCAGTTGCTGTGACAAATGTACGTCTGGTTGGAGCGGCTAGGTATTTAAACCTTAGGACACACAGTCCCGGACACCCAGTCCTGAACACGCAGCTCAGGACACCCAGTCCTCACCGTATTCTCCTTGAGCTAAGGTCACATAGACCTCGCCCAATCACTCTTGTAAGTCTTCAAGGTAGACTCCCAAATCTTCACAGACTTCGTTCACCGGCAATCCAAAATGTCTCTCGGATGCTCAGAACGCGACGCCTAACCGGCTGGAGGATGCACAGTCCTCAAGTGTAATAAGTCTTCAGGTCACACAGACAAGAAGACTTAAGTGATGCCCAATTCTCTCTGGCTCTGGGTGGTTAGGGCTTTATCCTCGCAAGGAATTCTCTCTCAAAGGCTTCGAGGTGGGTTGCTCTCAAACAACAAAAGCCGTACTCTCAATCTGAGCAGCCAACCGTTTATGGTTGTAGGGGGTGGGCTATTTATAGCCACTTGGCAATCCGACCTGATTTATCCGAAATGACCCTGGGTCACTAAGGAACTGACACGTGTTCCAACGGTCAGATTTCAAACTCACATGGCAACTTTACTTGGGCTATAAGCAAAGCTGACTTGTCCGACTCTGGACAAGATTCGCTCTTATTTTCTTCACTCGAAGACATAGGTTTTTGGTTTAGGCATCACTTCAGTCATTCTGACTGGTTCTCTTAGACCCCACTTAACAGTATGGTGGTTCCTATGACTCAACACAAAAGAAAAAGAACTACGAAAGATCTAAGTCTTCGAGCTCCATAGGCTTCATATCGTGTCTTCTCTTGTCATAGTCTTTAATGTGAATATCTTCATATACCACCTTTGACTTCAATGTCTTCATACATTTTTAGGGGTCATCTCTGGTAGTAAAACCGAATCAATGAGGGACTTCTACCTATGTTATCCTGCAATTCTTACAAACACATTAGTCCCTCAACTAGGTTTGTCGTCAATACTCCAAAACCAACTAGGGGTGGCACTAGATGCACTTACAATCTCCCCCTTTTTGGTGATTGATGACAAACTAGTTGAAGTTTTCAACGGGGAATATAATCAGTGAAATTGTAAAGAATAAGGAATTGTCTTCATGAGTTGCAAGGGCTCCCCCTGAAGATGTGCATATAAGTTAATTTGCTTTTGGAATGCAAATGCACATGGCAGGTGGTACTTGTGGAGATCCACTTCAACTTATGATGACAATCCACTATGCATGTGAAAGTATATGAAGATAATGCCATGCATAATGGAAAATGGACGACTGCAGAATGATCTAAGTGCGGAATTTATCGTCGCACATGCGGAATTTATCTTCGCAAAACAAGGTGGCAAGTAAGTAGCAGACGACCATCTAGTTTAAGTGTTACAACTCATAAGAACCAAATGTAGCAAAAAAAACGAGAGTTGTAAGCACTAAGCAAAATATAAGGCACCCGCCCATATGAACCCACTTGAAGACTATCAATCTCATATGCTTCTCCCCCTTTTGTCGGTAATGACCAAAAAGGTTTGAAGACATAGAGCCTCTACTCGTTCCCAAGAGGAGTAGGTGAAGTAGCAGGGTTGTTGGTGTTGTTTGGCGGTGTAGAAGAGCTTGGAGGTGCTGAAGGATATGGCGGTGAAGTAGCATCGTCTTCTTCCTCAATAATTCTGGCAGTGACTGTGGCAGCAGAGGAAGAGAACTCAGAATCTTCAAGGGATGGAGTTCCTAGCAGCACAGCCCTTCGAGGAGGTGTGGAGTCAAACTTGAATCTCTCAGTGAAGCCATCCTCTTGAAGATCAGCTTCAGAAAGCATCATTGTTAGCCCTTTCCATGTGCGGCGACAAGTTTCATGGGCAACGAAAGCATTCTTGGTGGCAAGATTTCGAGTGCGATTCACATCCACCAAGAGGCTTTTCATCTGACGCTTCAGCCAGTCATGATGCCTGTCTTGTTTCTGATGTAGGGCCACAAGAAGCTCTCGGTCATTGAGAACACGAGTGCGCTTCTTGGGTCTTGGAGCAGTGGCACTGTCAGTGGCTTCAGTTGAGGCAGGGTGTGGTGCACGTGTAGTGCCAACCAAAGGATACACCCGAGAAACTGCTTCAACGCCTTCAACGTTCTGTGTAAAACTCTGATGTTCTGCATTCTGAAGACTTTGAGGTTGCTTGGCAGGCTCAGAATATATGGCTTCAGTAGACATGTCCACGTCAGGCAAGAAGATCCTATGGTTGCGGGCTGAGGGCTGATAAGAGATGGCGGAGTGTAGCTTGATCAGTCGCATGACCCAAGGGGCGTAGAACTTCCAACCAAACAGATCAATGCCTGATGCAGCAAGTTGGCGTATGAAGAAGTCCTGTGCATTGAAGCATTTGCCATGAAGTATATAGAAGACCAAAGTCTTCATTGCACCCTGAAGCTTGGCATTTGGAGAGTGCCCTTTGATAGGCCAGAGAGTTCGTCTGATGATGTGATAGATTGTTCTGGGAAGGTACTCAAGGTCTTCAACGAAGAACTCTATGGGTTACACAGCATCTTGAGGCAATGGCTTCATCATGCTGAGCATTTGACTCATATTAGGTTCTGGTCGCTGAAAGATGCTCTCAATAGCTTCAGTATGCAGCTGACAGCCTTGCTCGAAGAGATCGCCAGGAGTGGGCAAGCCAGTGAGCTCAATGATGTCAAATGCATTGGCTTCGTGATGAACGTTGCCAGTCATCCACTCCAGGACCCAAGTCTTCGGATCTCTGCTGTACCCTTTGATGTGAAGTGTGGCATAGAATTGTAGCAGCAGCTCTTCATTCCAATGCTCTTCATCAGTAACAAACTGCAGCAGACCTACTTGCTTGAAGCAATCCAACGCTTCTTCTAGACAGGGCAGACCAGCTATAGCTTCAATGTCAAGGCGCTTGTGTGGGAAGATGCGACCTTGGTTGTAAAGAATGCAAGAGTAATAGCTTCGCTGAGGATAGCTCCAGAACCGATCAGATGATATCCTTTCCCTTGAGTAGGGGTTCCTGGAGCTATCGAAGAACGTGTTGTCTGCCCTGAAGCCATTGATGTTGAAGGAGCCAGGTGCTAATGCAGGACCTGGAAACCTTGGCAGTCTTGGGATTGGCTTCTGGACCTGAGGCCTGTGCTCAACATGATAGTTGAATTGGGGACCGGCAGCAGACTCAGGAACAGAAGTGGCGGGATCAGTGGCTTCGCTGTCATCTAAAGCTTTTGCCGGGGAGGGCTCCACATTAGCTTCATGGGTGTTTGTGGCAGCCTCAAGATTTTCATCCTCCGCTTGACTAGCTGGAGGGTTGGTCACAGGCACGTTCTCCTGGAGAACTGCTTCTTGGTGGAGCAGGGGAGTGGGATCTTGTGGTACTTCTGCTTCTGCGGCTGATGCAGCCGGAATGTCTTCAGCAGAGACTTGAGGCCTTGGACCTTTGCGAAGCCTGCGGAACGCAGTCGACGCCTGTGGGGTTGGAGTGGGCTGGGCCTCATAGTCTTCTTCCTCTTGTGGGCGATCCGCCCATGAGGCATCCTGTGCAATTGGCGTCAGTGGACGACCAATGCTGATGAGTTCACTGTTTTCTAACTGAGGAAGGACTGCATCATCTGCTACATTGTCATGATGACCAATGTCTTCAGCAGCGATGGGATCGGCTGCTGGAATTTCTTCAGCTTTAGGAGCCTCTGTGGAAGCAGGCTCATGAACTGTCAGTTGACGTTCTGCGTCAGGATGAACCATAGAAATTGGTTCAACTATCAAGGGCTCTGTGGGAGCAGCCCGAGCTTTCTTGGTTTTTCGCTTTTTCTTGGTGGGGGCAGTAGGAGAGGCTTTAGAGTGTTTCCTCTTCCTGGCTTCAGCCTCAGCAGTTCTTGTCTTCTTGAGCTCTGAAGCTGTTGACCGGCTCTTTGGCTTCGAGCCAGTCATTCTTGTTGGGAAGACAATCGGAACTGCTTCTTGCCTTGGTGCATCAGATTCAGCCGTAGCAGGCTTCTTCTTCTTCTTTGCGGCCATCCTGGGGTCGATGCCAGGACGCCCAAGTGCCTTGCGCTTCTCAGCCTCGTTATAGGCTTGCACACATCTTTCAGCCAGAGACTTCATGCGCTCACGCGAACCCTGAGCTTCTACACGCTTCTTCACAAAGGCTTCCTTGAGCTCGTGCATCATTGTCTTGAAGTTCTTCACTTCTTGCACGCTGAGCTTGGCCATATGCTTCTTGAACTGAGCCTTTTCATAATCAATCTTCTGCTTCAGCTCAACAATGCGCTGGGCAATAGCAAGTTCTGAAGCAATGGCGCCTTGGAAGGCGACACTGAGGCCAATGGGTAGCTGCAGATCTTCAAAGCTGATGTTTGGCGTGTCAAACCACTCATCAATGAAGTTGTGGATGATGGTGACATCAAAGAGAGGCAGATCATTGAAGATTTCTGCTTCTTCTTTGCTCTTGATGAGTTGCTCAAGAGCGTCATCTGCCAGATCTTCATCACTTGACAGATCAATGTCGTCGTTGCGCAGAATGGCAGCAGTTGTGAGCTCTTTGACAGTGTGAGACAGAGGCATCTTGGCCTTCTGGTGCCTTGAGACGCGTGATAAGTCTTCAGACTGCACACTGTCTTCAGGAGGTGCAGTCGCCAATGGCTTCGCCTTTGAGATTTTTGGTGAAGGGGCCGGCTTTGAAGCTTTTGGCTTCTTCAACTGCTTTGGCTTCGGCACTGCAGGCGCGTCATCAAACTCAGTGTCAGCCGCAGGCTCATTCACTGCAGTCCCTTGAACCAAGATGTAGGTGATGAGGCCTTCAAGGTTGGCATACGGATCGATGACATTTGGTTCTGCTTCTCGTGTGCCATCTGCCCTTGGTGCTGAGGGACCAGGGTTGAAGTCTAACCCAAATTTCTTCTTGTTCTGCTTCGCTGAGTTTTGGGCAAACTGGAAGTTGCGCTTGAACAGATTGTCGTCAGGACACCAGAGTAGTGACGACGGATGTGCATCATCAGGCTGTGGCCCACGGACCATGCATGGATAGAAGCTTTGGGCAATAACTTCATCTCTGGACTTGGGTAGAAGGTTCTTGTATAAGATGTCTCCCCACGGTCCTTTGATGGCACTTTTCTCAGCATACTCTTGGGTAGTGAAGCGGTATTTGAACCATTGTTCTGCCCAATAGCGTCGAATCCATTGGATTCGGGTCTTGCGCTGACTATAATCCTCTTCAGGATCTGTCTTATACATTTCTGCGAGTTCATCAGGCAGATCTCTGAATGTTCCGCCACGACGTTGTCTGCCCCCCTTCCTTGCTGCTTTCTCTAAAGCCATAAACTTTAACTTGAAAGGCTTCAAGACGTTCAAAAGCTTCAAAGGCTTTCTCTTGCTGGACCAACAGGAACTGGCTTCGGGAGAATTGATGTGATGCTGTAAGAATTCTGCAAATGAATGCATACTATGAGAACCGAAGGATTCTCCCACGGACATGTACCTGTGACAGCATTAAGGTGCGAGGGAAGGGGAAGAGGTCATATGCATTCTCAGAAGATTTAGAAGATAAATCAGTTTAGAAGACATTGACCTCATCGTGCGAAGACATTCACTCATAGATAAGAAGTTGGTTCCAGATTTGTACGAATCCACAGATCAGTACAGTGAGGAATCTAACTACTTTGTGAAGCACAAGTGAATATACTAGGCATGTTATGAGATGTAGTATGAGAGAGATCTAGCTTGTGTGAACAGAAACTACTTGTGGTAGAAAGTGACAGATCAATAGGATCAACGGTGCTGTAAAAAGGGAGTTTTATTTACCACACCGAGAACTGCTAGACGGAGTGATAGATGAGGCCGAGCAGTTCACTCTTCCGTGCCCTAACTTGACGACGGAGGAGACCTACGGCGACGGCGGAGAGGACGATGTCCGCGGTCGGCGTGAAGACGGCGTCGGAGAGGTTGCGGCAGCGAAGCACTTCGTCGCCGGCGTCGTCGAGAGCTAGCGGTGGCGCTAGGGTTCGTGCGAGGGTGGAAGAAGAGATAATTACCGCTGTGAGTGTGTATTTATAGGCACAGGGGCGGCACTGTGCTATTACACAGGTGCCCCTGGCGATTCACATCTGAGGAACACGTGGCCAGTATGCGGAATCTTGGGGTTTGTTCCACGTCCCACGCACGCCTGGATTGTCAGGTGGTCGTTCCTACTTCTCCGGATTTCATGTGGAGGAATGAGCATTGAAAACGGACTTAATGGTTGTCTCTGTATCTTCTGCTGACAAGGACGCAGAGAAGACATTCGACAGTTTCAATAGAATGCATATGACTTGGAGAGATAGAGTTTGAGATAGAAAGCATAGAGAAGTTGGGGTCCAATCACATTCACTTAGTTCAAAAGATTCAACACGAAGACATAGCTATAAGTGAATGCTGTAGAGGACAGAACACTAGCATATATATATATATATATATATAGAATCAACATAGTGAAGATAATCATGAAAATATGTTGAGTTCGAAGCCAAACCAAATGTGAAGACATTGCAAGGTAACGCCATGAGTGAAACACTTCAAAATAGAACGTTTGGTGGTGGCGTTACCCACCGTATAGGAAGTATTAGACCCAGACACAGCGCACAATTATCGTGGCGCTCCGAAGTCAAATTCCACATTAATGTATTCACACTTAGAATGTATGTCTTCATTGATTGAAGATATACTTCACTTCGTGTGTTGCACATCTAAGTCATCAATATGCATAAGGGTTAGGATGTGTGCCTGATCACAGGACATTTGAGGATTCCAGGATATTTAGCTCACACCGTAACTTGCAAAACCTCTTCTCATCCAAGGGCTTGGTGAAGATATCTGCTAATTGCTCTTCTGTGTTGACGTGTATGATATCAATGTCTTCCTTTACAACATGATCTCTGAGAAAGTGATGACGAATTTCAATGTGCTTTGTCTTCGAGTGCTGAACTGGGTTGTTAGCAATCTTGATGGCGCTTTCGTTGTCGCAGTAAAGTGGCACTTGCTTCAGATGAATGCCATAGTCCTTGAGTGTTTGCTTCATCCACAGAAGCTGAGCGTAGCAAGATCCAGCAGCAATGTATTCAGATTCAGCAGTGGAGAGAGATACACAGTTCTGCTTCTTTGAAGACCAACATACAAGTGATCGTCCTATAAAGTGACATGTGCCTGATGTAGACTTGCGATCAACTTTGTCACCAGCATAATCAGCATCCGAGAATCCAACCAGATCAAACTCTGAGCCCTTTGGATACCATAATCCTAGAGTTGGGGTGTGAGCCAAATATCAAAGAATTTGCTTCACAGCTAAGTGATGCGACTCCTTTGGTGCCGCTTGAAATCGAGCACACATGCAAACACTAAGCATAATATCTGGCCTAGATGCACATAGATAAAGTAAAGAACCAATCATGGAGCGGTATACCTTTTGATCGAACTCTTTACCATTGTCGTCAGGACCCATATGATGTTTGGCTGGCATTGGTGTTGTGAAGCCTTTGCAGTCTTGCATAGCGAACTTCTTCAGGCAGTCTTTGAGATACTTCTCTTGAGATATGAAGATGCCATTGCGTTGTTGTCGTATTTGAAGACCAAGGAAGAACTTCAGCTCCCCCATCATGGACATCTGATATTGCTCTTGCATCATATATCCAAACTCTTCACTGTACTTCTGATTGGTGCAGCCGAAGATAATGTCATCCACATATATTTAGCACACAAACAGTTCGCCATCATATGTCTTCGTGAAAAGAGTGGGATCTAGGGAACCAGGTATGAAGCCTTTGCTCTTCAGGAAGTATTTGAGTGTGTCATACCAGGCCCGAGGGGCTTGTTTGAGGCCATACAGTGCCTTGTTGAGCTTGTATACCATGTCAGGATGTTTTGGATTTTCAAAGCTAGGTGGTTGTGCAACATACACTTCTTCTTCAATCTTGCCATTGAGAAAGGCACTCTTCACATCCATTTGATATAGAAGTATGTTATGATGATTTGCATAGGCCAGCAGTATGCGTATGGCTTCAAGTCTAGCCACAGGAGCAAATGTTTCATCGAAGTCAATGCCTTCCACTTGAGTATATCCTTGAGCAACGAGACAAGCTTTGTTTCTGACAACTTGACCATGCTCATCTTGCTTGTTGCGGTATATCCATTTGGTGCCTATTATATTGTGCTTCCGTGGATCAGGACGCTTAACCAGTTCCCATACATTATTCAGCTCAAACTGTTGAAGCTCTTGTTGCATAGCTTGAATCCATTCAGGTTCCATGAAGGCTTCTTCAACTTTCTTGGGTTCTGATATTGAGACGAATGCGAAGTGCCCACAGAAATTTGCTAGCTGAGTTTCCCTTGAACGAGTGAGTGGACCAGGTGCATTGATGCTATCAATTATTCTTTCAATATGCACTTCATTGGCAACGCGAGGATGTACAGGGCGAAGACTTTGCTCTTGCTGTTCATTGTCGTTGTTGGAAGGAATGTCTTCAGGCTGAGCATTGTCTTCATGTTGATCAGGTGCTGAAATGATAAGTTCTTCTTCAAGATGAGCTTCAGAAGGTATAATTTCTCCAGTTCCCATTAGCTTGATTGATTCACTGGATGGAACTTCATCTAGCACATTTGGCAGCTGCTCTCTTTGTGAACCGTTGGTCTCATCGAACCGCACATCCACTGTTTCAACCACTTTGTAATGAAAGAGATTGAAGACTCTGTAGGAGTGCAAATCCTTTCCATATCCAAGCATAAAACCCTCATGTGCTTTTGGTGCAAATTTTGAGGTGTGATGTGGGTCTTTGATCTAGCACCTTGCGCCAAATACTCTGAAGTAACTGACATTTGGCTTCTTGCCAGTAAGGAGCTCATAAGATGTCTTGTTCAGTAGCTTGTGAAGATAAACACGATTGATTGTATGGCATGCAGTATCAATGGCTTCGGGCCAGAATTTTCTTGGGGTCTTGTATTCATCTAGCATCGTTCTGGCCATCTCAATTAGTGTTCTGTTCTTGCGTTCGACGACGCCATTCTGCTGTGGCGTGTACGGGGCTGAGAATTCATGTGTTATGCCCAAGGTATCAAGATATGTATCAAGGCCAGTGTTCTTGAATTCAGTGCCATTGTCACTTCTGATGTGCTTTATGTTGGCGCCAAAATTGTTCATAGCTTGATTGGCGAAGCGTCTGAAGACATCCTGCACTTCAGTCTTGTAAAGGATTATGTGCACCCAAGTATATCTAGAATAATCATCAACAATAACGAAGCCATAGAGGCAAGCAGTAGTAGTTAGAGTTGAGTAATGAGTGGGACCGAAAAGATCCATGTGAAGCAGTTCGAAGGGTTGAGTAGTAGTCATGATTGTCTTCGAGGGATGTTTGGCCCTCGTCATCTTCCCTGCTTCACAGGCACCGCACAAGTGGTCTTTCTTGAACTTGATGCCCTCGATGCCTATGACCTGTTTCTTCTTCGCAAGGGTGTGGAGGTTCCTCATGCCAGCATGTCCAAGCCTCCGATGCCAGAGCCAGCATTCTGAAGCCTTTTCTAGAAGTGATACTGCAAGCTGTGGCCCTGCTGAGAAATCTACCACGTACAAATCATCTTTTCGATACCCTTCAAACACTAGAGATTTGTCAGATTCCATTAGTACAAGGCAACGATATTTTCCAAACATTACGATCATGTTCAAATCGCAAAGCATTGAGACAGACATTAAGTTGAAGCTAAGGGATTCAACAAGCATGACTTTATCCATGTGTTGATCCCTTGAGATTGCAACTCTACCTAGACCCAATACCTTACTTTTACCAGTGTCAGCAAATGTGATGTGGCTCTTGTTGGATGGACGTAAGGTTGAGTCCATAAGAAGACTTATTTTGCCAGTCATGTGATTTGTACACCCACTATCAATAATCCATTCTGAAGATGTTGGTGTCATACCCTACAGTGCGGTTAGGGGGATAGGCTTCACCAAGAGCATTGTGAAGCAAAAACATTTGACGAACCAGTGGGTTATGAAAGCTTAGATCCAGGTTAGGACTAATAGGGAGAGTAGCAAGTGATTCAGGTACGAAGTACATAGTAAGACCATTTGGGCATTTGATCTTGCGCCCTACAAGATGTTTAAGGTCCCCAGCAATAACGTCAGGCGATTTTGGTTTTCTGCTGGAGACCTTTCCCTGCAAAAGAGAGTTAAGCCTTCTTAACCACCCACATCTTCAAGGGTGGCTTTGAAGCAATAAGTCTAAGTGCAGCATCTGAGAATTTTGGCTTTGAAGCCTTAGCAAACAGTCTTGCAGGCGGACAATAGTACTCATAAGAATAAGCAGAATAGTTCTTGTTCTTATGAACATGGCGGTTTGATAAACCGCTCTCATATTCATATGCCTGAGTATGGTTTCCCTGCAAAACATTTGCGTTAGTGTAACTCAGGTGAGTCCTCTGTTTGTATGAAGCCTTTGGACCATATGAAGCCTTTGGTCTGAGGTTTGTCTTCTTCAAGTGAGGTGTCATGAAGACATTCACAGGAAGATTTTCCAGACACCTTTTCGGAACCCAGATCTTCTTCATAGGCGGTCCATTCCTGCAGTTAGTACCAATGTACCTGGCAAACACTTCACCATTCTGATTCTTAAACAGTATATAGTTTGCATCAAAGGATTCATCAATGATAATGGGGTTAGCACAAGTGAAGCCATATAGATTGGATGGATCTGCTGAAGGTTCCTTTGCAGCAACCCACATGGTTTTGGGGTACTGCTCAGGTTTCCAGTAAGAGCCATATGCATTCATTTTCCTTACGAACCCTACACCCTCTCTCCTAGGGTTTCGGTTCAGAATCTGCTTTTTCAGGACATCACATAGTATCTGATGCCCTTTAAGACTTTTGTACATCCCTGTTTCAAGCAATGTCTTCAACCTAGCATTCTCATCAGCAATAGCAATGGTATCCTCAGCAGAGGGGTTAGTTACCGCATCAACAGTTGAAGATATTGCAACAGCAGTAGTAGTAGAACATTCAGCAACAGAAGTAGCATTATCACGTTCAATGCATTTAAGACATGGTGGTTCAAATCCTTCCTGAGCGGGACTGATCTGTTTGGCACGAAGTGACTCGTTTTCCGTTTGAAGATCTTCATGGGCCGCTCTCAATTTCTCAAGATCTTGCTTCCTTTGAAGATAATCATAGGAAAGCTTTTCATGAGTTGTTGAGAGAGTTTCATGACGACTTTCAAGTTCCTGATACTTAACGTGAAGATTTTTTATGTCTTCAATTAAGGATTCAGATCGAGTCATTTCAGCACCTAACAGATCATCGCTTCTGTCTAACAGTTTTTGAATGTGTTCCATAGCTTTCTGTTGTTCAGTTGCAATTTTAGCAAGTGTTTTGTAGCTAGATTTTGAACCACAATCAGAGTCATCGTCACTAGATGTTTGATAGTGAGTAGTGCGTGTGTTTACCTTGGCACCGCGTGCCATGAAGCAGTAGGTAGAAGCGGAGTAGTCCTTGTCATTTGCATCGGTGTCGGTGATAAAATCATTGTCTTCAGTGTTGAAGATGGACTTGGCAACGTATGTTGTAGCTAGACTTGCGACACCTGAGTCAGATTCCTCCTCAGACTCGACCTCCGCCTCTTCAGACGCAGACTCCTCCTCTGAATCCATTTCCTTGCCAACAAACGCACGTGCCTTGCCAGATGAGCTCTTCTTGTGTGATGAAGACTTTGAGGAAGACTTGGAAGAAGACTTTGGGTATTTCTTCTTCTTCTTCTTGTCGTCAGAGTCATATTCCTTGCTCTTCTTCTTCTTTTTGTTCTCATTGTCCCACTGTGGACACTTAGAGATGAAGTGGCCAAGTTTCTTGCACTTGTGACATGTTTTCTTCTTGTAGTCATGAGCAGGAGCTTCATCATTCCTTGAACTTGATCGGGAAGACTTTCTGAAGCCTTTCTTCTTGGTGAATTTTTGGAACTTCTTGACAAGCATAGCAAGTTCCCTTCCAATGTCTTTAGGGTCATCAGAACTGCTGTCAGATTCTTCTTCAGATGAGGAGACAGCTTTTGCCTTCAAGGCACGAGTTCGCCCATAGTTTGGACTGTAGATCTCTCTTTTATCCGAAAGCTGAAACTCATGTGTGTTGAGCCTCTCAAGTATGTCAGACGGTTCGAGTGTCTTGAAATCAGGACGTTCTTGAATCATCAGGGCAAGGATGTCAAACGAACTATCAAGTGATCTCAGCAGCGTCTTGACGATTTCGTGTTTGGTAATCTCAGTGGCGCCGAGGGCTTGAAGCTCATTTGTGATGTCAGTGAGTCGGTTAAATGTGTGCTAGACATTCTCATTGTCATTTCGATTGAAGCGGTTGAAGAGGTTGCGAAGAACACTGATTCTCTCATCTCTCTGGGTTGAGATGCCTTCATTGACCTTGGAGAGCCAGTCCCAGACCAGCTTGGATGTCTTCAAAGCACTCACACGGCCATACTGTCCTTTGGTCAGATGACCACAGATGATATTCTTGGCAGTAGAGTCCAGTTGAACGAATTTCTTGACATCAACACCAGTGACACCTTCTCCAGCCTTGGGAACGCCGTTCTCGACGACATACCATAGGTCAACGTCAATGGCTTCAAGATGCATACGCATCTTATTCTTCCAGTAGGGATATTCAGTTCCATCGAAGACGGGGCATGCAGCGGAGACTTTAATTATCCCTGCAGTCGACATAGCTAAAACTCCAGGTGGTTAAACCGAATCACACAAAACAAGGGAGCACCTCGCTCTGATACCAATTGAAAGTGCGTTATATCGACTAGAGGGGGGGGGGGTGAATAGGCGATTTTTATGAAAGTCTTCAGAACATGGGAGTTTTGAAGACAAACGATAAAATTAAACCTATTACCATGCAGCGGAAGATAGACTACACTAGGCAAACCATAGTCAAGTATTCAATGAAGTGAAAGCACAAAGACTAATAGCAGCTAGGTAGTAAGGATCAGGTAGGAAGATATTGTGAAGCCAAACATAACACAAAGTCACTCAGTGAAGACAAATGATAGAGCAAACATACAATGACTTCACAAGGAGTAACAGTAAGTAAAGTGAAGTGAAGATGAAACCAGTGACTTGTTGAAGACAATGATTTGCTTGGACCAGTTCCAGTTGCTGTGACAAATGTACGTCTGGTTGGAACGGCTAGGTATTTAAACCTTAGGACACACAGTCCCGGACACCCAGTCCTGAACACGCAGCTCAGGACACCCAGTCCTCACCGTATTCTCCTTGAGCTAAGGTCACATAGACCTCGCCCAATCACTCTTGTAAGTCTTCAAGGTAGACTCCCAAATCTTCACAGACTTCGTTCACCGGCAATCCACAATGTCTCTCGGATGCTCAGAACGCGACGCCTAACCGGCTGGAGGATGCACAGTCCTCAAGTGTAATAAGTCTTCAGGTCACACAGACAAGAAGACTTAAGTGATGCCCAATTCTCTCTGGCTCTGGGTGGTTAGGGCTTTATCCTCGCAAGGAATTCTCTCTCAAAGGCTTCGAGGTGGGTTGCTCTCAAACAACAAAAGCCGTACTCTCAATCTGAGCAGCCAACCGTTTATGGTTGTAGGGGGTGGGCTATTTATAGCCACTTGGCAATCCGACCTGATTTGTCCGAAATGACTCTAGGTCACTAAGGAACTGACACGTGTTCCAACGGTCAGATTTCAAACTCACATGGCAACTTTACTTGGGCTACAAGCAAAGCTGACTTGTCCGACTCTGGACAAGATTCGCTCTTATTGTCTTCACTCGAAGACATAGGTTTTTGGTTTAGGCATCACTTCAGTCATTCTGACTGGTTCTCTTAGACCCCACTTAACAGTACGGTGGTTCCTATGACTCTACACAAAAGAAAAAGAACTACGAAAGATCTAAGTCTTCGAGCTCCATAGGCTTCATATCGTGTCTTCTCTTGTCATAGTCTTCAATGTGAATATCTTCATATACCACCTTTGACTTCAATGTCTTCATACATTTTTAGGGGTCATCTCTGGTAGTAAAACCGAATCAATGAGGGACTTCTACCTGTGTTATCCTGCAATTCTTACAAACACATTAGTCCCTCAACTAGGTTTGTCGTCAATACTCCAAAACCAACTAGGGGTGGCACTAGATGCACTTACATTCCCATGAGGTGCAGGCGAGGCAGCAGGGTCATCGTTGAGGTCCGGTGGTGTAGAAGAACTTGGTGCAGTGTCGACACGCGCTGAAGTTGGAGGAGGTGAAGTTGCATCATCTTGGTCATCGATGACTCTGGCATTCACTGTCGCAGCCGAGGACGAGTAGTCAGAGTCTTCAAGTGAGGGAGTCCGACGCAAGTGAGCATTCCTTGGAGGAGTTGAGTCAAACTTGAATCTTTCGGTGAAGCCATCGTCCTGCAGATCAGCTTCAGCACTAAGCAATGTCAAACTCTTCCAAGACCTCCGACAGGTTTCATGAGTAACAAAGGCATTCTTGGTGGCAAGATTGCGAATGCGATTGACATCCACCAAGAGGCTTTGCATCTGATGCTTAAGCCAGTCGTGATGTTTGTCCTGTTTCTGGTGTAGCGCGACGAGAAGCTCTCGGTCATTTAGGACACGAGATCGCCTTCGAGGCCTTTGCGCAATGGTGCTACCAGTGGCGTCAGTTTGAGCGCGAGGGGCACGTGTGTTGCCAGCAAGAGGATAAACACGAGAAACTGCTGGAACTCCTTCAATAGGCTGGGTGAAGCTTTGGTGATCAACATTGTGAAGATAAATGGGATCCTTAGCCGGCTCTGGGTAAATAGCTTCAACTAACAGATCAACCTCTGGCAGGAATATAAGATGATTGCGCGCAGACGGCTGATAGTTGAAGGCGGAGTGACGCTTGATAAGACGCATGACCCATGGAGTGTAGAATTTCAACCCAAAAATGTCGGAGCCAGATGCAGCCAACTGCCTGATGAAGAAGTCTTGAGCATTGAAGCTGATGCCATTGAAGATATAGAAAACCAAAGTCTTCATTGCTCCTTCAAGCTTCGCTGCAGATGAGTGTCCTGTGACAGGCCATAGATTCTTCCTGATGATATGGTAAATGGTGCGAGGCAGGTACTCTAGGTCTTCAACAAAGAACTCAGATGGGTATTCAGCGTCATGAGGCAGAGGCTTCATCATGCTCAACATTTGACTCATGTTGGGTTCTGGCTTCTGAAAAATGCTTTCTAAGGCATTCTGATGTTGTTGACAACCTGGTTCATAGTATTCACCAGGAGTGGGCAGGCCTGTGAGCTCAATGATATCAAGAGCTTTGGCTTCATGATGGACATTGCCTATCATCCACTCAAGGACCCAAGTCTTCGGATCCCTGTTGTAACCTCGAATGTGAAGAGTTGCATAGAACTATAGCAGAAGCTCTTCATTCCAGTGTTCCTTGTCGGTGACAAACTGCAGCAGTCCAGCATCTCTGAAGCAACCCAACGCTTCTTCAAGATAGGGCGGGCCAGCTATAGCTTCAGAGTCGAGGCACATATGTTGAAATATGCGCCCTTGATTGTATAGGACACAGGAACAGTAGCTGCGCTGCTGATAACTCCAGAACCGATCTGATGAAATGCGAGGTCTGGTATAAGGGTTCTTGGCGCTGTTGAAGAAGGTGTTATGTGCCACGAAGCCATTCACATTGAAGACCCCAGGTGAAGTTGCAGTGCCTGGGAATCATGGAAGTCTTGGCTTGGGCTTTTGGACTTGAGGTCTGTGGTCGACATGATACTCAAATTGTGGACCCGCAACAGGTGGAGGAACCAGAACGGGCCAGCGGACCATAACAGGCTGACCATGATCAAATGCCAGCTCAATGGTATGAGGTCTTGGAGGGGGAACATGAGCATTGGAATTGTCGTCATGGGCTTCATGGGCCACATTGACTTCAGGTGCTTGCACTTCAGGTGCTTCAGCAGTGGCTTCGGGCGCTACAGTGGCTTCAGGCGCTTGTACTTCAGGTGCTTCAGAAGTGGCTTCAGGCGCAGGATTAGCTTCAGCCATGACAACGTCATTGGCTTCAGTGGTGATGTTGGTGGCTGCCTCAAGATTGTTAACCTCCACTTCAGGAGCTGTAGGGTCGGACACGTTCTCCTCGAGAACAACATCTTGGTGGGACGGGGGTGTAGCAACTCTGTCTGCTTCAACTCTTGGTTCTTCTTCTTCATCGGCTGATGCAGCCGGAATATCTTCAGCCATTTTGGTTTTAGACTCAGATACATGCATAGTGGGAGGGACTTGGGGCCTTAGTCCTTTGCGAAGCCTGCGTAATGCCGGCGACACTTGCGGAGATGGAGTGTGCTGGGCCTCAAAGTCATCGTCATCTTTCACTGGTGAGGTAGCTTGCGGTTGGGGAGAACTGGGGGTGTCTTATCGTTGTGGGTGATCAGCCCACGATGCATCCTGAGCAGTTGGCGTCAGAGGACGACCAATGCTGATGAGTTCGCTATGCGTGAGCATAGGCGATGATACCAATTGGTGCTCGATCTGAGGAAGGACTTCATCATCTTCAACATTGTCGTGAGGACCAATGTCTTCAGCTGCGGTGGGGTCAACAGCTGGATTGTCTTCAGCTTCAGGAGCCTCTAGGGAAGCAGGCTCATGAACTATCACTTGGCGTTCTTGATTTTTAGACGCAGGACGAGCCACTGAGAATGGCTCGGCCTCAAGGGGCTTTGTGGGAGCAGCCCGATCTCTCTTCTTGGTTTTGCGTTTCTTAGTTGGAGGAGCATCATCAGTGGTGCCCTTGGTTTTGCGCTTTCTGGCTTCAGCTTCAGCTGCCCTTGTTTTCTTCAGTTCTGAAACCACTGTGTGGACCTTAGGCTTCGAGCCTGTCATACTGGCTGGGAAGACAATTGGATGTACCTACTGCCTTGGTGCTTCGGGTTCTGCCACAGCTGGCTTCTTCTTTTTCTTGGCCGCCATTCTAGGGTCGATGCCTGGTTGTCCCAAGGCCTTGCGCTTTTCAGCTTCATTGTATCCTTGGACACATTTAGCAGCAAGATCCTTCATGTGCTCACGAGAACCTTTGGCTTCTTCGCGCTTGGTTCGGAATGCTTCCTTATGCTCATGCATCATGGTCTGGAAGTTCTGAATGTCTTCAACATTGAGCTTGGCCATATGCTTCTTGAACTGAGCCTTTTCATAATCTATCTTATGCTTTAGCTCAACAATCTTCTGAGCTAGAGCCAGCTCAGCAGCAATGGCTCCGTGGAAGGCGACGCTGAGGCCAATGGGAAGCTGAAGATCATCAAAGCTAACATTCGGGCTGTCAAACCACTCATCAAGGAATGTGTTGATGATTTCAACATCAAAGAGAGGAAGGTCATTGAATATTTCTGCCTCTTGATTGCTCTTGATCAACTGCTCGAGAGCGTCATCGCCAAGATCGTCGTCGCTGGACAGATCAATGGCGTCATTTTCATTTCGCAGAACTGCAGCAGGCGTCAGTTCTTGGCTGGTGGGCTGCATGGGCATCTTCACTCTGGAGGGCTTGGAGATGCGTGACAGATCTTCAGACTGCACACTGTGTTCAGGAGGTGCAGTGGCCAGAGGCTTCGCCCATGAGACTCTTGGTGCAGGGGCAGGCTTTGAAGCTTTAGGCTTCTTCAGCTTCTTTGGCTTCGGTGGCGCATGTGCTTCATCAGATTCAGCATCATCTGCAGGTTGATCCACGACTGCCCCTTGAACTATAAAACGAGTGATGAGACCTTCCAGGTTGTAGAAGGGCCCAACAAGATTGGGTTCAGCTTCGCGTGAGCCATCAGCACAAGGAGCAGAGGGACCTGGGTTGAAGTCTAAGGCCCGTGACTTCTTGTTTTGTTTGGCTGAGTTCCTGGCAAACTGAAGGTTGCGCTTGAACAGATTTTCGTCACGACACCATAGCAGTTACGATGGGTCTGCATCTGCAGGCTGAGGTCCACGGACCATACAGGGATAAAAGCCCTATTCAATGGCTTCAGCTCTGGACCTGGGTTGAAAATTTTTATATAGGATGTCTCCCCGCGGTCGCTTGATGGAATTCTTCTCAGTATACTCCTGGGTCACGGACCTGTACTTGAACCACTGTTCTGCCCAATATCTTCGAATCCATTGGATTCGAGTTTTCCGATGATTGTAGTCCTCCTCCGGATCTGTCTTGTACAGCTCATAGAGGTCTGGAGGCAAATCTCTTGAGGTGTTGCCACGACACTGCCTGCCACCCTTTCTTGCAGATTTTTCTGGTGCCATGAAGTTTAGACTGAAAGGCTTCAAAACTATCAAAGTCTTTCATCTACTGGTCAGACAAGAGCTGGCTTCAGGGGAATCTATATGATGCTGTAAGAATTTTGCAAATGAATGCAGACTATGAGAACCAAGGGATTCTCCCACAGACATGTACCTGTGACAGCATTAAGGTGCGAGGGAAGGGGAAGAGGTCATATGCATTCTCAGAAGATTTTGAAGATAAATCAGTTTAGAAGACATTGACCTCATAGTGCGAAGACATTCACTCATAGATAGAGAGTTGGTTCCAGATTTGTACGAATCCACGAATAAGTACAAGTGAGGAATCTAACTACTTTGTGAAGCATAAGTGAACATACTAGGCATAATATGAGATGCAGTATGAAATAGATCCAACTTGTGTGAATAGAAACTGCTTGTGGTAGAAAAGGATGAATCTATCGGATCAAAGGGACCGTAAAAAGGAGGTTTTATTTACCACATGAGGAACTGCTAGACGGAGTGGGAGAGGAGGCCGAGCAATTCGAATCTTCTGTGCCCTAACTTGGCGATGGAGGACACCTACGGTGACGGCGGAGAAGACGATGTCCGCGGTCGGCATGAAGACGGCGTCGGTGAGGTCTCGGCAGCGAAGCGCTTCGTCGCCGGCGTCGTCGAGGGCTAGCGGTGGCGCTAGGGTTTGTGCGAGAGTGGAAGAAAGGATAATGACTGGGGTGAGGCGTGTATATATAGGGACAGGGACGGCACAGTGTTATTACACAGGTGCCCCTGGCGGTTCACATCTAAAGGACACGTGGCTATCATGCAACACATCGGAGGTTGTTCCACGTTCCCACCCACGCCTGGATTGTCGGGTGGTCGTTCCCACTTCTCCGGGTTTCAGGTGAAAGGATTTAGCATTGAAAGTGGATTAATGTTTGTCTCTGTATCTTCTGCTGACAAGGATGCAAAGAAGACATTTTGACAGTGTCAATAGAATGCATATGATTTGGATAGATAGACTTAGGAAAGAAGCATAGAGGGGTTAGGGTCCGATCACATTCACTTAGTTCAAAAGATTCAGCAAGAAGCCATAGCTATAAGTGAATGCTGTAGAGGACAGAAACCAAATCAGTATGTTGAAGATAAACATGAGGACATGTTAACATTGAAGACAAACAGAAAGCGAAGACTTTGCAAATGTAACGCCATGTGAGAAACACTTCTTAGGGAAGAATTTTGTGGTGGCGTTACCCACCGTATAGGAAGTATTAGACCCAGACACTGTGCACAACTTTCATGGTGCTCTGAAGTCAAATTCCACGTTTATGTATTCACACTCAGAATGCAAGTCTTCATTGATTGAAAACATACGTTACTTTGTGTGTTGCACATCTAAGTCATCAACATGCACAAGTGTTAGGAAGTGTGCCTGATCACAGGACATTTGAGGATTCCAAGATATTTAGCTCACACCGTAACTTGCAAAACCTCTTCTCATCCAAGGGCTTTGTGAAGATATCTGCCAATTGCTCTTCAGTGTTGACGCGTATGATATCAATATCTTCCTTCATAACATGATCTCTGAGAAAGTGATGACGAATTTCAATGTGCTTTGTCTTTGAGTGCTGAACTGGGTTGTTGGCAATTTTGATGGCGCTCTCGTTGTCGCAGTAGAGTGGCACTTGCTTCAGATGAATGCCATAGTCTTTGAGTGTTTGCTTCATCCATAGAAGCTGAGCGCAGCAAGATCCAGCAGCAATGTATTCAGATTCAGCAGTGGAGAGAGATACACAGTTCTGCTTCTTTGAAGACCAACATACAAGTGATCGTCCCAGAAAATGACACGTGCCTGATGTAGACTTGTGATCGACCTTATCACCAGCATAATCAGCATACGAGAATCCAACTAGATCAAACTCTGAGCCCTTTGGATACCATAATCCTAGTGTTGGGGTGTGAGCCAAATATCTAAGAATTCGCTTCACAGCTAAGTGATGCGATTCCTTTGGTGCCGCTTGGAACCGGGCACACATGCAAACACTAAGCATGATATCTCGCCTAGATGCACATAAATAAAGCAAAGAACCAATCATGGAGCGGTATATCTTTTAATCAAACTCTTTACCATTGTCGTTGGGACCCAGATGGTGTTTGGCTGGCATTGGCGTCGTGTACCCTTTGCAGTCTTGCATTCCAAATTTCTTCACGCAATCTTTGATGTATTTCTCTTGAGATATGAAGATGCCGTTGCGTTGCTGACGTATTTGAAGGCCGAAGAAGAACTTCAGCTCACCCATCATGGACATCTGATATTGCTCTTGCATCATATATCCAAACTCTTCACTGTATTTCTGGTTAGTGCAGCCGAAGATAATGTCATCCACATATATTTGGCACACAAACAATTCACCATCATATGTCTTTGTGAAGAGAGTGGGATCCAGGGAACCAGGTTTGAAGCCTTTGCTCATATATTTGGCCGAAGAAGTCTTTGAGTGTGTCATACCAGGCCCGAGGGGCTTGTTTGAGGCCATACAGTGCCTTGTTGAGCTTGTATACCATGTCAGGATGTTTTGGATTTTCAAAGCCAGGCGGTTGTGCAACATACACTTCTTCTTCAATCTTGCCATTGAGAAAGGCACTCTTCACATCCATTTGATATAGAAGTATGTTATGATGATTTGCATAGGCCAGCAGTATGCGTATGGCTTCATGTCTAGCCACAGGAGCAAATGTTTCATCGAAGTCAATGCCTTCCACTTGAGTATATCCTTGAGCAACGAGACGAGCTTTGTTTCTGACAACTTGACCATGCTCATCTTGCTTGTTGCGGTATATCCATTTGGTGCCTATTATATTGTGCTTCCGTGGATCAGGACGCTTAACCAGTTCCCATACATTATTCAGCTCAAACTGTTGAAGCTCTTCTTGCATAGCTTGAATCCATTCAGGTTCCATGAAGGCTTCATCAACTTTCTTGGGTTCAGATATTGAGACGAATGTGAAGTGCCCAGAGAAATTTGCTAGCTGTGTTGCCCTTGAACGAGTGAGTGGACCTGGTGCATTGATGTTATCAATTATTCTCTCAATCTATACTTCATTTGCAACACGAGGATGAACATGACGAAGATTTTGCTCTTACTGATCATTGTCATCGTTAGAAGGATTGTCTTCAGGCTGAGCATTGTCTTCAGGTTGATCAGGTGCAGAGATGATGAGTTCCTCTTCAGGCTGAGTTTCAGACGGTATGATTTCTCCAGTTCCCATGAGTTTGATGGTTTCACTGGATGGTGCTTCATCTAGCACATCTGGCAGGTGCTCTCTTTGCGAGCCGTTAGTCTCATCGAACCGCACATCCATAGTTTCACCACTTTATAGTGAAAGAGGTTGAAGACTCTGTAGGAGTGCGAATCCTTTCCATATCCAAGCATAAAACCTTCATGTGATTTCGGTGCAAATCTTGAAGTGTGATGTGGATCCTTGATCCAGCACCTGGCACCAAATACTCTGAAGTAACTGACATTTGGCTTCTTGCCAGTAAGGAGCTCATAGGATGTCTTGTTCATAAGCTTGTGAAGATAAACACGGTTGATGATATGGCATGCAGTATCAATGGCTTCAGGCCAGAACTTCCTCGGATTCTTGTATTCATCGAGCATCGTTCGGGCCATCTCAATAAGTGTTCTGTTCTTGCGTTCCACGACGCCATTCTTCTGCGGCGTGTACGGAGCTGAGAATTCATGAGTGATGCCCAAAGTATCAAGATAAGTGTCTAGGCCAGTGTTCTTGAATTCAGTGCCATTGTCACTTCTGATGTGCTTGATCTTGACGCCATAGTTGTTCATGGCTCGATTGGCGAAGCGTCTGAAGACATCCTGCACTTCAGTCTTGTAGAGGATTATATGCACCCAGGTATATCTTGAATAATCATCAACAATGACAAAGCCATAGAGACAAGCAGTAGTAGTAAGAGTTGAGTAGTGAGTGGGACCGAAAAGGTCCATGTGGAGCAGTTCGAAAGGTTGAGTCGTTGTCATGATTGTCTTCGAGGGATGCTTGGCCCTCGTCATCTTTCCTGCTTCACAGGCACCGCATAAGTGATCCTTCTTGAACTTGACGCCCTCGATGCCTATGACATGCTTCTTCTTTGCAAGAGTGTGTAAGTTCCTCATGCCAGCATGCCCTAGCCTCCAATGCCAGAGCCAACATTCAGAAGTTTTTGCCAGAAGACATACGGCAAGCTGTGGTCCTGCTGAGAAATCTACCACGTACAAATCATCTTTCCAATACCCTTCAAAGACTAAAGACTTGTCAAATTCCATTAGAACAAGGGAACGATATTTTCCAAATATCACAATCATGTTTAAATCGCAAAGCATTGAGACAGACATTAAGTTGAAACCAAGGGATTCAACAAGCATCACTTTATCCATGTGTTGATCCCTTGAGATTGCAACTCTACCTAGACCCAATACCTTGCTTTTACCAGTATCAGCAAATGTGATGTGGCTCTTGTCAGATGGACGTAAAGTTGAGTCCATGAGAAGACTTCGCTTGCCAGTCATGTGATTAGTACATCCACTATCAATAATCCATTCTGAAGCAGCTGGTGTCATACCCTTGGCACCACGTGCCATGAAGCAGTAGGTGGGAGCGGAGTAGTCCTTGTCATTTGCATCATCGTCGGTGATGAAGTCATTGTCTTCAGTGTTGAAGATGGACTTGGCAACGTATGTTGTAGCCAGACTTGCAACGCCAGAATCGGACTCCTCCTCAGACTCCACCTCCGCCTCCTCCGAAGCGGACTCCTCCTCTGAATCCATTTCCTTGCCAACGAACGCACGAGCCTTGCTAGATGAGCTCTTCTTGTGTGATGAAGACTTTGAGGAAGACTTGGAAGAAGACTTTGAGTATTTCTTCTTCTTCTTCTTCTTCTTCTTCTTGTCGTCAGAATCATACTCCTTGCTCTTCTTCTTCTTCTTCTTCTTCTTCTTCTTCTTCTTTTTCTTCTTGTTCTCATTGTCCCACTGTGGACACTCAGAGATGTAGTGGCCAAGTTTCTTGCACTTGTGGCATGTTTTCTTCTTATAGTCATGAGCAGAAGCTTCATCATTCCTTGAGCTTGATCGTGAAGACTTTCTGAAGCCTTTCTTCTTGGTGAATTTTTGGAACTTCTTCACAAGCATAGCAAGCTCCTTTCCAATGTCTTCAGGATCATCAGAACTGCAGTCAGATTCTTCTTCAGATGAGGAGACAGCTTTTGCCTTCAAGGCACGAGTTCGCCCATAGTTGGGACCGTAGATGTCTCTTTTCTCAGAAAGCTGAAACTCATGTGTGTTGAGCCTTTCAAGTATGTCAGATGGATCGAGTGTCTTGAAGTCAGGACGTTCTTGAATCATCAGGGCTAGGGTGTCAAACGAGCTGTCAAGTGATCTCAGGAGTGTCTTGATGACTTCATGCTTGGTGATCTCAGTAGCGCCGAGGGCTTGAAGCTCATTTGTGATGTCAGTGAGTCGATCAAACGTGAGCTGGACATTCTCATTGTCGTTTCTCTTGAAGCGGTTGAAGAGGTTGCGAGGGACACTGATTCTTTGATCTCTCTGGGTTGAGACGCCTTCGTTGACCTTGGAAAGCCAGTCCCAGACTAGCTTAGATGTTTCCAGAGCACTCACACGGCCATACTGCCCTTTGGTCAGATGACCACAGATGATGTTCTTGGCAGTGGAGTCTAGTTGAATGAACTTCTTGACATCAGCAGCGGTGACACCTTCACCAGCCTTGGGGACGCCATTCTTGACGACATACCCGAGGTCGACATCAATGGCTTCAAGATGCATGCGCATCTTATTCTTCCAGTAGGGATATTCAGTTCCATAGAAGACTGGGCACGCAACGGAGACTTTGATTATCCCTGCAGTCGACATAGCTAAAACTCCAGGTGGTTAAACCGAATCACACAGAACAAGGGAGTACCTTTCTCTGATACCAATTGAAAGTGCTAGTGATCGACTAGAGGGGGGGTGAATAGGCGATTTTTATGAAAGTCTTCAAAACATGGAAGTTTCGAAGACAAATGATAGAGATAAACCTATTACCATGCAGCGGAAGGTAGACTACACTAAGCAAGCCATAGTCGAGTATTCAATGAAGTGAAAGCACAACGACTAATAGCAGATAGGCAGTATAGATCAGGTAGGAAGATAGTATGAAGCCAATCAGAACAAGCAGTCACTCAGTGAAGACAAAGGATAATGCAAACAAGCAATGACTTCACAAGGACCAACTGTAAATAAAGAGATGGGAAGGATAGAACCAGTGACTCGTTGAATACAATGATTTGTTGGACCACTTCCAGTTGTTGTGACAACTGTACGTCTGGTTAGGGAGGCTGAGATTCAACTCAGAAGACCGTGTCATCACCTTATTCCCTTTGAGCTAAGGACACCCAGTCCTCGCCCAATCACTCTGGTAAGTCTTCCAGGTAGACTTCCAAACCTTCACAGACTTCGTTCATCGGCAATCCACAATGACTCTTGGATGCTCAGAACGTGACGCCTAACCGGCTGGAGGATTCACAGTCCTCAAGTGTAATAAGTCTTCAGATCACACAGATAGGAAGACTTCAGTGATACCTAACACTCTTTGGCTCTGGGTGTTTAGGGCTTTGTCCTCGCAAGGAATTCTCTCTCAAAGGCTTCGAGGTGGGTTGCTCTCAAACGACAAAAGCCGTACACTAACTCTGAGCAGCCAACCGTTTATGGTTGTAGGGGGTGGGCTATTTATAGCCACTAGGCAACCCGACCTGATTTGTCCGAAATGACCCTGGGTCACTAAGGAGCTGACACGTGTTCCAATGGTCAGATTTCAAACACACACGGCAACTTTACTTGGGCTACAAGGAAAGCTGACTTATCCAACTCTAAATAAGATTTGCTCTCATAGTCTTCACTCGAAGATATAGGATTTTGGTTAAGCATCACTTCAGTCATTCTGACTGGTTCTCTTGGACCCCACTTAACAGTACGGTGGTTCCTATGACTCAACAAAGAAGAAAAAGAACGACGAAACAACTAAGTCTTCGCGCTCCATTGTCTTCACGCGATGTCTTCTCTTGTCATAGTCTTCAATGTGAATGTCTTCACATACCACTTTTGACTTCAATGTCTTCATACATTTTTAGGGGTCATCTCTGGTAGGAAAACCGAATCAATGAGGGACTTCTACCTATGTTATCCTGCAATTCTCACAAACACATTAGTCCCTCAACCAGGTTTGTCGTCAATACTCCAAAACCAACTAGGGGTGGCACTAGATGCACTTACAGCACCAATCGTTCTAAGGAAAGGTCTACCAAGAATAATAGGACATGAAGGATTGCAATCTATGTCAAGAACAATAAAATCTACGGGCACATAGTTCCTATTTGCAACAATAAGAACATCATTAATTCTTCCCATAGTTTTCTTAATAGTGGAATCTGCAAGGTTCAAGTTTAAAGAACAATCATCAAATTCACGGAATCCTAGCAAATCACATAAAGTTTTCGGAATCGTGGAAACACTAGCACCCAAATCACACAAAGCATAGCATTCATGATCTTTAATTTTAATTTTAATAGTAGGTTCCCACTCATCATAAAGTTTTCTAGGGATAGAAACTTCCAACTCAAGTTTTTCGTCATAATATTGCATCAAAGCATCAACGATATGTTTAATAAAAGCTTTATTTTGACTATAAGCATGAGGAGAATTTAGCACAGATTGCAACAAGGAAATACAATCTAGCAAAGAGCAATTATCATAATTAAATTCCTTGAAATCCAAGATAGTGGGTTCATTGCTATTTAAAGTTTGACCTCTTCAATCCCACTTTTATCAATTTTTGCATCAAGATCTAAAAACTCCGAATTTTTGGAACGCCTTCTACGTAAAGGTGGCTCATCTTCAGTCCCATCATTATCAAGATTCATATTGCAAAACAAAGATTTAATAACTAGAAGAACACACTTTCACAAAGCAATCTTTCTTAGCACGCATCCTAGAGGTTCTTTCTTTGCACTCATGAATGGAAATTCTCATGGCTTTGAGAGACTCATTGATATCATGCTTAGGTGGAATAGATCTAAGTTTCAAAGAATCAACATCAAGAGAAATTCTATCAATGTTCCTAGCCAATTCATCAACCTTAAGCAATTTTTCTTCAAGCAAAGCATTGAAATTCTTTTGCGAATTCATAAACTCCTTAACACTAGTCTCAAATTCAGAGGGCATCTTATTAAAATTTCCATAAGAACTGTTGTAGGAATTACCATAATTATTAGAGGAATTACTAGGAAACGGCCTAGAATTGAAATTACCTCTATACGTGTTATTACCAAAATTGTTCCTACCAACAAAATTCACATCCATAGATTCATTATGATTCTCAATCAAGGTAGACAAAGTCACATCATTAGGATCAGAGGAAACACTCTTATTAGCAAACGATTTCATAAGTTCATCCATCTTTCCACTCAAAACATTATTTTCTTCTATCCCATGCACTTTTTTATTAGTAGATCTTTCAGTGTGCCATTGAGAATGATTAACCATAATATTATCTAGGAGTTTAGTAGCTTATCCTAAAGTGATTTCCATAAAAGTGCCTCCCATGGCCGAATCTAAAAGATCTCTAGAAGCAAAATTCAATCTGGCATAAAAATTTGTATAATCATCCAAAGATTCAAACCATGTGTAGGGCAATTACGTATCATTAATTTCATCCTCTCCCAAGCTTGTGCAACATGTTCATGATCAAGTTGCTTAAAATTCATAATATCGTTTCTAAGAGAGATGATTTTAGCGGGAGGAAAATACTTAGAGATAAAAGCATCTTTGCACTTATTCCATGATCAGTACTATTTTTAGGCAAAGACGAAAACCAAGCTTTAGCACGATCTCTAAGGGAAAAAGGAAATAGCTTCAATTTAACAATATCATTGTCCACATTTTTCTTCTTTTGCATATCACACAAATCAACAAAGCTATTTAGATGGGTAGTGGCATCTTCGCTAGGAAGGCCGGCGAATTGATCTTTCATGACAAGATTCAACAAAGCAGCATTAATTTCACAAGATTCAGCATCGGTAAGAGGAGTAATCGGAGTGCTAAGAAAATCATTGTTGTTGGTATTGGCAAAGTCACACAATTTAGTATTGTCTTGAGCCATCGTGACAAGCAAGCAATCCAACACACGATCAAACAAGAAGCAAGCAAAAAAGAGGCGAACGGAAAAGAGAGGGCGAATAAAACAGCAAGGGTGAAGTGGGGAGAGGAAAACGAGAGGCAAATGACAAATAATGTAATGCGAGTGATAACAGTTTGTGATGGGTACTTGGTATGTCTTGACTTGTGCGTAGACTCCCCAGCAACGGCGCCAGAAATGGCTCGTTGTCGGGAGTCAAATCTTGACTTGACTTGGCGCGAATCTCCCCGGTAACGATGCAAGAAATCCTTCTTGCTACCTCTTCAGCACTGCGTTGGTTTTCCCTTGAAGAGGAAAGGGTGATGCAGTAAAGTAGCGTAAGTATTCCCCTTGGTTTTTGAGAAGCAAGGTATCAATCCAGTAGGAGATCACACTCGAGTCCCACACACCTACACAAACAAATAAGAACCTCGCAACCAGCGCGATAAAGGGGTTGTCAATCCCTTCACGGTCACTTACGAGAGTGAGATCTGATAGATATGATAAGATAATATTTTTGGTATTTTTATGATAAAGAGAAATAAAGATGCAAAGTAAAATACACGACAATAGAAATAGCTAAGTGTTGGAAGATTAATATGATGGAAGATAGACCCGGGGGCCATAGGTTTCACTAGTGGCTTCTCTCAAGAGCATAAGTATTACGGTGGGTAAACGAATTACTATCGAGCAATTGATAGAATTGAGCATAGTTATGAGAATATCTAGGTATGATCATGTATATAGGAATCACGTCCGTGACAAGTAGACCGAAACTATTCTGCATCTACTACTATTACTCCACACATCAACCGCTATCCAACATGCATCTAGAGTATTAAGTTCATAAGAACAGAGTAATGCTTTAAGCAAGATGACATGATGTAGAGGGATAAACTCATGCAATATGATATAAACCCCATCTTTTTATCCTCGATGGCAACAATACAATACGTGTCATTTCCCCTACTGTCACTGGGATCGAGCACCGCAAGACTGAACCCAAAGCTAAGCACTTCTCCCATTGCAAGAAAGATCAATCTAGTAGGCCAAACCAAACTAATAATTCGAAGAGACTTGCAAAGATAAACCAATCATACATAAAAGAATTCAGAGAAGAATCAAATATTGTTCATAGATAAACTTGATCATAAACCCACAATTCATCGGATCTCGACAAACACATCGCAAAATAAGATTACATCGAATAGATCTCCAAGAAGATCGAGGAGAACTTTGTATTGAGATTCAAAGAGAGAGAAGAAGCCATCTAGCTACTAGTTATGGACCCGAAGGTCTAAAGTAAACTACTCACACATCATCGGAGAGGCCATGGAGTTGATGTAGAGGCCCTCTGTGATCAATGCCCCCTCCGACGGAGCTCCACAAAAGGCCCCAAGATGAGATCTCTCGGGTACAGAAGGTTGCGGCGGTGGAATTATGTTTTTGTGGTGCTCCTGGATGTTTGCGGGGTACGTGGACTTATATAGGAGGAAGAAGTAGGTCGGTGGAGCAACGAGGGGCCCAAGAGGGTGGAGGGCGCGCCCAGGGGGGTAGGCAAGCCCCCCTGCCTCGTGGCCTCCTCGATTGTTTCTTGATGCCCACTCCAAGTCTCCTGGATCACGTTTGTTGAGAAAATCACGTTCCCGAAGGTTTCATTCCGTTTGGACTTTGTTTGATATTCCTTTTCTGCGAAACACTAAAATAGGCAAAAAAACAACAATTTGGGCCGGGCCTCCGGTTAATAGGTTAGTCCCATAAATAATATAAAAGTGTAAAATAAATCCCATTAACATCCAAAACAGATAATATAATAGCATGGAGCAATCAAAAATTATAGATACATTGGAGACGTATCATCTGTGTATAAGGTTTTCCCTAGTAGTGTAGAGGCAATAATAAAGTTGTTATTTATACTTCCTTATATCGTGATAAATGTTTATTATTCAGGCTAGAATTGAATTAACCGGAAACTTGATACATGTGTGAATACATAGACAAAACGAAGTGTCCCTAGTATGCCTCTACTAGACTAGCTCATTAATCAAAGATGGTTAAGTTTCCTGACCATAGACATGTTTTGCCATTTGATGAACGGGATCACATCATTAGGAGAATGATGTGATGGACAAGACCCATATGTTAGCTTAGCATAATGACTGTTAAGTTTTATTGTTATTACTTTCTTCATGACTTATACATACTTCCTCTAACTATGAGATTATGCAATTCCCAAATAGCGGAGGAACACCTTGTGTGCTATCAAACATCACAACATAACTAGGTGATCATAAAGATGCTCTACAGGTGTCTTTGAAGGTGTTTGTTGGGTTGGCATAGATCAAGATTAGGATTTGTCACTCCGAGTATCGGAGAGGTATCTCTGGGCCCTCTCGGTAATGCACATCACTATAAGCCTTGCAAGTAATGTGACTAATGACTTAGTTGCGGGATGATGCATTACGAAACGAGTAAAGAGACTTGCCGATAACGAGATTGAACTAGGTGTGAGGATACTGGCGATCGAATCTCGGGCAAGTAACATACCGATGACAAACGGAATGACGTATGGTGTTATTGCGGTTTGACCGATAAAGATCTTCCTAGAATATGTAGGAACCGATATGAGCATCCAGGTTCCGCTGTTGGTTATTGATCAGAGATATGTCTCGGTCATGTCTACATAGTTCTTGAACCCGTAGGGTCCGCACACTTAATGTTCGATGACGATTTGTATTATGAGTTATGTGTTTTGGTGACCGAAGGTTGTTCGAAGTCTCGGATGAGATCACGGATATGACGAGGAGTCTCGAAATAGTCGAGAGGTAAAGATTGATATATTGGACGATAGTATTTGGACATCAGAATGGTTTCGGGACATTTCGGATATTTATCAGAGTACCAAGGGGTTACCGGAGCCCCCCAGGGAAAGTAATGGGCCTACATGGGCGATAGGGGAGAGGGGAGGTAGCCCACAAGGGGTGGCTGCGCCCCCCACCCATAGGGAGTCCGAATTGGACTAGGAGAGGGGCGTGCCCCCTTTCCTTCTCCTCTTCCCTCTCCCTTCCCTCTCCCTTCCCTCTTTCCCCTCCATGAGAAGGAAAAAAGAGGGGGGCTGAATCCTACTAGGACTGGAGTCCTAGTAGGACTCCCCTCTCCTTGGCGCGCCCCTGGTGGCCGGCCTCCTCCTCTCCTCCTTTATATCCGGGGGCAGGGGCACCCCAAAGTACAACAATTGTTCTCTTAGCCGTGTGCGGTGCCCCCCTCCACAGTTTACTCCTCCGGTCATAGCGTCGTAGTGCTTAGGCGAAGCCCTGCGTGGATCACATCACCATCACCGTCACCACGCTGTCGTGCTGAAGAAACTCTCCCTCGACCCTCTGCTGGATCAAGAGTTTGAGGGACGTCATCGAGCTGAATGTGTGCTGAACTCGGAGGTGCCGTACGTTCGGTACTTGATCGGTTGGATCACGAAGACGTTCAACTACATCAATCGCGTTAACCTAACGCTTCAGCTTTCGGTCTATGAGGGTACATGGACACACTCTCCCCCTTTCGTTTGTATGCTTCTCCTAGATAGATCTTGCGTGATCGTAGGAAGTTTTTTGAAATTGAATGCTATGTTCCCCAACACATACGTCTGTCAGGTGTTGGTAGCCCCAAATATCTTTCCTCAAACCCAACATTCTCAACATGCAATATTGTACGTACATCAACCTGCTGATTGGAAGGGAATGTCAAACAAAATAAAAGTGAGCATCTTCTAGAATTTAACATTGCCCAATAGCAGATGTGTAGTGGTTTAAAATACTTCTAACTTCTATTGCTTGGTCATGGTTTGCTTTGAAGAAAAGTAATATGTCATCTACGAAAAGGAGATCAGATATTGTTGGGAGACATAGTAGAAAAAAAACAAAAAAAATGGTCTATGGTCAAGATCCTAGGATTACTATGAAGATGCATACAAGGTTAGATCAAATCATTACCACCTTCGAGTTGCAGCGGAAAAAGAGTTGGTGTAGATCATTCTTGAATCCGTCGATCTGTCCCACGAATGATCCCTCGAACAAAAGATCGAAAGAACAATCTCTCTTAGTATTGCACGCATACAGGCTTGATGATCCGACAGCGATTCACTGTTCAAAGCTTTGAGTCGCCGAAGAACTAGAGGAGGGAGAAGAGAAACTCACGGGCTTCTCTATCATGAGGAACTAGAGAGGACTAGAGAGGGGGTGCCCAGATCAAAGGGACTTGTGTGTCTCAAGGGGGCGCCCCCTCATGTATATATAGGTATAGGGGAGAGGGGTGGGCGACTTGGGGAGGGTTCCCCTCCTTGGCTCGTCGGCCAAGGAAGGAGGAGTCCCCCCCAACTTCATCCCGACATATCCTATATGACGCCCGTGTGTGTCCGTTGATCGCTGCTTCGCTGAAGCGAAGCGAGAAAACGAGGCACACTGGTCGGCCCACTTCAAGCGAGAACCTGGTTTTGGGAACCTACTAAACCATTTTTTCCTTTTTTGGTTTTGTGTTTTTTTGTGTTTCTATTCTTTCATTTTATCTTTTTTCATTTTTATTTTTATACTTCGTTTTCAAGAAAATGTTTGAAATTCCAAATTTTGTTCATGATTTCAAAAATTGTTCATGGATTTCAAATTTTGTTCACTTTTAGAAAACATTTGTTCACAATTTTAAAATTGTTCAGCGCATATCACAAAATGTTCAATATGTATTTAATATTCGTTTAACGTATATAACAAAATTGCTCAATGTGTAGTTACAAATTGTTCAACGTATATTACAAAAATGTTCAATGTATATTTAAAATTTGTTCATCATATATCATGAAAATGTACACTGTGTAGTTAAAATTGTTCGGCATATTTTTACAAAAAATTCAATGTATTTTTTGAAACTTATTTTTATTTTTTTCTTGAGTACGCAAAGCTTGCGTATCATTGCATTGATAGAAGAAATAGAATGCGTACAGATAGGGGTACAACACATGACACGGACGCAGGCAGGCGTGAACATGGTCCCTGGAGCAGAAAGGAAAGGGATGCTCGACCCAAGAGAGGATACATCACAGCTAAACCTACCAAACCCGAACCAAGAGTGGCAACACTGAACCAACTAGAGCATCAACATCTCGAGAACCAAAACCAGGGACACCACGAGCGAGCAAGATGGCGCCTTCAAGAAGGAGGACAACGTCGAGACGCCGGAGCCATCCGATGCAAAGGAACCGGACCTAGGGTTTCCCCTGAGCTCGAAGAGGGGCGCAGCTGAGGGCCTTAACAGTGCCTCCAAGACGGAAACGACATCCGCAGACGCTGCCGTTGCCAGCATCGGCAAGCCGAGCCAGGATTTCTCCCTGGCCTAAGGCTGAGCAATCCCATAGCCATCTGAAAACGAAGACGAGGAAGCCAAATCCGGTCGGAGTCACCATGTCGGAAGCGGGCTGGCGGGGTTGCAACTGCCTTTGGAGGGTGGCACCGCCTCCGAATCCCTGAGTATTGGATCTAGCAAAAGCGGAGGCTTTGAGGCGTACAAGGTAGGGCGGGCGCGAAGCAAGCCACAAGGGGGTGGGGCGACAGCGATCGGCAATGCCGGCAAGCAAGGACTGGAGGGACGCAGATCCTGGTTACCATGTCCATGGTCATCGGGACATCGCGGAGCCAGGCAAGCTAGAACAAACACAGTTGTTGGGTCACCGAGGCTAGAGCTGCCCGACAGAGGACGTCGGCAGCCATGGACACCGGAAGGGACACAGGTCCAAGGTCGTCGGGGTTGGAGTAGTGCCAGCAAGGACCCGCCTTGAGGGCTTCAAGAACCACCACTAGCACTGTATACTTGTCGCCACCATGAGAGCCGTCGTTGTGCCTCGGGGGAGAGGATGGGCCGCTGGTGGCGAGGGGGCCGCAAGCAGGAAGATGCCGCTTACACCCTTGCGACTGCCTGCAGATCCCGCACCCAATCCAAGGACAGCATCACCAGCAGGGCTGGGCCACGCATGGAGGGGGAGGGAGAACTGCTGGGGACGGTGCCCAGTGGCCGAGGCTAGCACACAGTGGCCATCGCTGGACCGACAGTGCGATAGAGGTCTCCTCTCCTAAAGCCTTCGAAGACTTTGGATTTGTCAGATTCCATGAGTACTATGCAATGATATTTGCCAAGGATGACAACCATATCAAGATTACAAAGCATTGAGACAAACATGAGGTTGAATCCGAGGGACTCGACAAGCATGACTTTGTCCATGTGTCGATCCTTTGAGATTGCAACCCTACCTAGACCCAATATGTTGCTTTTTTCCTTTATCAGCATAGGTGATATGCTTCAGATGTGATGGAGATAGAGCAGAGTCCATGAGCAAGTTCTTGTCACCAGTCATGTGATTTGTACATTGACTATTGAGGAACCATTTAGTAGCTTTGAGAGATTCATCCTGCAGGTGAACTAGTGCATCTTACAAACTCATATACTTCATAGTGAAGAATATAACATCAAATTCATCAGATAGAATTTCATCAAGTAGTGCAATAGATACAACAATAAGGACGTGAGAAATGAGTAATTCATTTCTTCATGATTAGCTTGCGTCCTTTCAAGCATTCTCAGGTCTCCAGCAAATTCTCCAGACGTTCAAGCTTGTCTGGAGACCTCACCCTACATAAGAGATTAGTTCTTCTTGTTCACCACCCACATCTGGAGGGGTAGCAAAGAGTTCATCATTCTGCGAGCTCCATATGAGAAAGGTGGCATTGAAGCCAGTGCACTTCGTTTCACAGAAGAGGGGTCAGAGTATGCATATGAATAAGTAGAGAAATTCTTCGAGGACTTATGAACATAATGATTTGAAGAATAATGCACATATTCATGACTCTTAGATTTTCCCTGTGAAACAGAAGCATTAGCACGAGGATAAGTGTACTTTTGACCATATGAGGAATTTGATTATATGAAGACTTTAACTACTGCAGGATGCTGCTAACGCGACACTATGATCAGAGACCCTTCGACGAAACTGTGTGCGATGCAATAATCGCAAACGGTGATGTAAAAAACCATCAAAAAATATGCAAAACGTTTGCGATGACACATGCATCAAACACAGTTCAGATTTTAGTTGCATGTGCGATGCATGGCATATAGTTCAGTTCAATGAACTGTTTCCATGAGGAACAAGAACAGAAACGGGCAGCTAGATGAAGGTGTGTGCGGTAGAGGGCAAATTGTTCACTCGGATGAACTGTTTGCATTGAGCCAAGATAACAGAAACGACTCAATATAACAAGATGTGTGTGATACGCGGCAAACAGGTCTGTAATCAGAAATGTGTGCGAAGACCGATAATAACACAAATGATTGCTGCTAATAAGACATGTGTGTTGTGTGTTGGGATTGCATACAGAACAACAACACACACACACACACACATAAGGACATGATTGCATAACCAAATTAAACATCCAATTACATAGGTGGCTACTACACACATGACATTTGCACACCCAAAGTAAACTATTACATGCATAATTACATAGGTGGCTACTACACACATGACATTTCCACACACCAAAGTCAACTATATATTACATGCATAATTAAGTAGGATAAACGATCATCTGATCATCGTCTACTTCTTGGGACGCTTGCCGCTACTGCTCTGCTTGTGGCTCGATCCGGCCTCGTTGATCTCGGTAATGAGGCACTTCCTCATGTCAACAATTCGCCAGTGCATCTCGTAGCATGTGTACACGCTCTTGGCCACGAACCTGAGGTGAGGTTCATCCAGTTGCCACATCCAGGCCCCGTGCCAGGATACGAGACGTGTTCTGTTGGCATCTTGCTTCATCTTTTCGTAGTATGGGTCGATGATGGACGAAGCGAGTTCAACCAGGGAGTCCTTCTTCGTGCTGCCCAGACCCTGTAGTGCTCAATGATTTCGACAATGTTCTTGATGACCCACAAGTATATGGGATCAATCGTAGTCCTTTCGATAAGTAAGTGTGTTGAACCCAACGAGGAGCAGAAGGAAATGACAAGTGGTTTTCAACAAGGTATTCTCTACAAGCACTGAAATTATAAGTAACGAGTAGTTTGATAGCAAGACAATTTGTAACGAGCAAGTAACGGTAATGGTAACAAAAGTGCAGCAAGGTAGCCCAATCCTTTTGAGGAAAAGGACATGCCAAAACGGTCTCTTATGATAAGCAAAGCATTCTTGAGGGTACACGGGAATTTCATCTAGTCACTTTCATCATGTTGGTTTGATTTGTGTTCGCTACTTTGATAATTTGATATGTGGGTGGACCGGTGCTTAGGTGATGTTCTTACTTGAACAAACCTCCTACTTATGATTAACCCCCTCACAAGCATCCACAACTACGAGAAAAGTATTAAGAATAAATTTAACCATAGCATTAAACTTTTGGATCCAAATCAGTCCCTTACGGAATAGCGCATAAACTAGGGTTTAAGCTTCTGTCACTCTCGCAACCCATCATCTAATAACTAGTCTACAATGCATTCCCTGAGGCCCAAATACGGTGAAGTGTCATGTAGTCAACGTTCACACGACACCACTAAGGGAATCACAACATATGTACCATCGAAATATCGGACACATATCAAGTTCACATGATTACTTGCAACAAGATTTTTCCCATGACCTCAAGAACAAAAGTAATTACTCACAAATCATAATCATGCTCAAGATCAGAGGGGTATTAAATAGCATAATTGATCTGAACATATAATCTTCTACCAAAGAAACCATATAGTAATCAACTACAAGATGTAATCAACACTACTAGCACCCACAAGTACCAATCTATAGTTCTGGTACAAGGATTGAACACAAGATATGAACTAGGGTTTGAGAGGAGATGGTGCTGTTGAAGATGTTGATGGAGATTGCCTCCCCAAGATGGGAGAGTTGTTGGTGATGATGATGACGATGATTTCCCCTCCGGGAGTGAAGTTCCCCTGGCGGAATCGCTCCGCCGGATGGCAAAAGTGCTCCTGCCCAAGCCTCGAGACGGTGGCACTTCGGCTCGAAATACCTCTCCTTATTTTTTCTAGGTCAAAATGACTTATATATCAGAAGAGGGGCACCAGAGGTGGGCCAAGGAGGGCACAACCCACCAGGGAGCGCCTGGGCCTCCTAGCGCGCCCAGGTGGGTTATGCCCACTTGGTGGCCCCCCTTTATTCATTGGGTTACCTGCCAGCAAGCGCTATTGTTTCACGCCCCTTGCTAGGCATAAAGCAAGGATCTAAGTTTTGTCATCCTTCTTCTTAATTCCCTTAGAGGTGATTTCATCTTGAGGTTTTGTGAAAACAACATAAAACATATTGACCGTAGAAACTTTAGCACTATTAAGTTGCCCATTATCATAACCGCATTGATTTCCGGCAACAATCCAAGAGTAGTGTTGATTAACATTATTAAAAACTTGTTGAATTACATCTAGAATGGGGGCTTCCTTTTTAAGATTCTCATCGAAGATTTTATTATCCCCAAGCAAATATCTTAACGCATAATCACTATTGTAAAGAATTTCATCTATCACGGGCTTTTCATGATTCATACCAAAGAAATCAAAGATTTCCCTAGCTTCCCGTATGATATAGTCAAACTCTTACATAAGAACGAGAGTGGCCAACTTTTTAGCCTTAGGGTTCTTTATAACGAGGAGCTCAAAAAACAATCTTTGCAAAGTAGGATGGGTACGGATAAATTTAATTTCAAGTTTTAGAACTAGTGCTGGAATAGCATCCGCATAAGATCTAGTAGTTCTAAGTATAGGAGCATCATCAAGACTTAGATTTCCCACGCAATTGAAAAATTCTTGGATATGTTCCTTTCCCATAACATTACCTTGCCCCAAGATAAAAGTTTTAGCATCCAGAGTGCCCGTATGTCAGATCCTAGGAGTTAGGCCATCATCTATTGGTGCCATACCAAAATCACTCATGGTTGCAAGCAAAGGATAGATCTGACGAGAAAACGGCGAACGAAAAAGAGGTCGAATAAAACGGAATTTTTTTGTGAAGTGGGGGAGAGGAAAACGGCAAATAATGTAAATTGCAAGGAGATGAGATTTGTGATTAGGAACCTGGTAGATGTAGATGATCCTCCCCGGCAATGACGCCAAATATTCCTTTTGATGCGGCTTGAAGCTACGTCGGTATTTTCCCAAAGAGGAAGGGGTCATGCAGCATAACGACGGTAGGTATTTCCCTCAGTGATGAAACCAAGGTTATCGAACCAGTAGGAGAACCAAGCAACACTACGTAAACAGCACCTGTGCACAAATAACAAATACTCGCAACCCACGTGTAAAAGGGGCTATCAATCCCTTTCGGGTAACAGTGCCACAAATTGGCAAACGGACGTGATAGAGTTGGAAATATTGATAGATCAAACGCCAAATAAAATAAATTGCAGCAAGGTATTTTTGTATTTTTGGGTTTAATAGATCTAAAAATAAAAGGCAAATAAAATAGATCGCAAAGGCAAATAATATGAGAAAGAGACCCGGGGGCCGTAGGTTTCACTAGTGGCTTTTCTCTATAAAAATAGCAAACAGTGGGTAAATGAATTACTGTTGGGCAATTTATAGAACTTCAAATAATCATGATGATATCCAGGCAATGATCATTATATAGGCATCACGTCCAAGATTAGTAGACCGACTCCTGCCTGCATCTACTACTATTACTCCACACATCGACCGCTATCCGGCATGCATCTAGTGTATTAAGTTCATGGAGAAACGGAGTAATGCAATAAGAACGATGACATGATGTGGACAAGATCTATTTATGTAGAAATAGACCCCATCGTTTTATCCTTAGTAGCAATAATACATACGTGTCGGTTCCCCTTCTGTCACTGGGATCAAGCACCGGAAGATCGAACCCACTACAAAGCACCTCTTCCCATTGCAAGATAAATAGATCAAGTTGGCCAAACAAAACCCAAATATCAGAGAAGAAATACAAGGCTATAAGCAATCATGCATATAAGAGATCAAAGAAACTCGAATAACTTTCATGGATAAAAAGAGATAGATCTGATCATAAACTCAAAGTTCATCGGATCCCAACAAACACACCATAAAAGAGTTACGTCATATGGCTCTCCAAGAGATCATTGTATTGAGAATCAAACGAGAGAGAGGAAGCCATCTAGCTACTAACTACGGACCCGAAGGTCTACAAAGAACTACTCACGCATTATCGGAGAGGCACCAATGGAAGTGGTGAACCCCTCCGTGATGGTGTCTAGATTGGATCTGGTGGTTCTGGACTCTGCGGCGGCTGGAATTTATTTTTGTCGACTCCCCTAGGGTTTCTGGAATATTGGGGTATTTATAGAGCAAAGAGGCGGGCCGGGGGGCACCTGTGGTGGGCACATCCCACCAGGGCGCGCCTGGGCCCCCAAGCGCGCCCTGGTGGGTTGTGCTCCCCTCGGAGCACCCCTAGGCGCTTCTCCGGCCCATTAGGTGTCTTCTGGTCCAAAAAAATCAATAAAAAGTTTCGCTGCGTTTGGACTCCATTTGATATTGATTACCTGCGATGTAAAAAACATGCCAAAAACAGCAACTGGCACTTGGCACTATGTCAATAGGTTAGTACCAAAAACTGATCTAAAATGACTAAAAATGATTATAAAACATCCAAGAATGATAATATAACAGTATGGAACAATAAAAATTATAGATACGTTGGAGACGTATCATAGACTTCTCATGAATAGGTAACAATTCATCACAACATCGAAGTATAAAGCATAAACTCTATTGGAAACCAACAAACTACGTTCTCAGTCAACTTTGCAACTACAATTCATCATCTTTTTTGGAAGGGTCACGTATCGGAGCCTTTTTGGCAAGTCCACATACTCAACCATCATATAGTCTTCTATGATTGCTAATACTCACCGCATACACATGAGCAAAATCTTTCAACCGGACACATAGAAAGATAGGGGCTTATAGTTTCGCCTCCCAACGTACTCACCTCAAGGGTGATGTCAACAATAATAACTCATGCCACCCATATCCAACTGGATATATGTGCCTAGATCTTTCCTCACCACATGATGCTTGCCAAAAGAGAAAATAAAAAGGAGTAGAGAGAAATACTTTGACTCTTGCATAAAAGTAAATACATAAAAGTAAAGATAGACCCTTCGCAGAGGGAAGCAGAGGTTGCCATGCGCTTTTTTTTGTATGCTTAATCTCTTAGTGCAAAAGAATGTCACGTTATATTGCCCTTATGATAGCAACCTTTATTATGCAGTCTGTCGCTTTTATTCTTTGCCATCACAAGTTCGTACAACGCTCAATTTTCTATTACACTAAATGATCCAACACTTTTAGAAGCAATTTTTATTGCTTTATTCCACCGATGAGAACTTACTTGAAGGATCTTACTCAATCCATAGGTAGGTATGGTGGACTCTCAAATAAGATGTGGGTTTAAGGGTTTTTGGATGCACAAGTAGTTTCTCTACTTGGTGCGGAATTTTCGGCTAGCAAAGATAGGGGGCAAGTACCACTTGTTAAAGGATCTATGACAATATAACTTCTATGTGAATATGAATAAACATAAATCATTATGTTGTCTTCCTTGTCCAACATCAACAATTTTGGCATATAATAATTCGATGGGGGCTCACAATCATAAAAGATGTCCAAGATAGTGTATTTGCATGTGAATCTTCTCTTCCTTTATTAATTCTTTCATGAATTGCATCATTGACCAATGCTATGTTTGTAAATCTCCAATAGAATTTTCTACTTATATTCTTCCTTATGTGATGTCATTACTTACCATAAGATTAGCATATGATCTTTTTCATTTATTTCCTTTCTTTTTATTGAACAATAAAGTAAATGTAGCACCCAGACCTCAAACAGTCTGATCTCTGTGCTCCGGTGTCATCCCTGGATGAGTAATGTTGACACCACACAGTACTCGGAGGATTTATAGCAGAGTAGCAATCACACACTTATTACATCGAGTGTCTCAAAAGAGAACTTATTACAATAAATATGGCTTAAGGCCATCTAATAACGATAACAACGGAAGGCTTGGAAGATAAGTGAGTCCATCAACTCCAACGGCATCACTGAGTATAGAACCACGACCTAAAAACTCCTTAATCGTCGTCTGAAAAGTCTGCAACATTAACGTTGCAGCCCGAAAACGGGTCAGCACATGGAATATGCTGGCAAGGTAACACATAGAGAGTAATGGAATGAAACAACTATACTATATGCATATTTGGCTGGTGAAAAGCTCTATGGTTACAGTTTTGCGTAAAGCCAATTTTTCCCTACTTCAAAGGAATAAAATTTATTTAACTATCATGGTAGTTGTTAAACATTGAGAATGGTTGACAGCATTCTCAATCCCAATTAAGCATCATCATTAAACATAACCCAACAAAATTAATTTAGAGTAACATGTTGAGATTCACATGATAATCCAGGTACTAGATACTCAAGATGTCCATAACCGGGGACACGGCTAATCATGATTAGTTTATTACACTCTGCAGAGGTTTGCGCACTTTTCCCCACAAGACTTGATCGCCTCCATTTGGTTTCTCGCACCACATGGTGTTTGAGAAGACGGATGACCGAGACATAGTCTTTCAGAAGCGCTAGCACCTTACGATCGGGTAGACCGTACCACCTACATCCCCTACATCTGCTAGTCTACCACTGTAAGAGTTCGCACAACTTAGTCAACTATGCTAGAGCCCATAATAGCTTGTGGCTGCACACGGAAGTTTCTAGTATGAATAGTCTCATGATCCCTTTGAGCCTGGGTGGCGGTCCAAAAGAAAAACAGGCAAGTCCTAGAATACCCAGGTGCCTCAATCCACCCAGATGTGTATTTAAGTTGCCACCTTAGATAAACCATTAATTAACAAACTCACATCTGTCATGGATATCACTCACCCAATCCACGTCTACTAGCATAGCATGGCATAATAAGCAAACGTAGAAGTAACTCCCAAAGGTTTGATAATAAATAGGTAATAGGTACTACCTCATCTACTTCCCATCCCACAATTTAATTAGATCCTAATCATGCAATGTGTGAGGATTGATCTAATGCAATAAAACTGGGTAGTAGGAAAGGTATGATCAAAGTGTTACTTGCCTTGCTGATGATCCGCGAAACCTAGAGATTCAAGGTAACAGGCGGCGCACTTCGGGTATTCTATCGCAGACAAACAAACAAGCATACAGTAAGTACTCATCTAATGCACAGGTAAAACTCAAATAAGAGATCTAACCAGAAGGTTCAACTTAAGAACTCTGGTTGGCAAAAGAATCAAATCGAAAGAAGCAACGAAAGTCAAACGACGAAAGAAAACAACTTCGTTCTAGTAATCTGGATCTACGGAAAATTTTACAGTAGCAAAATCTTGTTTAAGTTGGTTAAACGGATAGAGGGTTTCGAGACGAAACTCTAGGCGCTTGAATCGCCTGATTCCGATAAACGAGCGAAAAGTTATACTAAAACGAAAATCGGATCAGGAATCGCGATCAGAAAAATCGCGGATTTAATCCGAGAAAAAGAAAAACGACGAATGCTCGCTAGAACGAACAAACGGACGAACGCTCGCTATTTAAATAAACCGGAAAAACCGATCTATTAAAAAAACTGAAACTGAAAAAACCCGACGGAAAAACCCGACGAAAACCGATCTAAATTTTTTTTTAAAAAAAAACCGATGGCACGGAAGTCGAGGCGCGGCGAACCTCGGCGGCAGTGGCGTCCGACGGTGGCAGCGGCAGCGGCGGCCGCGCGGGTGGCGGCGGCAGTTTGGGGCTGGGCGGCTAGGGTTTCTCCCCGGGGGGGGGGGGGGGGGGGCTGGGCCGGCTTTTAAAGGCCACCTCGGGCCGGAGTCCTATCCGGACACGGCCCGTAGGTCGGTTCGTTTTTTTAATTATTTCGCTCGAAAGAAAAATAAAAATAAATACTAAACGGACTCCAAAAATTCCGAAATAAAATTTCACGGGCTTCTAAAATCAAGCCGCACAAGGTGAACATTTATTTGGGACCTAAATGCAATTTTGAAAAACGCACATTTTTCCTAAATTCAAATAAAACACCGAAAAACTCCGAAATAAAATCTTATTTGATTTTATTATTAAATCCTCAATATTTCTTTATTTTTGGAAAGTCATTTTATTGCCTCTCTCATATTTTTGTAATAGAAATAATTGATGATAAAATAAATAAAATCAAATGATCCTATTTTCAAAATTTGAGAAAACTCAAATATGAAAATAACAAAATCCCCAACTCTCTCCGTGGGTCATTGAGTTGCGTAGAATTTCTAGGATCAACCAAAATGCAAAAATAAAATATGATATGCATTGATGATCTAATGTATAACATTCCAAATTGAAAATTTGGGATGTTACAAACCTACCCCCCTTAAGATGAATCTCGCCCTCGAGATTCGGGTTGGCTAGAAAATAGGTGATGGTGGTCCTTGAGCAAATCTTCCTCTCGCTCCCAGGTGGCTTCATCCTCTGTGTGGTGGCTCCACTGAACTTTGCAAAACTTGATAACCTTGCTGCGGGTAACTCGGCTGGCAAACTCGAGGATCTTAATTGGCTTCTCCTCGTAGGTCAAATCGTTATCCAACTGAATAGTTTCCAATGGCACTGTGTCTCTCAAGGATATGTCAGCCATCTCCGCGTGACATTTCTTCAACTGGGAAACGTGGAACACATCATGAACTCCTGACAATCCTTCGGGTAATTCCAACTTGTAGGCCACTTCTCCCATACGCTCCAAAACTCGATATGGTCCTACAAATCGTGGTGCTAACTTCCCTTTAACTCCAAAACGCTTTGTTCCCCGAAGTGGAGATACTCGAAGATAAGCTCTATCTCCGACTTCATAAACTGTCTCCTTGCGTTTAGAATCTGCATAACTTTTCTGTCTGGACTGGGCTACCTTGAGCCTATCGCGAATCAACTTCACCTTCTGTTCAGACTCTTTAATCAAGTCCGGTCCAAACAACTGGCGGTCTCCAACTTCATCCCATGATAACGGTGTCCTGCACCTCCTTCCGTACAATGCTTTGAAAGGGGCCATCTTTAAACTGGTTTGGTAACTGTTGTTGTAAGAGAACTCTGCATATGGCAAATTATCGTCCCAACTAGATCCATAATCTAGCGCACAAGCTCTCAGCATATCCTCCAAAATCTGATTGACTCTCTTGGTCTGTCCATCTGTCTGTGGATGAAAAGCTGTACTGAATTCTAGCCTGGTTCCCAAAGTTTTGTGCAACTGTTTCCAGAACTTTGAGGTAAACTGGGTTCCTCTATCTGATACGATACTCCTTGGAACTCCATGCAGACATACGATCCTGGTCATGTATATCTTTGCCAACTTAGCACTGGTGTAAGTGGTTTTTACCGGGATGAAATGAGCTACCTTCGTCAATCGATCAACTAAAACCCAAATCGAGTCATAGCCTGAACGAGTCCTGGGTAATCCCGTGATAAAATCCATGCCTAGCTTATCCCACTTCCATTCGGGTATCGGCAATGGTTGTAACAATCCCGCTAGCTTCTGATGCTCTGCCTTCACTCTCTGACATACATCACAAACTGCTACATACTCTGCAATATCCTTTTTCATTCCGGTCCACCAGAAAATATCCTTCAAATCCAAATACATCTTGGTATTTCCTGGGTGAATCAAATACGGTGAGTCGTGTGCCTCTTGCAAAATCAACTTCCTGATCTCCGGGTCATTGGGTACGTAAACGCGGTCTTCAAACCATAGGGTGTCGTGCTCATCCTCACGAAATCCTTTAGCTTTTCCTTTGCTCAGTTTCTCCTTTATAGCGGCAATATCTTTGTTAGTTTTCTGAGCTTCCCTGATTCTATCCATCAAGGTTTACTGAATCTCCAATGCTGCTACATAGCCTCTCGGAACTATTTCCAAACATAGTTCACGAAGATTTACTGCTAACTCACTTGGTATTTCTCCCTTCATTAACATATTGACATGGCTCTTACGGCTTAATGCGTCAGCTACTACATTAGCCTTTCTGGAGTGATAATGCAATCTCATATCATAATCCTTGATAAGCTCCAACCATCTCCTTTGTCTGAGATTCAACTCCTTTTGTGTGAAAATGTACTTCAAACTCTTATGATCTGTGTACACCTCACAATGGTTTCCAATGAGGAAATTCCTCCGTGTTTTCAAAGCATGCACTACGGCTGCTAACTCCAAATCATGCGTAGAATAATTCAACTCATGAGGCTTCAGTTGTCTTGAGGCATATGAAACAACTCTCCCTTCCTGCATAAGCACTGCTCCAAGTCCTCGACGTGAAGCGTCGCAATACACCTCATAATCTTTGGTCTGGTCTGGCAAAATCAACACTGGTGAGGTAACCAAGCATTTCTTCAACTCCTGGAAACTAGCCTCACATTCCTCCGTCCATATGAACTTGGTATCCTTCTTCAACAACTTAGTCATAGGCTTCGCAATCTTTGAGAAATTCTCAATAAATCTCCGGTAGTATCCTGCGAGTCCAAGAAAACTCCGGATCTCTCCCACTGTTGTTGGGGCTTCCCACTTGTTCACGGTATCAACTTTAGCGGGATCTACTACTATTCCTTCCCCAGATATAACGTGTCCGAGGAATCCTACTTCCTTCAACCAAAACTCACATTTGCTGAACTTGGCATATAATTGATGTTCTCTGAGATTTCCAAGTACCAAATGCAAATGCTCCTTATGCTCCTCTTCATTCTTCGAATAAACCAGGATATCATCAATGAACACTATGACGAACTTTTCCAAAAACTCCATAAACACTTTGTTCATCATGTTCATAAAATAGGCAGGTGCGTTAGTCAGACCAAATGACATAACGGTATACTCATACAGCCCATACCTGGTGGTAAAAGCTGTCTTCGGAATATCCTGTTCTCGAATCTTCAACTGGTGGTATCCTGATCGCAGATCGATCTTGGAAAATACCTTAGCTCCTTGCAATCGATCAAACAAATTGTTGATCATTGGTAGTGGGTACTTGTTCTTGATCGTTACTTCATTCAATCCTCGATAATCAACAACCATCCTTAACGATCCATCCTTCTTCTCCACTAGTAGTACTGGCGATCCCCAAGGCGAAGAACTTGGGCGAATATATCCCTTATCCAGTAACTCCTTAATCTGCTACTTAATTTCCACCAAATCCTTTGCTGGCATCCTATATGGTCTCTTTGATATTGGCCCTGTGCCTGGCAATAGCTCAATCAAAAACTCAATATCTCTATCCGGTGGCATGCCTGGCAACTCTTCTGGAAATACTTCAGGAAAATCCCTTACCACTGGTACTTCCTCCTGCACAACTCCTGTTAAGCAATTTACTTGAATCCTCTTTGGCACATGCTGGGATACATACTTGATCCTTCTCCCTTCTGGGGTGGTAAGCAAAATTGACTTACTAGCACATTCTATATTCCCTTCATACTTTGATAACCAATCCATGCCTAATATCACATCCAATCCTTGAGATTCCAATACTATTATGTCTGAGGGAAAAACATAGTTACCAATCCTTAATGGTAACAGATCACACCATAGACTAGTCACATACTCTGCTCCAGGCGAGGTTACTAACATGGGTGACCTAAGGGCTTGGGTTGGTAGGTTATACTTATCCACAAATCCCCTTGAGATGTATGAATGCGTTGCACCAGTATCAAAAAGAACGAGTGCAGTAAATGACTTAACCAAAAACTTACCTATTACTGCATCGGGCTGAGCTTCAACCTCCTCCACGCTAAAGTGGTTCACCTGTCCCCTGTTGAAAGGGTTCGGCTTCTTCCCAGAACTTCCATTGCCATTTTGGCCTTCAGGACATTCATTGGCATAATGTCCGGTCTTCTGACACTTAAAGCAAGTGACTTGGCTCAGGTCCTTCTTGGCTGGGGTTGATGGGTTGGTGCGATTCTGGCCGTTGCTTCCTCCATTGTCATTACCATTCTTGGTGCCATTGTGATTGTGCGAGCTACCTCCTCCATGGGTATGCTGAAAATGTCCTCCCGGTCTAGGGGTAAAACGTGGCTTCTGCTGAGCTCCTGAATTGTACTTTCCTTGTCCATACTTCCTCTTGCGATTCTCAATTTGCTGCTGCTTGCCTTCAATCATAAGAGCACGATCTACCAACTCCTGGTAGTTGTTGAAGGTTGCTACCATCAACTGCATGCTCAACTCATCATTCAGTCCTTCCAGAAACTTCTCCTGCTTAGCTGCATCCGTAGCGACGTCATCTAGGGCATAACGTGCTAACTTACTAAAGTCCTCCACATACTGGCCAACTGTCCGTCCTCCTTGGCGCAAGTTGCGAAACTCACGCTTCTTCATGGCCATAGCTCCTGCTGAAACATGTGCAGTACGAAAAGCCTACTGAAACTGGTCCCATGTGACAGTGTCGACAGGGAAAGTGGCTGTGAAATTCTCCCACCATGATGCCGCGGGTCCTTCTAGCTGATGTGCGACAAACTTCACCTTCTTCGCATCTGTGCATCCTATTGTGGTCAACTCCCTAGCTGTCTTGCGGAGCCAATCATCTGCTACTATCGGCTCGGTGCTACTGGAAAACACCGGCGGATTCAGCCTAAGAAAACGGGCTAAGTGGTCAACAGGTGGTGGTGGTGGTGGGTTGTTGTTGTTGTTCCCTTGATTCTGATTCTGGACTAGAAACTGCATCAATGTGTTCTGCTGCTGGATCAACTGGGTGAGCTCCGGTGGAAAGGCAAATCCGGGGTCACGTCTCGGAGGCATCTGAGGGTTTAGAAAAGACGAGATATAAGAATAGAGGGGGTCTAAAGAGAAAACACTACCCATATGCACATGAGGCAAAAGCAAACAATTCACTTCATTCAATCAAACAAGGGCATACAATCGATCTAACTATCGCAAAAGTGCTCGGACTACTATATTTACATGGTGGACTATTACTACTGATGGGGTGGTCTACTAGAAATATTCTTTGGTTGCAGACTCCATGATATTTGCTCTAGCTTCATCAACATAGTCATCATCGCTACTATCTGCTTCCGAGTCGGTGCCGTCGATGATGATGTAGTCTTCTGGGCTAATCTCCTGGGGTTCTTCGTCTTCATCTACTCGCGTAGGGCCTCCCATAAATATTCCAATCTTCTTGATCAGGTCGTCATTCTTCTCCACCAATACTTCAATTTCCTCTTCATAATCTTCACGTGTAGCCTTGAGTTCTTCCTCCAGTTACTTGATTCTAGTCTTAGCCTTCTTCAGATCTATCATGTCGGCGCACATCTGGTTCTCCTGTCGTCGAATGTGCTGGTTTAACTCCTGGATAAAAGCTGCAATTGATCTATCCTTCCTGGTGCTGATCATCTCCCAGTGCTCACCTCGGCGCCCACAAATCTGGTAGGTAGTAAAAAAATGATGGCACGGAAGTCGAGGCGCGACGAACCTCGGCGGCGGCGGCAGCGGTGGCGGCGGCGGTTTGGGGCTGGGCGGCTAGGGTTTCTCCCGGGGGGCTGGGCCGGCTTTTAAAGGCCACCTCGGGCCGGAGTCCTATCCGGACACGGCCCGTAGGTCGGTTCGTTTTTTTAATTATTTCGCTCGGAAGAAAAATAAAAAGAAATACTAAACGGACTCCAAAAATTCCGAAATAAATTTTCACGGGCTTCTAAAATCAAGCCGCACAAGGTGAACATTTACTTGGGACCTAAATGCAATTTTGAAAAACGCACATTTTTCCTAAATTCAAATAAAACACCGAAAAACTCCGAAATAAAATCTTATTTGATTTTATTATTAAATCCTCAATATTTCTTTATTTTGAGAAAGTCATTTTATTCCCTCTCTCATATTTTTGTAATAGAAATAATTGATGATAAAATAAATAAAATCTAATGATCCTATTTCCAAAATTTGAGAAAACTCAAATATGAAAATAACGAAATCCCCAACTCTCTCCGTGGGTCATTGAGTTGCGTAGAATTTCTAGGATCAACCAAAATGCAAAAATAAAATATGATATGCATTGATGATCTAATGTATAACATTCCAAATTGAAAATTTGGGATGTTACAGTAAAGAAAACAAAACTCAAACTAAACTTTATTATATATCTCACACACGATTACAAGGATAGATCACTAAGCAAACTCTAAAAAATAAAGGATCGAACTAAAATTTTGTTCATCTAAAGCAAAAGATAACTATGGATCAAACTAAGATAAGTAAAGACAAAAGATAGTGGAGGTGATATGATACCGGGGCACCTCCCCCAAGCTTGGCACAAGCCAAGGGGAGTGCCCATACCCGATACTCAAGTTTCTTTTGGTGATGAAGAAGGAGGTGGCGGTGGTGATGTAGAGGGTTTGTCCTTCTTCATTAGCTTATGCTCAAGGATGGAATTTTCCTCCTTCAATTCACTGATCTCCTGCTCAAGCTCCAATACATTTTTGCATAAATCTTGCTTGTTTTCCTGCAAAAGAAGAAATGGGATGAAGTACATCTTAGGCTTCTTTGCTTTGTTGGGGAGACTTGACTTCTTGAATTCCGCGTGCATGTCCCCAGGTTGAGGCTATGGGACTTCATCCTCATCTGAGCTCATCTCTTCCTCCCCTTTAGTATCATGGCCTTCCTCTTCCTCCGAAGTCCAGCTATAGTGCTCCACATCCCATTAAGCCTTGGGGTTTGCGATATAATCAGCAACATAGCTCTCACCCTCCGGGTCTTGGGATGACATATTTTTAGATCTATCAGGAAAACAACAAGAAAAGAAAATAGAAGGTTGCTCCATGATACGGTGGTCAATAGGTTCTAGGGGTATATAAAGATTTTTTTATCTTGGGAAACATGCAAACAGAAGAAGACTGAGTCCGGAAGGTACCTGAGGTGGGCACAAGACACTAGGGCGCTTGGCAAGCCAGGCGTGCCCTGGTGTCTTGTGCCCACCAGGGTCACCTTCCTGGTAGTTCTTATTTTCCTAATTTTTTATATATTCCAAAACTGACAAAAAATATTTCTGCGGATTTTTCGAAGTCCGTTTACTTACCGTATCACGTACCTCCTCTTTTTTTTTCCGATTCTGGAGTGTTCCGGATGGTTTCCTTTATGCGTTCTTCCAGTGTCATAGTTTCGATAATATTGCTTTCAACATTAATGTGTGTACCTGGGATATAATGTTTTATTTTTGCCCATTGACAACACCTTCAGGTTAGTACCTTCGGCATTATTTATTTTGATGGCTCCAGATCAATAAACCTCCTGGATAACATAGGGTCCTTCCCATTTGGAGAGGAGTTTTCCTGCAAAGAATCAGAAACGAGAGTTGTACAAAATAACATATTCTCAAACTTTGAATTCACACTTTTGGATTCTTTTATCATGCCATCTTTTAACATTTTCTTTAAATAACTTGGCATTTTCATAAGCTTGGGTTCTCCATTCATCTAGTGAGCTAACATCAAATAACCTCTTTTCACTGACAAGTTTGAAATCATAGTTGAGTTCTTTAATTGCCCAATATGCTTTATGTTCTAACTCAAGAGGTAAATGACAAGCTTTTCCATAAACCATTTTATCAGGAGGCATACCCATAGGATTTTTATATGCTGTTCTATAAGCCCAAAGTGCATCATCTAATTTCTTAGACCAATTCTTCCGGGACCTATTGACAATCTTTTATAAAATTAATTTTATTTTTTCTATTGCTAAGTTCAACTTGACCACTAGACTGAGGATGATAAGGCGATGCAATTCTATGGTTAACATCATACTTAGCAAGCATTTTACGGAAAGCACCATGAATAAAATGTGAACCACCATCAATCATTAAATATCTAGGGACTCCAAACCTTGGGAAAATAACTTCCTTCAGCATTTTAATAGAGGCGCTATGATCAATACTACTAGTTGGAATAGCTTCTACCTACTTAGTAACATAACCGATAGCAACCAAAATATGTGTATACCCATTAGAGGAAGGAAAAGGTCCCATATAATCAAAACACCAAACATCAAATGGTTCAACAGCAAGAGAATAATTCATAGGAATTTCCTGACGCTTACCAATATTACCAATTCTTTGACATTCATCACAAGATAAAACAAACTTACGGACATCCTTGAAGAGAGTAGGCCAATAAAATCCAGATTGCAATACCTTGTGAGTAGTTCCGTCTCCCGCATGATGCCCTCCATAAGCTTCGGAGTGACATTTCTGTAGGATTTGTCCCTGTTCATGCTCAGGTACGCAACATCTAATAATACCATCTACTCCTTCTTTATAAAGATGTGGGTCATCCCAAAAGTAATGCCTTAAATTATAGAAGATTTTTTTTCTTTTGTTGGTATGTGAAGCTAGGTGGTATATATTTAGCAACAATGTAATTAGCATAGTCAGGATACCAAGGAGTATTATGATAAACATTTATTGCAGCTAATTGTTCATCAGGAAAGCTATCATTAATAGGTTGTGGGTCATCAAGAATATTTTCTAGCCTAGACAAGTTATCAGCCACGGGGTTCTCAGCTCCTTTTCTATCAGTGATATGTAAGTCAAATTCTTGCAGCAAGAGAACCCACCTAATGAGTCTAGGTTTAGCATCTTTCTTTTCCATAAGATATTTTATAGCAACATGGTCGGTGTGAATAGTTACCTTAGAATTAATAATGTAAGATACAAATTTATCACAAGCAAACACCACTGCTAAGAATTCTTTTTCAGTAGATGCATAATTTTGTTGAGCACTGTCTAGAGTTTTACTAGAATAATGAATAACATTTAATTTCGTATCAATTCTTTGTCCTAGAACAGCACCAACAACATAATCACTAGCATCACACATAATTTCAAAAGGCAAGTTCCAATCAAGTGGTTGAACAATAGGTGCAGAAATCAAGGCTTTCTTAAGTGTTTCAAAGGCTTCTACACAATAGTCATCAAAAACAAATGGGATATCCTTTTGTAAAAGATTTGTAAGAGGCCAAGAAATTTTAGAAAAGTCTTTAATAAACCTCCTATAGAAACCGACATGACCGAGGAAACTATGAATACCTTCGATATATTTAGGACATGTCATTTTCTCAATTGCATCAACTTTAGCTTTAACCACCTCAATACCTTGTTCAGAAATTTTATGTCCCAAGACAATACCTTCATTAACTATAAAATGGCACTTCTCCCAATTCAAGACAATATTAGTTTGCCTGCATCTCTGCAAAACTCCATCAAGGTTGCTTAAGCAATCATCAAAAGAAGTTTCGTAAGCGAAAAAATCATCGATGAAAACCTCAACAATCTTTTCACAAAAATCACAGAATATAGCAGTCATACATGTTTGAAAGGTAGCAGGTGCATTGCATAAACCAAAAGGCACACGTCTATAATCATAAGTTCCAAAAGGACAGGTAAAGGTGGTTTTCTCTTGATCAGGTTGTGAGACAGGTATTTGAGAAAAACCAGAATATCCATCAAGGAAACAAAAATCTGTGTGCTTTGATAGTCTGTCGGTGCACAAAAGGAGGGGTCCTATTTTGTACCCCTTTACTTGTGCACGGGCTGTTGGAGCCGCGCCTGCGGCCACACCTAGCGGAGTAGTGAAGGAAGCAAAGCCACAAGATAACTAGAGCAATGCCAAGCCAGAAACACGAAGAGCAGAAGGGAGAGGTGAGCTCCCCCGGCAAGGCCCTTCTTAGGGCGGCCTCCACAGCCCCGACAAGAATCTTGCTGGGGCAACTTGCCCAACACCAGCAGAGCCGCCACCCTTGAGCCCAAGAGTTCCAACACCATCAACCACTTTGGAACCGAGGCTCGGGAGGCATCTCCATGATGGCATGCAAATCTTTGTGGAGACCAAAAGCACCCAAGACTAGGTGATAACCAGAAGACGACGATCCTCGGCAAGATCCTCGCCAAGGATACCCATGAGACCCCCGGCAAGACCCCCGCCGAGGACGACCACGACGCCACGGCAAGACCCTTGCCGGGGCCCCGGCAAGACTCTTGCCGAAGACATCCGCGGGGCCGCAGCCAGGCCCGCATCTACCAAGACTCCACCACCGTTCCCATGCAGCTGCTAGCCCACCAGCTAGGCAGGCACCTGGGTGGCGACGTGCGGCCTCTAGGACGACTCGGCAAGCACCTGCGTGGTGTCATGCAGATCTTCGTGAAGACTCTTCCACCATACCAACTCAGCAGCTAGCCAGCGTGGCGCTACACGCCTCGTCAGTGCGGACGCGCGTCGAAGCCAGGCGAGGCGGCGACAGCTGGGATGAGCTTCCTTGTCGTCCCCGATAAAGCAAGAAGGGCACATCAGCAGCGCATTAAATGTGTTTGTCCTACGGTGCCAGGGGATAGACTCGACTATTGTATAGCTTTCCACCTCCTGTGTGCCACTGTGGCAGCCCCTTTGTCTATAAAAGGAGGCCCGTGGCGTACTAACGGAGGATTCAGATTTTTTGGACCCTGCACGCCTTGTAGCTAGTCCAAGAACACCAAATAAATAGAAATTAGCAGGAGTAGGGTATTACGCATCACTTGTGGACCGAACCTGGATAATCCCCCTGTGTTGATCTCTCAATCCCGCTCTTTCCACAACCCCGCGCCCGCCAACCGTAGCAAAAGGGATTCCTCATGATCCCGTAGGTGTCGTTTCCCCCGACATCTTTGGCACGCCAGGTAGGGGGCGCAAGCTGTGGAAATCCGGTTTGAAGGTTAGAACACCGACTTCATCATCACCATGGCCCCCAAGAGAAAGGGGATCACATCGATTGGCTCTTCCGGGGCCGGACCGTCCGCGCCAGCGCGAGCAGACAGCCGGGTGCCCACGGATGGGGCCAGAGACATGGCCCGCGAGCGTCCACGACATTTTGGCAATCGGAGCCAGGCGAGCGGCATCGTCCGAATCCGAGACGACGAGCCACGCGCTGCTCGGTCCGGGGGCGGGGCCGTGCTACCCACGGGCGGCACGGCAACCTCTATGGCACCCCAGCTAGCACCCGTGCTGCGCCCTTCCCAGGCCGCGCGCGATGAGCAACACCGCGATGCCGGAGCCCCCGGGCACCGCCGTGGAAAGAGCCCTATGCGCCACTCGCAGTATGAACCAGACCGGCGTGCGTGCTCAGACGCCGGTGCAGGCGGCGCACGACTGCGAGACCGTTTCAGAGCCCCTTCTAACCCGGTTAGAGGTCGGAGTGCATCACGGTCTAGGCAGATCTCGCCGTCGCCTATGCCAGCAGAAGCACTGGTGTGCGTGCATCTGCTCCTCGACTCCCCCCGCTGCCACTCGTAGGACGAACCAGGACGGCGTGCGCACTCGGACGCCGGTGTAGGCGGCGCGACCGTGACAGAGCCCCTTCTAACCCGGTTAGAAGTTGGAGCGCATCACGATCTACGCAGATCTCGCCGCCGCCAGTAGAAGCATTGGCGCGCGCGCAGTTGCTCCTCGACCCCCCCGCTATGAAGAATCTCGACGAGTGGAGAGCCACCATCCGAAGCCTTGTCAGCTTCGTCAACAAAGACGAGCCACTCCCAGCGGGACCCTCGCGCCGGCGTCCTGACGAGGCGGTGCATGCCAGCGGTGGGGGACCAGAGACGCTGCGACCACGGTGCACTCCCCTCCGTGGCCGCGACAACAGTCGCCGGCCCGTCGACCCGACGTCGGTGACAACGTTTCCATCGCGTCGTCCGACCCGCGAACCCACCGCGACCAACGTCAAGTCCTTCGGGAACGGGCCCAGGAAGACGCTCGAACCATCATCGAACGACGATGGAAGACACGCCATCAGTCAGATCGGCGTGCGGGACCTACTATGAACCACCCGACGCCGGGGGCCCTGGCGACCTCCCTTATGAGGTGGGTTTTCCAGCCTTTACCCGAGAGTTGCGGCAGTTCCAGTGGCCCTCCCACTGCATGTTCAAGCCCGATGTTGGTGATAAGTACAACGGCAAGACCCACCCGTCGGAGTTCCTCAGCATCTACACCATCGCGATGCAATCTGCTGGGGCTCGCGAAGACAAGGTGCTTGCTAATTACTTCCCATTAGCACTCAAACCCAACATCATGTCATGGTTGATGCACTTGCCAGTGGATTCCATTTCTTCTTGGTCGGATTTGTGTCATGAGTTTGTTGGCGCCTTCACTGGAGGCCACCAAGCTCATGGCCAGGCAAGCGATTTGCACATCATCCCCTAGAAAGAAGGAGAAAACCTGCGCAAGTACATATAGAGGTTCAACCGGGGGCAGTACACCATCTCGGATGTTCATCCCACCACTATTATCAGTGCATTCCATCAGAATGCGCGCAACCACAAGATGCGTGAAGAGTTGGCGATGAACAGGGTCAAGGATGTGGCCGAACTTTATGTTCTGGCCAATAGATGTGCTGGAGCTGAAGAGGGGAGGAAGTACCCCGGCGAGGATGCCGGTGTGTAAACCGACTCCACAGACGAAGACACCGCCGCCCCGACAAAGAAGGGCCAGCACCGCAACAGGAAGCGCAAGGGCAAGACTGTGCTTGCCGTTGAGGGATCCCGTGAGCTCGGCGCCGCCAAAAATGCCAAGGCTGACGACCCCAGCAAGGAGGTTGCCGGGTGTGCCGCCTGCTTAGCCCTGGCGGCCGCCGGCAAGCCAGGAGGCTCCGAAAAGCAGTACTGCAAGATCCACTGCACCAAGGGCCATGACCTCCAGAACCGCGGACAAGTTGAGCTACTTGTTGAAAAGCAGAAGGCTGAATGCGAAAGGTGAGACAAGGAGAAGGGGCAGGATGGTGCTGAGGGATCCGGCAAGAAGCTTGGCGGCCAAGGGGGTCGCCGCGGCAAAGATAACCAACAAGAGAGGCCCACTCGGGGCCGCGACAAGAAAGAGAGGATGATGATCACGACGAGGACGACGAGTCCGGCGAGCATGAGTTCCAAAAGGCTACAAAGGCCATGTGCATCGACGGTGGTGCCTCATTGCACACCTCACACCACCAGCTGAAGCAGTGGGCGCGTGAGGTCGCTGCGGCAGAGCCGTCGTTCGATGCCCAGAAGCCCCTGAAGTGGCCCCGCACGCCCATCGTTTTTGACACCGAGGATCACCCTGATCGCACAACTACGGTCGGGTGTTTGCCGTTGTTGGTCTTTCTAACGATATGCAACCTCAAGGTGACGAAAGTGCTGGTTGACGGTGGGGACGGTCTGAATTTGATCTCGCCCGCTGTGATCAAGAAGCTGCAGATTCCTGATGAAGACCTCGAAGAGACGGGCACGTTTCAAGGGGTCAACCCGGGAAGGAGCCAGCTGATATGTCTCCAATGTATCTATAATTTATGAAGTATTCATGCCATGTTTATAATAGTTTTATAAATTTTGGTATGATTTGATTAGAACTAACCCGGACTGACGCTGTTTTGAGCAGAACTACCATGGTGTTGTTTTTGTGCAAAAATAAAAGTTCTCGGAATGCGATGAAAATCAACGGAGAATTTTTCTGGAAAATATAAAAAGTACTGGAACAAAAATCTAACGGAGGGGAGTCCGGTGGGCCCCATGAGGGTGGGGGCGCGCCCACCCCCCTGAGCGCCCCTGTGCTTCGTGGACTACCCGTGGGGCCCCCTGACTAGTTCTCGACGCCAACCTCTCCTACAAATACCCAAACATCTAGAAATTAACCTAGATCGGAAGTTCGGCCACCGCAAGCCTCTGTAACCATGAGAAATCAATCTAGGCCCTCTTGGGCACCCTGCCGGAGGGGGCCATCATCACCGGAGGCTATGGAGGAGGATCCCGGAGGGGCCATCATCACCATGAAGGCCAAGGACCAGAGGGAGAACCTCTCCCCATCCAGGGGGAGGCCATGGAGGAGGAAGCACAAGGGGGAGAACCTCTCCTCCTCTCTCTCGGTGGCATCAGAGTGCCATCGGGAGGGGAATCATCACCGCGGTGATCGTCTTCATCAACATCACCATCCTCATCTCTTTTACGCGGTCCACTCTCCCGCACCCCGCTGTAATCCCTACTTGAACATGGTGCTTTATGCCACATATTATGATCCAATGTTGTGTTGCCATCCTATGATGTTTTGAGTAGATATCCTTTGTCTTTGGGTTGATTGTTGATCTAGATTGGTATGAGTTGTATGTTTTATTTTGGTGCTGTCCTACTGTGCCCTTCGTGTCGCGCAAGCATGAGGGAGTCCCACTGTAGGGTGTTGCAATACGTTCATGATTCGCTTATAGTGGGTTGCTTGAGTGATAGAAGCATGAACCCGAGTAAGGGGGTTGTTGCGTATGGGATAAAGGGGACTTGATGCTTTAATGCTATGGTTGGGTTTTACCTTAATGATCTTTAGTAGTTGCGGATGCTTGCTAGAGTTCCAATCATAAGTTCATATGATCCAACAAGAGAAAGTATGTTAGCTTATGCCTCTCCCTCATATTAAATTGCAATGATGACCACCGGTCTTGTTAATGATTGCCTAGGATAATTCCGCACACCGATCTATCATTATTCCACACTCGCTATTTATAATATTTAGTAATATATTCTAACTTTATGATAAAAACACCTACTTTTATATTTTAGCCCTCTGATAGCATGCAAAGTTATCCCCTTCATACCCACAACATAGTTTTATTTCTCGTTTCTAGTTGGAAGCAAACGTTCGGTGTACGTAGAGTCGTATCAGTGGAAGATAGGGCTTGAGAGAATATTTATCTTACCTTTAGATCCTTGTGGGTTCGACCTTTTCACTTCCACCTTTGGGAATTGCTACGATGGTTCCCTGCACTTGGGGATTATCAAGCTCTTTTCTGGCGCCGTTGCCAGGGAGCAATAGCGTGGGGTTGATATTCTTGTGTATGCTTGTTTGCTTTCTTCACTAAGTAGATTTTGTTTTTCCTTTTTTGTTTCTGTTTAGTTGTGGGTGAAACATACATTTTTTTCTAAAGAATAAAAATACAAAAAAATTTACTTGCCTCTCATACCTAAAAAGTTTTTCAATAAGACAAGTGATTGGAAGGTTATGCATTGGAGAAATGAGGGTCGACGTTGAACACTTGTGTTCATGATCATGGAAACAATGCAAATTTTTTCATGGAAGCTTCTCTGAAAATAATTATGCCCTTGTATATATCCATTGTATTATAAAAATAATGTGCCAAGCCTTGGTTTTAGGATGATTAGATTGCTTGTTTACTTTGTGTAGTACAAAAACAGAAACTTTGGCTGTAGCGCGTGATTTTACATTTTTTTACTAGAAAGTCAAATGGGTCTAAAACTTTTTGCACATTACTTCTGTACAAATTGTTTAATTTGTTATATTTTTTATAGAATTTTTTGGAGTTACAGAAGTTTACTAAACTTCCAGATTACTACAGACTGTCCTGTTTTTGACAGATTCTGTTTTCTATGAGTTGTTCACATATTTTGATGAATCTATGGGTAGTATCAGGGGGTATGAACCATGGTGAAGTTGGAATACAGTAGATATAGTTCTAATATGAAATTGGAATAAGTTTGCAACAGTACCTAAAGGTAGTGATTTGCTTTATTTACACTAACGGATCTCACAAAGTTTTTGTTAAAGTTTTGTGTGGATGAAGTGTTCGATGATCGAGGAGCTATCAATATGAGAATAATAAAGAGAGGCAAGAGCTCAAGCTTGGGGATTCCTAAGGAACCCCAAGTAAATATTTCAAGGATACTCAAGCATCTAAGCTTGGGGATGCCCCTGCTGGCATCCCATCATTCTTCTTCAACAATTATTGGTATACCTCGGTTTTTGTTTTGTTCACATAATTTGTGTCCTTTGTGTTTTTGTTTTTCCTTTAATAACTATGCTAGTATGAGATAGCCCTTTATTGAGTATTATCTTATAGAATTGCTCTTTGTTCTTCACTTAAATCTTTTGAGTATGGTATTATAGAATGCTTCGTGTGCTTCACTTATATATTTTGAGCTTGGATATTAGTTAGTATATATTAATTGTAGGATGCTCCATGAACTTCACTTATATCTTTTGGAGTATGAATAATACTTTCATCTAATGTGGATTTAGAAGAAGTTTGCTCCCACTATTCCGAATGAGGAGAATTTTGCTTATGTGAAGACTAGTAAAATTTGTATGATTGTAGATCATGAACAAAATGCTTCATGTGCTGGTTATATTTTTGAACTCATTCATGATGCTACTGAAAATTATTATTTGCGAGGAATACATGCTTGTAGGAGTTGAAATAATATCAAGTTTCCTCTCTATGTGCTTAAAGTTTTGAAGTTATACTTGTTTTGCCTTCCTATGCTAATTGATTCTTGTTCCCATAAATTGTGTGCTCACAAAGTCCCTAGGCATATGAAGTGGGTTAGGTTCAAATGTGCTAGTCATATTATTCATGATGCTGTCTTTATGTTTCAATTCTTATCTTTTATGTGAGCATCATTGAAATCATCATGCCTCGCTAAAAGGCATTAAAGAAAAGCACTTGTTGGGAGACAACCCAATATTTAACCTTACTATTTGTGTGTGTTCTCATGATTAAGCTACTGTAGTAATCATGTATTATGGCTTTTGTTTCAATAAAGTGCCAAGTAAGACCTTTGGGAAGACTTGGGTGAAAGTTAATGTGATCTTGCATTAAAAAATAGAAACTTTGCGCTCACGAGATTAGCTATCATATAGAGGAGTGCGATTGAGTTGATTCTTTTTTAAGAGGATTAATAGACAAATTACTCACATCCACCAATTTATTTCATAATTTTTGGAGTAGCAGAAGTATGGTTGCTGTTCAGGTCATTACAGACTATTCTGTTTTTGACAGATTTTGTTTTCATTCCATAGCTTACCTGTTTTCTAGTTTCTATGGCTTATATTTATCAATATAAATTGTAGAAATGATTTGGTACAGTAGGAATTGTGTGAGAATAATTATGAACCTTGTCTTTGACAGTACCAAAGTGAATGGTTTACTCTTTATCATACTAACCTATCTCACGAAGTTCTGTTAAGTTTTGTGTGATTGAAGTTTTCAAGCTTTGGGTGAGACATCGATATGAGGAGAATAAGGAGTGGAAACACCCTCAGATTGGGGATGCCCAATGCACCCCAAGGTAATATTCAAGGAAGACTCAAGTGCCTAAGCTTGGGGATGCCCCGGAGGGCATCCCCTCTTTCGTCTTCAAAACTATCGGTATACCTTACTCGAAGCTATATTTTTATTCGTCACATGATATGTGTTTTGCTTGGATTGTATTTTAAATTTTACTTGCTGTTGGAATAAAACCATTGGATCTGAAATCTTGAATGAAAAAGAATCCTCCCATGGCTAGTTAATTATTTCACTACTCAGTGTTCTTCACTTATATCTTTTTGGAGTAGTTTGTCATTTACTCACGTGCTTCACATATATCCTATGAGTAAATGGTTGAATGAATTGAATATCATAAATCTGAATTTATATACGTTTCATACGCTTACAACATGGGTAGTAATGACTTCACACATAATAAGTATATGTAGTAAACGTATTGGAAGTTAGCAAACGCAAAATTGGTCACTTTAACAATTCATGAAAGAATATTGAAGGGAGAGAGATTTCACATATAAATATACTATCTTGGACATCTTTTGCAATTGTGAGCACTCATTAAAATATGACATGCTAAAAGGTTGATGTTGGACAAGGAAGACAACTTAATGGGTTATGTTTTCCTATATCCGAAACGTTATATTGTCTTGGACCATCCAACATGTTGAGCTTGCCTTTCCCTCTCATGCTAGCCAAATTCTTTGCACCAAGTAGAGATACTACTTGTGCTTCCAAACATTCCTTAAACCAATTTTGTCATGAGAGTCCACCATACCTACCTATGTATTGAGTAAGATCCTTCAAGTAAGTTGTCATCGGTGCATGCAATAAAAATTGCTCTCTAAATATGTATGATCTATTAGTGTAAAGAAAATAAGCTTTACACTTTTCCTTTGGCAAGCACTTTGTGTTGGAGCGATCTGGATATATATATATATATCACTTGGATGTAGGTTTTCATAAATTATTATTGTTAACATTACCCTTGAGGTAAAAGGTTGGGAGGCGAAACTATAATCCCCTATCTTTCTCAGTGTCTGATTAAAACTTTGAACCCATAAATATCACATGAGTGTTAGCAATTGTGAAAGATTAAATGATAGTTGAGTATGTGAAGTTTGCTGAATCAAAGATCTTACATAGACCCTTCCCAAAAATAAGATGAATTCCAATTGTTTCATGACTAAGAACACAATTTGTTAGTTTTCAAGAAAGTTTATGATCTATACTTTAACATGTGAATAGCTTGTTACTTGATCATGAGAAGTTTTATGAGTTGAGCTACTATTATGATATATAATGATGCTATAAAAAGTGATTGAAACTATCATTGATCAAACTTAAAGAACTTGCTAGCATTCACACTTCATAAATTATTTCTTTTATCATTTACCTACTCGAGGACGAGCAGGAATTAAGCTTGGGGATGCTGATATGTCTCCAACGTATCTGTAATTTATGAAGTATTCATGCCATGTTTACAATAGTTTTATATGATTTTGGTATGATTTGATTAGAACTAACCCGGACTGACACTGTTTTCAGCAGAACTACTGTGGTGTTGCTTTTGTGCAGAAATATAAGTTCTCGGAATGCGATGAAAATTAATGGAGAATTTTTATTGAAAATATAAAAAATACTGGATAAAAAATATAACAGAGGGGAGTCTCATGGGCCCCACGAGGGTGGGGGGCGCGCCCACCCCCTGGGCGCGCCCCTGTGCCTCGTGGACTACCCATGGGGCCACCTAACTTTTTCTCGACGCGAACCTCTCCTATAAATACCCAAACCTCCAGATATTAACCTAGATCAGACGTTCTGCTGCCGCAAGCCTCCGTAGCCATGAGAAATCAATCTAGGCCCTATCTGGCACCCTACCGGAGGGGGCCATCATCACCGGAGGCTATGGAGGAGGATCCCGGAGGGTCCATCATCACCATGAAGGCCAAGGACCAGAGGGAGAACCTCTCCCCATCCAGGGGGAGGCCATGGAGGAGGAAGCACAAGGGGGAGAACCTCTCCTCCTCTCTCTCGGTGGCATTGGAGTGCCATCGGGAGGGGAATCATCGCCGCGGTGACCGTCTTCATCAACATCACCATCCTCATCTCTTTTACACGGTCCACTCTCCCGCACCCCTCTGTAATCCCTACTTGAACATGGTGCTTTATGCCACATATTATGATCCAATGATGTGTTGCCATCCTATGATGTTTTGAGTAGATATCCTTTGTCGTTGGATTGATTGTTGATCTAGATTGGTATGAGTTGTATGTTTTATTTAGGTGCTGTCCTATTATGCCCTCCATGTCGCGCAAGCGTGAGGGATTCCTGCTGTAGCGTGTTGCAATACGTTTATGATTCACTTATAGTGGGTTGCTAGAGTGACAGAAGCATAAACCCGAGTAAGGGGGTTGTTGCGTATGGGATAAAGGGGACTTGATGCTTTAATGTTATGGTTGGGTTTTACCTTAATGATCTTTAGTAGTTGCGGATGCTTGCTAGAGTTCCAATCATAAGTGCATATGATCCAAGAAGAGAAAGTATGTTAGCTTATACCTCTCCCTCGTATGAAATTGCAATGACGACCATCGGTCTTGTTAACGATTGCCTAGGATAATTATGCACACCGATCCATCATTATTCCACACTCGCTATTTATAATATTTAGTAAAATATTCTAACTTTATGATAACAACACCTACTTTTATATTTTAGCCCTCTGATATCATGCAAAGTTATCCCCTTCATACCCACAACGTAGTTTTATTTCTCGTTTCTAGTTGGAAGCAAACGTTCGGTGTATGTAGAGTTGTATCAGTGGCAGATAGGGCTTGAGAGAATATTGATCTTACCTTTAGCTCCTTGTGGGTTCGACACTCCATACTTATCACTTCCACCTTTGGGAATTGCTATGATGATTCCCTGCACTTGGGGATTATCACCAGCCTAAAGGTAAAATCACGCTGCCCGTTATGTTTGGAGGCGAGCTGAACTATAGGACGGAGAAGATCGTCTTCGATGTCGCCGAGATCCCCTTGCCATGCAATGGGATCCTTGGCCGCCCAGCGCTGGCCAAGTTCATGGCAGCGTCCCACTACGCCTACAACACGTTAAAGATGCTAGGGCCGCTGACCATCATCACCATCCCCTTCGACAAGAAAGATGCGCTCATCTGCACCGATCAACTTTACCGAGAGGTAGTTGCAGCAACTGCCGCGAAGACACTTGCCCCTGCCACTGAAGCTCCAGGGAAAAAGAAGGCCGGCAAGACCCCTTCCGCCAAGATCTCTTCTGGCGAGACCTCTTGCACCCACTCCGGTAAGCGCACCTCTTCGGAGTGCTGCGCTCCTGTTGAGGACGTGCCAGAGAGCTCCACCGGCAAGAGCAAGAAGTCCAAGGCTGCACCACCAGAAACCAAGAAGGTGTCCGTCAAGGTGGAGGACACGGGCGGGGCTTTCACCATAAGCTCCACCCTCGATAGCAAATAGGAAAGAGCGCTCGTCGCCTTCCTGTGGGCAAATGTCGATGTGTTTTCATGGCAAGCATCCGACATCCCCGGCGTTCCCAGGGAGGTGATTGAGCACCATCTTGCTGTCTGTCCTCATGCGTGGCCCATCAAGCAAAAGGTCAGGAAGCAAGCTTTGGAGCGACAAGAGTTCATCATAGAAGAGATCAGGAAGTTGGAGGCGGCAGGCCTGGTTAGAGGAGTACTCCACCCCACGTGGTTGGCCAATCCGGTGGTGGTGCGTAAGGCAAATGGGAAGTGGAGGCCGTGTATTGATTACACAAATATCAATAAAGCTTGTCCAAAGGATCCTTTCCCCCTGCCATGCATCGACCAGATTGTAGACTCCATTGCCAGGTGTGACCTACTGTCATTCCTCGACGCCTATTCAGGATACCACCAGATCTTCATGATGAAAGAAGACGAAGAGAAGACCGCGTTCATCACCCCATGTGGTACGTACTGTTTTGTACAGATGCCTTTTGGGTTGAAGAGCGCCGGTTCGACGTTTGCCCGAGTGGTCCAAATTGGTTTTGAGACCCAATTACATAGAAATATGGAAGCCTATATGGATGATATAGTGGTCAAAACCAAGGACAGGGCTATGCTCGTACAAGACCTAGAAGAAACATTTGCAAATCTGCGTAAGATCAACCTCAAGCTCAACCCAGAGAAGTGCGTGTTCGGTGTCCCGTCCGGCAAACTTCTTGGGTTCTTTGTGTCTCAGCGCGGAATTGAAGCAAATCCCGACAAGATCAAGGCGATCGAGCAGATTGAAGCACCAAAGCGGGTCAAAGACGTCCGTAGGCTCGCTGGCTGCGTTGCCGCCCCGTGTAGATTCATCTCCAAATGTGCTGAGCGCGTCCTTCCCTTTTTCAAAGTTTTTAAATAGGCGGGTCCAGTAAAGTGGACTCCGGAGGCAGAGGCTGCACTATAAGATTTGAAGAGGTATCTCTCCTCCACGCCGATACTAGTCGCGCCCAAACCGCAAGAGCCGTTGCTGGTATACTTGGCAGCAACGAATCAAGTGTTCAGTGCCGCGCTGGTGGTGCAGAGGGAACTTGAGGAAGAGGCAGCAGTAGTAGCGGAGCCATCGGGTGGCGGGCCGGGGCCATCCCCGGCAGGGTTTGACGTCGGCAAGACAGAACCCCCGGCGAGACCCGATCCCGGCAAGGCGGAGTCTGAGGAGATGAGCAAAGTAGGACAGAAGAAGAAGATGGTGTAGCACCCAGTCTGTTTTGTCAGTTCCCTCTTGCAGGGCTAGGTCAAGATATTATGGTACGCAGAAGCTACTTTTCAGCCTCCTCATGGCCTCGAGAAAGCTGTGCCACTATTTCCAAGCACATGAGATCACCATCGTCACGCACCTCCCGTTGCAACGAATCTTGCACAACCCAGATGCGACTGGGAGGATTGTGGAGTGGGCGTTGGATCTGTCGAGCTTTGGCCTCAAGTTTGAAAGTACTACAACAATCAAGAGCCGAGCCTTGGCGGAGTTGATAGTAGAATGGACCGCAATGCCCGATGAGGAGATTCAAGAGACCACCCTCCTCGGCAAGGAGACGAGCAGTGAGTGGATTATGTACTTTGATGGAGCTTTCTCACTCCAAGGTGCTGGTGCCGGCGTATTGCTCGTCGCACCCACCGGAGAGCGCCTCAAGTACGTAATCTAGATGCACTTTCCCCGAGAAAAATCAACGAACAACACGACATAGTATGAGGGGTTGTTGGCCAGTCTCAGAATCGTTGCAGATCTTGGAATTAGAAAGCTCATCGTCAGAGGTGATTCACAACTCGTCGTCAAGCAAGTAAACGAGGACTACCAGAGCCCGTTGATGGAGGCCTATGTGGATGAAGTGAGGAAGTTGGAAGAGCGCTTTGACAGATTGCAAGCAGAGCATGTTCCCCGAGCGGAGAACGGCATTGCTGACGACCTGTCAAAGCGTGCTGCCCTCAAGTTGCCAGTGGAACCAGGTACCTTTGTGCTTCAGTTAACTCATCCATCCATTGAACCATCAGCAGGACAGAACAAATGAAGTAAGGGGGGACCCGGCAAGTACTTTCCCGCTGAGCTCCCAGGAGCCGCCGGCAAGGACGTTGCCGGGAGTCCCAAGCTTGCCGGAGGGCAAAAACCCTCTTTAGGGCCTCACGCCCTGGCCATAGAAGTAGCTGCCCTTACGGTCGAAGATGAGCCTTTAGTCCTTGCCATCGAGCCCCAGGCTCCGGCATGGGCGCAGCCCACCATCCGTTTCCTCCAAACAGGAGAGCTCCCCGAGGAGCAGGAAGAAGCAGAGAAAGTAGCCCGTCGGTCCAGCATGTACCAGTTTGTGGATGATGCCCTCTACAGGAGAAGACCGAACGGTGTGAAATTGAAGTGCCTTCCTCGAGAGGACGGACTGAGGCTGTTGGTAGAGATACATGGAGGCATGTGTGGCTCCCACATAGGGTCAAGGGCTCTTGCCGGCAAAGCGTTCTGGCAAGGTTTCTTCTGGCCCACCGCCCTCCAGGATGCAACTGCACTAGTAACCAAGTGTGAAGCGTGCCAGTTCCATTCAAAGAAGCTTCATCAACCCCCCAAGCTCTTCAGACAACCCCTCTTTTATGGCCATTTTCGGTCTGGGGGCTCTACATACTGGGCCCCTTTCCCCATGCCGTCGGGGGCTTTGAGTACTTGTACATCGCGATCGACAATTTCATAAAGTGGCCGGAAGTGGAGCCAGTGAGAAAGGTAATAGCATAGTCAGCCGTCAAGTTCTTAAAGGGACTAGTCTGCCGTTTCAGTGTGCCGAACAGAGTCATCACCGACAACGGCACGTAGTTCACGAGCTGCACCTTCATGCAGTACATTCAAGACCTCGGCAGCAAGGTCTGTTTTGCTTATGTTGCCCACCCCAGAAGTAACGACCAGGCTGAGAGGGCGAAAATGGAAGTGCTGCGAGGCCTCAAGACTAGAACTTTTGACAAGCTACACAAGTGTGGAAGGCGCTGGATTGATGAGTTGCCAACGGTTCTTTGGTCAATCAGGACAACACCAAATCGAGCCACTGGCCAGACACCCTTTGCCCTGGTATACGGGGCAGAAGCAGTTCTCCTGTAACACCCACGATGCGGCTATATCTCCCACGTGTCAGAGCACGACTTAGAGGCATAACCGCATTGTAGGCATGTCGCAAGAGGGGCAATCTTTACACATCCCATGTACTGGATAAGAAAGAGGTACATAGTTGGCTTACAATCGCCACTTCACACAATACATAAATATAGCATTACATCATCCAGATTCAATCAAGGTCCGACTACGGAACCAAAATAAAGACAACCCAAATGCATAAGATCCCCGATCGCCCCAACTGGGCTCCGCTACTGATCGTTTGGAAAGGAAACGTAGTAACGTCTTGAGTCCTCATCGAACTCCCACTTGAGTTTAGTCGCATCTCCTGGAATGGTATCATCGGCACCTGCATCTAGTTTTTGGAAGTAAACTGTGAGTCATGGGGACTCAACGATCTCACAACCTCGCGATCAAGACTATTTAAGCTTATGGGTAGGGAAAAGGTATGAGGTGGAGTTGCAGCAAGCACTAGCATATATGGTGGCTAACATACGCAAATGAGAGCGAGAAGAGAAGGCAAAGCACAGTCGAGAATCTATGATCAAGAAGTGATCCTAGAACTACTTACGTTCAAGCATAACACGAGGCCGTGTTCACTTCCCGGACTCCGCTGAGAAGAGACCATCACGGCTACATACGCTGTTGATTCATTTTAATTAAGTTAAGTTTCAGGTTTTCTACAACCAGACATTAACAAATTCCCATCTACCCATAACCACGGGCACGACTTTCGAAAGTTCAAAACCCTGCAGGGGTGTCCCAACTTAGCCCATCACAAGCTCTCACGGTCAACGAAGGATATTCCTTCTCCCAGGACGACCCGATCAGACTAGGAATCCCGGTTACGAGGCATTTCGATAAAGGTAAAACAAGACCAGCAAAGCCGCCCGATGTGCCGACAATTCCCGATATGAGTCGCACGTATCTCATTCTCAGGGCACACCGGATAGGTCAAGCTACGAGTAAAACCAACCCTCGAGTTGCCCCGAGGTGGCCCCGCAGGCTGCCCGTTTCGGACCAACACTCAGAGGAGCACTGGCCCGGGGGGGGGGGGTTTAAAATAAAGATGACCCTTGAGTCCGCAGAACCCAAGGAAACAAGGCTAGGTGGCAAATGGTAAAACCAAGGTTGGGCCTTGCTGGAGGAGTTTTATTCAAGGCGAACTGTCAAGGGATTCCCATTATAACCCAACCGCGTAAGGAACGCAAAATCAAGGAACATAACACCGGTATGACGGAAACTAGGGCGACAAGAGTGGAACACAACACCAGGCATAAGGCCGAGCCTTCCACCCTTTACCAAGTATATAGGTGCATTAAAGTAAACAAGATATAATAATGGTGTCCCAACAATAAACATGTTCCAACAAGGAACAAACTCCAATCTTCACCTGCAACTAGCAACGCTATGAGAGGGGCTGAGCAAAGCGGTAACATAGCCAAACAACGGTTTGCTAGGACAAGGTGGGTTAGAGGTTTGACATGGCAATATGGGAGGCATGAAAAGCATGTGGTAGGTATCGCGGAATAGGCATAGCAATAGAGCGAGCAACTAGCAAGCAAAGATAGAAGTGATTTCGAGGGTATGGTCATCTTACCTGCAAAGTTCTCCGAGTTGATGTAAGCCTGATCCTCATAAGCATACTCAATGGGTTCCTCGATCACGTACTCATCTCCCGGCTCTACTCAAAGCAAGAACACAAGCAAGGGAAACACAATCAACCACGGTGCAATGCACAAGCAATATGATGCAAAACATGGCATGCTATGCGGGATGTAATATGCAATGCATATGCGTGCTCTGGAAGGAAAAGATTGACCCAGGCCTCAACTTGGCAAACCAAGAGCGCCGTTGGAAAGATGAGTTAATTTCGGTCGAAATCGATATAAAGATCACCGGAATCGGATGCACGGTTTGCAAATGGCAAGCAAAACAATAAAGGCACTATTCTGCGACTAACAACATGATGCCATCTAAAATGCAACAAGAAACTAAGCTACTGCACTCTAACATAGCAACAAAGCACATGGCAGTGATCCACTCAAGATTCTTGACAAAAGGTGAACACTGAGCTATGGCTAAAACACACAATAGAAGGTTCAAACAAGCATTGCAAAAGTGCAAAAGATATCAGGTTCTCAGACTTGGTGAAAATAACATGTCATGATTTAACATCAGGAAGCAATGTTTAGAGAAAGATAACAATATGCTACAGGAACATATCATGGCAAAGCAAGGCATGGCATGAAACTACTCAAAGCATATAACAAAAGTCCCTTACTTACCATAAGCCAAAAAGGATCGGAAAATATGATGGCACCCATGTAAACATAGCAAGTTTCGTTAACAGATTCAGACTTGGCAGAAAACTGGACATGGCATAACAGAGTTACGTAGGCATGTTTGCAAGCTCGATGCACTAACCAAAAGGCATTGCATGACAAACTAAGCATACACCCAGCAAGAAGACATGATCAAGTAGCTAACCATGGCAAGAACACACTCATAGCATGCATGGATCAACTACAACAACCTCGGCAAAATTGATTAACACGTAAACAATCTGCCAGGAACATTTTATAGCAAAAGTAGAGCAAGATTGAGTCATGCTAGGGTACTCCATAATTGCAAACAAAGACATGGATGGATAGAACATAACAATATCTCAAAGTCATCCTTACTGGACATGCTCAAAAGAGGCATGGATCACTCTGTAGCAACATGAATACATGGCATAAAAATAACATCAGGGAAATGACTTGGAAGAATCCTAAGTCCCTGAAATCAGCAACATCACGAGAGCTACTTTGCATGCTTGTGCTAGTCACCACATTGATCACAAAAACACATTGCATACACCCCTGTAAAGATGGCATGGCATAGCCCAAAACACATGTAGAGCTCAAGTTTATAGGAGGCACACATTAAACATGGCAAAAATGACAAATGTCCATAATCTGTTAAGAATCATACACTAACATTTTATAGCACTCTTGCAACAGCATTTTAGGCATCAAGATGAACTCAAACAAACATGGCACAATGGAACAAAATGAAGAGCATCTCCTGATGAACAATTCGGTATCTCATATGCACGAAAAGGAGCTATGGTCACGGAGTTATGATGCGAAGAACATGGCATAAAGAATATGGCCGAAAAAGACTTAGACGAAATCGGGGTCAACCTTCGGTCCAAATCTAGGGTTCTTGGCACAGTTCCCGAGGCGGCGGTGCGAGCTTGCCGGAGTCCTCGCCAGAGAGGAGGGAGGTGGCCGGAGTGGACGAAGGGGCCGGATCTGAGGCGCTCCTCGCCGGATCCGGTCGGTGGAGGCGAGGGAGAGGCCGGGCGGCGTGCCGGCGGAGTGGGCGGCGGCAGCCAGCGGAGTGGCATGGCGCGGCGGCCGGGAGGCGGCGCGGTGGTCGGCGACCGGCGTCGGGGCGGCGGTCGAGGCGGCGGCGAGCGCAAGCGACGGCGGGCGGAGGCGCGCCGGGCGCGGGCCGCGGGGGCTCCGCACGGGCCGAGCGGGCCGGTGACGACTGGTGGAAGGCGGCGCCATGTGGCAGCCTCTAGTACGCTGGGCGGCGGTGGGCGGACGTGTCCGGCCCGATACGACCGGCGGCGGGAGGAGGAAGAGGCTAGGGTTAGGGGTGGTTTTTGCCCAAAATTTCGGGGGAGAGGGGGTTTATATAGGTAGAGGGAGCTAGGAGAGTCCAAATGAGGTGCGGTTTTCGGCCACGCGATCGTGATCGAACGACCGATAGGATGGAGGGCGTTTTGATAGGTTTTGGGCCACTTTGGAGAGGTGTTGGGTTGCAACACACACGAGGCCTTTACGGTTCCTCGGTTAACCGTTGGAGTATCAAACGAACTCCAAATGGCACGAAACTTGACAGGCGGTCTACCGGTAGTGAACCAAGGCCGCTTGGCAAGTCTCGGTCCAATCCGAGAACGTTTAACACCCGCACACGAAAAGAGGCAAAAGGGGACGCCGGAGGACGTAGGAGTGCCGGAATGCAAAACGGACAACGGGGAAAATGCTCGGATGCATGAGATGAACACATATGCAAATGCGATGCACATGATGACATGATATGGACGAAATGCAAAACGAAGACAAAACCCAACCACGAGGGAATATCATAACTTAGTGCCGAAAATGGCAAGAGTTGGAATACAAATATGGCAAGTTACATACGGGGCATTACATCTCCCCAGTGAACTCATATACGGGTCACCTCAAGTGCTCGCTTATGATGAGCTTGAGAAAGAGTAGTTGTACCAAGATGATGCAACGCTCCTTGAGGAAGATCGTCTTCAGGCTGCTGTGCGAGCCACTCGCTACCAGCAAGCCTTGCGCCGCTATCATAGCTGCAAGGTTCACGCCCGAAGCCTCGAGGAAGGCGACCTTGTTCTTCAGCGGATTCAATCCCCCAAGAATCCAAACAAGTTGACACCGAAGTGGGAAGGCTCTTATCGGGTAATACGAGTCACCAAGCTTGGCGCAGTCCACTTGGAGACCGAAGATGGCATTCCGATGAGCAACTCCTGGAATATTGAACATCTTCGCAAGTTTTACCCCTAAGGCGCGGTTGCCGGAAGCCCCGGCAACCCCTGTTTCGTACTAGCCTTGCCGCCAAGGCATGTAACCCTATGTGCGGAGCCAGGTGTAGACCCTGTGCACAGTCAGGGAAAAGGAATCCCTTAGTATGTATAGTTTCCTATCAATTTCCATGTTTGTGTATATACGTATATGCATGCTTGTCCAGGGTACTGTACTGCTTTTTGATTCCAGTAAATGTTAGTGAACCACCGAGGTTCCGTGATTTTGTCCTCACTTCTTTCCCGCCACGGCAAGGACGCGCGATCTTGCCAAGGACCCGGCTCCGGCGAGAAGTTGAGAAGACCGCTCGGCAAAATGATCCCCGGCAAACCAAACAGATAAAGTTTACCTGTTACCCATTCGTATTCGTAACCTGCGACTTGTGCATTAGAAAACCTCGCCACTCGTCTTTAAGGACTCGGGGGCTCCCATTTCTGACTCGAACACCGCTTCAGTCAGAATGGCCATGTTGACCCTTGTCAAAAAGAGGTGGACGGGGGGCTGGGCCCTTTGTCTGTAACCCGGCAGATGTGATTCTCCGGCAGGCGCAAGGGGCGCCGACAAGGTGGCTTGCCAGAAGGACTCATTTATCGACACTAAGGAGGCATTTTGCCTCCGCACGAACATACATGTGCACGAGTTACCGGCAGGACTAGACTTTTTCATTAATATGCTGATGCGAGTACAAAGGTAACATGATACAATCATGGGCTCGAGATATTACATTATATAGAAATTAAGATTTGGCAAGTGCCTGCAATTTAAAAAGAAAGATAGGTTCCCCGTGATCTCCGTTCTTGCCCCTTTCCTCCCAGGTGCGGCAGGTGAAGGCAAAAAGGAAGCAGCAGGGAACTCGCCGATGGAGAGCTTGATGAGGAAGACCCTCGGCAGGGCGCAGGGCCGAGGGACGGGGGGGGGGGGGGGTCAGTTGGAGTCGGAGTCGGCGTCCTCCCGCTTGACTCCCTCGTTGTCGCTGTCCTCCTAGTCACTACCGCTCGAAGGAGGAGGTTTCACCGTCGGAGGATCTCTCCGCACAACACCTTAAGCGAGTTCCAAGAGCCCGAAGACCTTGACGGAGAGCAGGCCGTCATCCATCAATTTGAATTGGAGGACGAGCCCCTCCGACAGGCTATGGGCACGAGTGATAACCCACAAGTATGGGGGTCGCAACAGTTTTCGAGGGTAGAGTATTCAACCCAAATTTATTGATTCGACACAAGGGGAGCCAAAGAATATTCTCAAGTATTAGCAGCTGAGTTGTCAATTCAATCACACCTGGAAACTTAATATCTGCAACAAAGTATTTAGTAGCAAAGTAATATGATAATAGTGGTAACGGTAGCAGAAGTAATTTTTTTGGGTTTTGTAGTGATTGTAATAGTAGCAGCGGAAAAGTAAATAAGCGAAGAACAATATATGAAAATCTCATAGGCAATGGATCGGTGATGGACAATTATGTCGGATGCGATCGATCATGCAACAATTATAACATAGGATGACACAGAACTAGCTCCAGTTCATCAATGTAATGTAGGCATGTACTCCGAATATAGTCATACATGCTTATGGAAAAGAACTTGCATGGCATCTTTTGTCCTACCCTCTCGTGGCAGTGGGGTCCTATTGCAAACTAAGGGATATTAAGGCCTCCTTTTAATAGAGTACCAGACCAAAGCATTAACACATAGTGAATACATGAACTCCTCAAACTATGGTCATCACCAGGAGTGGTCCCGATTACTGTCACTTCGGGGTTGCCGGATCATAACACATAGTAGGTGACTATAGACTTGCAAGATAGGATCAAGAAATCACATATATTCATGAAAACATAATAGGTTCAGATCTGAAATCATGGCACTCGGGACCTAGTCACAAGCATTAAGCATAGCAAAGTCATAGCAACATCAATCTCAGAAAATAGTGGATACTAGGGATCAAACCCTAACAAAACTAACTCGATTACATGATAAATCCCATCCAACCCATCACCGTCCAGCAAGCCTACGATGGAATTACTCACGCACGGCGGTGAGCATCATGAAATTGGTGATGGATGAATGTAGATGATGACGATGGCGACAGATTCCCCTCTCCGGAGCCCCGAACGGACTCCAGATCAGCCCTCCCGAGAGAGGTTAGGGCTTGGCGGCAGCTCTGTATCGTAAAATGCGATGAATCCTTCTCTCTGATTTTTTTCTCCCTGAACATGAATATATGGAGTTGGAGTTGAGGTCGGTGGAGCGTCAGGGGGCACACGAGGCAGGGGCGCGCCCACACCCTCATGGACAGGGTGTGGGCCCCCTGACATGGATTCTTCTTCTAGTATTTTTTATATATTCCAAAAATAATCTCCGTTGATTTTCAGGTCATTCTGAGAACTTTTATTTCTGCACAAAAATTACACCATGGCAATTCTGCTGAAAACAACATCAGTCCGGGTTAGTTCCATTCAAATCATGCAAGTTAGAGTCCAAAACAAGGGCAAAAGTGTCTGGAAAAGTAGATAAACCTTTGCTTGTCCTCAAGCAATTCAGTTGATAAACTAAAAGTGATAAAGAAAAACTTTTACAAACTCTGTTTGCTCTTGTTGTTGTTAATATGTAAAGCCAGCATTCAAGTTTTCAGCAAAGATTATGAACTAACCACATTCGCAATAACATTTAGGTCTCATGTTTACTCATATCAATGGCATAATCAACTAGCAAGCAATAATAATAAATCTCGGATGACAACACTTTCTCAAAACAATCATAATATGATATAACAAGATGGTATCTCGCCAGCCCTTTCTGAGACCGCAAAACATAAATGCAGAGCACCTTTAAAGATCAAGGACTGACTAGACATTGTAATTCATGGTAAAAGAGATCCAGTCAAGTCATACTCAATGTAAACTAACGATAATACATGCAAATGACAACGGTGCTCTCCAACTGGTGCTTTTTAATAAGAGGGTGATGACTCCACATAAAAGTAAATGGATAGGCCCTTCGCAGAGGGAAGCATGGATTTGTAGAGGTGCCAGAGCTCGATTTTGAAATAGATATGAATAATATTTTGAGCGGTATACTTTCATTGTCAACATAACAACCGAGAGATCTCGATATCTTCCATGCTACACACATTATAGGAGGTTCCCAAATAGAATGGTAAAGTTTATACTCCCCCTCCACCAACAAGCATCAATCCATGGCTTGCTCGAAACAACGAGTGCCTCCAACTAACAAGAGTCCTGGGGGAGTTTTGTTTGCAGTTATTTTGATTTGATTTGCATAAAGCATGGGACTGGGTATCCTGGTGACCAGCCATTTTCTCGTGAGTGAGGATTGGAGTCCACTCCTCTTGAGAATAACCCGCCTAACATGGAAGATACAGACATCCCTAGTTGATACATGAGCGATTCGAGCATACAAAACATAATGTTTATTTGAAGGTTTAGAGTTTGGCACATACAAATTTACTTGGAATGGCAGGTAGATACCGTGTATAGGTAGGTATGGTGGACTCATATGGAATAACTTTGGGGTTTATGGAATTGGATGCACAAGCAGTATTCCCGCTTAGTACAAGTGAAGGCTAGAAAAAGACTGGGAAGCGACCAGCTAGAGAGCGACAACAATCATGAACATGCATTAAAATTAATCAACACCGAATGCAAGCATGAGTAGGATATAATGCACCATGAACATAAATATTGTAGAGGCTATGTTGATTTTATTTCAACTACATGTGTGAACATGTGCCAAGTCAAGCCACTCGAATCATTCAAAAGAGGATACCACCCTATCATACCACATCACAACCATTTTAATAGCATGTTGGCATGCAAGGTAAACCATTATAAGCTCCTAGCTAATTAAGCATGGCATAAGCAACTATAATCTCTAATTGTCATTGCAAACATGTTTCTTTCATAATAGGCTGAATCAGGAACGATGAACTAATCATATTTACAATTTCACTTGCACGACCGAATAGTGTGGATAATAATAATAATAGTGCACGTGCATTGGACTAAGATGGAATCTACAAGCATTCAATTCAAGAGAGAAGACAAGGTAATATGGGCTCTTTGTTAGATCAACAATAATGCATATAAGAGCCACTCAACATTTTCATCTCGACCCCCAAAGAAAAGAAACAAAACTATTTACACGGGAAAGCTCCCAACAAGCAAAAGAAGAACGAGAAATCTTTTCGAGTTTTGTTTTTAGTTACTACGACTACAGGCATAGAAAGTAAACTAACTAAAAGCTACAACTAATTTTTTGGTTTTTTCTTAAGGTTTATCAAACACACAAGAAGATAGCATAAAAAGGGAAATAAACTAGCATGGATATTACAATGAAAAAGTATGAGCACCGACAACTAGCACCGACAACTAGCATGTCGGTGAGAAATACGTACTCCCCCAAGCTTAGGCTTTTGGCCTCAGTTGGTCTACTGCCACGGCTGGCCTGGCGAATATCCAAAGTTGTAGTTGGGGTCGTATTGTGATGCAGCAACTATTGCCTCATGAGCTGCCACTTGGAGGTGAGCTGTCTTCGTCCTCCTCTTATACTCGTTCGCCTCCTCCCTGGTTATAACATATCTCCCCTTTGCCTGAAAGTCAAAGAAAGCAGGAGTAGGGAGAGCGACGTGAGAGATGCGTCGTTTGTCAAAGATTAGTCGGTACTGGAGGGACTGGTCGTTCCTCTCAACAAAGTGATGACGAACTATAGCATCATAATCTAGATAAGAAGGAGGCAAATCAATATTGTCTCCACGTATGGGTATCTCAAGAAAGTTAGCTATACGAGTTGCATAAATTCCACCAAAGAAATCTCCATGAATACTATTATTATGCCACCTACGTGCAACAATAGCCCCCAAGTTGTATTGTTTATCTCCTAAAATAGCGCTCCTGAGAACGCTAAGATCAAGTACACACATGTGACATGCTTCATCTTTACCATTTATGCACCTTCCTATGAAGAGAGCAAAATAATGTATAGCGGGAAAATGAATGCTCCGCATGGTGGCTTGTATTACATCTCTAGATTCCCCCATAGTTATACTAGCAAGAAAATCTCTATATTCAGATTTGCGAGGTTCACTAACATTACCCCATTGTGGGAGTTTACAAGCAGTGTTAAAATCTTCTAAGTCCATGGTATAAGATTTATCATAAAGATCAAACAGGATAGTTTGAGAATTGCGTGATGATGAAAATTCAAACCTTCTCACAAAGGAATCAGTGAGGTAGTGGTACTGACGGCACTTATCTGCCATGAAGCTCTCAAGATCGGCTTTACGCACATATGCTTCAAATTCCTCCTTGATTCCTGCTCAAAACATGAAGTCCTCTAACGGGCATTCACAAGGCCGCACTTGAGCATCCCTTGGTGGTTCATCGTCCGCATCACGTATTGCGGGTCTAGGTCCTTGCTTCCTTGAAGAACCACCTTGGTACATTTTCCTAAACATATTTCTTCCTCTGAAAAATTTCTGAAATTTTCAGTAACTTCAAAATAAAAGTGAACCAAACTCAACAAAATTGATAGCAACTACTCCCACAAGTGCCTAAAGACTATATCATGCATTAAAGCTACTTTTGACCATATAAATTTGACATGCAAGCTCAAGAACAGGGTCACCTAAGCAGCAAAAATTTGCAATGAATAAAGCACTAGAACAAAAACTAATTGGACCATTGGAGGAGTCACATACCAAAGAACAATCCCCCAAAGCAGTTTTGTGAATGGAGCTTTGAGCTAGGAGATCGAAAATGGCAGCAAGATGAGCTAGAACTCGTGCTTGAGGTGGTTGGTGATTTTTTTGGGATGAAGATGGAGTGTGTGGTGGCTGGAATAAGTGGATGGGACCCACGTGGGGTCCACGAGGCAGGGGGGCGCGCCCAGGGGGTGGGCGCGCCCTCCACCCTCGTGGGCACGTGGCTGCTCCTCCTGCTGTGTTTTCAGTGCCAGATATTCTCAAATATTCTAGAAAATATCATATTTAATTTTTAGGGCATTTGGAGAACTTTTATTTTTAGAGTATTCTTTATTGCACTGATAATTCAGAAAACTAATAGAAATTACTATTTTTCTTTATTTAATATAAATAACAGAAAGTAAAAATAGGGTACAAAGAGTTGTGTTTTCTAAATTCATCCATCTCATTCTTATCAAAAGGAATCCACTAACAAGGTTGATCAAGTCTTGTTAACAAATTCATTCTGAATAACATGGAACCGGAGAAATTTCGAATAACACTATGTTACCTCAACGGGGATATGCATGTCCCCAACAATAAGAATATCACATTTCTTCTTGACAATAGGAAGAGGGAATTCAAAACCTCCAATAGTAATTGTTGAAATTTATCCAATAGAATTGATACTGTGGACTTGAGGTTGTTTCCTCGGAAAGTGTACCGTATGCTCATTACCATTAACATGAAAAGTGACATTGCCTTTGGTGCAATCAATAACAGCCCCTGCAGTATTCAAAAAGGGTCTTCCAAGAATAATAGACATACTATCGTCCTCGGAAATATCAAGAATAACAAAGCCCATTAAAATAGTAACATTTGCAACCACAACAGGCACATCCTCACAAATACCAACAGGTATAGCAGTTGATTTATCAACCATTTGCAAAGATATTACAGTAGGTGTCAACTTATTTAAATCAAGTCTACGATATAAAGAGAGAGGGATAACACTGACACCAGCTCCAAGACCACATAATGCAGTTTTGACATAGTTTCTTTTAATGGAGCATGGTATAGTCGGTACTCCTGGATCTCCAAGTTTCTTTGGTATTCCACCCTTAAAAGTATAATTAGCAAGCATGGTGGAAATTTTAGCATCCGGTATCTTTCTCTTATTTGTAACAATATCCTTCATATACTTAGCATAAGGATTCATGTTAAGCATATTGGTCAAACGCATACGCAAAAAGATAGGTCTAATCATTTCAGCAAAGCGCTCAAAATCCTCATCATCCTTTTTCTTGGATGGTTTAGGAGGAAAAGGCATGGGTTTTTGAACCCATGTTTCTCTTTCCTTACCGTGCTTCCTAGCAACAAAGTCTCTCTTATCATAACGTTGATTCTTTGATTGTGGGTTATCAAGATCAACAACAGGTTCAATCTCTACATCATTATCATTGCTAGGTTGAGCATTAACATGAACATCATCATTAACATTATCACTAGGTTCATGTTCATTACCAGATTGTGTTTCAGCATCAGAGATAGAAATATCATTGGGATTCTCACGTGTCTCAACAACAGGTTCACTAGAAGCATGCAAAGTCCTATCATTTTTCTTTTTCTTCCTCTTAGAAGGACTAGGTGCATCTATAGTAGTTCTCTGAGAATCTTGCTCAATTCTCTTAGGATGGCCCTCAGGATACAAAGGTTCCTGAGTCACTTTACCTCCTCTAGTTGCAAATCTAACAACAAAGTCATTATTCTTACTATTCAATTCATTGAGCAAATAATTCTGAGCTTTAAGTACTTGTTCTACTTGAGTGGTAACCATACAATCATGTTTACTAATAAGTTTAAGTTCACCTTTAACACTAGCCATATAATCACTCAGGTGTTCTATCATATAAGCATTATGTTTCAATTGTCTACCAGCATAAGCATTGAAGTTTTCTTGCTTAACCATAAAGTTATCAAATTCATCCAAACATTGGCTAGCAAACTTAGCAGGAGAGATTTTAGCTTTATCATATCTATAGAGAGAGTTTACCTTTACTACCTGTGTCGGGTTATCAAGACCGTGTGTTTCTTCAATAGGTGATGAATTAAGACCATGTATTTCTTCAACAGGAGGTAAATTCTTAACATCTTCAGCTTTTATACCTTTTTCTTTCATAGATTTCTTTGCCTCTTGCATATCTTCAGGACTGAGAAATAGAATACCCCTTTTCTTCGGAGTTGGCTTAGAAGTTGGTTCAGGAAGTGTCCAATTATTTTCATTAGTCAACATATTATTCAATAGAATTTCAGCTTGATCAACTGTTCTTTCCTTGAAAACACAACCAGCACAACTATCCAGGTGGTCTCTGGAAGCATCGGTTAGTCCATTATAAAAGATATCAAGTATTTCATTTTTCTTGAGAGGATGATCAGGCAAAGCATTAAGTAATTGGAGAAGCCTCCCCCAAGCTTGTGGGAGACTCTCTTCTTCAATTTGCACAAAATTATATATTTCCCTTAAAGTAGCTTGTTTCTTATGAGCGAGGAAATATTTAGTAGAGAAGTAGTAAATCATATCCTGGGGACTACGCACACAACCAAGATCAAGAGAATTAAACCATATCTTAGCATCACCCTTTAATGAGAACGGAAATAATTTAAGGATATAATAGTAGCGAGTTTTCTCATCATTAGTAACACATGGTAGCTATATCATTTAATTTAGTAAGATGTGCCACAACAGTTTCAGATTCATAGTCATAGAAAGGATCAGATCCAACCAAAGTAATTATATCGGGATCAACTGAGAAATCATAATCCATATCAGTAATAAAGATAGGTGAAGTGGCATAAGCAGGATCATATTTCATTCTAGCATTCAGAGATTTTTCTTTCAGCTTAGCTAATAGTTTCTTAAGATCACTTCTATCATTGCAAGCAAGAAAGTCTCTAGCAGTTTCTTCATCCATAATATAACCCTCAGGAACAACAGGAAATTCATATCTAGGGGAGAATCTTCACCATCACTTTCATCAATATTATCAGTTTCAATAATTTCACTCTCTCTAGCCCTAGCAAGTTGTTCATCAAGAAATTCACCAAGTGGCACAGTAGTATCAACCATAGAAGTAGTTTCATCATAAGTATCATGCAAAGCAGAAGTGGCATCATCAATAACATGCGACATATCAGAATCAATAGCATGTGTAGGTGTCGCAAGTTTACTCAAAACAGAAGGTGAATCAAGTCCAGAGCTAGATGGCAGTTCCTTACCTCCCCTCGTAGTTGAGGGATATATTTTGGTTATTTGATCTTTCAAGTTATTCATAATGATAAGCAGATATAAATCCCAAGTGACTCAAAGAATAGAGCTATGCTCCCCGGCAGCGGCGCCAAAAAATAGTCTTGATAACCCACAAGTATAGGGGATCGCAACAGTTTTCAAGGGTAGAGTATTCAACCCAAATTTATTGATTCGACACAAGGGGAGCCAAAGAATATTCTCAAGTATTAGAAGCTTAGTTGTCAATTCAACCACACCTGGAAACGTAATATCTGGAGCAAAGTATTTAGTAGCAATGTAATATGATAATAGTGGTAACGGTGGCAGAAGTAATATTTTTGGGTTTTGTAGTGATTGTAACAGTAGCAGCAGAAAATTAAATAAGCGAAGAACTATATATGAAAAGCTCGTAGGCAATGGATCAGTGATGGAGAATTATGTCGGATGCGATCGATCATGCAATAGTTATAACATAGGATGGCACAGAACTAGCTCCAGTTCATCAATGTAATGTAGGCATGTATTCCGAATATAGTCATACGTGCTTATGGAAAAGAACTTGCATGACATCTTTTGTCCTACCCTCCCGTGGCAGTGGGGTCCTATTGGAAACTAAGGGATATTAAGGACTCCTTTTAATAGAGTACCGGACCAAAGAATTAACACATAGTGAATACATGAACTCCTCAAACTATGGTCATCACCGGGAGTGATCCTGATTATTGTCACTTCGGGGTTGCCGGATCATAACACATAGTAGGTGACTATAGACTTGCAAGATAGGATCAAGAACTCACATATATTCATGAAAACATAATAGGTTCAAATCTGAAATCATGGCACTCGGGCCCTAGTGACAAGCATTAAGCATAGCAAAGTCATAGCAACATCAATCTCAGAACATAGTGGATACTAGGGATCAAACCCTAACAAAACTAACTCGATTACATGATAAATCCCATCCAACCCATCACCATCCAACAAGCCTACGATGGAATTACTCACGCACGGCAGTGAGCATCATGAAATTGGTGACGGAGGAAGGTTGATGATGATGGCGATAGATTCCCCTCTCCGGAGCCCCGAACGGACTCCAGATCATCCCTCCCGAGAGAGTTTAGGGCTTGGCGGCAGCTCCGTATCGTAAAACATGATGAATCCTTCTTCTGATTTTTTTCTCCCAGAACACAAATATATGGAGTTGGAGTTGAGGTCGGTGGAGCATGAAGGGGACCACGAGTCAGGGGGGCACGCCCAGGGGGTAGGGCGCGCCCCCACCCTCGTGGACAGGGTGTGGGCCCCCTGACATGGATTCTTCTTCCAGTATTTTTTATATATTCCAAAAATAATCTCCATTGATTTTTAGGTCATTTTGAGAACTTTTATTGCTGCACAAAAATAACACCATGGCAATTCTGCTGAAAACAACGTCAGTCCGGGTTAGTTCGATTCAAATCATGCAAGTTAGATCCAAAACAAGGGCAAAAGTGTTTGGAAAAGTAGATAATACGGAGACGTATCAACGAGCGAAGGTCTTCCATCCACGGAGGAGATACATAACATGAGGGGCTGGGAAGTCGACGTCGACCTACATGCTGCCATTCCTGCAGCTCCTCATATGCAGCATCAAGTCCTGAGGCGGGTCTAGCTCCATATCCCGAGCAAACGGAGTGGGGAGACGAAGACGACCGCACACCGGCCCACGCAGCCTGATGTAGAACTCGCGGGGCTGGTCTCCGACATGGCCCTCCATTGGAGGAGGGGCCGCTGGCGGAGGCGAAGCCGGTGCGCCACCCCGTCCTCCTCTTCCCTGAGTGCCACGGCGGCCTCGGCCTTGCCCCCTCCCTCTTCCTCTCGCGGCCGGCTCCGCCACCACGATCTCTTTGGAAGGAAGGGCACGCTGTCGAGCGTAGGCCCTCGTCGCCGCCATCGGAGCACCAGCACGCCCTCTCGCCATGATGAAGGGAAGAAAGGAGTCGAGGCGGAGGAGATGAGCGCTGAAGGATCGAAGGACGCCGCCCCCCTCCCCTTCTTCTTATAAAGGGGCGGGGCTGAGGCTCGGCCGCCCCGCTCGACCAATCCGGCCGCCAAGGGGCACAGGGAATCGGGACCGACCCGCTGCTCCAATCAGCGGCAACCCAGTTTCCCGCCTCTATTTTATGGCCTGTGCCCTCCGTGTCCACCACCTACCCTCCTCGGGGCATAGAGGACACGTGGCAAGCGAACTAGAATCAAGAGGACGACTGAAGTGACCGCATTCCACCCCGTGACCGTGGGGCGCGGGCACCTTGAAGGCCGCGACCCGAGTCCACCTAGTGAATGAGCCGCGCCCCTGCGTTTTCCTCCCGTTTATGGGGAAGGCGCGGGCCGCCTCTTTACCATTTACCATGATGTGATGCAGGAGGGCAGCAACCGCCCCATGCATGACCCCCACATCACGCACGAGCGCCCACATTGCGAATTCAACGCGGGTCATGGGGAAGTGCAACTGGCGAGGGAGTTACTGCGGTACAACTTGGCCCCGCATGCCCGCGCACCGTTTTGGGCCTAGCCCAACAACACGTCGCGCTTATGTATGGCCCAGCCCCGGGGGCTCCTGTCGGTGCACAAAAGGAGGGGTCCTATTTTGTACCCCTTTACTTGTGCGCGGGCAGTTGGAGCCGTGCCTGCGGCCACACCTAGCGGAGCAGAGGAAGGAAGCAAAGCCACAAGACAACCAGAGCAATGCCAAGCCAGAAACACGAAGAGCAGAAGGGCGAGGTGAGCTCCCCTGGCAGGGCCCTTGCCAGGGCGGCCTCCACAGCCCCGGCAAGAACCTTGCAGGGCAACTTGCCCAACACTAGCAGAGCCGCCACCCTTGAGCCCAAGAGTTCCAACACCATAAAACACTTTGGAACCGAGGCTCGGGAGGCACCTCCATGATGGCATGCAGATCTTTGTGGAGACCAGAAGCACACAAGACTAGTTGATAACCAGAAGATGACGATCCTTAGCAAGATCCTCACCAAGGATACCCACGAGACCCCCGGCAAGACCCTTGCCGGGGACGACCATGACGCCACTTCAAGACCCTTGCCAGGGCCCCAGCAAGACTCTTGCTGAAGACATCCGCGGGGCCACAGCCAGGCCCGCATCTGCCAAGACTCCACCACCGTTCCCATGCAGCTGCCAGCCCACTAGCTAGGAAGGCACCTGCGTGGCGACGTGCGGCCTTTAGGCCGACTCGGCAAGCACCTGCGTGGTGGCATGCAGATATTCATGAAGACTCTTCCACCGCACCAACTCAGTAGCTAGCCAGCATGGCGCTACACGCCTCGTCAGTGCGGACGCACGTCGAAGACAGGCAAGGCGGCAACAGTTGGGAGGAGCTTCCTTGCCGTCCCTGATAAAGCTAGAAGGGCACGTTGGCAGCGCATTAAATGTGTTTGTCCTACGGTGCCAGGGGATAGACTCGACTATTGTATAGCTTTCCACCTCCTGTGTGACACTGTGCAGCCCCTTTGGCTATAAACAGAGGCCCACGACATACTGAGGGAGGATTCAGATTTTTTGGACCTTGCACGCCTTGTAGCTAGTCCAAGAACACCAGATAAATAGAACCCAACAGGAGTAGGGTATTACGCATCACTTGCGGCCCGAACCTGGATAATCCCCCTGTGTTGATCTCTCAATCCCGCTCTTTCCACAGCCCCGCGCCCGCCAACCGTAGCAAAAGGGATTCCTCGTGATCCCGTAGGTGTTGTTTCCCCCGACATAGTCTTTCTAGCATTTGATCAATAAAAGGGAGAGGGCAATGATCTTTTCTAGTAGCTTTATTTAATTTTCTAAAATCAATTACCATTCTATAGCCAGTGACAATTCTTTGCGGAATAAGTTCATTCTTATCATTAGGAACAACAGTAATACCTCCCTTCTTAGGGACACTACGAACATGACTTACCCATCTACTATCAGCTATAGGATAGATTATACCTGCTTCCAGAAGCTTTAGTATTTCAGTTCTTACCACTTCTTTCATTTTAGGATTTAAATGTAGCTGGTGATCAACAACGGGTTTAGCACCAGGTTCCATATTAATTTTGTGTTGACAGAGAGTGGGACTAATGCCCTTTAAATCATCAAGAGTATACTCAATAGCAGCTCAGTGCTTCTTTAGAACCTTTAATAATCTTTATTCTTCATGTTCTGAAAGGTCAACACTAATAATAACATGATATATCTTTTTCTCATCAAGATAAGCATATTTCAAAGTGTCTGGCAAATGTTTTAATTCAAACATAGGATCACCTTTAGGTGGAGGAGGACCTCCCAGAGTTTCAATAGGAAAACTGTGTTTAAGTAGAGGACGTTGTTCAAAGAAAATCTTATCTATTTCATTTCATTTCTTTCATGTATATGCATATCATTCTCATGGTCTAGAAATATTGTTCTAGTGTATCAGTAGGAGGTACAACAATAGAAGCAAGACCAATTATTTCATCCTTACTAGGCAATTCTTCCTTATGATGCTTTCTACTAAACTTAGAAAAATTAAATTCATGAGACTCATCACCAAAACTAACACCGACAGTTTGTTTCTCACAATCTATTTTAGCATTAACGGTGTTCAAGAAAGGTCTACCAAAGATAATGGGACAAAAGTCTTCTTGTGGGGAACCAAGAACAAGAAATTCAGTAGGATATTTATTTTCCAACACAAGACTTCAACATTTCTAACAATCCCAAGTGGTGTGATGTTGTCTCTATTAGCAAGTTTAATAGGAACATCTATGTCTTCTATCGCAGCGGGTGCTATATCATTCATAATTTCTTGATATAAGGTAAAAGTAATAGCACTCATGCTATCACCTAAATTACATAAACCATGATAACAGTGATCTCCTATCTTAACTAAGACAATGGGCATGCCAACAACGGGTCTATGTTTATCCTTTTCATCGGGTTTGGCAATTCTAGCAGCTTCATCACAGAAGTAAATAACATGCCCATCTATATTTTCAACTAGGAGAGCTTTAACCATAGCAACACTAGGTTCTACCTTGACTTGTTCATCTGGTTTAGGTGTTCTAATATAGATTTTATTGACCACAGTTGAAACTTTAGCATGTTCCTTTATCCTAACAGGGAAAGGTGGTTTTTCAATATAAGCAGTAGGAACAACTGGATCAACATTATAGATAATAGTTTCATCTTTAGCTATTCCTGGTTCTTTAATTTATTCTTTAATAGGTGGATGATATTTAAACCACTTCTCCTTAGGGAGATCAACATGAGTAGCAAACGATTCACAAAAGGAGGCTACTATCTTAGAGTCAAGTCCATATTTAGTGCTAAACTTTTGAAAAGCATCGGTATTCATAAAAGATTTAACATAATCATACTTAAGATTAATACCTGACTCTTTACCTTAGTCGAGTTCCCAATCTTCAGAGTTGAATTTAATTCTTTCTAAAGATCCCACCAGAAATCAATAGTCTTCTTCATAAAGGAACCAGTACAAGAAGTGTCAAGCATGGATCGATCATCATGAGAAAGCCGAGCATAAAAATTCTGAATGATAATTTCTCTTGAGAGCTCATGATTGGGGCATGAATATAACATTGACTTGAGCCTCCCCCAAGCTAGAGCAATACTTTCTCCTTCACGAGGCCAAAAATTATATATGTAATTCCGATCAGGATGAATTAGATGCATAGGATATTTTTTTGGTGAAACTCCAATTTCAATCGATTCCAATTCCAAGATCCAATATATACCATGCCAATGCTTTTCCCTTCAAAGATAAAGGGAAAACCTTCTTCTTAGCTTCATCTCCGGGTAAACCTCCAAGCTTAAATAATCCACATATTTCCGCCACATATATTAAGTGCATATTAGGATGTTTGGTTCCATATCCCGTGTAAGAATTAGCTAGCAGTTCTTCTATCATACCCGAAGGAATTTCATAACCAATATTTTTAGTAGGTGCAGTAGGTTGAGGGGTGACTAACTGTGGTTCCGGTCGAGGTGAAGATACCCCGAACAAACCCCTCAAAGGATTGTTTTCCATAGTAACAAGTGATAGTAAATTTCAGCACATAATAATATTTTTTCCTTACCAAGAGCGCTTCACTCCTCGGCAACGGCGCTAGAAAAGAGCCTTCAAACGTATCTATAATTTTTGATTGTTCCATGCTGTTATATTATCTGCTTTGGATGTTTTATATGAATTTATATGATTTTTGGGACAAACCTATTAACCTAGAGCCCAGTGCCAATTTTTGTTTTTCCTTGTTTTTGAGTTTCGCAGGAAAGGAATATGAAATGGAGTCCAATTGACCTGAAACTTTACGACAATTGTTTTTGGACCAAAAGAAGCACACGGAGTACCGGAGATGCACCTGAGGAGTCCCGAGGCCTCCACAAGGGTGGAGGGAGCCCCCACCCCCTAGGGCGCGCCCTCCGACCTTATGGGCCCCTCGCGGACTCCCTTGACTTTTTCTTGATGCCAACACCTCTTATATATCCCCAAACCTCTAGAACAGAACCTAGATCAGGAGTAACGTCGCAGCAAGCCTTTGTAGTCACCAAAAACCAATCGGGACCCTGTTCCGGCACCCTGCCGGAGGGGGAATCATCACCGGTGGCCATCTTCATCATCCCGACGCTCTCCATGACGAGGAGGGAGTAGTTCACCCTCGGGGCTGAGGGTATGTACCAGTAGCTATGTGTTTGATCTCTCTGTCTGTCTCTCTCTCTCGTGTTCTTGATTTGGCACGATCTTGATGTACTGCAAGTTTTGCTATTATAGTTGGATCTTATGATGTTTCTCCCCCTCTACCTTCTTGTAATGGATTGAGTTTTCCCTTTGAAGTTATCTGATCGGATTGAGTCTTTAACGATTTGAGAACACTTGATGTATGTCTTGCATGTGCTTATCTGTGGTGACAATGGGATATTCACGTGATCTACTTGATGAATGTTTTGGTGATCAACTTGCGGGTTCTGTGACCTTGTGAACTTATGCATAGGGGTTGGCACACATTTTCGTCTTGACTCTCCGGTAGAAACTTTGGGGCACCTTTTGAAGTTCGTTGTGTTGGTTTGAATAGATGAATTTGAGATTGTGTGATGCATATCATATAATCAAACCCATGGATACTTGTGGTGACATTGGAGTATCTAGGTGACATTAGGGTTTTGGTTGATGTGTGTCTTAAGGTGTTATTTTAGTACGAACTCTAGGGAAGTTTGTGACACTTATAGGAATAGCCCAATAGACTGATCAGACAGAATAACTTTGAGGTGGTTTCGTACCCTACAATAATCTCTTCATTTGTTCTCCGCTATTAGTGACTTTGGAGTGACTCTTTGTTGCATGTTGAGGGATTGTTATATGATCTAATTTTGTTATCATTGTTGAGAGAAATTTCACTATTGAAAGTATGAACCCTAGGCCTTGTTTCCTAGCATTGCAATACCGTTTTCGCTCACTTTTACTACTTGTTACCTTGCTGTTTTTATATTTTCAGATTACAAAAACCTATATCTACCATCCATATTGCACATGTATCACCATCTCTTCGCCGAACTAGTGCACCTATACAATTTACCATTGAATTGGGTGTGTTGGGGATACGAGAGACTCTTTGTTATTTGGTTGCAGGGTTGTTTGAGAGAGACCATCTTCATCCTACGCCTCCCATGGATTGATAAACCTTAGGTCATCCACTTGAGGGAAATTTGCTACTGTCCTACAAAACTCTGCGCTTGGAGGCCCAACACGAGTCCACAAGAAGAAGGTTGCATAGTAAACATCATGACCCACAAGTATATGGGATCGGTCATAGTCCTTTCCATAAGTAAGAGTGTCGAACCCAACGAGGAGCAGAAGGAAATGACAAGTGGTTTTCAGCAAGGTATTCTTTGCAAGCACTGAAATTATAAGTAACGAGTAGTTTGATAGCAAGACAATTTGTAACGAGCAAGTAACGGTAACGGTAACAAAAGTGCAGCATGGTAGACCAATCCTTTTGAGGCAAAGGACCAAAACGGTCTCTTATTATAAGCAAGGCGTTCTTGAGGGTACACGGGAATTTCATCTAGTCACTTTCATCATGTTGGTTTGATTTGTATTCGCTACTTTGATAATTTGATATGTGGGTGGACCGGTGCTTAGGTGTTGTTCTTACTTGAACAAAACTCCTACTTATGATTAACCCCCTTATAAGCATCTGCAACTACGATAAAAGTATTAAGAATAAATTCTAACCATAGCATTAAACTTTTGGATCCAAATCAAGCCCTTACGGAATAGCGCATAAACTAGGATTTAAGCTTATTTCACTCTCGCAACTCATCATCTAATAACTAGTCCACAATGCATTCCCTTAGTTCCAAATATGGTGAAGTGTCATGTAGTCGATGTTCACACGACACCACTAAGGGAATCACAACATACATACTATCAAAACATCGGACACATATCAAGTTCACATGATTACTTGCAACAAGATTTCTTCGGTGACCTCAAGAACAATAGTAACTACTCACAAATGGTAATCATGCTCAAGATCAGAGCGTTTCGAATAGCATAATGGATCTGAACATATAATCGTCCACCAAATAAACCATACAGTAATCAAATACAAGATGTAATCAACAATACTAGTCAACCACAAGTACCAATCTATAGTTCCGATACAAAGATTGAACACAAGAGATGAACTAGGGTTTGAGAGGAGATGGTGCTGTCGAAGATGTTGATGGAGATTGCCCTCCCCAAGATGGGAGAGTTGTTGGGGATGATGATGACGATGATTTCCCCCTTCGGGAGGGAAGTTCCCTCGGCGGAATCGCTTCGCCGGAGGGCAAAAGTGCTCCTGCCCAAGTTCCGCCTCGAGACGGCGGCGCTTCATGCTAAAAGTCCTCTCCTTATTTTTTCTAGGTCAAATTGACTTATATACCAGAAGAGGGGCACCAGAGGTGGGCCGAGGAGGGTACAACCCACCAGGGTGCGCCTGGGCCTCCTGGTGCGCCCAGGTGGGTTATGCCTACCTGGTGGCCCCCCTCTGGTACTTATTGGATTAAATATTTCTTATATTCCATAAAAATTCCTCATAAAGTTTCAGCTCATTTGGAGTTGTGCAGACTAGGTAGCCTGACGTAGCCTTTTCAGGTCCAGAATTCCAGCTGCCAGTATTCTCCCTCTTTGTGTGTACCCTGCATATTATGAGAGAAAAGGCATTAGAAATACTCCAAAAAACATTATTATACATAAAACAATATAAATAACAGTAGGTAAACATGATGCAAAATGGACGTATCAGTTCTTGCAGGCCAAGCCCGTAACCCTGAGCACTTTTACATCGTCGGTGGTTTCCACCGTAGCGAACTTGTAGTCGGTGCTGTTGACATTCCTGGTGAAACGGTCGCAAGGCTCTGTGGCCATGCAGTAGTGGTAGATGCGGGCATGATGGTGCATGCACAACTGGGCGACAACAACCTTCTGATCCATGTTGTGACAACTGCCGGTGTACTGGAGGTCGATGCCGACCACCTTGTACTTGTCTCGAGCAAGCAACTGCTCAACGGTGTTGATGTAGTCGTCCACCATGGTCGGGTCGATGGTGTACACCACCGAGAGATCCTTCTTCCTCACATGGGTCACCACTTTATGCTTGTCAAACTCCATTGGAGCGCTGCTAGATATCCCGTCTCTATGTGTTGTCGTGGGTGTGCTTGTTGTGTTGTGGGGCGCGATCGAAAGGTTGAAGAGAGTAAGGATATAATGGCCGCGGGAATTAAAGGGGAAGCCGGATGGCCTAGAATATCGGCATGACCAGATGGCAGTTCCGATTTGCAGCGCGTAACTCCATCGTGCCACACATAACTACATCGCGTGGCAATGCGCGCGGCGCAACCGCGTGCATATGGGCCCCCCAATGTGATCGTGCGCAGGCCCGACCGCTCGCAGAGCGCGCATGGAGGGATGTGAGCAGAACGCTCCCCGGTCGCCTCAACGGCGAGCAACCATATATATGCATATAGCAGTTGAACACGCAAGGAAAAGCTGTCCACAAGCCGAACGTGACGACGGACGCGAGCAAAGCACGACACGGCGCCTAACGACGAGAACATCACGCTGATACGTCTCCATCGTATCTACTTTCCCAAACTCTTTTGCACTTGTTTTGGACTCTAACTTGCATGATTTGAATGGAACTAACCCGGACTGACGCTGTTTTCAGCAGAATTGCCATGGTGTTATTTTTGTGCAGAATAAAAAGTTCTCAGAATGACCCGAAACTTTCACGGAGATAAGTTTTGGAATTAATAAAAAATATTGGCAAAAGAATCAACAGAAGGGGGCCCACACCCCATCTATAAGGGTGGGGGGCGCGCCTGTCGGATTACGGGTTTCGGCAAACCCTTGTGAGGTTCAAACTCTAGGGTGCGCATGAAGAACACTCTCTTCCTAGCTCGCTCGCTCAACAATCCCACAGCCTAGCTCGAAGGACCCAAAGAACAAGAGACACGGGGGGTTTATACTGGTTCGGGCCACCTTGCGGTGTAATACCCTACTCTAGTGTGTGCTGGATTGCTTCGAGGGGCCGAGGATGAACTAGTACAGTGGATGAATGGCCTCAGGAGGTGAGGTGCTCTTGGGCTCGATGAGCTGATGTGTGTGAGGATGTTCTCTCTCTTCTCCATCGCTATGGTGATGGCTAGGTCATATTTATAGTGGCCTTGGTCCTCTTCCCATATGTTAGGCGGGAAGGGATCCCACAACGACCAAGTTTGAAGGGGGACAACTAGTACAAGCTATCCTGACAAAAGGTGGTCTTCGCCTGCCAAAGGCTCTGGTGGTGGTGCTACTGTGGGCTCCGTGATGACCTTCATCCTGCTGTCCTAGCGGTCTTGGTCTTGTTGCACCGATATGGAAACCTTTGCCTGATGCATCGGGACCCCGCGCCTGCGCTTGCCTCCTTAGCACCAAAGAGGAAACTACTACACTGCGTCTGCTGGCGCCCGCCTGGCCTTGGTCATCATGGCTCACGTCACGTGAACCTCGCGAGATGCCCCTTGCATAGATATCTCCGCTCCTCGGGAGTCGGCTTAGTGAGGCTACCCCCAGGGAGGTCTTGGTGTCGTCCGCCTTGCGAGTCTTGGCCCCTCGCGAGGGTCTTAGGTGGTCGCTGTTGAGGCTGGGCCGTACCAGGCCGTTGGTGGAGCCATGCCTCGGGCCGCAGGCAGGCAAGTCTGGGCACCACCGGTCCCAGAACATCGACAGTAGCCCTCGGGCCCAAGGCGCGCTCGGACTTTGCTTCAAGGCGTAGCCAAAGGGCAAGTGCGGAGCGCCGCGGGCTCCAACCACCTGCGGCCTTGATTGACACGTGGCGATTGGTGGGACGCAGGCGCCGTCGCTTCCCCTCGTGGACTCGGCAACCGTTCTCACCTGACAAGAGGCTGGCACACGCTACAGAGTCTTCATTGCCTTCCTTCGTCTTGCTCCATATCCCCTTCTTCTCACCCTGAGAGACTCAAGATCTGCCAGGACTCCTCCCCAAGCTTGCAGCCGATGGCGTCCGACAAGGCGAAGGCCGCGTGCTTGCCCTCCTGGTACGAGCCCGCCATGAGCGCGCCCACGGTCTCAGAGAAGAACCTCGCCACCGCGCTCCTGGTGATGGCGGGCGACAGTAATGAGGGAGGAGAGACTGCGCTTCGGGTTGGCTCCGCCGAGCTGGAGGCTTCGGGCAGTTCCATCTATCCATTTTTCTGGCACAACATCTTCGCGGGGCTGATCCCCCTTCTCTGATTTTTTCTATGCTGTCCTCACCCATTATAATTTCCATGCCCTCCATCTTCATCCCAACTCTGTCCTCCTCCTGTCAATCTTTTCCTTTTATTGGGAGGCATTTGTGGGGGTGATGCCATCTGTGGTGCTGCTTAGCCATTTCTTCGACCTCCGAAACAAGGAGGGCCAGTGCTCCAGGCGCGCCAACTTCACCGTGGCCAACAGGACCAACGCCATCTCAAGAGCTGGGAAGAAAGTTGAGGGCTTCAGGAACAAGTGGGTCCTGATGGACGCCAAGTGCTCCTACCCTCTGGTGGTGCTGTCAATGGGGATGCCTTCATCTCACAAGGGATGGCTTAGCGTGAAGCTTGCCGACCCCCGGGTGAAGCAGGTGTTGGAGAAGATGGCGGCCGACCTGAAGCCGGATGACCGGAGGGCGGAAAGGCTGATGGGGGCCATGATCGTCAAGGAGTTCTTATCGTAGCACTTGGCTCCGCTCCAGGCGCGCTCGCGCCCCTTGTGGAGGCTCATGGAAGAAGGAGGTGACCTCCGCCTGTGCCCGGACGCCTTGTTTGACGAGGAGCTGGACAAGACCCTCCATTTCCTGGCCGGGGAGGACCAGGGGTACCCGCCTGATACCATCTTCCGTTGTACCATCGCCCGGACGGGGCGTAGGTCGCCGCCGCCATGCCTGTCTTCAACGAGCGCGGTCTTGAGCCGCCGGTACCTACCTGGCCCCGGTGGTGGCAGCCCGGGTGATGGTGTCCTCCGGCGAGGAGGAGAGGCCTGACTTGGAGGCAACCCAGGAGGGAGCAGGGAAGACTTCTCCTCCTCGCATGGTGGATCTCCTCCGCACCTTCCTTGACGATGGCAAGGCCGGCGACCATCCGGTGGGGGAGTCGTCGAACCCCGCCTGGGTCACAACGAGGTCCGGGGGCACCCCTCCGAGGAAGCCACCAACCGGGGTCCCGAAGAAGAGCAAATCGGCATTGATCTCCTGAGACGACGCTCCTGCTCCATCGCCAGCCGGCGCTGCTACGGGTCCGACAGCCGTGCCCTTGCCTACCCCTGGGGCTCGCGTGCCAGTGTCCCAGGCCGCGAAGCCTTCGGGCTTGGTGCTTCAAAAGAGGACAAGGGCGTACGCCGCCATAGACCAGTAAGCGCTCCATCCTGATCCTCCGTTCCTGTCCTTGGCGTAGTTTCTTGATGTCTCCCTTTGTGAAACACTCACGATGCGGTTATATCTCCCACGTGTCGGAGCACGACTTAGAGGCATAACCGCATAGTAGGCATGTCGCAAGAGGGGTAATCTTTACACATCCCATGTACTGAATAAGATAGAGATAAAGAGTTGGCTTACAATCGCCACTTCACACAATACATGAATATAGCATTACATCATTAAGAATTCAATCAAGGTCCGACTACGGAACCAAAATAAAAGAAGACCACCCCTAATGCAAAAGATCCCCAATCGTCCCGACTGGGCTCCACTACTGATCAACTGGAAACGAAACAACACAACGAACACGATCTTCATCAAGCTCCTCCTTGAGCTCGGTTGCGTCACCAGCACGGTTATCATCGGCACTTGAACTGTTTGGAAGTAACTGTGAGCCGCGAGGACTCATCAATCTCACACCCGCGAGATCAAGACTATTTATGATTATGGGTAGGAAAAAGGTAGTGAGGTGGAGCTGCAACAAGCACTAGCATAAATGGTGGCTAACTTACGCAAATGAGAGCGTGAAGAGAAGCAAAGCACGGTCGTGAACTAGAAGTGATCAAGAAGTGATCCTGAAACTACTTACGTTCAAGCATAACACAAGAGCCGTGTTCACTTCCGGACTCCGCCGAAAAGAGACCATCACGGCTACACACGCGGTTGATGCATTTTAGTTAAGTTAAGTGTCAAGTTCTCTACAACCGGATATTAACAAATTCCCATCTGCCCATAACCGCGGGCACGGCTTTTGAAAGTTCAAAACCCTGCAGGGGTGTCCCAACTTAGCCCATCACAAGCTCTCACGGTCAACGAAGGATATTCCTTCTCCCAGGAAGACCCGATCAGGCTCGGAATCCCGGTTACAAGACATTTCGACAATGGTAAAACAAGACCAGCAAAGCCACCCGCTGTGCCGACAAATCCCAAAAGGAGCTGCACATATCTCGTTCTCAGGGCACACGGGATAAGCTAAGGGTACAGGAGCCGACGTAACCCAAGTTGTCAAGGGATGGCCCTGCAAGGTGCTCTAGTTTGGACCAACACTCAGAGGAGCACTGGCCCGAGGGGTTTAAAATAAAGATGACCCTTGAGTCTGCAGAACCCAAGGGAAAAAGGCTTATGTGGCAAATGGTAAAACCAAGGTTGGGCCTTGCTGGAGGAGTTTTATTCAAGGCGAACTTTCAAGGGGTCCCATTATAACCCAACTGTGCAAGGAAGGCAAAATCAAGGAACATAACACCGGTATGACGGAAACTAGGGCGACAAGAGTGGAACAAAACATCGGGCATAAGGCCGAGCCTTCCACCCTTTACCAAGTATATAGATGCATTAATTAAAATAAGAGATATTGTGATATCCCAACATATCCATGTTCCAACATGGAACAAACTCCAACTTCACCTGCAACTAGCAATGCTATAAGAGGGGCTGAGCAAAGCGGTAACATGGCCAAACAACGGTTTACTAGGAATGGTGGGTTAGAGGCTTGACATGGCAATATGGGATGCATGATATAGCAAGTGGTAGGTATCGCGGCATAGCAATAGAGCAAGCAACTAGCAAGCAAACATAGAAGTGATTTCGAGGGTATGGTCATCTTGCCTGAGATCCCGCAAGGAAGAAGAATGAGACCATGAAGAAGACAAGCAGACGTAGATTAACGGATCCTCACAACTCCGGAACGAAACCGAAGCTAACACGAGAAGTAACCCAGAAAGAAGCAAACAACATAGTAAGCAACCATCACATAACTATGGCATGATGCACAACCAAGTATGATGCATGTCCAGTTTAAAGAGGCATGGCATGGAAAAGTGCACGAGAAATTCTACAAATTAAGTGGAGCTCAATATACAACGAGTTGCATATTGATGAAACACCATGTCACTTATTTAGTTCTCTCTCGTTTAGGTACCCAACAATATTAAATGTTGTTAAACATGGCAAGAGGTGGAGCATAGGAAAACTACCTATCTAGGCAAGTTTAAATGAGGCTGGAACAACAACCAACAAGTCCGGAAACTCCTCATGTTCATATTTTAAGGTTTGGTACTGTTCTGCCCTAAACCATATTTTAGAGTTGTTAAACATGCAAAGTGATGCCACCATGTTAAATAAGGCATTTTTCTACCCCATTTACATATAAAGTTTATTAAAAACCGAGCTACGGTTATTAAGTTATGAATTAAAGCATTTTAACATGGCATATGGACAAAATTACACAAACACCATTTTAAACATTTTAAACATAGATGAAAGTTTGATATTATTAAACTAGACAAAATTCTAGACATTTTACATATAAAGTTTGTTTTAAACCTATGCACGGTTAATTAGTTAGGATATGCATGAAGTGCAAGGGGGTTTCTGCAAAACTGGCAAAACCTTGGTTAATAGACAAATTCGCCGATCTGAAAAAAATGCAAGTAGGCATCTAAATGCAATGAAACGAACATGCTACAGCACCCAAACATGACAACAAAATACATGGCAGGGATGCACACAAGATGCTTAACAAAAGTCTAGCACTGAGCTACGGCCAAATCATCCATTAACAGGTTCAAACAAGCATGGCAAAAATGCAAATGACAAACAGATCTCAGACTTAGTGAAATTAACACTTGTCTGGAATTTCAGATCATATAGCCCTCTTTGGAGCAACAAAACAACATGCTACAGGACCTGAACATGACAAAGAAAGACATGGCATGGAGCTACTCAACAAGCTTAACAAAAGTCCCTTAGTGACCTTGAGCCAAAAGGGATCACAAAATATACTAACAAGAACACGAACATAGCAAAAACATAATCAGTTTCAGACTTAGTGAAAACTGGGACATGCTGAAACATAACTCACGAAGGCATGTTTACGAGCTCGATGCACTCACCAAGGTGCAAGTCATGGCAACACAAGCATACACCCATCAAGAAGTCACAAAATGCAAGCTAGATATGGCAAAAACAATGGCATATCATGCACGGATCAACTACAATAACAACGGCAAAATCGCAAACAAGTTGACGATCTGCCCAGATTTGCAACGAAGCAAAAGTAGAGCTCGATTGACTCAAGCTAGGGTGATCCATAATTGCAAACAAAGACATGGATGGATAGAGCACTACAATATTAACAAAACTCCCTTACTGATCATCCTCAAAAGAGGCACGGATCACTAGGAAACAACATGAAAATATGGCATCATGAACTAAACAATCCCAGGACTTAGTGAAACTACTAAGTCCCTGAAAACAGAATTAGCAAGTGCACCTCTTTGCAAGCTTGCACAAGTCACCACACACATCCTAAAAATACATGGCTTGCACCTCTGGAAAGATGACAAAACCCTTAACAAAACATATGTAGAACTCACGGGCATATCTTGCACACATTAATCATGGCAAAAATGACAAAAGTGCTAAACGGAGTAACAGATCTGACAACCAACTCAAGTAGCCCTCTTCTAACAGCATTTCGGGCATCAAGATGAGCTCAAATGAAAATGATGCAATGGAATGAAATGATGTACTCTCTGAGATGAACATTTTGATATGCTATACGCATGAATCGGAGCTACGGATGCAAAGTTACGGAGCTGCGAACAGAAGCACTTGGATCTGCAAATCTCCGGGACATAGTGAAATTATACCCTCTAGAAACTGGACGGGGTGAAGCGGGACGAGGAGATCCGGGCGGAGATGACGGCGTTTGGATCGCTGAACTGGTGGATCTGGTCCACCCGACCAGATCGGATCCGGCCAGAGCTCCGGCGAGGCGAGGTCTCCGGCGAGCGGCGGACGGCGGGCGGTGCGGGCGGCGCCGGCGACGCGGTGGCGGAGGCCGGCTACTGGCAAGGCGGCGGGGAGAGCGGGGCCAGCTCGGGCGGCGCAAACGGCGAGGGAGCTCGCCGCGGCGGAGCTCGCCGGCAGTGGGGAGAGCGGCGAAGGCGGCGGGGCACTCGGGCGGCGCGGTGACGGAGTGAGGAGTGCGGGCCGGGAGGGCCCGCGGCGGGCCAAAAAATTCAGCTCGCTCTTGTCCTCTTCGAGCCCTTGAGATATGATGAGTTCTACAACATGGGACTGAAGCAAGAGGCTGCTCAGTTGAGGTGTGACGATTCCAAGAAGCGAGTCAGAGATGTTACTCCTTCTTCCTCTACTCAAGTGGCCAAGCAGCAGAAGTTTTGGCTTCCTCCTCCTCCATTCCGTCAGCCGTTTCAGCAGAAGAGCAAAGGTGGCAGTGGTTCTTCCCACCCACCCAACCCTGACTTTCAGAACAAGACTTCGTCTCAAGCTCCAAGATCGAGTGCTCCGTATCACCGTCCGCTTTCAGAGGTCACGTGCAACAAGTGCCAACAGAAGGGTCACTATGCCAACAAGTGTCTCAACCAGAGGCGTCTTCCTCCTCCTCCTCCTGTCAGATCGACAAGTACAGCTGTGGTCAAGCATAACCCCAAGCATGCCAAGGTCAATTTGATGAATGCAGCTCAGGCAGAGGACTCGTCAGATGTGATCATGGGTAACCTTCCTGTTAATGATATTCCCGCAAAAGTACTTTTTGACTCTGGTGCATCGCATTCCTTCATGTCATTCCCATTTGCATCGGAGAACAATTTTAGTACTAAGGCTTTACCTAGAGCTATGCAAGTCGTCTCTCCGGCTAAGCGTCTGAGTTCTAGTTTGATGGTTCCGGATATTTCTATCTTGATGGGTGATTTCAAATTTCTGGCTTCTCCAATGGTTCTTGGTAACTCGGATATATATCTTATTCTCGGGATGGATTGGCTTTCTAAGGACAAGGCTCAGCTTGATTGTGCAGCCAGGCAGATTCAATTGACTCATTCGTCTGAGGATGTAATTGTCTTTGACACTCGAGATAATTCCATCCGTCTGTTTTCTCTCAATGAGAAGGGTGAATTGGATGCCATCTCTCAAATTCCAGTCGTTTGCGAATATCAAGACGTCTTTCCAGAAGAGCTCCCAGGAATGCCTCCGCACCGGCCAGTTGAATTCGTTATTGATCTTGAGCCTGGTACGGAACCTGTGTGCAAACGTCCTTACAAGCTCAGACCTGAAGAGTTGAAAGAGTTGAAGAAGCAACTCGATATGCAAGAGAAAATGGGTCTCATCCGGCCTAGTTCTTCTCCGTGGGGTTGTGGTGTTCTTTTTGTGAAGAAGAAGGATGGAACGGACTGACTTTGTGTTGATTACCGTCCAGTGAACAAGAAGACCATCAAGAACAAATACCCACTTCCCAACATCAATGAGCTATTCGAACAACTCAAAGGTGCCCAAGTATTCTCCAAGCTTGATCTTCGTATGGGTTATCATCAGATTCGCATTCGTGAAGAAGATATTCCCAAGACAGCATTCAGAACAAGCTTTGGTTCATACGAATACACTGTCATGTCTTTTGGCCTCGCCAACGCTCCTCCGACGTTCTCTCGCATGATGAACTTCATCTTCAACGCCTACACCATTGACTCCGTTTTGTTCTATCTCGACGGCATTCTGGTTTTCTCCAAGAACAAGGAAGATCATGCCAAGCACTTGCGTTTGGTTCTCGATAAGCTCAGGGAACATCAGTTCTACGCCAAGTTCTCCAAGTGTGAATTTTGGCTTGATGAGGTTCTTTATCTTGGTCATATCATCTCTGCCAAGGGCATTGCCGTGAATCCTGAGAAGGTGTCTGCAATTGTGAATTGGGAACCTCCTCAGAACGTGAAGCAACTCCGTAGTTTTCTCGGTCTCGCAAGCTATTGCCGAAGATTCGTTGAAAACTTTTCTAAGATCGCGAAGCCTCTCTCAAATCTTCTCCAGAAGCACGTCAAGTACGTTTGGTCTCCAGAGTGTGATATTGCTTTCAACACTTTGAAAGAGAAATTGATCACCGCTCCAGTTCTGACTCCACCTGATGAATCCAAGCCGTACGAGGTCTTTTGTGATGCCTCTCTCCAAGGTCTTGGCGCAGTTTTGATGCAAGAGAAGAAAGTTGTTGCTTATACATCTCGCCAGATGAAGCCTAATGAGAAGAACTACCCCACTCATGATGTCGAGTTGGCGGCAGTTGTGCATGCTCTTTTGACTTGGAGACATCTTCTATTGGGAAGAAAAGTGGACATTTTCACTGATCACAAGAGTCTCAAGTACATCTTCACTCAGCCTAATCTCAACCTCAGGCAAACTCGATGGGTCGAAATGATTCAAGAGTATAATCCGAGTATCGAGTGTACTCCAGGCAAGGCCAATGTGATTGCTGACGCATTGAGCAGAAAGGCATACTGCAACAGTCTTATTCTCAAGCCTTATCAACCCGAGCTTTGTGAAGCTTTCCGCAAACTTAATCTGCAAGTTGTTCCTCAAGGTTTCCTCGCCAACCTTCTAGTCTCTCCTACCTTAGAAGACCAGATTCGCCAAGCACAGCTTCTTGATGCTATGGTGAAAAAGGTGAAGATTGGGATTGCCAAGAGTCAGTCCAAGTACAAGTGCTACCGCCTTGATGACAAGGACACTCTCTTCTTCGAGGATCGTATTGTTGTGCCCAAAGGTGAACTTCGTAAAGTGATCATGAACGAGGCTCACAATTCTCTCCTCTCCATCCACCCTGGGAGTACGAAGATGTATCAGGATCTCAAGCAAGCTTATTGGTGGACTCGAATGAAGCGCGAGATCGCTCAATTCGTGAATGAATGTGATGTCTGTAGAAGAGTGAAGGCAGAACACCAAAGGCCAGCTGGTCTCCTCCAACCTCTTGCCATTCCAGAATGGAAGTTTGAACACATTGAAATGGACTTCGTGACTGGGTTTCCAAAGTCCAAGCGTGGCAATGATGCTATATTTGTTGTCATCGACAAGCTCACCAAAGTGGCTCATTTTCTGCCTATCAAAGAGTCGATCACTGCAGCTCAATTGGCGGAACTCTATACCTCTCGCATTGTCTCTCTACACGGTATTCCTCAAGTGATCCCTTCAGACCGTGGCAGCATCTTTACCTCCAAGTTTTGGGACACTTTCTAGAAGGCCATGGGCACTAACATCCACTTCAGCACTGCTTTCCATCCTCAAACAAGCGGTCAAGTCGAGCGTGTCAACCAGATTCTTGAAGATATGCTTAGGGCTTGTGTGATCTCCTTCGGCATGAAGTGGGAGGATTGTCTTCCTTATGCTGAATTCTCATATAACAACAGTTTTCAAGCAAGTTCGGGCAAGGCCCCTTTTGAAATTCTGTATGGCAGGAAGTGTCGTACCCCTCTCAACTGGTCTGAAACCGGTGAACGTCAGCTGCTGGGTAATGACTTAATCACAGAAGCAGAAGAAATGTGCAAAGTCATTCGTGATAATCTCAAAGCAGCCCAATCCCGCCAGAAGAGCTACTATGATAATAAGCACCGTGATTTGGCTTTCGAGATCGGAGATCATGTTTACCTCCGTGTCTCTCCTATGAAAGGTACTCGTCGCTTCGGTATCAAAGGGAAGCTTGCCCCTAGATACGTGGGACCTTTCAAGATTGTCAGCAAGAGAGGCGACCTCGCCTATCAACTCGAGCTTCCTTCAAACTTTGCAAATGTTCATGACGTGTTCCATGTCTCTCAGCTTTGGAAGTGCTTCAAGACTCCTGACTGCATCGTTAACTTCGAGGACATTGAGCTCCAAGAAGATCTCTCTTATCGTGAGCACCCAGTTGCTATTCTTGAAGAGACTGAACGCAAGACTCGCAACAAGTCAATCAAATTTCTCAAAGTCAAGTGGTCACACCATTCCGACCGTGAAGCTACCTGGGAACGCGAGGATCAGCTCCGTTCTGAGTACCCGGCGTTCTTTCAGTCCTAGATCTCGGTACGAGATCCTTTCATAGTGGTGGAGTGTTGTAACACCCCGGATGTAACTTTCCCTATTTGTACTCCAACTCTTGCCGTTTCCGGTGTTAAGTTATTTTATTTTCTCGGGTTCGGGTCTTTGTCTCCGTGTGTTGTTGTCGTTGTCATGCATCTCACATCATGTCATCATGTGCATTTCATTTGCATACGTGTTCGTCTCATGCATTCGAGCATTTTCCCCGTTGTCCGTTTTGCATTCCGGCGCTTCGTTCTCCTCCGGTGGCCATTTCTAGCTTTCTTTCGTGTGTGGGGATTAAACATTTCTGGATTGGACCGAGACTTGCCAAGCGGCCTTGGTTTACTACCGGTAGACCGCCTGTCAAGTTTCGTATCATTTGGACTTCGTTTGATACTCCAACGGTTATCCGAGGGACCGAAAAGGCCTCGTGTGTGTTGCAGCCCAACACCCCTCCAATTTGGCCCAAAACCCACCTAACTCTGTTCCATGTCATAGAGCGTTCGATCACGATCGCGTGGCCGAAAACCGCACCTCATTTGGACTCTCCTAGCTCCCTCTAGGCCTATATATACACCCCTCCGTTTTCGGATCTTCGTCCTCCCCGAAACCCTAAAACTGCACCTTCCCGCCGACGGACACGTCCGATTCGGGCCGGACGTGTCCGCCACGGCCCGCCACCGCCACGTGGCGCCGCCCCGTTGGCTGCGCCCGCCGCCTCCACCGCCAGCCCGCCGCGGCCCGCGGCCGGCCCTCCCCGGCCTGCGCCGCCCGCGCCCTCCTCCTCCCGGCGCCGCGCCCGCCGCCTCCCTGCCGGCGCCGCCCCGCCGCCTGAGCCGCCACTCCGGCCGTCGCCCGCCGCCACCGACCTCGCCCGCGAGACGGCCGCCGCCGCCCGCTTCGCCGCCCGCCGCCACCGACCTCGCCGGCGCCGCGGCCGCCGCCCGCCACCACCAGCCGCCCCGGCCTCGTCCCCGACTCCGGCCGGCCCAACTCCGGCGACTCCTCCGGCCGTCGATCCTCGGGCTCCGTGCGATCCAGATCTGGATCGAAGCTACAGTAAACCCTAGGAGAGGTTGATTTTTTTGCCAAGTCCCGGAGATTCCTGATCCAAGTTGCTACGTTCGCAGCTCCGTAACTTTGCATCCGTAGCTCTGATTCATGCATATAGCATATCAAAATGTTCATCTCAGAGAGTACATCATTTCATTCCATTGCATCATTTTCATTTGAGCTCATCTTGATGCCCGAAATGCTGTTAGAAGAGGGCTACTTGAGTTAATTGTCAGATCCGTTACTCCGTTTAGCACTTTTGTCATTTTTGCCATGATTAATGTGTGCATGCTATGCCCGTGAGTTCTTCATATGTTTTGTTAAGGGTTTTGTCATTTTTCCAGAGGTGCAACCGATGTATTTTTAGGATGTGTGTGGTGACTTGTGCAAGCTTGCAAAGTGGTGCACTTGCTAATTCTGTTTTCAGGGACTTGGTGATTTCACTAAGTCCTGGGATTGTTTATCTCATGATGCCATATGTTCTTGTTGTTTCCTAGTGATCCGTGCCTCTTTTAAGGATGATCGTTAAGGGAGTTTTGTTAATATTGTAGTGCTCTATCCATACATGGCTTTATTTGCAATTATGGAGCACCGTAGATTGAGTCAATCGAGCTCTACTTTTGCTTCGTTGCGAATCTGGGCAGATCGTCAAATTTTTTGCGATTTTGCCGATGTTATTGTAGTTGATCCGTGCATGCTATGCCATTGTTCTTGCCATGTCTAGCTTGTATTTTGTGCCTTCTTAAGGGATGTATGCTTGTCTTGCCATGAATTGCACCATGGTGAGTGCATCGAGCTCGTAAACATGCCTTCGTGAGTTATATTTCAGCATGTCCCAGTTTTCACTAAGTCTGAAAACTGATTATGTTTTTGTTATGTTCGTGTGCTTGTTAGTATATTTTGTGATCCCTTTTGGCTCAAGGTCACTAAGGGACTTTTGTTAAGCTTGTTGAGTAGCTCCATGCCATGTATTTCTTTGTCATGTTCAGGCCCTGTAGCATGTTGTTTTGTTGCTCCGAAGAGGGCTATATGATCTGAAATTCCAGACAAGTGTTAATTTCACTAAGTCTGAGATCTGTTTTACCATTTGCGTTTTTGCCATGCTTGTTTGAACCTCCTAATGGATGAATTGGCCATAGCTCAGTGCTAGACTTTTTTTAAGAATCTTGTATGCTTCCCTGCCATGTATTTTGATGCCATGTTTGGGTGCTGTAGCATGTTCATCTCATTGCATTTAGATGCCTACTTGCTGTAAATCGCAGACCGGTGTCATATTTGAATCGCTTGCCATTTCCAAACCGTAACCCCGATTCCGGCGTTCTTTATATCGTTTTCAAGCGATTTCATCTCATATTTCTAGTGGCACACTTGGATTTCCAAGTTGAGGCCAGCTTCATGCATTTCCTTTCATATCTTGCATTTTGCATCCCGCATCGCATCCCGCATAGCATATCATCTTTGCATCATGTTGTTTGAGTTTGCACGTGGTTGATTGTATCCTTGTTGCTTGTTTGTCTTGTTTGGGTAGAGACGGGAGACGAGTTCGCTAACGAGGAGCCCGTTGAGTTTGCTTTTGAGGATCCAGTCAACTCTGACAACTGTGCAGGCAAGATGATCATACCCTCGAAATCACTACTATCTTTGCTATGCTAGTTTGCTCGCTCTTTTGCTATGCCATTGCTACGATGCCTACCACTTGCTTGCAAGCCTCCCAAAATTCCATGTCAAACCTCTAACCCACCATTGTCCTAGCAAACCGTTGATTGGCTATGTTACCGCTTCGCTCAGCCCCTCTTATAGCGTTGCTAGTTGCAGGTGAAGATTGGAGGCCGTTCCTTGTTGGAACATCTTTTATTTACTTGTTGGGATATAATTATATTGCTATGTTATCTTAATGCATCTATATACTTGGTAAAGGGTGGAAGGCTCGGCCTCTCGCCTAGTGATTTGTTCCACTCTTGCCGCCCTAGTTTCCGTCATATCGGTGTTATGTTCCCGGATTTTGCGTTCCTTACGCGGTTGGGTTATAATGGGAACCCCTTGATAGTTCACCTTGATTAAAGCTTTTCCAGCAATGCCCAACCTTGGTTTTACCATTCGCCACCTAGCCTCTTTTTCCCTTGGGTTACCGGAGCCCGAGGGTCATCTTATTTTAAACCCCCCCCCCCCCGGGCCAGTGCTCCCTCTGAGTGTTGGTCCGAACTGAGCTGCCTGCGGGGCCACCTCGGGGAAACTTGAGAGTTGGTTTTACTCGTATTTAGTCTCATCTGAGTGTGCCCTGAGAACGAGATATGTGCAGCTCCTATCGGGATTTGTCGGCACATTCGGGCGGTGTTGCTGGTCTTGTTTTAACCTGTCGAAGTGTCTTGAATTACCGAGATACCGAGTCTGATCAGAACGTCTTGGGAGGAGGTTTATTCCTTCGTTGACCGTGAGAGCTTGTCATGGGCTAAGTTGGGACTCCCCTGCAGGGATTGAACTTTCGAAAGCCGTGCCCACGGTTATGGGCAGATGGGAATTTGTTAATGTCCGGTTGTAGATAACTTGAACCTTAACTTAATTAAAATGAATCAACCGAGTGTGTTACTGTGATGGCCTCTTCTCGGCGGAGTCCGGGAAGTGGACACGGTGTTGGAGTAATGTTTGCGCAGGTTGCTCTCTAGTTTCTCGTTCGCGCCTTGCCTCCTCTTCTCGCTCTCTTTTACGAATAAGTTAGCCACCATATATGCTAGTCGCTTGCTGCAGCTCCACTTATATTTACCTTGCCATACCTATAACCTTAAATAGTCTTGATCGCAAGGGTGCGAGATTGTTGAGTCCCTGTGGCTCACAGATTACTATTACACCAGATGCAGGGCCCGATGATTCCGCTCCAGGAGACGCGTATGAGCTCAAGTGGGAGTTCGACGAAGACTCTCAACATTACTACGTTTCCTTTCCCGATGATCAGTAGTGGTGCCCAGTTGGGGGTGATTGGGACCGTGTCGCATGTTGGGTTCTCTTTTATTTTGGCGCCGTAGTCGGGCCATGAGTGTTTGGATGATGTAATGTTATTAATGTACTTGATTGACGTGGCGAGTGTAAGCCAACTATGTTTCCCCCTTTTTATTATCCTATTACATGGGATGTTGTGAAGATTGCCTAACTTGCGACATATGCCTTCAATGCGATTATATCTCTAAGTCGTGCCTCGACACGTGGGAGCTATAGTCGCATCGAGGGTGTTACACCTTGGTTAATAGACAAATTCGCCGATCTGAAAAAAATGTAAGCGGGCCAAATCTGGATGGCCCGATAGCAGGGAAAAAAAGGCAGGGCGCTCCGGGGTGGCCTCACCCATGGGCCTTGGCCCGGTCGATGGAAGTAGCAGGCCGACGGGTCTGGCTGGGCCTTGGAGGCTGCTGGGCTAGGTGCTGTCGACGCTGGAGGTCAACGCACCGCTGGAATGGGCGAGCAAGGCAGAGGGTGGCAGGCGCGGGCCACGTGAGGCAGGGGCGCCTCATCCTCCCCGTAGAACGAAGTAGAGGAGGGGCTGGGAACCTCCATCGCTGCATGAAGAGAGCCCCCGACGAGTAACGGGCAGCTGACGGCAGAAGCGAGGCGGGGTTTGGTCACCGGTGACGGATCCAGGCCCGATCCAGGCGGGCGCGGCGGCAAGGCTCCGGACGGCGGCCGGAGATCCATGGCGGGGTCCCTGTCGGCGACTTGATCAAATGGGAGAGGAGACCGAAGTTTAGAGGAGCAGGAGAGTCAGGAAAACGGAAAAGGCACGAGGCAGGGAACCTGCTGGTCCGGCGGCGGCGTCCTAGTGGTTGAGGCCGCCGACGATGAGAGAAAGGCAACACTGCTCCCGATCCATCCTGGATCGAGGTACATGATGAGGGGACAGGGCGCTCAGGACTGCTGCTGATGCTCTTCGGCGTGCGGGCGCGAGGAGGTGCGAGCATTGAACGTCTCCAGGAGCGCGAAGACGAGGTGGACATGAACTGCTGCTGCCGCGGCCTGCAGTTTGTCGGGCGAGGAGATCGAGGAACGGAGCATGATGGTTGGTCGGACACGGAAAACAGAGAAGAGACAGTGCGGTGGTGGCAGCTAGGAGGATCCCTAGGGATTACGGATTGGTCCGATGATTGCACTGCTATTTATAGTAAGTGGGTGTGGGTAGGGTTATCTCGTCCCTCCGATCGTAATCGGACGATCTCGGATAAATGTGTTAGGGAGCCCAATTAAGAAAACGGAGATGTTTTGTAGACGTTTGGGGATGATCCGGATCCAACGGTGACGACTGTCCGGGTCGGGTTCGGGTAAGTTTCGGACACGCGCGAGGGGTCGATGCACTCTGCAAAGTGGGGTAGGCTGGCCTGTCGGTTGGCAGTGGACTGAGAGGAGAGAAGAGAAAGTGGCCCGGCAACAGTTTTCGGAGACCGAAAACGTCCGACGTTTGACCGACTATAATGTCGCTATAGTTATCAGTTGGGGCATCAGACGATCTCCGAATGCGATGAAACTTGACAGGCGGTCTATCTACACTATAATAAGACCACACGCCAACTTTCATCCCATTCCGAGAACATTTTTCGGCCACTTATAAAATACTATTTCGGACATGCCGCGGGCGAGTGCAAGGGTGTCTGGACTCAGAACAGACAACGGAAGGAACGGGGAGGCCGGGACGGATGCAAGTTTTGAAAACATGCAGATGCAATGCAGATGATGACATGGCAAGATGCAACACGCAAGCGAATGACAAGGCAACAACATCGAATAACTTGAAGACACCTGGCGCAACGGACTCGGGGCATCACAACACTCTAGCACTACGAGAGGATCTCGTCCCGAGATCTAGGATGGCACCAGAGGGAAACAGAAGTGGAAGAGAAGAGGTAAAACTAAATTGCTTCTTTGACCAATGAGTGAAACCAAAGAACCTTACGAGGTTGAACAAATTGAAAGAAAGAATACAATGAAGATGAACGAAGTTGAAAACACTCCGTTAGGAAAAGAGGAACAAGGAACATTACTAGAACCTTGTAGGTTGAAATAGATAAGAAAAGGGTTGCAATGGACAAGAAGTACATGCAAGCACTCTGGTAGAACAAGATGTACAAGGAACGATAAGGATCAATTACTACAACACTCCGTTTAGAAATGGAAGGCATAGAATATGAACTTGGCAAAACGAAAGCACTTGGATGAGACTCCAGTTATAAGAGGAATGATAGACACAACACTCCGGTTAAAACAAGATAGAGAAGGGAAAATAATATATAATTTGGACAACACTCCAACTGTAAATGGAAGGAATGGAACATGAATTTGACAAGATGAGAGGATATTTGAATTGAGGACACGATACTCTGGTTAAATGGATAAGCACGAAAAGAACACGATCCTCGCAATCCGAGATAATGAGTCAAAAGAGCAACATCACAATGCCTCCGGAAGCAAGAAATACTGGAATGAAATGAACGAAGGGAAACAAGATCTTGAGAGAGCACGCTTACAACAAATGCTAGAACGGAGTTGTTGGGAAAAACCAACAACGAAAAGAATAAGCTTGTTGAGGTCTTAAGGAAAACATCTCAAAAAAACTTGAGGTGAAAACCTACCACAAACGAAAACAATTGCTTGCTTGATAGCGACGGAGAGATGAAAACATCTTTCATCTCGAGAATAGGAGGGAACTTGGATCATCGATAAACACCATAAATAGCAACATTCCCAGTGGAAGGCTTTAGGTGAAATCTATACCAAGATAACTCCAAGGAAGAAGGTGATGGGTTTAAATATCCCATTCCTGAACTTGTGAATCATGAAACACACAGAAATTGTCAAAAATGACATAGCACCATCTCAAAAGATAAGGTAGAAAGAATTGCACTTCACAATGCAAGATGAAGAATACTTGAAGTATAGCTTGGCGGATCATAGCTTCGAGAGAACTCTTGATGAACAATTGAAGAATGAAAATAATCCTTGACGAACCACCATGTAGAACCTCTGTGAAGAACTCCGGTAATAAAAGGATGACCAAACGAAAGGAAAGAGAAGTTGAAAACACAAAGTGAAGCCTTGTAACGATTTGGATGGATCTTCGCGACGATATAATTGAGAGAGCTTGGAACTCCGAGAAAACAAAAGATGAAACAATTGAAACCGAGAATTTACTCATCGTGACAAACTACGGAAGATGAATCCAACATCTAGAAGAAGCAAGAATAATAATTATGTTATGTGTATCCTTCACCAATTTAAATTGATGACAAGCAACGCATTTGGCATACTACTTATTCTCGTAGAAAGGATTAAGATAGATATAGCGTAATCTTGAGAAGGTCTTCAACGAGCCACCGGTAGGATTGAACCAACGAATAAATTGATATGATAACGAAGGAAAAGAAATCTTGAACGAACCACCGTAAGAATTGAAAATGAACGAAGAAAAGGGATGAATCAACGATAAGAATTAGCAAATGAACGAAGATACATGGGAGAGTTTAGATATAAGAGAAGGAAGAGATCATGAACTAATTAGAGGATATTTGATCAATGCACTGATAAGATTTGGAGAACGATAGCTAAACGCTGAGAATGAATAATTCTGAGATGATGGGCTTTGTAGAAACAAACTGAAAAGACTCCTTAATTGCTTCGGGTGGGTGAAAAGAATTCTCAAAATCGAAAGCAATTATGAGAGGATGGCAATAAGCTAGAACCATGAATCTTGAAGAGAATGGAGCAAGATTGAGAGAAAAATCTTCTTCGGTCTTCAAATCCGAGAATGACGACGAGAAACACGAGCATGAGTTGTTGAGATACTCTGGGATGACGAATAGAAAGGTTGAGCCAATGGTGAAAAGAATTAGACCAATCTTGGGGAAATACATATGACTGATGATAATTCATTCTTACGTCAAACTTGGAGAAATTTGAGAATAGCGCCTGTAAAAATTAGAAGAGTCAGGTAAGATCCTGGGAAAAGACCTGTGGGTTAGGGCCCACTCACAAGAAACACCATTGAACGATTACTTGAAAAGGAGATAGCACCGGTTGAAATAAACGGCTTGAATGAGATAACAACCTTGAAATAGGTTGAACGGATCTTGAATGACAAAATAAGCCTTCTAAGATATCTTCAGCACTCCGGAACAATTGAATAGCGAGAAGTGGATGATTAAGAGGTGCACCAGCATGAGAAAACATTTGGAACGAGGAAAAGATATGATCGACAAAGCTTGAATTGAATCCACCGGAGAAGAAAAGAGAACGAAGAATAATAAACTTGAAGCTCCGTTAGTATATTCTTGAGAATCGCCGGATAAGAACATTGAAGGAAAAGAATGAAGAGACTTCACATGAATAAAAGGATACTTGATTAAGAAATCTGAGTCCTTGAAGAAGAAGGGTGGGAGGGTGGGTAAGACAAAGGCAACTTGGGACGGATGAAACAAACATCGTTGAGAAGAACTGATAATTGATCTTGCGGATGTTGAAATGATCGGATCCACTTGAAGAGAGACACACTAGTTCAGAAGAAATTGAGATGGAAAACTCGAAGATCAAGAAGGATTAGTACTCGCATAGTAATATGAGAACATCACTTAGGAAAGGTATGGAATCAACACTTGACATTGAGGCAACTCGAATACCACAACTCAAAACAAAAACAAAGGACTGGCTTGCAGAAAAGCCAGAACAAACATATGATGAAGATTTCGTCCGAAGTTTTCGTGGTGGGGCCCACACGGGCTCGATCATACATCACCATCATGTACAATGCAGTGCACATGACATACGAAGCGTCCCCGAGTCAGCATAGCCAAGGACTCTTTAAGACACAACGAGACCACTGTAAAACCAACCGTGGATAGGCGGACCACTAGACGTCGAACCCCAATCTCATATCATGCATCTATTGGAAAGATATCCTAGGAGCTACTTGAATTCCCACTTATAAACTCCCGAAACTTCCCGGTTATGCAATCAGGTGTTGGGGATACAGGGGAAGCATAATATCTCACCCAAAACTAACAAATCCTACATCCAGCTGTATCCATCCTTCAACAAATAACCAAGAAACCTTCTGAAATCGTTTACCTCAACCTTCGAAAAGCATCCGTTATACGAGTTATGGCAATACTCCCGAACTCCCGCCCCAGTACTGGGTGGCGTCGAGGTTATCTCACCAACAACTGCATAAAAGAGATTTTCGATGTCGGCGAAACTTAGGTATTCCAGAACAGCAACGATAAAATTGTGACGACAACACCTCGGAGCTCAACTCCCCGGGACACTGCCGCAACCCCTAAATGTCAGGAGGCACCAAGAACAATGTTCTCGTCACAAAACCATCGGAACGATTCCAAGATACCCGCGTGATCCTCAAAAAAATTTCGTGAAATTTGAGAAGAGAATAGTCAAAACTCTACGTCAGGAGGCCTCACCAGAGCGACGAAGGGACTGAGGAGTGAAAAGAATCCTACTCTCCGATATATATAATCCTAAGACTCAAAACATTTTTCTAGACTCAACAACGCCAGCGATTCGATCAAGCAGGTAGCTCCTAAGTCGGGGATGGCTCTGATTACCAACTTGTAACACCCACGATGCGGCTATATCTCCCACGTGTCGGAGCACGACTTAGAGGCATAACCGCATAGTAGGCATGTCGCAAGAGGGGTAATCTTTACACATCCCATGTACTGAATAAGATAGAGATAAAGAGTTGGCTTACAATCGCCACTTCACACAATACATGAATATAGCATTACATCATTCAGAATACAATCAAGGTCCAACTAAGGAACCAAAATAAAAGAAGACCACCCTAATGCAAAAGATCCCCGATCGTCCCGACTAGGCTCCACTACTGATCAAATGGAAACGAAACAACACAACGAACACGATCTTCATCAAGCTCCTCCTTGAGCTTGGTTGCGTCACCTGCACGGTTATCATCGGCACCTGAAACTGTTTGGAAGTAACTGTGAGCCACGAGGACTCAGCAATCTCACACCCACGAGATCAAGACTATTTAAGCTTATGGGTAGGAAAAAGGTAGTGAGGTGGAGCTGCAGCAAGAACTAGCATAAATGATGGCTAACTTATGCAAATGAGAGCGAGAAGAGAAGCAAAGCACGGTTGTGAACTAGAAGTGATCAAGAAGTGATCCTGAACTACTTACGTTCAAGCATAACACAAGAGCCGTGTTCACTTCCCGGACTCCGCCGAAAAGAGACCATCATGGCTACACAAGTGTTGATGCATTTTAGTTAAGTTAAGTGTCAAGTTCTCTACAACCGAATATTAACAAATTCCCATCTGCCCATAACCGCGGGCACGGCTTTTGAAAGTTCAAAATCCTGCAGGGGTGTCCCAACTTAGCCCATCACAAGCTCTCACGGTCAACGAAGGATATTCCTTCTCCTAGGAAGACCCGATCAGGCTTGGAATCCCGGTTACAAGACATTTCAACAATCGTAAAACAAGACCAGCAAAGCCACCCGCCGTGCCAACAAATCCCGATAGGAGCTGCACATATCTCGTTCTCAGGGCACACCGTATAAGCTAAGCGTACAGGAGTCGACGTAACCCAAGTTGCCAAGGGATGGCCCTGCACGGTGCTCTAGTTTGGACCAACACTCAGAGGAGCACTGGCCCGGGGGGTTTAAAATAAAGATGACCCTTGAGTCTGCAAAACCCAAGGGAAAAAGGCTTAGGTGGCAAATGGTAAAACCAAGGTTGGGCCTTGCTGGAGGAGTTTTATTCAAGGCGAACTGTCAAGGGGTTCCATTATAACCCAACCGCGTAAGGAACGCAAAATCAAGGAACATAACACAGGTATGATGGAAACTAGGGCGACAAGAGTGGAACAAAACACCAGGCATAAGGCCGAGCCTTCCACCCTTTACCAAGTATATAGATGCATTAATTAAAATAAGATATATTGTGATATCCCAACATATCCATGTTCCAACATGGAACAAACTCCAACTTCACCATCAACTAGCAACGCTATAAGAGGGGCTGAGCAAAGCGGTAACATAGCCAAACAACGGTTTGCTAGGAATGATGGGTTAGAGGCTTGACATGGCAATATGGGAGGCATGATATAGCAAGTGGTAGGTATCGCGACATAGCAATAGAGCGAGCAACTAGCAAGCAAGGATAGAAGTGATTTCGAGGGTATAGTCATCTTGCCTGAGATCCCGCAAGGAAGAAGAACGAGTCCATGAAGAAGACAAGCAGACGTAGATGAACGGATCCTCACAACTCCGGAACGAAACCGAAGCTAACGCGAGAAGTAACCCGGAAAGAAGAAAACAACATAGTAAGCAACCATCACATAACCATGGCATGATGCACAACCAAGTATGATGCATGTCCGGTTTAAAGAGGCATGGCATGGCAAAGTGCACGAGCAATTCTACAAATTAAGTGGAGCTCAATATGCAACGAGTTGCATATTGACGAAACACCACGTCACTTATTTAGTTCTCTCTCCTTTAGGTACCCAACAATATTAAATGTTGTTAAACATGGAAAGAGGTGGAGCATAGGAAAACTACCTATCTAGGCAAGTTTAAATGAGGCCGGAACAACAACTAACAAGTCTGGAAACTCCTCATGTGCATATATTAAGGTTTGGTACTGTTCTGCTCTAAACCATATTTTAGAGTTGTTAAACATGCAAAGTGATGCCACCATGTTAAACTAGGCATTTTTCTACCCCATTTACATATAAAGTTTATTAAAAACCAAGCTACGGTTATTAAGTTATGAATTAAAGCATTTTAACATGGCATATGGACAAAATTCCACAAACAACATTTTAAACATTTGAAACATAGATGAAAGTTGGATATTATTAAACTAGACAAAATTCTAGACATTTTACATATAAAGTTTGTTTTAAACCGATGCACGGTTAATTAGTTAGGATATGCATGAAGTGCAAGGGTGTTTCTACAAAACTGGCAAAACCCTGGTTAATAGACAAATTCACCGATCTGAAAAAAAATGTAAACGGTCCTAATCTGGATGGCCCGATAGCAGGGAAAAAAGGTAGGGCGCTCCGGGGTGGCCTCACCCATGGGGCTTGGCCTGGTCAATGGAAGCAGCAGGTCGGCGGGTCTGGCTGGGCCTTGGAGGCTGCTGGGCTAGGTGCTGTCGACGCTGGACGTCAACAAACCGCTGGAACGGGCGAGCGAGGCAGAGGGTGGCAGGCGCGGGCCACGCGAGGAAGAGGCGCCTCGTCCTCCCCGTAGAATGAAGCAAAGGAGGGGCTGGGAACCTCCATCGCTGCATGAAGAGAGCCCCCGACGAGGAACGGGCAGCTGACGGCGGAAGCGAGGCGGGGTTTGGTCGCCGGTGATGGATCCAGGCCCGATCCAGGCGGGCGCGGTGGCAAGGCTTCAGATGGCGGCCGGAGATCCATGGCGGGGTCCCTGTCGACGACTTCGTCAAACGGGAGAGGAGACCGAAGGTTAGAGGAGCAGGAGAGTCAGGAAAACGAAAAAGGCACGAGGTAGGGAACCTGCTAGTCCGGCGGCGGCATCCTGGTGGTTGAGGCCACCGGCGACGAGCGAAAGGCAACGCTGCTCCTGATCCATCCTGGATCGAGGTACATGACGAGGGGACGGGGCGCTCAGGACTGCTGTTGATGCTCTGCGGCATGCGGGCACGAGGAGCTGCGAGCGTTGAACATCTCCGGGAGCGCGAAGGCGAGGTGGACACGGACTGCTGCTGCCGCGACTTGCAGTTTGTCGGACGAGGAGATCGAGGAACGGAGCGCGATGGTTGGTCGGACACGGAAAACAAAGAAGAGACAGTGCGGTGGCGGCGGCTAGGAGGATCCCTAGGGATTAGGGATTGGTCCGATGATTGCACTGCTATTTATAGTAAGTGGGTGTGGGTAGGGCTATCTCGTCCCTCCGATCGTAATCGGACGATCTCGTATAAATAGGTTAGGGAGCCCAATTAACAAAACGGAGATGTTTTGTAGACATTTGGGGATGATCCGGATCCAACGGTGACGACTGTCCGTGTCGGGTTCGGGTAAGTTCCGGACACGCGCGAGGGGTCGATGCACTGTGCAAAGAGGGGTAGGCTGGCCTGGCGGTTGGCAGTGGACTGAGAGGAGAGAAGATAAAGCGGCCCGGCAACAATTTTCGGAGACCGAAAACGTCCGACATTTGATCAACTATAATCTCGCTATAGTTATCCGTTGGGGCATCAGACGATCTCCGAATGCGATGAAACTTGATAGGCGGTCTATCTACACTATAATAAGACCAGACGCCAACTTTCATCCCATTCCAAGAACATTTTTGGGCCACTTATAAAATACTATTTCGGACGTGCCGCGGGCGCGTGCAAGGGTGTCTGGACTCAGAACGGACAACGGAAGGAACGGGGAGGCCGGGACGGATGCAAGTTTTGAAAACATGCAGAAGCAATGCGGATGATGACATGGCAAGATGCAACACGCAAGCGAATGACAAGGCAACAACATCGAATAACTAGAAGACACCTGGCGCAACGGACTCGGGGCGTCACACTTTGCACTGCTAGGACAACATCGGTGGTGAAGAAGAAGAAGGAGGCGACCACAGCCTCTGAGGCCCAGCAACCAGCTGCTGCCGTGCCTCCTCCGGCATGGAGGGATAGCGATGGCTCCCGAGCCTCAGCGCCAGGTCATCCTCGTGAGATCTAGAAGGCCGTCATCAGGAGAAGGCGATTTCTGCAGCCAAGCTGACTCTTGAGGCCTTCGCCCCCAGCTCACCTGTTGAGGTCACGAAGGCTCAGGAGTCCTGGCTCCTTTTGCCGCCGCAAATCTGTAGACCCTAGCGTTGATGCCACTTCTTCCCCCTTCCGTCGCACCACTGGGCCATGGTCTCCCTGCTTTGGCTGATATCCTGGGAGACGCCCTTCTCACGCTGACCCAGCTTCGCAACGACCTTCAGGGTGCTGACAGCCGGCTGGCGTCGGGGCGACTGGAGTTGATCGCAGGGTGGCTACGATCCGATGCGTCTGTGAGGGCGACATGGGGTCATGCCCTGGCAGCTTCTGAGCAGGGTAAGCGGGCTGCTGACCTAGCCGCAGCCGCCCGCGAGGTGGCATTGAAGGATGCCGAGGCTGCCAAGGAGCGCTGCCAGGCGGCGGAGGCCGAGATGAAGACCCTGCGCAATGAACGTGCCACCGAGGCTCGTCAGCACGAGGCACGGGAGGAGAAGCTGAAGGCTCAAGAGGACGTGGTTGATGGCCATGACGCCGAGCTGGAGCAGCTAGCGCGGGCGCAAGCCGCGGAGCGCAACCGCCTGGAGAAGCTGAAGGAGGAGGTGGAATGTAACACCCCTAGTGTCATGCTGCAGCAACACTCTATGATTAAGCTAATCATTTTACAAAACAATTCTTGATCACCTCGATTCAAATATCCTTTGAAATTTCCACTTTCAAATCAAATTCAATTTGCAAGTGAAATATGGAGTTGCACAGAAGTTGCTGCAAAATAGTTCATCATTTAGCCAAAATTTCATAACAAATGATTGTTAAGGAAAACATCATCACCTCCAAGCCAAGATGGACTATATCAAATAAAACAGTGCCTTTTCAGCATTTTCAAATGCTATTATACTTGTGAAAAATCCAAATGGATTCAATTGCCCCTCAAACTTTTTATGGCAGTGCCAAACAGTACAAGGAATTTAAGTGGCCTAGTCCCACAATTTTTCGAAGTATTTTGGTAGCCCAAACTTTACCCTAGTTTTCTCTGTTTTAAATAAATAGAAAAAAAGAAAACCAGAAAAGAGTAAGGGCCTACTTGTCCTCTGGCCTATGGCCCAGTTTATCTACTCCTCATCTCCTTTCTCCTGTACACAGGGGAGGGCGTGTCTCTCATCCACCAGCACCCTGGCCGGTGCCACACATCGAGCATCCCGCGGATCCCCTGTTGGATAAGAACATCACCCGCGAGACCCCAGCAACCCTAGTCACTTTCCCACCTCTCCATCGACTCCCACACTCGAATCCGAGCTCGCCATATGCGTCCATGGTCGCACCGCCATCATAACCGTGGCCACCGGCCACCGCTCGCTGTTCCAAGGAGTCCAAGAGCCCTGACAGGTTCTTCGTCGACAACACCACCAGATCAAAGCCGGGGAGCACTTGCGATAACGCTCACTTCCGTTCTCTTCGTCCGCGTCCGTCTCATCCCCCATGTCGATCCATGTCGGTGTCAAAACCGGTGGATCTCAGGTAGGGGGTCCCGAACTGTGCATCTAGGCCGGATGGTAACAGGAGGCAGGGGACACAATGTTTTACCCAGGTTCAAGCCCTCTTGATGGAGGTAAAACCCTACGTCTTGCTTGATTAATATTGATGATATGGGTAGTACAAGAGTAGATCTACCATGAGCTCGGAGAGGCTAAACCCTAGAAGCTAGCCTATGGTCTGATTGTATGTTGTGGTTGTTGTCCCCTGCGGACTAAAACCCTTCGGTTTATATAGACACCGGAGAGGGTTAGGGTTACACAAGGTCGGTTACAAAGGAGGAGATATCCATATCCGTATTGCCTAGCTTGCCTTCCACGCCAAGTAGAGTCCTGTCCGGACACGAGACGAAGTCTTCAATCTTATATCTTCATAGTCTTACAGTCCATCCAATGGAGATAGTCCGGCTGTCCGGAGACCCCCTAATCCAGGACTCCCTTAGTAGCCCCTGAACCAGGCTTCAATGACGATGAGTCCGGCGCGCAGTATTGTCTTCGACATTGCAAGGCGGGTTCCTTCTCCGAATACATCACAGAAGAATTTGAATATGAGGATAGTGTCCGACCCTGCAAAATAAGTTCCACATACCATCGTAGAGAGAATAATATTTTCGCAAGTCTAATTTGCTGACTTGTTTTGACAGTATGACATTATGTCATGGCCCGGTGATTATTTGAACCGTTTCCTTTAACTAGCCCCGCAAATAACGCGAGGCAGTTTTTTGACATGTCTTGTCAAAGCAGAGATCGTGTCCCCTTATCACGGGATTCTCATCAATACGGGCGTGGGTAACCCAACCGCACCATCGATTACGGCGCTTGGGGGATAAGTGAGTTTTACCAGGCTAGTGGGGACGCTTAGTTTCGTCCGCCCATCTAAAGGGATAAGGATTTACCTTTTCATCCATGCCTTCTTCCTCCTTTGCTCATCCGTTTTCGCACACTCAAGCTCTAGCTCCCAAGTCCGCACTTCCCACCTCAACCTTCTCCAACCATGTCCGGAGCGGGAGGTAGGTGGATGGTCTCCTCCGTCACGGAGGGAGACATCAAGAAGCTGCGTGGAGCTGGATACTTAGCCGCAAATATCGCGCATCGGCTGCCTGCTGCGGGGTAGATCATCCCTAGCCCGGAACATCACGAGAGGGTAGTCTTCCTCCACCACTTCCTCTGCGGACTGGGGTTTACCCTCCATCCATTCGTCCGTGGTCTCATGTTCTACTACGGGATGGACTTTCATGATCTGTCCCCGAACTACGTCCTCAACATTTCGGCGTTGATCATCGTCTGTGAGGCTTTCCTCCGCATCCGGCCCCACTTCGACCTGTGGTTAAAGACCTTCAATATCAAGCCGAAGGTGGTACGAGGCCAACAAGCAGAATGCGGCGGAGCCATGGTGGGCAAGATGACCAATGTTATATGGCTTTAAGGCTCCTTCGTGGAGACAATAAAGGGATAGCAATCGGCGTGGTTATACATCACCGAGCCGCGCGACGCCAAATGGGCAGTAGCCCCCGAGTTTCAATCCGGAGTCCCTACACGGCTCACTTCCTGGAAAGAGAAGGTCTTGTCGTGGGGTTCATCGGTGGAGCTGGATGGACTCCAGAAATGTATCCGGAGTATGGCAAGCAAGAAGCTCAAGCTTGTCAACATAGTCCAGGTTATGCTCATCCGCCGGATCCTCCCGTGTCAACAACGGGATTTTAACTTGTGGGAGTTTGACCCGGCCCGGCACCAGACTCTGAGCGAGCTCTTTGATACGACGCACAAGGTCGTTTGGAAGGTGATGTTCAAGGGCACCGAGGTCCCTCCTTCTCTCTACGAGGACCGCGGACTAAGCGCAAAGCGCCTAGCGTGTTCGGTGAGTTCAATACGTCCCGTAGGACATTTATTTCCCCTAGCTTAATCATGTGCGGGGTCTAATCTCCATGCCTTTGACAGGACTGGGTGGAGACGTCGGGGCAGATTAACTTTCCGACCCCTTTGCCCGAAGACACTGCGGGCGCTCTCCTAACGGAGATGCTGACTCGAGCTCCTTACAAGGTGCCGGAGAAGACCAAGAAGGCCAAGGGAACCCGAAAGAGTTCCCGGCGCCAGGTGTTATCGGACTCATCGTCCGATAATTCTGTGGCACACTCCTCCCCCGAAGACGAGGAGGAAGAAGAAGATGCTCCCCTCCAGGCGGGGGAAACAAGAAAAGGAAGGCCGTCCCGACTGGGGGGCCGAAGGTTCCAAGAAGGGAAGGACTCTCCTTCCGGACAGCTCCACCGCCGCCGATGAAGATGAAGACGAGTGGTTGCCTAGGGCCAAGCCCCTGGGGAGATCTTAAGTATTCGGATACCAGAGTAACTCGTAGCATTCCTTTGTCGCATTGCTTTCCCTAACGCCAAACATGATTATGCAGGCCGCCACGAGCCAGCATCGATGTATCATTGGACGGCTCCTGGGCTCGTCGGACATGGATAGCGATCCAGTCCCGACCGCCACCTCCCCTCATCCTGCCGACGACGCCGAGGTGCGGTCTCAAGAGGCACCGGACCGAGGGGAGATAGTCCCGGAGGCGCCTCAAGGTGACCTTCCGGAGTTCGGGAGCCGAGGGGACGGGGCCCCTGAGAGCTCCGAGTTCGGCCCTCAGCCGAACACCGCGCCGGAACCTCCAGCGGTTCCAGTCTTGGGCAGGCGGCCTCCTTCTAAGAGGGGCAAGACACCTGTGCCGGTGACCTCTATCCATCCAGAGGTGCCGGACAATCTGCTGGAAGCGCTTCGCAGCGCTTCCATCGATGAGGAGCGTCGTACTGTTATGAGTGCCGTGGTCCAGAAGGTTCAGTCCGCCAAGAGCAGGTTGACTGAAGCCTGTGCCAGCCTTCTAACATGCTTTGAGGTAAGTGTTTTAAAATGTAGTAGAAATATTACCGCATAGACAGTAGCCCCTGATGCTTTGTTCGGTGTTCACAAAGAAAAGCCGAACAAAGGATCAAATAATATCGCAGGAGTCTAATATAAGTATGTCAATATGCATATGCAGGCTTCGCTGCTGGTGTCCGCTGCACTGACTGTGGAGGTCGCCGTACTGAAGCAGGACCTCGAGGGGTCCAGGAGAGAGCTCGGCCTTGCCAAGAGGCAGCTCAAGGAGAACAAGGGTAAGTAATACCCTATCTATAGATATGTATATATAAAAGAAGACGCGATTGCAAAATGACAGGATCATCGTATATTTGCCAGGGGCCACGACCGAGGTGGCGACCTTGAAGAAAGCGCTAACCAAGGCCGAAGATAGAGCGGCCAAGGAGCGCACCGAGCGGGAGAAGCACGAGGCTCGGGTGGGTGAGGTGCAGCAAGAGGTCCTGGCTCTCGTGGCGAAGCACGAGGCGTTGGAGCTTGACTCAAAGACGCGGGAGTCTGAGCTTGTCGCGGCCCTCGAGAGCGCAAAAAGTGCCAAGGCCGAAGCCCAAAAGGCCCTCCAGGAGATCGACGCAATGAAGAAGATAGCGGCGGGTAAGGCTTTCTATATGCAAAGCAAGCATGTAAAAGTAAATTGCCGATTACTTACCCGAATCCGGAGCTCTCCAGGAGCATTCGCAGATTTGCCCCGTAGTGTGTCCGATGCTGCACAATTTTACCAGGCCGAGGATGGAAGCTCAATGGAGGAGTTGTTCTGGTCTCAGTATGCTGAGGCCGAACACCCGACGCCAATGAGCGACCAGCTGAAGCAGATGGTCGAGCTACATAAGGCGGCCGATCGGGACATGAAGAGCTTTATAGTCCGGCTGTGGCCTGGAGACGCCCTTCCGAACAGCTTCTTCGGCCTGGTGAGGCGGCTTGTGGATGCCTGCCCGCGGCTGGAGGTCGTCAAGCGATCTATCTGCATTGAAGGTGCACGTCGGGCTTTCGCCCGTGTGAAATTGCAGTGGGTCAAGCTAGACACCGTGAAGCTGATCAAGGAGGGGCTGCCGGAGGGCAAGGAGCACCGCCACCCCGAGATGTACTATGAGGGTGTTCTGCCGGGTGCCCGTCTCATAGCGGACGAGTGTTCAAAAGATGTAATATTTGAGTGATACTTGCTCGTTTTATCCTGTATTTATGAAAACTTGTTTCATATGCGCTATGCAACGCTTGTTTGAATTTAAAATATTACCTTCTGTTTGGCTGTTTATCCAATCTGAGAGATGGCTAGTCCTCGGCTTCTGCCCCCATGCCACGAGTGCTGGGGTGTTCGGGATAAACCTGAGCACTCTTGTTCCCATGTTTCGGTCCTTCGAGGGAGGTGCTCAGCACAACGAACAAGGCAACCGGACTAATAATGCTTTATCACTCTCACTTAGCCATAGAATTCTATAATTTTAAATTTCGGCGAAGCCCCTGGTATTCGGAAGGCCGAATTTGGGGCGCGATACATGCCTTTAAGCCGGACAGGGCCGGCCCCTCGCTCTAAGCGGCAAAAGTCTTTAGGGACTCGAAAACCTCGCTGTCGTGGTTCTAACTCTGACAGTGATGTAGGGGGGTGTGTAGGAGAGGCTAGATCTCAGCTATGGAGAAGTTGTAAATACACCAGGATGTACGAGTTCAGGCCCTTCGCGGAGGAAGTAACAGCCCTACGTCTCGGTGCCCGGAGGCGGTCGATTGAATTATGCGTGTGTGAATAACAGGGGTGCGAACCTTTCATACTGAGGAGGGGGGTGGCTTATATAGAGTTCGCCGGCCCTCTCCTGCCCTCAGTGATGCAGGGTTTAAGGTACATTTAAGGTTGGGCGTTACTGGTAACGCCCCTAATAAAGTGCTATAATGACCATAAAGACTACTTAATAGCCGACCGTTTGCCTGCTGAGTGACTTTAGGTCTCCTGGCAGTCGAGTGGTTGGCTTCATGGTCGAGTGATAGCTTCTTGGTCGAGTGTCTTGAACCCGTCGAGTAGGATACCTTTAAGTCGATTGAAAGGTGACTTCTTCTAGGGATGTCCTTGGGTAGGGCTCTTTGGACAGGTCCGTGCCCCTACCCTAGGTACATAGCTTCATCATTAGCCCCCGAATGGATCGAGGTTTGAATGGGGAAAGAGTTGGAGATCTTTCCGACTGGTTCTTTGGGCTACATGAGTGCCTCGTTTTGGGTCAATCGTCACGGATGACGTCATCAACCTCTTTCAGTCGCCTTGATCCATTCCAGGCCTTTCGTCGAGTGAATTTCTTTACTTGTGACATACCGAGTGTCGGCGCGAGCGGGGTCTTCTGTTTTGACAAGTTGTTTTGCGGCCCACGGATGTCGCGGGATTCGGATTTCGGGAAGCGCGTGGGACGGGAGCGGCCGCAGTAATCGGTAGCGATAAAGCGGAAGCTCCTCGATTTCCATGCCACCTTTTTAGCCACGTACTGCGCGCGCGTCTGCTGCGGGATTTGAATGGATTGCCTGGGCCTACCAGTCAGCCACTCGGGAGTGGCCTCTTATAAGTAGCCGGCTCGGGGTTTCCAAACAGTGTGCTCTCTTCTTCCTCTCTCCCTTCGCAAGATCCTCCGCCACCTCCGCTCTCACCCTAGCGCCGCAGACCCGTGCGAGATTTGCCGGCGACGATGGCGAAGGACAAGACATCCGCTCTGGAGCGCGCGAAGAAGGCGGCGGCGCAGGGGAAAGGGAAGAGATCTGCTCGGGGCAGATCTTCCTCAAGGTCTGCTCTGCCCCACGGCTGGATCCAGGGCGACTGGATGCTGTCGGTGATCCGGCAAGAAGATCTCGACGACATGGTTGAGGGGGGAGTCATTCCCCACGAAGCTACACGTCTCCCGGGGATAGAGGTCGAACCTCAGCCTCACGACGGTGAGTGTGTGCTCTTAGCCACCCATGTCGACCGAGGGTTTTCTCTGCCGCCCCATCCTTTTTTCCGGAGCTTTCTGAACTTCTTCGGAGCACAGCTCCACCACTTCACTCCCAACTCCATCGTATATCTTGCTGCTTTCATTTCCATGTGTGAGGGTTTCTTGGGTTGCCGCCCCCATTGGTGACTCTTCAAGCACATCTTTACCTGCCGCTCTCAATCGGTCAAGAAGGCCAAGTCGAGTGACGAAAGGACGCAGGTGATTCAGCTGTGCGGGGGCCTGGCGATCCAGACGAGGGGAAAGAGTTGTTTTCCATCTATCACTTTCCCGGAGTCGGTCCGCGGTTGGCAGGCGACCTGGTTTTACTGTCAAGACTAGGCGACCCCAGGGCAGTCGACCGGACTTCCCCCTTTCTCTCTCGACCGAGCTGAAAAACCTGCTTCTCTGAAAGTGACGCCGGAGGAAAAGGCCCAAGTCAAAGTGCTGGCTGGTCGAGTGGTTGAGCTTGTCCGTGAGGGCGTGACTGGTATGGACTTGCTGGAGGTCTTCCTCCGGAGGCGCATCCAACCGCTCCAGGCTCGTGACCACTCGATGTGGCTGTACTCGGGTCTCGACGACACCACTCGGGTCCACCCGGAGGAGGTTACTGACGAGATGCTGGAGGGGTGGCTGTCGAGCATCATGGGGAACAAAGACAACCCCCGAGGAGCCAGGAGGGTAATTCCACTCGACAACTCGTATGACGTGGACCAGGTATGTCTTTATGCTCCTGACTGAGATCTTGTTTTCTTCATTGGTCTTCTTTGAGTAGGTCGATTGACTTTCGTCTTGTCTGTTGTTTTCCAGGCGACTACCGAGATGTACTCGACGCCCAACGGGGCCCAAGAGCCAACTAAGGAAGGGGAGGCGAGCGGAGGTGAGAGTGGAGACGACCAAGGTGAGTGGGAGTCCGACGGTGAAGGAGAGGGAGACGACAACGTCGACTCTAGCGAAGAGGAGGAGGAGGAGGTTGAACCCCCTCGCCCGGAGGGGCGATCCAAGCTCACACACGATCCAGCGCGGGAACGTGGCAAGGCGACTGCTTCTGTTGGGCAGTCATCGAAACGCCCTCGGACCTCTTCTCCTACGCCGACTGGGAAGGCTCCCAAGCACCCACGCGCGACGCTGTCCAAGCCGCCCAAGGCTCTGCCCAAGATGAAGATGGCTGTCCCTACTATTTCCGGGTAGTAATAAAACTTGCTTTCCTTCGTCGACCGAGGACAGATCCTTGGTCGATTCATTGAGCCAGCTGACTGATTTTCGAGATTTGCAGCGCTGCTACTTCTGAGATCTCCGCCAAGGACGACGACCAAGAGATGGAGGATGCTATTACCTCCAACCTTGGTACGACTACTGACGTTCCGTTTTGAGTCGACTGAACATTTATTGCAACTCTGGTCGATTGAATGTTTCCCTTGTAGCCCCTCCTCATGTTATCGACCTCCCGGATGACGACGACAACGAACCGCTGAGAGTGAGGAGGAACAAGAGGGCGTCGGCTGACAAGATCCCCCAATCTGCTCCGGCGTCTGAGGCCGTAGCTCGGGATGGTGGTGACACCGCTCGGGCTTCTGTGACTTTCGCCATTCCTCTGACAAGTGTGCGGCCTTCGACGTCGACTGCGGATCCGCCTTCGCTTTTTGCCGCGTACCCTGTCCCTGAGGACCAAGCGGCTGCCGCAAAAGAGGCTATACGCCAGGCGGGGATCATGATGGAGCAAGTGAAGGTGGCTCGGGAGGCCAGCCAAGCAGCTTATGACGCGAGCTCGGCTCTTCAGAGCAACGTCCAGGTCAGTCGACTCAACACTTGGTCTGTTATGATATGCTGTTTGAAGAATCTCTTTTCCGAAGATCTTTGTATCTGTACACCCACTGGGTGTGTCTGCCAATTCTTGGACGAGTGGGGGCACGCTAAGTGCACCCACTGGGTGTAGTCCCCGAGACTACGGTGGACTGCTGGCAGTCGACTGTAGTCTTTATATTGTGTTGCTGTAGCTGTATTTCTTCACTCGGTCTGGTCAGGCCATGTCGAATGGGACTATATCCGGTCGACTGCGGGCAGTCGACTTTTTGCTTGTTTTTTTGTTTTTTTTACAGTGGGGGCACGCTGAGTGCACCCACTTGGTGTAGTCCCCGAGACTACTGTCGAATGTTCTTGATTCGGCCGTAGTCTTAGAAACGTCATCATTGTCTCTTAGTTACTCGGAAGCAACTTATTTTGGACGTCTGTCGACTGATTTTTCTTTTTACAGAAATCCTGCGAACTTGTAGCTCGCTATACTGAGTTGGAGAATCAGTAGATCCAGCTCAACCTTAACTTGGAGCTTGCTCAGGAGAATTTGAAGAAGGCGCAAGAAGAAGCAAAAGGTATGCTGGTGAGGTTCTCCATTCTTGACGAGTGGCTTTTCTTTCTTGTCCATTCTTGATGTTGATTGCACTCGATGCGCCGCAGATAAACTGGAGGAAGCTCTGAAGAAGAAGGATCAAGATCTTGCAGAGGCACAGAAGGAGGTCTTGGACAAAACGAGGCTTGCTGAAGAGAAAATGGCCTCGGTCGGAGCTCTTGAGTAGGAGAACTCCAGACTGAAAGCTGCTCTCGAGGTAGCCAATCAAGAGGTCAGCCGACTGAAGAACGACAACGTGGCTCTGCACGACAAGGCAGTTGAGCTGGCGGGGAAGAGGAACGATCTGGAGGCTTATCTCGGTGGACTCGCCAAGAAGCTGTTCGTCGTGCTCGAAGGTAATTACTCTGCCCCGACTGTCTTGCAGTTACCAAGTCTGTGTAGGGTCACTGTCTTATTCTTGAATCGTGTTTGCAGAATTCTGTCAGAACTTTGAAGAGGAGACCAGTCGAGTGGAGCCAGGCTTGGACCCTGCTAACTCCCTTGTGAAGGACGAGGCTGCAATGAACGTGCTCCGTCTAGAGTCTCGTATTGCCAGCGTGGTTGACTATCTTGCTCGACTGAAGGTTGCGATGTCGCGGATCGACACATCACTCTGGCCAGGGACGATGCTTCAGAACGACCTCGAGTCCTTGATGGCTCGACTTAATGAAGTCCCAGGTCGAGTGGCGGAATGGAAGAAATCTTCTGCTAGATGTGGTGCTGATGTCGCTCTGTCTCTGGTCCGCGTCCATTGCAAGGAGGCGCGAGAAGAAAAGCTGGCCGCCATCCAAGTTGCCAATACCAGGAAGCACAACTTTCAAGACTTCATGGAGGCTTTCATTGCTGCTGCCACTCATATTGCAGACGGGATCGACTTGGACGAGTTCGTCGCCCCTTCCAGTCCTCCTCCTGAGGAATGAAAAACTTTTATGCTTCACTTTAAATTTGCCTCGGAATGCCGAGTGGATTTGTAACCGTTAAACTCCGCTGAGCCGAGGGCTCGAGTACTTTGATCTGAGGTCTGGGACCTTTTAGGCTTTACTGAATCTTGATTTCTCGTTGAATATCTTCATGATTTGATTCGTCGAGTGGAACTTGATCTTCACTCGGAATAACCTTGTATTTGCGGCGCAACTCCGAAGGAGAAGGCAGCAGTCGACTTGCGCCTCGTCGTCCTTGCGGATTGGGTTGTGTCCTGTACTTAGGCGAGCACTGGGCTGCAGTTAAGCCTCCGAGTGGGAGGTTTTCTCTCCACTCGGTAGGATTTTTAAACACTTAGGCGAGTGCTGGGCTGCAGCTAAGCCCCCGAGTGGGAGGTTTTCTCTCCACTCGGTAGGATTTTTAAACACTTAGGCGAGCACTGGGTTGCAGCTAAGCCCCCGAGTGGGAGGTTTGCTCACACTCGGTAGGATTTCTAATCACTTAGGCGAGCACTGGGCTGCAGCTAAGCCCCCGAGTGGGAGGATTGCTCTCCACTCGGTTGGATTTTTTCAAACTTAGGCGAGTGCCTGACTGCAGCTCCGAGTGGGAGAACTTAGGCGAGTACTGGACTGCAGCTAAGCCCTCGAGTGGGAGGATTGCTCTCCACTCGGTAGGATTTTTTCAAACTTAGGCGAGTGCCGGACTGCAGCTAAGTCTCTAAGTGGGAGAACTTAGGCGAGTACCGGACTGCAGCTAAGCCCCTGAGTGGGAGGATTGCTCTCCACTCGGTAGGATTTTTTCAAACTTAGGCGAGTGCCTGACTGCAGCTAAGTCTCTAAGTGGGAGAACTTAGGCGAGTACTGGACTGCAGCTAAGCCTCTGAGTGGGAGGTTTGCTCTCCACTCGGTAGGATTTTTAAACGCTTAGGCGAGCACTGGGCTGCAGCTAAGCCCCCGAGTGGGAGTCTGGCTTTCCACTCGGTAGGAATTTTCAAACTTAGGCGAGTGCCTGACTGCAGCTAAGTCTCTAAGTGGGAGAACTTAGGCGAGTACTGGACTGCAGCTAAGCCCCCGAGTGGGAGGATTGCTCTCCACTCGGTAGGATTTTTTCAAACTTAGGCGAGTGCCTGACTGCAGCTAAGTCCCTAAGTGGGAGAACTTAGGCGAGTACTGGACTGCAGCTAAGCTCCCGGGTGGGAGGATTGCTCTCCACTCGGTAGGATTTTTTCAAACTTAGGCGAGTGCCTGACTGCAGCTAAGTCTCTAAGTGGGAGAACTTAGGCGAGTACCGGACTGCAGCTAAGCCCCCGAGTGGGAGGATTGCTCTCCACTCGGTAGGATTTTTTCAAACTTAGGCAAGTGCCTGACTGCAGCTAAGTCTCTAAGTGGGAGAACTTAGGCGAGTACTGGACTGCAGCTAAGCCTCTGATTGGGAGGTTTGCTCTCCACTCGGTAGGATTTTTAAACGCTTAGGCGAGCACTGGGCTGCAGCTAAGCCCCCGAGTGGGAGTCTGGCTCTCCACTCGGTAGGAATTTTCAAACTTAGGCGAGTGCCTGACTGCAGCTAAGTCTCTAAGTGGGAGAACTTAGGCGAGTACTGGACTGCAGCTAAGCCCCCGAGTGGGAGGATTGCTCTCCACTCGGTAGGATTTTTTCAAACTTAGGCGAGTGCCTGACTGCAGCTAAGTCTCTAAGTGGGCGAACTTAGGCGAGTACTGGACTGCAGCTAAGCTCCCGGGTGGGAGGATTGCTCTCCACTCGGTAGGATTTTTTCAAACTTAGGCGAGTGCCTGACTGCAGCTAAGTCTCTAAGTGGGAGAACTTAGGCGAGTACTGGACTGCAGCTAAGCCCCCGAGTGGGAGGATTGCTCTCCACTCGGTAGGATTTTTTCAAACTTAGGCGAAACGGATTCGCAGCTAAGTCACCCACTGGGGGATTTCGTATGCAAACAAGAGTGACAGCAATTATTGGAACACTCTTGTCTTTGGTAAAAATAAACTGCAGAAATTTTTTCTTATTACATCTCGTCCAAGGGAGAACTCAAGTGTAAAAGGGGCGGAGCAGTTCCGCATTCCAAGCTCGTGGCTCGTCGATCTGGCGATCAACATTGTAGAGGTGATACGCTCCATTGTGGAGGACTCTGGTGACGATGAAGGGGCCTTCCCAAGTAGGAGCAAGTTTGTGTGGTTTCTGTTGATCCACTCGGAGGACCAAATCTCCTTCCTGGAAGGCTCGGCTCTTCACATTTCTGGCATGGAATCGACGCAAGTCTTGCTGATAGATGGTCGATCTGATCATAGCCATTTCCCTCTCCTCCTCTAGGAGGTCGACTGCGTCTTGCCGGGCTTGCTCTGCTTTGTCTTCGTTATAAAGCTCGACTCTGGGGGCGTTGTGAAGTAGATCACTCGGCAGGACGGCTTCGGCTCCGTAAACCAGAAAGAATGGCGTTCTTCCGGTCGACCGGTTCGGGGTGGTCCTCAGCCCCCACAAAACTGACGGAAGTTCGTCGACCCAAGCGCCTGCTGCGTGCTTGAGATCACGCATCAATCGAGGCTTCAGTCCTTTGAGAATCAGACCATTTGCTCTTTCAGCTTGTCCATTCGACTGAGGATGCGCGACCGACGTGTAGTCGACTCGTGTGCCTTGAGAGGCGCAAAAAGCTCTGAACTTGTCTGAATCGAAGTTTGACCCATTGTCAGTGATGATGCTATGCGGGACCCCATATCTGAATATCAACTCTCTGATGAAACCGATAGCAGTGCTGGCATCAAGATTTTTGATAGGCTTGGCTTCAATCCATTTGGTGAACTTGTCGACTGCCACAAGCACATGCATGAATCCGCTCCTGCCTGTTCTCAGTGGACCAACCATGTCCAGTCCCCAGACAGCAAAGGGCCAGACGAGTGGAATGGTCTTCAGGGCTGATGCAGGCTTGTGTGACATGTTGGAGTAGAACTGGCAGCCTCCACACTTGTCGACTATCTCTTTTGCCATCTCGTTTGCTCTTGGCCAGTAAAATCCCGCTCGGTATGCTTTAGCCACAATGGTCCGAGAGGACGCATGGTGACCACAGGTCCCCGAGTGGATATCATCAAGGATTATCTGACCCTCTTCTGGTGTTATGCACTTCTGACCGATTCCAGTCGCGCTTTCCCTATACAACTGTCCCTTTATGACTGTGAAGGCCTTGGATCGGCGGACGATCTGTCGAGCCTCTTCCTCGTCCTCCGAGAATTCTTTCCTCAAGATATACGCGATGTATGGTACCGTCCAGTCGGGAGTGATTGCCAAGACCTCCATAACTAGGTCGACCACAGCAGGAATTTCGACTTCAGTCGGATCTGTGGCACTTTTCGGTTGCAGGGCTTCTTCTGTAAAAGGATCCTCCTGGACTGACGGCGAGCGGATGTGCTCCAAAAACACATTGCTGGGAATGGCTTCTCTCTTGGAGCCTATCTTTGCCAGATCATCAGCTGCTTGATTTTTCAGTCGGGGGATGTGATGAAGCTCTAGCCCCTCGAATTTCTTTTCTAGCTTTCTTACTGCGTTGCAGTAGCCAGTCATAGCTGGGCTTCTGACGTCCCACTCCTTCATCACCTGACTAACCACCAAATCTGAGTCGCCATAGACCATGAGGCGCCGGACGCCGAGTGAAACGGCCATGCGCAACCCATACAAGAGTGCTTCATATTTTGCTTCATTATTGGAGGAATCGAAGTGAATCTGGAGAACATATCTGAGCTTATCTCCTCGGGGGGAGACCAAGAATACCCCAGCACCAGAACCATTCAGCATCTTAGATCCATCGAAGAACATGGTCCAGTGCTCCGAGTGAACTTGAGTCGGAAGCTGCTGTTCAATCCATTCGGCGACGAAATCTGCAATTGCTTGGGACTTGATAGCCTTCTTTGCTTCAAACTTGATATCTAGGGGAAGGAGTTCAATCGCCCACTTCGCCACTCGACCAGTTGCATCTCTGTTGTGCAAGATCTCTGACAGTGGAGCGTCGCTGACGACTGTAATGGAATGGTCAGAGAAGTAGTGTGCAACCTTCTTCGTGGTCATGTAGATCCCATATACGAGCTTCTGGTAATGGGGATATCTTTGCTTCGATGGGGTCAAAACTTCAGACACATAATATATTGGGCGCTGAACTCTGAAGGCCTTTCCTTCTTCCCGCTCGACCGTAAGTACTGTACTGACAACTTGTCCCGTGGCCGCAATGTACAGCAGCAGAGGCTCTTTACTGATTGGGGCAGCAAGCACCGGCTGGGTGGAGAGCAGAGCTTTGAGCTCTGCAAACGCTGCGTCAGCTTCTGGAGTCCACTCGAACTTGTCAGACTTCTTCATCAGTTGGTAAAGAGGCAACGCCTTTTCACCGAGACGAGAAATGAATCGACTTAGAGCGGCCAAGCAACCTGTAAGCTTCTGGACATCGTGTACACGCACAGGGCGCTTCATCCGGAGTATGGTGCCAACTTTCTCGGGATTGGCGTCGATTCCTCATTCGGAAACGAGAAAACCGAGTAACTTTCCACCCGGAACTCCGAATGTGCACTTTGATGGATTGAGCTTGATATCGTATCCCCTGAGGTTAGCAAAGGTTTCGGCAAGGTCAGTCAGTAGGTCGGAACCTTTCCGTGACTTAACCACAATATCATCCCTGTGTGCTTCTACGTTCTGACTGATCTGAGTGAGCAAACACTTCTGAATCATCCTCATGAACATGGCTCCAGCATTCTTGAGGCCGAAGGGCATGGTGACATAACAGAAGCACCCGAATGGGGTGATGAAAGCCGTTTTGATCTCGTCGGGTCCATACAGACGGATCTGATGGTACCCTGAATAAGCATCTAGAAAAGACAAACGCTCACACCCCGCGGTCGAGTCGACAACCTGGTCGATGTGGGGGAGAGGGAAATGATCTTTCGGGCAGGCCCGATTGATATGTTTAAAGTCAATGCACATGCGAAGCGACTTGTCCTTCTTGGGGACCATGACGACATTGGCGAGCCACTCGGAGTGGTAAATCTCTCGGATGAACTCCGCTGCTAAGAGCCGAGCCACCTCCTCGCCAATAGCTTTCCTCTTCTGGACGGCGGACCGTCGAAGATGTTCTTTCACAGGCTTGAACTTTGGGTCGACTCGTAGACGGTGCTCAGCCAGCCCCCTAGGAACTCCAGGCATGTCAGAAGGCTTCCATGCAAAGATGTCCCAGTGCTCACGGAGGAACTGGATGAGCGCTTCTTCCTATTTGGAGTCGAGCGTCGTTGAGATGTGAGTCGGGGCGGCATTGGGGTCGGTCGGGTGAATGTGAACTGGCTTAGTTTCACTGGACGACTGAAAAGCTGATTCTGAAGCTGGCTTCTTCGCTCGCAGCAATTCACTCGGATCAGCAGTCTTCTGGTACTCTTGCAGTTCGACTACTGACATCTGAGCGTCAGCGATCTTTGATCCTTTCTGAAAACACTCCTCTGCTTTCTTCCGATTGCCTATAACGGTGATCACGCCTTTGGGGCCGGACATCTTCAACTTGAGATACACATAGCACGGTCGAGCCATGAAGCGTGCATAAGCTGGCCGGCCTAGAATAGCATGATAAGCACTTTGGAAGTCTACAACCTCAAATGTCAACTTTTCCTTGCGGTAATTCTTTGAATCACCGAAAACCACATCGAGAGCAATCTGGCCGAGTGACTCGGCTTTCTTTCCAGGAATGACTCCATGGAAACTCATGTTGCTGGCACTGAGCCTGGACATCGGAATGCCCATCCCTTTCAACGTTTCTGCATACAGTATGTTCAGGCCGCTGCCACCATCCATCAGGACTTTGGTCAGTCGAGTGCCTTCGACAATTGGATCGACCACCAGAGCTTGCCTCCCAGAGGTGGCAATGTGCGCAGGGTGATCGGACTAGTCGAACGTGATGGCAGTCTGAGACCACTTCAGGTAGCTGGGTGTTGCCGGGGCAACCATATTCACTTCACGGTTAATGACTTTCAGTCGACTTTTGCTTTCGACATCAGCAAAAATCATCAGGGTGGAATTGACTTGGGGGTACCCATCGTCACTGTCTTCCTTGTCCTCAACTCTGTCCGACTCTTTTTCCTTGTCCTTGGACTGTTTGCCTTGAAACTGCTGGATTAGGAGCCGGCACTATCGAGTGGTATGCTTTGGGTAAATAAAATTACCCTCTTCATCTTTCTTGGTGTGGATGTGACATGGCAGATCCAAAACATCATTTCCATCTTGATCCTTGACTTTCTTGGGGTTCCAGGGCCCCTTGGGTTTTCCCTTGAATTTTCCCTGGGTCACCGCCAGGGCCTCCCCAGGAGCGGCTGGCTCGGCCTTCCGCTTCTGCTTCCGACTGGAATTGCCTCCGGTTTCCTGGGCGACTGCTTTCTGCTTGCCACTCTGGAGTCGATCTTCATCTTCTCCGTTAGCGTATTTGGTGGCAATTTCCATCATCCGATTCAGAGACATTTCTCCGATCCGACCGAACTTCAGGTTCAACTCGCTGTTCTTGACGCCTTCTTTAAAGGCACAAACTGCTTGGTGATCTGGTACATTCTAAACCGTGTGATGCAAAGTGATCCACCTCTGGATGTAATCCCTCAGAGTTTCACTCGGTTTTTGCACGCAGGACCGCAATTCTGTAAGGCCTGCCGGTCGCTTGCATGTTCCTTCAAAGGTTGTGACAAACACTCGAGAGAGATCTTCCCAAGTGTAGATGCTGCTGGGTGCTAACTGATTCAGCCACGCTCTGGCTGAGCCCTCTAACAGGAGAGGCAAATGCTTCATAGACACCTCATCATTGCCGCCACCAATCTGGACAGCCACTCGGTAGTCTTCGAGCCAAGTGTCAGGCTTAGACTCGCCGGTGAACTTGCTGACTCCGGTCGCCAACCGGAAGTTGGGAGGAATCACTGCGGCCCTGATGGCTCGACTGAAACACCCTGGCCCTGAAGCATGTACTCTGCTGCTGGCAGGCGCATCTCTGTTGTGGCCTTCTCGATGAGCTCTGTTCCTGTCAACCAAACCTTGAACGAGGATGGATCTCGCATCAAAGCCTTGGTCCCTGGGGTCGACTGGAATCCTCTGCCCAACACTATGAGGGCGTCTGTCATCTTGCCGTCGAGGCGCATACGACCCACTCCTCGGGGGAGGGGTTGGCACTCGATGTCGATCATCACGATCGAATCGGTGATCATACTGCTCATTCCTCCTGTACTGATCATGCCGGTCACCACGTCCCTCATGCGTCGGGGGCGATCTCGGGCTGTGAGCCGACTGGACTGTATCTGTTGCAACAGATCGACTGTGGATCCTATTCCGCAACTGAGAAACGGCGGAATTCTGGTTTCCCGCCGCCCGAAGCAACGCTCTGATTTGCAACAAGCCCCTGCCAGCCTCTGACTCGGAGGGCTGAATCGATTCCGCTATACGGGCCGCGGCTGCCAAATTCTGAACTGGGGTTCGATATACCTGCGTAGGCGGGAAGAGCTGACGTCGACTGGACTCAGGAGCCCGCTGACGCGCGTGCTCGTCGAGTATTCACTGGAGATTCTCCAGTCGAGTGCGCTCGGCCAAGTTAGCCAAGCGCGCGTCCTCCAAGGCCCGGGCCTCGGGGGTTTCTCCGACGATAGGAGTGTGGAGTGCATCCATGTTCCGGCGGCGAAGCTCCTCTCGCTGCACTGACGTGAGAGGTTCGGGGAGATATTCATCGTGAGGATGCGACGGGTCGCCTCCACCCGCGCCTCCATCGGTGCGAGGGAAACCGGGAGGACTGTGTGTTCCATCGGCGCCAGAACCTCAGCCGCCAGGTCGCTGCTGTCGCACTCGGATGCGGTCCCCGCGGAGCCAGTCGAACAGGTCGTAGAGGGATTCGTCGGGCTCGATTGTCGCGACTTGTGGGGCTGCCGACTGGCGGGCCACGGCATGCCTCACCCACCTCCGAAGTCTCGACCAGCCGGAGCGCTTGCGCCGGTGGGAGACAGGGCGGGGAGACGACACGGGGGCCGACTGATACTGGGTCGACGGCTGCCGCAGGAGGACGCCACGAATGCACGCGCGGAAGTGCGTCGCACCACGGACGGGGAGCGCGTCGATATCGAGTGGTGCCTCCTGAAGCCAGGCGGAGTCGTCGGCGATGAACGTGAGCGCGCCGAGACGGATCTCGCGGCCCTCCACCAAAACTCCGCGAGAAACCATGATCAAAGGGATCGGAAAAGATCGCAACTTCTCCAACTAGGCGCTAAGATTCCTGCCCCACGGTGGGTGCCAACTGTCGTGGTTCTAACTCTGACAGTGATGTAGGGGGTGTGTATGGAGAGGCTAGATCTCAGCTATGGAGAAGTTGTAAATACACCAGGATGTACGAGTTCAGGCCCTTCGCGGAGGAAGTAACAGCCCTACGTCTCGGTGCCCGGAGGCGGTCGATTGAATTATGCGTGTGTGAATAACAGGGGTGCGAACCCTTCATACTGAGGAGGGGGGTGGCTTATATAGAGTTCGCCGGCCCTCTCCTGCCCTCAGTGATGCAGGGTTTGAGGTACATTTAAGGTTTGGCGTTACTGGTAACGCCCCTAATAAAGTGCTATAATGACCATAAAGACTACTTAATAGCCGACCGTTTGCCTGCTGAGTGACTTTAGGTCTCCTGGCTGTCGAGTGGTTGGCTTCATGGTCGAGTGATAGCTTCTTGGTCGAGTGTCTTGAACCCGTCGAGTAGGATACCTTCAAGTCGATTGAAAGGTGACTTCTTCTAGGGATGTCCTTGGGTAGGGCTCTTTGGACAGGTCTGTGCCCCTACCCTAGGTACATAGCTTCATCACTCGCCGAACAGCGACCAGTCTCTCGCCTTATCATGATAGTCAGTTTTAGCTTTCTCTACTGAGGTGCTGAACCCAGCAGAACTGGGGTACAATCGCAGTAGTTCTCCTAGCGCTACCTTAGCCGATAGAGTGGAACGTAAGGTACCAAAACATAGGAGCTGGGCAAACCCAATATTTGACCAAAGACATGATTCGGAGCTGATGCATATAATGCTATAAGTTCGGGGTGCCGCACTTGTGAAAGTGTTTGGACTTTTCACACCGTATTGTGGGGTACATAAGCCCCTGGTGTATTGGCCGTACCAAAGGGTATGGTTGCAAGGCGTCATTAATGAACACATGGATATATATATATAACAAGAATGCGATAATAGTCGTAATGTCATGCATTGTTTATTCAAAAAATTGCGTTAAAGCAGAGTGATATAGATAGTGTGATAAGCAAAGAGTAGGACTATGCCCCTTCCAATGGCAAGCTGAGGAATGATATTAAATCAAATATTTCGCTCGTTACTGTAATCCACCTGGGAATTCCATGGTATGACGTAGCTGTCTGCCTCCTTGGTTGCTGCATCATGTGTTCGACAATAGTGCTGCCACACAGTGTTTCCAGAGATTAAGGTCCTGAAAAAAGGAGAAAAATAACAAACGGGAAGCCCCCAGTGCGGTTTAAGCCGCGTCTTGGGGCGTGCCACAGTTGTGCCCCCCTCCCCACTTGTGCCCATGGTATTTTTAATGCGTAATTATGTACGCGTGGCACGAGTTTCGCCATTGGGATGGTATTGGGGTGGCCGCTGTATTGCTACGCGAGCTCAGATCGCGCCAGGCGGTCTATTTGCCGATTGCTCCGAGCGCGCTTGAAGGTGTCCGAGCTTTGAAGCGCCGAACTGGTTGATTGCCTTGAGAGGCTGCTTTGTGCTTCTGTTGCGAGGGCCACGGTGTGCTCCTCTGTTCGGAGAGAGCGCTCTGTGTTTCCATTGACTGTAGTAACTCAGCGAGGTCCTGGCATCTTGAGCTCGAGGTATGCATAATGCGGTACCGCATAGAATCTAGCAAATGCGGTTCGCCCGAGCAGCGCGTGATAACCACTGCGGAACGGGACTATATCAAAGATTAACTCTTCACTTCGGAAGTTATCCGGGGATCCGAAGACCACTTCAAGTGTAATTGAGCCTGTGCAATGGGCCTCCACACCTGGAATGACGCCTTTAAAGGTCGTTTTTGTGGGTTTGATCCTTGAGGGGTCTATACCCATTTTGCGCACTGTGTCCTGATAAAGCAGGTTCAGGCTGCTGCCGCCATCCATAAGGACTCGAGTGAGGTGAAATCCGTCAACGATTGGGTCTAGGACCAGTGCGGCAAATCCGCCATGACGGATACTAGTGGGGTGGTCCCTGCGATCGAAGGTGATCGGACAGGAGGACCAAGGGTTGAACTTTGGGGCGACTAGCTCCAACGCATATACGTCGCTGAGCGCACGCTTCCGCTCCCTCTTGGGGATGTGGATTGCGTATATCATGTTCACCGTGTGCACTTGCGGGGGAAACCTCTTCTGCCCTCCGGTGTGCGGCTGCCGGGGCTCCTCCTCATCATCTCTATGCGGCCCCTTGTCCTTGTTTTTGGCAATTAACTTGCCGGCCTGCTTGAACACCCAATAATCCCTGTTGGTGTGATTGGCTGGCTTGTCTGGGGTGCCGTGTATTTGACACGAGCGATCGAGTATACGGTCCAAGCTGGACGGACCCGGCGTACTTTGTTGAAATGGCTTTTTCCTCTGACTGGGTTTAGAGCCTTTGAATCTGGCATTGACTGCCGTATCCTCGGTATTTTCACTGTTTGTTGCGACGTGACCTGCTATGTTTGTTGCGACGTGACCTGCTATTGCCGTCCTTGGTATCCGAGGTACCATGGTTCTTTGATATGTTATTACTGCGAGCCAGCCAGCTGTCTTCTCCTGCACAAAAGCGGGTCATGAGCATCGTGAGAGCTGCCATAGATTTTGGCTTTTCCTGACCAAGGTGCCACTCGTCTCGGATGTTGTGTTTGAAAGCTGCTAAGGCCTCTGCATCTGGACAGTCGACGATTTGATTTTTCTTTGTAAGGAACCGAGTCCAGAATTGCCTGGCCGACTCTTCTGGCTGCTGAATTATGTGGCTCAAGTCATCGGCATCTGGTGGTCGCACATAAGTGCCCTGAAAGTTGTTGAGGAATGCGGCTTCCAGATCTTCCCAACAGGTAATGGAGTCCGCTGGCAAGCTGTTAAGCCAATGCCATGCTGGTCCTTTGAGTTTAGTGGGAGGTATTTGATGGCATGTAAGTCATCATCGCGGGCCATGTGGATGTGGAGGAGGAAATCCTCGATCCATACTGCGGGATCTATTGTGCCGTCGTATGATTCAATATTTACAGGTTTGAAACCTTCAGGGAATTGATGATCCATTACTTCGTCTTTGAAGCATAAGGGGTGTGCGGCGCCTCTGTATTGGGCTATATCGCGACGCAGCTCGAATGGGTCTTGACCGCTGTGTTTGGCCCGGCCGGATTTGCTTTTACTATATCCAACGTGACGTTTATCGTCTCGCAGAGTGGTTGTCACATCCCTGCTTTTAGTCATGCATTAGGATTGGATGAACATGTGCATCATGTTTAAATTTATTTTAAACTTGAAATGGGGCCTAATCAACCCCAACACCCCCCGTGAAAATGCTAATTTCCAACAATTGGAATTTCAATGAACCCAAAATGCCCTTCATAAAAGCCCACCATTTTTGGTCTTGACTAAAACCTCTGCCAAAAATGGTCTTGCAATTTATGGAGCCATTCTGGATTTTTGAACAAGCCATAAATATTTGAATTTGGGCATTTTAAATGCTATAAATATTTTAAAGTGCTCAAATAATCTTGGAAGCATTTTTAGGCAGTTGAGAATATTCCCAAATGTGCCTCTGAATATTTCCAGAGTTTTCGGAAATGAAATAGTATTTATTCTATTTCAATGCACATAGCAGGAAATAAATAAAAGCAAACAGAAAAGAGAGAGAGAGAGAGAGAGAGAGAGAGAGTTAGAGCTTACCTGGAAGCCCACAAGCCGGCCCACCTAGCTGGCTCGGCCCAGCAGCCGCTCCATGTAGCTGCTTCGCCTAGCCAGTGAGGTGAGCAGGTGCTCGACGGCGAGCACAGGAGCTCGCCACGCCACCTCCCCGTTCCTCTGCTTCACCTGGCCACCGCCTCGACACCGCGAACGCCTCCTCGGTGCCGCCCCGACCTGCCCGACACCTCACACTTCCCCCCTGCTCCCTCCCTCGCTTCCTCGACGCCATGGCCGACATAGCCGCGCCCGCGCCGTCGTGAAACCCGCAGCCACCGCCGTCCACTCGTTGCCTCGTCGTGCCAAAAAGTTCCGCCGTCGTCCACTGCTTCGCCTCGACCCATCCCCGAGCGCTCGCTCGCCCTGGAAACGCTGCACCGAGCTCGTCCCGATCCGCTGTCGCTGGAGATCCCCCTCGCCGCCCCGCTCGCTCCAGCTCTTCCCCGAGCTCGCCGTTCGCTCCCCTGCAACCGCAGTGAGCCACTGACCCTTCTCCCCCTCTCCGTTCTAGCTCTCGTGCACCGTACGCGCCGCCTCGAGTTCGCCTGCACGCACCGCCTCCTGTGCTCACCGCCGACGAGTCTCCGGCCATCTAATGGTCCGGCGGTCGTGCCCAGATTCCTCCTCGCGCTGCGTAGAGCACGTACGTGCCCCGCATGAGCCACCACGACTGTCACAACGGCGACCCCAACCTCACACGAGCCCCGGCGACGACTCCGGCCACCCCAAGCCCAACCACCTACACCACTCGACGCGGACGAGTGCCCGCGTCACGTAGATGCCCTCCGCCGGCCATTTGGTCGCCGGAGGAAGAAACCCGCACCCCTCCGCCGTCCCTGGCCTTGCCGGCGACGAGCCCCGGGTCAACTCCGGCGAGTTTGACCCGGGTTGACCCCAGTTTGACTTTCCCCTGACTCACTGACATGTGGGCCCCAGGCCACTAATTAAACTAGGTTAGTATTAGCTTAACACTAACTAAACTTAGTTAGTTAGTTGACACTGACAGACGGGACCCATAGGTCAGGGTTGACCTGGACCGTCTCAGTTGACCGCTGACGTCACACTGACGCCAGGCTGACGCAGTAAATCCTTTTCTGGATTTATTCTTTAATAGGAAATTCCAGAAAATAGCCAAAACTTCTAAAAATTATAGAAAATCAACCATAGCTCCAAATCAAACAAATTATATATGAAAAATGATCAGAAAAATTCAATCTATCCATCTGTAATGGTTTCATGCATGACAAAACAAGGTAACCTTGTTGTTTAAGCAAAATAAGATAATGCACTAATATGGCTATGTTAAATGAACCAAAATTTGAATCTTTGATTCAAATGGGTTCATTCCTTTCTGTTTTAGCTTGCATTAGGCCAAGACACATTCATCTTGCCATGTCATAGCATGCATCATATTGTTGCATGTTGTCATGTGTTGTTTATGTTTGGTGTGTCTTTCGTGGTAGGTTCGGCTCCGAGGATATCTCCGAGTATCCAACTGAAGGGCAGTACCCTACTACCACTCCATCAGGCAAGCAGCCCCATTGATCATATTGATACAATCCCATGTTCTCGCCTCTGCTCTCATTTACTGCATTAAGACAACAACATTTCAAAATGTTGTGTGCTACGGTAGTTGAACCCTTATCCTCTGCATGACCTGTCATTGCCACAGTAACTAGATGAAACCCACTAGCATGTGTAGGAGTTGATTGAGCCATGTATGTGTTTCCTACCTTGCGATGCCTGCTATGCTTAGAATTGTGTCAGGTCTGGTTCATCTGGGTGATGGGCTAGAGTGAAATGATTATGTCGGTAATGTGAGGGATGTGTTGAACATGTTTTGGTAAAGGTATCGATGAGAGGCCATGTAGGAGTACATGGTGGGTTGTTTCATTGAGGCCGTCCCTAAGAACTGAGATCTGTATGTGTGATTTAAGATTCAGTTACTACCATACATTGGGCCCGAAACCAATGGACCCTCTCGGCTTCTTAATCACCTAGTACTCTGTCCAGGAGTTGCAATTAGTTTCTGGTGTTTGTAGGTTATGTGTTGGCGGCCGTGCGTAGCGCTGACCCTACGGGTGGGCTATGTTGCGGTAGATACACCATGGCACGGTGTACCGAGTCACCCGTTTGGTGTCTCGGGAACCCTGTTCACATCGTTCGGGGCCGTATGTGGAAACCTCGGCCGGACTCCCTGTGGATGGAACCTGGATAGGCGATAAACCTGGACTAGAGACTTGAGTGTTTAGGTAGGCCGTGGCCGACACCCTCATTGAGCTTCCGCTTGAAGGTTGTCGAGTACATGTCGTGTAAGCGGCGGTAAGTGGTGAGAGCATGTATGAAGAAGTACACCCCTGCAGGGTTAACATCATCTATTCGAATAGACGCGACCGCGGTAAAGGACTACTTGGTTGCCTATACGGTTCATAGACAAGTTAATGGATACTACTAAAAGACTCAAGATAAGTGTGAGTACCGAGGATGGCCCTCTCGTAGGATGACGAGGGAGGATCCCCGGTGGAGTATTGTGTTGGTGAGTAGTGGACTCATGTGCGAAAACTATTTTACTAGTGGAGTCTCGTAGGATAGCTTAGCCAAGAGTCAAAGTTGGCTTGCTGCAATAACTCCACCACCTTCTTGAGAATGCGCATGTATAGTAGGTTCTGATGTAAGACTTGCTGAGTACCTTTGTACTCATGTTTGCTTAATTACTGTTTTCAGACGACAACACCGCCCCCTCCGATGGGTTCTACGTAGACCTTGATGTCGATGAGTGACTTGCCACCCAGGTGCTGATCCTGGCCATGGAGGGCCCTACATAGATACACAGGCTTCGAGAGGCCTTCTTTCTTTCTACTGTCTATACTCAGACTATTTGCTTCCGCATGTGCTTGTATGCTTGTATGATTTGAGTGTCGGGTCATGTGACCCCTACCTGTATGAACATGTTATGTATGGCTCTCTGGAGCCTTTAAATAAAGTACTTGAGTTGTAGAGTTTTGTTGTGATGCCATGTTGTATTTGCACATATCAAGCATATTGTGTGTATGATTGAAATGCTTGGTATGTGTGGGATCCGACAATCTAGTTGTTTATCCTTGGCAGCCTTTCTTATGGGGAAATGTAGTCTAGTGTTCCTCGAGCCATAGTAGTCCGCTACAGCCCGGTTCACCGGAGTCCTGCTAGCCCAGCACTACTGCTCAGGACACTTGATTGGCCGGCATGTGTTTCACTTCGTTCCTATGTCTGTCCCTTCGGGGAAATGTCACACGGTGACATCCGGAGTCCTTCCTAGCCTGCTACAGCCCGGGTTCCCCAGAGTCCTGTTAGCCCAGTGCTACAGCCCGGATTCACTCGCTGATGACTGACATGCTCGATGTGATTCATGTATGCCTGTCTCCATAGGTCTGTGCCGCTTTGGGTTCACGACTAGCCATGTCGGCCCGGGTTCTCCGTCATATGGATGCTAGCGACACTATCATATACGTGAGCCAAAAGGCGCAAACGGTCCCGGGCCATGGTAAGGCGACACTCGTGGGGATACCATGCGTGAGGCCACAATGTGATATGAGGTGTTACCGGCTAGATCGATGTGACTTGGAATCGGGGTCCTGACAGCGTTGGCATCAGAGCCGGACTGCCTGTAGGTTCGTTGAGCCAAACTGGTCGATGTCGAGTCTAGAAATGCTTTAGTTATATGTAGGGTAATTGATTGTGGGAGGGAACGTAAGGCTCTTTTACTCCTTTACCTTATGCCCTCTGATCTGAGTCATTCTCTTCTCATTCAACATGGGTTAAGGACTAGGCTCTCTTCTTTTGTCAGGTTCACGTGTTACTAATCCATAGTAGCTTATAGGATTGTTGTTACAAGCCTCAGTACAGTTTCTACTACTTTTAGTATGTTGCCAATTGAATCAGAACCCTGATATGATGTTGTTGAGTGGTATTGCAAACTGTTGTGGATGTCTCAAATCTTTTTCTGAGCATTTACAGCTGTTATGCTGTCAAATTTTCCCTAGAAATTCTAATGTCTTTGCATTGTGGTTGTGCTTTCAGATGGCCACTCATGCTCAAAACCAAGTGGTTCGCCTGACCCGGTGCCTCGATGTGCCCGGTCATGCTGCTATGTTAGTCCGGGTAATGATCGAGATGGGTTACCGTTGGTATCCCGAATACACTGTCGAAGAGCAATTCTGAGACTTTAATCAAAGCCAATATTTCTGCACCGTCAGGATATTTCCTTCTTATCCTGGATCTACCGAGCCCCTCCACTATTCCTATGGACTCGGGGTTACTGTTGAGATGGCTGTGCAGGATGCTGCCTATTCCATGATGACCATCATGCGAGTCCGGACTGGCCTGCTTCGGAACACTGACTTCCGTTATATGCCAGCTTCACTCCCGGGAGCGCAAGGGTATCTCCAGGCTATCTATGCTGACCCTACACATGAGGAGTCACTACTCCGCACCACTGCTGAGATGCTCGAGGATAAGGACCGCGAAAATCGGGCCTTGCGTATGGAGCTTTTCAACTCTCGTGCTGATCACTGGGCCACTTTGACTCGGTTTGCACCTGCGGTACAGGCAGGATACATGGATCTGAGGGATCTGTACCCTGTACGGTCTGGATTGCCAGATTTTATGGAGTGGCGTGATGTAGGAGGCATCACCCCTCCTTGTGGTCCCCGTCTGCCACCACCTGTGGGACCAAGGCCACATCCGAGTCCCTATGGTCCGCAGGCTCCGCAGGAACGTCTGTTCCCAGATGATCATGTTCCACTTCCACGCTTTGGCGGCGACTTCTATGAGGATTACTACGGAGCCGTCTGAGCTAGTAGTAGTTTCACTAGTATTGTAGTAGTTGTATTCTCCACCGTCCTGCGTGACCGTGGGATACGACTTGGTGTGTATCACGCTCCGGAGGTGTAGAAAAATAATGTATAGGAGCTTGGAATGCCTCCGATGAGATGTAATGTCTTTCACCGTAGCTGTACTCTAGCCTGGGCTTGTACTAAACTATGTACGGTGTGTATGACCAATGGTATATATATGGCAGTTTCTATATTACCATGTCGTGCAATGAACATCTTGGCATTCCATGTTATCCATTACATTCTGCACTTCCTTGCTAAGTTTGTGCCATCCTTATCTAAACCGTTGTCTTGTTTTCTCCTAGGATGGTCAACACCTGCAGCAACCCTGCTGCCCCGGAGCAGGGGGAAGCCAGTGCAGCTAGGGGTGAAAATCTGCCTCACCCGCCTTCTTTGGCCGAAGTGATGCTGGAGGCGGAAAGAAACAAGCGTGAGACTAACCGCTTGCTGGAGTGGATTGAGCAGAACACTGCACGCCATCAGCGAAATGACTTGGTGTCAATCAATGACTTCATCAAGTTGTACCCACCAAAGTTTAACCATTCCGTCGAGCCCCTCGACGCGGATGACTGGCTTCGCAGCATCACCCACAAGCTACATTCTGCCAACGTAGCCGAAGCTGATAAGGTTACTTATGCTGCCTATCACCTCGATGGCCCTGCTAGCCTTTGGTGGGAAAATTTTGAAGCTATGCGCCCGGTCGGCCAAATCACTACTTGGGCTGAATTCAGTGAGGCTTTTCGTGAGCATCACATCCCGGCAGGTCTCATAGATCGCAAGAGGGAAGAGTTCTGCAATTTCACCCAAGGAAGACTGACTGTGGATGCATATAGTCGTGAATTTGGGAATCTGGCATGATATGCTCCTGAAGAGGTATCCACCGATGCTAAGAAGCGGGCAAGGTTCCGCAAGGGACTTAGCCCCAAGCTTCGCCGCGATCTTCGTCTGCACGAGTGCACCTCCTTTCAGAAGTTGGCCAATAAAGCCATCAATGCTGAGATAGGCCAGTCTGACTATGATGCTTCACGCAAGCACTCTCGTGATTTTGGCTCTTCATACGGCTCTGGATCTCAGAAGCTCCGGGTGTGGATTCGAAGCACGGTACTGCCACCCAGGTTCATTCCGAGGCCATCCTTTGAGGCGCCTTGTCCCAACCAGCAGTTTGCGCCGCCCAAGCCCTATGGTGGCCCCGCTGCTAATGCTGCTCCACGCCCCAATGCTGTGACATGTTTCAAGTGTGGAGAGCCGGGTCACTATAGTCGAGAGTGTCCCCAGAACAACAACCCCAATCAGTCTGGAAAGTCCGTTGGCCGTGGTAAGCAAGCGAGAAAGACATTCTACGCCAAGCCGGTCACCACTGCACGTGGCCATGTCAACTATGTCTCGGCCGAGGAGGCTCATGAGGATCCTAACGTCGTCCTTGGTACGCTCCTTGTTAATTGCCATCCGGCATCTGTTCTTTTCGATACTGGAGCATCTCATTCATTCTATCCGAGAACTATGCTCGATTGCATAACACGACATTCTGTGACATGCCACTACCATGGTAGTTCAAACTCCGGGTTCCAAATGGCAAACTTCTAGAGTAAGCCATGGGAACGAAATTCTTGTCGATAGACTTGTCTTCCTTGCATCCTTAATAGCTCTCAAGTCCTCGGACATAAACATCATCTTGCGTATGGACTGGATGTCAACTCATTATGCTAAGATTGATTGTGCCACTAGAACCGTTCAACTTACTCACCCATCGGGCAAGACAGTCAATGTCTTAACTCGAGTGGCCAAGCGCCAGCTTTACTCCCTAAATGCCAACCCCCTTCCAGACCTTGAGGATATTCCGATAGTCCGAGACTTTCCGGATGTCTTTCCCGAAGAACTGCCAGGTGTTCCACCTGACAGGGATGTCGAGTTTGTAATAGACCTTGTTCCAAGAACCGTTCCAATCTCTAGAAGACCCTATAAGATGGCACCCTTAGAACTAGCCGAGCTTAAGAACCAACTTGATGAGTCCTTGGAAAAGGGTTTCATCCGTCCTAGTTCCTCTCCTTGGGCTTGCCCCGTCCTCTTCGTCAAAAAGAAGGATGGAACGGATCGGATGGTTGTAGATTACCGACCTGTCAACTTGGTCACTATCAAGAACAAGTATCCGCTTCCCAGGATCAACAATCTGTATGACCAGCTCGTTGGATCCTTAATCTTTTCCAAGATGGATTTGAGGTTGGGCTACCATCAAATCAAAATCAGAAACGGGGACATTTCCAAAACGGCCTTTGTTACTCGTTATGGCCAATACGAGTACACCGTTATGTCTTTCGGTTTAACTAATGCCCCAGCCACCTTCTCTCGGTTAATGAACTCGGTCTTCATGGTGTATTTGGATAAATTCGTCGTAGTATACCTCGATGACATACTCATCTACTCCAAGAATGAAGAGGAACATGCCGAACATCTAAGGCTGGTATTGACGAAACTTCGAGAGCATCGCCTTTATGCCAAATTCTCCAAGTGTGAATTTTGGTTGCCAGAAGTGACCTATCTAGGCCATGTAATCTTTGGTAACGGTATTGCTGTCAATCCCGAGCGAGTTCAAGCCGTCCTTGATTGGACTCCACCTGAGACGGTCAAGCAAGTTCAGAGCTTCCTTGGCTTAGCGAGCTATTGCCGCCGCTTCGTCGAGAATTTCTCCAAGGTTGTTAAACCTCTAACTAAACTCCTCAAGAAAGATAAAAAGTTCTAGTGGACCCCACAGTGTGAGTTCAGCTTTCAGGAACTGAAAAGACGCCTGACATCTGCTCCCGTACTGGTACCACCTGATTTCTCCAAGGACTTTATTATCTATTGCGACGCCTCGCGACAAGGACTAGGTTGCATACTCATGCAAGATCGTCAGGTAATTGCCTATGCTTCACGGCAATTACACCCACATGAGGAAAACTATCCCACACATGATCTAGAGCTTGCAGCTGTAGTCCATGCACTCAAAACTTGGCGACATTACCTCCTCGGTAATCGTTGCGAGATCTTCACCGATCACCAAAGTTTGAAATATATCTTCACCCAACCGGATTTGAATCTCACACAACGACGTTGGGTCGAGTTGATCTCGGATTACGACTTAGGAATAACTTACACCCCGGGGAAAGCCAATGTCATCGCTGATGCACTAAGTCGTAAGTCCTATTGTAACAACCTGATGTTACAACAAAGTCAACCACTTCTCCATGAGGAATTTCGTAAGCTTAATCTTCACATCGTTCCTCAAGGATTCCTATCCACCCTAGTGGCGAAACCTACCCTTATGGATCAGATCATCAAGGCACAGAAGGTAGATCCGGGAATCTCCCGTATTAAGGGAAACATTAAGAAAGGAGTCGCGAATTGTTTCTCCGTTGATGATCAGGGTGTCGCATACTTTGGAAACCGCTTAGTGGTTCCCAAGGCACGAAACCTGAGGCGGCTGATCCTTAAGGAAGCTCATGAATCCCCTCTCACCATTCATCCCGGTAGTACTAAGATGTATCAAGACCTACGCCAGAGGTTTTTGTGGACTAGGATGAAGAGAGAAATCGCTCAATACATTGCTAATTGCGACGTTTGCCGTTGTGTTAAAGAAGAGCACCAACGGCCTGCTGGCACCCTTCAACCTTTGGCTATTCCTGAGTGGAAATGGGATAAAATCAGTATGTATTTCATTACTGGGTTTCCCAGGACCAAGAGAGGGAATAATGCCATCTTCGTCGTGATCGACCGTCTTTCCAAAGTAACCCATTTCCTACCTGTTCGTGAGAGTATCACCGCTAGCCAGCTAGCTGACTTATACATCTCCCGAATAGTGTCTCTTCATGGTGTTCCATTGGAAATTAACTCAGACCGTGGGAGTCTCTTCACCTCTCGATTTTGGGAAAGTTTCCAAAATGCTATGGGAACTCGTCTCTCTTTTAGCACCGCCTTCCATCCTCAATCAAGTGGTCAAGTAGAGCGAGTCAATCAAATTCTGGAAGATATGCTCCGAGCTTCTGTCATCTCATTTGGAATGGGTTGGGAGAAATGCCTTCCATTCGCGGAGTTTGCCTATAACAATAGTTATCAAGCTAGCTTGGGCAAAGCTCCTTTCGAAGTTCTCTATGGACGAAAATGTCGAACGCCTCTTAACTGGTCAGAAACCGGGAAAGACAACTCTTTGGCCCGGATATGATTCAGGAAGCAGAAGAGCAGGTTTGCGTTATTCGTGAGAAATTGAAAACAGCCCAATCTCGTCAAAAGAGCCAATATGATCGTAAACATAAGCTCATGACTTAAGAAGTCGGCGAGAAAGCTTACCTTCGGGTTACTCCGTTAAAGGGAACCCATCGTTTCGGTATCAAAGGCAAATTGGCTCCTCGTTACATTGGACCCTTTCGCATTCTTGCCAAACAAGGAGAAGTTGCCTACCAATTGGAACTACCTTCGCATCTTTCCAGAGTTCACGATGTGTTCCACGTTTCTCAACTCAGGCGTTGCTTCACGGATCCTATCCGTGGAGTGGACCACAAAACGCTTGATCTACAAGATAACCTCTCATATCAGGAATATCTCGTTCGTATCCTTGATCAAGCCGAGCGTACCACTCGACGCCATAATATCAAGTTTCTCAAGGTTCAATGGTCACACCATTCCGAGAAAGAAGCCACTTGGGAAAGGGAGGATCGTCTTCGACTCGAGTACACCACCTTCTTCCTGGAGGATCCTAAATCTTGGGATGAGATTCTTTTGAGTGGGGGTGAGTTGTCACATCCCTGCTTTTAGTCATGCATTAGGATTGGATGAACATGTGCATCATGTTTAAATTTATTTTAAACTTGAAATGGGGCCTAATCAACCCCAACACCCCCCTGAAAATGCTAATTTCCAACAATTGGAATTTCAATGAACCCAAAATGCCCTTCATAAAAGCCCACCATTTTTGGTCTTGACAAAAACCTCTGCCAAAAATGGTCTTGCAATTTATGGAGCCATTCTAGATTTTTGAACAAGCCATAAATATTTGAATTTGGGCATCTTAAATGCTATAAATATTTTAAAGTGCTCAAATAATCTTGGAAGCATTTTTAGGCAGTTGAGAATATTCCCAAATGTGCCTCTGAATATTTCCAGAGTTTTTGGAAATGAAATAGTATTTATTCTATTTCAATACACATAGCAGGAAATAAATAAAAGCAAACAGAAAAGAGGGAGTTAGAGCTTACCTGGAAGCCCACCAACCAGCCCACCTAGCTGGCCCGGCCCAGCAGCCGCTCCACGCAGCTGCTTCGCCTAGCCAGCGAGGCGAGCAGGTGCTCGACAGCGAGCACAGGAGCTCGCCACGCCACCTCCCTGCTCCTCTGCTTCACATGGCCACCGCCTCGACACCGCGAACGCCTCCTCGGTGCCGCCCCGACCTGCCCGACACCTCACACTTCCCCCCTGCTCCCTCCCTCGCTCCCTCGACGCCATGGCCGACGCAGCCGCGCCCGCGCTGTCGTGAAACCCGCAGCCACCGCCGTCCACTCGTTGCCTCGCCGTGCCAAAAAGTTTCTTCGCCTCGACCCATCCCCGAGCGCTCGCTCACCCTGGAGACGCTGCACCGAGCTCGTCTCGATCCGCCGTCGCCGGAGATCCCCCTCGCCGCCCCGCTCGCTCCAGCTCTTCCCCGAGCTCGCCGTTCGCTCCCCTGCAACCGCAGTGAGCCACTGACCCTTCTCCCCCTCTCCGTTCTAGCTCTCGTGCACCGTACGCGCCGCCTCGAGTTTGCCCGCATGCACCGCCGCCTGTGCTCGCCGCCGACGAGTCTCCGGCCATCTAATGGTCCGACCGTCATGCCCAGATTCCTCCCCGCACTGTGTAGAGCATGTACGTGCCCCGCATGAGCCACCACGACCGTCACAACGACGACCCCGACCTCACCCAAGCCCGGCGACGGCCAAGGTCGACGTCGGCGACGACTCCGGCCACCCCAGGCCCAACCACCTACACCACTCGACGCGGACGAGTGCCCGCGTCACATAGATGCCCTCCGCCGGCCATTTGGTCGTCGGAGGAAGAAACCCGCACCCCTCCGCCGTCCCTGGCCTTGCCAGCGACGAGCCCCGGGTCAACTCCGGCGAGTTTGACCCGGGTTGACCCTAGTTTGACTTTCCCCTGACTCACTGACATGTGGGCCCCAGGCCACTAATTAAACTAGGTTAGTATTAGTTTAACACTAACTAAACTTAGTTAGTTGACACTGACAGACGGGACCCACAGGTCAGGGTTGACCTGGACCGTCTTAGTTAACCACTGATGTCACACTGACACCAGGCTGACGCAGTAAATCCTTTTCTGGATTTATTCTTTAATAGGAAATTCCAGAAAATAGCCAAAACTTCTAAAAATCATAGAAAATCAACCATAGCTCCAAATCAAACAAATTATATATGAAACATGATCAGAAAAATTCAATCTATCCATCTGTAATGGTTTCATGCATGACAAAACAAGATAACCTTCCTGTTTAAAAAAAATAAGATAATGCACTAATATGACTATGTTAAATGAACTAACATTTGAATCTTTGATTCAAATGGGTTCATTCCTTTCTGTTTTAGCTTGCATTAGGCCAAGACACATTCATCTTGCCATGTCATAGCATGCATCATATTGTTGCATATTGTCATGTGTTGTTTATGTTCGGTGTGTCTTTCGTGGTAGGTTCTGCCTCCGAGGATATCTCCGAGTATCCAACTGAAGGGCAGTACCCTACTACCACTCCATCAGGCAAGCAGCCCCATTGATCATACCGATACAATCCCATGTTCTTGCCTTTGCTCTCATTTACTACATTAAGACAACAACGTTCCAAACTGTTGTGTGCTACGGTAGTTGAACCCTTATCCTCTGCATGACCTGTCATTGCCACAGTAACTAGATGGAACCCACTAGCATGTGTAGGAGTTGATTGAGCCTTGTATGTGTTTCCTACCTTGCTATGCCTGCTATGCTTACAATTGTGTTAGGTCTGGTTCATCTGGGTGATGGGCTAGAGTGAAATGATTATGTCAGTAATGTGAGGGATGTGTTGAACATGTTTTGGTAAAGGTATCGATGAGAGGCCATGTAGGAGTACATGGTGGGTTGTTTCATTGAGGCTGTCCCTAAGAACTGAGATCTGTATGTGTGATTTAAGATTCAGTTACTACCATACATTGGGCCCGAAACCAATGGACCCTCTCGGCTTCTTAATCACCTAGTACTCTGTCCAGGAGTTGCAATTAGTTTCTGGTGTTTGTAGGTTATGTGTTGGCGGCCGTGCGTAGCGCTGACCCTAGGGGTGGGCTATGTTGCGGTAGATACACCATGGCACGGTGTACCGAGTCACCCGTTTGGTGTCTCGGGAACCCTGTTCACATCGTTCGGGGCCGTATGTGGAAACCTCGGCCGGACTCCCTGCGGATGGAACCTGGATAGGCGATAAACCTGGACTAGAGACTTGAGTGTTTAGGTAGGCCGTGGCCGACACCCTCGTTGGGCTTCCGCTTGAAGGTTGCCGAGTAGATGTCATGTAAACGATGGTAAGTGGTGAGAGCATGTATGAAAAAGTACACCCCTACAGGGTTAACATCATCTATTCGAATAGCCGCGTCCGCGGTAAAGGACTACTTGGTTGCCTATACAGTTCATAGACAAGTTAATGGATACTACTAAAAGACTCAAGATAAGTGTGAGTACCGAGGATGGCCTTCTCGTAGGATGACGAGGGAGGATCCCCGGTGGAGTATTGTGTTGGTGAGTAGTGGACTCGTGTGCGAAAACTATTTTACTAGTGGAGTCTCGTAGGATAGCTTAGCCAAGAGTCAAAGCTGGCTTGCTGCAATAACTCCACCACCTTCTTGAGAATGCGCATGTATAGTAGGTTCTGATGTAAGACTTGCTGAGTACCTTTGTACTCATGTTTGCTTAATTACTGTTTTCAGACGACAACACCGCCCCCTCCGATGGGTTCTACGTAGACCTTGATGTCGATGAGTGACTTGCCACCCAGGTGCTGATCCTGGCCATGGAGGGCCCTATGTAGATAGACAGGCTTCGAGAGGCCTTCTTTCTTTCTAGTATATGTACTCAGACTATTTGCTTCCGCATGTGCTTGTATGCTTGTATGATTTGAGTGTCGGGTCATGTGACCCCTACCTGTATGAACATGTTATGTATGGCTCTCTGGAGCCTTTAAATAAAGTACTTGAGTTGTAGAGTTTTGTTGTGATGCCATGTTGTATTTGCACATATCGAGCATATTGTGTGTATGATTGAAATGCTTTGTATGTGTGGGATCCGACAATCTAGTTATTTATCCTTGGCAGCCTTTCTTATGGGGAAATGTAGTCTAGTGTTCCTCGAGCCATTGTAGTCCGCTACAGCCCGGTTCACCGGAGTCCTGCTGGCCCAGCACTACTGCTCAGGACGCTTGACTGGCCGGCATGTGTTTCACTTCGTTCCTATGTCTGTCCCTTCGGGGAAATGTCACGCGGTGACATCCGGAGTCCTGCCTAACCTGCTACAGCACGGGTTCCCCGGAGTCCTGTTAGCCTAGTGCTACAGCCCGGATTCACTCGCTGATGACCGACATGCTCGATGTGATTCATGTATGCCTGTCTCCATAGGTCTGTGCCGCTTTGGGTTCACGACTAGCCATGTCGGCCCGGATTCTCCATCATATGGATACTAGCGACACTATCATATACGTGAGCCAAAAGGCGCAAACGGTCCCGGGCCATGGTAAGGCGACACCCGTGGGGATACCGTGCGTAAGGCCGCAATGTGATATGAGGTGTTACCGGCTAGATCGATGTGACTTGGAATCGGGGTCCTGACAGTGGTGCGCCCTCGTGATTCGTAGATCGATCTTGCATGCTTTGCTTTGTCCTCCAATATGTCTCGCAGGTCTGGCGTATCTCCCCATGCCTTTTTATTTGGATGGCATCAGGATGGATGCTGAGTTTTTGGCTGGAATGCCTCTCTACCGTGGCTATGAGGTGGCCGATCAGCCGTATCATACGCTTCTTCCTCCAGTCGGGGTAGTAACTTGCACTTTGGGTAATTCTTGGAGGGGCGCTCGAGTTTATATTCCTCGGCTGCGAGGACTTCAGTCCATCTGTCAGCTAGCAGATCTTGATCAGATTGAAGCTACTGCTGCTTTTTCTTCAGGCCATTTGTCGTGGCCATAAGCCGGCGCTTGAAGCGCTCTTGTTCGACGGGATCCTCTGGTACGGCGAATTCATCATCGCCGAGGCTTGCCTCGTCTTCGGAGGGGGGCGTGTAATTGTCATCCTCCTCCTCTCCGTCTGCCGCTCTCTCAGGAGGGTTGGCTCCTCCATCCTCCTGCTCTAAATCTTGCTGGAGGGGATTGTTGTTGTCTTCGGCACTATCCGGAGTGTTATTATCTCCTGTGCTGGTATCACCACTCTTGCTTAGGCGGGACTTAGAGCGGCGCCGCTGACGTCGGCGCTTGGGTTGCTTCTTGGAGGGGTCATCCTCCGCTATCTCATCGCCATTGCCTTCTTTGGGTGTATTCACCATGTATATGTCATATGACGAGGTGGCTTTCCAGTGCCCTATAGGCGCTGGTTCATATTCATCTCCTACATCGTCGTCCATACCGTCGAAGTCGAGCATGTCGGTTAGATCATCGACAGTGGCTACAAAGTGGGTGGTGGGTGGGCGTCGAATTTCTTTGTCGTCCGCATCCCAATCATGTTGGCCATAATCCGGCCAGGGCTCTCCTGACAAAGAGAGAGACCTTAGTGAATTCAGAATGTCTCCGAAGGGCGAGTGCTGAAAGATATCCGCGGCGGTGAATTCCATGATCGGCACCCAATCGGATTCGATTGGTAGGGGCTTGGGCGGTTCGGAGTCCGGAAAAGAGTCCGTCACCTTGGAGTCACGGGCTTCATGGAGGATTAGGCTGGTGTTCGGATCGATCGTCTTTGAGACTGCAGCCCCTGAGGTGGTGTCTAGCCACCCGTCCTCAATTGGCGCAGTTGGCTCTGAGCTAAGGGTCGGAGCTGATGCGGGCGCGGCCTCTGGGGTACTGTTCGGTGGTAGAGTTAGGTCATACCCATCATGACAGTGCGGTGCGCCCGGCTGTGGCTCGAACCCGTCAAAGATCAAGTCTCCGCGGATGTCGGCCGTGTAGTTCAAACTTCCAAATCTGACCTGATGGCCAGGGGCATAGCTTTCAATCTGCTCCAGATGGCCAAGCGAATTAGCCCGCAGTGCAAAGCCTCCGAACACGAAGATCTGTCCAGGGAGAAAGGTCTCACCCTGGACCGCATCGTTGCTGATGATCAAAGGAGCCATCGGGCCTAAAGGTGACGACACAGAATAACTCTCAATGAAAGCACCAATGTCGGTGTCAAAACCGGCGGATCTCGGGTAGGGGGTCCCGAACTGTGCGTCTAGGCCGGATGGTAACAGGAGGCAGCGGACACGATGTTTTACCCAGGTTTGGGCCCTCTTGATGAAGGTAAAACCCTACGTCCTGCTTGATTAATATTGATGATCTGGGTAGTACAAGAGTAGATCTACCACGAGATCGGAGAGGCTAAACCCTAGAAGCTAGCCTATGGTCTGATTGTATGCTGTGGTTGTTGTCCCCTACGGACTAAAACCCTTTGGTTTATATAGACACCGGAGAGGGTTATGGTTACACAAGGTCGTTTACAAAGGAGGAGATATCCATATCCGTATTGCCTAGCTTGCCTTCCACGCCAAGTAGAGTCTTGTCCGAACACGAGACGAAGTCTTCAATCTTATATCTTCATAGTCTAACAGTCCGGCCAATCGAGATAGTCCGGCTGTCCGGAGACCCCCTAATCCAGGACTCCCTCAATCCACTCGTCACCGACCGTCCCCGGCCTTGACGAGCCCACCCGAGCTTCGCTGTGAGCCCCGTCTCCTCCTCAACCTCCCCTTAATTCTTCCCGTGCCCCGTAGGCTAGCTTCGCTGTAGACATCGTGTCGTCCCGCGCGCCCACGCCGCGCCCCTGCTCTTGCTGGCTGATGTTGTGCTACTCTCCACGCCGCGCTTGCTGCTGCCGTCGCTTGCCCCCTCTGCTACCTGCTGCTGCCCCTCCGCTGCCCGCCGCCATTGCGCGCGCTCACCCGTGTCTCTGACTGCGCCCGCCTCGCCTCGGCCGCATTCCCCGCGCGCCCATGCCGCGCTAACACGTACGTCCTACGCCGCTCCGCGTGCCCGGCCATCGAGCAATGCTGCCGCGCCCCGCACCTGACCCAGTCTCGCTCGTTCCCTGCTCTGCTGCGCCTGCCACCTTTTTTCCCGCGTCCCCTGCGTTGCGCGTGACCAGCGCGCTTTCCCCTGCTCCACCTGCTGTAGACACCGCGGCCGCCGTCCCTGGCCGTGGCTTGACCACGCCCCCGGCCGCGTCGGCCACTAGCCACCGTGTCTCCCTGCACGCCCTATGGGCCGCCGCCCGGACCATGCCAGCTTAACCGCTGCCGCGCCTTAGCCTCCGCTCCTCGCAGCCACCCGCACGCGCGTGCACCCACACCCCGCCCCGCGTCGCCAATGTCCACCGCCTCCTTTGCCCCGCTGCCTAGCACCGTCGCCGCCGTAGCCCCACGCCTACGGCGGCCGTTAGGGGGTTGATTACTGTAGCATGACATCGAGGGTGTTACAAATCTCCTCCACTACAAGAAATCTCGTCCCGAGATTTAAGAGATGGAGTTAGGGGTAAAAGAATTGGTTACGAAATTCAAACGGATCTTCTCGTTCTTGGTTGCTCTTCTTGAAGAATTTGATCCCTTATGTTGATGTCTTCATTTCTCTGCTTCAGGTCACCATGATGAAGTCGACATCCTTTCTTCGGAGTCTTCATTGTACGTATGAAGGACAAGGGGTAACTTCGGAAAAACAGACCTCTAAAAGGTCGACTATCTGGTTGATAACATCGGGGATGGTGGCCGAAAGTAACTCTCGAATGGAAACTTAAGACAATATCGAGAGCAAAGTAAGTAGGTACCATGAGATGTTTCGAGCGGGTAGGCAATCGTTCGATGCCTGAAACAAAGTGTGAAAGGGGTCCAGAGCAACGAGAATAAGTATCGCGTCTGATACCAGATTAGATCATCTCTAGGAAAGTGACCTGATCAAACATGATGAATAACTATGGCAAACAAGGGTGTACATGAGATTCAGGTTTCGATCCTGGGACCTGTGGGTTATGGGCCCACCATGTGGGTTAAAAGTGGAAAGGGCGCTGACATCTTGCACGATCATGTAAGTAATGCATGTCAGAGGATAGCCTGTCAGTTATGTCGGCAACAATGTCGATACCAAGGGCGAGGGACGAAGAGAACCATCTTCCTGCTCGTTAAACGAGGCGGACCAATAGGAAAAGTTCTCGTCCATCGGTGGTTACCGAAATGTCATCAACAATAGTAACAGGGTCTTCCTGACAGAATTGTACAACGAGGTTTTTAAATAAGCAGGAGAATATTAGTAGTTAGATCATATAGATCACAAGAAAAGTTAAACCAAACAATGGAAAGGAAAATATGATTATCAGATTAAATAGAACAATGGAAAGGAAAATGTGTTAAAACACATATTCCAGGGGTATATCCTTCCCAAGGACAAGCAGAGCATGATATCCAAGACAAGATAGAAGGTAGAAAACCAATTAGGTAAGGGGAGAGGAATTTCATGACGTTACCCATAAAACGGTGTTTGGATAATTTAGCGGGAAACGTCTAGCATTGAGCTTCAAATGTTCTTGTTGAAAATCGGAATACCATAGACATGCTTCGAGATAGCATTGACATGGTCTTCAAGCAAGGATCGAACTTGGATACACAAATGATTCATCAGGAACAACATATAGAATAAGTCTTACGATTTCCTCATGGAAGAATGGTTAACCTTGCTAAATAGGAAACTGATAACAATAGGTTCCCCAGCCAGGTGTGCTAGGCATGACATCACATTACCGATATATAAGGACCAATGTTATAACTCTTGGAAATATGTCCCAACCATCATATCTGACCGAGATTCAGATCTAATTGGTGTCGGGATACCTCAGACTCAGGATGTCTGAGAGAAAAGGTGCAACACAAATTGACGAGATGACATTGTAAGATTCTCGGGAAATGAACTATGGAAGCAAGTTCTGAATCATGGGTCATCATTAAACTAAGGAGAGGATGAGTTGATGGCTGATGAACTCAGCGACAACGAATTGAGATTTCCATAAGATGGATTCCCACCAGTATTCGAACAAGGAGATAAAATTTGTTAAATCAAATGATATAATGAGGTATGCTCGAGGAAAATATACTCAGTTAATCATTGATTGAAAGGTGCACCCAAAATACGGGCTTAGGTAGCATGATCAACGTTAGAATGGTGATTCGATAACCAATGGTATAAGAATGAAATATCAACCATTAACTTCATAGCAATATGGTTGCTAGAAGTTTTAAAGTCGCACATCATAGTTCAATTGTCGGTTTTCCGGTTAGAAACAACACGGGGACTAAGGAATGAACGGATATGGCAAGAAGTATCACCTGTATCAAGATCTCTTAATTGGTGGTGAAATTCTCACTACTTTCTTGACGTAAAAGATGGTAATACTTCCAAGGTAAAGAAGAACAACTGCAAGGTAGCAAGGATCTCAAGGTATAACACAAAACACGAACAAGTTTGTGTTGAACGGAAGGCAATAAAGTGGTTGATGATAACACGAATCATTGAGGGGCAAGGATGGTATTACCCATCAGGAATTCGATATATATCTTGGAAGATCTTAGGATGTTGATGATGATCGACATAGTTGTCGAGAGATTTCATGAAGATGTAATCAGTCGGTGATGCCATCAAGTCAAATGATGATGAAGTGAAAAGTTATGGGAACCAAGGGTACGACATAAACTCGAAATCAACTTTGATGTTCAAGGAGAAATGATATGACAAGATTGCAAAGGACCAATTCACAGATACCAAATGATATTAAATCAAGGAAATAGTTATTATTACAAGAGGCTTCCATGATAGGATCTACATCGTGTCCATGGGCATGAACACAAAGGTTCAAGGTCGACTCCCACTTCCTCAATGCATAACCTTCCATTCACCTCTCACTTTTCGAAAAGGACATTAGTTGTTTAAAGTTTTACCTGGTGCAATACCAGATAAGTATGACATGTGAAATCTTGCAGGATCACACAGATTAAGGAAGGCATAGGTTCAACCCATCGGGGCACTGTAGAAACATATACCACAAACTTCAGGAGTGAATAACTCAAGCTCGGGAGCAGAGCATGGTTGACAAAAGCAGGGGATACAATTTTACCAAAGGCAATATGTATCCGATGAAAGGCTCACAAGTTTATTGAATATGAAGGACGTTGTCGGATAAAATCCAATAAAGGATCTGGTGGTCCACAAAGGATCTGATGTGAGTATCGGCACACAACCAGAGGAAGAATCAATGCAAAGACATTGGATTATAGAAACTACTGACTAACTCAGAGCTCAAATATAAATGAGTTATGATTTCCAACTCAAGGGATCAGAAGCAAGCACTCTGATTAAGAATGGATAAGTTGAATAGACTTAGGAGTGCATTCGACGACAACTAGATTGGTCGAGGACAAGCTCATGTTCAAAATGACTCCTAAGCCGGAAGGATGAATTCTAGGATCTGGTCGAGGATTGCGAGCATTCACAACATATTGAATCAATAGACTCAAAATGATAATGACAATGAATGCCAATAAGATTACCAGATTTATGGGATTAATCATTATGCAGGCAAGCAAGAATTTCAAGAGCAATAGGGTGCTGAGGATTTTCGGGAGATTGAATAGCACTTCAAAGACTTTTGTGAGGATTAATTTATAGGTGTATTTAGGCGACAAGGAACTACAAGGAAGTAAGCACAAGGTTTTCTCGGAGAAATAGAGAGAAATACGAGGTATATTGTAATAACAAGATCAACTAGGAATAAAAGTAAGAACGACGGGTGTATGTATTTATCCATAGGGATATTTTGGTGGTACAAAATTGCAAAAGCAACGGGCACAAAGTCTTGAGAGAACATCTAAGAGTATCTTCGGAATCTTCTAATGCAGTAGGCGATCATCTGTAATAAGGGGCTCTCCGGTTGGATGTGATCACGAGATCCTAATGTTAGAGTTAGTAAAATTATTTAACCCAAATAGGAGAGAGATCAGAGCCCAGAGTAAAGATCGAGGAATAAAAGATCCTAATACCACCCAATGGCGACGTGGGCCCATGAGCCGCACAGCCATGTTAGTAAAACAATTTTCATTGACTAGACTCAACTTCGGCCAAGGAGTGTGGAAGGGGGATTCCTACAGGCAGTCGGCTCTGATACCAACTTGTGACGCCCCCAATTTGACCGTACACTAATCATACACGCAAACGTGTACGATCAAGATCAGGGACTCACGGGAAGATATCACAACACAACTCTACGACTAAAATAAGTCATACAAGCATCATATTACAAGCCAGGGGCCTCGAGGGCTCGAATACAAGAGCTCCATCATAGACGAGTCAGCGGAAGCAACAATATATGAGTACAGACATAAGTTAAACAAGTTTGCCTTAAGAAGGCTAGCACAAACTGGGATACCAATCGAAAGAGGCGCATGCCTCCTGCCTGGGATCCTCCTAAACTACTCTTGGTCGTCGTCAGCAGGCTGCACGTAGTAGTAGGCACCTCCCGAGTAGTAGTAGTCGTCATCGAAAGTGGCGTTTGGCTCCTGGACTCCAACGTCTGGTCGCAGCAATCGGGTATAGAAAGGGGGAAAAGGGGGAGCAAGGCAACCGTGAGTACTCATCCAAAGTACTCGCAAGCAAGGAGCTACACTACAAATGTATGCATTGGTATCAAATGGAAGGGTATCATATGTGGACTGAACTGCAGAATGACGGAATAAGAGGAGGATAGCTAGTCCTATCGAAGAGTATGCTTCTGGTCACCTCCATCTTGCAGCATGTATAAGAGAGTAGATGGTAAGTTCACCAAGTAGCATCGTGCAGCATAATCCTAACCGATGATCCTCCCCTCGTCGCCCTGTGAGAGAGCGATCACCGGCTGTATCTGGCACTTGGAAGGGTGTGTTTTATTAAGTATCCGGTTCTAGTTGTCATAAGGTCAAGGTACAACTCCAAATCGTCCTGTTACCGAAGATCACGGCTATTCGAATAGATTAACTTCCCTACAGGGGTGCACCACATTTCCCAACACGCTCGATCCCCTTTGTCCGAGCACACTTTCCTGGGTCATGCCCGGCCTCGGAAGATCAACACGTCGCAAGCCTACCTAGGCACAACAGAGAGGTCAGCACGCCGGTCTAAATCCTGTGGCGCAGGGGTCTGGGCCCATCGCCCTTTGCACACCTGCACATTGCGAACGCGGCCGGAGAGCAGACCTAGCAACCTCCATTACAAAGGAAGTTGCCTTACGCGGTCCAACCCGGCGCGCGCCGCTCAGTCGCTGACATCAAGAAGGCTTTGGCTGATACCACGACGTCGAGTCCCATAACTGTTCCCGCGTAGTTGGTTAGTGCGTATAGGCCAGTAGTCAGACTCAGATCAAATACCAAGATCTCGTTAAGCGTGTTATTTTGAAATAACCACGGACGCCGACCAGGGCTAGGCCCACCTCTCTCCTAGGTGGTCTCAACCTACCCTGTCGCTCCGCCACAGTGTAACAGTCGGGGGCCTTCGGGAACTCAAGCCCACCTCTACCGGGATGGAGCCACCTGCCCCTTCAGCCCCCAACATCGGAATCACTCGCGGGTACTCAACGAGCCGACCCGACTTTAGTCACCACCTGTATAGCATGTATATATGTATAAGTATAAACACATGATCACCTCCCGATTGATCACGACCCGATAGTATAGCATGGTAGACGGACAAGAATGTAGGGCCAATGATGATAAACTAGCATCCTATACTAAGCATTTAGGATTGCAGGTAAGGTATCAATAGTTGTAGCAACAATGACAGGCTATGCATCAGAATAGGATTAACGGAAAGCAGAAACATGCTACACTACTCTAATGCAAGCAATATAGAGAAGAGTAGGCGATATCTAGTGATCAAGGGGGGGCTTGCCTGGTTGCTCTGGCAAGAGAGAGGGGTCGTCAACACCGTAGTTGTACTGGGTAGCAGCGGCGTCGGTCTCGGTGTCTAGCGAGAGAAGAGGGGGAAGAAACAATAAATATTCAGCAAACAGATGCATATCGATGCATGACATGACAAGTATCGGTTCTAGGGGTGCCCTAACGCGGTATGAGGTGGTACCGGCGAAGGGGGAAACATCCGGGAAAATATCCCCGGTGTTTCGCGTTTTCGGACAGATGAACTGGAGGGGGAAAGTTACGTGTTCGCTATGCTAGGGATGTGTGACGGACGAACGGACTGCGTATCCGGATTCGTCTCATCGTTCTGAGCAACTTTCATGTAGAAAACATTTTCATCTGAGCTACGGTTTATTTTCTATGTTTTTTAAAAGTTTTAATCATTTTCTTAGATTTTTGTATTTAGTTTAATCCGAATTGATCAAGTCAAATTTGACTAGTCAAAAGGAGAGGTGTGACCCACATGTAATAGGCTTAGATATTTTTAATCTAACTTATCTTTTTTTAACAATAGGGTCCACATGTCATGTACACTACACCTAACCACTCATTAGCCTAACTACTAATTAGCTACTAACCTAAACATGGCCTGGTCTCATCCAGAGATGCAGCCGGCCCCACACACACATGGGCGCACACTCACACGCTACATGCACATCACACACACACCCCTACACAGCACACACACACGCTGCTTTGGGGCAGCCCCACACACTTGGGCACACCGGCCACACACACACGCTATACACACATCACACACAGCCGCTATGGCCACGGCCATGGCCAGCCATAGCAGCGGCGGGCGGCGGCGCTGGCAGACAACCAGCATCATCAGCAAGAGGTGGCAGCACACATCGGCATCAACAGTTAAGAGTAGGAGGAAGAGGAACGGTAGCAGCGCGACGGCAACGGCAACAACAGTAGACGCGGCAGAGCAGCAGCCTAGCGAAGCAAGCAGCGGCAGCAGGGAACAGCGCCAGGCACGACGTCGCGCATGCGGACAGCGGCGGCTAGCGACGGTGGCAACGGCTGGGGTGACCAGGACGCGGCCAGGCGCTTACATGCGGTCAGGAGAGGCCGGGGACGCGAGCGGCGGCCGCGGGCAGCGGCGAGGCGTAGCGGATGCGGTGAACGGAGGCGGGGCGCAGTCACTGCCGATGAGCAGGGGATACGGGGCGGGGCTCGCACGAGCGCTGGGCACGGTCGGGGTGTGCGGGTGCTATAGCAGGCAGCGGCAAGCGCGTCCAGACTTGGGTGGGCGCGAGCGCCACCAAGTCATGCACACGGCGAGCTATAGGGGCGGCGGCAACGGCACGGATCGAGACCGGGGAAGAGGGGATCCAGAGGAGAAGCTCACCACGAGTCCGATGATGGGGTCGGGGAGGTCGGGGACGGACCGGAGTAGTAGCAAACAACGCCGGAAGCCGGCGATGTACACGACGAAGATGTGCTCGATGGCGAGCACACGGGGCGGATCAACTCGATTGGGTGGGCGTAGTCGAAGGAGACGAAGGTGGGGATGCTCCTAGACAGCTTTTCAGGCACCGGGGAAGTCGGTGGCCGCGACGACGATGACGACCATGGCGGCAGCAGCGCGGTGGGGTACTGTGAGGGAGAGAGCATGGCGAAGGGTGAGGGGAAAGCATCTAGGGTTTGTCCTGGGCATGCAGGGTGTTCTTATCCATCGTGTGGCTCCGCCGGATGCTCGACACGGCGTCAGTCGTTAGCGTGGACGGCGGGCACGCGTCCACCACGCCATGGCCTTCCTGACTATGTACAGAGGTGAGGGAAAAGCCATTGTGGGGTTCGGTTGGCTCTGTAGCACCGGGCTTCAAGTGCACGGTAGTGCAGGCCTTTATCTTTACATTTTATTTTATTTACTGTTTTGTAGTTTTCTTCAATTTTTTGCATTTACTTTTTGCAGTCAGTAGATTTTTGTTAATTGCTAGACTTAGCACACAAATACTAGGCTACCTTACATGGCTGCACAAAAAGGTTTTGAGGTCAATTGGAACTGTTCAATTTATATTTGAATTAAAATGTGTTTATTTAATTTCGCTGATCCATTAAAATATTTCTAGGGTTAATTTAAAAATCCATTTAATATTGGTGCCTCTTCGACAAATACCAAGGGATTATTTATAATATTGTAAACATTTTTGTTTGGCCATTTGAAGAAATGTTTTCTCACTTGCACTTTGAATTTTGAATTGACTTTGATTTTTGGACAAGTGGCAATCAACATAGTAAGTTGATGAGAAGGCAACCATTAGGGGTTTGATTACTGTAGCATGACATCGAGGGTGTTACAGAGGGTCCGTATTTGTCTACCGAGCAACTAGGCAAGCAAACCCCCCTTGTTCATTCCGATGTCGCCCATTTCATTCCCTCTCATGCTTGCATTAGAACTACTACTAGTTTTGAATGGTCCTATTCTGATGCATAGCCTTTTTTGTTACGTGCTTTCATACCTTACCTGCTTATTCTAAACTGCTTAGTATGGGTTGATTAGAGATCCATCAGTGACCCCACCTTGTCCCAGTTTCCCCTGCTTTATGTTCGGTGACTCGATCAACATGATCGATGTCCAGGCCTCGACACCACACATCACCCCCCTTAGTTGTACGACTCTGCAGAGTTACTATCGAGTGCCGAGGGTGATACCTCATCAGCACTTCTGATGTTAACCCTGTAGTGTAGCTATTCGGTCGTGGTCGTCGAGGGTGATTCCTCCTTGCCCACTCCCGATAATGACTCTGTCATGCAACCCCTCAAGTGTGGACCAACGAGGGTGATTCTTCCAAGTCCACCTCGATGGTTACATCGAGTGGGATCCACCGAGGGTGATTCCTCAGGTTTCCCCCTTGCTATTTCAGACACACGGTTACTATGGTTACTATGACTTTACACTGAACCATGTTACTAAAGACGGGTCGGCCCTGAGGGGTACCCGCGCGAGCTTAATTGCGAGTGATGTGGAGTCGGGTTGACCTGGAAGGTGCCCGCGAGATAATTACGAGGCGTGGCCAGGCATTCTTAGCTCTTGCCGCGAGTCCTCGAGACAGGGCGATGGGGTCACATATTTCGTGAGTCTCCGCTTGTTACCGCCCGTTCCTAATCCACTACGATTTGGATATTTGATCCGAGGGGCCTCTGGCCTGATAGCAATAACCATCACGTTGGCATAGTATAGGCATTCCGCGTCGTTTGCATCAACCGAAGCTTAATAGACGTCATGCGACTGAGCGGCGCGCGCCGGGTTGGACTGTGTAAGCACATGCCTTTTTAAGGAGGTAGCTAGGTCTGCTCACCGGCCGCCCACGCAACGTGCAGGAGTTCCAGGGCGATGGCCCAAGACCCTTGGGGGCATTGGTTAGTCCGGCGTGCTGACCTCTCTATTAAGCCTAGGTCGGGTTGCGGCGTATTGTTTAGCCGAGGCCGGGCATGACCTAGTAAAGTGTATCCGGCCGGAGTTAAGCGAGCGTGGTGGGTAAGTTGGTGCACCCCTGCTGGGAAGAAAACATCTATCGATAGCCTCTCCTATGGTAACGGACACTTGGAGTTGTATCTTGATCGATACAACTAGAACTGGATACTGGATGCTGGGGCATGTAATGGATATGATGGCTCCGGGATTGTTTCCTCATAGGGAGTCGAGGAAGTGATCTCTAGGCAATGTTACAACATACTTACTAATATTACAATATGCCACTCTTATCTCTTCTGATGCTGCAAGATGCTTGGAGCCGCTTGAAGATGCTAGTCTTCTATAGGCTAGGCTTTTCCCCTTCTCTTCTGGCATTCTGCAGTTTAGTCCATAGATACAACCCATTCCTTTGATACATATGCATACTTAGTTTAGATCTGATGTAAGTCTTGCGAGTACTTTGGATGAGTACTCACGGCTGCTTTGCTACTTCTTTTTTCCCTATACCCGATTGTTGCGACCAAATGACGGATCCCAGGAGCCAGACGACCCCATTGATGACTACTACTACACCGAGGGTGCCTACTACTACGTGATGGCCGCTGACGACCTAGAGTAGTTAGGAGGCTCCTGATACGTCTCCAACGTATCTATAATTTTTGATTGCTCCATGCTATATTATCTAATATTTTGGACTATATTAGGCTTTATTTTCCAATTTTAAATTATTTTTGGGACTAACCTATTAAGCGGAGGCCCATCCCAGAATTGTTGTTTTTTGCCTATTTCAGTGTTTCGAAGAAACGGAATATCAAACGGAGTCCAAACGGAATAAAATCTTCGGGAACGTGATTTTCTCACCGAACGTGATCCAGGAGACTTGGACCCTGCTCCAAGGAACAAAAGAGGCGGTCACGAGGGTGGGGGCGCCCCCCCTAGGGCGCGCCCCCCTGCCTCGTGGGCCCCTCGTTGCTCCTCCGATGTACTTCTTCCTCCTATATATACACACGTACCCCAAACGATCAGAAGAGCAGCAAAAAAACCTAATTCCACCACCGCAACTTTCTGTATCCACGAGATCCCATCTTGGGGCCTGTTCCGGAGCTCCGCCGAAAGAGCGCCATCATCACGGAGGGCTTCTACATCATCCTAGCCTCTCCGATGAAGTGTGAGTGGTTTACCTCAGACCTTTGGTTCCATAGTTAGTAGCTAGATGACTTCTTCTCTCTCTTTGAATCTCAATACAAAGTTCTCCCCCTCTCTTGTGGAGATCTATTCGATGTAATCTTCTTTTTGCGGTGTGTTTGTTGAGACCGATGAATTGTGGGTTTATGATCAAGTCTATCTATGAATAATATTTGAATCTTCTCTGAATTCTTTTATGTATAATTGGTTATCTTTGCAAGTCTCTTTGAATTATCCGTTTGGTTTGGCCAACTAGATTGGTAGTTCTTGCCATGGGAGAACTGCTTAGCTTTGGGTTTGATCTTGCGGTGTCCTTACCCAGTGACAGAAGGGGCAGCAAGGCACGTATTGTATCGTTGCCATCGAGGATAACAATATGGGGTTTATTTCATATTGCATGAATTTATCTCTCTACATCATGTCATGTTGCTTAAGGCGTTACTCTGTTTTTAACTTAATACTCTAGATGCATGCTGGATAGCGGTCGATGAGTGGAGTAATAGTAGTAGATGCAGAATCGTTTCGATCTACTTGTCACGGACGTGATGCCTATATACATGATCATGCCTAGATATTCTCATAACTATGCTCAATTCTGTCAATTGCTCAACAGTAATTTGTTCACCCACCGTAGAATACTTATGTTCTTGAGAGAAGCCACTAGTGAAACCTATGGCCCCCGGGTCTATTCTCATCATATCAATCTCTATCACTTTAATCTTGCTTTGCTTTTACTTTGCTTTTACTTTTTACTTTGCATCTTTATACCAAAAATACAAAAATATTATATCTATCAGATCTCACTCTCGTAAGTGACCGTGAAGGGATTGACAACCCCTAATCGCGTTGGTTGCGAGTAGCTATCGCTTTGTGCAGGTACGAGGGACTTGAGCATGGCCTCCTACTGGATTGATACCTTGGTTCTCAAAAACTGAGGGAAATACTTACGCTACTCTGCTGCATCATCCCTTCATCTTCGGGGAAAACCAACGCAAGCTCAAGACGTAGCAAGAAGGATTTCTGGCGCCGTTGCCGGGGAAGTTCGTGCAAGTCAAAATTTGACTCCCACAACGAGCCATTTCTGGCGCCGTTGCCGGGGAGTCTACGCTAAAAGTCAACATACCAAGTACCCACCACAATCCCTATCTCTCGCATTACATTATTTGCCATTTGCCTCTCGTTTTCCTCTCCCCCCAATTCACCCTTGCTGTTTTATTCGCCCTATCTCTCTCTCTATCCTCCCTCTCTATTTGCCTCATTTTGCCCGCTTTCCTTTTTGTTTGCTCGTGTGTTAGATTGCTTGTTTGTCGCGATGGCTCAACCAAGATTCGGTGATCTTCACCTTAAAAGGTTAGACGAGATCAAAAACAACGTTAGGAAATTTATGGTTTTGCAATGTGAGCATAATAATTTCTATAGAAACGAGATTAAGGAACAAAAAAGTTTTATGAGTTATATGAATAAAGAGCTTGATGATATGTCTAAAGAATTTGATGGTATAAGATCCCAAATTGCTCGTCTAGAAAAGATGAATGCTGAAATTTCGGATTTGCAAGCCACCTTAGTTAATAAGATGGCTGCCAAACCGGATTCCTATGAAAATCAAGATGAAGATCTAAAAGTTATTGATGTGTCCCCTATTAAATCTTTATTTTGCAATATGAATCTTGATGAAACTGAATATGATCTTCCTTTACCTAGAAGGCATTCTAAAAATTCGGAGTATTTAAATCTTAATGATGAAATTGATGAAAGTGGATTGAAAGAAATAAAAATCTAGATGTTGCTAAACCCACTATATTGGATTTCAAGGAATTTAATTATGAAAGTTGCTCTTTAATTGATTGTATTTCCTTGTTGCAATCCGTGCTAAATTCTCCACATGCTTATAGTCAAAATAAAGCCTTCACCGAACATATTGTTGATGCCTTGATGCAATCTTATGAAGAAAAACTTGAGTTGAAAGTTTCTATCCCTAGAAAACTCTATGATGAGTGGGAACCAACTATTAAAAATAAAATTAAAGATCATGAGTTTTATGCTTTGTGTGATTTGGGTACTAGTGTCTCTACTATTCCCAAGACTTTGTGTGATTTGCAAGATTTCCGTAATTTTGATGATTGCTCTCTAAACTTGCATCTTGCGGATTCCACTATTAAGAAACCTATGGGAAGGATTAATGATGTTCTTATTGTTGCAAATAGGAATTATGTGCCCGTAGATTTCATTGTTCTTGATATAGATTGCAATCCTTCTTGCCCTATTATTCTTGGTAGACCTTTCCTTAGAACGGTTGGTGCGATTATTGATATGAAGGAAGGGAATATTAGATTTCAATTTCCATTAAAAAAGGGCATGTAACACTTTCCAAGAAAGAAAATAAAATTACCATATGAAACTATCATGAGAGCCACTTATGGATTGCCTACCAAAGATGGCAATACCTAGATCTATCCTCGCTTTTATGCCTAGCTAGGGGCGTTAAACGATAGCGCTTGTTGGGAGGCAACCCAATTTTATTTTTATTCCTAGCTTTTTGCTCCTGCTTAGTAATAAATAAATTATTTAGCCTCTGTTTTGGTTGTGTTTTTTGTGTTTAATTAGTGTTTGTGCTAAGTAGAACCGTTGGGAAGACTTGGGGAAAGTCTTGTTGAGCTTGCTGTAAAAAACAGAAACTTTAGCGCTCACGAGAACTGCTGCCATTTTTATTTGAAGAGTCATATTTAGTTAATTATTTTTTCAGATGATTAATAGATAAATTCCTCACGTCCAGCAATTTATTTTAGAATTTTTGGGATTCCAGATCTTGCGCTAGCTACAGATTACTACAGACTGTTCTGTTTTTGACAGATTCTGTTTTTTGTGTGTTGTTTGCTTATTTTGATGAATCTATGGCTAGTAAAATAGTTTATAATCCATAGAGAAGTTGGAATACAGTAGGTTTAACACCAATATAAATAAATAATGAGTTCATTACAGTACCTTGAAGTGGTCTTTTGTTTTCTTTCGCTAACGGAGCTCACGAGTTTTCTATTTTGAGTTTTGTGTTGTGAAGTTTTCAAGTTTTGGGTGAATTCTTTTGATGGATCAGGGAACAAGGAGTGGCAAGATCCTAAGCTTGGGGATGACCATGGCACCCCCAAGATAATCCAAGGACACCAAAAATTCAAAGCTTGGGGATGCCCCGGAAGGCATCCCCTCTTTCGTCCACTTCCATCGGTAATTTACTTGGAGCTATATTTTTATTCACCAACATGATATGTGTTTTGCTTGGAGCATCTTGTATTATTTGTGTCTTTGTGTCTTAGTATGCCACAATCATCCTTGCTGTACACACCTTTTGAGAGAGCCATACATGAATTAAAATTTGATAGAATACTCTATGTGCTTCACTTATATCTTTTGAGCTAAGTAGTTTTGCTCTAGGTGCTTCACTTATATCTTTTAAGCTAGATAATTTTGCTCTATGTGCTTCACTTATATCTTTTGAGCATTATAATTTTGCTCTATGTGCTTCACTTAGATCTTTTAGAGCACGGTGGTGGGTTCTTTTTAAAGAAACTATTGATCTCTCATGCTTCACTTAAATTATTTTGAGAGACTCTTAATAGCATGGTAATTTGCTTAATAATAATATGCTTGGTATTCAAGATTTGTGAAACTTTCTTTTGAGTGTGTTGAATACTAGGAAAAGATTGAAGCATGATAATTTTTTTGAGATATGGAGGTGATAATATTAAAGTCATGCTAGTTGAGTAGTTGTGAATTTAAAAGAATACTTGTGTTAAAGTTTGTGATTCCCGTAGCATGCACGTATGGTGAACCGTTATGTGACGAAGTCGGAGCATGATTTATTTATTGATTGTCTTCCTTATGAGTGGCAGTCGGGGACGAGCGATGGTCTTTTCCTACCAATCTATCCCCCTAGGAGTATGCGCGTAATACTTTGCTTTGATAACTTCTAGATTTTTGCAATAAGTATATGAGTTCTTTATGACTAATGTTGAGTCCATGGATTATACGCACTCTCACCCTTCCACCTTTGCTAGCCTCTCTAATACCGCGCACATTTCGCCGGTACCATACACCTACCATATACCTTCCTCAAAACAGCCACCATACCTACCTATTATGGCATTTCCATAGCCATTCCGAGATATATTGCCATGCAACTTTCCACCACCTAGTTCGTCATGACACATTCATCATTGTCATATTGCTTAGCATGATCATGTAGTTGACATAGTATTTGTGGCAAAGCCACCATTCATAATTTCTTCATACTTGTCACTCTTGATTCATTGCATATCCCGGTACACCGCCGGAGGCATCCATATAGAGTCATACTTTGTTTTAGAACCGAGTTGTAATCATTGAGTTGTAAATAAATAAAAGTGTGATGATCATAATTCAATAGAGCATTGTCCCAATAAAAAAAGGCCAAAGAAAAAAAAAGAAGGCCCCAAAAAAGAAAATAAATAAAAAGGGGCAATGCTACTATCCTTTTTTCCACACTTGTGCTTCAAAGTAGCACCATGATATAGCGAGTCTCATATATTGTGCTACAAAGTAGCGCCATGTTCTTCATATAGAGAGTCTCATATGTTGTCACTTTCATATACTAGTGGGAATTTTACATTATAGAACTTGGCTTGTATATTCCAATGATGGGCTTCCTCAAAAATTTCCCTAGGTCTTCGTGAGCAAGCAAGTTGGATGCACACCCACTAGTTTCTTTTGTTGAGCTTTCATACATTTATAGCTCTAGTGCATCCGTTGCATGGCAATCCCTACTCACTCACATTGATATCTATTGATGGGCATCTCCATAGCCTGTTCATACGCCTAGTTGATGTGAGACTATCGTCCCCTCCTTTTTGTCTTCTCCACAACCACCATTCTATTCCACCTATAGTGCTATATCCATGGCTCACGCTCATGTATTGCGTGAAGATTGAAAAAGTTTTGAAAAAGTTAGAGTATGAAACAATTGCTTGGCTTGTCATCGGGGTTGTGCATGATTTAAATACTTTGTATGGTGAAGATGGAGCATAGCCAGACTATATGATTTTGTAGGGATAACTTTCTTTGGCCATGTTATTTTGAGAAGACATAATTGCTTTGTTAGTATGCTTGAAGTATTATTATTTTTATGTCAATATAAACTTTTGTCTTGAATCTTTCTAATCTGAATATTCATACCACAATTAAGAAGATTTGCATTGAAATTATGCCAAGTAGCACTCCGCATCAAAAATTCTCTTTTTATCATTTATCTACTCGAGGACGAGCATGAATTAAGCTTGGGGATGCCTGATACGTCTCCAACGTATCTATAATTTTTGATTGCTCCATGCTATATTATCTAATGTTTTGGGCTATATTAGGCTTTATTTTCCACTTTTATATTATTTTTGGGACTAACCTATTAACCGGAGGCCCAACCCAGAATTGCTGTTTTTTTGCCTATTTCAGTGTTTCGAAGAAACAGAATATCAAACAGAGTCCAAACGGAATAAAATCTTCGGGAATGTGATTTTCTCACCGGACGTGATCCAGGAGACTTGGACCCTGCTCCAAGGAACAAAAGAGGCGGTCACGACGGTGGGGGCGCGCCCTAGGCCTCGTGGGCCCCTCGTTGCTCCTCCGGCGTACTTCTTCCTCCTATATATACACACGTACCCCCAAACGATCAGAAGAGGAGAAAAAACCTAATTCCACCGCCGCAACTTTCTGTATCCACGAGATCCCATCTTGGGGCCTGTTTCGGAGCTCCGTCGGAAGAGCGCCGTCATCACGAAGGGCTTCTACATCATCCTAGCCTCTCCGATGAAGTGTGAGTAGTTTACCTCAGACCTTTGGGTCCATAGTTAGTAGCTAGATGGCTTCTTCTCTCTCTTTGAATCTCAATACAAAGTTCTCCCCCTCTCTTGTGGAGATCTATTCGATGTAACCTTCTTTTTGCGGTGTGTTTGTTGAGACCGATGAATTGTGGGTTTATGATCAAGTCTATCTATGAATAATATTTGAATCTTCTCTGAATTCTTTTATGTATGATTGGTTATCTTTGCAAGTCTCTTCAAATTATCCGTTTGGTTTGTCCAACTAGATTGGTAGTTCTTGCCATGGGAGAAGTGCTTAGCTTTGGGTTCGATCTTGCGGTGTCCCTACCCAGTGACAGAAGGGGCAGCAAGGCACATATTGTATCGTTGCCATCGAGGATAACAATATGGGGTTTATTTCATATTGCATTAATTTATCTCTCTACATCATGTCATCTTGCTTAAGGCATTACTCTGTTTTTAACTTAATACTCTAGATGCATGCTGGATAGCGGTCGATGAGTGGAGTAATAGTAGTAGATGCAGAATCGTTTCGATCTACTTGTCACGGACGTGATGCCTATATACATGATCATGCCTAGATATTCTCATAACTATGCTCAATTCTGTCAATTGCTCAATAGTAATTTGTTCACCCACCGTAGAATACTTATGTTCTTGAGAGAATCCACTAGTGAAACCTATGGCCCCCGGGTCTATTCTCATCATATCAATCTCTATCACTTTAATCATGCTTTGCTTTTACTTTGCTTTTACTTTTTACTTTGCATCTTTATACCAAAAATACCAAAAATATTATATCTATCAGATCTCACTCTCGTAAGTGACCGTGAAGTGATTGACAACCCCTAATCGCGTTGGTTGCGAGTAGCTATCGCTTTGTGCAGGTACGAGGGACTTGAGCGTGGCCTCCTACTGGATTGATACCTTGGTTCTCAAAAACTGAGGGAAATACTTACGCTACTCTGCTGCATCATCCCTTCCTCTTTGGGGAAAACGAACACAAGCTCAAGACGTAGCAGCTCCCAGGCAGGAGGCCTTGCCTTTTCGAACGTTGTTGCTTTTGTGCTAGCCTTCTTAAGGCAGACTTGTTTAACTTATGTCTGTACTCAGATATCGTTGCTTCCACTGACTCTTGTGTATTCGAGCTTTTGTATTCGAGCTCTCGAGGCCCCTGGCTTGTAATATAAAGCTTGCATTATTTTTAATTTGTGTCTAGAGTTGTGTTGTGATATCTTCCCGTGAGTCCCTGGTCTTGATCGTACACATTTGCGTGTGTGATTAGTGTTTGATTGAATCGGGGGTGTCACAAGTTGGTATCCGAGCCGACTGCCTGTAAGATCCCCCTTTCCAATTCCTTGGCCGAAGTTGAGTCTAGTCACTAGAAAACTTTTACTAACATGGCTGTGTGTCTTACGGGGCCACATCACAAATGGGTGGTATTAGCATCTTTTACTCCTCGATCTTTATTCTGGGACTCTTATTTCTCTTCTATTCGGCTTAAATGATTTTGCAAACTCTAACATTAGGTTCTTGTAAATACTTTGTCCCGGAGAGCCCCTCATTCCAAATGATCGCTTGCTTCACCAGAAGATTCTGAAGATACTTTTGAATGTTTTTCCGAGACCCTTGTGCCCGTCGCTTTTGCAATTCCCTTCCGTCGATAAACCCCTATGGATGACCCCATACACTTGTCATTCATACAATCATTCCCCCGTTGATATTGTTATTACAAGATACCCCGAAATCCTATCTATTGTTCAAAGAATACTTTGTGCCTACTGCCTTGCAGTTTTGTGCCACATGAATACCCCTACGGATGATTCCTCGCACCTACTGAGTATTCGTTCTTACCCAGTTGTTCATATGATTCACAAGATATGTCGAACTACTATCTGATCTTCTGGTAACCCTATGCCAGTTATTGCTCCGCAAATACTTGTCTCCTTGCATTATGGTTACTTCCCATATGACTAGAAATATTCATTAGCATCCTTTGTCATCGTCATTTTGAGCCTTTGATTCGATATGTTGGTGAATGGTTGCAATCATCAGTCGAAACTAGAATTCGTCCCTTTGGCTCAGACGTCACTCCGGACATGAGCTAGTTCTTGACCAACGAAATTACCGTCGAGTGTACCCCTAAGTCTATTCAACTTATCCATCCTTAATCAGAGTGTTTGCTTCTGATCCCTTGATTTGGAAATCACAATTCCTTTGCATTTGAGCTTTGAATTAGTCAGTTGTTTTTATAATCTGATCCCCTTGCATTCTTTCTTCTTCTTGCTGGGTACCGATGCTCACATCAGATCCCTTGTGGACCACCAGATCCTTTGTTGGGTTATTGTAATGCCCCAAGACCGATGCTCCAGTTTGCCTTCCATTTATTTTAGTTGTTGCCATGTGTATTGTGTTTGTTGCATTATCATAATTGTTTTGCACATTTCATTCCTATATGCTTGTTGCCATGTTCATGATGAATGCCATTGCCATATTTTGCTTCTTGCATCACGATCATCTTGCTTTGTTGTATGCTTCATGATTTTGTTGTGCCTCTTGTCATTTTATTGCATTGCATCATGATCATCTTGCTTGTTGTTGCATGTGCATTTTAATTGTGTATGTTATGGTCTGATCTCTTTCTCTTCATCTCCCATGTTGTTGGCATCTTCAGCCTTCAATTTAATCCATATCCAAGCAAACCCCATATCCTTCTTCCTTCTTTCAAATTTTAGCCATTTAATCGAGTGACACTTTTCCTCCCCCAAATAATGTTCATTTTTTGCCTATAAATCTTCCACCATGCCCTCAACCTCTCTGGCAATTTCAGCTCAATTGGAATTGATTTGTTTGGGCTAGAATTTAACTCAAGTTTGAACCTAATTCAAACTTGTTTCAAATCCCTGTCTCTAAAAAATACCCAGACCAATTTTACTTAATCGAGCATAATCCCCGCATTGCAGAGATATTTTCATCTTAGCCACTGACATCTCTAAACTCCATGTACTTTTCCCTTTTCATTTCTGGTTGAAGAAATCAAAAGGAAGGAGTAGTTGCAAGAGAGGGAGAGACCTACCCAGGGCAGCCACATGGGCCTTCTCCAGCCCAGCCCAGCAGGCCACGAGGCCAGCAGCCCCTACCTAACCCTGGGCCGGCCCAACCACCCCCCTAAACCTAACTCTCACCCTCTCCCTCTCTTCCTCCCACACCGCCGCCAGCACCTGCACGCACGCAGATCCTAGGAAATGCTCGATCCCATATCCCTCCTCTCGCTCTTCCTCATGACCGAACCTCCCATCTCCCACTCCATTGCTCGTGCCGCCTCCCGCAGGAAAGGAGAGGAGTGAGGCCCCTGGACGACCACCATGCGACCCCGTGAGCTCGCCGCCCTCAACCCGGCTCGCCCTCGACTTGCCTTCACCGGAGCCCTTCCTCCGGCCTCCCACGATAGCCACGCCGTGCCCTCAAGCGCCTCGCCTCCTGCAGCCGTGCCATGACCTCCTCGCCGCCTCCTCGTCTACCCGAAGCCACCGCGTCATCAGAAAGCAGTCCCGCCGGAGCAGCTCTTCTCCCACGCGCTTCTCCTCATGTTTCTCCTCATCGCCACCAAGTACCTCGCCGCCGGAAGTAGCAGCAGCTGCTCCACCCTCTCGCCAATGCAGCGCCGGGACGTTCCCTGTGCCTCGCCTTCGACCTCCACTTCCGCGTCCCATGGCCCCGAGCGCCACTAGCAGCAGTTCCGGCTGTCCCCGTCACAGAGTTCCTCACCTCGTCTTCGGCCCTGCCCGTCGAAGCCACGCCTCCCGGTGCCCGCTGCTGCGTCGCCGGTCTTCTGCCTAGACCCAGCATCTTTCCCTTTGGCATCTGTTTAGGTGCAGCACCACAAGTTTCGCCTCTGTGCACCCGTGTGATGTTGACCATGGAGTTCCACCAGCTGCTAGCATCACTCCATTGCTTCCTCCCTGAATGGTTTCACCAAGTGCCTTCCGGCGTGACCAAGACCGCGAGCACCACAGATCCGCCAAGTACCTCGACACCCGACGCCTAAAACGATCACCGAACCGGAAATAACGCCAAGTACTAGGTCAACAAGGACCGCCAAGTTCGTCTTCCGCTGTCTCCGAAATCGCCAATTACCACGACGATACGTGAACGACCACCGTCGGCCACAAGTTACTCGGATTCGTCAAGTCCCTCTACGAAAACGTGTACCGCTACCGTCGCAAGGATGGAGACCGACAAGTACGAAGATGCAAGTACTGCTCCAAACCATGTACGACTACCGTCGCCGAAGAACCGTGTAACGCAAGTGCCAAGTTCGACTACCATCTTTGTGAACCGCTTTCGGAATGTGTATCACTACACCCAAGTACCACTACGCCCGGAGACCACAGATCTGTGAAGTTCCGCTACCGTCGCCGTGGACCCGACAAGTTCGCGAGTACAACTACTTCCTCTACGACCCGCGAGAACCTCTGCTTTCACTACCGTCGCGAGAACGTCTACTTCCTTCAATGAACTTCATCCATTCCCAAAACGCACGCTTCAAAGGTATAACCCCGAGACGACCGTCCGAGAGCGAACGCTTGTGATGTGTTGTATGAGATGCATGTGTTTGCCCCATGCCCGATTTGATCCTTGCACGTTCCTCGTTTCCTTGCCACCGTCATGTGGGACACCCGGCTACCGGGATCACCTCACCATCTTTTGACACACTCACACCCACTTCCTTTTGCACCGATATCTACGTGAGCTACCGGATCATCAAAATGTTGCCGTGGCACCGTTTTCGTTATCGTTGCCGTGGCACCCCTTTCGTTTCCGCCACGATGACAAATGCTCCATATTATGTTCATGTCAACCTTTTCATAAAATTGCATAAAACTTGCATATGTCATCTGCATCATGATAATAACATTTAAAATGTTTAAAAATTGTTGTTGCATTAAATCGCTAAATGCATATGGGGATTTGCCGGAATTGTTGTTTGACGTTTCCGGCCCCATTTAAATTGCTTAGATAGTTAGTTTGTTTATGCTTCACACTTTTGCCATGTTTATGAACATTTAATATTGTTGGGTACATAACCGAGAGAGAACTAAATAATTCATGTGCTATTTCGTCAATATGCAACTCATTGCATATTGAGCTCCACTTAATTTGTAGTATTGTTTGTGCACTTTGCCATGCCATGCCTCATTAAACCGGACATGCATCATACTTGGTTGTGCATCATGCCATGTTATGCTTGGTTGTTTACTATGTTGTTTGCGTCTTTCCGGTGTTGCTTCTTCGGGTTAGTTCCGATAACGCCGCGTTTATGAGGATCCGTTCGACTACGTCCATTTGTCTTCTTCATGGACTCGTTCTTCTTTGTTGCGGGATTTCAGGCAAGATGACCATACCCTCGGAATAACTTCTATATTTGCTTGCTAGTTGATCGCTCTATTGCTATGACGCGCTACCTACCACTTGCTATATCATGCCTCCCATATTGCCATGTCAAGCCTCTAACCCACCTTCCTAGCAAACCGTTGTTTGGCTATGTTACCGCTTTTGCTCAGCCCCTCTTTTAGCGTTGCTATTTGCAGGTGGAGAGGAAGTTTGTTCCATGTTGGAACATGGATATGTTGGGATATCACAATATCTATTATGTTAATTAATGCATCTATATACTTGGTAAAGGATGGAAGGCTCATCCTTATGCCTAGTGTTTTGTTCTACTCTTGCCGCCCTAGTTTCCATCATACCGGTGTTATGTTCCTTGATTTTGCGTCCCTTACGCAGTTGGGTGTTATGGGAACCCCTTGACAGTTCGCTTCGAATAAAACTCCTCCAACAAGGCCCAACCTTGGTTTTACCTTTGCCTAACAACCTATACCTTTCCCTTGGGAGTAATTAACCCGAGTGTCATCTTTATTTTAACCCCCCCCCCCAGGTCAGTGCCTCTCTAAGTGTTGGTACGAACTAGAGCCCCTTGCAGCGCCACCTTGGGGAAACTTGAGGGCTGGTTTTAGTTGTACGGATTTCTCATCCGGTGTTGCCCTAAGAACAAGATATGTGCAGCTCCTATCGGGATGTCGGCACATCGGGCGACGTTGCTGGTTTTGTTTTACCATTGTCGAAATGTCTTGTAACCGGGATTACGAGACTGATCGGGTCTTCCCGGGAGAAGGAATATCCTTCGTTGACCGTGAGAACTTGTGATGGGCTAAGTTGGGACACCCCTGCAGGGTTTGAACTTTCGAAAGCCGTGCCCGTGATTATGCGGCAGATGGGAATTTGTTAATGTCCGGTTGTAGAGAACTTGACACTTGACTTAATTAAAATGCATCAACCGCGTGTGTAGCCGTGATGGTCTCTTATCGGTGGAGTCCGGGAAGTGAACACGGTTCTTGTGTTATGCTTGAACGTATGTAGATTCAGGATCACTTCTTGATCACTTCTAGTTCGCGATCGTGCATTGCTTCTCTTCTCGCTCTCTTTTGCGTAAGTTAGCCACCATATATGCTTAGTGCTTGTTGCAGCTCCACCTCATTACCCTATCCTACCCATAAGCTTAAATAGTCTTGATCTCGTGGGTGTGAGATTGCTGAGTCCTCGTGGCTCACAGATACTTCCAAACAATTGTAGGTGCCGATGATACCAGCGCAGATGGCGCAACCCAGCTCAAGTGGGAGCTCGATGAAGATCTTGATCGTTGTTTTGTTTCCTTTCCTGATGATCAGTAGTGGAGCCCAGTTGGGACGATCGGGGATCTAGCATTTGGGGTGGTCTTTCTTTATTTTGGTTCTGTAGTCGGTCCTTGATTGTATTCTGGATGATGTATGTTTAACTTGTTATATGTGTGAAGTGGCGATTGTAAGCCAACTCTTTATCCCTTTCTTATTATTACCCCTCTTGCGACAAACCTACCGTGCGGCTATGCCTCTAAGTCATGCCTTGACACGTGGGAGATATAGCCGCATTGTGGGTGTTACTAGTTGGTATCAGAGCCTTCCCCGACTTAGGAGCCCCCTGCTTGATCGAATCGCTGACGTTGTAGTGTCTAGAACAAAATGTTTTGAGTCTTAGGATTATATATATCAGAGAGTAGGATTCTTTTTACTCCTCGGTCCCTTCGTCGCTCTGGTGAGGCCTCCTGATGTAGAGTTTTGACTCTTCTCTCCTTAAATTTCACGATTTTTTAGGATCACGCGGGTATCTTGGAATTGTTCCAATGGTTTTGTGACGAGAACATTGTTCTTGGTGCCTCCTGACATTTAGGGGTTGTGGCAATGTCCCGGGGAGTTGATCTCCGAGGTGTTGTAGTCACAATTTCATTGTTGCAATTCTAGAATACCTGAGTTCGCCGACATCGAAAATCTCTTTTATGCAGTTGTTGGTGAGATAACCTCGACGCCACCCAGTACTGGGGCGGGAGTTTGGGAGTATTGCCATAACTCGTATAACGGATGCTTTTCGAAGGTTGTGGTAAATGATTTCCGAAGGTTTCTTGGTTATGTGTTGAAGGATGGATACAGCTGGATGTAGGATTTGCTAGTTTTGGGTGAGATATTATGCTTCCCCTGTATCCCCAACACCTGATTGCATAACCAGAAAGTTTCGGGAGTTTATAAGTGGGAATTCAAGTATCACATAGGATATCTGAGGGAGTCCTGGATTAGGGGGTATCCGGACAGCCGAATTATATCCTTTGGCCGGACTGTTGGACTATGAAGATACAAGATTGAAGACTTCGTCTCGTGTCCGGATGGGACTCTACTTAGCGTGGAAGGCAAGCTAGGCAATATGGATATGTATATCTCCTCCTTTGTAACCGACCTTGTGTAACCCTAGCCCCCTCTGGTGTCTATATAAACCGGAGGGTTTTAGTCCGTAGGATAACATCTAATCATACCATAGGCTAGCTTCTAGGGTTTAGCCTCTCCGATCTCGTGGTAGATCAACTCTTGTAATACTCATATCATCAAGAATAAATCAAGCAGGACGTAGGGTTTTACCTCCATCAAGAGGGCCCGAACCTGGGTAAAACATCGTGTCCCCTGCCTCCTGTTACCATCCGCCTTAGACGCATAGTTCGGGACCCCCTACCCAAGATCCACCAGTTTTGACACCGACATTGGTGCTTTAATTGAGAGTTCCTTTGTGACGTCTCCGTAAGGAAGGATGCCTCATCTCGTTGTTAAAAGCAACATTACCGCTGGGGGAGCTCTGGCTGTCGGCCAAACTCTCCGGCTAGGCAGTTTCGTCATGACTGCTTGTTCGCCCGCTGCACCGACGATGACTTCTCGGGTCATCAAAAACAGCCTCCACGTCGGCTCGGAATTCGCCGAGCAGATGGATCCAATGGAGCTCTCTTCCCTAAACAAACTCTTGGATCGCATCGCCGCCTTGGGAGTCGCTACGGACTATGATCAAATTGGGCTTAAACCCGATCAAAGGGAGATTAACTCTCCATCGGTCACCCATCACATTGCGGTGGTGGAGGAACAATGCGGCAACTCTTCCCCTATTTTGAGGACTAACTATGTCCGGATTCCTGAGCTCTCCGAGCCGGATACCCGCTTACGGGAGGACATCACCCAAGCCCAGAACCTAGAATTAGGCAGCGGGCCAGACTTATCTGGCAACACTCCGGAACCCGAACTTCCAAGATTGGAAACTCCTTAGCCCCTGGGTCTCAGATCGGGTAGGGGTTCGGACTCAAACGAACCCACCCACCCATACATAAATGATCTTTCCCACATCAGGCAAGAGCCCCATGAAACAGTACATCATTATTGGGCCAAATTCCTCCTTGTGATAAACAAGGTTAAGGACTGTCACGAGGAAGATGCAGTCTCACTTTTCTGCAATAATTGCACGGACAAGGGAATCCTTAACGCCTTATGTCGCCGTGACATATCACGCTTCGCTGACTTGGCGTCCATAGTACGAAAGTACTGTGTGATGGAAAGTGCTTGGGAAACTGAAATGAAATTTTGGGATAATCCGGCTCCGAATATACACCCAGTCCGAAGTAAAAGGGTGCACTATCATAAGACACCCGAGCTAGTTGCAAAGAAACAAAAACCCTCTATAGGGCATGGAACCGTACTGGAGGGATGACTTAACGCACCCTGCAAAATTCGTAGTACAGCGGATACAATACCAACGCACAGCCTTAGAGCATGTTGGATACTCCGTCAGGTGGCCAAAAGTGGTGAGGATCTTCTTATCCCAAATGCCACAGAGCACCATCCCGTGGATAACAATACGGTGTTAACAGTCTTTGAGACCTTTGCGTCAAATAATAGGCGCAAGCGAACACTCCGCAGCATGGCCGAAATCTGCCACATAGCAGCAATAAATCCATGGAGTGACACAGCTATTACTTTTAATGCGAGTGACGAACCTAAATTCCGAACAGCCCGAGCACCAGCCGCACTGGTCCTCTGTCCAATTGTGGACGGCTTTCGACTCACCAAAGTACTCATGGACGGCGGCAACGGATTAAACCTCATCTTTGAGGAAACTCTTCAAAAAATGGAAATAGACTGGAACCGCATTGAGAAAAGTAGCACAACCTTCAGGGGAATCATACCCAGTCGGGAGGCACGATGCGCTGGGAAAATCACACTAGATGTGGTATTCAGTACGCCAGAGAACTATTGGTCCGAAGAAATTACATTTCAAGTGGCCCTATTCAGCAGTGGATACCATGCCCTTTTAGGACATGAGGCGTTCACGATCTTCCAAGCCGAACCCCATTATGGGTACATGAAGCTCAAAATACCCGGGCCCAATGGAATCATCACCCTCACCAGTGATCCGAACACATCACTCCGCGCTGAAAACAAAACAGCCGCACTGGCCCTCGAGGCATTATACGAAGCCCTCTCAGCCGAGGAATTATCCACGCTACGCTCCACAGTGGACATGGACGACGTGATACTCGATAAGAGATCCAAGTCCACCTCTTTTAAACCAGCGGATGAAATAGCCAAATTCCAAGTCCACCCAACGGACCCTACAAAAACAGCCTCCATGAGGGCACAGTTAAACCCCGCCGTGGAGGCCGCACTACGAGAGTTCCTGCGTGAGAATTGGGACATATTCGCCTGGCATCCCTCAGACATGTCAGGAATCCCACGCAGGCTGGCCGAGCATAGCCTCAATATCCTAAAGGGATTCAAGCCGGTCAAGCAAGCTCTTCAGCGTTTCTCCGAACCCAAGAGACAGGCCATGGGAGAGGAACTAACTAAGTTATTGGAGGCCGGATTCATCAGAGAAATAAAACACCCGGACTGGCTAGCAAACCAGGTGATGGTACCAAAGAAGGATAAATCCTGGCGCCTCTGTGTCGATTTCAAGGACCTCAATAAAGCTTGCCCCAAAGGATCCCTTCCCCCTCCCCCGCATCGATCAAATTATCGATGCTACCGCAGGACACGAGTCATTGTGTTTCCTCGACGCATACTCCGGTTACCACCAAATCAAGATGGCGGAGTCCGACCAAGCCGCAACGACATTCATCACACCATACGGTCCCTTCTGGTTCAACACAATGCCTTTTGGGCTCAAAAACACCGGTGCAACATATCAGCGCATGATTCAGACATGTCTGGAGAAACAAATCAGCAAAACAGTAGAGGCATACGTAGACGATGTGGTCGTCAAAACCAAACACGTCAACTCTTTGATAGACGACTTGAGGCTCACATTCGACAACCTCCGAACATACGACATCAAGCTCAACCCGGAAAAATGCGTTTTCAGCGTACCAGCCGGAAAGCTCCTGGGTTTCATCGTCTCTAGTAGAGGTATTGAAGCTAATCCGGCCAAAATCCGAGCTTTGTCACAGTTGGCTACCCCAACAGACCTCAAGCAAATCCAGAAGTTAACTGGATGCGTGGCGGCTCTAAGCCGCTTTATCTCCCGCTTAGGAGAAAAGGCTTTACCCCTTTATCGCCTCCTTCGGAGCATCGAACACTTCGAGTGGACGGACGCTGCCACAGCCGGATTGGAAGAAATAAAGGCCATTTTGGCAACCAACCAAATCCTGGCCGCGCCAAACATCGGCGAACCAATGCTGTTGTACATTGTGGCAACTCATCAAGTTGTAAGCGCAATGCTCGTTGTCGAACGAGAAGCTGACGGACATAAATTCCCTCTTCAAAAGCCGGTATACTATGTATCCACTGTCCTCACTCCATGCAAATCATGGTACCCACATTATCAAAAGATAGCCTATGTGGTATTCATGGCATCCCGGAAGCTGCGACACTACTTTCAAGAGTGTTCGATTACAGTAGCCTCGAAAGTGCCACTTAATGATATTATAAACAACCGCGACGCTACGGGCCAGATTGCTAAATGGGCCATTGAGCTCCTCCCGTCCGACATAACATACAAACCTCGACGAGCCATTAAGTCGCAAGTATTGGCCGACTTTGTCGTCGAATGGACGGAGGCCGAACTCCCTAAAGAGTACGACGCATACTCCAATTGGATCATGCACTTTGACGGTTCTAAAATGCTGGCTGGTCTAGGGGCTGGCGTCGTCTTGACGTCCCCAACCAGAGATACCGTTCAGTATGTACTGCAAATATTGTATACAGACTCCGACAACGCAGCCGAATACGAAGCTCTATTGCATGGTCTTCGAATGGCAGTCTCCATGGGCATTCAACGCCTGGAGGTGCGTGGGGATTCAAACCTCACAATATCCCAAAAAATGGAGACTTTGACGCCAAAGATCCAAAAATGGCGGCCTACCGAAACGCCGTCCTAAAATTGTTAGCTCGGTTCGAGGGGCTCGAATTTCACCATGTGGCTCGGGAAAACAATCACGCGGCGGATATCCTCACCCGCATCGGCGCAAAACGCAATGCGCCCCCCCCCAACATATTTCTGGAGAGCTTGTTCAAGCCATCCGTAGTATGGGAAGGGGACACCGGTAACAATAGTCCGGACCCGGCCAAAATGCCTGATACGGAACACTCTGACACAATCGGAGGCTCCGCCACCGAAATAACTCCTTCAGCCCACGTAATAATGGCCATCATAGCCCCGTGGACAGAACCATTCCTGGCCTACCTAACTAGGCAGGAACTTCCGGAGGACCAAAATGAGGCACGCTGCATAGTGCGGCGATCTAAGGCCTACAGGGTCCATGAGGGAGAATTGTATAAAAAAAGCACTACAGGAGTCCTTCAAAGGTGCATCTCCGAAGAGGAAGGGCGGAACCTTTTGGCAGAAATCCACGCCGGACTCGGCGGTCACCACGCCGCAGCCCGGGCTCTTGTAAGCAAGGCCTTCTGTATAGGATTCTATTGGCCAACGGCCCGGGCAGATGCACGGGACTTGGTCCAACGTTGCGCCGGTTGCCAGCTCTTTGCAAATCAAAGCCACATGCCACCCACCGCCCTCCAAACAATCCCCATTACGTGGCACTTTGCAGTCTGGGGGCTTGACATGGTTGGACCCCTTAAAGGGGGAACCCACAAGAAAAAAATACTTACTGGTCATGGTGGATAAATCCACCAAATGGATAGAGGCCAAACCTGTTAAAACAGGTGAATCCGGACCAGTGATAGACTTCATATTTGGGGCCGTACACCGTTATGGCGTCCCCCACAGCATCATCACTGGCAACGGCACGAACTTCACTGCCGATGAGGTAAAACTCTGGTGCGGCAAAATGGGCATCAAGCTCGATTATGCTTTAGTATATCACCCACAAACCAACGGCCAAGTTGAGCGAGCAAACGGTCTTATAATGAGCGGCATTAAACCCAGATTAGTGCGTTCCTTAACAGAGTCTAACATGCACTGGGTAGAGGAGCTCGACTCCGTACTATGGGGGCCGCGGACCACGCCGAATCATAGTACCGGATATACACCCTTCTTTATGGTGTACGGCGCAGAGGCAGTCTTGCCCTGTGACATAATTCATGACTCACCTTGGGTGCGCATGTACGAAGAAAGAGAAGCTGAGCTCGATCGGTAGGACAGTCTGGACACCCTGGAGGAGGAGCGCGACGTAGCAAAAGCCCGTTCCGCATTTTGTCAGCAACAGGCTCGCAGGTACCAAAGCAGAGAAGTACGGGCCAAAACTTATAACGTTGGCGAACTAGTTCTACGCCTGCCGGATAAGAAAAAGAACAAGCTCGAGCCCAGATGGGAAGGTCCCTTCATTATTGACCAAGTTCTGACCGGTGGAGCGTACGGACTGCGGGATGCATCGACTAATTGACTCGAGCCGAACCCATGGAACGCGGCCAGGCTCCGAAGATTCTACGCCAGCGCCGGACTCTATGTTCGTCCCCTTCCTCTGTCCATTTTTTGCATATACATTATATGTCTTGTTTTTCTTTCTTTCTTTCTTTTATTCTTTCTCTAGGCCTTCAAGGGCCAACTTGTGCCTCACCTGCACATTATAGATGCGCTAGCCGCGCTCATCATACCTGGGGTCCTCCTTCACAGAAGCTTAATTATTTATCTGGGCATCATGCCCCGCACATGTGTTATACTTCCGCATGTACCTTTTTTTTGCCATTATATGCATCGATATGACTTAAGTTTTGGCCAAGCTGGGTTGCCTGGCTCTTGTATTTATGCCCTACATTCCCGTTAATTCGGCTAGGGCATAAGGGGAGCACCTCTGCGATTGTTACTGCCGGGTCAGCCGGATGTGTACCTCAGACTGGGTGAAGCCGAAAGCTAGCGTTCTTAAGGGAATATTCGGTCGGTGAACAAAAGATGATTTTTTATTTTCCATATCTGCCCCCAGATGTTTTTTCCTGCGCTTCTTATCGCAGTTTGGACATGCACTTTAGGGCATGCATACCCAGGGAAAGGAACCCTTAACGGAACTATTCTCCCTGGAAGATGTTTCTTACTAGCCATGTAATATAACATAACTAGTTGGGCAATTGTTCGTTCAAGCACTACTGACCCCTATGCCTGGTATCCACGCATACCCCAGTTCTTATATAACTGAGCAGGTATTCGCATACACTCCAGACTATCGGGTCCCGAGGTTGAAGTGAAAAGGTCCGCCAAGACAAATGATCTACAATCCGGCTAGAAGGCATTATACATGTCACTTTAATTACATAGTCATGCAGACTGACTAAATTCCTCTTCTATACCATCCAACAGGCGGTCTAGCCTTGTCGGTGTACAAAAAGAGGGGTACACTTTTTGTACCCCTATAACTGTGCACGAGCAGTCTGAGCCACGGGCACCACCACACCAAGCAAGGCAAGGGAGGTGAGCCAGGGTAAGACCGAAGCTCAAGAGAACTAGAACGACGCCAAGGCCAAGACCACGAAGAGCAAAGGGGACGAAACGGACTCCCCCGGAAAAATCCTTGCCGGGAGACAGTTTTAGCAACCCCGGCAAGACCCTTGCCACGGCAACTCGCCCCACACCTACGGAGCAAATCACCCTTGAGTCCACTGCCCCCATGGGGCAAGGATTCGGGAAACATCCCTGTGGTGGCATGCAGATCTTTGTGAAGACATTCAAGATCAGATACACACTATAGAAGATGACGACCCTTGGTGGGATCCCAATCGAGGAAAACCACAAGGCCCCCGGCAAGCACCTTGCCAGGGATGACAGCAGGCGCCTCGGCAAAACCCTTGCCGGGGCCCCGGCAAGGCCCTTGCCAAGGACATCCTCATCACCACCACCAGGCCCACGCCGACTAAACCTCCACCGCCGTTCGCATGCAGCTGCCGACCCAACCAGCTGGGCAGGCACCTGCGTGGCGGCATGCAGATCTTCGTGAAGACCCACCACTGCGCCACCTCAGCTGCCTGTGTACCTATATGGCATCGCAGGCGTCGCTGGCCAGGGCGCGTGCTGACACAAGAAGGAGCGGCGACGGACGAGACAGATCTCTCCCCCGTCCCCGATAAAGCAAGGACACCTAAGCAAGACGCATTAAATGCTCCTTGTCATGTAATGCGAGGGATAACCTCGCATCACTGTACCCTTTCCACCTCCTGTGTGCCACTGTGGCAACCCCTTTTTCTATAAAAGGAGGCCCGAGGCGACCAGGAGAAGGATTCAGCTTTTTGGAGCTCCTCACGCCCCATAGCTAGCTCAAGAACACATATATACAATCCACCAAAGCAGGAGTAGGATTTTACGCATCCCCGCGGCTCGAACCTGGATAAACGAACCGTGTGCTATCTGTTTGATCCGCTCTTCTCACGACCCCGCGCCCCGCTAACCACAGTAGGGATTCTTGTGATCCCATAGGTGTCGTTCCCACCGACATCTTTGGCGCGCCAGGTAGGGGAGGCGCAGTTATGAGAATCGGCTCTAGCAATCAGCCCAGCACTCCTTCGTCTTTGTGGCTCTTGGAGAGGGAAGGAGGCCGGAAGATCAGCACTCGAGCGACTACAAACAGAAGCTATGTTACATTGGACCCCGGATATTTCCGTTCTATTATATAAAGTTATTATCCTTGGAGTTGTCGTTCTTTGTACAAAAAGAAACCTGTAGGCAAATGGGGCCTTCCCCGATCGGCAATGCCTTTGTTCTGTTTCGAGTCCGCTCAACAGTTCAAATGGCTGCGTTGAAAACGGTAGGGTAGCCTTCCGCAATTAGCAAGGCTCTCGACTCTGACTCGAGTCAAACTTGACAGTTCGAGCGGCTGCGTCAAAGGTGGTAAGGTGGCTCACCCGGCAGCACGCTCACCCGGCAGGCCAATGGGGACCCGTCCCCAAGACGCCGCCTTGGGTTTCTGCGCCGGCAAGCTTACCCAGCTGGCGTAGGGTGGACGTACAAAGAGGCAACAAACAGGAAAATAGCATGCATAATCCCAAAAGTACTGCGAAGTTATATTACGTCACATCATTGCTGCGGTTCTAACTAAAGATGAAATTTGTCTTGGTCGTGAACCTGCAGCGGCGGTGAAGAACGGGATGCCTAATCCCGGCGCTGGCCTTCCACCCTCTTGATTTCGTCGATGCTGCTGATGACGGGCTTGATGCGCTCCTTGACCACCGTGAGGTCAGTACCATCCGGCAAGCTATCCATCGCGGCATCGAAGTCGAGCTCAGGGTTCCAGTATGCCATCTTGGTGAGGACATTGGTCATGACCCCCCGGCAAAGTCGTCGGGCTTCCCCGGCCAACGTGGTCGCTCGGTTGGAGTGAAGATAAGCAAAGGCTCCAAGGACGCCCTCGAAGAACTGGGTCAGCTTGGTGTTGATGGTCCCCCTGCGCTCAGAGGCGTACCTCACGTTTGGCATCCCCATGGTGGCCAACTGCGAGGTGACCCTGCCGGCGACGTCCTCCAGACGGCTGATCCATCTGTTCTCGCCCGCCACATATTCCTGGTGGGAGGCGGCCTCGTTCGCCCGCAGCTGCTTCTCCTCCTCCAGACTCCTGGTCAAGGTATCCTCCCGAGCCCTGCTCTCCGACAACATCTTCTCGAGATCCTCCAGCTTCAGCTTGAGATCTCTGACGGAGTTTTGCGCTTCGGAGAGCTCCCAGTCCTGCCGATGACCGCTCCTTGCGCCTCCTCCAAGGCGTTGTTGAGCGTGCTCTTCTCGTTTGACAGCTTGAGGGCCTGCTCCTTCAGCTCGTCCCGCTCCACCTCCAACTCCCTTACTTTGTCAGCATGGGCCAGAGCCTGGGCATCGAGTGCCTCCTTGTGCCTCTGCTCCAGCTCGCGAGTCCGCCGCGCGACAAGGGCCTCAAGCTCCTCATCCTTGCCACGGAGCGCTGCGGCAAGCTTCGCCTCACGCACAGTGAGGTCCTCTTCCTGGGAATCCAGTGCGGCTTGATGCTGGTTCCGGACGGCCTCGGCCGCGGCAGCCAAGTTCGCCGCCTTTTCCTGGGCCTTCTCGATGTCAGCCATCTTCATGGTGAGCTTGACATTGCACTTGGCCAATTCCTCCTGAAAGGCCCTCTGCTCCTCGCGAGTCTGGTGGAACCAGGTCTGCGTCGCAGCAACCCGTGCCTTGAAATCCACCTCTGCCTGGTCCACCATTGCCGTCCTGGACTTAACCTTGTCCAGACGGACACGGTAGAGCGCCTGGAGTTTTCGGAAGTTGGCCCCCATAGCGCGGAAAAGCTGCTCTTCTGGAAAACCATCACCGCCAACGCCCGGCTCATCGACAACCTCGAGCCCGGTGGCGGAAAGCACCTCGCCGTCAAAGACTTCCCCTTCGGCGGGCGCTCGGGAACTTGACGCCCCTGGGAGATGGACGAAAAGATCGTCGCCCACCTTCAGATATCTGCCGGGGCCCGAGGTTGAGGAGGAGGGAGGCTGATCATCAACCACCTCTTCCTCGGCAGTGGCTTTGCAGGCTTCCCCGGCAGGCCCACCGTTGGCGCCCTCGGCAGAAGCCTCGCCGGTCGCCTTGGTGGCCCCCACAGCGGTGTCCTCGGCAGCATCCTTGGTGGCCTCATCAGCGACGACCTCGTCAGCATCCCTGGCGGCCTCCTCAGCGGCAATCCTGTCGGCCTCCGCCGTGGCCTCCTCAGCAATATTCCCAACAACAGTATCCACGTCCTCCATACCTACTGAAGGAGGGCCTGGGTAGTAATGGGAGCATTGAAGCCAAGAAAAAGAATAAGGGAAAAACAGAGACGGAGGACAGGCGACTCACCAGTGCCAGGCTGTGAAGCAGAAGTCCCCTCCCCGCCAGCATTCGGCGCCGTGGCAGAGTCACCAGCGCCCAAGTTCCCCTCTTCCTCCATGGGTGTGGGCTCCGTGCTTGATGCCCTTTCCGGGGATGCCCCTCGCGGCGGCGTAGTCGATGGGGGTGGTGTGTTGGGGGTAGCCCTCTGCGGCTCCTCATGCTGCTGCTCCCCTCCTGCAAACCCGACAAGGTCAACACCATAGCATCGAACGCCTACCACATGTCGATAAGAGGAGGGTGACGAACTTACGCTGGGGGCTGTGCTGGGGGCTGCCGTCTGGGCTGCTCAGCACCACCAGTGGCGACTTTGAAGCACTGGCCGGGGGCTGGCCGCCCACCAAGGCCTTGGCCCTCTTCACCCTCTGGGCCAACGTCTCTACATCCCTGCAAAAGAAAAACCGGATCAAGATAAGTGACTTAATTCAGGGGAATGGAAATGGCAGTAAGGGACGGAGTACTTACTCGTCATCCATCTCCTCCTCTTCCACCACTCCCCTTTTCCTCTTCGGGCTGAGGGGCCCAAGATCAAAAGGGAGCTCCGCGTCAACATCCGAGTCAACATCTGCTGGAGGAGGCGAAGACGGCGGGGTTTGTGCGTGCCCAGATGAGGAAGGGGCTGTTGTCTTCTTCTTCTCAGCGGCCTTCGTCAGCCTCTTGGCTGTTGTGGCCCTCGTGTGACGCCCAGACCCCTCCAGGGTCAATTGAGGCTGCGTAGCCCTGCCGGGCCGGACCAGCTCGCCGAAGCCAGCCCGCCGCAGGACTCGCCCTCTTCCCCTGGTTGGCGTCGAGCCCGCCGCCACGTCCTCCTCCGACGACGACTCGTCGGCCGCGTCTTCGGCAAGCGGAGCTCTAGTGTCGGCGCTGCTGACCTCCTCGGTGGCCGCCGCCCACCGGGTGAGCTGCTCTTCCTCCGTAGCCGTTGCGGCCTTGTCCTCCACGCCCCCGGCACTGCCGGCCTCCATGGCGAGCTGCGCCTCCCTCGCCCTAGTGGCGATGTAGTCCAGCTCTGCCTGGGTGGTGTCCATGACAAGCCACCGCTCGGCGTCGGCATTGACATGTACCTCAATCAGGGTGTCAAAGAATTGATGCACATCCGTGTCCTTCGGCTCCTTCCAGCTCGGGACAGGGTCGTGCGCATTACAGTCTGGCTTCATGGCGATGATCTCGGACCGACGTGAAGTGTTGCACAACGGGACCACCCCCGCTGGCAGCTGAAAAACGGCCCCTTGAGGGCCTTTCCAACCTTTGCGGCAGCCCTCGCGGCCTTGCCGGTCCGTTCGACCTCGCCATCGCGACTCACATCAAGCTGGAAAAGCCGCTGGCAGAAGTGGGCATGCGCCATCACTTTGAAGTTGTGATCGAGGCCGGGGCGGAGTCGCATAATGTCAGCTGGATTCGTAAAGAGCCAAGCTGGCCTCCCCTTGTTGTGCAACGGGGCGATCCGGCGGTGAATGAAGTCTGCCCCGATCATCTCAAGGGTGAGTCCGGCCCGGGTGAGCCGGAGTATCCTAGTAGTGGCAACAGTGAGCCTCTCGTCGGCGGCGTCGACATCGCTCCAATCGCTACCACGGACCAGCGGCACTCGGCGGACCTTGCAGAATTCTGGCGGGTCTTCATCCTCAATCCAGCACCACCGGCCACGCCATTCCTCCCACCTCTCCTTCACGGCACCGTCCGGGTACGCCCCCTTGGATTTGGGATCCAGGTGACGCAACCAGAGACGACACCTCCCAGCTGGATCCGAGGGAAGAAATAATGGCGGAAGAGCGTCGTGTTGGGCTGCACCCCGACAAAGCCTTCGCAAAGATGCGCGAAGAAAGCCATGCACGCCACCGCATTCGGAGTAAAATCCAAGAGGCGAAAGCCGAAGGTGTGCATAATGTCGCAGAAGAAATCGGAAAAAGGGCTGCATAACCCGCAAGAAAGATAATCGACGAAAAAGGGATACCGATTTGGAGCAGGATCGGTGCAAGCAGCAGGAATGACGCGCGTCGCCGGGTGTCCCGAATTCTCTCCCCCCGCCTTCGCTCCCCATAGGGGCCTGAAGGAGGCCCGGAGCTCATGAACATCAACCTTCGAGGGGAAGAAAAAGGCGGACTTCGTCTGGTCCCCCGACAGCGCACTCTCCGGCGGCTCCACAGTCCCAGCGCCCTTAGCCACCCCCTTGCCCTTGACGGATTTGGGCGCCATGGCGGCCAAGAAGTTTAGAGGGCTGAGGAAGGGGGATGGCGAAGCAACGACGGCGGGCGACGGCGGAAGCTTAGGAAGGAAGGAAGAGAGGAAACGGCGGCTCTGAGATTGGAAAAGGCACGAGGAAAGAGGAGAAAGTGAGCAGCGCGCCCGCGGTTATTCCTTTTTATGGGGGAAAACATGGGCCGCCTCCTTTCACATTAACTGTGGTGTGACGCATGCCCGCGGGAACCAACCCCACGCATGCTGCCCACGTCACACGCACCTCCCCACGCCGCGCCACGCGCGGGAATCGCAGGAAGCGGGGTGCGCGAAGAATCTTACCGCGGTAAAAACCGCCCCGCCTGCACGCGCACCGTTTTTGGGCCTAGCCAAACAACGCGTTGCGCTTATGTGTGGCCCAGGCCCGGGGGCTCCTATCGGTGTACAAAAAGAGGGGTACACTTTTTGTACCCCTATAACTGTGCACGGGCAGTCTGAGCCACGGGCACCACCACACCAAGCAAGGCAAGGGAGGTGAGCCAGTGTAAGACCGAAGCTCAAGAGAACTAGAACGACGCCAAGGCCAAGACCACGAAGAGCAAAGGGGACAAAACGGACTCCCCCGGCAAGATCCTTGCCGGTAGACAGTTTTAGCAACCCCGGCAAGACCCTTGCCGCGGCAACTCGCCCCACACCTACGGAGCAAATCACCCTTGAGTCCACTGCCCCCACGGGGCAAGCATTCGGGAAACATCCCCGTGGTGGCATGCAGATCTTTCTGAAAACATTCAAGATCAGATACACACTATAGAAGATGATGACCCTTGGCGGGATCCCAACCGAGGAAAACCACAAGGCCCCCAGCAACCACCTTGCTGGGGATGACAGCAGGCGCCTCGGCAAAACCCTTGCCGGGGCCCCGGCAAGGCCCTTGCCAAGGACATCCGCAGGACCACCACCAGGCCCACGTCGACTAAACCTCCACCGCCGTTCGCATGCAGCTGCCGACCCAACCAGCTGGGCAGGCACCTGCATGGCGGCATGCAGATATTCATGAAGACCCACCACTGCGCCACCTCAGCTGCCTGCCTACCTACATGGCATCGCAGGCGTCGCTGGCCAGGGCGTGTGTCGACACAAGAAGGAGCGGCGATGGACGAGACAGATCTCTCCCCCATCCCCGATAAAGCAAGGACACCTAAGCAAGACGCATTAAATGCGCCTTGTCATGTAATGCGAGGGATAACCTCGCATCACTGTACCCTTTCCACCTCCTGTGTGCCACTGTGGCAACCCCTTTTTCTATAAAAGGAGGCCCGAGGCGACCAGGAGAAGGATTCGGCTTTTTGGAGCTCCTCACGCCCCATAGCTAGCTCAAGAACACAGATATACAATCCACCAAAGTAGGAGTAGGGTTTTACGCATCCTCGCGGACCGAACCTGGATAAATGAACCATGTGCTATCTGTTTGATCCGCTCTTCTCATGACCTCGCACCCCGCTAACCACAGTAGGGATTCTTATGATCCCATAGGTGTCGTTCCCACCGACAAGCCTACAATCCTATTGGGAATACTTTGCGGCTAATTTTACTTGCCCATAAACTAAGCTAACAGGGATTTCTTTTCCGTCAGGCCCCACAAGTCCGACCTCGGCCATGTGATTTGGGTCAGCCTTGGTATACCGCGTCTTCACCATGGCCCAGGCTTCTCTGGCACCTTGTCGGCAGGCCGATATCTTCCATAATCGGAAGCGAGAACCTTGTCGGCATGCTCCCTTGAGCTTCTCCATAAGCTCTGCAACACCTTCTGGCAGGGAGGTGGATGGCCACAAGGCCTGGGCAACAACTTGCATCACTTGCCGAACTTATTCGTGCAGATGTGAGAGCTTGAATAGAAGATCACCCGCAGACCCGTGCATTTCCTTCGCGGGACGACCCGTCAGCATACCTACAGACATAACGCTGTTAGTCGGCTTCTTCGCTGAACTCCTTTAAAAGGATTCGTTCAAGCACTCACTGAAAATGCCGCGCCGAAGCCGCTTATTCTCCTTCACAGAGTCTCCAAGCTGGGCTCGAACGTCTTTTAGTTCCACGCTCAGCTTGATATTGGCGTCTTGGAGATTGTTTTTCTCCCGCCTAACTTCAGTCAGCACGCATTTTCCAGCCTCTAGCTTTCGCACGACATGCTGGTCCTCTGGATTTTCTCCGGATTCATCTGCAACATCTATTGTTAGATCTGCAGCCACGCCGCACACTATATGGTAACCATCATTCTTTAAAGTAAATGTTACCAGCGAGTGACTTTTTCGGTTCCTGCAATGCGGCAACAGCGGCCCGCAGTTGGGTCTTGCATTCCTCTAGCTCCTGTGAGAGCCTAGTATTCTTCTCTGTAAGAACCTGCACAATAAAGACGATCCTTAAATCAGTTCTGCTAACTGTTTCAAGTCTTAGGGGCTACTGATACATATAAATCATCAGATTTACTTACCCGTACATCCTTTACATACTGATCCGTGGCTCTGGCTAGACCATCTTGAGCAGCTCGGAGGTATGCCTCTCCAGAATTGTAGGCATCAAATGCCTCTGGTGAGAAACAAGCATCACGGAGTACGGCCCGGCGGCGCCTATGATTCATGGCGCTTTCCACTTCTGAGTTTGTAGCAGATAATCTATCTGCATCCTCTGTAGGGGGATTATCCGGCGCCCGCCCCATATCGGCTTCCGCCTCTATGTCCGGTCCTGGCGCCCGACTGGTGGAAGCGTGATTAGTAACATTGCCGGACATATTCCGGCAAGCGTTTTTTCTGTTAAAGAAACACGGGCGTCATTACATTTCGAGAAAGACGACTACCACGGAGCGGGGTTTTCGTCATACCTTTGCGCTGGCGTCTCCGTCCTGACCGCCTTCCTTTTTGGCCTACCCGACCTCGGTGCCTCTTGTTGGCGAGTTGCTGCGGGTTCGGCAGGGCGTCCCGAATGCCTTCCCTGTAAAAATGCCATATGTATATGGTGGGTGAAGTGTCTAAAAGGGGATCCTAGTTTTTGGAGTTGGGATTTTTGGTTTTTCTTACGTGCGATGCAGGGAGCAGTCCGGGATAGTCGGTCGTAATGGCCACCATGGCATCATCGCAGCTTAACTGATAGAACTGTCGGTCTATCAGCTCCACGAATATAACCGGATCTTCATCAAGTCTGGAGTCGAGATTCCAATCAGGGTCCTCTGGTTGTGGAGAAGGGCTGCTGACCTCCTTTATGGCTTTTCGCAGTTCCTTCCACAAAGTGGCAAGGTGAATACTTACAACAAAGAATGCGGGAAAAATGGGAGTAAGGAGATATAACTTACCCAGCTTGGAGGATTTTACATGGAGAATCCATCCCGTGGCTTGATGCGGGTGAACTCCTCTTCCTCTCCCTTGAACAATTCGGACAGAATTTTCGCTAAAGCGGCAGCATTGTCCGGACCCTTACGCCCGCAGCGAGTGGCATCATCCGCCCTGTTAAAACACCACAAGGGGTGCCCACGATATTGAAGTGGTTGCACTCCCCGCATTATGCAAATTGACATAACTTCGATTACTGTCAATCCTGATTGAGCCAGTGCTTTAATCCGGTTCATCAGATAGAGGACTTCTCCATTGTCTTCCACCTGGGGGCTCCGTGGGCGCCAACTTTGGCGTTTCTTCAGAGGAGCATTGTTGAACTCAGGAAGACCCCGCCGAACAGGGTCCGGAAGGGGAACGTCCTCCATATAAAACCATTCTGAAGGCCAATCTTCGGACGACTTCTTTGGGGTACCGGACAGGTATCCGGTACCGGCGATGCACCATATTTCGGCTCCGCCCACTTGATAAAGTGACCCCCTCTGTGTGCGAGGGACGAGGCAAAATAGCCTTTTCCACAGCTCGAAGTGAGCCTCGCAGCCCAGGAACAACTCGCAGAGAGCAACATAGCCGGCAATATGTAGAATGGAGGCAGGGGTGAAATTGTGTAATTGGAGGCCGTAGAACTCCAGGAGCCCGCGGAGGAATGGATGAATTGGAAATCCGAGTCCCCTTAATAAATAGGGAACAAGGCAGACCCGTTCCCCCATAGAGGGATAGGGAAAGCTCTCCGCTTGTTCCCCGCCATTGTAGGTGGCAAGCCCGGCTCGAACAGGCACCATATACGCCGGAGGGAGAAATCCCTTAGTCTACAGTTCGACTAATCGACTGTGCGGGACTGAACAGCTCTCCCAATCACCGGGCTTAGGGCTATGGGGGCGGGAGGAGGAGCTGTGGAGGTCGGCCATGCTGGAATGGATCTTTCCGAAACGCGCTCTGATGGATTCTCACTGGGGTAGGATGGTATGGATTGGATCTAAGGATCCCCATCCCTTTAATAGACAATTTATTTATCTGGCTAGGGGGGCGAATGTAAAAATTCCCTGGCACCTCGTATTCATTCGACGCGTGGGAGATAGCCCTTATTGGGCACATAAGCCAAGAGGTCCAAACATTTATGGGACCGGACACTGCTTTACAAACGTTTGAAAGATGGAGAAGAACCCGCCTTGCAATGCCGAAGACAACACTGCGCGCCGGACTCATCGTCACTGAAGCCTAGTTCGGGGGCTACTGAGGGAGTCCTGGATTACGGGGTATCCGGACAGCCGGATTATATCCTTTGTCCGGACTATTGGACTATGAAGATACAAGATTGAAGACTTCGTCTCATGTATGGATGGGACTCTACTTGGCGTGGAAGGCAAGCTAGGCAATACGGATATGTATATCTCCTCCTTTGTAACCGACCTTGTGTAACCCTATCCCCCTCCGGTGTCTATATAAACCAGAGGGTTTTAGTCCATAGGACAACATACAATCATACCATAGGCTAGCTTCTAGGGTTTAGCCTCTCCGATCTTGTGGTAGATCAACTCTTGTAATACTCATATCATCAAGAATAAATCAAGCAGGACGTAGGGTTTTACCTCCATCAAGAGGGCCCGAACATGGGTAAAACATCATGTCCCCTGCCTCCTGTTACCATCCGCCTTAGATGCACAGTTCGGGACCCCTACCCAAGATCCGCCGGTTTTGACACCGACAATATCCTTCCAACAGACACATGATATGATATGGGATCTATCATATGTTTGTTCTGGCTTATTCTGCAAGCCAAATCCTTGGTTTTGTTTTTTCAGTTGTGGTATTCGAGTTGCTTCGAAGTCAAATGTTGATTCCATACCTTTCCTAAGCGGTGTTCTCATATTCCTATGTGAATACAAATCCTTCTTGATCTTCGAGTTTGCCATCTCAATTTCTTCTGAACCGATGTGTCTCTATTCAAGTGGATCCATCTTTTTGAACATCCGCAAGATCAACTCAAGTCTTATCAATGATGTTTGTTTCATCCATCCCAAGTTGCCTTTGTTTTCCCGCCCTCCCACCCTTTTTCTTCGAGGACTAAGATTTCTTAATCAAGTATCCATCTTATTGATGTGAAGTCTCTCCATTCTTTTCCGTCAATATTATTCTCCGGTGGATTCAAGTCAAGCTTTGACGATCATATCCTTTCCTCATTTCAAATGTTTTCTCATGCCGGTGCACTTCTTAATCATCCACCTCTTGCTATTCATGTTTATCTGGAGTGCTGAAGATATCCCAGAAGATTCAAGTTTCTATTTGTAATCCTTTCAAGCTGTTTCGAGGTCTTACCTTATTCAAGACATTTATTTCAACCGATGCAATCTCTCTTTTCAAGCAATCTTTTCAATGGTGTTTCTTTTGAGTGGGCCCTAACCCACAGGTCTTTCCCAGGATCTTACCCGACTCTTCTAATTTTTACGGAGTTATTCTCAAATTCATTTCAAAGTTTGACGTAAGAATGAATTATCATCAGTCATATGTATTTCTCCAAGATCTTTCAAATTCTTTCATCGTTGGTTCAACCTTTCTAATTTTCATTCCGGAGTGTCTCAACAATTCATGGTGATGCTTCTCATCGTCATTCTCAACATTTGAAGACTGAAGAAGAGTTCCTCTTAAATCCTTACCTGCTCTTCCAAAGATTCATGGTTCTAGCTTGACGCCATCCTCTCATAATTATTTTCGATTGTGAGAATTCTGTTCACCCATCAAGAGCAATTCAGGAGTCTTTTCAGTTTGAATCTCCGGAGCCCATCATCTCAAAATTATCCATTCTCAACTTTCATCTCTCATTCTCTAAATCTTACCGGTGCATGCTCAAGTATTCTCTAATCAGCTCGTGATCTATTCGTTCTCATGTATCTAAATTCCTTCAAGTATCTTCATTCGTTTTCCAATTCTTCCCGATGAATTGTGCCTTTGCTACTTTCATTTTCAATTCTTACGGTGGTCTGTTCAAACATTCTTCTTCCCTCATTATCATATCAATTCGTTCGTTGTTTCCTAATCCTACCGGTGGTCCATTGAGTTTACGCTATATCTCTCCTTTATATTTCCAATCAGAATGAGTAGTATGCCATATCCGTTGCTTGTCATCAATTTAAATTGGTGAAGGATAAGCATAATGTAACTCTTATTCTTGTTTCATTGAGTGAATTCAATTCCTTGTTCCGGAGGCTCATCAAATTCTTGATTTCAATGTTTCATCTTTTCTTTCCTGGAGTTCCAAGCTCTTTCAATTATATCATTTCAAAGTTCCATCTAATCATTGCGAGGCTTCAATCTTATTCTTTTCGTCCTTCACTTCTTTTGATCATTCTTTTATTACCGGAGTTCTCACGAAGACTCAACATGGTGGTTCATCAAGGATTCCTTTCATTCTTCAATTGTTCATCAAGTTTTCTCTCGAAGCGATGATCCGCCAAGCTATACTTCAAGTATTCTTCATCTTGCATTCCAAAGTGCAATTCCTTCTCCCTTATCTTTTGAGGTGGTGTTATGTCTTTTTGACAGTTTCCTTCATGTTTCATGATCGACAAGTTGTTTGAATTGACATATTTTAAACCCATCATTTTCAATTCGCTCATGAGATCCTTTGAAACCCATCAATCTCTTCGTTGGAGTTATCTTGTGTCATGTTTCACCTTAAGCCTTCCCTAAGGATTGTTGCTGTCTACGGTGCTCATAAATGACTTAAGTTCTTCATTTATCCTTCCGGTGAACTAAGCTTCTCATCTCCTTGTTGATGTCAATCCAATCTATTGTTTTTCGTTAGTGGCAGAATTTCACCTCAAGATTTTCGAGATGTTTTCCATTAGCCCACATCAAGCTTATGTTTTCATTGTTGATAATCCAACAACTCCGTTCAACCTTTTCTTCGTAAGCATGCTCTTTCAATTTTATTTGCGAGAGTTGTCATTCTTCTTCTCCGTTCTTTTCTTTCCAACCATCTAGTTTTCCATTCATTTGTTCCGGAGGCATGGTGATGTTGCTCTCTTTGTCCTATCATCTCGTTTTGCCAAGATCATGCTCTTTCCTTTGTCTATCCATTCAACCGGAGTGTCATGTCCTCTTTTCAAGTATCCTCTCATCTTGTCAAGTTCATGTTCAATTCCTTCCATTTACAGTCGGAGTGTTGTCCAAATTATATCATTCTTTTTCCTTCTCTATCTTGCTTTAACCGGAGTGTTGTGTCTATCATTCCTCTTCAAACTGGAGTCTCATCCAAGTGCTATACTTTTGCCAAGTTCATATTCTCTACCTTCTATTTCCAACCTCGTATTTGATCCTTATCGTTCCTGGTACATCTCGTTTCAACCGGAGTGCTTACATGTACTTCTTATCCATTGTAACCCTTTTCTTATGTCTTTTAACCTACAAGGCTCTAGTAAGGTTCCATGTTCCTCTTTTCTAACGGAGTGTTTTCAACTTTGTTCATCTTCATTGTATTCTTTCTTTCAATTGTTTAACCTCTCAAGGTTCTTTGGTTTCACTCTTTTGTCAAAGAAGAAACTTAGTTTACCTCTTCTCTTCCTCTTCCGTTTCTCTCTGGTGCCATCCTAGATCTCGGGACGAGATCCTCTCGTAGTGATGGAGTGTTGTAACGCCCGAAGACCGATACTCCAGTTTGTCTTCCATTTATTTTAGTTGTTGTCATGTGTATTGTGTTTGTTGCATTATCATAATTTTTTTGCACATTTCATTCCTATATGCTTGTTGCCATGTTCATGATGAATGCCATTGCCATATTTTGCTTCCTCCATCATGATCATCTTGGTTTGTTGTATGCTTCATGACTTTGTTGTGCCTCTTGTCATTTTATTGCATTGCATCATGATCATCTTGCTTGTTGTTGCATGTGCATTTTAATTGTGTATGTTATGGTGTGATCTCTTTCTCTTCATCTCCCTTGTTGTTGGCATCTTCAGCCTTCAAGTTAATCCATATCCAAGCAAACCCCATCTCCTTCTTCCTTCTTTCAAATTTTAGCCATTTACTCGAGTGACACTTTTCCTCCCCCAAATAATGATCATTTTTTTGCCTATAAATCTTCCACCATGCCCTCAACCTCTCTGGCAATTTTCAGCTCAATTGGAATTGATTTGTTTGGGCTAGAATTTAACTCAAGTTTGAACCTAATTCAAACTTGTTTTAAATCCCTGTCTCTAAAAAATACCCAGACCAATTTTACTTAATCAAGCATAATCCCCGCATTGCAGAGATATTTTCATCTTAGCCACTGACATCTCTAAACTCCATGTACTTTTCCCTTTTCATTTCTGGTTGAAGAAATCAAAAGGAATGAGTAGTTGCAAGAGAGGGAGAGACCTACCCAGCGCAGCCACATGGGCCTTCTCCAGCCCAGCCCAGCAGGCCACGAGGCCAGCAACCCCTACCTAAACCTAGGCCAGCCCAACCACCCCCTAAACCTAACTCTCACCCCTCTCCCTCGCTTCCTCCCACACCGCCTCCAGCACCTGCACGCACGCAGATCCTAGGAAATGCTGGATCCCATCTCCCTCCTTTCGCTCTTCCTCACGACCGAACCTCCCATCTCCCTCTCCATCGCTCGTGCCACCTCCCGCAGGAAAGGAGAGGAGTGAGGCCCCTGGACGACCACCACGCGACCCCGTGAGCTCGCCGCCCTCGACCCGGCTCACCCTCGACATGCCTTCGCCGGAGCCCTTCCTCCGGCCTCCCATGACAACCCCGCTATGCCCTCAAGCGCCTCTCCTCCCGCAACCGTGCCAGGACCTCCTCGCCGCCTCCTCGTCTACCCGGAGCCACCACGTCGTCAGCAAGCAGTCCCGCCGGAGCAGCTCTTCTCCCACGCGCTTCTCCTCCTGTTTCTCCTCGTCGCCACCAAGTACCTCGCCGCCGGCAGCAGTAGCAGCTGCTCCACCCTCTCGCTGACGCAGCGCCCGGACGTTCCCCGTGCCTCGCCTTCGACCTCCGCTTCCGCGTCCCATGGCCCCGAGCGCCACTAGCAGCAGTTCCGGCCGTACCCGTCGCAGAGTTCCTCACCTCGTCTTCGGCCCTGCCCATCGGATCCATGCCTCCCGGTGCCCGCAGCTGCGTCACCAGTCTTCTGCCTCGACCCGGCATCTTTCCCTTTGGCATCTATTTAGGTGCATCGCCACAAGTTTCGCCTCTGTGCACCCGTGTGATGTTGACCGTGGAGTTCCACCAGCTGCCAGCATCACTCCGTTGCTTCCTCCCTGAATGGTTTCACCAAGTGCCTTCCAGCGTGACCAAGACCGTGAGCACCATAGATCCGTCAAGTACATTGACGCCCGACGCCTAAAACGATCACTGAACCGGAAATAAGCCAAGTAGTAGGTCAACCAGGACTGCCAAGTTCGTCTTCCGCCGTCTCCGAAATCGCCAAGTACCATGATGATACATGAACGACCACCGTCGACCCCAAGTTACTCGGATTCGTCAAGTCCCTCTACGAAAACGTGTACCGCTACCGTCGCAAGGATCGAGACCGACAAGTACGAAGATGCAAGTACCGCTCCGAACCATGTACGACTACCGTCGCTGAAGAACCGTGTAACGCAATTGCCAAGTTCGACTACCATCATTGTGAACCACTTTCGGAACGTGTATCACTACGCCCAAGTACCATTACGCCCGGAGACCACGGATCTGTGAAGTTCCGCTACCGTCGCCATGGACCCGACAAGTTCGCGAGTACAACTACTTCCTCTACGACCCGCGAGAACCGCTACTTTCACTACCGTTGCGAGAACGTCTACTTCCTTCGACAAACTTTATCCGTTCCCAAAACGCACGCTTCAAAGGTATAACCCTGAGACGACCGTCCGAGAACGAACGCTTGTGATGTGTTGTATGAGATGCATGTGTTTGCCCCATGCCCGATGCATGTTCCTCATTTCCTTGCCACCGTCATGTGGGACACCCGGCTACCGGGATCACCCCACCATCTTTTGACACACTCACACCCACTTCCTTTTGCACTGGTATCTACGTGAGCTACCAGATCATCAGAACATTGCCGTGGCACCGTTTTCGTTATTGTTGCCATGGCACCCCTTTCGTTTCAGCCACGATGACAAATGCTCCATATTATGTTCATGTCAATATTTTCATAAAACTTGCATATGTCATCCGCATCATGATAATAACATTTAAAATGTTTAAAAATTGCTATTGCATTAAATTGCTAAATGCATATGGGGATTTGCCGGAATTGTTGTTTGACGTTTCCGGCCCCATTTAAATTGTTTAGATAGTTAGTTTGTTTATGCTTCACACTCTTGCCATGTTTATCAACATTTAATATTGTTGGGTACATAAACGAGAGAGAACTAAATAAGTCATGTGCTGTTTCGTCAATATGCAACTCGTTGCATATTAGGCTCCACTTAATTTGTAGTATTGTTTGTGCACTTTGCCATGCCATGCCTCATTAAACTGGACATGCATCATACTTGGTTGTGCATCATGCCATGTTATGCTTGGTTGTTTACTATGTTGTTTGGTTCTTTCCGGTGTTGCTTCTTCGGGTTAGTTCCGATAACGCCGCGTTTGTGAGGATCCGTTCGACTACGTTCGTTTGTCTTCTTCATGGACTCGTTCTTCTTCCTTGCGGGATTTCAGGAAAGATGACCACACCCTCGGAATCACTTCTATCTTTGCTTGCTAGTTGATCGCTCTATCGCTATGCTGCGCTACCTACCACTTGCTATATCATGCCTCCCATATTGCCATGTCAAGCCTCTAACCCACCTTCCTAACAAACCGTTGTTTGGCTATGTTACCGCTTTTGCTCAGCCCCTCGTTTAGCATTGCTAGTTGCAGGTGGAGAGGAAGTTTGTTCCATGTTGGAACATGGATATGTTGGGATATCACAATATCTATTATGTTAATTAATGCATCTATATACTTGGTAAAGGGTGGAAGTCTCGGCCTTATGCCTGGTGTTTTGTTCCACTCTTGTCGCCCTAGTTTCCATCATACCGTTGTTATGTTCCTTGATTTTGCGTCCCTTACGCAGTTGGGTGTTATGGGAACCCCTTGACAGTTCGCTTCGAATAGAACTCCTCCAGCAAGGCCCAACCTTAGTTTTACCTTTGCCTAACAACCTATACCTTTCCCTTGGTAGTAATTAACCCGAGGGTCATCTTTATTTTAACCCCCCCGGGCCAGTGCTTCTCTAAGTGTTGGTCCGAACTACATCCCCTTGCAGCGCCACCTCGGGGAAACTTGAGGGCTGGTTTTAGTTGTACGGATTGCTCACTCGATGTTGCCCTAAGAATGAGATATGTGCAGCTCCTATCGAGATGTCGGCACATCGGGCGGCTTTGCTGGTCTTGTTTTACCATTCTCGAAATGTCTTGTAACCAGGATTCCAAGACTGATCGGGTCTTCCCTGGAGAAGGAATATCCTTTGTTGACCGTGAGAGATTGTCATGGGCTAAGTTGGGACACCCCTGCAGGGTTTGAACTTTCGAAAGCCGTGGCCGCGATTATGTGCCAGATGGGAATTTGTTAATGTCTGGTTGTAGAGAACTTGACACTTGACTTAATTAAAATGCATCAACCGCGTGTGTAGCCGTGATGGTCTCTTCTCGGCGGAGTCCGAGAAGTGAACACGGTTCTTGTGTTATGCTTGAACGTAAGTAGATTCAGGATCACTTCTTGATCACTTCTAGTTCACGACCATGCGTTGCTTCTCTTCTCACTCTCTTTTGCGTAAGTTAGCCGCCATATATGCTTAGTGCTTGTTGCAGCTCCACCTCATTACCCTATCCTACCCATAAGCTTAAATAGTCTTGATCTCGCGGGTGTGAGATTGCTGAGTCCTCGTGGCTCACAGATACTTCCAAGCCGTTGCAGGTGCCGATGATACCAGCGCAGATGGCGCAACCCAGCTCAAGTGAGAGCTCGATGAAGATCTTGATCGTTGTTTTGTTTCCTTTCCGGATGATCAGTAGTGGAGCCCGGTTGGGATGATCGGGGATCTAGCATTTGGGGTGGTCTTTCGTTATTTTGGTTCCGTAGTCGGTCCTTGATTGTATTCTGGATGATGTATGTTTAACTTGTTATATGTGTGAAGTGGCGATTGTAAGCCAACTCTTTATCCCTTTCTTATTCAGTACATGGAATTGTGTGAAGATTACCCCTCTTGCGACAAACCTACCATGCGGCTATGCCTCTAATTCATGCCCCGACATGTGGGAGATATAGCCGCATTGTGGGTGTTACAGTTATTATCTGACAACACTACTGGAATCAGCTTCTTTGCCGTCCGCCATGGCAAACGGCAAAGGCACAGATCCCGGACGGCAAACTCCTTTGCCGTCAGCCAGTGGACGGCAAACTGTCTGTCTGAACACGTGCCAGCAAAGGCCTTCTTTGCCACCCGCTTCTTAGAAACGGATGGCAAAGGATTGTGCCATTTGCCATCCAAGGCCAGTAGACGGCAAAGAGAATGGACGGCAGTGTGGTGGGGTGAGAGCCGTTAGGGAGTTAACGGCGCTCTTTGCCGTCCGCTGACAGACGGCAAAGAGCTTAGCTAGGCCAGCACTGGGAAGATGCCATGTGGCCAGCTATGATGTCTCCAGCAGATGACATAGATGTCACTTTGCCATCTGCTAGCAGACAGCAAAATGACCAAATAGGCATCCAATGTTTCCAGTTTGTATAGGTAACTGCCACGTGTCCTCTTTGCCGTCCGGTAGCGGACGGCAAAGAGGCTATATATCTCCTGTTTTTATTTGAATCCATTTAATTAGACATGGTTTCAAACACAGATATACATGAATACATATCCAACAACATATAACAACATATCCAACAACATATTTCATCAACTCCAACATATATATCCAACAACATAGTTCAACAAAGTCCAACATATCCATATAGACATAACCAGAAACAAGTTTCCAACAACATATCCATATAGACATACATATCCAAACAAGTTTTCATAAACAACAAGGAAGCACTAGAAGAATAGTACACTCCATGAATCCAAGCTTCCTCATGTAAAGCAAATCTGCAAATTGGGAAAGGTGAAAGTTATAAGAAGAAGAAGACTAGCTAGAAGAAAAGGAAGAGGATGAAAAGAAGAAGAATATTGGAGCTAACCTAGCTAATTATGCCATTTTGACCTAACTAAGCTTATTGTGTCATTTTAGAGGACAACAAGCTAAGTACATGACATTTATGAGGTTAGCAAGGTTATTATGCCATTTACGAATAAAAACAAGTAAGAGGAGGAAAAGAAGAACAAGAAGAAGAAGAATAAGAAAAGAAGAAGAAGAAGAATAAGAAAAGAAGAAGATGACGAAGAAGAACTTCTTCTTCTTCTTTTCTTCCTATTCCTTCTTTCCTTCCTTTTCCTTGATTTTCTTCGTCTTATTATGTCATTTGTGGACTAAATAGGCTAAATTATGTCAAAAATGGACTAAACATGCTAAATGAGAAGAAAAATACTGTTATCACGGAGGTGTAGGAAAAATTCAATACCTCACATTACTAATATTACTCTGAATCATCTATATATGCCGTGGGATCATTAAATGCATCATCATCATCACTATCAGTGACGTGCTCATCATCATCATCATCAATAAATGCATCAACATGTGGAAGGCCTCCTTTACGTAATCGTTCAAGCATTGCTAGGTCATCTGCAGCAGTAACTTCTTCTTGTTCCGGCTTAGGGGTGAAGTCAGATTCACTATCGTTGTCTACTTCAATGTTCTAGGGTGGAGTAGAGCGGTTCTTGAAATGTTTTTTTTGGAAAGACGTGTTTATTGGAAGAATTCTCCTTCATCATATGTGTATTGTTTAATGTGAGGTTCATAATCCTCTTCACTGGGGGGAGGTGGTCAAACACATGTCGGCACTTCATAAATGACATCCCAACCACTGAGATTTGGATCACTTTGACATGCCCACGGTAGATAGAAAACTTGGGTTGTCTGTTGAGCCGTAATATAGACATCGGGGACATCCAAATGGGTGCTTTGTTTGATTTCGACTAGCCCTATATGTTCATGAGTCCTTCTAGTCTCCCTCGGCTGGAATGTAACAGCCTAGATTTTGGCCCTTTCTTTTTCTTTTTGATTTATTGGTTTTTGCTCTGTTTTTGTTTTTGGAGTGGTTCTGTGGCCTCGCCACCTGGGAAATCATCTTCATTTCCTCTCCCAAGAGGCTCATCATCCTAAAAACTTTGCCAAAATCATGTCACTCCACTACTTGAACAAACCCTAATTTCTTTTCTAGGGAAAAATCCTTTTTCTATTAAAGGAATAATCCTATCTGCCCTAGGTTGTGAAGCAACCTATATTTTTGCCCATCCAAAAATCCCCAAATAATTCTTATAAATTATTTGGGTCATATCTTCCTCAAATATGGAAAAATATTTCATCGGCCATATTTCTCATCATGCTCAATAAATTCATTACCTATTCTGTCCTAAATGGCACATTGTGAAGCAAGTGCTATTTATCTTTGTCATTTGACCCCAAACTTTTTGGACATCTTTTCGTGTCCAAATAATTGACATGTGACCAAATTCAACTTTATTTGCCTAGCAAAACTTCCTCAGTGATTTTTCAATGTCGTTGTCTGAGGGAAGCCTTTGTGAAGGAAGTGCTAGCTAGGGTTATCCCAATGAGTTTAAATTTTGCATGCCTCTTCTTATGCTCATACTATATCACTCCTACAAATTTCAGCTCCATCCCTTGATCTATGTGAGCACCACATCAAATCTTTGATTCTGTCAATATTTTCAGGTTGTGAAGCAAGTGTATTTTATATTGCTTCATTTTGCCTGAAAATTTACTAGAGCATTCTCCTACCGAAATAACTTATGTCCACCAAATTTGGAAACAATTGTTAAGGCCAATATTTCTTTAGAATTTTTGCAAGTTTATAGACAGAGGGAATAGCTATGAAGGAAGTACCATTTTGGTAAAACCAATTGGTATGAAATTTTTATAGCACCTTTACCTGGCCAAATCATCAAGCTCTGCCAAATTTTATCTCAAGTGCTTACTCTATGTGAGTGAACCATCATGATCTTGATTCTGGACCCATAATGTGAGTTACAAAGCAACTATATTAGTTTGTGCTCCATTATGCTCCAAAACCTCCAGGATTATAGTCCTTCCTAAGCTAAATCACCCAGACAAACCTTTTGGCCCCAACCCAGTTACTGGGGATCAACAGTACACGTTCAAGTTTACTGCAGTAAACTTCAGAGGTTTCTTACCAATTAACCAGAGCAGTTTTCATCGATCTACCACCGTAGTTGGAACCTACCCAGGAAGGAATAAAACCTAAACACCATTTGGGCGACAGTGTGTCACTGTGTGCACCAGTGCGCGCGGTGACCACCGCTTTGGCACACACTAGCCGCGCCCAGAATGTCTTCTTGCTCGGGCCCCTTCTCTGCTCGGCGTCTCAGCGAGCACGGGCCTGTCTACAGTGTTTCCCGCGTCGTCGCCGTCCTCCTAGAGCCATTTCCCCCTACGTCCGCTTCTCCGTCGGTGCTCGTCACCGCACGCCCATGAGCGAGCTATAGCCGACAAGGCTTTAATGGCGTTCGGCAGCTTCTCCTCTGTGCCCCTCGGCCCCTCCTACCCTACGCTCTACTGTAGCTCGTCCGCACCTCCCTCGTCGTGATCTCGCGGTTTCCCGTGATCGCTGCCGTCTCCAGAGCATGGCCGAACGTGAGCGGCGGCACCCAAGCCACGACCACGCGTCTGCGGCTTCCCCTCGTCGCCCCGGCTATATATAGGCCTCCCCTGAGCCACTCCAAGCTCATCCGCCTCCTCACCGCGCTCCTCTAGGCTCTCCCCACTCCTCTCCCCTCGCCGGAGTGCCATGCTCCGCCGAGCACCACCACCGCTCGAAGCTCTCTGCCCTCCTCCCGTCGCCGTGCCTCACCTCTTCCCTACCCTCCCCGGCGCCTGCTAGCCGTCTGAACGGATGCGGCATGGTTCCCCGATCCCACCGGTGTCCTCGGATCGGCCGGAGCCCACCGAAGTCACCCGCCCCCTAGTCGGTCGCGCCGTGTTCGTTTCTTCTGTTCTTTGACACCGCCACGGCCACGGCCTCTCCTCGGCTCGTGTGAGCCCCTGGTCGGGTGCGGCGTCGTCTCCTGCATCCGCCGGTGGCCTCACCTCGGCCGGAGGTGGCCGGAGTTGGCCAGGCCGGCGCTGACCTCTTCCCTGCCCTCACTCCTCTGTCTCTGATCGGGAGGCAGTGGGGAGGAAGAAGACAAGCGGGAGGAGTGAGAGATGGATAAGGTGGGACCATCCTATCAGCTGCACAAGCTGAGCCCCGCCACCGCCACGTCACGTAAGTGGAGACGTCTTTCGGTAATATACGTTTTCTTTCCCCGAAAGCGTATTCTTCTTCTACTTCGTCACAGAGTATGTTTTCTTAGTCAGAAAGCGTGTTCTCTGAAATCTGTTTCTGCCTTATCCACTCAGGGACCCGTCTGTGAATATTCTTTTTGCAGAAAAGTCCCTAATCTTCTTCACCTCATAACTCTGCAACCGTAACTCCAAATGTGGTGATTCCAAAGCCCACTTCTTCGTTTCGTCGATCCCGTTCTATTGGTATCATTTTCACCATGTGACAACATTATTAAAATGACCATTTTTCCCTTGCACTAAACCAGCCCCTTTCGAGAGAGAAGTGTTTTCCGGTGATTCTTTCCGCGATCTTTCTGCGCTTCTCCCCGCTGTATTCTTCATCCCTAGGCAAGCCGCACCCTCCATTAGCATGATTGCAATGAAGTGACATGGTTTAAGTTATTTGCACTTGTTTAAAATATTGCATTAGCTATGTATGATTTGTTCATGGCATTTCTCAGAGTATTGTTTGGATCTTGATATTGCCATGATATTGCTTGGAGTTCTAGGACTTATATTTTGATGATTATGTGGATGACAAGTTGCCTTTGGATTATTAGTGGCTATTATGATTATTTTCATGATGGTATCTGGTATTATCTTGGAGCATTACTTTGGATATCATGTTGCCTTTGGATTATTAGTGGCTAGTGTTAGTTTCATCATGATGCTAGTTGATATTATGTTTTGAAGTATGATGTTGGAGATGATGCTTGCATGTGGATCATAGTTGGATAGTTAGTTCTGGATATTTGAGTAGTAGTCTTACATTCTTGGATTCATCAGGATAGTAGTGTTATGATGTCCTCGGAGTATTTTGGAAATACGATATTCAGCTTTGGATTATTTGTTGGATATTGCTATGACTTGGATTATAGGTAGATAGATGATATCGGAATATCAGTCATTACTATTATATTTTGGCGATTAATTCCGTCATTAAGTTGGTCAGGTGACACCGAACCGGGCTTTTTCCAGTGCAACCACATTTGCCTTTTATGGGAAGGCCCTAATTCGGTCTGTTGTTGTGCCTCTCGCCGGTGCCTCCAACGAGGGAAGGTTATGGGCATGCGGTACCCTGGCCTGGTAAGCCGACATAACCTTGTGTGCCCGTTGTTGTTGTTATGTGCACGTGTCCCTGTTTGGGACGGTTTATTGTTTTGGCCACGATGGTGGTAGTGTGTCTTTGGTAGACACGGCGCCACCCAGGACTAGCCCAGAGGAGAGTGAGTTGGAGTGGTCGGGAGAGTGTCATGGCAGTAGAACGGTTTTGTCGGAACGCCGTTGGTCCACCCGAATGGGAGTGCGAGGACATGGGTTCTGTGGTGTGGGTAAAGTGCGCTACCTCTACAGAGTGTATTTAAACTATTGATAGCCGCGTCCTCGGTCATGGGCATGGGTTCCTACTAGGTCACACCGTTCGATCAACACTCACATGACGGAATGACTTATAGGTAATTTATATGTTTATATTTGGAGCAGTACAGATTGGCAGGACGTTGATGATGTTGGAGACCAAGTGTTGGTCATGGTAGTGATCGTCGGAACGATCATCGTTTGAGACCAAGTGTTGGTCGTGGGAGTGATCGCCTGAAAGATCACTGTTTGAGACTAAGTGTTGGTCATGGTTGTGATCGCCGGAAAGATCACCGTTTGGTTTTGATCATGAGGTGATCGAGATGGTATATTGCTTGGCCGATTAGCCAAGAGAGATATGGTTATGGAGATCTGAGATGGTGATTTATTAGTATTGTATCAGTTTCATACCATGCTTAGTATTTGTTTCATCATGGTAGCTATTAATTAATTAACCTGTTAATGCTATGTTATTTGTCTTGCCTTGATGTTTATGGTTGTTGTGAGCTTGCAAGTACATTCAATGTACTGACTTGGTGTGTCATGCCAGATTGCAGGTGATGCCATGATTGCTTGATTGCTTGTTGAGGTTGCCGTGCGTGCGAGCTAGATTGTGTCCCAGCCAGAGTCCTTGCGAAGTGGAGTTCACCACCTTCGTCGTTGTTCCGCCGCTAGAAGTATTCCGCTGCTAGCATAGAGCAAGTGTAGTATCGCAGGCGTAGTGTCGTCGTGCTGATGTGCTTCTTTGTAACATCAGACCTCTGTATTATTATTCTTGTAATAAGAGCTGATTTGTTCTATGTCAAGCAGTGCCATATTCCAGAGACTTCTCCTCAATCTCTGGGCTGGAATACGGGGCGTTCCGGTTTCTCTGAGCTGGGGTGCCACATCGCTTGGTATCAGAGCAGGTCTGGCTGTAGGACGCCCTAGTCAGTACGAGCGGTAGAAATCGGTAGAAATCGGTAGTATAGAGTTTGGCTTGTTTATTGCATATGGTTGCTGCATTTGTTTGTTGCATAGCATGCATATAGACTTAACATTTGTTGCTAACGCCTTATCTTGTGAGTGTAGCTGGCATCGGTTTGGATCCACTACAGCTCAGCCTTTGCATTTCTCCAGTTTTCTTTTCTTGCTCGTTCTTCAGTGTTTGGTGTCATATCTGTCCCAGCAGACTGATGCCGAGTGATCCCGACACTGTTCGTAGAAATGGTGCTCAGGTATCGCGCCAAATTCCTTCCTTCAGCCCCTATTGTTTTGGTGATAGACACGCTTCTTCCCCGGATCATCCTTTTTCTTGTCATGTTGGCAACCCTTAATGGTCTTAGTAATCAAGAAAGGGCAATGCCAGAAGACTCAGTTTCCCCGCTATCCTTATTTCTTGGATGAGTACGGATATTTTCCGTTCGCTTGATAATAATGTGGCAACGACATTTGTGTCCTGCTACCTGGTTACCAAGTACGTCCTCGCCTCCAAGCTAGTCCAGGTTGCTACCTGGCTAAGCTAGCACTTGGTGTAGCGCTATTTACGCCAATTCTTCCACACATTTATTCGTCCTCGTGCACATCATCACAGCATGCTAGATTGTAGAACCGGAGATCCCGCGAGATTTTTGTGCTTAAGTAGGCATGCATATTGTGTGACTAGCAGTAATATGTGACATTGATTGAGTGTGTAGTGATTGTCGTTGTGTGCTTTTGTTTAGTGGAGTTTTCTTTTGTTTCTTTCTTTTTGGGCCCCGGTGTTACATTCTTTTTCCCCTATAAAGAGTTGCTCATCAACTGACACCGGACTCGAAGAAGTAATAAGGAGTTCAAATATTTGGAAACTCAGCTAAATAGAATGGAATTCTCAGCCGACTGCAGTGAAATGGGGAATATCTGGTTTTGAGGTTGATAATCAATTTTGCATTAGTGTGCACTCCCCACAACGGTACTAATAACTCAAGTCTGTATCAGTATAAAATACTCACAACACTAATCATCAAGTCGGCAGCAAGACAAGTCAGGTACAAGCTCAACGGAATATTTTCAGTCAAAGGTATGGATCATATACAAAATTTTGGCTCAGCGATGCATGATGCTTAAAATCTGTTATCATCCGAAATAAAGTCAGCATGTGATATGCTCAAGGAAGACAGTCGAACAAATTTTCTCATGCAAATAATCAGCCATAGAATATTATGGGCGTGTGTGTGGATTTCAGTCTGCATATCATAGTATGAAGCTTTGGATGTAAGAGACTCAGTATTCTTTCACACGCTGTTGAAAGAAATTTATGATGCAAGGCTCCTCAATTTTCCTCAGCCTGATATGTGCACAATTTCCGGTCCAAGATACCCGGTCTTTCTCAGCAAGATATCTCGATAAAAGCTTCTGACAGACGAAAACGAATCTTTCTCAACAAGTAACCCGAGGAGAAGCTTCTCAAGTAGGGAAACCCGGCTTCTCCTGCACAACACTCATGTCAAGCTTCGTGTGTAAGCTATCGAGGCTTCTTCTGCACGCTACCCAGACAAAAGCTTTGAGAAGAAGCTAACGAGCCTTCCTCGGCAAGCTACACGAATGACTTTTCTCTATAGTTCAATGATCAAATTTGCAATAATTTTGTCAGAGGTACAATGTAGTCAAAACATATGCCTACCGCAAGGATCGAGTGTTTGGTGGCATGTTCTTCTTATACATATGGTGGACATGCATCCCCAACCATATCAGTCACTCATACGAGGAACAACAAGGATCCAACAGATATACCTAAAGGAAAGTATGGATCCCACAGCCTCATGAATCGCACAAATGAAGATAAACAAAGATACATTTCATATAATACAAGGATCGACAAGATCTGGAGATGACATCACAGAATCAACAGCCTTGACAATGGTCATCAAGGTCATTATTCCCGCAACTGACAAGGAGATGTCCTAAAACCTTGTCACCTTCTTGTATGGTTGGCCTAAACAAAGAGCTCTGTACCGCTACAAACCCTGGGTACATGTCATATGTGTGCGGACACAGGTCAGAAAACATGCACAAGAAATGATGTCAAAAATATTGCATTAATCACATCCATGGTCATACGAAGAATTAAGGATAGGTGTGGCCAAGTTATTTCAGTAAGGTATCCTGCCAAAGAAAATCATGACCGTTAAAGGGTGAGACTGACAGCAAAGGTATGATGATTTTTGCGCGATCATCAGGGTCCGGATACCCAAATTAGTTGGAGGCCGTAATTCCATATGGATCCACAAAGACATACTCTCAGAGGATTACTCTGTTTTACAAGGATTTCATATCCTGCTGACCCTCTTAAAATGGTTAGTGTGGAAAAATCCAAATGGGTATACCGACAAAATAAGAAAATCAAAAGCCAAACAATCAGCTCAGACCCGGTATACTCATCGATGGAATCAAGTACATGGTCAGTCTGTCAGGAAAAGCATTTGTCCGTCAGGCAAAGTCTCAAGATGTAAATATTTGAGGTATGACACAGATATAACTCCATACAGTGTTATATTGCTCCTGACAAAAGGCAGTCAGATGTTTGGCACATATCTCCCGCTTGAGCCAAAGGAAATAAATCAAGATAAATCAGTGCCACCTATGAGCAGTCAGATTCTGTTAGAAGGTGGCCATGATTAATTCTCAGCATTTATTGAAACCAGAAAGCTTGAATTTATTTGAAGCAACCCCATGACAGAAGTAAAAAGGTTTTCATGACCAAAGAAAAAATTATGCTCAGATCCATTGGATATCACCGCAGATATGAGAAAATTCACGTCAGCAAAAGGAAGTGGTATATGAGCAAAAACCTGTCAGAATTTGGGGAAAGGTGAGGCAAGCCACCCCAGAGCAAGGTAAGTTGATCATCTAAAATTTTTGGGGGAACAACAAATAAAGGAAAAAGCATATCCAAGTTGGAAACAGTATGCTCAAGTCATACTTGTTCCCAGAGCAACTAAATTTCAAGGACGAGATTTCTTTAAGGGGGTAAGAGTTGTAACAGCCTGGATTTCGGCCCTTTCTTTTTCTTTTTGATTTATTGATTTTTGCTCTATTTTTCTTTTTGGAGTGGTTCTGTGGCCTCGCCACCTGGGACATCATCTTCATTTCCTCTCCCAAGTGGCTCATCATCCTAAAAACTTTGCCAAAATCATGTCACTCCACTACTTGACCAAACCCTAATTTCTTTTCTAGGGAAAATTACTTTTTCTATTAAAGGAATAACCCTACCTGCCCTAGGTTGTGAAGCAACCTATATTTTTGCCCATCCAAAAATCCCCAAATAATTCTTATAATTTTTTTGGGTCATATCTACCTAAAATATGGCAAAATATTTCATTGGCCATGTCGGTGTTCTGGGAACGGGGGTCCCCAGACTTTCCTGCCTGTGGCCTGCGGCGTGGCTCAAGCGGGGGCCCAGCGCGGCCCATCTTCATCAGCTCAAGCTCAAAGACCCTCGCGAGGAGCCAAGCCTCACGGGGCGGACGACAGGAAGCTTCCTCAGAGGCAGCCTCATCAGGCAGGCTCGCGAGGAGGCGAAGAGATCAAGGCAGGGGTACCTCGCGAGGAACCCGTGATGCAAGCCATGACGATCGAGACCAGGCGGGCGCCAGGCGGGCGCCGGCCTGCGCAGTGTCCTTGTTTCCCCTTTGGTGCAAAGGGGGCAAGCACAGGCCAAGGCATCAGGCAACGGTTACCATTCCGGTGCAACGAGACCAAGACCAGCCGGACGGCAGGACGGAGGTCACCGTGGAGCCCAAGACGGCGTCATCGCCAGTGCTTTTGGCAGCCGAAGACCACCTTTGGTCAGGATAACTTGTAGTAGATGTTCCCCTTCGAAATGGCCAGTTGTTGGCGCCCTTCCCGCTCATTATTTGGGGAGAGGCCCAGGGCCTATATAAATAGAGCTAGCCACCACAGAGTAGGGGGACACCAAAGAGACATCTAGACACCCCAAGAACATCGAGAGATCTGGTAGAACCCTAGCAGAGAGAGACAAAGAGGCGATGAACTCACCCTAGCAGTTCATCGCACCAGCTCAAGAACACCTCTCGCGAGGCTGTTCTTCCCTTGTACTGTCCATCATCAGCCCAGAGGCAATCCACCACACCACACACTGGAGTAGGGTATTACACCACAACGGTGGCCCGAACCAGTATAAACCTCCTGTCTCTTGTGTTGTTCATCATTTTCATCTTAGTTCGCACGAGAGGATCAGACGTAGATCGGTAGGGGAGAGATCTCCATGCGCACCCCAGTGTTCGAACCTCAAGGGTCTGCTGGAACCCGAAACCCGACAGGCCATATTTCTCATCATGCTCAATAAATTCATTTCCTATTCTGTCCTATATGGCACATTATGAAGCAAGTGCTATTTATCTTTGCCCATTTGACCCCAAACTTTTTGGACATCGTTTCCTGTCCAAATAATTGACCTGTGACAAAATTCAACTTTATTTGCCTAGCCAAACTTCCTCAGTGATTTTTCAAATTCCTGTCTGAGGGAAGCCTTTGTGAAGGAAGTGCTAGCTAGGGTTATCCCAAGGAGTTGAAATTTTGCATGCCTCTTCTTGTGCTCATACTATCTCACTCCTACAAATTTCAGTTCCATCCCTTGATCTATGTGAGCACACCATCAAATCTTTGATTCTGTCAATATTTTGAGGTTGTGAAGCAAGTATATTTTATATTGCTTTATTTTGCTTGAAAATTTACCAGAGCATTCTCCTACGCAAATAACTGCTCTCCACGAAATTTGGCATCAATTCTTAAAGCCAATATTTCTCTAGAATTTTTGCAAGTTTCTGGACAAAGGGAGTAACTATGAAGGAAGTACCATTTTGGTAAAACCAATTGGTATGAAATTTTTACAGCACCTTTACCTGGCCAAATCATCAAGCTCTGCCAAATTTTATCTCAAGTGCTTACTCTATGTGAGTGAACCATCATGATCTTGATTTTGGACCCATAATGTGACTTACAAAGCAACTATATTAGTTTGTGCTCCATTATGCTCCAAAACCTCCAGGATTATAGTCCTTCCTAAGCTAATCGCCCCAGACAAACCTTTTGGCCCCAACCCAGTTACTACGGATCAACAGTACACGTTCAAGTTTACTACAGTAAACTCCAGAGATTTCTTACCAATTAACCAGAGCAGTTTTCATCGATCTACCACCGTAGTTGGAACCTACCTAGGAAGGACTAAACCCCAGACACCATTTGGGAGGCAGTGTGGCACTGTGTGCACTAGTGCGCGTGGTGACCACCGCTTTGGCACACACCGGTCACGCCCAGAACATCTTCTTGCTCGGGCTCCTTCTCTGCTCGGCGTCTCAGCAAGCACGGGCCTGTATACCGTGTTCCCCGCATTGTCACCGTAATCCTAGAGCCATTTCCCCCTCCGTCTGCTTCTCCATCGGTGCTCGTCGCCGCGCGCCCATGAGCGAGCTGTAGCTGACAAGGCTTTAATGGCGTTCGGCAGCTTCTCCTCTGTGCCCCTCGGCCCCTCCTACCCTGCGCTCTACTGTAGCTCCTCCGCACCTCCCTCGTCGTGATCTCGCGCCCTCCCGTGACCGCTGCCATCTCCAGAGCATGGCCGGACACGAGCGGCGGCACCCGAGCCATGGCCACGCGTCCGCGGACTCCCCTCGTCGCCCCGGCTATATATAGGCCTCCCCCGAGCCACTCCGAGCTCATCCGCCTCCTCACCGCGCTCCTCTAGGCTCTCCCCACTCCTCTCCCCTCACCAGAGTGCCCCGCTCCGCCGAGCACCACCACCGCCCGAAGCTCTCTGCCCTCCTCCCATCACCGCGCCTCACCTCCTCCCTACCCTTCCCGGCGCCTGCTAGCCATCTGAACGGATGCGGCGTGGTTCCCCGGTCCCGCCGGTGTCCTCGGATCGGCCAGAGCCCGCCGGAGTCACCCGCCCCCTCGTCGGTCGCGCCCTGTTCGTCTCTTCTGTTCTTCGACACCGCCGCGGCCACGGCCTCTCCTCGGCGTGTGTGAGCCCCTGGTCGGGTGCGTCGTCGTCTCCCGCATCCGCCAGTGGCCTCACCTCGGCAGGAGGTGGCCGGAGTTGGCCAGGCCGACGCCGACCTCTTCCTTGCCCTTGCTCCTCTGTCTCTGATCGGGAGGCAGCGAGGAGGAAGAAGACAAGCGCGAGGAGTGAGATATGGATAAGGTGGGACCATCCTGTCAGCTGCACAAGCCGGGCCCCGCCACCGCTGTCGTGGTTCTAGGACTGACAATAGAAAAGGGGGTAGGAATGTAGAGGCAAGATCCTAGCTATGGAGGAGTTGTACACGCGAGTTTTACGAGTTCAGGCCCTTCTCAGAGGAAGTAACAGCCCTACGTCTCGGAGCCCGGAGGCGGTCGACTGGATATATGCGTGTGAATTACAGAAGGTGTGAACCCTTGTCCTAGAGGAGGTGGTGGCTTATATAGAGTGCGCTAGGACCCCAGCTCCCCTCTGTTACATAGGGTTCAATGTTCATAAGGGAGGAGCGTTACTGGTAATGTCCGAAGTAAAGTGCTATAAATGTCCATAAAGCTATGACTTAAACCCCGACCATTGCGGAGTGAAGGGCTTCACATCTTCTGGTGGTCGAGTGGTTGTTAGCATGGTCGAGTGTCTTCAAGGTGGTCGAGTGAACACATCTTCATGGTTGAGTGGATGATGGTTTCTCTTCGACTGCTTCTGGTTCTTTGTAGAGATGTCCTTGGGGAGGGTATGTTGGACAGATCCATGACCCTACCCTAGGTACATAGCTTCATCATTAGCCCCCGAATGGATCAGGGTTTGAGTGAGGAAGGAGTTGGGAACACTTCCGACTCATTCTTTGTGCTATGAGTATACCTTGTTCTGGAACAATGAACTAAGGAGACGATGTCGACTCCTTTTTCAGTCGCCTTGGTCCATTCTTGGTTTTTTTTGTCGAGTGAATTTTCACGGTAGAATTCCAAATGATAATGTAGAGGGCGTTTTCAGTCTGACAAGTTTCTCTGCTCTTCACGGATTTCGCGGGATTCAAATTTCGGGAAGCGCGCCAGACGGGCGAGACCGTGGTAATCGGGATGGATTAGGCAAGTCTCCTCGATCTCGGCGCCACCTTTTTCAGCATGTACTGCGTGCGCGACTGTTGCGGGATTTGTTTAGATCATCCGGGTCCACCAGTCAGTCACTCGGGGAACGACCTTATAAAAGGCATCAGACCAGGCCTCTGCCCCGTGCGCTCCCATTCTCTTTTCTTATTCCTTTGACCTCCCCACCACGCTCGCTCCTACCCTCGTCGGTGAACCCTTGCTCGAACTCGACCCGCCGCCATGGGAAAAGAAAAGACGGTGGCGCTGGAGCGCGCGAAGAAGGCGACCATGAAGGCGAAGGGCAGGCGGACCAGCCGGGGTGGATCCTCGTCGAGATCCAGCCTGCCATCGGGCTGGATCCAGGGCGACTGGATCCACTCGATGATCAGCCAAGATGACCTCGATGACCTAGTGGAAGGGGGACTGATCCCCCACAAGTCGGCGCGGCTCCCGGGGAACGAGACCGAGCCGCAGCCAAGGGAGGGTGAGTGCGTTCTCCTCGCCACCCACGTAGATCGCGGATTCTCACTGCCTCCCCATCCTTTCTTCCGAGGCTTTTTAATCTTATTTGGGGCTCAGCTCCACCATTTCACTCCAAACACCATAGTCTATCTGGCTGCTTTTGTGTCAATGTGTGAAAATTTCTTGGGCTGTCAACCGCACTGGGGTCTTTTCAAACACATCTTCACCTGCCACTCCCAGTCGGTCAAAAATGCCAATCCGAGTGATGAGAGGACGCACGTGATCCAGATGTGCGGGGGCATGGGGATCCAGATGAGGAACAAGAGAACCTTCCCAGCAATGATCCTTCCCGACTCGGTCTGGGGTTGGCAGTCGACTTGGTTTTACTGTAAGGACCAGACGACCCCGGGTCAGTCGACTAGACTTCCTCCCTTTTCTTTGGCTCGAGTGGAGAAGCCCTCCTCCCTGAAGGTGGTCCTAGAAGAGAGGGCGCAGGTCAAGGTGCTGGTCGAGCGGGTCGTCCAACTCGTCCTGACGGGGTGACCAGGATGGACCTGCTGCAGGTCTTTCTCGGTCGACGCATCCAACCGCTTCAGGCACGTGATCATCCAATGTGGATGTACTCTGGGCTCGAGGACTCCACTCGGATCCACCCGAAGGACGTCAGCGAGGACATCTTGGAGAAGTGGTTGATGGGAATCACCAGCAACAAAGACAACCCTCGGGGGTCTAGGAGGGTGATTCCATTCGACCACTCGCATCAGCCGGAGCAGGTATGATTCTGTTTTATCAAGTATCTTTCCGATTCACTGTGTGACGTCTTGTTGATGGTCGACTGAATATCTTTTGATCGTTGTCTTTTCAGGCCCACATCGACATGTACTCAATGCCCAACGGAGTGCAGGAGAAAGACGTCGAGGAAGGAGCAAGCGAGGGTGAGAGCGGTGAAGGGCACTCGGATGCCGAGGAGGACGAGGAGAGCGATGAATCGACTGATGACGAAGAGGTCGACTCGCCTCCTCGCAGGGAGAGGAGATCCAAACACGCTCACGACCCGGCGAGCACTCTGGGCCTGGTGGCCGCGCCGACTGGGCAGTCTTCGAAGCGCCCCAGGACGTCTTCCCCAACACCGATTGAGAAGGCTCCGAAGCAGCCCAAAGTTGTGCCACCTCCAGCGGTAAAAGCACCGAAAGCCACCTCCTCCAAACTGCCAAAGGCTTTGCCCATGATCAAAGTGACCGTCCCTACCATCTCCGGGTAATCATCTGACTTGTTATTTTCGTCGACTCGAGTAACAGAACGTAACCGACTAGATGCGGTTCTTTGCAGTGCTGCTACGTCGGGAACCTCTTCTCTCCAGTACCGAGACGAGGAGATGGAAGGCGCGGTCACCTCCAACCTAGGTAAAAACTCTTATTATCTTGCTCTTGACTACTCGGTTGATTGAATTCTAGCGGTTTACTTTAGAGTCAACTAATCTTCTCCGCAGCTCCGCCCAACGTCATCGATCTCCCAGATGACGATGAAGATGTGGCTCCTAAGCCCAGAAAGAATAAAAAGGCGACAGCTGGTAAGGCGTCTCAGCAGGGACCGACAACAACACCAACCGTCTACCAATCTGAAGGCACGGGCGGGGCCTCTGTAACCTTCGTTGTACCGTTGTTGAGTGAGCGCCCCGCACCGTCGACTGTACTGGTGATTCCTTCAGTCGTCCCATCTCATGCTTCGGAGGTCCAAGCTGCTGCACCTGGGTCGTTTGCTCTCTTCTTCACCAGCTACCCCGTCCCGGACAACCAGTCGGAAGCGGCTGCGGAAGCCATCCGACAGGCTGATGTGATGATGGAGTGGATGAAGACGGTGCATGAGAATAGCCAGGCTTCCTACGACGCCAGCGCTGCTCTCCGGGCCAATGTCCAGGTAAGTAGACTTTTCAACTGCTCTTGTTCTATCAGGATATGCTACCCGAAAAATTTTCTTCTACACATTCTCCTGTTGTTTGTGTCGGATCAGAGCACCCAGTGGGTGTTTTGTTGTCTTCGGTAGTTGCGTTCTTCCACTCGGTCTGGGTGAGTAGGATCTGAACTAGTGGGGGCACGCTAAGTGCACCCACTGGGTGTAGTCCCCGAGACCGCGGTCGACTGCTGGCAGTTGACTGGGGTCTGAGTTCTACCTTCCTTTCTTTTATTCTACTCGACTCGGGCGGACCGGTCGAGTAGGATCTGAAACGGTGGGGGCACGCCAAGTGCGCCCACTGGGTGTAGTCCCTGAGACTGCAGTCGACTGCTGGCAGTCGACTGGGGTCTGAACAGTTTTTTTTACTTGATCCGGGCGGACCGGTTGAGTTGGGTTTTAATCAGCGGCGGCACGCCAAGTGCACCCGCTGGGTGTAGTCCCCGAGACTACAGTCGACTGTGTGCAGTCAGCTGGGGTCTCAAATGACTTCTTTAGGTTTTATTCACTCGGGAGTAAACAACCTTTGATCTTGTCGACTGACCCGTCTTTTGCCTTCTGCAGAAATCTTGTACTCTTATTTCCAAGTTTGCTGAACTTGAAGAGAAGCAGAGGCAACTCAACCTCGACTTGGAATTGTTCCAGCAGAATCTGAAGAAAGCTCAAGACGAAGCTGCTGGTATGGAAGGTAACTGCATGTCGACTGTCTTTCAATATATTTCTTCCATCTCTCTTTTGATTCGATTGCTTCTTTTGCAGAGAAAATGAAGTTGGCTTTGGAGAAGGACTCGGACCTCGCTACCGCGCAAAAAGCAGCCCAAGATAAAACTGATCTCACAGACCAGAAGCTGGCTTCAGTCGGAGCGCTGGAAGGGGAGGTGAACAGGCTGAAATCTTGCCTCAATGAATCTAACCGTGAAGTGACTAGTCTGAAGAAGGACAAGGTTGCCCTGAATGAAAAGCTGGAGTCCGCGATCCGCAAGAGGAATGACACGGAAGCTTATCTGAGGACTCTTGCCAAGAAGCTCTATCTCACACTGGAAGGTATTTCCTTTAAGCCGACTGTGTTGATGCTTGCGAACGGATCCTGCTCAGTCGACTCACTAATTTTTGGCTGCAAAATTCTGCCAAGACTTTGACGAGGAAACTGGAAAGGTCGAGACGGGTCTGGACCCTATCGATTCTCCAGTTTGCGATGAAACTGCAATGAACATGATCCGACTGGAGTCCCGTATTGCCAGCGCCACAAGCTACCTCGTGCGCCTGAAGGAGGTAGTCTCCTGAATCGACTCATCGCTTTGGCCAAGGGCGACGCTTCAAAATGATCTGGAATCCCTGATGGCTCGACTGAACGAGATCCCTGACCGAGTGCAAGAATGGAAGAAGTCCTCCGCCCGGTGTGGTGCTGACGTGGAGCTGTCCTTGGTGCGAATCCACTTCAAGGAGGCTCGTGAAGACAAGCTGGCTGTGATCAAGGTCGCTAACACCAAAAAGGCATGACTTCCAGTCCTTCATGGAAACTTTCATCGCTGCTGCTACTCGGATCGCGGATGGGATCGACCTGGATGAACTCGTCGAGCCTGCCAGCCCTCCTCCTGCCGAGTGAACAAACTTATGAGACTTGAATCTGCTTTAAATTTGCCTCAGAATGCCGAGTGGTTGCTATAACCGTTAAACTTCTTTAGGCTTGATGCTCGAATACTTTTCGTTTGCTGCTTGGAACTTTAGGATTTATCCGAATTTGGTTTATCTCCGAATACGCTTGCGTTTTGCCTTCGAATGGACTTTGTTCACTGCTCGGAATAGTCTTTGCATTGGAGATGCAACTCTGAAGTGGTGGCTCCAGTCGACCTGCACTTCATCGTCCTTGCGGATAGGGATGGAACACACATTGTACTTGTGGCGTAGCTCCGAAGGAGAAGGTTGCAGTCGACCTGCACCTCGTCGTCCTTGCAGATATGGATGGAGCGCACGTTGTATTTGTGCCGTAGCTCTGAAGGAGAAGGTTGCAGTCGACCTGCACCTCGTCGTCCTTGCGGATAGGGATGGAGCGCATGTTGGACTTGTGCCGTAGCTCCGAAGGAGAAGGTTGCAGTCGACCTGCACCTCGTCGTCCTTGCGGATAGGGATGGAGTGCACATTGTACTTGTGTCATAGCTCCGAAGGAGAAGGTTGCAGTCGACCTACACCTCGTCGTCCTTGCGGATAGGGATATGTTTCGAACTTAGGCGAGTACTGGACTGCAGCTAAGCCCCCGAGTGAGGGGATTTCTCTCCACTCGGTAGGATTTTTCAAACTTAGGCGAGTACCGGACTGCAGCTAAGTCTCCAAGTGAGAGAACTTAGGCGAGTACTGGAATGCAGCTAAGCCCCCGAGTGGAAGGATTGCTCTCCACTCGGTTGGATTTTTTCAAACTTAGGCGAGTATCGGACTGCAGCTAAGTCTCCGAGTGAGAGAACTTAGGCGAGTACTGGACTGCAGCTAAGCCCCCGAGTGGGAGGATTGCTCACTACTCAGTAGGATTTTCTTTCGAACTTAGGCGAAACGGATTCGCGGCTAAGCCCACCCACTGGGGGATTTTAGAGGTAAATAAAAGCAACAACAATCATGCGAGAAGACTGAAAAGCTCTTGTCTTTGACGAACAAATTACAAAGGTACTTCTTATTACATTTTATTCGAATGAGTGCTTAAGTATAAAAGGGGCGGAGCAGCTCCGCGTTCCAAGCCGGTGGCTCATCTTTCTGATGCTCAACGTTGTAAAGATGGTATGCTCCATTGTGGAGGACTTCGGTGATGATGAAGGGGCCTTCCCAAGCCGGGGCGAGCTTGTGCGGTTTCTGTTGATCCACTCGAAGAACCAGGTCTCCTTCTTGAAAGGCTCGACCCCTCACATTTCTAGCGTGGAATCGACGCAAGTCTTGCTGATAAATGGTCGACCGGATCAAGGCCATCTCTCTTTCCTCCTCTAAGAGATCGACTGAATCTTGCCGGGCCTGCTCTGCTTCCTCTTCGGAGAAGAGCTCGACTCGGGGTGCGTTGTGGAGCAGGTCACTTGGCAGAACAACTTCGGCTCCATAGACCAAGAAGAAAGGAGTTCGTCCGGTCGACCGATTAGGAGTTGTCCTTAAACCCCACAGAACTGACGGAAGTTCATCAACCCAAGCGCCTGCTGCGTGTTTGAGATCACGCATCAGTTGGGGTTTCAGTCCTTTGAGAATTAGGCCATTGGCTCTTTCTGCTTGTCCGTTCGACTGCGGGTGAGCGACTGAAGCATAGTCGACTCATGTGCCTTGAGAAGCGCAGAAAGCTCTAAACTCATCAAAATCGAAGTTCGACCCATTGTTCGTGATGATGCTGTGTGGAACTCCATATCTGAATGTCAATTCTCTGATAAAACTGACAGCGGTGCTGGCCTCAAGGTTCTTGATAGGTTTAGCTTCGATCCATTTGGTAAACTTGTCGACTGCAACGAGCACATGAGTGAAGCCGCTCCTACCAGTTCTCAGTGGTCCAACCATATCTAGTCCCCAAACAGCAAAGGGCTAGATGAGGGGGATGGTCTTCAGGGCTGACACTAGCTTGTGAGACATGTCGGAGTAAAACTGGCAGCCTTCACATCTGTCGACTATATCTTTCGCCATTTCATTTGCTCGTGGCCAATAGAATCCAGCTCGGTATGCTTTAGCTACCATGGCCCGAGAGGACGCGTGGTGACCACAGGTCCCCGAGTGGATGTCATTGCAGATCATTCGACCTTCTTCTGGTGTTATGCATTTCTGACCGACTCCAGTCACACTTTCCCTAAACAGTTGTCCTCTTATCACAGTAAAGGCCTTGGATCGACGGACGATCTATCGAGCCTCTTCCTCGTCCTCTGGGATTTCTTTCCTAAGGTTGTACACAATGTACGGCACTGTCCAGTCGGGAGTAATGGCCAGAACCTCCATGATCAGGTCGACCACGGCTGGGACCTCGACTTCAGTCGGGTCTATGGCGCTCTTAGGCTGCGGGGGCTCTTCAGTAAAAGGATCTTCCTGAGCTGTCGGCGTGTGAATATGCTCCAAAAACACATTGCTGGGAATGGCTTCTCTCTTGGAACCTATCTTTGCCAAGTCATCGGCTGCTTGATTTTTCAGTCGGGGTATGTGATGGAGCTCTAACCCCTCAAACTTCTTTTCCAGCTTCCTCACCGCGTTGCAGTAACTAGTCATGGCTGGGCTTTTGACGTCCCACTCCTTCTTCACTTAATTGACTACCAAATCTAAGTCGCTGTAGACCATGAGGCCACGAACGCCGAGTGAGATGGCCATGCACAACCCATACAGGAGTGCTTCATATTTCTGCTTCATTGTTGGAGGAATCAAAGTGAATCTGGAAGACATATCTGAGCTTGTCTCCTCGGGGGGATACCAGTACTACCCTAGCACCAGAACCATTCAGCATTTTGGATTCGTCAAAGAACATGGTCCAGTGCTCCGAGTGAACTTGAGTCGGCAGTTGCTATTCGATCCACTCGGCGAGGAAATCTGCTATTGCTTGGGACTTGATAGCTTTCTTTGCCTCAAACTTGGTATCTAAGGGAAGGAGTTCAATCGCCCATTTTGCCACTCGACCAATTGCATCTCTGTTGTGCAGAATCTCTGACAATGGAGCGTCGCTGACGACTGTAATAGAGTGATCAGAGAAATAGTGTGCAACCTTCTTCGTGGTCATGTAAATCCCATAGACGAGCTTCTGGTAGTGCGGATATCTCTGCTTTGACGGAGTCAAGACTTCAGAAATATAATAAACTGGGCGCTGAACTTTATAAGCTTTTCCTTCTTCTTCCCGCTCGACCGTAAGTACTGTACTGACGACTTGTCCAGTGGCTGGTATATAAAGCAGTAAAGGCTCTTTGCTGATTGGAGCAGCAAGCACCGGCCGGTTGGAAAGCAGAGCTTTTAGCTCTGCAAATGTTGCATCAGCTTCTGGGGTCCACTCGAACTTATCTGATTTCTTCATCAGACGGTAAAGAGGCAGCGCCTTTTCACCGAGGGGAGAAATGAATCGACTTAGGGCGGCCAAGCAACCAGTAAGCTTCTGGACATCATGCACACGCACAAGGCATTTCATTCGGAGTATAGCACCCACTTTCTCTGGGTTAGCATCGATCCCTTGTTCGGAAACTAGGAAACCGAGTAATTTTCCGCCCGGAACTCCAAACATGCACTTTGATGGATTGAGCTTGATATCATACCTTCTGAGGCTGGCAAAGGTTTCAGCAAGGTCAGTCAGTAGGTCGGAACCTTTACGTGACTTGACCACAATGTCATCCATGTATGCTTCCACATTCCGACTGATCTGAGTGAGCAGGCACTTCTGAATCATCTGCATGAATGTGGCTCCAGCGTTCTTCAAACCGAATGGCATTGTGACATAACAGAAGCACCCAAACGGGGTGATGAAAGCTGTCTTTATCTCGTCAGCTCCGTACAGACGGATCTGGTGGTACCCGGAGTAGGCGTCCAAAAAGGACAAACGCTTGCACCCCGCAGTCGAGTCGACTATCTGGTCGATGCGAGGGAGAGGAAAGTGATCTTTCGGGCAGGACCGATTGATATGCTTGAAGTCAATGCACATGCGAAGTGAGTCGTCCTTCTTTGGGACCATGACAACATTGGCTAACCAATCGGAGTGCTAAATCTCTCGGATAAACTCAGCTGCCAAAAGCCGAGCCACCTCTTCACCGATTGCCTTTCTCTTCTGTACAGCGGACCATCGAAGATGTTCTTTGACTGGTTTCACTTTTGGGTCGACTCGCAAACGATGCTCAGCTAGTCCCCTGGGAACACCCGGCATGTCAGAAGGCTTCCATGCAAAGATGTCACAGTTCTCATGGAGGAACTGGATGAGCGCTTCTTTCTATTTGGAGTCGAGTGTGGTTGAAATGTGAGTCGGAGCAGCATTGGGGTCTGTCGGGTGAATGTGAATCGACTTCGTTTCACCAGACGACTGGAATGCTGAATCTGTGGCTGGCTTCTTGGCTCGTAACAAATCACTTGGATCTGCATTTTTCTGGTATTCTTGCAATTCTACCACGGCCATCTGAGCATCGACGATCTTTGAACCCTTCTGGAAGCACTATTCTGCCTTCTTCCGATTACCAGAGATAGTGATCACCCCTTTGGGACCAGGCATCTTCAATTTGAGGTACACGTAACATGGTCGAGCCATAAAACGTGCATAAGCTGGCCTGCCCAGAATGGCATGATAGGCACTCTGGAAATCCACAACTTCAAATGTCAACTTTTCTTTGCGGTAATTCTTGGAATCACCGAAAACTACGTCGAGAGCAATCTGACCGAGGGATGCAGCCTTCTTCCCTGGAATGACCCCATGCAAAATCATATTGCTTTCACTGAGTCTGGACATCGGAATGCCCATTCCCTTCAACGTCTTTGCATACAGCATGTTCAGGCCACTGCCACCGTCCATCAGGACTTTTGTCAGTCGAGTGCCTTCGACCACCGGGTCGACCACCAGTGCTTGCCTCCCAGGGGTGGCTATGTGCGCTGGATGATCAGACTGGTCGAATGTAATGGCAGTCTGTGACCACTTCAAATAACTGGGTGTCACCGGAGCGACCATGTTCACTTCTCTGTTGATGACTTTCAATCGACTTTTGCTCTCAACGTCAGCAAAAATCATCAGAGTGGAATTCACGTGGGGATAACCATCATCATCCCCTTCCCCATCCTCGGCCTTGTCTGCTTCCTTCTCCTTTTCCTTGGGCTGTTTCTCTCGGAATTGCTGGATTAGGAGCCGACACTGCCGAATGGTGTGCTTCGGGTAAATGAATGTGGCACGGCAGATCCAACACATCATTTCCATCTTGATCTTTTACTTTCTTGGGGTTCCACCACCCTTTGGGCTTCCCCTTGAACTTTCCTTGAACCATAGCCAAGGCTTCACCAGGAGCAGCTGGCTCGGCCTTGCGCTTCTGTTTCCGACCGGAGTTTCCTCCTCCGGCTTCGTGGGTGACTGCTTTGTGCTTGCCACTCCGGAGTCATTCTTCTTCTTCACCATTGTCATACTTGGTGGCAATCTCCATCATCCGAGTCAGAGTCATATTTCCTGTCCGGCCGAATTTCAGATTCAACTCCCGATACCTGACACCTTCCTTAAAGGCACAAATTGCCTGATGATCAGACACATCCTCCACCGTGTTGTGACGCCCCGAGTCCGATGCTCGAGATGCCTTCCTTTTATATCGTTGTCTTTTATGTGCTTCAACAATTTGTTGCCATGATTGATGAGTGCCATTGTCATATTTTGCTTCTTGCATCATGATCATCTTTTGGGTTGCATTGCCAGGCCCATCATTGTCATGTTGCATTTGTACCTCTTGTCGTGCTTGCTGGCCTATACATTTGTCCCATGCATCATCACCTTCTCCTTTTTTCCTTCTACTTCCTTTCCTTTTTGCAAGTGCTACATTCCTTCGTTCTCATGTATCTAAATCCTCTCAAGCATCTTCGTTCATTTTATAATTCTTCCCGGTGTTTCTTTATCTTCTCTTCGTTCATTTTCAATGCTTACGGTGGTTCATTCAAGATTTTTTTCTTCTTTATTATCATATCAATTCATTCGTTGTTTCCTAATTCTACCGGTGGTTCGTCGAAGACCTTCTTAAGTTTGCGCTATATCTCTCTCTTAATCTTTTCTACGAGAATAAGTAGTATGCCAAATCCGTTGTTCATCATCAATTTAAATTGGTGAAGGATACGCATGATGTAATTCTTATTTTTGTTTCATCGAGTGAACTCAATTCCCTATTCCGGAGACTCATCAAATTCTCGGTTTCACTTGTTTCATCTTTTCTTTTCCGGAGTTCCAAGCTCTCTCAATTTATTTCATCGCGAAGATCCATCTAATCATTGCAAGGATTCACCTTGTGTTTCCAACTTCTCTTTCTTCTCGTTATCCTTTTGTTACCGGAGTTATTCATGAAGGCTCTACTTGATGGTTCATCAAGGATTTAATTCCTTCTCAAAGTTTTTCATCGAGATTCTTTTCAGAGGAACTCAAGCATTCTTCATCTTGCAATCCGGAGTGCAATTCTTTCTTCCGTACCATTTAAGGTGGTGCTATGTCATTCTTGATATTTTGAGTTCATGTTTCATGATTCACAAGTTATCAAGAATGAGGTATTTTAAACGCATCGATCTCTTCATTGGAGTTATCTTGGGTTATATTTCACCTAAAGCCTTCCCTAAGGATTGTTACTATTATGGTGCTTATAAATGACCCAAGTTCTTCATTTATCCTCCCGGTGAAATTAGCTTCTCATCTCCTTGTTCTTACCAATCCAATTCTTTTTCCCGTGAGTGGCAGGTTGTCACCTCATAATTTGAGATGTATTCCATAAGACCATATCAAGATTATTCTTTTCGTTGTTGGTTTTCCAACAACTCCGTTCTAGCTTTTGTTGTAAGCGTACTCCCTCGAGATCTTGTTTTCCCTTCGTTCATCCCATTCCATTCTTACTTTTGTTCCGGAGGCATTGCGATGTTGCTCTTTTCAACCCATCATCTTGTTTTGTCAAGATCATGCTTCTTTCTTTTGCTTATCCATTTAACCGGAGTGTCGTGTCCTCTGCTCAAGTTCTTTTCATCTTATCAAGTCTTGTATCACTTCTCAATCGGAATGCTGCCCGAAGTTGTTCTCCCTTGTTCCTCTTTGCTAACGGAGTGCTTTTTACTTCATTTATCTCCGTTGCATTCTTTTCTCGAAATGGCTTAACCTTTTCAAGGTTCTTTGGTTTCACTCGTTTGTCCAAGAAGCAACTTAGTTTTACCTCTTCTCTTTCTCTTCTGTTTTTCCCTCCGGTGCCATTCTAGATCTCGGGACAGGATCCTCTCATAGTGGTGGAGTGTTGTGACGCCCCGAGTCCGATGCTCCAGATGCCTTCCTTTTATATCGTTGTCTTTTGTGTGCTTCAACAATTTGTTGCCATGATTGATGAGTGCCATTGTCATATTTTGCTTCTTGCATCATGATCATCTTTTGGGTTGCATTGCCATGCCCATCATTGTCATATTGCATTTGTGCCTCTTGTCGTGCTTGCTAGCCTATACATTTGTCCCATGCATCATCACCTTCTCCTTTTTTCCTTCTACTTCCTTTCCTTTTTGTAAGTGCTACATTTTTCCCTTCTCCATTAATGTTCATATTTCCCCTACAAATATTAGGCCATGCCTGCACCCTCCCTGTCAAATTTCATCTTATTTGGACTTGGTTTGGTTGGGGTCAAAAATGCCTCAAGTTTGAATCTAATTCAAACTTGGAATATTTTTCTTCCTCTAAAAATGTCCAAACCATTTTTAAAATTACGTGCATTAATCTAGGGGCATGGGGATATTTTCATATCTCTCACACCCCTCTCCAATCCTCCTGTACCTTTTGCTCCTTAATTATGTTTGAGGAAGGAGAGCAGCAGTAGCAGCAGCCCAGTAGCGCAGCAGCAGTGCGGCCCAGCCGAGCCACAACCCAGCCCGCCAACCACCTAGCCCTCTGGTAATTCCACCTCCACGCAGCACATTTTCACCCTGGGCCCGCCTGTCAACTTCTCTCCCCTCACTTTTTCTTCCTCCTCCCGCTTCCTCTCCTTTTAACAGTAAAAGGAGAGGCAGCACGTACTAGGCCACCATGGCTACCACGGCGCTCGTGCCCCCTCCTATAAATCCCCAGCGCGTCCCCTAGGGTTTCCTCGCCTCCCTCCTTTTCCTCCTCCGCGCCGCTAGTAGGTAAGGCCCCCTCCTCCGCGCCCGCACGCCGTCGCCCGTCGCCATGTTTGAAATGTTAAACTTGCTGTTTGTTTAATTTTGCATAAATGCCATGTTAAAATGATTTAGTTCACAACTAATTAACCGTAGCTTCATCTTAAATAAACTTTATATGTAAATGGGATAGAAAAATGCCTAGTTTAACTTGGTGCACTCTTTTTGCATGCTTAACAACTCTAAAAATATGTTTTAGGCAGAACAGTACCAAACCTAAAATATTGCTGATGGGGACTTTCCGGAATTGTTGTTTGTTGTTTCCAGCCTCATTTAAACTTGCCTACTTAGGTAGTTTTATTATGTTTCACCTCTTGCCATGTTTAACCACATTTAATATTATTGGGTACATAAACGAGAGAGAGCTAAATAAGACATGTGGTGTTCCGTCAATATGCAACTCGTTGCATATTAAGCTCCACTTAATTTGTAGTGTTGTTTGTTGCACTTTGCCATACCATCCTTCATTAAACCGGACAAGCGTCATACTTGGTTGTGCATCATACTATGTTTATGTGGTGGTTGTTTACTATGTTGTTTGCTTCTTTCCGGTGTTGCTCCTTCGGGTTAGTTCCGGTAACGTCGTGTTTGTGAGGATCCATTCAACTACGTCCGCTTTGTCTTCTTCATGGACTCGTTCTTCTTCCTTGCGGGATCTCAGGCAATATGACCATACCCTCGAAATCACTTCTATCTTTGCTTGCTAGTTGCACGCTCTTTTGCTATGCCTATGATGTGATACCTACCACTTGCTTATCATGCCTCCCGTATTGTTGAACCAGGCCTCTAACCCACCTTGTCCTAGCAAACCGTTGTTTGGCTATGTTACCGCTTTGCTCAGCCCCTCTTATAGCGTTGTTAGTTGCAGGTGAAGATTGAAGTTTGTTCCTTGTTGGAACATGGAGATGTTGTTCCTTGTTGGAGCATGTTTACTTGTTGGGATATCACAATATCTCTTATCTAATTAATGCATCTATATACTTGGTAAAGGGTGGAAGGCTCGGCCTTATGCCTGGTGTTTTGTTCCACTCTTGCCGCCCTAGTTTCCGTCATATCAGTGTTATTTTCCCGGATTTTGCGTTCCTTACGCGGTTGGTTTATAATGGGAACCCCTTGACAGTTCGCCTTGAATAAAACTCCTCCAGCAATGCCCAACATTGGTTTTACCATTCGCCACCTAGCCTTTTCTTTCCCTTGGGTTCTGCAGACTCAAGGGTCATCTTTATTTAACCCCCCGGGCCAGTGCTCCTCTGAGTGTTGGTCCGACCGAGTAGACTGCGGGGCCACCTCGGGGCAACTTGAGGGTTCGTTTTACTCGTAGGATGTCTCATCTGAGTGTGCCCTGAGAACGAGATATGTGCAGCTCCTATTGGGATTTGTCGGCACATTCGGGCGGTGTTGCTGGACTTGTTTTACCATTGTCGAGGATGTCTTGTAAACTGGATGCCGAGCCTGATCGGATTGTCTTGGGAGAAGGAATATCCTTCGTTGACCGTGAGAGCTTGTGATGGGCTAAGTTGGGACACCCCTGCAGGGTTTTGAACTTTTGAAAGCCGTGCCCGCGGTTATGGGCAGATGGGAATTTGTTAATGTCCGGTTGTAGAAAACCTGAAGTTGATCTTAATTAAAATACATCAACCGTGGGTGTTACCGTGATGGTCTCTTCTCGGCAGGGTCCGGGAAGTGAATAGGTGTTGGAGTTATGCTTGACGTAGGTTGTTCTAGGATCACTTCTTGATCATAGATTTTCGGACGTGCTTTTGCCTTCTCTTCTCGCTCTCTTTTGCGTATGTTAGCCACCATATTTTCTAGTCGCTTGCTGCAGCTCCACCTCATACCTTTATCTTACCTATAAGCTTAAATAGTCTTGATCACGAGGGTGCGATATTGCCGAGTCCCCGTGACTCACAGATACTTCCAAAACCAGCTTGCAGGTGCCGTTAAATCATGCAGATGACGCAACCAAGCTCAAGGAGGAGCACTATGAAGATCTTGTCCTTTATGTTGTTCCGTTCTAGTCGATCAGTAGTGGAGCCCAGTTGGGGTCGATCGGGGATCTGTGTAGCAATTGGGGTAGTCTTCTTTTATTTTGGCTCCGTAGTCGGGCCTTGATTATATCTGGATGATTGTAATGCTTTATTCATGTATTGTGTGAAGTGGCGATTGTAAGCCAACTATGTATCTTTTTCCCTTATGTATTACATGGGTTGTGTGAAGATTACCTCACTTGCGACATTGCTCTCAATGCGGTTATGCCTCTAAGTCGTGCTTCGACACGTGGGAGATATAGCCGCATCGAGGGCGTTACACGTGTGGTGTAGGGTGATCCATATTTGGATATAATCCCTCAAAGTTTCATTCGGTTTCTGAACACAACACTGTAATTCCGTCAAACCTGCCGGTCGTTTGCAAGTGCCCTCGAATGCTCTGACAAACACTCGGGCGAGATCTTCCCAAGTATAAATACTGCCAGGTGCCAACTGATTCAGCCATGCTCTAGCCGAGCCCTCCAACATCAGAGGAAGGTGTTTCATGGCCACTTCATCATTGCCGCCACCAATCTGGACAGCCACTTGGTAGTCTTCAAGCCAAGTGTCAGGCTTGGACTCACCAGTGAACTTACTGACTCCAGTCGCCAACCTGGAGTTGGAGGGAATCACTGCAGCTCTGATAGCTTTGCTGAAGCACTCTGGACCTGAGACATGCACCCTGTTGCTGGTTTGCAGATCCCTGTCATCGCCCTCTCGGTGAGCTCTGTTTCTGTCGACCAAGCCCTGAATGAGAATAGATCTCACATCAAAGCCTGTCTCCCTGGGGTCGACTGGAATACCTCACCCAACACTGTGAGGGCGTTTGTCTTCATGTTGCCGAGGCACGTACAACCCACTCCTTGGGGGAGGCGTGGGCACTCGACGACGATCATCGCGATCGACTCGGTGATCACACTGCTCATGGTTTCTATACTGATCTCGTCGATCCCCACGTCCCTCACGCCTCGGGGGTGATCTTGGGCTATGGGCTGACTGAACTGTGTCTACAACCATGGATCTGCTATGGATCCTATTCCGCGACTGAGATATGGCTGTATTCTGTTCTCCCGCCGCCCGGAGCAAAGCTCGGATCTACACCAGACCTTGGCCAGCTTCTGACTGGGAAGGTTGGATCGACTCCGCTATCAGGGCAGCAGCTGCTAGATTCTGGATCGGGGTTCGGTATACCTGAGTCGGAGGTGGAAAAAGTTGGCGTCGACTGGATTCGGGAGCACGCTGCCGAGCGCGATCGTCGAGTGCGCGCTGGAGGTTCTCCAGTCGAGTGCGCTCAGCCAAGTTAGCCAAGCGCGCCTGCTCCAAGGCCTGGGCCTCAGGGGTTTCTCCAACTATAGGAGTATGTAGTGCATCCATGTTCCGGCGGCGAAGTTCCTCCCTCTGCTGCGAAGAGAGGGGTTTGGGGCGGTACTCTTCATGAACGCGCGACAGATCGCCGTTCCCGTCGCCTCTGTCTTCACGGGCGAAGCCAGGAGGGCTGCGTGGTCCATTAACCATCAGAACTTCAGCCGCTGGGTCGCTGCTGTCGCACTCGGATGCAGTTTCTATGGAGCCAGTCAACAAATCGAACAGGCCGTAGAGAGTTTCATCGGGCTCAATCGCGGCGACTTGAGGGGTGGCCGACTGGCGGGCCACCTCATGCCTCACCCACCATTGAAGCCTCGACCGACCGGAAAGTTTGCTCCGGTGGGCCACAGGGAGGGGGAAAGCTGCTGGAGCCGACCGATACTGGGTCGACGGCTGCCACAGGAGGACGCCGCGGACGCACGCGCAAAAGTGCATCGCCCCGCGGGCGGGGAGTGCATCGACGTCGAGTGGAGCCTCCTGAAGCCAAGCAGAGTCGTCAGCGACAAACATGAGCGCGCCGAGACGGATCTCGCGGCCCTCAGCCAAACCTCTGCCTGGAACCATGACGAAGGGGATCGAAAAAATAGCAACTTCTCCAACAAGTCGCTAAGACACCTGCCCCAAGGTGGGCGCCAACTGTCGTGGTTCTAGGACTGACAATAGAATAGGGGGGTAGGAATGTAGAGGCAAGATCCTAGCTATGGAGGAGTTGTACACGCGAGTTTTACGAGTTCAGGCCCTTCTCGGAGGAAGTAACAGCCCTACGTCTCAGAGCCCGGAGGCGGTCGACTGGATATATGCGTGTGAATTACAGAAGGTGTGAACCCTTGTCCTAGAGGAGGGGGTGGCTTATATAGAGTGCGCCAGGACCCCAGCTCCCCTCCGTTACACAGGGTTCAATGTTCATAAAGGAGGAGCGTAACTGGTAAGTAAAGTGCTATAAATGTCCATAAAGCTATGACTTAAACCCCGACCGTTGCGGAGTGAAGGGCTTCCCATCTTCTGGTGGTCGAGTGGTTGTTAGCATGGTCAAGTGTCTTCAAGGTGGTCGAGTGAACACATCTTCATGGTCGAGTGGATGATGGTTTCTCTTCGACTGCTTCTGGTTCTTTGTAGAGATGTCCTTGGGGAGGGTATGTTGGACAGATCCATGACCCTACCCTAGGTACATAGCTTCATCAACCGCCACGTCACGTAAGTGGAGACGTCTTTCGGTGATATACGTTTTCTTTCCCCGAAAGCGTATTCTTCTTCTACTTCGCCACAGAGTACATTTTCTTAGTCAGGAAGCGTGTTTTCTGAAATCCGTTTTGCCTTATCCACTCAGGGACCCGTCTGTGAATATTCTTTTTGCAGAAAAGTCCATGATCTTCTTCACCTCATAACTCCGCAACCATACAAATGAGGTGATTCCAAAGCCCCCTTATTCGTTTCGTCGAGCCCGTTCTGTTGGTATCATTTTCACCATGTGACAACATTCTGAAAATGACCATTTTGCCCTTGCACTAAACCAGCCCCTTTCGAGAGAGAAGTGTTTTCCGGCGATTCTTTCTGCGATCTTTCTGCGCTTCTCCCCGGTGTATTCTTCATCCCCAGGCAAGCCACACCCTCCATTAGCATGATACAATGCAATGACATGGTTTAAGTTATTTGCACTTGTTTAAAATATTGCATTAGCTATGTATGATTTGTTCATGGCATTTCTCAGAGTATTGTTTTGATCTTGATATTGCTTGGAGTTCTAGGACTTATATTTTGATGATTATGTGGATGACATGTTGCGTTTGGATTCTTAGTGGCTATTATGATTATTTTCATGATGGTATCTGGTATTATCTTGGAGCATTACTTTGGATATCATGTTGCCTTTGGATTATTAGTGGCTAGTGTTAGTTTCATCATGATGCTAGTTGATATTATGTTTTGAAGTATGATGTTGGAGATGATGCTTGCATGTGGATCATAGTTGGATAGTTAGTTCTAGATATTTGAGTAGTAGTCTTATCATTCTTGGATTCATCATGATAGTAGTGTTATGCTGTCCTCGGAGTATTTTGGAAATACGATATTCAGCTTTGGATTATTTGTTGGATATTGCTATGACTTGGATTATAGGTAGATAGATGATATCGGAATATCAGTCATTACTATTATATTTTGGGGATAAATTCCGTCATTAAGTTGTTCAAGTGCCATCGAACCGGGCTTTTTCCAGTGCAACCACATTTGCCATTTATGGGAAGTCCCTAATTCGGTTTATTGTCGTGCCTCCCGCCGGAGCCTCCAACGAGGGAAGGTTATGAGCGTGCGGTACCCTGTCCCGGTAAGCATACATAACCTTGTGTGCCCATTGTTGTTGTTATGTGCACGTGTCCCCGTTTGGGACGGTTTATTGTTTTGGCCACGACGGTGGTCGTGTGTCTTTGGTAGACACGTGGCCACCCAAGACTAGCCCAGAGGGGAGTGATTCGGAGTGGCCGGGAGAGTGTCATGGTAGTAGATCAGTTTTGTCAGAACGTTGTTGGTCCACCCGAATGGGAGTGCAAGGCCATGGGTTCCGTGGTGTGGGTAAAGTGCGCTACCTCTGCAGAGTGTATGTAAACTATCGATAGTCGCGTCCTCGGTCATGGCATGGGTTCGTACTAGGTCACACCGTTCGATCAACACTCACATGACGGAATGACTTATAGCTGATTTATATGTTGATATTTGGAGCAGTACAAATTGGCAGGACGTTGATGATGTTGGAGACCAAGTGTTGGTCATGGTAGTGATCGCCGGAAAGATCACCATTTGAGAGCAAGTGTTGGTCGTGGTAGTGATCGCCGAAAAGATCACCGTTTGGGACCAAATGTTGGTCATGGTTGTGATCGCCGGAAAGATCGCCGTTTGGTTTTGATCACGAGGTGATCGAGATGGTATATTGCTTGGCCGGTTAGCCAAGAGAGATATGGTTATGGAGATGTGAGATGGTGATTTATTAGTATTGTATCAGTTTCATACCATGCTTGGTAGTTGTTTCATCATGGTAGCTGTTAATTAATTAACCTGTTAATGCTATGTTATTGTCTTGCCTTGATGTTTATGGTTTTTGTGAGCTTGCAAGTACATTCAATGTACTGACCTGGAGTGTCATGCCAGATTGCAGGTGATGCCATGATTGCTTGATTGCTTGTTGAGGTTGCCGTGCGTGCGAGCTAGATCGTGTACCAGCCAGAGTCCCTGCGGAGTGGAATTCACCACCTTCATCGATGTTCCGCTGCTAGAAGTATTCCGCTGCTTCGAGTTGTTCTGCTGCTAGCATAGAGCAAGTGTAGTATCGCAGGCGTAGTGCCGCCGTGCTAATGTGCTTCTTTGTAACATAAGACCTTTGTATTATTATTCTTGTAATAAGAGCTGATTTGCTCTATGTCAAGCAGTGCCGTATTCCAGAGACTTCTCCTCGATCTCTGGGCTGGAATATGGGGCGTTCCGGTTTCTCTGAGCCGGGGTGCCACATGGAACCAATAACATCTGAAGACTACGACGTTTGGTGGGTTTTCACCATAGAATTGAAGTTCATAAATTGCTTCAACTCTTCCATAATACTCAGTATCTCCTTCGCCGATAGCAGAGACACAACAATTTGTAGACTTTCGGACGACCATAGATAGCTCTTTGCCATAGGTACGAAAGCGATATCCGTTGATGTCGTATTTGTCAAATGAATTGACCTTATAGTCAAAACCATTAGCTACTTGCCTCAATTCGGCATCCATAATATCTGAATTAGCCTACATGTTTAATACGAAAGTATTGTTGCATTAGTCGCAAGTTAGCCAAAGAAATGCAATGGTCTAATGGAAATTACCATTTTTTAACCAAGATATGAAACCGGGATATTCGCCTCCTTGCTTTGCCAGAAGCTCATACTCTTTGACGGAATCCTTTTGGATCACCGCTCCAGACGAGAATATGGCGACGTATCGACTGCATCAAATATCCAGGAAAAAGAGCAGTTCAAAGGAATAAGAAGTTGCGAAACAATGTACCGAGATCTTACTCGATGTACGGCCGCACTTATGTTAGGTTGTTGAAAAGATACAGTGAAATGGTCCGCTATTCTTCAACACCCAACAATACTGGTTTCCAACCACTGGATGGTGCGAGATTCCCTTTGAATAGGCTGAGGTTGGATCGACCCTTTTTAGGGTCGTCAGCATTGTACCGAGGCTTCGGATTATGCAAATGATGATTTTTGGCTTCGTAGTGTGCTGTCACGAAGTTTGCCGCCTCCTAAGTGATGAATGCCTTGGCCATCGATGCCTCACATCTATGTTTATTTTTACATTTTTATCAAAGCGTCTTCTGCATCCTCTCAGTTGAGTAGCACCAACGATTTTGCACGCCCCCCAATCGTGCCTTGATCGGGAGATGCAAAATCAAGTGTTGCATTGGATTAAAGAAGCTTGGCGGAAAGATCATCCATAACTTGCAGATCAACTCTGGTGCCAACTGTTCCATTTCTTCTAGGAGGCCAAGCGATAGTTCTTTCGCACAAAGAACACAGAAGAAATAGCTCAGCTCTGCCAGTACTAGCCATTCATCCTCAGGGATGAAGCCACGCAACATCACTAGCATTATCCACTCAATCCATATGTGACAATCATGACTTTTTAGACCAAATATTTTCAATTTTTCAAGACTTGCTCCCCTCTTTAGATTTGCTGCATACCCATCAGGGAACATCAACTGCATTTTCACCCACTAAATAATTTCTCTCATAGCCGGCCTTCCAAGATTGAACCATGCCTTTGGCTTCGTCCAGTTCCGCTTTCCTTTCGGTTGTTGCATGTTTTGTAACGGTCTATCACATAGCTCCTCTTGATCGACTCTAGCCTTAGTATTATCCTTTGATTTCCCCTCTATGCCAAACAAAAATGGCTTCGGCGATATTCTTTTCAGTGTGCATCACGTCGATGTTGTGTGGGCAAAGGAGGTCTTTGAAGTAAGGCAGATCCCACAAGCATGTCATGTGAGTCCAGGCGTGTTCCTTATTATACCCCTTCAAATACCCTGGACGTTCAGGATCTGGCTCGAGAGCGTTTAACTGATCTAGGGTCTGTTGGCCTATCAACGCAGGTGGTGCCGAGTGTTTGACAACTCTACCTTTGATGAAGTTCTTCTTGTCTTTCCTGAACTTATGGCGAGAATCTAGAAACGGTCTATGCAAGTCGAAGCAACTGTACTTGTGCCCTGCCATCAGCCAATGAAACTCAAGAGCACCCTTGCATGTGGGGCACGGGAACCTTCCATGCACACACCAGCCAACGAATAGCGCATATGCCGGCAAGTCATGCGTCGAGTACATGTACCAGACACGCATTATGAAGTTCTATTTGCTAAAGGCGTCGTATGCCTTGAACCCATTATCCCAAGATTCTTGCAATTCGTCCTTAAGAGGCTGCATGTAAACATTCATATTCTTCCCCGGATAGTTGGGCCCTGGAATTTTCAATGTCAGGAAAATGTTCTTTCTTTGCATAATCTGCCCGGGGGGAGATTGAGTGGAATGACAAACACGGGCCAACAACTCTATGGGGCTGCCGCCTGACCAAACACACTGAACCCATTCGTGCTGATGGCGACTTGAGGATGCCTTGGATCTGCCTTTTTTTCCTTATATAATGCATCAAAGCGCTTCCACGCTTCACCATCCGATGTGTGCACCATCATCACATTCCCATCTGCATCTAGTTCGGTTCTTTTGCCCGTTTTGTGCCATGTCATCTGTCTGGCCATCTGTTCGACCATGAAAAGACGTTGAAGCCTTGGTACGATTGGCATATACCGAAGAACATTAACGGGTATTTTGGTCTGCATCTTCTCACCCATACCGTTGTCTACCACAACATACCTGGTAGAATTGCAAATGGGAAAATAGTTCAAGTCGTCATACTGAAGCCTAAATAAGACACATCCTTTCTCACAGGCATGTATCTTCTCATAGGGCATCTTAAGAGCACGGAGGATTTTGTCTGACTGTTACAGGTTTGGAGGTAGCACATGGCCTTTGGATAGAAATCGTCTGAATACTGTCAGCATCGCGTCGTAGCATTCTCTGCCCAAGTGGAATTGAGCCTTCAAAGCCATTATTTGTGAGATGGCATCCAGCTGACAAAGCTTAGTGTGCTCGTGGAGAGGACATTTTGAGGACTCCAACATTTTAGTGAAGGCCTTCACAGATTCCTCCATCTCCTCGTCCGAGTCCCGAGCATCGTCAAAGTCTTGCACCATGTCTGCGGTCCCGGTACCATGCTTGTTGGTGCGACGACGAACCACCTCGGCTCTGGCACGTTGGGCAGACTCACCATGTAATGTCCAGACCGTGTAACCTGGCGTAAAACCAATCTTCTGAAGGTCTTTACTCATTTCAAGCTCGTCACTGTTTTTCTAGTTGTCGCACCGAGCACAGGGGCACCAGCTTAATTCCTTGCCATTTGCAAATGCGACTCTAACAAACCCCTTGGTTTTTGTTAACCATTCCTCGGTCCAAACTTTCTGACTAGTGTAACCGGTGTACATCCACACACGATCACTCATATTGACTTCCTACTGGACACACAAGAAATATATACATCATTAAGCAAACCATATCCATCAGTTAATGGAGTTTGTCAGTTTTATTACGTCCATGCAACCTACATGCTAATAGGTAAAGATAGGTCCTAATTCCACCCGGGTATGTGTAGATTGGGTTCGTTTTCCCATGCTCTGCTCCGGATCCGACGCAAAATTTCAGCAGCACCTCCCCGCTGTTCTCCTGATACACGTCTCGGCAATAAGCAGAGAGGATGTGTACCTGAAGAACAACAGGGAGGCACTGACGGAATTCTGCATCGGATCCGGAGTAGAGCATATGGGAAAACGAACCCAATCTACATATACTCGGGCTGTCCATGGATAACGTTGGACAATTCGAAAGAATCATGATTATAAATATGCAAATGCATGCATATTTATAGATGTAACCCTTTCGAACGGGAGACACATAGTGGTTACGCATACTGATGATTGACACCTATAGCTAGCAAGTTTCATCGGCATGAAGACCGGAACAGAGAAAATGAAGGGGGGAGGAGGAGATGTCATTTGTGCTCACCAACGAACGTAGGGGCGGAGCTCGTCGAACAATAGACCCTCGCAACAACGAAATAACTGCACATTTAAATCGAAAGATGAGTAACATAACAATTTTATTTCTTCCGTCGACCTAACTAAATATTAACAACAGGACGAGCAGGTTAGGGGGGTCCTTGGCATCGATGGAACCCTAAATAGCAAGTATCAACACCGACGGCCACATGTACCTCGCACTGACGATACTTGCGATTTAGGGTACCATCGACACCGAGGAACCACCTAACCCGCTTGTCCCCGGGTAAACTAAATAGCAACTACCATCGGTGCAAGTAACATGAGGCGGTCGGCGTTCAACACTAGATCCACATCCCATAAGTGAAGTCGGCGCCCGGCGTCCCGCAACAATAGTTCTGGTGGCCAATGATGGTCGAACACCTTGGCGAATTTGTCTAGCAGCCTTTGCGATGAGGATTAAAGCCAAGTTTTGAAATTTTAAACAACCAAACCGAATTGAGTTAGTTTGGGTGTTTCAAGTTTCAACACTTAGCTTTCAATCGTCATCTCTGAGGCTGCCAAACAAATCCGCAATGGTGTTCAACCGCCATCGACACCGAGAACTATTGCTGCTGGACGCAGGACCCCTATGTCACTTGTGGGACGTGGATGTAGTATTCGACACCGACGGCCACATGTACCTCGCACTGACGATACTTGCTATTTAGGGTACCATTGACACCGAGGAACCCCCTAACTCGCTCGTTCCCGGGCGCCCTCAGATATGGCGACACACGGTTGACAGGTCAACACTTGGACCGGGATGTTCTTGGCATGGGTGATACGTCTCCAACATATCTACTTTTCCAAACACTTTTGCCCTTGTTTTAGACTCTAACTTGTATGATTTGAATGGAACTAACCCGGACTGACACCGTTTTCAGCAGAATTGCCATGATGTTGTTTTATGTGCAGAAAACAAAAGTTCTCGGAATGACCTAAAACTCCACGGGATATCTTACAATAAATAATAAAAAATCCTCGCCAAAGATGAAGAGCAGGGGGCCCACACCCTTCTCACGAGGGTGGGGGGCGCCCCCCCCCTAGGGCGCGCCCCCCTACCTCGTGGGCCCCCTAGAAACCCCCCGACTCCAACTCCAACTCTATATAACTGCTTTCGGGGAAAAAATAGGAGAGAAGAAATCATCGCGTTTTACAATACGGAGCCGCCGCCAAGCCCTAAAACCTCTCGGGAGGGCTGATCTAGAGTCCGTTCGGGGCTCCGAAGAGGGTGATTCGTCGCCGTCGTCATCATCAACCATCCTCCATCACCAATTTCATGATGCTCACCGCCGTGCGTGAGTAATTCCATCGTAGGCTTGCTGGACGGTGATGGGTTGGATGAGATTCACCATGTAATCGAGTTAGTTTTGTTAGGGTTTGATCCCTAGTATCCACTATGTTCTGAGATTGATGTTGCTATGACTTTGCTATGCTTAATGCTTGTCACTAGGGCCCGAGTGTCATGATTTCAGATCTGAACCTATTATGTTTTCATCAATATATGAGAGTTCTAGATCCTATCTTGCAAGTCTATAGTCACCTATTATGTGTTATGATCCCTTAACCCTGAAGTGACAATAATCGGGATACTTACCGGTGATGACCGTAGTTTGAGGAGTTCATGTATTCACTATGTGCTAATGCTTTGTTCTGGTTCTCTATTAAAAGGAGGCCTTAATATCCCTTAGTTTCCTTAAGGACCCCGCTGCCACGGGATGGTAGGACAAAAGATGTCATGCAAGTTCTTTTCCATAAGCACGTATGACTATATTCGGAATACATGCCTACATTACATTGACGAATTGGAGCTAGTTTTGTGTCACCCTATGTTATGACTGTTACATGATGAACCGCATCCGGCATAATTATCCATCATTGATCCAATGCCTAGGAGCTTTCCTTATACTGGTTTACGCTTATTTACTTTCCCGTTGCTATTGTTACAATCACTACAAAACACCAAAAACATTACTTTGCTTTCATTACTCTTTTGTTACCGCTACCATCACTATCATATTGCTTTGCTACTAAACACTTTGCTGCAGATACTAAGTTTCCAGGTGTGGTTGAATTGACAACTCAGCTGCTAATACTTGAGAATATTCTTTGGCTCCCCTTGTGTCGAATCAATAAATTTGGGTTGAATACTCTACCCTCGAAAGCTGTTGCGATCCCCTATACTTGTGGGTTATCAATGGGCGTCGAGACCGGCGGGACCCACTGGCTCCACCATCTATCCCCTCGTCAACCCTCTTCCTTTTTCCTTTTTCCTCTTCTTCTACTTATTGTTTTTTTCAATTTTTTCTTCTTCTAGTTATCTAAACCGAAATCTGCCAGTAACCTAATTCTACCACTATAACCTAAACCTAAACACAAATAACAGTAGAAAAAAATCACCTTGGCTCCGGCGGTGGTGGAGGAGGTGGCGGGCGCCGAGGCGGCAAGCCGGGGTGGGGCGGCGAGCCAGGGGGTGGTGCGGGGCGGGACGTTGAGCCGGGGCGGGCCGGGTGCCGTGGCGGGTGTGGTGCGGCAAGCCGGGGTGGGGCGGTGGGGCGATGGGGCGGGGCGCCGGGCCGGGACACCAGCAGACGGCAAAGAAAACGGCGTTAGGTCGTCCCCGTAAGCCCACCACCCACCCTCTTTGCCGTCAGCTAGCAGACGACAAAGAATATGTGGGTCCCACCTGGCTCTTTGCCGTCTGCCTTCTAGCTCTTTGCCATCAACTAGCTGACGGCAAAGAAGCAGCTGACAGCAAATAGCATTTTTGCCATCTGCCATTTCTTTGCCGTCCGCTTACACAAAGCGAACGGCAAAGAGCCTCTTTGCCGTCAGCTGGCAGACGGCAAAGAGGAGACGTACGGTAAAATGCCAGATTCCAGTAGTGCAGTACCCCTCATATTTAAGCACCTTGTGAGTTCTTTCCTGATACATAATGCCTTTGGTAAATTGTATCCTCTCCTTTTGTCAATCATGCTCTACCTTCAAGCTTGTGTTATTTACTCTTTAAGTTTGTGGTATATGTTCCTAAGATGCCCCTATGGGTTGAACCTATGCCATCCCTAATCCGTGTGAACCCGAGAGTTTTCACGAGTCATACTCTTCTGGTGTTTTGCCAAATAAAATTTCAACACTACAACTTCATCGAAAGTGAGAAGTGAATGGAAGGTTATGCATTGAAGAAGTGGGAGTCAACCTTGAACCTTTGTGCTCATGCCCATGGACCTGATGTGGAACTTATCATGAAAGCTTCTTGCAAGAATATTTAATCATTTGAATAATTCTTCCGGTGTCATTAAATTGGATCCCTTGGAGTTATGGTTCCGACCATATTGTTCTCCTTTGATTTCATTTCTCATACAAGTTAAAGTACTTGAATTCCACAGATCAACACACCGGCCTAACCTCTATTTTGATCTACCTTCGAGTTTTACCCTCTGGTATCTCGAGAATATCAAAGAACTGTGTTTCTTACTATGAGTCTTCATCTAGTATTGCTTCTCACTGATTTTAGATTTCCCCCGAGTTCTGAGTTATTAGTCACTCGAGAACACCGGTAAGTGATTCGATTCCACACCTCGATTCTTGCGAGTTTAATAACCCTTCAAGTCATTACTAGCCTGATCGGCTATAACATTATTGTGCTAAATTTTAACTGTGCTACCTGGTCCTTCTCGAAGCACAATTTTCAATGATGAGCTAAGCTTACGTCGATCTTCCTCGTCATATCACTTCGCCTTGAACAAGAAGCTTGTTTTTTCGTGTTTGTGTCGTACCCGTGGTTCAACAACCTTTCGCTTCATCATTCCTTTGACTTGATGTCATCGCCGATCGATTACATCTTCATTAAATCTCTCAACGATTGTGTCGTGATCATCATCAGCATTCTGAGCTATTCCAGGATATCAATTGAATTCATGATGAGAAATACCATCCTTTGCCCCTCAATGATTTGTGTTATCATCGACAACATTCTTGCCTTTCCCCCAACACCAAACTTGTGCACATAATTTTTGGAAATACACCCTTTTTGACATATCAATGGATTGCTACTGAACCAATCGGCCACATCCTCATCTTTTTCCCGATAAAATTACATGAGATGTTCTCGAAATTCTTGATGGATCCTTTGTGTTCCCAAGGTCCGAGCTTTACCTGATGACCATGTTAATGCTACCCCGAAGCATGACTGTGGTACTCCCAACATCATTAAGAACATTGAGGCGCAATGCTAAATGTTTCTTGATCACTTGTCCAAACACTGTTGTATGGGTAACGTCATGAAGATTCCTCTCCCCATTACCTAAATGGTAATCTACTTACTCTCCTGTCATGGATATCATCCTCTGCTTGTCCTTGGGAGGGATATTCTCCTGATATTTGTGTTTAAACACATCTTCCTTTCCATTGTTCTAGTTAAATTAATAATCACCTTTTCCTTTCCATTGTTTTGTTCAACCTTTCTCGTAATCTAACTTATCTGAGCAGAGGTAATTCCCTCCTTAGGTAAACACCTCGGTGTACAACCCTATCAAGTACAAACCATGTTACTATTGTTGATAACATTCCGGTAGCCACTGATGGACGAGAACTTTGCCTATTGGTCTGCCTCGTTCAACGAGCAGGAAAATAGTTCTCTTCGTCCCTCGCCCTTGGTACCAATGTTGTTGGCAACATAACTGACAATCTATCATCTGACATGCCTTGCTATCGGCCCCCTTTCTAGTTTTAAACCACATGGTGGGCCCATAACCCACAGTTCCACAGGATCAGAACCTGACTCTCCTGTATATCCTTTATTCCTAAGTATCATTTTCTCTTGCCTTTGTGTGTTTTCACGAGCCACCCTCCGAGAGATGATTTATTCCCAATGATCTGAACCCCCTTCTCACTCTCTGTTCAGGTACCGATCGTTTTTCCATTCGCTTGAAACTTCCTATTGTACCTTCATATTTTGCTCTCGATATTTTCTTAAGATTCAACTTGAGAGATACTTCTACAACATTCCCTAAATTGTTCACTAGATAATTAACCCTATAAGGGTTAGTTCTCCCGAAGTTACTTTCTTACTTCCCCAGTTAAATCTCGGGACGAGATTTCTTGTAGTGGAGGAGATTTGTAACACCCCCAGTGTCATGGTGCAGCAACACTCTGTGATTAAGATAATCATTTTACAAAACCATGCTTGATCACCTTCGATTCAAATATCCTTTGAAATTTCCACTTTCAAATCAAATTCAATTTGCAAGTGAAATATGGAGTTGCACAAAAGTTGCTGCAAAATAGTTCATCATTTAGCCAAAATTCCATAACAAATGATTGTTAAGGAAAACAACATCACCTCCAACCCAAATGGACTATAGAAAATACAACAGTGCCTTTTCAGCATTTTAAAATGCTATTATACTTGTGAAAAATCCAAATGGATTTAGTTACCCCTCAAACTTTTTATGGCAGTGCCAAACAGTACAGGGAATTTAAGTGGGTTAGTCCCACAATTTTCCAAAGTATTTTGGTAGCCCAAACTTTTCCCTAGTTGTCTCTATTTTAAATAAATAGAAAAAATAGAAAACAAGAAAAGTGTAAGGGCCTACTTGGCATCTGACCTATGGCCCAGCCCACCTACTCCTCATCTCCTTTATCCTGTACACAGTGGAGGGCATGTCGCTCATCCACTGGCACCCTGGCCCGCGCCACACATCGAGCATCCCGTGGCTCCCCTGTTGGATAAGAATGTCGCCCGCGAGACCCCAGCAACCCTAGCCACTTCCCCCTCTCCATCGACTCCCATGCTCGAATCCAAGCTCGCCAGATGCGTCCATGGTCGCGCTGCCATCATAGCCGTGGCAACACCACCAGATCCGAGCTCGCTGTTCCAAGGAGTCCAGGAGCCCCGACGGGTTCTTCTTCGTTGACAACACCACCAGATCAAAGTCGGGGAGCACTTGCAATGACACTCACTTCCATTCTCTTCGTCCTCGTCCGTCTCATCCCCCATGTCGATCCGCTCGTCACCGACCGCCCCCGGCCTCGACGAGCCCACCCGAGCTTCGATGTGAGCCCGGTCTCCTCCTCAACCTCCCCTTAATTCTCCCAGTGCCTCGTAGGCTAGCTTCCCCGTAGACATCTTGTCGTCCCGCGCACGCCCACACCGCGCCCCTTCTCCCGCTAGCTGATGTTGTGCTGCTCTTCGCGCTGCGCTTGATGCTTCCGTCGCTCGCCCCCTCTGCTACCTCTGCTGCCCCGCCGCTGCTCGCCGCCATTGCGCACGCTCACCCGCATCTCCGACTGCGCCCGCCTTGCCCCGGCTGCACCCCCCGCACGCCCATGCCGCGCTAACACATATGTCCCGTGCCCTCCAGCGCCGCCCTGTGCACCCGTCCACCGAGCAACGTTGCCGAGCCCCGCACCTGACCCACCCCCCTCGTTCCCTGCTCTGTTGCGCCTGCCGCCTTGTTCGCCCGCGTCCCCTGCGTCGCGCGTGACTGCCGCCGACCGCTGCCGCGCTCCCCCACCATGCTGTTCCAGTGGCTGCTGCCACCGGCCGCGAACTACTGCTGCTCAAGCCGCAGCCACCTGCGGTTGCCGGCGCGCTTTCCCCCGCTCCGCCTACTGCAGACGCCGTGGCCGCCGTCCCTGGCCGTGGCTTGACACCGCCCCTGGCCGCATCAGCCACTGGCCACCGCGTCCCCCTGCACACCCTGCGGGTCGCCGTCCGGACCACGCCCACTTAACCGCTGCCGCGCCTCTGCCTCCGCTCATTGCAGCCACCGCACGCGCGCGCACCCACACCCCGCCCCGTGTCGCCAACGTCGGCCGCCTCCTTTGCCCCGTTGCCTAGCACCGTCGTCGTCGCTGCCCCACGCCTTTGGCGACCGTCCCCGGCGGTCGGTCCAGCCTGCCGCTGCCGGCGTCATGGATGCTCCCTGCCGCAAGGCCTGTCTATGTTGCAGTGCCCGTCTCTGGCAATCACCGCCGCCGTGCCCCGCCCTGTTGCTCGCGCACTGTGCCCCCTCGCTGCGTGTCGTGCCTTCGCTGACCCGGCTCCGCCGTTCCCCGCGCCACGACGCTCGTCATCCTCCAGCCTCATCTGGTGCTGACATGGCGCCTGCGTGGTACCACTGGTGCCACAAACACTGGGCCCCGTGGCCACGGTTGACCGGTCAACCATCCAGTTGACCCAGGTCAACGGGGCCCGTTGGTCAGCCTCTAGTGCACCTGTGTGTGCACTGCACTAGGTGCACCTAGTGAATTGTGGTTGTTTTTCAAAATAAAACTAAATCAAAAAATTGCAGAATATGTTGAAATCTTTGAATATTAATAGAAATTAAAGCGTAACTCTGATTAAAATAGTTTATATATGAAAGTTGATCAGAAAAATGAGACGAACCCGAGTACGCTATCCACATACCTGTCAGATGCCTCCATGATGTCTACTACACAACCTTCTTCTTGTAGTCGTTGTTGAACCTCTAAGTGCAGAGGTTTGTAGGACAGTAGCAAATTTCCCTCAAGTGGACGACCTAAGGTTTATCAATCCGTGGCAGGCGTAGGATGAAGATGGTCTCTCTCAAACAACCCTGCAACCAAATAACAAAGAGTCTCTTATTTCCCCAACACACCCAATACAATGGTAAATTGTATAGGTGCACTAGTTCAGCGAAGAGATGGTGATACAAGTGCAATATGGATGGTAGATATAGGTTTTTGTAATCTGAAAATATAAAAACAGCAAGGTAGCAAGTGGTAAAAGTGAGCGTAAACGGTATCGCAATGCTAGGAAAAAGGCCTAGGGTTCATACTTTCACTAGTGCAAGTTCTCTCAACAATAATAACATAATTGGATGATATAACTATCCCTCAACGTGCAACAAAGAGTCACTCCAAAGTCACTAATAGCGGAGAACAAACGAAGAGATTATTGTAGGGTACGAAACCACCTCAAAGTTATTCTTTCTGATCAATCTATTCAAGAGTCCGTAGTAAAATAACACAAAGCTATTCTTTCCGTTCGATCTATCCTAGAGTTCGTACTAGAATAACACCTTAAGAAACAAATCAACCAAAACCCTAATGCCACCTAGATACTCCAATGTCACCTCAAGTATCCGTGGGTATGATTATACGATATGCATCACACAATATTAGATTAATCTATTCAACAAACACAAAGAACTTCATAGAGTGCCCCAAAGTTTCTGCCAGAGAGTCAAGACGAAAACATGTGCCAACCCCTATGCATGAGTTCATGAGGACATGAAACTCGCAAGTTGATCACCGAAACATACATCAAGTGGATCACGTGAATATCCCATTGTCACCACAGATAAGCACATGCAAGACATCCATCAAGTGTTCTCAAATCCTTAAAGACCCATTCCGATAAGATAATTTCAAAGGGAAAACTCAATCCATTACAAGAGAGTAGAGGGGGAGAAACATCATAAGATCCAACTATAATAGCAAAGCTCGCGATAACCAAATAAAATTTCATAACCAAATAAAATTACCATGATGTTCTAAAAGACTCTAAAAATAATATAAGTGAAGCATGAGAGATCAATAATTTCTACAAAATAAAACCACCACCGTGCTCTAAAAAGATATAAGTAAAGCACTAGAGCAAACGACAAACTACTCCGAAAGATATAAGTGAAGATCAATGAGTAGTTGAATAATTATGTAACTATGTGAAGACTCTATAACTTGATGGATCCTGGTATATTATTGAAACAGCAAGCAAAACAAAAGAAAATAAAATGACGCTCCAAGCAAAAGACATATCATGTGGTGAATAAAAATATAGCTCCAAGTAAAGTTACCGATGAACGAAGACGAAAGAGGGGATGCCATCCGGGGCATCCCCAAGCTTAGGCTCTTCGTTGTCCTTGAATATTACCTTGGGGTGACTTGGGCATACCCAATCTTTGGCTCTTGCCACTCCTTATTCCATAGTCCATCGAATCTTTACCCAAAACTTGAAAACTTCACAACACAAAACTTAACAGAAAACAAGTAAGCTCCGTTAGTATAAGAAAATAAATCACCACTTTTGGTACCATTGTGAACTCATTCCAAATTCATATTGGTTTAATATCTACTGTATTCCAACTTCTCTATTGTGCATACCCTCCGATGCTACTCATAGATTCATCAAAATAAGCAAACAACACGATGAAAACAGAATCTGTCAAAAACAGAACAGTCTGTAGTAATCTGTATCATTCGAACACTTCTGTCACTCCAAAAATTCTGAAATAAATTTATGGACCTGACGAATTTATCTATTATTATCTGCAAAAATAATAAACCTAATCTCACTCTCCAGTAAAAGATGGCAGCTAATCTCATGAGCGTAAAAGTTTCTGTTTTTTACAGCAAGATCGCAAAGACTTCACCCAAGTCTTCCCAAAGGTTCTACTTGGCACAAACACTAATTAAAACATAAAACCACATCTAAACAGAAGCTAGATGAATTATTTATTACTAAACAGGATCAAAAATCAAAGAACAAAAATAAAATTGGGTTGTCTCCCAACAAGCGCTATCGTTTAACACCCCTAGCTAGGCATGATGATTTCAATGATGCTCACATAAAAGATAAGAATTGAAACATAAAGAGAGCATCATGAAGAATATGAATAGCACATTTAAGTCTAACCTACTTCCTATGCATAGGGATTTTGTGAGGAAACAAATTACGGGGACAAGAATCAACTTGCATAGGAAGGTAAAACAAGCATAACTTCAAGATTTTCAACACATAGAGAGGAAACTTGGTATTATTGCAATTCCTACAAGCATATGTTCCTCCATCATAATAATTACATGTAGGATCATAAGAAAATTCAACTATGGCTATCACAAAACATATTCTTAACACGATCCACATGTATGCAAAGTTGACACTCTTCCAAAATAGTGGGATTAACATTAACTAAAGTCATGACCTCTCCAAACCCACTGTCATAATTATCACAATAAGATTCAACACCCTCCAAAATAGTGGGATCATTACTTCCTAAAGTTGACACTCTTGCAGACCCACTTTCATCAATATAATCATCATAAAAAGGAGGCATGCTATCATCAAAATAAATTTACTCATCAAAACTTGGGGGACAAAAAATATCATCTTCATCAAACATAGCATCCCCAAGCTTGTGGCTTTGCATATCATTAGCATCATGGATATTCAAATAATTCATACTAACAACATTGCAAACATGCTCATCATCCAAAGATTTAGTGCCAAACATTATAATACATTCTTCTTCTAACACTTTGGCACAATTATCGGAATCCTTATTTTCACGAAAGACATTAAAAAGATGAAGCATATGAGGCAACCTTAATTCCATTTTTTGTAATTTTCTTTTATAGACTAAACTAGTGATAAAACAAGAAACTAAAGAATTCGATTGCAATATCTAAAGATATACCTTAAAGCGCTAATCTCCCCGGCAACGACGCCAGAAAAGAGCTTGATGTCTACTACACAACCTTATTCTTGTAGACGTTGTTGGGCCTCCAAGTGCAGAGGTTCGTAGGACAGTAGCAAATTTCCCTCAAGTGGATGACCTAAGGTTTCTCAGTCCATGGGAGGTGTAGGATGAAGATGGTCTCTCTCAAACAACCCTGCAACCAAATAACAAAGAGTCTCTTGTGTCCCCAGCACGCCCAATACAATGGTAAATTGTATAGGTGCACTAGTTCGGCGAAGAGATGGTGATACAAGTGCGATATGGATGGTAGATATAGGTTTTTGTAATCTGAAAATATAAAAACAGCAAGGTAGCAAGTGGTAAAAGTGAGCGTAAACGGTATTGCAATGCTAGGAAAAAGGCCTAGGGTTCATACTTTCACTAGTCCAAGTTCTATCAACAATAATAACATAATTGGATCATATAACTATCCCTCAACATGCAACAAAGAGTCACTTCAAAGTCACTAATAGCGGAGAACAAGCGAAGAGATTATTGTAGGGTACGAAACCACCTCAAAGTTATTCTTTCTGATCGATCTATTCAAGAGTCCGTAGTAAAATAACACAAAGGTATTCTTTCCGTTCGATCTATCCTAGAGTTCGTACTAGAATAATACCTTAAGACACAAATCAACCAAAACCCTAATGTTACCTAGATACTCCAATGTCACATCAAGTATCCGTGGGTATGATTATACGATATGAATCACACAATCTCAGATTCATCTATTCAACCAACACAAAGAACTTGAAAGAGTGCCCCAAAGTTTCTACGAGAGAGTCAAGACGAAAACGTGTGCCAACCCCTATGCATAAGTTCACGAGGTCATGAAACTCACAAGTTGATCACCAAAACATACATCTAGTGGATCACGTGAATAACCCATTGTCACCACAGATAAGCACATGCAAGACATACATCAAGTGTTCTCAAATCCTTAAAGACTCAATCCGATAAGATAACTTCAAAGTGAAACTCAATCAATTACAAGAGAGTAGAGGGGGAGAAACATCATAAGATCCAACTATAATAGCAAAGCTCGCGATACATCAAGATCGTGACGAATCAAGAACATGAGAGAGGGAGAGATCAAACACATAGCTACTAGTACATACCGCCAGCCCCGAGGGTGAACTACTCCCTCCTCATCATGGAGAGCGCCGGGATGATGAAGATGGCCACCGGAGAGGGATTCCCCCCTCTGGCACGGTGCCAGAACGAGTCTAGATTGGTTTTCGGTGGCTACAGAGGCTTGCGGCGGCGGAACTCCCGATCTAGGTTTATTTCTGGGGGTTTCTGTATTTATAGGAATTTTTGGCGTAGGTCTCACGTCAGGGGGGTCTCCGGATTGTCCACGAGATAGGGGCCCACACCCAAGGGGGTAGGGCGCGCCCCCAACCCTCGTGGACAGCCCGGGACTCTTCTGGCCCAACTCTTTAACTCCGGGGGCTTCTTTTGGTCCACAAAAAATCATCAAAAATTGGCACGTCAATTGGACTCCGTTTGATATTCCTTTTCTGTGATACTCAAAAACAAGGAAAAAATAGAAACTGGCACTCGGCTCTAGGTTAATAGGTTAGTCCCAAAAATCATATAAAATAGCATATAAATACATATAAAACATCCTAGATGGATAATATAATAGCATGGGAGAATCAAAATTATAGATACGTTGGAGATGTATCACTCCGACACTACAAACATGGAACCTCCCCCTCGGTTCATCTGTCTGACAGATGTCCGAAACCGAAAAAATGTTCCAGTTAATTTCTCGCTTTGTCTGCAACGTGTAGCACTGCGTTAGGTCACCCCTAGCACAATGTTTTGCCATGTTATGCTTTGTGATGCTTTGATTGCTCTGTTACTTATTATGTTCCCCCTCCATTACTCTTTCTGGTAGACCCCGAGACCGCTGTTAATTAGGTGGTCGATTACTTCACCTTTGATGGTTCGTATTTGTCTGCCGAGCTACCAGGCAAGCAAACCCCCCATGTTCATTTCGATATCGCCCATTTCTTTCCCTCTCAATCTTGCATTAGAACTGCTACCTGCTTTCATACCTTACCTGCTTATTCTAAACTGCTTAGTATATGTTGATTAGAGATCCATCAGTGACCCCACCTTGTCCCAGTTGCCCCTGCTTTATGTTCGACGACTCGATCAACGTGATCGACGTCAAGGCCCCGACACCGCACATCACCCCCCTTAGTTGTACGACTCTGCAGAGTTACTATCGAGTGCCGAGGGTGATACCTCATCAGCACTTCTGATGTTAACCCTGTAGTGTAGCTATTCGGTCGTGGTCGTCGAGGGTGATTCCTCCTTGCCCACTCCCGATATTGACTCTATTGTGCAACCCCTCAAGTGTGGACCAACGAGGGTGATTCCTCCAAGTCCACCTTGATGGTTACATCGAGTGGGATCCATCAAAGGTGATTCCTCAGGTTTCCCCCTTGCTGTTTCAGACACACGGTTACTATGGTTACTATGATTTTACACTGAACCATGTTACTAAAGACGGGTCGGCCCTAAGGGGTACCCGCGCGAGCTTAATTGCGAGTGATGTGGAGTCGGGTTGTCCTGGAAGGTGCCCACGACATAATTACGAGGCGTGGCCGGGCATTCTTAGACCTTGACGCGAGTCCTCGAGACAGGGCGACGGGGTCACATCTTTCGTGAGTCTCTGCTTGTTACAGAGCGTTCCTAATCCACTATGATTTGGATATTCGATCCGAGGGGCCTCTGGCCTAATAGCACTAACCATCACGTGGGCATAGTATGGGTGTTCTGCATCGTATGCATCAACCGAAGCTTAATAGACGTCATGCGACTGAGCAGCGCACGCCGGGTTGGACTGCGTAAGCACCTACCTTTTTAAGGAGGTAGCTAGATCTGCTCACTGGCTGCCCACGCAATGTGCAGGAGTTCCAGGGGCGATGGCCCAAGACCCCTGGGGGCATAGGTTAGTCCGGCATGCTGACCTCTCTATTAAGCCTAGGTCGGGTTGTGGCGTATTGTTTGGCTGAGGCAGGGCATGATCCTATAAAGTGTGTCCGGCCAGAGTTAAGCGAGGATGGTGGGTAAGTTGGTGCACCCCTGGAGGGAAGAAAACATTTATCGATAGCCTGTCCTACGGTAACGAACACTTGGAGTTGTATCCCGATCGATACAACTAGAACTGGATACTGGATGCTGAGGCATGTAATGGATATGATGGCTCCGGGATTGTTTCCTCACAGGGAGTCGAGGAAGTGATATCTCGACAATGTTACAACATACTTACTAATATTATAATATGCCACTCTTATCTCCTTTGATGCTGCAGGACGCTTGGAGCTGCTTGAAGATGCTAGTCTTCGATAGGCTAGGCTTTTCCCCTTCTCTTCTGGCATTCTGCAGTTTAGTTCACAGATGCAGCCCATTCCTTTGATATAGATGCAAACTTAGTTTATATCTGATGTAATTCTTGCGAGTACTTTGGATGAGTACTCACGGCTGCTTTGCTGCCTCTTTTTTCCCCATACCCGATTGTTGCGACCAGATGACGGATGCCAGGAGCCAGACGACCCCACTGATGACTACTACTACCCCGAGGTTGCCTACTACTACGTGACGTCCGCTGACGACTAGAGTAGTTAGGAGGCTCCCAGGCAAGAGGCCTTGCCATTTCAATCATTGTTGCTTTTGTGCCAGCCTTCTTAAGGCAGACTTGTTTAACTTATGTCTGTACTCAGATATTGTTTCTTCTGCTGACTCTTGTGTATTCGAGCCCTCGAGGCTCCTGGCTTGTAATATAAAGCTTGTATTATTTTTAATTTGTGTCTAGAGTTGTGTTGTGATATCTTCCCGTGAGTCCCTGATCTTGATCGTACACATTTGCGTGTATGATTAGTGTACGATTGAATCAGGGGCGTCGCATGGAAGGGGAGAAGGCCTTGTTGGAGGCCAAGGCCAGTATCCTTGCCAATGACTGTGCCTCCTTTGACTCTCTTGAGGAGAGATCCCGCGAGGCATTGCGGGAACTCTACGGGAGGGGGTTGAAGAAGCTATTGGTTACCGCCGATGAGGGTGAGGGAGTCCTAGATTAGGGGGTCCCCGGGCGTCCGGGCTATGTGACGTGGGCTGGACTGGTGGGCCGTGAAGATACAAGATAGAAGGCTTCCCCCGTGTCCGGGTGGGACTCACCTTGGTGTGGAAGGAAAGCTTGGTGTTCGGATATGAAGATTCCTTTCTCTGTAAACCGACTCTATACAAACCCTAGCCCCCTCTGGTATCTATATAAATCGGAGGGTTTAGTTTGTAGCGGCAGTCATAATCATACAGGCTAGACATCTAGGGTTTAGCCATTACGATCTCGTAGTAGATCAACACTTGTAACCCTATACTCATCAAAGTCAATCAAGCAGGACATAGGGTTTTACCTCCATCAGGAGGGCCCGAACCTGGGTAAACATCGTGTCCCCTGCCTCCTGTTACCTTCGATCCTTAGACGCACAGTTCGAGATACCCTACCCGAGATCTCCGGTTTTGACACCGACATTGTTGCTTTCATTGAGAGTTCCTCTGTGCTGTCGGCAAAGGATTTGATGGCTCGTTCGATCATCCACAATAATGCTATTTCGGGGGAGATCTTCCCCCCGTGCCAAATATTTGTATTCGGCAGCTTCCCGCTGCGTGCCAATTCGACTGGCCACCTCGAGCAGATCGACTGCAACACCCCCGGTCATCAGATCAGTTTCGGGAACCTAAACTATGTTGCTGATATACGAGGAGATATGATCCTCGAAGGGTTTGCGGCCCCTACCGCTCTAGCCTTAAATGCAGAGCAGGTCAACAGGTCTGAAGACGGGATTCTAGAGCCCGCCGGACTCTCTGCACTTATGGGGCTTGCTGTCAAAGAAGCGCCGGACACTCTGCCGAACTCTAGGTCCAAACTCTCGAGGTCCGTGTCAAGCAGGCGCCGCCAGGAGACTCCGACTCCGGACAGCCCCACGAACTCTCGTTTCTCTATCCAGCCCTCACCTTTAAACAAGGCCCTGGACTTAATGCGATCACTAGCCATTACGGAAGGATCGCTTCTGAACTATGCCCAGCCCAGACTAGGTGCTGAGAGCGGGGAATTTTGCATCCCACCCACCACCCACTTCATAGCCACTCTCGAAGATTTAATCGGCATGTTGGATTACGCCTCCGAAGACATCGACGGTATGGACGACGATGCCGGAGACGGACAAGGCCAAAACCCTCCGTTTACCAGACGATGGACGGCCACCTCCACATATGATGTGTACATGGTGGACACACCTAAAGAGCATGGCGACGCCGGCAAGGAAAATTTGTTTGAGGACAAGCCTGCCGAAGCCCCTCCGAAGTGTCAACGTCAGCGGCGCCACTCAAAATCGCGTCGCGACAAAGACGACAATACCGACACCGAAGACAATAATACTCCAGAGAATGCCGAAGACCCTGAAGCCCCTGTAGAGCCAACATCCCAATAGGATGATTGGGAGGATGGGCAGGTAAACCCCGACGATCTTGTTGAGAACGAGGGCTCGGAGGATAGTAACTACCTACCGACCTCCGAAGAATATGTGAGCCTCGGTGACGAAGATTTCATCGTGCCGGAAGAACCCCTCGAACAAGAGCGCTTTAAGCGCCGGCTAATCACCACCGCAAGAAGCCTAAGAAAGAAGAAACAACAGCTTTAAGCTGATCAGGACTTACTCAATGACAGATGGACTAACGTCCTGGTAGCCGGGGAATACGGCCTCGAACGCCCAACAAAGAACTACCTGAAGCGCAAGCTGCTACCCCAATTCGACGATGAGGCCCTAGAGCCCATACCACCAACACATAACGCTGCTAACAGACCTAACCGACCATCGCGTGGCCAGGACAGAACGACAACTCAAGCCGAGCACCAGCCAGCACCACCTCGCCATAAAAAGCAGGGGAACATTGGCTCCAGAATATACATACAACCTGCGACAAGACCTGGACAATAGAGCCGGTCAAACCAGATCAATCTATGGATCAAGGGGACATGGCCCAGCGCGAGAGGACGGCCATCAGGCCTGGCACGACAAGGACAACCTCACTTGGGCCGAAAATCGCATATGGACTTCATCCGAACTGCGTCACGACATTGCCCGATACAGAGGCACCGCACACCCTCTATGCTTCACCGATGAGGTAATGGAGCACCAGTTCCCAGAAGGGTTTAAACCCATAAACATCGACTCATATGACGGCATGACGGACCCCGCAGTCTGGATTGAAGATTTTCTTCTCCACATACACATGGCCCGCGGTGACGACCTACATGCCATCAAATATCTCCCCTTCAAACTTAAGGGACCACCACGACACTGGATAAACAACCTCCTAGAAAATTCTATCGGCAACTGCGACCTCAGTCACATAGTCCAACAACCTGGAGAGTCAGCCAGGAAACTCTGGACAAGGTTCTTAATTAAAAAGAACCAAATCCTTGACTGCCTGGACACCGAAGCCCTCGTGGCCTTTAAACACAGCGTCCGCGACGAATGGCTCGCCCGGCACCTCGGCCAAGATAAGTCGAAGTCCATGGCAGCCCTTACCGCACTAATGACCCGCTTTTGTGCGGGAGAAGACAGCTGGCTTGCACGCAGAAGCAATAGCACCAGCAACCCCGACACCTATGAAGCCAGGGATGGCAATGGCAAACCACGACGCAACAAGCACAAGCATCGAATCAATAACAAAAATACCGAAGACACATCGGTCAATGTTGGACTTAGCGGCTCTAAATCCGGTCAATCGAAGAAGCCATTCAAAGGAAACATAGATGGTCCATCTAGCTTGGACAGAATACTCGATCGGCCTTGCCAAATCCACAGCACCCCCGATAAGGCTGCCAATCATGCCAACAGAAACTGTTGGGCCTTTAAGCAGGCCGGCAAGCTTAACGCCAAACATAAAGGGAAAGGGCCACCCTGCGAGGACGACGACGAAGAGCCTCGCCCATCGAACACAGGGGGACAGAAGAAATTTCCTCCCGAGGTAAAAACGGTGCCATTGCCATTGCCATCGTGGCCTCTGAAGCCAGTTCGGGTTGGCTTCTTGATCGTGTCTTCTTGCTGGTAGTATGCTTAGTTTGTCATGCAATGCCTTTTGTTGAGTGCATCGAGCTCGTAAACATGCCTTCATAATTCTGTTCATGCCATGTCCAGTTTTCTGCTAAGTCTAAATCTGTTAACGGAACTCGCTATGTTTACATGGGTGCCATCATATCTTCTGATCCTTTTTGGCTTATGGTCAGTATGGGTCTTTTGTTATACGATTTGAGTATATTCATGCCATGCCTTTTATTGCTATGATTTGATCCTGTAGCATGTTGTTATATTTCTCTAACCATTGCTTCCTGATGTTAATTCCTGACATGTTATTTTCACTAAGTCTATGAAGCTGATATCTTTTGCACTTTTGCCATGCTTGTTTGAACCTGATCTTGTGTGATTTGGCCGTAGCTCAGTGTTCATCTTTTGTCAAGCATCTTGAGTAGATCACTGCCATGTGCTTTGTTGCTATGTTGGAGTGCAGTAGCTTAGTTTCTTGTTGCATTCTAGATGGCATCGTGTTGTTAATCGCATAATTGTGGCATTACTGTTTTGCTTGCCATTTGCAAATTGTGCATCCGATTCCGGTGATCTTTATATCGATTTCGACCGAAATCATCTCATCTTTCCAGCGGCACTCTTGGATTGCCAAGTTGAGGCCTGGTTCAATATTTTTCCTTCCCGAGCACGCATATGCATTGCATATCACATCCCACATATCATGCCATGTTTTCCATCATGTTGCTTGCGCGTTGCACCGTGATTGATTGTTGGTCCTTTTTGCTTGTGTTCTTGCTTTGGGTAGATCCGGGAGACGAGTTCGTGTTCGAGGAACCCGTTGAGTACGCTTACGAGGATCAAGGTTTCGTCAACTCGGAGAACTTTGCAGGCAAGATGACCATACCCTCGAAATCACTTCTATCTTTGCTTGCTAGTTGCTTGCTCTTTTGCTATGCCGCGATACCTACCACTTGCTATATCATGCCTCCCATATTGCCATGTCAAGCCTCTAACCCACCTTTCCTAGCAAACCGTTGTTTGGCTATGTTACCGCTTTTCTCAGCCCCTCTTATATCGTTGTTAGTTGCAGGTGAAGATGAAGTTTGTTCCTTGTTGGAACATGGATATTGTTGGGATATCATTATTATATCTTGTTTACTTTAATGCATCTATATACTTGGTAAAGGGTGGAAGGCTCAGCCTTATGCCTGGTGTTTTGTTCCACTCTTGCCGCCCTAGTTTCCGTCATACCAGTGTTATGTTCCTTGATTTTGTGTTCCTTACACGGTTGGGTTATAATGGGAACCCCTTGACGGTTCGCTTTGAATAAAACTCCTCCAGCAAGGCCCAACCTTGGTTTTACCATTTGCCACCTAAGCCTTTTTCCCTTGGGTTCTGCAGACTCAAGGGTCATCTTTATTTTAAACCCCCGGGCCAGTGCTCCTCTGAGTGTTGGTCCAACCTGTCAGCAGTCGGTGACCACCAGGGGCAACTCTGGGTTGGCCTACCGGAATCTTGGACAATCCGGTGTGCCCTGAGAACGAGAAATGTGCAGCTCCTTTCGAGATTTGTCGGCACATTCGGGAGGCTTTGCTGGTCTTGTTTTACCATTGTCGAAATGTCTTGTAACTGGGATTCCGAGTCTAATCGGGTCGTCTTGGGAGAAGGAATATCCTTCGTTGACCGTGAGAGCTTGTGATGGGCTAAGTTGGGGCACCACTGCAGGGTTTTGAACTTTTGAAAGTCGTGCCCACGGTTATGAGCAGATGTGAATTTGTTAATATCCGGTTGTAGAGAACTTGACACTTAACTTAATTAAAATGCATCGCTCGCGTGTGTAGCCGTGATGGTCTCTTTCCGACGGAGTCCGGGAAGTGAACACGGTTTTGGTGTTATGCTTGAACGTAAGTAGTTTCAGGATCACTTCTTGATCACTTCTATTTCACGACCGTGCTTTGCTTCTCTTCTCGCTCTCGTTTGCGTAAGTTAGCCACCATATATGCTAGTGCTTGCTGCAGCTCCACCTCACTACCCCTTTTCCTACCCATAAGCTTAAATAGTCTTAATCGCGAGGGTGTGAGATTGCTGAGTCCCCGTGACTCACAGATTACTTCCAAAATAGTTGCAGGTGCCGATGATACCAGTGCAGGTGACGCAACCGAGCTCGAGTGGGAGCTCGATGAAGATCGTGTTCGTTGTGTTGTTTCGTTGTCGTTTGATTAGTAGAGGAGCCCAGTTGGGGTGATCGGGGATCTATGCAATTGGGGTTGTCTTTCTTTATTTGGTTCCGTAGTCGGACCTTGATTGTATTCTGGATGATGTAATGCTATATTTATGTATTCTGTGAAGTGGCGATTGTAAGACAACTCTTTTTCCCTTTCTTATTCAGTACATGGGATGTGTAAAGAATACCCCTCTTGTGACATGCCTACTATGCGGCTATGCATATAAGTCATGCTTCGACACGTGGGAGATATAGCCGCATCGTGGGTGTTACAGCATGCGTGAACGACGAATGATTAAACCTTGCATGCAACGTTTTGACAAAGCATTGACATATGAACATGTGAATGTGAGGGATTACAACCTTGTGCACGCATGCAACAGTCACACGTACACATGCACGCAAAAACGCGTGCGACGCACTAATGCATGCATGTCTGAGCACATGACGAAATACACACGGTCATGATCAAGTACTCAACCTACACTTTCATGCAGACGCATACTCAGCCGGGGTGAACCAGTGACTGTATAAACACCGGGAAATGTATATATTTCCCGCAATAAGCATATTATGAAGTCCACTCACCGTATTTTTACAAATATACAGTGATAGTCAGTGTATTTATCTCGATTCAAATTTAGACATATTAACCGAAAAGGAGGCAGTATGTACTAGCATTACTTTGTTGTGTCCCGTCAACTTGTAGAACGAGGAGAAGCTTGCGCGGTGGCTCGCAGGACATGGAGAAACTTTTGACTAATGCAAGCTCTCTCTCTCTCGCTCAGGTTGTGGAAGTGCAACAGTTAATTCGGTGTTTGATTGCAAGAAGTATACATTGTACTAGTACCATCATTGTTCAACTTCCCGAAGAGGCGAAGAGCCAAGCGTAGAGTTTACTATAGTAGTATTTATTACTCCGTACATAGGTACTACTAGGAACCGCATGGTGGAGCATCTGCACTGTTATGCCACCTTTGGTCTGTAGGAATTTCATAGGATTTCCATAGGATAGGATTTGCAAAGGAAAATTTCCTTTGAAGCCCTTTGGTTTGTAGGAATGGATTCCTATTCCTATGTAGGATAGGAATCAATCCTTCACATTTTGGAGGAAAAAAACATTAGCTAAGATTCAATGGAAAAATTCCTATCCTATGCATCAAAAATGTCATCTCTTTCTCTAGAAGAATTGAGATGCATGTCATCTCACTTCCTATGATTTTCATATTCCTATAACATTCCTAGTCTATGAACCAAAGGAGGCCTTATTTTATTTTAATCTGTGACAAAGCAGTCTTCAACACATTTGCTTCTCTTAGAGGGTTCTCGCATGTGATAATGGAAGTTAATTGCATGCAACACTCGCCACGATTCTCGCTTAATTCTGGATCCTATCCTGTTAGAAACAGGAGCGTTCAGTAATATTTTCTCTTTTTTGCTATTCAGCATGTAAACAGGTCAGTAGACCTTGCGGCGCATCTTTGTGTGAACCGTCCTTGCTGCACTTTGAATGTGACCGAGAGCTGGCTTGATGAAACACCTTGCTTCCATTATTTTGCGGGGTACCTCGCTTCCTATTGACTAGTCTCTTGGCTTGATGAAACATCTAGTTTTGTGTCACCCTATGTTATGACTGTTACATGATGAACTGCATCCGGCATAATTATCCATCATTGATCCGATGCCTACGAGCTTTCCATATACTGGTTTACACTTATTTACTTTCCCGTTGCTATTGTTACAATCACTACAAAACACCAAAAACATTACTTTGCTTTCATTACTCTTTTGTTACCGCTACCATCACTATCATATTACTTTGCTACTAAACACTTTGCTGCAGATACTAAGTTTCCAGGTGTGGTTGAATTGACAACTCAGCTGTTAATACTTGAGAATATTCTTTGGCTCCCCTTGTGTCAAATCAATAAATTTGGGTTGAATACTCTACCCTCGAAAGCTGTTGCGATCCCCTATACTTGTGGGTTATCAATGGGCGTCGAGACCGGCGGGACCCACTGGCTCCACCATCTATCCCCTCGGCAACCCTCTTCCTTTTTCCTTTTTCCTCTTCTTCTACTTATTGTTTTTTTCAATTTTTTCTTATTCTAATTATCTAAACCTAAATCTGGCAGTAACCTAATTCTACCACTATAACCTAAACCTAAACACAAATAACAGTAGAAAAAAATCACCTTGGCTCCGGCAGTGGTGGAGGAGGTGGCGGGCGCCGAGGCGGCAAGCCAGGGTGGGGCGGCAAGCCAAGGGGTGGTGCGGGCCGGGGCTTCGAGCCGGGGCAGGCCGGGCGCCGTGGCGGGTGCGGTGCGGCAAGCCGGGGCAGGGTGGCTAGCCGGGGCATGGCGTTGGGGCGATGGGGCGGGGCGCCGGGCCGGGACGCCAGCAGACGGCAAAGAAAACGGCCGTTAGGTCGTCCCCGTAAGCCCACCACCCACCCTCTTTGCCGTCAGCTAGCAGACGACAAAGAATCTGTGGGTCCCACCTAGCTCTTTGCCGTCTTCCTTCTAGCTCTTTGCCATCAGCTGGCTGACGGCAAAGAAGCAGCTGATGGCAAATAGCATTTTTTCCATCTGTCATTTCTTTGTCGTCCGCTTACACAAAGCGGACGACAAATAGCCTCTTTGTCGTCAGCTGGCAGACGACAAAGAGGAGACATACGGTAAAATGCCAGATTCCAGTAGTGCAGTACCCCTCATATTTAAGCACCTTGTGAGTTCTTTCCTGATACATAGTGCCTTTGGTAAATTATATCCTCTCCTTTTGTCAATCATGCTCTACCTTCAAGCTTGTGTTATTTACTCTTTAAGTTTGTGGTATATGTTCCTAAGATGCCCCTATGGGTTGAACCTATGCCTTCCTAATCCGTGTGAACCCCAGAGTTTTCACGATTCATACTCTTCTGGTGTTTTGCCAGATAAAATTTCAACACTACAACTTCATCGAAAGTGAGAAGTGAATGGAAGGTTATGCATTGAAGAAGTGGGAGTCGACCTTGAACCTTTGTCATATTGTGCTAAATTTTAACTGTGCTAAATTTTAACTGTGCTACCTGGTCCTTCTCGGAGCACAATTTTCAATGATGAGCTAAGCTTACGTCGATCTTCCTCGTCATATCACTTCGCCTTGAACAAGAAGCTTGTTTTCGTGTTTGTGTCGTACCCGTGGTTCAACAACCTTTCGCTTCATCATTCCTTTGACTTGATGTCATCACTGATCGATTACATCTTCATTAAATCTCTCAGCGATTGTGTCGTGATCATCATCAGCATTCTGAGCTATTCTAGGATATCAATTGAATTCATGATGAGAAATACCATCCTTTGCCCCTCAATGATTTGTGTTATCATCGACAACATTCTTGCCTTTCCCCCAACACCAAACTTGTGCACATAATTTTTGGAAATACACCCTTTTTGACATATCAATGGATTGCTACTGAACCAATCGGCCACATCCTCATCTTTTTCCCGATAAAATTACATGAGATGTTCTCGAAATTCTTGATGGATCCTTTGTGTTCCCAAGGTCCGAGCTTTACCTGATGACCATGTTAATGCTACCCCGAAGCATGACTGTGGTACTCCCAACATCATTAAGAACATTGAGGCGCAATGCTAAATGTTTCTTGATCACTTTTACAAACACTGTTGTATGGGTAACGTCATGAAGATTCCTCTCCCCATTACCTAAATGGTAATCTACTTACTCTCCTGTCATGGATATCATCCTCTGCTTGTCCTTGGGAAGGATATTCTCCTGATATTTGTGTTTAAACACATCTTCCTTTCCATTGTTCTGGTTAAATTAATAATCACCTTTTCCTTTCCATTGTTTTGTTCAACCTTTCTCGTAATCTAACTTATCTGAGCAGAGGTAATTCCCTCCTTAGGTAAACACCTCGGTGTACAACCCTATCAAGTACAAACCATGTTACTATTGTTGATAACATTCCGGTAGCCACTGATGGACGAGAACTTTGCCTATTGGTCTGCCTCGTTCAACGAGCAGGAAAATAGTTCTCTTCGTCCCTCGCCCTTGGTACCAATGTTGTTGGCAACATAACTGACAATCTATCATCTGACATGCCTTGCTATCGGCCCCCTTTCTAATTTTAAACCACATGGTGGGCCCATAACCCACAGTTCCACAGGATCAGAACCTGACTCTCCTGTATATCCTTTATTTCGAAGTATCATTTGCTCTTGCCTTTGTGTGTTGTCACGAGCCACCCTTTGAGAGATGATTTATTCCCGATGATCTAAACCCCCTTCTCACACTCTGTTCAGGTATCGATCTTTTTTCCATTCGCTTGAAACTTCCTATTGTACCTTCATATTTTGCTCTTGATATTTTCTTAAGTTTCAACTCGAGAGATACTTCTACAACACTCCCTGAATTGTTCACCAGATAATTAACCCTATAAGGGTTAGTTCTCCCAAAGTTACTTTTTTACTTCCCAGTTAAATCTCGGGACGAGATTTCTTGTAGTGGAGGAGATTTGTAACACCCCCAGTGTCATGCTGCAGCAACACTTTGTGATTAAGCTAATCATTTTACAAAAGAGTGCTTGATCACCTTCGATTCAAATATCCTTTGAAATTTCCACTTTCAAACCAAATTCAATTTGCAAGTGAAATATGGAGTTGCACAAAAGTTGCTGCAAAATAGTTCATCATTTAGCCAAAATTCCATAACAAATGATTGTTAAGGAAAACAACATCACCTCCAACCCAAATGGACTATAGCAAATAAAACAGTGCCTTTTCAGCATTTTAAAATGCTATTATACTTGTGAAAAATCCAAATGGATTTAGTTGCCCCTCAAACTTTTTATGGCAGTGCCAAACAGTACAAGGAATTTAAGTGGGCTAGTCCCACAATTTTCCAAAGTATTTTGGTAGCCCAAACTTTTCCCTAGTTGTCTTTGTTCTAACTAAATAGAAAAAATAGAAAACAAGAAAAGTGTAAGGGCCTACTTGGCATCTGACCTATGGCCTAGCCCACCTACACAGGGGAGGGCGTGTCGCTCATCCACTGGCACCCTGGTCGGCGCCACACATGGAGCATCCCGTGGCTCCCCTGTTGGATAAGAATGTCGCCCGCGAGACCCCAGCAACCCTAGCCACTCCCCCTCTCCATCGACTCCCACGCTTGAATCCGAGCTCGCCGTATGCGTCCATGGTCGCGCTGCCATCATAGTTGTGGCAACACCACCAGATCCGAGCTCGCTGTTCCAAGGAGTCCAGGAGCCCCGATGGGTTCTTCTTCGTTGACAACACCACCAGATCGAAGCCGGGGAGCACTTGCAATGACGCTCACTTCCGTTCTCTTCGTCCTCGTCCGTCTCATCCCCCATGTCGATCCGCTCGTCACCGACCGTCCCCGGCCTCGACGAGCCCACCCGAGCTTCGCTGTGAGCCCGGTCTCCTCCTCAACCTCCCCTTAATTCTCCCAGTGCCTCATAGGCTAGCTTCCCCGTAGACATCTTGTCGTCCCACGCGCGCGCACACCGCGCCCCTTCTCCTGCTAGCTGATGTTGTGCTGCTCTTCGCGCTGCGCTTGCTGCTACCGTCGCTCGCCCCCTCTGCTACCTGCTGCTGCCCCGCTAGTGCTCGACGCCATTGCGCGCGCTCACCCGCATCTCTGACTGCGCCCGCCTTGCCCCGGCTGCACCCCCCACACGCCCATGCCGTGCTAACGCGTATGTCACGTAACCTCCAGCGCCGCTCTGTGCACCCGTCCACCGAGCAACGCTGCCGAGCCCCGCACCTGACCCACCCCTCGTTCCCTGCTCTGTTGCGCCTGCCGCCTTGTTCGCCCGCGTCCCCTGCGTCACGTGTGACTGCCGCCGACCGCTGTCATGCTCCCCCACCACGCTATTCCAGTGGCTGCTGCCACCGGCCGCGAACTACTATTGCTCAAGCCGCAGCCGCCTGCGGTTGCCGGCGCGCTTTCCCCCGCTCCGCCTGCTGCAGACGCCGCAGCCGCCGTCCCTGGTCGTGGCTTGACACCGCCCCTGGCCGCGTCAGCCACTGTCCACCGCGTCCCCCTGCACACCCTGCGGGTCGCCGCCCGGACCACGCCCACTTAACCGCTGCCGCACCTCTGCCTCCGCTCATTGCAACCACCCGCACGCGCTCGCACCCACACCCCGCCCCGTGTCGCCAACGTCGGCCGCCTCCTTTGCCCCATTGCCTAGCACCGTCGCCGCCGTTGCCCCACGCCTCTGGCGACCGTCCCCGGCGGTCGGTCCAGCCTACCGCTGCAGGCGTCATGGCCGCTCCCCGCCGCAAGGCCCGTCTCCGCTGAAGTGCCCGTCTCCGGCAATCACCGCCGCCGTGCCCCGCCCTGTTGCTCGCGCATTGTGCCCCCTCGCTGCGTGCCGTGCCGTCACTGACCCGGCTCCACCGTTCCCCGCACCACGACGCTCGTCATTGTCCAGCCTCATCTGGCGCTGACATGGCGCCTGCGTGGTACCACTTGTGCCACTAACGCTGGGCCCCGTGGCCCCGGTTGAGTGGTCAACCATCCAGTTGACCCAGGTCAACGGGGCCCGTTGGTCAGCCTCTGGTGCACCTGTGTGTGCACTGCACTGGGTGCACCTAGTGAATTGTGGTTTTTTTCGAAATAAAACTAAACCAAAAAATTGCAGAATATGTTGAAATCTTTGAATATTAATAGAAATTAAAGCGTAACTCCGATGAAAATAACTTATATATGAAAGTTGATCAGAAAAATGAGACAAACCCGAGCACGCTATCCACATACCTGTCAGATGCCTCCATGATGTCTACTACACAACCTTCTTCTTGTAGTCGTTGTTGGACCTCTAAGTGCAGAGGTTTGTAGGACAGTAGCAAATTTCCCTCAAGTGGACGACCTAAGGTTTATCAATCCTTGGGAGGCGTAGGATGAAGATGGTCTCTCTCAAACAACTCTGCAACCAAATAAAAAAGAGTCTCTTATGTCCCCAACACACCCAATGCAATGTTAAATTGTATAGGTGCATTAGTTCGGCGAAGAGATGGTGATACAAATGCAATATGGATGGTAGATATAGGTTTTTGTAATCTGAAAATATAAAAACAGCAAGGTAGCAAGTGGTAAAAGTGAGCGTAAATGGTATCGCAATGCTAGGAAAAAGGCCGAGGGTTCATACTTTCACTAGTGCAAGTTCTCTCAACAATAATAACATAATTGGATCATATAACTATCCTTCAACATGCAACAAAGAGTCACTCCAAAGTCACTAATAGCGGAGAACAAACGAAGAGATTATTGTATGGTACGAAACCACCTCAAAGTTATTCTTTTTGATCAATCTATTCAAGAGTCCGTAATAAAATAACACAAAGCTATTCTATCCGTTCGATCTATCCTAGAGTTCGTACTAGAATAACACCTTAAGACACAAATCAACCAAAACCCTAATGTCACCTAGATTCTCCAATGTCACCTCAAGTATCCGTGGGTATGATTATACGATATGCATCACACAATCTCAGATTCATCTATTCAACAAACACAAAGAACTTCAAAGAGGCCCCAAAGTTTCTACCAAAGAGTCAAGACGAAAACGTGTGCCAACCCCTATGCATGAGTTCACGAGGTCATGAAACTCGCAAGTTGATCACCGAAACATACATCAAGTGGATCACGTGAATATCCCATTGTCACCACAGATAAGCACATGCAAGACATACATCAAGTGTTCTCAAATCCTTAAAGACTCATTCCGATAAGATAACTTCAAAGGGAAAACTCAATCCATTACAAGAGAGTAGAGGGGGAGAAACATCATAAGATCCAACTATAATCGCAAAGCTCGCGATACATCAAGATCATGCCGCATCAAGAACACGAGACAGAGAGAGATCAAACACATAGCTACTGGTACATACCGTTAGCCCCGAGGGTGAACTACTCCCTCATCATGGAGAGCGCCGGGATGATGAAGATGGCCACCAGAGAGGGATTCCCCCCTCCGGCAGGGTGCCGGAACGAGTCTAAATTGGTTTTTGGTGGCTAGAGAGGCTTGCGGTGGCGGAACTCCCGATCTAGGTTTATTTCTGGGGGTTTCTGTATTTATAGGAATTTTTGGCGTAGGTCTCACGTCAGGGGGGGGTCTCCGGATCGTCCATGAGATAGGGTCCCACGCCGAGGGTGGTAGGGCGCGCCCCCACCCTCGTGGACAGCCCGGGACTCGTTTGGCCCAACTCTTTTACTCCGGAGCTTCTTTGGTCCATAAAAAATCATCAAAAATTGACACGTCAATTGGAATCCGTTTGATATTCCTTTTCCGCGATACTCAAAAACAAGGAAAAACAGAAACTGGCACTGGCTCTAGGTTAATAGGTTAGTCCCAAAAATCATATAAAATAGCATATAAGTGCATATAAAACATCCCAGATGGATATATATAATAGCATGGAACAATAAAAAATTATAGATACGTCGGAGACGTATCAAGCATCCCCAAGCTTAATTCCTGCTCGTCCTCGAGTAGGTAAACGGTAAAAATAGAATTTTTGATGTGGAATGCTACCTAGCATAATTATCAATGTAATTTTCTTTATTGTGGCATGAATTTTTAGATCCTCAAGATTCAAGACAAAAGTTTAATATTGACATAAAAATAATAATACCTCAAGCATACTAACAAAGTAATCATGTCTTCTCAATATAACATGGCCAAAGAAAGCTATCCCTACAAAATCATATAGTTTGGCTATGCTCTATCTTCATCACACAAAATATTTAAATCATGCACAACCCTGATGACATGCCAAGTAATTGTTTCATACTTTTGATGTTCTCAAACCTTTTCAATCTTCACGCAATACATGAGCGCGAGCCATGGGTATAGCACTACAGGTGGAATGGGATGGTGGTTGTGGAGAAGACAAAAAGGAGAAGATAGTCGCACATCAACTAGGCGTATCAACGGGCTATGGAGATGCCCATCAATAGATATCAATGTGAGTGAGTAGGGATTGCCATGCAACGGATGCACTAGAGCTATAAGTGTATGAAAGCTCAAAAAGAAACTAAGTGGGTGTGCATCCAACTCGCTTGCTCACGAAGACTTAGGGCATTTTGAGGAAGCCCATCATTGGAATATACAAGCCAAGTTCTATAATAAAAAATTACCACTAGTATATGAAAGGGAGAAAATAGGAGACTCTCTATCATGAAGATCATGGTGCTACTTTGAAGCACAAGTGTGGTAAAAGGATAGTAGCATTGCCCCTTCTGTCTTTTTCTCTAATTTTTATTTTTCTTCTTTTTTTGGGCCTTCTCTTTTTTTTAGGCCTCTTTTTTCTTTTATTAATATTTTTCGTCTGGAGTCTCATCCCGACTTGTGGGGGAATCATAGTCTCCATCATCCTTTCCTCACATGGGACAATGCTCTAATAATGATGGTCATCACACTTTTATTTACTTACAACACAAGAATTACAACTCGATACTTAGAACAAAATATGACTCTATGTGAATACCTCAAGCGGTGTATCGGGATGTGCAATGAACCAAGAGTGACATGTATGAAAGAATTATGAATGGTGGCTTTGCCACAAATACGATGTCAACTACATAATCATGCAAGGCAATATGACAATGATGAAGCGTGTCATAATAAACGGAACGGTGGAAAGTTGCATGGCAATATATCTCGGAATGGCTATGGAAATGCCATAATAGGTAGGTATGGTGGCTGTTTTGAGGAAGGTATTGGTGGGTGTATGGTACCGGCGGAAGTTGTGCGACACAAGGGAGGCTAGCAATGGTGGAAGGGTGAGAGTGTGTATAATCCATGGACTCAACATTAGTCATAAAGAACTCACATACTTATTGCAAAAATCTATTAGTTATCGAAACGAAGTACTACGCGCATGCTCCTAGGGGGGTAGATTGGTAGGAAAAGACCATCGCTCATCCCCGACCGCCACTCATAAGGAAGACAATCAAAAAATAAATCATGCTCCGACTTCATCACATAACGGTTCACCATACGTGCATGCTACGGGAATCACAAACTTTAACACAAGTATCTCTCAAATTCAGAACTACTCAACTAGCATGACTCTAATATCACCATCTTTATATCTCAATACAATCATCAAGTATCAAACTTCTCATAGTATTCAATGCACTCTATATGAAAGTTTTTATTGTACCCATCATGGTTGCCTATCATATTAGGACTAATTTCATAACCAAATAAAATTACCATGATGTTCTAAAAGACTCTAAAAATAATATAAGTGAAGCATGAGAGATCAATAATTTCTACAAAATAAAACCATCACCGTGCTCTAAAAAGATACAAGTAAAGCACTAGAGCAAACGACAAACTACTCCGAAAGATATAAGTGAAGATCAATGAGTAGTTGAAAAATTATGTAACTATGTGAAGACTCTATAACATTTAATAATTTAAGATACTGGTATATTATTGAAACAGCAAGCAAAACAAAATAAAATAAAATAACGATCCAAGCAAAAGACATATCATGTGTTGAATAAAAATACAGCTCCAAGTAAAGTTACCGATGAACGAAGACGAAAGAGGGGATGCCATCCGGGGCATCCCCAAGCTTAGGCTCTTGGTTGTCCTTGAATATTACCTTGGGGTGCCTTGGGCATCCCCAAGCTTAGGCTCTTTCCACTCCTTATTCCATAATCCATCGAATCTTTACCCAAAACTTGAAAACTTCACAACACAAAACTTAACAGAAAACTCGTAAGCTCCGTTAGTATAAGAAAATAAATCACCACTTTTGGTACCATTGTGAACTCATTCCAAATTCATATTGGTGTAATATCTACTGTATTCCAACTTCTCTATTGTTCATACCCTCCGATACTACCCATAGATTTATCAAAATAAGCAAACAACACGATGAAAACAGAATCTGTCAAAAACAGAACAGTCTATAGTAATCTGTATCATTCAAATACTTCTGTCACTCCAAAAATTCTGAAATAAATTGGTGGACCTGACGAATTTATCTATTAATTATCTGCAAAAATAATAAACCTAATATCACTCTCCAGTAAAAAATGGCAGCTAATCTCATGAGCGCAAAAGTTTCTGTTTTTTACAGCAAGATCGCAAAGACTTCACCCAAGTCTTCCCAAAGGTTCTACTTGGCACAAACACTAATTAAAACATAAAACCACATCTAAACAGAAGCTAGATGAATTATTTATTACTAAACAGGATCAAAAGGCAAAAAACAAAAATAAAATTGGGTTGTCTCCCAACAAGCGCTATCGTTTAACACCCCTAGCCAGGCATGATAATTTCAATGATGCTCACATAAAAGATAAGAATTGAAACATAAAGAGAGCATCATGAAGAATATGAATAGCACATTTAAGTCTAACCTACTTCCTATGCATAGGGATTTTGTGAGGAAACAAATTATGGGGACAAGAATCAACTTGCATAGGAAGGTAAAACAAGCATAGCTTCAAGATTTTCAACACATAGAGAGGAAACTTGGTATTATTGCAATTCCAACAAGCATATGTTCCTCCCTCATAATAATTACATGTAGGATCATAAGAAAATTCAACAATATGGCTACCACAAAACATATTCTTAACACGATCCACATGTATGCAAAGTTGACACTCTTCCAAAATAGTGGGATTAACATTAACTAAAGTCATGACCTCTCCAAACCCACTGTCATAATTATCACAATAAGATTCAACACCCTCCAAAATAGTGGGATCATTACTTCCTAAAGTTGACACTCTTCCAGACCCACTTTCATCAATATAATCATCATAAATAGGAGGCATGCTATCATCAAAATAAATTTGCTCATCAAAACTTGGGGGACAAAAAATATCATCTTCATCAAACATAGCATCCCCAAGCTTGTGGCTTTGCATATCATTAGCATCATGGATATTCAAAGAATTCATACTAACAACATTGCAAACATGCTCATCATCCAAAGATTTAGTGCCAAACATTATAATACATTCTTCTTCTAACACTTTGGCACAATTATCGGAATCCTTATTTTCACGAAAGACATTAAAAAGATGAAGCATATGAGGCAACCTTAATTCCATTTTTTGTAATTTTCTTTTATAGACTAAACTAGTGATAAAACAGGAAACTAAAATATCCGATTGCAATATCTAAATATATACCTTCAAGCGCTAACATCCCCGGCAACGACGCCAGAAAAGAGCTTGATGTCTACTACACAACCTTATTCTTGTAGACGTTGTTGGGCCTCCAAGTGCAGAGGTTTGTAGGACAGTAGCAAATTTCCCTCAAGTGGATGACCTAAGGTTTATCAATCCGTGGGAGGCGTAGGATGAAGATGGTCTCTCTCAAACAACCCTGCAACCAAGTAACAAAGAGTCTCTTGTGTCCCCAGCACGCCCAATACAATGGTAAATTGTATAGGTGCACTAGTTCGGCGAAGAGATGGTGATACAAGTGCGATATGGATGGTAGATATAGGTTTTTGTAATCTGAAAATATAAAAACAGCAAGGTAGCAAGTGGTAAAAGTGAGCGTAAACGGTATTGCAATGCTAGGAAAAAGGCCTAGGGTTCATACTTTCACTAGTCCAAGTTCTATCAACAATAATAACATAATTGGATCATATAACTATCCCTCAACATGCAACAAAGAGTCACTTCAAAGTCACTAATAGCGGAGAACAAGCGAAGAGATTATTGTAGGGTACGAAACCACCTCAAAGTTATTCTTTCTGATCGATCTATTCAAGAGTCCGTAGTAAAATAACACAAAGGTATTCTTTCCGTTCGATCTATCCTAGAGTTCGTACTAGAATAACACCTTAAGACACAAATCAACCAAAACCCTAATGTTACCTAGATACTCCAATGTCACATCAAGTATCCGTGGGTATGATTATACAATATGAATCACACAATCTCAGATTCATCTATTCAACCAACACAAAGAACTTGAAAGAGAGCCCCAAAGTTTCTACCGAAGAGTCAAGACAAAAACGTGTGCCAACCCCTATGAATAAGTTCACGAGGTCATGAAACTCACAAGTTGATCACCAAAACATACATATAGTGGATCACGTGAATAACCCATTGTCACCACAGATAAGCACATGCAAGGCATACATCAAGTGTTCTCAAATCCTTAAAGACTCAATTTTATAAGATAACTTAAAATTGAAAACTCAATCAATTACAAGAGAGTAGAGGGGGAGAAACATCATAAGATCCAACTATAATAGCAAAGCTCGCGATACATCAAGATCATGCCAAATCAAGAACATGAGAGAGGGAGAGATCAAACACATAGCTACTAGTACATACCACCAGCCCCGAGGGTGAACTACTCCCTCCTCATCATGGAGAGCGCCAGGATGATGAAGATGGCCACCGGAGAGGGATTCCCCCCTTTGGCAGGGTGCCAGAACGAGTCTAGATTGGTTTTCGGTGGCTACAGAGGCTTGTGGCGGCGGAACTCCTGATCTAGGTTTATTTCTGGGGGTTTCTGTATTTATAGGAATTTTTGGCGTAGGTCTCACGTCAGGGGGGGTCTCCGGATCGTCCACGAGATAGGGGCCCACACCCAGGGGGTAGGGCGCGCCCCCAACCCTCGTGGACAGCCCGGGACTCTTCTGGCCCAACTCTTTTACTCCAGGGGCTTCTTTTGGTCCATAAAAAGTCATCAAAAATTGGCACGTCAATTGGACTCCATTTGATATTCCTTTTCTGTGATACTCAAAAACAAGGAAAAAAATAGAAACTGGCACTCGGCTCTAGGTTAATAGGTTAGTCCCAAAAATCATATAAAATAGCATATAAATGCATATAAAACATCCTAGATGGATAATATAATAGCTTGGGAAAATCAAAAGTTATAGATACATTGGAGACGTGTCACTCCGACACTACAAACATGGAACCTCCCCCCCCCCCCGGTTCATCTGTCTGACAGATGTCCGAAACCGAAAAAATGTTCCAGTTAATTTCTCGCTTTGTCTGCAACGTGTAGCACTGCGTTAGGTCACCCCTAGCACAATGTTTTGCCATGTTATGCTTTGTGATGCTTTGATTTCTCGGTTACTTATTATGTTCCCCCTCCATTACTCTTTCTGGTAGACCCCGAGACCGCTGTTAATTAGATGATCAATTACTTCACCTTTGATGGTTCGTATTTGTCTGCCAAGCTACCAGGCAAGCAAACCCCCCTTGTTCATTCCAATATCGCCCATTTCTTTCCCTCTCATGCTTGCATTAGAACTGCTACTGCTTTTGAATGGTCCTATTCTGATGCATAGCCTGTTTTTGTTACCTGCTTTCATACCTTACCTGCTTATTCTAAACTTCTTAGTATACGTTGATTAGAGATCCATCAGTGACCCCACCTTGTCCTAGTTGCCCCTACTTTATGTTCAACGACTCGATCAACGTGATCAACGTCAAGGCCCCGACACCGCACATCACCCCCCTTAGTTGTACGACTCGGCAGAGTTACTATCGAGTGCCGAGGGTGATACCTCATCAGCACTTCTGATGTTAACCCTGAGTGTAGCTATTCGGTCATGGTCGTCGAGGGTGATTCCTCCTTGCCCACTCCCAATATTGACTCTATTGTGCAACCCCTCAAGTGTGGACCAACGAGGGTGATTCCTCCAAGTCCACCTTGATGGTTACATCGAGTGGGATCCATTGAAGGTGATTCCTTAGGTTTCCCCCTTGCTGTTTCAGACACACGGTTATTATGGTTACTATGATTTTACACTGAACCATGTTACTAAAGACGGGTCGGCCCTGAGGGGTACCCGCGCGAGCTTAATTGCGAGTGATGTGGAGTCGGGTTGTCCTGGAAGGTGCCCGCGAGATAATTACGAGGCGTGGCCGGGCATTCTTAGCCCTTGCCACGAGTCCTCGAGACAAGGCGATGGGGTCACATCTTTCGTGAGTCTCTGCTTGTTACCGCACGTTCCTAATCCACTATGATTTGGATATTCGATCCGAGGGGCCTCTGGCCTAATAGCACTAACCATCACGTGGGCATAGTATGGGCGTTCTGCGTCGTATGCATCAGCGAAATCTTAATAGACGTCATGCGACTGAGCGGCGCGCGCCGGGTTGGACTGCGTAAGCACCTACCTTTTAAGGAGGTAGCTAGGTCTGCTCACTGGCTGCCCACGCAACGTGCAGGAGGTCCAGGGGCGATGGCCCAAGACCCCTAGGGGCATAGGTTAGTCCGGCATGCTGACCTCTCTATTAAGCCTAGGTCGGGTTGTGGCGTATTGTTTGGCTAAGGTCGGGCTGATCCTGTAAAGTGTGTCCGGCCAGAGTTAGGCGAGCATCATGGGTAAGTTGGTGCACCCCTGGAGGGAAGAAAACATCTATCGATAGCCTGTCCTACGGTAACGGACACTTGGAGTTGTATCCCGATCGGTACAACTAGAACTAGATATTGGATGCTGAGGCATGTAATGGATATGATGGCTCCGGGATTGTTTCCTCACAGGGAGTCGAGGAAGTGATATCTCGACAATGTTACAACATACTTACTAATATTATAATATGCCACTCTTATCTCCTTTGATGCTACAAGACGCTTGGAGCTGCTTGAAGATGCTAGTCTTCGATAGGCTAGGCTTTTCCCCTTCTCTTCTGGCATTCTGCAGTTTAGTCCACAGATGCAGCCCATTCCTTTGATACAGATGCAAACTTAGTTTATATCTGATGTAAGTCTTGCGAGTACTTTGGATGAGTACTCACGGCTGCTTTGCTACCTCTTTTTTTCCCATACCCGATTGTTGCGACCAGATGACGGATGCCAGGAGCCAGATGACCCCACTGATGACTACTACTACCCCGAGGGTGCCTACTACTACGTGACGTCCGCTGATGACCTGGAGTAGTTAGGAGGCTCCCAGGCAAGAGGCCTTGCCTTTTCAATCGTTGTTGCTTTTGTGCTAGCCTTCTTAAGGCAGACTTGTTTAACTTATGTCTGTACTCAGATATTGTTTCTTCTGCTGACTCTTGTGTATTCGAGCCCTCGAGGCCCCTGGCTTGTAATATAAAGCTTGTATTATTTTTAATTTATGTCTAGAGTTGTGTTGTGATATCTTCCCGTGGGTCCCTGATCTTGATCGTACACATTTGTGTGTATGATTAGTGTACGATTGAATCGGGGGCGTCGCATGGAAGGGGAGAAGGCCCTGTTGGAGGCCAAGGCCAGCATCCTTGCCAATGACTATGCCTCCTTTGACTCTCTTGAGGAGAGATCCCGCGAGGCATTGCGGGAACTCTATGGGAGGGGGTTGAAGAAGCTATTGGTTACCGCCGAGGAGGGTGAGGGAGTCCCCGGGCGTCCGGGCTATGTGACATGGGCCGGACTGGTGGGTCGTGAAGATACAAGATAGAAGGCTTCCCCCGTGTCCGGGTGGGACTCACCTTGGTGTGGAAGGAAAGCTTGGTGTTCGGATATGAAGATTCCTTTCTCTGTAAACCGACTCTATACAAACCCTAGCCCCCTCTGGTATCTATATAAATCGGAGGGTTTAGTCTGTAGAGGCAGTCATAATCATACAGGCTAGACATCTAGGGTTTATCCATTACGATCTCGTAGTAGATCAACTCTTGTAGCCCCTATACTCATCAAAGTCAATCAAGCAGGACATAGGGTTTTACCTCCATCAGGAGGGCCCGAACCTGGGTAAACATCGTGTCCCCTGCCTCATGTTACCTTCGATCCTTAGACACACAGTTCGTGACACCCTACCCGAGATCTCCGGTTTTGACACCGACATTGTTGCTTTCATTGAGAGTTCCTCTGTGCTGTCGGCAAAGGATTTGATGGCTCGTTCGATCATCCACAATGATGCTATTTCGGGGGAGATCTTCCCCCGGGGCCAAATATTTGTATTCGGCAGCTTCCCGCTACGTGCCAATTCGACTGGCCACCTCGAGCAGATCGACAGCAACACCCCCGGTCATCAGATCAGTTTTGGGAACCTAAACTATGTTGCTCATATCCAAGGAGATATGATCCTATAAGGGTTCACGGCCCCTACCACTGTGGCCTTAGATCCAGAGCAGGTCAACAGGACCAAAGACGGGATTCTAGAGCCCGCCGGACTCTTTGCACTTATGGGGCTTGCTATCAAAGAAGCACCGGACACTCTGCCGGACTCTAGGTCCTAACTCTCGAGGTCCGTGTCAAGCGGGCGCTGCCAGGAGACTCCGACTCCGGACAGCCCCATGGACTCTCATTTCTCTATCTAGCCCTCACCTTTAAACGAGGCCCTGGACTTAATGTGATCACTCGCCATTACGGAAGGATCGCTTCTGAACTATGCCCAGCCCAGACTAGGTGCTGAGAGCGGGGAATTTTGCATCCCACCCACCACCCACTTCATAGCCACTCTCGAAGATTTAATCGACATGTTGGATTACGCCTCCGAAGACATCGACGGTATGGACGACGATGCCGGAGATGAACAAGGCCAAAACCCTCCGTTTACCAGACGATGGACGGCCACCTCCACATATGACGTGTACATGGTGGACACACCTAAAGAGCATGGCGATGACGGCAAGGAGAATTCGGTTGAGGACAAGCCTACCGAAGCCCCTCCGAAGTGTCAACGTCAGCGGCGCCGCTCAAAATCGCGTCGCAACAAAGACGACAATACCGACACCGAAGACAATAATACTCCGGAGAATGCCAAAGACCCTGAAACCCCCTGTAGAGCCAACATCCCAACATGATGATTGGGAGGATGGGCAGGTAAACCCCGACGATCTAGTCGAGAATGAGGGCTCGGAGGATAGTAACTACCTACCGACCTCCGAAGAATATGTGAGCCTCGGTGACGAAGATTTCATCGTGCCAGAAGAACCCCTCGAACAAGAGCGCTTTAAGTGACGGCTAATCACCACCGCAAGAAGCCTGAAAAAGAAGCAGCAGCAGCTTTAAGCTGATCAGGACTTACTCAATGACAGATGGACTAACGTCCTGGTAGCCAGGGAATACGGCCTCGAATGCCCAACAAAGAGCTACCCAGAGCGCAAGCTGCTACCCCAATTCGACGATGAGGCCCTAGAGCCCATACCACCAACACATAACGCTGCTAACAGACCTAACCGACCATCACGTGGCCAGGACAGAACGACAACTCAAGCCGAGCACTAGCCCGCACCACCTCGCCATAAAAGCAGGGGAAAATTGGCTCCAGAATATACGTACGACCTGCGACAAGACCTGGACAATAGAGCCGGTCAAACCAGACCAATCTATGGATCAAGGGGACATGGCCCAGTGCGAGAGGACGGCCATCAGGCCTGGCGCGACAAGGACAACCTCACTTGGGCCGAAAATCGCATACGGACTTCATCCGAACTGCGTCACGACATTGCCCGATACAGAGGCGCCGCACACCCTCTATGCTTCACCGATGAGGCAATGGAGCACCAGTTCCCAGAAGGGTTTAAACCCGTAAACATCGACTCATACGACGGCATGACGGACCCCGCAGTCTGGATTGAAGATTTTCTTCTCCACATACACATGGCCCGCGGTGACGACCTACATGCCATCAAATATCTCCCCTTCAAACTTAAGGGACCGGCACGACACTGGTTAAACAGCCTCCTAGAAAATTCTATCGTCAACTGCGACCTCAGTCACATAGTCCAGCAACCTGGAGAGTCAGCCAGGAAACTCTGGACAAGGTTCTTAATTAAAAAGAACCAAATCCTTGACTGCCTAAACACTGAAGCCCTCGTGGCCTTTAAACACAGCGTCCGCGACAAATAGCTCGCCCGGCACCTCGGCCAAGAAAAGCCAAAGTCCATGGCAGCCCTTACCGCTCTAATGACCCGCTTTTGTGCGGGAGAAGACAGCTGTCTTGCATGCAGAAGCAATAGCACCAGCGACCCCGACACCTCTGAAGCCAGGGATGGCAATGGCAAACCACGACGCAACAAGCACAAGCATCGAATCAATAACAAAAATACTGAAGACACATCGGTGAAATGTTGGATTGAGCGGCTCTAAATCCGGTCAATCGAAGAAGCCATTCAAAGGAAACAGAGATGGTCCATCTAGCTTGGACAGAATACTCGATCGGCCTTGCCAGATCCACAGCACCCCCGATAAGGCTGCCAATCATGCCAACAGAAACTGTTGGGCCTTTAAGCAGGCCGGCAAGCTTAACGCCAAACATAAAGGGAAAGGGCCACCCTGCGAGGACGACGACGAAGAGCCTCGCCCATTGAACACAGGGGGACAGAAGAAATTTCCTCCCGAGGTAAAAACGGTGCCATTGCCATTGCCATCGTGGCCTCTGAAGCCAGTTCGGGTTGGCTTCTTGATCGTGTCTTCTTGCTGGTAGTATGCTTAGTTTGTCATGCAATGCCTTTTGTTGAGTGCATCGAGCTCGTAAACATGCCTTCATAATTCTGTTCATGCCATGTCCAGTTTTCTGCTAAGTCTAAATCTGTTAACGGAACTCGCTATGTTTACATGGGTCCCATCATATCTTCTGATCCTTTTTGGCTTATGGTCAGTAAGGGTCTTTTATTATATGATTTGAGTAGATTCATGCCATGCCTTTTATTGCTATGATTTGATCCTGTAGCATATTGTTATATTGCTCTAAACATTGCTTCCTGATGTTAATTCCTGACATGTTATTTTCACTGTCTATGAAGCTGATATCGTTTGCACTTTTGCCATGCTTGTTTGAACCTGATCTTGTGTGATTTGGCCATAGCTCAGTGTTCATATTTTGTCAAGCATCTTGAGTAGATCACTGCCATGTGCTTTGTTGCTATGTTGGAGTGCAGTAGCTTAGTTTCTTGTTGCATTCTAGATGGCATCGTGTTGTTAATCGCATAATTGTGGCATTACTGTTTTGCTTGCCATTTGCAAACTGTGCATCCGATTCCGGTGATCTTTATATCGATTTCGACCGAAATCATCTCATCTTTCCAGCGGCACTCTTGGATTGCCAAGTTGAGGCCTGGTTCAATATTTTTCCTTCCCGAGCACGCATATGCATTGCATATCACATCCCACATATCATGCCATGTTTTCCATCATGTTGCTTGCGCGTTGCACCGTGATTGATTGTTGGTCCTTTTTGCTTGTGTTCTTGCTTTGGGTAGATCCGGGAGACGAGTTCGTGTTCGAGGAACCCGCTGAGTACGCTTACGAGGATCAAGGTTTCGTCAACTCGGAGAACTTTGCAGGCAAGATGACCATACCCTCGAAATCACTTCTATCTTTGCTTGCTAGTTGCTTGCTCTTTTGCTATGCCGCGATACCTACCACTTGCTATATCATGCCTCCCATATTGCCATGTCAAGCCTCTAACCCACCTTTCCTAGCAAACCGTTGTTTGGCTATGTTACCGCTTTTCTCAGCCCCTCTTATATCGTTGTTAGTTGCAGGTGAAGATGAAGTTTGTTCCTTGTTGGAACATGGATATTGTTGGGATATCATTATTATATCTTGTTTACTTTAATGCATCTATATACTTGGTAAAGGGTGGAAGGCTCAGCCTTATGCCTGGTGTTTTGTTCCACTCTTGCCGCCCTAGTTTCCGTCATACCGGTGTTATGTTCCTTGATTTTGTGTTCCTTACGCGGTTGGGTTATAATGGGAACCCCTTGACGGTTCGCTTTGAATAAAACTCCTCCAGCAAGGCCCAACCTTGGTTTTACCATTTGCCACCTAAGCCTTTTTCCCTTGGGTTCTGCAGACTCAAGGGTCATCTTTATTTTAAACCCCCGGGCCAGTGCTCCTCTGAGTGTTGGTCCAACCTGTCAGCAGTCGGTGACCACCAGGGGCAACTCTGGGTTGGCCTACCGGAATCTTGGACAATCCGGTGTGCCCTGAGAACGAGAAATGTGCAGCTCCTTTCGAGATTTGTCGGCACATTCGGGCGGCTTTGCTGGTCTTGTTTTACCATTGTCGAAATGTCTTGTAACCGGGATTCCGAGTCTAATCGGGTCGTCTTGGGAGAAGGAATATCCTTCGTTGACCGTGAGAGCTTGTGATGGGCTAAGTTGGGGCACCACTGCAGGGTTTTGAACTTTTGAAAGTCGTGCCCACGGTTATGAGCAGATGTGAATTTGTTAATATCCGGTTGTAGAGAACTTGACACTTAACTTAATTAAAATGCATCGCTCGCGTGTGTAGCCGTGATGGTCTCTTTCCGACGGAGTCCGGGAAGTGAACACGGTTTTGGTGTTATGCTTGAACGTAAGTAGTTTCAGGATCACTTCTTGATCACTTCTATTTCACGACTGTGCTTTGCTTCTCTTCTCGCTCTCGTTTGCGTAAGTTAGCCACCATATATGCTAGTGCTTGCTGCAGCTCCACCTCACTACCCCTTTTCCTACCCATAAGCTTAAATAGTCTTAATCGCGAGGGTGTGAGATTGCTGAGTCCCCATGACTCACAGATTACTTCCAAAATAGTTGCAGGTGCCGATGATACCAGTGCAGGTGACGCAACCGAGCTCGAGTGGGAGCTCGATGAAGATCGTGTTCGTTGTGTTGTTTCGTTGTCGTTTGATTAGTAGAGGAGCCCAGTTGGGGTGATCGGGGATCTATGCAATTGGGGTTGTCTTTCTTTATTTGGTTCCGTAGTCGGACCTTGATTGTATTCTGGATGATGTAATGCTATATTTATGTATTCTGTGAAGTGGCGATTGTAAGACAACTCTTTTTCCCTTTCTTATTCAGTACATGGGATGTGTAAAGAATACCCCTCTTGTGACATGCCTACTATGCGGCTATGCATATAAGTCATGCTCCGACACGTGGGAGATATAGCCGCATCGTGGGTGTTACAGCATGCGTGAACGACGAATGATTAAACCTTGCATGCAACGTTTTGACAAAGCATTGACATATGAACATGTGAATGTGAGGGATTACAACCTTGTGCACGCATGCAACAGTCACACGTACACATGCACGCAAAAACGCGTGCGACGCGCTAATGCATGCATGTCTGAGCACATGACGAAATACACACGGTCATGATCAAGTACTCAACCTACACTTTCATGCAGACGCATACTCAGCCGGGGTGAACCAGTGACTGTATAAACACCGGGAAATGTATATATTTCCCGCAATAAGCATATTATGAAGTCCACTCACCGTATTTTTACAAATATACAGTGATAGTCAGTGTATTTATCTCGATTCAAATTTAGACATATTAACCGAAAAGGAGGCAGTATGTACTAGCATTACTTTGTTGTGTCCCGTCAACTTGTAGAACGAGGAGAAGCTTGCGCGGTGGCTCGCAGGACATGGAGAAACTTTTGACTAATGCAAGCTCTCTCTCTCTCGCTCAGGTTGTGGAAGTGCAACAGTTAATTTGGTGTTTGATTGCAAGAAGTATACATTGTACTAGTACCATCATTGTTCAACTTCCCGAAGAGGCGAAGAGCCAAGCGTAGAGTTTACTATAGTAGTATTTATTACTCCGTATATAGGTACTACTAGGAACCGCATGGTGGAGCATCTGCACTGTTATGCCTCCTTTGGTCTGTAGGAATTTCATAGGATTTCCATAGGATAGGATTTGCAAAGGAAAATTTCCTTTGAAGCCCTTTGGTTTGTAGGAATGGATTCCTATTCCTATGTAGGATAGGAATCAATCCTTCACATTTTGGAGGAAAAAAACATTAGCTAAGATTCAATGGAAAAATTCCTATCCTATGCATCAAAAATGTCATCTCTTTATCTATAAGAATTGAGATGCATGTCATCTCACTTCCTATGATTTTCATATTCCTATAACATTCCTAGTCTATGAACCAAAGGAGGCCTTATTTTATTTTAATCTGTGATAAAGCAGTCTTGAACACATTTGCTTCTCTTCAAGGGTTCTCGCATGTGATAATGGAAGTTAATTGCATGGAACACTCGCCATGATTCTTGCTTAATTCTGGCTCCTATCCTGTTAGAAACAGGAGCGCTCAGTAATATTTTCTCTTTTTTGTTATTCAGCATGTAAACAGGTCAGTAGACCTTGCGTCACATCTTTGTGTGAACCGTGCTTGCTACACTTTGAATGTGACCGAGAGCTGGCTTGATGAAACACCTTGCTTCCCTTCTTTTGCGGGGTACCTCGCTTCCTATTGACCAGTCTCTTGGCTGATTGTCCTAAGAATGCTTATATATGAATAAAGCTCTCTCATTTGCCCGCAAAAAATATTAAGCCATATGAACCGAAAAGGAGGGAGTATGGACTAGCACTACTTTGGTGTGTCTCATCAACTTGCAGAATGAGGAGAAGCTTGCAGGACAAGGTGAAGCTTTCTTACGCCCTCTCCATCTACCTCAAGCGCGATGGCTCACAGGACGAGGAGAAGCTTTTGACTAATGCAACCTACCCTCGCCCATGCAGTGGACGTGCAACAGTTCATTCGGTGTTAGATTGCTAGAGGCATACACTGTAGTACCATCATTGTTTGACTTCCCAAAGAGGCGAAGAGCCAAGCGCAAGGTTTAGTAGTACTACTAGTAGTACTAGTGCTAGTATACATGTACTAGGAACCGCATGGTGGAGCGTCTATACTCTTATTTTATTTTAATCTCTGATAAAGTACACATTTATTTAGGAGAAGTGCGGAAAACGGCATCCCAATAGTACTATTAAAAACATCGAACATGCAATGATGATATCGATCAACCATGCTCGAATATTTCTTGGCCTCCGTGCGAGCCCGTTTGTGTGTTCTCACTCCTTGTCTGTCTCAAGGAGCGGCAGGTTGGCCATTTTGCCTTCAATTGAGATCGGTTTGCTCACGCTCCCGTCCCACATGTCAGTGATATGCCAAGAGGAAGCGCATTGATTGACAGGCCATACGCGGACTTGGTTTTGCACCTTCATACTACCCTCCATCACAGTTTATAGAGTGTGCTTCAACAATCTTTGGGGCCAAGGCCTTAGTGATCGGCCTGAAAAATAACATTGGTAGTTATAGCACAGTGTCTATTATTAGAGGAAATAATGCATACACACATGCATGTAGTGCTTCCACCCCGGGTACACACATGCATGCACTTAGTCCACTCCGCATACACACCAACGTCGAGAGAAAATTGTGGGCTTGATTGTGGTTACCACACTCTAATTAATTGACCACTAATTCAAATGCGTCTAATATCTCTCTGGCGGTGGAAATGCATGGCAATCAAAGCGCGCCCTGTAAATTGTGACGGAGGGTAGTATGAGCGGATTAAAATAAGAGCGTATTGATGGTTGCTTCTTCCAAGAAACTTACCGTGGGAAAGGTGGAACTTATGATTTGACTACTCATTACAGACTATTAGTGAGGCGCAACGACCACGTTGAGTCTCCCATGCGGTTGTGCACAATAATTTGCTGCATGGCACATGGAACCGGATGCTGAATGGCTTCTGGTAATGCTATGAAGCTACCATCATTTCTTTACATAATTGACGTATACAAATAATTTCCACCGACACGAAATTGTAGAATGCTCGTAAGCTTTCAGCTTTTGTTTCATGTGTCTTGCCAGCTGGAAGGTTGTCTCATTACAACTTCAATCAAATTACTAGAAAGGAAACTAACATCCATGTTCTTTCAGAAAAAATAAAAAATAACTTCCTTGCTAATGCATCTCAATGATTAGAAGATCAGAGCTAATATTTACATCACAACTGAAGACAAAGTTGTGAGAAGGTGTTAAATTAAAATTGATCCATGCTTTCATTGGCACCAACTTCCCCCTAGCTCTGTCTAAATCAACAAGACATGTTGGGAAAAAGTAGTTGTCAGGAGCATGCAACATTCTGATCAGTTTGTGCAGTTCCACTAACATATAGCTGATCGTCCCTGTTCCAAAGATATTAAGTGTGATTACAATAATGGAGGACTATTGATGAAATAATAAACAAACAAATAGAAGTCGGACACCTTTGCAGTCTCTCTTAAGACTAACTAGTTGGAGAAGATTAAGCAAATAGTTGGAGAAGATTAGGCTTGGCGTTTGATGAGGAGGATAGAGCAAAACCAATCTCCCTTTGTGTAGTCACACTGAAATGTAGAGACATTACCCGTGTAACATTTTAGTAGAACTGAACAAAAAACTATTAAGAAAAAAGTGATTTGTGCAGTTCACCAAAAGGTAGCAATAGCAACGAGGTGAAATGGATAGCCCTGTATGCAAAAAAGAGGTAGAAAGGAAACAATTACTGGCGAATAACATTTGATGACACAAACGATGACAAAAAAGAAGCTTATTCCTTGTCCTAAGGGAAGATAGTCGCACGGTTGTTTATCTAAAGCAGTGTGAGGATGAGATTGCAATATGGAAAGTATACCAGACGAGCTAAATTTTGGGTAAAGAACTAGGGAAGATCCACGTGCAGCGGCATGGGAAGATGGGCAGTGGAGCAAGGCCGGAGGGGAGGAAGTTGTACTTGGGGGTCATCGGGATGTAACTAGGAGGGCGGCAGTGAGCGGGATCTGCCCATACTGTGGTAGCGAGCAAGTTGCGAAGGCCCTACCGCGCCTGGGCTTGGTCAGGGAGAACAACTAGTATCGCAGATCGGGACATGCTGCCTGATACATCTCCATCGTATATACTTTTCCAAACACTTTTGACCATGTTTTGGACTCTAACTTGCATGATTTGAATGGAACTAACCCGGACTGACGCTGTTTTCAGCAGAATTGCCATGATGTTTTTTTGTGCAGAAACAAAAGTTCTCGGAATGACCTGAAACTTCACAGAGAATCTTTTTGGAATATATAAAAAAATACTGGCGAAAGAATCAATGCAAGGGGGCCTACACCCTATCCACAAGGGTGGGGGCTCGCCCACCCCCTGGGCGCGCCCCCTACCTCGTGGGCCCCCTGAGGCTCCACCGACCTCAACTCCGACTCTATATATTCACCTTCGGGGAGAAAAAACCCAGAGAGAAGGATTCATTGCGTTTGACGATACGGATCCGCCGCCAAGCCCTAATCTCTCTCGGGAGGGCTGATCTAGAGTCCGTTCGGGGCTCCGGAGAGGGGAATCCATCACCATCGTCACCATCAACCTTCCTCCATCACCAATTTCATGATGCTCACCACCGTGTGTGAGTAATTCCATCGCATGCTTGTTGGACGGTGATGGGTTGGATGAGATTTATCATGTAATCAAGTTAGTTTTGTTAGGGTTTGATCCCTAGTATCAATTATGTTCTGAGATTGATGTTGCTATGACTCTGCTATGCTCAATGCTTGTCACTAGGGCCCGAGTGCCATGATTTCGGATCTGAACCTATTATGTTTTCATGAATATATGTGAGTTCTTGATCCTATCTTGCAAGTCTATAGTCCCCTATTATGTGTCATGATCTGTTAACCCCGAAGTGAAAATAATCGGGATACTTACCGGTGATGACCGTAGTTTGAGGAGTTCATGTATTTACTAAGTGCTAGTGCTTTGTTCAGGTACTCTATAAAAGGAGGCCTTAATATCCCCTAGTTTCCGATAGAACTGCGCTGCCATGGGATGGTATGAGAAAAGATGTCATGCAAGTTCTTTTCCATAAGCACGTATGACTATATTCAGAATACATGCCTACATTACATTGATGAACTGGATCTAGTTCTGTGTCACCCTATGTTATAACTATTGCATGAGGAATCGCATCCGACATAATTATCAATCACTGATCCAATGCCTATGAGCTTTTCACATATTGATCTTTGCTTAGTTACTTTTCCGTTGCCACTGTTACAATCACTACAAAACTGCTACTGTTACTTTTGCTACCGTTACCACTACTATCATATTACTTTGCTAGTAAATACTTTGCTACAGATATTAAGTATTTCAGGTGTGGTTGAATTGACAACTCAACTGTTAATACTTGAGAATATTGTTTGGGTCCCCTTGTGTCAAATCAATAAATTTGGGTTGAATATTCTACCCTCGGCAACTGTTGTGATCCCCTATACTTGTGGGTTATGAAGACTATTTTCTGGCGCCGTTGCCGGGGAGCATAGCTCTATTCTTTCAGACGCTTGGGATTTATATCTGTTGATCACTATGAAGAACTTGAAAGATAAAAGAACCAAGATTTTTCCCTCAACTACGAGGGGAGGTAAGGAACTGCCATCTAGCTATGCACTTGATTCACCTTCTATTATGAGTAAACTTGCGACACCTACTCCTACTATTCATTCTGATATGTCGCATGTTATTGATGATGCCACTTCTGCTTTGCATGATGCTTATGATGAGACTACCTCTATGCTTGATAATATTGTGACACTAGGTGAATTTCTTGATGAACAACTTGCTAGGGTTAGAGTGAATGAAATTATTAAAACTGATAATATTGATGAAACTGATGATGAAGATTCTCCCCCTAGATATGAATTGTCTGTTGTGCCTGAGGGTTATGTTATGGATGAAGAAACTACTAGAGACTTTTTATCTTGCAATGATAGATATGATATTAAGAAATTGTTAGCTAAGCTGGAAGAAAAATCCTTGAATGCTAGAATGAAACATGTCCCTGCTTTTGCTACTTCACCTATTTGTATCTCTGAAAAGGATTATGATTTCTCCATCGATCCTAAGTTAATTACTTTGGTTGAATCTGATCCTTTTTATGCCTATGAATCTGAAACTGTTGTGGCACATCTTACTAAATTAAATGATATAGCCACCCTGATCACTAATGATGAGAAAACTCGCTATTACATTATCCTTAAGTTGTTTCCATTCTCATTAAAGGGTGATCCTAAAATATGGTTTAATTCTCTTGATCCTGTTTGTGTGCGTAGTCCCCAGGATATGATTTATTACTTCTCTGCTAAATATTTCCCCGCTCATAAGAAACAAGCTGCTTTAAGGGAAATATATAATTTTGTGCAAATTGAAGAAGAGAGTCTCCCACAAGCTTGGGGGAGGCTTCTCCGATTACTTAATGCTTTGCCTAATCATCCTCTCAAGAAAAATGATATACTTGATATCTTTTATAATGGACTAACCGATGCTTCCAGAGACCACCTGGATAGTTGTGCTGGTTGTGTTTTCAGGGAAAGAACTGTTGATCAAGCTGAATTGCTATTGAATAATATGTTGAGTAATGAAAATGATTGGACACTTCCTGAACCAAATCCTAAGCCAACTCCGAAGAAAAGGGGTATTCTATTTCTCAGTCCTGAAGATATGCAAGGGGCAAAGAAATCTATGAAAGAAAAGGGTATTAAAGATGAAGATGTTAAGAATTTACCACCTATTTAAGAAATACGTTGTCTTGATAACCCAACACAAGTAGTAAAGGTAAATTCTCTCTATAGATTTGATGAAGGTGATATTCCTCGTTATAAGTCTGCTTGCCAACGCTTAGATGAGTTTGATAATTTTATTGTTAAGCAAGAAAACTTCAATGCATATGTTTGTAGACTATTGAAACATAATGCTTATATGAGTGAACACTTGAATGATTATATGTCTAGAGTTAAAGGTGAACTTAAACTTATTAGTAAACATGCTTCTATGGTTACCACTCAAGTAGAACAAGTGCTTAAGGCTCAGAATGATTTGCTCAATGAATTAAATAATAAGAAAAATGGTAATGTTGTTAGAGTTATGACTAGAGGGGGTAAAATGACTCAAGAACCTTTGTATCCTGAGGGCCACCCTAAGAGAATTGAGCAAGATTCTCAGAGAACTAATGTTAATGCACCTAGTGTCGGGTGGTAGGTGCGACATATGCCAACGGGTGGCTTATCATTGTGGGAACCAGTAAGACGTTGCCGGTGCCTGGAAGCGGGATGAGGCGAAGACATGCACGCCGGCGAATCTTACCCAGCTTCGGGGCTCTCCGTGAAGATAACACCCCTACTGCTGCTCTGCGGGGTCTCCGCATGATCACTAGATGAACAAGTAGCTACACGATGCTCCTTGAGCTGTTTTGTGAGGAGAAGAAGTAGAGCACGGCTAGCCCTCCTCCCCTCTCTATGTGGTGTCTAGAACAAGCTTGGATCAACCCTTTGCATGGGTGTCCCGGGGGGTTATATAGGCCTACCCCCCGGGGGTACAATGGTAATCCGGCTAGGCATGGGGCCCAGCCGTCTGTGACTACACTCACCGGCTTCTGCGCCGGCTGCTGGAGCCCGCCGGCTGGTGGGTCCCGCCGGCTGCCGGCTCCTTGGTCGACAGGCAGGCCCCACTGTCCAGGGCCTTGTCGGTGGCTGGTTACTGTTGCTCAATCCTGGTGACGAGGGCTTCGCCGAGGTGGGCGTGGCTACAGTGCCGCCGTCCGGCGGGTGATCGCTGTAGCCTCACCGCGTCTTGTCTCCTTAATGGGGCGTCTCCTTCGAGGGAGGTGGCAAGCCGGCTGTGGAGAGCCAACTCTGTCTTGGGCCGACTAGGGGAGGCCTGGCCGCCTTCAGGTGTCTCTCTGCCCGAAGGGTCCCACCGCCCGTGGGCCACACTAGCAGCCCGTCGTGGATGACATCAGGGTCAACGTGGCAACAGTGCCGTGCCGGACGGGCCATGGCCACCCGTACGACGCACTATGCCAGGCGTGCTCCAGGATTCGGGGGTGGCAGGCTTTACTGTAGCCACGCCCCGTCACATCGCCGCTAGGTGGATGCAGACTTCGAGGGTACGATCTTGACCGCTTTGTGGGAGCTGGCTTCTTGGAGTCGGCCTTCTCGCGGCCGGCTTCTCGAAGCCGGCCCTCCCGCGGCTTTCTTCATGAGGGCTAAATTCGGGTCGCCTTCCGATAGCCGGCCTGGGAGACAGCCGGCAAGGGGAAGGCGGCCCCACGTCTTGGATTCTCGAGGGCCGGATCGGCTTGTAATTTTTTAGAAGAGCCAGGGGGAGCCGGCTAGGCTACCCGTGGTCATTTACTCCGACACCTAGTTCTTGTAAGAAGAAGAAAAAGAAAAATGATAGGACTTTGCATGCTTCTAGTGAACCTGTTGTTGACACACCTGAGAATCCCGATGATATTTCTATTTCTGATGCTGAAACACAATCTGGTAGTGAACATGAACCTAGTGATAATGTTAATGATGATGTTCATGTTGATGCTCAACCTAGCAATAACAATGATGTAGAGATTGAACCTGTTGTTAATCTTGATAACCCACAATCAAAGAATCAACGTTATGATAAAAGAGACTTTGTTGCTAGGAAGTAGGGTAATGAAAGAGAACGATGGGTTCAGAAACCCATACCTTTTCCTCCTAAACCATCCAAGAAAAAGGATGATGAGGATTTTGAGCTCTTTGCTGAAATGATTAGACCTATCTTTTTGCGTATGTGTTTCACTGATATGCTTAAAATGAATCCTTATGCTTAGTATATGAAAGATATTGTCACAAATAAAAGAATGATACCGGAAGCTGAAATTTCCACCATGCTTGCTAATTATACTCTTAAGGGTGGAATACCAAAGAAACATGGAGATCCCGGAGTACCAACTATACCATGCTCCATTAAAAGAAACTATGTTGAAACTGCTTTATGTGATCTTGGAGCCGGTGTTAGTGTTATGCCACTCTCTTTATATCATAGACTTGATTTGAATAAGTTGACATCTACTGAAATATCTTTGCAAATGGCTGATAAATCAATTGCTATACCTATCGGTATTTGTGAGGATGTGCCTCTTGTGGATGTAAATGTTACTATTTTAACGAACTTTGTTATTCTTGATATTCACGAGGACGATAGTATGTCTATTATTCTTGGTAGACCCTTTATGAATACTACAGGGGCTATTATTGATTGCAACAAAGGCAATGCCACTTTTCATGTTAATGGTAATCAACATATGGTATATTTTCCGAGGAAACAACCTCAAGTCCACAATATCAATTCTATTGGAAAAAATCCAACAATTATTATTAGATGTTTTGAATTTCATCTTCCTACCGTCAAGAAGAAATACGATATTCTTATTGTTGGGGACGTGCATATCCCCGTTGAGGTAACCTAGTGTTATTCGAAAATTCTCCGGTTTCATGCGATTTGGAATGAGTTTGTTAACAAGACTTGATCAACCTTGTTAGTGGATTCCTTTTGATGAGCATGAGATGGAAGAAGTTAGAAAGCACAATTCTCTGTACCCTCCTTTTACCTTCTGTTATTTAGATTAAATAAAGCAAAAATAGTATTTTCTGTCTGTTTTCTGAATTATCCTTGCAATAAAAAATACCCCGAAAATAGAAGTTCTTCAAATGTCCTGGAAATTTTATATGATTTTTTCTAGAATATTTAAGAACTATTGGCACTAAGAACACACCTGGGGGACCCACCACCTAGCCACGAGGGTCCAGGGCTGGCCCACCCCCCTGGGGCGCGTCCCCCTGCCTCGTGGGCCCCCTCCACTTATTCTTGCACCCACACACTTCGTCTTTCTCCAGAAAAAATCCTCCATCAGCTCAAACCCAAGTTCTAGCTCATCTTGCTGCCATTGTCGATTTCCTTGCTCAAAGCTCCATTCACAAAAATGATTTGGGGGATTGTTCTTCGGTATGTGACTCCTCCATTGGTCCAATTAGTATTTGTTCTAGTTCTTTATTTATTGCAAATTTTTGATTCCTAGGTGAAAGTGCAACTATCCCTAGGTGGTTTTGGTAATTCATAACAACATATAGCTCATTGAGCTAATGCTATTCCAAGATGACTATTTCAGGAAAGCTTAATGATTGGCATGGCATGGATGTGAAAGTGGAACCCTCAAAATTCTAAGGACAAAGGATTGGCTCAAGCTCAAAAGCTCAAGACTCTTCATTTTATATTTTAGTGATCCAAGATCACATTGAGTCTTTAGGAAAAGCCAATACTATCAAGGAGGGATGAGGTGTTGCTTAATGAGCCTCTTGCTTCATGTGCTTAGTAATATGCTCCAAAACCCTCAACTACTTTCCCATATCCACATATGACCTAAACCCTAAGCCAAACTCGGTCCTACCGATTCTTTCTATCCGGCGCCACCGAGTTTCACTTGTCATAAGCCACTGCCAAACCCTAGCAATTCGGTTCTACCGATAGGGATCTCGGTCTCACCGAGATGGGATTGCAAACTCTCTGTTTCCCTTTCGTAACTTTTCGGTCTCACCGAAAGAGCGGATCGGTCCCACCAAGATTGCAATGTAAATTCAGTGTTTCCTTTTTGTAACTTTTCGGTCTCACCAAAAGAGCAAATCGGTCCCACCGAGTTTTCCTGACCAACTCTCTGGTTAGCTAATTACCAAAATCGGTCTCACCGAGTTTGTGTAATCGGTCTCACCAAGATTACGTTATGCCCAAACCCTAACCATATCGGTCCTACCGAGTTGCATGTCAGTCCCACCGAAAATCTCTAACGGTCACTAGGTTTACCTTTTCGGTCCGACCGAGTTTGTTGATTCGGTCCCACCGAGATTGGAAAACTGTGTGTAATGGTTGGATTTTGTGTGGAGGCTATATATACCCCTCCACCTCCTCTTCATTCGTGGAGAGAGCCATCAGAACACATACACAATTCCAACTCATATGTTCTGAGAGAGAACCACCTACTCATGTGTTGAGACCAAGATATTCCTTTCCTACCATATGAATCTTGATCTCTAGCCTTCCCCAAGTTGCTTTCCACTCAAATCTTCTTTCCACCAGATCCAAATCCTATGAGAGAGAGTTGAGTGTTGGGGAGACTATCATTTGAAGCACAAGAGCAAGGAGTTCATTACCTACACACCATTTGTTACTTCTTGGAGAGCGGTGTCTCCTAGATTGGCTAGGTGTCACTTGGGAGCCTCCGACAAGATTGTGGAGTTGAACCAAGGAGTTTGTAAGGGCAAGGAGATCGCCTACTTCGTGAAGATCTACCGCTAGTGAGGCAAGTCCTTCGTGGGCGATGGCCATGGTGGGATAGACAAGGTTGCTTCTTCGTGGACCCTTCGTGGGTGGTTGCTTCTTCGTGGACCCTTCGTGGGTGGAGCCCTCTGTGGACTTGCGCAACCATTACCCTTCGTGGGTGGAGCCCTCCGTGGACTCGCGCAACCGTTACTTCGTGAAGATTCTAAGAGCCTTGGATGGAAAATATGATACCGTGTGCACATTGATCCAAATGATGCCCAATTATAAAGATCTCAAGCCAACAGAGGTGATTGGAAGAATTGTTGCTCATGAGATGTCACTTAAGGATAAAGAGGAACTTCACAACAAATCAAGTGGTGCCTACAAAGCCTCATGTGAAGCCCCTACATCATCAAGTGAGAAACAAAACTTCAATGAAGAATTGAGCTTAATGGTGAAGAACTTCAACAAGTTCTACAAGAGTAGAAACAAAGATAGAAGCTTCAAGTCAAGGTCCTACAATGACAAAAGATCTTCTAGTCGAGAGCGAAACTGCTACAATTGTGGAAGACCTGGACACTATTCCAATGAGTGTACGGCTCCCTACAAGAGAAGATTCTCCAAAAAGAAGAAGCAAAGAATCACCACCAAGAGAGAGAAGGAGTAGAGATGATCGTTATGAACGAAGATACTCACGGAGAAGCAAGGATTCAGAAAGGAAGGAAAAATCATCAAGGAGCTACACAAAACGAAGACATCAAGCTCATGTTGGTGAATGGGTATCCGGCTCCGACTCCGACAGCCACTCCGAGAGAAGTTATCACTCCGACTCCGAAGATACTCAAGATGAAGGTGTTGCCGGTCTAGCACTTGTGTCAACCAACTCCTACGACATATTTGACTCACCAAATGAAGGAATTGGAAGATGCTTCATGGCCAAAGGTCCTAAGGTAACACACCCCGAGTATGTTGATTTCAATAGTGATGAAGATGACTTGTTAGGTGATGATTTGCTTGTTGACAACTCTAGTGATGAATACTATGATGAAACGTCAATTAATCATGCTAATCAAGATAAAACGAATGACAATGATAAGGAGAAGATTGAGGCTCTAACTAAAGAACTAAACACTCTTAAGTTAGCTCATGAAACTATCTTCGAAGATCATCGAGAACTTTTAAGAGCTCATGAGAAATTACGCTTTGAAAAGCTCAATCTTGAGCAAGAGCATGAGTTCTTAAAAGCAATCAATGATGATCTCCGCAAGAAAAGTTCTTCTTACATTGCCAAGCGTTTACTCTTATCCACTTACATGCCTCAAGTAAAGTCTAGTAACAAGAACAAGAAAGATTCTTCCTCTAGCAGTAACAATGATCATGCTAAATCCAATATTGTTGCTTCTAGTAGTTCTCTTGATTCCACTAATGATTCTCTTAGCCAAGTTACACTTGAGCAAGAAAATAGCTTATTGAAGGGAATTATAGAGAAAGGAGTGTACAAAAGCCTTGCCGGGAGTAAGCAATTCGAGGAAATTGAGCGCAAGCAAGGAATGCACCGGAAGAATCAAAGTGTTGGTTTTGAACGAAAGTTCAATGCCAATGGAGTTGAGTGGGAATAAGATCAATACCCCAAGACAAAGTTTGTTCCTCAACAAGAGAAGTATGATACTTCTTTCAAGGGGACACAAGCTCAAGATGATCTTCCACCACAAAACTACAAGCAAAAAGGCAAGGACAAGATTCAAGAGGAAATTGATGCATTTGGAGAAGCTCCTAAGACCTTAGTCAAGTGGATTCCCAAGACTACTTCAAGTTCCACTTCATCAAGTACGACTACAACTCCAAGGATTCCCATCAAGATGGTGTGGATCCAAAAGAAGAAGAACTAGAGAGTTCTTGAGGGTGACTCCGCCAACATACTTCACTCTTATCATTTTGGCAAGAACAAGTGCAATCAACTTCCACATCTTGCACTAGTTCAAGGAGTCACAAACCCTCTTGTTGGTAATACAAGGGACAAGGTAACCTAAAAGTTTTCATGGACATCATCTTGTGTGTGCATCACTCTATGTCTATGGATATCCTTGTTTGTTCCTTGTGGGACTAACCCATGTAGGTATTGAAAGTGCAATTCACTCAAATGGATAGCTCCAAGTGATCTACATCAACATTGAGCATCCACATCTTCAACATCTACATGAAGTCATCATCGACAAAACCCAAGGTTAGTTCATCCCTCTAAGGGGGGATATCACATCTAGGGGGAGCTTTACTCTAAGACTTGAGCTAAAGCAACTCTAAAGATGTGAACACATTAATGCTTTATGTAAAAGTGGTAACCCCACTTGAGCTTAAACGATGAGTATGACCTATGATCAAGTGTTCTCACTTGACTCCTAAGTCAATATACTCATATATAGATGACCTTGTCATCGCAAATTGCTTGATAGATGCTAGAATTGGTTGTGCATGCCTTGTCACATATTTCATTTGCCATCTTATTGTGTGAGCATGCTGGTTGCATATTTTACTCATTCGAGGACATCCACTTGTTGTTTTGATTGTTTGGTTTTATTTCCTTTTGCCAAGTCGATGGACAAGAATGCCTAAGAACCTCCTCTAGCTATCTATGCTTTTCTCGTCTCAAACTCTATTCATGCTACATCACAAAATTTGATCAAGTCAGATTCGAACCACTCTGTGTGAGGAGCGCTCGGAGTCCCCGATTCGTCATAGACTTAAACTTCCAAAACCTCTTTATGATTCTCGGTCTGACCGATACCCTACTTTCGGTCCAACCGATATCATTAAGTTGATCTAGGTTTTCGATCTCGGTGCAACCGATTTGAACCATTCGGTCACACCGAGTTGCAACAACTGTATACAGCTTTGCATCTCGGTGCCACCGAGTTGTTCCACTCGGTCCCACCGACAGGGTCGGGCTATATATAGTCACGGGCAAAAATTTGGAAATTTCTCCGAACCCCTTCGCCCGCGCGATAGCCTGCTCTGCCAACTTGGTCTCCGGATCGTCTCCTCGCCGCCAGCCGCCTCCAGTCGCTGGTCTCCGTCGCCGTCAACGGAAATTCAACCCCGCCATTGCCGCCGTAGCGAGTCTCCGCCGAACTAGGGTATGGACTTGATCTTTGTGCTATTCCCCAATCCGATTCTTAGCACATTGTGATCATCATGATTCTTGCCACGTTTACTTCTATCCAGTCAATGAACTCGTAGATTAGGTTTAATTCGAAAATTTTAGGGTTAGGTTTCCGCCGAAACCATCTCGGACCCACCGAGTTGAAAAACTCGGTCCCACCGATTTGGCTTATGCCATTGCACAAGTGAGACTCGGTCTGACCGAGAATTACTTATCGGTGTGACCGATTTTGGAACTCTGTGAAACCCTAGCAGTCTCGGTGCCACCGAACTATGACTCGGTCTGACCGAGTTCACTAGTTTAGGTGCCAAAACTGCTTCGGTATCACCGAGTTTAAAAATCGATAGATCCGAGATGATTTCAGTGGGAAACTAAAACTAAGTTTTTGGATCATTCTTTTGCAAAAATCTCTGCATTTTGTGATGCTCGTCCACTCTATCTCATCTATTACCTATTCAAAGGGTCAGCAGTCAGAGTTTGCAACATGTCTGATCAGAGTGATGGCCAGAACATGTCAGAACAGCAAGTGCAGATGAGTGAGGGCACTAGTCCCTCAAGTTCTTCAGATGATGGCAGCAGAAGTACTCCTAGCAATCTGCCTAAAGCTGCCACCAGACAGAGAAAGAAGAGAACCTCAGAATCAGAGGATGAGGACTATGTGGCAGAAGAGGAAGCAACTTCCAAGAGAGTTGAGCCAGCACAGGGCACAAAGCCAGGGTTAAAGATCAAAAGGCCAGCAGGCAGGCAGCCTATGTCAAAGGCCAGAGCTTCAACTGACAAGCCCACTCCCATAGAGCCAGTTGCTGCTGAAGGCAAGAAAAGAAAGGAAAGGGTGAAGAAAACCGTAGCCAGAGTGCTTGGCAAGGCTTCCATCATGGAAGATGAGGAGGAAGAAGAAGAGGTAGCTGCACCAGCACCTAAGGCACCCAAGCTGATGGGTGATGCCATAAGATCAGGGGCAGCTGCTTCCAAGGCCAAGCCAGCTCCAAAGCCAAAGCCAAAGAGGAACACAAGAAGCATCCCAGCTGCTGAGAAGAACAAGGCCCCAGTGCCTGACACTACAGAAGATGATGAAGAGCAAGTTCTCAGAAAACTCAAGCCCAAGATCCCAGACCACAACGATGCTCATCCTGTGGCTGAGGATATGAAGCTCAGGAGAGACTCAGGGCTGAGGAAGTGGAGAGAAGCAGATCCGTATGCTTCAAGGAGGAGGACTGCTGTTGACTACAGGTTCCACACTAAGGAACAGCAGGACTTCTATGAGACAGTCTTATTGGACAAGAAGCCAATTGTATGTGATATGAGATGGGTTGATTGGCAATACATCAAGGACAACGAAGAGTACTACCCTGGAGTGCAGGACAGCTTCAAGGCATGTGGAGTAGAGGACTTTGTTGGGCAGAAGCTCACAAAGTGGAATGAGGAGCTTATCATGCAGTTCTACTCCACAGCACATTTTTATCCAGATGGTAGGATAACATGGATGTCTGAAGGTACGAGGTACCAATCTACAGTTGCTGAATGGGCTCAGCTGATTAATGCCCCAGAAGAGCAGGAAGATGACTTGGATGTATATGCCAAGAAGAAGATGGATCATAACTCAATGTCAAACATGTACAAGGAAATTCCAAATGAAGCACTTGACACTTTCAAGTTTGGCTCAGTACACTATCTTCTGTCAGGGCTGCCAACCATCAATTGGATACTGAGCCACACCTTGTTGGCCAAGTCAGGTGATCACAAGATGATCAGAGGCCATGCGATCAATTTGCTTCATATATTTGATGTGCCACAGAAGTTCAAGGTGATGAGCCTCATGGTAGAGACCATTAAGAGGACAGCAGATGATCAGAAGAGGGGCTGTGGATATGCCCCACAAATTCAGGAATTAATCAACTCCAAGATGGGCACGGGCATATACTTATTGGACAAGGAACACCTGCCCATCCGTCCAGATTTTGAAGATAATCAAGTTGTCATGACTGAGAATGAACCATCATCTGCACAAGCACAAGCCAAGAAGGAGAAGGCAAGAAAGGAGAAAGCTGCCAAGATGCCAACTCAAGAGGAGGCATCTGAGTATTTCTTGAAAACCAAACAAGAGCAGCTTGGTTACTTGATTGCATCCACACTGAGGATTGAGCAAGGACTGGCCACCCTCACTCAGAATCAACAGAGCTTAGAGAGGATCATGGAACAAAAGTTCTACGACTTGGATGTCAAAGTAACAGAGATTCAGTCTACAGTGGAACAACTTCAGGATGACATGCAGGAGAGGAGAGGCAAGACTACAACTGATGCATTTGCCAGAGTGCCAAGAGCTCAGAGATCACATGCAGTGCCAGTTGCTGACACCAGAGCCACCACTTCTGCACCAGCTATAGCTTCAGTTCCACCAGCTCCAGCATCTACTTCAGCCTCAACTCCAACCACGTCTACAGAAGGCTTCGTCCTTGGAGTGATCCGGACTCCACCACCACCAGAAGATCAAGCCTGAGAGTCGATCTAGCACTATGCATTTTCTAGGAACTTTTTGGTAACTTGTTGCCAAAGGGGGAGAAAAATGTATAGATCATAGGCTTCGAAAGAGAGAGTGTTGTTTTTTCTCTCTTGCTTTATTTGGTGGTTTTTCGAACTTTGTTTGCTTTTGTGTGAGATACTATGTCATTGCTCGTGAGACATTGATGATCATGTGTTTGATCATAAGTTACACTTAATGTTTGCTTAATATTATCATCTTATCTATCTTATGTGATCATTCACTATTCTTGGTGATGAGTGCATGTATTTCATTCTTATCATTTTAAGCGCTCCACCAAGATGTATGTGACATGGAAGAGTAACCCATGACTCTAACTCTTTGTGCATTTGCAGTCCAAAGAAAATTTTAAATATGCACAAATTTAGGGGGAGCTCTTACTTGTCACATACTTCTCAAAGCGACGATATATTTCATGCTTATTATCATTTGTCGAAGCTTTGATCTATATGTTGTCATCAATTACCAAAAAGGGGGAGATTGAAAGTGCAACTATCCCTAGGTGGTTTTGGTAATTCATAACAACATATAGTTCATTGAGCTAATGCTATTCCAAGATGACTATTTCAGGAAAGCTCAATGATTGGCATGGCATGGATGTGAAAGTGGAACCCTCAAAATGCTAAGGACAAAGGATTGGCTCAAGCTCAAAAGCTCAAGACTCTTCATTTTATATTTTAGTGATCCAAGATCACATTGAGTCTTTAGGAAAAGCCAATACTATCAAGGAGGGATGAGGTGTTGCTTAATGAGCCTCTTGCTTCATGTGCTTAGTGATATGCTCCAAAACCCTCAACTACTTTCCCATATCCACATATGACCTAAACCCTAAGCCAAACTCGGTCCTACCGATTCTTTCTATCCGGCGCCACCGAGTTTCACTTGTCATAAGCCACTGCCAAACCCTAGCAATTTGGTTCTACCGATAGGGATCTCGGTCTCACCGAGATGGGATTGCAAACTCTCTGTTTCCCTTTCGTAACTTTTCGGTCTCACCGAAAGAGCGGATCGGTCCCACCGAGATTGCAATGAAAATTCAGTGTTTCCTTTTTGTAACTTTTCGGTCTCACCGAAAGAGCAAATCGGTCCCACCGAGTTTGCCTGACCAACTCTCTGGTTAGCTAATTACCAAAATCGGTCTCACCGAGATTACGTTATGCCCAAACCCTAACCATATCGGTCCTACCGATTTGCATGTCGGTCCCACCGAAAATCTCTAACGGTCACTAGGTTTACCTTTTTGGTCTGACCGAGTTTGTTGATTCGGTCCCACCGAGATTGGAAAACTGTGTGTAACGGTTGGATTTTGTGTGGAGGCTATATATACCCCTCCACCTCCTCTTCATTCGTGGAGAGAGCCATCAGAACACATACACAATTCCAACTCATATGTTCTAAGAGAGAACCACCTACTCATGTGTTGAGACCAAGATATTCCTTTCCTACCATATGAATCTTGATCTCTAGCCTTCCCCAAGTTGCTTTCCACTCAAATCTTCTTTCCACCAGATCCAAATCCTATGAGAGAGAGTTGAGTGTTGGGGAGACTATCATTTGAAGCACAAGAGCAAGGAGTTCATTACCTACACACCATTTGTTACTTCTTGGAGAGTGGTGTCTCCTAGATTGGCTAGGTGTCACTTGGGAGCCTCCGACAAGATTGTGGAGTTGAACCAAGGAGTTTGTAAGGGCAAGGAGATCGCCTACTTCGTGAAGATCTACCGCTAGTGAGGCAAGTTCTTCGTGGGCGATGGCCATGGTGGGATAGACAAGGTTGCTTCTTCGTGGACCCTTCGTGGGTGGTTGCTTCTTTGTGGACCCTTCGTGGGTGGAGCCCTCCATGGACTCGCGCAACCATTACCCTTCGTGGGTGGAGCCCTCCGTGGACTCGCACAACCGTTACCCTTCGTGGGTTGAAGTCTCCATCAACGTGGATGTAGGATAGCACCACCTATCCGAACCACGGGAAAAACATCCATGTCTCCAATTGTGTTTGAATTCTCCAAACCCTTCCCTTTACATTCTTGCAAGTTGCATGCTTTACTTTCCGCTGCCAATATACTCTTTGCATGCTTGCTTGAATTGTGTGATGATTGCTTGACTTGTCCTACAATAGCTAAAATCTGCCAAGAACTAAAATTGGGAAAAGGTTAAGTTTTTATTTGGTCAAGTAGTCTAATCACCCCCCTCTAGACATACTTTCGATCCTACATTAGGTGACCGTGTTCTTGAGCTTACATGTCAAATTTATGTGGTCAAAAGTAGTTTTAATGCATGTTATGGCTTCTAGGTACTTGTAGGAGTAGTTGCTATCAATCTTGTTGAGTTTGGTTCACTTTTATTTTGAGTTACTAAAAATTTCAGAAATTTTTCAGAGGAAGAAATATGTTTAGGAAAATGTACCAAGGCGGGTCCTCGAGGAAGCAGGCACCTAGGCTCGCGATACGTGAGCCGAACTATGAACTACCAAGAGAAGCTCAAGTGCGGCCTTGTGAATGGTCGTCAGAAGATTTTATGATCCGTGCAGGCATCAAGGAAGAATTTGACGCGTATGTGCGTAACGCTGATCTTGAGAGCTTCGTGTCAGATAAGTGCCCACAATAACGCTACCTAACTGATTCATTTATGAGAAGGTTTAAATTTACATCCTCACGCAATTCTCACACTATTTTATTTGATCTTTATGATAAATCATATACCATGGACCTAGAATATTTTAATACTGCTTGTAAACTCCCGCACTGGGGCAATGTTAGTGAACCTCGCAAATCTGAATATAAAGATTTTCTTGCTAGTATTACTATGGGGGAATCTACGGAAATCACACAAGCTACCATAGGGGGCATTCATTTTCCTTCTATACATCATTTTTCTCTTTTCATGGGTAGGTGCATTAACGGTAAAGATGAGGCTTGTCACATGTGCATTCCAGATCTTAGTGTCCTCAAGAGTGCGGTATTAGGTGATAAACAATATAACTTGGGGGCTATTGTTGCACGTAGGTTGCACCTTAATAGTTTAAGTTTGAGACTTGTTTGGTTGAATTTATGCAACCCGTGTAGCAAATTTTCTTGAGATACCCATACATGAGAATGATATAGAATTGCCTCCTGCTTATCTAGATTATAATGCTATGGTTCATCATTAGTTTTTTGAGAGGAATGAAAAGTTCCTCTAGTACCGACTAATCTTTGACAAACGATGCACCGTCCATGTTACTCTCCCTGCTCCTGCTTTCTTTGACTTTCAGACAAAAGGGAGATATGTTATAACTAGGGAGGAGGCGAACGAGTACGAGAGGAGGATGGAGGCAGCTCGCCTCCAAGCTGCAGCTCGTCAGGCAGTAGTTGCTGCATCTCAGTACGACCCCAATTACAACGTTGGATATCCACCAGGCCAGCCGTGGCCATAGACCAACTTAGTACAAAAGCCTAAGCTTGGGGGAGTACGTATTTCTCACCGACATTACATTCATGTTCACACACTCATTCCAGTTGTCGGTGCTCATACTTTTTCTTTGTATCATCCATTCTAGTTTAGTTTCTTTTTAAGCCTTATTCTTGTGTGATTGAAAAACCTTAATAAAAACAAAAAAAAAATAGTTGTAGCTTTTAGCTAGTTTATTTTCCATGCTTGTACTAGTAGTAATTAAAAAGAAAACCCAAAAAGATTTCTCGTTCTTCTTTTGCTTGTTGGGAGCTTTCCCGTGTAAATAGTTTTATTTCCTTTCTTTTCTTTGGGGGTCGAGAGGAGAAGACCATGATGAAAATGTTGAGTGGCTCTTATATGCATTATTGTTGATCTAACAAAGAGTGCATATTACTTTGTTTTCTCCTCTGTATTAAATGCTTGCAGATTCCAGCTTAGTCCAATGCACGTGCACTATTATTATTATCCACACCATTCGGTCGTGCAAGTGAAAGGCAATAATCACGATGTATGATGGACTGATTGAGATGAGAGAAGCTGGTATGAACTCGACCTATCTTGTTTTTGTAAATATGATTAGTTCATCGTTCCTGATTCAGCCTATTATGAATGAAACATGTTTGCAATGACAATTAGAGATTATAGTTGCTCATGCCATGCTTAATTAGCTAGGAGTTTATAATGGTTAACCGTGTGTGCCAACATGCTATTAAAATGGTTGTGATGTGGTATGATAGGGTGGTATCCTTCTTTGAATGATTCAAGTGGCTTGACATGGCACATGTTCACGCATGAAGTTGAAACAAAATCAACATAGCCTCCGTGATATTTATGTTCATGGTGAATTATATCCTACTCATGCTTGCATTCAATGTTGATTAATTTTAATGCATGTTCATGACTGTTGTCGCTCTCTAGCTGTTCGCTTTCCAGTCTCTTTCTAGCCTTCACTTGTACTAAGCGGGAATACTGCTTGTGCGTCTACTTCCATAAACCCCAAAGTTATTCCATATGAGTCCACCATACCTTCCTATATGTGGTATCTACCTGCCATTCCAAGTAAATTTGTATGTGCCAAACTCTAAACCATCAAATGAAATTATGTTTTGTATGCTCGAATAGCTCATGTGTCAACTAGGGTTGTCTATATCATCCATGCTAGGCGGGTTATTCTCAAGAGGAGTGGACTCCGCTCCTCACTCACGAGAAAATGGCCGGTAACCGGGATGCCCAGTCCCATGCTCTAACCAAATCAAAATAATTGCAAAAAAACTCCCACAGGATTGTTGTTAGTTGGAGGCACCCGTTGTTTCGGACAAGCCATGGATTGATGTGTGTTGGTGGTAGGGTGAGTATAAACTTTACCATTCTGTTTGGGAACCGCCTATAATGTGCGTGGCATGGAAGATATCTAGATCTCTCGGTTGTTATGTTGACAATGAAAGTATAGCACTCAAAATATTATTTATCTCTATTTCAAAATCGAGCTCTGGCACCTCTACAAATCCCTGCTTCCCTCTGTGAAGGGCCTATCTATTTACTTTTATGTTGAGTCAACATCCTCTTATTAAAGAGCACAAGTTGGAGAGCACTGCTGTCATTTGCAAGCATTAATATTAGGTTACATTGAGTATGACTGTGACTGGATCTCTTTTACCATGAATTACAATGTTTAGTCAGTCCTTGATCTTCAGAGGTGCTCTGCATTTATGTTTTGTGGTCTTAGAAAGGGCTAGCGAGATACCATCTTGTTATATCATATTATGATTGTTTTGAGAAAGTGTTGTCATCTGAGATTTATTATTATTTCTCGCTAGTTGATTATGCTATTGATATGAGTAAATATGAGACCTAAATGTTATTGTGATTATGGTTAGTTCATAATCTTTCTGAAAACTTGAATGTTGGCTTTACATATTTACAACAACATGATCAAACAGAGTTTGTAAAAGTTTTTCTTTATCACTTTCAGTTTGTCAACTCAATTGCTTGAGGACAAGCAAAGGTTTAAGCTTGGGGGAGTTCATACGTCTCCATCGTATCTACTTTTCCAAACACTTTTGACCTTGTTTTGGACTCTAACTTGCATGATTTGAATGGAACTAACCCGGACTGACGTTGTTTCAGCATAATTGCCATGGTGTTATTTTTGTGCAGAAACAAAAGTTCGCGGAATGACCTGAAACTTCACGGAGAATATTTTTGGAATATATAAAAAATACTGGCGAAAGAATCAACGCAAGGGGGGCCACACCCTGTCCACGAGGGTGGGGGCGCCCCCCTATCTCTTGGGCCTCCTGAGGCTCCACCGACCTCAACTCGACTCTATATATTCACGTACGGGGAGAAAAAAATCAGAGAGAAGGATTAATCATGTTTTACGATATGGAGCCGCCGCCAAGCCCTAATCTCTTTCGGGAGGGCTGATCTGGAGTCCGTTCGGGGCTCCGGAGAGGGGAATCCGTCGCCATAGTCATCATCAACCTTCCTACATCACCAATTTCATGATGCTCACCGCCGTGCGTGAGTAATTCGATCGTAGGCTTGCTGGACAGTGATGGGTTGGATGAGATTTATCATGTAATCGAGTTAGTTTTGTTAGGGTTTTATCCCTAGTATCCATTATGTTCTGAGATTGATGTTGCTATGACTTTGCTATGCTTAATGCTTGTCACTAGGGCCAGAGTGCCATGATTTCAGATCCGAACCTATTATGTTTTCATGAATATATGTGATTTCTTAATCCTATCTTGCATGTCTATAGTCACCTATTATGTGTTATGATCCGTTAACCGTGAAGTGACAATAATCGGGATACTTACCAGTGATGACCGTAGTTTGAGGAGTTCATGTATTCACTAAGTGCTAATGCTTTGTTCCAGTACTGTATTAAAAGGAGGCCTTAATATCCCTTAGTTTCCGATAGGACCCCACTGCCGCGGGAGGGTAGGAAAAAAGATGTCATGCAAGTTCTTTTCCATAAGCACATATGACTATATTCGGAATACATGCCTACATTACATTGATGAACTAGAGCTAGTTCTGTGTCACCCTATGTTATAACTGTTGAATGAGGAATCGCATCCGACATAATTATCCATCACTGATCCAATGCCTACGAGCTTTTCACATATTGATCTTTGCTTAGTTACTTTTCCATTGCCACTGTTACAATCACTACAAAACTGCTACTGTTACTTTTGCTACCGTTACCACTGCTATCATATTACTATGCTACTAAATACTTTGCTGCAGATATTAAGTATTTCAGGTGCCGTTGAATTGACAACTCAACTGTTAATACTTGAGAATATTCTTTGGCTCCCTTTGTGTCGAATCAATAAATTTGGGTTGAATACTCTACCCTCGAAAACTGTTGCGATCCCCTATACTTGTGGGTTATCACTGCCTTGACGAGGTCGAATAGAGAAATGATGCACATCCTCCCTTTCCGCCGGCAAATGAGATGCGACAAGATCAGTGACCAACAGTGAGAGAGAGAGGCCACCACCTCCTTGTGTGAGATAATGTGACTAGAGACAAACCCCTGTAGGCAGGCTCCATTGTATATAGTGGAGCGGATTTCTTTTTTCTCGATGACAATCGTTTTATATTCTATACGTGCCATTGAGGATTATACCTTTATTTAATACTAATGCGTCAGTCAAACTTTGTTCCGTGTAACCATGGTAAACGACCCTCCTTCAAGTAAACAACTGCTACACGCACTAGTACCGTAAGGTGCTATACAAACGAGTTTTAACCCCTTTCCGCGACAACATTTGGAACCATCGCCTAGTGAGTGACTTCGATAGGGGGGGGGGCTTCCCACACGACCTAGAAACCATCGAGGATAGGTGAGAGGCTACTGACGATCACCACAGAATGAATGTATGAGAAGCCACCCTAGTCCCAAACGATTACGCTGCTATAGTCATGTGAAAAAGTTGGACATCAATATTTAATCTACCAATATGTTTGTGATAAGTACGTTATCGCACACGGTTCAAGAATGTAAAATGTGTGCGGTGCCTCTACTAACGCCAGCGTTCCATTTTCATAATTGTGTGTGATTGGTACTCATATCACACACACACACACTGGTTTGAAACATTTGCAATATTACCATGAATCGCACACGCATATGAGACGAAACCGTGTGTGCGTCCATCGGGCATCGCAAACGTTTCACGTCAAAGAACGGTCTGTTCTCTATTTTTCATTGCACACATTGTTTTCTTTCTAACCGTGCGCACATTATTTTATTCACTCCTGTAAATTTTATTTTGCCCTGTAATTTATTATTTGAATTGGAAATTTTGAAATATGATGCGTGGAATTCAAATTCTCAACACAATGGTTCAACAACGAATCCATCAATAAAATTGTCAGTATAATATGTTCAGTAATTACAGGATTAGACAACAATTAACTGTGATGAACCACAAAATTTAGAGGCGGTAAAGGTGAAGAGACAAGTGTAAATCATTTTCAATGTTGATGGTGTTGAAGAAGTGGAATGCCCATAATGTGCCTTCCTGCATGCCATAGGCATGAACAACTTTTATCCAACCCCTTGTGATGATCGCCCGCCCATCCTTCACCACCTTCAGGAAGACTTCTAGAGCATTATCATGGTAGCATGAATTATATACTTTAACCTTAGTTGCCTCCACTCTGGTCATGTAGTTTGCAAGGTAATCATCAGTAAATAGCTTCGGAAACCACTGAAAAGAGAAATATTTCAGATACTGGGTTCTAATAGAGTAATTTGTTGTGGGTAGGGGGGAAAGGAAACACATTACTTACCATCCTAAAGATCACTGTTGTCTTGGACAAAATGTAAATAAAGAGCTTAATTCCCATAACCCCTTTCTTTCGCCTAACAATCTTTCTTACTTTCCTCACTTGACGCTTGTTCATGAATATCTCATTGCTCCATACACAAAAGGGATTGAAGCGTGGATCAGTACAGCTCATATATGTACCTGCAAGCAACCAAAAAATGTTAGAAGCTAAACTAAGATTGCACAAATGATGTAAAATACAACTACCTATGTTCCTAAGTACAAGTATTTTTAGAGATTTCAATATAAACTACATACAGATGTATATAGAATTATAGATATAGTTTAGATTAGAATCTAGATTCACTCATTTTGCTCCTTATGTAGTCTATGTTGGAATCTCTAAAAATACTTATTTTTAGGAATAGATGGTGTATAAGACATGGGATGCACCTAACCTCGACGGCAAACAACATCATCACCCATTGTAGCCCTGTTTAAGTACATGGAAAGCCAATGTTATCTACAACTGGGTTAACATCCACCAAAAATAGCAAATGGTAATAAAACGGCAACATCTGTAGTGATATCTTCATGGCGAAAGAGTACCACGGTAGCAAAGGGACGGGTTAAAAAATGGATACAACTGTTAATTGTAACATGCTTAACATCATCCTAAGTCATGTTTTGTAAGTTTGTAGCCATTGAAATACAACTGTTTAAAAATGGATACACCTGTTAATTGCAATAGTCTTAATAGCCATTGAAACTGGTACTGATAAAAATGCAATTGGTAGAGGTAAACATCACTAGGGAGGTGCTGCCAGAATAGAGAATGGCCCAGTTGTATATAAAAAGGTAGGGAAAATAGCTAAAACGTGTTAGGCATGTTTACTACAACATGCTTAATACATCTACGTACAAAACATATCCATTAATTACAACTGGTATTGGTAAGACTGAACTGGTGAGTTCATACTTGGTAAGTCCTGAGAAGTAGTTGCTAGGGCACTTTAGCTTGGCCAGAGCCCGCCCAAACTCAGCGGCGACGGAGGCGAGCTGTTCCTCCGGGTCGAAGCATGGATCGGTGCTGCCAACATGTGTACCTACAAGAAGCAAGTAAATGTTAGAAGCCAAACTGCAATTGCACAAATGATGAAAAATACTATAATACATGAGACGCATCTAACCTCGACGACAAACGACATCATCGCCCATTATGGCCCTGCGTAAGTACATAGAAAGGCATGTTATGTATAACAAGGTTAGCATCCACCAAAAAGTGAAAATGGGCAGCATCTCTAATATATCTTCATTACGGAGAGTAGCAAAGTAGCAAATGGACAGATTAATAAATCGATACAACTGTTAATTGCAATAGGCTTAACAACATCCTAAGTCATGATTTGTAAGTTTGTAGCCATTGAAATACAACTGTTTAAAAATGGATACAACTATTAATTGCAACAGGCTTAATAGCTAGCCATTGAAACCGATACTGATAAAAATGCAATTGGTATAGTTAAACAACACAAGGTAGGTGCTGCCAGAGCACAGAATGGCCCAGTTGTCTATAAAAAGGTAGGGAAAATAGCTAAAACGTATTAGGCATGTTTACTACAACATGCTTAATACATCGACCGTACAAAACATGGCCATTAATTGCAACTAGTATTGGTAAGATTGAACTAGTGAGTACATACTTGGTAACTCCTGAGAGGTAGTTGCTGGGGCACTTCATCTTGGCCAGAGCCTGCCGAAAGTCAGCGGAGGTGGAGGCGAGCTGTTCCTCCGGGTCAAAGCATGGATCAGTGCCACTGACATGTGTACCTACGGGAAACTAGTAAATGTTAGAAGTTAAACTGCAATTGCACAAATGATGTGAAATACTGTAAGACATGGGATGCAGCTAACCTCGATGGCAAACAACAGCATCGGCCGTTAGGACCCTGCGTAAGTACATGGACAGGCATGTTCGGTACAACAGGGTTAGTATCCACCAAAAATAGCAAACGGGCGGCATCTCTAGTGATATCCCAAGTCATGTATTGTAAGATTGTTGCTGGTATTGGTGAAATTGTGCTGTACAGTTAATACTTGATAATCACACAGTGTGCAATACTAAAATAAACAAGGCACGGACATTCTTAATACATCAAACGTACAAAACATAGCCATTGCAAGTGGTATTGGTAAGATTGAGCTGGTTAGAACATACCTGGTAAGTCCCGGGGGGTAGTCGCTGGGGCACTTCATCTCCAGAGCCTGCACCTAGTCGGCGGCGATGGAGGCGAGTTGTTCCTTTGGGTCAACACGCACAATGGCCAACGCGCCATGGACCGCCATGGCGATGGAGGCGAGGTGTTCCTTCGAGGATTTGGAGGCATGAGGATGTTTCGCAGGCTCCATTTAAGCAATCAGGCCGAGGCCGTGATAGAGATCAGTGGGTTACCTAACTGGATCCAAGTAGAACGTAGATGTGGTTGAAGTTGTGGTTGCGGCAGCATTAGTTTGAGCGGCCAGTAGGGGGAGCGGGAGGGGGAGATACTAAGGAAATATGATGGGTGGGGATGTGGTGGGAGGAATAAATTCTGAAATCGCGCGCCTATTGAAATTTTTGCTGCGAAACTTGAAACTTGGGCAGGGGAAACACACAACACAGACGAAGCGTGTAAAATACTGCTACCTCTTGAGCACTACGTTTGTTTTTCCTTGAAGAGGAAAGGGTGATGTAGTAAAGTAGCGTAAGTATTTCCCTTAGTTTTTGAGAACCAAGGTATCAATCCAGTAGGAGACTACATGCAAGTCGCCTCATACCTACACAAACAGATAAGAACCTTGCAACCAACGTGATAAAGGGGTTGTCAATCGCGTCACGGCCACTTGCAAAAGTGAGATCTGATAGAGATAATAAATATTTTTGGTATTTTTATGATATAGATTGAAAGATTGAAAAGTAAAAATAGATTGGAAACTTATATGATAAAAGATATACCCGGGGGTCATAGGTTTCACTAGTGGCTTCTCTCAAGATAGCATAAGTATTACGGTGGGTGAACAAATTACTGTCGAGCAATTGATAGAAAAGTGCATAATTATGAGAATATCTAGGCGTGATCATGTATATAGGCATCACGTCCGTGACAAGTAGACCGAAATGATTCTGCATCTACTACTATTACTCCACACATCGATCGCTATCCAGCATGCATCTATAGTATTAAGTTCACAAGAACAGAGTAACGCATTAAGCAAGATAACATGATGTAGAGGGATAAAATCAAGCAATATGATATAAACCCCATCTTTTTATCCTCGATGGTAACAATACAATACGTGCTTTGCTGCCCCTGCTGTCACTGGGAAAGGACACCGCAAGATTGAACTCAAAGCTAAGCACTTCTCGCATTGCAAGAAAGATCAATCTAGTAGGCGAAACCAAACTGATAATTCGAAGAGACTTACAAAGATAATTAAATCATACATATAAGAATTCAGAGAAGAACCAAATATTGTTCATAGATAATCTTGATCATAAACCCACAATTCATCGGATCTCGACAAACACACCACAGAAAGAGTTACATCGAATAGATCTCCAAGAAATCGAGGAGAACTTTGTATTGAGATCCAAAGAGAGAGAAGAAACCATCTAGATAATAACTATGGACCCGAAGGTCTGAGGTAAACTACTCACACATCATCGGAGAGGCTATGGTGTTGATGTAGAAGCCCTCTGTGATTGATTCCCACTCCGGCGGAGCTCCGGAAAAGGCCCCAAGATGGGATCTCTTGGGTACAGAAGGTTGCGGCGGTGGAAATAGGGTTTCATGGTGCTCCTGGATGTTTTCGGGGTATATGGGTATATATAGGAGGAAGAAGTAGGTCGGTGGAGCTACGAGGGGCCCACGAGGGTGGAGGGCGCGCCTAGGGGGGTAGGCGCGCCCCCCTCCCTCATGGCCACCTCGTTTGTTTCTTGACGTCCACTCCAAGTCCCCTGGGTCATGTTTGTTCCAAAAATAACTCTCCTGAAGGTTTCATTCCGTTCGGATTCTGTTTGATATTCCTTTTCTGCGAAACACTGAAATAGGCAAAAAACAGCAATTTGCACTGGGCCTTGGGTTAGTAGGTTAGTCCCAAAATTAAAATAAAAGTGCTTAGTAAAGCCCATTAAACATCCAAAATAGATAATATAATAGCATGGAACAATAAAAATTATAGATACGTTGGAGACGTATCAAGCATCGCCAAGCTTAATTCCTGCTCGTCCTCGAGTAGGTAAATGATAAAAACAGAATTTTTGATGTGGAATGCTACCTAGCATATTTCTCAATGTAATTTTCTTTATTGTGGCATGAATGGTCAGATCTGAAAGATTCAAGACAAAAGTTTAATATTGACATAAAAATAATAATACTTCAAGCATACTAACAAAGCAATTATGTCTTCTCAAAATAACATGGCCAAAGGAAGTTATCCCAACAAAATCATATAGTCTGGCTATGCTCTATCTTCATCACACAAAGTATTTAATCATGCACAACCTCGATGACAAGCCAATCAATTGTTTCATACTTCTGGTATTCTCAAACTTTTTCATTCTTCACGCAATACATGAGTGTGAGCCATGGACATAGCACTATAGGTGGTATATAATGGTGGTTGTGGAGAAGACAAAAAAGGAGAAGATAGTCTCACATCAACTAGACGTATCAACGGGCTATGGAGATGCCCATCAATAGATATCAATGTGAGTAGGTAGGGATTGCCATGCAACGGATGCACTAGAGCTATAAGTGTATGAAAACTCAACAAAAGAAATTAAGTGGGTGTGCATCCAACTCACTTGCTCACGAAGACCTAGGGAATTTTGAAGAAGTGCATCATTGGAATATACAAGCCAAGTTCTATAATGTAAAATTCCCACTAGTATATGAAAGTGACAACATAGGAGACTCTTTATCATGAAGATCATGGTGCTACTTTGAAGCACAAGTGTGGTAAAAGGATAGTAACATTGTCCCTTCTCTCTTTTTCTATCATTTTTTTCATTTTTTTATTTGGGCCTTCTTCTTCCTTTTTATGGCCTCTTTTCCCTTTTTTACTTTTCGTCTGGAATCTCATCCCTACTTATGGGGGAATCATAGTCTCCATCATCCTTTCCTCACTTGGGACAATGCTCTAAAAATGATGATAATCACACTTTTATTTACTTACAACTCAAAGATTACAACTCAATACTTAGAACAAAATATGACTCTATGTGAATGCCTCCGGAGGTGTACCAAGATATGCAATGAATCAAGAGTGACATGTATGAAAGAATTATGAACGGTGGCTTCTCCACAAATACGTTGTCAACTACATGATCATGCAAGGCAACATGGCATTGATGGAATGTGTCATAATAAATGGAACGGTGGAAAGTTGCATGGCAATATATCTCAGAATGGCTATGGAAATGCCATAATAGGTAGGTACAGTGGCTGTTTTGAGGAAGGTGTATGGTGGGTTTAAGGTACCGGCAAAAGTTGCACGGTACTAGAGAGGCTAGCAATGGTGGAAGGGTGAGAGTGCGTATACTCCTTGGACTCAACATTAGTCATAAAGAACTCGCATACTTATTGCAAAAATTTATTAGTTATCGAAACAAAGTACTACGCCCATGCTCCTAGGGGGATAGATTGCTTGGAAAAGACCATCGCTCGTCCCCGACTGCCACTCGTAAGGAAGACAATCAATAAATAAATCATGCTCCGACTTCATCACATAACGGTTCACCATACGTGCATGCTACGGGAATCACAAACTTTAGAACAAGTATTTCTCAAATTCACAAATACTCAACTAGCATGACTCTTATATCACCATCTTCATATCTCAAAATAATCATCAAGTATCAAACTTCTCATAGTATTCAATGCACTTTTTATGATAGTTTTTATTATACCCATCTTGGATGCCTATCATATTAGGACTAATTCTTAACCAAAGCAAACTACCATGCTGTTCTAAAGGACTCTCAAAATAATATAAGTGAAGCATGAGAGATCAATAATTTCTATAAAATGAAACCACCACCATGCTCTAAAAGATATAAGTGAAGCACTAGAGCAAAATTATCTAGCTCAAAAGATATAAGTGAAGCACATAGAGTATTCTAATAAATTCCAATTCATGCGTGTCTCTCCCAAAAGGTGTGTACAGAAAGGATGATTGTGGTAAACTAAAAATCAAATACTAAAATCATCCAAGACGCTCCAAGTAAAACACATATCATGTGGTGAATGAAAATATAGCATGAAGTAAAGCTACCGATAGAAGAAGACGAAAGAGGGGATGCCTTCTAGGGCATCCCCAAGCTTAGGCTTTTGGTTGTCCTTGAATTTACTTTGGGGTGCCTTGGGCATACCCAAGCTTAGGCTCTTTCCACTCCTTATTCCATAATCCATCAAATCTTTACCCAAAACTTGAAAACTTCACAACACAAAACTTAAAGAAAATCTCATGAGCTCCGTTAGTATAAGAAAACAAACCACCACTTAAGGTACTGTAATGAACTCATTCTTTATTTATTTTGGTATTAAACCTACTGTATTCCAACTTCTCTATGGTTCATAACCTCCAATACTAGCCATAGGTTCATCAAAATAAGCAAACAACACGCGAAAAACAGAATCTGTCCAAAACAGAACAGTGTGTAGTAATCTGTAGGTTTCCAATACTTCTGTTACCACAATAATTCTAAAATAAATTTCTGGACATGAGTAATTTATCTATTAATCATCTCCAAAAAAATCAACCTAATCGCACTCTACAATAAGAAATGGCAGCAAATCTCGTGAGCGCTAAAGTTTCTGTTTTTTACAGCAAGATCGCAAAGACTTTCCCCATGTCTTCCCAAAGGTTCTACTTGGTACAAACACTAATTAAAAGCATAAAACCACATCTAAACATAGGCTAGATGAATTATTTATTACTAAACAGAACCAAAAAGAAGAAACAAAAATAAATTTGGGTTGCCTCCCAACAAGCGCTATCGTTTAACGCCCCTAGCTAGGCATACAAAGCAAGAATAGATCTAGGTATTATCATTTTTGGTATGCAATTCATAAATGGTTCTCATAATACATTCAAGATAATTTAATTTTCTTTCTATTAAAGTATTCCATGCTTTTCCTTAATGGAAATTTGAATCTAATATTCCCTTCTTTCATATCAATAATCGCACCAATCGTTCTAAGGAAAGGTCTACCAAGAATAATAGGACATGTAGGATTGCAATCTATATCAAGAACAATGAAATCTATGGGCACATAATTCCTATTTGCAACAATAAGAACATCATTAATCCTTCCCATAGGTTTCTTAATAGTGGAATCCGCGAGGTGCAAATTTAAAGAACAATCATCAAATTCACGGAAACCTAACACATCACACAAAGTTTTTGGAATCGTCGAAACGCTAGCACCCAAATCACATAAAGAATAGCATTCATGATCTTTAATTTTAATTTTAATAGTAGGTTCCCAGTCATCATGAAGTTTTCTAGGGATATAAACTTCCAATTCAAGCTTTTCTTCATAAATTGCATTAAAGCATCAATGATATGTTTAGTAAAAGCTTTATTTGATTATAAGCATGCGGAGAATTTAGCACGAATTGCAACAAGGAAATCAATCTATTAAAGAAAAATTATCATAATTAAATTCCTTGAAATCCAAAATAGTGGGTTCGTTGCTATGTAAACTTTTTACCTCATCATCCCACTTTTACCAATTTTAGCATTAAGATCTAAAAACTCTGAATCACTGGGACGCCTTTTAGCTAAAGTTGACTCATCTCTAGTCCCATCATTATCAATATTCATATTGCAAAACAAGATTTAATAGGGGACACATCAATCACTTTTAGATCTTCATCCTTATTATCAAGAAAACTAGAAGAACACACTTTCACAGAGCAATCTTTTTTAGCACGCATCCTAGCGGTTCTTTCTTTGCACTCGTCAATGGAAATTCTCATAGCTCTGAGAGACTCATTGATATAATGTTAGGTGGAATAGATCTAAGTTTCGAAGAATCAACATCAAGAGAAATTCTATCCATGTTCCTAGCCAACTCATCAATCTTAGACATTTTTTCTTAAATCAAAGCATTGAAACTCTTTTGCGAACTAATAAATTATTTAATATTAGATTCAAAATCAGAGGGCATATTATTATAATTTCCATAAGAATTGTTTTAGGAATTACCATAATTATTAGAGGAATTACTAGGAAAAGGCCTAGGATTAAAGTTTCCTCTATACGCGTTGTTACCAAAATTGTTCCTACCAACAAAATTCACATCCATAGATTCATTATTATTCTCAATCAAAGTAGACAAAGGCATATCATTAGGATAAGAAGAAACACTCTTGGTAGCAAAAAAATTCATAAGTTCATCCATCTTTCCACTCAAAACATTAATTTCTTCTATAGCATGGACCTTTTTACTAGTAGATCTTTCGGTGTGCCATTGAGAATAATTAACCATGATATTATCGAGGAATTTGGTAGCTTCTCCTAAAGTGATTTCCATAAAAGTGCCTCCCGCGGCCGAATCTAAACGATTTCTAGAAGTAAAACTCAATCCAGCCTAAAAATTTTGTACGATCATCCATAAATTCAAACCATGAGTAGGGCAATTACGGATCATTAATTTCATCCTCTCCCAAGATTGTGCGACATGCTCATGATCTAGTTGCTTAAAGTTCATAATATCGTTTCTAAGAGAGATGATCTTAGCACGAGGAAAATACTTAGAGATAAAAGCATCTTTGCAGTTATTCCATGAATCAATACTATTTTTAGGCAAAGAAGAAAACCAAGTTTTAGCACGATCTCTAAGTGAAAACGGAAATAGCTTCAATTTAACAATATCATTATCCACATCTTTCTTCTCTTGCATATCACACAAATCAACAAAGCTATCCAGATGGGTAGCGACATCTTCACTAGGAAGGCCAGAAAACTGATCTTTCATGACAAGATTCAGCATCGTTAAGGGGATCAATCAGAGCGCTAATAAAATCATTATGGTTGGTATTGGAAAAACCACACAATTTAGTATTATCTTGAGCCATCATGACAAACAATCCAACACACAAGCACACAAGAAGCAAGCGAAAAAGAGGTGAACGAAAAGCGGGCGAATGGAAAAGAGGGCGAATAAAACGGCAAGGGTGAAGTGTGGGGGAGGAAAAAGAGAGGCAAATGGCAAATAATGTAATGTGAGGGATAATAGTATGTGATGGGTACTTGATATGTCTTGACTTGTGCATAGATCTCCCCGGCAACGGCGCCAGAAATCCTTGTTGCTACCTCTTGAGCAATGTGTTGGTTTTCCCTTGAAGAGGAAAGGGTGATGCAGTAAAGTAGCGTAAGTATTTCCCTCAGTTTCTAAGAACCAAGGTATCAATCCAGTAGGAGACTACACGCAAGTCGCCTCGTACCTACGCAAACAAATAAGAACGTTGCAACCAACGTGATAAAGGGGTTGTCAATCCCTTCACGGCCACTTGCAAAAGTGAGATCTGATAGAGATAATAAATATTTTTGGTATTTTCATGATATAGATTGAAATCCAGCAAAGTAAAAATAGTATGGAAACTTATCTGATAAAAGATAGACCCGGGGGCCATAGGTTTCACTAGTGGCTTCTCTCAAGATAGCATAAGTATTACGGCGGGTGAACAAATTACTGTCGAGTAATTGATAGAAAAGTGCATCATTATGAGAATATCTAGGCATGATCCTATATATAAGAATCACGTCGGCGACAAGTAGACCGAAATGATTCTGCATCTACTACTATTACTCCACACATTGACTGCTATCCAGCATGCATCTAGAGTATTAAGTTCATAAGAACAGAGTAACACATTAAGCAAGATGACATGATGTAGAGGGATAAACTCAAGCAATATGATATAAACCCCATATTTTTATCCTCGATGGCAACAATACAATACGTGCCTTGCTGCCCCTGCTGTCACTGGGAAAGGACACCGCAAGATTAAACCCAAAGCTAAGCGCTTCTCCCAATGCAAGAAAGATCAATCTAGTAGGCCAAACCAAACTGATAATTCGAAGAGACTTGCAAAGATAATTAAATCATACATATAAGAATTCAGAGAAGAACCAAATATTGTTCATAGATAATCTTGATCATAAACCCACAATTCATCGGATCTCGACAAACACACCGCAAAAAGAGTTACACTGAATAGATCTGCAGGAAGATCAAGGACAACTTTGTATTGAGATCCAAAGAGAGAGAAGAAGCCATCTAGCTAATAACTATGGACCCGCAGGTCTGAGTTAAACTACTCACACATCATCGGAGAGGCTATGGTGTTGATGTAGAAGCCCTCCGTGATTGATTCCCACTCCGGCGGAGCTCCGGAAAAGGCCCCAAGATGGGATCTCTTGGGTATAGAAGGTTGCGGCGGTGGAAATAGGGTTTCGTGGTGCTCCTGGATGTTTTCGGGGTATATGGGTATATATAGGAGGAAGAAGTGGTTCGGTGGAGCTACGAGGGGCCCACGAGGGTGGAGGGCCCGCCCAGGGGGGTAGGCATGCCCCCTTCCTCGTGGCCGCCTCGTTTGTTTCTTGACGTCCACTCCATGTCCCCTGGGTCACGTTTCTTCCAAAAATAACTCTCCTGAAGGTTTCATTCCGTTCGGATTCCGTTTGATATTCCTTTTCTACGAAACACTGAAATAGGCAAAAAAACAGCAATTTGCACTAGGCCTTGGGTTAGTAGGTTAGTCCCAAAAAATAATATAAAAGTTCTTAGTAAAGCCCATTAAACATCCAAAACAGATAATATAATAGCATGGAACAATCAAAAATTATAGATATGTTGGAGACGTATCAAATACTCGTGTGCGAGGAAAGAGAAAATTGGCAGATCCTTTCTCCAAAAGAATGTACATGTGTAGTTGATCTTTTCGGTCAATGGAACGCCTGGTTTATTAAGAGAAATTGCACATGTAACTGACTTATGGATCATTAGCGCAAAAAACGCACATGGGTACGCCATAGAAACCGTGTGTCGTGTGATCTTCTAATAATCCTTATATCTATCATCATCTCCAACCGTACCTAATTTCAAAAATATGTTTCATTGTATCAGGATTATCCCATGTACATGAACGAGGAAAGGTGACACCCGATGAGCAATTATCGCTTTATGAAATGTAATCAAGTGTCAACCTACATCACCCGCATAGCCAGATTTGATCCTATGCAACAAGAAAGAAGCTTGTTGCCATCAGCCGACACGACAATTTAAGTCGGTGTGCGGCCAACTCGCGCAGCGAGGTGGGACTAAAAACCAGCTGCGGCCAGCTCTAGTATCCTCTGGTGGCTGTGGGCAGACGTTTCGGGAGTATTTGGGGCCGGGATGCGGCTCCAGAACTTCAGCGAACACATGCTAATCAACGCTCAAAGCCCTCAAAGGATGCGCTTACCGACATTGTATGTTAATAATAAGTAGTACCAACTTAAAGTAATATGGGTAATTAGCTCTAAGACTAGTATGTATGTAGTACTGGTAGATGCTCGTAATTAATTATACAAACTTACGGGCAACACAGACACTAACTACTTCTCACATGCTGCCATCGGGGCATGCTTGCCAGACACAGGCGTTCTCCTTCCTATCCTTGTAGGCGACAGCCCACCGTGCTTCTATCTCCGCCAAGCTCTCCTCAGCACGGCATGCGACCTCTTCTCTCTTGCGGCAGTGGACTCTCTTTTCTTTACTGATTTCTGCTTTTTCTACTCCTTCTGTGTGGCTTTGGCCGCCTCTAGATCCACCGCCCATTCGGCCATGGCAGCCTCAAAGTCTGCCCACGTAACTGTGTGGCTGCTGGCGGCGATGAACTTGGCACAATGAGATGGCATCGCTTCCTTACCATGTGTGCGGTCCCGGGCGGTGAGGAAGATAGCACGGTGGAATGACATCGCTTCCTTACAAGTTACTCTGCGCTGCAGTGCCATGAACAACGCTTGGACAGAGCTCTAGGATGGAGTGGCCGAGCAGCCGTACAGTGCGGTGGTATTTAAGAGGTAAACGACAAACGACGATGGAAATTTGGCTTCCCTAACAATTTTGCTCGTTCATTATCGCACACGGTTCATCTTCATTGCCTCCAGAAACAGTGTGCGCTAAGCCTATTGTGTGTTGCCTTATGATTGGCCAGAACCCCAGCCACACGGATCGTGCGTGTGCACCATAGGATGTGCCACGATTGAACGGCAATCCACGTCCCTCACATCACACCCATGCAGCTGTAGCTCGATTGGATTTATACGCGCTAAATGCCTAGAAAATGCACATGGTCCCCTAAATATGGTAAATGAACCCGAAAAATGCCAAATTTGAACACGGTTATTTGCAGGGTATATGTTCGTCGTAGAAAAAACTCCATGGCAAATAACGAAGAAAATTTGGATTCCCCTTCAATCTTGGTGATTTCCCTCTCAAAAGCATGGAACTTCCTCAATGATGGTTCGATTTATGATGGGCGTGCATGACGACATAAGCCAAACCTTCTCAAATTTTTACCAGGGCATGGTGTGGCCATACCATGGCGCCATGCTAGGCGTCATGTTTTTCAAGCATTTTTTCATTTTTTTCTATAGTTGAAAACCAACTAAACAAACGTTTGTGGTTGACTATTGTGACACATTTCATCGAAATATCTGCCCATTTCTCGTAAAAGGCATGAGAATTAACTAAATGGCACGAGCATGGCTTTCCAGGTCGTTCTTGTGCACCCTTTCATGCACCGATTGTTTAAACTTTACTTATGTGCATTAATGCCTAGAAAATGCACATAATCCCCTAAATATGGTAATTGAACCCGGAAAGTGCCAAATTTGAACACAGTGATTTGCAGGGTGTATGTTCATCATAGAAAAAAACTCATGGACCAAGGACAAAGGAAATTTGGACCCCGCCTTCAATCTTGGTGATTTCCCCCTCGAAACCATGAAACATCCTCGGTGATGGTTCGATTTATGAAAGGCGTGCATGACGACATAAGGCGAACATTCTCAAATTTTAATCAGGGCATGGTGAGGCCATACCATGGCACCATGCCAGGCGTCATGTTTTCCAAGCATGTATTTCATTTTTGTATAGTTGTTCACCTAGTAAACGATGCATTTGTGGCTGACTATTGCCACCCATTTCCTTGAAATCTCAACCCATTCCTTGTAAAAGGCATGAGAATTTACTTAATAGCACGAGCATGGTTTTCCATACCGTTCTTGTGCACCTTTCCATACACCGATTGTTCGAATTTGAATTATGTGCATTAATACCTAGAAATTATGCATAATCCCCTAACTATGGTAAATGGGCCCGGAAAAATGTCAAATTTGAACACATTGCATTGGAGGGGGTATGTTGATCATTGGAAAACAACTGAATGACAAACTAGGACGAAAATTTAGATTCCCCTTCAATCTTGGTGATTTCCCTCTCAAAAGCATGGAAATTCCTCGGTGATGGTTCGATTTATGAAGGGGGTGCATGATGACATAAATCAAACATTCTCACCTTTTTACTAGGGCACGGTGAGGCCATACCATGGCACCATGCCATGCGTCATGTTTTTCTAGCATGTATTTCATTTTTCTATAGTTGATAACCCAGTAAATGACGCGTTTGTGGTTGACTATTGCCACACATTCCTTTGAAATATTTGCCCATTCGTTGTAAAAGGCATGAGAATTTACTAAATACCATGAGTATGGTTTTTCCAGACCGTTCTTGTGCACCTTTTCATGCACCGATTGTTCGAATTTGAATTATGTGGATTAATGCCTAGAAAATGCACATAATCCCCTAAATATGGTAAATGAGCCTGGAAAAATGCCAAATTTGAACATGTTGCATTCAAGGGGGTATGCCGATTGTAGAAAAAACTGAATGACAAGCTAGGAAGGAAATTTGGATTCCTGACCCTTCAATCTTGCTAATTTCCCCCTCAAAACCATGAAAATTCCTCGGGGATGGTTCGATTTATGAATGGCGTGGACGACGACATAAGCCAAACCTTGTCAAATATGTACCAGGGCATGGTGAGGCCATACCATGGCACCATGCCAGCCGTCATGTTTTTCAAGCATGTATTTCATTTTTCTACAATTGAAAAACCAATAAACGACGTGTTTATGGTTGACTATTGCCACACATTTCTGTGAAATATCTGCCCATTCCTTGTAAAAGGCATGAGAATTTACTAAATAACACGATCATGGTTTTCCAGACCGTTCTCTTACACCTTTTCATGCACCGATTGTCTGAATTTGAATTATGTGCATTAATTCCTAGAAAATGCACACGATCCACTAAATATGGTGAATGATCCTGGAAAACTGCCAAATTTGAACACGACGATTTGTAGGGTGTATGTTCATTGTAGAAAAAACTCATGGATAAAGGACAAAGGAAATTTGGATTCCCCTGCAATCTCGGTGATTTACTACCGCACACGATTCATCTTCGTCACCTCTGCGAACCGTGTGTGTTCACCCACACATGCAAAAGGAAAAAAGTAAACCCCTCACCCACTTTGTCCCCACCCACTCGCCGTGGACTCCTCCGCAACTATGCACCTCATCAACTTCTATCACGGTAGCCACCCTAAGCTCGACGGCTGTCGTCGGCGGGCTTAGGTCACACTGCAAACGGCACGAGATTTCGCCCCTACCGCTTTCCGCCACCTCTCTGCACTGACATTCTAGACTCTGGTCGATTGGGGTTTTCTGTGTGGTTGGGCCTGGGATTTTTTCTCACGGAGAAGTTAAACAAGTTAGCGAAATATGCACTCATCTCTTATTGCAGTCCGTCCATCGCCGTTAATCAACCGGAGGAAATCTCCATGGATTCATTTTTCTTCTAGCTGATTCGAGGGTTTTCGTTCATGTGTCCACAGTGCGAGAACAAATCAGGCAAGTGTCGTCACGCCTAGTCGGAAACGAAGTTCTATCTCACCATTCTGGATGACTTCATGGAGCGCTCGGTATGTTCAGTCTCAGCCCACCACGGTCGGCATGGCCTAAATTTGTGAACATATACCGTCTGTTGCTACATTTGGATAAAAGGTACGATGCCACATGCAACCTAGATGTCGATGACGATTCCCCCCTATATTAGGAAAATATATGATGTATTATTCACTCAGTTACTCTCATATTTGCGTCAAATCTTTGTCCCATCATCTATTTTTAATTATATATTTCTGTACTTTGCTTTCATCCATATATTAATCTGTTCTATTAGTTACTCCCATATTTGCATCTTGCTTTGTTATTTCAATATATCTAATTTACGATATTAATTTTCTTTTCAAGCAGTACATCCCTTGCTTTGCAAGAACAGGAGTAGAAGGAAATATTGGGCTTTACTTTGTTGATGACTCAATGGATGTCATATTGACAATGCAACATGGATTTACAATGACGGTTAGCGTAAAACTTGATAAAGATGGTCACTACTATTTTGATGCGGACCTTTGGAGAAAAATGTCTAAGTGTTATGAACTGAAAGCTGGCAATAAAATTCTAGTCCGTGCACCACAGCGTGGTCTAATTAACATGGATGTTTACTTCCCCGACGTCGTCAGCCATTCAAAGTCTGAACAAAGTTAGTGTCCTTTCAACTTTCTCCATGCTGGCATATTACTTAGCAAAATCGGGGTATTTTTTCTGACTAATTGATCACTATTTAAGCAACCAATTGTGATTTCATTTTTTGACTTTGTTCCTAGGCAGTAACAAATTCTATTTACCAATTTATATGCACTATATATTCTTCTGCCATACTCTGAATAAATAATACCTTTCCACCTTTTAAGAAGGATATCTTGGATGCATAGTGAACGATTTGTATGTTACTAAGCATACCAAATTTCACAGGAAGGATTTGAAGCATGTCATAAACTTTGGTGATAATCTGACAGAGATAGCATAGCGTATGAACGCTGGATTTTCGATGGGATTAATTATACCTATGGTACACACATTGAACAAGACCAATTGTGTGCACAAAATGCTGGTACAAAGTCTTATTTTTATGCTGATGCTCATAAACTATATATATCTTGTACGATATGTTAAAATTGGTTTTTATTCTACATTTCAACAGAAATTGCCCGCTGTAGGAGTTCTTGGATCGATTTCCCGGCATGGTCGGATTACACTTGTGTCTGCTAATAACGCCAAAGTGATTGCAAGGTACTGCATTTCCCGCAGAAATGGAACCATTTAAATTAATAAGTTCTCGCTTGTCATGGCAATGCAATGCATCCATATTGGAAAATTGGAGACACGATTCTACTCATGCTCTACCAAGGCACATGTGGGATCTTCATTTTCATTGACAAGATATCGAGTCGCCATGATCAAGCTGCTTCCAGCGGATAGTTGTGGTTGTTGGCCCTCAGCCTCTTAAAATGTGCTATATGTCACTATATTAAGTATGTAGATATGGACCATATGGTTGTTGGCCCTCAGCCTCTTAAAATGTGATAGTTGTTACTATGTTAAGTATGTAGATATGGGCCATATGGTTGTCAAAACCGTGTTATGAAGATCCTCCTTTAGTCGAATAGTGTAACCACTATATATATGTTACTCAAATGCTGTTAGCCAAGTTCTTAAATTTTCATGGAAAGTATTAGTATCATACATAGTTCATTGAGTTTAAGCGTGTGCCCGATGTCCAAAAGGCATTTGCATATTAACTATCCATATTGCAAATTTACACATGTGTTAACATAAGGAAACATATGTGTAACTTATTAATCATCGCACACGAGTACTCGCAGACGCATCGTGTGAGATACTCCTAGACACCGCAAGCAACTAGTTTGTAATTTTCAAAGTCTTTTGTACACACATACTCGCACACGAATTAACTGTAGTAACTGTCTGTTGTAATTTCTTCTCGCAAACCGTGCATCCGAGTCGGCTGTTTGCCGCATGTTACACACATCTTGTTTACATGACTTGTTTGTGTTCTTTTGGCTCATCGCAAACAGTTCATCTGTGTGAACTGTATGCCGCATATCACACATATCTTGTTAAGTTGAACCATTTCTGTTGTGTTCCCTAATCAAAAACAGTTCGTCTGAGTGAACCGTATGATGTATATCACACACACCTTGATTTGGCTACACGTTTTTGTTGCACTCCCTAATAGCAAACAGTTCATCTGAGTTAACTATATGTCGTATATTGCACACGCCATGATACAGACGCCCGTTTCTATTGTTCTGTCTCATCGCAAACAATCCGCATGGATCAACCGTGTGCCCTACATCGCACACACAACTAAAATCGGAACCGTGTTTGATATCTCTGTAGCAAATGTTTCGCATCTTTTTTGACGGGTTTTTACATCACCGTTTGCAATTAATGCATCGCACACAGTTTCGTCAAAATGGTCTCTGATCGTAGTGTCGCATTAGCAGCATCCTGCAGTATTGACGCGTCAAATTATCACGTGGTCTGCCTTTTCGTACAGAAATGAGCTCCACTGTGCACCCGCGCAGGTGTGGCCGGGAACGAGACGTGAGTATGTGTGTCGTGCGTGCTCCTCTTCTTTACATGCATTTACGTGTAATATATGCAATGTGTGTGAAACAGAGGCATGCATATATCATATATAGAGGGAGCGATCCACGAGAAGAAATTGGAGGGATCATCGACGTGAGATATCAATAGAATCGAAAACAGGGATGAAGTGTGTGGATGTGTGATCGATAAAGAGTGCCCTCGAATTTGTGTTTTCCCACGTCAAAGATACAGGGCGCACTACAAGAAATATGTCAACTAGTGACCTTCTGTCAGTGACCCTGGAAGAATTGGTCATAGATCTATGACCATTTCAGACCAATTGGTCAAAAGCTGTTCGGGAGGCTCCAAACCCTAAAATATAACGACCATTTTGGTCAGAAAGGTCGTAATTTCCTTACACGAAATGGTCATAAAGCAGATAGCACTGGTCTGCTGCCTTATTTCTAGCTGATCATGACCAATATAGATGGTCATAACCTTGTAAATTGTGGTGGGTTGCTATGACTAGGCGCCACCTCATCAGTTGCCTATGTGTCATGTTCATGTGGCAGTTTTTGCCCTAGGTTGTGAAGCAACCTATATTTCTGTCATTCCCAAAATTCCCAAAAAAATATCATAAATTCTTTGGGTCATATCTTCGTCAAATATGTAAAAAACCTTCATTGCCTAGTTAAAAAATAATTCATTTTCCTATTCTGTTCAGAACAACAGTTTGTGAAGGAAGTACCACTTTGGCATGTCCAAATAGTATCCATTTTCTACAGTGCTTTCCTATGCTCAAATAACCATCCTCCACCAAATGCTATCTCAATCCATTCATTATTTTGAGCCGAGCTTCAACATTCGTATTTATGTCCAGTGTGGTAGTTTGCAAAGCAAGTACCACCTAGGCTCCTCCTTTTGAGCTGAAAATTTCTGAAGACGGTCTTCTTAGTAACTGATCATCCTCAGCCAAAACTCACGCCCCATTAGCCATGTACATTTCCCGTACCGCTAATTAAACACTTGGCTGCTAATTCATATTTGAGCATCGATCGGTCTCCTCGTGAGAATCTTATGTTGTAATTTTCTTCCTAGCACCTACCTGGGGAGTGCCCAACCCACTAGACATGCCTAGGCTGCCCAGAACACATGGCAACGCCACGGTCACGTGGTGACCACGCGGCGGGCATGCGAGTTTACGCGCTCTAGAGTTGGGGGCCTCGGCCACCGCCCAAACCTCGACGTATCGCCACCAAACCATGTATTTATGATTAAATAGGTACTTATGTAACTATAAATGATTTTTGGAAAAATAAATAGTAAACTATGAGGCAGCTGTAGTTCAAATTTGACCCGCTTCCTACTAAATCGGCAGAAATTTGTCTTTTTCACCAGAGGTGGATCAAAACTTTTGATGCACAACTATTTTGTTAATTGTGCATTAAATATGGCCTAGTAATTTAGGAAATTGATTTGGTCCAATTTTGCAACAAATATATGGTAGGTCCTTCACAAAAAAAACTCATCTCGGGCACTCGGAAAATGGAAAATGTATTTTCCGTGCAAAGAAAATGAAAACTCCCTTAGGCAACATTGTTTAGAATTCCAAGATGCACCCTTGTGCACAGTATGAGATCATTTGAACAAACTATGCCATGAATGTGGCCATAAGATTGATCATTTGGCTTGAAAGCCCTGAATCTTCATGCATGATAGCTCATTTCTGAGAACACTTTTTTAAAATAATTGTCGTATTACAAGTTTATTATTTTTCCTGGAAACTTGGTCACATATAATGACACAATGCGAATGTTTTCCCTATTTTTGATTTTTTTTAATTTTTTATGCCCGTTTCAAAATGCGATCAAAACGGCGGGCTTGACCGTTCCTAGCTAGTGGTTGAATCTTGGAAAACTTTTAATGTTTCTCTTATTAAATAGATACTTATGTACCTATAAATAATTTTTTGAAAAAATAAAGAGCAAACTATGAGGCCGCCACAGTTCAAATTTGACCCGCTTCCTACTGAATCGGCGGAAATTTGTCTTTTCCACGAGAGGTGGATAAAAACTTTTGAAACCCAACCATTTGGTCAATTGTGCATTAAATATGGCCTAGTATTTTAGAAAATTGTTTTGGTCCAATTTTGCAATAAATATATTGTAGGTCCTTCACAAAATAAACTCATTTCGGGCACTGGAAAAATGGAAAATTGTTTTTTCATCCAAAGGAAATGAAAAATTCCTTAGGCAACATTGTTTGCCACTCCAAGATGCACCCTAGACACTAGATCACATATAATGACACAATGCAAAGGCTTTCCATTTTTTGGTTTCTTTAATTCTGTATGCCAATTTCAAAACGTGGTTAAAACCATGGGCATAACTGTTCGTTGCTGCGGTGGAATCTTACAAAACTCATAGTGTTCTGTGATGAAATATATACATGTGTACCTAAAAATGTTTTTTGGAAAAAACTATGAGCAGACTATGAAGTTATTGTAGTTTAAATTTGACCCGGTTCCTTCTGATTTGGTACAAGTTGGTTTAAATGGCCAAAAAGGCTAGAATGATCGGAAATGCATACAAGTTGGTTATCATCCATAAAATGTGGTATAACTTGAGTGAAAATTTTAGTAGTTTCATTTTGCAAAATATTATTGATAGTTGCTTCATAAACCCCTTTATTTTTAGCACTTAGGGACTATATTTTAAATTACACCGGAAACTCTAATCAATCAGGACATCTCCCCCGGATCACCCTACCTTAGGCGATCTGAACCGTCCGATCGTCCCGGATCCAACGGCACACTTGACCCCCTCACCGTCTCATCCAACTAGCCCTAACACAACCTGCACCACTCGTCCTCTCCTCCCCCTCTCTCCTACGCACCCACAGCCGCCGCCCTCTCCCTCCCTCATATCTCGATCCGCCGCCGCCCCCAAACCCACCCCCCTGTCAACGACCCTCACCGTAGATATGGTGTTGTGGCGCCGAGGCCGGGCCGACCTGAGCGCCCTACTCCTAGCGACCGTCGTCGCCTCCTGGATCCTATTCCACGGCGCCTCCGGTTACACGGCCGTGTCACTGGCCGCCGACATGCTCTTCCTCCTTCTGGTCGTGCTGTACGCGTGGTCCAGGGCCGCGCGCCTCCTCGGCCACCCCGCGCCGCCCATCCCCGACCTGCAGCTGGTGGCCGACGAGCTCGACGCGCTCATCAGCTCCGGCCTCGCCGGCATCGCCTCCGCCTTCCGCCGCGTCGCGCAGGGCCAGCCCGGCTCTGGGCGCGTCTTCGCCTGACTCAGCTGCTCAAGGAACCATGAGCCTACCTCTCCGGCCCCTTCCGCGCCGTCATGGATGCCGCCGAGCTCCTCCTCCACAAGATCCGCTACCAGGTACTCCTACTTGAAGTAGTGAATGTTCAGACCCCTCCTCTGTTCTCTGTACTGTACAAAAAAAGGCTCAACATTTCTTCAGAGTTACTGTAAATGTTCTTTTACAGTTGATGATCTTACAGTTGGTTTGCTTCGGCTGTGGTTTGATTCAGAGACTCCAATCCTTTGTTTGTGGTTGCAAGGCGACCATGCCGACAACACGGTGGTGCTGGTGGTGCCCTACGCCTGCTGCGGCGTGCTCATCGGCAAAGGAGGCACGCTCATCAAGTATGCTCTGCTCTGCTATCCTTTTCTCCCTATTGGCTTTGCTGAAATGCAATGCGGGTGTCCCTGGCTTTTATCTGTATATAGCTGCTCCAACAGTGCTGCTGGCTGCTGCTGTGCATTCCAGCTTCAGTTCTACACTTCTACTATTTGGAACGGGAGCATAGCCTAGCCGGATTTGATGATATCTCTTCTTCATGTTTCCTCTTTTTTTGTTTCTACTTTCCAGTTGTTCCAAGTTTGATGATGATATCTGCTCCCCTTTTTGTTTTGTTCATCATCTAGGTCGTTAGCTGAAGCGGCAAATGCTGGAATCACGGTCTCGCACCACCGAGTCTGCTACGGTTTCAATGACAGACTGGTTAAGATCACTGCTTTGATTCCTTGCGGCGGCGCGCCTCCCGCCGTTGGTGTTGTTCCGGGTCTGCCCGTGCCAGATTCATGGCCTCGCTTGTTTAATTGGGTGCCTTAATGTAGTCTAGATAATCAGCACATGAATGGACTGTTAATTAATCCGTTAATGTACACAAGGAGTTCGTTTAATCTAGAAATCGTACAAATCTGCATCATGCAAACTTACTTCAGGTTGTTACATAAGGAAGGAGCTTGGGGTTCAGTTCCAAGCAACATGGGTTGGGTGGATTCCTCTAGAAATATCAGATGAATCATTGTTGTAATTTGTAAAGCTGTCAAGGAAAGTAGTTTAGCCAAAATATTTATTGTGGGCATTCTGTTAGCTAGTGTGCATTGCCAAGTACAACTATTCTACTTTGTATGGAATCATCTCACTATTCTGAACATCTGAAACTTGCTATGTGCAGGGTGAGGAGGCGGAGGAGTAGGGGCGCACCCAGTCGGCAGCCCTGTCCTGCTTGAGAGGGGGGGGGGGGGGGGCAAGAGGGGTCTGCTTCCATTGCGACCGCGGCAGGTAGCTCCACCATCTCCCTCCCCCTCTTCTCGTGCTCACTACTTCTGATGCTAAGTTGATGAATATGTGATGCACTTGTGCCAAGGAATTTTAGAGGGATCTGTATGAACAAGTCAAGAGGGGTCTGCTTCCATTGCGACCGCGGCAGGTAGCTCACCATCTCCCTCCCCCTCTTCTCGTGCTCACTACTTCTGATGCTAAGTTGATGAATATGTGATGCACTTGTGCCAAGGAATTTTAGAGGGATCTGTATGAACAAGTCATGTTTTTATTTTATTTTATTTAGGTCGTTAGTTACAAAACAGAGAGAGAAGATGAGCTCCTGCTTGATTTTTTTTCTGCCAGCACATGATTTGTATGTATGCAATCATCATCTTGCGTGTGTGAGCTGATTCCTTGCTTGGGCCAAGTGTTAGTGTCGATTTGTTGTGGTGTTGCTCGTCTAGCCATTGATTTGTTGCTGATAATTAGGTGCTAAAGAATGCTGCAGGTTTATTAGGATGTGGCTGAAACCATTGGATGTCCTTCGTGGACTTGCTATCAATACTTGTCTCATGTTTTGTTTCCTTTCTGGATATGTTACGGTTCAAGTGTTGTTGCTGTTTAGTACTAAGTGCTTAACTTAACTAAGCTTGAGCTACTAAAACCCACTCTCAAATTAATGAAACTCCTGTTTTGCGAAACTTCAATGTTGAGCTCCTCTCCTCGTTAAGCCATGGCCGTCGACTTTCATTTCGTCCACCACCACTCCAGCTACCTTCTTGTGTAATCAAATTTTGCTTGCTTATGTATGTATGTATGAGGCTGGGTAGTTCAACTCTAGTTTTCTTTCTAACTAATTCATATATATGGTGGAAATTGTGCAGGTTCCATGGTGCCAAGTGGCCTCTGGCCATCTTGAACTGGAACTCCAGTAACAAGTAGATGTTGCTGCTGTACTCAATATTTGAAGTTGCTTTTTTCTTTCTTGAGAGAAGTGTATTAGGTTGATGAGATTAATTAGCTCAGTTGGCTAAAGTAGCAACAACAACAGCCACACTTTGCCATCCACTTTATAGCTGGACTGTACTTACATGCTTAGTATAACCTTGTACGTGTAGCTGGAATGTACTTACATGCTTAGTATAACCTTGTACGTGGTCCGTTTAATTTATAAATGGTTATATGTTGCTGCTGCAGGAGCAATGTTGCTGATGGCGACGGGTACGTGATGGTGGCTAGTGTGGTGGACGACCCGACCAAACCAATGATGCAAGGCTTCTCCTGCTGCTGCATGTCTTCATCAACTTAGTTCTTCCACAGGGAGAGATAAATTCTTCACTTGTTCACAGTGTAATCTGCAGATTACTTCCATTAATCACCTAGTGCTCCTGTTAGTGAGATTCATCTAGTATTTCTTTTTGCAAAGCATGCAATGGTCTGGAGTACTTGATCATGGCCTGATGGAGCATGTCGCTACAGCAGCTAGAAGCAATCCATTTTATTAAATGCATTCTGGTTAGGATTTGGTCATGGCAGCACCTTGCTATTTTCTTTTCTTTAAATATGGTTGCAAGTTTACTATTTTTCCAGAACCATCATCTTACATTTTGGGCATCGGGCATTGAAATTTAGGCATTTATGTATAGTTTTAGTTCTGGATGTGTCCTATGCAAACATTACTATCAATTGTCAAGTTGATTCTAAAATGTCTCATTAACTAAATTTTAGATGGTGATTTCTAGATTTAGTACCAATTTATTGTTGGCCTGGCCTATGCTCAGTACCTTGCTCTATACCAATTTATTGCATTATTCTGTTATTTACGGTTAAATATGCTATCATTAACTCTGAGAAAATGTTATGTTTTTGCTGATTAGTGGCAGTACATCTTTGCTTTACTATTCCTAGCAGCCAGTGGCGGAGCCAAGGGGGGGCGAGCAGGGGCCTGGCCCCCCCTAACGATCGACAATTTATTCAGAGGCTACGAGTAATTAGCTACTGGACTGAGAAATATACGTACTATGGCCCCCCCCTCAACCCAAACGAAGGCTATGAAGAAATCTGGGAAAAAGGCCCATAAAAAAGCCCACTCGTGGCCATAGACTCTAGTACTTGGCCCCTGGCGTTAAGCCAACCCCCCAGCGTGATTAACCTGAAGCGATTAGCTTTGCCGGCGGCCGCTGCCTCGTACCCTCACTACTCACGGAGTCAATTAAAATCAGGCGACACAGGCTTCTGAACTGGCAAATCATACGGATACCTCTCAACTCTGTGAATTCTCTAGCTGTTCAGGCACAAGGTTAGCACTATTGAGAACTACTGTATCTACTAATCCCTCTCAACTCTAATCTTATACATGTTGAAGTTGTCATTTGATGCTAATAAATTTTATTTTATTTTCATTGTTTGATTTGTGATGCGGTCATGAAGAGAAAAGGGCTGCAAACACCATAAAGATTAATTCTCTTTTAAAGTATGTTGTTTCGAGTTCTCCACCTAGTAATGTTGTTAATGTGGCTAATGTGCAATTTTTACCAATCCCAGTTCAGTGGCAATGACTTGCTTGGCTAATCTATATTGATAGGAAATTGCTAGCAACTAGGTTAACTACTCATGAAATCATCAATATTTTTGATCTTATTGACAACTGTAGGGGCAAATATAAACCAATACAAATGTAAATATATTTTAATCAGTTTTGCTAAAGTACATCTAGATGTGTCCTAAGTATTAAAATCTAGGTCCTATGACATTGATTATTTTTTATGCAAAGATTAGTGCGAATATTTCTTTTTTCCTATATATCGATATGCCATAGACAGACCCTATTTTAGTTGTGTTGAAGCAACACAATAATATAGTATTATGGTACTTATTTTTCTGCAGTGAGCATTTTTCTTTAATGAACATGACTTGGCCCCCCCTATATCCAAATCCCGGCTCCGCCCCTGCTAGCAGCTACAGTTCATCTACCATAAACATGTTGTGTACATTCTGAACCCCCAAACATGACACAAGTGATATGTATATGCAGCAGGGAATCGTCAACTTGTACAGTTTGTTTACTGGAATGTAACTTGTACAATTTTTACTTGAATATGTTCAGTTATGAAGTCGTGTAGTTGTTTTTTCTCATCAGTTCTAAACTGCAGTACTTTACTGAATTGTTGATGATGCTGAATAAATCTAGCTTGCTGGGTTCAGTCTCTTGTTTAGATGGAATAGCACCCCATCACCTGTTGTTGTTGTTATTCACCCTATCCTTGCTGTTCTGTTTTCTTGTTGGTAGATATTTTGAGTAAATTCAAGACGAAAGATGTTCAAAGAAGCTCCAAGACATTCTTATATAGCAAGTTATGTAATAATAGCTGGGTTATCTGGGAATTTAATGTATCTTCTTTCTGTTTGTGAATGAAATAGTAATTATGTACATGAATTAATGTATCTTCTCTCTGTTTGTGAATTTCATGTATGTTTTAGAATTACAATTTCTGTTTCATATGAAATAGTAATTATGTATGTGATTTGAAAACGTGTGCAATGGAAACATGACTCATGCGAGCCACTTATCAAAATAATTTGAGCACATTTGGAATTTCTGACGTGTGGGACGAGTGTGATATTATGATATTCGGGACAAATGTAAAACAGTGGAAAGTAAAATGGCAAAAAATAAAAGATCATACGCTGTAAAAGGCCGCAACTAGAAATAAAAAGGCCGAATTGCTAGGCCAGCCCATGTAGCTAGCAAAAATTAATAGGAAAAATAAATATTGAAAAGGCTGAATTAATGGGCTCGGCCCATCTAAACACCGAATTGGACTGGGCTGATTTTTGTGCCACGTCGGATGCCTACGTGGCCTGGGGAGGCTGCTAGTGACCAAAACAAAATAGTAGGCATATTTTGGTCAGTTTACGACCGCCAGTTTTTGACCATCTGTTTTTGGTCACAAAAAGGTCACAAATGGAAAATAATGACCATTCAGTGACCAATAGTCAAGGTCACAAGTTGACATATTTCTTGTAGTGGCGGCTGGCCTACTGGAATGTGAAAGGAAAGAGGTGCAGTTTGTCTCAGTGGCATGGATACCTACCTACAACGTTCGACTATCGGTGTGTGTGGGGCGGAGGGGGGGAGGGGGCAGAGACCTAACTATAGAGAGGTAGATCAACTGTTATATGTATGGAGAAGGACAGAGACCTAGCTATGCATTGAGGGAGATCGATTGGCATGCATGCATGCATACATGTAGCAGAGGAATAAGGCTGGGAGAGAGACAAAGGTAGAGTGTCGGAGAATTGGTGGTGGAGTTGCTTCTCACAAATGGTAGGAGAGGCCTGCTAGACAAACGGGGGGTACGACTGCAATATCAATAAGAAAGGGGATGTCTGCATGTCTGTGCACGTGTGTGTAAGAGACGGGTCAGGAGGTATGCAAGGATGATGAGGGGGCACCATATGGTTGTAGTAAGCAGACGTAACTACAAAGGAAGATCAATTGTCGTGTGTCGGTGTCGGTGTAACAAACCCTGGGTCTGTTGCCTAGACTGTGCACATGCACGGGAACAGGATTGAGGCACCAGGCCATGCCAGAGTACAAGAGACCAAGAGCTTCGAAGGACCAACATGCAAACCAAGAAGACCAAGATCAAGACAAAAAGCAAGATGCCACTAGGAGAAAAGCCCCCCCTTGCCGGGTAAGCGAGGTCAGCAGGGGCGGGGCCACCCCCGAAAGAAGGCACCCAAGACGTCCCGGCAGGGCTTGCCGGGGCTCACGAGGGAAAACCACCTCACCCAACTACTCCACCACGACCCGCGTCGTCAATCAGTGCGGAGTCAAGCCGCAAAGTGACTAAGTGGCAGCCATTCGCCACGTGGCAGGCTTTCTCTACAGAAGATGCCCTAGAACGACACTGATCCCGCGACGCGTCAAGCGAGTAGGTGCGAAGCTGGCAAAATAGCCCGACCAAGCTTGTCGGGCAACAAACGACGTGACGTTCAGTGGTGCATTTAATGCACCCTGTCAGCCTGTAGAGTTAAGTATGATAGCACTGTTTGCTATCTTAGCTGTGCACAATGACTACTTTGACATTGTGGTAGCCGCTTAATCTGTAAAAGAAGGCCCATAGCAACTGTAGAAAGGGGTTAGAAGGTTGGATAACAACCACGCCCATACGCTCGTAGCCACTGCCGCCCTTGTAGGGAAAGTGTACTACGCTCCACCACCACTCTACCACCATCAATCCACGAAAGCAGGAGTAGGGTTTTACGCCTCACGATGGCCCGAACCTGGGTAAAATTGCCTGCATGATTTCTGCTGTGCTGCCCCATGCCCGTCTGCTCTTTGTGCAACGCGACGTCCCCCGGCCGAACCAGCAAGTGGCCCTCTGGTCCCATAGGTTGATGTGGTTTCCCGCGACATCTTTGACGCGCCAGGTAGGAGGATCGCTTGCACGAACCTGAAGGTGTGTGCAGCGCATCATCTTCATCACCATCTTCACCTTCGATAGCACCATTGACCATGGCGTCCAAGAAGAAATCCGATGCTTCGTCTCATCCAGCCCCTCGAAGGCTCCACCACTTGCGACCTCTAATGCAGCGAGGGACGTGGAGGCACGCGAGGACGTGGACGCTGCTGGGGGCGTGGTCGGAGCAGGCTGTACCGTCACCACTTCCCCGCGACCGACACAGGAGTAGGAGGCATCGGAGGAGGACAACATCAGCAGCGCCCCGACGGCTACGCTCCACAAGGTATGGGCGAGGGGGTTACTCTGTCCGCGCTCCCTCTATAACACCCCGGATGTAATTTACCTTATATGGACTCCAACTCTTGCCGTTTTCGGCACTAAGTTATTTTATTTCCTCGTTGTCGGGTTTTTATCTCCGTGTGTTTGTCTTTGTCATGCATCTCATATCATGTCATCATGTACATTGCATTTGCATACGTGTTCGTCTCATGCATTCGAGCATTTTCCCCGTTGTCCGTTTTGCATTTTGGGCTCCTATGTCCTCCGGTGGTCCTTTCTACCTCTTTTTGTGTGTGGGGGTTAAACGTTTTCGGATTGGACCGTGACTTGTCGTGCGGCCTTGGTTTACTACCGGTAGACCGCCTGTCAAGTTTCGTGCCATTTGGACTTTGTTTGATACTCCAACGGTTAACCGAGGGACCGAAAAGGCCTCGTGTGTGTTGCAGCCCAACACCCTTCCAAATTGGCCCAAAACCCACCTAAACCTCTCCCATCATATAGAGCATTCGATCACGACCGCGTAGCCGCAAACCGCACCTTATTTGAAGCTTCCTAGCTCCCTCTACCTCTATAAATAGGTCTCCCTCTCGAAATCCCGGATCCCCTCCTTCCAAACCCTAGATTTCTGCTCCCCTCGCCGCCGGACGTGTCCGAATTGGGCCGGACACGTCCGCCCGCTGCCGCCGACCAACGGGACGCCGCCACGTCAGCCACCGCGGCGCCCCACATCGCCGTGCCGCCCGAGGCCCGCGGGAAGCCCCCGCGGCCCGTTCTGTCGCACCGCTCCTCTCCCGCGCCGGCGCCGCGCTCCGCCGCCTCCGCCGCAACCCTGCCGCTCAGGCCATCGCCGGAATCCTCCGCACCACCCCACTCCTCCGCCTCAGTCGCCGCCCCGCCGCGCAAACCTCGCCGCCCGGAGCTCCGGCGAGCGCCTCCGTCGCCCCAAAGCTCGGATCCGGCTTCCCCGACCCACTCCGGCGAACTTTGAGTTCTTCTCCGGCGAGATCCGCGCCTTGCTACAGTAACTCTGGCCGGATCTGGATCTGGAACATCTCGGGTTGACTTTTTCATCCCAAAACCCTAACTTTTTAGCATTTTCCGCATGCCATAACTCTGCATTCGTAGCTCCGATTCATGCGTGTAGCATATCAAAATGTTCGCCCTGATGAGTACATCATTTCATCTCATTGCATCATTTTCATTTGAGCTCATCTTGATTCCCGAAATGCTGTTGGAAGAGGGCTATGTGAGGAATATTTCAGATCTGTTTCAGCAAATGGCCTTTTGTCATTTTTGCCATGATTAATGTGTGCATGATATGATCCTGAGCTCTACATGTGTTTTGATGAATGCCATGCCATCTTTACAGGGGTGGATGCCATGTATTTTTGTGATCTTTGTGGTGACTAGCACAAGCATGCAAAGTAGCTTACTCAATGATGCTGATTTCAGGGACTTAGAATTTCACTAAGTCCTTGCCCTGTCATTATTTTTTTATGCCATATGTTCATATTGTTTCCTAGTGATCCGTGCCTCTTTTGAGCATGATCAGTAAGGATGTTTTGTAGATAATGTTGTGTTCTTTCTATCCATGTATTTGTTTGCAATTATGGAGCACCCTAGCTTGAGTCAATCGAGCTCTTCTTTTGCTATAAAATGTTCCTGGCAGATTGTTAACATGTTTAGCGATTTTGCCGAGCTTGTTGTTGTTGATCCATGCATGCTATGTTGTTGTTCTTTCCATGTCTAGCTTATATGCCATGTCTATTTGCTGGGTATATGCTTAGTTTGTCATGCAATGCCTCGTAGTGAGTGCATCGAGCTCGTAAACATGCCTACTCGTTAACTGTTTTGCCATGCTCCAGTTTTTCACTAAGTCTGAATCTGTTTATATTTTTGCTATGTTCACATGCTTACAATTGTATTCTCTGATCCCTTTTGGCTCTTGGTCACTAAGGGACTTTTGTTATATGCTTAGAGTAGCTTCATACCATGCCTTGCTTTTCCATGATATGTTCCTGTAGCATGTAGTTTTCATGCTCTAAAGATTGCTTTCTGATGATAAATTCCTGATTTGTTGTTATTTCACTAAGTCTGAAACCTGTTATCATTTGCACTTTTGTCATGCTTGTTTGAACCTGTTAAGGGATGAATTAGCCGTAGCTCAGTGTTCTTCTTTTGTCAAGCTTCATGAGTGGATCCCTGTCATGTAATTTGTTGGCATGTTTGAGGGCTGTAGCATATTTATCTGGATGCATTTAGATGGCTACTTGCTGATTATCGCAGACCGGTGCCATATTTGTTTTGCTTGCCATTTCCAAACCGTGCATCCGATTCTGGTGATCTTTATATCGATTTAAACCGAAATCAACTCACCTTTCCAGTGGCTCTATTGGATTTCCAAGTTGAGGCTAGGTTCAATCATTCCTTTCCAAATCATGCATATGCATCTCATCCCGCATCCCGCATATCATACCATGTTTGCATCCTGTTGCTTGAGCATTGCACGTGGTTGATTGTGCTCCTTTTTGCTTGTTGTTCTTGTTTGGGTAGAGCCCGGAGACGAGTTCGTGAACGAGGAGCCCGTTGAGTTCGCTTACGAGGATCAAGGCAACTCTGAGTACTTTGCAGGCAAGATGACCATACCCTCGAAATCACTTCTATCTTTGCTTGCTAGATGCTCGCTCTTTTGCTATGCCTATGCTACGATGCCTACCACTTACTTATCATGCCTCCCATATTGCCATGTCAAACCTCTAACCCACCATGTCCTAGTAAACCGTTGTTTGGCTATGTTACCGCTTTGCTCAGCCCCTCTTATAGCGTTGCTAGTTGCAGGTGAAGATTGGAGATCGTTCCTTGTTGGAACATGTATATTGTTGGGATATCACCATATTATCTTGTTTATCTTAATGCACCTATATACTTGGTAAAGGGTGGAAGGCTCGGCCTTATTCCTGGTGTTTTGTTCCACTCTTGCCGCCCTAGTTTCCGTCATATCGGTGTTATGTTCCCGGATTTTGCGTTCCTTACACGGTTGGGTTATAATGGGAACCCCTTGACAGTTCACCTTGAATAAAACTCTTCCAGCAATGCCCAACCTTGGTTTTACCATTTGCAACCTAGCCTCTTTTTCCCTTGGGTTTCCAGAGCCCAAGGGTCATCTTTATTAAACCCCCCGGGCCAGTGCTCCTCTGAGTGTTGGTCCAAAACAGAGCCACTTGCAGCGCCACCTTGGGGAAACTTGAGGGTTGGTTTTAGTTGTACGTAGTGTTCATCTGAGTGTGCCCTGAGAACGAGATATGTGCAGCTCCTATCGGGATTTGTCGGCACATCCGGGCGGTGTTGCTGGACTTGTTTTACCATTGTCGAGGATATCTTGTAACCGGGATGCCGAGTCTGATCGGATTGTCTTGGGAGAAGGAATATCCTTCGTTGACCGTGAGAGCTTGTGATGGGCTAAGTTGGGACTCCCCTGTAGGGATTTGAACTTTCGAAAGTCGTGCCCACGGTTATGGGCAGATGGGAATTTGTTAATGTCCGTTTGTAGATAACCTGAAACTTAACTTAATTAAAATGCACCAACCGCGTGTGTAACCGTGATGGTCTCTTCTCGGCGGAGTCCGGGAAGTGAACACGGTGTTGGAGAAATGCTTGACGTAGGTTGTTCTAGGATCACTTCTTGATCATAGTTGTTCGACCGTGCTTTTGCCTTCTCTTCTCGTTCTCTTTTACGAATAGGTTAGCCACCATATATGCTAGTCGCTTGCTGCAGCTCCACATCATACCTTTGCCTTACCTATAAGCTTAAATAGTCTTGATCACGAGGGTGTGAGATTGCTGAGTCCCCGTGACTCACAGATTCCTCCCAAAACCAGATGCAGGCACCGATGATACCGTTCCAGATGATGCGCTTGAGCTCAAGTTGGAGTTCGATGAAGACTCTCGTCGTTACTATGTGTTTTTCCCAGATGATCAGTAGTGGTGCCCAGTTTGGGCGATCGGGGACTTAGTCGCATTTGGGGGTTGATCTTTATTTTGGTTCCATAGTCGGACCCTGAGTGTATTGGATGAATGTAATAACTTGTTTATGTAATTGTGTGACGTGGCGAGTGTAAGCCAGCTATGTACTTTTCCCCCTTTTATGTACATGGGTTGTTTGCGAAGATTACCTCACTTGCGACATTGCTTTCAATGCAGTTATGCCTCTAAGTCGTGCTTCAACACGTGGGAGATATAGCCGCATTGAGGGCGTTACACGCTCCTCTCACTGACGAGCACAACCGCAACAACGGTGCTCGTTCCGAGGCGAATCGCCGCTCTCCGGCCGTCCCCACCACGGGAGCGATCGCGGCGCGTGCTCCTACCCCGGGACGGGTCGACCAAGTCGATGTGCCCGACGGAGCCGATGTCCCTCAAGTGCCCTCGCCGCACCACCCTGCCATCCAGGTGGCCGCTCTACAACAACGGGGGCACGGTGCTGCCACCGCTGGCACCGTCAGGAGCCGTGCGACGGTGCGATCTACGTCATCATCACCCATGCCAAGCACAGCTATGGAAGCCATGGCACGGGCTCACCTGCTGCTAAAGTTTCCACCAGCAGCCGGACAGCTGGACGAATGGCGTGCCACCATCCAAAGTATACTCGGTTTCGTCGAGGCTGGGGGCTCGTATCGAGCTGGCCCGCCATGGCCTCCCCAAGCGACAACAACGGCTCGTGCCACTGGCCGTACGGAAGGGGCCACCCCCATGGTGTAGTCCCCGCCACGGCAGCCAGCGCGAGCACAGCAGAATCAAGAACCTGACGACATCTCGATGGCCTCTTCTGACCCATGAGCACTCCAGATCGACGAAAAACCCTGGAGGATAGGCGAAGGGGATACACGTGCATTGCCATTGAGCGATGCCGCGACGACCACTACCGGACCGATGGACGCGACGGCCCTGACGTCGACGAGCCTGCGGTCGGTATTGGTGGGTGCCGACCTTTCGAGGTTGGGTGCCCTGCCTTCACTCGCGAGCTGCGGCAAGTTCTGTTCAAGCCAGAGATACCCGAAAAGTATGATGGGAGGCTAAACCCGACAGAGTTTCTGAGCATCTACACCATCGTTGTTCACGCTGTCGGGGGAAGAGACTAGAAGGTGTTTGCAAACTACTTCCCTTTCGCCCTCAAGTCCAATGTGAGGTCTTGGCTGATGCACCTGCTGGAGAACTCCATTTCATCATGGGCCGATCCGTGCCATGAGTTCAGTGGCGCTTTCACCGACGGCCATCAAGAGCCAGGACGACCCAACGACTTGGTGCTTCACCAATAGAAGGAAGGACAGACCTTCCGTAAGTATTTACAGAGATTCAGCAAGGTCCATAGGAACATCCCAAATATCCATCTGGTAGCTGTGATAGCTACCTTCCAGTCCAATGTGCGCAACCGCTGGATCCGTTCCAAGATGAACGTGCAGTTGCCCAAGACCGCGAAGGAGCATTAGGCCTTGGTGGATAAATGTGCTCGAATGGAGGATGGGAGGAAGCTACCCGGCGAAGAAGATTGCACCAACATCGATTCAAGGGACGATGATGAATCTACCAATCAGAAGAAGAGCCAGAAGCGCAATAAGAAGTGGAAGGATAAGGTAGTGATGACTATTGAAGGATTGGGTGCACTTAGTACCGGCAAGAAGGCTAAGGCTGAGGTCCCCGACAAGGAAGCTGCCGTGTGCACTGACTGCCGGGAGGCTGCAGCTGCCGAGAAGGCTGGGAAAGGTGATGGGCTGTATTTCAAGATTCATCGGACCAAAGGCCACGATCTTCAAGAGTGCTATCAGGTTGAGCAGCTCGTCAAGAGACAGAGAGCAGAGTATGAGAAGCGTGACAAGGAAAAGGGTCAGAATGTTGCTGGCAGTAAGGGCCGAGGCGGTGAAGTAAATCGCCCTGGCAAACCCCTCAGGAGCAAAGGAAATCCCACCAGAGGTTGAGAGAAGGAAGCATGTGATGATGAGAGTGATGGAGGGGATGAAGAGGAAACTAGTGAGCAGGAATTTCAGAAGGCCACTGATGCCCTCGCATTGACGGGGTGCATCTTTGCACACCTCTCACCGCCAGCTCAAGCGATGGCCACGAGAAGTCAATGTCGTGGAACTAGTGCGAGGGGCCCGGAAACCGCTCAACTGGTCACGCACGCCCACCATATTTGACGAAGAGGATCATCCTGACCACCACTGTGGTAGGATGTTTGCCATTGTTGGTCTCCCCAACAATTCGCAACCTCCAGGTCAAAAAATGTTGGTGGACGGTGGGGCCGGGTTGAATCTGATCTCCCCCGAAGTTATCAACAAAATTCAGATAGCAGAGGAAGAGTTAAAGGTTACCGGCACGTTTCAAGGAGTTAATCCCGGCAGGAGCCATCCTAAGGGAAAGATCACGCTACCGGTAACGTTTGGGGGAGAGCTGAACTACCGGACCGAGAAGATTGTGTTTGATGTGGTCGACCTCCCCCTGCCGTACAATGGGATCCTTGGACGCCTAGACCTAGCTAAATTCGTGGCAGCATCCCACTATACCTACAACACATTGAAGATACCTGGTCCTGTGGGAGTCATTACCATCCCATCATACGAGAAGGATGCTATCATTTGCGTGGACAAGATGTACCACGACGCAGTCGCAGCAGAGGCAGCGGCAGCAGTAGTTCCTGCCAAGGAGGATAGAGGAAAGAAGAAGGGTCGCAGGGATGCATGCAAGGAGTCCGAGAAGCATGTCTCTTCAGAGTGCACTACGTCTATTGATGACTTGCCGGAGAGTTCCAGCAGCAAGAAATCCAGGATCACCTCACCCCAAGTAAAGAAGGTCCCGACAGGGCTGGCAGGCATTGATGGTACTTTCACTATCAGCACCACCCTCGATGACAAATTGGAAAGCGCGATCATTGCCTTCCTGCCGGCAAATATCGATGTGTTTTCTTGGCAACTATCTGATATCCCCGGTGTTCCCAAGGAGGTAATTGAGCACCACATTGCTGTTTGCCCACACGCCCGACCCGTCAAGCAGAAAGTCCAGAAGAAAGCCTTGGAGAGGCGGGAGTTTATTGTGGAAGAGATCAAGAAACTTGAAGCAGCTGGTTTGGTCAGAGGAGTGCTACACCCCACATGGTTGGCAAATCTAGTGGTAGTCCGGAAGGCTAATGGGAAGTGGAGGCTTGGCATAGATTTCACAGATCTCAACAAAGCTTGCCCAAAGGACCCGTTCCCCTTGCCGCGTATAGATCATATTGTGGACTCCACTTCAGGCTGTGATTTGCTCTCCTTTCTGGACGCCTATTCTGGTATCACCAAATCTTCATGTCCAGGTAAGACGAAGAGAAGACACTGTTCATCACTCCATGTGGTACATACTATTTTGCCAGCATGCCGTTTGGATTAAATAGTGTCGGGTCCACTTTTGGAAGGGCAGTCCAGATTGGTTTCGAGCCAAACATCGAAGCTTATATGGATGATATTGCGGTCAAGACCAAGGATAGATCCACCCTTATTCAGGATTTGGAGGAGACATTTGCTAATCTGCGCAAGATCAACTTGAAGCTCAACCAGGAGATGTGTGTGTTTGGCATTCCCTCCGGCAAGCTGCTTGGGTTCTTTGTGTCCCATCGGGGGATCGAAGCAAAACTCGATAAGATTAAGCCTATCGAGCAGATCCAAGCACCAAGGACAGTAAATGATGTGAGGCATCTGATAGGGTGCATTTTCGGGCTAAGTAGATTCATTTCCAAGTCTGCCAAGCATGCCCTGCCGTTCTTCTAAATTTTGAAGAAGGCAGGGTCCATGAAGTGGACCCCGGATATAGATGCAGCTTTGCAAGAGTTGAAGGCCTACTTGTCCTCTATGCTCACCTTGGTTACTCCCAAGCCACGAGAGCCGTTGCTGCTATACTTAGCGACAACCAACCAAGTGGTTAGCACAACCTTGGTAGCACCGCGGGAAGTGGATGAAGCTGAAATTTAGCAAGTACCGGCAGAGTCAGATAATAATCATGATAGAAGTGAGCATGACAGCGAGGGCAACCCCATGGACATGGCATAGAAGAAAGTGGTGCGGTGCCAAGTGTATTTTGTCAGCTCCTTATTATAGGGGGGCTAAATTGAGGTACTCTAGCGTACAAAAGTTGATCTTTGGACTCACCATGGCCTCAAGGAAACTGCGCCACTACTTCCAAGCCCATGAGATCACAGTTGTCACTCGTTTCCCGTTGCAAAGGATACTTCAAAACCCTGATGCTACCGGTAGAATAGTGGAGCGGGCTTTGGAGTTATCCCAATTTTGGTTTGAAATTCGAGAGCACATTGACAATCCAGAGCAGGCATTGGCAGAGTTTATTGCAGAATGGACGCCAACCCCTGATGAGGAAGTGCCAGAGACAGTTATCCCCAGCAAGGAATCGCCCCAAGAATGGGTTATGTATTTCGGTGGTGCCTTTTCCCTGCAAGGTGCAGGAGTTGGCGTGCTTCTTGTCGCCTCCTCCGGGGAGCACTTGAAGTAGGTCATCTAGAAGCATTTTGGCAGGGAAGAGGCAACCAACAATACAATAGAGTATGAAGAGCTCCTTGCCGGGCTCAGGTTTTCCGCAGAATTGGGAATTAAGAAGCTGGTCATTCGAGGATGTCAGATTTTGGGTTCCGCAAACCCTTGAGTGGTTTGAACTCTCGGGTGCGTGCGAAGAACTCAACCTCCCCAGTCTGCCTACTTGCCAATCTCACATCCTAGCTCAATGAACAGGAAGGAAACGAGACACAACAGTTTACCCATATTCGGGCCACCTTGCGGTGTAAAACCCTACTCCTGCTTTGTGGTGGACTGGCATCGAGAGGCTAAGGATGAACTAGTACAGTGGGAGAACAACCTCAGGAGGAGGCGTGCTCTTGCACTCCAGTGAGCTGATGAGTGTGAGGATGGAATGGATTTGATCCTGTCTGGTCCCCCCTCTATGGTGGTGGCTAGGTGTAACGCCCGAGACACACCCGCCGATGGTCGTTACTCCTGGCAGGATCGAGGCTATCCTGCCAGATCAATACGAGCCTTTTCTATGCACTTTGTCCTCACTCGTGCGCACCTGGGAGCAACTTCCCGTTCGGCCACCCATCCTGAAACTACTCCAAGCCGAGCACTCTTCACTTTGGAGTTCTGTCTGAATGGGATCCTGGAAAAGAAGGAATTCCTTATTGATATGAGTAATCTATCATCCCTAATAAGCCAGGTTATCACCTACACCCCCACTTAGAGGAACCGATGTCCTTATCGGGCCATAGGAACGTTCCCTCTATTATGAATGTGCAACTTGATATCATTTAGAAGCCAAAGCCAACATATATATACAAGTACATGGGGAGGCCAAAGGCCAAAATACAGAAAGCCAAAAGACACCATAACTATAACTCTAACACCCCTCCCCCTCAAACTCATGGTGGATCCATAACACTGAGTTTGGAAAGATAAAATCCATGTTGCGCTCTAGTCTGGGACTTCGTGAAGAAGTCCACCAGCTGTAACTCAGAAGGCACATACTGAAGAGCAATAACATGGTCCTGCACACCAGCGCGCACAAAGAAAGCATCAACACCAATATGCGTGGTAAGCTTGTGCTTCACGGTGTCCCGCGCTATAATGATAGCACCTGTACTGTCTGACAAGAGTGTAGTGGGTGTAGTAACTGAAATACCAAAATCCTCGAGTAACCAGCGTAGCCAAGTTACCTCTGCTGTGAGAAGAGCCATAGATCGCAACTCAGCCTCTGCACTCGAACGGGAAACTGCAGTTTGTTCCTTTGTTTTCCAAGAAATGAGAGAACCACCAAGAAAGACACAGCAACTGAATAGGCCAGGAGCTATAACGACCTCGAACGAGGAAAGAAGAGACGGTGAGAGATCGTGCCACAAAGATATCGTAAAACACGAAGAAGGTGACTATAGTGAACCGAAGTGGGAGAAGAAACAAACTGACTCAGAATATGAACGGGATAGGAGATATCCGGTCGAGTGACAACGAGATAGACAAGACTCCCAACAAGATGACGATAATGAGTCGGATCAGACAAGGGCTCGCTATCAGAAGCACGAAGGTGACCATTAAGCTCCATAGGAGTCTCAACAGTGCGCTCATCACTTAAAGCACCACGAGCAAGAAGATCTTGGATGTACTTTTCTTGAGAAATAAAAAAGCCATTAGAGGTGGAGGAAACCTCAGTCCCAAGAAAGTAACGAAGAGGACCAAGATCACACATAAGGAACTGCTCATTGAGACGGGCCTTGACAAAGGCAATGTACTCAGATTCGTTTCCAGTAATGATCATGTCATCAACATATAGTAGCAGAAGAGTGCGACCATGAGCAGAAAGGTGGACAAACTGCGCTGGATCATGAATACTGGGACAAAAACTAGCTGTAGTGACCATAGAGGCAAAACGCTCAAACCAAGCATGGTAGGATTTCTTAAGGCCATAGAGAGAGCGATGAAGACGACAAACCATGTCGTTAGGGACTGAATACCCAGGTGCTGGCTGCATATAAACCTACTCACGCAACTCACCATTAAGAAATGCATTCTTAACATCAAGCTGAGACACAAACCAATGGCGAACACATGCCATGACGATAAGTGTGCGGACAGTGGTCATATGGGCCACATGAGCAAAAGTCTCATCGTAATCACGACCATGCTCCTGCTGAAACCAAGAGCCACAAGACGAGCTTTATAACGCTCAAGTGAACCATCAAAGTGAGTCTTAATCTTATAGACCCACTTGAATGTAATGGGATGAACATGGGGAGGAAGAGGAGCCAGATCCCACGTGCCTGTGTGCTCAAGTGCGGCAAGCTCCACTTCCATCGCAAACTGCCATTCATGATGACTGATAGGATCACGATAAGAGGTAGTTTCAAGGACAGCCGAAAGACCATATCGACTAGGACAATAGAGGTCAGGAGGAGGGCGCGGCTGAGTCTGAAGATTATAAGTAGGCTGGGATGAGGAAGATGGCACAGAAGAAGTAGATGGTATGTTACTAGATTTATCCACAATACTTGGACGACAGGTATAATAAAAAGGAAAAGTAGGACGAGAAGGAACCACCAGAGGTGATGGAGATGGGGAAGACATCATTACTGATGGAGAAGACATCGTTGATGAAGGTGGGGATGGAGAAGGTGTCGGTGTCAAAACCGACGGATCTCGGGTAGGGGGTCCCGAACTGTGCGTCTAAGGTCGTTGGTAACAGGAGACAGGGGAAAGAATGTTTACCCAGGTTCGGGCCCTCTCTATGGAGTTAATACCCTACTTCCTTCTTGATTAATCTTGATGAATATGAGTATTACAAGAGTTGATCTACCACGAGATCGTAATGGCTAAACCCTACAAGTCTAGCCTGTCTGACTATGATTATGAGGATATATGTCTACGGACCTAGCCCTTCGGTTTATATAGACACCGGAGGGATATAGGGTTACATAAGGTCGGTTTACAGAGAAAGGAATCTTCATATTTGGATGCTAAGCTTGCCTTCCACGCCAAGGAGAGTCCCATCCAAACACGGGTAGAGTCTTTGGTCTTAGTATCTTCACAGCCCATCAGTCCAGCCCATGTCCAACAGGTCGGATGCCCGAGTACCACTTAGTCTAGGACTCACTCAGTAGCCCATGAACCAGGCTTCAATGACGAGGTGTCCGGCACACAGATTGTCTTCGGCATTGCAAGGCGGGTTCCCCTTTCCGAATACTTCAAGATAGTATTCGGAAGTGACAAACGTGTCCGGATCTGCAACACAAGTACCATGCACAACCGTGGAGAGTATAATATATCACGAATCCAATCCGCTGACAACTTTTTGTAATGTGACATCTTGCTTGCCCCGTCATTATTTTGAACCGTTTCTTGTCCTGCCGTTCCACGTTTCGAGGAGCGGTTTTTATTGGCACGTCGTGTTGAAACAGAGATCGTGTCCTCTTATTGCGGGATTCTCATTAATAAGGGCGTGGGTAACCCAACCGTTCCATTGGAATGATCCCTTCGGAATAGGCAGATAGTCAGGCTTAGGACGAGGCGTTCGATATCTGTTGCCTTTATAAACGGGCCAAGGGCCGTCTTATTTTGCGCTGACCCTTTCCTCAGCCCTTCCAACTTCGAGTTCTAGCACCTGAGGTTCGGCTTCATTGCTTCAAGGTGCCCAGTCATGTCCGGACCCAGCCAACAGGGCCGATGGGTGGCTTCCTATGTTACAGAGGAGGACATTGCGAAGCTTCGTGTGGCTAGATACCTGACCGCGGAGACCCCCTACAGGCTTCCTGCTCGAGGACAGGTTATTCCTACTCCCAGATCCGGCGAGAGGGTCGTATTCAGCTCCCACATCCTGTGAGGTCTAGAATTCGCTCTTCACCCCTTCGCCCGGGGGCTCATGTTTTACTACAGACTAGATTTTCACGATCTAGCCCCAGATTCTTTCCTTCACATCTCGATGTTCATTATCACGTGAGAGGCCTTTCTGCGTATTTCCCCACACTTCGGCTTATGGCTTAAGACCTTTAGTGTGAAGACGAAGGTAGTCGACGGGGAACAAGCGGAGTGTAGAGGTGCTATAGTGAGCAAGCTTACCAATGCTCCCTGGACAAAAGGCTCTTTCACCAAAACTCCCAACCTATGGCAGTGGGAGTGGTTTTACATCACTGAACCCCGCGGTACCAAGTGGGCGGCTATACCTGTGTTTCAATCTGGCTCTTCGTTACAGCTTGCATCATGGATTAATAAGGGGCTGTACTGTGGATCAATTGATGAAGTGCTGACTCTAAAGAGCCGCATCCGGAGCCTCCTTGAGAAGGACGTTGGTCTTATCAATGTGGTCCAAGTAATGCTGGTCCGCCGGGTTCTGCCGTGCTAGCGACGACCTCTCCATATGTGGGAGTTTAATCCGGAAGGACCACAGACCCTCCAAGACTTCTTCAGTACTACGCACAAAGAAATGTGGAAGATGTTTTTCGGGAAATGAAAACAGTGGCCGGACACCATCGAGGACATCGGCTTCGACCACAACCATCCAGATACCCCGATAAGAGCTCAACTCCCGAACAATTTCTAGCTATGCGTGCTGTAATGCGATACTGATCACACTATCTTCTTCTAGGGCTGGGTAAAGAAAGAAGAGCGAATTAGGTGTTCGGCCCCCCTTCCCGAAGACTCAGCGGATCCCGTATTAACAAGGATGCTGGCCCCGACACCGTACCAGATGCCTGTGAAGGAGGACAAGACAGAGAGCGGGAGGACCAAAGGTGGCCTCCATCCCGAAGGTATATTAGACGCTGTGTTTGAGGAGAACAAAATCCCATTGCCTGGAGACAAAGGTAAAGGAGAAGAAAACATCCCTTCTCCTCATGGTAAGAAAAGGGCCGCCTCCGAAGGTCGGGAGGAAAAGGCTCCTAAGCGAGGCAAAATGCCCCTGTCGGGCGGCTCGGGCTTGGAGGACGACGTCATCGCGTAGTCCCACGGCGAGGACAAGCCTTTAGCCAAAGTGAACAAGGGTGTTTTAAACATATCCTGTTCCTCTCCTGTGACCAAGGTAACATCTAGAACATATGTTTTTGTATCTCGGCACACAGTCTTCTTCAACAATCTTCTTCCTCGGGGGATTTCGTCCCGGAGATGATGGAGACCGAGACGCCTCCATCGGTCTCCTCGCCCAATAGGGTGGACGACTTCGAGGTGTCGTCCCGGAGGGTCTCTCCTGATCAACGAGTGGTGCAGGGGATGATGAAGACACTACCCGAAGGTGATACTTCGGTAGCCCAGGGCCCGGGGGCAACAATAAAGGCCCCGGGCTGTCTGGCTTACAACAGGAGACAACTCTGGGGACGGATAAACGGATCCCTTCAAAGGGAGGCCGTACTACTACAGCAGCTTCCGGAGATCCAGAAGCGCTGGATATATTGATGAACATACTGCGACAGGCGTTCGTCTCAGAGGACCATTGTATCTTGATGGGTAAAGTGGTTGAAAAGGTTCTGTCCGTGAAAAGCGGATTGAATGAGGCCTTCACGAGCCTGTTAAGAGGCTTCGAGGTTTGTACTGTAATGTTTTCGATTGTGTTTTATCCATGAAATGCTCCTGTGTATAGATAGTAGCCCCTGACACTCTGATTGGCTTCCCAAGGGAGGCGATCAGAGGATCAAAAAGATATGCCCAGGAAATAATCTGTCTAATTGGAACACAGGTTGTTACCTCCCTGGCTACTTCCCGAACCACAGAGGTTGCAGATCTCCAGCGGAAGATTGATGAGGAGGATGACGACATCACACTTATCAACATGTGGCTTGACGAGGCGCAAGGTATGTTTCTGGGGTAGTAAGTATATGCACGTATGATAACATGAGCACGGAGCTAGAATTGTATACTGAGACATACATAACTGCAGATGGTGCTGCCGCGGTGGAGGTCCTTCAGGCTGAACTTGCCCTTGCCAAGGAGCAAGCCCAGATGAGTAATTTGGCTGCCAATAAGGCAGCTGACGAGTTGAAAACCGAACGGTCTGCTCGGCGCCAATGTGAGGAGATAATTTCTATCACGACGCGCGAGCTAGAGAAAACCACCGTCCAGTGCGAATTCCTCGAGGAGGATAACAAAGCCAAAGCGGCCGATCTCGACATGGCCTTACAAGAGGCGAGAGAAGCATGGTCTGAGTCTAGAGCAGCATGGGAAGAGATCCGGCAAGCTAGGGAGATAGTTGCTGGTAAGCCTTTCTTGTTACAGACTAAATTCGGTGATCTGAAGTATTCCCCGCTTAATCAAACGTGGAGCTCTCCAGACGCATTTTTGGACCTGCCAAAGAGCACCTCCGATGCGACGCAATTTTAGCAAGTGCAGGAAGGGTGTGCAACGAAGAAACTTTTTTGGTCACAATTCGGCATGCCAAAGCATCCGCTGTTACTGAATGAACAAATCGCCTAGTGGGCCGAGCTCCACAGGATATCCGGTTCTGCCATGAAGGATGTCATAGTCCGCCTGTGGCCTACAGAGATAATTCCGAATAGTTATTTCGGTTTGGTGCAGTGACTTGTTGATGCGGTGCCATGTATCGACGCCATTAAGCGTTCAACGTGCATTGAAGGTGCACGGATGGCCTTTGCCCACGTCAAGACATACTGGGCGAAGATGAAGGCCACCGACGTTGCGACGAAGAGTCCACCCGAGGGCAAGGACCATCACGCACCAGAGCATTATTTTGAGGACGTCTTAGAGGGTGCCCGCTTGATAGAGGGTCAGTGCTCAAAAATGCATGATATTTGAATGAAATGTGTTGAAATTGTAAAAGACAATATTATGATAATATTATGATATTCACTTAAAAGCTTTGGTTCCTCCTGTGCGGTTGTTTTTGAATAATCTGAAAGTTTTCTAGTCGTCGGCTTCAGCCCCCTCGTAGAAAATACGGGGGTGTTCGGAAAAGCACTTGATCACTCTTAACCCAATATCTTGGTCCATGAAGGAGGTTTCAATGCTGCGAACTAGGCAATCTGACTATAGGGCGTTAACACTTTCACTTAGACATAGGAGTTTGATGGTGGGTCTACGATATAGACCATGGTATGTACGCGGTTACCCCAATATGGTGCGTTACATGTATGACCTGAAGAAAGGTCCTTCTTGTAATATGGAGGGAATCGCAAAAGATTCCAATAAGTCATCGAGTGGTTGCCAGCTCTCGCCGCATCATGACAGTCAGTTTTCGGCTTTCTCTACTGAGGTGTTTGACCGGATGAACCGGAAACACAATTGCAGTAGTTCTCCCTTTACTACCCTAGCCGATAGAGCAGAACGTAAGGTAGTAAGCACAGGAGTCGGGCAACCCAACTATTGACCCAAGACATGATTCAGAGCTCATGCATATAAGGCCAAACTCGCGACGCCGAAGTATGCTATAAAACTGTTCGGACTTGTTGGCAACTCTTTCTGTTCCCATCCCGAGCCCCTGGCAAGTTATGTCGGGGTGCATGTGTGAAATAATCAGCGGAGCAAAATTCAGTTCTGTAAGGAAAGTGAATACCGGATACGAATTATGTTCACTGGAACCTGAGTGATATGCCAATCATAGTTTTGTATATAATAATGCCACAACCCCGGCTATTTGACATGCCATGGGTCAACGACCGAGGAAGAAGGCACTTTAAAGGCTCGCAAAATAGAGAGTGCGGTCTACAAAAAGTTGTTTTGGACCTCCTATCGCACGTCTGTGGCGCCTTTCCTTGATGAAGGGGCTCCTTAAAAGGAGTAGCCTTTGGGTGAATGTGCAAACCTGAACTCCGATAGAGTCAGTGAGATGACCAGCCTGCGAGTCACCTATGGTAAAGGATAATGAAAAAGAAAGAGTAGTTAGAAGATAAAAAAGGAAGGAGGTTCTGGGAGTACTTGTAAGCCCGTCCGTATTGTGCTTCCGCCGAAGCCCATGGTATTTTAAATGCATAGTTATGTATGCGTGGTACAGATTTCGCAGGTGTATGAGGCGGGTGGCGGATGCCGAACTGCTAGTCCTGCTCCAAAATTGGTCGGTCCTGCTAAATGGAGACCGCGTCTTAATGGCCGACAAGGCATGCGGTTTAATAAGACCGCTTTGTACTTTTCCTGAAGTAGCCGTAGTATGATCCTAAGTTCGGAGGGAGTGCTTCTCATGCTCCCCTGTAGACGTGTGTGTTACATATACCATGTTCACTGTTTTTACTTCGGGGGGAAATTGCTTATGACCCTCGGTATTTGGATGGTGAGTCTCTTCGTCATCGCTATCACCGGGAGGCCCCTTCCCCTTGTGTTAGGAGTTGCCCTTGCCGGCCTGCTTGAAGACCCAACAACTTCTGTTGGTGTGATTAGCTAGTTTATCGGGGTTGCCATGAATCCAGCAGGGCCGATCCAATATCTTGTCTAAATTGGATGGTTCGTCTCTGTTTGCCTCTAATGGCCTTTTCCGTTGACCGGCTTTGGGGCCGCTGAATCCGGCATTGACCGTTGTGTCGCGTGTTCTCTCATTAGCATTGCGACGTTTGTGTTTGCTGTGTCGTGGTTTGACATTGCCGTCTCGGACTTCGGAAGTGCCCGGATCGCTGGCGCTGTTGCTTCTATGAGTGAGTCAGCTATCTTCTCCTATGCAAAAGCGGGTCATCAGAGCGGTAAGGGCTGACATGGATTTTGGTTTTTCTTGACCGATGTGGCGGGCGAGCCACTCGTCCTGGACGTTGTGTTTGAAGGTCGCTAGGGTTTCTGCGTTCGAACAGTCGACGATTTGGTTCTTTTTAACTAAGAACCTAGTCCAGAGCTTCCTAGCTGACTCTCCATGCTGTTGAACTATATGGCTTAAGTCATGGGCGTCTGGTGGCCAAACATATGTACCTTGGAAGTTGTCGTGGAAGGCGTCTTCCAAATCCTCCCAGCTGCCAATAGAGTTTTCGTGCAGACTGTTTAGCCAGTGCCGAGCTGGACCTTTGAGTTTTAACGGGAGGTATTTGATGGCATGAAGGTCATCTCCGCAGGCCATGTGGATATGGAGAAGCAAATCCTTGATCCATACCACGGGATCAGTTGTTCCATCATATGATTCGATATTCACGTGTTTAAACCCTTCTGGGAATTCGTGCTCCATTACTTCGTCTGTGAATCAAAGAGGGTGTGCGGCGCCTCTATGATTGGACACATTGCGATGGAGTCCGTCTGCAGTTTTCGGCTCGGGTGTGACTAGGCTTTTCACGTCCGAATAGATAGCCATCGTCACGTGTTGGGGCACGTCCTCGCAATCCGTAGATCGATCTGGTCTGTCCTGCTCTATTGTCCAGGTCCTGCCGAAGGTCATATGTGTGACCACGAGCTGTGTTGTCTCTGCCTTTACGGTTAGGTGGGGCGGGCTGGTGTTCGGCTTGATTTGCCGCTTTGTCCCGACCGCGTGGTGGTCGGTTAGTCGCATTGTGCGGTGATGGTATGGGCTTCGGCGCCTCGTCATCGAACTGAGGTAGAAATTTGGGCATCGGGTAAATTTTGGCTGGGCGCTTGAGGCCATATCCTTTGGCTGCTAGGACATCAGTCCTTCTATTGTTGAGCAGATCTCGATCAGCTTGAAGCTGCTTCTGCTTCTTTTTAGGCTCCTTGCAGTTGCTATTTGCCGACGCTTAAAGCGCTCCTGCTCTTGAGGTTCCTCAGGCACGATAAAATCCTCGCTGCCGAGGCTCACCTCATGCTTGGAGAGTGGAAGATAATTACCGTCCTTCGAGTCATCGTTTATGGCCTACTCGTCAGGGCTAACTTGAACCGTTTTCCCGATCGTCCTGTTCGGCAGTTAGTTCATCGGGATCTTCTCTGTCTTCGGCACCGTCGGGAGTGTTATCATCTCCCGTGCCGGTGTTGTTGTCTTTCCTGCGGCGTGATTTAGAGCGGCGCCGCTGACGCCGGCATGTTGGTTCTGTCTTAGGAGGTTCATCCTCAACTGGATTCTCTTTGTCATCGCTGCTATTTTCTTTTGCTGCATCCACCATGTATACGTCATATGAGGAGGTGGCCATCCATCGTTCGGTGAATGGCGGGTTTTGGGCCTCCTCCTCTCGTGCATCATCGTTCATACCATCGATGTCTTCAGAGCCGTAATCGAGCATATTGGTTAGGTCCTCGACAGTGGCTATGAAGTGGGTGGTGGGTGGGAAACGAAATTCTCCGTCATCAGCCTCCAGTTCGAACCAGATATAATTCGGCTGAGAGTCCCCCGCCAGGGATAGATTTTTTAGTGAGTTCAGCACGTTGCCCAAAGACGAGTCCATACTTCCAGTGACACAGATGTCACTTGAAGTTAGGTCTGTGTGCGGCTCCAACGCCGCTAAGTCTGCATCCTCCGCGGCGGGATTGAGCTTCCCGTCTTCGGATGGCGCGATCTGCTCTGGATCTAGGGCTAGAGCAGCTACATGTACTATCTCCTGGGTATGGTCCGATGTCAGATTTACGTGATGTTCATCACGGTGGCAGGGAGCGGCCGCCGTGGTCTAGTATCCGTCGAAGATCAAGTCTCCACGGATATCCGCGACGTAGTTCAAGCTTCCAAATCTGACATGATGGACAGGGGCGTAGCTTTCGATCTTCTCCAGATGGCCAAGCGAGTTGGCCCGAAGTTCGAAGCCGCTGAATACAAAGATCTCTCCGGGGAGGAAGGTTTCCCCTTGGGCAGCATTGTTGTAGATGATTGAAGGAGCCATCAAGCCTTTTGATGATAGCAGAGTGGAACTCTCAATGAAAGCACCAATGTTGGTGTCAAAACCGGCGGATCTCACGTAGGGGGTCCCGAACTGCGCGTCTAAGGTCGATGGTAATAGGAGACAGGGGACACAATGTTTACCCAGGTTCGGGCCCACTCTATGGAGGTAATACCCTACTTCCTTCTTGTTTGATCTTGATGAATATGAGTATTACAAGATTTGATCTACCATGAGATCGTCATGGCTAAACCCTACAAGTCTAGCCTGTCTGACTATGATTATGAGGATATATGTCTAGGGACCTAGCCCTGCAGTTTATATAGACACCGGAGGGATCTAGGGCTACATAAGGTCGGTTTATAGAGAAAGGAATCTTCATATTTGGACGCCAAGCTTGCCTTCCACGCCAAGGAGAGTCCCATCCGGACACGGGTAGAGTCTTATGTCTTCGTATCTTCACAGCCCATCAGTACGCCCGAGGACCCCTTAGTCCAGGACTCCCTCAGAAGGTATCGGGGATGAAGGTGGAGAGTGATGTGAGATGGGAGGAGAAGCAACTGTAGGAGAGGACGACGACATATTTGAAGCAACGGGAGGAGGAGGGGTAGAAGTATGGGGCATAGAGGGAGCTGTATCAGGAAAAGTGAGAAAAGAGATGTCCTCCACGGGAAAGGCTGGGGAGGATGGACTTGGGTAGAAAGGACGAGACTCATCAAAGGTCACATCCCGGGAAATATGCATCGGACGACTGACAGGATCCCAACACTGATAACCCTTATGGTCATCGTTGTATCCTAGAAAGCCACACTCAACAAACTGAGCAGTAAGTTTGGTGCGTTCACGTGGAGGAAGAAGAACATAGCAAACACAACCAAACAAACAAAGCGCTGAATAATTAGGAGAACGATCAAAAAGACGCTCAAAAGGGATACCACTCTGCAGGGCAGTAGATGGCTAGATGTTGATGAGATAAGTGGAAGTAGAAATAGCCTCAGCCCAAAAGTGAGGTGGAAGAGAGGCAGTAATCACCATCGCATGTGCCATCTCAAGTAGGTGACGGTGCTTGTGTTCATCCACACCATTTTGAGCATGAGCACTAGAGCAAGTGAGCTGGGGAAGAGTACCCCGTCAGCAAGAAATCCTCGCAATGCACGAGAGATGTACTCACCAACAGAGTCTGCACGGAAAATACAGATAGGAGTGGAGAACTGGGTATGAACCACGGCGGCAAATTGTTTGTATATAGATAAGACCTCACTACGAGAAGACATAAAATAGATCCAAGTGTAACGAGTAAAATCGTCTCTAAAGAGAATATAGTAGTGATGACCCCCTTTCGAAGCAAAGGGCGCCGGACCCCAAACATCTAAGTGAACGAGATCAAAAGGACGTTAGGACACTGACTCGTTGTCAGGATAGGGTAGCTTAATCTGCTTACCAAGCCTACAACTTGGACAATCCAACGGAGCATTACCGGAGACATGCCCCAGAACACTACGATGAACTAAAGACGAGAGACGAGAACCACATAAATGGCCAAGACGATGATGCCACTGCTGAAAAGAGCTAGCAGACGCGGCAACATGGGACACATAACCGGCATCGGGGACTTCGCAGGGAAGACGAAGCCAGTCAAGCTCCCAGAGACCATCATGGTGTCGAGGGCCAACACCAAGCAGAGCACCTGTGTGACTATCCTGAACAGAACATGAATCAAAGTCGAGACTCAACCTACATCTAGAGTCAACAATCTAACTACCTGAAAATAGTTGCATGCTAAGTTGAGGAACATGAGCAACAGAGGGAACATGAAAGTAAGATGTAGTAAGAGTGCATCGACTAGCGACAGGGAGGGGAGTACCATTAGTAGTAAAGACACGAGCAGGAGACTCAACAGGTTGAATGGAGGTCAAAGGGGATGAATCATAAGTCATACGAAAAGATGCTCCCGTATCAAGAATCCATGAGGATGTACCTGAATGAGTAGAAGGTGGTCTCTCAGTGCCACAAAACTCAGGCGCAGAACAAGCAAAACCTGTTGGTGAAGAATCCCAAGTAGCGAGAAGGCATCGGAGTTGTGCAATCTCATGCGTAGACAGAGAAACAATGGTAGAGGTCGAGGTAGAACCACCTGCCGATGAAGAGCGGTCGCCATCACCCATGGTGGTCGTATGGTGAGTCGACATAGAGCGATCAACACCGTGTGCAGAACCCGTGAAGAGAGCCAACATAGCGCCACAATCGCCAGGTGCGGAAGTCATGGGAAGAGTCACCACTGAACGACCGACACCATGTAGAAAAGTGGCTAGAGGAGATGGTGCAGCTGCCAATGAAGTCGATGTAGAGAGGGCAGCAGCACCAGTGGAAGTCGCAAAGGGTGTTGAAGTAGAATGAGAACCGCTTCCTCCAAGCTGATGATCACCAAGCACCGAGGAAAGGTGCATGTGTGAGACGGGATCAATGTATGGAATGCAGTCGAAAAACACCTAACGGCGAGGGGGAGCTGTACCCGACGAAAGCATTGTACCAGTCCTCTCTCTCTATTTTTTACTCTTTTGTCCCTTTCTCTTTTTTTTTGGAATGTAACAACAGAAGTACATATCAGGGAATAGCTACTGAAGCAGGCTAATAATCAGCCGAAGGCTATCTCTAATAATCAGTGGAGGATATATGGCAGCCAGGCACGCCCACACTGCGTGGATCACACAACCAGTCAACACACGAAGCCAACGGTAGATCACACAACCCCATCCTCAAGGTGTGGAGGACAGAAACCGGTGGCCGGAGGAGAGCCGGCGATCTCGGAGGCGTCCAATATGGACGAAGCAAGTGGAACCGATGGCCGGTGGCGGAGGACTTCCTCAGTGGCGACCTGCTAGGGAGGAAGGGCCGACGTCCTAGGCGGAGCGGATCCTATCCAGTCGGCGGCAGAGATCCCGCGAGGAAAACTACGGGGTGGAAACCGAGCAGGGATGGAGACGATCTCTGATAACTACTGCCTCCCGCGAACAAGTTGTAGCTGCTCGATCTGGAGAGCAGGACCGACGGGCGGCACGATCAGGAGCACTAGATCATGGGCGGATGGTTGGGGGAGGTGGGTCGTGGGTAGATGGATTGACCACGAGAGGAATAATCTGCAGGGATGGGGCGAACAAATGCAGCTACAACCAGATGGACACTTCAATCGAGTGTTGGAGAAGCAGAAACACAGGCAGACAGGAAATAGGAGACACCGGCGGAGGCCGTGCAAGAGATTGGATCGAGAGGAGCACGAGTTGCAGCGTGCGGAAGAAAAAACCTAGGTCTCTAATACCATGTTATGAATGTGCAACTTGATATCATTTAGAGGCCAAAGCCAACATATATATCCAAGTACAAGGGGAGGCCAAGCCAAAATATAGAAAGCAAAAAGACATGATAACTATAACTCTAACACCATCTTGGCACATACGTCTGTGCATCCAGTCTAGTACATGTGCCATGCCGTGTGCCACGACAGGGTCACAAATGTCATGAACAACATGACCGCGCACCTGTCCGCAAACATCCGTGTAACCACTAGGGTCGTCTCTGATACCAACTTGTAATGCCCCTGACACACCCGCCAGTGGTCGTTACTCCTCGCGGGATCTAGACTGTCCCCAAAGATCAATACTAGCCCTTTTTGCGCACTTTGTCCTCACTCGTGCGCACCTAGGAGCAACTTCCTGGTCGGTCACTCATCCTGAAACTGCACCGAGCTAAGCATGCTTAACTTTGGAGTTCTGTCTGAATGGCCTCCTGCAAAAGAAGGAATTCCTTATTGATATGAGTAGTCTATCATCCGTAATAAGCTAGGCTATCACACTAGGCCCTATTTATAGTGGCCTTGGTCCTCTTTCGAAACGAAGGCGGGAAAGGATCCCAGAACGGCCAAATTCGAAGGGGGATAACTAGTACATGTTATCCTGACAAAATTAGTCTTTGCCTGCAAAAGCCTCTAGTCGTGATGCTGCGGTAGGGTCAACGATGGCCTCCGTCCTGCCGTCCTGGCGGTCTTGGTCTTGTTGCACTAGAATGGAAACCATTTGATGAGTCCTCGGGACTCCACGCCTCCACTTGCCTCTTTAGCACCATAGAGGAAACTGGTGCACTGCGCCCGCTCATGCTTGCCTGGCCTTGGTCATCATGGCTCACGTCATTCGAACCTCACGAGGTGAAGCTTGCATAGAAATCTCCGCTCCTCGGGAGCCAGCCTAAGGAGGCCGCTCCTCGTGGAGGTCTTGGTGTCATCCGCCTCGCGAGGCTTGGTCCCTCGTGAGGGTCTTGAGTTGTTGATGCGGAAACTAGGTCGTACCGTGCCGTCGATGGGTCCACACCGTGGGCCGCAGGCAGGCAAGTCTGGGTACCCTTGTTCCCAGAACACCTACAGTAGCCCCCGGGCCCAAGGCACGCTCGGACTTGGCCTCGAGGCGAAGGCAAAGGGCAAGTGTGGAGCATCGCGGGCCCTAACTACCTACGGCCTTGGTCGATGCTTGGCGATTGATTGGACATGGGCGCCTCCACTTCCCCATGCAGCCTTAATAACTGTTAGGCCTGGCGGCCACCCGTTGTTAGCGTAGTACTGCACTCATTGCTCATCGTGCTTCCCTTTTCTCCTCCTCTCTTCCGCGAACCCGCAAATCTTCCCCCAGATTCGACGTCGGCGCCATCCCTCTCTTGTCGCAATGGCCCCTCGGTCGAAGAAGAAGGGGAAAGCCTGCACTCCGGCCGAATCTCATCAAGTCTTTGAGCCCAGTCAACGGTGATCAATCAAGAGGGTTTGGCCAAGGTCCGTCCGACCCTTGCCGACAATTCCAACAAATGGAAGCTGACGACGGTCTGGCCTGCTTCCCGGGCCATCATTGACATGGAAGCCACCGAGATCCCCATCCATCTTCATACTCTCCTAGCTGGCCTGATCCCCCCTTTCTCTGATTTCTTCAATGCTATCATCTCGCATTACCAAATCTAGGCGCTGCATCTGGACCCCCAATCCATCATCCCCCTTGCCGTCTTCGCCTTCCTTTGTGAGGCTATGGTGGGCATTGCCCCTTCCATAGCCTTGTTTCAACATTTCTTCTCGCTTCATCTGGTCGATGCTCGCCAGTGCTCGGGATGCGTGTCCTTCCAAGCCGTAGCGGCGATGGCCGGCTCGGGCATCGACTTCACGCTCTGGCTAGATGTGAGGGGGTTCCAGAAGCGGTGGGTGTATGTGGATGTCGGCGTGCGTAACCCCTTGCTCCTGTTCCCGCGAGTGCCTGCGGTACCCAGCTCCGGCTGGGGGAACATGAAGCTTGTCGACCGCTGGCTTGCCCATGGCTGCTCCATGCCGACCAGGTTGAAGGAGGGCAGCATGACAGCGCCGATGGTAGTGGAGGAGTTCGTCCGGTGGCGCATCATTCCGCTCCAACGCCATTCTCGCCCAATGTGGGCCTTAACTAGCAGCAAGGACGCCATGAGGCTCCAGGTGCATGCGCTTCCTTCCAAGACGCTGCGCATGATGCTCGAGCTTCTGACGGGCGACCCAGCGCTAGTCGCTCTTCCAGAAGAGGGCTGCCTCTTGTACCAATGCTCGAACAAGGAGGACTTCGTGTGGCAGATGCCCCTTTTTGACGGCCCTTGAAGGGCCTCGCGAGAATCCCATCTTCGTGGCTCCCTTGCTCGTCGACCATGCGGTGTGCACCCCGGTTGTGGATGCAGGGGGGCGAACGCCACCGGGTACCGCTGGGTGACTACTGGAGAGCGGGTGTCGCCAGGTGCTCCCAAGGCAGTCGCTCCTGAGGTTCTAACGAGCGCTCTTGTGGGGGCCGCTGGAGAGCTGGCGCAGCCCGACACTCCTGGGCGATTGCCACTGAAGGTCGGGCGAGTGGTCCTAAGGTGGTGGCTGGTGGGCAGGATGCGGCCTGGTGCCCATGAGGCTGCTGCCCCAGAAGCCCCGCCAAGTGCCCCAGCTGCTGATAGCCACGCCCCGAGCCTCGGCCAGCCTCGCCTGAAACTTGAAGCACTCTACAAGAGGAAGGGGCCTCCAATCTGCAGTGGTGATGCCTACCGGCCACTGAAGCAGAGGAAGTACATAGCCATAGACAAGTAAGTACCTTACATTTGTGATTTCCCCCGTGTCACGCCCTTTCCTGACAATGGCTCCTCAGGGTCCCTTCAGCTGTGGCGGCGAGGCCTCTTGGGGGCGACCCCCACAAATCCTTGGATCGGACTTGATTTCCAGCCCTGATACGTCCATTTTCCATCATGTTTCCTTGCTTTTATTTATAATGTTTTTATCCATAATAATGCTTCTTGGAGTAATTCTAGTGCCTTTTCTCTCATAATTTTCAAGGAACACACCAAAAGGGAGAATTCCGGCAGCTGGAAATCTGGACCTAGAAAAGCTACGTCAGGCCACCTATTCCACACAACTCCAAATGAGCTGAAACTTGATGGAGATTGTTTATGGAATATATAAGAAATATTGGAGCCAATAAGTACAAGAGGGGGCCACCAGGTGGGGACAACCCACCTGGGCCCGCCAGGCCCCCCTTGCACGCCCTGGTGGGTTATGGCCTCCTCGGCCCACCACCGATGCCCATCTTCTAGTATATAAGTTGTTTTGACCTAGAAAAAATGAGGAGAGGACTTTTGGGAGGAAGCGCCACCGCCTCGAGGTGGAACTTGGGCAGGAGCACTTTTGCCCTCCGGCGGAGCGATTCTGCGGGGGAAACTTCCCTCCCGGAGGAGGAAATCATCATCATCATCATCACCAACAACTCTCCCATCTTGGTGAGGGAAATCTCCATCAACATATTCACCAACACCATCTCATCTCAAACCCTAGTTCATCTCTTGTATTCAATCTTGTTACCGAAACTATAGATTGTTGCTAGAGGGTGGCTTGTAGTGTTGATTACAACTTGTAGTTGGTTACTATATGGTTTATTTTGTGGAAGATTATATGTTCAGATCCATTATGCATATTAATACCCATCTGATCATGAGAATGTTTGTTGATTGTGAGTAGTTACTTTTGTTCTTGAGGTCATGGGATAAATCATGTTGCAGGTAATCATGTGAATTTGATATGTGTTCGATATTTTGATAGTATGTATATTGTGATTCCCTTGGTGATGTCATGTGAACGTCGACTACATGGCACTTCACCATATTTGGGCCTAAGGGAATGCATTGTGGAGTAGTAAATATATGGTGGGTTGCGAGAGTGACAGAAACTGAAACCCCAGTTTATGCACTATTACGTAAGGGACCGATTGGATCCTAGAATTTAATGCTATGGTTAGGATTTATCCTTAATACTTTTCTCGTAGTTGTGGATGCTTGCGGGAGGGTTAATCATATGTAGGAGGTTTGTTCAAGTAAGAACAACACCTAAGCACCGGTCCACCCACATATCAAATTATCAAAGTAGCAAACACAAATCAAACCAACATGATGAAAGTGACTAGATGAAATTCCCGTGTACCCTCAAGAACGCTTTGCTTATCATAAGAGACCGTTTTGGCATGTCCTTTGCCTCAAATGGATTGGGCTACCTTGCTGCATACTTGTTACAATTATCGTTACTTGCTCTTTACAGATTATCTTGCTACCAAACTGCTCACTACTTACAATTTCAGTACTTGCAAACAATACATTACTAAAAACTACTTGTCATTTCCTTCTGCTCCTTGTTTGGTTCGACACTCTTACTTATCGACAAGAGCTACAGTTGACCCCCTATACTTGTGGGTCATCAAGCCCCCCGCACCATACTCCGGTGCGAGGTATGGGGTTGGTCCGAGAGGCGGATGCGCCGATGGGGGGCCGCGAGCCTGTGCTTCCAGCATCCTTCCTTCGTGGTCTGGCCTGGGGTGCAGCAGGTGTGCCGAGGGTTCATCCATTGGTCATCGCCGGTGACTGGGTGATCCTAGCTCCGGCTTCATCTTCGAGCAGCGAGACCATGCCGCCCAGCACCTTCGCCGAGACTCAAAGAGCGGCCAGGAAGCCACTGGCCTCCAGCCCCCTGCCAGAGGCGGACGAGCCTGTCTGTGCTTCTCTGACAGCTTCCGGCGTGAATGATGGGCTTGGCCACGCGCTAGAGCTCTTGGGCGGGTGAGACGCTGTCCTCTATGGGCTTTTTTGTGAGGCGATGGGTGCTTTGAGTCGGCTTGAAGAAGAGCTTGCTGAAGTCGACGCCGACCTCGAGACAAAGGACCTTCGCCTGGCGCACGAGTGGTACTAGTTGAAGGTCGCCATCAACCTCGGGCATCTTCAACATGATCACGCCAGCACAAGTGTCGTGGTGTCCCTTGCATCTTCTGGTGAGGCTTGTGCCCGCGACTCGGAGGAGGCCAGGGCCGCCGACTGCCGTCGTGAGGTGGCCGAGGAGCGGGAGCGGGAGCTTCAAGCTTCAAACACCGCCCTCGAGCAGCAGATCCAAGCGTGCAAGGCCGCCCTGGCAGCATCATTGAACGAGGGACCCTCCAATGAGAAGGAGGTCCAGGAATGCAAGGAGGCGCTGGCACTGGAGGTCTTGGAGCGCAGCCTGAAGCTTGACTGGTTGGAGATGAGGGAGCACCAGGTAGCCATGGCCGAGGACGCCGTCGCCACTCGAGGGGCCAGGATCCAGGAGGAGGTTGACCGGGGGGTGGCGGACGCTCGCATGGCTCTTGCCGACGAGCACCACCTGAAGTTGGAGCTCCTAGAGGCTGAGCTTAAGGGCAGGACAACCGCCCTCAAGATGAAGCTGGACAGAGCAGAACAACGCGAGAGTGCTGCCAAGGAGGCTCTGGCCTCCGCCCAAGCCGACATGGCCTCCGCTCGAACTGACATGTCCTCACTCCAGCAAAAGGTCAAGGCCGTTGAGTCTCATGTGGAGTAGACCAAGAACGAGGCGTGCCACCGTCGGACGATGCAGCGCGAGCATTCCTCGATGCTCCAGGCCCTCAGGATTAGGGCGAACCGGGCTTTGGGCACCATCTACGAAGATAGCGTCGCCCATCCGAACGAGGATGACAACGCCAACCATCTGCGGTTATTCACCCAGATCGTGACCCGCCTGGAAGACCGGGCGCGGTAGCTCGCCATCTCATTGAAGTGAGAAGCGGGGCCTTCTCGGGCATGCATTCTTGCGAGTCTTCAGTCACCTTCTCAACCTTGATCCTCACTTTGAATTCGATGCCGCCATAGCCCCCGTGCCCCGGGTCATCCAAGACAACCTGGCAGGCTGGGTGGACGACCACATGGACGACCTGGTCGCGGAGTTCGCTCCCGAAGATGACGTGGTCGTGATTGCGGTTGGCGGGGGCGGTGCTGATGGCAACGATGAGGACGATGTCAGCAACCGTGCATGTGGCGGAGATGGAGATGATGAAGACGGTGCCGGAAGCAGCGTCCAGCTAGGCCTGTATTTCCTTTTGCTTTGACTTGTATGGAAAAACCTGTCGGCATGGCCCTGCGGGGCGTGAAAGCATTTTTTGAAGGGGAGCCCCTTATAATGTATGAAATGACAATATGCCTTAAAATTGGGCTTTGGAGCGCGTCGCCGTGGATCTGGGAGAGGAGTAGTTGTCGCGATTTATCTCTGGTATTGTGGGTCCCGAGGGGGCCGTGTTGTTGTAGAACTCTTCCCCCTAAGGTGAGCCCTCTGGTGGCTCGCGAGGCTTCGGCCCTCCCGAGGGGACTGCTGTCCTACCCGAGAGGGCCTCGCGATGATCCGACTGCCAGATTACGGCAAGGTGTGTGTGCGGTGCTCCCGGGGCAGTTGCATGCTTGACCACCCCGGGGGGCCTTGGCGTCGCCTAGGCTAGCCTAAGCGCACTCCACGTGCGCATACCATGACCAGGCCCCGCTCGCGAGGGAGGGGGTGACAGGCATGGGCCTCACTCTTAAACACGAAACCAGAAAGCAAGAAATCATGAAGAGCCAAGAAAACTCCCGCCGTTTTTGACAAACGCGAGAAACTCCAAATCTCACTCCAAAAGATGGAAAGTTGTATTACAGAAAGAGGGCAAAAGCAAACAGCCACGTCCGATACCTAGCTAGTCTTCTTGTCTTCTCACCAGCGCGGAGCTATGTGCTTCCACTAGGCGTGGGCATAGTCATTGATGGACAGTGTCAACGACCAGCGCGGAGCGTGGTGCTACCACTTGGACGTGGGCGGGAGCCCCGCAGGCAGCACTCAGGAGACTCCGGGGTGTGTACAGCCCCACTCATTATTACATGAGAGTGTCACGAGCTGAGACCTTCACAAGCCTGGGGCCTTGCTTCATGGCGCCTGACGTGGGCCTCGCCCTGCGCCTCCTCTGACTACCGTTGGGGCGTCCGGAAACCAGGACAAGACCAAGGGGCAAGGGGGACGCTGGCGGTGCCCTTGGTGACTGTAGGCCCTCCATCGGGGCGGAGTGCTCATCGGCGCCTTCCCCAGCAGAGGACCAACCTCCATGCAGCTCCTTGCTACAAGCGGCGCGGGGGAGGCCCTGGCTCCGGGCTCCCCCCGCCCAGCCCCCAGTGCACTCCACCCGCCAGCAGCGAGGCCATTGCCCTGGGGTCCCTGGCTGCCGCCGTGGCTTGGTTCACCTGTGGTCCATGGTTAGCATAATCGTGCTTCTGAGATATTGGTTGTACCCAGTGGCTGTTGTCGTTGCAGGCGCCGGTGAAGCTCTGGGGTGGCTCGTCGAGAGCCTTGGCTTCATGCGCTGCAGATACCCAGCCCGGCGAGGGGAGCTAGCTGGGGCCATCTCCCGACGTGTACTGCACGTCCATCATGGGGGGCACGTAGGCGTCTGAGCTTGCCGCGCTAGGGTCGCCGCCTGGCCGTCCCTTGTCATTGGCCACCAGGTTTCGATGGGCGTTGGATGGCGCCCCGGCGCGGCCCCAAGGTGGACTGCCTGAGCTTGCCTCTCCCGAGGGTGGTAGATCTTGGGGCAGATGAGCGGTGCCGCGGGTCAGATTGGCACCGTCGGGCTCCCCTGGCGCTCCAAGGAGGGCCGCTCGGACATGACGATGGCTTGGACGCACCCCCGGCGTCGCTTGCGACGTGGGCTGGGTGCAAAAGAGCGCCGCACCCCTGGAAGCGGCATCGAGCAGCTCAGTGACCCGCTCCAACAGGGCATTGCGGCCGCCCTCTTCCAACGTGCATCGCAGCAGCTCTCGCGCCACGATGAGTGCAGCTTGCATTTCCGCCTACTCCCGGTGAGTGTGTGCTGCCGTCACCGCGGCGTAGCTCAAAGATCGCGTGGTGGCACAAGTACGACAAGGCGCGAGGGCGGGCGGTGGCGGCCCATGCCGCCCACGACCGACGATGTTGGGCGGCGTGTGGGCCGCCAGGAGCTCGGAGTAGAGATCCTCTTGGGCGGACGACACTTCACAGGCAGGCCGAGCAACCCAGCCCTGAACGAGAGCCCTCGGATCATCAGCAATGAGAATGTCGGGGTGGTGACGGATCGACCGAAGGAAGAGAGGCTCCGACACACCCCCTACCTGGCGCACCAAATGTCGGATTTCGGGTTCCGCAAACCCTTGAGAGGTTCGAACTCTCGGGTGCATGCGAAGAACTCAACCTCCCTAGTCTGCCTACTCGCCAATCTCATGGCCTAGCTCGATGAACAGGAAGGAAACAAAACACTGTAGTTTACCCAAGTTCGGGCCACTTTGCGGTGTAGAAGCCTACTCCTGCTTTGTGGTGGATTGGCCTCGAGAGGCTGAGGATGAACTAGTACAGTGGGAGAACAACCTCAGGAGGAGGCGTGTTCTTGCGCTCCAGTGAGCTGATGAGTGTGAGGATAGAATGGATTTGATCCCGTTCGGTCCCCCCTCTATGGTGGTGGCTAGGCCCTATTTATAATGGCCTTGGTCATCTTCCCAAACAAAGGGGGAAGGGATCCCACAACGGCAAAATTCGAAGGGGGCAACTAGTACATGTTATCCTGACAATAGTAGTCTTCGCCTGCAAAAGCCTCTGGTCGTGACGCTACGGTGGGCTCGGCGATGACCTTCGTCCTATCGTCCTGGCGGTCTTGGTCTTCTTGCACCAGAATGGAAACCTTTGGCTGATTCCTCGGGACTCTGCGCTTACGCTTGCCTATTTAGCACCAAATAGGAAATTGGTGCACTGCGCCCACTGGCGCTCGCCTAGCCTTGGTCGTCATGGCTCACGTCATCCGAACCTCACGAGGTGAATCTTGCATAGAAATCTCCGCTCCTCGGGAGCCAGCCTGAGGAGGCCTCTCATCATGGAGGTCTTTTTGTCGTCTGCCTCGCTAGGCTTGGTCCCTTGTGAGGGCCTTGAGTTGTTGATGCTGAAACTAGGCCGTACTAGGCCGTCGATGGGGCCACGCCATGGGCCACAGGCAGGCAAGTCTGGGTACGCCCGTTCCCAGAACACCGATAGAGGAGATTCATAGCTTGTGGTGAGACAAGTCAACAAGGATTACCAAAGCCAATTGATGTAGGCATACATAGAGGAAGTGAGGAGATTGGAGGAACACTTTGACGGATTGCAAACAGGGCACGTAGCCCGTGCTGAAAACAGCATAGCTGACCATCTGTCAAAGTGTGTTGCGCAGAAGCTTCCTGTGGTACCAGGGACTTGTCGGGGGTTTGGTGTGACATATGCCAATGGATGGCTTATCATGGTGGGGGCGAGTAGAACGTCGCCGGTGCCTGGAAACGGGATGAGGCGAAGGCATGCACGCCGGCGAATCTTACCCAGATTCAGGGCTCTCCGGGGAGATAATACCCCTACTGCTGCTCTGCGGGGTCTCCGCATGGTCACTATGGCAAAGCGTTTACACGGTTGCTCCTTGAGCTGTTTCTTGGAGGTAGGAGAGGGCAAGGCTAGCTCTCTCCCTTCTATATGATCTAGCCTAGAGCTAATGGGTTCCAACCCTTTGCATGGGTGCCCTGGGGGGTTTATATAGGCCTACCCCCCAGGGGTACAATGGTAATCCGGCTGCACGCGAGCCCAGCCGTCAGCGCCTCTGGACTCCGTCTTCTCTGCCGACCGCTAGGGCCCGCCGGCTGGCGGGCCCTGCTGACTGGCTTGGTACGGAGCCGACAGGCCGCGTCCGCCGCGGGCGGGTCTTGCCGGCTACTGATTACTGTAGCCGTGCTTCTGATGACGCGGGCTTGATCATGAGGTCGTGGCAACAGCTCCGCCGCCTGGCGGGCGATCACTATTGCCACTCCCCATCACATCTTGATTAATGGCGCGTGGGCCCTGGGGGAGGGCTCGGCCAACTTCCCCGGGCCGACTCCCGACGGGTCCGACTGGTGGTCCTCTTGCTGTCTCCTGAGGTCTCACCGACTGGTGGGACCTGCTGCCTCTAGGCCGTTCAGACAAGCCATCTTGGGTGCAGGATTCGGTCCTGCGGTGCTGATGTCAGGGCTGGCATGGCAACAGTGCCATGCCGCACGGAGATCTTCCGGGGTACGGCGTGCTATAGCCATGCCTGCCCTTGGTAAGGGGCGGGAGCGGGCTTCATCATTGCCACTCCCCCGTCCTGTCCCACTTGATGAGGTCGTGGGGGGTGTTGGAGTCGCAGGCCGACTCCCCGAAGCCGGCTTCTCTAGAAGTCGTCAGTTAGGAGTCGGCTCTCCCTGAAGTCGTCCCTGGGACTCGGCCGTGAGTGGTCAGTCGGCCACCTTTGCCGTTGTCTTCTTGAAGGCGGCTCTTTGTCCTGGGGTCTTGAGGGGCGCAGCCTGCCCCGATGTCTTGAAAGGTTCTAGGGCTCGGGTCAGCCTACCTGTGGCCCATTACTCCGACAGTAGTCCCCAAAGCTGGTGAGGCGCTGCAGACGATCGGCCGAGAAGCCTCAGCAGTTTCTCTTTCCGGGTGCTCAACACATGGTCTTTGATTGACTTCTGCCGGGCCGACTAGGAGGAGTCGGACTCGCTCGATTCGGACTCACGTAATTCCGACTCGCACAATATTCCGAACGTCACGGCGGGATCCAAGTGGCGTGCTAGCTAAGCCTCCAGGCCGCCGCCCGTCCTAGGCCTGTCACGCGATGGCACGTGGCTCGGCCGTCCTGCCAGCCTACGCACGCGACGGGACAGGCCCATAGGCGGGGCCCGCCACTACCGCGCCTCGGCGCCCGAGCGGATCCGCTGCGGCCCCGGCGGAAGGTTGGGATTCCCGTGGAGTTACTGCGTGCAGTAACTTTATCATGGAACGTGGGGGTCATGGGGCCGTGGGCGCAGTAAATCCCCACGACGCCCCCTCGGCTTCGCAGCCCACGAGGCTATAAGTAGGGGGAAGAGGGGGGCACGCGCGCCCCACCTTCCCACTACTCCTCGCTCTCTTCTTTCTCACTGCTCTTCGCTCTCCTCCTTCTTCTTCTTCTTCGCTTCGCCGTGCGCCCAAGCTCCGGCGAACGCTGCGGCGACAGCTCGCAATGAGTTCTTCCTCCGCCGCCGCGCCTCCCCCGGTGCGCTCCGGCACTTGGGACGGTTCCGAAGTCCACGGCGACCACATTGAGTTCCTTCGCCGGACTCATCGGCTCCCCGGCGAGGATCACGTGCGGGTGTGCCTCGCGCTGAAGGGGGAGATTTCCCCCGCGCCGCAGGAGGGCAAGCGGGTCATCTTCCACTCGCACTGCCTGCGCGGGTTGGGGCTGCCGGCGAGCAGTTTCTTCCGATCTTTCCTGGAGTTCTACGGCCTCCAGCCGCACCACCTCATCCCCAACACAGTGGTGCTACTGTCCGCCTTCGTGGCCTTGTGCTAAGGCTTCCTCGGAGTCCTCCCCACCCTCGAGCTCTGGGGGAATTCTTCTTCTCCAAGCTCGGCACCCAGGCCGCGGGCATGCCGGCTCAATGCGGCGCTTTCATCGCCGTGCGAAGGTCAGGAGCCGACAACCCCTTCCCCTCCATCTCGCTGATAAAGTCGGTGAAGATGTGGCAGAGATCCTACTTTTACGTCAGGAGCGTCTCCGCGAGGGGGGACTGGGTCAACTTACCAGCTTTCAAAGCCGGCCCGCCGGCTGGGCGACTACCCAACTGGTCGTATCGGGCCAAGTCGCTGACGCCTGCGGGAGCCGGCGCCATCGCGCGACTCCGAGTGCTGACGCAGTCGGAGGGTCTGACTGGTCCGGACCTGCTGGCCGCCTTCGTGGCGCACCGAGTTCTCCCACTCCAAGGCCGCCCCCACATGATATGCCAAATGAGTGGGCACCGCGACCCGAGTTGAATGTGCACCAAGGACATGCCTCACGAAGAGGTGGCCTTCATTGTGAACTACCTCTCGGACAACAAGCTCCTGGAGGATTGGCGGTTTGGCAAGGAGCCGTATTCCCGCGCCAACCCCCCGTCCGTGGTGAGTCGCCTTTCCTTTCTTTCTTTGGATTGTCTTCTTTCTTGCCGAGTTTTGTTTTGACCAGTCGGCCACCAGCCGGCACCTCGGGGCCAGCCCGCGAGTTCCTCGCCGACCGGGCGGAGAGCGACGTCGACGACCCCGATCTGGGGGCGGAGGCTCTGGAGGACGGCGCCGAGGGAGGAGGAGGAACAGCAGGCGACTTCAGGCCTTCGACCACTTTCGCCGACTGGCCTGACGACGACGCCGAGGGGGAAGTCGCCCCCCGCCATCGGCCAGGAGCCAGCCAGCCTGGCGCGGGCTCTTCTGCCGCGCCGGGTGCTCCAGGCAGTGGGAAGAAGCGCAGGGCCGTGCCGACCTTGTTCGGCAGTCGGCCGAAGAAACCCAAGGGTTCGGCTGCGGCGACCCGGCGGGAAGAGGCGGCCGCGAAGGCCATCCGCTTCCGTAAGGAAGTGAAGAAGCCGCCATTGGTCTCCGTGTGAGTATTCTGTCTTAATGCTTTGTTCTTTCTTTGTGAATTTGTCTGAGTCTTTGCTTGCCCCCCTTGCTTCAGGGCTCCCCTCTCTCTTGAGAGGGTCACCGCCGCCTCCGTCATGGGGTCAGCAGAGACGTCCGCCACTACTCGGCGGATTGACCCCGCTGCTGACCTCCGGGAGGCGACAGAGCGGAATGCGCAAGAGAAGCGCAATGAAGAAGAGGCCGTTCGCCTGGAGAAGGCGGAGGCCGACAAGGCGGAGGCCTCCGCCAAGAAAAAACTGGTGGAGGCCGAAGCCGCTGCCGCAACGAAGCGGCTGGCGGAGGAAGCCGCACGCCGCCAATCGGCGGTGTTCGTCACCCCATTGAATTCCGCGCCGCCGCCTCCGGAGCTCACAGGGTAGACTGGAGAAGCCGGCGGGGAGAACCCCGTCGTGGAGAGGGAGGGCGGCGACCCCTCTATGCCGGATGTGAACGTTCCACCGCCGTCCGAAGGTGCGCAGGGCGAGCAACCGGCGGACCCTCCGGTGCCGCCGACCGAAGACGAGGCCGTGGCGAGGCTACTCCTCCAAGTCGGCTCGCCAACGCGCCGCCGTCTGGAGAAGGCGACTTCGGCACCCCGCCCCCTGGAAGCTGGCACTACCAGCTCGGCGATCCCAGACGCCGAAGCGACGAGCGCCGCACCCATTGGGTGGGTGCGAGGAGACAGCACAGGGCCGCTAAACCAGGCGCTCCTGGACGTCCAGGCGAAGCTTCATGCTGAGGGCGATGCTCTCCAGAGTTGCACCAAGGCGTTCCTAGCGTCACGGGCAGCCGTCCGGGTATGTTTTTTCCTTTGGTTTTTGTTTTCTTGTTCCTCTCTATGGGGGCGCGCCAGCGCACCCACTGGGTGTAGTCCCCGAGTTTCGGGCTGGCTGCTGAGCAGGCGGCCCGGAACTCCAATTGATGAACTCTGGGTATAGACTTTTTGTCTGAAATGCTTGACACAGGATTACCACAACCTCCGCGTCACTGCCTTCAACCATAACGTTGAAGAGCTGGGCAAGCGGACCGCAGATTTGTCGGAGAGCCGGAGTAAGTCCTTTTCCTTCTTCGCGGGGGCGCGCTGGCGCACCCGCGGGCTGTAGTCCCCGAGATTCGGGCCGACTGCTGAGCAGTCGGGCTGGATCTCCCCGGCGACCTTCTTTACTGATGACTTAATGCCTTCTTTCTTCCTTCTTTTCAGGGGCCAACGTTGCTCTTCAACAGCAGTTGAGCGACGCCAACTCCGCTTTGCGCGCCAAAGAGGAGGAGTGCAGCAAGCTCGCCACGGAGCGCGATCTGCTGGCTACTCAATTGGCAGAGCAGAAGGAACTGCTTGTGAAGACGCAGAGGGAGGCGGAGGAGACGGAGACCGCCCTCCTGGCCGAGTTCGCGAGCGAGCGCTCCTCCTGGTCTGACAAGGAGGCAATGCTGGCCTCCGGCTTCCATGAGATCGAAGACATCATTGATGGTGAGTTTCTTTATTTTCTTTCTTTGAGCTGCCGATTTAAGTCGTGCCGACTCCTGGTTTTTGACTTGCTTCTTCGTTTCTTCCTGTCTTTGCAGACTTCTTTCCTGGGCACTCGCAGGCCGCCATCCAAGCCATCGAGGCTGACCGTGAAGGTCGGAGGGCGGAGGGCGCAGAGATTGCCACCGACGCCCCCCGAACTCTTGACGAGCACATCCTGAGCATCGAGGCTCGCCTTCGGCCGGCTCATCGGATGCTGCGCCGGCTTCAGCGTGTTGGTGCCCAGGCGATTGACGCCCTGTGGCCGGACATGCAGGCTCCGCGCACCCCCAGCCTGACGGCCGACTGGCTAGAGGTCGCGTCTGATCGTCTTGAGGCCTGGAAGGGCTCTTCGGCCCGAGCTAGAGCGCGCTGGGCCTTGGAGTTCGTCAAGGCATGGTATCTGGGGCTGGATCTAGACCTGCTGGCCACGCTTCGGTCGGAGGCCCAGCCGGAGCTGGCAGCTGCGGAAGATGCCCTCGTCAAGCGTGCTGCGGCGATCGCCGAGTACATCGACACCAGCATCTTCGTCCCCGAGCGGTCTGAAGACGGCGAGGAGGTGCCGCCAGAGTGGTTTGGGATGAACCCAGACTACGATGAGGACTCGGCGGAGGTGATTGGCTCCAGCGTCGAGGAGGAAGGCGAGGCGGAGGACGGAGGCGAGACGGAGGCACCAGAAGATGGAGCAGATGGCCAGCCTCAGCTCGACCGCGCCTCCAGCAACGAGCCGCGTGTGACCGGCCCGACTGCCGCCGGAGGCGATCAAGCCGAGACTAGCCAGCCGGCTGCCCCGATGCCTGACGCTGCCGCCTCCTCCGACCCTCCGAATCCGTCTGCTGCTTCCTAAGCTGCCGCTTTATCTTTATTTTATCTGCTTCAGTAGTCTTTGAAGAACTTGTTAATTCGCACAATTCCACCCGCGGGGTGTATTTTGAACCTCTGCTCGAAAATTCGGCCAAGGGCCTATGTTATGTAAATATATTTATCCGAGTTCTATCTTTTCTTGCTCATTGCTCTCTTGGCTTTTTTCCTTTGCCGCTTTCTCTTAGTTGCCTCCCTTGCCAATCGGTCAGCCGCTCTGCGGACTGTCGCTGGATCAAGTGCTTGGCTTCTTTGGGAAAGCAAGTACTTAGCCGTTTTTAAGAGTTTTTGAGCAAGTTGAATAGAAGGCAGCAATCCAACTATTCGAGAGTCGGTTTGAAAAAAGGCTGGAAGCCATCTTGAGCTATGTTTTATGCTTTGAGTCCTTAACCATTTTTCATGCGAACGCCCATTCTACCTTACCTCTGCCCACCATACAGTCGCTCTGCGAGCTGCGGCTTCTGACAGAAGACGGTTTAGGTGTTACACACTACTTGTCCGGCTGCAGGAAGCATTTCATAGTGCAAGGCGGCAAGTCCCCGGGCCGACTTGTCGAGCCCGGTGCCAAGCGGCATGACGAAGAGTAACATACTTGTAGGCATAATTTTTTATCATACAGACAAAAGAGGGCAGTCCCCGAGCTCGTCTCAGGGGGCCCGAAGTCTTGGTACTTTAATACAAAAGGTAGCATGGTACATACCGCATCAACTGTAAAATCTTCGGAGGAGATTTGCATTCCATGGCCGCTCTGTCTCTTTGTCGGAGTCGTCCCTCTTGCGTGCTCGGGGCTTCTGAGCGTCAATCAGGTAGTAGGAGTCGTTGCCCAGTACTTTGCTGATGATGATGTTGGAAATATGCCCTAGAGGCAATAATAAAAGGATTATTATTATATTTCCTTGTACATGATAATTGTCTTTTATTCATGCTATAATTGTGTTATCCAGAAATCGTAATACATGTGTGAATACTTAGACACCAACATGTCCCTAGTAAGCCTCTAGTTGACTAGCTCGTTGATCAACAGATAGTCATGGTTTCCTGACTATGGACATTGGATGTCATTGATAACGAGATCACATCATTAGGAGAATTATGTGATGGACAAGACCCAATCCTAAACATAGCACAAGATCGTATAGTTCGTTTGCTAGAGTTTTCCAATGTCAAGTATCTTTTCCTTAGACCATGAGATCGTGTAACTCCCGGATACCGTAGGAGTGCTTTGGGTGTACCAAACGTCACAACGTAACTGGGTGACTATAAAGGTATACTACGGGTATCTCCAAAAGTGTCTGTTGGGTTGACATGGATCAAGACTGGGATTTGTCACTCCGTATGACGGAGAGGTATCACTGGGCCCACTCGGTAATGCATCATCATAATGAGCTCAAAGTGACCAAGTGTCTGGTCACGGGATCATGCATTACGGTACGAGTAAAGTGACTTGCCGGTAACGAGATTGAACGAGGTATTGGGATACCGACGATCGAATCTCGGGCAAGTAACATACCGATTGACGAAGGGAATTGTATACGGGGTTGCTTGAATCCTCGACATCGTGGTTCATCCGATGAGATCATCGAGGAGCATGTGGGAGCCAACATGGGTATCCAGATCCCGCTGTAGGTTATTGACCGGAGAGCAATCTCGGTCATGTCTACATGTCTCCCGAACCCGTAGGGTCTGCACACTTAAGGTTCGGTGACGCTAGGGTTGTAGGGATATGTATATGCAGTAACCCGAAAGTTGTTCGGAGTCCCAGATGAGATCCCGGACGTCACGAGGAGTTTCGGAATGGTCCGAAGGTAAAGAATTATATATAGGAAGTGCTATTTCGGCCATCGGGACAAGTTTCGGGGTCACCGGTATTGTACCGGGACCACCGGAAGGGTCTCGGGGGTCCACCGGGTGGGGCCACCTATCCCGGAGGGCCCCATGGGCTAAAGTGGGAAGGGATCCAGCCCAAAGTGGGCTGGGGCGCTACTTTCCCCTAGGGCCCATGCGCCTAGGGTAGGGGAAACCCTAAAGGGGGGCGCCCCCTTGCTTGGGGGGCAAGCCCCCCACCCCTTGGCCGGCGCCCCCCTAGGAGATTGCATCTCCTAGGGCCGGCGCCCCCCTAGGCTCCCTATATATAGTGGGGGGAAGGAGGGCCTCTCACCCCACGCCTTTGGTGCCTCCCTCTCCCTCTCCAACACCTCCTCCTCCTCCATAGAGCTTGGCGAAGCCCTGACGGAGTACTGCAGCTCCACCACCACCACGCCGTCGTGCTGCTGCTGGAGCCATCTTCCTCAACCTCTCCTTTCCCCTTGCTGGATCAAGAAGGAGGAGACTTCACGCTGACCGTACGTGTGTTGAACGCGGAGGTGCCGTCCGTTCGGCGCTAGGATCTCCGGTGATTTGGATCACGTCGAGTACGGCTTCCTCATCCCCGTTCTTTGAACGCTTCCGCGCGTGAACTACAAAGGTATGTAGATGCAAACCGATCACTCGTTGCTAGATGAACTCCTAGATGGATCTTGGTGAAACCGTAGGAAAATTGTTGTTTTCTGCAACGTTCCCCAACAGTGGCATCATGAGCTAGGTCTATGCGTAGTTCCTTTTGCACGAGTAGAACACAATTTGTTGTGGGCGTAGATGTTGTCAACTTTCTTGCCGCTACTAGTCTTATTTTGCTTCAACGGTATTGTGGGATGAAGCGGCCTGGACCAACCTTACACGTACGCTTACGTGAGACCGGTTCCACCGACTGACATGCACTAGTTGCATAAGGTGGCTGGCGGGTGTCTGTCTCTCCCACTTTAGTTGGAGCGGATTTGATGAAAAGGGTCCTTATGAAGGGTAAATAGAAGTTGACAAATCACGTTGTGGCTTTCACGTAGGTAAGAAAACGTTCTTGCTAGAACCCTATTTCAGCCCCGTAAAACTTGCAACAACAATTAGAGGACGTCTAACTTGTTTTTGCAGCAAGTGCTTTGTGATATGATATGGCCAAAGTTGTGATGAATGATGAATGATATATATGATGTATGAGATGTTCATGCTATTGTAATAGGAATCACGACTTGCATGCCGATGAGTATGACAACCGGCAGGAGCCATAGGAGTTGTCTTTATTTTTTGTATGACCTGCGTGTCATTGAGAAACGCCATGTAAATTACTTTACTTTATTGCTAAACGTGTTAGCCATAGTAGTAGAAGTAATAGTTGGCGAGCAACTTCATGGAGACACGATGATGGAGATCATGATGGAGATCATGATGATGGAGATCATGGTGTCATGCTGGTGACAAGATGATCATGGAGCCCCAAGATGGAGATCAAAGGAGCTATGTGATATTGGCCATATCATGTCACTATTATTATTTGATTGCATGTGATGTTTATCATGTTTCTGCATCTTGTTTACTTAGAACGTCGGTATTAAATAAGATGATCCCTCATAATAATTTCAAGAAAGTGTTCCCCCTAACTGTGCGCCGTTGCGACAGTTCGTTGTTTCGAAGCACCACGTGATGATCGGGTGTTAGATTCCAACGTTCACATACAATGGGTGTAAGACAGATTTACACATGCAAACACTTAGGTTGACTTGACGAGCCTAGCATGTACAGACATGGCCTCGGAACACAGAAGACCGAAAGGTCGAGCATGAGTCATATAGAAGATACGATCAACATGAAGATGTTCACCGATGTTGACTAGTCCGTCTCACGTGATGATCGGACACGGCCTAGTTAACTCAGATCATGTTATACTTAGATTACTGGAGGGATGTCTATCTAAGTGGGAGTTCATTGAATAATTTGATTAGATGAACTTAATTATCATGAACTTAGTCTAATTTTTTTACAATATGTCTTGTAGATCAAATGGCCAACGTAGTCCTCAACTTCAACGCGTTCCTAGAGAAAACCAAGCTGAAAGACGATGGCAGCAACTACACGGACTGGGTCCGGAACTTGAGGATCATCCTCATAGCTGGCAACACAGATTATGTCCTACAAGCACCGCTAGGTGACGCACCTGTTCTCCCTGCAGAGCAAGACGTTATGAACGCTTGGCAGGCACGTACCGATGACTACTCCCTCGTTCAGTGCGGCATGCTTTACAGCTTAGAGCCGGGGATCCAAAAGCGTTTTGAGAGACACGGAGCATATGAGATGTTCGAAGAGCTGAAAATGGTTTTCCAAGCTCATGCCCGGGTCGAGAGATATCAAGTCTCCGACAAGTTCTTCAGCTGTAAGATGGAGGAAAACAGTTCTGTCAGTGAGCACATACTCACTATGTCTGGGTTGCATAACCGCTTGACTCAGCTGGGAGTTAATCTCCCAGATGACGCGGTCATTGACAGAATCCTTCAGTCGCTTCCACCGAGCTACAAGAGCTTTGTGATGAACTTCAATATGCAGGGGATGGAAAAGACCATTCCTGAAGTATTTGCAATGCTGAAATCAGCAGAGGTAGAAGTCAAAAAGGAACATCAAGTGTTGATGGTGAATAAAACTACTAAGTTCAAGAAGGGCAAGGGTAAGAAAGCCTTCAATAAGGACGGCAAGGGAGTTGCCGCGCCCGGCAAGCAAGCTGCCGGGAAGAAGCCAAAGAATGGACCCAAGCCCGAGACTGAGTGCTTTTATTGCAAGGGAAGTGGTCACTGGAAACGGAACTATCCCAAATACTTAGCGGACAAGAAGGCCGGCATCACGAAAGGTATATGTGATATACATGTAATTGATGTGTACCTTACCAGTACTCGTAGTAGCTCCTGGGTATTTGATACCGGTGCGGTTGCTCACATTTGTAACTCAAAACAGGAGCTGCGGAATAAGCAGAGACTGGCGAAGGACGAGGTGACGATGCGCGTCGGGAATGGTTCCAAGGTCAATGTGATCGCCGTCGGCACGCTACCTCTACATTTACCTTCGGGATTAGTTTTAAACCTTAATAATTGTTATTTAGTGCCAGCTTTGAGCATGAACATTGTATCAGGATCTCGTTTAATTCGAGATGGCTACTCATTTAAATCCAAGAATAATGGTTGTTCTATTTATATGAGAGATATGTTTTATGGTCATGCTCCGATGGTGAATGGTTTATTCTTAATGAATCTCGAGCGTAATGCTACACATGTTCATAGTGTGAGTACCAAAAGATGTAAGATTGATAATGATAGTCCCACATACTTGTGGCACTGCCGCCTTGGTCACATAGGTGTCAAACGCATGAAGAAGCTCCATGCTGATGGACTTTTAGAGTCTCTTGATTACGAATCATTTGACACGTGCGAACCATGCCTCATTAGTAAAATGACCAAGACTCCGTTCTCGGGAACAATGGAGCGAGCAACCAACTTATTGGAAATCATACATACTGATGTGTGCGGTCCAATGAGTGTTGAGGCTCGCGGTGGCTATCGTTATGTTCTCACCCTCACTGATGACTTGAGTAGATATGGGTATGTCTACTTAATGAAACACAAGTCTGAGACCTTTGAAAAGTTCAAGGAATTTCAGAGTGAGGTTGAGAATCAACGTGACAGGAAAATCAAGTTCCTGCGATCAGATCGTGGAGGAGAATACTTGAGTCACGAGTTTGGCACACACTTAAGAAAATGTGGAATAGTTTCACAACTCACACTGCCTGGAACACCTCAGCGTAATGGTGTGTCCGAACGTCGTAATCGCACTCTATTAGATATGGTGCGATCTATGATGTCTCTTACCGATTTACCGCTATCTTTTTGGGGCTATGCTTTAGAGACTGCCGCATTCACTTTAAATAGGGCTCCGTCGAAATCCATTGAGACGACACCGTATGAATTATGGTTTGGGAAGAAACCTAAGCTGTCGTTTCTAAAAGTTTGGGGATGCTTTGCTTATGTCAAGAAACTTCAACCTGAAAAGCTCGAACCCAAGTCGGAAAAATGCGTCTTCATAGGATACCCTAAAGAAACTATTGGGTATACCTTCTACCTCAGATCCGAAGGCAAGATCTTTGTTGCCAAGAATGGATCCTTTCTAGAGAAGGAGTTTCTCTCAAAAGAAGTAAGTGGGAGGAAAGTAGAACTTGATGAAGTATTACCTCTTGAACCGGAAAATGGCGCAACTCAAGAAAATGTTCCTGAGGTGCCTGCACCGACTAGAGAGGAAGTTAATGATGATGATCAAGATACTTCTGATCAAGCTCCTACTGAAATTCGAAGGTCCACAAGGACACGTTCCGCACCAGATTGGTACGGCAACCCTGTCTTGGCAATCATGTTGTTAGACAACGGTGAACCTTCGAACTATGAATAAGCGATGACGGGCCCGGATTCCGACAAATGGCTGGAAGCCATGAAATCCGAGATAGGATCCATGTATGAAAACGAAGTATGGACTTTGACTGACTTGCCCGTAGAGAGGCGAGCCATAGAAAATAAATGGATCTTTAAGAAGAAGACAGACGCGGATGGTAATGTGACCATCTATAAAGCTCGGCTTGTCGCTAAGGTTTATCGACAAGTTCAAGGGGTTGACTATGATGAGACTTTGTCACCGGTAGCGAAGCTGAAGTCCGTCCGAATCATGTTAGCAATTGCCGCATTCTATGATTATGAAATATGGCAAATGGACGTCAAAACGGCATTCCTTAATGGTTTCCTTAAGGAAGAATTGTATATGATGCAGCCGGAAGGTTTTGTCGATCCTAAGTATGCTGACAAGGTGTGCAAGCTCCAACGCTCGATTTATGGGCTGGTGCAAGCATCTCGGAGTTGGAACATTCGCTTTGATGAGATGATCAAAGCGTTTGGGTTTATGCAGACTTATGGAGAAGCCTGCGTTTACAAGAAAGTGAGTGGGAGCTCTGTAGCATTTCTCATATTATATGTAGATGACATACTTTTGATGGGAAATGATATAGAGCTTTTGGACAGCATTAAGGCCTACTTGAATAAGAGTTTTTCAATGAAGGACCTTGGAGAAGCTGCTTATATATTAGGCATCAAGATCTACAAAGATAGATCAAGACGCCTCATAGGTCTTTCACAAAGCACATACCTTGATAAGATATTGAAGAAGTTCAATATGGATTAGTCTAAGAAGGGGTTCTTGCCTGTGTTGCAAGGTGTGAAATTGAGCTCAGCTCAATGTCCGACCACGGCAGAAGATATAGAAGAGATGAGTGTCATCCCCTATGCCTCAGCCATAGGTTCTATTATGTATGCCATGTTGTGTACCAGACCTGATGTAAACCTTGCCGTGAGTTTGGTAGGAAGGTACCAAAGTAATCCCGGCAATGAACACTGGACAGCGGTCAAGAATATCCTGAAGTACCTGAAAAGGACTAAGGAAATGTTTCTCGTTTATGGAGGTGACGAAGAGCTCGTCGTAAAAGGTTACGTCGACGCTAGCTTCGACACAGATCTGGATGACTCTAAGTCACAAACCGGATACGTGTATATTTTGAATGGTGGGGCAGTAAGCTGGTGCAGTTGCAAGCAGAGCGTCGTGGCGGGATCTACATGTGAAGCGGAGTACATGGCAGCCTCGGAGGCAGCGCATGAAGCAATTTGGGTGAAGGAGTTCATCACCGACCTAGGAGTCATACCCAATGCATCGGCGCCGATCAAGCTCTTCTGTGACAACACTGGAGCTATTGCTCTTGCCAAGGAGCCCAGGTTTCACAAGAAGACAAGGCACATCAAGCGTCGCTTCAACTCCATTCGTGAAAATGTTCAAGATGGAGACATAGATATTTGTAAAGTACATACGGACCTAAATGTAGCAGATCCATTGACTAAACCTCTCCCTAGAGAAAAACATGATCAACACCAGAATTCCATGGGTGTTCGATTCATCACAATGTAACTAGATTATTGACTCTAGTGCAAGTGGGAGACTGTTGGAAATATGCCCTAGAGGCAATAATAAAAGGATTATTATTATATTTCCTTGTTCATGATAATTGTCTTTTATTCATGCTATAATTGTGTTATCCGGAAATCGTAATACATGTGTGAATACTTAGACACCAACATGTCCCTAGTAAGCCTCTAGTTGACTAGCTCGTTGATCAACAGATAGTCATTGTTTCCTGACTATGGACATTGGATGTCATTGATAACAAGATCACATCATTAGGAGAATGATGTGATGGACAAGACCCAATCCTAAACATAGCACAAGATCGTATAGTTCGTTTGCTAGAGTTTTCCAATGTCAAGTATCTTTTCCTTAGACCATGAGATCGTGTAACTCCCGGATACCGTAGGAGTGCTTTGGGTGTACCAAACATCACAACGTAACTGGGTGACTATAAAGGTATACTACGGGTATCTCCAAAAGTGTCTGTTGGGTTGACATGGATCAAGACTGGGATTTGTCACTCCGTATGATGGAGAGGTATCACTGGGCCCACTCGGTAATGCATCATCATAATGAGCTCAAAGTGACCAAGTGTCTAGTCACGGGATCATGCATTACGGTACGAGTAAAGTGACTTGCCGGTAACGAGATTGAACGAGGTATTGGGATACCGACGATCGAATCTCGGGCAAGTAACATACCGATTGACGAAGGGAATTGTATATGGGGTTGCTTGAATCCTCGACATCGTGGTTTATCCGATGAGATCATCGAGGAGCATGTGGGAGCCAACATGGGTATCCAGATCCCGCTGTGGGTTATTGACCGGAGAGCAATCTCGGTCATGTCTATATGTCTCCCGAACCCGTAGGGTCTGCACACTTAAGGTTCGGTGACGCTAGGGTTGTAGGGATATGTATATGCAGTAACCCGAAAGTTGTTCGGAGTCCCGGATGAGATCCCGGACGTCACGAGGAGTTTCGTAATGGTCCGGAGGTAAATAATTATATATAGGAAGTGCTATTTCGGCCATCGGGACAAGTTTCGGGTCATCGGTATTGTACCGGGACCACCGAAAGGGTCCCGGGGGTCCACCGGGTGGGGCCACCTATCCCGGAGGGCCCCATGGGCTAAAGTGGGAAGGGATCCAGCCCAAAGTGGGCTGGGGCGCCACTTTCCCCTAGGGCCCATGCGCCTAGGGTAGGGGAAACCCTAAAGGGGGGCGCCCCCTTGCTTGGGGGGCAAGCCCCCCACCCCTTGGCCGCCGCCCCCTAGGAGATTGCATCTCCTAGGGCCGGCGCCCCCCTAGGCTCCCTATATATAGTGGGGGGAAGGTGGGCCTCTCACCCCACGCCTTTGGTGCCTCCCTCTCCCTCTCCAACACCTCCTCCTCCTCCATAGAGCTTGGCGAAGCCCTGACGGAGTACTGCAGCTCCACCACCACCACGCCGTCGTGCTGCTGCTGGAGCCATCTTCCTCAACCTCTCCTTTCCCCTTGCTGGATCAAGAAGGAGGAGATGTCACGTTGACCGTACGTGTGTTGAACGCGGAGGTGCCGTCCGTTCGGCGCTAGGATCTCCGGTGATTTGGATCACGTCGAGTACGGCTTCCTCATCCCCGTTCTTTGAACGCTTCCGCGCGTGAACTACAAAGGTATGTAGATGCAATCCGATCACTCGTTGCTAGATGAACTCCTAGATGGATCTTGGTGAAACCGTAGGAAAATTGTTGTTTTCTGCAACGTTCCCCAACAGATGAAAGGGCCTTCCCAAGGCGCCGACAGCTTGTGCTGGCCGGCTATTCACTGGATCAGCCGGAGCACAAGGTCGCCTTCTTGGAAAGATCTTGGCCTGACCTTCCTTGTCGGCGTTCTGGGAACGGGGGTCCCGAGACTTGCCTTCCTGCGGCGTGGCTCAAAGGGGGGCCCAGCACGGCCCATCTTCACCAACACAAACCCAAGACCCTCGCGAGGGGCCAAGCCTCGCGGGGCGGACGATGCAAAGCCTCCTCAGGCACGGCCTTGTCAGGCTGGCTCACGAGGAGGCGGAGAGATCAAGGCAGGGTACCTCACAAGGAGCCCATGACGCAAGCCATGACGACTCAGGGCGCCAGGCGGGTGCCAGCCTGCGCAGCGTCCTACTTTCCTCTTTGGTGCAAAGGGGGCAAGTGCAGCCGCGGAGTACCGAGGCATCAGGCAAAGGTTGCCATTTCGGTGCAACGAGACCAAGACCAGGAGGACTACGAGACGGAGGTCACCGTGGAGCCCAAGACGGCGTCATCACCAGAGCTTTGCGCAGGCGAAGACTACTTTTGTCAGGATAGCTGATACTTGCTGCCCCCCTTCAAATTAGCCCGCCATTGTTGGCTCCCTTCCCGCTCAATATTTGGGAAGAGGACCAGGGCCTCTATAAATAGGACCAGCCACCCACATGGAGGGGAGGACGAAAAAGAGGTAGGAAGGAAGAGGCTCGTTAGAAGGGTCGGTCGGTCGGTGAGAGCAGAGCAGAGAGATAGAGAGAGAGAGAGAGAAAGGTGGCTGAACTCCTCCTAGCAGTTCATCGCCCCAGCCAAGAACAGACCCTCACGAGGCTGTTCTTCCTTGCATTGTTCATCATCATCAGCCCAAGAGGCAATCCACACACCACACACTGGAGTAGGGTATTACACCACAACGGTGGCCCGAACCAATATAAACCCTGTGTCTCTTGTGTTGTTCTTTCCTTAGTTTAGATCCTAGCATGGCGGAGGGGTGCAGGTAGGTAGGAGGCGAAATCTCCGCGCGCACCCCAGTGTTCGAACCTCAAGGGTCTGCCGGAACCCGAAATCCGACATTTGGTGCGCCAGGTAGGGGTGCGCCGGAATTCGTCTTCCACCGCCCCGTTCTCCTCCGACCGTCACACCCATGTCTGATGCTCGTCGGGCCCGCGTCGAGCGCCGGGCCGCACTCGCTTCCCACGTCGCCCAGACGGCCCTTGTCGGCGGGCATCCACGCCGTTCCCCGTCACCTGCCGTCAACGCCGCCACCGGCCCGGCGGGGGACGAGCGGCAAGCATCGTCCCAGCATCCGTCCGTGCGGCATGACGGCCGCACCGCAACTCTCTCGCTCTCCCCAGCTGGATCTTCGTCCCGCGTGCTCCGCGCGCCCATGGAGGCTCGGGATGCACTCATCGCGTCAAACGAGCTCCTGTGCTACCGTCCCGTCGACGACGTCTACGAAGAATGGCTCGACCGCGTCGCCGAGCTCGTCCGCGCTGCAGGGGGCTCTTCCGCACCGTCCGTTCCGCTGCACCGCACCCTGCCCCGCGCGGGCGAAGAGGCTCCGATGGCACCCCGGCAGCCTCCTCCTCAAGAAGATGCCATGGCTCCAAGGCGCATGGCCCCTGGGTGGAACCCGCTCCGTCAGGTGCCAGCGCAGCAAGAACAGAGCTGCCAAGAAGTCCCTCGCCCGCCAGAAGCTGCCCGGGCGCTCCCTGCTCCAGCACGACGCGACCATCCACCTGCTCCAGCGCGTGGGGGCATGCAAGACCAGGCTCTCCGTCACCTAAGGCCTCCCGTGGCCACAGCAGGCTGCCGCGCCTACACCACCGAACTACGCAGCGTCACGTGGCCCGGAAAGTTCAAACCAGACCTGCCTCCTTGCTACGACGGCACGGCCGACCCTGCGGAGTTCCTCCAGCTCTATGAGCTGGGCATCGAAGCTGCCAACGGAGACGAGAAGGTCATGGCGAACTGGTTTCCCATGGCGCTCAAGGACGGGGCCCGCACCTGGCTCCTGAACCTGGCTCCAGGCACAATCTCCTCCTGGGAAGAGATGCACACCTGCTTCATCGCCAACTTCCAAGGTACTCGCGACCGGCCACCCGCCGTGAGCGACATGCGCCGCATCAAGCAACAACCCGGGGAGACCCTGTAGAAGTACATCCAGCGCTTCAACAACGCACGCCTCAAGATCCCCAAGGTGACTGAGGAGGCCATCATCTCAGCTTTCTCCGACGGAGTGCGCGACGTCAAGATGAAGGAGGAGCTGGCGATGCATGAAGACCTGTGCACTTCCTTGGAGCTGTTCAACTTGGCAAACAAGTGCGCCAGGGCTGAGGAGGGGCGTCTCTCCCTCCTCGAGCTGCCTGCCGGAGACCCAGAAGAGAAGAAGCTCAAGGCCAAGGATGTGAAGCGCAAGGGGGCTGCAGTGCTCGCGGCAGAACCAGACACCAAGCGGGGCAGAGATCAGCCCGAACCTCCCAAGGGCAGCCGGTACTGCGTGTACCACGACCTCCACACCCACAACACCAACGAATGCCAAGAACTCCGAGCCGTGCGTGAAGGAAGAGTCGGCCGTCGCCCCGACTGCGGTGACCGGGGCTACGGTCGAGGAGGAGGAAGAAACACAAGACGCTGGGAAGACCGTGGGCCGCGCCAAGGGTGGCGCGACCAACCTCGCGAGGATCGCTGGCAAGACCCGCCTCGCGAGAGAGGATGGAGGGATCAGCCTCGCGAGGGAGACTGGAGGGATCAGCCTCGCGAGGATCGCCCGCTAGGCAACGCAGGCCTCCCACCGCTGCCGCCGCAGCCAAGGAGAAACGAGGACCGCCATCAGGACGAGGAGGCTCGGGGCTTCCAGGAGCCACGCGCGATCGCCTGCATCTTGGGCGGAGCACAAGCCCCAGCCTCTCAGTGCATCTTCAAGCAGTTCGCCCGCGAAGTGAACGCAGCACTCCCTAGACTCGAAGCCACACGCCCTCTCAGGTGGTCGGCGTGCGCCATCACGTTCAGCTCAGCAGATCAGCTCAAGTGTGCGGCAACAGCCGGAGTCCTCCCGATGCTTTATTCCCCAATCATCAGCAACGTGGTGGTCACCAAGACCCTCATCGATGGCGGGGCAGGGCTCAACGTCTTGTCCGTGGAGACGTTCAACAACCTCCAAGTGCCCTACAGCTAGCTTCAGCCAACCAAGCCCTTCTCCGGCATCACTGACGGCTCCACGACCCCGATTGGGCAGGTCCACCTCCCTGTCACCTTCGGGGCACGCGATAACTACCACACCGAGCTCATCGACTTCAACGTTGCTCACATTCGCCTGCCGTACAACGCCATCCTTGGGTACCCAGCGCTGGCCAAGTTCATGGCCGTAACTCACCACGGCTACAACGTCCTCAAGATGCCAGGAAGTGGCGGAGTCATCACGGTGCCCTGTGAAGAGAAGGACGCGGTGTGTTCCCTGGAACGAGCCTTTCAGGCCGCATCACTCGAAGACCCGGATCACGGAAGTAGGAGGCTTCCTGAGACCACCCCCAAGAAGAAGAAGACATCGTCTGGCTCGACCACTCAGGAGGCAGGCCCCTCTGGGCCCGCGCCTGCCCAGGGGGAGCCTCCCTCCATCGCATAGGAAAGCACGCCCGGCGCCCTCCTCAGGCAGGGCTTGGGGCTCTCCCTTGGGGGGCCACCGACCTAGCTAGGGTCACGAGGGAGGCGCTTGGGCACCACATGGAGGCGTGTTTTGAAGCACGTTTCCCTCAAGAAGGAGCAAGGCAAGGAGATCCAGACCCACAGGAGTTCGTCAGCCAGGCCATTCAGGAGCTACAGGAGTCAAGAGTCATGAGAGGCGCCCGCCGCCTACCAGCAGTGGCCCCCCATCTAGGCGAGGATGGTAGGCTGCGCGTCTGCATCGACATACCAGGGCTCAACCGAGTCGCCTCTCTGGAGCGCCTCTGGCCCTCGCGAGTGGGGCGCTGCGGAGGTCCACCCCACAGCTACGTTCGCATGCCTTACGGCTTGCCGAACGTGGCTGACGCGTACCAGCGCCTCATGAGGGGCATCACGAAGGCGCGAGAGGCTAGGCATTCTGCAGCCCTGGCAGAGATGGAGATGGCCCGCGAGGAGCCGCCAGCGCCTCCGGAGCCTCCCGAGGCCCCTGGGCCTGGGGGCTCGTGAGGATCGGCTCCCACAGGCCCCCAACCTGCTACACCAACACCCCTTCGTCCTCAACATCATCAGGTGACATCTTTCGAGTTTTACTTCCAGCTGGGAGCGCCCCCAGGGCTGCATTATTCCCAGGCCGCATGGGTCCATCCCTGCGGTGTGTATCCCTTTATTCCATGTTGTTAGCTTACCTTGTTAGGGGCGCCCCTCAGGCTGCATCACCCCAAGTCGCTCGGGCCTGACCCAGTGATCTCCGCATTCCCAGCATCTATTTGAACGAATCCACTCCTTTGCAGCTAACATGTTTACCTAGTTGCGTACTCAGCTGGCGCCAACTAACGGAGCTGCTCCCAAACGGCACGACGCTTGCGCATGGGTCCGTCCCTGCAACGCCGACAAACCTGGATGGCTGAGCTCTGGCCGCGGCAGCCCCGCACAGCGTCACCTCGACAAGCCTTCAGTGCCTCACTAGCCCTCGGAAGCAACGAACGGCTGACCGTCAATTGTATAGCAACCCCTTGCTTTTTCTATGATGGACCTGCAGGACCTCCTGAAGGAGCTGTGTCAGGCGAGGCTCTTACTGTGCCTCCTTCGCTCTCGTCCGCGCGAACCGCTTGCACGTTAAAGGGGGGGGGGTGCCTGAGCATCGCGACTTAGGGCTCCTACTGGCTCTCCAGCCCTCACCCTCTGGCCTTGACCACGGCATCACGACCTGGCATACCATCGACGACTGAGATTCGCTCGAGGGCCGGGACCCGAGGACGTAGAGCAGAAAGGGGAGCTGAGGCGAGAGGGAGGAGACACACGAGGACCTTACCAAGAAACCCCGCTCCTGCCGACGCACGGACCCGGCCACACACCAGAGAGCGCCCCCTGATCCTCGAGATAAGTTATCGCCCGGAAGCGCCAGCTACCGTGGCACCATCCCCGCACCTAATGCTATCCCTTGTTAGCGACGCTGCTCCCCTTTCTCACCAAATGACGGCTGCTTGGGCGCCAAAGGGGACCTCCTGAGCATCGTGACTCAGGGGCTCTTACCGGACTCTGGGTCGCTCACCTCCTGGCCTTGACCATGGCATCGTGACCTGGCATACCAGCGACAGCTGAAGCCGCCTTGGGACTGGGACCTGTCGGCGCAGAGCACCAAGCCCTCGTGAGGTTCAAAAGGGAGGACTGAGCTAAGATGGAATGAGCAACTCACGCAATTCTACGACAAGTGTTACATATACAAGACAGGATCAAAGGCACCTTGCAAGCCCCTATGGGACGCGTTTTTGATTCCTCGCAGGGAACGGATCCTAAAGGGACACAAACCATGCGCGTCCCTGCAAAAGACGCCATCATTAACAGTGGGCCGTCAAGCACCGACGCCAACCCCATCCAGATCAGAGTCGGCGGCGGCCTGACGAGCCCGCCCTGCTCCGGGAGCGGCACCGGCGCGGGGGCTCGTAGCTGTCGTCGCTTGTCTCCGGAGTCGCGAAGAGCTCGCCGGAGTCACTGGAACCTCCGACGCCTCCACCGCCTGAGGAGCCTCCAAGGGAGTGGGTGGCGTGCCCAGTCCTCATCGCAGCAGGGCTCTGGCCACCTTCCTCGGGGCAGCACTCCAGCTGGCGCCCGCTCGCATCGAGGACCTTGAAGAGCATCACCGAAGCACCGTCGTAGTCCAAGTGGATCGTGAAGACTCCCCTTGTCCTGCAAACCCGGGCGATCTCCCTCCAGCCCCGGGTCATGTAGACCTCGCCCGAGGCAATGACCACGACCTCTGCCTCGGTCGCGAGGGTGCTGCAGCCGTTGTGCTGCAGCCAGAGCTCCAGGGGCTCCCCCTGCGGGATGATAGAGGCGAAGAAGGGAGGTAGGCGAATTCAAGACTGAAGAGGAATGGCGACGTGGAGCACGAACTCTTGGGAGGAGCCCTCGGTGTGGACCCCAGGGGGGACGACCCACACCTTCGTGACCCGTCGGCGCCGACGACGGCGCCGCCCGTGGCGGTCAGCATCAGCTCCTTCGGGGCCCTCGACGTGGGCGTGCAATGGAAGCGGGAACCCCGGCAGCGCCCGCTCGCCCCAAGGCCTCGGCACCACCTGAAGGGCCCCTTCGTCCGGGCCATGGGGGATGAGCCGTTTCTTCGGCGGGAGGGGGTCTGGCCCCTCTCGGGGAGCCTTTCCCTTCTCTGCCGCCGAGAACCGGTGGATTGGAGCCATCGCGGCAAGAAGGAGCAAGGATCGGGAAGAAAGAGAAGCAAGGGGAGATGAACTGGAAGGGCGCGCGCCGTTCCGTACTTATGGCCGGCGAAGGCCAACCGCTGGCCTCCATGATCGTAGGTAATCATGACCCATTTTTGCATGCATGGACTTGTCCCATCCGTGCGGTTGCCGAGGCGTCAAGGGGAAGTGGAGACGCCCACGTCCAATCAAACTTCATGCGGCGCCCAAGGCCGCAGGCTGTTAGGGCCCGCGGCGCTTCGCTCTTGCCCTTCCGCCTCCCTGCACGGCCAAGTCCGGGCGCGCCTTGGGCCCGGGGGCTACCGTCGGCGTTCTGGGAACGGGGGTCCCCAGACTTGCCTGCCTGCGGCCTGCGGCGTGGCTCAAAGGGGGGCCCAGCATGGCCCATCTTCACCAACACAAACCCAAGACCCTCGCGAGGGGCCAAGCCTCGCGGGGCGGATGACGCGAAGCCTCCTCAGGCACGGCCTCGTCAGGCTGGCTCACGAGGAGGCGGAGAGATCAAGGCGGGGTACCTCACAAGGAGCCCATGATGCAAGCCATGACGACTCAGGGCGCCAGGCGGGTGCCAGTCCGCGCAGCGTCCTCCTTTCCTCTTTGGTGCAAAGGGGGCAAGTGCAACCGCGGAGTACCGAGGCATCAGGCAAAGGTTGCCATTTCGGTGCAACGAGACCAAGACCAGGAGGACTACGATACGAGGTCACCGTGGAGCCCAAGACAACGTCATCACCAGAGCTTTGCGCAGGCGAAGACTACTTTTGTCAGGATAGCTGATACTTGTTGTCCCCCTTCAAATTAGCCCGCCATTGTTGGCTCCCTTCCCGCTCAATATTTGGGAAGAGGACCAAGGCCTCTATAAATAGGACCAGCCACCCACATGGAGGGGAGGACGAAAAAGAGGTAGGAAGGAAGAGGCTCGTTAGAAGGGTCGGTCGGTCGGTGAGAGCAAAGCAGAGAGAGAGAGAGAAAGGTGGCTGAACTCCTCCTAGCAGTTCATCGCCCCAGCCAAGAACAGACCCTCGCGAGGCTATTCTTCCTTGTATTGTTCATCATCATTAGCCCAAGAGGCAATCCACACACCACACACTGGAGTAGGGTATTACACCACAACGGTGGCCCGAACCAGTATAAACCCTGTGTCTCTTGTGTTGTTCTTTCCTTAGTTTAGATCCTAGCATGGCGGAGGGGTGCAGGTAGGTAGGAGGCGAAATCTCCGCGCGCACCCAGTGTTCGAACCTCAAGGGTCTGCCGGAACCCAAAATCCGACATTCCTGTTGTGGTATCGACGCAGGCTCTGCTGGTAGATGCTGGACCAGCTGAGTGCCAACAGCCGGCCCTCTTCCAGCAGGTCGACGCCGTCTTGTCGTGCTTCTTCTGCTTCCTCCTTGGTGTACATGGTGACTCATGGGGAATCGAACTCTATGTCCGTTGGGATGACGGCTTCGGCACCATAGACGAGGAAGAAAGGCGTGAAGCCGGTTGACTTGTTTGGAGTCGTGCGCAGACTCCAGAGGACGGCTGGTAGCTCATCGAGCCAGCAGCCAGCCGAGCGCTCCAGAGGCTCGATCAGCCGGGGCTTGATGCCGGACAGGATGAGGCCGTTTGCTCGCTCCACCTGGCCGTTTGACTGTGGATGGGCGAAGGACACTAGGTCCAGTCGGATGCCCTGTGTTGCGCAGAAATGGGCCAAGGCGCCTTTGGCGAAATTTGTGCCGTTGTTGGTGATGATGCTGTGTGGTATGCCATACCGGATTGTGATATCGGCGATGAAAGTCACGACAGTTGGACCATTTAGCTTCTTGATTGGCTTCGCTTCTATCCACTTGGTGAACTTGTCCACTGCGACAAGTAGGTGAGTTAAGCCACCTCGTGCTGTCTTGAATGGTCCCACCATGTCTAGACCCCAAACCGCGAAAGGCCAGGCAATGGGGATGGTCTTGAGTGCAGAAGCCGGCTGGTGCGGCTTGGAGCTAAACTTCTGGCACCCTTTGCATTTTTGGACCAACTCCTTGGCCTCTTCCAAGGCGATTGGCCAGAAGAAACCGTGTCGAAAGGCTTTGGCGACGAGTGCTCTTGAAGCCGCATGGTGGCCGCACTCGCCTTGATGGATGTCTTTGAGAATCGCTTGGCCTTGCTCTGGCTCTACGCAGCACTGGTAGACACCAGTGACGCTGCGCCTGACCAGCTCTCTGTTGACTATGGTGTAGGCTGCCGCCCGGCGTTGTATTTGCCGAGCTGAGGTCTCATCAGTCGGCAGCTCTTTGTTCACCAGGAATTTGAGGATGGGCTGGGCCCATGAGGGTGCTGCTATTTCTTTGACTACCAGAACTGCGACTTGGACGAGGGCGGTTGGGCTGGGAGGCGGCGGGTTGGAGTCAACAGCCGCTTGCTGGGTTAATGAAGTCCCCAGGCCGACTGGCGCGGCCCTTGGGCCGAGTTCTGGAGTCTTCGAGTCCGCCGCCGCAGTCCCCGGGCCGGGTTCGACTGTTGCGGCTTTGGAGTCATCCACCAAAATCCCCGCACCGACTGTCGGGGCTCTGGAGTCGGATCCGACGTCTTCGAGAGGAGCCGGCACAAAAATGGAGTCTGATTCTGGTGAAGGCTTGACAGACGGCTTGAGGAGGCGTTGAAGGGCGACGCCAGATGGTATTGCTTGGCGGGTAGAGCTGATTCGTGCCAAGGCATCTGCTTGGTCGTTGTCGTTTCTTGGCACATGGAGGAACTCGCACCCTTCGAAATACCCGCTGAGTCGCTGTACGAGGAAACGGTAACTCGCCATGTTTGCATCTTTCGCGTCCCAGTCTCCAGATGATTGCTGGACCACTAAGTCCGAGTCGCCATAACACAAGATCCGACGGATGCCAAGTTCTTTGGCAAGCCGGAGCCCGTGAATGAGCGCCCCGTACTCGGTGACGTTGTTGGAGGCGGCAAAATGGATTTGTAGTGCGTATTTGAGCTTGTCGCCTTTAGGAGAGGTGAGGACGACGCCGGCTCCCAAGCCGGTGCGCATCTTGGAGCCATCGAAATGCATCCGCCAATGGGTGGAGTTAGGCGCTGGAGGTAGGTACTGGGTCTCGGCCCAATCAACGAGGAAGTCGGCCAGTGCTTGTGACTTGATAGCGGTGCGGGGCTGATAGTGGATGATGTAAGGAGCCAGCTCTATGGCCCACTTGGCCACTCGGCCAGAAGCATCTCGGCTACCAATGATCTCGGCAAGTGGGGCCGTGCAGACCATCGTGACTGGATGCTCTTGAAAGTAAGGCTTCAATTTCTTGGCAGCAAAGTGTACGCCATAGCACATCTTCTGGTAGTGGGGGTAGTTCTGCTTGGAGGTCGACAGTACCTCGCTCAGGTAATATACGGTCTCTGGATAGGTAGCGCCTTGCCTTCCTCCTTGCGTTCCACTACAATGACCGTGCTGACTACCCGGCTAGTGGCGGCGATGTACAGGAGCATAGGTTCCTTGGGAGTCGGAGCCGCCAGGACGGGTGGAGTAGTCAGCATCTTCTTCAACTGGTGAAAAGCTTCGTCCGCCTTATGGTTCCACTCGAAAAATGTGGTCTTCTTCATGAGTTGGTATAAGGCGAGAGCTTTCTCGCCCAGCCAACTGATGAATCGCCTGATGGACGCCAAGCAGCCGGTGAACTTCTGCACATCCAGCAGTCAGCTGGGTACCTCCATTCTCTCAATGGCCTTGATCTTTACTGGGTTGCATTCTATGCCGCGTTCAGAGACCAGGAAGCCAAGGAGCTGGCCGGCTGGTACCCCGAAGACGCACTTCTCGGGATTGAGCTTGATCTAGAATCGGCGCAGGTTCTCAAAAGTCTCCTTGAGGTCTTCCAGCAGTGTCCCACGCTTTTCCGTCTTCACCACCACGTCGTCCACGTAGACGTGGGCGTTCCTGCCGAGCTGCTTGAGTAGGCACTTCTGCATGCAACGCTGAAAGGTGGCGCCGGCATTCCTTAAGCCAAACGTCATGGTGAGGTAGCAGAAGGCTCCAAACGGCGTGATGAAGGCGGTCTTCAGTCTGTCAGCCGGGTTCAGCTTGATCTGGTGATATCCTGAGTATGCATCCAAAAAACTCAACAGCTCGCATCCGGCTGTGGAGTCTACCACCTGATTGATTCTTGGTAGAGCAAATGGGTTCTTGGGGCAGGCCTTGTTGAGGCTCGTGTAGTCGATACACATTTGCCACTGCTTGTTCTTCTTCAGTACCAGGACCGGATTTGCTAGCCATTCTGGAAAGAACACTTCCATAATGAAGCCGGCTGCTAGGAGTCGGGCTATCTCTTCTCCGACAATTCTTCTCTTCTCTTCTGATAGGCGGCGCAGGGGCTGCCTAACTAGCTTTGCATTAGATCGGACATGTAACTTGTGCTCGGCGAATTCCGTTGGTACACCTGGCATGTCTTTGGGGGACCATGTGAAGATGTCCCGATTCTCACGGAGGAAATCGACGAGCTCGCCTTCCTATTGGCTGTCGAGGTTCGCACCTACGACGGCGTACCTCTCTGGGTTCTCCGGATCCAAGGGTATGTTCTTTGTCTCTTTGGCCGGCTTGAACGAACCCTCAGCCTCCGACTCTTTGGGGTTGGGCGATACCTCAGGCTGCTTGCCGGCCATCGCCAGAACTTGCTCAAGGAGCCGCTTCTCGGCCGCGATTACTAGGGACTCGGCCAGCCGACTGCTCTCAACCGCGCAAGTAGACGACTTCCGGTAGTCGCCAGCCACAGTCAGAATCCCTCTGGAACTGGGCATCTTCATCTTGAGCTAGGTGTAGTGGGGGACCGCCATGAACTTGGCCAAGGCGGGTCGGCCGAGCAGCGCATGGTATGGGCTCTCGAGGTCCACCACCTCAAACCAAACAGACTCTCGGCGGAAGTGATCTTTGTCTCCGAAGAGGACGTCCATCAGGATCTTGCCGATTGGTGAGCAGGAAAGCCCGGGAACAATGTCGTGGAACACAGTTCGGCTGTTCTGAAGCTATCTTTGCTTGATTCCTAACTTCTCCATGGTGTCCTTGTACATGATACTGATGCTGCTGCCTCCGTCTATCAAAACTCGCAAGAAACGCATGGCTCGTCTGTCCGTAGCAAAGGTGGCGTCCAGGACCAAGGCATAGGAGCCCGGACTCGGCATCACTTCTGGGTGGTCGGCCCTGCTCCAGCTGATGGGCTTCTCGGACCAGTGCATGAACTCTGGCATCTCCGATGCTACGACATTCACCTCTTGTCGCTGCAGTCGCCTGCTGCGTCGATCATCACCCATACTGGTGAACACCATGTAGGCTCCGTGCTCTTTAAGGTATTCGTCTTGTACTGCGCCGACTGGCCTGGCAGCCTGCTGCTGGGGCGGAGGCGGAGGCGGCTGCCCAGCAGGCGAGAGAGGCAGGAGGCCATCTCCCTTAGCGATCCTGGTGAGCTAGTGGCACTTCCGGGTGGTGTGATTCGACGGCTTCGCGCCGCTGTGGAACTTGCAAGGTTCATCCAAGGTCTGCTCATAAGAGAAGGCCGGCAACCAGTTTGGCTTGCCGCCTTTCTGTCGCTTGGGCGGAGGCTGCTCATCTGGCTGCTGGGCTTCAACGGTCGCAACTTGCCGGCTGCTGGAAGCCGGCTGCGGGGCCTTGCGCTTGTGGTCGCCCTGCTGTTGTCGCCGTTTGGCATCTGCCGCCGGAGTTCTTGGAGCTCGAGGAGCCACTTTGCCAGTTGTGCTGATTTGAATCTCTGCCTTCATGGAGGAGTCGGCCGTGGCGTACTTGTCCGCTATGATCAGCAGCTCGTCGAGGGTTTCTGGCTCGTCGCAAAGGAGCTTGTGCTTGAGGAGGGTGCCTTCTCTACACCCGGCTGTGAAGTACTCGATGGCCTGCACCTCATGCACGCCCTCACAGGAGTTCCGAAGCTCGGCCCAATGCGTGAGGTAATCACGAGTCGACTCGTCGGGGCCTTGCACGCACAAGGAGAGCTGACGGGGCTTGGGAGGACGCTTGTACGTGCTGGTGAAGTTGCGGACGAATGCTTCGGTGAAGTCGACCCAGCTATTGATGCTGCGGGGCTTTAGCCTGTTCAGCCATGTCCGGGCCGTGCCCTGGAGCATGAGCGGAACGTACTTTACGGCGACACGCTTGTTGCCGTTTGCTATGCTGACAGCCTTGGAGTAGTCGACTAGCCAGTCTTCCGGCTTCACGGAGCCGGTATACTTGGGCGTGTCTCTTGGGAGCGTGAACCCTCTGGGAAAGGGCTCGTCTCGAATGCGAGGCCCGAAACAAGGCGGACCCAGCTCGTCCTCTTCTTCCAGCACAGGGATCGGTGAAGCCGGTCGATCCGGTGGCGGGCGTCATTCTCTCCAACTCCCTCCCGGCGGCCAAGGCGGTCGCCGAGAGTCGGATGATCGACAGGCGGCTGAGAGACTCGCCTCTCCTTGCGAGGAGGGGGAGGCGGACAGTCGTCCCGTCGTTCCACTGCCCTCGGGCGGCCATCTCGGTCGCGCTCTATGGTAATGCGAGTCCGACTGTGGCTGACAGCCGGCTCCTTGTCTCTTCTTCCTCAGGCGCCGCCAGTCGGCGTCCGAGATGTCGCGCCTTGATCTCGGTGAAGGTCATCATTTGGCCGCTGCGGCGCCTCCATGCGGCAGCCGGCCTCGTTCTGCGCGGCGGCCACGTCAAGGAGCCGCTGGACTCGCTCCATCATGAGGCGGCGTTCTTCGCCCTTGAAATTGTCCAGCTCATCCACCGCCGCCTGAGCGGCTCAGATGTTCTTCGCTGGTGTAGCGTACACAGGGCGGCTTGCCCCAAACAGGTTGGCGATGGCTACGCCGCGCTGCCGGACTGTGCCAAGGCGGCTGGGCCCCGCTGGGGCCGCCGAGCCGCCGACGGCGCGATCCATCTCCCGCTGGTAGGCTTCTGACAAGCGCCTCATGCTGGCTAGCTTCTTCGCGCCTTCAACGAGCTGAAGGCGGCGTGTCTCCAACATCTCTTCGTTAGCGTCTTCCGGAATGGGCGCAGTTAGGTCCTGTAGCGCCGCGCCGAGTGAGTCGTGTGCTCCTCCGCCGGGGAGCTCGTCATGACTGATGACTAGCACCTCGGTGACGGTGCTTCCGTCGCTCTCCGTGAGGGAGGGGTTCGTCGTAGACCACCACGTTGGTGGGGACCGCGTCGAGCGACGCGGTGTCGGAGTCGACCAGCATCGGGTTGGTGGAGCCCACAGACTCCAAGTCTACGGCAGGCTCACCGAAAACATGGAGTTGATCGAGGAGGCCCGCGAGGAGGCTCTCGGGGCCGCCCGTGCCTACGTTGGATGCAGGTTCGTCAGAGAGGCGGACCTCACCGACAAGTTCGGCCAGGCAACTGGCTGCGCAGGCGATCTCAACGCTGCTTAGCGCGTCGGTGCAAACTCCGTCTGGCGCGCCTGGCTGGCTGCGCTCGCCAGGGAGAAAAAGGGTTCCCGTCCAGAACAGGTCTCCGGACGGTGGTGCACCAGGCCCCACAGTGGGCACCAAATGTCGGGGGTTTGGTGCGACATATGCCAACGGATGGCTTATCATGGTGGGGGCGAGTAGAACGTCGCCGGTGCCTGGAAACGGTATGAGGCGAAGGCATGCACACCGGTGAATCTTATCCAGCTTCAGGGCTCTCCGGGGAGATAATACCCCTACTGCTGCTCTGCGGGGTCTCCGCATGGTCACTATGGCAAAGCGTTTACACGGTTGCTCCTTGAGCTGTTTCTTGGAGGTAGGAGAGGGCAAGGCTAGCTCTCTCCCTTCTATATGATCTAGCCTAGAGCTAATGGGTTCCAACCCTTTGCATGGGTGCCCTGGGGGGTTTATATAGGCCTACCCCCCAGGGCTACAATGGTAATCCGGCTGGACGTGGGCCCAGCCATCAGCGCCTCTGGACTCCGTCTTCTCTACCGACCGCTGGGGCCCGCTGGCTGGCGGGCCCTGCTGACTGGCCTGGTACGGAGCCGACAGGCCGCGTCCGCCGCAGGCGGGTCTTGCCGGCTGCTGATTACTGTAGCCGTGCTTCTGATGACGCGGGCTTGATCATGAGGTCGTGGCAACAGCCCTGCCGCCTGGCGAGCGATCACTATTGCCACTCCCCATCACATCTTGATTAATGGCGCATGGGCCTGGGGGAGGGCTCGGCCGACTTCCCCGGGCCGACTCCCGACGGGTCCGACTGGTGGTCCTCTTGCCGTCTCCTGAGGTCTCACCGACTGGTGGGACCTGCTGCCTCTAGGCCGTACAGACAAGCCGTCGTGGGTGCAGGATTCGGTCCTGCGGTGCTGCTGTCAGGGCTGGCATGGCAACAGCGCCACGCCGCACGGAGATCCTCCGGGGTACGGCGTGCTGTAGCCATGCCTGCCCTTGGTAAGGGGCAGGAGCGGGCTTCATTATTGCCACTCCCCCATCCTGTCCCACTTGATGAGGTCGTGGGGGGTGTTGGAGTCGCAGGCCGACTCCCCGAAGCCGGCTTCTCTGGAAGTCATCAGTCAGGAGTCGGCTCTCCCTGAAGTCGTCCCTGGGACTCGGCCGTGAGTGGTCAGTTGGCCACCTTTGCCGTTGGCTTCTTGAAGGCGGCTCTTTGTCCTGGGGTCTTGAGGGGCGCAGCCTGCCCCGATGTCTTGAAAGGTTTTGGGGCTCGAGTCGGCCTACCCATGGCCCATTACTCCGACAGGACTTTTGTTCTCCATCTTACTCAGCCCTCTATATCCCCAGCATCTTTCTCAACCCTGTGCACTTATTAGGCCCTACCCCGACGGTGCTCGGCAGCGCGTTCGGGGCAGGCCCGGGGGCTTCTGTCGGTGCAACAAACCCTGGGTCTGTTGTCCAGACGGTGTACATGCACAGGAACAGGATTGAGGAAACAAGCCATCACTACTAGGGAAAACCTTATACACAGAATTTTACAAGTAGCTTGGGAAAAAAACAAGTGCTACTACTACTTACCACTTGTCGGCGTTCTGGGAACGGGTGTCCCCAGACTTGCCTGCCTGCGGTCCACGGCGTGGCTAAGCCAGCAAGCCGTACGACCCATCTTCACCAACAAAGCATCCAAGACCCTCGCGAGGAGGAGGACGCAAGACCAACTTTGGAGTAGCCTAGCTAGGAAGGCTCACAAGGAGCGGAGATAACAAGGCGGGGCAAACCTCACGAGGCCCTCGTGACGTGAGCCATGATGCACGACACCAGGCGGGCGCCAGCGCGCGCAGCGTCCTTGTTTCCTCTTTGGTGCTAAGGAGGCCACCGCAGGTGAAGAGTACCGAGGCATCAGGCAAAGGTTGCTATATCGGTGCAACGAGACCAAGACTAGGAGGATGGCAAGATGGAGGTCATCGTGGAGCCCAAGACGGCGTCACCACCAGAGCTTTTCGCAGGCGAAGACCACTTTTGTCAGGATAGCTTGTACTAGCTGTCCCCCTTCAAACTGGCCCGCCGTTGTTGGCTCCCGTCCCGCTCGATATTTGGGAAGAGGACCAGGGCATATATAAGCAGAGCTAGCCACCATAGTAGGGGCATCTCATGTCATCTTAGCTCGATCCAACCCGATCGAGAGCCTCCTCACAAGAACACCTCAACCTCAGGAGGCTGTTCTTCCCTTGTACTGTTCATCATCAGCCCTAGAGGAAATCCACCACCACCACACTGGAGTAGGGTATTATACCACAATGGTGGCCCGAACCAGTATAAACCTCGTGTCTTTCTGTGTTGCGAGTTTGTCGAGTTCGTCCGCGAGATCTTAGCGAGCTAGGGCGTAGATCGGTAGGAAGGAAAGACTTCGCGCGCACCCTAGTGTTCGAACCTTAAGGGTTTGCCAGAACCCCACATCCGACATTTGGCGCGTCAGGTAGGGGTGCGCTGTAGCTTCCCTTCCATCAGTTCGTCGCTCCGTCCTCTCCATGGCGGACGCTCGCCGTGCTCGAGCTGAGCGTCGGGCTGCCCTCACCGCCCGCGTCCCTCACACGGCTACTGTCGGTGGGCCACATCATCGTTCTCTGTCTCTCACCGCCAACGCTGCCACTGGCCCAGCGGGGAACAAGCAGCAGGCGTCCTCGCTGCATCCTTCGGTGTGGCAGGACGGCCGCACCGCCACTCCATCGTTGACCCCTGCCGGTTCTTCATCTCACGCGCACCGCGCTCCCATGGAGGCACGGGCCGTGCTCCTCACGGTGAATGAGCTGCAGCGCTACCGCCCCGTCGACGACCTCTACAAGGAGTGGCTCGACCGCATCGCCGAGGTCGTCCGCGAAGCAAGGGGCTATTCGGCCCCGTCCCACTCTCTGCCTCCCCCTCAACCAGCCGCGGGTGACGGGGCTCATGGCGTGCCTCCACCACCTCAGCCCCAAGACGGTGCCTTGGCACCAAGGCGCGCGGCTCCACGACATGATCCGCCGCGCCCGGCGCCCGTGCGCGAAGAGAGAAGCTGCCAAGAAATTCCGTGGCCGCGAGAAGCTGCATCTGCGCTCCCCGCGCCACCTCGTCAAGATCTCGCACCGCCCACAACGGTACAATGCGTACCTCGTCAAGACCAAGCTCCACCTCCGAAGTGGGCCCCGGCAACCACGGCTGGCTGCCGCGCCTTCACCCCCGAGTTGCGTAGCGTCGCCTGGCCGAGCAAGTTCAAGCCAGATCTATGCCTCCTCGCTACGACGGTACCGCTGACCCCGCAGAGTTCCTGCAGCTCTATGAGCTGAGCATCAAAGCGGCCAACGGCGACGAAAAGGTCATGGCGAACTGGTTTCCCATGGCTCTCAAGGATGGAGCTCGCTCCTGGTTCCTGAGCCTGCAGCACGGCTCGATCTCCTCCTGGGACAAGATGCGTGAATGCTTCGTCGCCAACTTCCAGGGCATGCGCGACCGCCCACCGGCCGCGGGTGATGTACGCCGCATCAGGCAGCAACCAGGAGAGACCCTCCAGAAGTACATCCAGCGCTTCAACAACACCCGCCTCAAGATCCCCAAGGTCACGGACGAGGCCATCATCTCTGTGTTCTCCGACGGCGTCCGTGACGTCAAGATGAAGGAAGAGCTCGCCATCCACGAGGACCTCTGCACATCTCAGGAGCTGTTCAACCTGACGACCAAGTGCGCAAAAGCTGAGGAGGGGTGCCTCTCTCTCCTTGAGCTGTCAGCCATGGGCGCGGAGGAGAAGAAGGCCAAGGCCAAGGACGTGAAGCGCAAGGAGGTAGCTGTGCTCGCAACGGAGCCCGACATGAAGCGGGGCATAGATCAGCCCGAGTCATCCAAGAACGGCTGACCATTCTGCGCCTTCCACAACCTGAACACCCACAACACTAGAAGGACGCTATGGTCGACGCCCCGAGCGCAACGACCGGGGCTACGGCCGTGGAGGAGGACATGGAGGTGGACGCTGGGACGACCGTGGCCCATGCCAGGAGTGGCGCGACCGGCCTCGTGAGGACCGCTGGCAGGATCAACCTCGCCAGGGCGCCTGGAGGGACCCGCCGCGTGAAGATCGCCCCCAGGGCAACGCCGGTCTTCCCCCGCTGCTGCTACCAAGAAGGAACGACGACCACCACCAGGACGAGGTGGCTGGGGGCTTCCAGGAGCTGCGTGCGATCGCCTGCATCTTGGGCGGCGCCTAGGCCCCAGCCTCTCAGCGCACCTTCAAACAGTTCGCTCATGAGGTGAACACGATGCTCCCCAAACTCGAGGCCACGCGCCCGCTCAGGTGGTCCCAATGCGCCATCACTTTCAACTCGGCAGATCAGCTCAAGTGCGCAGCCACCGCTCGCGCCCTCCCTATGTTGTGTTCCCCAGTCATCAGCAATGTGCAGGTCACCAAGACCCTCATCGACAGCGGCGCAGGGCTCAATGTCCTGTCTGTCGACACATTCGACAACCTCCAAGTGCCTTATGAACAGCTCTAGCCCACCAAGCCTTTCTCAGGAGTGACCGACGGCTCCACCACACCAATAGGGCAGGTCCGCCTGCCTGTCACCTTCGGGGAGCGCAAGAACTACCGGACCGAGCTCATCAACTTCGACGTCGCGCACATCCGCCTGCCGTACAATGCCATCCTCATGTATCTGGCCCTGGCCAAGTTCATGGCAGTCACTCATCATGGCTACAACATTCTCAAGATGCCAGGAAGCGAAGGAATCATCACGGTCCGGTGTGAAGAGAGGGATGCGGTGTGCTCCCTCGAGCGCGCCTTTCAAGCCGCAGCAATCGACGACCCCGACAGCAGAAATGAAGGCCCTCTGGAGGCCATCCCCAAGAAGAAGCAGCCGCGCCGTGCAGGACCTCAGGAGGATGGCGTCGCGGCAGGAGCCTCGTCAGGACCACCGCCCGCTCCAAGGGCGCCTCCCTCCATCGCATAGGAAGGCGCGCCCAGCGCCTTCCTCAAGCAAGGCTCGGGGACTCTCTTCTGGAGGGCCTCATAACTTGCCAACCTCACGAGGGAGGCGCTTGGGCACCACTTGGAGGCGTGCTTCACGGCACATGACCCTCAGGAGAGCACAGGGCAAGGAGTGCCCACCACTCAGGAGTTCATCACCAGGACCACCCAGGAACTGGAAGAAGCAAGAGCGGCGCCATGAGCGGCAGATGGAGAGCAAGCCTGGGGCAGATCTGGAGGTAGCGGCGGCGAAGACCGAGAAAGGGGATCTGGAGCGAGGCAAGGAAGAAGCAACGAAGGCAAGTGCTGCATGCGCCAGCCTTTTGTCAGGTCAAGTAGTTGCCGAGGCAGAATGGGGAAGCGGAGATGCCCACGTCCAATCAACCGCTACGCATCAACCAAGGCCGCCGGCTTCGGGGGCCAGCGGCGCTCCGTACTTGGCCCTTGGCTTCGCCGCGAAGCCAAGCCCGAGCGCACCTTGGGCCCTGGGCTACTGTCGGCGTTCTGGGAACATGGGTCCCCAGACATGCCTGCCTGCGGCCCACGGTGTGGCTAAGCCAGTAGGCCGTACGGCCCATCTTCACCAACAAAGCATCCAAGACCCTCGCGAGGCGGACGACGCAAGACCTCCTCTGGAGTAGCCTAGCCAGGCAGGCTCACGAGGAGCGAAGATATCAAGGTGGGGAAAACCTCACGAGGCCCTCGTGACGTGAGCCATGACGCACGACACCAGGCGGGCGCCAGCACGCGCAGCGTCCTTGTTTCCTCTTTGGTGCTAAGGAAGCCAGTGCATGCGAAGAGTACGGAGGCATCAGGCAAAGGTTGCTATATCGGTGGAACGAGACCAAGACCAGGAGGATGGCAATATGGAGGTCATCATGGAGCCCAAGACGGCGTCACCACAAGAGCTTTTCGCAGGCGAAGACCACTTTTGTCAGGATAGCTTGTACTAGCTGTCCCCCTTCAAACTGGCCCGCCGTTGTTGGCTCCCTTCCCGCTCAATATTTGGGAAGAGGACCAGGGCCTACATAAGCAGAGCTAGACACCATAGTAGGGGCATCTCATCTCATCTTAGCTCTATCCAACCCGATCGAGAGCCTACTCACAAGAACACCTCAACCTCATAAGGTTGTTCTTCCCTTGTACTGTTCATCATCAGCCCTAGAGGCAATCCACCACCACCACACTGGAGTAGGGTATTACACCACAACGGTGCCCGAACCAGTATAAACCTCGTGTCTTTCTGTGTAGCGAGTTTGTCAAGTTCGTCCGCGAGATCTTAGCGAGCTAGGGCATACATCGGTAGGAAGGAAAGACTTCGCGCGCACCCAAGTGTTCGAACCTTAAGGGTTTGCCGGAACCCCACATCCAACACCACTAGTGTGTGGCAGAGAAACGCGTTGCAGCTACGTTTATAGCAATAGTGCATCTCAAGGAAGAAGGGCTACAACTACAATTCCCCTACTGTTCTCGCCAGGCTACCATTAGTAGTAGCAAACTTAAGCAAAGCGCGCTGCTGCTAAGCTTGTTGTAGTAGCGTGTTTCACATAGAAAGCGCTACTGCTAATTAAAGGAAAATAAAATGTAAAACATATTGAAAAGTAAATGAAAATGAAAGATATAGAAAAATGGGAAGGAAAAAAAGAAGATGTGAAGGAAAACAAATGAAAAAGGAAAATAAAGGAGAAATGCGTAGCAGCAGCGTGTATTCAGGACAAGCGTTATAGCTAACTTAGCAGGAGCGCTTTATGTCATCCAGCGCTTTAGCTAACTTAGCTATAGCTAATGTAGCAGTAGCGCTTTTCCTAGAACATGCTACTGCTACTTTTGACTTAACCGCTTGCTCCTTCTTTCCCACGGCCACTTCCCCCAAATCGAACTCATCTGCTCTCGCCGCCATCGTCGCCCTGCGTCGTCAGCGGCCGCCGCGCGCTCTCCAGTCATCCTCCGCACGCCCTTGACGCCGCCCCGACCCCGGCCTCGACGCCGCCCCCGACCCTATCCTCGACGCCGCCTACTCCTCCCTCGGCCGCTCCCTAACACCGCCGGCACCCGAGGTGAGCACGCCTACACCTCCTCCTCCTCCACCCCTACCTCTGCCTAGCTTGGGTTCCTAGGGTTCATCAAATTTTAGAGTGCATCAAATTAGTTAGGGTTCATCAAATTAGATGCTAATTATGGTAGTAGTTCCTAGGTAGGGTTCTGTAACGCCCACGATGCGGCTATATCTCCCACGTGTCGAAGCATGACTTAGAGGCATAACCACATTGTAAGCAATGTCGCAAGTGAGGTAATCTTCACAACAACCCATGTAATGAAATAGAAAAGAGGTACATAGTTGGCTTACCATTGCCACTTCACATAATACATGAATGTAATATAGCATCATCCAGATACATACAAGGTCCGACTACGGAACCAAAATAAAAGAAGACTACCCCAAATGCTACAGATCCCCGATCACCCCAACTGGGCTCCACTACTGATCAACTAGAAATGAAACAACTCAACGGACACGAACTTCAACGAGCTCCCAACTGAGCTGGGTTGTGTCACCTGCACTGGTATTATCGGCACCTGCAAACTGGTGTTGGAAGTAATCTGTGAGTCACGGGGACTCAGCAATCTCACACCCTCGCGATCAAGACTATTTAAGCTTATGGGTAGGGAAAAAGGTATGAGGTGGAGCTGCAGCAAGCGACTAGCATATTTGGTGGCTAACATACGCAAATGAGAGCGAGAAGAGAAGGCAAAGGCATGATCGATGAACTATGATCAAGAAGTGATCCTAGAACAACCTACGTCAAGCATAACTCCAATACCGTGTTCACTTCCCGGACTCCACCGGAAAGAGACCATCACGGCTACACACGCGGTTGGTGCATTTTAATTAAGATAAGTTTCAGGTTTTCTACAACCTAACATTAACAAATTCCCATGTGCCACATAATCGCGGGCACGGCTTTCGGGTGTCCTAACTTAGCCCATCACAAGCTCTCACGGTCAACAAAGGATATTCCTTCTCCCAGGAAGGCCCGATCAGACTCGGAATCCCGGTTACAAGACATTTCGACAATGGTAAAACAAGACCAGCAAAGCCACCCGAATGTGCCGACAAATCTTGATAGGAGCTGCACATATCTCGTTCTCAGGGCACACCGGATTGTCAAAGGTTCCCGTAGGCCAGCCCAGAGTTGCCCCTGGTGGCCACCGGCAACTGACAGGTTGCACCAACACTCAGAGGAGCACTGGCCTGGGGGTTTAAATAAAGATGACCCTTGAGCCGGCCGACCCAAGGGAAAGAAAAGGCTAGGTGGCAAATGGTAAAACCAATGTTGGGCCTTGCTGGAGGAGTTTTATTCAAGGCGAACTGTCAAGGGGTTCCCATTATAACCCAACCGTGTAAGGAACGCAAAAATCAAGGAACATAACACCGGTATGACGGAAACTAGGGCAGCAAGAGTGGAACAAAACACCAGGCATAAGGTCGAGCCTTCCACCCTTTACCAAGTATATAGATGCATTAATTAAATAAGAGATATTGTGATATCCCAACAAATATCCATGTTCCAACATGGAACAAACTCGAATCTTCACCTGCAACTAACAACACTATAAGAGGGGCTGAGGAAAGCGGTAACATAGCCAAACAACGGTTTGCTAGGACAAGGTGGTTAGAGGCCTGGCTTAGCAAATGGGGGCATGATATAGCAAGTGGTAGGTATCACAGCAAAGGCATAGCAATAGAGCGAGCATCTAACAAGCAAAGATATAATTAATTTTGAGGGTATGGTCATCTTGCCTGAGATCCCGCAAGGAAGAAGTCCATGAAGAAGAACAAACGGACATAGACGAACGGATCCTCACAAACGTGACGTTATCGGAACTAACCCGAAGGTGCAAAACCGGAAAGAAGCAAACAACATAGTAAAACAACCACCACATAAGCATGGCATGATGCACAACCAAGTATGATGCATGTCCGGTTTAATTATGCATGACATGGCAAAGTGCACAAGCAATCCTACAAATTAAGTGGAGCTCAATATGCAACGAGTTGCATATTGACGAAACACCACATCAATTATTTATTTACTCCCGATTAGGTACTCAACAATATTAAAGGTTGGTTAGCATGGCATGAGGTGAAGCATAACAAAACTATACTATCTAAACAATTTAAATGGGGCCGGATATAACAAACAACAAATCCGGTAAATCCCCATATGCATTTAGCAAATTAATGCAAACAACAATTTAAACCATCTTAAAGTTGTTAACATGATGCGGATGACATGAACAAGTTTATGAAATATTTATTAGAAGTTGACAAGAGCATTATGAAGCACTTGTCACCGTGGTGGAAAGGAAAGGGGTGTCACGGCAACGATAACGAAAACGGTGCCACGACAGCGTTCCGGTTCCACTAAATCGATTGAGATACCGATGCAAAGGAGAAATTTGCGGATGCGTGCAAAAGATGGTGGGGCGCTCCCGGATTCCGGGTTCCCACATGACGGCGGAAAGGCAAAAGAGGGGCTTCATGCAATGAACAACTCGGACATGGAGCAACACACAGTTCAACTCATACATCGCAAGCATTCGTTCACGGACGTCGTCTTGGGGTTATACCTTCGGAGCATGCAAAGGGGACGGTTCTTGTTCGTAGAGGGAAGTAGTCATTCTCGCACGCTCTAGGGTCGACGGTAGAGGTTCTCACGATCTCAGCGACGGTAGTGGTACATGTTTATCGGTAGTCAAACATGACGATCCGGAGAGGGTACTTGGCAACATGCACGTCGTCGGTAGTTGTGCACAATCGTTGTCAGACTTGATGGGTTCGAGGTCTTCGGGCGTAGTGGTACATGTTCATTTTTCGGAGAGGTACATGGCGTTCTTCGGTCATAGGTACTTGACGTTTTGCTATCCGGGTCTTCGGCGATGGTCGTCATACACATGACGTTGGGTTACTTGTCGGTTCGGACTTGACGGAGTAGATGTACACGTTTCGTAGATGAACTTGGCGTAACCGTGCGGTAGTCTAACTTGAGGTGGTCTTGGACCAGGTGATCTGGGTGATACAGTGATCGTAGAGGTACTTGGCGACGTTTCCATGAAGCACAAAACGAAGCTCCCGGAAATAGAGGCAACCAGTGCCCTGGTGCTCTGTACGCCGATCGATGCACTTGTGGCTGAGCAGAGGAGGAAACAAGGGCCTCCAGGAGAAGCATGGAGTGGCCTGCGAGGCCGGCCATGGTGATGGTGGTGCAAGGTAGAGGAGGGTCATGGCGCCTGCAAGCAAGCAGGCACGGAGGTGAAGCAGGAGAGGTTGCTGGCGGTCCGAGGTGGTCGTTGGGCGCGCAAGCACGACGAGCAGGGGCACCCTTGGGTCGTGCAGAAGAGGAGGCCAGAGCAACGCAAGGAGGGCGACAGGGACGGCGCAGAGTTGAGGCGCGGGGCGGAGATGATGGAGCAGAGGAACCGGTAAAGCAGCAGAGGGAAAACGGGAGCAGAGGAGAGACCGAGCCAGTGGCTGGGTGCTTCATGGCGGCGCCATGGCGGCGCTCGGGAATACCATGGCGCTCAGGGAAAACATGGAGCTCCGGTTGGTGGCGACGAAGAGAGGCGGCGGCTCTCCTGACAGTTGACGAAGAGGAGGAAGGAGGGGAATGGAGCAGCCGGCAACGACTCCAGTGGCCGGCGCAGTCCAGGGAGGAGGCAAACGGGGAGGACGAGGGGATCGGGAAGGACGAGGGGTGGCGGCGCTGGTGTTGGGGTCGAGCGAGGCAAAGCAGGAGGGGATCGAGGGAGTCTCCTCTCCCTGGCGATATGTGCGCTCTCCTGTCGACAATGTGGAAACGAGGGAGAGAGGGAGAGATCGATCGTGGCGATCTAGATCGGGCAACTGACTAGTGGCGGCATGGAACGAGTGGGAGATGAGGTGAGTCGGGCTAGGGTTAGGTTTTGGTGGGCTGCGATGCCCATGGGCCGGCGCTGCTGATGGCCTTAGGTGGGCCGGAGCGGAAGTTGGCCTAGGGAGGCCCAGGAAAGCCTTTTCTTTTATCATTTACTTCCTGTTTATTTAGATAAACAGTAACAATAAAAGAAAAAGGCCAGGGGGCTAGAAGAGGAGTTTTTCAGATATAAAAATATCCTCAATCTCCTAGAACTATACTCTATTTGATAAAATTGTCTTGGATATTTTAGATGTAGAAAAATAAAACAAGTTTAAATATGATTCAAACTTGAGGCATTTTTGAACCTAACCAAAACAACTCCAAAGGATCTGAAATTTGACAGAGAGGTTGCAGGCATGGTCGAGAATTTATCGGAAAAGAATGAACATTAATAGAGAAGGGGAAAATGGCGCTTGCAAAAGAAAAGAAATAGAAGGAAAAGAGAAGGAGATGATGCATGGGACAAAGGCATGGGGAATTAATTTGCAAGTGTGTTATGATGATTCCAAATTAATGGAATATTTAATATAGCTCCCTAAAATATTGGGAGGATATGTTATAAAGAGAACTCACCATGTGAATTCCCTCGGTTTAAATGGATCAAAGATCCATGCCATTTATTTAGTTGAGTTAAGAAAGGAAATGACATGATGGCATGATGACATGATGCAATGCACATGATGTAAAGATGAATGCAATAAACCAAAAACTCATATGACGAAAACCCGGAAACCCTGGAAGGCATCTGAAGCTCCTGTCTTGGGGCATTACAACACTCCACCACGACGAGAGGATCTCGTCCCGAGATCTAGAATGGCACCGGAGAGAAACGGAAGAGAAAGAGGAGAGGTAAAACTAATTGCTTGTTTGACAAACGAGTGAAACCAATGAACCTTGCGAGGTTGAACAAATTCGAGAAAAGAATACAACGAAGGTGAACAAATTCGAAAACGCTCCGTTAGAAAAGAGGAACAAGGAAGAACAAATTCGGATAGCACTCCGGTTGAGAAGGGAGGCAAAACTTGATAAGATGGAACAACTCGAAAAGAGGGCACGACACTCCGGTTAAATGGATAAGCAAAAGAAAGAACATGATTTTCACAAAACGAGATGATGTGTGAAGAGAGCAACATCGCAATGCCTCCGGACGGAAGAATAGAAGATATATACTTGAAATAAAGGAATGGAGAAGAAAATGCCAACTTCTACCACAATTGAGCTTGAAAAGGCATCCTTAGGAGAAGGGTCGAACAGAGTTGTTGGAAAATCAACAACGAAAACAAAAGGCTGCTTGTGAACTTATGAAAACATCTCAAAACTTAATGTGAAATTCTGCCACTAACGAAAACAAGATTGGATTGATATCAACAAGGAGACGAGAAGCTTATTTCACCGGGAGGATAAGTGAAGAACTTGGGTCATTTATAAGCACCATAAATAGCAACCATCCTTAGGAAAAGCTCTAGGTGAAATATAACCCAAGATAACTCCAACGAAGAGATTGATGGATTGAGAAGAGCTCATGCTAGAAGAGATTGATGGGTTTAACTATCTCATTCTTAACAACAAGTGAATCATGAAACATGAACTCAAATTATCAAGAATGACATAATACCATCTCCAATGATACGGTAGAAAGGATTGCACTTCGGAATGCGAGATGAAGAAATGCTTGAGCTCCTTAGAAAAGAATCTCAATGAACACTTGGAGAAGGAATTATTTCCCTGATGAACCATCATGTAGAACATTCATGAAGAACACCGGTAACAAAAAGGATGATGAAGACGAAAGGAAAAAGAAGTTGAAAACACAAGGTGAAGCCTTGCGATGATTTAAATGGAGCTTCGCGACAAGATAAAGTGGAAAATTGGAACTCCGGAAAAGAAATATGAGCAAAAGAAACCAAGATTTTTTCAATGAACCTCCGAAATAAGGAATTAATAACTTGGATGAACAAGAATAAGAATTATGTTATGCTTGTCCTTCATCAATTAAATTGATGATAAACAATGGATTTGGCACACTACTTATTCCCGTTGCAAAGGATTGAAGAGAGATATAGCATAAACTTGAGAAAGGTCTTCCACAAACCACCGGTAGGATTGGAAAGAACGAATGAATTGATATGATAAACAAGGAAGATAAATCTTGAACGAACCACCGTAAGAATTGAAAATGAACGAAGAAAACGAACACATCATGAGGAGGAATTGGAAAATGAGCGAAGATACTTGAGAGAATTTAGATGCAAGTAAACGAAGAGATCCCGAATTGATCAGAGAAAACTTGAATGAAGCACCGGTAAGATTTGGAGAACGAGAGCTGAAAGCTAGAATGGATAAATCTTCTGAAATGATGGGCTTCATAGAAAACAAACTGAAATACTCTTGAAATGCTCCGGATGGGTGAAAAGAAATTCTCACAACCGAAACAATTATGAGAGGATGGCATGAAGCTAGAGCGATGAATCTTGAAGAGAATGGAGCAAGATTGAGAGAAAAAATCTTCTTTGGTCTTAAAATGTTGAGAATACCGATGAGAAACACCACCATGAATTGTTGAGATACTCCAGGATGAAAAATAGAAAGGTTGAACCAACAATGAAAAGAATTTGAAAGATCTTGGAGAAAGACATTTGACTGATGATAATTCATTCTTACGTCAAACTTCGAAATGAAATTTGAGAGTAACTCTGGAAAAATTAGAAGAGTCAGGTAAGATCTTGGGAAAAGACCTGTGGGTTAGGGCCCACTCAAAAGAAACACCGTTGAAATGGTTGCTCAAACGAGAGATTACATCGGTTGAATTAAATGACTTGAATAAGATGACAACCTCGGAATAGGTTGATCGAATGCGTAGTGGAAACATGAATCTTCGAGATATCTTCCGCACTCCGGAACAATTGAATAGCAAGCGGGGAATGATTATGAGGAGCACCGTTCATACGAAAAGCATTGGGCAAAATGAAAATACTATGCTCAATACAAAGCTTGAATTGAATCCACCAGAGAAGATAAAAGAAACGAAGAATGATGAACTTGAAGCTCCGTTAGCATCTTCTTGAGAATCACCGGATAAGAATATTGACGGAAAAGAATGGAGAGACTTCACATGAACAAAATGGATACTTGATTAAGACATCTGAGTCCTTGAATAAAAAGGGATGGGAGGGTGGGAAAAACAAAGTCAACTTGGAACGGATGAAGGTAACACCGTTGAGAAGAACTGAAATTGGATCTTGCTGATGTTGAAAATGATCGGATCCACTTGAATAGAGACACACCGCTTGAGAAGAAATTTAGATGACAAGCTCGATGATCAAGAAGGATTTGTATTAACATCGGAGTATGAGAACACTGTTTAAGAAAGGTATGGAATCAACATTTGATTTCAAGGCAACTCGAATACCACAACTGGAAACAAAACAAGGGATTGAATTGCAGAATAAGACGGAACAAACATATGATTGAGATTTCGTCCGAAGTTTTCGTGGTGGGGCCTACACGGGCTCGATCGTACAACTCCATCATGTACAAGGCAGTGCACATGACATACGAAGCGTCCCCGAGTCAGCATAGCCAAGGACTCTTTTAAGACACAACGAGACCACTGTAAAACCAACCGTGGATAGGCGGACCACTAGACATCGAACCCCAATCTCAAATCATGCATATGTCGGAAAGATATCCTAAGAGCTACTTGAATTCCCACTTATAAACTCCCGAAACTTTCCGGTTATGCAATCAGGTGTTGGGGATACAGGGGAAGCATAATATCTCACCCAAAACTAGCAAATCCTACATCCAGCTGTATCCATCCTTCAACACATAACCAAGAAACCTTTGGAAATCATTTACCTCAACCTTCGAAAAGCATCCGTTATACGAGTTATGGCAATACTCCCGAACTCCCGCCCCAGTACTAGGTGGCGTCGAGGTTATCTCACCAACAACTGTATAAAAGAGATTTTCGATGTTGGCGAAACTCAGGTATTCCAGAACTGCAACGATAAAATTGTGACGACAACACCTCGGAGCTCAACTCCCCGGGACACTGCCACAACCCGTAAATGTCAGGAGGCACCAAGAACAATGTTCTCGTCACAAAACGATCGGAACGATTCCAAGATACCTGCGTGATCCTAAATTTTTTTAGTGAAATTTGAGAAGAGAAGAGTCAAAACTGTACGTCAGGATGCCTCACCAGAGCAACGAAGGGACTGAGGAGTAAAAAGAATCCTACTCTCCGATATATATATAAACCTATAAGACTCAAAACATTTTTCTAGACTCAACAACTATAGTGATTCGATCAAGCAGGGGGCTCCTAAAGTCGGGGAAGGCTCTGATTACCAACTTGTAACGCCCACAATGCGGCTATATCTCCCACGTGTTGAAGCACGACTTAGAGGCATAACCGCATTGTAAGCAATGTCGCAAGTGAGGTAATCTTCACAACAACCCATGTAATGAAATAGAAAAGAGGTACATAGTTGGCTTACAATCGCCACTTCACACAATACATGAATGTAATATAACATCATCCAGATACACACAAGGTCCGACTACGAAACCAAAATAAAAGAAGACTACCCCAAATGCTACAGATCCTCGATCTCCCCAACTAGGCTCCACTACTGATCAACTGGAAATGAAACAACTCAATGGACACGAACTTCAACGAGCTCCCAACTAAGCTGGGTTGCGTCACCTGCACTTGTATCATCGGCACCTGCAAACTGGTGTTGGAAGTAATCTGTGAGTCACGGGGACTCAGCAATCTCACACCCTCGCGATCAAGACCATTTAAGCTTATGGGTAGGGAAAAGGTATGAGGTGGAGCTACAGCAAGCGACTAGCATATTTGGTGGCTAACATACGCAAATGAGAGTGAGAAGAGAAGGCAAAGGCACGATCGATGAACTATGATCAAGAAGTGATCCTAGAACAACCTACGTCAAGCATAACTCCAACACCGTGTTCACTTCCCGGACTCCACCGGAAAGAGACCATCACGGCTACACACGCGGTTGGTGCATTTTAATTAAGATAAGTTTCAGGTTTTCTACAACCGGACATTAACAAATATCCCATCTGCCCATAACCGCGGGCACGGCTTTCGAAAGTTCAAAACCCTGCAGGGGTGTCCCAACTTAGCCCATCACAAGCTCTCACGTTAGCGAAGGATATTCCTTCTCCCAGGAAGGCCCGATCAGACTCGGAATCCCGGTTACAAGACATTTCGACAATGGTAAAACAAGACCAGCAAAGCCACCCAAATGTGCCGAGAAATCCCGATAGGAGCTGCACATATCTCGTTCTCAGGGCACACCGGATTGTCCAAGGTTCCGGTAGGCCAGCTCAGAGTTGCCCCTGGTGGCCACCGGCAGCTGACAGGTTGGACCAACACTCAGAGGAGCACTGGCCCGGGGGTTTAAATAAAGATGACCCTTGAGCCGGCCGACCCAAGGGAAAGAAAAGGCTAGGTGGCAACTGGTAAAACCAATGTTGGGCCTTGCTGGAGGAGTTTTATTCAAGGCAAACTGTCAAGGGGTTCCCATTATAACCCAACCGTGTAAGGAACGCAAAAATCAAGGAACATAACACCGGTATGACGGAAACTAGGGCGGCAAGAGTGGAACTAAACACCAGGCATAAGGCCGAGCCTTCCACCCTTTACCAAGTATATAGATGCATTAATTAAATAAGAGATATTGTGATATCCCAACAAATATCCATGTTCCAACATGGAACAAACTCCAATCTTCACCTGCAACTAACAACGCTATAAGAGGGGCTGAGCAAAGCGGTAACATAGCCAAACAACGGTTTGCTAGGACAAGGTGGTTAGAGGCTTGGCCTAGCAAATGGGGGCATGATATAGCAAGTGGTAGGTATCGCAGCAAAGGCATAGCAATAGAGCGAGTATCTAGCAAGCAAAGATAGAAGTGATTTTGAGGGTATGGCCATCTTGCCTGAGATCCCGCAAGGAAGAAGAACGAGTCCATGAAGAAGAACAAACGGACGTAGACGAACGGATCCTCACAAACGTGACGTTATCGGAACTAACCCGAAGGAGCAACACCGTAAAGAAGCAAACAACATAGTAAAACAACCGCCACATAAGCATGGCATGATGCACAACCAAGTATGATGCATGTCCGATTTAATTATGCATGACATGGCAAAGTGCACAAGCAATCCTACAAATTAAGTGGAGAAGTACTCCTATTTTGAAGGCTCAAATTGGACCCCACTATGCAAAACGTATGCATTTGATTAGTTGATAGCTTATAGGGTTTTTATTTTTGCATAAATCAAGGAGCCCCTCCATCGTCCCCGCCGTCATCCCCGTCACCGACCCCCTCCGACCTCGAGGTGAGACCAGCCAAATCTCCATGTTATTATGAGTCCTAAAAGATATTTTGAAATGTTTTTGTTCATATTTGAACCATTGAAATGCAATGACCATCAAGCTTGAATGCTCATATGATGCAGATAAAAACATGTATATCTTGTGTTGCTCTGTGCTTGGCTATGTTTTGTCGGAGTGTTGATTAATATCCGTTCTGGCAAATTTCAGGCGCTCGATATGTCCTTTTTTTAGCAAAGTGCGTGCTGGATTTTTCCGTGAATTTTGGCATGACTTATGCTAGAATATTTAGGAAATATCGAGTGTCCCGGAATTCCTAGAAAGATAATCAAACGACATTATGCCCATGATGAATAATAAGGATGTAATTTAGTTTTTGTCGTACATATATTTAATTGTACAAGTTAGTCTTTGAATTATGAACATAGGAAATGTCGTCATCGGACGACGAAAGTCTCCCGGGGGAGTGCGGCTAATGCGATGATGACCGAGGTCCGTGCGACAGGCCTCACTTGGACGAAGATCGGCGCTTCAGCATTAAGCTCCAGGAGAAATTCGATGTTGAAACGGTATGTAACGGCGACAAGTATTTTTTTTCATAGTTAATCACCACTTCAACTATTTCAACGTGTAATTTTCATCTTTTGCAATTTGACTAGCTTATCCCATGCCATGCAAGACGCTATGTCTTGGAGAGGATGGGTTTTGAAGACCATGAAAGTTTCGAAACAAAGAAAATTCACCTAAGGACCCATCATGGTATGGATTTCAAAGTAAATATGCACAATCCTAAGAGCGTAATCCATTTTTGTTACACAAATTGGGAAGCACTTTGTAAGATGTATGGTTTTTATGAGGGTATGATTGTCACCATGGATCTTGGTGATCCTGACATTGAGAAAGACAACATGGACATTTGGGTCCTTGTTCATACGCTTCCAATTCTACCGCTATGTGAGTTTCTCAAACATAGTTACTAAGTAACTTATATTGTTTAATTCAAAATATGTTACAGCTTATTTTCCTTCTTCAAAAAATGTGCGGAAGATGGTAGACAGAACCTACTACACCGATGGCTCAAAATTAACCTATCTGGAGAAAAATCATCTGATCACATTTTGTACTTATCTTGAGAATTACAATATCTATTATCAAACTCCTCCACATTATGATCAATACGTGCCACTAGTTCACGTGTTGAACTATGGTAACATCCATGGAGATGTCATGGTAAGATTTTTTACTATTACAACATTCATGCATGTTTTGCATAAATTCTTCTAGAACTGAACTACATTGCTAACTACGAAGTTATTACTATGTTTTTCAACAGGAAATCCCAAAGGATTCTGTGCCTCATCTGATGTTTCAGAATGGTTGCCTTGATGTTTTGAACATACTGCCAGGTCATCCTGCGAATCACTCCTGTCTATATCAGATTTCTAAAACCGGTGAAGACATCAAAATCAAAGAATGGAAAATATATATGGACAGTCGTAAGGAGGTACTTCGAAGCAACATTGTGCGAAAGGCAAGAATTGGAGGCGGGATAATCTCCATTCTCCATAATGGAGAGTCAGGGCCTATCTTGTTTTATGCTATTTTACCTAAGAGAAGGTAGTAGGTCCTCTGAGAGAGAAGTAGGTCCTAGGTAGAATGTGTTATTATGTGGTACAATGTGTTAGAGTTGATGGTGATGACGACAAGTTGTGATTATGACTAGTGACCAACTTGCTATATGATCTCTCATTGATGAAAAAGATGATCATGAGGAGGTGTTACATGACAATGACGTATTATGATGATAAGTTGTTACTGATATGATGATGATACTTATTATATCATTGGGTGAAAGAACCACGGATTAGTTTCAAGTGGATGTCCATCCACTTGAAACTAGTCCATGGTTCTTTCACCTAGTGATGTAGTAACTCATTATGATGTAAAACCAATCTCTAAATTGCTGCTCTATGAAAACTTGTATAAAGGTGTATGAATACAACATGAAATAAAAAATAAATATAATACGGAATAGTAGTAGTAGCGCGGGCTGCGAGAGGCGCTACTAGTAATTACCAGTAGCGCCCTTTCAAGCAAGCACTACTACTAAGTGAATATAGCAGTAGCGCGATTAATCCCATGCTACTACTAAACATTAGCGGTAGCACCGTATTAGTAGCGGCCACCCGTGCTCGTGGTAGGCCTAAAACCCGAGCTACTGCAAGGCTTTTCCCTAGTAGTGCATGCCGGAGTGCAAGAGATCAAGAGCTTCGAAGGACCAACATGCAAACCAAGAGGACCCAGATCAAGCCAAAGAAGCAAGATGCCACCAGGAGAAAAGCCCCCCTCCTTGCCGGCAAGCGAGCTCAGTAGGGGAGGGGCCACCCCCAGAAGAAGACGCCCAAGACATCCCGGCAGGGCTTGTCGGGCACATGAGGGCAAAACCACCTCACCCAACTACTCCACCACGACCCGCGTCGTCAAACAGTGCAGTGTAAAGCCGCAAAGTGACTAAGTGGCAGCCATTCACCACATGGTAGCCTTTCTCTACAGAAGATGCCCTAGAAAAACACCCGTCTTGCGACGTATCAAGCGAGCAGGTGTGAAGCTGGCAAAATAGCCCGGCAAGGCTTGCCGGGCAACCAACAACATGACGTTAAGCAGTGCATTTAATGCACCTTGTCAGCCTGCAGAGTTAGGTATGATAGCACTGTTTGCTATCTTATCAGTGCATAATGACTACTTTGCCATTGTGGTAGCCCCTTAATCTATAAAGGAGGCCCATGGAAACCGTAGAAAGGGGTTAGAAGGTTGGATAACAAACACACCCATACGCGCGTAGCCACTGCCGTCCTTGCCGGGCAAGCGTACTACGCTCCACCACCACTCTTCCACCATCAATCCACCAAAGTAGGAGCAGGGTTTTAGGCCTCACAGTGGCCTGAACCTGGGTAAAATTGCCTGCGTGATCTCTGCCGTGCTGCCCCATGCTCGTCTACTCTTTGTGCAACATGAGGTTCCCCCGCCGAACCAGCAAGGGGCCCTCTGGTCCCATAGGTGGCCGTGGTTTCCAGCAATAGTCGGAGAAAGGGAGAGGCATAACTACTGAGGTACATCGACCGGTGCATGGGGAAAAAAGACATGTAGTCGACCTAGCTATATGTAGGGAGATTGGTAGGTGTATATGCATGCATGTGTTGGAAGCAAATAAGGTCCGGAGAGACAGACAAAGAGATAGGGGTGCGGCTAGGAGGTGGTGCGAGAGGCCTACTATATCGAGGGGGAGGAGTGTGCGAGTATGAGATCGATGAAAAGAGGGGCGGGAATGTGCACGTGTGTGGAACCGTATTGGACATAGGGGGCATGGACGGTGAGAATAGAAGAGGTAAAGCGTGTGTTTGTGGTAGGCACACTTGGCTAGAGAGGTATATCGACTGGTGTGTGCTGGAAAGAAGGAGCCGGGGGGGGGGGCTACACACACCAGGACGGGCCGGGTCAGTCCCAATGACGGGTCACAAAGGAAGTCCAGAAAACAATCCAGAGGATAGTTTATTAAAGCTTATAGAAGGCCTAAGCCTAGAGGCAGCTTAAGGCCCAATATTGTAAACCGCCGTATGTAAGGAAAGACTTGTAAGAAAAGGCATGTAAAAGGAGTCACCGAGCTGGACACGCTTTATGAGCCGGCCGGGACTCTGTAGGTCGCCAAGCGTCAACCCGTGTATATAAGGGGACGACCCGGTGGCGGCTTAGGGCAAGAAACAAGAGATCGATAACCAAGCCGGCGAACTAGCCTCTTGGTAATCGAAACCCTAGCAATATCAACACAACTAGACGTAGGCTTTTACCTTCATTGTAAGGGGCTGAACTAGTATAAAACCTCTCATGTCCTTTGTCCCGATTAACCCCTTTAAGATTCCTAGTTGCGATGGCCCTACGACTAAGTCCTTTTGCTAGGACATCTGCCATGACAATTCTGTCGGATTTCGGGTTCCGACAGACCCTTGAGGTTCGAACACTGGGGTGCACGCGGAGATTTCTCCTTCTACCTACCTGCACACCTCCGCCTCGCTAAGATCTAAGCTATGGAAAGAACAGCACAAGAGACACAGGGTTTATACTGGTTCGGGCCACCGTTGTGGTGTAATACCCTACTCCAGTGTGTGGTGTGGTGGATTGCCTCTTGGGCTGATGATGATGAGCAATACAAGGAAGAACAGCCTCGCGAGGGTCTGTTCTTGGCTGGGGCGACGAACTGCTAGGAGGAGTTCAGTCACCCTTCTCTCTCTCTCTCTCTCTCTCTCTCTCTTCTCGATTGCGATCCGATCTCGATCCCAGCTTGTTTCTGGGTTGGCTGATTCTAGATCTTCCCTACCCTGGGGGTGGCTAGTCCTATTTATAGGCAAAGGCCCTGGGCCTCTTCCCAAATATTGAGCGGGAAGGGCGCCAACAATTGGCCATTTTGAAGGGGAACATCTCGTACACTTATCCTGACTAAAGTTGGTCCTCGCCTGCCAAAGGCTCTGGTGGTGACGCTGGCTTGGGCTCCACAATGACTTCCTCCCTGCCGTTGGACTGATCTTGGTCTCGTTGCACCGAAATGGGTGCCTTTGCTTGATGCTCTCGCTTGCGCTTGCTCCCTTTGCACCAAAGAGGAAAGGAGGACACTGCGCGGCTGGCGCCCGCCTGGTGCCTTTGGTCGTCATGGCTTGCGTCATGGGCACCTCGTGAGGTACCCCGCCTTGATCTCTCCGCCTCCTCGCGAGCCAGCCTGATGAGGCCGTGCCTGAGGAAGCTCCGTGTCGTCCGCCCCGCGAGGCTTGGCCCCTCGCGAGGGTCTTGGGTCTGTGTTGATGAAGATGGGCCGTGCTGGTCCCCCTTTGAGCCACGCCGCAGGCCGCAGGCAGGCAAGTCTGGGGATCCCCGTTCCCAGAACGCCGACAGTAGCCCCCGGGCCCAAGGCGCGCCCGGACTTGGCCGTGCAGGGAGGCGAAAGGGCAAGAGCGAAGCGCCGCGGGCCCTAATAGCCTACGGCCTTGGGCGCCACGTGACGGTTGATTGGACGTGGGCGTCTCCACTTCCCCACGGCACCTCGGCAACTGCACGGATTGGACAAGTCCCTGCATGCAAAGCGGGTCATGATTACCTATGATCGTGGAGGTCGGCGGTTGGCCTTCGCCGGCCATAAGTACGGAACGGTGCGCGCCCTTCCAGTCCATCCCTTTTTTGCTTCTCCTTCTTCCCGGTCCTTGCTCCGTCTTGCTGTGATGGCTCCGATCCGCCGGTTCTCGACGACAGAGAAGGGAAAGGCTCCCTGAGAGGAACCAGACCCGCTCCCGCCGAAGAAACGGCTCGCCCTCCGTGGCCGGGACGAGGGGGCCCATCAGGTGGTGTCGAGGCCCTGGTGCGAGCGGCCACCGCCGGGGTTCCCGCTTCCCTTGTACGCCGACATCGAGGGCTCTGAAGGAGTCGATGCCGATCGCCACGGGCGGCGCTGCCGTCGGCGCCGATGGGTCACGAAGGTGTGGGTCGTCCCCCCTGGGGTCCACACCGAGGGCTCCTCCCGAGAGTTCGTGCTCCATGCCGCCATGCCTCCTCAGTCCTGGATTCGCCTTCCTCCCTTCTTCGCCTCCATCATTCCGCATGGAGAGCTCCTAGAGCTTTGGCTGCAGCACGCCGGCTGCAGCGCCCTCGCGACCGAGGCAGAGGTCGTGGTCGTTGCCCCGGGCGAGGTCTTCATGACTCGAGGCTGGAGCGAAATCGCCCGGGTTTGCGGGACAAGAGGCGCCTTCGCGATCCACTTGGAGTATGATGGTGCTTCGGTGATGTTCTTCAAGGTCTTCAATGCGAACGGGCGCCGACTGGAGTGCTGCCCCGGGAGAGGTGGTCGGGGCCCTGCTACGGCGAGGACTGGGCCCGCCGATCGCTCCCTTGGCGGCAGCTCAAGCGGCGGAGGCGTCGGAGGTTCCAGCGACTCCGGCGAGCTCTTCGCGACTCCAGAGATGAGCGACGACAGCTACGAGCCCCCGAGCCGGCGCTGCTCCTAGAGCAGGGCGGGCTCGTCAGGCCGTCGCCGACTCTGATCTGGATGGGGTTGGCGCCGGTGCTTGACGGCCCACTGTTGATGATGGCGTCTTTTGCAGGGGCGCGTGTAGTTATCGTCCTTTTAGGATCTGTTCGCTGCGAGGAATCAAAGACGCGTCCCGTGGGGGCTTGTAAGGTGCCTGTGATCCTGTTTTGTTAATATAACCCTTGTCGTAGAACTGTGCGAGTTGCTCATTCCGTCTTAGCTCAGTTCTCCCTTTCGAACCTCACGATGGCTTGGTGCTCTGCGCCGACAGGTCCCAGTCCCAAGGCGGCTTCAGCCGTCGCTGGTATGCCAGGTCGTGATGCCTTGGTCAAGGCCAGGAGGTGAGCGACCTGGGGTCCGGTAAGAGCCCCTGAGTCGCGATGCTCAAGAGATCCCCTTTGGCGCTCAAGCAGCCGTCGTTCGGTGAGAAAGGAAAGCGGCGTCGCTAACACGGGATTGCATTAGGTGCGGGGATGGTGCCATGGTAGCTGGTGCTTCCGGGTGGTGACTTATCTCGAGAATCAGGGACCGCTCTCTGGTGTGTCGCCGGGCTCGTGCATCGGCAGGCGTGAGGTTGCTCGGCGAGGTCCTCGCGTGTCCCTCCCCTCTCGCCTTTGCTCCACTTTCTGCTCTACGTCCTCGAGTCCCGGCCCTCGAGCGAGTCTCAGCCGTCGCTGGTATGCCAGGTCGCGATGCCGTGGACAAGGCCAGAGGGTGAGGGCTGGAGAGCCAGTAGGAGCCCTGAGTCGCGATGCTCAGGCACCACCCCTTTAACGTGCAAGCGGTTCGCGCGGATGAGAGTGAAGGAGACACCGCAAGGGCCTCGCCTGGCGCAGCTCCTTTAGGAGATCCTGTAGACCCATCATAGAAAGAGCGAGGGGTTGCCATGACAATTGACAGTCAACTGTTGGTTGCTTCCGAGGGGCGATGAGGCACTGAAGGCTTGACGAGGTGGCGCCATGCGGGGCTGCCACGGCCAGAGCTCAGCCATTCAGGTTTGTCGGCGTTGCAGGGACGGACCCATGCGCAAGCGTCGTGCCGTTTGGGAGCAGCTCCGTCAGTTGGCGTCAGTTGAGCGGGCAACTAGGTCAAACACATTAGCCGCGAAGGAGTGGATTCATTCAAATAGATGCTGGGAAGGCGGACATCACTGGGTCAGGCACGAGCGACTTGGGGATGATGCAGCCCGTGGGGCGCCCCCAACAAAGTAAGCTAACAACATGAAATAAAAGGGATACATGCCGCAGGGACGGACCCACGCGGCCTGGGAATAATGCAGCCCTGGGGGGCGCTCCCAACTAGAAATGAAACTTGAAAGATGTCACCTGATGATGTTGAGGACGAAGGAGTGTTGGTGTAGCAGACTCGGTGGGCTGCGGAAGCCGATCCTCACGAGCCCCCAGGCCCAGGGTCCTCGGGAGGCTCCGGAGGCGCTGGTGGCTCCTCGCGGACCATCTCCATCTCCGCCAGGGCTGCGAAACGCCTGGCCTCTTGAGCCTCCATGATGCCCCTCATGAGGCGCTGGTACGTGGCAGCCGCGTTCGGCAAGCCGTAAGGCATGCGAACGTAGCTGTGGGGTGGACCTTCGTAGCGCCCCACTCGCGAGGGCCAGAGGCGCTCCAGAGAGGCGGCTCGATTGAGCCCTGGTATGTCGATGCAGACGCGCAGCCCACCATCCTCGCCTGGATGGGGAGCCACAGCTGGTAGGCGGCGGCCGCCTTTCATGACTCTTGACTCCTGTAGCTCCTGATTGGCCTTGCTGGCGAACTCCTGAGGGTCTGGCTCTCCTTGCCTTACTCCTTCTTGAGGGAAACGTGCTTTGAAACACGCCTCCATGTGGTGCCCAAGCGCCTCCCTTGTGACCTTAGCCGGGTCGGTGGCCCTCCAGGGGAGAGCCCCCGAGCCCTGCCTGAGGAGGGCGCCGGGCGCGCTTTCCTATGCGATGGAAGGAGGTTCCCCCTGGGTAGGCGCGAGCCCTGAGGGGCCTACCTCCTGAGGGGCCGGGCCGGACGATGTCTTCTTCTTCTTGGGGGCGGTCTCGGGAAGCCTCCTGCTTCCGCGATCCGGGTCTTCCAGTGATGCGGCCTGAAAGGCTCGTTCCAGGGAACACACCGCGTCCTTTCTCTTCACAGGGCACCGTGATGACTCCACCACTTCCTGGCATCTTGAGGACGTTGTAACCATGGTGAGTTACGGCCATGAACTTGGCCAGCTTTGGGTACCCAAGGATGGCGTTGTACGGCAGGCGAATGTGGGCGACGTTGAAGTCGATGAGCTCGGTGCGGTAGTTGTCGCGTGCCCCGAAGGTGACAGGGAGGCGGACCTGCCCAATCCGGACCGTGGAGCCGTCAGCGACTCCGGAGAAAGGCTTGGTTGGCTGAAGCTGGTTGTAGGGCACTTGGAGATTGTTGAATGTTTCCACGGACAGGACGTTGAGCCCTGCCCCGCCATCGATGAGGGTCCTGGTGACCGCCACATTGCTGATGATTGGGGAACAAAGCATCGGGAGGACTCCGGCTGTGGCCGCACACTTGAGCTGATCTGCTGAGCTGAACGTGATGGCGCACGCCGACCACCTAAGAGGGCGCGTGGCTTCGAGCTTGGGGAGGACTGCATTCACTTCGCAGATGAACTGCTTGAAGATGCGTTGAGAGGCTGGGGCTTGAGCCCCGCCCAGGATGCAGGCGATCGCGTGTGGCTCCTGGAAGCCCCCAGCCCCCTCGTCCTGATGGCGGTCCTCGTTTCTCCTTGGCTACGGCGGCAGCGGAGGGAGGCCTGCGTTGCCTTGTGGGCGATCCTCGCGAGGCTGATCCCTCCAGTCTCCCTCACGAGGCGAGTCTTGCCAGCGATCCTCGCGAGGTCGATCGCGCCACCCTTGGCGCGGGCAGCGGTCTTCCCAGCGTCCTGCGTTCCTTCCTCCTCCTCGACCGTAGCCCCGGTCACCGCGGTCGGGGCGACGGCCGATCCTTCCTTCTCGCACGGCTCGGAGCTCTTGACATTCGTTGGTGTTGTTGGTGTGGAGGTCGTGGTACACACAGTACCGACTGCCCTTGGAAGGTTCGGGCTGATCTCTGCCCCGCTTGGTGTCTGGCTCTGTCGCGAGCACGGCAGCCCCCTTGCACTTCACATCCTTGGCCTTGGGCTTCTTCTCTTCTGGGTCTGCGGCAGGCAGCTCGAGGAGGGAGAGACGCCCATCCTCAGCCCTGGCGCACTTGGTTGCCAAGTTGAACAACTCCAAGGAAGTGCACAGGTCTTCATGCATCGCCAGCTCCTCCTTCATCTTGACATCGCGCACGCCGTCGGAGAAGGCTGAGATGATGGCCTCCTCGGTCACCTTGGGAATCTTGAGGCGTGCGTTGTTGAAGCGCTGGATGTACTTCTGCAGGGTCTCTCCGGGTTGTTGCTTGATGTGGCGCATGTCGCTCACGGCGGGTTGCCGGTCGCGAGTACCTTGGAAGTTGGCGATGAAGCGGGTGCGCATCTCGTCCCAGGAGGAGATCGTGCCTGGAGCCAGGTTCAGGAGCCAGGTGCGGCCCCGTCCTTGAGCGCCATGGGAAACCAGTTCGCCATGACCTTCTCGTCTCCGTTGGCAGCTTCAATGCCCAGCTCATAGAGCTAGTGGAACTCCGCAGGGTCGGCCATGCCGTCGTAACGAGGAGGCAGGTCTGGCTTGAACTTGCCGGGCCACGCGACGCTGCGTAGCTCGGTGGTGAAGGCACGGCAGCCAGCTGTGGCCACGGGAGGCCTTGGGTGACGGAGAGCTTGGTCTTGCATGTCCCCACGCGCTGCAGCTGGGAGCAGCGCGGGGTCTTGACGTGCAAGAGCAGGAGCATGGTCGCGACGTGCTGGAGCAGGGAGCTCCCGGGCAGCTTCTTGCGGGCGAGGGACTTCTTGGCAGCTCTGCTCTTGCCGCGCTGGCACCTGACGGAGCGGGTTCCGCCCAAGGGCCACGCGCCTTGGAGCCATGGCGCCTTCTTGACGAGGAGGCAGCCGGGGCACCGCCGGAGCTTCGTCGCCCGCGCGGGGCGGGGTGCGGTGCAGCAGAACGGACGACGCAGGAGAGCCCCCTGCGGCGTGGACGAGCTCGGCGACTCAGTCGAGCCATTCTTCGTAGACATCGTCGACGGGACGGTAGCGCATGAGCTCGTGTGCCGCGATGAGCGCAGCTCGAGCCTCCATGGGTCCGCGGATCATGCGGGACGAAGAACCAGCTGGGGTGAGCGAGGGAGTAGCGGTGCGGCCGTCTTGCTGCATGGACGGATGCTGAGACGACGCTTGCTGCTCGTCCCCCGCCGGGCCGGTGGCGGCGTTGATGGCAGGTGACGGGGAACGGCGAGGACGCCCACCGATAGGAGCCGTCTGGGCGACGTGGGAAGCGAGAGCGGCCCGGCGCTCGGCGCGGGCCCGACGAGCGTCAGACATGGACGCGATGGTCGGAGGAGAACGGGGTGGTGGAAGACGAATTCCGGCGCACCCCTACCTGGCGCGCCAAATGTCGGATTTCAGGTTCCGGCAGACCCTTGAGGTTCGAACACTAGGGTGCGCGCGGAGATTTCGCCTTCTACCTACCTGCACCCCTCCGCCTCGCTAAGATCTAAGCTATGGAAAGAATAGCACAAAAGACACACGGTTTATACTGGTTCGGGCCACCGTTGTGGTGTAATACCCTACTCCAGTGTGTGGTGTGGTGGATTGCCTCTTGGGCTGATGATGATGAGCAATACAAGGAAGAACAGCCTCGTGAGGGTCTGTTCTTGGCTGGGGCGACGAACTGCTAGGAGGAGTTCAGTCACCCTTCTCTCTCTCTCTCTCTCTCTCTCTCTCTCTCTCTTCTCGATTGCGATCCGATCTCGATCCCAGCTTGTTTCTGGGTTGGCCGATTCTAGATCTTCCCTACCTGGCCGATTCTAGATCTTCCCTACCCTGGGGGTGGCTAGTCCTATTTATAGGCAAAGGCCCTGGGCCTCTTCCCAAATATTGAGCGGGAAGGGCGTCAACAATTGGCCATTTTGAAGGGGAACATCTGGCACACTTATCCTGACTAAAGTTGGTCCTCGCCTGCCAAAGGCTCTGGTGGAGACACTGGCTTGGGCTCCACAATGACTTCCTCCCTGCCGTTGGACTGGTCTTGGTCTTGTTGCACCGAAACGGGTGCCTTTGCTTGATGCTCTCGCCTGCGCTTGCTCCCTTTGCACCAAAGAGGAAAGGAGGACACTGCGCGGCCGGCGCCCGCCTGGCGCCTTTGGTCGTCATGGCTTGCGTCACGGGCACCTCGTGAGGTACCCCGCCTTGATCTCTCCGCCTCCTCGCGAGCCAGCCTGATGAGGCCGTGCCTGAGGAAGCTCCGTGTCGTCCGCCCCGCGAGGCTTGGCCCCTCACGAGGGTCTTGGGTCTGTGTTGATGAAGATGGGCCGTGCTGGGCCCCCTTTGAGCCACGCCGCAGGCCGCAGGCAGGCAAGTCTGGGGACCCCCGTTCCCAGAACACCGACAAATTCCACGACAGTTGGCGCCCAGCATGGGGCCAGCGCACGGTGGATTTGATTTCTTGAAGGGCAACTTCGAAGGGCTCAAGGGATACGTTGTGGGCCGGATGACCAAGAGTCGTCGCTGCAAGCTCTGCATCGACGACGAAGGCTGGGGCCCTGAGGCCGGCTCAATTGAGTACGGGTACTAGGTCCCCTTTGGCGGAATTCATGTCTTCATCGGCCGGATCGGCGAATCGGGCCCTGAGCCGGACGTCCACACCAACCTCGTCGAAACGGCTCAACGCGCGAGGTCCACCCATGTTCAATCTGTCGTGAAGCATGCCTCCGTAGGTTGCATCCACGGCGGTGAATACTCTGAAGAGTCGGTGGATGGCGGTGAGACGGCCATCTGTTCTGACGCTACATCATCAATGGGCGAGACGGACTCTTTGTATCAGCTGCAGGATGGCATGCTCGGGGGCTGTTCCGATGGCGGCAGTATTCCGGACCCCTTTGAGCCGCCGAATCGGGCTGGAGTCTTCATGGCAGGCACACAGCCCGGGCAGAACTCCACAGCTGCAGCAGCAACAGCCACCGGGTCGGCAGCAGCCGGGTCAGGAGAATCTGCGCGCCCCCTGGCTCAAATTCTAATGGACCTCATAGATAAGCTGACGGCTCTATTGACTGCCATGGTGGAGCCGGCGGATAAGGTTCAGCACGACGCGGAGGTGGCACGCGTACGTGAAGAGATGGTACAAGCTAAGGAGAATTTAGCAGCAGAAGAGGTTAGGATGGCTGCGGAGCGGGCGGCTTTGGACGCTCGTGCTCAGCAGCTTCAAGCAGAGACCTTCCGGCTCTCGGTGGATCTGAGCGCGTCAAACAAGGTCATGAGAAGAAGGCATCAAAAAACTCATTCACGTCTACCTCTGACACTCGATCCTAGGAACCTTTTTCACACACCCAGGGCCGGGGCAAGTAACCCGCCAAAGGCAAATCGGATCACGACACCCGGGGCACCGGTTCAGCCGCACACCATGGAACCACCTCGTGTACACACCGATCCGCCTCATTATGTGCCAACACCGCCGGGTCACTTCTCCAATCCCTTGGAAAACCTCATTGCCGCGTCATCTCGTTTTGCGGCTCTCCCGATGGAAGGCGACTCTCCGACGGCAATCGAAACGCGAAGGGTGAGAGAACTTCTTCAAACAGCTCTAGCGCAGTCGGGACAGAATCCATTCAACCCCTCGCCCGAGCCGGAGCCCAAGCTAAAGTAGGCATATGGACTCAGCTGATATGTCAAGCAATTCTCAACACCGCAACCGGCCGCACAGGCATGAGCCGGTACAAGCTGGAGCCCTTAACTTAGCAGATCAGGAGAGGATCCGACAAGAGGTTGAGCGAGCGGTTCAACTGGCAGCGGAGCAGGCGGCTCATCAGACTTTTTCAGGTTATCCAGCAACCTCGGTTGAGGCAGGAGTGTCCACGAGAACCAGAGGTGTCCTCGCCTGGTGCCGGCCATACGTAATGAGCGTTTGCCAAAGGACTTCAAGGGGCCTCGTAAGGTGCCTAATTACACAGCCGACTTGCAGCCTGGGGCCTGGATTGAGAGTTATGAGATGGCTATGGAGCTGTTGGAGGTCAGCGACACGGCGATGGCTAAGTATTTCACTATGATTTTGGATGGAACGGCTTGTACTTCGCTAAAAGGGTTGCCCCCCAATTCCATCGGCTCATGGGCGGAGTTAAAAGCCCGGTTCATTCAGAACTTCAAGGACACATGCAAACAACCTATGTCAATCATGGACCTGACTAATTGTAAACAAGAGGAAGGTGAGTCCACAACCCATTGGATGCGTCGGGTCAAGGAGATAATTCATTCATCTGATAAGATGGATGCCGGCTCGGCAGTCTTAATGTTGGAGAAAAATTGCCGTTTTGAACCTCCGAAACAGAAGCTGGGGCGGCTTAAACGTGACTGCAATGACATGGGCCAGTTGATGGCGGCTCTCGTCAAGTATGCTGATTCTGATAATACCAAGGACCCTATGTCTGATGAAGAAATGACATGGAAGGGAAAGAAGAACGGCAACGGCAAGGGTCACCAGCATAACCCATCAAATCAAGGAGGTAATAAACGTAAGGCTGATGAATTTATGGCTAACACCAATGCGCAGGGCAACAATCAACGACACAAGGGTAGGCAACCCCCTCGGTCGGGCGGGTCAGGTCCCACCCTTGAGCAACTATTGAATGAACCTTGTCCAAGACACGGCACCCGGGAAAAGCCAACCACCCATCTGTGGAAGGACTGTACAATTATGAAGGCGTTTAAGAATTCAAATGCATTTGGTGGAAGTCACGGCCTTGGCGGAGGTTCAGGTGGAGGCGGCTTTCATGGCCCGGGCGCCGGTTCAGGTGGAGGCAGCTTTCAAGGTCAGGGACATGCGGGTAGCCAGGGAGGTTATATTCCACAACCTGGCCAAGGTAATCAGCAGCAGTCCGGATATTAGAGCAACCCAAAACAGTTGAATAGTGGACAATATCATGTATTTACCACTATCTTGTGCAAGAGGGACCAGAAGCTTCACCAGAGGGCTGTCAATGCCGTCGAGTCGGTGGTTCCGCGTTACTTATGGTGGTCACAACAGCCTATTGTGTGGAGCAGAGAGGATCATCCTCCCCGGGTTGATAATCCGGGTCACTTGGCCTTGGTAGTGGCGCCTCAGGTTGGTGGATACAAATTCACTAAAGCGCTCATGGATGGAGGCAGTAGCATCAACATCCTCTACTATGAGACGTTTCGTCGGATGGCATTGACTAATAAGAGTCTTAAGCAATCCAACATTGTCTTTCACGGTGTGGTACCTGGCAAGTCGGCATACCCAGTTGGTAAGATTGAACTGGAAGTAGCCTTTGGGGATGAATACGATTCCAGAGCAGAGAAATTAACCTTTGAGGTGGTTAAGTTCAAAAGCCCATGTCATGCTTTGTTTGGACGGCTGGCTTACGCCAAGTTCATGGCTCGGCCATGTTATGTGTATCTGTAGCTCAAGATGCTGGTTTATAAGGGCACCATTACAGTACATGGAAGCCGAAAAATAGCCCTGGAGTGTGAAGAAGGAGATGCTGCATATGCTGAGTCGGTTTGTGCAATAGAGGAGCTAAAGTTTTATAAAGATAATGTTGACCCAGCAGACACGACGTCTCTAAAGAAGCCAACAACGGAGTAGGAACCGGTGTTGAAATTCAAGTCCGCTGATGACACCAAGACGGTTGATTTTGTGCCCGGCGACTCATCCAAGCAGTTCATCATCAGTGCCAACTTGGATCCGAAATAGGAAAGCGCGCTCATCGAGTTCATCTGTGAGAACCGATACATCTTTGCATGGAAACCTTCTGACATGCCGGGTGTCCCGAGAGAACTCGCTGAGCACACTCTCAATATTGATCCAAAGTTTAAGTTGGTCAGACAATTTCTCCGACGGTTCAACAAGGAAAGGCGTAAAGCCATTGGAGAAGAGGTGGCCCGGCTCTTGGAGGCCGGGTTCATTGTGGAAGTCTTTCACCCAGAATGTTTGGCCAACCCGGTGCTTGTACTCAAAAAGAACGGCACCTGGCATATGTGTGTGGATTACACCGATTTAAACAAGGCTTTTCCAGCTGACCCTTTTGCTCTCCCCTGTATTGATCAGATCATCGATGCTATGGCGGGTTGCGCACGTTTGAGTTTTCTAGATGCTTATTCAGGTTATCATCAGATCAAGATGGCAATCAAGGACTAGGAGAAGACAACTTTCATCACTCCGTTTGGAGCCTTTTGCTATGTGTCTATGCCCTTCGGGCTTAAGATTGCCCAGGCAACTTATCAACGGTGTATGCAAAATTGCCTTCACAATCAAATTGGGCGTAATGTTCATGCTTATGTGGATGATATAGTGGTAATGTCCAGGAAAGAGGAAACCTTGGTCACAGATCTGAAAGAGACCTTTGATAACCTTTGGGTCTACAAAATGATACTTAACCCGACCAAGTGTGTTTTTAGAGTCCCACCTGGAAATCTCTTGGGTTTTTTGGTGTCCAACCGAGGTACTGAAGCTAACCCGGAGAAAATTAAGGCAATCACATCCCTGGCCAAGCCAACATGCATCAATACCTTCAACGGCTGGCGGGTCGTGTTGCTGCTTTAAGCCGGTGCATAAGGCGGTTAGGGGAGAAGACGATGCCTTTGTATCAGATGATGAAGAAAACGGATGATTTCGTTTGGAGCGATGCTGCGAACTCTGCTTTTTAGGATCTAAAGAAACAGCTTGTTGAGCCGCCGGTCCTTGCAGCTCCAGTTGAGAAAGAGCCGCTATTGTTATACGTAGCCGCTAACTCACGAGCTGTTAGTGTGGCAATTGTGGTGGAGTGCAAGGAGGTTGGCAAGGAACATCCGATTCAACGGCCAATTTACTATGTCAATGAGGTGTTGATTGAATCTAAACAAAGATATCCACATTGGTAGAAGCTCATGTACGGGGTGTTCATGGCAAGCCCGAAACTCAAACATTACTTTCAGGGTCACCCAATCACTGTGGTTAGCTCTGCTCCTTTGGGAGACATCATTCAAAATAGAGAAGCCACTGGACGAGTCGCTAAGTGCGCCATTGAACTTGGGTCTCATGGGTTGAAGTATGTACCACGTACTGTGATCAAATCTCAAGCACTGGTTGACTTTATTAATGACTGGACAGAGATGCAGATGCCAGAGGAGAAACCAACCAACACATATTGGACGATTCACTTTGATTGGTCCAGACAGTTGGAGGGCTCAGGGGCTGGAGTGGTGTTAAGTTCCCCTCGAGGTGAAAAATTCTGTTATGTGTTGCGACTGATGTTTCCTTGTACTAAAAACGCAGCAGAATATGAAGCCTTGCTCCATGGTCTTCGAATGGCTAAAGAGATGAGCCTGAGCCAGGTCCGGTGTCTTGGCGATTCAGATTTGGTGGCCCAAGAGGTATCAGGCAAGTGGGATTCCAAGGACCCTCTCATGGAGGATTATCGCCGTGAAGTTGATGATGTTGCAGGACATTTTAAGGGTTATCAGGTGGAACACATTGACCGTAGGAAGAACGAAGCGACTGATGCTTTAAGCCGGTTGAGATCTCAGCGTAAGCCGGTGCCACCTAACACCTTTTTGGATGTTTTGCATAGCCCGTCTGTTAAGATACCTACAGAAGAAGATCTTGCCATTCCTGACCCGGAGGCACAGCTGGTGGCGGCTCTTCACATCATCCCAGATTGGTCATTGCCGTTCTTGGCTTACATGACCCGGGGCGAGTTGCCAGCAGATGAGACCCTGGCCCGACAGATAACTCGGCGGTCTAAGTCAATGACGATTTCTGACGGAGAATTATACCATTGCAACATCTCCGGAGCGTTTCAGTGGTGTGTTTCCCCTAAAGAAGGCCAAGAAATACTTCGTGAGATCCATGAAGGTGACTGTGGTCATCACGCCGGGTCAAAATCTCTTGTGGCCAAAGCTTTTGGTCATGGTTTTTACTGGTTAACGGCTCATGCTGATGCAGAAGATCTGGTTAGCAGGTGTGATGGATGTCAAAAATTCGCACGGCGAGCGCATGTGCCGGCTCAAGAGTTGCGGATGATTCCAATCACCTGGCCGTTTGCGGTCTGGGGGCTTGACATGGTTGGACCTTTCAAAAGGTCTAAGGATAAAAAGACACATCTTTTGTGGCCGTTGACAAATTCACAAAGTGGGTTGAGGCAGAGCCGTGAGTAAGTGTGACGCAGCCATGGCGGTTCAATTCATGAAAAAGGTGATTGTTCGTTTTGGTTTTCCATACAGCATTATCACCGACAATGGCACTAATCTATCCCAAGGGGCTATGGAGGAGTTTTGTCAACGTGAGCATATCCAGCTTGATGTTTCTTCTGTAGCCCATCATGAATCTAATGGTCAAGCTGAGAGAGCAAATCAGGAAATCTTAAAAGGTCTCAAGCCTCGGCTTATGGTTCCTTTGCAGCGAACGCCGGGTTGTTGGGTAGAGGAGTTACCCTCGGTGCTGTGGAGTATCAACACTACTCCTAACAGTTCTACAGGTTATACACCTTTCTTCATGGTTTATGGAGCGGAGGCAATGTTGCCTAGTGACATCCGTCATGACTCACCCCATGTGGCGGCTTATGTTGAAGCTAGTAACGAGCAAGCTAGACAGGATGCACTTGACTTGTTGGATGAGGAAAGAGACTTAGCGGTGGCTCGATCAGCAATTTATCAACAGGACCTGCGCCGTTATCACAGCCGACGGGTTAAGTCCAGGACTTTTCAAGAAGGTGACCTGGTGCTTCGGCTCATCCAGGATCTGTCAGATGCACACAAACTATCCCCGCCTTGGGAAGGACCCTTTGTGGTTAGAAAGAACTTAAACAACGGGTCATATTACCTCATTGACCTTCGAGAGCACAAAGACTCACATAAGTTGGAGGAGGAGACCCGCCGGCCGTGGAACATTGCTCAACTTCGGCCATACTACACCTGAGCCACCGGCTCTCATCATGTACATACTTTGACGTTGTATATACTATGATAAGTAATAAAGCAGGACCTCGATCTTTTTCCTTTTCAAAGATTACATATCTTTACTATCTTTATTTAATATCACTATTAAGGAGTTGATCATATCTGAATCAAGTCTAACCTTTCTGGTCCGGCTTATGATCGTATTCGAATCTAGATGTAAACTATCATGGTCACTTGGGGGCTTCCTGTTCAAACATAGGTCGTATTCAAACCAAAGAGAACATAGCTGTCGTAACCCTCTTGATTGGCTCAAAAGCCAAAACTCACTAGGGGCTTCTTGATCGTATTCGAATCATAGCTTAACCCCTTTTGGGTCCGACTTGGATCGTATTCGAATCAGGGTCGTTAAAAACCTCTCAAGGTCATTTGGGGGGTTCCTGTTCAAACATAGGTCGTATTCGAACCAAAGAGAACATAGCTGCCGGTACCCTTTTGATCGGCGCAACGCCAAAGCCACTGGGGGCTATATGGTCGTAGTTGAATATTAGCTTAACCCCTTTGGTCCGGTTTACTGATCGTATTCGAATCAGAAAACCCCAACCTTTAACTACAAGGTTAATTTGTATTGATTACCAACTATTATTCGTCTTATTTGTCTTATTGATTTGTTATTGTCTCAATTTTCAACAAATCAGAACGGTCTTTTCACCGGCTTAACTACTTTACAATAAGCTGCTAAGGCATTAAAATCATCAATCATACATAAGCATTGACTTCTCAAAAGGTTTGGATCATCAACCTCATAACCCGGATCACATAAACCGGTGGTCCAGAGGTAAGAAATACAGTTTTGACTGTTATTTGAAGAACAGTTGTTTTTTATATTAATCAAAGGTTGTTTCAACCTTGGATATTTTCACATCTGTTTTTCCGCTATTATAATAAAATATTGGTTATAAACCGGGTGTTCTGACCCGTTCGGTACTAAACCGCCAAGCCAGTTTTTTCCCTTTTATCTACAGGAACAGAGCTGGAGTATTGCAGAGATAACCATAAATATGATGCATATATTAACATCAGAAAGCACAGAGTAACACACGGTGTCTTATGCGCGATGGCATAGGCAAAATAGGCAGTGTTTTCAAAACTAACCTATTACAAGGGTTTTAAAAGCCCATGAAGATGGTTTTTCATTCCTCCCTCACCGGTTCACCGCCTTATGCTGATTGGAAGCTGGGTTTTGACCAGTCAAAACCGTTCACAGCAATAAATTCTACTTCTTCATCAATCAAGCCGGCTGGATCAACATCCGGAGCAAATGTATGTTGATGAACCGGCGGGATAATGTTGGTCACCTTGTAGGAGGGAGTCGCCATCTTCTTATTGTCCAAATCAAAACCCGGCTGGTATTTATCGATATTTATTTCATCTCCGAGAATGGTGGCCTGAGGTCGCACCTCCCTCACGCAAGCAACGAAGTCATCCTATTCAAACAGAGACCCGTCTTCCTTTACCGTGGGTATCCTTTGGCTACAGCCGCCGGGTCTAGATCTCGCACCCAAGCCTTGGAGTGGCTCAGGGAAGTCAAAGCTCCGGCTCTGGCACAGGATCGCTTAACTTCTTGGAACCTGGCGGGTAAGATTGACAGCTTTTTTAAGACATCACTGAGCCGGCTGGGTCCTTGATTGGCAGGAGAAATAGCGGCAAGTGCCCGTTGTGCGCCAATGTACAATTGATCCACTAAGGTATACACCGCCTTCAGTCTAGTCATGTTGTCTTGGCTCAGATTCTTGCTTCGTGGGCCTGCACATGTTTTGTAAACAAAGGGTCAGCTAGCGGTTTATATTCCAGCTCAGTAGAAGGTACAAAAGGTTAGTACAGATGGCTTACTAAAGATGGCGGACACCATTTGAGATACCCTATTCTTTAAACTGGCCAGCTCTGTAGTAACCTCCTCAAGAGCTGCTTCCGCTTTTTCGGCGCGTTGTGTCAGCAGTGTTTTCTCTTCAGCCCAGGTTTTCTTCTTGGCAGTCAAGCTGTTTTTCAGTTTTTCCGTCTCAACAAGACTTAATTGAAGCTTGGAGTCAGCAGCCTTGATTTCTGCCTCCTGATCCGCCGGCCGGGTCTTAGCGTTAGTCAATTGCAAACCCAATTCAGATAGGGCGTTTGCAAAACATATACAGGTGTAGCAAAGCTCAAGATTCAAGATTCAAGTCTCAAGTGCCTTTGAACTGCAAAACCACCAGACACTTGGGGGCTAATGTATGCCAAAACAAATTCTTATGACTCTACTATACTTCAAGTCCCAAGTACTTTACAAAGTAATAACACTTGGCACTTGGGGGCTAATGTATGATATTCAGCAAGTTTCTCAAGGGTAAGCCGGACTACAATATCTATTGAGTTCGGCACAAGATAGTTATGAAATTCAAAGTACCGGCTCATTTATGGTCAAGTGAACCGGCCCTTGGGGACTACAGGTGAAGTTTATTCTAATTTATTGGACTTCAGAAAAATCTAAAGGTACAGTTTTAGCCTATATCATAAGTCTACATATCATTCAGGTTTTATCATAATCTACAGATTTGGGGGCTGGCAGAATATAAGTAAGCCAGAAAAATATACCTCATACTTCAGCTGCAACTGCTTGACCATTTCAATTTCTGAGTCACGGCTGGAGTGCACGTGGCTGAGATAGCCGGACAATATGTCGTTGGCGTTCAGATGGTTATAATGTGAAACATCATAACACACTTTTTGTCTCTCCAAAGCCTCTTTTTTAGCCGTGTGACGAGCCAACACAGTGGGATTCCCCGGCTCAACAAAGCGGCTTCCAGTGATCAGAACGTCCTGGGCTGACGGCGATGGTGGGTTGGCTGAGCTGGATGGACCGGTAGCAGAAGGGTTAACGATAGTATCGTCAACTGACGGCTCAGGAGGAGCTACTTCAGCATTGGCAACCGGGTCTTGTGGTGCTTCAGTTAACGGAGGAGAAGGTGGCATGGTTGATTCAGGTGCAAGGACTGGCGGGTCTTCCGCTGGCCTAGTCACCTTAGCCTTCTTAGACTTGGCTTGGCCACTAAGAAGGATATTATCAAACAGTTAGTATAAAAAGCAGTTTTGAAAGACATGGAGGAATGATGATTTCTTCCTTACCCAGGGGCAGTCTTAAAGGCCGTGAATTGAGTTTGAGATGAGTCGCCAGAAGAGCGAGACACCTCCTGCAAAGATAAATAAAGTTAGTAATGCAAGGGAGAAGATCTATCAGTGGAAAATAAAAGGCGAAGAAATAAACCTCATTCTGGCGTTTTTAAGGAGTTTTTTGAAGAACAGCAGGCGGTTCATCACCATTCTAGGTCTGACGGCGGCTCTCATGTTGCTGTTTTTTCAAAAGAAAATGAGGGTCCAGATAAGCCAAAGGGTGTGAAAACCTTACTTTCCGGGTTACGACTCGAAGTTTCTGTGTTGGCAAATGGGCTGAGTTGGAGGAAATAGTTACCTCTTCTTCCACGGCCTAACTGGCCCCTGTGTCGTCCTGGCAATGATCAGTGTAAATAAGATTATTAAAAAGTTGGCCAAGGGAGTCAAGGGCTACCTCCGACTCAGAAGTATCATCAAGCTTCAACATATCCTCAGCCGTGCTTTTCTTCTTCTTCTTCTTCTTCTTCTTCTTCTTCTTCTTCTTCTTCTTAGATCTCCGGGTTGTCTTCTTGGCGGTTATGGCGGCGGCTCTAGCTTTCTTGGCGGCTTCGTGGTCGTACTTGGCTTTCCAGAAATCAGATTTAGCCTATAAACATATAAGCAAGATGAAAGGCCAGAGTTTCTTTACCTCTGGCACCAGGTTAATCTTGCAGAAGGGGTTTAACCCGACTTTACTGCAGTCTTCGTATTTTCCATTCACCAGAAGGGTTGACATTGAAACAATATCTTCTTCAGTTAATTGAATGGAGCTGTGACGAAGAGAGTCATCTGGGCCTCCACCATACTCGTACATCAATTTTGATCGACGGCTTAGAGGGATGACCCGCCACGCAACCCAGCAACAGGTCAAGTCAACTCTGGTTAAGCCGTTCCCCAGTAAAGCATTAATCCTTTTAAATGGATGGTATCATCTTCTTGCGTTCAGCGGCAGTGAGTTTGTTAGGGAGTGCAAATTTGGAGTCAAGACGCTCTAAGCGGTAACCCGGCAATGGATGCTCATTTGCTGGTGAAGTGTCTTGACAATAAAACCAAGTCTGATTCCAGTCCTTGGGATGACTTGGCAAGACTATTAGGGGGAAGACGGCACCTTGTCGACGCTGAATTGAGATACCTCCAAGTTCCAGGCTAGGGCCATTGGTGCACTCATTCTAATGGTTCAGATAAAAATACTCTCTAAAGAGTTCTAAAGTCGTTTCTTCTTGAAGGTACACCTCGCAGAGAACTTGGAAGTTACAGATATTAGATATGGAATTAGGCCCGAGGTCTTGAGGGTGGAGTTTGAAAATGGAGGACATCTCTAAAGAACTTTGAGCCGGGTGGGGAAAAGCCATGGTTCATGTGATCAGAAAAGATGATAACTTCACCATCTTCTGGATTGGGCCGTTCCTCCTCCGGGTCAGGCGCACGGTAGGACATAATATTCTTCCCTAGCAAAAAACCTATGGTAAAGAAATCCTTCAGAGTGTCCTCAGTGACTATTGAGGGAACCCAGTTGCACACAGTCGACGCTTTGGACGGCATGATGTTCAAAAGCGAACTGAAAGGAAAGCAACATGCCGGTTCAATTCAATGATAATGGTTAAATTAAGTGATAATGGTACAGGGGAGTAATGGCGGCTTAAGTAAGGGCTAATGTCATATAAGGAAAAGTAAGACAGTGCCGCAAGCCGCCATGACTACAGACATTTGAGAAATACCAGCAACGAAATTGATTAAGTGTGGAGACAAACATGTTTCTTAACTTCTAGATATTATTATGGATCAAATGGCCGTTCAAAATGAAAAAATTTCTAGACCTAAAAATATAGCACAGATGAAGGCATCAGCCCTAATGCGGCCTTTGTACCACAAAAAGGGATCTACCAATGTCAAGAGTAGGCACCAAATAGCTACCGCACAAGAATATCTATCTTTTTGGATCAAGAAGAGGTGGCAGTGGAAGAACTGCGAAGAACCGCGAAGAACTACGAAGAACATGCGGAAAACCGAGATGCGGATCTGAGGAATAGGAGGGCGAATACTTACGGCCACGAATCCTCCACGGAAGGTCGCCGTTGTTCTCTAGACCTATTCTGGTTGATGCAGCGGCCAAGGTCGACGACGACGAGATGCTCTGCGACGGTGGCGGGGCTCGAGCAGCAGCGGGGGTTGCGAGAGGAAGAAGATGAAGAAGAGAGAAGAATGAGAAGACCGGAGCGTGCCTATTTATAAGGAGAGAAGTGAACAGGCGGGCGCGAAAAACGAGGAAGACCCATATAATGTTTATCCAACCAAATGGGCGCTTCGATTCTCGGAAAGCATTAAAGACGAAGATCCGTTGAGAAGATGACATCATGATAGTTTTTTGTGTATTCAAGAGATAACGTCATGGCGGGTTACAAAATTTCTGTGAAGACAAGAAGACGGATTATTTCTAAGTATTGAAGATTGACAAAGAACAAAGTTCAATGTCAACCTCGGGCCTAATGTTGGGGATATAGATATCAGTTATGACCCGCCCAGGAGGGGCCTGGTCAGTCCCAATGACGGGTCACAAAGGAAGTCCAGAAAACAATACAGACGATAGTTTATTAAAGCTTATAGAAGGCCTAAGCCCAGAGGCGGATTAAGGCCCAATATTGTAAACCGCCATATGTAAGGAAAGACTTGTAAGAAAAGGCATGTAAAAGAAGTCACCGAGCCGGACACGCTTTATGAGCCGTCCGGGACTCTGTAGGCCGACAGGCGTCAACCCGTGTATATAAGGGGACGACCCGGTGGCGGCTTAGGGCAAGAAACAAGAGATCGATAACCAAGCCGGCGAACTAGCCTCTTGGTAATCGAAACCCTAGCAATATCAACACAACTAGACGTAGGCTTTTACCTTCATCGTAAGCGACCGAACTAGTATAAAACCACTCGTGCACTTTGTCCCGATTAACCCCTTTAAGCTTCCTAGTTGCGATGGCCCTACGACTAAGTCCTTTTGCTAGGACATCTGCCGTGACAATTCCACGACAATGGGTGAACGACCTAAAGAGAAATTACGAAAGTGCGCGACGGAGGGGTTGCTGAGAGAGGGTGAGAGGGGTGCGGGCGTATGCATGAATGAGAGAAAGTTAGTGCTAGCTACAAAGAGAAGAGGATTGTGTCGGTGTAAAAGACTAACATAGATCATAATTCATTTTAAAAAGTGGATTCGGATATTTGAACAAGAGATCATAGTGTTTTAAACCGACGCATGCATGAATATATATAATGGTGATACACATGGTGTGGTTATGAACATGTTATACTAGATATAATACTAGTAAGGTACACGTGCATTGAACGCATGAGATTTGGCAACCAAATTATAAATAAATACAACACTATATGTCGGTGCAACAAACCCTGGGTCTGTTGCCCAGACTGTGCACAGGCATGGGAACAAGATTGAAGCACCAGCCCTAGTCAGAGATCAAGAGACTAAGAAATTCGAAGGACCAACGTACAAACCAGAGGGACCAGGATCAAGCCAGAGGAGCAATACACCATCGGGGGAAGGCCTCCTTTGCTGGGCAGGCGAGCCCGACAAAGGGCGAAGCCAGACCCAGAAGGAGACAACCAAGGTGTCACAGCAGGGCCTTCCCGGACTCATGGAGACGAGACCACCTCACCAACCACTCCAGCACGACCCACGTCGTTGATCAATGTGGTGTCAAGCTGTAAAGTGACTAAGTGGCAGCCATTCGCCACATGGCAGCCTTGCCGGGCAACAAACGATGTGATGTTGAGCGATGAATTTAATGCGCCCTATCAACCCGTAGAGTTAGGTATGATAGCACTTTTTGCTATCTTATCAGTGCGTAATGACTACTTTGCCACTGTGGTAACCCCTTGTTCTATAAAAGTTGCCCCATGGCAACCGTAGACAGGGTTAGAAGATTGGATAACTCACACCCCCATACACGCGTAGCCACTGCCACCCTGAGGCAACCATTGCCGGGCAAGTGTTCTACGCTCCACCACCAGCTTTCCACCATCAATCCACCAAAGCAGGAGTAGGGTTTTACGCCTCATGGCGGCCCAAACCTGGGTAAAATTGTCTGCGTGATCTCTGCCATGCTGCCCCATGCTCGTCTGCTCTTTGTGCAACACGACATCCCCCTGCCGAACCAGCAAGGGGCCTCCTGGTCCCATAGGTGGCCGTGGTTTTCCACCACATCTTTGGTGCGCCCGGTAGAGGACTCACGTGCGCGAACCTGAAGGCGTGTGCAGCATGTCATCTTCTTCACCGTCTTCATCTTTGACGGCGCCATTGACCATGGCGCCAAAGAAGAAATCCGGCCCTTCGGCTCACCCATCCACCTCGAAGGCTCCGCCGTCCGCAGCCTCTAACACTGTGGGATGTGTGGAGACACACGAGGACATGGACGTCGTTGGGGATGTGGTCGGAGCAGGCGGCGCTGTCACCACTTCCCCCGTGCCTGACACAAGAGCCAGAGGCATCGGAGGAGAGCAACATTGGCAACACCCTGGCAACCATGCTCCCCAAGGTACGGGTGACGGGGCTACACCATCTGCGCCCCTCTCTCCCACCGACGGGCACAACCGCAGCAACGGTGCGCGGACCGGGGCGGATCCCCGCCCTCTGGCTGCTCCCAGCATGGGTGCGGCCGCAGCGCGTGCACCTCCCCCGGGATGGGTCGATCAAGCTGTTGCGCCCGACAGGGCCGCTGGCCCTCAGGCACCTTCACCACACCACCTCCAGGTGGCCTCCCCGCAGCAGCAGCGGGGGAGCAGTGCTGCCACGGCTGGCACTGTCCAGAGCTGAGCGACGGCGCGACCGACTTCATCATCTTCCCTGCCAAGTACAGCTTCGGAGGCCATGGCGCGGGCTCAACTATTGTTGAGGTTTCCACCAGCGGCCGAGCAGATGGACGAATGGTGTGCCACCATCCAAAGTCTGGTCAGTTTCGCCAAACCTGGGTGCTCACGGCGAGCTGGCCCACCGCAACCTCCCTAAGCGATAGCAACGGCTCACGCTGCTGACCGTACGGAAGGGGCCATCACCACGGTGCGGTCCCTGCCATGGCAGCCAGTTCGAGCGCAACATAATCAAGACCTCCACGACATCTTGATGGCCTGTTCTGACCCTCGAGCATGTCCAGGCCAACGACGAGCCCCAGAGGATAGGCGGAGAGGAGGCGCACGCGTCGTTGCCGAGCAACGCCGCGATGACCTCCGCCGGACCGATGGGTGCGACGGCCCCTATGTTGACGAGCCCGCTCTCGGTGTTGGCGGGTGCCTACCTTTCGAGGTTGGCTGCCCTGTCTTCACTAGTGAGTTGCGGCAAGTCCGTTGGCCGTCCATTCGCACGTTCAAGCCAGTGATACCTGAGAAGTACGATGGGAGGTTGAACCCTGCAGAGTTCCTGAGCATCTACACCATCGCTGTTCAGGATGCCGGGGGAAGAGATGAGAAGGTGTTTGCTAACAACTTCCCTTTGGCCCTCAACTCCAATATGAGGTCTTGGTTGATGCACCTGCCGGAGAACTCCATTTCGTCATGGGATGACCTATGCCACGATTTCATTGGCACCTTCACTGGCGGCAATCAAGAGCCAGGCCGACCCAGCGACTTGCAGCTCCTCCAGCAGAAGGAAGGAGAAACCCTCCGTAAGTATTTATAGAGATTCAACAAAGTTCAAAGAAATATCCCAAATATCCATACGGTAGCCATGATAGCTGCCTTCCAGTCCAATGTGCGCAACCGCCGAATTCATTCCAAGATGAACGTGTGGTTGCCCGAGACTGTGTAGGAGCTCTACACCCTAATGGATAAGTGTCCTCGGATGGAGGAGGGAAGGAAGTTACCCGAAGAGGAAGATTGCACCAATGTTGATTCAGAAGATGATGATGAATCAACCAGCCAGAAGAAGAGCAAGAAGCGCAGTAAGAAGCGAAGGGATAAGGCAGTGACGACTATTGAAGGATCGGGCATGCCTTGTACCGGTAAGAAGGCCAAAGATGAGGCCCCCGGCAAGGAAGCTGCCGCGTGTGCTGACTGCCAGGAAGCCGCTGCTGCCGAGAAAGCCGGGAAAGGTGATGGGCCGTATTGCAAGATTCATCGGACCAAGGGACACGAACTTCAAGAGTGTTATCAAGAGACAAATAGCAGAGTATGGGAAGCGTCACAAGGAAAAAGGTAAGAATGGTGCTGGCGGTAAGGGCCGAGGTGGTGATGTAAATCACCCAGGCAAACCCATTCGGTGCCAAGGAAAACCTGACAAAGGCTGAGAGATGGAAGATTGTGATGATGAGAGTGATGGAGGGGACGAAGAGGAAACCATTGAGCAAGAGTTTCAGATGGCCACTGACGCCCATCATTGACGGGGGTGCATCTATGCACACCTCTCACCGCTAGCTCAAGCGGTGGGCACGAGAAGTCAATTTCGTGGAACCAGCGCCAGAGGCTCGCAAGCCGCTCAAGTGGTCCTGTACGCACATAATCTTTGACGAGGAGGACCACCCTAGCCGTACCACTGCGGTAGGGTGCATGCCGTTGTTGGTCTCCCCAACAATTCGCAACCCTAAGGTCACAAAGATGTTGGTGGATGGCGGGGCTAGGCTGAATCTGATCTCCCCAACAAAGATCTAGAGGTTACCGACACGTTTCAATGAGTTAATCCCGGCAAGACCATCCTAAGGGAAAGATCACGTTGTCGGTAATGTTTGGGGGAGAACTAAACTATCGGACTGAGAAGATTGTATTTGATGTGGTCGATCTCCCCCTGCCATACAATGGGATTCTACGGCGCCAGGCCTTGGCTGAATTCATGGAAGCATCCCACTATGCCTACAGCACCTTGAAGATGCATGGGGCACTGGGAGTCATCAGCATCTCATCAGATGAGAAGGATACAATCATTTGTGTGGACAAGATGTACTGGTATGCTGTCGCAGCAGAGGTAGCGGCAGCAGTGGATCCCTCCAAGGAAAGCAAAGGAAAAAAGGGAGGTTGAAGGGCCTCCGGCAAGGAGTCCGAGAAGCGTGCCCCCACCGAGTACACGACACATGTTGATGACGTGCCGGAGTGTCCAAGCATCAAGAAATCCAAGGTCGCTGCACCCCAAGTGAAGAAGGTCCTGCCAGCGCTTACTGTCTGCCCACACGCCCGACCTGTCAAGAAGAAAGTTCGAAAGCAGGCCTTACAGAGGCAGCAGTTCATTGCGGAAGAGATCAAGAAACTTGAGGCAGCTGGTTTGGTCAGAGGAGTGTTGCATCCCACATGGTTGGCAAATCCAGTGGTAGTCTAGAAGGCTAACAGGAAGTGGAGGCTTTGCATAGATTTCACAGATCCCAACAAAGCTTGCCCAAAGGACCCGTTCCGCTCGCCACGTATTGATCAGATTGTGGATTCCACTTCAGGTTGCGATTTTCTCTCCTTTCTAGATGCATATTCTGGGTATCACCAAATCTTCATGTTCGAGGAAGATGAAGAGAAGATGTCGGTCATTATTACATTTGGTACGTACTGTTTCGTCCGCATGTCGTTCGGACTAAAAGTGTCGGTTCCACTTTTGCAAGGGCAGTCCAGACTGGTTTGGAGCCAGAGCTGCACAGAAACATTGAAGCTTATATGGATGACATTGTGGTCAAGACCAACGATTGAGCCACCCTTATACAGGATTTGGAGGAGACATTTGCTAATCTTTGCAAGATTAATTTGAAGCTCAACCAGGAGAAGTGTGTAATTGGTGTTCCCTTCGGCAAGCTGCTTGGGTTCTTCGTGTCCCATCGCCGGATCGAAGCCAACCCCGAGAAGATCAAAACCATCGAGCAGATCCAAGCGCCAAGGACAGCTAAGGATGTGAGGCGTCTGACAAGATGCCTTGCCGCGCTAAGGAGGTTCATCTCCTAGTCTCCCGAGCGTGCCCTATCGTTCTTCAAAATTTTGAAGAAGGCAGGGCCTATGAAGTGGACCTCGGAAGTAGATGCAGCTTTGCAAGAGTTGAAGGCCTACTTGTCATTTGTGCTTACCTTGGTTGATGCTAAACCCCCGGAGCCGTTGTTGTTGTACCTAGAGGCAACTAACCAAGTGGTCAATGGAGCTTTGGTAGCGCCACGAGAGGTGGATGAGGCAGAGAGTGATCAAGGACTGGCAGAGTTAGAGAAGGATCAGGACATCAATGAGCACGACAATGAGGGCAACCCCAAGGACGCGACAAGGAAGAAAGTGGTGCAGTGCCCAATGTACTTCGTCAGCTCCCTGTTACAGGCATCTAGATAGAGATACTCTAGCGTGGAAAAGTTGATCTTTGGTCTCATCATGGCCTCAAGGAAACGACGCCACTACTTCCAAGCCCACGAGATCATGATTGTCATTCATTTTCTGTTGCAGAGGATACTCCGAAACCCTGAGGCTACCGACTAAAAAGTGGAGCGGGCTTTGGAGTAATCCCGTTTCGGTTGAGGTTTGAGAGCACATAAACTAATTTCAGAGCAGGGCTTTGGAAGAGTTTATTGCATAATGAATGCCAAGCCATGATGAGGAAGTGATAGAGACAGTTATCCCCGGCAAGGAATCACCCCAAGAATGGATTATGTATTTTGATGGTGCTTTTTCCCTACAAGGTGCAGGAGCTGGTGTGCTTCTCGTCACCACCTCCGCCGAGCACTTGAAGTATATCGTCCAAATGCATTTTGCCCAGGAAGAAGCAACCAAAAATACAACTGAGTATGAAGGGCTCCTTGTCGGGCTCAGAATTGTAGCTGGATTGAGAATTAAGAAGCTGATCATTCGACGAGATTCACAGCTTGTGGTGAGACTAGTCAACAAAGATTACCAAAGTCCATTGATGGAGGCATACGTCGAGGAAGTAAGGAGATTGGAGGAGCGCTTTGACGGATTGCAAACAGAGCACATACCCCGTGCAGGAAACAACATAGCTGATCATCTGTCAAAGTGTGCTACGTAGAAGCTTCCTATGGAACAAGGGACTTTCGTTCTCCATCTTGCCCAGCCCTCCGTATCCCCAGCAATAATGGCCCGGAAAAGGAGAAAGTTGGACACCAGTAAGCCTCTCCCAGTAGAGCCGTCCCCTCCTGGCAGAGACCCTGCCAAAAACAACTCCTCACAGCCTACCAGACCACACCCTCCAGCTGGGCCAATAGACCCCAGGAACGAGGCATGTGCTCCCACAGCAGAGGAGGTGCCACTAGTCCTTGTTGATGAGCCCTAGGCTCCAACTTGGTCCAGGCACATTGTCCACTTCCTCCAGACCGGAGAGCTTCCCGGCGACCAAGATGAAGCTGAAAAAGTAGCAAGTAGGGCCATTATGTATCAGTTTGTCGATGACATTCTATACAGAAGGAGGCCCAACGGTGTGAAATTGAAGTGCATCTGCTGGGAAGAAGGAAAGGAAGTACTGTCTGAGATACACAAAGGCATGTGCGGCTCCCACATTGGATCAAGGGCATTAGTTGGGAAAGCATTCCGACAAAGATTCTATTGGCCCATAGCCCTCCAATATGCAGTCGAGCTAGTCACCAGGTGTGAAGCCTGCCAGTTCCATTCTAAGAAAACCCACCTGCCTACCCAAGCTCTTCAAACAATCCCTCTATCATGGCCAATTTCGGTCTGGGGGCTCGATATCCTCGGCCCCTTCCACCGAGCAATCGTGGGCTTTGAATTCTTATTCGTTGCTATCGACAAGTTTACAATGTGGCCGAAAGTGACTGTCGTGATAAAGGTGACTGCTCAGTCAGCTATCAAGTTCTCGAAAGAGCTGGTGTGTCGTTTTGGAGTTCCGGCAAGGATCATTACCGACAATGGCACCCAGTTCAGGAGCCACGCCTTCATTTAATATGTTCATGCCCTCGGATTCAATATCTCATTTGCCTCTGTGGCACACCCCGGAGCAATGGACATGCTGAGAGGGGTGAACCTTGAAGTGCTACGCGGACTCAACACGAGAACCTTTGATACGCTGGAGAAGCATGGTAGGCGGTGGATTGAGGAGCTACCGATAGTTTTCTGGTCCCTCAGAATGACACGAAACCAAGCTACCGGGTAGACTCCCTTCTCCCTGGTCTACGGGGCAGAAGCAGTTATCCCCACGGAACTCATTTACGGGCCTGTGATGCCCCCAATTCAAACATACACTAATCATACACGCAAATGTGTAAGATCAAGTTCAGGGACTCACGGGAAGATATCACAAGACAACTCTAGACACAAATGAAATAATACAAGCTTTACATTACAAGCCAGGGGCCTCGAGGGCTCGAATACATAGCTCGGTACACAAGAGTTACCGGAAGCAACAATATCTGAGTATAGGCATAAAGTTAGATAAGATTGCCTTAAGAAGGCTAGCACAAAAGCAACAACAATCAAAGAGGCAAGGCCTCCTGCCTGGGACCTCCTAAACTACTCCTGGTTGTCGGCGGTCTCCACGTAGTAGCAAGCATTATCCGGGTTAGTAGTAGACGTCGGTGGTGGCATCTGGCTCTTGGGATCCACCATCCGATTGGAACAACCGGAAAGAAGAAAGAAGGGGGAAAAGGGGTAGCAAAGCAACCGTGAGTACTCATTCAAAGTACTCACAAGCACCAGATCTATACTAAGTATGCATTGGTATCAAAGGAAGGTATGTATATCTGGACTGAACTGCAGAATGCCAGAATAGAGGGGAAGGCCTAGCCTATCGAAGACTAGCATCTTCAAGTAGCTCCAAGCATCTTGCAGCATGTAGAAGAGTAAAGGGTAGCAGTTTAATTAACAAGCATGTTGTAGCATTAACGCCCAGAGATCCCTCCTCGACTCCCTGCAAGAAAGCAATCTTAGAGCCACATACCCATCACATTTCTCAAGTAACCAGTTCTAGTTGCAATATATCAGGATATAAGTCTAAACGTCCATTACCGTGGACACGGTATTCGAATATGTAACTTCCCTGCAGGGGTGCACCACATTACCCAACACGCTTGATTACTCTGGCCGGACACACTTTTCCGGGTCAATGTCGGGCCTCGGAAGATCAACACGTTGCAGCCCTACCTAAGCTCAGCAGGGAGGTCCACACCGGTCTACATCCTAAGCACTCCGGGGTCTTGGGCCCAACGCCCGTTGCATTCCAGGTCGTTGTGTGCAGGGTGGATACCAGCGCCACCTCGGATGGCCAGCACGACCCGACCGTGCCACAATGGTGAACTGGACCTTTGAGAAAGCTTCGGCTGATACTACGACGTCGAGGCCCATAACTATTCTCACTTGGTAGTTAGTGCGTAAATGCCAGAGGTCAACTCAGAATAAATACCCAAACCTGTTAGTGCATTGGGGGCTCACAGAGACGATCAAATACTCACGATAATGTGACCCCGTCGCCCCGTCTCGTGGACCTACGGCAAGGGCCCAGAATGCCCGGCCGTGCCTCGTAGAAAACTCGCGGGTCCTCTACGGGCCCGCCCGACTTTCACATCGACTCGCGGGTACCCCTCTGGGCCGACCCAACTTCAAAAATGGTCTCAAGTAAAGGCCGGGTAACCGTGTGTCCAAAACATCAAGGACGAAAACCTGAGGAATCACCCTCGGTGGATTCCACTCGATGTAATTACCAAGGTGAACGTAAGAGGAACCACCTCGAGGTTCACAATTGTGGGGTTGCACGACAAAGTCTTATCAGGAGTGGTCAAGGAGGAATCACCCTCGATGACCACGACCGAATAGCTACACCACAGAAGTATCATCAGGAATGCGTTATGAGGTATCACCCTCGGCACTCGATACTAGCTCTGCAGAGTCGAGCAACAAAAGGGGTGTGATGTGATGTGAGGTGACGGGCTCTGGTCATCGATGATGAAGCAGTGTCACTGAGGGATCATTAAACAACCTATACTAATTAGTTTAGGATAAGCAGGTAGGTAACAATAAGCAGGTTACAAAAGCAGGCTATGCATCAGAAAAGGAGCAATCAATTACAGTAGCAAAATCTAATGCAAGCATGAAAGAATGGAATGGGCAATATCGGGGTGATCAAAGGGGGGCCTTGCCTGGAAGCTCCGCTGAAAGTGAAGAAGGATCGTCGATGGAGTAGTCGATCACATCGGCATCGACAGTGGTCTCGGGGTCTACCAGAGAAGAAGAGGGGGGATGAAACCGTAGATACAGAGAAAACAGATGCATGACAGGCAACTGACAGAGCTAGGGGGTTCTAACGCAGTACTAAACGATACCGGCCGAAGGGGAAAAACATCTGGGAATGTTTTCCCGAAGTTTGGCATTTTCGGACAAACGAACCATAGGGGAAAAGTTTGATGTTCTCTATGCTAGTGACGTGTGAGAGACGAACGGAGGGCATATCCAGATTTGTCACGCTGTTCTAATCAACTTTCATGTATAAAAGTTTTTTATCCGAGTTATAGTTATTTTTTAATGATTTTTCTAAGTTCAAAACAATTTCTGAAATTTCTGGATTTATTTTAATTGTTTTAATCCGAGTTGACCAAGTCAACTTTGACTAGTCAAAAGGGCAGGGTGTGGCCCACATGTCATAGGTTGTACCTAAACAAATGAATAAAACTAATCTAATTGAAAGGGACCCACATGTCATCTACACATAGGCTAATCTGGCCACTAATTAATCCCTAAAACTATCCTATCCCTAATTAACTAAGCCGACCAGAAGCGCAGGGCTGTGCACGCTATGGATACACAGATACAACATACCATGTTCAGGCAGTAGCATCCGGCGACAATTGAGCAGCAGCTAGTAGCAATAGCATTGAGGAGCAGATCTAGCGGCAGCGGCTCTAGGCAGTGGTATCAAGCAGTAGGAGCACAGGGCAAGCGCAGCGGCATCAGTGTGCGACAAGCAGCAACAACAAAGCAGCGACAGTTAGGAGCATCAGAAGCAAAGCATGCATCACCAGCAGCAGCAACATTTGAGGTAGTAGCACGCAATAGCACCTAGCGGGGCGAGTAGCGGGCGTGGCTAGGTGCGGGGAGCGGCCGGCTAGGCTCGGTGACCATGGCTAGCGGGAGGCCTTGGCCGGAGCGACACGTAGGAGTGGCGGACGGAGCAGGGCTCCAGGGGAGCAGTCACGCAGTAGTGGTGGTGGCCAAAGGCAGCGGGGCGTGTGTGCAGCAGGGCGTGCGGCCGCAGTCAGGATCTCGCGGAGGGGAACTCCGGTCATGACAGTGGGGGCGGCTTACGGCGACGAATCGAGTGGGGAAAGGAGGGGGTCGAACGAGGCTCACCAAGGGGAGGTCGACGACGAGCTCGAGATGGGTTGGGGGCTTGCCGGAGCGCGAGACAACAGCGAGACAGCGGTGGGGGCCGACGGAACCGAGGCTGAAGAAGGGGAGCGATGTGTCGCCTCGATGCATCTCTCGTCAAGATCTTCATGGAAGAGGTTGAGGAAGACGAGGGGAACCTCCTAGACGGCTTATCGCGGGGTAGGGAGGACGACGGCCGCAGCTACAATTGTGGGAGACGAAGGAGACGAGGGAGTGGCCAGGGTTCAGCGGGGTCGGGCGCGACGTTCTTATCCACCAGGAGGACCACAGGATGCCCAACACGACAACGGTAGCGGCCATGGTGGGGGTGGATACGTGCCACTCCATGTCCCCTGTCTTTTCTCTGTACAGAGGAACAGAAGAAGGGTAAAAGGCTGTGGTGGGCTGGGCCATGTGCACTGTGGTCACATATGGCCCAAAGACACAGGTGTTTTTAGTCTTTTCCTTTTTTACTTTAACTTTCCTATTTTATTAGTTTTCTATTTTATTTTCTACATATTTTAGGTATGTAAAATATCTAAATAGCACCTAAATTAGTGTTACTAAATATGCTACCGCTATAAAAAGTTTGGCACTAAACAAAATAGTTTATAATTTTTTTATTTATAAAAGGCATTTAATTTATTGTTTAAGCCACTGTTTTATTCACCACAAGGGCATTCCAAACTTTAAAAAATGTGGGTTTCAACATGACAACTATCCTGGGATTATTTTCCACACTTTGAACATTTTAGTTTTTATGTTTGAAAACTTTTACCACTTGACTTGATTTTTGAATTTTGAATTCAATCGTGTTTGAATTATCATGAGACTAACAATAGTAATCATGGTGATGTGGCGTCATTAGTAGAGGGTTACTGTAGCTTAATTAACCAGGCGTCGCAATTCTCCTCCACTACAAGAAATCTCGTCCCGAGATTTAAGAGATGGAGCAAGGTGGAAAGTTCTGGTTACGAATTTCTAACAGTTCTTCTCGGTCTTTGTTGCTCTTCCTGAAGAGGTCGATCTACTATGTTGATGTATTCATTTCTCTGCTTCAGGTCATCATGATGAAGTCGTCATCCTTTCTTCGGGGTCTTCATCGTACATACGAATATGTAAGGGGAAGCTCGACAATGATAGGATGATATAAGGGGTAATCATATGGGATTATCCCATGAATGAAATCATGAGTATCTCTCGAGTTGAACAAATAAAACACATCAAGAGCAAGAAGGTACAATAAGAAGTCTCCAGCGGATAGACAATCGTCCGTTGTGTGGAACAGAGTGTGAAAAGGGGTTCAGAACAACAAGAGTAAGTATCGCGTCTGATACCAGAATAGATCGTCTATCAGAATGGCTCGGGATTTACATAAGAAGCCAAGCGTGAGGAATAACTTTAGAAATAGGAGTGTACATGAGAGTCAGGTTTTGATTCTGTGGAACTGTGGGTTATGGGCCCACCATGTGGGTTAAAAGTAGGAAGGGCGATGATAGTAAGGCATGTCAGAGTATAGACTCTCAGTTATGTTGGCAACAACGTTGGTCCCAACAGCGAGGGACGAAGAGAACCATTTTCCTGCTCGTTAAGACGAGGCGGAACAATAGGCAAAGTTCTCGTCAATCGGTGGCTTCCGGAATGTCATAAACAATAGTAACAAGGTCTTACTGACAGAGATCGTACACCGGGGTGTTCACATAAGCAGGTAATTATCATTGCTTAGATATGTTAGGTTACAAGAAAGGTTAAACAAAACAATGGAAATGCAAGTGTAGATTGGAATCAATTATCGGTGTTCTCGAGTGTCTAACAACTCAGAACCCGTGGAAAATTGGAGTCTGCGAGGAATAATAGTAGATGAAGAACTCATAGGAAGTTATGTAGTTCCATGATATTCTTGAGATACCAGAGGGTAATACTCGAAGGTAGAACAGGATGGAGGTTAGACAGGTGAAAAGATCTGTAGAAGACAAGTACTTAACTTGTCCGAGAAATTGGCTTTACACGGCGCGTAGGGAAACCGGAAACTGGCCCAGAATCAAGGTTATTGAAGAAGCAGAAAAAATCTCAAGAGACTAGCCTCTTCAAGAAACCCCACCTGTGCACTTATTAGGCCCTACCTCCACGACGCTCGGCAACGCGTTCGGCGCAGGCCCAGGGTCTTCTGTCGATGCAAAAAACCCTGGGTCTGTTGCCCAGATTGTGCACAGGCAAGGGAACAAGATTGAAAGCACCAATCCTAGTCAGAGATCAAGAGACTAAGAGATTCGAAGGACCAATGTACAAATCAGAGGGACCAGGATCAAGCTAGAGGAGCTCGACAAAGGGCGAGGCCACACCCAGAAGGAGACAACCCAGGTGTGCCGGTAGGGCCTGCTGGGACTCACGGTGTCGAGACCACCTCACCAACCACTCCAGCATGACCCACATCATCGATCAACGCGGTGTCAAGCCGCAAAGAAACTGAGTGGCAGCCATTCACCACATGGCAGCCTTTATCTACAGGAAAACTCACAGATGACACCCGTCCTGCGACGTGTCAAGTCAGCAGGCATGAAGCTGGCAAGATGGCCCGGCAAGCCTTGCTGGGCAACCAACAATGTGACATTGAGCGGTGTAGCATCCCAAATTTTCAATTTGGAATGTTATACACTAGACCATCATTGCATATCATATTTCATTGCATTTTGGTTGATCCTAGAAATTCTACGCAACTCAAGGACCCTCGGAGAGAGTTGGGGATTTCGTTATTTTCATATTTGAGTTTTCTCAAATTTTGAAAAATAGGATCATTTGATTTTATTTATTTTATCTTCAATTATTTCTATTATCAAATATGAGAGAGGGAATAAAATGACTTTCCCAAAAAAATAAAGAAGTATTGAGGATTTAATAAAAAAATCAAATAAGATTTTATTTTGGTTTTATTTGCTATTTATTTGAATTTAGGAAAAATTGCACATTTTCAAAAATTGCATTTAGAGCCAAAAAAATGTTCATCCTATTCTAAATATTTTATTTAGACGGAGAAAATTTGTTTTGGCATTTTTAGGATTTTATTTATTTTTTTCTAGAATTTTTTTAGTCGCAGCGAAACTGTTTAAAAAGAGAGAGAGACCCCGCGCCCGACTGGGCCAAGGGCCCAGCCGAGCCGGCCGGCCCAGCCAGCCGCCGCCGCCTCCCGCCGGGTCGGGACAGATTCCCGACCAGCGTCGCCCCCGCCCGAGTCCGGGGAGGACTCCGCATCCCGAGGCCGACCCCTCCCCCAAGTCGCCTCCCCCGCCCCCTTTATAAGCGCCGCCGCCCCCCCTGCAGCCCACACCGCCGCCGCCGCCGCACGCCCCCAGCGCCGCCGCTGCACGCGGCCGCGCCGCTTGCCGCCGCCGCACGCCTCCCGGAACCGCCGCTCCGCCGCCTCGCGCCTCCGCCGATGTAGCCGCCAGCTGGTTTTTGAGAAAAAGCCGTTTCGGTTTTTTTGAAAAACCCTAGTTTTCGTTTTTTTAAATAGATAGGTTTTTCTCCGGTTTATTTATTTAGCGAGCGTTCGCTCGTCAGTTCGTTTTAACGAACGCATTTTTCGTTTAGTTCTAGTTAATGAACGTTCGTACGTTAACCTGTTCGTCGTTTTTCTTTTTCTCGGATTAAATCCATGATTTTTCTGATCGCGATTTTCTGATCCGATGTTCGTTTTAGTTTAACTTTTCGCTTGTTTATTGAAATCAGGCGATTCAAGCGCCTGGAGTTTTGTCTCGAAACCCTCTTTCCGTTTAACCAACTCAAACAAGTTTTTGCGACAGTAAAAATTGCCCTAGTTTCATATTAGTAAACGAAGCTTATTTCTTTTGCCGTTTGCCTTTCATTGCTTCGTTCGATTTGGTTCTTTTTGCCAACCGGAGTTCTTAAGTTGAACTTTCTGGTTAGATCTCTTATTCGAGTTTTACCTGTGCATTAGATGAGTACTTATTGTATGATTGTTTGTTTGCGATAGAGTACTCGGAGTGCGCCGCTTGCTACTTTGAATCGCTAGGTTTTGCGGATCATCAGCAAGGCAATAACACTTTGATCATACCTCCAACTACTCAGTTTTTATTGCATTATACCAATCCTCACACATTGCATGATTAGGATCTAATTAAATTGTGGGTTTGGGAAGTAGTTGAGGTAGAATCTATTACCTGTTTATCATCAAACCTTTGGGAGTTACTTCTACGTTGCTTATTATGCCATGCTATGCAGTAGACGTGGATTGGGTGAGTGTATCCATGACAGATGTGAGATTGTTAAATTTATGGTTTATCTAAGGTGGCAACTTAAATACACATCTGGGTGGATTGAGGCACCTGGGTATTCCAGCGATTGACTGTTTTTCTTTGGGACCGCCACCCAGGCTCAAAGGGATACTGAGATTATTCATGCTAGAAACTTCCGTGTGCAGCCACAAGCTACTATGGGCTCTAGCATAGTTGACTAAGTCGTGCGAACTCTTACAGTGGTAGACTAGCAGATGTAGGGGATGTAGGTGGTACGGTCTACCCATCGTAAGGTGCTAGCGCTTCTGAAAGACTATGTCTCAGTCATCCGTTTCGCAAACACCATGTAGTGCGAGAATTCCAACGGAGGAGATCGAGTCTTGTGGGGAAAAGTGCGCAAACCTCTGCAGAGTGTATAAACTAATCATGATTAGCCGTGTCCCCGGTTATGGACATCTTGAGTATCTAGTACCTGGATTATCATGTGAATCTCATCATGTTACTCTAAAATTAATTTTGGTTGGGTTTTGTTTAATGATGATGCTTAATTGGGATTGAGAATGCTGTCAACCATTCTCAATGTTTAATAACTACCATGATAGTTAAATAAAATTTATTCCTTTGCAGTAGGGAAAAATTGGCTTTACGCAAAACTATAACCATAGAGCTTTCCACCAGCCAAATATGCATCTAGAATAGCCTTATTCTTTTATCATTCTCTATGTGTTACATTGCCAGCATATTCCATGTGCTGACCCGTTTCGGGCTGCAACGTTAATGTTGCATACTTTTCAGACGATGATTAAGGTGCCTTTAGGTCGTGGTTCTATACTCAGTGATGCCGCTGGAGTTGATGGACTCACTTATCTTCCAAGCCTTCCGCTGTTATCGTTATTAGATGGCCTTAAGCCATATTTATTGTAATAAGTTCTCTTTTCAGACACTCGATATGATAAGTGTGTGATTGCTACTCTGTTATAAATCCTTCAAGTACTGTGTGGTGTCAGGATTACTGATCCAGGGATGACACCTGAGCACAAAGATTGGACCGTCTAAGGTCTGGTCACTACAAGATGGTATCAGAGCACACGCTGACTGTAGGACACGACCACTAAGCAAAAGCCCTAGATCACTACTCACTCTTCTCATTCTGACTTCTCATCTTTTCTACTCTTTTAGGATGGTGGATGCAAGGAACAAGTTCACACAACCAGATGAAGATACACCCTTTGGACGTCACTTGAAGGAAGTCACTAGATACCTGAACATAGGAGTACCAAGCTTCACCAGAACCTACAACGCCACTCTACCTGAAGAAGAGCGCTGGATGATTCAAGTTCAAGTTCCAGGAAGGACATTCATGCCAGCCACTGCGCCCATAGAGTTTTCCTTTGATGCACCAACCTGGAGTCTAGGAAAGAGCATGGCAGCTCACATCACCATGGGACGCATTGGAGAAGTTTACCGCAATAATCTCAAGGATACTATCTACCAGATTTGTGGGCGCCGAGATGAGCACTGGGAGATGATCAGCACCAGGAAGGATAGATCAATTGCAGCTTTTATCCAGGAGTTAAACCAGCACATTCAACATCAGGAGAACCAGATGTGCGCCGACATGATAGATCTGAAGAAGGCAAGAACAAGAATCAAGGAACTGGAGGAAGAACTCAAGGCTACACATGAAGATTATGACGAGGAAATCGAAGTATTAGTGGAGAAGAATGACGATCTGATCAAGAAAATTGGAATATTCATGGGAGGCCCTACACCAGTAGAAGAAGATGAAGAACCCAAGGAAATTCGCCCGGAAGACTACATCATCATCGACGACACCGACTCGGACCCAGATGATAGCGACGATGATTATGTGGATGAAGCTGGAGCAGATATCATGGAGTCTGCAACCGAAGAATATTTCTAGTAGACCACCCCAATAGTAGTAGTAGTCCACCATGTAAATATAGTAGTCCGAGCACTTTTGCGATTGTTAGATCGATTGTATGCCCTTGTTTGATTGATTGAATGAAGTGAATTGTTTGCTTTTGCCTCATGTGCATATGGGTAGTGTTTTCTCTTTAGAACCCCTCTATTCTTAAATCTCATCTTTTCTAAACCCTCAGATGCCTCCAAGACGTGACCCCGGATTTACCTTCCCACCAGAGCTCACCCAGTTGATCCAGCAGCAGAACACATTGATGCAGTTGCTAGTCCAGAATCAGAGTCAGGGGAACAATAACAACAACCCACCACCACCACCACCACCACCTGTTGATCACTTAGCCCGTTTTCTTAGGCTGAATCTGCCGGTGTTTTTCAGTAGCACCGAGCCGATAGTAGCAGATGATTGGCTCCGCAAGACAGCTAGAGAATTGACCATGACAGGATGCATAGATGCGGAAAAGGTGAAGTTTCCCGCACATCAGTTGGAAGGACCCGCAACATCATGGTGGGAGAATTTCACAGCCACTTTCCCTATCGACACTGTCACATGGGACCAGTTTCAGCAGGCTTTTCGTACTGCCCATGTTTCATCAGGAGAAATGGCCATGAAGAAGCGAGAGTTTCGCAACTTGCGCCAAGGAGGACGGACAGTTGGCCAGTATGTGGAGGACTTTAGTAAGTTAGCACGTTATGCCCCAGATGACGTTGCTACGGATGCAGCTAAGCAAGAGAAGTTTCTGGAAGGATTGAATGATGAGTTGAGCATGCAGTTGATGGTAACAACCTTTAACAGCTACCATGAGTTGGTAGATCATGCTCTCATGATTGAAGGGAAGCAGCAGCAGATTGAGAACTGTAAGAGGAAGTATGGACAAGGGAAGTACAATTCAGGAGCCCAGCAAAAGCCACGTTTTACCCCTAGACCGGGAGGACATTTTCAGCATACCCATGGAGGAGGAAGCTCGCACAATCACAATGGCACCAAGAATGGTAATGGGAATGGAGGAAGCAACGGCCAAAACCGCACCAACCCATCGACCCCAGCCAAGAGAGACCTGAGCCAAGTCACTTGCTTTAAGTGCCAGAAGACCGGACATTATGCCAATGAATGTCCTGAATCCCAGAATGGAAATGGAAATGGAAGCTCTGGCAAGAAGCCGAACCCTTTCAGCAGGGGACAGGTGAACCATGTTAATGTGGAGGAGGTGGAAGAGCAGCCGGATGCCGTAATCAGTAATTTTTTGGTTAAGTCATTTACTGCACTCGTTCTTTTTGATACTGGTGCATCGCATTCATACATATCAAGGGGATTTGTGGATAAGTATAAACTACCAACCCATGCCCTTAGATCACCCATGTTAGTAACCTCGCCTGGAGCAAAGTATATGGCCAGTCTATGGTGTGATCGGTTACCATTAAGGATTGGTAACTATGTATTTCCCTCGGACCTAATAGTATTGGAATCCCAAGGATTGGATGTGATATTAGGCATGGATTGGTTATCAAAGTATGAAGGGAATATTGAATGTGCCAGTAAGTCAATTTTGCTTACAACGCCAGAAGGGAGAAGGATCAAGTATGTATCCCGGCATGTGCCGAAAAGGACTCAAGTAAATTGTTTAACAGGAGTTGTGCAGGAGGAAGTACCAGTGGTGAAAGATTTCCCTGATGTATTTCCAGTGGAGTTGCCAGGCATGCCACCAGATAGAGATATTGAGTTTTTGATTGAACTTTTGCCAAGCACAGGGCCAATATCTAAGAGACCATATAGGATGCCCGCAAAGGATTTGGTGGAGATTAAGAAGCAGATTAAGGAGTTACTGGATAAAGGATATATTCACCCAAGTTCTTCACCTTGGGGATCGCCAGTACTTCTAGTGGAGAAGAAGGATGGATCGTTAAGGATGGTTGTTGATTATCTAGGATTGAATGAAGTAACCATCAAGAACAAGTACCCACTACCGATGATCAATGATCTGTTTGATCGATTGCAAGGAGCTAAGGTATTTTCCAAGATCGATCTGCGATCAGGATACCACCAGTTGAAGATTCGAGAATAGGATATACCTAAGACGGCTTTTACCACCAGGTATGGGTTGTACGAGTATAACGTTATGTCATTTGGTCTGACTAACGCCCCTGCATATTTTATGAACATGATGAACAAGGTGTTTATGGAGTTTCTGGATAAGTTTGTTGTAGTGTTCATCGATGATATCCTGGTATACTCGAAGAACGAAGAGGAGCATAAGGAGCATTTGCGTTTGGTTCTTGGAAAGCTCAGAGAACATCAATTATATGCTAAGTTTAGCAAATGTGAGTTTTGGTTGAAGGAAGTTGGATTTATCGGACACATTATATCCGGAGAAGGTACAACAGTAGATCCCACTAAGGTTGATACCGTGACGAATTGGGAAGCGCCAACAACAGTTGGAGAGATCCGGAGTTTTCTTGGACTCGCAGGATACTGCCGGAGATTTATTGAGAATTTCTCAAAGATTGCGAAGCCTATGACAGAGTTGTTGAAAAAGGATACCAAGTTCATATGGACTGAGGAATGTGAGGCTAGTTTCCAGGAGTTGAAGAAACATTTGGTTACCTCACCAGTGTTGATTTTGCCAGCTCAGACCAAGGATTATGAGGTGTATTGCGACGCTTCACGTCGAGGACTTGGAGCAGTGCTTATGCAGGAAGGAAGAGTTATTTCATATGCCTCACGACAGCTTAAGCCTCATGAGTTAAATTATGCTACGCATGATTTGGAGTTAGCAACCGTAGTGCATACATTGAAAACCTGGAGACACTTTCTCATTGGAAAACATTGTGAGGTGTACACGGATCACAAGAGTTTGAAGTATATTTTCACGCAGAAGGAGTTAAATCTCAGGCAAAGGAGATGGTTGGAACTCATCAAGGATTATGATATGAGATTGCATTATCACCCTGGAAAGGCTAACGTAGTAGCTGACGCATTGAGTCATAAAAGCCATGTCAACACACTAACGACGGGAGATTTACCAAGGGAGTTAGCCGAAAATCTCCGAGAGCTATGTTTGGAAATAGTACCAAGAGGCTATGTAGCAGCATTGGAGATTCAGTCTACTTTGATGGATAAGATTAGGGAAGCCCAGAAGACTGTCAAGGAGATTGCCTCTATAAAGGAGAAAATGACAAAGGAAAAGCTAAGGGATTTCGTGAGGATGAGCACGATACCTTATGGTTTGAAGACCGTGTTTATGTGCCTAATGATTTGGAGATCAGGAAGTTAATTCTGCAAGAGGCCCATGACTCACCCTATTCGATTCACCCAGGAAATACCAAGATGTATCTGTATTTGAAGGATATTTTCTGGTGGACCAGAATGAAGAAGGATATTGCAGAGTATGTAGCAGTTTGTGATGTATGTCAGAGAGTAAAGGTAGAGCATCAGAAGCCAGCAGGATTGCTACAGCCATTGCCGATACCCGAATGGAAGTGGGATAAGTTAGGCATGGATTTTATTACGGGTTTACCCAGAACTCGTTCATGCTATGACTCGATATGGGTTGTAGTCGATCATTTGACAAAGGTAGCTCATTTCATTCCCGTGAAGACTACCTATACTAGTGCAAAGTTGGCAAAGATATACATGACCAACATCGTATGTCTGCATGGAGTTCCAAGGAGCATTGTATCAGATAGAGGAACCCAATTTACCTCAAAGTTGTGGAATCAGTTGCATGAAACTTTATGTACCAGACTGGAGTTTAGTACAGCTTTCCATCCACAGACAGATGGATAGACCGAGAGAGTCAACCAGATTTTGGAGGATATGCAGAGAGCTTGTGCACTAGATTATGGATCTAGTTGGGACGAGAATTTGCCATATGCAGAGTTCTCTTACAACAACAGTTATCATTCCAGTTTGAAGATGGCCCCTTTCGAAGCCTTGTACGGAAGGAGGTGCAGGACCCCATTGTCGTGGGATGAAGTTGGAGACCGCGAGTTGTTTGGACTGGATCTGATTAAGGAGTCTGAACAGAAAGTGAAATTGATTCGCGATAGGCTCAAGGTAGCTCAATCCAGGCAGAAGAGCTAGACAGATTCTAAACGCAAGGATACAGTTTACGAAGTCAGAGACCGAGTTTATCTTCGAGTATCTCCACTTCGAGGAGTTAAGCGCTTTGGAGTTAAGGGAATATTAGTGCCACATTTTGTAGGACCATACAAAGTTTTGGAGCGTATGGGAGAAGTTGCTTACAAGTTGGAGTTGCCTGAAGGATTGTCAGGAGTTCACGACGTGTTCCACATTTCCCAGTTGAAGAAGTGCCATGCAGAGATGGCCGATATACCGCTGAGAAACACAGTGCCGCTGGAAGCGATTCAGTTGGACATTGATTTGACCTATGAGGAGAAACCGGTTAAGATTCTAGAGTATGCCAGTCGAGTCACCCGCAGCAAGGTTAGCAAGGTTTGCAAAGTTCAGTGGAGCCATCACACGAAGGATGAAGCCACCAGGGAGCGAGAGGAAGAATTGCTGAAGGACCACCCTCACATATTTTCTAGCCAACCCAAATCTCGAGGGCGAGATTCATCTTAAGGGGGGTAGGTTTGTAACATCCCAAATTTTCAATTTGGAATGTTATACACTAGACCATCATTGCATATCATATTTCATTGCATTTTGGTTGATCCTAGAAATTCTACGCAACTCAAGGACCCTCGGAGAGAGTTGGGGATTTCGTTATTTTCATATTTGAGTTTTCTCAAATTTTGAAAAATAGGATCGTTTGATTTTATTTATTTTATCTTTAATTATTTCTATTATCAAATATGAGAGAGGGAATAAAATGACTTTCCCAAAAAAATAAAGAAATATTGAGGATTTAATAAAAAAATCAAATCAGATTTTATTTTGGTTTTATTTGCTATTTATTTGAATTTAGGAAAAATTGCACGTTTTCAAAAATTGCATTTAGAGCCAAAAAATGTTCATCCTGTTCTAAATATTTTATTTAGACGGAGAAAGTTTGTTTTGGCATTTTTAGGATTTTATTTATTTTTTCTAGAATTTTTTTAGTCGCAGCGAAACTGTTTAAAAAGAGAGAGAGAGACCCCGCGCCCGACTGGGCCAAGGGCCCAGTCGAGCGGGCCGGCCCAGCCAGCCGCCGCCGCCTCCCGCCGGGTCGGGACAGAGTCCCGACCAGCGCCGCCGCCGCCCGAGTCCGGGGAGGACTCCGCCTCCCGAGGCTGACCCCTCCCCCAAGTCGCCTACCCTGCCCCCTTTATAAGTGCCGCCGCCCTCCTGCAGCCCACACCGCCGCCGCCGCCGCACGCCCCAGCGCCGCCGCCGCACCGCCTGCCGCCGCCGCCGCACACAGCCGCACCGCCTGCCACCGCCGCACGCCGCCCGGAGCCGCCGCCCCGCCGCCTCGCGCCACCCGCCGCCCTGCCGGAGTCTCGCCGGAGCGCCGCCGCCGAGGTAGCCGCCAGCCGGTTTTTGAGAAAAAGCCATTTCAGTTTTTTTAACCCTAGTTTTCGTTTTTTTAAATAGATCAGTTTTTCTCCGGTTTATTTATTTAGCGAGCGTTCGCTCCGTCCGTTCGTTTTAATGAATGCGTTTTTCGTTTAGTTCCAGTTAACGAACGTTCATACGTTAACCTGTTCGTCGTTTTTCTTTTTCTCGGATTAAATCCACGTTTTTTCTGATCGCGATTTCTGATCCGATGTTCGTTTTAGTTTAACTTTTCGCTCGTTTATCGGAATCAGGCGATTCAAGCGCCCGGAGTTTCGTCTCGAAACCCTCTTTCCATTTAACCAACTCAAACAAGTTTTTGCCACAGTAAAATTGCCCTAGTTTCAGATTAGTAAATGAAGCTTATTTCTTTTGCCGTTTGTCTTTCGTTGCTTCGTTCGATTTGGTTCTTTTTGCCAACCGGAGTTCTTAAGTTGAACTTTCTGGTTAGATCTCTTATTCGATTTTTACCTGTGCATTAGATGAGTACTTATTGTATGCTTGTTTGTTTGCAATAGAGTACCCGGAGTGCGCCGCTTGCTACTTAGAATTGCTTGGTTTTGCGGATCATCAGCAAGGCAAGTAACACTTCGATCATACCTCCAACTACTCAGTTTTTATTGCATTAGACCAATCCTCACACATTGCATGATTAGGATCTAATTAAACTGTGGGTTTGGGAAGTAGTTGAGGTAGAACCTATTACTTGTTTATCATCAAACCTTTTGGAGTTACTTCTACGTTGCTTATTATGCTATGCTATGCTAGTAGACGTGGATTGGGTGAGTGTATCCATGACAGATGTGAGATTGTAAAATTTATGGTTTATCTAAGGTGGCAACTTAAATACACATCTGGGTGGATAGAGGCACCTGGGTATTCTAGCGATTGCCTGTTTTTCTTTTGGACCGCCACCCAGGCTCAAAAGGATCCTTAGATTATTCATGCTAGAAACTTCCGTGTGCAGCCACAAGCTACTATGGGCTCTAGCATAGTTGACTAAGTCATGCGAACTCTTACAGTGGTAGACTAGCAGATGTAGGGGATGTAGGTGGTACGGTCTACCCATCGTAAGGTGCTAGCGCTTCTGAAAGACTATGTCTCGGTCATCCGTTTCTCAAACACCATGTAGTGCGAGAATTCCAACGGAGGAGATCGAGTCTTGTGGGGAAAAGTGTGCAAACTTCTGCAGAGTGTATAAACTAATCATGATTAGCCGTGTCCCCGGTTATGGACATGTTGAGTATCTAGTACCTGGATTACCATGTGAATCTCATCATGTTACTCTAAAATTAATTTTGGTTGGGTTTTGTTTAATGATGATGCTTAATTGGGATTGAGAATGCTGTCAACCATTCTCAATGTTTAACAACTACCATGATAGTTAAATAAAATTTATTCCTTTGTAGTAGGGAAAAATTGGCTTTACGCAAAACTGTAACCATAGAGCTTTCCACCAGCCAAATATGCATATAGAATAGCCTTATTCTTTTATCATTCTCTATGTGTTACATTGCCAGCATATTCCATGTGCTGACCCATTTCGGGCTACAACATTAATGTTGCAGACTTTCTAGACGATGATTAAGGTGCCTTTAGGTCATGGTTCTATACTCAGTGATGCCGTTGGAGTTGATGGACTCACTTATCTTCCAAGCCTTTTGATGTTATTGTTATTAGATGGCCTTAAGCCATATTTATTGTAATAAGTTCTCTTTTGAGACACTCGATGTAATAAGTGTGTGATTGCTACTCTGTTATAAATCCTTCAAGTACTGTGTGGTGTCAACATTACTGATCCAGGGATGACACCTGAGCACAGAGATTGGACCGTATGGGGTCTGGTCGCTACAAGCGATTCATTTACTGCGCCCGGTCAGTCCGTGGAGTTAGGTATGATAGCACTGTTTTCTATCTTATCGGTGCATAATGACTACTTTGGCACTTTGGTAACCCCTTGATCTATAAAACAAGGCCCATGGCAACCATAGACAGGGTTAGAAGATTGGATAACTCACACCCTCATACGCGCGTAGCCAGTGCCGCCCTGAGGCAACCCTTGCCGGGAAAATGTACTACGCTCCGCCACCACCTTTCCACCATCAATCCAACAAAGCATATTTGTCGTGCTGCCCCACATTGGTAGGGTTTTACGCCTCATGGCGGCCTGAACATGGGTAAAATTGCATGCGTGATCTTTGTCGTGCTACCCCACATGCTCTACTCTTTGTGCTACGGGACGTCCCCCTACCGAAACAGTAAGGGCCTCCTGGTCCCATAGGTGGCCGTGGTTTCCCGCAACATTATAGCATGTATGATTTGGGTCATATATGCATGATGTAGATGTTTGTTTAATTCCTATTGTAGGGGATATAACTATTGAGTATAAACCACCCAGGAGGGGCCGAACTATACTAATAGTAAGTTGTTCCTATCAAAGCCCACGAGGACAAGGGGTACGACGCTTTACGAAGGAGAGTTAACAAGAAGGCCCAAGGCCCAAAGGCGGATTATGGCCTGTAGATGTAAACCACCATAAGATGTATAACTTGTATTGTAAGATAGGAAAGGTAGAAATCGAGCCGGACACGTCTATGAGCCGGCCGGGACTCTGTAAACCGTCGGGCATCAACCTGTGCATATAAAGGGACGACCCGACGATGGTTTAGGGACAAGAAAACAAGAGATCGAGAGCCGAGTCAAGCATATTTGCCCTCCGTTCATCGAAACCCTAGCAATACCAACTACAAACTGAACTAGGCTTTGACCTTCATCGTGAGGGGCCGCACCAGTATAAACTCCCGAGTCCTTTGTCCTGTTTAACTCCTTTAAACTAACCTCAACGCGATGGCTCCATGACTAAGTCCTCATACTAGGACATCTGCCGTGACATTTCCACGATAGTTGGCGCCCACCGTGGGGCCATCGCATGATGGTTTTAAGTTCTTAAAGGGAAGCTTCGAAGGGATCAAGGGATACGCCGTGGGCCGGATGACCAAGAGTCGTCGTGGCAAGCTCTATATCGACGACGTAGGCTGGGGCCCCGAGGCTGGCTCCATTGAATATGGGTACCGGGTCCCCTTTGGTGGAATTCATGTCTTCATCGGCAAGATCGGCGAACCGGGCCCTAAGCCGGACACCTACACCGACATCATCGAGATGGCTCAGCATGCGAGACCCACCCGGGTTCAGCCTGCCATGAAGCGTGCCTTTGTGGGAGTCATCCACGGGGCAGAATCTGAGGATAGATCGGTGTCTGGTGGTGAAATCGTCGTTTACTCCGATGGCGAATCATCTACTAGAGAAACCGAGTCATTATACCAGCTGCAAGATGGCCCGCTTGGGGGCTATTATGATGGTGACAGTATTCCGGATCCCCATGAACCGCCGAACCGAGTTGCAATTTTCATGGCCGGTACACAGCTAAGGCAGAATTCTTCAACTGCGGTGGCGTTAATTTCTGGTTCGGCAGCGATGACGGCGGCCGAGGCGGGAGTCCCTGTGCGCCCGCCGGCTCAAGTTCTGTCCGGTTTACTCGGCGCTTTACAACACTGATGACGACTGAGGTTAATGCAGCAAATCGGGATGAGCATAATGCGGAGGTTGCCAAGGTGAGAGACCAGATAGCTCAAGCCAAGGAAGACCTACCAGCCGAAGACGTAAGGATGGCCACCATGCAGGCCGAGTTAGAGGCCAAGGCACAGCGGGTTCAATGGGAGTCCTTCCGGCTTATGCTAGATCAGAACACGTCGAATGATGTCATGAGAAGAAGGCATCAGACCCGCCTACCTTTGGTTTACGAAGCGAGAAACCTCTTCAACACGCACGGAGTCGGGACCAGTAAACATCAAGTGATAAACCGGACTGAAGCACCAGGAACAGGGGCGCCGGTTCAACCATGCACGATGGACCCGCCTCGTCAGCGCAATAACACGCTGTAGCATGCACCGACGCCGCATCATGTGCCGACACCGCTGTGTCATTACTCTAACCCCTTGGATAACATGGTCGCCGCCGCTTCGTGATTGGCGGCTTTCCCAGTCGAAGGCGAGTCCCTAGTGGCAGTTGAGACGCGATGGGCCAGAGAGCTCCTTCAGACAGCCTTGGCTCAGCAGCAGGCTTATGCATACAGCCGTGAGAGGATTCATTCCACCCCCTGCCCAAGCCGGAGTTACAGTAGACATATTGATGAGCCGACCGTGTCAAGCAGTGCGCAGAATCATAATCTGCCTCATGGCCATAACCCGGCAGGCGGTGGTGCCGATGCTCAGAACGTGGTGGACCAAGGTAGAGCACGTCGAGAGGCCGAGTTAGTGGCGCAGTACGCGACCCGTCAACCTTCTCCGGTTCATCAGACGGCTTCGGTCGAGACAGGAGTAACTTTCAGGTCTTTAGGTGTGCCGTGTTTGACCCCGGCGTTGCGTAACGTATGGTTGCCCAAGGATTTCAAAGGTCCCCGTAAGGTACCCAACTACACGGACGATTTACCTCCTAAGGCATGGATTGAGAGTTATGAGATGGCGATGGAACTGTTGGATGTTGATGAGGCCGCGTGTGCTAAGTATTTCAACATGATGTTAGAAGGAATGGCTCGTACTTGGTTGAAGGGATTACCGGCTAACTCCGTTGGGTCATGGATTGAGCTGAAAGCTCGGTGTATCCAGAATTTCAAGGACACGTGCAAGCAGCCCATGTCAATTGTGGATTTGGCCTCCTGTGTCCAGGAAGAAGGTGAATCAACAACCCATTGGGTGCGCCGGGTTTCAACGATACTGGACTCGTCATGCCGGATCAATGTCGATTCAGCAGTCTTGACGTTGGAGAAAAATTGCCCCTTTATGCCCCTCGAGCAGAAATTAGGGCGGCTCAAACGTCACTGCAATGACATGGGGACGCTCATGGCTGCTCTGGTTAAGTACGATGACTCTAATAGTACCAAAGACCATGAGTCTGATGATGACAAGTCGGGAAAGGGAGAGAAGAGCAGTAGCACCAAAGGGTAGCAACATAACCCGGCGGCGAATCAAGGAGGTAATGGTAAGCGCAAGGCTGATAATAACCTGGACTTTGTGGCAAATACTAGTGCACATAATAATGGCCAGGGACGTAAGGGCAGACCACCCTCGCAGATCGGAGGATCAGGCGTTAATCTTGAGCATATGTTGAATCAGCCCTGCCTAAAGCATGGTACACGTCAAAGACCGTGTACCAATCTTTCAAAAGATCGTTACATCATGAAGGAATTCAAGAATTCAAATCTTTCTCAAAGCAACCATGGACTAGAAGGCGGTCCAGGATCCGGTTCACAGGGTCCGGGTTACGGTGGTGGCGGTTCAGGCTCTGGTTTCCACGGTCATCAAGATCATCAAGGTCATAAAGGTCATCAATGCAGTCAAGGCAATCAGGGCGGTTACCATCAACAGTCTAATCAGGGGAATCAGCAGCAGCACTCTGGATATCAGAGTAACCCCAAACAATTGAATAGTGGACAGTATCACGTCTTCACCATGAGTTTGTGCAAGCGGGATCACAAGCTTGATAAAAGGGTAGTAAACTCCGTTGAACCGGTAGTACCCCGTTACTTGCGTTGGTCTAAGCAGCCCATTGTGTGGAGTCGAGAGGATCATCCGCCCCGGGTTGATAATCCGGGTCATCTGGCTTTGGTGGTCGTGCCTCAGGTTGGAGGGTATAAGTTCACCAAGGTACTCATGGACGGAGGGAGCAACATCAATATCCTTTCTTATGACACCTTCCGTTGTATGGGGTTGACGGATAAAAATCTTAAACCGTCAAACACTGTTTTCCATGGAGTGGTTCCTGGTTAGTCGGCGTATCCAGTTGGTAAGATAGCCCTTGAAGTTGCTTTTGGAGATAATCATGACTCTAGATCAGAGACATTGACCTTTGAGGTGGTGAAAATCAAGAGCCCTTATCATGTCCTATTTGGACGACCGGCTTATGCTAAGTTTATGGAAAGACCCTGTTATGTTTATCTACAGCTCAAGATGCCGGGTCATAAGGGGACCATCATGGTACATGAGAGACGAAAAATAGCTTTGGAGTGTGAAGAAGGTGATGCGGCTTATGCTGAGTCGGTTTGTGCAATAGAGGAGTTGAAATTTTATAAGGACAATGTTGATCCGGCCGATATGACTTCTTTGAAAAATCCAACTATAGAACATGATCCGGCTTTGAAGTTTAAATCGGCTGACGAAACCAAGTTAGTTGATTTTGTTCCTGGCGATTCATCCAAGCAGTTTAGCATCAGCGCTAATCTGGGTCCGAAATGGGAAAGCGCGCTCATCGAGTTCATCCGTGAGAACCGAGACATCTTTGCAAGGAAGCCTTCTGACATGCCAAGTGTACCGAGGGAACTCGCTGAGCACACTCTCAACATTGATCCTAAGTTTAAACCGGTCAAGAAGTTTCCCCGCCACTTCAATGAAGAAAGGTGTAAGGCTATTGGTGAGGAGGTAGCCCGACACTTGGCAGCTGGGTTTATCATTGAAGTGTTTCATCCTGAGTGGTTGGCTAACCCGGTGCTGGTACTTAAGAAGAATGTCACTTGGCGCATGTGTGTGGACTACACAGATTTAAACAAGGCTTGTCCGGATGATCCTTTCGCCGCCCCTCGTATTGATCAGATTATTGATGCTACGTGGAGTTGTGAGCATTTGAGTTTTCTGGATGCTTATTTTGGTTATCATCAGATCAACATGGAAGTTAAGGACCGGGAGAAGACTGCTTTTATAACTCACTTTGGAGCCTTCTGCTATGTGTCTATGCCTTTTGGGCTCAAGAGTGCCCAGGCGACTTATCAGCGCTGTGTGCAGAATTGTCTTCATACTCAGATTGCACGCAATGTTCATGCTTACATGGATGATATTGTTGTGAAGTCCAGGAAAGTGGAGACATTGATAGATGATTTGAAGGAAACTTCTGATAATCTCCGAATTTATAAGATGATTCTTAATCCGGCCAAGTGTGCCTTTGGTGTACCGGCAGGCAAGGTCTTGGGTTTTTTGGTGTCTAATAGGGGTATTGAGGCTAACCCGGAAAAGATCAAGGCAATTACTTCTCTAGCTAAACCGGCGTGTATCAATTATGTTCAACGTTTGGCGGGTCGTATTGCAGCGTTGAGCCAGTTTATCAGCCGGTTGGGGAGAAAGCTATCCCTCTATATCAGATGATGAAAAAGACAGATAATTTTGTCTAGAGTGATGCTGCTAATGCGGCGTTTGAGGACTTGAAAAAGAAGTTAGCCGAGCCACCTGTCCTTGCTGCTCCTATTGATAAAGAGCCATTGTTGCTATATGTGGCTGCCAATGCCAGGGTTGTCAGCGTGGCTATTGTGGTAGAGCAAAAGGAGGCAGGCAAGTAATATCCGGTTCAACGGCCGGTTTATTATATCAGTGAGGTTCTCATTGAGTCCAAACAGAGATACCCACATTGGCAGAAGCTGGTGTACGGAGTTTTCATGGCAAGCCGGAAGCTTAAATAGTATTTTTAGGGTCATCCCATCACTATGGTCAGTTCTGCTCCTTTGGGAGATATAATCCAAAACAGGGAGGCACCTGGTCGGGTTGCCAAGTGGGCCATTGAGCTTGGACCTCACGGGTTAAAGTATATGCCTCGTACGACAATCAAGTCCGAGGCACTTGTGGATTTCATCAATGACTGGACAGAGTTGCAGACACCGGAGGAAAAGCCGGATAACACATATTGGACTATTCACTTTGATGGGTTCAGGCAATTGGTGGGCTTGGGGGCCGGAGTTGTGCTAGCTTCCCCTCGAGGTGATAAATTTTGTTATGTTCTCCGCTTAATGTTTCCTTGCACTAACAACGCAGCTGAATATGAGGCCTTACTCCACGATCTTCGAGTGGCTAAGGAGATGAACTTAAGCCGGGTTAGGTGCTTTGGTGACTCGGATTTGGTAGCTCAACAAATATCAGGTACTTGGGACTCCAAATATCCACTCATGGCGGCTTATCGACGGGAGGTGGATGTTATTCCTAGTCACTTCAAGGGTTATCAGGATGACCATGTGGACCGGATAAAGAATGAAGCGGCGGACGCTTTAAGCCGGTTGGGTTCTCAACGTAAACCGGTGCCGCCCAATGTTTTTCTTGATGTCCTTCATAACCCGTCGATCATGTTACGCACAGAGGAGGATTTGGCTATTCCTGACCCGGAGGCTCAGTTGGTGGCAGCTCTTCTTGTTATCCCGGATTGGACAGTTCCCTATTTGGCGTATATGACCCGGGGCGAGTTACCTGAGGATGAAGTTTTGGTCAGGCAGATAATCCAGTGGTCCAAGTCAATGACTATTGTCAATGCAGTGTCATAGGAGCGTTTCAGCGTTGCGTGTCTCTTGAAGAAGGTGTGAGATTCTACGTGAGATCCACGAAGGGGATTGTGGTCATCATGCCGGTTCAAAATATCTAGTAGCCAAAGCTTTTCGTCACGGTTTTTATTGGCTGACGGCTCATGCTGATGCTGAGGACATGGTCAAAAGGTGTGACGGTTGTCAGAAATTTACACGTCGAGCTCATGGTCCGGCTTAGGAGTTAAGGATGATTCCAATTACTTGGCCATTTCCCGTCTGGGGACTTGATATAGTTGGGCCCTTTAAGAGATCCAAGGATAAGAAGACCGACCTCTTGGTGGCAGTTGACAAGTTTACTAAATGGATAGAGGCAGAGCTAGTGAGTAAGTGTGACGTAGCAACGGCAGTTGAATTCATGAAGAAGGTGATCTTCCGCTTTGGCTTTCCACATGGCATTATAACTGACAATGGCACTAACCTTTCCAAAAGGGCTATGGAAGATTTTTGTCAACGTGAGCATATCTGGCTTGATGTATCATTAGTGGCTCACCCCAGCCTAATTGTCAACCTGAGAGAGCCAATCAAGAGATTTTGAGAGGTATCAAACCCCGGCTATTGGTTTCCTTGCAGAGGACGTCGGGTTGTTGGGTCGAGGAGTTACCTTCCGTGTTATGGAGAATTAATACCACCCCCAATAGGTCTACGGGTTATATGCCTTTTTCATGGTTTATGGAGCAGATGCAGTTCTCCCTAGTGACATCCGTCATGACTCGCCCCCTGTGGCAACTTATGTTGAAGCTGACAATGAAAAAGCACGTCAGGAAGCACTTGACCTGTTAGATGAAGAGCGTGACATCGCAGAAGCTCGTTCTGCATTTACTAGCAAGATCTGTGTCGGTGTTCTGGGAACGGGGGTCCCCACACTTGCCTGCCTGCGACCCATGGCGTGGCTGGGCTGGCAGGTCTGTATGACCCATCTTCATCAACAAGCCATTCAAGACCCTCGCGAGGGGCCAAGCCTCGCGAGGCGGACGACGCAAGACCTCCTTAGGAGCGACCTCGCCAGGCAGGCTCGCGAGGGGCGGAGAGATCAAGCCAAGGCAAGCCTCGCAAGATCCTCGTGACGTGAGCCATGACGATCGAGACCAGTGTAACACCCACGATCCGGCTATATCTCCCACGTGTCGGAGCACGACTTAGAGGCATAACCGCATAGTAGGCATGTCGCAAGAGGGGTAATCTTTACACATCCATGTACTGAATAAGAGAGGGATAAAGAGTTGGCTTACAATCGCCACTTCACACAATACATAAATATAGCATTACATCATCCAGAATACAATCAAGGTCCGACTACGGAACCAAAATAAAAGAGGACCACGCCTAATGCTAGATCCCCGATCGTCCCAACTGGGCTCCACTACTGATCAATAGGAAACGAAACAACACAACGATCAAGATCTTCATCGAGCTCCCACTGAGCTGGGTTGCGTCACCTACACGGGTATCATCAACACCTGCAACTGTTTGGAAGTATCTGTGAGCCACGAGGACTCAGCAATCTCAAGGAAATATGCCCTAGAGGCAATAATAAAGTTATTATTTATTTCCTTATAATCATGATAAATGTTTATTATTCATGCTAGAATTGTATTAACCGGAAACAAAATACATGTGTGAATACATAGACAAACAAAGTGTCACTAGTATGCCTCTACTTGACTAGCTCGTCAATCAAAGATGGTTATTTTTCCTAACCATGAACAATGAGTTGTTATTTGATTAACGAGGTCACATCATTAGTTGAATGATCTGATTGACATGACCCATTCCATTAGCTTAGCACCCGATCGTTTAGTATGTTGCTATTGCTTTCTTCATGACTTATACATGTTCCTATAACTATGAGATTATGCAACTCCCGTTTACCGGAGGAACACTTTGGGTACTACCAAACGTCACAACGTAACTGGGTGATTATAAAGGAGTACTACAGGTGTCTCCAATGGTACATGTTGTGTTGGCGTATTTCGAGATTAGGTTTTGTCACTCCGATTGTCGGAGAGGTATCTCTGGGGCCCTCTCGGTAATACACATCACATAAGCCTTGCAAGCATTGTAACTAAGATGTTAGTTGTGAGATGATGTATTACGGAACGAGTAAAGAGACTTGCCGGTAACGAGATTGAACTAGGTATTGGATACCGACGATCGAATCTCGGGCAAGTAACATACCGATGACAAAGGGAACAACGTATGTTGTTATGCGGTCTGACCGATAAAGATCTTCGTAGAATATGTAGGAGCCAATATGGGCATCCAGGTCCCGCTATTGGTTATTGACCGGAGACGTGTCTCGGTCATGTCTACATTGTTCTCGAACCCGTAGGGTCCGCACGCTTAAGGTTACGATGACAGTTATATTATGAGTTTATGCATTTTGATGTACCGAAGGTTGTTCGGAGTCCCGGATGTGATCATGGACATGACGAGGAGTCTCGAAATGGTCGAGACGTAAAGATTGATATATTGGAAGCCTATGTTTGGATATCGGAAGTGTTCCGGGTGAAATCGGGATTTTACCGGAGTACCGGGAGGTTACCGGAACCCCCCGGGAGCCATATGGGCCTTAATGGGCTTTAGTGGAAAGGAGAAAGGGTCAGCCCAAGGTGGCTGCGCACCTCCCCCCTCCCCTAGTCCTATTAGGACTAGGAGAAGGTGGCCGGCCCCCCTCTCCCTCTTTCCCCCTCGGGGAATCCTAGTCCAACTAGGATTGGGGGGGGGAGTCCTACTCCCGGAAGGAGTAGGACTCCTCCTGCGCCCTCCTCCTAGGCCGGCGCCCCCCTCCCCCTTGTCTCCTTTATATACTGAGGCAGAGGCACCCCAGAAACACACAAGTTGATCCACGTGATCTATTCCTTAGCCGTGTGCGGTGCCCCCTGCCACCATATTCCTCGATAATACTGTAGCGGAGTTTAGGCGAAGCCCTGCTGCTGTAGTACATCAAGATCGTCACCACGCTGTCGTGCTGACGGAACTCTTCCCCGACACTTTGCTGGATCGGAGTCCGGGGATCGTCATCGAGCTGAACGTGTGCTCGAACTCGGAGGTGCCGTAGTTTCGGTGCTTGATCGGTTGGATCGTGAAGACGTACGACTACTTCCTCTACGTCGTGTCAGCGCTTCCGCAGTCGGTCTGCGTTGGGTACGTAGACAACACTCTCCCCCTCGTTGCTATGCATCACATGATCTTGCGTGTGCGTAGGAAATTTTTTGAAATTACTACGAAACCCAACAGTGGTATCCGAGCCTAGGTTATTTATGTTGATGTTATATGCACGAGTAGAACACAAGTGAGTTGTGGGTGATATAAGTCATACTGCCTACCAGCATGTCATACTTTGGTTCGGCGGCATTGTTGACCGAGACGACCCGGACCAACCTTACGCGTACGCTTACGCGAGACCGGTTCCCCCGACGTGCTTTGCGCACAGGTGGCTTGCGGGCGACTGTCTCTCCAACTTTAGTTGAACCAAGTATGGCTACGCCCAGTCCTTGCGAAGGTTAAAACAGAGTCTATTTGACATACTATCGTTGTGGTTTTTGATGCGTAGGTGAGATTGGTTCTTGCTTAAGCCCGTAGCAGCCACGTAAAACTTGCAACAACAAAGTAGAGGACGTCTAACTTGTTTTTGCAGGGCATGTTGTGATGTGATATGGTCAAGGCATGATGCTGAATTTTATTGTATGAGATGATCATGTTTTGTAACCGAGTTATCGGCAACTGGCAGGAGCCATATGGTTGTCGCTTTATTGTATGCAATGCAATCGCGATGTAATGCTTTACTTTATTACTAAACGGTAGTGCTAGTCGTGGAAGCATAAGATTGGCGAGACGACAACGATGCTACGATGGAGATCAAGGTGTCGCGCCGGTGACGATGGTGATCATGACGGTGCTTCGGAGATGGAGATCACAAGCACAAGATGATGATGACCATATCATATCACTTATATTGATTGCATGTGATGTTTATCTTTTTATGCATCTTATCTTGCTTTGATTGACGGTAGCATTATAAGATGATCTCTCACTAAATTATCAAGAAGTGTTCTCCCTGAGTATGCACCGTTGCCAAAGTTCGTCGTGCCCAGACACCACGTGATGATCGGGTGTGATAAGCTCTACGTCCATCTACAACGGGTGCAAGCCAGTTTTGCACACGCAGAATACTCAGGTTAAACTTGACGAGCCTAGCATATGGAGATATGGCCTCGGAACACGGAGACCGAAAGGTCGAGCGTGAATCATACAGTAGATATGATCAACATAATGATGTTCACCATTGAAAACTACTCCATCTCACGTGATGATCGGTTATGGTTTAGTTGATTTGGATCACGTAATCACTTAGAAGATTAGAGGGATGTCTATCTAAGTGGGAGTTCTTAAGTAATTTGATTAATTGAACTTAAACTTATCATGAACTTAGTACCTGATAGTATCTTGCTTGTTTATGTTGATTGTAGATAGATGGCTCGTGCTGTTGTTCCGTTGAATTTTAATGCGTTCCTTGAGAAAGCAAAGTTGAAAGATGATGGTAGCAATTACACGGACTGGGTCCGTAACTTGAGGATTATCCTCATTGCTGCTCAGAAGAATTACGTCCTGGAAGCACCGCTGGGTGCCAGGCCTGCTGCTGGAGCAACACCAGATGTTATGAAACGTCTGGCAGAGCAAAGCTGATGACTACTCGATAGTTCAGTGTGCCATGCTTTACGGCTTAGAATCGGGACTTCAACGACGTTTTGAACGTCATGGAGCATATGAGATGTTCCAGGAGTTGAAGTTAATATTTCAAGCAAATGCCCGGATTGAGAGATATGAAGTCTCCAATAAGTTCTATAGCTGCAAGATGGAGGAGAACAGTTCTGTCAGTGAGCATATACTCAAAATGTCTGGGTATAATAATCACTTGATTCAATTGGGAGTTAATCTTCCGGATGATTGCGTCATTGACAGAATTCTCCAATCACTGCCACCAAGCTACAAAAGCTTCGTGATGAACTATAATATGCAAGGGATGAACAAGACTATTCCCGAGCTCTTCGCAATGCTGAAAGCTGCGGAGGTAGAAATCAAGAAGGAGAATCAAGTGTTGATGGTTAACAATACCACTAGTTTCAAGAAAAAGGGCAAAGGGAAGAAGAAGGGGAACTTCAAGAAGAACGACAAGCAAGTTGCTGCTCAAGAGAAGAAACCCAAGTCTGGACCTAAGCCTGAAACTGAGTGCTTCTACTGCAAGCAGACTGGTCACTGGAAGCGGAACTGCCCCAAGTATTTGGCGGATAAGAAGGATGGCAAGGTGAACAAAGGTATATGTGATATACATGTTATTGATGTGTACCTTACTAGAGCTCGCAGTAGCACCTGGGTATTTGATACTGGTTCTATTGCTAATATTTGCAACTCGAAACAGGGACTACGGAATAAGCGGGCACTGGCAAAGGACGAGGTGACGATGCGCGTGGGAAACGGTTCCAAAGTCGATGTGATCGCGGTCGGCACGCTACCTCTACATCTACCTTCGGGATTAATATTAGACCTAAATAATTGTTATTTGGTGCCAGCGTTGAGCATGAACATTATATCTGGATCTTGTTTAATGCGAGATGGTTATTCATTTAAATCAGAGAATAATGGTTGTTCTATTTATATGAGTAATATCTTTTATGGTCATGCACCCTTGAAGAGTGGTCTATTCTTATTGAATCTCGATAGTAGTAATACACATATTCATAATGTTGAAGCCAAAAGATGCAGAGTTGATAATGAAAGTGCAACTTATTTGTGGCATTGTCGTTTAGGTCATATCGGTGTAAAGCGCATGAAGAAACTCCATACCGACGGACTTTTGGAACCACTTGATTATGAATCACTTGGTACTTGCGAACTGTGCCTCATGGGCAAGATGACTAAAACACCATTCTCCGGTACTATGGAGAGAGCAACAGATTTGTTGGAAATCATACATACCGATGTATGTGGTCCGATGAATATTGAGGCTCATGGCGGATATCGTTATTTTCTCACCTTCACAGATGATTTAAGCAGATATGGGTATATCTACTTAATGAAACATAAATCTGAAACATTTGAAAAGTTTAAAGAATTTCAGAGTGAAGTTGAAAATCATCGTAACAAGAAAATAAAGTTTCTACGATCTGATCGTGGAGGAGAATATTTGAGTTACGAGTTTGGTGTACATTTGAAAAATTGTGGAATATTTTCGCAACTCACGCCACCCGGAACACCACAGCGTAATGGTGTGTCCAAACGTCGTAATCGTACTTTACTAGATATGGTGCGATCTATGATGACTCTTACAGATTTACCGCTATCATTTTGGGGTTATGTTTTAGAGACGGCCGCATTCACGTTAAATAGGGCACCATCAAAATCCGTTGAGACGACGCCTTATGAACTGTGGTTTGGCAAGAAACCAAAGTTGTCGTTTCTTAAAGTTTGGGGCTGCGATGCTTATGTGAAAAAGCTTCAACCTGATAAGCTCGAACCCAAATCAGAGAAATGTGTCTTCATAGGATACCCAAAGGAGACTGTTGGGTACACCTTCTATCACAGATCCGAAGGCAAGACATTCGTTGCTAAGAATGGATCCTTTCTAGAGAAGGAGTTTCTCTCGAAAGAAGTGAGTGGGAGGAAAGTAGAACTTGACGAGGTAACTGTACCTGCTCCCTTACTGGAAAGTAGTACATCACAGAAAACTGTTTCAGTGACACCTACACCAGTTAGTGAGGAAGCTAATGATAATGATCATGAAACTTCAGATCAAGATACTACTGAACCTCGTAGATCAACCAGAGTAAGATCCGCACCAGTGTGGTACGGTAATCCTGTTCTGGAAGTCATGCTACTAGATCATGATGAACCTACGAACTATGAAGAGGCGATGGTGAGCCCAGATTCCGCACAGTGGCTTGAAGCCATGAAATCTGAGATGGGATCCATGTATGAGAACAAAGTATGGACTTTGGTTGACTTGCCCGATGATAGGCAAGCAATTGAGAATAAATGGATCTTCAAGAAGAAGACTGACGCTGATGGTAATGTTACTGTCTACAAAGCTCGACTTGTCGCGGAAGGTTTTCGACAAGTTCAAGGGGTTGACTACGATGAGATCTTCTCACCCGTAGCGATGCTTAAGTCTGTTCGAATCATGTTAGCAATTGCCGCATTTTATGATTATGAAATTTGGCAGATGGATGTCAAAACTGCATTCCTGAATGGATTTTTGGAAGAAGAGTTGTATATGATACAACCGGAAGGTTTTGTCGATCCAAAGGGGGCTAACAAAGTGTGCAAGCTCCAGCGATCCATTTATGGACTGGTGCAAGCCTCTCGGAGTTGGAATAAATGCTTTGATAGTGTGATCAAAGCATTTGGTTTTATATAGACTTTCGGAGAAGCCTGTATTTACAAGAAAGTGAGTGGGAGCTCTGTAGCATTTCTGATATTATATGTGGATGACATATTGCTGATTGGAAATGATATAGAATTTCTGGATAGCATAAAGGGATACTTGAATAAGAGTTTTTCAATGAAAGACCTCGGTGAAGCTGCTTACATATTAGGCATTAAGATCTATAGAGATAGATCAAGACGCTTAATTGGACTTTCACAAAGCACATACCTTGACAAGATTTTGAAAAATTTCAAAATGGATCAAGCAAAGAAAGGGTTCTTGCCTGTGTTACAAGGTGTGAAGTTGAGTCAGACTCAATGCCCGACCACTGCAGAAGATAGAGAGAAAATGAAAGATGTTCCCTATGCTTCAGCCATAGGCTCTATCATGTATGCAATGCTGTGTACCAGACCTGATGTGTGCCTTGCTATAAGTTTAGCAGGGAGGTACCAAAGTAATCCAGGAGTGGATCACTGGACAGCGGTCAAGAACATCCTGAAATACCTGAAAAGGACTAAGGATATGTTTCTCGTATATGGAGGTGACAAAGAGCTCACCGTAAAAGGTTACGTTGATGCAAGCTTTGACACTGATCCGGACGATTCTAAATCGCAAACCGGATACGTGTTTACATTAAACGGTGGAGCTGTCAGTTGGTGCAGTTCTAAACAAAGCATCGTAGCGGGATCTACATGTGAAGCGGAGTACATAGCTGCTTCAGAAGCAGCAAATGAAGGAGTCTGGATGAAGGAGTTCATATCCGATCTAGGTGTCATACCTAGTACATCGGGACCAATGAAAATCTTTTGTGACAATACTGGTGTAATTGCCTTGGCAAAGGAATCCAGATTTCACAAAAGGACCAAACACATCAACAGACGCTTCAATTCCATCTGGGATCTAGTCCAGGTGGGAGACATAGAGATTTGCAAGATACATACGGATCTGAATGTTGCAGACCTGTTGACTAAGCCTCTTCCACGAGCAAAACATGATCAGCACCAAGGCTCCATGGGTGTTAGAATCATTACAGTGTAATCTAGATTATTGACTCTAGTGCAAGTGGGAGACTGAAGGAAATATGCCCTAGAGGCAATAATAAAGTTATTATTTATTTCCTTATAATCATGATAAATGTTTATTATTCATGCTAGAATTGTATTAACCGGAAACAAAATACATGTGTGAATACATAGACAAACAAAGTGTCACTAGTATGCCTCTACTTGACTAGCTCGTCAATCAAAGATGGTTATTTTTCCTAACCATGAACAATGAGTTGTTATTTGATTAACGAGGTCACATCATTAGTTGAATGATCTGATTGACATGACCCATTCCATTAGCTTAGCACCCGATCGTTTAGTATGTTGCTATTGCTTTCTTCATGACTTATACATGTTCCTATAACTATGAGATTATGCAACTCCCGTTTACCGGAGGAACACTTTGGGTACTACCAAACGTCACAACGTAACTGGGTGATTATAAAGGAGTACTACAGGTGTCTCCAATGGTACATGTTGTGTTGGCGTATTTCGAGATTAGGTTTTGTCACTCCGATTGTCGGAGAGGTATCTCTGGGGCCCTCTCGGTAATACACATCACATAAGCCTTGCAAGCATTGTAACTAAGATGTTAGTTGTGAGATGATGTATTACGGAACGAGTAAAGAGACTTGCCGGTAACGAGATTGAACTAGGTATTGGATACCGACGATCGAATCTCGGGCAAGTAACATACCGATGACAAAGGGAACAACGTATGTTGTTATGCAGTCTGACCGATAAAGATCTTCGTAGAATATGTAGGAGCCAATATGGGCATCCAGGTCCCGCTATTGGTTATTGACCGGAGACGTGTCTCGGTCATGTCTACATTGTTCTCGAACCCGTAGGGTCCGCACGCTTAAGGTTACGATGACAGTTATATTATGAGTTTATGCATTTTGATGTACCAAAGGTTGTTCGGAGTCCCGGATGTGATCATGGACATGACGAGGAGTCTCGAAATGGTCGAGACGTAAAGATTGATATATTGGAAGCCTATGTTTGGATATCGGAAGTGTTCCGGGTGAAATCGGGATTTTACCGGAGTACCGGGAGGTTACCGGAACCCCCCGGGAGCCATATGGGCCTTAATGGGCTTTAGTGGAAAGGAGAAAGGGGCAGCCCAAGGTGGCTGCGCACCTCCCCCCTCCCCTAGTCCTATTAGGACTAGGAGAAGGTGGCCGGCCCCCCTCTCCCTCTTTCCCCCTCGGGGAATCCTAGTCCAACTAGGATTGGGGGGGAGTCCTACTCCCGGAAGGAGTAGGACTCCTCCTGCGCCCTCCTCCTAGGCCGGCGCCCCCTCCCCCTTGGCTCCTTTATATACTGAGGCAGAGGCACCCCAGAAACACACAAGTTGATCCACGTGATCTATTCCTTAGCCGTGTGCGGTGCCCCCTGCCACCATATTCCTCGATAATACTGTAGTGGAGTTTAGGCGAAGCCCTGCTGCTATAGTACATCAAGATCGTCACCACGCCGTCGTGCTGACGGAACTCGTCCCCGACACTTTGCTGGATCGGAGTCCGGGGATCGTCATCGAGCTGAACGTGTGCTCGAACTCGGAGGTGCCGTAGTTTCGGTGCTTGATCGGTTGGATCGTGAAGACATACGACTACTTCCTCTACGTCGTGTCAGCGCTTCCGCAGTCGGTCTGCGTTGGGTACGTAGACAACACTCTCCCCCTCGTTTCTATGCATCACATGATCTTGCGTGTGCGTAGGAAATTTTTTGAAATTACTACGAAACCCAACACAATCTCACACCCGCGAGATCAATACTATTTAAGCTTATGGGTAGGAAAGGGGGTAATGAGGTGGAGCTGCGGCAAGCACTAAACAGATAAGGTGGCTAACATACACAAATAAGACCGATAAGAGAAGCAACGCAACGGTCGTGAACTAGAAGTGATCAAGAAGTGATCCTGAAACTACTTACATTCAAGCATAACACAAGAACCGTGTTCTCTTCCCGGACTCCGCCGAAAAGAGACCATCATGGCTACACACGCGGTTGATGCATTTTAATTAAGTTAAGTGTCAAGTTCTCTACAAGCGGATACTAACAAATTCCCATCTGCCCATAACCACGGGCATGGCTTTCGAAAGTTCAAAACCCTGCAGGGGTGTCCCAACTTAGCCCATCACAAGCTCTCACGGTCAGCGAAGGATAATCCTTCTCCCAGGAAGACCCGATCAGACTCGGAATCCCGGTTACAAGACATTTCGACAATGGTAAAACAAGACCAGCAAAGCCACCCGAATGTGCCGACAAATCCCGATAGGAGCTGCACATATCTCGTTCTCAGGGCACACCGGATTGTCCAAACTTCCCGTAGGCCAACCCAGAGTTGCCACTGGTGGCCACCTGCGGCTGACAGGTTGGACCAACACTCAGAGGAGCACTGGCCTGGGGGTTTAAAATAAAGATGACCCTCGGGCTCTGGAAACCCGGGGGCAAAAGGCTTAGGTGGCAAATGGTAAAACCAAGGTTGGGCCTTGCTGGAGGAGTTTTATTCAAAGCGAACTGTCAAGGGGGTCCCATTCCCCCAACCGCGTAAGGAACGAAAAATCAAGGAACATAACACCGGTATGACGGAAAACTAGGGCGGCGAGAGTGGAACAAAACACCAGGCATAAGGCCGAGCCTTCCACCCTTTACCATGTATATAGATGCATTAATTAAATAAGAGATATTGTGATATCCCAACATATCCATGTTCCAACATGGAACCAACTTCAACTTCACCTGCAACTAACAACGCTATAATAGGGGCTGAGCAAAAGCGGTAACATAGCCAAACAACGGTTTGCTAGGAAAGGTGGGTTAGAGGCTTGACATGGCAATATGGGAGGCATGATATAGCAAGTGGTAGGTATCATGGCATAGCATTAGAGCGAACAACTAGCAAGCAAAGATAGAAGTGATTTCGAGGGTATGGTCATCTTGCCTGAGATACCGCAAGGAAGAAGAACGAGTCCATGAAGAAGACAACCGGGAGTAGTCGAACGAATCCTCACAAACGCGATGTTATCAGAACCAACCCGAAGAAGCAACACCGGAAAGCAGCAAACAACATGGTAAACAACCATCACATAAGCATGGCATGATGCACAACCAAGTATGATGCATGTCCGGTTTAAAGAGGCATGGCATGGCAGAATGCACAAAACAATCCTACAAATTAAGTGGAGCTCAATATGCAACTCTATTGCATATTGACGAAACACCACGTGACTTATTTAGTTCTCTCCCGTTTATGTACTCAACAATATTAAATGTTGGTTAGAATGGCGAGAGGTGAAGCATACGTAAACTAACTACCTAGTCAAGTTTAAATGAGGCCGGAAACAACAAATAACAATTCCGGAAAATCCTCATGTGCATATTTTAGGTTTGGTACTGTTCTGCCCTAAACCATATTTTAGAGTTATTAAACATGCAAAGTGATTGCCCCATGTTAAACTAGGCATATTTCTACCCCATTTACATATAAAGCTTATTAAAATTGGAGTTACGGTTATTTAGTTATGAAATAGACCATTTTAGCATGGCAAGAGGTAAATTATATGCCAACATTATTTTAAACACTTTTAACATGCATGAAAGTGGCATATTATTAATCTAGACATAATTCTAAGCATTTTTCATATACAAAACATTTTAAACCGATTGTCACATCCCTAGTTCTGGTATGACCTAGACTAGCTAGTCATGTGTGCATCATGTTTAAATTTCAATGAATTTGAAATGGGGACAAGTGAAAGCCTCATAAATCATTTTAATAAAGGGGCAAGAACCCTAAAATTTCAATCAATGAATCCAAAATGCCCTAGAAATAGTTCTGACAATTTTGGCAAGAGTTATAAATCAAACAAAAAGTGTGGAACATTTCTAAGGAATTATCTGGGGTCTGATTTTAAATCAATATTCTATTTGAATTTGGAGTTATATTCATAATATATAATGAATATTTTTTCAAATGCCCTGTGATATTCTATGTATATGTGGAGTAGACCTTTAAGTGACATAAATTATCCAGGGGAGTTTTGGCACTGTTTTCAATTTTGTTTGAATTTGAATTCAATGGCAATTAAATAAAACAAAGCAGAAGAAAATTAAAAAAAAGAGCAGACGACTTACCTGGCCGCCTACCTGGCGCAGCCCACCTGGCAGCCCGTCTAGCCGGCCCAGCCAACCAGGGGCATGGAGGTCTTCTTCCTCCCGCCAGTCGGATGCACAGCGCGTGCCCGACGCGCGCGCGGCCACCGCGCGCCACCTCCACCCTGCCTGGCTATCCTCCCGTCACCCTGGACCTTCCCTCGCGTCGCCATGCACCTCCTTCGACCCCTGCGTCTCTCCCCTCTCTCTCTGGACCCCATCCCCCTTCTCTGCTCGCTTCCGAACGGAGCCCGTCACCGCCGTTAGCCATAACCGCAACCACCGCCTCCCTCTCGCCTCCCCGATGTGTCCCAGGGATCCGCCTCGTCGCCTTCGTCCTCCTCGTCGATCCCAACATCGCCGGGAGCTCTGCTTCGCCATCAATGTCGTCGCCTTCAACCTCTCGGTCGCCGAGATCGCCGGCGCCCGTTCGTCGTCTCCGACTTGTCCCCGAGCCCGCTGACCATCCCGTCGTCTCCGCTGTGAGATTCTGCGTATGTTCCCCCTCTTCCCGAGCTCGTTTACGCCCCACATCCGTCGTCCCCTTGTTGAACGAACCGCGCCGCCGCCCGAGCTCGTTTATGCCCCACATCCGTCGCCCCCTTGTCGACCGAACCGCGCCGCTGCCCAAGCTCGTCGGCGGCAACACCCCGGTGACCATTTGGTCCCAGACGCATGTCCACGGAGCTTGCTGCCCCGCGCTGAGCCTTGCTAGCGCCTCCCCTTGCCCGCTTGCACCATGCAACGCTAACCCCACGCGCACCCGAGCTCCGGCCGCCGTGGCCGAGCTCCTCACCGTCGTTTCCGGCCTCCCCGCACCCAACCGCCTGCACCACTGGATGCGGCACACTTCCAGCTCGCCGTAAGACCAAGCCGCATGCTCAGCCGACAACCGTAGCGCGATTCCGGCGCGCCTCCGCCGCGTTCGATGGTCGTCGCCGGCCAAACTCCGGCATGCCGACGTGGACATCATTAGTGCTAACCGCCGCCAACTAAGCACCCCCTGATAGGCACTGACAGTGGGCCCAACCACTGGTCAAACCCCAATCAGTGCTGGATTTGACCGGGATTAGTCCTGTGTCACTGACGTGTGGACTCCACACGTCAGGTTTGACCCTGGTCAGCGCTGTTGACTTGCTGACGCAGGCATGACGCAGTGCTGACGCAATAAGCCATTTCTGGATTAAATCTAATTCAGGAATTTCAGAAAAAGTCCTAAACTTCTAAAAATCATAGAAAATTATCTATAACTCCAAATAAGATAAGTTATATATGAAAAATGATCAGAAGAATCCAATCTATCCATATGTAGCATTTCCACGCATGTTTAAACAAATTAGCATTGCTGTTTAGATCAAAACATGATAATGCACTTTATAAGTTCTTAGTTTGAATTTGAATTTGAACCTTTGGTTCAATTCAACTCAGACCCTTCTGTTCTTAGTTGCATTAGCTCAGATCACAGCATATCGACATGTCATGATCATGCATCATATTATGCATTGCATTGATTGTGTTCTTTCTGTGTTTGCCGGTGGTTGTTCCCCCTTGGTAGACGTATGTTCCGACAATGAGTTCGATGACACCGATGAAGAGATATATCATCTTCAGAAGTGCCAGGCAAGCAAAACCCCTTGTTCATTCCGATACAATCCCACTCTCTTGCTCCTGCTCTCTTTTACCGCATTAGGACAACAACGATTCAACTGTTACATGCTGCGGTAGTTGAACCCCTTTTCCTCTGCATGACCTGTCATTGCCACAGTAAATAGATGAAATCCACTAGCATGAGTAGGAGTTGTTTGAGCCCTCATGTGCCTACTCATTCATGCTTGTTTGTCATGCCTGCTACTGCTTATAGTTGAGTCAGGTCTGATTCATCGGGGATGAATTGGAATGGTGATGAACATGTCGTACTGTGTTTGAGCTAAGTGTGTGAACACGATTTGGTAAAGGTAGCGGTGAGAGGCCATGTAGGAGTACATAGTGGGTTGTCTCATTGAAACCGTTCTTAGGAACTGAGTTCTGTGTTTGTGATCCATGAACAGCTACTACCACTCATTGGGATCCTTAATTGACCCTCTCGACTTATTAACTGCCCTAGTCCTCTGTCCAGGAGTTGCAACTAGTTTTTGGTGTTTATAGGATATGTGTTGGCGGTCGTGCGTAGCGCTGACCCTAGGGGTGGGATATGATGTGGTAGATACACCGTGGCATGGTGCACCAAGCGCCCATTTGGTGTCTCGGGAACCCTGCACACATCGTTTGGGGCTGTGAGCGAAACTCCGGCCGGATCTCCTCGCGGATGGAACCCGAATAGGCGATAAACCTGGACTAGAGACTTGTGTGGTTAGTCAGGTCGTGGCCGACTCCCTCGCCAGGCTTTCTCTTGAAGGTTGCCGAGATACACGACGTGTACATGGTGGTAAGTGGCGAGAGCATATGTGAAGAAGTACACCCCTGCAGGGTTATAAATGATCTATTCGAATAGCCGTGTCCACGGTAAAGGACTTCTGGGTTGCCTATAACAGTTCATAGATAACTTGAAGTGGATACTCTAAAATGCGCAAGATAAGCGTGAGTGCTATGGGTGGCGTTCTCGTAGGTAGACGGGAGCGGATCCATAGTGGTGTATTGATTGGTGAATATGTGGACTCGTGTGTGCCACCTCAAAAGAGTTACTTGCAGTCGTAGTTTAAGATAGCCACCGAGTCAAAGCTGGCTTGCTGCAGTTAAACTCCACCACCCCCCTTGTTGATACTGATGCATATGTAGTTAGTTCTGATGTAAGTCTTGCTGGGTACATTTGTACTCACGTTTGCTTAATTTATGTTTTGCAAAGAGACGTCAGTCTTGCTTGTAGTTCTGTGTGGACTTCGACGTTTAGCTTGATACCTCAGCTACGATCTTGTGCCCTCGGCAGGATCTGGTAGATAGTCAGGCTTCTCAGCCTTCTTCATTTGTAGATGTATGTACTCAGACAAGTTAAGCTTCCGCATGTGCTTGTTGCTTGTATGCTCTGTATGTTGGGTCATGAGACCCATGTTTGTAACTTGGCTCCTCGGAGCCTAATGAATAAATACTCCGAGTCATAGAGTCCAGTTGTGATGCCATGTTGTATTTGCACATATCGAGCATATTGTGTGTATGATTGAAATGCTTGGTATGTGTGGGATCCGACACCCTGGTTGTTTATCCTTGGTAGCCTCTCTTATGGGGAAATGTAGTCTCGTGCTTCCACTGAGCCTTGGTAGTCCGCTACAACCCGGTTTACCGGAGTCCTGCTAGCCCAGTACTACTGCTCTGGAACACTTAGACTGGCCGGCATGTGATTCACTTCGTTCCTGTGTCTGTCCCTTCGGGGAAATGTCACGCGGTGACTTCCGGAGTCCTACTAGCCTGCTACAGCCCGGTTTCCCGGAGTCCTGTTAGCGCAGTTGCTACAGCCCGGATTCACACGCTGATGACCGACATGTTCGATGTTGTTTCATGTATGCCTGTCCCCGTAAGTTAGTGCCACTTTGGGTTCATGACTAGTCATGTCAGCCCGGGTTCTCTGTCATATGGATGCTAGCGACACTATCATATACGTGAGCCAAAAGGCACAAACGGTCTCGGGCCAGGTAAGGTGGCACCCGTGGGAAAACCGTGCGTGAGACCGCAAAGTGATATGAAATGTTACATGCTAGATCGGTGTGACCTAGGATCGGGGTCCTGACAGCGTTGGTATCAGAGCCTGACTGTCTGTAGGATTACCAAGCCAAACTGGTCGAAGTTGTGTCTAGAAATGCCTTAGTTATGTAAGGGAATTGATTGGGGAAGGGAACGTAAGGCTCTTTTTACTCCTTTACCTTATGCCCTTCTGATCTGAGTCATCCTCTTCCTTTCTATGGGGATTAAGAACTAGGCTTCTCATCTTTCTATCAGGATCACGTGTTACTAATCCGTAGACTTGTAGGATTGCTGGTTCCATGCCTCAATTCGGTTTTTACTACTTCCGTATGTTGACAATTGATCTCGGAACCTTGATATGATGTTGTTAAGTGACTATGCAAATCCTTGTGAATGTCTCAAATTTTTCTGAGCATTTACAACCGTTATGCTGTCCGAGTCATCCCAGGTCTCTAAATAGTCTGATGCATTTGCAAATCCTTTCTTTCTTTTCCCGATGTCCTTTATGGTCAAAATAAGCTCACTATCCAGTGCGTTGAGGTAATTTATTGCCTTGACATATATGTTGGAGCTATTATTATGACCCTAGGTGTTTTAGGGAGTCACCTAGTAATGTAGCCATGTTTTGTGTTCCCGGTGTGATGATTCTGGCCACCATTCTCGAAAGCATCTCGTGATGTTATTAGTTAGTAGGTATTCTTTCCTGGGTTCTTGAACCCAAGATTCACTCTACTTAATTCGTGCAGATAGTGTTGCTCATTCCTTTAGGATATTAGAAACCTTGCGACAGTCCTCGAGGTCTGTGGAATTTCCTTCTTCCAAATACCATGAACCATTAAGGCAGAAGTTATTTGAACCAAAGGATCACAATCAGAGTACTCTTGAGGAGTTCTCCATTCATAATTGTGACTCTGCCAGTCCTACTTCTCTGCATGGGTTATCCAGAAGAAACATGTTGAACTTGGTTCGACATACTAATCTATGCATCCACAACTCAGAAAGTTATATGTTCCTTGAGTTAACCCTCTTCAGTTGTATTCTGACCCTAGTCTATCAATTGATAGTCAGGAATAGTTGTGCATTCGTGTTCATCGATGCCTATTATTCTTGTGGTCCGTCAAGCCATTCTAGTTTAGAATGACTAGGAGAAGCAAACTCTAGCACCTCACCCACTTCTTGGACTGGTCAAAGTAGTTGTATTTCATAGATCAAAATGCCAATCCAGCTTTTGCCCAGTTCTACCTTGGAGTGTTACCATCTTTATGTCAAGAATGTCATGAGAATTGCACCACCTCTTATGAATTCTTGACGTAGTGATACTTCCCGCCATCATTATTCATTCCTCGGTGTCGTGTTGTCGCAATCGGAATGTCGACTAATGAATCGTGATGTGTGAAATCTATACTCCTAGCAGCCGTGTTGCCTGGTAGTTAATGGACAATATTCTCATTCTTAGCGTGTTGGTTATTAAATCATCATCCTAAGATTGATCGTGCTACCTATTCCATATTTCTGGTGCACACTTCGGTCAACGAGTTAGGATTATTAATCCTAGCTCTTTTGATCCTATCTTCTTGCTCTGAAAGTCAAGATTGTTCCCGAGCTTATTAACATATCAGTGGTTCGTAATTTTCTGAATATCTTCTCGGAAGTATCACCAGGTCATCACCTGACCGATATGGTGAGTTCGTGATCAAGTTGGTTTACCAATAAAACACTCTTTCTGCAAGAATCCGTGTTGGATACCCCTGAGCTAGTTGGTTAAGCTAAACAACAACTTGGAGACTTGGAAGATAAAAGCTAGCCCAACTTAGTTCGTTCCAAAGGGATATCCTTGTGTTTGTGTGTTAGTTGAAGAAAGATGATATCTTCATCGATTGTTCCTCGTGATTGGTTGTTGGATCTGTTGTCTTGTCAAAACTTTGATTTGAGTGTGTGCTATCCTGAAATCAAATCAGTACCAACGATATTCGTAATGTTGTCTTACTCGTGGTTGAATCCTCGAGCATACACCATTACATCCTTTGGTCTGACCAATACTATCACAATGTTCACATAATGGTGGAAGTCCAGTGATATGGAAATTCCGATGAGTTGCTGTTGAGCCCATCAGCAGCATTTTGTCTCCTCCATGAATTGTGTTGAACATCCAGCTAGTGTTGGAAACTTGTGTAAGCATTTTCTTCATGCCCCATTCATGAAGTATATGTTTGGATGAAAGAAGTGACTTCCTTTGATTCACGTGCATTTGATGTAAGTTGCCGCCGTGAATTCGAGAAATTTTGTTTTGCTTCCTCTGGAATCATCCCAAGTTAGTCATGCATGTGCGAAGTATTCTATGGTCTGATAGACTGATCATCTTCATTTCATATGTATCCCCTAGCACACCAAGCCACTGATTGATTTGTTCAAGGAAAGGAAGTTCCTTCTTAAGACCATGCCTTATGCAAGGACCTCAATATCTCGATTATGGTTCCCCACCTGAACTCGATAGTGTTTTATTATAAGACTGCCACGTGGTCACGCTTGTCTAGGACAGTGTGTTCACAGGTGTGTAGCAAAACCTGCTCATGTTTTGGAGCTTGCTATCGTAGTTCATCTCCCGAGAGTCTCGCAACGTTATCTCGTTGACTTGTGTTGAAACTCTTCTTTTCAGACATGTGAGTCTGAAGTATCCTGTTTCTATCCAGATCTGAATCTCAGGCAGATATGATGGTTGGAACATTCCCGACATTTGCATTTTGTTCCAAGCTTGCACTGCCTTGTGTCAATCTCCCATGGGCTGCCCTTCTCAGCAATTGTTGTTCAGGATCATCTTCAGAAGTGGTCCTACCATGGGTCCCATCCATTTCAGATGATAAGCAAAAATCATCCATTGTGTTGTCTTCAACAAGGTAGTCCACATCATCCATTCTAGTCTGAGCATGTCATTCTTTCGAACTCCTTCAAAAGACCAATTGTGATTGCCTTAGGCTGGTATAAAGAGTTCCAATGATCATTGTATCAAAAGTAATTCTTTTTGCCACTTAAGGGAATAGCTCTACGAGTCACCTTCCCTAAGATGCCCCGTTATGGAATCATGGCAATCCAAATCCTCGCTACATTGACAACTGTTCACCACCCTCTTAGGTGTGGAATTATTGTCTACCAATTTGAACCCTTGTCATCCGCTTCTTTCCATCACCCCTGATGTGTGTTTCGTGTCTCAGCTCAAGAGATGTTTTTTTATATATCTCACTCCATGAGTTGATCTTGAGTTGCTCGATCTTCAAGAAGATCGATTCATGTAGAGTTTCTTTCTGTCGTCATCATGTTGGATGAAGATCTCAAAAGCAAAGATGTCAAGACAAATATGATGCAATGAATCAATATCTTCAATGAGGACAATTAGATCGTGAAGACTGTGTTAGTTTGCGTTCCCCTTCATCTTACCCTACGCTTGAATCTTGGGACGAGATTCTTGTTTATTAGGGGTGAGTTGTCACATCCCTAGTTCTGGTATGACCTAGACTAGCTAGTCATGTGTGCATCATGTTTAAATTTCAATGAATTTGAAATAGGGACAAGTGAAAGCCTCATAAATCATTTTAATAAAGGGGCAAGAACCCTAAAATTGCAATCAATGAATCCAAAATGCCCTAGAAATAGTTCTTACAATTTTGGCAAGAGTTATAAATCAAACCAAAAGTGTGGAACATTTCTAAGGAATTATTTGGGCTCTGATTTTAAATCAATATTCTATTTGAATTTGGAGTTATATTCATAATATATAATGAATATATTTTCAAATGCCCTGTGATATTCTATGTATATGTGGAGTAGACCTTTAAGTGACATAAATTATCCAGGGGAGTTTTGGCACTGTTTTCAATTTTGTTTGAATTTGAATTCAATGGCAATTAAATAAAACAAAGCAGAAGAAAATTAAAAAAGAGAGCAGACGACTTACCTGGCCGCCTACCTGGCGCAGCCCACCTGGCAGCCCGTCTGGCCGGCCCAGCCAACCAGGGGCATGGAGGTCTTCTTCCTCCCGCCAGTCGGATGCACAGCGCGTGCCCGACGCGCGCGCGGCCACCGCGCGCCACCTCCACCCTGCCTGGCTGTCCTCCCGTCACCCTGGACCTTCCCTCGCGTCGCCATGCACCTCCTTCGACCCCTGCGTCTCTCCCCTCTCTCTCTGGACCCCGTACCCCTTCTCTGCTCGCTTTCGAATGGAGCCCGTCACCGCCGTTCGCCATAGCCGCAGCCACTGCCTCCCTCTTGCCTCCTCGACGTGTACCAGGGATCTGCGTCGTCGCCTTCGTCCTCCTCGTCGAGCCACACATCGCCAGGAGCTCTGCTTCGCCATCAATGTCGTCGTCTTCAACCTCTTGGCTGCCGAGATCGCCGGCGCTCGTTCGTTGTCTCCCACTCGTCCCCGAGCCTGCTGACCATCTCGTCGTCTCCGCTATGAGATTCTGCGTTTGTTCCCCCTCTTCCCAAGATCGTTTACGCCCCACATCTGTCGCCCCCTTGTCGACCGAACCACGCTGCCGCCTGAGCTCATCGGCGGCAACGCCCCGGTGACCATTTGGTCCCAGACGCGTGTCCACCGAGCTTGCTGCCCCGCGCTAAGCCTCGCTAGCGCCTCCCCTTGCCCGCTTGCACCCCACAACGCTAACCCCGCGCGCACCCGAGCTCCGGCCACCGCAATCGAGCTCCTCGCCGTCGTTTCCAGCCTCCCCGCACCCAACCGCCTGCACCACTGGATGCAGCACACTTCCAGCTCGCCGTAGGAGCAAGCCGCATGCTCAGCCGACAACCGTAGCGCGATTCTGGCGCGCCTCTGCCACATTCGATGGTCGTCGCTGGCCAAACTCCGGCATGCCGACGTGGACGTCATTAGTGCTAATCGCCGCCAGCTAAGCACCCCCTGATAGGCACTAACAATGGGCCCAACCACTGGTCAAAGCCCAGTCAGTGCTGGGTTTGACCGGGATTAGTCCTGTGTCACTGACGTGTGAACTCCACATGTTAGGTTTGACCCTGGTCAGCGCTGTTGACTTGCTGAGGCAGGCATGACACAGTGCTGACACAATAAGTCATTTCTGGATTAAATCTAATTCAGGAATTTCAGAAAAAGTCCTAAACTTCTAAAAATCATAGAAAATTATCTATAACTCCAAATAAGATAAGTTATATATGAAAAATGATCAGAAAAATCCAATCTATCCATCTGTAGCATTTCCATGCTTGTTTAAAATTTCTAACCTTGATGTTTAGATCAAAACATGATAATGCACTTTATAAGTTCTTAGTTTGAATTTGAATTTGAACCTTTGGTTCAAATCAACTCAGACCCTTCTGTTCTTAGCTGCATTAGCTCAAATCACAGCATATTGACATGTCATGATCATGCATCATATTGTGCATTGCATTGATTGTGTTCTTTCTGTGTTTGCCGGTGGTTGTTCCCCCTCGGTAGACGTATGTTCCGACGATGAGTTAAATGACACCGGTGAAGAGCTATATCATCTTCAGAAGTGCCAGGCAAGCAAAACCCCTTGTTCATTCTGATACAATCCCACTCTCTTGCTCCTGCTCTCTTTTACTACATTAGGACAACAACGATTCAACTGTTACATGCTGCGGTAGTTGAACCCCTTTTTCCTCTGCATGACCTGTCATTGCCACAGTAAATAGATGAAACCCACTAGCATGAGTAGGAGTTCACTACTAGGGAAAAGCTTATAGGCAGACGCTTACTAGTAGCGTGGGTTTATAACCCTCGCTACTGCTACTTAGTAGTAGCGCCGGTTTTTACACCTCGCTACTACTACGTTGATACTAGTAGCGCAGGTTTTTAACCCGCGCTACTACTAAGCGGTCTCTACCATGCCCTCCCGGGACATGCCATAGTACTAGCGAGGGTTACAAACCCGCCCTAGTACTAAGTTGATAGTAGTAGCGCGGTTTTATACCCCTCTCTACTACTAAGTACGAGGTAGGTGAAATCCCCATATCCTTGGACGAATCCCTCCTCTCTCCCTCACTTTCCCCCTCTCTCACTTTCCTCCTCTCTCCCTCGTACTCCAGCGGTGGCCGCCGCTGGTACACTCTGCTTTCTTCCCCCTCCCTCTCCGAGATCCCTCCAGTGGGAGGCCGTCGGAGCGCCTCGCCGCCGCCAAGATGTGGAAGAACGACCTTGGCATCCTCCTCCTCGCCGCCTTCGCCGTCTTCTTCTTGCTCCAGGCCAGCCCTCCTCCCCCCCTCTCCGATTCGATCCAGAACCCTATAGCTGACCCATCCCCCTCCTCCTCCGCCGCTCTTCGCTGACCTCAAGGGCGACAGCCACCGCGAGGTGCTGCTCCCCACGCACGATGCCAAGATCCAGGTCCTCCAGCTCCCGGCCCATGTCGGGCTAGCCTCCGCGGTCTCCACGAGGCGCGCGTCATGGCCGAGATCTCCCAACTCTCGGCCAACATGCGCGTCACCGCTGGCCGTCGCCCCGTCGATGCCGTCGACCGGACCATTGACACCATTGACAGCACGCATGGGGTCGAGTTTTTTTTGGTTTTTCAAATTAATAGTAGTAGCGCGGGTCACAGACACGCGCTACAGATAGTTAGTAGTAGTAGCGCGGGATACACCGCGCTACTACTACTAGTTAGCTGTAACGCCGTAGTAGTAGCGCAGGCACCCGCGCTACTACTAGCTTTTAACCCGCGCTACTACTAGGCTTTTTCCTAGTAGTGGTTGTTTGAGCCCTCATGTGCCTACTCATTCATGCTTGTTTGTCATGCCTGCTACTGCTTAGATTTGAGTCAGGTCTGATTCATCGGGGATGAATTGGAATGGTGATGAACATGTCCTACTGTGTTTGAGCTAAGTGTGTGAACACGATTTGGTAAAGGTAGCGGTGAGAGGCCATGTAGGAGTACATGGTGGGTTGTCTCATTGAAACCGTTCTCAGGAACTGAGTTCTGTGTTTGTGATCCATGAACAGCTACTACCACTCACCGGGATCCTTAATTGACCCTCTCGACTTATTAACTGCCCTAGTCCTCTGTCCAGGAGTTGCAACTAGTTTCTAGTGTTTATAGGATATGTGTTGGCAGCCGTGCATAGCGTTGACCCTAGGGGTGGGCTATGATGCGGTAGATACACCATGGCATGGTGTACCGGGCGCCCGTTTGGTGTCTCGGGAACCCTGCACACATCGTTTGGGGCTGTGAGCGAAACTCCGGCCGGATCTCCTCGCGGATGGAACCCGAATAGGCGATAAACCTGGACTAGAGACTTATGTGGTTAGTCAGGTCGTGGCCGACTCCCTCACCAAGCTTCCACTTGAAGGTTGCCGAGATACACGACGTGTACATGGTGGTAAGTGGTGAGAGCGTGTGTGAAGAAGTACACCCTTGCATGGTTATAAATGATCTATTCGAATAGCCGTGTCCGCGGTAAAGGACTTCTGGGTTGCCTATAACAGTTCATAGATAACTTGAAGTGGATACTCTAAAATGCGCAAGATAAGCGTGAGTGCTATGGGTGGCGTTCTCGTAGGTAGATGGGAGCGGATCGATGGTGGTGTGTTGATTGGTGAATATGTGGACTCGTGTGCGCCACCTCAAAAGAGTTACTTGCAGTCGTAGTTTAAGATATCCACCGAGTCAAAGCTGGCTTGCTGTAGTTAAACTCCACCACCCCCTTGTTGATACCGATGCATATGTAGTTAGTTCTGATGTAAGTCTTGTTGGGTACATTTGTACTCACGTTTGCTTAATTTATGTTTTGCAGAGAGACGTCAGTCTCGCTAGTAGTTCCGTGTGGACTTCGACGTTTAGCTTGATACCTCAGCTACGATCATGTGCCCTCGGCAGGATCTGGTAGATAGTCAGGCTTCTCAGCCTTCTTCATTTGTAGATGTCTGTACTCAGACAAGTTAAGCTTCCGCATGTGCTTGTTGCTTGTATGCTCTGTATGTTGGGTCATGAGACCCATGTTTTTAACTTGGCTCCTTGGAGCCTAATGAATAAATACTCTGAGTCGTTGAGTCTTGTTGTGATGCCATGTTGTATTTGCACATATCGAGCATATTGTGTGTATGATTGAAATGCTTCGTATGTGTGGGATCTGACAACCTAGTTGTTTATCCTTGGTAACCTCTCTTATGGGGAAATGTAGTCTGGTGCTTCCACTAAGCCTTGGTAGTCCGCTAAAGCCTGGTTTACCGGAGTCCTGCTAGCCCAGTACTACTGCTCCGGAACACTTAGACTGGCCGGCATGTGATTCACTTCATTCCTATGTCTGTCCCTTCGGGGAAATGCCATGCTGTGACTTCTGGAGTCCTGCTAGCTTGCTACAGCTCGGTTTCCCGGAATCCTGTTAGCGCAGTTGCTACAGCCCGGATTCACAAGCTGATGACCGACATGTTCGATGTTGTTTCATGTATGCATGCCCTCGTAAGTTAGTGACACTTTGGGTTCATGACTAGTCATGTCGGTCCGGGTTCCCTGACATATGGATGCTAGTGACACAATCATATGCGTGAGCCAAAAGGCGCAAACGGTCCCGGGCCAGGCAAGGTGGCACCCGTGGGAATACCGTGCGTGAGGCCGCAAAGTGATATGAAGTGTTACATGCTAGATCGGTGTGACTTAGGATCGGGGTCCTGACACCGATGCATGGTTTGTGAGTTAGGATATGCATGAAGTCTAGGGGGCTTTCTGCAAAACAATTTTATTGGAATAATTAGGGAAAATCCCTGGACAAACAAAAAACAAACGGGCCGAAATTGATGGATCTGGGCTGGAGGGAGCTGCTCACATTGGGCCTAGCAGGCCGAAGCTGAAGTTGGGCCAGAGAGGAGGCCGGTGCTGGGCCTTGGAGGCCGGCCACGCGGGCTCTAGACCTAGTCAACGAGGACGAGTCGAGCGAGCTGCTGCTCGCAACTGAAAGAGCAGAGGCGGCAGCAATGTTCAAGCGCTAGCGGCTGGGCGCGATGGACTTCAGCGATGTGGGCGCCAGGAACGGAGGGAGGTGCAGCGAGATGGGGTCTTCAGGCGGCGAACGGCGGCGAGTCTCCACCGGATCTGACAAGGGGAGCTGGTTCCGGGCGGCGGGAGTCGAATAGGACGACGGCGGCTCGGCTCCTGTGAAGAAATAAGAGAGCAGATGAATGGGCGGCAAGGTGCGGGACATGGCGGCGGCAGGCTTGGTCATCGGCGCGGATGACGAGGCCCTGATTCGACGGGGTTCAAGTCGGCAGAGGAGGCAGCGGTGGTGGAGGTTCGGACGGGGCACCATGGACTCCACCTGCGAGAGAGAGAGGCGGGGTGAGTGAGAGGGAGAAGAACCAGAGGAGGAAGGGAAGGAAGAGGTGGCGCGACGGGGCTGGCCTGAGGACGGGGTCGCCGGCTGGCAGGCTCGCCGGGGCGGCACGGTGTTGGAGGTGCTCGGCCTCGGGAGTGCTCGAGCACGGCTTCTAGGAGGCTGGATCGAGGCTGCTCGGAAGAACTAGGGCACATGAGCCACTGGATGCTGATCTGACGGCTCCAAATGGGTGGATGGTTGGTGTATCTGGTGTCAGGACCGGATTTTCGGGGTATCAATTTTCCAAAAATGGTCCTCGTGCTCACCAGCCCCAGGAATACTGTTAGCTGATGAGGCACCAACTTGATGCAGAAATTCCAAGAAAAATACAAAATATGTAGTGCAAGACCATTCTGGCCTATGAGTACAACAAATGGTTACTAGTGGCTGCTGGCGGAAGCGGTTTGCGGATCATCAGCGTCTATGGGACTCCATTTCCCACAGGAACAGCTGACCTGGATAACTCCTATCTTCACATGGCTGCTATCGCCACTGCCTAGGTTCCAGGGCTGTCATTGCAGGGCTCCTCTCCACGCAAGAAATCTGGCCAAGACAATAGCCAGGGACAAGCCAGTGAGTGCTTTTGAATGTACTCGCAAACATTATGAACACGGGTATAATATAACAAATGATAATCATGCTCTGAAATATTCTATGATCATACGTCAATCACGAGGGCTTATATCAAAAGTAAATGACAAGAGTGCCATAGTCGGACGTCTGAGCGACATCACATAAAGGGCTTATATAAGAATAATCATAGTGAATATCCAGGAGGTAGGACCGTCCCAGGGATACTCAATAATGTAAATGGTTAGTCCACAATAATAATAGGGACACTATGCCCTTAACTCGAACCCACTACTCAGTTTTGCCCCTAATTTTTAGGTATGCTCAGTTTTGCCCCTCCGCCGTTAGTTTCACTTATAGAAATGCCCTTCTCTGCCGTTATCGTCTGGTCAAAGGTCTTTGATCGTCCTGAAAAAATAGCAAAAAAATCAAAAAAAAATATGAAATTTGTTGGGATCGAAGATAGTCATGTCCGCAAGGTGCGTGCACATTTTCATGCCGTTCAGACACTCCGGGAGCTCGTGTCAAAGGAAAACATAAATTTTGTACGCATGCGAGCAGTAAATTCAAAAAAATAGAAAAAAATCAAAAAAATATGAAAGTTCGTGGGACTGAAGATATTCAGGTTCGCAAGATGTGTGCACGTTTTTGTTGTGGAGAAAAAAACAAATTTTAGCTCAAAAAAACTTTGAAAAAATGCAGTATTTTGTTTTTTTCTCTACAGCGCCTCATACGTCATTTGATCACCAAAAATTGCAAGCACCTTGTGCACTCAAGCCTCTTTGATGCCAAATAAATTCAATTTTTTTTGAACTTTTTTGCTATTTTTTTAGAATTTACTGTTCGTAGGCATAAATTATTATTTTTCCTTTGCCACGAGCTCCGAGAGTGTCCAACCAACACAAAATTGTGCACGCGCCTTGCGGACATGACTATCTTCGATCCCACCAAATTTCATATTTTTTTGATTTTTTTGCTATTTTTTTCTGGATGGTCAAAGTACTTTGACTGGACGGCAACGGCGCAAAAGGGCATTTCTATAAGTGACACTAACGGCGGAGGGGCAAAACTGAGCATACCTGAAAATTAGGGGCAAAACTGAGTAGTGGGTTCGAGTTAGGGGCAGAACTGGAATTGGCCCATAATAATAATCATAATCATCATATGTCACATGTCACAATCAATGTTCCGGTTTAGCAGTTTTTCCTCCGAAGACTGACACTAAGACCAACACTTGACCAACCCAGACTGTAGTCCTAACCATGGACACGGCTATTCGAATAGATATAATCTCTGCAGAGGCTGTACTCTTTACCCACGAGTAACGGGTTCCTTTAGTCCATCGGGACTAATTCCGTCTACAGTCTTTTAATTGAAAACACACCTGACTCGCACACACCAGCCTAACTTATCGGTGTCTAGAATTACCCACGACACCCGTTAAGCGAAACTTTAAGTGGGGAGGCTACAACCTCGATTAGCATGTGATCACAAAACTTATACCGCACGCAAACTAGGGGAGCTACCCCTTCGGCTCCAACCGAAACACCCATGCCCCCGGACCAGGTGGCATGCCTACCGGAGGCCTCCGGTATCTTCCACCATGGCTTCTTTGTACGGTGTGTGCTAGGAAGGGGTTGACAACTTACTGAACCGTACCCTACCTGTGGCAGGGACAAGTGGCAGTACAAAATAAGTATGGGGGTTACTGGAACAAGACTCGATCTACGGTCGACTTAGAAGGTTTAAGTATTCCCTGCATGGTTAGCATACAAATATGTTTCAACCAACAGACAAAATCAGCAATCATCATAGCTCACTATGCCATACCGGACACAACTGTCTCGACAAAGACCGGAGACAAGCTCGTGTCTACCCAAGACAGAGACTTTCCCGGATTCCTTCCGGTAGGCATGAAAGGCATGTGAGGGTGATTACTATCACAAGCATATCCATTTCCAACAGCAAGAATCTTTATTAGGCACTCATGTGTATGATCATATCATCACATAAAATAACGAATGCTCCATGTCAAAGTGGTGATGAAACAGTATCAAACAACCCATAAAAATATTATGCCAGGGTTCAGAATGCTTGCCTTCAAGTATATGCAAGTGGGGGTGCACTTTTTGGAAGTTTCTCCCTTCTTCAAAATCCTATTTTAATAAAATTTGAATTAACTCATAGTTTAAAATCAGTACAAAAAAGTTGTTTGGAAAATTTTCAAATAAATATGAAAATAAACTAGACCAAATTTGAGAAACAACAGAAAAAGAATCAAGTCAATTGGACTTATATTTAAAAAGTAATAGCCAGTCAAAATTCTATTTTTAATAAAACCAGGAAAAGAAAACGTTTCGGGGGGGCTTATGCTTTCAGCTTAGCGAAGACGTATTCCGTGGAATACGCTTCCACTTAAGCCACGTTTCAGCGGGGCTGGGTCACTGACAGTGGGTCCCTTGGGCCTACTGGTCAGGTTTGACCAGTCGCCCGCGCCCTCTTTCTTCTCTAGCCAAGCCGACGCGGGCCTCCGGCGATCGCCGTCGACGAACGGCGGCTCCCCGCGGGGTTCTGAGGGCAGGGATGGATCTGCCAGTCCAGGACGGCCCTCCCGGTCGTCGACTGGCTGGCAGGGACGAAGGGAGTCGCCGGCGGCGAGCTCTGCGGCGGAGGTGGCTTCAGGAGGGATTGGGGGTTTGGGCTACGGTGGCTCCCGATAGCGTTTGAGAGGCGGAGTGGCTCCGCAGGATCTAGGGGAAGAGGATGGGAGCACGGGAGGGGTTAGGGGCCTCGGCCTTGGCCGGATTTTGCCGGAGTGTGGCGGCGGCCGAACCTGCCGGAGATGGGGAAGGGAAGGGCCTCTGGCCAACTAGGGAGGAGGGGGGCTTCCAACTGCTCGAACGAGGCTGCTCACGAGCTTAGGCACGAACGGGAGGGCTATATATAGCCCGGCGAGGTCGGTTCCGGTGGCCGTGGATAAGAACGCCGGCGAACCGCCATTCTGTTGCAGCAAGGCGACGAGGAGGCGATGGGCCCTAGCGGACGGGCTCGTGGATGAGCTCGGGCTCTTCCACGAGCGAGCTGGCGCGCTGGTGTGGCTCGGGCGGCGCCGTCCAGGGCAGGAGCTATCGGGGCGGCAGTGGCGGCATGCGGTGGTGGTGCTGTGGGGTGTCAGGGGGTGGCCAGGGCGGCTCTGTGTTGAGGGAGAGGTCGGGGTGCGACGGCTGTGAGCGGGAAGGGACCAGAACGGGTGCGGGGAGGCGGCAGTGGGACGCGGCGACTCGGGCGCACGCACGTGCAAAACGCGCGCTCTGGCCGCGCCCAGAGCACGCACGCCAGGTGCTCGACGCAATGCCAGCGTGTGCTAGAGGGCTAGGGAGAGGCTGGTAGCATCCAGGTCTGGGTTAGACTTAGCTAGGAGTTTAGTCGAAAAGGTTGCTGGGTCAGAGGGTCAAGTCCACAATGCAAACCAAAAACCAAGCCAAAACTGGCCATGCACACCAGGTGTTTGACAGAATGCCAAGGGCATCCAGGCAACTCTTGGGGTGGCCAAAAACTCCAGATCAGAGCCTCTTTAGGTGTAGGTGATGGTGGCAAGGTTAGTTTGGCAAGAATAGAAACTTGTTAGTGCAAGTTTTTGAGAAAACCAATTCTGGACAGAAAGTAAAGGTTATCATTGCATGGACCAAACATACTCCAATGGGTCCACTCTCCTGGACTTAAGGGTTTTGTAGGGTGATCTAAAAGCGGGAAAAAGAATCATGGTAAAAGGGCAAGTCCAAATATGGTTGTAGTACAAATCATCAAGCTGGACCAGAATGAAGATGAGGATGATTTACTCAAATTTTTCAAAGAACATAAAAGGGTTTTTGCATAAAGTTGAATCATATGCTACTACTAACATCCCATAATTTTGGTGGAAGCTTTAAAGAAATATTTAAATAGGTTGTAGTGCAATTTTACAAACTGGACCAGATTTGAAAACTTGAGGTAGGGCTCAAAATCTCCAATGACTAAAAGATATTTTTGCATAAAAGTGATTTAGGAACATCACATGACATCCCCAATTTTTTTGTGAAATTTTTAAAAGAGTATTAGAAAGGGTTGCAGTGCAAACTGACTCCAAAACTGATAAAAATCTATTTTAAAAGAAATAAAGCTCAGGAAAAATAATTATATAAATAATTCCACAGATAAAAAGAAATGTTTTCTTGAGAGGGTATACAAGTCCAACAATTCATTTGTAAAGTTTTCACTTGGGGTAAAAACTCCATAATATCAAAGAAAGGAGTGGTTCTGAAATCAAGGAAAATCCAGAAAAAATTGAAAATTTTATTTCCTGGCAAAATTTTAATAGATAAATCATGGTTAAATTTTTGGGGTGTTACAACACTACCCCGCTTAAGAAAAAATCTCGTCCTCGAGATTTGCTAAGGGCTGCTTTGAAAAGAATTACTCCTACTATCTCAAAATAATCTCACAAAAATACCCATCTTACTCATGTAATAAAATGTGGCTACAGTGAGTGGGCAAATAAGTGGTGTAAAACTACAGTGTGTAATACTGGCGCTGCGTGGAAAAATCCATAGTTGGGGGAAACGAGGAATTTCTACTTTTGGTTACAGTAAAATTAGAATAAAATTCTAAAATACGTTGGTCGTACCCGAGAGTACAGTGCTTTCTCTGGCTGACAGGTGGGCCCGGGGCCCACTATCAGTCTCTTCTTCTACCTCTGGCTCTCTCTTCTTCCTCTCTCTCGCGTGCTTTCCCGCGCTTTCTCCACCGGCGACATCTAGCACGTAGGGTATCTAGGCCGCACTGCGGTAGTGCGCGGCGTGCTAGCTGCTAGTGCAGCGTGCACTCACCTCGCGGGCCAGTGCGCTCTTGGCACTGCTTGCGGATTCGTCTCCGAACACCGGCGATCGAGCGACGGGCGGCGCTGGTGGACTTCGCCCACCGTACACAGATCTCGAGCTATAAAACGACCGAGGTGCTCCTTTCTTCTTCCTCACACCAGGCCTCGCTCCTCCTTTTCCTTCCTTCTTCTCCATTTCTATATGTAGGAGCTCGAGCCGAGGCTCTAATGGCGGAGGTGATGCCGGACTGGTACATGATCCTGGTGTGCGGAGGGCTGGCGACATTGCTGGGGTTCTCCGTGCTCTTGTGTGCGATGATCCTCGACGATCATCGTGATGCGACTGCTCGAGTGTTAGCACTTCGCGGCGGCGGCGATCACGAGGATTAGGTGTGGTGTCGGGTGCTAACTGCCGTCGGTGTGCTGGGGGTAACTTGCACCCGGATGATCACCCACTAATCTCTCCTTCAGAGACTGTGGTGTGTTAGGGAGGTGATCAGTTAGATGCAACATGGGTACGTGGTTTTGCAATTTGTGCATGTGTTCTAGTGGTCGTGGTTGTGAGCCTGCTGTCGTGGTGCTGCATGAATAAAAATCTCTGTCGTGAAGAGATATATGTTGCAGCAACTCAGGGAAAAGAAATCTCACTTCAGAATTCATCGCGAGTGAATCAGTTAAATCAAAATTAAGCAGTAAAAACTACTCACATTAATTAAAATCAAATAATTTATTCGTCGCACAAACTGAGGATACCACGCGTAAGTTACAACACATAATTAAACGTAGCGGTGACGTCTATAATGAAAACGGTAAATGTACAGGGTCCCGAGAAAACGTCTCTGGTACTGGGGCACACTCTTCTTCTATCGGGGGAAGCAGATTGACTAGTCGATGAATACGTCTCTCCTGGTCAGGCCTCAGTGGTCTGCCGATGGCGATCTGAGGATTTAAATCGGCGAGGCTCTGGAGATAACCCATTACTCGCTGGGCCAAACGCTCCTGAGCGATGACATACTGTGCAAGGTTGGCCAGCACTGGGTCTCTCTCAATTCGTCCACCGGGAAAAGATGCTACTTCTCCGGGTGCTGCACGACTCGGGAAGTAATAATACCCTCGATCGCTGGCATAAGGTACCGCGAATCGAAGGTGAGCAAGCGCTTCGTACGCAACAGCTTCTATGGCCATTTGCGGAGTCTGCATAGATTTCCCCACGAAGGAGACTTCCATTGGGTCTTGGTTTGGGTTTGTGGGAGGGATGTGCACTACTGCCCAATATTTCGAGGTGGAAGGGGTGATCCTCGACTTGAGTAACTCGTACCGGGGTGGATGGGTAGCACTCATGGTACTGCAGGTAAAGTCCCACAATATTTTAACAAAACTACCTGGGGTTGCATCTGGGGTTCTCAGATAAATACTAGGGGTCAGCATGGCAAGGGAGTGGTTGTGAGGGTTGTGCACA